>NC_140035.1:29494944-32351221 GCF_963513975.1 Fringilla coelebs | reverse complement strand
TGTAATGATTTGGGAGTTTGGGACCTCATTCAGAAATGTTCAGTGACTAATACAGTGCAGCATCAGGTTTTAAAGGGTTTGTGGGGTTTGAGGATGATTTCTTTGGAGGTTTTGCTGTTTCGTGTGGTGTTCTGGCAGGCTTTATTTGGATTGCCTTCTTGCATGTTTCTTTAGTAAAGGAGCAGTATGCATTTCAAGGAAACATACTTTTAGTTAGATTAGGATTTGATTAAAAAAATAAAAAAAAATTGTTAATTGGAAAATGACTGTTTGAAGATGCTCTAGTGAAGCCATGAAACTGTCATTACTTTCTGCTTTCCTGAGTAGGCATTAAAAAACCCCCCCACTTTAAAGGGAATGCAAGTCAAAACTCGTTCAAAACTTGTTCTTCGTTTTTTGTTGTTGTTCCTACAGCATCTTTAAATTTCCAATAACCTCATTCTTAGCTGGGATTAGAGGAAGAAATTATTTTCTATTTCCTGACTGAAGTCAAATAAGTTATGCTGTTTGGGGCTTTTTAGTTTCTTTTGATTCTTCAGCTGAATGAACTGGAAACAGGAAAAATATTGCTTTTTTCACCCCTGCTGTACACCTTGAACCATATTTTTTTAATGTATGTTGCTTAACTGCTAATGCTGAAAGGCTCCACAAAACTGCAGAGGGCTTCTTGTTCACTAGTGAAAGCCATGGTGACAGTAATGCTGGGTAAAAAGCCAAAAACCAAAACTCCAAAATGGCTCAGGAAATTAGTATGGGAAATTAGACATTTTATAATAAATGATGTCTGGGAACTGTAACTGAGTCAGGATCTTGCCTCAGTTTTATTTTCACTGTAACCTGGCAGACAAGACCATCATTGTAAGCACAGAGCATGGCACAACCCATTCCATCCAGCTCCTTGATGCTGCCTTAACTTTTAAATTGTTTTCATCTATTTTTGCAGCTTAGGTGCTGAAGACCTTTGAAAGAGAAAATCCCTGCAGCTGGTGAAGTGGTGGAACACCATCACCAGGAGAATCACCAGGAGAAGCTCTGTCAGAAAGTCTGGGGCTGTCACCTTGCTCATTTGGTGACTGGTGAAATGCTGCATTCACCTTTCCAAAACAAGCAGGATCTGCCCCTTTGCAGAGCAGAAGAGGGGGAAAAAAAAGGTATTTTTTAGAAGTCACCACTTGAAAGATTATAAATTATAAATCCTTTCAGAGCAGATCTCCTTGGATTTTTCTTTGGAACCAAACTGTGTAGTACGATGGATAAATGCCCACAATTTTTGGCACAGAGTGGTTTGCTTTTTCATAGTTTTTTTTGTAATTGAAAAATTCAGAATTTTGTCTGGAGTGATCTCTTGTAGCTGAACTAATTCACATAGTTGATTGAACAGAGAAAGGAAAGATAACCATTCCTTGTGCTTGACAGTTCTAGCTGGAATGGCCATTCACAAAAATACCCACCCAAAAATCTGAACTTACATCCTCTAGGACAGAAAGGAGCTTGTGGTCATGGTCCCCAGCTCTGCCCTGTGACAGGGGGCCAAGAGCCAACATGGCCTAAGAGTAGCAGGGCACAGAGGCAGTTTGTATTTATATTTTCCAGGTTCAGTGTGGATCCTGGCACAGGATCAGGGCATCCTGCCTTCCCAGTGGCTGCTTCCACCACACTCACGAGCTGCAGAGGAATTTGGCATAAATAACCTCCTGCAGCACATGGAACAAAGCTCTGGTTGGCTGGTGTAGAAGGATTTATAAGTGCATGTTAAGCAAAAGCATTTTAACACCTTATCAAAAAAAAAAAAAAGAGAAATAACTCAAGGACATGTTGCGTGTTCAGATAATAATGATAAAAGAAAAGCTTGGATGAAACTAAATCTTGTAGTAATGCCTGTAAAACCCCCTGGCACTATCAGCTTTTGAAGTGTTTCACTCCAGTTTGCATTTATGCTAATGAGCACTTGAATATTTCAGTGGTTTTGTGTGTTTGCTTCAGCCTGACCCAATAGTGTGCTTTTAAAATCTTCTGCTCTGGGATAAAATCATGCCTTTGGCCCACACTTGGAACACATGCTCCTTATTTCCTCACTTTGAAGAGTCCCTGGGACCAAGCCTGCTTGCAGGGGGGTGTTATTTTCTCCCACAGATGATGGGCATCTCTCAAATGGTCAGTGGGATGATGAGACAAACACCTGTTTGTTTGCAGCCTGTGTCATCTGTACCATTTGCAGATGGTCCCTGCACGGTTCTGTCAGGTATGTGCTAAATAGCCATGAATGACTTGGAAGCAGTGCTGGGAAAAAAAAAATATTGACATTAAAACTTTCAACAGTTCCACTCCCATCAGATTTTCAGACCTGGCTGAGCACAGAAAGGGGAGGATCTCAAGATTGCAAATGTTCTGGGGCTGCTAAGGTGCCATTTTTCAGCTTTGAAAGAAGTCTTGTGTAATACAGAAATGAAGAGGTTTACCCAGCAGAAAATAAGTGTTGCCACTTTATTGTTTTTTGGCAGGAGGTGGTGTTCATCATTTGGACACATCAGGTACTTTCCTTGTGACTATCATATAATTTAAAATGACAGTGCTTCAAATGGTGACAAAATGACAAAGTGCTGATCTGTGGTGGAAGTCTAGCATGGAGAGAGAGCTGCAGCCAGGCAAAATTATTTTGAAAGGGAGTTGGGAGAGCACTTTGCTTTCAGTTTATTTATTTACTGGGCTTTGCCTTTGCTGATTCACTAGCAGGACCCAGGAGCTTTGATCCTTGACATCACTGTCTCCAGTTTGTGGGGTATTGTGTCCGTGGCTCTCTCTGCTCCAACATTTTGAGGGCTTGTGTGTACAACATTGTTCATCCCTGGGAAAACCACTGCAATCAAACCTGGTGCATTTGCTGTGGCTGGAATGCTTATGTCCATCCACTTAGTGAAGAAAGAAATTCATGGTTAAAACTCACTTGCTGGCTCGACTTGTCACAGTTGCTTTTGAGATTCTCACATAGCAGAGAATTTGCATTTTGGAGAGATATGTTCTGCTGAGCTTCCCCAGCCTTAGAAACTCCTGGGAGTGCACAGTAGTTGCCCTGTGACAAACAGTGTGAGCTGGTCAGTGTCAATAGCTGATGGCAGGAAAGGATCCATGTGCCTGGGAATTCACTTAAATTGATCCCTTGTCAAGGCTGACCTAGGACAGAGGCTAGACAGAGTTAAAGAATAAAGCAGGGATTTATTAGGAGGCCTCCATGGATCCACCTTGGGCAGCACAAGAGCCCAGCCAGGGCTGCACCCAAGATGAACCAAAATGGTCACAAAATGGACAAACGGTCACAGGGTCTCTCACTTTTATAGTTCTGGTCCAGTTGCATATTGGAGTTAATTGTCCAATTACAGCTTTAGGTTATGAAGTCCCATCCTTCTTGTTTTTCTCTCTTCAGCCCACATTCTTTATGTTCTTGGGACTGAGATTTGGATCATTTGTCCTTGGTCCCCAGCTAGAGAAGGAATTGTTTTGTCTCCCTACTCTGTGAAGAGAGCTCACCATCCCTCATATGCAGCTCAGAAATACACACTAAAGCAGCACAGAATCTGAAAAATATAAAAGCTAAAACCTGAGGCATCAAAATGAGATTCTTGAAGTGTACAAACACACACCAGAGGAGTGTTAATGAATGCTATTACTATCTTAGAAACTGAAGCTATTGCTAAAATGTAACACAGCTGTTTAAACTGAAATTAATAGACAGGCATCATGTGCCACTTGATTTTTCTTAAGTCATTTTCACTGCTGTTCCCAGGAGAGGCTGTGAATGTGGGATTGATTTACAGTGAGTAAATTATCCTGCTCCTCATCTTCCCAATGGGTTTCCTCTCAAAGCATTCCTGCCCTCCTTCCCACCCCATGGCCCTGCTGGGCTGCAGGGGAAGCCCAGGAAGGTGTTCAAACAATCCCCCAGCCTTCACACTCAGCCAAGGGAATGTCTTCTCTGTTGCCCCTGTCACTGAGTGTAGAAATCACTAATACTCATGTCCAGGAGGATGTCCCTTTTCTCTGGTCATTTAGGAGATGGGAATTCTCTGACTGACTGGATGGTCTGTGCTTGTGGTTGACAGGTTGCAATGATTCAGTGCCTGTAATCCACTGTAAAATGCCACAAATGGAACAATCTCATGGCTGGAGCTACCCAGTGTCCTTCAGATTAACAACTGGCTCTGTAAGTGCTGTTGTCCTGATGGGAATTCTCAGGCAAAGCCAGCTCCTGTGGATGCTGGGAGCTTGGGCAGCAAGTTACAAGGTGGTAAAGAAAAATCTTTTGTTCCACAAATGTGTTCAGTTTGAACTTCTCTCATGTTTTTTGTGATTTACTTATATTTCTAAACAAAGCTAAGCTGTCACCCCCCCAAGAGGGCTCATACAGGCCCCTTTGTTTCAGAGCATTAAATCCCCAGACCATCTGTGCTGCAGGAGACTCGGATTTGCCGAGTGCTGCTTCAAAACTCAGCCTGGTGAGACTGGTCAGTGATGCACTTTGGAGATTTGAAATTTCTTGCTTCTACCTTGCAGCCTGTGGTTTTAATCTTGTGTGGAGCTGTGCTGAACAGAACAGCTGGCCTGTAATTGGGGGAGATTGCTGCAGCCATTTATCTCTGTGGGTGTTACTCCTGTTCTCAGCATTATTGCAGGTAAAATGGTTATCATTTTCATCCATAGTGTCTTCCTAAGGCAAAAATAAGCGTGTGCCACTTACCTTTTCAGTGTTATTGAATCATTTTTGAATCATTTCAGTATAGAATGATTTACCTTTATTTTTCCCCTTGGTTTTTTTCCTGCTGATCCGTGACCATAGCCCAGGAGCAGTTGTGCATTGTTATCACTCTCATGCTATTTAGCAGAATGGAGAAAAGCCTAAATAAGCTTAAAAGTTTCTGATGACTGTGGCTGGAGTGTCAAAATCCTTTGAATTTTTTTTCTTTTGATTGTTAAATTATTTTATAACTGTGCATCCAAATTCCACAGGTTATTCAGGTCTTGTTACACTGCCTGCATTCCATGCCGCATTACTATTTTCTTCTAACACTGAATGGCCCTGGGAAGGTGCCCCTTTTGTTGAGTCAGTCATTTCCTAACTCACAAAATTGGAAAGCCATAGTGGGTGGTCAGAGTTCAGGTGAGTTTTGGAAGAGGGCTTGTACTAACAGATTAGGGCAGAAAAAATCTGATTTCAATTATTATCTTTAGAAAATATTTCTAGTGGGACCTTATATGATCCATTAATGAGTCTGGGTGTGATCTGCATCCTGCCAAGGTTAATAAAGGTGTTTCTTTTGACTTTGGGGAGCTTTAGCATCCTCACCCATTAAGTGGGGCCACTGCTGTCTTGTTTCTCTCTTTCTGTCTAACAAACTGGCAATGCCTAATGGACATTTAGGAAAAACAAAACACATGGCTCTGGCAGCACACAAGTCATGCTATTTAATGCAGGAGGAGAAACCTTCTGAAGGTCAAGTTACCACACATCCCAACTCCAGAAAGCTGAAATCTGACCCATCTTGGAGAATAAATCACCACAGAAAGAGCACATTAAAATGTTGTCATCATACTGCAGGGGTTCCACTGCTGTCTCCTCATCACAAAAGTTTCATACCTTCTTGGTGTTTCTCATGGGCAGCTCCTCAGAGCACTGCCTCGTTCTTCTTCACAAAGCAGCCAACTGACCCCAGTTCCCTTCTCAACCAGCCACCCCACTCTTTTATAAAAGCACTCTACTTCTCATCTATGGCCCGTTAAAGTCAGGCCTGTTCCTAATCTTTGATAACTGCCCAGCTGCAACTCCTTAGGGGTAAGATTACTTTCTACACTATCTTTATTTTCTTATATTCTATCCCACTGCATTAGCAGATCTCTTGCTGCCATTCCCTGTGGAGCTGATTTCCTGGGAGCAGCCTTAGGTATGGTGTGGGTGATGGGACTGGTGTTCTGGGAGAGGGCTTGTGTCTGAAAAGCAGCAGGGACCCCAGGAAGAGCAGGGAATACACCAGAGCTTACAGAGGGAGGGAATGCTGGACCCCTCTTCAGGAGTGCCCTTATTAATGTCAGCACACAGAACTCATTCTGAAATGAGTTTTAATGCCAGTACTTTACATTGTAGTATAGAAATAATAGCAGCTCCATGAAGACTTTAAAATAGGAAGGAAGAGGATAAGTCCTGAGGGTTGTTCCCATATTGGAGCACCTTGTAGTGTAAACTCCATGTAAGTAAAAAAAGTGAGCATTTGGCTGTTTCAATAAAATAAAGCTAAGCATATTTGGTAGTGCCACATCATAAAACCCTTGTTGTCCCTTGGGTAGCTGGGTGTGGTAGTTGTGAAAGTGCCTGATTTATGCTAGGAATTCTCTGTGCTCATAACTTGTAATTGCTTTTATTACTTGTGACTCAAGGCAGGTGTGCATAAAAGCAATCAGTAATTTCCCCTCTATCCACATGATTTCATGTCACCCAGCCAAGGTCCTCTGCACACAGAAAGAAAGCAAAGCCCCAGGATGAAAGCTCTGCCTGGGATTACCTGGAATTAAATGGTGAACACAAAAAGGGTATTAATAAGGAAATAGCTGAGGGCTAGCACAGGTCTTGTCCCCTGAATAGAGTGTAAGACACAGCCTTACACCCTGGTGGGCCTGCTCTGTGCCTCTTTAGCCATTTTTGTTTTAATGGTTTGTGCTAATGTGGGCTGGAACAAATGTAATGGATGGAGGGGGTAGGGGAAAAAAACCCCTTCTGCTCTAATGTTCAGTTTAAAGTGATTTTCAGACAAAGAAAAAGCTGAATCTATAGTGCACAATACAGCTCAAGCTAAGGAAAGGAGCTGGCTTGGCAGAGAAGGTGGCTGAGACTGAGAGCAAACACAGCACAAGAGAAATGAGAAGTGCTGTGTTATAAACTGTGTGTTTCTCCTGCTCTGTCACTTTATTCATAATACTCTGTCTTTAATGTAAATGAATGTACAGCATGGATTTTTTTTTTCCATTTTTCTTTTGCCATTTGTGTACCTTATTCAAACCATTTCTTTTCAATAGCATTTTGTCTTTCTTTCCATGGCAACAAAGAGCCAAGGCTCCTTTGCAAAAGCAAAAAAGTCCTTTGCACAACCCCTGCTCTGTGCTAAGGTGGGTACAAATCCACACCTGGTGTGGGGCTGCTGGCATCACTGACCAATAATGATGACAAGGAGGCAGTTCCCAGCAAGGCATTATTAATATGATGGCGTTATCCACAGCAAGTGTTGCTCTTAAGTTTTATTACACTAAGGCAGCCTTAAAATTTTCAAATCATTTATCACACTTTTTCAGGAGCTGTTATTGCTCAGCCATTCCTCCTTTTCATCCTCTTACCTCCTCAGATGAGAAAAGTTCTTTGATGCTTCCATTTTCTCACTCCATGAATGGATCAAAGAGCCCCAAAATGCACAGGAGGAGCCCTGCAAGAGGGAGATTACAGTCAGATAGAACAGCCTGCTCTGGTTCTGTAGTTGATATTTGTGAGCATAAAAGCATTAGGGAGAAGTAACAATGGCATTTTTAGATAAAATAATAGTGGATTAAAAACAGTTAATTTTGTACTAAATGGCACTGTGATATTATGTCTTGCAGTGAATTTCTAACTGTTGTGAAGTGATAATCAGTTTTCTTTCCTGCAACAGGATCCATAGTCTAAGGAGACTCTTGAGTGGCAGCCTAGATATGAGAAATGTTATTTGAATTAGGCATTCTTATCCATGTTTATAGTACTTTCCAGAGGCTCTCTCTCACTTTTAGGCCTTCTTCAGAAAAGCACATGCAATAAAAATGTTACTGCTGCCAGCTTGTATGCCTGAAAGGTCAATTCTTCTTTTTGTTCTAACTTTATCAGTTTTTTTAATAAAAGATATTAACTCTCTTCACAAACCTGTCTCACAGAGAGAAGAAAAATATCCCCAGCTCCAAAGAAAATATCACTTCTATTTAATGATTAAAACAAATCAGTGTGAGAGAAGACATAAGGCAGCTACCAGAAAATTCTGTGAGTAGCAATATAAAAGCTTCAGTTTTCTGGCCAACCTGAAAATTTTTGGGTTTGCTTTCTTAGTAAAATTGAGAACAATAGAGCAAGAAATATGTTAAGGCCATGGTTGATTCAAGAGGATTCAAGAAAAGAATCCTCTCTGGGAGAGGAGACCAAGGGCAAACTCACATCTTCCACTGCTGGAAAGGACTTTGAGAGCAAAGTCACCTTTGCTGAGGTGGCCTTGGGAAGGTACCACTGGATTTACCAGGGGAAGCTGATGGGAGGGCACTGCCTAAGCCTCAAAATGAACACACAGCAACATCATAGCAGGTTATTACCAATAAGATCATCCTAATCCTAATAATTTAACGTGATTAATAACAAATAACAGTAATTGCATTTACTTAAAATGTAACAACTGTGGTATTAAAATAGTGGGTTTTTTTTAAAATAAGAAATATGTGAGTAGTTAATACTAATTAATAGTAACAAACAAAACCCATTGCACTTCCATAAAATGTAACAGTAATTAATAGTAACAAATTCAATTACATTCCTATAAAATGTAACAGCTATGATAGTACAATAATAATAAAGACTATATAGTAGTAACAAACAATAATTATTACAGTTCTAAGTGTAACAGTAATTAATAGTAATTAAAAGGAACACACAGAAACCATTATATTTCTCTAAAATTTGATTAACAGTACCAGTCATTACATTTCTACAGATATAATTGTACACTGTTTAATCATTACATTTCTAAAAAAATTATAATATTTATAAGAGCAATGCTAATAACATGTTAGCCTAGTGCAGGTAACCAGACCTGTGGTGTTTATACACAATTTTGTGTTCCAAGTTTCCCACTCCCAATTTTGAGCTAGTGCATTTTTGTTCCAGGTTCGGCATTTAAATTCCACCCCCTCTGGATGGGAACATGAGACAAGTTATCCCTGTGTGACAGGGAAGAGCCAAGCCTGTGCAGGATTCATCAGCGCAGTGTGCTCTGCATGGTCACTGCTCCATTATTCAAAGGTGTTTGTGGAAAACAAGTGTAAAGTTCAGCTTTGGGGGCCGAGCATTCTTTCTGCACCATTTAAGCACATCATCTCATTTCTAAGTGGTGCTGATTACAACAATTCGTGGGCAAGCACAGTCATTTTCTGAATGGAAGGGTGACAGAAGGGTGACCCTGTCACCAAACAAAGCCCACGCTGCAGTGAGTGCAGCTAACACGGGGGAAAGGCTGGGGGGAGCCTGGCTCCCTGTGTGAGTAAATGCAGCTCATTGGTATAATGCCTTCCCATTTAAACAGCTTAATTTTTAAATCACCAGATAATTGCCTAATTGTGGTATTTCTGTTGCCTGTGATGAAGCAGGGTCTCCTGTCTAATGGTTCTGTGGAAATAAAATTGCCTGAAAGCAGCCCCAGCTCTGTCAGTGTGGGGCAGGTAAATGATGTCTGACTTGGCAAATGCACCTACAGCCACCAGGGCCACTCCTCATTCCAGGAAGGAACTCACTCACTCATGCCATCCCTGATGTGGCTCCCCAGGCCAGCCAGCTGCTTCTGATTCCTCCTTGCAGCAGCTTTTTGCAGGGTTTTGCAGCTGGGAAGCTGCACCATTGCTGTCAGAGGAAGGTCAATCCATTACAGACAGACCTGTTGGACTCTCCTGAAAAATACATACCCAAAGTGTTTGGAATTAGCAGGCGAGTCTCAGTGTTCTTTTATGTCTTCCCATTTCACTAAAACACAAGCCATGTGCTAAATACATATCATTTGAGTTGAATTGGTATAAATGCCTGTCCAAGATAGGGATAACACCAAGGATGATAAGGAAAAAAGAGCTAGATGTTAGCAATTAAATACAGCAGTGGATTTGGGAGAAACAGCTGGATTTGTACAAAACTGGCTGTTTGTGCTTTGCTTCTTCATATAGAATCTCCAGAGCCAAAAAAACCCACAAGTAATTACAGGCAACTTCAGGTAATCTTTAATTCTTTCACTTCACCCAAATGGGACTTGGCACACAATTTCCAAATGCAGCCACAGTCTGCTGTGAAACTGCTCTGCCCCAGGCTATTGGCTCTGCTAAAGGCAAAGCAAAGAGGGGCAGAAAAATGTGAGGTCAGGCCAGCAGAAAGATTTGCTGTGTCCCCTGTGCCTGTTTCACCCTGTCTCCACCTCAGCCCGCTGCTCAAACATGGGTACAGGGCATGATTTGTGCCCAAGGATGCCACAAAGCCATGCCCAGGGAGCTCCCAGCAAGGTGGGAAATCACTCTGCTCTCCTCAGCACCATCTAGGACAGGCTGAGATGCACCACAGCAAATGAAACCACAGCCAACAACACACCAACAACACACACACAGGTCTAAAGCCACTACCAACATCATGGGTCTGAGTAGGACTCATAGCTTCCCTTTTTTTTCTTTTTTTTTTGAGACTTTTTCTCTTTGGGCAGTCAGAAGCTTTTTACCAAAATCAAGTTTAATTTATTAAACAAATTTATTTCAGTACCAGTATTTCCACCCAAATACTTCTTACCTTATCTTGGTATTTTCTTCACTGATGTAATATATTCTTGTAGTTCCTTGACTGTGGTGTTGTGAGGGTCCCCAGGACGAGGTGAGAGATGAGAATTTGACTCCATGTTCTCAGGAGGCTGATTTATTATTTTATGATATTATATTCTAAGAAATTATATACCAAAACTACACTAAAGAAAGAGAAGGGATACAGCAGAAGGCTAGAAAAGAATGACCATGAAAGCTCCTGACTGACTCCTCAGTCCAACACAGCTGATGGTGATTGGTCATTAATTAAAAACAATTCACATGGAACCAATCAAAGCTGCACCTGTTGCTAAACAATCTCCAGACCACATTCCCAAGCAATCAGATAATTATTGTTTGCATTCTTTTCTGAGGCTTCTCAGTTTCCCAGGAGAAGATCCCAGGCAAAGAGGATTTTTCAGAAAATATCATGGTGACACTTGACTTCAATTTTGTTAATCTAAACAAGCCTAGCAAAGTTATTTGAACATGTCTTTAACAGAGATACTTTTCTTCCTAATAGCTTTAGTTATCCATTCCAATAAAGGGATGTATAGATAGTTTCAAGGGGACTGTTAGCACTGCTCTAAATTAAAGCATATCGATGGCTTTTACAGGATTTTTTTGGATTATGCCAGAAAATTCCATGAAAAGTGCACTGGTTTTCTCTTAGCAGTGGCAAATGTTTGGGTCACAGCCACCATAAACCAAAAATACTCTCAGGCCTTTCTTCTTTCTTTTTTTTTTTTTTACCTCTTCTGTAACTTCCAAATGATGAACTGCAGAAGTTCTTGTCCCTGGGACATGAATTTATGCAGCACATCATGTGATAGTAGAATTCAAAGTAAATTTCCTTGCATAATTAAGTTAATCTTATTTTTGTTATTGTACCTGTTGAAAGGCATTTAGCTCCCTGTTTGTACAGACAGCCCTGACTCCTGTTTTAGCATCAGTTGAAAATTAAAAAGAGGGAGGATTTACCCACACATTAATGAATATTTTAAGAAGTATTGAACTCCAGTTTTATATCCCTTACCCTAATTTACTTCTGTCTCTGAGTGCTATACAAAATCCATAAGGGGGACAAAGCCTGAGCAGAGAGACTTCAAATGAACTTTTTAGAGCTTTACCTTGAGAGGAAACCTTTGTGATTTTGATATTCCCACGTTGAGAAGAGCCATTGACACAGATGGTTTTCTGAGCCACTGCTTTGCCTCACTTCACTGCTTCACCTTCCCACCCTGTTACACAGCAGCCAAGGCACTCCATTCCTGTGGAGAGGGTTAAATTGTCAGCTCTTTGGGCCATGGCTTCTTACCCTATTTTTCTTGGTGCTTTCACACTTTTTAGGCCCAAGAAGCCAATGACCTTGACTGGACACAAAAACCACACCTTGGACAAATTATCCCTTAAGTATTTCCAGAGTCTTATAATCCTATATATATTCCTACCTTACTGCATGATATAAAACACCACCACACCCATAAGTTTTACTGAGTTGGAAACAGACTGGAAGCCAAAGGAAAACAATCTCTAAAAGCTTAAGAATATAATTTTACATTTTGAGTGCCTCTGTGTTTTTAAGATTTTTAAAAACTGAACCAATGTGTCTAAGAGTTAGATACCAACTTGAGCTGTCAAAAATCACTACAGGTGTAGGTAAGATTATTTTTCATATAACAGAATCTAATTTTTGTCTCTTGCTGGGTTTTGGACAAAACTGACTGACAACTCACACTGCAGTTATATGAAGACATCACTGTCGAAAGCACAGACAATTCTAACATTTTTCTACTACATTTGTGGTAAAAAACTTTTTAAAAGCTTACAGTTGCACAAAAAAAAAAGGACATCTATGAGAAAAACAATGGTTTAAGATTAGTTCTTTTGCCAAGTATCAAGTAAAAGCATTAGAAAGAGATACTGCACTATTTCCTGAAGTCAGAAGAAAGTAAAGACTTGCAATTTATTGTCATTATATAGACACACTCCTATAATATTGTCATCATCTACTCCTTGAGATCATGAAACCAATTCAAAAACTTCACCTTAAAATAAGTAGCATTTTAGACTGGAAACAAACTGAATATATATGGCAACCCTGTTCAAATTAATCCTGGCCAATAATACTTAACACTCATAGATATTCTACAACTCAGGAGAAAAACCTCTTTAAATAATCCCACTATAGATGGCACTGCAATTAATAACATGCTGAGTGTAAAATGTCTATCTAGAGATAATGAAGATATCCAAGATATGGAATGGAAGGAATAAAGGGAAGACATTTACCTCTACATTTTCAGAACTTGAATGATATCTACTATTCAGAATATATGAAACACTGCAAAATATCACTGTTCAATGGGGAAAAAAAAGGAGAGAGAGAAAGAAGGATTTGAGTTTAATTCTTGGATGCTTTTGAAGGACAAATAAGGTAAATGTCTGCAAGTACAATGCAGATGTAAGGTGCATAAAGATGCTTGGGGCTTTTATATCACACTGGAGACTTTTGTTTTGTGACAGAAGTTTTCACATTACAAGGCTTTCAACATAACCTCAACACTTTCTTACAATTTAATTTCTTCTTTTATTCAGACCATAGAAAGATTTCACAATGGGAGGGAAAGAAGAAAGAAACCTCACTCAAACACTGCTGAACAAAACACAGATGTAGAAAGAGAGCAGAGGTTCCTTTTGGTGGTAATTATCTTTCTGACAGTCCTTAATGGGATTTCCTACATCAAGAGGAGCCATTAACAGAAATAAGTATTTCCAAGGTTTGTTTTGCAGTTTTCATGGCTAGAAATGTTCTGTTCAGTTCCACTAAAGGGACAGATGATGTACAGGGTGTGGAGGAAAAGTGCTCTCTGCCTCCTGTTGTTGGTTTCCCATCCACTACATGGTGTTTGCTGCTAAGTGCTTTCTAAGAGACAATGATTTTGCCCAAAACTTCTATTAGGAAGGGTTCAGAATGCAACTAAGATCAGTCTAGAACAGTCCAGTGCCATCCTTAGTTTTAGAGAGGACTATATCTTGGAGATCCAGGTTACTCTTATCCCTGTATCCATCAAGCTACTGGCAATTTTGAATTAATGGCAAAATGGAATTGCTGAGGAGTTTTCCCATTCTTTTAAATATTTTACCCCTCAGTGCTTCCATTAGCAAGATGTACTTCAAAGAGATGAGAATATCCTGTATTTTCAGACTAAGACTATTGTGACAGGTATTTCACACTCAATTGTTGATGCATTAAGGAATGAAAAATATTAGAGACAGAAGGCACTGATAAGGGGACACTATTTATCTGAACTGAGTGTCCAATCTGACTGGAAATTCCATCTGAGTTTGAGTGCCTTTGGAATTAAAGGCAGTTATCTGACCTTGCAACTTATGGTTTTCTTCTAATTGCTATTGCAAGCAAAAAATAAACCTGAAATATAAAAATTTCCCAAAGAAGGACCAAAGATTAACACAGCACTTATTAAACTCAGTAACAGCACCAGGATACCTGTTCACTCTGTCAGGATGCACGATCACTCCCAGTGATGCCTGCTCACTTATCAGGCACCCTTTGCTGCTTGCAGCAATTTCTGCATCAAGTTTCCTTGGTTTTTTTTTTTTTACTCATCTCACAATTTTACATAAAATTAAATAATTGAATAGGAAAAACCCAACACCTTTCTACCAACAGCTGCCAGATAATTTCAAAACTGAAAGGATGAGACACATTCCAGTGAAACAAGGGAGGGCAGCAGAGATGCCCTCACTCGCCCATCACCTGGGCCATTAACAGCACAGACCAGGTGGCCTTGGAGCCACAGCCCTGTGCTCCCTGTTCCCAGCACAAACTGGGAGCAGGGCATTGCTGCTGTGCCCTGCCCCTGCAGCCTTCATGGAGTGGAGGCAGAATCTGCAAGCCAGAGCTTTTCTTTCATTTGCACAGGCATCTGTCTGGTGGCAGTTATAATGTTATTTGAGGTTATCTCCTCCTCTGTCTTATCTGCCTCCATTTCACAGGAGAATTGAGCTGCTTTCTGCGTGGGCCCAAAGACTGCAGGCATTGAATGAACTCACAGCATTCCTGAACTCACAGGAAACCTCAAGGCCTTTCTGGGACAGGCCACATCATTCCAGAGCACTGTGTGGAAAAGGAGCCAAGCAGCTCCTCCAGCTGCTTCTGCACCATGGAGCAGCTACCACCTTTCTGCAAGCTGAAGGCTAGACCTGATGAACAAAAGGATTTCCAGTCTGTCCCCAAGATGTTAAATAGACACAGCCAATCCAAATATTATCAAATTAAACAACCTCCTCTATTCTACATAATAAAACCAAATTGCTCCAGTTGTGTCGTTAAATGCCACGTGCAGAGAGGATGGAGAATCCCAGCAGCCCTTAGATTTGTCTCCAGTCCTGTCAGCAGCACAAGCCTGCCTGCACCAAGGAACACCTCTATCCATGTGCTCCTGCCAACCTGGCTGACAAATGCAGCCCAGGCTTGGTGCTCCCAGAGGGAGTCAATGACAGATAAAGCCCCTCTTTGCTCTGATCCAGGCGTAGAAGGCACAAAGACAAATGTGATGGCTGCCTGCTGGTCAGGCAGAGTCAGCCACTGCAGCTGCGAGCTGGTTCAGAAAAAACACAGCTTTATTTTATGGTTATGGGTTTGAACCCAAGCTCAATGTGTTTGTGAATGACTGGGGTGCCTCTGTGGCTTGGCTCCCAGCTCGTGCTGCAAGCCAGGGCTGCTCACTGGTGCCACCAGATCCAATCTGCATGGAAATCTCTGTGTTTGTCTAGGATTCCCACTACCACTGTGGCAAAATTTGTCTTCCAGGTGGCAATGCCGACAAACCTGACTGTCATTTTTGCAAGGATCAGCTTCCTGAATGGCAGTGAAGGAAAACAAAAGGTCACAGCAGAGTAAAGTTTCATTTTTGCTCCTCCTTTCTTGGTCTATCCCCTCCTACTTCCCACATTCTAGCAGAGGAAAGGTCCAGGCTCCTATAGAAATATCTGATGCTCTTAGTAAAACATTTTATACAAAGAAGCATATCAGAGGAAATTAATATCATTAGGCTCATCCCCAGACAAAAGGTGGAGTTGGTGTCCCTTGACTCCTCTAACTGATGAAGAGAGCTGCTCCTAAAGGGAATGATGACCCCCTAGATGGGCTGAGACCCGTCTCACAGCAGTGGCCACGAAGTCCTGCTGCTGATACCTGATGTGTTTGGCTGACTGGAGAGCCTGGGTTATGTTTGAGGCTCCATCTTATGTTTTTCAGATGACTAAACTTAAGCATTATTAAACCCAGGCAGACATTAGCCTTTTAAGCTCATACACCATGTTCATCACTGAACCACTGCTTGTGATGTGTATTACTGTTAAGAACTACACAAGCCTGCAATTTCAGAAATAAAATGTGACAGCCCTCAGGCAGCTGGGGCAGCAATGATCATTGCAGGATAACACCACTGAAACAGGAGATGCTGTTGGCTGTTATTACAGGGCCTGTTTCCATAAAGCTCCTATAAAATCCATATGCACAGTAACTATTTGCAAGTGAAAACAGTGGCTGATGTGTGCAATTGTTGATTCTGAATACAGAGCAGACATCTGCATGAGCAAATCGATGTGCATGCAAATTTCCTCCAAAACTCACAGAGACTGTTTTGAGCCAAAGCCACAAATGCTTTTTGGAGTATTCCTGTTGATTTCAGGGATTTTGCCCACCAATATTATTTCCACACCATTGACTTTACTCCACTGCTCTTAAATATCAAGAAGAGCCTTAAGTTTTCTTTACTTACAGCACAGGTCAACTGATATTGAGACAAACCAAGCCCAAATACTCTAAGAAGGGATAATCTCAAGAAGTAAGCTTGATAGTCACTAAATAATAAAGCATGAATCATACTGCTATTTATCTTCTCCTGCAGTGGATATTTGCAAGCAAAAATCAGGGATTTCTTCTATTTATTTACCTATTTTCTCCTCCAGGAAGTCTGTTTAATGAGGAGAAACCTTCAAACTCTTAAAACCCATGTGTATATGTTAAAGCTTTTCAGTAAAGAAAACTCTTCATAAAGCCCAAATATGTCTCACAGTTATACTTTGCTGTTGCTGCTAAGGGATCAAGAAAACTAAGCGTGAAAATAAAATATGCTGAAAAGCTTTTGAATTCTGTAATTGTGTTCATGTTGCAATGGGGTTTTTTTTTTTGTTTAACTTGGAAGGCTCTCAATAATTGGAAAGCTACCAGGTTGCCCTCAGGCAGAAAAGCACCACCAACTCTCTACTATCACGCAGAGAGCCGAGGGATGTTTGGTGCCTCTCCCTACCATACATTTGCTACTACCCAAGGGTCTGGGCCCTTCATCTGCTCTTCTGTGGGCATCTTCTACTTCACACTCTGCCAGTCCCCATCTGTGACTGCACACCAGGTCCACAGCACTGGTCAGGTCTCCAACAGAAAGGGAAAGCAGCAGCAGTGACCTCCAGCACTCCGAAGGGCTGATCGGCGCAGGAGCGGTCACTTGTTTGGTTTTGTCAAATTCTCTCGGGATTCCTCATGAAAAATTAAAGTTTCTATTCCTTTGGCTCAAGCTGCTACACTTTAATAGGAAGAGTTGTTGTTCTTGGTTTGCTGATTTATAAGGTTTGAAGCACTTTTGCTTTGCATTCTGTTGCGTGTAAGCTGGCAGTGAGCTAGAAGGAATAATTTATAAATGAGATGAATTTGTATAGATTAGCCAAGCGCCTACTGACTGAGCATATAGCAATGTCTAAATATTTAGATGAATTAAGCAGCAAGGAAAGATAAATATTCTTGAAAAAAACACATTTAGTAGGCCACTGAAGTATAACTAGGAATAAATAAAAACAAGCAAAGAAAAAAAACCAAGAACACAGAGGAAAGGCGTAGCAGCATAATGAAGCAAACAAAAAATAGCTTGCATGTCTTTATTTATACCTCTCCCATCACTAAGGCTAAGTTTATGACCTCCAAAGTATAAAATATTGGTTAGGTGAATGATCTATATTACTATTTTCAACTGAGCAGCTTGGGACAGGCATTGTGTCTCTGTTGTCCATGTTAAAATAACTATTTTGCATTCCCATTTATATGTACACATCCATACATACACATAGGAAAGGATTATGTGATGTAGCACCTTGGAAAACAAAAATGTTGGCATAGATTCCTGTCTGCCTCCTGATTGTAACAATCTAGGAGGGGGGGAAGAGGTATTGCTCTCAAACTAAATAAACCATCACAATTTTTCTAGGCACAATTCTCCTAGTCTTTCCTAAAAGCTTTGCACTGCTTTTGTGGTGAGTTTTTTCCCCTCTTTCCTTAATGGAGGACAAACATCAGCAGGCAACGTGGCACAGCAAGTGGACAACACCTGTAGCATCCAAGTACCTCCCCCAGAATTGCTTTCAAACTTTCCTAAAGAAAGAGATAAATCTAAATACTTCTCAATTTTCCACTTCTGGATGAAAATAAGTTGGAAAAAATAGGAAAGGGTTAAAGAATGGGAAAAAAATATTAAACACAAGTGAAAAATATCTATTTATCCAGTGATCATCTCATGGGATTCTTAGACAGATGTCAAAAGTATACTCTAGGAGTAAGAAGCACCACTTCAGTCTTTCAGAATATTTGTATTTTACTGACATGAGTTCTTGTCTCTGTTAATTATGGAGGTCTGGGTGAGGTAATTAAATTAAGAGGAAAAATAGGGTTTGGGTTGTTATTTTAATTATTTGAGTAATGTGTACTTGGTGCAGTTTACCTTTTAAAAAATATAGTCTAAAATCTCTAGAGAACAGACTAATAGCTCTGAATCATCCTAGGGAGAGCTTGACTTCATATTAATTGATCTGCTAAATCACAAAATGGGTATTGCCTGCATATATTTAAAAGTAGATTGTAGGATCTTAATCACTACTTTTAATCTTGAAATTCTTTCTGGAGGTAGTAGAGACTGCAGTTCTATGTGGTTTATGTCTTGTCTTGTTACTTCTAAAAGTTATTAGATTCCTTCTCACAACACTTTGGTTTGTTTTCTTTGTTTTGTGTAAATATACTTTAAAATGTACTAGAATATCAAAGAGAATTTACAGTTTTGTATAATTTTGGAAAACTTGCAACTAATTAAAATAATCCCATTGTTCTCATAAAATCACAATATTTCCATCTCGTGTCCTCATTATGTGGAGCATGTCAGCTCTACTTAAAAAAATCTAATTTACTTTATTTTAAGAACAAACATTCTAGCAGAGGGAGCCAGCTAAACTAGAAAACATTTCAAATAAAATGGTTCTCTCTACTCTGGGCATGGCCTTACCCAATGCATTTCCCCGGTTGTAATTTCTGAAGCAATTTACTTACAGAACAAGTTAAAATAGTTATTTGACCTTTCTGGAGTAAGTGAATCTAAATTAAAGTATGAGCAATTACTGCAGTATTTAAATATTCCACCTTCCCTCACTGATTTCTCCCCTCCCCCTCAGTATGTTTATTAGCACTGGCTACTTCTTGTTTCTCTCAGAAGTTAATTTTTAAATTTCAAAAATCAGCATAGAACAATTTTTTTTGAGCTGGTGCTGTGAGGTGAATTTTACTACCAAGCATCATTAAGATTTCAGTCTCATTTCAAGGAAAGACAGTTCCACAGTCTGCAAGGAAGAACAGATTATTCCACAGATTAAAGACAAAGCCCAGAAGTATACATGATGACAGCTGCAAGAAAGCTAATATATTTTCAGTCTCTGCAAAACATTAGGTTTTCTCAGCTGAGTGATGGAGTGAGAAGTTATGGGGTTTGTATTATGTATGTTCTCAAAGCCATGAGAAAAGCAGCCACATTTTTCTCCATGAACACTATCAGAAAACTTCCCATTTGATATGGAGCCCAGTCAATAAAAAGGGTAATTATTTATGGCATTCAAACCAACAGAAGGAATTTCAGCCATAAATGAAACCCCCAACCTGCATTTTTAAAAGTTTCATAGAAGTGGTTTATATCCCAGCTTTTAGGGGGCAAGGCAGGCTACGCACTTGGAACAAAAAAATCCTGGATCTACTCAAGATGATGACAAACCTACCGAGCATGCAATGGTGTTCAAAGGAAGTTCATTATTATTGACCCAAAAAGACAGAGACAGACAAGGAAATCACATTCTTCAATTCCTTCTCTCACCTAAAAGCACTAAAGCCCAAAGAACTTCCTGTCTGTTAAATCTGTGTGCCATCAGCCAAAACAACAACAATCCATCTGAAGTTTTACTGACACTTGAAGTGCTGATAAACCTCCATCTCCTGTCACCCCTTTATGAAATGGATTGGACAAGTCAGGCTGGAAGCCTTTAAAGATATTAGCTGAAAATCAAAATGGAAGGGAATTTTTTCTCACTCTTTGACATTTTCTCACATTAAAAGTAAATAGTATGATTTCTCTCTTACAGGCTACCTGGTGGACTAACATGAACTCTTTTGAAAAACTCCAGCTAATCTCAAAACCAGCTACTTCACACCTAGTTCTTTTTTAAACCAATAAAATGAATTTGATCCTTTTTGGGCAATCAACTGATGCCTGAGGTTTTAGCTTTTCTATTTTTCAGATTCTGTGCTGCTTTAGTGTGTGGGTCTGAGCTGCATATGAGGGGATGGTGAGCTCTCTTCACAGAGTAGGGAGACAAAACAATTCCTGCTCTAGCTGGGGACTAAGGACAAATGATCCCAATCTCAGTCCCAAGAGCATAAACAACGTGGACTGAAGAGAGAAAAACAAGAAGGATGGGACTGCATGGGCTAAAGCTGTAACTGGACAATTAACTCCAATATGCAAATGGACCAGAACTATAAAAGTGAGAGACCCCATGACCAGTTGTCCATTTTGTGACCATTTTGGTTCATCTTGGGTGCAGCCCTGGCTGGGCTCTTGTGCTGCCCAAGGTGGATCCACTGAGGCCTTTGAATAAATCCCTGCTTTATTCTTTAACTCTGTCTGTCCTCTGTTCTAGGTCAGCCTTGACAAGGCATCAGTTCCCATTTTCCTGGAGCTGCATCCACCCAAGCACCTCTAAGAAAATGAGAACTATTATTTGCATTGTGCTTTTGACACATTTTAAGGTTTACTAAGGCGCATGCTTAACTAACACAAACCCCACAAATGTCTCAGTAAAATGCTCTGTGTTGGAAGGTCTCGTGGAATAAGGGAAATACTCCTCCTTTGCACTTTCTAAAACCAGCAGGGTACATTCTCTAAAACTACCTGCCTATAGAATTATAGAGGTCTTCACCTCTGGAAAATGCTAATTATTTGCAGTATTTCCATTGAGTGAAAGGACTTGTGACAAAGAAACAAAGACACATGATCCAGAGCCTTCCTTAATTAGAAAATTGATTAGACTTCTAGACCCAGAAGGCAGCAACCAAGGTTGCCCAAACCTCTCTGCAACATTTGTTTAGAAATTGAGCTTTCTCAATGACATCTTTTAGGTTGTTTGAAAGGTGCACCTCCTGTATTCTTTGAAGGAATTTTCTGAAGCATCTTTCATATTGCTACCATGGGTTTGCTCTGATGAGGTTTTTAGGAAAACAGCTGGTCTTTAAACAAAGAGAATTAAGAGACAGAAGTACTCAATGCTGCTGTCTGAAGCTCCATGCCAAGGGAAGTGTGAATTTCTCTAAGTTGATTGATTCATTTATTCTGTTTTCCTATTCCTATTCCCATACATTAAAAGGGTAAGGAATAGACTGCTCCATTTAGAAACCTCCTTCTCTTAGGAGTTAATTTTATCTTATTGTCAATATCTATCAATAGATAGATAAAAGAATCAGCTTTTTTTTTTGTTGTTGTTTTTAAGTTACTGTTGCAAGTAATAGCAAACTGTTGGGAAGGGCAGCGAGGTGCAATGAAGCCCTGCACTGTGTGATGATAAAATCATACTGAGCCATTGAAAAGCAATGGAGAGGAAATAAAATGGAACACTACAATATAGCAGGTGTCATCACCATTAAGTTAACATTACACTCAGTCTCTTTGAAACCCCTGATTGTAGAGACCACATTTTCTTCTAAATGTTTAGAGGTATTTTCTGTCCACTCATCTACAAAATTCCACTTCAAGTTAAGCTCTTTACCTAGTATGTAAAATAAAAATCCCCCTAGAAAATGCTATGAATTTTTAATCTAATTTGAATGTTTTCCAGTTCTGGGAATGTACAGCTATCTTTTCTCCAAGCATTGTTTGTGACAGCCATCATAGCAAGAACACATTTTTGATTCACATCAATTTTAGATAGATTACTGGGGTGATTTTCTTCCTCAGTTCATGAGTTCCAGCTGAAAAGGCATCAATTTGCTATGTATAAGTATCACTTGCTATCTTTGGGTCATTTAGACAGCTTAGAGGAAGAGGAGAAAATACCTGGGACTTGTTTTTTAATTTTTTTGGGGGGGAGGGATATCTGCCTTCAAAAATAAAAAAATTCTGCAGGATTCAGGAATTTGCATTTTAAATTAAATACTACTGTAAATGCAAATTCCTGAATTTTTCATCACCAAAAACCCCCACAACAAACAAAACCAAAACAAAACCAAAAAAAGAAAACAAAAAAAACCCCAAAACAAAACACGGGACACTCTTTTATTACTGGTGCATTTGGCAATTCAAAAGCACCAGGAAATTATCTCAGCTACCCAGTAAAAGTATCTTTCATATGGGGAAGGTCACAACTAGCAGAAGGCTCCAAAAGCCTTCCTGTCTGTGATCATTTGCAGCTCTGTTTTTCTGTCCTGCTCATCAATAGCTATTTTTCCTTTTGCATCTCTCAGTTCAGTTTTCTCACACCACACACATTCAGTAAGATGGAATCACACCCAGCAGCTTCTGATCATGGTCAGCCCCCCCAATTTACTGCTGCAATCATCCTTTGTGTCAGAGAGAGACACCCTGCCCCTCCAGATCATCTGGACTCCCTCCTCGTGCCAAAATCTTCCTATTTCTTGGGTGTTCCTCAGTGGGAAGGAGCTGTAACACCTCTGAGCCCATGCAATTTCTCATCTTCTACAGTTCTTTCAGGGTATTGCTCCCTGAATCCTTTGGGTGCTAATAGATTAGATTTCTCCTGTCCCATCACAAGATGCTCTAATATCCTCAGAGGAAAGGAAAGGGGCAGATAAAAATTATTCTCTAAGTAAATGTGTAAATATGTAAAAATGATTCTCTAAGTAATATTTTTTTTTTTACCAAAAAATGGTAAGACCAGATTTGAGTTGTCAAACTTTAGGGGCTATACTGCACTTGATAACATGGCCAAACTTCTTGGGACTTGCCTTCAAAATGTAGATTTGTACTTCTGCAAATTTGGTGCAAGAAGGGTTAACATGCAGGCCTATTTACTATTTTTCTGCTTCCTAGTTTTGGGTTCTTATGGAGCTTCTCTCCATCTAAATAACTATCCAAGCAGGCAGTAATTCAAAGTAGGACTTGTCCTCTGGCCCTCACACGGGTTCTTCACCACTTAAATAACTGAGGACACGGCACAGAAAGTCACTTCTCAAGGTCAGTCTCACATCCTAAGTGTCCTGCTGGGCTCTGTGGCCAGGTCAGGGGACACTGACAGCCAGGGCAATGAGTTGAAACCTCAAGAAAATGAGCAACACAAATGCTAATAAAATCTTATTTCTGTTCTGCAACTAAGCAGCTTTATGAACAAATCCTGTGAAGGTTAACAGATCACAATCTTTTAAAAGAATCATAAAACAGCATCCAAAAAGATCTGCTGGTTAAATTCAGATTATGTACAGAGAGGCATGTATCTTACACACACAAAACACTGTGTTTATGTTGGATTTCACGTGTACATATTTATAAATAAACCAACTACAGGAACATAAATTATCAAAGGCATCATTCTACAGTCCACTTAATCTCAGAACAATTTCCCACTTTAGACCCAATTTTGAAAAAAAACAAAAGGATGGCAAGTCTTTTTGCCCATAAATCCCTCCTTGGAAGATAAACCACCAATCAATATTTTTTACAGCCTGTTCTGATATTTCACACCCAGTCACTGCTCTAATTGTGGGCAGGAACAAAGCACTGTGCTGTTGAGCTTAAACCTACTCAGAAATCCTATTTTTAAAAAGTCATACAGAAAAATGTAATCTGGCCTTTGCCTCTTGGTTTTGTACAATCACTGAATAACAAAGCTAAGTACTCCCCATAAGATCATGGAATACTGATCTTAGGAAATCTGAATATTATGGTTGCATTTAGCTTCCACATCCATCCTGTCAGACTTTTACAGCTGACAGTCAAATGGCATATTTCAAGCCTCTAAAAAAGCATTTTCCCCCAGCAAAACAATAAGTATAGGAACCAAAATTATTTAGTAAGTGGAGAAGAAATTCTGTGCCGAATTTCTGGTGCTGTAACTATGGTGAGTGCCAGTGTGTACCAAGAGAAGCCAGACATTTAGACTGACAATAAGATAAAACAATCTCTCAGGCATGTTGTGCTGTGACTCAGCTCTTGATAAAAGGTTCCAGAAGCCCTGTAAGAATTGTACTTTAAAGTCAAGTTGGTTACAGAACAGCTAGAAGCACCAGGGAAAGCTTCCCTATTGTTTCCCTGTGCCTGTTTTGCAGCCAGACTTGGAGAGGTCAGTTTCTGATAAAACTGTGGAAGACAGGAGAGTTAATGACTCACATCTGTGATTTTAAATTATTCAGTTACCACTTGAGCTCTAACCAGAGGCACAATAAACAGCAGCTAATAGGAGTCATGCATGTTTCATAAAGGGAAACTGTACACTCTGGAGTGTATTACACCCAGCCCTGAAAACACTCACAGTGTTTTCAACATCATTTAAGGCCAGTTCTTCCTGCTATTGCTTTAACTTCCTGCAGTGCTACCTCTCATTGGTTTGAATCAGAGTTTTATTGAGGTTGGAAACAGATTGCAATCTATTAAAAAAATATTTTCTTTTCAAGTCATATAGATAGGGGGAAACCTATGGATGGTTGGCTCAGTTTCCCTGTGGCCTGTGCAATCCTCCTTTGCAGGGGCTGCAGAGAGCAGCTGCAGCCACATGTGCTTCATGTTCTGCTGAGACATCCAAAAGGCTGAATGCTCTGCAAGAGCCAGACACACCCACCAGGAACAGGAGGCTGTCACCAGATTGCAGCAAGTGCACACTGCAATCAGAGCCTTTCCTTGCTGGGCTCCTGGCAGCAGTCATGTGCTCACCCAACATTTGCACCCTTCAGCAGGCAGCTTCTCGTATTGCCAGCAGAGTTTGAGCATGAACAAAGTACCTTTTCCCACTGTTTGGAAAGGAGTCTGCTACAGAAATACTGAACAGACATCCAGAAGAGGGAAGAAAGTAGGAAGTGCTGGAAGGAGCATTGGAAATTCACTTTTAGGCAGCTAATCTTAAGAGCCTGGGTCCCTCGTAGCACCTTCTTTAATTCAGTTATGACAGAAAAGCTGAACAAAGCTCACTTCAATTGTTCCTCAGTTATCTGGGAGAACTTTCTGCTGAGCTTACCTGCAGAGAAGTCTCTCCTGTTACTGTTGGCAGCATTAACAATAGCAAAGCTTGTGAGACAGAGAATAGCAGAGAAAAAAGGTGGGATTAAATGATAAAGCTCAAACCTTCACAGAAGTGTTTGGCATGAAGTAACAGTCTGCTAAATCATAACTGAAGATGAAAAGAAAATTTTACTCTAAGCAAGTGCATCATGAAGACCTCTGAAAGATGGAGGGAGGCACTGCTAGGGTGCAGCCTTAGGCTATTAAATCCCATTTCTAATCTGGACCTGGCAAAGGCAATATTTGCATAACTCTGCTACACTGAGCCTGCAGCTCACCGAGCTGTTTGCCACCTCCTTACGCTTCTCATCTTTTTCTTCTGTAATTGGTTCCCTACCCTTGACCTGGGGAGCTGGTGCCATGTAACAACACTGTGCCAGCAGAATATTTGTACCTCTGAGGGATTAATGGCACTGTGCTCTCTATAAAAACGTCTCTATTGAACCAACACACGGCTGCTCTTATAGCTCAATTACAGAGCAGTCATCCAGGAATTGAAGATGACTTCTGAGGCAGGAGAACTCATGTCCCTCCAGAAATGATGCTTTTTCTCCAGCTGGGAAGCCATGACCCCTCAGGATCCAAGTCATTAAAAGAGCCTGACTATCAGAGGATCTGCCATCTGATTACTGCAGTCTGTCTTCAAAAGAGCTCTTCATTCACAAAGGTATTAGCGGGGAGTTAAAGTGCCATCAATTTCTCTCTGCTATTTCTTGGATATCTGTTTCCTCTCTTCCAGCTAATAAGGTTAAAGAAGGAGAGATTGTCAGCCAAGCCATAGTAAATTAAAAGTGAAACTTCTCAGTCATTGTTATTCCTCAGTTTCTGAAAAAGTTCCCTGTCTCCTTTTTGAGGTTTCACTTTAAATGAATGACACCGAAGTTTTAGAGAGATAAAACACTTGAAACCCTCACCCTAACCTTTCCCTCAAACAAATGTCTACAAATATCCATGAAAGGGGCCATTTTTGAAATTCTCACTCTGAAAGCAGCACATTTTTTTATCAAAGACTCCAGCAAGTGGCACTATTCAGGAAGCCCCCACAGTTTCCCTTTGTGTTATTCCTCATGGATTTCTTATTATCTTTCAACATAGCCACTTCTAATTTGGCAGGTTCACCAACGACCAGCAACAACAAAGTCCCTATTTTCAGCCCATTTCCTTGATGCATCTGTCCAGAACCAAGGTCCATAAAGCTGCAGTAACAGAGGGACTGGGAGACACAGAGCACCCTGTGCCTGAGCACTCCCCTCTTCACTTCCCCAGCTCCTCCTCAGGAAAACAAGAGGCCCACAGGGACAAGAAGCAGCAAATCACCCTTTCATTGACTCTAGCCATAAAGAGAGAGGCATTTACATGGCAATCAACACAAAGAATTGTATTTTATAAATTAATTCACAGTTAAGCACCTCCTCTTTTATGAAGGTACATGTCTCTCCTCAAAGTTCCATAAACTCCAGCTGGCTTTAAATTCTTTACACATAAATTAAAAGTATGCTTTTCCCATGTGCTCCAGGAGTAGCCAGTCTATACAGTGGAACAATGACTGGCTTGGTTTCTGGTTCTTCTGAAGAGCTGAAAAACCTCTTTACTAGATTTGGGTTTGGAATCCTGACACCTCCTTCCCAAATATGCAGAACAGAATTTTCCCCAAGATGTCTCTGCTGAGCTTAGAGCTCAGCAAAACAATCTTGTTAAACAAACAAAGGAAACAACAAAAGAAGCACCACCACCACAACCATACCACAAACCACTGAGACACTGCAAAATGCTTTACTCCATTAAGCAAACAGTTCAGGAACTTGGGCAGAGAAGAAATACTGCTAGGAATTTTGAAATAACAACAGATATGGAAGGCCAGAACTTTCCTGAATCTAATTTTATTCATTCCTTCATGACACCTGGTCAGGTGAACCATTATTTACTACAGTGATCAGTACACTTAGGTTATTGGCTAAAGAGTTGGAATAGTGCTGTACTCTGCCTACAGAAAACCTGAACTGCTTTTGGACATGTTCTGACAACAGAGAGGGAGAGATAAACGTTTATTCTGCATTAAAAGTCAGTTTTAAGATGATGATGCTATCACAGCATTGTAAAAATCAGAAATGACATAGCCAGAGATGTGATTAATATTCTTATTAGGATGGATGTACTACTACTGCCACAGCAATGGAAAGGGAAATCAAAATTGCCACAGTAATTAATGAAACTAGGAAGAGGCTTGAATGCTATAAGTAGTAAAAGAAGAAAAACACGCACAACTAAAAATGGAGATTAAAACCAATCTAAACAGAGCTCAAATGAAATTAAAATGTCACTTGTTAAAAGTAACAATAAAATGGAACATAAGTGCAAAAGCAGACAAGAGCCAGAGGAGTAAGACCCTCTCAAGACCAGAGAAGGAAGTAAAGTACTTCTTCTCTGCAAAGAGGTATTACCCAACTCTGGAAGGTAAAATAAGCTGAGTCAATGAACCTGATGGAGCTGATAGATGCTTTTGCACGCCCAGTAATAAGTACTGCAATAAATATTTTTAAAAGTGGTATTTTTAAAATTCCTAAAATCTAAGTACCACTTTTTAAAGATCTGGAAAAGGGTTTGGGTAATACTTTTTAGCTCAAATGTATGGAAATGAAATCTCTTGGTTATAAAGTAATAAAAGATATAGGTATGAAAGTATTTTTTTAAATAAAATGTAATGCTAGGTAATGAAATATACACCAGTTTGGACTAAGGAAGCAGAAGAAAGACTTCTCCAATTAAAGACTAGAAGGCAGAAATTACCTGTAGTTTGATACCACCTCTTTTTGTCATTTTGGCAGTCAGCTGGATGCCCTTGAGGAGAGAAGAAAATCTCAGCAAGGCAGATTAATCAGTGTAAAACCATGACCTAGAGGTGTCATAAAATATGACTCAGGGGTGTCATATGTAATATTTATAGATACTGCCATAGGATTTCTTAACTAACACATTTCCAATAAACACTATGAAGCAGCAGATATTTTCAGCTATTTAAATATTTTCATATATTGTTAAAACCAGAACTGCATTCTCTATGCAATTCTCAACATTTAATTTCAAGGGTAAAAAAACTGAAGTAAGTAAAATTTTGTTCCAGGGAGGTTCACTACACTAATGACCAATCATATTGAGGATAAATCAAATAATTTGTGATTAACTTAACCCCCAGTTTGTCCATTCTTAAAATGTTTTAATGGACCTAAAATTAAATCAGCCCTTAAGCATTAAAAATCTTATGTCTGCTTTTAGGGAACAAAATACTAATCTCAAACTTGATTCCTTCCAAGTAGGCACCACAACCACCAAGCCACATTGCTCACTGCAGAAAATCTGCTACAGCTGTTTTCTTAACTTCAAACCTTCTGTTAAAACGTGTGAACAAACCCCTGCCCTTTAGTCTCCAAGGGGCAAATTCTGCCAAACCCTCCTTTATTCATCCCTACATCAAAAGCATATATGCAACTAAGACTCCAATTAATCTTTAAGAGTTCCTACCATCTATTTTGAATTCACATACCTTAAAGAAAAAAACTATCACAAATCAAGTCTACTGCTAATTATGGCCTATAGCATAACGTCTTCCCCCTCTGTCCAACATAAACTTTGCAATATCCATTATCATTGTAAATTATTTACTGCAGAGCTGCTGAACAAAAACCAGGCTTATTGGAAATTCTGCTGCCACACAAAATAGCTTTACAACACATTACACCTTCCTACTTCTATTAGACTTATTACTTCATATTTCAAGCAGAAGTAAATATTCCCCTTGTGGGAGACTACTGTCTATTTGTGTAAGACTTAATGACACAAGGTAAATGGTGCTGTTGGTTTGAGTTAGACATGCAATACACTTCAATAATGTGCCATTTCCCTCTGTATATGATGCAATCCTAAAGAAAACATGATTAGAAAACCCATTTGTGCTTGAAATTTCCTGTGATTGTTTTAAAGGCTATAGCTCAGATCAACACTGTAGTGTTCTTCCTTCATCAATTTCCATTATCAGTTTGGTTCAGAGAAATCCTGTCCCAGGAGGTTTCCTAAACAGATTTTAAGTGGATATAGTGCTCTGATTGCAAAAGAAAAGCAAACAAAACCTACTGATTCATTACATCCTGAAAGACACTTAACATGACTAATAAGTAGTAAGTATTGCATTCAAAGATCTTTTTTCCATATTTTCATTACAATACATATTCTTTCTTCAAAGAATACGAGATATTACTATGGGTAAAGACTTCTCAGATCTTTACAATAAATTAAACTCTCTCAAGAGCTTTCCTTTTTATTAGGAAGTCTAAAACCAGGAGGATGTATCCAATCTCATCTGGTCTTTCCCTGCCACCTGCTCGTTCCCTAACATTTATAGCAAAGAATGTTTGCTTGTCTTTCATATGTTCAGTTAAGAAAACAAAAAGTGCAATACTGGAAGAAACAAATGAGAACCACTGTCATTTTTCAAGGAAACCCGTGGAAAAACCACAAAGTGACAATCCCTGTATTTTTCTTTGTTCATGCAAAGGGTGGTGGGATGAGACAGCAGGAGCAGAAACTCCAGAAAGCAGATGAATCCTCCAAGCAGTGCCCTGATCTAAGTGCAGTCAATAAGCTCCATGAACTGAGGGCTCTCTGCACAGCAATCATTTTCCTCCCAGCACCTCCAATAGATATTTAACCCTGAGAGGTTAACAGACTACATGCTGCTTCAGGAAGTCCATTCACAAAGAGCTCTTCATTATTTCTATTGCCCCTCCCCAAGCACTAATTCCTATTCAAGACAAGATTTCATCTCAACAATATGTGAACAAGAGATGTTTATTATTTTCCAGTCTCTCATTCTGGTGCTGAACTTCACCTAGCAGATTTGTCTTCACATTTATTCTGTCAATAATTAATTTATTTCTCTATTTATTTGTGCATTTTTGCACTCCAGGACACAAAGCAGGAAGGAATAAGGAATTTAAGCATTTTAGAATGCTTTATTGCATAGACAAGCAAAATGTGTGTTGCTGGCATATCACTGCCTGTGAGTCACTGCTTGAGGAAGTAACAGGATAAAGTCAAGAACACAACACAGCTGCTCTGCCCAGCCATATCCTGGCAAAGTTCATCACCAAAGTCATAAGAAAAGACCCCATCTCTGACAAATAGCTGATAAAAATGCTGTTAAATGGGATCAATCTGTCCTGGGCCATGTTTACAGTCTCCTGACAAAATCAGAAAAGAAACCACCTGTCCTGGACCAGAGCAAGGGAACATCTAATTCTGTGCCCTGTTCCTATTGCCAGCAGGAAGATGATGCCTAGAAAAGTTGTAAATGTGTGACAAGTACTTCTGGTACCCAAATCCAGTACCAAATACCAGCTATTTTCAGCTAAGCAACCTGTACAAAACCTATCATTCACTCAGCCACCAGGGGAACAAAAAAATCTGAACCAAAAACCCCACACATCAGAAGGAAAAAAAAATCATTACAACCAAAACCACACGATGTGCATGTGTGTAAAGTTAGGATGAACTCTTAGTTTCTCCCAGAAACACTTGAAAAATACCAAGCTTACTTCTTTGGGGCAGAGGGAGGCCAGCTGGGCTTCCCAAGAGCTGCAGCTCTTCAGCATCCAACTGTTCTCAGCTTTCCACAGTCCAACACATTGGAATCAACCTCACACTACTGGCTTTTGATGGAGAGCAGAATAAATTCCTATGCAGTCTCCCACTGCCTGCTCAGGGTTGCTTTGTGAGAGTAGCAGAGAATCCATGCAACCTTGACAAAATACCATTTGTAGATGGCATTGAGGCCACCCAAAAAAATGATAATTCACTTTGGTATACTTCTTCATACGCTGCTTTTTGGGGATATGCAGCTCACTTTTGCAGCATCAAAATGTAGCAGCAGCCCTCCCATTAGAGGGTAGGAATGAGCCATACACAGACCTGGTTACCACAGTGTGAAAGGGGTCCTGGTTTATTCCTCTTTACAATTCAGTTATCCTGACTATTCCAACTAGTCCAAATTACCCCTCCAGCTATTCACTGACTCTGCCTACAGCCAGCTCCTGCTCTTGGTTTCCCTGGCAGGCTCTGACTGCAGGTATTTCCTGCTCCGCTATGGCTGCAGGTTTCGGTGTGCAGACCCTGAATGCAGGCTGCTCCAGCTGCACACCCAGACTGACTTCTCAGCAGTGATTTTCTCTCCTGTTTCTGCCCAGCCCTTCTGCATCTCCTTCCTCAGGATCATTCCTCTAGATCTTCTTCCTCCAGGTCCTCCCCTGACCAGCCAACCCAGCCCTTTATCACACCTAATTAGTCACAGCTGCAACCCATTAAGGGCAAGGCTGTCCAAACTGCTGTGCTAAAGTGTGAAAGAAAAATACTCAAAACTACCTCTCCAAGAGGAATTTAGTCCCTGGAAGTCAAAGCCAGGAGTTCTTTACCACGCTCAGGTCTGCTTCTGAGTTTCAGAATTGTTTCCTATTTGTAGTCAATTTAACTTAAATTCCTCTTTCCAGCCTTATCCTTTGCTAACTGGAAACACACAAGAGTAAATACAGCCTCCCAGGCTAATACAATATTCTGAAAGGATTAAATAAAATCTCTCTGAGCAACCCTAATATCGTTATACATTTCTCAAGAAGGCTGAAGGATTATTAAGTGCTCTATGATTTTCTGACTAGAGAAGCAAGCTACTTTGGGACATGTCTCAGCCTACATTAGTGGGATTTTTATACATTTGCCTCATCAACTGGATTATCAGAAAGAGTAAATTCATTTAGAGAGACAGATTTTTTTTTTTAAAGTACTGCAACAGTAAAGCACACAAAATCTAAAGAAAATTTAATTTGAAGATTCTGAAAGGATTTTATGCATATGAATATTGGTAATATGCAGTAATTCATAAAAAACTCGAGGGATTCTAGACTCATCTGATTTTTTTTTTTCTGAGATTAAGTTAAAAATACAATAAACATTTACTTAGTTTTGTTATTTTAAATTGAAGATAACATTTCTGCCTTAGAAAACATGATCCCCATATATGCTACTGAATGCAGAGCTTACTCATTGATCTGTAAGATTCTAATGGTAAAGATTCAAGGTAATTAAAATTGCCTCTGCTTGAATTCTGTTCTCCATATTCAGATACCCTTGTGCTTAATGCAATTTGAGGCATAAGCCAAAATGTCAGCCTTAGGAACCAACAAGCAAACGATTTCATGAGGTGAGGTTAGGGAAGTATTCTCTAAGGAATGCTAAGCAGACAGCCACTGGAAAAAAAATCCATTAACCACTTTTCAAAAGAATAATTCCCCTCTAAGTAAACCATGTAAATATGACCTGCTAAATATTCAGCAATTCATTTACAATGGATTCCTCTCTCACCTTATCTGGTTTTATTTTCTTGTGTCTTTATAGTTAGAAGGGGTTGAGTTGGGAGCAGAGAGGAGTTGTGCACAATGGACACCTCTAGACTGGAGCAGCCTTGGGGCTCCAGGCCTGGCCACTGATGACACAGCTGCTGATTTTTAATTGAGATATAGGCAAAAGAACATGTTATATTAATTTAAAAAGTATTTTTTTTCCTCCCCAAAAATTTTCATGCATCTTTAACTCCTATTCAAATCAACCAGCTAAAGCAAACTAAATGTAGTTCTGCTGTGGCAGAAATCTTCTCAGAGAAAATATTGGCACCAGAATGGTTTGTGATGATTATTCCTAAGCTTGTATGAACACTTCAGATTGCATCTGTGAAAAGGTATATATTAAACACCACAATAATCATCAGAATTTTAAAAAATACTGGCATAAGGCCACATCAATACCAACTGTTCAGTAATTATTAAGTCTGTAGGCTCATGAGAAGGGAATTACTGAAACAGCTTTTCAAACTAAACTTAACATTACAGAAAGTACTCTGACTGTGATCTGAGTTCCTACAATTTAAAATAAACACTGCAACCATCAACTTGCCAGTGACCTGTGGTCCTCCAAAGCCTTTTGAGAAGAAAATGCTTTGCTTTATATTTGCACTAGATGTATGTGAGTTTAATTCAAATCACAGGGGATGTGTGCAGGATCCAGGCAGGATTGGACCTTTACCACCCAGAGACACTCATGTCCATGACAGATCATTTGATTTGGGATTTTTCCTCCTTGACAAAACCTGTTCTGATCACTGGCTTTCCACCAGGAATTTTAGTTTTTGTAGGAGCTGTGGAATATTCTCTTAGGGGGAGGTGCAGCAGAGATAAGTGGATATTTCTGGCCACCCTTCATTGCCCACAGTTTAGCAGGACCAGAACTGATTTCTTCCACACAGAATTTATGTTTTATGCTTTTTCCTCCCCCAATATTTTGCTTATTGAGAAGTTCTTCATCTTTGTTTTCTGCAAGTTCTTTTAGGATTGTATTCTTTCACCTTTAATAGAAGTGCAAGGGAAAGAAAGCAACTGCTCTTTTTTGTATGTGTCTTTTGTTGTATGCTTATTCTCACCTCTTTTGAAAATGTCTAAAATTGATGACTGCTAGGTTACTTTTCCCCAATATGAAGGAAAATTTTAGTGACCCATAAAATTTGGAATTTAAATTCATTTATTTTTGCTACCATTAATTCCTGGTGTGACCATCACTGCTCACAGCAATTTACCACACACTGCACACTTTAATATACTGAAGGAACAGGCTCTGGGATCCCTCTGAACAAATGACCATATTGAATGGCCTGTTCAAGTGACTGACTTTTCCTATTTTTCCTTACTCACAGAGGGTCCCATGTGTGAAAAGCCTGGCTGGAGGCTGTCCTTGGACTCCTGTAGCTGACAGGATGCAGCATTAGAGGAGACAACACTTAGAACTTGCTGGTTTCTTTTCAAACTGATTGCCAAGCTATAAAAGCTAAAGGATGAACATTTGTGTTAAGTAGTTTCCCACCTCTTTAAAACCAGAAACATTATTATGTGCACATAAACTAACCTGAACAAAAAATTCCTCAGTGCCACAGGGGAAAAGTGCCCAGTTCTCAGGATTGGAGCAGTCTATTGATTCATTGATGACCTATTTACCTGGAATTGGTGAGCTGTAATTTCAGGGTCAGTGTCTGCACTGAAACAGCCAAAGCACTGTATCCCACAGGTATGAAATGTGAGAGCCTATCATTTTAGAGATACTCATCTATAACTGATCCCAAGAGGTGCCCATCCATGGGCTGTGTTTGCACCACACTCAGCAGAGATTTTTATCCACTCGGCTTTGCCAGGACTGGAGGGGACAGGGAGAGGTGTCCTACTGGCACCCCTACAGCTTGGAAACTCTTTCTTAAGGTTATTATGGGAAAAAATCCTGTTGATTGAAGGTAGATAGTACTTAATCCTTTATGCCCTCATATTTTTCATCCTTTTTAAAACAGAACTCTAAATAAGAATTGACACTGTTTTAACCCTTACTGTCCTTTTATTTGGTTTGCAATGGCTAATTGCAGTTATCTTTGCAGCCTAAAATTATTAACCAAGATTTTAAGATCTGCATATCAACAGAAACTTGATTAATAAGTGCTGGTTACGTTTCTAAAAGTAATTAGGCAAATTAATCTTCCAAATACATATACTAAAACAGTGTCTGTCAACCTCAGTCATCTTCCTCTCCTTTTAAAACTTTCTGGAGAGTCTGCATTAAGAAAGGCTTCAATTTAAATGGCTTGCCAGAAATATGAGCAACATTTCCCATGAAAATACCTCCCTGCAGGGATAAAATGTGCCATCTCTATATGGAGATCCAGCACAGCCTGGATTGTGTGACAATGCCTGACTGCTCGTGCTGCCAGCATCCTTGAAAACAGGAGCTGCATTGCTTGATCTGCTGCAAACAATTCTTCAAGTCTCAGGAAATCTGGAAATTAGGTCCTATTACATTACACAACCTCATTATTATCTTTCAAAACTTTTGACCTCCAAGAAAAATAGAAGCAAACACCAGAGGCGTCTGCCTGCGCTAAAACATTTCAGGGCCAAACCCGCAGGTATTCTTTAAAAAAAATAAATTCTGTAAGGCATCAACAGGATGTTATTAAAGAACTGGCATGGCTCTATTGATCTTATCTCTTGGAAATCAATTCCCCTCACAAGTGTCCTGTTTAAATCTGTGTAGGTAATGAGCCCTTCAGTGGGCACTGACAGGAGCAGCAGCTGTGTGGTCTGCTGTCCAGATGCCTGGGGACATGATCTTCTTCACATTTCAGTAAAAGAATTAAGAATTTCAGAATTAAAGCCTTTAAACAGGTGTTAATTAGAATATTTGCAGCTGATGTACCTATTTTTCATTTGAAAAGCCAGTTTTTATGTACCTGGGCTGATGGCATTTCTGGAAAGAAACTGGGAAATCTGGGAATTGTGGAATGCTTTTTCTTGGTGGGTTTGGGAGGGAGTTCTTGGACCAGCTAGACTTAAAAGGCTTCACCTGGCTGGAAAGAACAATGAATTTCAGCTATACTTCTTGGCAGTGTCCTGCTTCTTTTTCAAAAGGCAGTTGAAAAGTGTCAAGAAGTACCTCTCCTGATCTGAATATACAGAATTCTCCAAACTATTATGTGTGTGCAAACCACATGTATAAACAGAACTGCATGACAGTTAATTAGACTGAAGAGAGAGATTAGCTTTTTTCTATGTGTCTTTTAAAAGAAAATACAACAGAAGATTGTGGTATATTGATGTAGATTGAAAATAGGAGCCTCATCAAAGCACAAATACTGTTACAGAAAATCAATTACTGGACAGGTTTTACTGATAAATTCTTACCAAAAAAAAAAAAAGCTACAGTGAAATCTACATAAAGGAGGACCTCAAAACTGTTCTGCCATACTGTACTCAATTGAAACATCTGTGGCCATGAGCCTGCAATTTCATACACTTGGACAGATTACTGTACTTGTGTGAAATGCAATCAAGTTACTTTTAAAGACTTCATGGTGGTTTGCAGATGCTAAAGCAATCATAATTAACATCTGAGTTGCCAAGCCTTACACACCAAGTTTGTATCAAAATCAGTGATTTTAGGAATTCAAGGTCAGGCTTTTAAACTGTGAAATCTCTTGTCACTGAATATCTAGCAATGATTAAACCAAAATGATTAAACATCTGGTTAGACTAAAATACAGTTGTTCAAGGAGATTAAGAACTAGCAGCCACTAAAGGGGTGGAAAAAAATAGAACTGATTGCAGGTTTGTCAACCTGAGGCAGCAATTTCACTGCTTATCACTGTTTCATCAGCACATCTTTATATGTTGAATAAAGCAGTCACCAGATTACTGCTTCAATCAGCATCATAAAACATCATGTTTATCCCTGCTTCCCAACAGCTGGTTTAAGAGGAATAAAAGGTTTATTTGATGGGTAAGCTGGAAGATCTCCAAAGGCCCTATGAGCTGATGCATTCCTACAGCTGGACTTTCAAAGTAAGCTGAGTCTTCATAAATGCTGCCGAGCAAATTTTTTTGAGCATGAAGCTTTCTATTAAAAAAAAAAAAAATCAAGATAATTTTGGTACCTCTAACACACAAATCTACTCACTCATCCTTTGCCATGATATCAATTTCGCCATCAGTAAGAAAGAAAAAATTACTTCCTTTTGCTTTATCAGCTTAAAATCTAATTCCAATGACCAAAGCGAATTTTCACTATCTACAAATTTTGCTGCTGAATTGTGAGGTTACTCAATTACACTTCTGTATTAAATTATTTTCACCTAAAAAAGGTCCTCCTTCTTCTCATTTGCTTTCCCTGTGCTGTGGAAGAGACCCATAAGAGCAGAGCCAAGTGAACAAGGCAGTGTGTAAAGGAATCTCTGTGGCATGGATAGGACAGAGCCTCTCTGTACAACACTGATGGCAGCATAGGACCCAGGAAACTTCATGGCAAACAGAAAATGAGACTTTTACAAGGTCTATTAACAACCTATTGCTACTTATACTGAATGTTCCTGTGGTGCTGAGCACCTATAAAAATTCCAAAGGACACAGCAAACACCAGCATCCACCCTCCTGCCCAAATAAGAAAAAAAATCCAACCACCCCCTGAAGGAGAGAGGTAAGGGGAGAAGAAGGGAGAAAACTTACTTGATGTTTCATTTTTAGCCTTTCTCTGTTTTGTTTTTTTTTTAAATAGTATCTCTGAAATGACCTCAAATTATTGCAATAATAACAACAATGAGGTAGTTCAGCTAATTAAGGCTTGCACTACTTCTCTCACTTTGGAACAGAACAAACAAACGGTGCCACTAGATCCCTGTGGATGCCAGGAATTTTGTAGTGATGGCAGCTGCTAGAAGACTGAGCAGCTCTCCTAATATCCCATTATTTTATGTCACACAGATGTCACTGTGAGGGGCATATTTAACATTGCTGTGGAAAGCTGTTCCAAAAGTTGTATTTACAGCTGGGGTGGGGCTTCCACAGTGAAAATGCTCCACATGCTCACAGATTGCTTCCTGACACCCTCAGGTTGAAGAGTCAGCTCCTCTTTGGTGAGAAGCTTTGCCTACAGACTGCCAGAAAAAATTCTCCTCTTGGGGAATCTGAATTATCATTACTTTAACAAGTTATCTTCACTTTAGTTATTGAAAAAAACCCAACCAACTTGTTATAAAAAAAAAAAACCCTCTCATTTCAGCTTGAGTTCTGCAGTCATGAATGAGGATGGAAAGGTGAAGTACAACCCACCAAATTTTAAAATGTGCAATTTGAAAAGTGGTGATTATTTTTATTATTAGGAGTTTTTAATAGAAGAAAAAAAAAACTACCAAGCAGAATCCCAAGCTTCAAGGGTGCACTGGACTTGGGCACGTGCACCATGCAATACTCTAAATATCCTAGTCCTGTTGCAGAAGTTAACAACACAGTCCATTTATTAAATTAAATTAAAACAGATTTCCAGAAATCCCTAAATTATGCCTGGGATCTCTCCAGTCCCACCAGGATTAGGCAAGCACAAAACTATTTTACAGATATCTCTATTCCACCCTGCCTATTAAAGGTACAGCCCAGCACTTCCAGCAACATTAATGTTGCAGCCATGCTTTTATTTGATAAAACAAGAGGCAAACAGTGCACTGCATTGTTCAGTAATCCCATACTTATTTATCTGAACATTTGGCACAGGTGTGCAGGAATCCAGGAGTTTTGTTCTGCACACAGCTCCCTTCAGAGACCAAGGTTCTCATCTGGCAAGGTGAACTTTGCTGCCCTTTGGTTTTGTCCTATTTTAAAAGCCCACATTGAGATCACTTCTGGATAAAATCACCAAGCTCTGGACTGGCAAGAGCTGTTATAAATCACTTATCTGGGGCAGCAGTGAAGCCACAGGTGTCCTGCTGGGATGGGGGAGAGAACTACAGTGTGTGTACCTCAGGACACTCCTAAAGCTCCTGCTGCTGCTCCACATCTTCCCTCCCCTGACATTCATGCTAATTTGGCTTGGCTTTGAGCATCAAGTTGAAATTCCCAGATACAGCAGGTAATGCATTCAGGTGTGTGCATATGTTTAAAAGCCAGCAGACAAAAGCAATTTCTTTGCTTTAATGAGAAAGAACAGCAAACTGAAGGCAGATCATTCTCAATGCAGAGATTTTACCAGGCTGACAGGAAAGTAATCAAGGCATCCACTATGATGAGATAATACAGCAAGGCTAGGAGAAGGGAAAAACTCTTGTCAAGCCTCAACTCAAGAAGCTTCAGCCAGGCACACTTCAGGATAAGCAGTTATGATTCCTTCAGGGCAGTAAACAAAGGGAAATTAGGAGAGGAATCAGTTTCTTCTTTTATGGATCCGCTCAATGCTGATCAAAATCTTATGAGCAGGTTTTATGCATTGAGGTGAGAATCCAGTGTAAAGGATTACCTGAAACAACAGTTTTAGCTTTCACACACCCAGATCCCCAGCAAAAAACAGACAGAAAACCCCAGCCAGAGTACAGAAATTAACAAAAACAGCACATGGGCAGAACCTTCTGTTTGAACTCCAAGGAAAATCTCTTGCACCTGACTGCCAAAACTGGGCTACCCCAGCTGGTCCACAAGGAGCTCTGGGGACAACTCATCTCTGTCTTCCTGAAGTGTCCCAGGCAGAACCCAAGCTGGTTCTTTGCTTCCAAGACAAAAGGGGGAAATAAAAAATAAAGGACCAACCCCAGAGTCAACCATAAAAAGAGACTACAGAGAGACAGAAACAGAGGACAAAGAAGCTGAAGGCCAGGATTGTGTTTCACACAGCATCCTTTCATCCTGCACTTGGTCACTCACACCAGATGAAATGTTCCTTCTTCAGGCAGCAAAGATCAAGATGGAAATGACAAAAGATTACTTACCACAAGCTCCAACTGTCTGGGGAAATTTAACCTCTTAAACAGGATTTGTCCTGCGGGTAATATTTGAAAACCATCTATCTACCAGAGCTGTTCTCTTCACTGGCTCCTGTTGGGTAACCAAAATCAGGCAGGGCACAGTTTCTTTGTCACTATAATCCTCTGGTTTACTTTCTAAAAAAAAAAAACAAACACCTTTCTCACCAAAAAAGTAAAAAAACCTAAAAATCCAAAAGAAAAACCAACCAAACAAAAAAACCAAAATGAAGCAAAAAGCTGCAGCAAAAAAGCCCACAAAAATCAAAGCTCTTTCTAAAGAAAAACTATTTTTGGAAGAGCAAGCACAATTCCTTTTACTTTCTATTTTCTATCTCCTCCTTTCTATAAGTACACTAACAAATGTACATTCTGCCTTAAGGATAGTGTCATATGCCAGCACCTACCTGTACCTACAGTATAGAGCTAACCAGTGAAGTACAGACCCATAATTATGGTCTGAAAGAGGAGGAAGTTGTAAAACCTCTCAGTGATTTAGGTGTGGTAAGACTGACAAGATGGCAGGAGAGAGGTTACTCTGGAAATTGCTTGATTTCAATGCTGAGGACTAGGAATAGATGTTGCTCCCTTGTTTATGTGAGCCAACAGTTTCTATTCACTGGCAACAGAAGAGAAAAATCTTGGTTTGATGCACAGCCAGGTGAGTTCTGAAAAGATTTTATAGATTATATTAAGAAAGGTGGGCTCTGTTTGCTCTTTTTTAATACTTGAGCGCAAGTGCAAAGTAAACTGCCCCAAAAAATCACCCAGTTATTACTTTTCTACCTAAAAACACTGGCATTTCAGGAGCTAGATACTTATGGCTTCATTCTGCTTGACACAGACCTGTGACAAGTGCCCAAACCTTTGGACACAGATATATCACATTGTGGTTAATCCTGCTTTATCTTTTGCTCTTTCCCTCTGTGACTAGGCACATTCTGTTAAGTCAAAGCAGGGAAGGCAACTGTGTGTGTGCAAAAAAAGGGATAAAGAGGGTAGGAGAAGGTGCTTCACATTCCTACTTTCTGCTTCTATATTATGGTTTTCATCCCCAAGAAAAGCAAAAGCATCAGAACAAAATAGTTCCAAATAGTGCCAAAACAGTGCAGGTATTCTCAAGGAGAGAATTTTGCACCAAAAGCAGGAATGACACTTTCAAGTAAAAAGAATTAGCATTCAAATTGAGTTTTGGAAAACTCAAGATATCAAGTGTGGAACAGCTGCTGCTCAGATAGGTCTTCTTCTGTGGAGCTGGTGCTCCACACTTGGTTTTTGTCACAGCACATGTCACAGTTGAGACAGCCACCATACACAGAGCACCACCACACAATACCAGAAAGATTCAGAGTTAACACCTCACCTCTTCAGAAGGCTGCAAGCATCTGCCCCTCTCGTTCTCCAGCCCACCTTTTATCCCCTCCTGTGGATGCAGTGCACCTGTGTGCCCTCTGTTCCCTTTGCTGGTTGGTCAGTGCCCCGTGTCTCGTTACCTTCAATGCTCCTCACCTGCTTCTCCCAGCTGGAGCTCATTAGGGATGAGGATCAGCCACAGCCCCATTCCCAATCACCCCAAACTGTGCCTGAAACACAGCCCCACTGCCAATCACCCCAAACTGAAACACAGCCCCACTGCCAATCACCCCAAAGTGTGCCTGAAACACAGCCCCACTGCCAATCACCCCAAACTGAAACACAGCCCCACTGCCAATCACCCCAAACTGTCCCTACATGTTTTGGTTTTAATGGGAAGCACAAAAGAGCAGCAACTCCTCAGTCAGCTCCAGTTCCAGCCCAGCCTGTGCACATCCCCTTCTTTTCAGTGACCTCATGGAGCATTTCCTATCTGTGACAGTCCCTCAGTAGTCCATGTCCTCACTTTTAAAGTATATAATTCAGTTTTTGCTTCCAAATAAACTTTGCCAGACTAAGGGTCAAAGTGCCATCAAAAGCTAAGAAAATCCAGCTGCTGGAATATTGGATTATTCCCCTACACCCCCAATAATCCTGGATCAGAGCACCCACAAAAGATGACTTCCATTCTGAAAAGCTTATGAGCAGTCCAGATCACAATCTGCTCTGGATCTATAAAACAAACAGTCTCTGATTTTTCCCCCCATTAGTATTCCTTGCAAACAAGGATCTGTCTCTGGTACATTAAGGTGCCACGAGCTGTGGCATCTTGAAGCAGAGCTTTGCACTAAATGTGTGACAGCCAGGGGATGGCAGCCACAGCAGGGACAGAGAAAACCCAACAGATTCATAGCCCTGCCTCGAGAAAGCCAAATGCTTAAAATTCAATGTTCAATGCAATTAATTTTTTCAAAGGGAAACTCTCTGCATACTTTCTAAGAAATGGACTGTGGCAGCCACCTAAATTGTTTTCCACTTGAAGGCAGGACTTGGAGCCTGTCACATTTACGACGTTGTGGCAACTGTTCATTTACCCTAAGTGATAAATCTCACAGCACCAAACTCAGCCTTTTACACTTGTTTGATTTTTAATAACCCTGATGTGCCAACAGAAAGAGTCTGAAGCAGAGGAGGAGGCCTAATGCTCTGTGCAGCTCCTCATAACTAACTGTTCTGTGCAATACCTAAAGTAAATCCATCTTGGAAGAGGGAGAAGGGACTGGAATTATCTTGACAAATAAAGCTAAAATAAACCAACACAAAAACCCCCAAATAAACAGCAGTGTACTCCACTACATAAACATAGTAAATACACTCCCACACATATGGGGAAAAATGAACATATGAACAAACTAATAGGATTATGCAAAAGAACCTTCTAATAATAGGCCCATTATTAATCTTTTTAAGTCTTGGGGCTCGCCTGCAATCATTCCTCATGTGCATAATACAATTTGGACAATTCTAATTCTATGCAAAGGACATGTCTTACAACAACTCTGCAGTTGTGAGGACTGTTTTGGCTGATCTAGTTATGGCTCAGCAGATGGTACAGAGTCCACTCCCAAGCCAGGCTTAGCTTTGTGCCATGCTTTCTTTGTTGACAAAAAAAGGAGGCAACTTTTGTTTGGACCATCAAAACACACTTCCCCTGCTATGAACAGATGAAGTGGAACTGAGGAGAGCTCTACAGAAAACCTTCTGGCATCTAAAAGTTATCATGAGAGTTACTTTGCTGTACTCCTCAACTATATTCTTTTCCAGTGGTTATTTGGTAATTAAAAGAAAATGCTTTATAATTGAATCAAATAACATCTGTAGGATGAAACACTTTATCTGACATTTTCTGCAGCATTTGTGCATACATGTATGTGTGTCCATATGAAGCAACATATTTTAAAATCAGTTTTCCTAGGCTTAATAAATAGATGATCCATACAGAAAAAAAAAAATACATCCTAGTCACTTTACAAATTTCCTAGAAAAACAAACATTTAAAAATGAAAAAAATAGGGAAGTTAGAAAGGAAGCTCTACAGAAATTCTACACACCACACAAACAGTTTTCTTTTAAAACATGATATTTAGTGAAAATATTTTCCAGTTATGGAAAAAAAGTATGTGTTTCAGCCCCTAAAACTAATTCAAACTGAGTAAACATGCAGGAATGTGGTTCCTTCTTTCTTTCCCTAAGTTATTTATTCCAGTTATTCAATTAGGGAATGCCACTGCTGGAAGTTCAGACATTCTCTAGCATATATTCATTCTCCAGCTCCTTAAAATGCAATATGCTACAGGTGATAAGTGAGGCCAATACTCCTTTCATGTTCTGATAGGAATAATTAAGGCCTTTTGCCACACATGAAAAAGTCTCCACCAGCTCTATCAAAAACACCTCGAGCACTGTCACACATCAACCCCTCAAATCACAGCCTGGCTCCTCATTTTCAAGCTCAGTCCTTTTTGCTCTCTTGGAAGGGGGATACTTTTTTGAAGTGCACAGTGTTAGAGCAGCCCCCTGCAGGTTCCAAACTCAGCTGTTTTTAGGGTACATGAAATGCAAAATAATATGGCATTGCAAAAAAAGCACAATGCTGGCTAAGGTCTAATATTAGAAATGAGAAAAAGAAACCCTTAAACTTTTAAATGAAGAGAACAAAACAAATGAAATATTCTGTATATTCTGAGCAGAATCAGTGAAGATTTTCTCAGTGCAATTTAGATGTGAAGAGATGGGTTCCTCTGTATTGATTTCTTTATTTTAATTTATATTACTGCTAGTACTACTACTACAAGCTGTAGTGTTGGGGGACATGAGTTAACATTAAATTAATGTCCAGAGAGCCTGGATAACACAGGAAGGGTCCAAGGCTGCTGCAGAGCCACCTACCCAAACCTTGGGGCAAGGGGAACTGGACTGGCTGCACGAGCTGACTGAAAGCTAAAAGCCACAGCAGTAAATGCATGTAGCCATTGATCAAAATTGTAAATAGAAACTGTCCCAAGTGACAGCAGCAAGGAGGACTAATCACTGGCCAAACTGCAGGGGAGGTGGCAGAGATGGAAGAGGCTTCTACAGAGTTTACAAAAAAAACACCAGCCAGAAGAAACTGAATAATGCTTTGAAAAATGAAGTGGGGAAGTAGCACTCTTAAGGGTAGCAGGTAGATAAACAACTGGTTTTTATGTGGAAGAATGAAAAGAAACCATCCTTCCTATGGCACAGCACTCGCAAACCCATGACAAAAGAGCAGCAACAATGCCAGATAAGGATGGCAATTCACAATAAAATAGAAATGTCATTACAAAAAATGCAGTTCAAGGGGAAACTGCATGGTGAACCCAAAGCCAGTGCACATGGAGCTCCCAAGCCATCCTTTTAAAGAGAGATGTTTGCTGCAGAATCTGTAGAAATCCTCCTGAGGAGATGTGCTCTGTCAGGAGGCAGGACCTTGTGCCTGGCAGCTGAATGGGTTTGTGACACTGTTCATCTTGGGCTGTCCCCAAACCGCCCTGGAGGCTGCTGAGCTCAGACCCCTGTCACTCTGCTGATCTCAAACTCACCAGCCACCTGCAGAGACACAATCCAGGGCTTTTCATACCATTTGTGGGCACAGTGTGACCTCAGAACAACAGGCAGGTACAGCTCAAAACCATCTCAGTTTCATCACATATTCCTTCATTCCTCCATCATTCTTTATGGACTCTGTTATGGGCATATCCCTGCCCTTCCAGACTGCTGCCTGCTTGCACAGTGTGGCAAAGCAAAGCCAGACAGGAGTTCTGCAGATTTAATAAGATTGCTGATAAAGTGTCACGAGCTTCAGTGGCTCAGGTGTATTTAGAAATGCTATGTAATCTTCAACATTCTGAAAGTAACCACTGCTTGGGATTAAAATGCATAAAAACTTGTCAAGAATCTGATATACTTAATATCTGTTAGTGACATCTCATTTAAATAAAAGATTCATTACTCTCAAAATGCTATTGTTTTTGGATTTTTTTTTCATCTCAGCAGTATGATATGCAAGGCTGAGCTGGTGCTTGCTTTATAAACAGATTTTCAGAGTCACTGGCTGAATGGATTCAGATCTCAGCAGCCTGAAATTTAGTACACCCAAGTATCAGAAAAACACTGAAGTTCATTAAATGGCCCAGCATACTGGAACCTCACAAAATATGACTGTAGCCTAATTTGAGGTTGTGTCTGCTCCCTAAAATTAAAGAGAGACACTAAATTAAAATGACTAGATTTTATTCTACCAAGCATCCTCAGGATTGGTCTTTGGGTATTGTGGGGAAAATATTTGAAATGAGCCAGGTATTTTTCTGCAAGAATGAATATTAAGTACTGAGCAGGTGCAGTAGTTAATTTTCATAATGTTCCTGGTTATGCAGCTAATATAGCATTGCAAGTTTCATTACAAGGCAGAATAGATTCTAACAAATTTTGTTTTGACACTAACTGCCATTCAAACGAGCAAAAGTACCCTCATTTATTTTAATGAGGGCTGACATAAAAAAACCACATGCAAATAAGACAATATTACATAAAGGCAAAAAAGTCAATCAAATCATGAAACATAAATAAAATGCTAAATATAGGGATTATATGGTCTTAGAGGCACAAAATTGTTTAGCTTGGAAGAGACCTGGGCAGGCACATGGGCAGGGACACCATCCACCAGACCAGGTTGGTCCAAGCCCTGTCCAACCTGGCCTCCCAGGGATAGGAGTATTCACCACACTTAAACATTGACTGATTGTGAATAAAGACAGTCAGCAAATAAGCAATGCACACACGCATCTGATTTGGTTTTTTTTCTGCAGTCCCAGTAAAAGAGCTGCTGAAGAAGAGAAAATTACAAATGTCCAGGTAACCAAAGCAAGCCCTGCCTCTCTGCCACCTTTCCTCAAGCAGCTACCTCTAAAAATCTGGAGGTTCTGAAACAATTCCTTCATCTTTCCCAATTCTTTTAGCAATGCCATTGTCAAAACCACTGCTCTGTACTTACAGCAAAACTCAGTATGTCATGCTCTGGTCAGTGAATCATATTTGTGCTCCACACTCTTATTCTTGTCTTCTCAGTCATCCTTCACCCTTCAACTGCTGACTGAATCCCAAGCAAAGACTCCATGAGAAGTGAAATTTTCTTCTATTTTCTGCCAATCTATTTCCAAGCATTTGTACAGTGTCATGTAAATAGCAGCATCATTGTATAAAACAGTGCAGCTGAAATGTTGTAATTAATTTTGATACCTGTAATCATAAACTGTAATTATCATGTAACTGGAGAACTATAATCAAGGAGCAAAGCCCAATTCCACATTTGATATATTTCACAGGAAGAGCTCTGTGGTTACTCATCTAACTAGGAGAAAAAGCTACAAGATTAGCTGTGCAAGTGCACTTTTAAAAGTCATTGTAATTAGAGATGCTCAACAAAACACAATTGAACAAAAACAGAAAGGGGAGGGGAAAAAAGTTGTTTTGCTGGCCTTCAGAGAAATATCAAGCTTTTGACATTTCCACACCTTTGAACTGTAATTGTGATATAACTACATAAAATGCATTACAGACATTACAGAGCCATCATTCTTAAACCCATATGCATTTGGCTGTCTGAACTGCACCAACTCCCAAGCAATAAAGTGGAATTTGTTATTATTTATAGATCAATCAGGCCAGCTGTTGAGGCTATAGCAGTATTTGCTTAGATTATCATAGCCATATTTTGACAACAAAGATGAATGGACAAAGGCCTCTGTAAGAGAGAAAAAAGCCATAACACTTAACAATAAATTACATCAAAAGGTTGAATAAAATAATTTGCACTTATTTTTCACACCCACACATTTGCAAGCCCAGAAACACCTGCACTGAAGTGGTCTGCCCTACACCTATACCCATCCTGTCATGGAGCAGAGGAGACACCAGCTCTCAGTGTTTCCTGTCTCCAGGGCTGTCCTTACAAAGGAGAGGCTATTTTTGCACATTTTCATCTATTTACTGTCCTCTGCCCCTTTGTTTGGATGTTCCAGGGTTGCAGTTTTGCTCTTCATCTTCCTTTCATCAATTCCTAACAGCTTCTCTCTGTTCATTATTTTGCTCTGTCCTTTGTTTCCCCATCTCAGTGTCTCACAAGCCTTTATGTCGCTGTGCTGCTCTGTGTTTTGAACCTTGCCTCATTTTCCTTCTGGTGCTTCCACAGCCTTTTGCTCCTCTTCATATTTTACTCATACAAATCTTACAATCTATATTAGATTTCTGCTACAATGAGTTCTCACAGGAGTCCAAAACCCAAGCTCTGGAAAACACTGCTCCCCTGTATATTAGGTAGCTCCTATCTACAGAACTGCATCAAAGAAAGACTGAATATCCATGCACAGGGCTTGAGTCTACAAAATCATCTGCATGCTTTTAATTACACAAGTTAAAGAGGAATTTTTTGGGTTTTCCTGGAAAGCAAACTCTGGAAAACACTTCTTCCCTCTATATTAGGTAGTTCCTATCAAAGAAAGACTGAATATCCATCCACAGGGCTTGGGTCTACAACATCATGTGCATGCTTTTAATTGCACAAGTTGCAGAGTGATTTGTTGGGTTTTCTTTAACAGTTCACAAGATAGAACAACAGTGAAAGACAACCCACAGGTGTAACCAAGTTACTCCTACATGAAAGAGAACTCCATTTTTTCCAGCATTTGGGTGATTTGTGCTACAATGAGCTTTTCCACTATTCTCTTGTTCTGTGATGGTACAATTACCTTTAGGGATATTCCTTTAAAACTGGCATTTCATCTGCTGAATAATTTACAGGTTGGCAAAGTTTAAATACATAGAAATGACACCCTCACCATTAATGCCAGGCAGACAAAGGAGAACAGGCAGGATCCTGAGGAGATGCCACGCTGCTGTTTCACCACCTTGTGCAGGCAACACCAGCAGGGCCTCTCCATGCCCTCAGCTGCATTTCTCAAACAGCTAATTTCATCCAAATCAGGCAGATGGGTCCTGAAAACAGCAGCAAGGAAATTCCATGGATACCACACTCAGTGCCCTGTGCCAGGGAGCGTGGAAGAAGCAGATCAAAGCTGACAGGATGATACTGATCAAAATGGAAAAGATCAAGTGTGGGATGATCTTGTTCACCAAGATGAGTTGACCGAAAATAATTTGTACAAGTTTCAGCTACTACAAACTGTCCTTAAAATAATAAAACTTACAGAAAATGTAAAAAATATGCTTCACTGGCAATAAATCCTAATAAAATACCACTCAGTCTAAAATGTGTGAATGCCGTGGATTTTATCTATGCTATACATCAGTCATGGAAAATCCAGTAGCCCCTACTTGCCTTAAAAACACTAAAATCTATAGTACACACTGTCACCCTCAAAGAACATAAAACATGTTCTTAAATTGCAGGCAACTGAACTTAGTAAAAACTAAACAAGTGAATTAAGGCCAAAGAATCTTTACATCAATCCCACTTCATCCATGTCCTGGGAACCTGATGGATTGATACACGAAACATTTAATTATTATGACAGCCACAGACTGAAGACAGAGGTCCTTTAGGAATTCCCACTTTGTTCCCATTTCTTCCAGTGAATCCAGCCCATAATATTGTGAAAAGATTGCCATTACCTCCAAAGGAGGGATTAAACTATGGCAAATTTTCAATAACATACTGCCTGGAATGCTAATTATAGCACTCTTTTTATGGATATTTAATTTTCTGTTGGGTCTTATGTCCTTGAGCTAAAGCCCATAACTTCTATCAATATTAATGCCAATTATCCATTTGGATCCATAGAGATCAGAGAAGTTACCCAGAGATCTTAAGTTGCCCAGTCTTGTTTAACTGTATTGATTTTCAACTTCATCTCTACCTGGTGCTGTCTGACAAGGAAACCACAGGAGATTTCAGCCCTTATTAAAAGGCACAAATGATGATGATCACTGTAGGTCTCATCAGCATCTGATACCAGGTAAAAGGTGAGTGAGTTTGAAAACACTGATTAACTACTAATTATTAAAAGAGGAGGAAAAGCTAGAGAATCTCCAACTTTAAAACCTAAAATCCACATCTGTAAGACTATCATAACTATCCCACTTAAGTTCATCTCAGAGAGATGCTTTTGCTGAGAAATAGACTTTTGAGGATACAACTTTCCCCCTCATAAGTAACTCAAACAATGGGCCTGCAAGCTTGAAATACAAAAAAGAAAAAAGAAAAATAAAATCAGAGAGAAGCCATGGGAAATGAATAGCTAGAAATGATGAGTTATATTTTAGTGTCTGTCAAAGTCTGAGGAGGAAATTCTATGACTTGGGCCTACTACTTACTCCCACATTGGTGCATGATAACAAATACATCTGGGGAAAAACAGCTGCTCCACTGCAGTCAATGAGGAAAAAATGCTGTCAGGTATTAGGATTTTATCCATTTGGTGTTTTTTCAGATCCTAATGGATTCTCTCTATTGGGTGCTTTTTCATTCTGTACAGAATCTGTGCAGAAGTTTTTCAGCCTAATGGAGTTGTGAACCCATGCTAAGCAGTTTTGAGGTATGTTGGCAAAGTGAGAAAACATTAATTACAAAGTTGTTTTAAAAAATGCTATTCCATCAAACCTCTGCTCTGCCTGTAGGTTTCTCCTCTTTCCCCACCTCAATTGAAATGAGTGGGGTTTTTATAGGTCCCATCATCCCCTCAAATCTTTTTGCATGGACTCTCCAGGTTCTCTCAAAGACTTCAGCAGGCTACAACAAGAGCACCTAATAATCACATCAGTTCAAAGAAGACTTTTTTAGCCAAATTAATTCCCAAGACAGACACCCAGCTCTTTGTCCAGCAGTCCATTTACTCATTCCAACACTCCAAGCCATGACTTTCAGAGCTCCTTTGCCAGTTCTCCCTTCCCTGCCAGCTGCCAAGCTTTCCAGAACTTGGAATTTCTAAGAATTGGAATTTGTATTCCAATCTGTAAGAAATGCCACCTCTTGATGCAGGTGTTTACATACATTAAATTTAGCAATTTCTCTCTGATTATGTCAATATAAGATGCTTTTCTCAAAAATGCATTAGAAAAGATTTGAGGAAAAGCTACATCTGTTCCAAGCTGCTTGTAAGACAAAAAGGAAATGTTTCACCTTCATTTTCATGTCAAAAATTTTACTTCTGGTTAGCTTTGTTAAAATTTGCAAGGCATTAAGAAAACAAAGCAAAGGGTACAGTTTCTCTTTTTGATTATTTTTCCCCCCACAGATATTTTCCATTGTATAATTTCAGACTAAACACACCCAAACCCACATTTTTAATGGATTTTCTAAGGGGCCACTTTGATTTGTAAAAAAAGTCTAACTGAAATAATTCAGTGTTTGCAGGTCTCTGGTACCAGGATTTTCTACTCTGAGTAAGTTATTAGGAGATATCATATAGTGCCTGTATCAAGCCCTTCATATTCCTCTCTGCAGCACAAAACCCAGTCCTTTTCCAAGTGAAATCACCTCAGAACAACAGAGCATAAACAGCAGCTTAAAATTCAGAGACTAAAATTCTATCAAAACAATTTTTATGCTTCTCCATCAAAAATAGTTATTTTTTTCTGAAAAGATTACCATGGATACCGAGTTTTGTCTTATATGAAATACAACCATACTTCAAACACCACAGCTGATCAACAATTTCCTTTTGCACGTGGAAGAGCCACTTCAGAGCCACATTTTTTTACATTTTCCAAAAAGCTCTCCTCAGGCTGAGGTCACTTTGCCTGGTATTTAAGTGGAGCAAGAGCTTTTTAATGCTTCTTAAAAGAAAGACAAAGGTAAAAATCCATTGTGGTTCAGTAACCTCCCCAGTGTCAGGACACTTTGACATGTCACCACAGCAAGCTTAAAGACAAGCCCATGAAACTTGTGTACAAGGCAATGTTCAAGAGGCACTGCACAACTCGTGTGTCCTTCTGCAAAACAGCAAATTCCTCCTCCAGCCTCACAGTTGGGTTTGTTTTGGCCAAATAAATAAATAAAAGATAAATAAATAAAAGATAAATAAATAAACAAATAAATAAGATAATTAATTTATTGCTGGCAGTTACTTTTCACCAGAAACTGATGTGCTGTTGCTGGGGAGAAGCTCAAAACAAAGATCATCAATAGGCCTGAATGTGCATCAGCCTCTGTTACATCACAGATTTCAGAAGAGCTCTGTGAATCATCTGTCTCAGTATTAATTAAGATTTACCAACATACAAAGCAAAGCACTTGCAAGAATCATGGAAAATACTGTCGGAGTGCAACAAAAAGCAACAGTTCCAGATCTGTGCAGCTACACTGCACAGGAAAGCCCCACTTCCACGTTTTTCAGTTCTTGCCACTATTAGCTTTTAACATATTAAATATTTGCAACTTAATCTTTAATTCTCACTTTTTTAAAACTTGAAGTCAAGCACTCTTATTTCTGAAAAACAAGGTTTTGACCAAACAATCCAAGTAGCAAACAACAATAGGATCTTAGTCTCAGCATATTAAACAATTGTGGAATCATCAGCCTAAGCTATTTTATATTAAAACCAAGGGTTTTTTCTTTTCAAAAGGAAATAAAAATTTCAAATTCTAGATTTTGATATAAAGTTCAGAGGGTCACAGCTAAATCTCGAAATGTACAAATTCCACCAAAAAAAAAGCCAGTAAAAAAAAAAAAAAGATTAACTATTCCTCCCTACCCTTTCGTTAAATGAGGAAGAAAAACTAATCAAAACAAAACCAAATACACAAAGGGGCCAAAACCTCTACTTGATCCCTAAATCTACCATCAGTACTCTCCTTCTCCTGGGATGGGCGATGCCATTCTTCAGAGAGGTTGAAAACAGGATTTGGAATGGAAAATTTACCTCAGGTACCAAAGCCTGGAAAGCACATAATTGCAACAGCAGCATGAAATTCATCCTTTGCTCTGGCTTGAAGTGCTATTTGCCTGGCTGGTGTAGGGTGTTTGTGCTCAAAGCTCTTTCTTTGCACACACAAAGTCTTCAATGTTTGCACTGTAAGCATCGTAGCAAGCAAATAAAATCTCTGGTTAGGAAGAGCAGGGAAGCTGAAAAGCCCACTTTTAATTGTTGAATTCTTTAGGATTTTCTAAAAATTATTCCAGACCTGATGGTGTAAATGATTAGACTAGGAGAAGAGAGTATTAATTCAGGAAATTTCAGCTCTGGTGTGCTGAGCTGCTGAGGCTGCACCAGGCTGCCAACTCACAAGGGATCCTGGTGTTCCCAGCCCCAGAGAGGAAAGCAGATCCAGCAGCGTTCAAGGTGCCCTCATTACCTCCAGAAAAATGCATTATAAAGGAGCCTGTATATAGATGGTTACAAACTCTGTAACCTCTCCATTGCACATCTTTTTGTATAAAGAACATCCTATTTTAAAGCAGCCCTGGATTTGGAGTGGGGAGAGCTGGGCTGGAAATCAGAGTGGAGCAGCACATCCACTCGCTCCTCACTTTTCTCTTGGTCCAACACCCCGGCACACAAAGGACTATAAAAGAGCCATTAAGTTTGCACCACAGCTCAGCTGATCTCCACTCCTGCTGCTGCCAAAAGGGCCCTCACACTCTGCAGAGAGGGATTTTTTTTCTAATTAGCACTTCTCTGCCTCGTTAACACACAAAGAGCACTGTGGCATATGCTTGCCAGCCAAAACAAATGCAGTGCTAGAACTTGTGAGATCCTGACACCACGATGTCTTGTCTCTTATTGCAATGCACAAAGGGTTTTATGTGGGTATGCTGTAAAAACTAGAGGAAGAGAGGGAACATGTATGCACACAATGAGAAAAAAAAGAAAATAAATGCCTTTTAACTGTATTATATCAAAAACATTTCTGCTAAAGCATCCGTTAAATTAGAAAGTGGACTGTTTGTCTGAACACCAGAATGAAAATCACATCAAGCTTTTGCAGATGGAAGGGCAAGAACAATTCTTATTTATTTTTAGAGACAAATGCCACCAAACAGTGACAGGAACTTGGCCAGGAAGGTCGAAACCAAAATGAAGTAGGGCCTTTGTGAAAATGGATGAGTAAATTTCTATTGATTTCTTTCTGCTTCTTAAGGAATCAAATTGCTGCAAGGCTCACTATGGAGCTCCCAGGTTTTTGCTCAGTAGGTTCAACCTCGACTCAGTAACCTCTGTGCCACATCTATTTCAATTTATTATACTCAAACCCATGGAATTTGTGCTTCTTTGATGTCCTCATAGTGATTTGATTTTCTCTGGCCACACAGAGGGTCATTAGGTCTCATGTAGGGCACCAGTACATGCACTGATTTGTAAGCAAATGTAATGCAAAGTGCTATTGGGTGTTAAAAAACCACAGCTGGAACACAGGGGGCCGTAGACAAAGTCTAAAATAGAACTGAATATTCTCCAAAAAGAGAAAATAACAGCAGGACTCGAAGAATGCAACGCTGGTTATGTTCTGTTTTCTAAAAATAAACGTAAACGCTGCCAAGAATAAATAAATCCGAGGCTATAGTTGGGAACACAGGTTGGATGCAGGGGAAGTCTGTTAATCATGCCTGAGAGGAAGAAGGCTTAGCCCAAAGGGGATACTGAAGGCATTCATCAATGGCATCTCTGTTTGTACTAACAACTGGCTCATGTTTGCTCCAGAGTTAAACAAGTGTATTCACAGGGACCTGGAGCTCTGCACTCCTGCAGTTCCAGTCCTTGCTACTGCCTTGGAGGGTTTGAGCATAGCCAAAACAATGTCTGTTTAGACTTGGGATTTTTTAACATGATATTCTAATCTGGCAGAGGTTGTGCAGCAGGTTTTAATTTAGGCAGAGGTTGTGCAGCAAATTTCAATAAATTGTGAGTTTTACACCATTTTCCAAACCAAAGGCCAGCTAGCTACCTCTTCTTTTTACCTAAATCTTTCTTCCACTTTCAGAAAAGAGATTCCAAGCTGGGGGAAGCCTTTTTCCACGTCACAGCTGACTGCTTTGTCTCAGAGAGCCAAATCATCCTGAACACATGTTTTGCAGTCATTTTTGCACAACCTCCTATACATTTTAATACCTTTAGAGGAGTTCTGCATACCTCAGTTACCACTTTGCTGGTAATCTTTTTTCCCACCAGAGGAAGAAACAGGAGATACTGCCAAGTCAGGTAAAACCTAAGGAATGGGTCAGAGATAATAAAAAAAATTAAAATAAAGATTTCTGTATACTGATGGAAGTCCTTGCTCCAGGACAGACACACCACCAAGGAATGCTCTCCAGGGAAATAAGCAACATACAGCCATATCCAAAAGAAGGGTTACAAAGAAGAAAAACTTGGTCAGGTTTTATATTTAAACAAATAATTAATAAAGGGAGATTACACCAAACTCCCCCAGTTTTACTGTTACTCCTTCTGGGAGCATGAAGAACCTGTGACTTTTTTAGTGTGTTAGTAGAGGATTTCCAGAAAAGGGAAATATAGAACTTCTCACATATAGAAAAGATGATACAACTAAAATATTGACAAGATACTCAGTAATTCTGACATTTTAGACTTCAAACCATTTCAATAATCCTTAATGTTTCTGTTTCTCACTTCTTTACCTCTAAATACTGAAGGTTTTTTCAACATTGTAACACAGTAGATTATCGTCTATCACATATACATCCACTATGCATGTATAAACATAAAATATTGAAACTATGAGGAAGGAACTTAGTGCAGTGGTTCTGTGAGCTCTGTGTTCCAGAATGGTTTTCTGAGGCCAAATTCTTCTGACTGACACCTTTAGGACATGTGGTTTTCAACCTGATCTCTTATGTAGGTGCACACCAATATTTGGTGTATGTACATGAGCAGATCCCCTGCAGCACAGCACAAATGGGACAGACCCCAATGCTGCACTTGGGGGGGAATGGGAAAATGGGAAAAATTTCCCAAATGGGAAAATTCAGGTCAAATTTTCTATTACTACATCATCTCCACTGCTTTGGAAGTACTGAAAAACACTCTCAGAGAACTCTGAGTTACACTCTGTGATACACATAATTATTACATCACACAGATAATTCTACTGGGAGGAGGCAGCATCACATTATTTTGGTTTTCTCACTCAGAGCTCGTGGCCACAAAAGAAGCAGCTATGTGTCTCACGTTCTGCTTATCTTAACCAGTCTCATTTATGGAACTGAACTTAAAACATCAATTCAGAGGCTTTTTCAAACAATTTCAAGAATTAAATCTCTGCCATTTTCCTTCCATCCTTAACATATGTACCTTTTTAGAAACAACATCATCCTATTTGCTACTGAGGGTGAAAGGAAAATCTCAGGAGGATCATGTGTAGTCAGCACATCTTGATGCTGATTCCAAAATTAAAAGCCAGAGGGGCTCCTTTTCCATCTCTGAGGTCTTCCAGCAAATTATTGATTGTTGCTGATCTTCTTCCATTAATATATTTCTTTCTCACAGCCTGAGTGATTGCGTTAAAGTGCTTAGTAACTCTCTAATCATGTACATCTCCTGGGGCTGAAAAGAGCTTTGGTTTTAAAAGTAATTTGTTACAAATGAGTCCTTATCCATCCTAATGTGAGGGTCAGGGGCTCAGGGGAAAAAAGGAAAAAAAAAAGTTTTCCAGTATCATACTTGGAAGATCCTAAATTCTAGACCATTTGAGGTCTAACAGAATAATAACTCAAATTTGTATCTTCTGAAAATCTCCTACCAGTTATAACCACCTATGGATACCTACTGCTACAAAACTAGTGGTTTAGAGCATTCCTTTTAACAAAATATAAAATACGAGGGGAAAAAAAATTAACAGCCTCCAATCTTCAGCAACCTTAAACTCAGACACAAAATATAAAAACAATTGAGCCACGACACTCAATTTTTTTTCCTAAGTACTGCAGCAGCAGTTTAGTGTCATTCCCCAGTGGGATGACCAAGTGCTTCCACTTCCTGGAATAACATTTTCTGTTGCTTGGCTTGGATTTGTTTAAAAGCCATCAGTACTTTCAAGGTTTATGGGAAGTCCTGGAACTCCCACTCACAGCCACAAGCAGGGACAAAACCCTGTGAAGCAAAGCCAGAGGATGCAAGTGACCAACACTGAAGGAAGGAGACTTGATGCTGGTTTAATTTTTGTCCTTTTTTTCTGTTATATATTCTCTGTATTCCTTACACAAATATTTGGAGCCCTGTATTGGACTATTGTTGTATTCTAGCTGCTTTTCCCAGTTCTTTTCCATGCCCTTTACCTAGGCAGAAAGACAAAACACGTTCCTTTCCTATTTTGGTTATTAGAAACCAAGGCACATTTTCATCAGCAAAGTACAGACCCATCAGAGGAAGAGGATTGGATTTCTCCTAGTTGGTATTTTTTGGCAATTATGCTTATTTACCAAACTTATAAAACTGCATGCACCCCTGTAGGGGGTGGGCTTTTGTAGACATTTTCCATAACTGTCCCTGGAGGTCTTCAATAAAAATCCACTTTTATATTCCCTCCCATGCTAATATTATCTTGAAAGTGTGTGAAAGGTTGAAAGAAGCATCAAATCCACCCACACAAACCCCACAGGTACATTGTGTGTAGAGATACAGAGGATTTTCTCTGGGTTGTTTGAGCACTTGAAATAAAGCCATATGAAGGAGAAGAAGTTTTAAGAGCTTTGCATCTGCTGGACTGCAGTCCATATTCTGTGCTACTCTAAAAGTGGAATTCAGCTCAGACATGAAGTTCCACAGAGAACATTTACTTACTTACTTATTTGAAATCCCTCTTCTTCCCCAAAATGAAATCAAAGACTGATCTTTGAACTGCAGAACAACACCTCCATGGCAGGCTTCCCAGTGTGTCCTACACCTTGAACTTCTTCTATGATATCTAAATCAAGTCTGGAAAACAGGATTTGGGTGGAAAGTTTGGGACCTGGGCAGTGACACATAGGTACCTGATGTCTAAGAAAGGGAAAAAATGGGGACAGAAAACACACAGAAAATGGTCACTACTGGTTTAAATAGAGCTCTCTCTTGTGATCAAACACTTTCTTAAATCAGGGCTCCAAGCAACCACTATGAGCACCGTTGGTGGGAAAGAGAAGAGAAGGCTTTCTGCTGCTATCTATTGAATTAGTCTGGCAGAAAAAAAGCAGTTAAGAAAAAAAATATATAGTCTATTAGGTGAACTTGGCAGCTTTTCCACTCTCTGCAGAACTGAGCACCATTCAGGTAACAGACAGGTTCTGGCCTTGTATCAGCAGAACAAAGTGGATCCCACAATTCACCCCTCACACCAAAAAAATTGAACTTGCTGAGACTTTGCAGAAGGATCAAATAATTCCTTTTGCAGCATGCACAAGTCAGATTATATTTGCTACAAATGGTAAGGTTCCATCTAAGGCTTATAGATTTTTGGCTATTTACTCCTAGATTGTATCTATTCAGCACCATGAAATGGTTTCTTGGTGTGGGAGAAAAGGGGCCACGGGTCTCCACATGAGTCACTGAAGACAAAAGAAGTTTATACAAGTACTTTGAGTGGGTCTGTCAGAGAAACTGCTTTTCCCCTCCTAAGAGGATGGGGTTCTCTTATAAATAGGGCAAAAAATATGACTATTTCTCTTGGTTTATCCAGGGAATGCACTGTAACTTCCCATATGCAAAATTTAATAGGTTGGTAAAATTTCTATCCCACCAGCCCCTGATCTGTTAAACTACAGGGTTTGTTAGATCTAAGGAGAGGTCTGATCTCAACAACATCAGCAAGCCAGGAAAAAACTGCAGCTCAGCACAGTTTCCTTAGCAGGAATCTTAAGTTTTTCCAGATAGACTTTGCTTTGAATCCAAACCCTGAAACCACACAATTGAGGGTGTTCAAGCTGTCTGAAATCCAGATTAAAACCCAAAGAAGTGGTAGTCACTGGCAATGAAAACAGCTCCTTTCAGAAGCTCTAAGCATCTCAAAGTTTAGATTTAGTTCTCTCCCCTGAGATACCCAGTATCTGAAAGGACAAGGAAGTTTGTTAACATCCACTGTTAATTTTGTTTATGAGACCTGCTTGTCCTAAATAATACAATAAAGTGAAACACGCGCCTGTCTTTTCCCTTTTTATATCACCAATGTATTCAGAGACCTTGCTGCTAAGTGAAACTAGGGGCAGTTTCTTTTCTTCTTACAGAAAGAGTAAAACCAAAGTTCTTAAATAAATTTTTAAAAAATATTAAATACGTTGCACAAGCTCCATTCGTCTCTAAAACCTATGTATAATACTGCAGAACAGCCTTTAGCTAGCTTCACTATTTTTCATACTGCTGAAGTCAATTAAATTCCATGCACAGTCTGTCTATCAGATGACTTGATACATTTTTGACCAAGGCTTTATGAAGAAGCAGATGTTTTAGATGTTATTGCCATCCAGAGGAAGATGCCTTAAGAACACGTTGTGTGTGTCGTGATGTACTTCCCACAAAGCAGGGCTGTAACACTTAGGCTGCTTCAAACTAAAACTTCTAATTCAACATAAAGTAATTAAGTGGAGCACGTTGGATCTACAAGCAGCAGGTGACGTGCACAGGTTAATTTATTTATGTTATTTATATTGCAGCTCTGTACCGCTCCCCTCACCAGGCACAAACCTCCCGACCCACTGCCAGGGCATCTCAGCCTCGCAGCCTCACCTGATCCACACAGCTCTCATCTGCCACCACAAACACCAGATCACTGAAAATGAAATGTTCCACTTCATTTGACCTTCTCTTGTAGAAAGATATTAAACATGTATAAAAATTGTACATTTTCTTTCATTGATTTCAGAGCGTATTCAAGCGAAAGCAGCAGAACATGCATTTCAAGAGCTGTCAGACACTCAATTTACTGCTGTTCTGGGCACTAAAATGCACAGGGCTCAGAGAAAATAAAAAAACAAAGCTACAGATACATGCTCAGAATACAGAGGATCCCAAAGATAATTCAGCTGCTTGCCAGCAGGTTTCTCAAGCCTCAATTATTTCCACATTTGCTATGCAGACTACTTAGAGGCAGTGCATTTACTGGCATTTCTCTCTCCTTTTAGTATTAAGTTTTAATTCATCACAGTTTGTTCTGCATATATGTGAATGTGCATTGCCATGAGTGTGTGTGTATATATGTATATATATTTATGAACACCAATAATTATCCAATAATTAAGGCTTTCCTTCTACACATTTCCAAACAGGCTTAAAGGCAGTCATGATCCTCTGATCTGTCCACTGGATTACCCCCTCATTAAAAATTGCCTATTTTTGATTAAAATGTGACGCGAACTTTATCCATTTGGGCTTTGCAGATCACCTTCCTAGAGAGAGGGATATCAGTAGCAGAAGGCATGGAAATATTCTACATGCACCTTGTGTTTATTAGCATAATAAATAGCAGTCTCAGCTCGAGACAAAGACAGTCAAATTATGTCTTTCACCTCCCTGAGAGCCCAGCTCTGTGCTTAACTCTGCTGACTAAATTAACTGACATCAGAGAACCAGGCAGATAACGTATCCCTCCCAGAAAAGATAAGAAAAAAGGGTGAACATGGAATAAAAATAAAGTCCTCGCATGAAACAGAAGCCTCCACGGCTTCCCATGCTTCTGAAATGGTGCAAAGGGCTTTAGTGAGGTTATTTTAGTGTTCTGAAAAGAATTTTTCATGTCTTCCAGTGAGGCAGCAGCTATATTAGCAAGCATAAAACTTCAATTTCTCACATCTGAGGCTCTGGGCTTGCTGCCTGTGGCCTTCCTTCTGCAAGACAAGCTTTTACTCAGCAGGTTCCTGGTTGCCAACAGGGGCATGTCCTGAAAAAGTTCCTGAAAGGTGCAAGAGAAGGCAGCCACTACAAAAACTTTTCTCAGTAAAAAAGATATTTATGGACTTTTAGATTACTTTTTTGTTTCTTCACATATGAAATAGTGGTGTGTTACACACTATAATTGTATGTGCGAGTTAATTAAGCAAAGGAACACCTTCCAAGTGGTCCATGCTTATTCCCACCTGGATTTACTTTGTTCTGGAGCTAAAAGAAACTTGGAATGTTTAAAGGCATTTATTTCTCCCTAAAAGGGGCCTAGAAACAGGCCTTTAGCAATTTTAAAGGAGTTGCTGGTCTGGTTTGGATGGTGTCTCAGGTTTTAGCTTTTATATTTTTCAGATTCTGAGCTGCTTTAGTGTGTATTTCTGAGCTGCATATTAAGGGATGGTGAGCTCTCTGCACAGAGCAGGGAGACAAAATAATTCATTCTGTAGCTGGGGACCAAGGACAAATGATCCAAATCTCAGCCCAAGAGCACAAACAACGTGGACTGAAGAGAGAAAAACAAGAAGGATGGGACTTCATAATTATAGCTACAACTGGACAATTAACTCCAATATGCAACTGGACCAGAACTATAAAAGTGAGAGATGCCATGACCAGGTGTCCATTTTGTGACCATTTGGGTTCATCTTGGGTGCAGCCCTGGCTGGGCTCTTGTGCTGCCCAAGGTGGATCCGTTGAGACCTTCTAATAAATCCCTGCTTTATTCTTTAACTCTGTCTAGCCCCTATTCTAGGTCAGCCTTGACAAGGCATCATGGAGAACCCTCAGTATCTGCCTTAGTTCACTGTTCATTGGATTTCCTGGGGCAGCAGTACTTAAAGAGTTCAGCTTCCTCTAAAACATAACTTGTGCTTAACTGCACAACTTTGAGTGGTTTCAGTAATCCCATGGCACAGGGACAACTTAATGGCACCAGATACTCATCTCTGCTTTCAAACCACACTCTACTCTTTCTATCAGCCATGTGGGTCAATTACAGGATGGTTTTTCTGGAAGTATGAACAAAATTATTAGTTTAAGAACTTTAGTCCTCTCTCATCTAATTTCTCTAATTGGTCTCAGTATTTAAATTTTTCATGAAGAAAAAAGTCTGTTATTTCATTCAAATCAGTATTTGCCATTAAGTTTACCATTAACTTAATTTGTAAAGACAAGCTTCAGATAAAATTAGGAATCTTGAATTATTCATGGTGAGGTCTACTAATTTTACACTATTATTTCTCATGTGAAACTTCAATGTGTCACACCAAAAGGGTTGGTTGTTTGTTGCTTTTTTTTTTTTCTGGCAGAGAATAAATACTTCAAAACACTCCCCAGAGAACAAAATGTAGCTGTCACATTGAAGATAATGCATTTAATCTCTTTGTTCATTGCAGCAATTTCAGCAAGCTTTATTGTACTGCGTTTCTTTATGGCAACCCTGCAAAAAATTCATTTCCTAAGTAAGCAGCCTGATGGTCTGTACATTTCTACCCACTTAACAATTAGATTAGTGCTTTCAAAATACTAAAAAGCAGCAGTAAATTCCTTTTATAAAAGCTGCTCAACAAAGGAAGCATGTCAGTCATTCCTCAAAGCAGAGATGCCAATCACTTTCTAATCTCCACAGATTTAGTTGAATTTGGATTCAAATTACATTTGATTTTTAGCCTTCTATGGCAAATCTTGCTCAAGACCTATTATGCAAGTATTTCATCTTAATTCATTTTGATGCCTATGGTGGAACATATCCTTGCACCAACACCAAATCATTAAAAACACTGACCATGACTAAAATGGGTTCCAATTTTCAAAATATTCTTTAAAATCACACCTGGAGCAAAGAAATGAATTACATGTATAAATCTGCCTGTAACACAAGCAAAAGCAGCTCTGAAAATCACTTTCTCATGCTGAAGTGGTTCCTGCAAACTCTGTTTACTGCATGCTCATAGTGAGTGGCAAAGTCTCTTCCCAGCACATGCAGCTGCCCCAGGATCAAAGTGCCAATCCCACCTGGAAGGATTTGGCCTCTGTCTGTCTGGCAGAACCATTCAGATATGGATCATTAAAAGTTTCACTGCTAAAAGTGCAGAATGCTCTTTAAACAATCAAAAAAAAAAAAAAGATCCCTCAATATACATTAGAGCCTAGGGAACATCAGTGTTCTGGCATTTTCCTTCCTTTGTCCTTTCCAAAAGGGCACAATTTTACACAGATATTTAATTCACAGACCACAACAGCCTGTGGAGCATTGAATAAGTGTTACAGAATGCTTTCTGTATCAGAAGCACAATGACAGCTCCCATAAGAATAAAGGCTATGTTCTCCTGCTTTGTGAAGAGGAGTATAAAGTTACACTGATTTTTCTGCTTTTTGGTCATGCCAGCTGCTAAAATTATCTCTTGCAAATTAAGCTAGGCAGAAGCAATCTTGTATGGGATCTGAGACTGCAGTAATAATAAACAGAGTAATTCAGGACTTTATATTTGAGGCTGGAGGTGATTGTCTGCTATGAAATGTTACAGCATAAAAGGAGACTGACCAGAGCCAGTGGTTGTCACTACCATGTATATAAGACCTCCATGCCAAACCAGCATCAACTCAACCAGCAGTTGAAAACCAACAAATAATTAACAAATAGAATTACTGAGGGGAAAAATATGAGTGCAATCTCAAAAACAACCCCAAAAAAGACAAACATATATTGAATAAAGAGCCCGGGACTATCTTCCTATTTCAGAGTAAGGAAACTAGCAAGCTAACTGAATCTATTTAAATACATTCACAAACTGGTTTTGCTAATAAAGCTTTGAGACAGTGAACACAGCTCCTCTTGGAAAAGGCTGCTTAGAAAGCTGGGCTTTGTAATATTCCCATGAGGAAGGGCAACCAGGAGTTTTGCTGTGCATTGGGAAGGAGCAAATTTAGAATTCAGAGACCTCGAAATGCTTTGTGGCTTCTTCTCCATCTAGAGGTCCCCAATTAAAGACAGATGTTAAACATATGCTTCAGTCTATTTCAATTTGGGAAGTCAGTGAAGCATGAGCTCAAGGCTTAAATTCTGCACAGGGATCACTGTAGAAGTGGGGAATTTAGTAATAAGTAACACTTAACTCTTAAGTGGCAGCTTGGATTAGCGGTATGAAAGTGTTTAATGTAGGAAATCGCCACCATTAGCTTCATTTTAACAGATGAAAGAGCTGGGACACAGAAATGAGTGATTTGTCTCCAGACATACAAAAGGCCAATAAAAAAAGAACCTAGGGAAGAATCCTGTATTACCTGATTCTCAGTTCACACTTACAGTCTCTCCAGCCATCTAACACAACTCCCCTAATTGCTATATTTAACAGAAAAATAACAGCACTTTATCAATACAGAGAGTGCAAACCATCAGAGGGAAATGGCTACCAGACCTCCCCATATGCTGCAGCACAAATCTGCAGTAAATCTACCCTAACACAGCAAGCAGGTGCAGTCATTGATTACTTTTTCTAGAGAAATAGAACCTGAACGTGTCAAAAAGTTGGTAGCCCACGCTGACTGGAGGTGTGTGCCTTCATCACACTCATGATTTTGGAGCAGGTTCTGAATAACATACACATCTGTTTTTCTAACCTGACACAGTTTCCCCAGAGATGTTAAACCAGACATTTTTGACAAAACGCATTTCCAAGAGTTTCTTCCCTTTTTTTACTGAATTCTTGCCCAACTTCCAAAAATTCCATGCTGACTTATTTGGCTTATTACGGATGCATGAATGAAAGGCTGCAAGGAACTGCAGTGATGCCCAGTGCTTGTCATGCAACACAGAAACATCATCAGCACCTTCTGAAAAAAAGGCCAGGTCTGACAACTCTTTAATTTCAGCCTCCCTCAAAGACTCATCCTCACATGCCATCTCCACTGCCTCTGCCTTCAGGTTCAAATTAACTCCCTGAACAAGATTAATGAAATTGCCTCCCATGTTGGCAGCACAATGTACACAAGACACGCATCTGTTACCAAAACTGTGATACTCCCTTTTTTCTCAAGCAGTTGTCAAAACTTATCACTGCCTCTGCTATTTCACTTGTGCAAGGTTTATTTAACACTCAAAAAGATGGGGCACAGGACTCTCAGTAACCAGTCAAACAGGTTTTAAAATACCAGCATTTGTTCACTACTCCCAAAATTTAATTTAAAATTAAACAGAGAATTTCAGACATCGATAGAACAAAGCTGTTTTAATAGACATAGCTGACCACTAGATAGAGTATTTATATTCTGTACCTGAGCATTTTCTAAGCCCAGGGACTGCATTTTCCCAACTGATATTTTTCTATGAACCTGAAAACAGCATGTTAACAAGGCTATGCTAATGTTCACGTTTGGAAAAAACCAGATCCTCAGAGTTTCATTACTTATTTTGTAATTATTTTAACTATTCCCTCAACAAAGAGTATTTTTGCTTACTTCTTCAGATTTCACAGTTTATGTACAGAATTGCCTTTTAACAGCCTCTCTGTGGGCTCCCACAACCTTAATTCATTTGAAACCCATATAAACCTCTATGCCATCTGGTAACTTTTTGCAATCTAATTATCCTGATAAATGTATGCACCATATTAGACATTTTCCATTACAGGGGTGACTAATGTTGCTTCTCTATTTACAAATCTGCCTGCAGATTTCTGTTACAGGCCCATTTGAGGAGGCTAACAGACTTGTTCATTTAAATTTATATCTTACCCCATGCCAAGGTTTTCCACCAAGCATTCCTTGAATTACCAACTCCTGTTTATTCAAATCAGTTTCCTGTCGTGTAAATTAGCTATATAAGGTAACAAAAAATGCCAGAGAATTTGTTTTGCACATTTTTTTTTTGCATGTTGCCAAGTGAAATTTTGAATAAAATCTTTGGTGCACCGTGAAAGGAAAAATAATAATTGAAATATTTCATGTAATTGAAAAATAATTGAAGCTGCAGTTTGTGGTATTTGCTGGGTCCCCAGGATGAAGGAAGAGTTGAAAATCTGACTCCATATTCTTAGAAGACTGATTTATTATTTGATGTACTTATATTAAAGAATGCTATACTAAAAACTATACTAAAGAACACAGAAAGATACAGACAGAAGGTTACAAAAGAATGACCATGAAAACTTGTGACTGACTCCTCAGAGTCTGAAACAGCTGATGGTGATTGGTGATTAAGCAAAAACAATTCACATGAAACAAATCCAACATTCACCTGCTGGTAAACAATGTCCAGCCACCTTCCAAAGCAGCAAAACAGGGAGAAGCCAATAAGATAATGTTGGTTTTTCTCTGAGGCTTCTCATCTTCCCAGGACAAGAGATCCTGGTGAAGGGAATTTTCAGAAAATATGACATTGGCACCAGTTTTCCCCCTCGTTTTGGAATTTCAGGCCAGCAGCTGCATGTCTTGATGAAGGTTCTGGAAAGACAGCTGACTTTGAAATTTGGATTTTTTCCACCTGCAAAACACCTCAAAACACAGGGAGAAAACTTCTACTCTTCCCCAGCTGAGCACTCCTCAGCAAGTGCCACTGCCTGTAGCCCAAAGAAATGGGCACGGAGCAGTTCATGGAGCATCATGGAAAAATCTCATGGTCACAGGTTGGCCACTGCCAAATTTTCACAGTGCCTACAGAGAACAGTTTGTGAAATTACAAAAAAGCAATTCTGATAGAAGGAAGAGAGCTGCAGTTTATCTCTGTTTAGAAAAGAACAGTATTTTGTGCAGTCAGCTTATTTAACATCTGCAAAACTGAGCGAGAGGGAACTGGAGAAATGGTTTCTGCATATTTTAGAGCTATACAGCTAGTCACAATATTAACTAAGATTAGGAAATTACCTCAGGATTTGTCCTTTTTCATTAGTTGATGATATAAGGCTCACAGAGCAATATAGTTTGCTTTCAAAAGTGCCTTGAATCAGCCATTCAATGGGCTGATATCTAAACTGTTAAATAAATCTAGGTTTTTTTAAACCTTTGAAATATAATCACTTATGCAAATGTAAGCCATCTCGTTATTTCCCAATATGTGACACTTTGCTGTGCTATAGGTACCACTTTTTACAGAAATGTATCTAAAATGTGAATTTCTACATCTGCATTTCTCACTAGCAGCAAATAACAAAAGCAGCAGAAAAAGGGTTTTTCAGAAAGAGGTAGAGAACCAGCAGTTGCACAGACTCCTGCCAACAATCTCCTCTTGCTCAACTTTGGTTCTCTTGGTTTTAGCATATTTGCAATGCCATCCTTCAGTTTGGGTATCTGGGTTCCTGCTCCCCCAGGAAAACTGCCTACAAAGATTTCTATTTTCAGATGCTGATGCAGGTTCCTAAAATGCAGAGGATGATGTTGGCATATCCAACATCACCAAACTTTTAATTTTAAACTCACCAGTTCCATTTAAGGTGCTGGCAGATAACCTGGTATCAGTGGGCTGAGCACTGAACTAATCCTGAGATTAGAGCTGCCAGGACATAAGTACACTAATTACACAGTTAAAGATTTTTTTACCCTGAACTCTACTGAAAAGGGAGCAGTTGGCTAAATTAGACAAAATTAATGAAAAAAGAAGCACAATATTAGACAGGCACATTTATTCTCCTTCAATTCAACCATTAGTAGTCTGTTTTGCTGCTGAGTAACACCAGGAAGGCTCAGCACTAATTAAGGCAGTCATTATCACAGCTAGGTGTTTACAGCCTTTAAACTTCTCACTCATTTCTTCTCCCACCAGCTCCTAAGAAAAACATTTGCCCTTTTTAACTCAGAGAGCAAACAGGTCAAAATAAAAAATGATCCCACTTAGGGCTGTTAGCCAAGAGATTAAAAGAGAAAAAAGCCTTGTACCTCGAGGCACCCTGAAGGATGTGCCAGAGCATCTGGGCCAGGGTGATGCTGGGGGCAGCTGCTACAGGGGCTCCAACATCTGCTGGCACTGCCAAGGCACAGGATGATCCTGGAGAGGATTCCCTGAGAGCTGCAGAATGCTCACAGCACTCCACACTGGCTCAGACAGGTGTGGATGCAGGGCTGGGAAGGTGTTTTCCCTCATTGCTGGGCGCAGACGAGCTTTCCCACGTTGTGATAATGCAGCAGGACGTGGAATGCCTGCATTTCATTAAACAACATTATTAATCACACTGCCTCACAGCCTGGGTGACAGCACAGGGATGCAAAGCTTGGTGTTAAATGAGCACCATGCTGAAAGTAAACTTGATGAATAAAGCAAGGAAAGAGCTGTAACAAAGGGGAGCTGCAACATCCCCTGTGTTTCTAATTAAGACTAAGCTCCTCTTCACTTACTGCAAGATACATATGCACTTCCTAACACATCCAAAAGCTCTTATTGAATCCCTCAGATTCAGGGAAGACCCTCAAATATCCAAAGATTTGTGTGAAAGTCTGAGACAATAATGGAAGGTGCCTAAAAGGGTTTGTAGGATCAGACCTTGCAACCAGCCTTTGTATTAAAAATGAAGGGGAACAAAAAGCCTGATGATAATCCAGGAAAAAAATGCAACTATCAAAAAAGGCTCATCTTTCCTAAATGGTGCCTGAATAATAGATCAGCCTCAGAGGTTTTCTAAAAGACTTCAGCAAACAGCTCCACTGAGCTTTCTGATCAGAAGAAGCTGTCCCAAACCATGGTTGTAGTATGGGGCTACCCTAATACAGGATATGTCAAGCTAAAAAAAAAATCAGTAAATAGTTTTTTTCATTGCAGGAATACTTTTAATCTTCTCTTTCAGCCACTAAACCTCCGTCCCCACTTATTTATTTCAGGGCTTTGTGAAGCTTTTAAAAAGAAGAATTATCCACAGAAAGTGCCATTTTAAATGAACTACTTTGAGTAGTAGAACCATGAAAGCAATTGATTAAGTCAGATGAAATTATTTTTTCTCATTCCATTAAGTTCTACTAAGATTTTAAAATAAATGCTCTAAAGAAAGAGACATTATTACCAAGACAGAAATGCTTTTTAAAAGAAATAAAACAGCTCGATTGTTTTTTTTCACTCTCCAAAAACAAAACAGAAAAAAAAAACCCCCAAAAAATCCGAATTTTTACATTTCTCTCAAAACATAAAAATTACTTTTTGGGGTTTTTTTTAAACCCTTGTACTTAATATCATCCAAATCCTCCATCAGATGCCATCATATGAGGATAAAAATTCTTTTCACTAGGATTATTATTTCCCTTCCATATCAAGGCTGTACTCTGCTACAAAGCCATATTCTAACTCTATCCAGATCAGCAGCTGGGGGAAGGGAGGCTGGGGAGACAAAAGAGAAGAATTAATTTCTACACAGACACAGCTCAAGCAATGATTAAAAAAACGTAGCAGGTGTGCTGCAGATAAGTTCTCAAGGCCCCCATAGCACAAAAACATCTCTATCAGGTATGCAAATATTTGAATATCTGAAAAGCACGATGTTCTGGGAAACCAGGACACATTCCTGGACTCTTTGCACATCAGCAAAGGTACATCCTCCTCATCAGATGGATGGAGAGCTGGGCCAGGCAGCATTTTTATATTAAAAATGATGTACTAAAAGTATACTGAAGAAAAAAAGGAGACATCAGCAGGCTAGCAAAGAAAGGAATGAATAATAAAATCTTGTGGCTGCTCACAGCCTCGACACAGCTGTCATTGGTCATCAAGTAAAAACAATTCACATTCTGGGTAAGCAATTCTCCAAATCACATTCCAAAGTAGAAAAACATGGAGAAGTTGAAGCTTCCCAGCTCCTCAGGAGAAAAGATCCTAGCTAAAGGATTTTTCAGAAAATATGTCTGTGACATTTCTCTCTTTTTATTTAAATTAAATTAAAAAAAAAATGTGTTTGTAAATTCTTCTGCTGGGTCGATGCAGAAGAGAGAACAAACACCTCTCGGGAGGTTTATTTGTTGTTAATCAAAACTTCAATCAAGTGCTGATGTGGAATGATTAAGGAGATTTTTTATTTGTAGAACATCAAATTTTATCATATTCCTAAAACAAGCTTACAGTATAAGAAAATGCAAAAAACTATGTAAAGAAAGTCTAAACAGTTGAGTTTCAAGAGAAAGTCTATGGACTGAAGCTGTTCCTTTTTGACATCTCTGAAAATCTCTTTTGGTTTTGAAGCAGGCTTGCAGAATTTTGAAACAAAGAACTGCTAAAGAAAATCCATCAATAATTATTAAAAATCTATTGATAGTTATCAAACAATTTTGAGGAAATTTTTAGAATGTCATGGCCACAGCCCTTAATTGAACTACTTGGGCTGAGGTTAATGGGTGGCTTTTTAATGCTTTTGAGCTGTAAGCTCCTTCTACTTTTCTCTTTTTTTCAGAAAATGTGTCTGTGACATGCACACTGCTAATGAAAAGCTGGTAGGGAACAGAGGAGAGGTACAGCTGCTTCCTCCAAAGACATGAGGTGGCTCCAAATCATCCAGAAACAGCTGCCAGGAAATGGTTTCTGTTACACAACTCGAGATGTTCAGAGCAGCAGGAACAGACAATTTGCCACAGTTCAGCCAAAACAGCAAAAAACGAGCCAGAGGGACCCGAGCTGGGTTTGCTTCATGCTCCAAGGGGAGGCAGAATAAACTGCTTTCTACAACTGAAATGTTCATTTGCAGCCCCAAGGAAATATGGATAGCTATGGGAAATCAAGGCTGATTGATGAAAAAGGACAAGTTTTTGGAAACATAATGAAAAACCTCGCAGCCACTCTTCTTGCAAACATGGCAAGTCTGATTTCTGATTAGATTTTTCAGTAACGAGTCAGGTGGAAGTCTACCAGAAATGAGGCAAATTGCAGATTGAAAATCATTCTGCTTCCTCAGTAGGCTGTTATGAGCTATGTGAGCAGTATCAGATGTGCTTATGCCTCACTGATTTATGACAGAAGCCACAATCATGACTTAGCATAAGAAAAATTTGTATAACCTATTTCCCTGCAAGAACCAACTGTGTGCAACAGTTTTTTTCACCTGCTGTGCAAGTGTCTTAACATCTAAACTGCAGCCTGTGTGCAAAGCCATGCAGCACTGAGTAAGAAATGATGATCAACATTTGAGGTCCATCATGGTCATGTCACAGTGAGAAGGCCATAAATTGACTATGACACCCAATAGCATAAAAATAAATCTATTAAAATATAGATTAAGCCAACAGTGAGAGATGAATAAAAGTAGGAGTCTAGCACTAAAACCCTCTTTATACCCATACAGCAACATTCCTGTTTTACACTGTCCATGCCCCTCAATACTTGTCATTCAACAAGATCAAAAAATATCTAAGTCCCTTTACCCTCAAATTCTGAGAGTCCTGCTAGAATATTCTTTAACCTCACATACACTTAGAATTCACTGGGCACAGGAAGAAGTCCTTCATTATGGAAAATTTGGGAGTTGAAAGGCGAAGAAGGGGATATTTTTGTACTAATCCAGTTGCATTCAGCCACCAAGATGCTACCACAATATTTCAGGATTCCTCCTAAATTTAACCCTGTCATAAACTCCAGGCTAATGGGGAAGTTGCTCCTGTAAGCCCTCATGGCAATGATGTCCTTTTGCATTTATAAAGCTTCAAATGTTTCTCCAAACATTGAGAGTGGTTCCAACTTTATCAGTTTTTCACCAGTGACCAGTTTTCATCATCGGAAGACAGTTCATTTATCAAGTCACAAATCATTCTGCTCATTTTGAGAACTTCTGATTTAAAAGCACACACATGTTCAGCACTGATTCCCAGGCATTCATTTACTGATTATTTCATTAGCAGCCAAAGAGCAAATATGGAGAGGAGTTAGCTTGGTTTATTGTCAAGCTAATAACTTTTCCTATGCCATTGTTTAAATTATGTAGGAATGTGTTGACAACAGTGTTCGTCCTCAGCGATTTGTTATTTGATGTTGCTTCAAGTATTAATTGCACATTATTAAAAATTATAATAAAATGGTGACACTTGAGTGCATACATCTATATAGACCTGCTTTAATTGGGGGGGGTGAAGTAACCAAAGGCAGTAAATACAATTCCTTCAATCAAATTAGTCAGAATACTTAGTTTGCTGCCTTGGTGAATTTGCTTAAATGCTTCCCTAAATTTTATTGACAGTATAAAGCTCGTTCTAACAGGCAGCTCTTCAGTATATTAAAAGAGCTCATAAATGAATATAAAATATTAAAGAAGGTTGTCATCTATTACAGCTAAAACCAACTGTATGTGGTTCTAACTCTAATGCAATGGTTATCAACCCCTCCACAGCCAGCACTGGAGAACTCCACAAGAAAAGTGTCTCAAGGCCTTTACTGGCATAAACACATTCAGATCTTTTTCAGAATTGCAGGCAGAATAGGATATTTAAACCTCTTATCTAACTATACAGGAATTATTATTTTTCAAGTAGTGTTTTATATGTACTCACTATTCCTGAGACTAACAGAGTTCCACACCATTAATTCCATAATCATGGCTGAGAATTTGGTTCTCACATCTTCATTCTAAAAGGGCATTCATATGCAAACACACATATCCCATCAATTACTGCAAAATTAAAATGAAAGAACCTGAGACAGTCATTGAAAAGACTCTATCAGTCACGTTGATGATTTCATCTGCTATGATACACAAAAGCACACGTTTTTACAGTTTCAAAAGGAAAGCATAGTTTGGATTGTTTTACTGTTGGAGAAAGGGAGTGTTAGGGTTAATGAGTCTAAGGGGACATGTCTTTAAATATTTCATAATGCCATTTTAGTCACTTAATATAAAAAAAAAAAACTTTACTCTCATTTTTAAAAAAATCTCCAGATTTAAAACAGAGACTGTGCTATAAGAGAACCATACAAGACAAACCCCAAAGTATTCTTAAATTCAGTCTGGTAATTCACACATTAAAGTTAGATCTTCTCTCTACTGTGTATGAGTATTTGTACATGTGGTTCTATACAGCCTAATGCTGCTCAGTTTTCCTGACAGCTCCTGGCAGCAAATTTCCTAAATAGTTATGCATCAATTAAGAGCTGGAGAAAAAAAAAAATAATTATACAACTTTTGTCAAACAGCAGCATTCCCCCCCTCCATTTTTGTACAATCACTTACATGTGCAGAAACCTTCTGTTGTGAACTACCAAGAACCCAATTTTTGCACCCAAGTGACAAAAATCACAAGAAAGCTAAATAAAAACCAAAAAGCTAATGAATCTTCAGCTATAGTGATGTGAAAGTGAGTCTATAATCACTTCTACAACTCACAATACATTTTTAACACACTGACTCAGTAAGGTTCATCAATTATTATTTAGAATCCTTCCAGCTATCACAAGGGGTGCTGGATATTTGATGTGGGCCTGTTATGTCTGACAAATATCATGACAGAATTTTCTAACTGATGAGTTCTAGAGTCATTAACATTGCTCTTGAATTGCTTTGCTGGCCAGAAAAACAGCAAGAGGGTAAAAAGGCAGGATACCTGTACAAAACTCCCCAAACAGTGTTTGGTGAGGAGAGTCAGAGTCATCATGGCCAAAATATCCAAGGGGAAAAATGAGAATATATTTTTTCAGACTTGGGGCAGAAGTGGCATACACCTTTTTCCTTGTTCCCCAGAGGGAGATAAATCTCATGAGCTTGGATCCTTCTGCACACTTACCCTTTGGTTCCTGATTTAGAGAAGGTTGGAATGACCTGCAGGCCCAGCTTTATTAACCTTTGGCACTTTGGGAATGCAAAGTTCACGTGGTTCTGGTACCACAGCTTTAGCATCCCCACTTGACTTGGGAGCTGGTTCTGAGCTGGTTTTCTGATGGAAAAATTCCTCAGCTGAAAAAGAATTGAACAGGTCTATTTCTACTGATTTCAATTCAATTTTCATCCAAATAAGAGTTACTGAAGCTGGATACTACAACTCATCATATGCCAGCTAAAAACAATCAAACAAAGCACTGTACATTCCTTATTTCTTTTGCTGCACTGAAGCATCAGCCACTAAAACAACCAAAAAGCCCCACATGACTCATGCTAAGCAGTGATTTCTGTATCTCTTTCTTTCCTGACATATTTCTCATCTACAATTGAACAAAATAGTTAAATACCCAGTGGTCTCACTCTGAATTGGGTCAGGCTCTTGCCTCGGTTTGTATTCTGACCTGCTCTTTTCTTGAGAGCAAAGTGACTTCAGTATTGATTTCTCCAAAGGATGCAGAGTGAAAAACATGAAGCAGTTCCATTCTTATTGTCAACATTGACAATCAAGTGCCTGGTGCTCTAAAAACCACTTTGAAATCCTTACCTAAATTTGGAAATATTTGACCTCTGACTTCAATGACTGCCTGGCTATTTGCAGGTGTATGAATAACCTCCACAAAACCAGAGCAGAGACGAGAAACTCAGACTGAAGGGGTTTTTTTCTACAAAGCATAGGCATAAATTTAAACTGTCCTGGTTAGTGTCTCAAAGGTGGCACCAAAGCTAGAAGCCAGCTGGGTTGGACACAGTTGTAAAGACTTGATGAGAAAGCAATAAATGTGCTGTGAAATGCAAAATTTCATTCGTTCACCAAGAAAAATTACCTACAAATCAGAGGTACTGCCAGCATTTACCAAGGACTTCAGCAATGCCTCTATTAACCTGTTAGCTTGCACAGTGGGGGAAAAAATAAAAGGCAATTTACTTGTATAAAAAAAACCCCAAACACCTAGGCTAATTCTATCAGCAAGGCTAAAGCTGCTCAAAGTTAAGCCTGGTATTTTCAGAAATTGCTCTGAATGGCATTGGCATGCCAAAGATCAAGAGATGGCGACTAATTTTTTTAAGTGTTGTTTCAATTAAGTGCCTAACATTTGCAATTATGGAGTTTTGAGAAGCTGAGGCAACAACATGTTCTCATTAATTTATCCAGCAATAACAGTTTTGGCAAGAGGCTGGAATCACAGGCCAATAAAACAGATGAGCAGGCAGGGCTGTCTCTCACTGAAAAGACAATTGGCCTCTGTAGGCTTTCCTGCAAAGTCCATAACTAATTAAAGTATTTACACAGACTGAGAGATTGAAGCCCTCTGCCAACCTTTTGGGATGTGCTCATGGGAGGGAGGCAAGCGTCCAGGAAGAGCACAAGGAAAGAATTCCATGAGCTTGCACACACATACTTGTTTTACTACAGCTACTGAGATACAGCAAAGCGATGAAAAATTGACACCAGTGTGGAAGAAAATTAAATAAATATCCATTTGTCATGTGTTGGATTTTTACCACAGTCAGTATGTGCCTTCCAAACTTCATAGTCACTATATGCCTTCCAACATGCTCATCAAATTTTCTTACAAAGCACCCTGGAGTAGCAAATTTGACCCCTTTGGATGGAGTTCTGAAGAAAGATCAACTAGTTTCTGCAAATCATTTCTGAAGTGCATCTCAAGAGTTCCTCAAAGATGCAAGTATGTTTCCAATAAATTCTGCCAAAAAAATGCAGTATCACCATTTGAGAAAAGGAACCTGCCTGGAGGCTTTGATGGCATAACAAGGTTATTTATTCATCCTTTACAGGATTAATTTCCATAACAAATAATCCCTGTGGAGACTGGCATCAGAAACATTCCAGGTGGTACAGTTGCACCTCAGGAAGCCAAATTTAGGACCTCTAAATGTGGTACCTCTCCACTTTCTTGAAAAAGTGGAGACAAGATTTTTAGAAACATTTATATACTTTTACACTCATTTTAAAATGAGATTTATTGATTTTAAAATGAGATTCATTGTCTGTTAATTAGTTGAAATTATTATCATATGAATATTGATTTTCATCCTCTGCTAGATCAGACACAACACACATCAAAACATCCTGGCATAAGTCTCAAATTTGCTAATTAAAAAGTAGAGGCAATGCAGTTTGAGCACGTACCATTTGCTTTAATTTAACATCATTTAACATAGTCGTACTCACTTAGACCTATTGCCATTTGCAGCAACTTAATGAGAGACTGTTCATTCCTTTTTCAATGATGTCTGAGCCTCTTTAACAGAGAGAGGCAATATATCTCAGTAGGAACTTGTCCAATTTCTACTTTGTCTTAAGTGCAAGCAACCAAAACCACCTTCATGCAACCATGTCCAAAACCACATGCACAACTCCCTTCATCCTGAGCACAATATTCTGTTACAGAGTTAGATTTTATTAAATCTGTGAGCGACCTATTGCTGTTCAAGGGAAGGTAATGATGCCTGTGTAGGTGAAGATTTTAACACTAGATCTCTGAAAATCCAAAATACATACTAGATTCATGTATTCGAGATTTTATTCCACAATTCCATTTCCTGCCAACTCTTTTGATGCTTTATTTCTGTACACATTGCCTCCTTGAATAAAAGAAATGCAGTGAAAAATAATGAAGTGGAAATGCAGTGAAGAAAAAGCACGTGGATCACTCAGGACAGAGAAGGTACAGCCTTTACTCTTTCACTACTTTGCTCCTCATCTCCTTCCAACAGGAGATGGTGATGAAAACTTAGGTGCCCACAAAAAATTCCCTCCTACAGCATATAAAATTTTCTGCACCCCAATAATCACAGGGAAAATTAATGTAGATATTTTTGTATATGGATACTGATATCCTCATGTGTTTCCTTGTCTCAGGAGGACTGGATGAGAATGGAGAAGATTAAGGAGCAGGGGAAAAAAAAATCTTAGTTTTTTTTTATTTTCTAAAATGCTTTAAACCAATTCTTGTTCAAGTCAATGAAATTTTGACTTCTTTTTCTCCTGTGAGCAATTAGACAGAGGGGACAGATTTTGAAAAGAGCAATTCCACGATGGTATTTTCATTTGGGCAAACTAATTGTCTTCTCACTGACTGCATGCAAGCAGCAAGGTCCTTCTGCATAAGGTCCTTACCAGGGCTCTGAGGAGCTGCATTTGTGCCTCTGCCCTGGAAACTCTTGATGTATTTAAGAAGTGAGGCCTGGGTGATGCAGCCACGTGCTGCATGGCAGGGTCAGCAGGAGCCTCCCAGGATGCTCAGCCCATCAGTCACACAAAGTGCTTTGGTGAGCATTCCTTACAGGCTGCCCATTGCCAAGGGAATTTTCTTCCCCACCACAAGTATTTTCCATTGTATTTGCAGGGAACCCCGTGGCAGGGAGGAATGATGCATCTGATTCCACGTTCTCAGAAGGCTAATTTATTATTTTATAATACTACATTATATTAAAGACTACTAAACTATGCTATACTAAAGAACACAGAAGAGATGCTTACTGAATGTTAAAAAGATAATAGTGAAAACTCCTGACTCTTTCCAGAGTCCTGACACAGCCTGGCCTTGACTGACCAAAGAGTCAAACAGCTCACAGCAGAATGCAGTGGAACAATCACCTGTGGGTGAACAATCTCCAAACACATTCCACATGAGCACAACACAGAAGTAAATGAGATAAGAATTGTTTCCCTTTTCTCTGAGGCCTCTCAGCTTCCCAGGAGAAAAATCCTGGGTGAGGGGATTTTTTCAGAGAATGTGAATGGCACAATTTTCCATGTTTTATCAATACTTATAATACAGGTCACACACAAAGCCCTTGCTAATAAATTAGGAGACAATTTACACTAAGAAGAACTGGTTAATTATTTTTTTATTCCCATAGCTTGAAGTTCTTTTCCAAGGTACTGATAGTGCTCTCCTTCACCAGGGCTGACGTTTCAAGTACTGAATAATTGAGAGATAAATAATACTCTATTATGACTACCAAGCTTTTCATAATACATATGTGGGTTGTGATGATACTGAGAAATATAATAGGATGCTCCCAACAGCCACATAATATCTTTCAGCCAGAGGTTATGCAGAAGAGAGACTGAATCCAGTCAAAGAAGAAAACATCAAATGCAGGGAAGGTGCTTAAATGCTGAAGGATATTCTTCCATCTCTCAGTGCTATAATCCTTATATGATTATTTTGGAAATAAGAACCTACATTTTTTTCATAAAGCATAAACAAAGAATCATGTCTAACTTTATCTTTGATCAGTTTGGCTGATCTTAACCTTAGGACGATGTTAGGACTGAAAGGAGTGCACCTTACTGTGCCTCAGCCACAGCACAACTATTCCCAGACAGAGTTACACTGCTCACCACACACAGACCCTGCCCCTTCTTCCTAACAAACCCTACTTCTACAGCAATTCAGAAAATAAATTCTGCTTCCTACTTGCTTTTTAAATTTTTTTTAGGTTTTTCTTTGGTTTTGCTTTTTTTTTTTTAGTTTTGACTTTCAGCATTCATTCTTGATTTGATTCTCAAGAGATCAGCTGTTTTATTTCAAACCAGAATATCTTCCTCATCCATCTGTGGGGACCAGACCTGCCTCAGGCCCTCTTTCCTTGGTTACAGCTCTATGAAGAGCAAACTCAAAGCGCACTTCAGCTGGTAGCCACAGTACACCCCAACAGAAGTCCCAGACTGGAGAGATTCAGGGTAAAAAAGACAAATAAAACAAGCTTTTACTCAGTGCTTTCTCAAACACATTTCAATAACTGCCATATGTATCCAAAAACTCAGCTTCCTTCTACTCCCATGTCCTCCAATCTGGAAGTGCTGGTTACCAGCATATATCAGGAGCTAACAACTGCCTTATACTAGTTTCACTTTGTATGTTCTTTCTCAATTTGTCTCAGGTTACAATTCCTATAAAGAGTAAAAAAAATGCAACCTCAGAAATGAAATTTGAGTGCTATTTCTCACCTCACTGCAGAGTAGATTTCACTATCATCATTGAAAAAAAAACCAAACAAAACACATTACAAATAGCCTGCTTGCTGTATTTATGTCCTGCCAGTAGCCACAGTACAATAGTGGGGGGAAAAAAAGACAATATATTGCAGAAACAAAATGAATTTTGGCTTCTCAAAATGAAATAGAGAAAAGAGGTGGTCACTCACCAGAAATGCTTCAGGAAGATAAACATCAGGGAGTGGAAAAGGCAGTACCAAGACAAGAGCAAGCGAGGCATCAATGCATTCAGGCAGTGAAGGATAGGGCTGCCAGGCTGGAGGGCTGAGTTCTGGAATTGCCTCTGAATGGGAGAGACAAGACACACCAGGCTGTGCTCTGTGATCCTGCTGATGGGCAAGTCAGGGGGCTCCCTTTCCTTGTGTTCTCACCTTTTATGGCTTGCTCTCTTATGCACATTGGAAAGTCTCCACACCACGTAACTGCGCTGTGAAAGAGGCAGCGCAGCCCTTGAGTCCCTCTGTTTGGGTATGGACGCCCTGTGATTCCATTTTGAAGATGAAATTCCCCTCAGGTTATTCAGAAATTCCCTTTTACCTCATACATACACAGAAAATATTAGCAGACCTTTAAAGCCTGGCTTTAATAGCCAAACCTGCCTGCTAAACTTCAGTTATTCTTTCTGCTCCTGAATGGATATAAATGACGCTGTGACAAATCAATTCTCAAGTGACAAAAGGCCAGCCACAGCAGCCAGGTACACGTGCTGTCAGAACCTCACATTCCAGGGAAGGTGTTAGGAGGTTGTTTTGGACACTTGCTGGTATTTGATCCTCTAATAGCAGTTGGGAATGTAGCCAAACCCCCACGCTGTTGGTGACAACAGGCTGACAAATACCTTCTATCAAAGTGATTGATAAACTCTCTGCCATATTTAGTAATTGTTTTCCCCAACTTCTGAGCTTTATTTCTACCCTGCCTACACAGCCCCTGATGGCTGTCCACTGAGCGGCTTCTGAGCATTAAACAATCAATTTCTTCAGCAGGTCTGAAAGCAGCAAATTTATAGAGCTGTCACCCCGACACCCAGCCATCTCCACCCTCATTTCTTCTTAGCAGGATGGCCAGGCCTGGAGAGTGACAGCAAAAACAAGGCACAAGCACCCCAGGGAAGGACTGAAGGAGAGTCAAGGACAAAGCCCACACACTGGATACAAGAAGATTTAGGGATTCTTTCTCTTCCACCAGTCCAGTGAAAATTTCAAACCTCCCTAATGTGCCTTGCAGGATTTATTCAGGCTGCTGTCACAGGAATGAATACATTTTATGAGCATTTGCACTGCAAACCAGGGAAGGCACCATACACATCAGCATTAGAGCTCCTAACAAAGTCCTCACTGCAACTCAGGCACAAAGCTCCTTTCTCACAGAAAAAACACAGTTTACACTATTAAGAGCAAGCATCTCTCTTTCTACCAAGAGTTTCAGCTAAATTGATCTGTTGGAACTGCCATAATACAGCTTTTCCTGAATGAAAAAGTATCTTATTACCAATATTATTGCTGTATAAAAAACCTACCTCCCAGTTGAAAAGTCTATTAATAATTGGCAAAATGAGCCTTTTCATTATTTTCCATCAAAGACCATATCATGATACAGCAGTTACTCTATTATTTATCACCTCTCTCCTTTTATTTAACTCCTGACTTGCAGAAAGGTTTAAATCATCAGAACTGTTTTCAAAAAGGAAGCATATAAAAGGTACAGTGTCTGTAAAACACCAAGCTACTCAGGTGCAGCAAAAAAATGACAGCTTGCCTTTTACTTGGGAAATACTGTCCTATTACTGCAGTGGATAAAAAAACCTCTCTTATGGGTTCCAAACCTCTAAAAAGGATGATGCTTGGTATTAACTTGCAGTTCTGGCCATAGTCTGAACACTAATTCTTTGAGAACAGTTTTAAAATAAGTTTCAACTATCTTGAGGATGGCAGTTTGGGGTGTAGGGTTTTTTTTTCGCTTAAGGCTTTTCAAAACCAGCTTATAAGATCTGTGTTTCTAGCTAAAAGTCCCATTTAAAATGCTTAAGAGTAACTTGCAGTATATCTCCACTAAAATATACTTTTTTGACAGTTCAAAAGAGTTAATGATATTTAACAGCCCTGACAACTCTCAAAGTTCCCCCAGTAACTTTAGACATGCAGAGACCAGAGTGCTGTTACAGAGAAATGTTATAAAATGAAGAGATTATTTCTGTATATTTCTTTCTTTGCCAGAATATTCTTGCCTTAACTAAAGTCTCTCTTCAAAATGTGTTCTAAAAGAAAATCAAAACATTTTTGGAGAAGACACAGCATTAAGATGCTGATCTGATCTTCCTAGTTCTCAAACTAATACTTGATACTAAGAACAGTCTGTCGGACAAAAGACAAAATTTCAGTTTCTATTAGGTGATCTGAGTATTGCCTGATGCAAGGAGTTATTTAATTCAGTTTTAGGTTACAGGATCAAAGCACAGTGAACAGCAGAGGGGTTGGCTGGTGGGTTGGGTTTTGCATTTTTGGGAGGAAAGTGGAAGCACATCTGTCAGAATAGAAAAGACTTTTAACCCAGTTTTAGTGAGGCCATGTATCAATGCATGGTACTGCTCTTTTAAATGAATGACATTTCAGGTAGTTATTAAAACATAGAAGTAAGTATCTTATTTTTCTCTTTCTCCCAGCTTTGGATAAGTGTTTCATTCCTGGCACTTATCTTGAACGTGAAGCCCTTGTACGAATTCATAAATATAAATTTATGATCCAATTGTAAGGCAGAGAAAGAAGACAGAGAAATTTCAGTGTTTTTCCCTGACACTGTTTACATCCAACCCAACCTGCACCTATGCCTGTGGCATCCCTGGTGAGCCTGTTGACAGCTACAGTGCTACACCAACTCCAGAGCCAGTCTCCTCATTTTACATTCTGAAAGGATGCTGTTTTGCACTGAAAAATATGCTGTCTGTTAACACAAAGGAACAAAAAGCTGCTTGCACAAGGAAGCATGTGCACTTTGTTGTATTTCCAAAGACATTCAGCACCTAGGCAGTCACTTTGTGTCTGGATGCACAGAAAGAAAGCAACAGCTGAGCAGTACAAGAGAACAAACTCCTGACTGCAGGACAGCTTAAAGCTCCAGGCAGAGACAAAGCTCAGCAATTCCTTATGCCATGCTCTGCCACACTGAAGTGACAGAAACACACAAAATTGTCCTTCAGTGGGGCCACCTGAACACAGAACTCTGGTCCATGCTGCATGCCTGTGGCAATAATTTCTCAAAAGATAGGAATTACACAAGAAATGCAAACCAGTTAAAGGCAAACAAAAACAACTATCAAGACCATGACAATCAACACAGATTTAGGAAAAAAACCCAAGGTAATATCAGTGGAGGTGACCAAAAAGGCAGAAAGGTACTAGGACACTGCAAGCAGCCATGATGTGACATCAGCCATATTTCTCTCTGGAAGCACTGAAGGAATTCCAATTTCTGTCATCTGGCTTTAAAATCTAACTCTAAATATTTTAGGTCTGTTCATATCCATACTGATTTAGGGGGAAAAAATAACCAACCCAAACAAGTGACCTCTGGCCACTGAACACATTTGATTAAAAATAAGTCACTGATAGGAATGATGAAAGCATTGCTATCCAAATATTTACTTTCCATACTTAATGGTAATTAACTCACAGGAATTTGTGCCTTAAGGTCTTCATTTTCCTTCACTTTCACAGCAGTAATTTTGGTGCTGCCACCAGTTTCAAGTGATGACATATATTCAAAATCCTGCTCTGAGGAAATCTGGAGTAAAAGTTAGCTTAAGTTGCTGAAAGTTATCTTTCTCAAGATCTGTCATCGTCCCCTTTAATTTCATTCCATTGTCCCCTCTAATTCCATTCCAGCTACTGTATTTAGGACACAGATGGGTGAATAACTCCCAATCAGCTGCTCACCTGTTCAAAAACCACATTTATTTCAAATATAAAGGTAATTTCTGAGGACACTTAACCTAATATTATGAGGCCTTACTGCTTTCCTGCTTTTTAAATTCCTTACATAGCTTAAGACTCTAAACAAATCCTCTGGCTTTAAAGGGTCACAAATATCACAAAATATATTTGTGAACTATTAGCTGTGCTGAAATTTGCTATATTGCATCTGGCTGGTGCAGTTCCCTCCATTAATTGTACAGAGGCTGTTTTTGGAAGCTCTAACTAATAAGCTAAGAGGGTCTTTATGGTTTTCAATTTTCCAACAGCTGGCTGGTATGGAAACAAGATGTCTTGGCACAGAGAACTGTTTATTCTTGTGTAGATTCAGTGTGGCTAATTATGTGTCACACAACAATGGAAATTGCAAAATAAGTATTGTGAAGCACCTAGCCCAGATCTGGCAAAAATTCTTCCCCATCATTAAGCCATTAAAAAATGGTGGTTTTTTTGTAGAAGTAGGATTTCAACAGCCCAAGAAGGAACACCACATTTGGCATATGCTCAGAACCAAAAAAAAAACCCAAAGCAACCCAACCCACCTCACAAGCACTGCTCCTTCATTCTCTGAAGTACATCAGTTAATTTTGATTGCGTGGTTTGGTTGTACTCCTTGTTGTTTGACATTATGTTTTCTATGCATTGGTCCCAGAAGACTGGAAATTTTTCTTTATGCCACTGTGGTTTTCAAATTTTATGCTGTGGTCAAGTGGAGCATGGGTTGCTGAGATGCTTCACAGGGATGTATGAATGAAATGAATGAATGAAGGAAGCTCAATTTCTCTTGTCCCTGTGCATTTATCACCATCAAGTAGAGGAAAAAGAGAAAATGAGATTACACTATTCTTGCTTTTAATGAAAACTGTTGTTTTGCCTTTCAGGCAATAATGTTTTTCCTCTTCTTTATCTGCTCATTCAAGCTTTTGTGGAATTCTCATGTAAATAAATAGGAAGAGGACAAGCACTCTCAACAGCTCTGAAATGCTTCTGACTTCCACCACTCTCTGTCAAGTCAAGATCAGAAAAATTCTGATAGCATGTTTCACATCAGACAGGAGTGTACAGAACACAAGCACAAATGTAAGACTCACCACGAGTTAAAATGATAAATTAAAAAAGAAAACCAATAAAACCAGCAAAACAACTTACCAAAAAAATTAAATAAACTTTTCCAAGCAGAGCAGATCATTCCTTTTTGTTTATCCCTTTTGTTGAACACCTTATACACTTTTGCTGCAGCACAAAGCAGCTTTTTCATTATTAATGTCTGGAGGTAGCTAAATGCCAGTTAAGCAGTCTGCTAGGTCACAAACTGCAAAAATTGTCCCTTATCTGCTGGATGGCTCCAGGGTAGTGCACCTGCCTTCAGCTCCCCAGCCTTGATAGCCAAAGCCTTGACTCCAGCTGGAGCACTTCTCAGAAGTCCACCAATTTCTGTGGACTTGTGTTTTTTATTTTCTCTTAGAGACTGATGGAGAGGACAAGCACTCTCTTCCACCAGTCAGCTTCCTTCCCCTTACACATCCTGATTTTTCCTCAATAAATATGAACATTTGCATTCATACTCAGAAGCCACTGGTGCATATCTCCTCTCCTACACTTGGTTTCCTAGGCAGAGAAGGAAGAAAATCTTATTTTTATTAGAGGAAAATCAGTCATTATCCAGGCTCTTGACTACAAAGAAAGGAAAACACCATCTTGGGCCATACCAGAGGGAAAAGCCTATTTGTCACTCCACAGGGTCTGGATCACAAAATTCCAACCACGGGCTGCCATCCTGAGTTCAGCAAATGAGCAGAGGGAAGACAAACACTCTCAACTTCCATAAAAATGGTCTCTGGTGGTGAAGTGTGTGCAGAAGCAAATCCCCTCACTATGTCATGCCCAAGAGTAACATCCCTCCAGAAGGATTTAGTAAGCAAAGTGCCATCTAGGCAGACCACAAGTCACATCAAGCACAGGACATTTTACTACCACAGGAAAAACTAAACAAAAGAAAACCAAAACACCACTCACAACCCTACCAGTAGTTACATATTGCTAATCATATAGAAGACATCAGCAGTGAAAAAAAGGACTGGATTCTATGAAACTAGTTTCAAATATATTGGCTGGATATCGTAATATATACAGGAGTATTTTCCTGCTCTAATACATTTGTGATTAAATAGTGTTTAGGCATATCTTCTGAATTTGTTAACAGCTTCTCAGGAAGCTTTTCAGAGAGCAAAGGCTAATACACAGTTGGAATTATCCTGTTGATTTGTCATCCCATCTTCATGTGGTTAAGCCCATCACAGGAGCCAATATAAATTTAACACCATTTCAGGAAAGGCTTAAAAAATATTCTGTGACATATCATTTAGAGGAGGTCATGTAAGTTCCAAAGGCAGCCTTTCACATCCACAGTGTGACACTATTAAATCCAAGTGTTTTAAACAAGATCTTATTAAGATTACTCAGCTAGACTGGGGATACACAGTATTTTACCTACAAAGCAGCGTAAAATGTCTTGAAGTTTTGGCATCACACTGATAGCAATTCCAAAGATTTGCTGTTTGAGAGCCCTAATTAGGCAGCTGTATTCTAACAGACTGTTTAACCTTCTCTGAACTAATATTTCCTAAACAGCTTGCCAATTCAAAATACTTTATTCTTAAGATGTTGTCACTTTTGGCTACTTTGTCTACTAAATAACCCTCAAATTATTTCTGTCAGCAGCATGTCAGCTGAGTAGGCTCTTAAACTTCAGCCTCCCACTCAGGTGTAAAAGCAAACAGGAACTCTTGTATCTTTTGACTATCTAAACTGAAACCAAAGATTATTTGTTGTAGAGAATGCAAATATTAAACAGTTGTAAAATGCAAATACATCACCACCTGTGGCAGTCTGAGGTTTCCCCATTAGCCCCAATCATTAGGCTATAATCAAGATTATCTGGTTCTCTCGAGAGTGAGTAGACAAGGAGTTTCCTTCACCACTGCTTATAATTTATTTATTCACTTCTGTCAGATTTGCAATCAACCCTAAGTTCTGTGGCAAAGACTAACCCCATTTTTGGGGGGTACATCCACATGAGGATTGAAAAAAAACAAACCCCACAAAAACCTAACCAACCGCACATACATTTTTTGTGTACATCAGATTTCTGGATCTGGATGAAACAAAAAAACAAAATGAGTCAAAGCAAGATGCAGCACACCCACAAAAGCCTTCTGGTTTTAACTACAAAGCCAAAGGTAAGTTCAGCTTTATTGTTTAAAATTAAATTCCTAGTGCTGCACAGTTGAATGAATGAACAGGCACAGGAAAGAGCTTTTCCACTTGCATTTCAGAGTTCATTTTACCAGAGTTCACTCACACATGTATGCTTGCAAATACCAAACCCCTAATTTCTAACTGTGCCTTGTTCATGACAAACTTAAAAGATTTTGCTTCAGGTATTTGCTGTTGAACATTTTTGTTGACTTGCAACTTTTTGGGACTTGAGCCACAAAAAAACCCAACATGCAAAATGAGAGAGATGAAGGCAAAGTGCCTTTTTAAAAATCCATAACCCTGTGGTTAAGTGTGTGTTGAGATGGAATTCCCAGTACATTTGCATCCTTCTAGGGTTTCCATCTGCAAGAGTAATGCTCTGATTTCCATTCCTTACAATACCCTGGTGAGAAGTATTCTCAGTTTATCTGTTTAGGGTTTTCATGGTTGTCTGTTAATCACCAACAGGAATATAGACTGGATCTCAAGGTCCCACTTGGCAAGGACCTACTCCTAGGGCTCCATTTCCCCCATCAGTGCATCATATTATTAGAATTCTGCCCAATAGAGTGGATATTTGCATTTTTTCTGGAAACCCATGGGGTTAGCAAAGCTTCATTAGAATGGATTAAAAAATGCTTTTCCTTCTAGTCTAAAGCAGATCAACTCTGAAAAGGAGAACTATTTGCCTACAGAGATGGGCCATGGGGAAGTGGAAATCTTTTTTCAAAGGGGAACTGAACAGCTCACTCATACCCCATGTAACAATTACTCAGTTACTGGAAAAAAGTGTGGAAGGCAGCACAAAAGTCCTCTTGCAGATGTTCTTAAAGCTAAATCTTCCATAGTCTTGGTTTTGATATTAAAAAACAAACAAACAAACACACACACACCAAAAAAACCAACCAAACAAGCAAGATTCCCCCCAACCACTGTTTTCTAATGAAAGAAATAAAAAATTCAACATGTCCTTTTCAAAAGAGTAAAAGAAGCAGAAGACACTAACATGAGCATTCCTGTCCTTGGCAGGGGGGTGCACTGAGTGACCTTTGAAGGTCCCTTCTGACCCAAACCTTCCTGTGATGCTCTGCTGTGTCTGCCTGCTGCTGTACACCATTATCAGGAAGAAATAAGGCCAAAAGTAAAGACAGTTGCATAAGTGACAGAAAATATTTCACACAGACTGTAACAAGCCATGCAACTTCTCTTAGAGGGCAAGTTATTTGTGTTCTATACTGGACAATTAATGCCATTAGAGAGCACAGAATTAATAGCCCTCATTAAAAGCATCTAGAGAATTTCACTGCTACAGTGGCTGTGACCAACCCAGAATGGCCAAGAGCAAATCAAGGTTGCATCCTTCACTCCTCTATGTAATTTTTGCTGAACATACATTTATTTTTTATATATTATTATGGTTGCTCTAGTTCTCTGATTGTTCATTTTCATTGAAAAAGCATTGCTTTACTCCTGTTGTAACAACATCCTTTGGCTGCTATACAGGATTTCTGCTTCAGCACTGAACAAGAGCAGGCACCCTCTTCTGAAGGTTTGAAATCTATGCAGCATTTTAAGGAGACTGATTAAATTTAAATAAAAAGAATCTCCAATATTAAAAAAAAAAAAAAGGCAAGTTTTCAAGTCTGGACAGACATGCTAGGAAATCTTTAAAAATAATTTTAAAGAATCAGTAATCTATTTCCCCATCAAGTCATCTGCAATCCAGCTTGATAGTGGAACCCCAAAAAGGCTCTAAGTAGTTTTCAGGACAAATGTAGAACACATATTCAGCTTTCTATGCCTGCATGTGTTCTACCTGAACCATTGAAGCAGATTTGCTTGATAACAGATTTCAGAGAGATGGTGATAGACAATGGAGACTATCAGAAGACACCAATCCTATGCTATACAGGGAACCATTATAGAATCATCACATATGTCAAAGCAATTCATGATATCTCTTCAATGAGATATCAAGATAAATTTAAGAAAACTGAAGTTATGAATCCTTCAGATAAATTTATGTTGTCCCCCACTTTAATAAGGGTTTAAGTAGATTTGTGCAAAACACAGCTCATGTACCTTAATACTTATTTTTTTTTAACCTAACATTTTGAGGGAGGAATTTTTAGGGGATTGAAGGTGGGGAAGAGTCACAGAAATATTAACAGAGAAATAAACCACTGAGAATAGATATATAACTTTATAAAAATATATATAAAATTGAGATAAATTCTCTAAAATAAGCCTTCATCAATGCAGGGCAGCACAGTGAATTTTATCATCTATTAAGTCATCTGGGAGTCCTGTCTTTGAGAGAGCCAGAACTGCTTACCCAATTTCAGTGATTACTCTCAGATAGTCTGATAGGAAGGTGCAGCTTTGATCCCAATCAGCTCTAGCCCATAAGCCATTAAATTTCCTGAAAATCCTGCAGTGCTACCTTCTCCCAGGTGCCTGAGACACTCTAAAGTGTGAGACACATCTGGCAAGCACCAGGCAGAAGGAACACATTAAAAGGGAGAAGTGGCAGGCAGAGCTGAGGCTGCTGAGATGGAGATAACACCTCCTGAATTCATGAGGAACAGACAGCAGCATGAGAAGGAATAAAACCAAGTGGGGGAAAATCACCCCATCAATGGGGTCTCAACCATGAGATTCAGCCAGCTTTGAGAAACACTGAGAGCAGCTCCTCAAGCAGACTGACAACAGGCAGCCTGGCAAAAGCTGCCCAGCAGCCTCACTGGGATGAGCAGTGCAGCTGCAGGTTAGTTCCAGCTTGCTTTCCACTGCATGTGCAGCCAAAAAATAATTGCTGTAGGCTTGCAAACATCTCCTGTTTGCAGAACCTCTCTGCACAGTGTAGAAGCTGCTCGAGCAAAGCAACCCCCTGAGGAAGGACACTGGGCATGAAGCAGGAAAAAGCTTGCCTTTATAGGATTTTTTTTAAAAATGACAAGAAAGAAAGAAAAAAAGGAGAAAGAGGAAAGAAAGGAAGGGAAGGAGAGAGGGGAAAGGGAGGAAGGGAAAGGGGAGGAAAGGGGGAGAAAGAAAAAGAGAAGAGCTGCTCTTCTGTACAACACTGCTGCAATAGTCCCCCATCCTGGAGCCAGAAGAAAGGATTAAGCCACATTACATACTTTGGAAATAAACTTTCTGGTGATGAGCTGCCAAGTGAATCCCAGCTTTGGATTAATACCAAAATGCCATGCCATTATTTGGAAGTAGAAGAGCAGAACCATAGCTTAGCATCAATTAGAACAAAAGCCCAAACTGACAACCATAACCATACTTAACTAAAAGCTGTGCACCACCTTCCATCTGTTATCTGACAGAGCAGTGCTGAGAAATGCTAGGAACGAGCTAACATGACTCTTCTGACAGCTTTCATGACTAGGTTAACAAAGGAACACAGATCTGAACTCCTGGGTTTCATTTCCACCACTGGGGAAGCGCCTGGATTTCCTTCCACTCTGTTTTGTGCTTTTCCTTGCCAACAACAACAATTTCCATTCCCAACACCAACCAGCACTCAGGCAATGTGCACATGGTGGAGAAAGGGGAGTGGAGGTGAAAGAGAACACCCATGGGAAGTACCCAGGAAAAGAGCTGCTGAATTGTAAGAAAAACACTCTTTTACTTTAGGCCTTAGTGACATTTAGATTGAACCCACAGCTTAGGGCATGAACTCAGCCATTATTTTGGCATTTAACTTAGGCCATGACTAACAAAATGAAAGGTGGGAAGTGCGATGACTTCATTTGCTCATTGAGGAATTATTTTGCAATATAGGTCTCATGACATGAGTAACAAGGCACAAGTCACTCAGTAATTCATGAGACTATGGCAGCAGAAATGAACTCAAGCACTGTACTCCCATCACCCCCACCATGGATTTAGGAAGAAGTCTTAGGCCACTGTTTTCAGTTTAAGAAGTTAAAAATGAGTTTAAATCTAAGGCTCCTGGTAGCTCCAGTTAAGACATCACACACATTGATCAATGGGAAGTGTTTGTGAGCAGCTGTAACTTTTAGTCACATTTCAGTTAAAATGGGATAATTAGGATCTGTAGGATTGTCTTTCTTTCACTCTACTGTACTAATTTATGTCAATTATATCAGGTTTTGATAGGCTTAAAAAAAAGAGCATTCCAAATTACTTATATAAAACCTGTTGTTCTGCAATTTTAATTTAACTTGCTTCCTGTACCATGAATAAATTTGAAAGAAGGTTACATATATTGGAGCTAGAATTTTGTTGAAAACAAAGCTGCAGCCTGCTTTCCTGGATGTGTTTACATGCATTATTATAGTTTGATCTGCTTCCTAATTTCTGAAGCAATGCATTTTTTCTCCTCTGTCATTTATTTTGAATGCAACATGTTCACAAATGCTGATTACTTTTCTGCTAGGGATTTTAGCCATCTGTGCTAACACAGTTGCTGAGAGAGTCACACACAATAGGAGTAGGAGATAATAGTCATTAACATGAAACAACAATAAAAGACCTAAATTTGCAAACTCCAACTTTGCCTACAGTTTATGATTAATGAAAACTAGTGCTTACTGAAAGCTGATTATGTGTTTCATTCTGTGTGAAGCCTGAGGGGCTGAAGCTTAGAACACTAAAATCCTTCAAATTCCACCCAATTTAATGAATCTCTTCAATTAACTTTGCAGATTGAATCACCGAGTCAGCACAATCAGAGCAGCAAAACCCATTAGAATAGATTTTACTCTGTCTTGCTAAAAAAGCATCAGTTGGTCATCACAGCTGATTAAGCAATACAAGACAGCACAGCACACCCAGAAAATTACTTTTTCTTTGAAGTCACAATTTCACAAGTTTCAGAGTGCTGCTTGCCTACTCACCTAAGGTTAGTTTAGAGTTTAGACAAAGGCAATGTTTCAGCCCAGGGGTAGCAAGGCAACCATTATATTGTGTGTGGTGTAACCATTCCTGTTATAGATAAGAGCTGGGTGCTAGCAGAGTTACTGGGGAGCAAAGACTCCAGGAGCTAAGGAAACTAAAAACAAAGCAAATCAACAAACCACACTTAATTTATCTTTTTCCTCAATAGTTTCCTCAAATGTGGGGTTTTTTGTTGAATTATCAGCGAGCCAAGATTAATACCAAATAAATTACCAGATTAAACTGAAGCACTGCTGGTTATTCTATCAAGACCACAAGTGAGACAGCAATGTTTTAAAATATCCTGTGCAATATTCTCATTATTACAGTGGCATGAACTCGAGTGTCCTACAGGCTCTTCTAGGTCAGCTCTCAAAGCCAGAGTGGAGCCTGGCTACTGCACATGGCCTGTGAGAGCCAGGGGCTGCAGGATCAGCACATCTTGGCTTTAGAATCACAGAATTCACTGAATCACTGGGTTGGAAGAGACCTCCAAGATCATCGAGTCCAGCCCAGCCCCAACACCTCAACTCAACCCTGGCACCCAGTGCCACACCCAAGCTTTGTTAAACACACCCAGGGATGGTGACTCCAGCACCTCCCCAGGCAGCCATTCCAGAACTTTATCACTCTTTCAGTGAAAAACTTTTTCCTAATATCCAATTTATATTTCCCTTGATGCAGCTTGAGGCTGGTGAACACAGCACCCAATGGAAGAATAGAGCACTTCTATCAGAAAGGCAGAGCTAAGCAACGTGCAACCACAAAAAATAAGGCCAATCCTACCCACCTCAGTTTTATTCCCAGTCTTGCTGTTCCCTCTTCTGTTCTGGCCTTATTAAGGCATTTGCAACGGGCCAGAAGATGACAAGGAGCTGGATTGCTGCTGGTGCAGGGGGTGTCCTGCCCTGGGAGAAGGGAAGGTGACACCCAGAGATGTGCCACCAGCCGAGCCTGGCTCCTGGCTACTCACCTAAAGGCACGTGGGAGAGGTTGGTGTGCTCCTTTGTTCTTCAAACAAAGTAAAAAAAAATGCAAATGGATTAAATTCCTACTGATCTACCAGGTCCTTAAGGGTTAATGACAACTGTGTGACTGGCAATCCCACAGGAGATCCATTGCTCACTAATTTATTCAAATATGTGCCTTTTTCCTTCCTCCAGTATTTCACAAAACAGAAGAAAGTACTTTTGAGAAGATGTCCATCTTAAGGAAAAAATTACTAATCCTAAAAGACATTCCTCTGCTGATACTCTGCAGGAAATGACTGGGTATAATCCCAATATAAAGGAATCTAAATCTGAGTTAAAATAAAACCTCTAGGTCTATTTTATATAAACCTAGTTTTAGGTTGAATCAGAACATTCAAAACTATCTATGAAGTTAATTACATCACATGTAACTAAATTATTAATTGTATCACATAAATTTAATTAAATAGCAGATTTCAGTCACAGTTGTGCAACAACTGTTTGGAGAAAACAGACAAAAAATCTGGTTTTGTGAATCCCCTCCCCAATAAACCAAATTGATAAATCATCTGCTTCTGGCTAACAATAGTAGGCATAAAACAAATACTCTATGAAAGAAATATGTTTGATCTCCAGTTTTTCTTGCTTTAAGGTGTTTAGTGAAAAGTTGCTATTTTAAAAACCATTCCACTGTATCCTGCTCATAAACAATCAGTGCATTCATATGGTCCTTTTCCACACATCATCTGTATTCTAACAGAACACAAACCATCTACTAGATATTCAAATTCCCTGCTTTTCACAATGGTTTAAAAAAAAAAAAAACAAACAAAAAACAGTCTTGGCTTAAGTTATACACCCAGAAGCTTCAATTCTAGTGATGTTGCACATAAGCATTGGAGGGGATTCTGATACTCCTCTACTGCCTGACCAAAGAAAACCTAAACTATTAAAAGCAGTGTGTGCTCTATTTTATTTATGCTACCTGAAATGCATTCTCAGATCAGCTCTGAGGGTTTTGTGCGTGAGGTTAATTCCATCAGTTCCTTCAGAGTGAGAGAAGGATTTTTAGTGTCTGTAGGCAAAAAAAACCCAAAAAACACAAACAAAAAAAACCAATGAGAGTCTGTTTTATCTTCCATACATAAACCTCCAGGAAAGCTCTGCCAGTGTACAGGAACAGCAAAGCAAATATTCCTGTCTGAAAGGTTTAATTCAGCTGAGGGGTCTGCAGTCCATGGACTTCTCTGACACAAATCCTACATTTTGACTTCAAGCACTGGAAATTCTATATTGCATCAGTACATTTCACTGACTCTCAAGGAATGATTCAAATTAGAACTATTAAATCATTGTCCCAGAATTCCTGATGCTTCATTAAAAAAACCCTCACACTTGGAGATAAAAAAGAAATTCAAATTTTGAGGTACACAATGTCCATTAACTGTCAGGAAACAGCAAACAATGTAGTGTGGGGTTTTGGTAAGAAAAGCTAATATTCTGAGAGAATTAAATTTGTAATAGGAACATTTACAGTATGTATTTTGAAGTCTTTAGTTAAAATAGCAATCACACCCCCAAAGAGTTTTCTTTATTTGTTTTTAGTGGCACATGAAAAACACATACAGATAATTTAAAAGTCAGTTAGTCCTCAGAGCAAGACAAGGTCAAATCTGTGTTACATTGTTTGCTTTTGGGTTGGGTTTTTTTAACTTTTTTCCTGGGATAAGGGAGATGTGTTGCATTTTTGGTTGGTTGAGTTTTTTTAAACAGTTCATTCACTGTTACACAGCACTACTTGCAAGAGTTCTGGCCTATTTAAACCCACAGAGGGGAAAAAGATAATTTAATATATATACTGTCCATCACAATGCCTTCAGTGTTGCTACTCTGGTTCCATTGTGCCACTATCACTATTTGCTTACAGCACACTGTCAGATTAACACCATTTTATTAAAAACTAACACAGTTGTGAGGCTGCAAATATTAAAATTTTAAATATGGAGCAGTGTTTTGCTCTGATAAGTTCTCATTCCAGAAAATTAAATAAAAATCAATCCTCTTACCTTCCTTAAAATGTACGCCAGCATTCTGGCCCAATAGAATCTCATTTATTTCTATCAACTGGAAAATGGCTCTTTAGAATAATAAATAATAAGATAATTGTTCTTTATAATAATATTTTTATAACTTGATTCTGGAATGTGCAGAGGTGTGGGAGCAGCAGGAGCACGGGGTGCAGGGGACAGGAAGGGCCATCCCTGCTCACTCACAGAGATGCTGTCCATGATCACACCTCCAGGCACAACCTCTACATGTGCCAGCTGTGCCAAAAAGCTGCTGGAGCAGATCCAGCACCCTTCCCCTATGTTATTATATTATTATATTATTATATTATTATATTATTATATTATTATATTATTATCATAGTATAGTATATTATATTATGGCATAGTATATCATATCATATCATATCATATCATATCATATCATATCATATCATATATTATATTATATTATATTATATTATATTATATTATATTATATTATATTATATTATATTATATTATATTATATTATATTATATTATATTATATTATATTATATTATATTATATTATATTATATTATATTATATATGATAGCATATGATACTATATTATACTACAGTATATTATACTATATCCATATCATATATATTAATGTCATAATTCTATTATTATTAGTAATGATGATGATGATAATATTATTATTAATAATAATAATAATAATAATAATAATAATAATAATAATAATAATAATAATAATAATAATAATAATAATAATAATAATAATAGTATAGCAGCAGCTAGCAAGCCTGAGAAAGCCAAAGTTGCTGCTTGTCTATTAAGTTGTTCAGAATCTTCTGGCTCCCACAATGTGCAGCCTGTGCAGAGCTCAGGATCCAAGACCACCCTGAAAGGCTTTACCAGGGAGATACCCCCAGTGCAGCCAGAGCTTGCCAGGCTGTCCAGCAGTTTCATATCTGAAGATCACAACTTTGAATACAACCTGTTTTACTATAAAACTTGTTGATACAGAAAGGATTTGAGATTTCCAAGTTGCAAAAGGAAGCACTTAGTTTTTACAGTTGCCTGGCTTCCACTTAGACATAAATTTTTATAAAAAGAGGGGAGAAAAGACAATCAGAATAGCATGTAAGAATCACAAATATGAGATCCAAGACACCCCAGGACCAACCTCCAATAAAAATATCTGTCAAACAACAGCAAAGAGCATACTAATAATAGTACATGAGAATATATCAGCACTCTTAATAGGAGGAGCTAACAACCAAGAGTGTTTCTAGCTCAAATTTGTAAAGGAAATGAAAAAGACTAATTGTACCACGAGACTGATACAATTCTTTCCCCTCTCCTATTATCACTTAGAAAGCTCTTATTAAAATAAAATTTTTTAGAGTGCAAATTAAGAGAGTCATCTGAAGATACAGAACTGATTTTCAATAATTCCTGTGAGCCTGGAGAGACTCCAAAAGCTGTGGCTATATTTAAAACCAGTAAGTGAAATGAATCAGGCAACCTCTTCCCCATCAGTCTGAGTTCCAAATAAAGTAACAGGAGTCTGCCATTCAGAATTTCTAACAAAGCTTTTAGTGAGAGTCTGTAAAATCAGACAGGTGGGTTTAAGGCAGCTGAACTTTGTTTGATGGCTGTTTGTTTTAGGCAATAAAGGGTTTGAGGTGCACAGGTGGGATCTTTGGCATTTCAGCATGAGAATGAAAAAAGAAAAAAAATTAGATTATATATATATATATTTATATATATAATCTTTCTTTGGACTACAGAAACAGTTTTATAATTTACAACTAACAGACCTAGAGTCAGATATGGGTTCCAAGGGTTTGCACAGAAAGGGACAGAGCTGCACTACTCAGAAGTACAGGACAAAGACATGCTGAAGGAGTTCCAGGTAATTACTCACCAGGTGGACCAGTCTGGTCTAAGCCACACCCAACACCTTCAGCTGTGAAGATGCTCAGCTGGTCATGAACACCTCTCAGGATGTGGCCCAAATTATATACACTGGGACAGTCCAGCTTCTGCCAAGAAAGTTTAAAGCTGTCATTTGAGATGGGCTCAGCTTAATTTCTCCCAGTTCCCTGATTTAAATTACAATATTTTAGTGCAAATTCTGCACAAAACCTCATTAAGGCGAGAAGTGAAGTTGATGTGTTCTTTTTGATGCCTCAAAATCCTAAGCAGTCACAAGGAAGAAAAGCCAGTTTTCTAAGAACCTCTCTGTTGAAAATACACCAAGTAAGAGAAACAGTTGTAGGATTTTTAAGTGCTATTTTCCAGCTTCTCTTCTCCTGGTTTTGTCAGAAGTTCTGACAAGCACTTCTGAACTTGCCCCAAAAGAAGAGTTAATCAGAAATTTTCAAACACCATTAAGGCTTCACTGAAGTAATTTCAGCTCCAGCGTAAGGAGGGCTCACTCTTCATTAATCAAATATGTCAATGAGCTCTTTGGCCTAATGGTTTTGCATACAAAAAGGCAGGCTGGCACCATTGTCACAGTCATATTTTCTGGAAAAGTCCCTTTGCCCAGGATCCTTCTCCTGGGAAGCTGAGAAGACTCAGAGAAAAAGGAAAACAATAATTATCTGATTGCTTCTCCTGTGTTTTGCTGCTTTGGAATGTGGTTGGAGATTGTTACCCACAGGTGATGGTTCCTTTGGTTTCATGGGAATTGTTTTGACTCTTTGGCCAATCTGTGTCAGACCTCTGGAAAGAGTCACGAGTTTTCATTATTATCTTTTTAGCCTTCTGTAAGTATCCTTTCTGTATTCTTTAGTATAGTTTTAATATAGCATTCTTTAATATAATATAATAACATAAAATAATAAATTAACCTTCTGAGAACATGGAGTCAGATTCATCATTCCTCCCCGCCACGGGCCACCCTGCAAATACAATACACGATGAGTCCAGAGCAGGCACACTGACAAACATTTCCAACAGCCCCATGGACAGACCAGACTGAATCCTTCAGTGAAAGGCTGTAGCAGGCTGCCCCCATCACAGCCATCTGCACTAAAATGCAGTTTGGAGAGGAGCTCAGCTTCTCCACGCCACAGCCCTGTGCCAGCTGTGGCTGGCAGAGCACAAGCAGTGTTGGGAACACCCAGAGAAGGGCTGTGGATTAGGGTCTGCAGCGCTTCAGCCTGATCAGAACGTGGCTCAGGATTTACAGTACAACAGCTGCACATGCCCACCACCACAGTGTGTTCCAGGGGGAGATCTCCATGCCTTGATCCTGTCCACTTTCCCCCAGGAGCACAAAGCTTGCCCTCCCTGCCAAATCCCATCTCAGAACACCAGCCCTTACCAGTCTCACAGGGATCTATCTCCCACCAAATCTCCCATCAAATCCCACATTTTCCCCCAGTCAGTAGAGTTGGAGGCTGACAATTCAGATGATGAATTCCATCTTTTCCACCAGACCCGGTTTTCATTCCAGGGCTGGAATCCAAACTCTTGAGCTAGATTTGATGAGGATGGTGTGGCATTTCTCATCATCAGCTACTCAATATTCTTACTAGTGCTAGCAAAAACCTTTGTCCTTGTGCACAACCACTCTTTTTACGCCAATATTCATGCACAAGAGCCTGAGCTTGCTGCTGATGACAAGACTGGCAATGCCAGGGGAAGGCAGGCAGGAGGAAGGCAGCAAGGATCAAGAAATCAATTTTCCAACAATAAAGTAGTGAATGGTTGTACAACTACTGGTTGTAATGGTTGTACTTTTATGAGATAGATTTATAGATTTGTCATAGATAAGAGTTTAAATTTGATTACTGCAGGAATTTTTAGGTTTATAATTTTTTTGGAGTAATGGAAATAAACAGGCTGCAGCACTAGAGCAGCTTGTGGCTTGGGAAATGAACAGAACAGGCACCTGAATAGTTTCACAGTGCCACTTGTAAATCTTCTTATTTTGGCAAAGCCCAATCAAAATACTCTTTCTTTAAAGGCATATAAATCACAGCAAAATCTTGGCCTGCTATGGATAACAAACTTTCTCTGATTATAATCTGAGCTATCATTTCCATGGTCGTGAATATTGTTTTTGGGCACCTGTAGGCAAAAAGATTCATCCTATTATCAGCAAAGGATCCTTTATAGAAGTGTCCTACTGGAACATGAGACTATAGAGCTGTATTTTTTTCTCCTAACACTGGAAGAAAAAAGGGTAGTGATTGTATACTTCAATGAGCTTGTCTCTGTTGAAGGGCTTCAGTAATCTTTTCAAGTGCCCTTTGAGCTTCAGGTCTCAGAGATCTCAGAGAAGTAGTGCTGCAGTTATATTTTAAATAGGGTTTCAGCATCTGCAGGATGAAAACTTGCAAAGTATCTCTCATCTCATTTTTAACAAAGGGAGAACAGGTCCAATGCACCAGCTTCACTTTGCTTTCTAAAACAGGCACAATTGGTGTAAACAGATGAAAAGGGAGATTAGAAATATCAGTGCATTTGGACCCTCAGTCTGCAATTTAAAAAAAATATAGACTTACATTCCATTTAAATTCAGGTCAGAGAAAAACATAGATGAAGAAAAACAGTTAACCATGCAAATTTTGAGAACCCAAGGTGACAGAATATCTAGGTATTATCTTTAAAAAATGAAGATAAATATGCTCTACCTGGGGAAACCATATCTTCATAGATTATGTCAAAGCTTAAGACGTGCATAATTGATTTATCTAGCCCAAGACAAATGAGACACATGGAGAGCCAAGCCAGTAATAGTTTTAAGGAACATTCATTAAGCTTAAGTAAGTAAAACACAGTTTGTAACATGCAGAGTAGCTTCCATAATTTATATGCATTCAGTTTTTGCATTTTCATTAATGTATACATTTAAGAACTAACTGACAAATGAAAAGTTCTAGTATAAAAAAATGAATGCACAGGATAAATATCAGGCCAGCTCAATCTGCCATTATGAGCACGGGGACCTGCTCACAATATAATATTGCTGATTAATGTAAATTTGGTTCTTTGCTTAAAGCATGGAACTTCAGATCTGTGACAGAGAGAAAAACAAGAGTCAGATAAAATCAAATCTGTCTCTGGCTTCACAGTTTGCAAGGCACAGGGCTGGGTTTTGTTTTGTTAAAAAGGAAAGTGTAAGAATTTTTCTTAGAACAGGGAAAGGCCAGCTAGGAGACAGCCATCACCCCACAATTTACGCTGCCCACCACTGTGGGTGTTCACATTCTGCAAAACCTCTCCATTTCCCTTGCTTTGTTTTTCCTCATAAACTAATAATCTTTCCTTCTATTAAAGCTGCACAGATTAAAAAAAAAATATATTGATTTTTTGGGCGGGATGATGGTGATGCTCATTCTTTGCAGGCCCAGTTTCACAGTTAGCAATTCTGATTCACTCATTATGCATTGATAATTCAAAGAGGAGGAAAGATCAGTGGGCAGCACAAACTTTTCACTGCCATTTCCTGCACACACCCAAGCACTAATTATTTAGCTGAGAAGCATAACTCAGGAGCTGGTACAGGACCAAAGACACCCAGCAACAGAACTGCCCAGTGCCCCAAACTGGAAAGAACCACCCCAGGTTTGTCATATTGAGCATTTCCAAACCACAATCAGACAGATTGCAGAGAGTGTGAAAAGAGTGTACCAAGGAGGAGAGATGTTGTCACAAACAGTATTATTATAAAGTTGCAACAAAACCAGGTGGAGATGAATTTTATCATTTCCCCAATGGTCTTTACCCTAAGGTTACCAGTATTGCCTGAATTGAAAACCTTAGGCTGAGGAGGAGACAGATTTCCCTTAGCCTTGGCTTTAGTGACAGGCACAAGGACTCTGACAGACACAAGGACTCTGAAGCTGCTGCAGAGAAGCACAAAGTTTGTTGTGCAACAGAGCTGAACAAGTGAATACTGCAATGTTGAATACTGCAATAAGAGAAATGGGATCTGCTCACAATTAACAGATTTCATTTTTCATGGCACTGCACAGCTCCTGCATTTTAAAATATACTGCACATTTGGGCTGGTGGGGTTTTTTCATATTTTTCATTTTGATGTATTTAAATAAATTTTGATAGTTGATGTGCATTTTTTAGAAGGGAAATAAGATACAGAATAATTTTTGGAAGAATGTAATGTAAGATCAAGATAAGAGTAAGCTTTATAAAGATGTGTCCAAGTGCTTCTTTGACACAGCACTGTCACAAACTCAGACTGTCCTGCTGCCTGCTGAGGTCTAACCCTTTGACTCAGCTTCATATTCCAAGTTATCTGGGTTCAAGGTGGTTAATTATTTTATTGAAAGCTAGCAGAGATTCAATGCCCCATGAAATTTTTTCAAAAAATGCTGGAAAAGTACACCCACATCTCCTAAACCTCCCAGCTTGGTGCATTCAGTGGTGAGGCAGGGAGATTTCTTCAGTTCAGCAAAGACAATCTGCATGGGAAGGGTGGGGTAGGAGAAAAGCTGCAATTCAGGTGCAGTATAATGCTTGGAAAAGATTATAAACTCAGTCAAGACCAGGCAGGACCAACTGGAGCCTTAAAAAGTAACATTTTTGCTGAATACTACCTAATTTCTTATTCCAACCCCAGTTTTTCAAATCTCAGGCAGGATCAAGCTCTAAGCAGGATGAGTTTTCTCCTCCACTTTTGCTCTATTGAAAGTTATAAAAAAAAAATTATTCCTCAAAAATTTAATCTAATTATTGGTGCTAGTGGTCACCCATCATCAATAACATTAATTAGCTTGAGCACTTCTATATCAGCTAGATCTTGTCCCAGCATCCCCATGAAACATTAAGTGATCATTTAGAAGAGAGATTTTAGAATTCCCTTCAGGCAGAACTAGCCATAGTAATTTGAAAACTCTCACTTCAAGGATCTCTTTTCTTCCTTCATCAGCATAATGTTACAATGACCAATAAAAAAAGTGGCTCACAGGCTTTGTTCAGAGGGCTTGCTAAATACCAATTTAGGGGCAAGACAAATGTTTTCTATCCTACAAGACAACCTTACTTAGACATAATTATTTACCCAAGCAGTATGCCTGTGTCCCTCAAAATGTTCTTTACTAAGGAACATTCCTCAAACAAATATTTTCATGTAAAATACCTGATTTAGTAGCTGTGTAAGCAGTAAGAAAAAAAAAGAAAAGAGAGTGAAGTATTTCTTTGATCTGAAACAATTCTTCATTTTGCTCAGCATGACAATTTGTTTTTTCTAAATTAGAAACTCAGTGCCCATCCAATTCTACTCAGTTTCATGGAATATAACATTTTTTGTGCACAAGTAGTTTTGTTTCTCAAGGTGATGTAACAAAGAGTGTGCTGCACAAACACACACAAAGTGTAAACAGCTGTAAACAGCTCTCCCAAACCTTGAAGTGATAAATTTCCACTTTATCAAAATACTGTAAATAACAGAGAAAGCAAGTGGTATTCACAGATGAGCAGTTTAATACCTAAGCCCCCTCTAAATTTCTATAAACAATTTAGAGCAAACATGATGCTGCAGACACAGATGCACCAGCCCTACCCATCTCACCTGTCCCCTTCAGGACATTTTCCAGTCCACCTAGAACCAACAGATCCAGTCAACCACGACAAGCAATTATTTATCTTGCATCTCCAACTGATGGAAAACATGTTTTTGTAATCATGTGTGTCTAGATAACACATTTCCTGTAAGGCTGCTTCCCCTGGATCAAACAGATCAATAGGTCTGGCCAGCTTATCTGTGCAAGTTTCCAGTTTACTCTGCAGGACCACATGAGAAGCGTTATCGCTCCCTCAAGTCATGTAAACTCCCCCTCATCTAACTTTCAAAGAGTTTTTGCTCACAGACCTCAACTTGGAACACATTTGGAATGCCCTGTTATCTTACCTTGAACTTAACCAGCAAGTTTAGTTCACAGATTTAATGACAGATTTGGTCAAGTGCCTCTGCTTTTCCTAGCTCCATTTTTCAAGTGTGATAAGTGTAGAAAATTTTAAAAGTTTGACTGGTTTTGAATACAGGAGGGAAGGGGTTTGGCATATTGTTGTTTTTTGTTTTTTTTTTAAATAAAAGAGATACTTTCCATTAAAGTATTGAAATATTTTAAAAGACAGAAAACTATGGGAAATCAAATTGAGGGAATACATATCTGTTTCAGCAGAAACACAGATTACTAGGCACTACAGAAAACCATTTTAAAAGCTCATAGATCCTTTGCACAACTTCAACCATTCTACCAGCACGTAAGGAAACGCACAACACTATTAAGTTACCTGTCAAAGTATAGCCTCAGATCCTCTGGGATTCCCACAAGATGGTGGGTACACTGGAAATCAGGAGTTTAGGTACTTTAATGCTTGTTAAAACAGATATTTCTTGGTTTAGCAAACCTGAATGCAAATTGCTCTCTGCTTTCATTATTCTTTTTGTTCATCGCATGATTTTTTTCAGAAGCTGTTCACTCAAATATACTTATTTATTTTCATAAGGCAAGCTGGTTTAATATTAATGTTATTTCACGACCAAAATATCCTTTAGAGTATTTTAAACAGAGTAATGAAAGCCAGGTGCCTAAAACACACATCAGTTAGAGATCACAGAAACACACTTAGGTCAAACTTTAAGTATTTCCTCATAGGAAAAACAAAAAACCCAAAGCCCCAAAGGCTTCAGAGTTGCATTTTTACCAGTGGGATCTGAGGCATTGTCACCTCTTTACTACACCTACCTATGTCAAAATTGAACTAGGCTTTATTCAAGTTTTTTAAGCTAATTCATTGTCCATGACAAGCTGGCTCCCAAGAAAATTCATCCCAGAATTGATCTGACTACATTTAAAGCCAGTTTTATTAAAAATTCTTAAAAACCCTGTTGCTCAGTTATAGTCTTAATATGGAGAACATCTGATTTCATTCATTACAAATTACTCTAATTTGTTTCATATAGAGACACTGTTCTAAAGTGCAACTAAAGACATTTATGACTGGGTGTGGAGGAGGAAACCCCATACAATAGGGGAAAAATATGAAAAACACATTCCTTACTTTAGTAAAACCTAAAGGAGGCAATTTACTGATTCAAAAGAATAATTCTGCATTCAAAGTTTACTTTATGAGGAATTATTTATTACATTAGATGAACTTCCTTCATGCAAATGAAAATTAGAGTCTGCATTAACTGAAGGCATTCTCTTGTATTTCCAGAGACCCCTGACAAAGGGAGGAATGATGAATCTGACTCCATGTTCTTAGAAGGCTAATTTATTATTTGATGATACTATATTATATTAAAAAATGCCATACTAAAATACACTAAGGAATACAGAAAGGATACTTACAGAAGACTTCAAGATAATAATGAAAACTTGTGACTCTTTCCAAGAGCCCCTACACAGCTTGGCCAGGATTGGCCAATGAGTCAAAACAATTCCCATGAAACCAATGAAACAATCACCTGTGGGTAAACAATCTCCAACCCCATTCCAAAGCAACAAAACACAGGAGAAGCAATCAGATAATTATTATTTTCCTTTTTCTCTGAGTCTTCTCAGCTTCCCAGGAGAAAATCCTGGCCAACGGGATTTTTCAGAAAATATGACGGTGACAGCATTATTTAAAAGAAAAACAAAACACCTAACAAGAAAAAAAATCCTGATCCTGAATTCTGTATTTCTAGGGATTTTTTTTAACACCTGAAATCTCTTCTGGGCTGGGGTTACAAAATGCTGATCTTGCCAGTTTTCCCTGAGCAGACTGGGGTCTGGCAGAGCTGAGGTAACAGGTAGGGAAAGGCGCTCTCTTTTCATTACAGAAGCACTCTAGCAGCACATATTAGCACAGGGTCTATTGTACATCAAGTTGCAAAATTATTCTGAGATCCAAGAGCCCCTGGCTGATGGCCCAGTAAGTACAGATTTTTCAAACCAGAAGGAAAAGACAGTCTCATTTATTATCAATTTTTGTGCTAATAAAGACACGCAAGACCTGTCTTCACCAGTCTCTTCTGAGTTTTTAATCAGTTTTTGGCCATCCCTCTGCATAACCTAGAGGAACCATTTCACACAGCAGTGACCTCTGGCACCAGCAGTCACTGGAAAAGGGTGCTCAGGTGATGCCTCAGGGTTTAGCTTTTTTGTTTTTCAGATTCTGTGCTGCTTCAGTGTGTAGTTCTGAGCTCCATCTTAGGGGATGGTGAGCTCCCTTCACTGAGTAGGGAGACAAAACAATTCCTGCTCTAGCTGGGGACCAAGGACAAATGATCCAAATTTCAGACTCAACAGCACAAACAAAGGCAGAATGAAGAGAGAAAAACAAGAAGGATGGGACTGCATGGGCTAAAGCTATAATTTAACAATTAACTCCAATATGCAAATGGAGCAAAACTATAAAAGTGAGAGACCCCGTGACCAGTTGTCCATTTTGTGACCATTTTGGTTCATCTTGGGTGCAGCCCTGGCTGGGCTCTTGTGCTGCCCAAGGTGGATCCATTGAAGGCCTTTGAATAAATCCCTGCTTTATTCTTTAACTCTGTCTAGCCCCTGTTCTAGGTCAGCCTGCACAAGGAACATCACAGGAACACAAGGAATTAAGCACCACATTGACAGCCAAGATGCTCTGCACTCAAGGGAGCACTTCCCAAGAACTGACTTGGATCCTCACCCTCCCAACAGTCCAAGACACAAAGATTGTCCAAAGCCATTCACAATCCTACACTGTACAAAACCCCCACCCTGCTTCCATCCCTCCCTAAGCTGATCTGTTCCTTGTCATCATTCCACTGTCACTTATTTCAGAACTTGTGTGTTTGACCTGGAGCTTCCCAGCCTAATCAGCCCTGTTCCTACTTGTGTTTCAGTGCTCAAACCAGAGGACACAAGCCACATTCCAAAAATTGTCTAAATTGGGAAATTTCCTTACAACTCACAGAACTGATGATACATCCATCAGGCATGGGATCACCTGCCTGTTTAATCGCCTTCTACACACTTTGTAGAAAAATACAAGTAATGTGATTTCATAGAGTGAAAGGTCAATAGCTTTCATGCAAAGCCTGCAGCAAAACACTGCACTTTGTTTGCCCCTAAAGATTCTCTTTTCTTTGTATTAGATTTACATTCCAAAGGCCATAAAATAAAATTTTTAAAAATAGGTATTTTCATGTTCAAAAGTAATATTTTATTAAAAATATAGGCAAGTCCCAAAATATTAAGTTTTCTATTATTCTCCCCCAATTTTTCTTTTGTTTAGTACACAGCCCCTTAACTTGGGTCTAAAAGGCTGCAGGCTCCTATTTAAAGGGAAGTTTAGCAGCTGTAACAGCAGGAGCTTCCCATCAGCAGATGACAATAAAGACTACAGAAGAAGGATTTTATTGCTGCCTGATCACTGCAATGGCAGCACAGAAGCAGGGCAACTGCCACTTGCTGTTTTGTCTTTTTTCCTAAAGAAGTTTTTTATATCAAGAGTAATTATACAGTTCATCCATTATGACTTATTCTTTAAGCAAAGAGAAAACATTGCCAAGTGAAAATTTTTAAATGAACTGTCCCTCAGCAGAGGAGGTTTTGGGGTTTTTTTCCCAAAACCTTATACCCCTTGGAGTGCTGGGCTAGTCATCACCTCCCAATGGAATGTTTCTTTACTGGTTATTTCTCAAAACATTCAATTCTGCCTCTTCTTCCCCCCCAAATTAAAGTACTTGGTAAATTTAATACTTTCCAGAAGGAAGTAACTTCTGGCACTACTGTAAAGGATTCCAGAGTTGCCAATAGAATGACCAGTGAACACAGAGGCAAATAAAAATGTGTGGAACTAATCATAACACATGGAAATAAGAATAACTGTATTATCACATAGAAGATGTTAACTGCTGACCTGCAGTTTCAGAGCTGCACCACAGGGTTATAATAAATGCTGCAATGGGCTGCTTCCTTCACAGGAATCTCAGCATTTCAAGGTATGATTAAGGAGTAGAACTATTGACAGGAGCTAAGCTGAGAAAATAGAACCTTAGTCCTTAGGAGAACAGAAAGGTCCCCTGCAAGTACTCTGCAGCATTCTGTACATAAAATCGATGGATATGTTTCAGTACATACATTTATTGCCTAGATTCTTCACTGGGAGTACCCCAAAAACGCAACCATCCATTAAAAGAGCCAAAACAAATTCTGCACCTTGTAATCACCCTTACTAACTTAAACAAAAAATAAAAATTCCTAAAATGCACTTGGTGCACTTTAACTAAGAAATTCTCTTCCTCTCCAAACAAAACTGAAAGAACATTAAGTTGTGCCAGAGAGACAATATCAAAGAAACTCACAAACACAAACCATACCATATGCCTCACTGTAAAGTGAGAGTGTCTGTGAACAAGCTCATCAGTTTTGTGAGGCACGTGCCAAAACCCTGAAAGAAATTGCTGCAGTTCCCTGTTGGAGGCTGAGAGTTATTGACCAAACCAGACTTGGAGATCTTCCATCTTGTTAAAGGTGCTAATGATTCATGTATGCAATTTCTGAAGAAAGAAATGGTTTTCAGCAGTGAGTTTGATTTTTCTGTCAGGAAGTCAAACTGCACTTGAAGTTGTGCAGTGCTGTTATCTTAGCGAGCGTGCTGAGACACTTCAGAGAAAAATTATAATTTGATATATTCCCTAAACAATTTGCCTTCAAAAAAAGATAGATGCACATGAAGTTTCTGCCTTCTGTGCACCCCAGTTTTTAGACCAAGCACTTTCATTAATGTGCTCACCATCACTGTGCCACAACACTGGGGACACCTATAAAAAAGCACTTGCAAAGTTTAACACTATCAAAGTTTAACGCTACCAAAAGCCTTTCCAAACAGGTAGGCAAGGGATCACTTGTGCCAGGTGATTCTCTATTTATGTATTTTATATGCAAAACCATGGAAAAATTGTGTTGCAGTATGTTTGTCTGTCAAATTTCCTGTCATGATGGAAAAATAAATGGCTTGGAAAATGTTTTCTGTTTGTTTACAGAAGTTTCCATCAGAACCAGGGAAAGCAGAGAGGGAGATGGTTGTGTCTCATGGAGGGAAACTGTTGTTAAGCAGACACAGGAGAAGAACTATTTGCCTCTGCCTGTATCACAACCCTACATTTTAAAAAGATTTTCATCATTTTCATTCATCTTCTGGAGTTTCTAGTTAAGTCACACCAATCAATAAAGCTTTCAAAAAGACATACTCAAAGTGGAGAACATGAAAAAGGAAAATTGAGTATATTACTGGGAAGGGGGAAGAGTAAGAAGCAAAAAACTCACTTCTCTGGGCTGGGATTCAGAATACATGGATAATCTCAGATATTTCTTTGCTTTCCAACACTACAGCTGAAAATTCTCTATTTGTATCCTGTCCTAAATCACAATCCTGACAACACACAGGAAAACCTAACATGAGCAGAAGTCACTGTCAGGAACAATGGATCAACTAGACCAGTTTAGTCAAGATAAAGTAGTCTCAAAATACAACTTTTTGTTCTAAAGAAGAACTACTTTTCAAGAAATAGTTATACATAGTATGCTTTGTGAAGTGCAGAAACATGAAAAAATCAAGAAAGATGCATCAGGTTTGCTGTGAAAATTCTTCTTTCAAATCTGGTAGGTGGTTGGTCTAGGCAAAATCTATTTAGGAAACAAAATGCATGGAAGATATGCTTTGAACTCAGATCCCCAACTGGGCATAAATAAAATATGTAAATCATTGCCATGAAGAGAATACACAGCAAGTTAATCCTGCTCAAAGATCATAAATGTGTAGTAAAAGAAAATATATTCCTCAAAGAAAGATTTTCTAAATTCACTTTGACAGTAAGCCAAAGTTTAAATCAGGAAGTATTTAATCATGTATTGGACATGCTGCATTTTTCCTGGGCTTTTTTTCCTCTTTTTTAAACCATACTTCATTATGTAGCTGTGTCCCAGACAGAATAACAGGCTTTTTCATGGTAAAGACACAGACAATTGCAGAATTATGTTTGATGCAACTGCTGCACTGCAAAATTCTACCTCTTTATCCCACTTAGCCAATCCACCAAATTTATTAGTTCAACATTTGTCCCATAAAACTTCCTTCAAACCTGAAATGACATTATCACATTATTAATTCACCAATACAGAGGGGTAGTCACAGTGTAAGTCTAAGAACAAAGCATAATAATTACATGAAACCTGGTGCTATGAAAAAAACTGCAGCAAGAGAGGTGCTTCAACCTGACCTTCCCAAAATGGTTTTGCTACTGTTACAAAACCCCGACATTCAAACTCCTGGCAGAATTTTTAATTAAGAGTAGTTTTCCAAAGGAAATGCTGGAGGCACAGGCAGAACACCACCAAACCTGAACTGAGTGATTCCACACTGACACATCTCTGGTTTGCCATAAAAAAATCCATGGAATTGTCTGTCCTGTGCTCGGCTTTGGGGCTCTGAGGGATCCCTGAACACCACACATTATCTGTAATGGATCTTAGAAATCCCCCTCAAAGCAGAATTCAAAATTCTCAGAAAAGAAGGAAAACACCTCAAGGTGGTTATCTGGAATTAGCAGATTCCCTATGCCAAATAAGAGACCTGTAAAGAACTTAAATTCAGAAACTAGTAACTTGCAAAGTGTTGGCTGTTCTGAAAGATTCCACTTAATCAGGCACAGCACCTCATCTGTGAGGAATGTCTTTGGATGAGTACAGGAGCCACTGAAGTCTGCTGATTTCATGTAAAGCAGAACACACCATACAGGTTTGCTTTTAGCATTTTTCAAGAGGAAAAAATCATGCAGCAGAACCAGGCAAATACGTGCAGTGCCTAAAAATGAACACAGATAAAAATTCTGTTCTCAAGAAATAATGTAACTAGGAAAAATTTTAATACAATAATGCAGCCATTGAGAGCACAAGTCTGAAGAGATAATTGATGTTTTTGTTTCAATAGACAAGGAAGAAGCAACCAAGATCCTTCACAATAAGTGAAAGATTTAGGCAAATATTTATCAAATCTACTTTTCTTAAGCTGCCATAATTCTAAATGTTATAAATTGAGATTAAGCCATATTTTTAAAAGAACAATTTCTACCAAAGCTACATTTCTAAAACATTTCCACATAGGAGACACGCTTAGAAACGTGGCAGACTAAAATGAGAAAGCCTCACTTTAACAGACCTGAGTCAATCTAGGCAGCTGCAGTAATAGGGAACAAACAATAGGGAAGTGCTTTTTGCTTTTTTTACACCAGGACACACAAAGTTGAAGTCTGGAAGTTTTCTGTGTTCTGATGGTAGGACAAAAGTTGAGCTCAGTATCTGAGTAGCAGAGATGGCTGTGCCATTCCTACAAGGAGATAAAAAGTACCATGTTGCTCTATAAAAGGCCAGTGCTGCAGGACCACAGACTGCCCCAAGAGTAGGAGTGGGTTTATACAGACATTGTTCTTTTGGTGAATACCTTTCAGCTCCTCTCAGAGAGGTGAAAAGATTTTTCATCTGGCAGGAGCTGCTTTTGAACAAAAAGGGCTTTTCTATACACTGAAATACAGGCAAAAATAGTTAACATTTTAAATCTGGAACTGCTGGGCAAGACAAAGAAATAAGAAACAATGATCCATAAACAACTTTTCCTGTCTGGTATTCTTCTCATTTCCACTGAATTAAACCAAATTCTGACTAGTCCTTTCCCACCCCTGGGAGACTCATTCCTTCATCCCCTTGCAGAGTCCTGATTTGCTCTTGTGAAGCATCCAAATCCCTCGTGGACTCCAGAATGGTCTTACCCTGACTGTGCTCAGTGGATCCCCAAGGAAAGAACAAACACCCTCCTCTGCTCCTTCCCATGAGTTTTCTCTGCTCCAGCCACCTCTTAGCAGAACTCAGGGTACAACAAGAGCATGTGAGTAAAATCATCCTTCAGAGTTGGCACTAGCTGAAACTTAAATAAAAAACCTGACACAAACTCAGTGGGGGCTGATGGTAATAGAGACACAGACCTAAAATAGGCATAATTCTAGTTTGCTAAAGGAGGATATGATTTGTAAACTGAATATATACCTGGAAGAGATTTGGAGCTGGCAGGCACACCCTCTAGACCATTACATTAAAATAGATGAAATTAGGTCCAGAGCTGATTTAAAGATAACAAAGCTGCCCGGTCTCACATGAAATATAGGTGTATAGATTATGATTTCCAGGAATACTTCCAAGGAAATTAATTTTAGCTCTTAAAACAGAGCACCCAGGACAGCACATTTCCACATTTCCAGCCTGTTTAAACAATTTGAAGTGATTCAGGAGAGGAGAGGCTCATTGCATAAATAGAAAAATATACAAGTTAAGTGGACATGCTGCTGCTGGCACAAAAAAAAAAAAAAAAAAAAAAAAAAAAAAAAAAAAAAAAAAAAAAAAAATTAAGCCCCCTGAGCAGAGGAAGTAGAGATTTCTGTATGTTTGGAACAAGCAAAGACAGTTCTGCACATCTTAATTCTCCATCTCACTTTCCTGAGATTCTTTTCTAGGGGATACTTGGCCAAGGACACAACTGTACAGATTTGTTTTCACTTGGCTTACTGTATCTGGAATGAACATCTCTGGCAATAGACTGGAACTTAATGGAAATGGATTTAAGGAATGTTTCATTTCATATGAGTAACATATCTCTGTGAGCCCTCGTTAATGTAAGTTCCCAGATGACAGCCATATAGAAATTTATATGGAACCTCAACTGCACAATTAATTCAGGACAAGCTCACACTTTTTTCACCAGAAAACAAGAAATAAGAATACTTGGATGAATAAGAAAACCTTAATGAACTGATGTCAGAGTTGTTGCTTACTTACAGGTAGACAAAGCAAAACTAACATAACCTTGCTTCTCAAAAGTGCTGCTGAGCACATCCCAAAGTAGAAAGCACAGCTCCATGGGGTTTTGTGGCAGGTTGAGCCCTGTGGGGTCTGAAACCAGCACAAAGGCTAGATTTCACAGAAACATGTTGTTTAATCTCCTGGCCACTTGCAAAGTTGAATTCATGGGACATAGAGGCAAATCCTTCTGTGCTAGCCAGGGAGGACTGGGGAGCACAGCACAAGCCATCTTCTTGTAATGCACTCTTGTCCATTCGTGGGGATGAAGATTTTTATTTACTCTGCACACACTCAAAATAACTTTGCTGAAAGTAGCTCAAAGTCAGGTTTTAAATAAATAAATAAGCAAGTCACTTATGGCCAAAGATGAGTTTCTGTAGGTGGAAAGGGAATAATTGTTGGCATTTTCTGTCAAAAACTTTACAAAGACTCATCAAAGAGATCCCTTTGTTCTAGCACAGAAGGATGAGAGAAGAAAGACTGGATTTCAGGGTATTGTGACAAAACTCAGCAGGAACCTCTACAGGAAGAGCTACAAAGCTTATATTATTTGAAGCAGTGAACTTTAATAGGAATTTCATTTTACACATGGATGTACCCTGTGTGATAATCTCCAGTCCGTTTATTCATCAGCTGGAACTCCAGATGTGAATGTGAAGGTGACAGAAGCAGTGAGTTTTGTGATCCCAATTTTTTAGGAAAGGTATTACCCTTTTGAATGGTTCTTCATTCAGACCCAACTTTCCCAGTGAAATGTAAACCAATCTATTTTATTTTCTTTGTGATATTAAGCATGAAAGGAACTCCTAGCTCATAGCTGGAGAAATAGTGAATAGGAAAGATTTTATGCTGTTTACATCAGTTTAGTTGTCTAAGTGACACATAAACAGCAGGATCATCAATGTAGCAAAACAACCCCAGATACAATGATTGAAAATTTAGCCCAAAGGCCTTTCTATTGGTCCTGATCCAGACAAACATCTTCCAAAAGCATCTCTTTTCAAACTATCTGGGATAGCCTAATTCCAATCGTAAGTAAATGTACTGTGAATTGTTTTAATGTGATTTACTGGGGGGTTGGACAGGCTCAGAGAACTGATAATGGATGTTATGGAGAAAAACTGTGTGAATTTCTTTTAAATGGAGGGCAAACCAAGGATTTGTCATTCCTTCTAATTTCAGCTTCCTGGGACGTGAACCGCAGGTAGCTTAAAACCAGAAAAACATTGTGCATAATCTACATCAGATACATTTTTTTTCAGTACTTAATTTTTAAACCAAAACCCCAGATAGAAAACAGGTAAATAGCCCTTAAAAATTATTTCTAAGGGCTACATAACATCCAAATACCAGTTTTCTACTACCCAGAGAAATATCCTTGCAGGCATAGCAAGACATGTTTTCCTGTGTTCCACAAGCATTTAACAGGAACAATAAATTTCTTTCTGTGTGTTATTTATCCAGAAAAAGAATTAAATAGATTATCCACCCAGGGCTTTCCCTGCAGCTTGTATTTTCACTGGGCTAATAACATAAAAATTAAGCCTCATATCCTTGTATTGCTTGGACTCAATGATCTTAAAGATCTTTTCCAAACCATATGATTCTGTAATTCTATCTCCTTGGTGGTTAGCTCTCAGCATTTTCTTCCATCCAGACTGTGGATATTTATTCCATTCTTCCCTGTGGGATTAATGGAAGCCCAGGCCCCTCACCCAGCCCTTGCACAACACCCATAAAGGGAAATCAAATAACAACATGATTTCCCCTAGAGCGCACAAAGACCTTGTCTCCTCTACTCTTTTAGATATTAATTAACATTTCTTCTCCTAAAAAGTGCTCTGTAGATCTTGGGAGTAGCAAAGGATGTCACGTTATGTATCAGTTGCTATGGTAACTAATCCTTTCTAAAAGGAAGAAACAGAACAAATTTGTAGGACTCCATATCTTACTATGAACAAGGGTTGTCACTAAATAGTCTATTTTGCAACCCATTGCTTTCTTTTGTTTTACTCTTGTTTATAAATTATCACAACTGACTTAGATTTAGACTGTCCATTCTTTTTTTTTTTTCAGTCTGAATATTCTGAGCTTCCTGTTCCCATGAAGTGGCAGAGAAGGAAATTAATTCCAGATCCTGGATTGATTTTTTTAAAAATTTATCTGTGTGAAGGTATAATATTGAGCAATCTTTAGGAGGCATATTTTGGGTGGGAAATGGTTGCATTTCCCAGGAAAATTACATGTAGTGAAGAACTTCAGGCAAATTTTAACATATTTCTCTATTTCTGTTTCTTTGTCCCGAACCAGAGAGGTTCATCAGGACTGGAAAGTTCCTCCCTGACTCAGTCACTGTGATCCCACTGTAAGCCTCCATCTTGCAGAGGGATATCAATCTATTCCTTTCACAATTAGTTTCTGAGATATCCTTTACTGGGATCCCAGGATTTGTGACATTCTTTCTTCAAAGAAAATTATAAGCATCAATTTCCTGAAAGAGACATTTCCTTCTACCTGATCTCTATCAGTCAGAAGCCTCCAGGACTTCTGCTCAGAGAGGTGGTAGTAATAATCTTCATAAAAATGCAAAAAAAATAATTAAAAGATACTATTTTGTGGGTGCATCTTTATCCCAGGGTAAGACAGAGCAGTTTGGGAGTGCTGATCTCAAGACCCTCTGATAGGAGAGCTACTGCAAGGGTCATCCCCTGAGTCCAAAGATAATACAAATATTCTCACAGAGATAGGGCCATTCCCAAGGTTGAAATATAAGAAAATGTGGTGGTGGTGGGTAGGAATGGACAGAAAACCTTACTAAAAAATCTCCCTAAATAATCTTTAAAAATTCTTATTTTCTTTTCTCCACCCTTTCTCTCTTCTCATCACTGCTGGACTCCACAACAAGACAAGAATCATGAAGGAAATAACCTGATTCAAGAGTTGTGTAACAAAAATATGCTTCATGTTGTTCAGACATTCAGGAGAAAAAGCAAACAATTTAGCAATTTTATTAATAGGCTTTCTTATCAATGTGCTGGCAAAGAAAGTTTGTACATTGCCAGGCTTAAAAACACAGAATAAAGTAGTTTCTTCACTCTGTAGCCATTTGAAAAGTGGCTCCACTTGGCATAGCTTTGAGCAATGGATTTACTTTATCAGATTTACCAAACTACTCATCTGCTTCCAGCAGCCTCAGAGAGGAGGCAAATGTAGCTCAGCTGTAGCAATACCTTCTTTCAAATGGTAGCAGGTCAAAATTAATTCATTGCAGGGGACAGGAGATTCCTTAACCCTTCTAAGCTGCTGACCCTGAGAACTGGAAACAAGCACAGAAAAATGAGGATCTAAAATATTCTATGGACTGCCTCATTGAACTTTTAGATTTAGAACAAATGTGTTTATTTCAGAAAGCATTTCTATGATCGTGACTTCTTTTCCAATACCTATAGCAAGAGCTGGATGAAATAATTTATTCCCTAAGCTAAAATTCTCCATATCCCAAGAGACACTGCAATGGAGACCAGATTTCTCTAGAGAAGCTCTAAATTTTCCTTATGGAAGAGAGAAAACTATCATAAGAAGTTTTGGGGTTTTTTTTAATGTTTGAAAGCTGCAGTGTCAGCAGAACAGCTGCAAGGGGAAAAGAAAACCAGGTAGAAACCAGCCTTGAAGTGTGTTTGACAGAAAATCACCTAAAAGCTGTAGATCACTGAAAAAGTGGCACAGGCAGACCTTAGGGGAAAGGGGAGAGCTGCAAAAAACTTCTAGAAGTTTTGAGGGTTATTTGAGACCAGCTAATTACACAGCTGAGGGAGCTGAGCTCAGGCAAGGCAGGGGACAGGAGCAGAGCAGCCTGATCTAGGTCACAGAGCTGCCACAGCTCAGGTTTTTCTGTCTGAGGAGCTTTTATAGCTCCCATCTGCATAGTATCTAAGAGCCTTACACTGCTTTAATGTGTTTATCCTCAAAAGGAACCTGGGAGGCAGCAAAGCACTCATTTTGTCATTTTACTGATAGTGTACTAAAACTGGAGGCTGTAGGGAAGATCCTCACTTGGCATAAATTTTCAAGGCTCTGTAAAAACCATCCCGTCCAGTAAGGGGAGTGGAACTTAGATTATTTAAAGCACCTGAGGTTTTTCTTCCATATGATTTGCTCAAGATCACACAGGCTCAAAACAGTGTCAGAAAATGAAACCACTATTCTGAGGAACACCAACAACTGGCCCATCATTTTGTTTTTCATGCCTGACACAGGCACATGTGACTGAAGAGAAACCTGAGCCTCAGGACTGTAAAATGCAGGAGGGAACAGGTGCACAGATTTAATTTACTTGAGCCATGGCACCTTTTCCTGGTCCTTTCCAGTTGTTTAACAATTGTTGGTTCTGTTGGCTTGTTTGGTTTTTTTTTAATGTGAGTTTTTTGAGGGGGCTGACAGTCTGCTATTCTACCAGCAGCAGAACTCAATGAAAGATGCTTTTTTCTCATGGAAATGAAGTTGGAAGAAAAGTATATAGAATTGAGGCCTTTTTCCAAAATTAATAGTTCTTTTAAAAGTACTTTCATTGTCTTTATAGCAGTTTATATTTTAAAGTTGTTAAACGTACGAAATATTTTGTGTCTTTTTTATACTTTATCAGCAAGAAGATAAAACTAAAAAATTCCTTTCCTGTGAGTTGCTGTGCATAGCAACTGCTATTCTATGACCCATCCTATCTGTTGATGGTAGCATCAACATCTGGCAGCCTTGAACAACATCCATTACATTTGAATTTTTCAGATAGAGAACTTGAAACAATGAGCAGGGATGACAGATGTCAGTCACTGCCTCTGACAGGTCAAATGCAAATTTCTGCTTGAATGGTTCAGCTTTTGCAGGATTTAAAGCAAAACAAGAATTATTACTACAGTATAAAATGGCTTAAGGTGCACACACTAAATGCCAAAGACAGATATATATCCCAATAATATAAAATTACTGCCAGTCAAACAAAGTACCAACTAGGGGCAGCACAGGGAATGTACCACTGTCTGTCAGGGCAGGAGAAGATTTGTGATCTTCATTGGAAATACTTTTACAGCAGTCAAAAGAGAAATCTTGATCTTAACAAAGAAGGTCTGATCTGACTTTGATCCTATCAATCAAGAGTCCAGTAGGTCCTAACTCAAATAAGCTATATCTTAGTTTCCCCTTTGGACAAATATCAAGTCTTTTTCCTTCTAGCACTCTGAGGAATGATTGATTTATGACTTTTTTTTTTTTTAGGGCTATAAGAAATGAGCTTTGGAAAGTAACTGATAGTTTCAGGGTTATTGACAGTTACCACCCCAGAAAAATATCAGGGTGACAAATGCATTTGAAAATTTCTATTTCTAGCATTGGATGGTGTGGCAGAAAACTAATTAAAGATGTCATTTATGTTTTATTTGTGCTAGGAAGACACTGCCAGCACCTCACTAATATAACAGAAGAGGCCAGACAAATTCTGCTCTCACTCTGCACAGAACCCACGGAAAGTTCACCTGAAATGAAAGCTACAGCAGGAGAAAGGCAAAGTTCTGCAATCCACTGGTAAGCTCACTGCCCACAAGGACTGTCCTCTGTGGCAAACGGGTTTGAGTCTAAATCTCCATCTCCTCTTCTTTCCTACTCAAGCCAGGATTTAGAAAGCAGGAAATACAGGATAAGGCAGGATAAAAATACATCAGAAATACACAAGGCCAGCTGGGAGGAATGAAAGGTGGGAAAAATATAAGAAATTTTTCTCCAACATTCATTCCAACTTCTTTGTCATCAACTTCATTTTAGTCCATCTTTAATCTTGTATCATACCTTAATTCTGTTGGTTATCACATTTGTCTGAATGGAAACATTTATAAAGTGTCAGACTCTACACTTCAGTTGTAAATCCCAGGAGCAGAAATCTGTAGACAGGTTTGGAGTGTGTAATACATCTATATATAAAGTACACATGACATATCTCCTACTTCTTGATAAATAAACCCCAGAAAATTATGGCTTTGGAGTCCTCTTGGTTAAGCAATATGAAAGTCAGTATTATTTTAACAAGAGAAAATAAAGCGAATGCACAAATCAATTTCTTAGGATTAAGGTCAAAGGAAGTAGGAATCCTAAAGCCCGTTTAGAAGCCTCCTCCAAGACTTAGAAAAACAATCACATGGATTACTGGCAGTTTAAAGCTTTTTTTCCCCTTTAATTTCTTTCAGTGTTTAATAACAAGGCAATTCCTTGCAACAGGGGCAACCAATGGACTTGGAAAAAGAGATAAGCTTCCTGTCACAAACCTTTTTTGTGTCTCTTCTGCTTCTTGAACCCACAGCAATTCTCTTGTTTACATCTATCAGGCACCTTTATTGCAGCCACATTTGTACCACTTTTCCTTCCCTTTACCTCACAATCTCTGTTCCACACCAGTGTGAATCCTGAATCCTGCAAACAGCACAAATCCTATGAATCCTCATTGTTGCTCCCTGGTGTGAAGAATCTCCTCATCACCATCAGACAGATTTTTGCCCACTATTTACCAGCAGCAGAAGAGGAGATGCTAATAAGTTACATGGTACCCTTGAGCTGAAAAAAAACCCATATGGTTTTGCTACCCCAGCCAGATTTCCAGGATTATTTTGATATTTATGCTCTGGTCCTTGAGGCTGGACAAGCTGGGATTTCACTTTTGGGCTTTTTTTCCTTTTGCCTTTTAATATCCCCACCATCTGTTTTGAGTCCTTGAATGGATAATATAAAGGTCATTGTTTCAGCATACAGGGAATGGGATTTTGTTAATAAGGCAGGAGTTGGCAAGAATTAAATAATATACACGTTTTAATAAACGGATACATGCATGCACTGCCATAAGTGCTTTGGACACATAGCTTTAAAGTATTTGACAAATGGCTGGAAGGGTTCTCAGAGGAAAGTTTTGAATGACTTGCCCCAAAGAAGAGCTTCTACTCAGATCTTGGGGTCCTGCTATGGATTATTCCCATTTAAAACAGACATATTCATGATATTTGTGTATGTGTGTCTGTGTTTCTACTTCTCCTCTGGGACCCCAGGAAGAAACTCACAAAATATTACTTCTGGCAGTATTAAACAGAGACTCCTAGCATCCAGTTTCTTTTTGGTTCATTCAATTTGAATTCCAGCAGCATCACTGTCCTTTCTGGAGGAGAGACAAGGCAATCAAGGCACTGACATTCTTAGGTGGACAGAGCAGAGCAGGACCTCTGCTTGGGGGTCAGGACAGAAAACTCTGAACTGCCAATGTTATTTAAACAATTCTAAGCTCAGGCAAGAGGAATTGTGGGCATTTGTGACTGTGACCCCAAAAGTATGTGTTTAAAATATACTTTACAAGGCTGTGTGTTCCCTGCTTGATGAGTCCCTTGGGTTTAGAATCACAAGGGGGGCACAGACATTCTTGATAATTCCCTTCAGCTCCTTGTGCTAGGACAATGCCTTCCTTCCTCCACTCAAAAACTAGTCTGAGAGCAAGTCAAACAAAAGGAAAGTTACGTGGCAAATGGCATTCAGTAATTGAGTTTAACAACTGGTTTTGAAATGGGATTATTTTAGAACTGAAAAAACAACCTTTTTCCTATTGTATTGTGGTCACTACTTCTGAGCACAATTTATCATTGCTTTAACTAGATAATGGAAAAGTTAACTTTTAAGCAGCACTTGTGATGTGAAGGTCAAAGCTCTAGACAGATATTTCAATAAGGATTGATGGTTTGGGTTTTTTTACCAGCTTTACAGAATGCATGCATTGTGCTACATGAAAATAAGGTCACATTTTATGATCCCCTACTCTGACACCTGAAAACAGCTTAAAATCAGTCAGAAGCTCAAGTGTTTCCAGTCACTGACTTTCCTACCACTGTAAAAGGACAGGTTGGGTTTTAGAAAGACTTTCTTTCCATAATATATGGCCTATTCCACCTACATTAAGCACTGGACTTACAGGAGAAACATAAGTTAAAAAATCCCCAAGATCTCAACTAATAACATAAAATCCTAGGCGTGCTTAATGAATATTCAAGCATTTTCTGTGCAACACAGCAGCCATTTCTTGAGCAGTGCCTTCCCTGCTCAGCCTCATTCTCTGTTTGCAGGTCAGACAAGTTAATGCATCCCCACATTAGCTCAGTGCAGCTCCCACCGAGGGAAGGGCCCCCTGGCACCACGGCTGTCTGTCACACTGAAGTGATTAGACAAAATCTTGCTTCCCCTGGCAGGGATGAGGCTTTGCCAGCCTGGTGCAGCTCCCCACTGAGTGCTCCAGCTGAAAGTGGGAATCCAGGGAGCTCTGTCATCCCTGACAGCATCCGTCAGGAGCCGCCTGCCAGCTCAGAGCAGCTCTGACCCCAGCTCTGAACCAGCTTCCCCTGCCTCGGCTGGCTGCAGATCAGGATTGCAGGGGGATCAAAGTATTGGCCTCTAAAAACTGATTTCTTTTCCTCTCTGCCTTTGCTAGTCAGTATTCCTGAAATAATTTTCAGAGGCGCTAACGTCAATCTGTTCCAACACAATAAAGTGTCCAAATTCAGTTCTGAAGACACGTAGGCGATAAAATAAAGTGCTCCATACAGTTACCCCAGTTCCAGCTGGGCAGCTCTGAGGTGATGAATCCTGATCTGCCAGCAATAAACAGGCAGGCAGATATTCACACACAAGAACAACTCTCCCTGCTATCAGTGTGAAGCATTTTGTGGGCAAAGGGCAGCACTTAACTTTCTTTTGGTCACTTTTCAGAGTCAGTGTCATGCCTCTGAACTCTTGGATGCTTCATCAAACAGAAATTTCAGCTTAAGCACAGTCCTTAGGAGACACTGAAGTTTTAGAATGGGAAAGAGAAATGCAATCTGATGTAATCTTTGAGATACTTTGAAACTATAAGTACCAAAAGAGTATTTTTTTTCCTTTTATCATTCCCCATCACGACTACTGCAGTCGCCACAAAAAAGCCTTTTAATTTTTTTTTTCCTTTTTCTTTGGAAGCAGAACACTCTTTATGAGTCAGCAGTGGTTTATTGCTTTTATGACTCAAGAATTTTTCAGATAGGCCCTCAAATTAGGTTGGGTCTTCACTCAAATAATTCAGGGAGAATTCATTAATATCACTGTCTGCAGACTGATGAAGAACAATCCTTCATTCCTCATTATTTTTTTTTCTCATCAACATTTTGGTAAAGCACATTTGAAAAGTTTCACTAAACTTCCAAAGATGTGGCAGGCAGTCCCATTAACATCACTGACTTCATTTGCCATTCTGCATCTTTATCCACGTCTTTGAGAGCTGACAGAGAACTTAATGCTGCAAAAAAGTGTTTGCTCTCTTATCATAAATGTAATAATCTCTCCTACCCAATAGGTAGAATTTTAAAGCTGAGATAAACAGATCTAACACCCCACAGGAGTCATGATCTTCAAGTACATAACAGCAACAAATATTAATATGAGTAGAGGAGGAACCAAAATGCTTCAGTAGAGACATGTCCTGCTGCTGTCCACAAGACCTGAAAGGTGTGGGTTACAAAAACTCACAAAACAGTTTTCCCCACGAAGAAGTTCAATGTACTAGTGAGGAAACACAAGTGGGACCTCCAGAAATACATACAATTTAAACATACAGGGACAGCACAAACCAACATAAGATCTTTCCCATTCACAGTCCAATGAAACCATCCAAAAGAGTCAATAGTGCAAAGGCAGAGCAGAGACAAGAGGCACAGCTGGACACAAGATACTCTTAGCTTTCCTAACATAATACAAAAATAATGCTGAAATAGATATTTAAAAAATAAAAAACCCAATCCACAGTGTGGGCCTTCTGTATTCCTTCTAGTTAATTTGAAATTTAAAAACAAACCACAATAAACTGTAAACAAACAGCATGGTTTGGGTTTGAGCAGGGCAAAAGGGAAGAGTGGGTGATAAGAACACTTACTGGAGAAGGCTACTGAATGATTAATGATTAAACTTCAAACAGCAAACAGAAGAGGGACTTGCCCTCTGTCATTCAGGATGGTATAAACCTCTATAATAACCATGTGCACTCATTTAATTTCTAAGCTATAGAGTCTTTGTTATTTCACTTCCTCTGCATACAGAAGGCGTTCTGTACTACTGATTATTATTCTCTGTGTTCTTCTAGGTCATGATATCCTTTTCTAGAGTGAGGTGAGCAGACTTGTAGAATATATTGAAATGTCAGATCCCCAAAACCATATGGAGCTGCATAGTGATGCTGCATCCCTTCTTTTTCAGTATTTCTAACACCTTCACTTTCCTGCCCACCAACTAAGACCAAGCTAATTTATAGGAAACTAAAGTTAAGCTTATAATTCTCTTTCAATAATGGCATATTTAGAACTACCATGATATATACGAAGGTTTTTTGCTTTTCTGGTTGCTTTCTGTTGTGTGCATGGCTTCTTATTGATCAATATTGAATTTCAGCTGCTCCTTGCTGGGCACTGTGAGATGGTAGAACAATGGCCCATGCCATCCTCAGTTTTGATACTCTCCATCAGCAGAAAGCTTTCCATTCATCTCTTTTCCATCACACAGAAATATGTTAAAGAGCAATCACCCTAGCCTCCCACTTCATGGTAAAAATATAGAAAATTTCTTCTGTTTTCTAACTTTAAATTAGCTCTCAGTTTTGGAGAATGCAGCTCTTTTTGTCCTGTGACAGGTTAGTTTCTTTTACAACCATTGGCAAGATCTTTTTCACACCCTTCAGTGTGTTTCAGGGACGGAAAATGCAGCTGGTGCAGAGCAAAACTATGGAATTAATGAAGAGATACAAATGCTTATAACACTATAGTGGGGGTCAAAATACCCTAGGATCATGTTAAAAGATGAGATTATTAAAATTAAGTGTACCTTCTTATTGAAAAAAATCTTGTAAAAGCGATTTCTTAATCTGAAAGAAGCTGTGCTGAAAATTGAAACATGATTTAGACTAGAAATAGAGTGCAATATTTTTAAATGTCTAAGGAAATCAATCATTCAGACAAATAACCAGCAGCAGTGGATTCTATAAAAGTATCTTTCCATTAAAATTATTTCTTGCAAGTTCTATGTTTTCTATTATGAAGAAAATTAGATTAGTCTGTTCTAATGGTCTTTTATGAGTTGAAGCTAAGAGTCTACTTAATGATGTGCTGCTTTATTAATTCCTCTTTTGGTCCAGTTGGAAAATGTACTGGAAAACGTACTAACAATCCACTGTTGTACCAGTGCAGGCTGGAAATCTCACACAGATACTAGTTAATTAAAAATAGCAGTCAATAGTTTCCCTCTCTAATCTCAGCTGAACAAATGTGCTCTGTTAATAAGCGTTCCCACTGTGGTATTTACAAACACCGTGCCACTCTGTAACAGGCTGTTCTTACATGAAGACTTGGGCTTAAAATATTTACCTGTTACCAAATCTCCTCCTGCATCCTTTGTCCAGATAACCTGTGCAGCTGACATCCAGAGGCAAAGCTAGCAGCTGGCCACTTCCTGATGGAAATTTCAAGCTAAAGTGCCATATCCATTTCATATCCATCCCGAGATCCTCTGATGGATATGGAATGCATCAGCTGCTTAAAGGAGCAATAGATGTCTGCTCTCATCTCCCTGAGTGATGCTGATATAATGCCTTTCTTCTCAAATTGCTTTGAGGGTCTCCCAAGTGGCCAAGGCAGCCAGCAGAGGCAATGAGAGGGTTCAGTGCTTTCAGCCTGACCATTATACAATTATCTCTGTCTGATATACTCTTTCACAATCATCTCAGCTGACAGACATAAGTCTGTTCAATGCTCTATCAATTTGTGTAGTATTTCTTCCTGTAATCAAATGTCATATTTCTGATCTAGCCAACTTGGGCTTATACTGAGACCACTGGCTCCAGCTTTACCATGAGCCCTGTGATCTCAGTGCATACAGAGATTGTCCTTTCTCTGAGCTCCACAAAAAAGAGCAAATGTATTTATTTGGGAGGCACTGGCTACATTTTTTTTTTCCTTAAATATATGCCCTAGCACATCTCAAGTGATGCCTGTAATCTGTAGTTTGCTGCCTACACTGCTGACAGTTTGGAGATCAAATAACGACCTGTGAGAGGTGTGCTGATCGCTGCAGACCTGCTTATCTCACAATGCCAGGGATGTGCAGCAGACTCACAGGCATCCAGCACCACTCAACAGCTCATTAATCAGCAGCCTGCTGCTCTCCTGTCTCTGCTATCCCACACTGTCAGGAGCTGTGTTTCCATGAGAGCTCTCAGTGAAGTTGTTCCTAGGAATGGATACAAATACCTGTCTGGCTCCTTTCCTGACTGCAGAGCGTGCTCATTGACAAGAGCCCACACAGAGCTCTCTGGATAAATGGATGTCATTTCCCTCAAAACAACAACAACAACAAAAGTTGTACATGGAAAAGAACATAAACAGATTCCTCTCACCAGTTCACTTGGAGTTCAGCATGATCACTCCAAAAGAAGGAAACAAAACACAGAGGGGCATTTCTAATGTTTCCTAAGATATGTGCTTTTTTTGCCCCTCTTTTTGCCAAACAAGAAGAAAAAGAATTAATTCCTATATTTCGAAAAATAATGCAAGCAGTCCAAGACCCAGTTAAACAGAAGGAACAAAAAATTTTCTTCTAAATTGGGCAATAACGAAAGTGTACCTCTCATAACCTTGCTTTGATAAACAGGTAAGTTACCTGCTTTGGGGAGCACTGCCTGGAACTTTCTTCTGCGGGTTGCAACTTGAGAAGAAGAAAATGAGGAGTGGGAGGCTTTGCCAGGAATGCATGGGGGCAATGAATGTGGGACTACAAAGCAAACACTCATGCAAAACAGAGGGGAGGCTGGGTAAATGTGATTTGCTTGGCAAAGACTTAGTTATGATCCAAGGATTGAACCTGCTGTGTTTATGGAAAACATTGTTCTCCACAAGGACTTTTTGTTAGTGAAGTATAAACACAATGCTGAACTGAATTATGAACCAGGAATTAGCTCTAACTGAAGCAAGGAACAAGATCAGACATGAGGACAGAATAGGGGTCTCTTATTAAAATTCCTCTGCCACATTTCCTTTGGACATCCTATATTTTGGTGTTTCCTGCTGGGATTTGCCATTCTTTAAATAGTTCTTTAAGAAAAACCCCAAAGCACAAATTTCCATAGAAAACATCCAGAACAGTCCTTGTCCATTCCCTTGAGAATGCTCATACTGTGGGGTTATATATCAGGGTACTACTAACCCAAGAGCTCTGGAAAAACCCCAAATATGGTGAGAATGAAAAATCACAGAATGAAGAGTTTGTCAGTCACAGTGCAGGACCTTCCTGAGAATGCAGGTCTGTTCCCAGCTACATTACTTCCAGGAAAACAGCTACCCCACATGGAACACCTGCCATGCTGCTAACTCTTCGTTCTGATAAATTCTCAGGGAAAAGGCTTTCCATTATACCCAGTTAATTTGTGGGCACTAGACATTGTGCCATGGTGTGATTTGCAGAAATTAATCTCCCTGTGGAAAACCTCTGGTGTATCATCTACTCCAAGGGAAGATGTAGGATGGGGTGGGATGATGGAACAGTTGAGAAGATGTAGGAATTTTCACTGTGAAAACTATTATTGACCAAGCAGTGTGACAGGCACACATACTCAACCTGTTGGGGATTTTTTTAAACAGCAACCATCTATTTTGCATACTTGATTACATATTTCAGTTAGGGAAAAAAGGTACCTTCTATTTTAGAGTTGGAAGAAAAGCCATTATTATCTTGCCTTGCAAAATCTACCAGTGGATATATGAAAATTTTTCAGCAGGTGACAGTTCATTTGTTAAACGTGGCACAGACAGGATGGGATCCAAAGGAAATCAATTATTCACTCTGATAATTTTCTTATGTATTATTTTTAGGACATCTGTGCTCAGAAATCAATTTAAGTCAAAAGTTTGCCATTTCAGATACTGCAAAGTAGTACAAATAACAACCAAAAAAAAAAAAAAAGAAAAGAAAAGGCAGACAAACTTTTAGGATTCTTGTATGTTATGTAAGCTTTAGGACTGATGATGGAAAACACTGGATTAAATCTCAGAGTAAATGGACAGAACTGTTAGCTCTTATTCGAATTTGGCTAGTGGATTGTGTTTTTTCTTTCACAATTGCTATCTGATTGTTTTTCTAAGACATTTAAATCTCTTTCTTTCTCTTAGTTTAGGTCATGGCAGCTTTACCATTCTGTGCCTGCTGATGTAGTAAGAATTAACAGTATCTTTGAATGCTCAATGTAAAATTAACAACATTTCCAATGTATTCCTGCAGGAAACACCAGCAAAGTATCACAATCTGATTACCCAGATAATTGTTTCCTTCTCATTTGTCCTTTTGACTAGTGACCAAGGCACTTTTTGGACTGTTTATCTTGTATTTCCCATAAATGAATGAGTAGTCTCAGTATTTTCTTTACTTTTTGGTCAATAATGAGACACACAAAGCCCACCAGATAATCCTGTTCATTTGCCTACATCCACAAAGTCTGCTCCAAAAATCCTGAGAGCCATTTCCTAGCTAGTACCTTGCAACTCTGTCCTCCTGGCAGAAAAACTTATCCTCAATTCTAAATTCTTACAATCTTTCCACAGTTATGTATGGACATGCAGAACACACCAAAAAGAGCACATGCTTTTTCTAAAATTGCATCTCTTGCACCTCTGGGATTTTCAGTGATAACTAGATGCTCTTTTCAGTCTAAAGTCCAGCCACCACAAATCTCAATTATGGGGGAAATGAGTGAAGGAGTTTAAGCAGCTCCTCACTCTGGTTATTATTATCTGGAGAGTGCAAATTCCATAGGAAAAGGAGCCACAAGGAAGGAACAAGTGGTGATGGAGCTGAGGGCAGGAGACATTCACCTGCTCCCCAGCTCTGGGGGGAATATCACCTTTATCCTGTCTCATCTGCTCTGCCAGATTGGCCAATTTAGTTTTCCTGCTTTTGGGAAATGGAAAAGGCCACTCAAAGTCATTATGGATTCCTGAAACAGAACATTTATTTTTTGGCAAGTTGTTCAAAAGCTTGCAATTCCAAGAGGAAAATTTAAACTAAGAGTTTAGTCTGTCCTGAATATTATTGTCCAAAATGTGAACTAATGGCTCCATTTGGAACACACCTCCACAAAGGACATGAGTTTGCCTGATGAGAGGGAAACAAGAGCCTTGATTTCCCTTGGTAGCATCCCAAAGTGTGAATGTACTGCCAGTGAATGTCCTGAGAGGCCCCTGTCTCTGTGATCAAGCTCTGCAACACCTTTGAGGTGATTATCATGGGTAAAAATTGGTCAGGTAACATCTGGCTGATTTTAACATGGTACACAAAACTCAGCATAGACATGTACCACATATTTTCTTGAGACAGTGTTAAGCAAACAAAAGAAGACTAAATAGAAATATTTTTGTTTTGAAGAGTTTGAACTCATTGTTGAGTAATGTGATGCAGCCATGTCGTGGCACATATGCTTCCAAGAAAAAAACCTCAAATCCCTCAAAAAGGCAGAGGATTGCAGAGCATCCCAAATTATCATCCCATGACTCTTAGTGCAACGTGTTAGAACAGAATATGAAGTTTAGGCAGCAGAATGCTATTTTCAGCAGGCTTGATCAAAAGTCATGAAGCTTCATTTCAACACAAAACATCATCTGTCAGTTCAAAGAAGAGAATGAATGATAATCTTTGTTTAAAAACTGCCAAGGAATGATTCAACACTCATCAACTCCCTCCATTCTCATTAGCAAAAATCTAAATATCCAATTTAGCAACCTTTCTCTTTAGATGATGGTGTGTTACCAAATTCATTTCATAGAGAATAATTGGTAATAATACTCCCCTTCTTTCTGTGAAATCCTGAGATGTTTCATAAAATAATTTCCATTTCATCTGGAGCATTTTCCCTTCTGCAGTACCTGTGAATCAGCCCAATTGTCTGCCCTTTTGAGAAATCATTACTCTCTAGTGCAAACCATCTCTTAGATGCTTTCATTACTTCTGAAAGCCTTACCTCCTGATGGATGGAGTGTAATTGAGCACAGATGCTATTTGCCATGAATAGGCAATCCAAACTTCCAAACAATTGCACAGCATTGAGCTCCTCCGAGTGCACAAATAAGCCTCTCATTGGTTTTAATTTTTATCCACTGGACTTGAAAATCGTAGCCACATGAAAAAATTACCTGAATTTGAAAAGCAGAGGAAGTACTGAATGTCCTGAAACTGCAAGGATGAGTTGATCTTACCTGCTTTGAAAAGCCTCCTGCAGAACTCCTTGGGGTCTGGAATATTTCTGGAAGGTACAGAAACAAGATCTACTTTGTGTACACTTGGCGTGAGTTGTCCAAACAGAAACTAATTAAAATTTTGACATTTCAGAGTAGTAGTTGGTATTTAAACAGAAATATTTCCAGAGATCATTGCACTTGATATTGAACAATGCAATTACTGACATCAGAAATATGTCATTTCCATTGTGTGGATTAGTGTGCTCAGAGCGATGCACGAGGCGTATCAGCAGCACTAAAGAGCAAAGGAAAAACCAAGCCACGTTCAAAAATTCTGTAAATATCAAATACATTCAAAAGCATGACCTTTTATGGACATCCAATATCTTGGATACTTATTCTAAGTTTATCTGAAACAACAAGAAATCAAATTTGGAAAGAAGCAACCCTGAGGGCAGGATTCTTCTTGGCATTTCAGAATTCAGTTTTTTCTTCTCCTAGATAACAGAGTGCTCTCTGATTAATTTGCACCCCAGCAGAAAATTCCTGCATTTTTCAGTTGAGGAAGGAGCCTCAAAGAACTTACTGTTTAGGTTTCCAACTCTGCTGTTTTGAGTATTCTTGTAAGGAATTACTTGTGGTAAAGATGTCTTTCATTGAAATCAATGGATTTGTGTAGATATTATACAAAGTCTCACAGGTGAAGCAACCCTGCATGTGCCTCCTCTAGGAACAATCACAGAGGAAAAAAAGAAAATTACCTAGCATGAGTTAATGATGCCTGTCTATTCAGAATACGAGTTTTTGGGGGTTTTTTTGCCTTTGCTATTTCTCTTTTGGAAAGGGAAAGAGGAAAAATGTAACTGGCAAGGCTGTCTATAAATCACCTTAAAGAAGTATGGCAACATTTGGAATACATATGCTTTGCAGTTTTAATGTATTCTGCATATTTTACATACAGGCAAATAACATTTTTAAACATAATATTGGATGCAAATCTAGACTTCTGTAAACTTCTGAAACTGCCATTTTTTATCAAATTCTTTGTCCTTTTTAAAGAAGCCACGTGATGAGTGAAAGAAAATTAATACACAACAAAACAACAGTACTTTATCAGGTAAGATACATAACTGTGTTAATAACTCTGCTTCTGTCTCTCCACAAACTCAACACCTGCTCTTAGATTCTACTTCAGATAATTTTTGCAACCTTCTCCCTTATTCATTTTCATGTGACAAACATTTGACAGTGTGTGACTGTCCTCTAGCTATCAGTCAAAAGCCTCCTTCCTTAGGAGACTGACAGCACATCACATCACTGCAAAGCAATCTGCCTGGTCAGTCAAGTATTTTCTCAGGGATTTTGTCAGGAAATCCTATCAGAACCATGCATGCAACACTGTCTGTTAATGCAGGCAGTTATTCATGTTTAAGGGAAAAATAAAAAGACAAAAGCTCAATTACTGAATGCTGCAGTATAGTGCAATAACCTTTTAACAAGGCACATTTATCATGCAACAGTTTAATATTTAGATATGGTGGTGAGCACATTTCTGAATAGAGATTTATTTCATTCCAAGTTCATCTCCAAACACCATACTTGGTATTTCACACTTTGATAAATCTGTTTGGTCTGACTTTATCCCACTTGAGTCTTGGATTTCCATACTTTGATAAATCTGTTAGGTCTGACTTTATTCCAGCTGAGTTTAAGCATGAGTGATGTGTCACAATTCAGCAGCACTGGTTCCTCCCTAATCAGAGTACCAAAGGCAGCAGAGATGCTGAGAGGGTTCAGTCATCTCTGGAAGTACCTGCTCTTTAAAGAGGTTCTTCTTTAAATTGTTCTTTAAAACACCTTGGAGTTAACCAGAGTGATTGTGACCTCTTGGCAATCATCTATCTCAGCACCAGCATTAAAAGTAATTTCTAAATTTTCCCATGTGAAGTGACAATCTTTTATTGCCACAAAACTTCCATCATGCCACACTTTTTGGAAGTGTAGGGATGCCGTTTTGTGGGTCACTAGCTCTTGGGGTCAGATTTTAAAAGGCAGAGATACATGTTTGAGTTTTAAGACTCCTTTGTCTTCCTGTAACACTTCCTTTAGAAACAGAAGGTAGGAGCTCAGGCACCTCTTTGCCTTTCTAATTCTGTAAACAGAAGTGCTGCAGAGGCCTTAAAGCAGAATGATTAACAGCAACCCTGTAAGCACTGAATGACTTAAGATTTGCACCCCCATAGTAAGAACAGCTCAAAGGAATGAAAATGCAGAAGCATAATGGAACAGGCCCTGGTTCCTAATGTGTGCTTCTGTCACAGGAGAGTTAACATCTAATCAGTTATTTAAATTAAAATGTCTCAGCATCAAATATAACTAAATGCCTCAAGCAAGGATATTTAGCCAGAAAATGCTAAAACACACATCAACGAATATTTCAAGCTAAAGGGTATGAACTCAAGGCCCTAAAGGTGAAAAAAAGCTCTGAGTATTTTAGGTTTCAAAGCTGAAACCCACAGAGGAGTTGATACATGCCAGATGCTAAAGGGGTGTAAGGTTGGCTCTTGCCTGTAGCAGAGGGATGATGGATACAGGTACAGAAATTTCAGCTGCTGTGTGATTAGGCTACATGTGGAAAGCAATAGGGGGATAAATTGAGAAGAATTTGTAAATTCAGGACTGACTCAATGATTAAGGCATCTCTTCCCTCTCACAAACACCCCAAAAGCAAAAAAAAAAAAAAAAAAAAGTCTTTAGCAAAAATACAAACCCAGTAGGAATTTTTGATCTCAGCTCCTTACAAAGCACACATTCAAGAACTCCTGTGTGTGTATTCAGCTCTTCTGAAGGAGGGCTGAGGAAATAATGTGAATATCAGGGGTCATATGGAGAATGAGGTCTAGTTAAAACACCTGAAATCACAATTGTTTATTACCTCAGACGAACTAATTGAGATAAGCAGTCCAGAAAAAGACAACTTTGTTTTTAACTGTGCAAATTTACTGCATACCAGCAGGTTAGGTTGGAGAAAAAGTGAAGGAAATGGAGTTCTGTAAGGAAAGGGCTGTGTTATCACTAGGCTGTCATTAACCTCTGGGATTTTTTCACACAGTCATGGAAATCATCCCTCTCCAGGCTGTTGCAAGGAGGACTGACAAGGTCTCAATGGACTGACAATTGTCTCATCTCAGAAGTGATGCTGAATATCTGCCATCACAACGGGTGGGACTGGGAAAAAAGAAGGCTGGTAGGACTCAGTGTCAAAAAACAGAGGGTGCACCTTCAGGACTGAAGCACAGAGTTAGGCTACAGGACCAAGGAAAAGATGAAACTTGTTTCCATAAAAGACAAGCTCATGACATCTGAATGGATCTCAATCATGTGGAACACAGTTTGGCATATATAAATCTGGGAAAAGCATGAATCTTGTCATCCTGTGTAGCTGGGAGAGTTTTGTAGCATAACATGAAAAATAGCAAAAAAAAAGGGTATGTTTTCACCTCTCTATCTTCTTTTCTGTCTCAAAGGCAGCAGCACGTGCTGTGAGCTACTGGGGCGAGGGCAGGAGCACCAGAGCAGAGCTGTGACACCATCAGGGGCTGTGGGGCAGTGCAGTCATCTTTAACTCCAGACAAGATGAGTTATCTGCACTTCAGCCACGTGGCTTTGTGTGTGTGAGAGCCACAGCTGATAAGTGCACAGAGCTGGAGAAAGCAGCATGTGCAGCGTTAGATATGGCAGCCTTTAATCCTGGTGACCCTTTGTTCTCATGAATGCCTGAATTTTGCCACGAGATAGACTCTGCATGTCTCTATTAGTGGCAGCAGAAAGTTCCAGGGGCCAGTTCCAGTCTCCAACAGAGATTGGAGATTGGTTTGGAATCTCTGACAAACAGAGATCTCAGACAAATCTTTCTTAAATATGCTCTTCTGGAGGGTCAGTCACAGGCAGTATCCAGACTCTAAAGCTCCCCTGAAACAAGAATGAAGCAATCCCAGCTCCATCCAAATCCTACATTTTTTTTTAAGAGTGAGGTGAATAAACAGGCAAAAACAGTCTGGACAGGTCAATTCCTTTTTTAGATGATGTCTAACTCCACGAGCTCTGACAAAAGCAGACCTTCACCAGTTTTGAGTGGAAAGGATGACAAGAACTCATTCAGATTTAGTCTTAAACCAAGATGGTGAGAGAACTGTAAAATAAGCTTTTCACAATCAGTCTGTGTAGATCACTTCAAAGCAAGAGTTGAGCCAAAAGAACCTGACCTGCATCAGTCGTTTCATGAGCTATCTGCTCTCTCCAGCAGACTGTGCATCATTCTGGGGGAAACTGGATCCTTGTTATTCAAAGAGCATTACACTGATGTTTGAACTCTAAGGAAACATCAGGACAGGGTTTGCTTGTGAAGTGACAGGGAGTTCAAGGGTCCCTTACTTTTACTAATGATTTTCTGAAGGAAGCCAGGAGGATTTCAGCCTTCTTGCAGCACCAGACACCAGGAGAAGCTACAGAACTGAGAGACCCAGAGAGTAAAAGGTAATAGAAAAGAAAGCAACTCTTGCCATCTGAAATTTAAAAAAAAAATCCTCATAAATACATTTTTCTTCACAAACTAGGAATAAGACAGGGGTCAACAGGGAGTCAGCCAGTTGCCCAAAGAGATAAGGGATAGAGCTGCTTTCTTCCCTGACTCTTGTTTCCTGTCTCTTCTGTGGAACTTTCCCTTCATCCTCTTTGTTGTATGATTAATATAAAGCTGCATGTTTCTTGCAGTAACTAAGTAGATTAGTTTCTTGTGAACAGAACAGCTGCTTTAAAAAGGCCCTGTATCACTCCTGAAAACAGGAGTTAGGCACCTAAGTAACTTCCTAATCTCTGTTGAAAATTTCACCCTTAGCATGCCACACGCTTCTCCTCCCCATCTGCAGACTGGAGATAAGAGCTTCTGAATGTGGCTGCTGCTGACATCTCGGGAATAAGAGAGGTAGAGGGAAAAAAACACCCTGAGCAGCAGTGAGCACTCAAGCTGCTATAATGGCAGGGCTGCACCGATAGCATCCTCCTTTGTACACTGTGGAGAAATGTTACTGCTCATCTTATCAACCCAAGTACACTGATTCTCAGCAGTGCACAGTCTGACCTCCCATGGCTTCTTTGAACCCTATGAAAACCTATCTATCAAATCACTCAAATTAACTGGAGCACATTCCTGCTCCTATCGGGCTTCCTGTGCGCCAATGAAAATGAGAATTTACTTAAATGGAAAACCAGGCAAGCCTGTGTTCTACAGGACCCCTTAGAAGACAGTCTCAGAAAGAGCTGAGGTCCAAGTTCAGTTCCCTGCTAAGCAGAGCTGACGTTGAGTGCTGTGTTTACCTTTCAAACTGCCTCTGTCTGTGCAAAGGAAAACAAAAGCAGCAGGCTAAAGTGTTATGGTGAACCTGAAAGTAAGAGTTTCTTTCTTGTGCAGAATCAAACCCCGAGTCCACTCTAATTTGGACTTTCAACTACTGTAAACTTTAAACTACTGTAAAGGGCTAATAACACTTAGAACTCATGAACGTTTTCTAATCAGTTGTGGTTATCTCAAACTATGCTGAAAGATTTCTTTTGTCTGCTGCTAGTGAAAACTCAACCTCAGAGGCTTGGAGGTCTCAGTACCTGAATTGTGAGGTGAGCCTTGTGCTCTTGAGTTGATGCACAAACAAAACATTTAATTGTGAAATCTGAAAATACAATTGGCTTTATAAATTTAAAATTATATTCCTTAATCCTTTTTTATTAAAACCAAAATAATTTAAAGTGCCCCTTCCTTTTAAATTAAATTTTTAATGGGCTTTGTGCATCAAGAAAAATAAGAGTGCCATAGTGTTTCATGTCTAACACTGCACCTACTGGATGAGAACCACCAGTGGAATGGGAGAATTTGGCACCTCTTCCTTGCTCTCAACTTCACACCACCTCAGGTAAAAGTTGTGTCCCTAGGTCCTCTAGTTGTAAAAATGACTTTCTGCTCTGTGCCAATGAGGAAACCCCTGTTTATGAGGGAGTGCATTTTTTTTTATATTTATCTGAAATATAAATGACCACCAGAGCTGGATGACTCCATCACCCATGGCATCCCTTCAGATACTGCCCCTTTATCTTGCTTTGGAGAAGGCAACTCTGTTGTCTACCCAGCACTTTATGAAAGTGCTGTGGAACTTTCCCTTCATTCATGTGCATGTTGTCTACACAGCACTTTCTTTTTACAACTCCCACGAGGATGACGCCTCAGCTTTTAGCTTTTGTACTTTTCAGATTCTTTAGTGCTTTGGTGAGTAGGTCAGCCTTCTCAAGGCATCTGGGCACCAGCTGCAGCAAGCATCAAGCTGCTGATACTTCTTAAAGTGCTTGCATACTGGTCAGCCACACCACTTGTGACAACACCAAGTGCTGTGATAATGACACGAAGCAAAGCCCTGCAGGGAAGCAGGGCTGCCCCATCCTAATCAATCAAAGCCAGGGGCAGCCAGGCTCTCAGCACCTGGAGGGCACTCCAGCCTGAAAGACAGCAGAGGCAAAGGGATAATGCTGGGCTGATGAGCAGAGCAAGGAGAAATGCAGGGAGCCACTCAACTTGGAGTGGCAGGAGCAGAGCAGTGACCACACGAATGGGAGTTTGTTCGTTCCCTGTTTCTAAACAAAGACACAGAGACAGTAGCTTAGATCTGAACTTTTAAGGGCAAACTTTCCTGCTGAGCAAAACACAAGCATCCAGAGTTAGAGCTGAGGAGCTCTGGAATGTTAGAACTCAGGTGTGTGAACACCAGTGATAGGAATCACTGCCCATGGCCCATCGGGGTGAGGGTACACTTGCTGCCTTCATTTGCCCGTACCCTAAACTTTCCACTCCCTGAAATTCAGCAAAGAATCAGAATTTATGCCCCAGAGCCATTCCCTGGAGACCATCAGTCCAAGTCCACACATGCTGGGTTTGGCTGAGACAAAGTTCCTTTTGTTCACAGCAGACAGTGTGGGGCTGTGGCTCGCCCTTGTACTGGGAATGATGAACAAAATCCAACCTATCCCAGCGCAAAGCAGCCCACTGTAGGTTAGTTACATGACACAAACATGGATACAGGACACATACAGATATATGGAACAACTCCTACCTGGGAATGAGAGGAAGCAGCCTTGCTCAGACAGGGTATTCCCATCTTCTACTGCAGGAGGATACCAATGATTATTTAATCAGTGCAAGGCCACATTCTATCTGTGAAGCCTCCCTGTATCCTTGTGACAGTGAAGTTGGCACAGCTGGCAAATTAGAGAAAAAAAAAAAGCCATTACAAGAGGCATTCTGAAAGTTTGGGAAACTCTGAACAGTATGAAAGACTAAATATTAATTATAACAAGTATCATTCAAACAACTTATAGGACTCTGAGGTGCTAATGAATTCTGTTAAGAGCAATAATCAGGTTACAAATTAAACTACTGGATTATATATTAGACAAGCTTGAGCTGGTTGAAGCTTTCTGTGTAATGAGGTTATTTTTGCCTCTTGATAGAATAAATCTAATTTTACGTGTTTATTGTGACATCTGATTAAAATGCTGTATAGGAAGAACAGTAGAGACACATTTTGGAACTCCTCAATGTCCAAGCTAGTTTTAAAAAGAACATAAAGTGCTCTTTTTGAACATTACTATTTTTAAACCATTTTTAAGCAAAAAAATACATTTAAAAAATTAAAAGGGGGAAAAAATGGTAGTTTATTCTTCATCTACATTAAATTTATACATATTCATGTTAAGCCTTAAAGCCTGATTTCTTTTTTTTAATATATGGATTCTAAAGTCCTTAAGTCTTTAATATTAGCAAATCCCAAAAAATCACAGATTTTCCTTTTGCTTGTGTGTCTGGCAGTGCTACTGAGAGGTGCTGTTAAACTATTTTGGGACACTTTGATTTAAACTGAAATGAAAACTGTAAGTGAAAATAAGAGCTGTGAACAGTGGGATGAGATGGTTTAGAAGAAGAAAGGGGAAAAAAAACTTTCTATGTAAACAACAGGCAGGGACAATCCATGTGCTGCTGGTGAACAAAACAAATGAAGGCTGAAAAGCTTAAAGATGTAGAGTTTTAAGCCACTAATAAACACACAGAATGTGACATGTTAAACTTGCATTACTTGAAGTAAAAACAAAGCAATAATGGGGAAAAAACACCAACCAACATAACCCCACCCCCCAAAAAAAAAACCAAACCCAAAACACTTTCCCCCCACCAAAATCCCAAGTTCTATCCTCCAATCAAACAACTGTAAAAACCTAATCTCAGTGTGCAGTCTACACAGAAATAATGTTCCATTCTAAATGGGGTTTTCTCTATTTCCATTGATCAGCTATCATTGATTCCATCAGGTTTCCATTGATTCCAGGCATCATATGAAATATATAAATATATTCTTTTCCAGCTGCAACATGAAACAACTCTATTTGCCTTGTATCAAATAACTAAGAGAAATTTTGCCCTCACTATCCACTTATGATTCTTCACTATTTGTGTCACAGATGACACAAACCTCTATATCTGCATGAGGAACCATAAAAAGTTCCTTGTTAAGCAAACACTATGAAATGGTCAATCTGTTGGATTGACTCACAATAAGTGATATGTTTTTTGCATTGTAGGCATCGATTAGTCACTTGAAGTGTTGGGAGATTTTTCAGTGTTCATTCCTTAGGGGGAAAAAAAAAAATAGTCCATTTGCAATTTTCCAATTTTCCACAAAGAATCTTGCTGTTTGCATAAAGCAGTTTCCAGCAATTGTCATGTCTGGAGCAGCAGCTTTCCATTTTTACCTTTCATTAACTGAAGCTTTAGAGAAAGTAAAGCACTATTTTATTTTTTTTTCAGTTTAAAATTTATGGATATGAAATGCTGGGTTTACTGCTCAGAAAATGAACACATTAAAATACAGATAGTGGTATGTGCATAAAACCACATAATTCTGCACAAGCCCTGATATTCTTTTGTCAAATGACTTTTAGAACCTACCTAAAAGCAAAAAGACTAAATGAAATATGACCAAAAGATTAGGTTGTGAAAAATTATATGTATTCTACTATAAATACAATTACATATGCAACTTTAAGTTATTTGAGCATCCAAACCAGGAAAAAACTCCTGAATGGGTTTTCTAGTGGCAGAACATCTGCACTGACATGCAGAACTCAAGATTTGGGTTGATTTTCTTTGTTCCCACCGGCTGTAACAGCAGGCAAATTTTCTTGTAGCCCAAAATGGAATGTCACCTCATATATAAAATCAGATAGTACTCAAAACAAAGTTTGCAGTGGCCAGACTTAATAGTAAAGCCTCAATGATCATTGTAACTGTGCAAATACTAAAAGATTGGGTGCGGTTTTTTTATTACTGATTTTCCCATGTACTTATAAAATATATTGAAACAAGGGTTAGGCCATGTCAGAAAAACAACCTGTGCATCAGTAGGCTCCCCCAGCTGCTGCTGCTGCCAGTGCCCTGTGGAGCAGGCAGGCACAGCAGCCCTGGCTGCCAGCTCCCTTTCCCTGGAGGAGAGGGAGGAGGTGTGGGAAGCACGGCCAGACCTGCCATGTTCAGAGCTGGAATGCATCGAGATGTGCTTGGAGCTAATTCTTCCAGAGCTCTGGGTCATTTCCTTCTCATTTCCACCTCCTTTAAAGTGCAGTTGAGCAGCTCTGCTGCACACCATGACCATATGGAAGCATTACTCTACCCCCCACTTTTCCCAGCCTTCCTGATAGAGTGAGGAAATTGCTTGACATTTGTATTTCAGCTCAGATTGGTTAAAACAGAGAGGGTGATTGTGGACAGATGCTGGAAACAAAGGTTGATCCTTCCTCACTGCCATTTGTCCTGGCAAACTCTCTGCACCAAAGATAAACCCCACATCAGTACACTTTAATTCCCTTCCCCTTCCTGAGGAGGAGTCATCTAGCACTCACAAACTTCCCAAGGTGGATTCTTTATCCTGGGAGTCTATTATGAGCATTTTTTTTTGCACTTACAAAGCATTTCACAATCACCTATAAAGGAGGTGAAGCCTCAGAAAACCAACCTCCATAACTTCTCTAATACACTCCTCCACGTGAACTTTGGACTTTTCCAAGCATCTCTTCAAAGATTCCCTAACCTGCCCTGGCAATACAATGGCAAGAGGAAATTTACCTAAAACATTCTCCTGAAGAGCAGAGAAAAAAAAAAATTGAGTTTCAAGTGACAATCAACTGAGCTGCAGAGCTCCCTGTTCTTTGTCATTTCTACAGCCAGATCCTTGAGGGTTTTTCTTTTTTTTCCTGTACAATTTGATTTATTCATTCTATTTCTGTGTGACATGTTTCTACAAGCCTCATTACACGGCTATGGAGAAAATACTGCAGATGAATTTTTGTTATCTGAAAAATGAGAATGCTTCCCATGCTAAATGGTTCAAGGTTTGTTAGGTAGGGAAGTCATTATGTAAAAAGAACTCTCTTGCAAAAAACTCCAGTTTTTTGACACCAGGCTCTTGAACTTCTACAGCTAATGAAGGATTCTACATAATGATACTGGACCTGCACATCCTTTTGGTAAAATATAAATAAGGAACAAAAGGACACATAAGGAAATTTTACTTGAAACAGAAGTGCACAAAAGTAATTGAATTATTTGACAGTTGAGTTTCTTATATGTTTTTCTTCCTCAAGGGACTGCCTTAAAATTAAATCTTTAATGCTGACTGAAGTATGATTACAATTTTATAATCCAGAGTGCTCTTGTACATCTGTTCTGAGGGCCAGACCCCAGGTGAAGTTCACATTATAGGACTTAGATGTCCACATGTTATTTCAGAGGTACATTCTCAGATCCTTGCAACCAATCTTTGTGTCTGAGGAAATGAATAAGACTAATTTCCACTTTGGACTGATTCTGAAAGCAATTAGTCAAATTGAGCTTAGCAAGAAAGCACCACACATATCTATTTAAATATAAATATATATATTGTACTATAAATATAACATACATATGTTTTATATGTAATATATATAGAATATATATATATTTAAATATTCTCAGCATTTAGAACTCCAACACACTCACACAGACACAGAGATCTGCTTTTTTCCCTGCTGTGCCAGTGCCTGTGCATACACACATGAATACCTGCCTCAAGCCTGTTAACTATTGGCTATTTTAAGCCATTCCTACTTAGGCTCTACATGTAACAGAAACAGATTAACATTTTCTTTCCAGGAGCAAAACTAGAAAAACCTCTCACACTTACAAATGTGCCTCACTGCCAACTCTTGAGCTGGAGTCATCAGCACTGAGGGAGAAGGAGGACTGAGTCCTGCTCTTTTTTTCCATGTTACACCTGCTAATTTGGAGAAGCCCTGGATGTTTTGAGGTCTACTCAACTTTATTGTATTGCTTCCTGTATTAACAGAGACAAGTGTTTTAGTTAAATAAATGTGCACGTGGAAGAAGTTTATCTGAGGACTCCATACATTATTCTGTTATATATGCACATACCAGTTTCATTAGAACTAACATTCATACTGCAACAAGCTATTGCTGGTTTTATTCTGCCTTTGCTTAGCGAGTAGATGTTCTATTAAAACTTTCTTTTTTCCCATTCTGCAGTTGTGACCTTGGTTGTGTTTAATGACTGAGATCTTGCAGGTTAAGTAAAGCCTTTCATTTCAAAGCACCGTGTGAAATCTCCTTACCTACAAGGAGAAAATGTTCTATATTCCTGTATGATATAAATAACCTCACATCCATGCTTTGTGAAGCATTAGCAGAGTTGAAGTTAGTCAAAGTCCTGTATTCAGTGCTCCCCTCAGCCTTTCTGAGTCAGAGAGAATCAAAGAGAGATACACCCAGAGAGCCAAACCAGCACATCAGAAATCTGTGCTAGAAATCTGTCACCAGGACTGCAGGCTTTGCTGCAAACAGCACAGCAGTCAGCAGCTTGGGCAGCCAAGAGAGCAAGCAAGGTCACTCAAGGAGCTAACACCACAGACCAAAAAGCTGCTAGAGAAGGACAGGAATTGTAGCAAGCACGTTGAAATAACACAGAGGTCACAGTGTACGCTGCTGCAAAGCCCCAGGACTGCCACTCCATCAGGGCTTGGTTTAGTCACCAGCCAAGGAGTTCAAGAGATTGGAGGACTTGCTTCTTAGCAGATGGAACAGAAGCTGCCCATTCATCTGAATGTTAAAAAAAGTTAAGCTTTATTTTACATTGCTACATGGTGGCCAGCAGGCCATGATCTTAGCCACCAGAGGAAAAAAAATAAAAAAATCAAAACATTTTTTTCTTATGTCACCTTTATCTTATTCATAAAAGCAGTGCTTCCTTTGAGAGTGACTTGTATTTGGACTCGAGAGAAAATGAACAAATGGATCCCCCACAGAGAATAGCAGAAAGTGAGCTGCAGTGACCAAGTCCTTTGTTTTCAGAGGTTTCACTATGTGTTTTTCTTCCTTTTCTTGGAGGTACCAAGAGAACTGGGAGCTCTCCCAGTCTCAAGAGATGAATGCAGGCAATGCAGCAGATGTGCTTCCTGAAGAACTGTGTTTCCCTGTTTTGCTCAGGGAATTTGATCTCAAAAATCACACAGGACTCCACCAGCACAGACCTGCTCCTTACTGATGCTGTACAGAGAGCAGCAGCTCATCAGTGGTTTATCCACTATGAGATGTTTGAGACTGGAGCTGGAATTAACTTGTTAAAAATGTGGGTTTATTGGATAAAAGAGCTGATTTGAAAGCTCTGTATGATTGATTCTACCGAGGCAGTAATTGTGTTCATTACTCCCTTTTCATGTAGGATCTCAAATTCTCTTCCTTACTTGGAAATTACTTTTCCTGGAATTCATTCTCATACCAGGTCCTCACCTTCCTCTGAGGACAGAGTAACTGAACAGAGCAGTGGTTGTGAGACCACTTTAAATAAAGAAGAAGATACTTCTAAGCTATCAGTTGGTAAATGAGAGCTGTCTGATTTGAGATGAAGACTATTTTTTTTTCCCTTAACAGGTGGTAATGCCAAAAATCTTTCTAATTTTATTTTTTCTTTTATGTTCAAATAACTCCAGAGGCATCATTGGAGGGGGAAGATCAGAAAAATGGACAGAAGCTGCAAGAAAAACTAATTTTAATACTGAGGCTTATGACCATCACACTTTCAATTAGTCTTTTCATGACCCCTAATAATCAAGTACTAATTGTCTAGATTTTTCTTAATGAAACAGGTGTGCAATGGTATAATCATATATTATCTGATACATTTGCTTGCTTTTCTTTCTCAGTCATTGACAGACACACTGATCTGACAGCTGCTGATAAACCTGTCTGTCACTTTGAATTAATCAAATTTTCACACAGATAACTGAAGACTTCCACACCACAAGGCTGATCAAAAGAATTTTCAAAACAGAAAACTAGATTTTTTTTTATAATTCCAGTTGCAATTGCAATCACGCAATTTTTAAATTTTGATATTGTATTCTGAAAATAATGTCATATTTTCTCTATTTACTGAGCATGCATATTTCCTTCAATTAAGTTACCCAGTTTAATATACTGATATTATATTACCTGATTAATTTACATAATTTTACTTTGCTGTTTACGGACATTAGTTCAGTCTAAGAGGTACATTTCAGAAAGACTTGGTTTAAAATATAACACCACTGTTTTAGTCTAGAGATACACAAAAAAAAATTAAACAGAGCCAGGAAGAGATTGAGAGACTGGGGGATGTTTTTCCAAGTTTTTGCATTTTCTCTCTAAACTCAGAACCTGGAAAAAAAAAATTTAAAAAAAAATTTCTATTTCTCATGTCACCCGTAAGAGATAATTTTTACTTTGTAGTTTATATCTACTTCAAAGTGCTTTCTATCTGACAAGTACTTCAGGCAAGTTTACCTTCTGATTTCTGATCTTGCAATTTGAAACCCTTAATTCAAATACTTACAAAGCTCTGTCTGCAAAAACGAAAGGATCACTTGAACTGCAGGACCAGAGATGAAAATTGTATACAGCTTAGATACATTTTCAGATACTGGCCTACCAAGTGCTATTGGCAGAACAAATGTTCCCCCAGTTCTGAGATGCAATTTCTTTGCAACACACCTAGAAGGTGAAGCTATTTTTATAAGCTGTAGCACCTGAGCTGATATGGGGGATCCTTCTTGAGTGGCACTATTAGATCAGGACACAGCTGGAAGACTACTGTGCCTTATTTTTTATCTCAAAGTATCTCACTGGATAGCTCACTACTTGAGAAGTGGCTCAGAAACTTCTGCCTTTGAAAAAGTGAACTTCCTTACTACTTCCTTACACTTCCCATTGCTTTGAGCTAATGACTGAAAAGCCAAATAATCTACTGCAGACAAGTAATTTGGGCCTTTAGCATTTAGTGCTATTATTTTTTTTCTTGAGATGCATTATAAAATCCTACATGAGATTTTATTGCACCCATTCCATTAGATCCTGGATGAATCTTGAAGCCTAATTTTGACACTAAAACAGAACAGAATGCATGCCAACTGGCAGAAATAACACATTTAATTTCATGTAAAAGCTCTGTTCATATATTAGTTCTCTGTATAAGCAGATGTGATCTGGAAGATGCTGGTGTGGCCATACATTTCACTGCTTGCTGGAAGTATGATTAAACCTAAAAACAAAGTCACAGCAGGATATGATGCTTGTCTAGGGTTCTTGGGAATATTCCCCAGTGACCAAGAGAGCCATGGTCTCACCTGCCTGTGTGTGACAGGTAGGACAGTGCCACCAGGATTTGTGCACAGCTGCACAAAATCAGGGTCTGCTGCTTCATGGAGCACAAAAATACAATCTGAAAGAAATACCTACAAAAGTGCTCCATAAAATGATCTTAAATGATCTTTGTGTTTGTTTGTTTTTTTTTTTTTGCCATTCAATTGGTGTGCAGGAAGTATCAGATCCCCATTTAAGACTGATTGTCATTACCTGTCTTTATGTTAATTTTAAAATAATGATTTGAGCACAATGAGAGTTACCCTCAGGAGAAAGGAGGCTAGGGAGCACAGGAGAGTCAAGACCAGTGATAAAAAATTACAGGATGCTATGACAGGGCTGCCTGAGAGTCTCTGCTTGGTCTCAGAAGAAAGTGATGGTACTCCAGAATGTGTCAGAAAATGAGCAGAGAATATAACAACAACGTTATGGAATTAACTGGTGTTGAATCCAGGGAAACTCGTGATGGAGAGCTGAGCTCTCCTCCTGACAAAAGCTTTTGTGCAGGTTTTGCTCCTCACTATAAGAAAGGGCAAAGATACAGGTAATTTTCTTGATTCAGCACAATAACTTGCCCATTTCCTCATTTCATTTTAGCAACAGATTCTCTCTTTCCCCACCAGAACCATTCTCTCCCTCCAGCAGAGATAAAAACATGTAGCGAGCAAGTGTGTACAAAATAGCAGTACACCAGTGAGGGTCTGAAGTGGAACAAATAAAAAAGATGCTTTCAGAGCTTAGCTGAGTTAAGAGACACATGGTATGAAGAACAGGCTTCAAAAGACAGGAGTTTGCTTTAGAAAAACATCTCACATCTCTGGGTTAGAGAACCAGGTCTGGAGAATTTCAATCTCTAAAAGATCCAAACACCATAACTTGTCACAAGAAAGTTGGGGTTTGTTGTTTTGTTGGGCTTTTTGTTTGGTTTTTTTTTTTCTTCCTAACACAGCATCAATCATAATTCAAATGGAACTATTCAATATTTTCCACTGTCAGCTTGCCAGGTTGGCTTAGAGATTTAGCTTAGTTTTCAATTTAACTATTTCTGTAGCAGAGATGAATGAATAAGAAAGTAATGATATCTTTATGAGGCTTATAAGTTGAAAAAAAAATTGTAGATTTTTTAACCCTTTTAATTGTTGCATCTGTAGCTATAGCTGGGATAAGAAACAGTGAGGAGGTGTTAAAATATTGCAAAAATTCTTATCTGAAACAGTTAGGAATCTGATTCCATATCTTTTCTAGTTCATTTGGCATATTTCACATAATGATTCAATAGGAATAAATCTTAGGTAGTTAAATTTTCAATGCTCACCTGAAAGGCACCAGCTAACCTTCTGTAACTTAGCACATTGATGTCCTGGTCCAAGAGACCACTAACTGGGAAAGCATTTTGGCTGCCTTATTTTTTCCATACATAACTTCACATTACTTGTTCAAAACCTGTGGTTCAGCAGCAGTGATTGTACTGACAAGCATCAGGGAAAACAATCTCACCTGGCTCACTCTCTCCCAGGAGCAGGCAGCCCTCTCCCCAGCAGGATTCTCACAGCTCACACTCCCCCCTCCTCTGCCAGCACAGATTTTTAAGCAAGAACGTGAGGTTGTGGCTTGTGTGGAGATGTAGTTTCAAATTTCAGGAGTAAAAAGTTCAAGTTGTTTACAAGATATTGCTGCAAATAAAAACAGCAAAAATTGCAGAACATACATTAGAGGCATTATTTTATCTTTTTTTTTTTAATGTCCTCTTTCAGACAAGACCACCCCCAAATGTGAATAAGTTCATAGAGTATTTTTTATACTCTCTCACTTGACCAGCACAAATTGAATAAACCAAATTTCTGTTCCACTTTCAGTCAATCTACAATTATTCCACTATAAGTAAAACCTGTCACAAGAATATTTTTGAGCATATACACATTGTTAATCTTAAATCAAACTAGAATGTTGTTAGAATACTTAATTCTTTATTTTATTCCTTCTAGGCCATGTTCAGAAACAAGAATTTTCTTTCAAACAAATGTCAGAATCTGTATTGTGCATAGGTAAGATGATCTGAGGACCTGTATCTGTGGACATTTTTCAATAATTTGAAGTTAGAAACGTGCTTTAACTATTATATATTTTCTTTTCAGGCTGAGCATGTTTAAAAAGTCCTGTAAAGGACGATTACACAAAATGAAAAGAACTTTTCAGAAGAAGTCAACGTTAAACTGTCCTCAGATTTATTTTTTTTTTTAAATGAGTTTAACTTCCTCCTTCAGTAAAATATACCATAAATAACCCAATCATATAAATTAGCCACGTAAGTAATGAAATTTGGCCCCTAAGGCTCAGTACCATTCCTGCAACTTTAGAGAGCTGAGCAACAAAGACACCAAGGCCAAAATGAAACACAATAATGAAGTATAACACGCATGGACAAAAATAGTTGTTTCAAAACCCATTTTAGCAGCTGTAGGGAAAATAAGTCACAGATTTCTGCCAGCCTTTGGCACTTCTGAGAACAACTCCAGAATTCTTCTCAGCCATTTCTGCAGTATCATCAAAGACATCTGGGCCAACTAAAGGCTGTTCCTCATGCTTGTACCCAGTTGTAAGTGCAGCACAACTGCAGGCAGATGCAGAAACCAAACTCTGCCCCTGGATTTTAAGATCACTATGTAATTTCCATTGCACCAACACTTTGTCCATTCTGTTTGGAAATTATGTCAAACTGGGCCCTGAGGGGTCAAAAAGTTTTGCCCCAGCTCTCAAAGGAATCTGAATATGTGAATGACTTCCTAGCAGTTTGTCTTTGCCTTTAGGGGATGCTTCACCACACACATGTGTTTATAGTTGCCTAGTTTTACCAACTTGCTTATTCTAGTGGAACATCAGGGAAAACAGCAGTTTAATTTAACATCTCTGTTTATCACAGACTTAGCTGTGTTACAAGACCTTTCCAATTTCAAACTGAGTGAAACAAATAAAACATAGGTGCCAGGTTCATTAGCATTTAATGAATAACAAATTAACTTGCCTCTGCTAGTAATCTGAACTTGTCTTACTCCTGAGTTTTTCAATTATGTTATCTTCTTTCATGCAAATTAAAGGACTACACAAGCACAATTAGATGTGGCAGCTACAAACAACTGGAAAAGAGCTCAACAAAATAAATTACAAAACTCTTCTTTATTCCAGCCGAGCGTGTATCAATTCAGATAACTGGCAGCTCTCCTCAGCTTTTATCTATTGCAACCCAGACAGGAAACAGGCATTAGGTTTGTCTTTCTGTGGGAAAATAAGCAAGCCCTTGGTTCCTCCCCCTTGCATTCCCTCTCCTTTCCCACTGCTTATGGATTCAGCTCCTAGCTATGGAACTGATGCACAGCCTTGTTCTCTGTTTGACCCAGATCTGCTCACTAGCATCCATAAATATACATTATTTTGCTGATCTTAATGAATTCTCTTTTGATGACATTATTTGTCTTAAGATATTCAACATTTTTCTTGAATTTCAGTTATGTTTGCCTTTAGCATCTCAAGCTCCTGCTCTCTTCCTTCAGAAGCCAGCTACAGGGCAGAAGAAAGCTACACCATAGGGAAGCTTTAAACTTAGATATTTTTCCATCCCCCAAAAAATTTAACTGCATTTTTCCCTAAAACCTTGTCCTATCTGTTCAGAGGCATGCTGTTCCATAATTTTGGCTGTCATTTTTGAATGATGCTTTAATTATAAATGTCATGTTCAAAAATGTTTCCTTGCTCTTAAGAAGTCAGTGAGTACTTTTTACATTTAACTCCCTCAGATACAAGGAGAAAACAAAATGTCTGCAATTAACAATAAGCATTGCTTCAAAATGACAGGTTTTAAACATTTTAATAATAAAATGCTCATTTAGATTTAATAGCAAACTCTTCAAAGAATTAAAATAATTTAGTCAAAATTCACTACTGATTTCCCTTTGCAGGTGAGGTAAAGCACTTGAACCTCTTTTGTTCAATTGTGCTGCTCACAGATGATGTTTGGCCCCTCTGAAAAGTAGAGTATCCAATAAGCTGAACCATTAATCACACTAAGGAACTGAACTGATGCTCATTTCGGTCTTTGTATTCCTTTCTTAGGCAATTCTGCCTAGAGAGCTCATGAAAATTTTGTGGGGCAGGGGTTACCTGACAGTATTTAACAGCTGGCGCCTACAAAGTTTATACACAGCCAGAGGAGAACACTGCAAAGAGGATGCTCTGAAAAATACACTGTGGACTTGCTCTCCACCCAGAGCTTTCCTCCCCAAAGCTCAGCTGTTGCACCCCGTGACTAATGAAGGCACAGCTGATAAAACACTCCCCTGAGCAGAAAATGGGTGATCTTAAAATATATTAATAAAAACTAGGTAGAATAATTCACAGATTCCAGTTGTGGGTGAAACAATTAGACAACAAAACAATGGCTGAAGTTTGTGGCATTAAAGGATCAAAAAGTTGTGCGTTGACAGTTCCTTGTTGGGGTAACACGATGCACCTCTGCTTTGGGGTTAAAAATTAGAATAATCTATGCAACAGGTGCAGACCCAAGAAACCTTTTTTTTTTATAAATTCCTGGAGTATGCTCTAGGTAGGTCAGTGAGAGACACTGAGAGAACAAGGAAAGCAGGCTGATTCAACACAGAATTAATCTTTAAAAGAAGGGGACATGGAAGCCTTCTCCTTTCCTTGTCAGCAATAGTCACTGGTATAACTAGGGGTAAGCAGGCCATAAAGAAGCTGTGACTTCTTTGGGGAAGCATTTTTTCAGACAATCTTCTCAGCAGTTTATGTCTGCCTTGTACTTAAATGCACATTTTGGGCACTGCTACATCCGTTATAATTTCTAAGCCAGTATGGAAAGTGATTTCACAGCAGGAAGAAAACTGTGGAATCTGCAACCCAGTGCAGAAGCACACTGAGCTGTTGGTTTGTTTTTTGGTTGCCTTTTTTTTTTTTTTTTTTTCCTCCTGTAATATCTCATTTCCTTTCATGCTCTAAGGTTCAGCAAGAACAGATGTGAGATGTTGTGATCACTGCTTTTTCTGCAAGGAGAATGGTTTAATGGTTCTGTATTGCAGACAACAGCTTCCCACGCTTGTTTCTCTGATCTTATCAAGGTTGCAAAATATCTAAGCAGAAAAAAAAAATGTATTTTGATGTTTGCAGCCTTCTTCACAGTTTTTTGTTTTGTACTGATTAGTAAAAGCAGCAAGTTATCTTGATTTTTAAGTGTAAATTGGAGCATAGGTAGCATAGGAAACCCTGGGCAGAGAAGTAAGCTTTTGGGAATTTTTAATATTATTAAAGAAGCTTGCAAAAGTAGGAGACACCACACAGGATGTAAAAGATTGAAAGGACTTTTGAAACGAGGACTATAACAAAACCCCTTCAAAACAAAGGGAAGAAATTAAAACAAAGCCTGGAGAGTGGGGGAGGAGGAAGGATGGGTCTTTTAACCTGTGAATGTAAGGAATCCCTGAAAAGGGAACACAGAGGCACGACACAGGACCAACCAGCACTTTCCTGGCATTATTCACATCAGTTGTTCTGCTTCTTGGCTCTCAGAGAGTGAGAACCTGCTCTAAGGACATTCCATGTGTTTGTTAGGAGTTACAGGTGTCCTAGCCCACCTTCAGAGAACTGGATGACATTTATGGTTCAGTGTATGAACCATATGGTCCTTAAAAATGTGCTCATAACACTATAAACTTGAATGTGGAGCCCTTCTATTGTGTCTTGTTTCATCTGGAAAAGCACAAAATCTCAAATCTAGACTTGCATGCCAACTTAAAAATTGGTTTACACGAACTTTGGGTACATGCATGCAAACAGGAGCTGTAAACCCACTGCAGGTAAATTTCAGTGTCCACCAAGGGCAGAAACAAAGATTTCATTTGTACTAATTCCCTGCAGAAAACATCAGATCTGGGAGTGCAGTGTTACTGCTCAGTGCCTCATTTCTGAGCTGAATTGGGTCAATGACCATCTGTCACATACAAAGCACAGGAGCAGAATACCCTTGGATTTTCTGCCCTTTTTCTAGGGATGGTTTGTATCACATGTATCTGATAATGGCTCTGCTCATTCCCAAGCTGTTAACCTGTTATTTGCATACAGGAATAATCACATCTACGTGACTGTCTGCTTTATTTTTAAATGTATTTGTCATTCTCAATAATCAGAACAAAATTATGAATTATGAAATGTTTCTAACAGCATATTTCAGTTTCAATTTAGTTCATCATGCTGATTTAGTTTTAATTCAGTGCAATTGAAGTTACATTTCAGATTTTCTCTCAGTGACTGAAGTCACACTATTTTTGCTTTGATTTCCCATCCCTATTCTCCATCACAGCTCTACGTTTTTAGTACGCTCTTTTTCTTGTGTCACATTGATTTACAGCTTACTTTGGGAAATGCTCACTCTTCAACATTGTGATTAAATTATGGGGTCGATTCAGATATATTCCTCACCTAGAAATTCTCTTGGCTTCAGTAGGAATTTGCATGTGCAAGGAATGCAAAAGTACACCACGTTCATAACCAACACACAGAAAAAAAATCACAGCTCTCTTACTGTGCTCTTCCCTGATTTTCATCCCATTCCAATAGAATAAATTGATGGAAATTATTTTTTACCATTTCATTTAAATTCTATTAAGTGCAATCTTGCATATTTGAATAGCTTCATTAACCATTTTGAAAAACATCATACAAATATATTTGTTTCTTAGGAAGTGTAATCTTGGAATGATATTTCCTGCTTTACTGTTTTGCACAACTCTTCAGAATTATGATGCATTTCAATTGACTTTTCAATTCATGTCATCTCTTGGTTCTTTCTGTGTTCTTTTGAGAAATGTTTCTTCACTTCTGTACTTTTCACTTTTGTGTACATCGAATTTGGTTTATAAGTACATTCCTGGTGGATCTTTGGCCTTCATCACTAAGCCTTGAAGACAGATAACACACAGTTAATCAGCCAACAATCAGTAAGAGAATTAAAGGCAAGAATAACTAGAGATTGGTATGAAAATAAATGGAATAATGGATCTCTCATTGGTACACTTTAGTTTTGCTTTCTCTGACATTTTGCTGGTTAGAAATCTCTACTTGTCATCTGCAGTCCAGAGATTTTAGACTTCTGTGAGCAGATATGGATAATTGTGCATGCAAGGAGGAAAAGTGGGAGTGTAGTGGTCCCTGCACCCACATTATCCAGCCAGCATGGCCAACAGCTACAGAACAACATTTCACAGAAGTTTTGGCTGTTACTGTGAAGTTTGTACATAAATGGGAATGGAGAGGGAATGATGAGGGTCAAGCTTCAGAAAATTCTTCTCAAATACAACTCAATTTCCTTTCAATGATGTAAATTGCTCTGCAAGGGCAGGCTTGACAAATCATTTCCTCCATCAAGGCATTACATCAGTTTGTGGGATAACAGCACATGCAGAAGAACTCTTTTACTTATTCTTCTAAAGGTAGTTAAACAGGAAAGGACCTAAAAGAGGTTGGCTTAAGAGCTCATTTTAAAAACTAATTTTAGTACAATATTAACTATCAAATACAAATAAAGTACTTCTCTTAAAAGTCATGTGCTTTTTGGATTTTCTGCATACCAAAAGCACTTTTGTGCCTACTGTAAGCACTTTATCCAAAGAGACACGGGCAATTTGTCTCCATTCCTTATGCTAAGAAAGATTTAAAAATTTAGTTGGCTATGAGCACCATCATTTTGATGAGCAGAATTCAGCTCGGAGGTAGAAATTCCACAAATATTTATGCAGCTTCTTTGTTTTCTTCTTTTATTTTTCTATGAAGAATTTAATTCCATTTTCTATTTTTCTACAAAATTCCACTGACAATAGTCTGTAATATATCAGCAAAAACCTTAGAAACAGACACAGAAATCTTAATCACAAAGCCTTAAGAATTTTTTCTAAAAAAACACCACCATTTCAAAACAGAGTGGTATTTTTTATATAAAATAATTCAAAACTGAAAAGCCTATTACATTCCTCTCCTTTCTTTCATCCATTGTATTAGCTGGAGTAATTCACTCAGGGAATTAAGTGTAAAGTTCAGGTGGGGAAAGACCAGATTCAACTTCTTCTTAGTATGTCTTACAAGTTTGTGTTTGGTGAACAAAGTGGCACCACGTGCCAGAGTCCAACTCTCCAAGCTGCTCAGTGCTCATTTTGAAAACGTTTTTTCTTTTTCTTTCAATTGTCTCAAAATTTATTTCCTTATTCATTCCATGCTGATGAAAGGCTCTGCAAAGCAGCAGCAGTAAAATGAAACACTCACTCAGGGTTTTATATATAAACAGCTGGAAAATGAGCTAAATGGAGAATTGCATATGCACTCTGCAGAGACTGAAATTTTAAAGTGAAAACTGATGCAGTTCAGGCAAAACAGGAAAGTAGCCATGAATAATGGAATTAGGTGAGATACAGTCAAACCTCTCATTCAATTTTTATCTTTAAATCACTAAAATTATTTCTAGCAGTAATAGTGTAGGAAGTCATATGCTGTTTCAGCAAACCATTCGTATTTAATTAAACTTATAAAGTATAAGTCCCAAGTTATCATTTTTGCCTTTTTGATTCATGCTATGGTTCATTTATTTTAATGCCTTTGGGAGTTTTGCCAGTTAATAATGGAAGAGGCCATTTTATTATGAATTGCTTCTTGCTTTTCCATCCTATGTATGTTTTTATTTAGTTCACAGTGAAGGGAATTTTCAAATTTCAGAGGGTCTACCAGTAGGCAGAGCCACTGCCAGCTCAGTGAGGCTCAGAACTCGATGTCAAACACAGGGAGACAGTTCTCAGATGGGTGGATTTGGGTATCTGTGTGCTGATCTTTGATTTGTTTGCTAAAATGTGCTTCTGCGACCGATGTGCCATAACCTATCAACATCTGCAGGGAAGTTCTCGCTGGCAAGGCACCATCCCTGCAGGATCTGCAGTCAGCAAGTGAAGCTCACTCATGCTCTCTGCTCATAAAATATTTTTCCCCCTTGGGGGTTTCTAAAACAATGCATTTCTAAACCAATACCCTTAATAGCAAGATGAAGCAAAAGTAATGTTTTCCTTGGGTTTCTTTTTTCCTGGACAAACTAAATCAATGTTCATCAGAACAAATATAGTGTTACAAAAAAAAAAAAAAAAAAAAACCACCAAACCCTCACAGACATTTTTCCCAGGAGAGGGAGAGGAGGAAACAAACAGCCTCTATTTTAATTGACTACATAATGACTCTGATAGTAGGAGATATGTTGGGAGAAATCCTATAAATATATTTAACACCTAGAAGACAATATAGGCCACCTGGTGTCCCACATGTAAGAAGGAGGGACCACAGTGATAACTTTAGCAGCCAAATCAGAGCTTCCTGCTGTGCTTCCTGTTACTATAAAATAGGATTTATATGGCCTAGTAATCTGTCTGGTAGATACATTTTCTCAGCAATATCTATAAAACCACAACTTTAGTTGTGTTCCAGAGAGGCCTCTGATTGTGCTTAGTGGCCATTTCTCATTTCCATCTTTGTACATCCATGCTTCAGAATCTGATTTTAACATACCAGTAAAGAATATTGAAAAATTCATTGTAACACATTTCACTTGGCAATAAATCTGATTAAATTGATACTATGTAGAAACCCTTATATTCAGAAGATCTGAGGATAAATTGTCCTCCCCTGGATTCTACTCTGTGTTATTCAGGAGTTCTGATACCTGATGATTCTTTTCCTGAGACTTACAGTTAAAACTGATATTTTGTTTTATTGGCATTTAAATAATGATAATTTTAAAAAATGTTTAGACCAATCAAACCTATAGTTTCATTTCACCAAACATTCATGAACACTAAATATTAAAAAATAAACCAGCAGAAAAGTACACATATGGAATGATCACTGGTGCCTACCTGTATTTCACCTTCCCTTTAATGATATATCCATAAAACTAGTCATTAATTTATTTTCATTTTCCTGCTTTCCATCAAACACAATGGCTTTTGACTCTTTCCACCTCCAGCAGGTACACTGAGATCTGCCAGACCTGAACCTTTGAATTGGACAAAACATTTGTACCTCCACCAGTGGCACCTGAATCAAGGCCACCATCAGTCACATCCTATGGCACCAACATGAGGAACAGCAAAAGGCTTGGGGAAGCTAGCAAGGGAGAAATGTCTCCAGGAAATAAATACACAGACTGCTGAGTAGGGATTTCTGACAGGAAGAGATCAGATATTCTCCATGCTCTGCAATGGGCTTGCACACAATCACCTGCATATTCACTGGCAGCCTCTGTGGAGCCTGCAATAGGAATGACACCATCAGAGAGCTCTGATGGCTGAGGAGATCCAGGGGATCCAGGAGATCCTAAAGCTTTGGATTTGCAAAAAAATCCCACACATTGCTTTGATTTTTTTAAGATTTTCTAAGCTTTTTGATGTTTACATTCTTGTAACAAACTTTCTTACACACTTTCTGTAAATAACTTATTGTTTTACATTCTTTTATAGAAGAAAAGAAATTTGATACTGTTAGTTGGTCCAGTGTCATTGGAGAGGTGGCACTTTCACCCTACAATCCACTGTCACTTTTAAAAATCTGTGAATGTCAGAAAATAAACTTTCCTTTTTTCACCTTGAAAACAACAATGTTTGCAAGCCGTGTTGCTTTGTGTCCTGTAGTGACACTCATGTGCAGCCAGTACAAAGACTTGAAGCACCTTTTAATCCCTCTAAGATACCAGGCTCCTGTCTTTGTGCCATCCCAGCATCCATGTAAATAAATGCCCTGTGCACCATCCATGGGCACACACAAACACCCCAGCATGGCTTTGAGTGCTACAGACCAATTTAGATGCAGTTCTCACTCCAGCTCTGCAACCCACGGCCTCTGATTCTTTTCAGAGGTGAACTTTGAAATTTATCCAACATACTTTTGGAGCAGACACAGACAATCTAACTTCCTTGGAATATATTTGTCTATGCTGCTGCTATAAGGGCTCCAAATTAAATTCCCTACAGGGATTTTTAACTGCACCACTAAAATGTAAAAGGGTTTTTTTTCCCCTAGTAACAGCGACTACAATAATGACTGTTGAATTTGGTTTTGATAATGACAGATGTTACAAAGACAAACTAGGAATGCTTAATGAGATTTTGGGTGCCATATCCCACTTTCATATATGTAACCTATTTTGAAATTTGTTAGCAATAAGACTGTTTCCTGCAACACAAGATACAGCTTTTCTTATTATATTAAATAGATTTCTGTATGGCATCAGACTCTGTCTATAAGTTGCTCCAATTCAGTGTCTTTATTTGAAGCATTGCAAAAAAAAAAATTAACTTCTTGTGGTGATATATAATCCTAATACATAGAGAAACAGATGAACACAAGATCAGAAGAAGGGAATTTATACAAATCCCTGGCTAGGTACAATTTGTTCTCTCCCTGTTGCTATTTTATGTGTGGTTATAGAAATGTGGTTGAATAAAATGACAAAGCATTCTATTTTGATATAATGATGGATAAAAACATGACTTTTTTTTTTTACTTAAAAGTGCAATTTCCTTTTTTGAAAAAGTGTAACACCTACATGGGGTAGGAAGAGAGATTACAAAGTTCCAAAAAGAAGAATACTGAACAGACTGAATAAAATAATCAAATAAATAATTAAGTAATACTGGATTCTGGTTATATTTAGAAATATAACAATGGAGATATGGGTACCAAGGCTATTTATTTTTTTTTTTAATAGTTGAATTCTTTTAAAAACCTGTTCCTTACCTTCTACCCCTCCTTGCCCATTTCCATCTTTTTTACTAGAAAAAAAATACTTTGGTTTATAAGGAGTTCAAGAATCCCTGTTCATGTAATAGATTTTGGAAGTTACAGAAATAGGCAGCATGTCTGAATGCTCCCAAACGTATTCACAGATTCATAAAGCAAATGCTGAAGGTTCCATGTGGGTTTTAATTACAATATATTATTAGATTTCTACATAACTTAATTTGCCACATCCAACCCAGATTGTGCTCTTTATGTCTTCAGAACACACAGCCCACTTCTAACTCCTGCTTGCCAAGGAGGGGCATCTGAGTCACCTCAGGGGCACAGATGTCAGCCCTCAAATGCACTGAGTTGCACCCAGAAATAGAAAAACACACTTACATGCATAGAGCTGATACACAGGAATGAGCAGTAAGCAGCTCTAAAGACTCTAAGGTTTCTTTAGAACACTGGGTTCACTCCACTCTCTTTGAATCCCTAAGTTTCTGGAGGGAGCAAACTATCAGTTGTGTTTCCCTCCTGAACCAGCAGCAGTGAAATATTTTCAAAAAGAGTATTTTTAAAGAACAATTGTGGAGCTCTATCCATGCCCTCAAGTGATATTTCCCCCACCCAGCAGCTACAGTACAGAACACAGAGAGCAGGACGAGATGGCAAACTGATGGCAGCCATTTGAGTATCCTCTGAATAATTAATAAATTAGATCTATGGAAACCATTTAGAATGTCTCATTAAGCCGATTAACTCCCTATTTCATGAGCAAACACTGGGTGTTCTAACAGAATGGAAGGTAGGAACTAGTAGATAAATAACCGTTATTAGAAGAGCTGAGATTAAATTTTTTTTTTTTTTTGGCACAATTGCCAAGCTAGAGAGAAAGTGTTACTTGAAAGTCTCAGGGAGGACTTTCAAAAATTGATGTGACAGAAAATTAGCATGAACTATTACAGAAAAAAAAAAAAGATAATCTGATTATATAAAAGTGTTTGTGACAATGGAGCTAATAAGAACACTATCTAATTTGTACAGGCCATAAAATACAGCAGCTGTAATTAAAGCTACAGGTAAATCTCCAGTTCTGCTGAGGATTTAGTAGCTGGGCACAGGCACAGCGGATTAAAGCGTGGCCCCTTGGGAATAAACCTGGTGCTTCCAAACTGGGAAGAGCACTGACAGGAGAGGATGCTTCAGGTGGCATTTTATCATCTGTCTGCCTGTGTAATTTCAGCATTCTTACCATAGTGCTTATTGCATTTTAAGTGATTAAAGAAATAAACTTCACACAAAAAATAAACTGAGTATCTCTGAGTACTTAATGAGACTTTCTAAACTACTGTCGTCCCCTTTGTCAATTTAAATGTGGACTGGCTGCAGAGGAATTAGACATTTTATGGTGTACTGGAATTAAATTAATGATAATTATTTGGTGATGTAAAATTAATGCATTTTAATCAGCTATTATTAGCGAATCCATTTGCATGCTATTCTTTTCCTCAAGTACTAAACACAGAATAAGGATGTAGCAGATTAAAATTTTGTAAATAATTGACAGTCTATTACCTAATATGTTTCCATCTACACCTGGAAAATTTCAAGAGGTGAGCAGTTTATTTTCTCAGTGCACAAAAGATGATTACAGAAGAACCTAGAAAGAACATTGGTGTCTGAATGCAGTCATGTTCTGTGGCCCTATTCACTTTGCAGCTTTTCCCAGGATAACTGAAATTCACATTACATGTTCTTGACATGATCCACATGTTAAGAAAAAAAAAAAAAGCCCTTTAAAATCCTTCCAAAACCTGCATCATCATGCTGGGGATGTTCTAAAACGTCTTGCAGACACCAAAACTTTGGAAACAACACCAAACCAGTCTCATATCATGCTGATATGTAGATTATAAATCATGCTCTTTCCTAGCAATAAGAACTATTACTAAGAATTTGGAAGCCTTAGCAACATTTTCAGTAATTAGATATTTAATTCTTATAAAATTAGCCAATGATCTTAGCTCAGCTCTCTTAGCTGCTCAGTGGTAAAACAGATTTTCAAATAGGCGGTTGGGTTTTTTGCTCCTTTAAATAAGTCTCCAAATTTATGCTATTTGGATAAATAAAAAGCTGTACCTATTTTCAGCAGGCATTAGCACAAGGAAAGTTTGTGTCTTGCAGAAGACCAAACCCTGCAATCATAACAGGTCCCCTCCAGTCATATTTATAAATGAATCTCCAAATTATTACTTTTATTGTCCCTGATGAGTGCTACTTTGCATTCCAGTTTCTGTTATTTATAGCACAAAGCCTCAGGGAGTGAGTACAAACAACATATGGAAGATCTACCAACTCATGCATAATCCTTCAGCTTGACTTGTGCTTCCACAGGGATTTGGGTACTAATACTGAATTATTTCCTTATTGGTCTGGAACCCTCTGAAGGCAATCCCCATTTTTCAAACCATGTGATCTTTATTCAATGAAGGGGGAAGAAAAAGAATGGAGCACAAACTCAAGTCATCTTGTTTAGTTGGTGAAGAAGCTACACAGCACTAATGTTTTCCTGATATATTTAGGAAGGTTCTCGTGTCACCTCAACCGACACACAGTGTGAATTTGATGTAGTTTTGGGACCAGGCTGTTCAGCTGATTTGCACTGGTCTGATGGCATAAAGCATACAAAAAGCCATTTTTCCAGGGCTAGAGAAACACTCAGAACAACAACAACAAGAGTGGGTATTTTTTCTCCTTTAGAAAAAACACCTGGAGCAAAGATCATGGTGAGAATGTCCCTGCCCTTTTGTCATTTCTCCCAAGTCACCCAACCCATGTAAATGCAGAGTTACACACAATGCTTGTGTCTCAAAGGTATGGGGAACAGTTTGCATCTTGCACTTGGGGGCTGCCTTGTTTAGGAAGGAAAGAAAAGGGGTGAGCAGGAAAGCAGCAAGAGGCACCTGAATGAGGAGGCCAGCTGAACTCAGGGGGATTTGACCCTGCACCCTCCAGGGGCTCAACACCAAGGGCTTGTCCTGCCTGGGAATGCTGAGGAGGAGGATGCTCAGGCAGGGGATGCTCAGGCAGGACATCAAAATGGATTATTGCTGGTGGCGTTTGAGAAGAAACACTGGCAGGACTATGAACTATAAGCCAAAAATCTCTTCTCTCATTCTCAGTAAAAGAGAATTAATACTCTCAGTGGAAGACATAAAATATATCCTGTCAAAGAGAATATGATTTATTGCACATTCCTTTAACAGGTAACAGTGTTCGCCAAGATACTTCAAACATCAAATCTGTTTGAATTAAAATGTGGTCTTTTCTGAAATGACATTTCAGAAATGTAATAATCTCTCTTGCTACAGTTGTAACTTAAATGTCTATGACTATTCTGCATTTGTAAATAAGCTTCAAATCCCACATTTGATTCCTATAATTTTCCAAAGAGAAAATGGAAGCAACTATGCAAAGTTCCCCCTCATCCCCTTTTGAAAGAGATTAACAACCATATTCTGTAATTCTGTGATATTTTCCTCCCTCTGTCTTTCCATAAGTTTTATATGACCAATGCCTGATGCTACCTCCCAGTTGAAGGCTAATCTTTCCTCTAGGGTAGCATAACACTGCTGTGGCTTATTTATAAAAAGGAAGCTGCCCTCAGAAATTGTACAAATGCAATGTAGTTAACCTCTTGCTCTTTCCCTCCTTCCCTCTCTCCCTCACCTCAAAACTTGAACATGGGCAACAGTTCAATGTATTTTTGAGCTACCACCATTTTCACTGAGGTCACTGGAGCCTTTTTTCCTTCTTAGCAATCAGATTTCACAATCTGTCAACCATTTTACTAACTTCAAGATGGGAACTTTTATTTGTTCCCTTAAGAACAAACCCTGGCAGATAAATACAGAGGGTAATGTTCTGCTCTTGAGTACAGCTTTGCCAACAAAGGGTTTTTCAAGCTTAGACAATGCCCTGGTCCTGATGAAATGAATATTTGCATGTTTGTCCTTATGCTTCACCATATGTCATTGCCTGCAATGATGTTGAGTAATACAGCTGTCAGATTAGCTGATATGGCAGCTACTTTAATAGATTGAACAAATAGAACCTGATCACTTTAAATTAAATATGGGCATTTCTGCCATATGGTATTTTTCAGGGCTATAGCGCCGATCGCAAATATAGCCACTGTCATAAAATAAACTAAAAATCCTAGAGAGACTATTTACATAGACATCACAATATTGTCTCTGACAAATGAAGTGGAATTTCAGGTAAGGCAACTTTGTAATCAGATTTCAGTGTCTGGGGAGAACTCATTTTGCAATTTGTTGTATGGCTGTAAAAACAACAAATAGTGCATTTTATTACTTGAAAACTCAATTTCCTGAAATTACAGCTTCATTTTTATGATGAATATATCTGAATATGAAATGTATATCAAAATATATGAAGTATGAAAATACAAGCATTGTTTCTGAAATACAAAAGTCCCCTCATTATATAAACAACTGAGTAGTTACATTGCAATTATTGTTTTTATCTTGTTTATTAATTTCTGGAATTCATTGCCCCAAGTTGCTTTGGATGCCAGGAGTGTAAATGAAGGAAAATCCCTCAGGGGTAGGCTGTTCATACACACAGACTGGTGCAAGGAGCCCCAGATGAGAGGATATATCAGCTAAAATATCACTCCCATCCTTGCTCCAACGATATTTTCCTTCCCCAAGTATCAGCTATGGCCAAAGAATGTGTAACTCAGGATTGCCTCATCTTCTTCAGTACCCTCATTTTCTCATTTTTCTGCTCCTCATATTAATTGGCTGAAAACTGGAGGTGGGAGCTAAAGGAGACAGTTCTGCCTCTCCAACACAAAGGCAGCAAAAGGAAAGTGTCCAAAACATCTCTACTTTGTGACAGAGAGACTTCGATTAAAGCCATCACTCAGGTGTACTTTTAAGTCTAAAAAACACCCCCATACTTCAGGTTAGAGATTAATCTTTCATGAAGATTATTTAAATGAAGAGGGGCTGTAAGTCAATGTTAACAGTTGAACTAATATGAACAAATTTTTCTTTACCTGCAATACCTGAATTTGTTGCTATGAAACATAAAACTTAGTAACAATACAGCATGCTTTGACAAGAGCAGTTATATACACATCTTAAAAATCTACATTTCTTTGCAAATTTCTTTTTTTCTACAACTCTGCTCAGATTTAAATCTCTATAACGTCTTCTATTATTTGAAGTTTCCAAAAATATTTGCTTAAAATCCTATTGATTTATTTCTACATTAAGTTGTCTGTTATATAAACACACTGCAAATAAGAATGTAATTTTTTAAATCAAAACTATAAGGGAAGAGCATTGGGAATAATGAATTTTAAGCACAATTTTCAGATCTGATAAATTATCTAAATTATAATGATGGCTAATTGTGTTCTCCCCTTTACAGACAAGACTGAGTTGCAAAGGGGAGCTGCATCTTGGTGTTAGTACAAAGCCCTCAGCCCTGTCTCTGAAATGCAATGAGCAGTAGAAAAATTTGGTGTAGTCCTACCCTGAGACAGTGATTCAATTTTCCAAAGAGGAGAAATTGCTCTTCTGTGAAACCCTTATGACAATATTCCCAAGTGGATAAGGGTTTAAAGGCCAGAAGGAATACAGTGCATTATGCCAGGCTATTAATAACACTTCAGCATAGAGAAGTGTTTTGTCTGACACTGAGGAAAGTTTTTTGCTGGTATTGATCCTAACATTGGCTCTTTATCATCAGTCAAGACCTATCAAAATCACGATCCATTTGAGGGGAAAGTAAAGTCAAAAAGGGGGAAAGAGAAAAAGGCTATGGGGCTTAACTGCAATGTCAGTGTGCTGCCTCTCAATTCAGGATTTATTGATTCAGAAAGCTGTTCTGATCAGGACAGGAAGCTGGAAATCATATCTTTAAGCAACTCTTTTCTAGAAAATTATTTCAAATAATAGTATTAATTATCAGTTTAGGAATTGTCAGGAAATTTGTCAGATGGCAAGACTTCATTGATGACATTTTCTGTAGAGGTTTTAGTTAGCATTCCGAATCCAGACAAATAGAGGGGGTTATTGATTTAAGGTGTGGAGGAAGATTTCTTTTTACAGCACTGTCATCCTCTTTCTTTCTAACCCTTCCCACTCTCAAAGAAAAGACAAAAGGCAACAATAGGCTCCTATTTCAAAAGTTTACTTAGAGATTAATTAATACTATCTCTGCAGCTGCAATAAATTAGTACATTGCTTAGTCATTTACAGTTCTTAGATTTTAATTTTTTTTTTTACTTTTTGTTTTATCAAAACAAAAATGCAAAAAACTTCCTTCTCTCTTTCTGCCAGAAATTTTCCTTTTTTGTCCACCCACTTTGCAAGATAACGTTCACTGTCAGCTCATGGGAACACTGCTCAAAGTGCAAAGCTTTATTGACATTTTTAGTGCTATAAAATCTTCTAACTACAAATCTGATCACAGCTTATAGGAAATTTGAGAACTGGACAGAGACTCAAGATAGGGGAGTGTGACTATGAAAGAAGAGCTTGAAGAACTGAATCTTGTTTTTTTCCTGGCATTCCCAAGGCTGAGATCAATCACAGCCTCATAGGTCCTTATGGTGCTGTTTTATTTTGGGGAGGTAAAAACTGTGTCCTCTTCATTGCATAATATCAGTAATATCAGAGTGTAATAAATCCCCCCCTTTTTTTTTTAGTATATATGAGAACTTGATTTGGAAAATCAACCAGGCTTTTGAATGTTTTCAGCTCACAGTACTGAACCCACCACCCTTCAGTCCAAACAATAATCAAGTTCTGTTCACAGCTTCTCCCCATAACTGTGACAAAAGTGGAATCATTTAAGTTTTTCATAGCTCAGCCTGCCAGTATCAGGCAGTTTTTCTGGTTTCAAAAGGGAGATGGGCCTATGAGAGATATAAATGAAGTAACCTGAGCAGTATGAAAGAAAAAATGTAAATGCAAGTACTTCTTGAAAGCTGCACCATGAAACAGCTGTTTAACTAGAGGAGTTATTTCACCTTTTTCCAATGAAACAGAGGAACAACACAGAACTGAGGTCTAAATTTCAGATCTATCAAGATGTTATAAGATTCTGGTTTTGAAGAACAAATGCTCAAGACGCCCCTCATCAGGTCCCTTCCAACCCTACATACGTGATACTCTAAATTTTGAGTCAATAATCCCTCTGGAGCGTGTGAAGACTAAAGGAAGGCCTAGACTCTACATTATTAAGGGGTGTCCAGGTTTGGAGGTGCCAGAAAGGCAAAGTAATTAGCTGGCACAGTTCGGTGTCCAGATGAAAGGAGCTTTCAAACCTCTCCCTCCTCATCGACTTTGATTCCTTTGTACTCCAGCAGTTCACAGAGAGACTCACAAGGAGAACTGGATACCTATTGACAGCTGAGAGGAATTATTAAGGTGAACTGAAATGAAATGCCCTTGTTTCCTGCACCAGTGAACATCCCAAATGTGGCATCTCTTTTATTAGAGATGAAACTACTCTGTTATTCTCTCCATTCCACCGTTCTCTGAATGTTCGAGATAGCAATTTCAATGGCAGCCAAGGACACTGAATACATTGTATTTCAGAGACAAAAGCCCATTGTGATTGTTCACTGGTATTTCTACCCTGGAACATTAGAATGACACAACTCATGCTAAAATTAATAAACATGTAGAAGTATATATCAGTATTATAATCATCATTTTTAAATCTTGTCTACAGTAGGGAAATATCAGAAGACATAGGATAAAATGAAAAAAGTGACAAGACACTCACTAATCAAACCACTACAATTAATTAAAAAATTAGTAAACTAGCAGTGAAGGGAATATGATTCTAATCTATTGTCCCCCTTAGGAAAAAAAAAATTAAAAATCAGTCCTAAGATTTTTTTCCCCCAAACATTTCCTTGTCTAAGAAACCTCCACAAAATTTGCCATTATGTCTGTACCTTGAATATATTATGAGTGTCTTGGTTTGAATCTCTTCTGTTACATAAACAGAACTTTCAGTTGTTTTTGTCCGTAATCAGTGGGTGTGGGAATGTGGGTGTGTGTATTTTCATGCAAAAAACCCCACACCAACCCAAAACCTTTATGTATTCACTGTATGACACCAAAGTCAGAGGTATTAGAACAGATCAACAACCCAGTTTTCTAGGGATTAGCTGACACAGAAAAAAAAAAAAGCCATGAAGATTATGCAATTGAGAAAAAAAAAATGCCTATTTGGAAACTGTAAATGGCAATGATGGACAGCAAACTTTGCATTCCACTGCAGAGCTCAGCACACTGTACTACAGTAATTATAAGTGCATTACCAGACTGTTTAGTAAATTTTTCTACTGCATTTCAGTCTGTAAAACTGACTGATTTTACAGTTCCAGCTGACTGGAAGTATTTTCTGACCTCTTGAAAGTGCCTCTCCTATACTCTGATAACATTTGTGGAACACTTATCTTCAACAATTAGTGATTTTGGGGGAGAAAAGAAGCAAGAAGCCAGCAAGAATTCTGAATGCACTGCTTTGGTGCTTCACAGCATCCAAATGTTTTTTAAATGATAATTCCAGATACAGCACTCTATATGCTCAGTATTTAATGCAATTTGTATTGGTGGCCAGTGTAAGCTCTGTCATGCAGAAATATGCTTCTTTTAAAGCCTATGGCCAAGCAATAAATTGCACAGTGCTCTCTAAAACAAACTCATAATTCACATTTTATCCAACACCTGATAACACAGGGGCCCCTGAAGTCATTGTAACGTGCCAGATGCAACTTCAAACAGTGCCCATTTTCTGAAAGCAGTAAGCCAGAGATAAATTTTACATTTTCCTTTTACAGTAGTTGAACATTTGTTGCTCTCTTCCAAAATGGAAAAAAAAAAAAAAAAAAAAAGAAAAGAAATTCAAGAAATTGAAGAAAACCTAAAGCTGCTGAGTTAGGAGAAAGGAGTCCATCTTGTATCACTATGACATAAATAAACAATTAATTAATTTAAATGCCTTTGCTTGGGAACATAGAGAACTTGACAGCATCTGAAAAAGATGCTGGGTTCCCTAGTGGCCTAGAACTCACTTTTAGACCTTCAAATTTTCTTCTCTAGGGATTTTTAAAATCTTACACTTATGAAACTAAAAGTGCATATAGAACATTCATAAAAGTATTATATACTTACAGTTTAAAAAATTCATTGCTCTTTTTTAACCTAGCATCTCTTAGCAAGAAGCAGATGTATATCAAACATGGTCAAGGGCAGAACACAATAACTAGAATCAATTTTCAACAAGTTAGCAATTTCATTCTTCATATTCCAGCTAGGTGAAACATTACAACAAGCCGAACCCTGTAATCGAAGAAAATAGCTTTTTTACATTTTTGTCATTTCTGCCTTTCAGGAAAAGCACCTGTGATGCTCTCAGAGTCCCAAAGGGGGCTCCTGACTGACACAGCAGTGAAGAGCAATCAGGCACCGACTGCTCCTTAAAAGGAGGCTTTAACGGGATCGAAAGCAGGGCAGGCTGCCAGATTTCCTGGCAATCCCAAAAGCACAACACTCCGTTACTCACACCTCCTGCAGCCCCAATTCACGCTGAACTCAAACACCAGCCTTGGCTCTGCAGCCTGGGTGGAAATGGCAAGCAGCCACTCACTGCAGTGAGACTGGAGCAAAGAGAGCAGGGGAAGAGACAGAACTGATTACACCACTGCTCTTTCTAAGCTGTTTGATACATCAGCAGCTTGCTGTGATACCTCAAAAACCTAATTTTTAAGAATTCATCCCCATTTAGGCTCCATCTTGCAAGCCACTGATGCATTTGCTGCTGGAAGTATGATCCACCGTGGCTGGAAAATCCCAGTTGTATTACACATCAGGGACTTAGCCAAAATGTGGTTTTATCAGAAATTAATATATGCACAATTACTTGATAGTGTAATTATTCTGTAAGCATATTTGCTTGTGGGAAATTTTTTGTTATAAGTAGTAAGTACCCTAAATTGTTCTGAGCAGCAATGAAGACAAACTATTTGTTAGTCTCTACAGATTTGAAGTACCCCAGGTTTTGCCTGCAGTTACTCAGATATAAAGAGGTTATATTTTCCAGCAGCTCCAATGTCACACAAACAGTCACTTTTTCCCAAGAGTTCAGCTTCCCTAATACTCTTGGAAAAATGTAGCCTGCATACTTCTCTTTGAGTGCTATTTTACACATTTTATTTAACATGCAGAATTTTTTTTCTTGGGACTCTTGGGCTTTGTTGTCAAGAGGTGGCCTTGACTGACTGTTAATTGGAGATTCCACCAGAGCCACCATAAGAAACAAGAAAAGGATGAATTTAGGCACTTCTCTATAAGAAAGAACAGACCCAATAAAACAGTCCAAATACAATTACAAAGAAAGAAAGGGGATTGTTAAGAAGAAGGCCTTTGAAAGCCTCAGACTCCATTTGTATTTTCTAGGTCCTTGACATCACCCTCCTGTTTTGACACCCATTCAACTTGCTGGTTTCCAAGCGTTCCTTAACTCATTATTCTATTTAGTACAGCAGCACACAAGGCCAAGATTTGAGTAGGCAGTTGACTTTTCAAAACTCTTGTTTTGCACCTACCTCTCAAAAACTATTCTTAAAACTCTTTTTTTTTTGTTGTTGTTTTTAAAAAAGTGTTTAATTTAAAACATTTCTTCCCTCCAAATTCTTGCAAGAATATTAGGTAAAAAACAGAACTGTTACCTTTCATCATGACATTCAATGAGAATTCTAGTTGCAATAGAAACATTTTATGTCCTCTGACTTTCTCATAAAACAGTATTTATAGAGCTTATTCACATAGTGCCATTGCTTTTTCCATTCACATTCCTGTATTATCTACATTATTATAGTTTCTAAATCCTTAACATGCTAACATACAAAAGCACCTAGAAAAGAGAATGGGATCATTTATTCACCACAAAATTCAATTCATGCCTGTCCTTTTTATCTGCTTCTGGAAATTCCTGATTCCAGCAGAGCCATCACACAGAAAGTTCTATTTCAACAGACAAAAAATTAGTAATTTTTATATTTGAAAATTGTTCTACTGCATCTTTTTGGACAGTGCCATGCAGGACTAACAAAGCTCTTCTCCTTATAACACAATATAGCAATTTAAGGAAAACTGACTGGAAAGACAAGATTCACCAGAGCCTGAAGAAACTTTCTGTCCCATTTTGACCGCTTCTCTCTTCATGATTAATCACTGGTGCCTGTTTACAGACCCTCCCTGGGTAGTGAACCCCAAACCAGTTTGAAGGGGGGGGAATCAGTAGTATGGTGTGAACACCACCAAGCAGCACCAATCCCACCGCCAAACTCAGTGTGCAGTAATTGTTTCCGTGTTTCATTCCCTGCTGTGCGGACAGAGGCTTTGTTTGGAGCCCTGAGAACCAAAGAGCTCTGCAATTGTTGCAGTGGACGACAGCTCTCACACACTTGGGGTTGGCATTACCTTGAGCAGAGGATGTGAATGGACTGGGGAACCCACACCCTGCAGAGCCCTCACCCCCAGAGTACTGAAAACTCTGTGCCACATTTGGCATTTCAGCATTTACTCATTGCTGCCATTCTGTGTATTTGGAAAGCCATAACTTCTCAAACTACTCTGGCCAACTGATTGTCCTCAAAACACCACTACATAAAATGTATGTGACATTTGGCTTTGTTTTCTGCTGGATGAATGCTGTTAGATAGATGCATTCAAATAAATTTGTTTTAATGGAGACACCTTTTTTAGCATTTGAGGTCTGAAGAGAAAATGAATGCAGTATTATCTTTCCTGTGGAAAGAGAATTCATTGGCAAATACAGAGCTCCATAAAATGAGCAGAAAATGTAAGACCAATTTGATTTTCTTCTTCACCTAAAGCTCAAAATAGCACAGAAAGCATTCTGTTCTGTCTCCCCTCATCGAAACATTACTGAGACAAGCCCATTTAATTGGAGCAGAAAAAGTTTTTTTCCCCTGAAAAACCTTCAGCCTCGGTGCACATGTTAATCTGCCTTCATTCCAATTTTCTGACAGCAAGAGTCATTGGATTTATTTCACTGAATTGCAGTAGTTCACTAGTGAATTATACTATCATTTTAAACTGATTGCATTTTCTAGGCAGATAATAGCACAATCATTAGATAAGTCCAACTCCTCATTTATCAACATCTTATTCAGGTAACTCTGAAAAGAAGAAGGTATCTTAAGACACGAGGAAAAATTAAAATACTTACAAATTTACTGAGAAAATAAATTCCTGTCACATCCTTGACATGAATATCAAAATACTTTTGTTTCAGACATCTATCTAAGACAACTTACAAAGCACTGGGAAATTCTGAAACATTCAAACCTCAGCTGGCTTCAGGTTCTTAGGACAGGAGGAGAATACAGAATTTAAATTCCTCTGCTCCACTTTTTAGCAGAGGAAACAACCAGGAGAACATTGCTACAGGGGGGCAGGATGTCTCAACACCTGCAAAGACCATACCTTGGTTCCAGGGGCTGCTGCTCCCTGCCACCAGGCAATAGAAATCTCACAAACTCCCACAGAATTCATGGTGGCCAGGAGAGAGCGCTTAATTACTCCCCACATAATAAAACAGCAAAGCAATAAAATAGTTCTTGTCATTTTCCACTCTGCCTTTTCCATCATTTCTGCCACAATTGCTATCATATTTTTTACTGCTGCTTCAAACAAATGTTGAGTTGCACTTCAGTTCACGCCACCTTCTCTCTCTGCCACAGGAAGATATATTTTTTTCAAGCATCATCTTAAGTTTCAGCACCCTGATGATTAAAGAGCACATGAGGCAAAATGCAGGCATTGAAAATACACTAAACACCAGCTGAACCTACATGAAATATTTATAATGCCCTCAGAAGAGCCAGGCTGAGGCTGGGAACACATTCTTTTTACTCAGCTTCTCCAGGGTCAGGTTGCCAGTGCTGTCACTAAGATCTCACCTCCTTTATTCCCTCACTCATTCCTTGTCCAGCAAAAGCTAGTGACAGTGGACGTTGTGATACACAGAAGGAGGCTCTGATTGTTGTCTAAATATTGTGGTCTAAGCAGCAAGCAAATCAAATGTACCAAAGGTAGATTTTGAGTTTAGAGAAAGTTTCTAGAAAAACTTGCATTCATAGTAATACAGTCAAGGGTTTCACTCCCACAAGGTAAAACTCACAAATGAAAAAGTTCTGCTGGTGAAATACCAGAGCCCAGCACTCCCACTAACTCAGGCATTTTCTGCTCTCCTGAATGCAGCACACTTGGCAAGACTGCTTTTTTCTCTGAGTCAAGAAAAGCAGATGTAAAAATCTATAAATGCCACGTCAAGCCAGCTGCTTAGCCTGGCTCCTAGACTTCTGTAGGAGCAGTCATGACAAGGAGACCAAGGAATAACTGGTTTAAAATATTTTTTAGAAATCTTTTATAAAACAACAATGAAAATGTGTGATGGGCAGCAAGAGAATGAAGGAAGAAGCACAAAGTAGAAATAACAGTATTCTTACTCAAAACAGAGAACTTCATAGTAGGTTTGCATACTAACTACTAATAAGTATTAATTCATAAAACTAATTTAATCACATATAGCTCTACACTAGCTGCAAATATTTCAAGTAAGCAACAACAAAATCACTTTTTAAAGAAATTCCCATTTTTAGTAGTCTATAAATGTGACCTATATAAACAGAACATTTTAATATTCAAGTGGAAAATGGCCATTGACACTTTAATAGCCCAGCAGCCACATCTATCAGAAATGCACCTTTCCTCCCAATTAATCAGGAGAGTGAATACTCCATTGGAGCATTTCCCAGTTTGGATTCAGACTGAAGGTTGACCTAAAGCAAAGGTGTGATTCCAGAGCAGGGAGGTGCAGGCAGATGGGCCCAGTAAGGCAGAACATGGAACAAGTTCACATGAGAAATCATGGAATAGGTAAACTTCTGCCAGAAATACTGGTTTAGGTTTTTTCCTAGCAGAAAAGGAACTTAGGGCTCCCTGGATAGGCTTCATTTTTCTATTGCATGGAGATCAGCTAATTGTATGGGAGCAATTTATAGTTGGTGGAGAGAAGTGGGAGTCAGCACAGCTGACTAAAGGTAAAAGCAAGAAAATCTATTTGTTTCTGTGTGTCATCCTACACAGAGGAAGACCAAATACATCTCAAAATTATCATCCTTTTTATCCTTACTGCTGCTGAGTTTAAAAAAGTCTGTAATAGGAGTAGGGGGTAGCTTTCACCATAGCAAGCTGTAATATCTTGTATCCTAAGTCCTTCTCCCTGAAAGCATTCTGAAAAGATGCTTCAAAATATGCATTTTGGATTTAGTTCTAGATCATGGAGGAAATAGTCCATACTCATCTCTTTCAAGTTAAATCTCAAATTGTTCTTGGGTTAAATCAACTCAGAAATGTTTCAGTCACTAGAGAAAGAGTAATAAATTATTTACTTGCTCTTAAAAAAATGGTGAAGTTTCTGGTATTAAAAAAGATTGCTTTTTAATACCAGTTAGTGTTTATTTTGCTCACTAGATGCTAAAGGTTAAAAAAATCCAATGGGTTTTTTTTTTTTTTTAACAGCAACTCAAACTGATGGCAATTCCTCAGTGGGACATGTTCCCACAGACATTAGGAATGAGGAATTTGATTTTGTTACATTTACTCTTCTAATGTTGTACAAAAGTAAAAGATGAAAAGGTAAAGGCAAATTCATCACATGCTTACAAATCCATCTGAAAAAAGCAATTTTCTTTGCCACTTATTATCCATCAATCAATCTGAGCATCTTTTTTTCATTTTTAAGCTGTCAAATCAAACTCCATTTGACTAAAATGAACCTTTGGAGTCAAATATTGATATACAGTATGATATTTCCTGGTACCTATACATCATCTGGCTATTTGACTACAGCTCCCTTCTCATTTGAATGAGCTTTCATGCCATTCTGACATGTGCCTCCCAGCCATCTTTCCTGACTATTGCTATTAATGCAGCAGAATGCTAATAAACATGATTCAGAGCATAAGAGAAGAGAGGCTCACAAGGCTGTACAAGGCTACCATCTGTTTGTTTTTCCTTCCCTGGATCATCTCCCCTGTGCCACAGTTATCCAGTGACATGAAGCTCAAAACAAGAGCTCCAGACACCAGACTTTTGTTGTCCTCTGTCCTCATCTCAGGCACAGCCCAGCACTCAGTGGGCATTTGGCACAAACACAGAGTGCACCCACAAAACCAGCAAGAGTAAAACAAAACAAGGTGACAGAGCTGCTTGGGCCACTAAGTATGGCAAGAGAGTTGTGCTCAGTTCTCTCCTTTCCAAAACACAATGTAAATTCACTTACCTGCACCTCAGTTCTGAACTTGTAAGGACTGGCAGGATTTCCCATCTCCTGTGGAATCTCAGATTCTGTATCTGGAAGAAACAGACTCATTCAGAGAGAGGTTTGGGAGTGTGTGAGCATCCTGAGCAGGAAAAAAAAAGAGGCAAAAATGTGCTTCAGCACAATTCCAAAGTATTTAGGGAAAATAAAACTAGGAAAACCATATTTAACTTCTTTCCTTTTGTATATACCAAATACTTCCAGCCCAGAAGTTTTCCTTTTAATTATTAATTATAATTTTTAATTCTTAATTTAATTGCTAACTGTAAATTAATCATTTTAATAGTTAGTTCTTCAGCAAGTGCTACTTAGCCTGTTAATTCTTGTTTGTAACTCATATTTTATAAATAATCCTTACTCCCACTTGTCAGCAATGCTTTATAAGGCCAAACACCTGACATTTCAACAATAAAACACCCAGTTCTATTGATTAGTGCAGTGTCTTCCATAAAAACCCAGAACTAAGTTTTAATTTAATTTGGAATTCATGTTGTAGGCTCCATATGTAACTATCACTATTAGAAAACAAAACCAAACCAAGAGCTTTGGTTTAAACCAGCCAGAAGTGATCCCAATGTCCATTTTTCTGTGCTCTACCTTAACTTGGTAAAATATGTTGGTAATTCAGGCTGAGCAACACTGCCATGAAAATTACTAATTAGATGGTTTATTGAGATGAAGAAAACTCATTTGGACAGAATGAGACTTTTTTTCAAGCTTTGGAACTACTTGGAGTTCAGTGCTGCTCACTGTTAGAAGACAGTGTCAGGGAGGTTGACTCCACCAACTCATAAACCATGTGAGGGTTAGACCCAGCTGGCAGAATTCTAATAATTGTGCAGGATTTTTAATGCTTTTGGCTGGTACAAGTCAGTCAAAGCCTTCATTTTCACACGTTTTCTCCTTCTGTTCTCTGGGGCTGCTACTCAGCTTCTACTCTAACTTATTTCTGTAATACAGCTCAGTGCTATCCCACAGCTTCATTTTATTTCAGAGGTCAATTTCTGCCACAACAGTCATTTTAAATGTAAATTTTCAAATAAATAATAATGGGGAAAAAAAAAACCAACAGCCAAATATGTTTGCAAAGTATTTGTATTTGGAGCAGAAAACTATCTTCTTTATTATGCAAAAAAATCTTGGCCCCTCATTTCTCCTGGAATTAGAATATTTCAGTCTCAATTCCAGTAGCATGTTTAGTTTATCTCTACAGTTAGGCTATCCAATTTAATCTGAGCCTTAAGCCAATTATCTAATTCTAGTGTAAACATGCAAGATATTCAACTTTATTTGGTCTGCCAGGCAGAACAGAAACCCTCGATATCTACCAGGAATGAAAGAAATGTCAACAAAAATTATGTGCCACCTAAAAAAAATATATGTTTGTGATACAAAGGTATTTCTCTTTTGACTTTCATTTTGAATAGTTTATTCTCACCACAAACCATGTTTCCTGACTCCATCATGTCATTTTTTTATCCTTGTCTAGATAACATCTACCAAAGAACTGCTAAAGACAAATAAATACAAATGTCATTCCTAATGATAACAAAAGGACATGGTAAGTACAGAAAGATTAAACAAACAAAATCCTAAATCCAAAACCCACTTGGAGCCATTTTCTTTGATCAGAGTCTTCCCAGGGCTGTCACACCACAGAAAAAGCATAGGAACCAAAACCATAAGAAAACCCCAAAACTGCTCAGGCCATCCTAATTTCACGTATGTGAGATCTTTCTTCAAGTACTAAAATATGTAGAACATAGTTGGGGGGGGGGTTTATCTGTTTTTTTTAATTTTGTGTTAGGGATTTTTTAATATTAAAATCACAATATCCAAACAAAGCTGTAGTTGGGTTAATAATCCCTTCTTACCTCCCTAAATATAGATTTCTGTCAAGAACACATAGATGAGTTTTGTAAAGTTACAGGACTGGAGTTCAGATTAATGGTTCCTGTCTGTCTGTCACCTGGAATGGAGACTTTCAATAAATGCTTGAGGCATGACTGTAATTGCCTCTTTTTGTTTTTAGTTATTTTACAAATATTTTATCGGCAACTCTTTGTAAACTGAGTTGCTTAACTGCGATTCAAGGTAAATGGAAACAATTCAGCTCTCATGGGAAATGCGTTCTCAGGGGAAGAAAAAACCTCTTGATGTGTAGTTGAGCCTGCAGATGAATGACTTTACTTTCCTTTAACAGATTTTTGCCTCCAGCTGCTTTGCTGCTGGCATTTAACCACTGCTGTTAGAGGAACCTTTGGAAGCAAGGTCACTGCGTGCACGGCTGACCCAAGCCTTGCACGGGGGATGCTGATACTGATACCTCAAGTCTAGATTGTGATCTGGTGATGATGTTGTCTGGCCCAGCACTGGCACAGAGTTAGATTCAGAGAGAAGCCTTCCACAGCACTGTGACACCCTTCAGATCCTACCCAGCTGCATCAGCTGTGAGTCGCTGACCGAAAAGGAAAACGCGTCGAGCCCATGTCCAATTGCATGAGCTTCCACCCTTCCAGAACTGTTAGCACTCACCTTTAGAGACAGCAGATTAGGCTCACTTTCAGTGCCTTACCATCTGGCACTGCATCACTTCATGGGTGAGCTTTCCATTCTACTTTGATCAAAATAAAACAGAAAATAAAATTCATCACAAACATCGTGCTGTACACAGACCATCCAAAAAACTGATTGAAAAAAACACTTGGTGCATGTGTTGCATGAACAGTTTGGTGTCTGAAGAAGTTATGTTCCAAACATTTTGCCAGGAAAAGTCACTGAAGTACTAGAAAGGCATGCAAGTAATCAAAATCTACATAGTTATATTTACAACAAAAAGCAATTACTTCAGAAAATGATAATTCCTTTCCTCAGTAGTATTATCTAAAATCCTATTTATTCATGGCTAGGCTATAGTAAACTCAGTATACAGTCTAATGATTCTAGAAAGCAGTATTATTATACTGTAAAAATAATTTAAATCAATACCTACTAAATGAAAAAATACAGGTCTTTGACAGTACCTCCCAGGGTGTGTGAAAACTACTTTTTCTATTCACCACCTCCTTTTCAAAGTAGTCAATTTTTGTGTTGATAACTAGCTGTAACTATTGGATCAGCAGTACTGTTGATCAAAGTATCTAGAATATACTAGAATAACATTCTAGAATTGTACAGAGTTAAGTGAAACCAGGTCACAATTGTGGTACCAGACCAGGCATGGTTTTATTTCTCCTTGCTTTCAGAATAACTTTAAAAAAATTACTATAACTACTACCTTTGCAGAGTGGTAATGCAAAAAATGCTGACTAACTTTTTTTATACTTGTTTTAAGTGTATGTTCACAAGGAAAATAGGATTTTTCTCCACAGAATAATTTTCAGAGAGGCAAAGAGAGAGAGAGTTGGCTGATAGCAAGGACTTTGTTATTTGTCCAAGTAAAAACAAAAAGAAAAAGCTTTAAAGATGTTCAGCATGTTTCTCAGAGCAAAGAACATCATGGTGAGTTGGAACTGACCTCCTTGTGTGATGAGCTGCCTTTGGAGGCCAAACACCAGGCTTTTAGAGAGAGTAAAATATCCTGCTGAATGCACCCCATCAACTTCTTCTCTTTAATGTATCTGCTGTAAGGAAGAATATTTTTTATAGTATTTGTCTTTTACATGCTGAAACACGAAGAACTGTCCATCTGTAAAAGCAAAAGCAAACAAGAAACTTTGCAATGATACAGTTCCTTCCTGAGAGCATTCTCTCATCCATTACTCTGCACCAGCCTATGTTCTGTCTCTCTAATATTTTTAATTCTTGATAAAACACACTTGTCATAAATATATATCTGAAAAATGAACTTGCAATCAAATACACCTAAAATTTAAATAGAACAACACACTCAGGTTGCAAATACTCGGTTTTAAGACTGTGATAGTGTATAATTACCATTTGTTACAAGATTATGTTTTGTATGTATGCTTTGCAACACAAGTGTACAGTTTGGATAGCCACATTCAGCTGGTGCACTTTATTGTTCCTTAATCTTCTGCCTCTGTAATAGTCCTCAGGTTCTTTTACTCATCTCAAAGTGGATTCATATCTGAGTTTTGAAAAGAATCCCATCTTGCATGTGACATGAAAATATACTGCTTTTTGAGCAGCTGGCCTCTCCCTCCCTCATAATTAGTGATTTGGCTCCAATTTGGTGCATTTCATAGCACACCTGTGTTATTGCTAGCAACTTTCAGGAACATCAGATGTGTGTAGAAACTGTCCAACACATTAACTAGGAGTGTCTCTATGCAATTATTTCCACATCAGTCTATACTTTGGAACAAATTCCCAATATTCCATCTCAGAGAAGCCATCTCCTAACATGATTTGTTTTAATCACAGCAGCTCTTGGAAAAGAACCACTTTGTGGTACCTCTGAGTAACCTTTTCATCACTTTTGCACTGGATAATTGTTCCTGTTCGAAGTTAATTGGCAATTATGCCTAATGACACAGTACCTCAAGAATAAAACATTGATTCTTGCTTTCATTGCCTGATATTTGTTAGTAATTTGAGTTTCTGGCATTCATTTATGCATTTTATAAATGCTGATTATTAATAATTAGAGAATATTGTGGATCATAGGAATAGGAAGGAAGATGTGTCTCCCTGCCCCAGGGGAAATGCTTGTCAGCTTCTGCCTTCCCTGGCAGATGTTCTAGTCAGTCCAGACACTGCACAGTGGCCCCTCATGAGAAGGACTTCACACTTCTCTGATCAATTTGTCTGGTAGGCATGCCATTAAAATATCTTTCCTAATTCTCAATAAACCTTGCTTCACTCCACAGCCAGAGGAAAGACATTGCACCTTGCTACTTTACAGCAGCCTGTTACACACTTGAAAGTTCTGCATTCTTGATGTTTTAAGTTAAGCACTGCACGTTATTCCTTGCAGTAAGACTGTGGGAATCAGTCATTCCCATTTCCTTGCTGTGGAGTGGTTACTGGCTGCCATGCCCTGGCTGAAATCTTCACTGTGCTATTTGCTGGGTTTTGGTTGGGGATTTTTTGTTTGTTTTCAAATATTATTATCCACTATAACACACACAGCTATATGATACCAATTTAAACTATTTTACATGGAGACCTAAACCTGCTTCAAAGTCAGCCAGGGCCACAGTGGCAGGTTTGTGGCAGGTCAGACTGGAGAAAGAACAAGCACTGGGCTGATTGCCATGCCCTGTGCTGGGGTATTGGATTTGGCTGTGGTTTGATTTTTATCTGTCCTTGGAGCCAGATAAGCAGCTCTCTGTCAAAGAGGGAAGCACTGGCACATCTCACACTGACTGGAGGGGAGCATCAGCCCAGCTGGGTTGTGTGCTGTGCTAGCAACCTCACCAGAACCTGCCTGGACAACTGCTGTCCTAGTTAGGCAGGGACAGAAGCTGCAGCAACCCCATCTCTACAGCTTTATAAAAAAATCAGCAGTATACTGATATAGTCAACTTTATTATTATTGTTATTGTTATTATTACTATCAAAAAATCTTATTATTTTCTCACTCCTTGCACTATGGCACACGCCACAATAAAATGATGGTAAGAAACTGGGATGCAGTCTCAATGAAAATGGCATTAGAGCTGGCCCACAGCTTTTTACTATTTTTGATGGAAACAAAGATCTGTTCAGAACAACAGGTTTCCCTAACTCAGAGCAGAAGTAAAAAGAGCTTATAAGTCTTGAAATATAGCATGACAACTCCATGAACAGCACTAGCACAAAAACTCAGCCCAAGATGAACCGGTCACCCACCACCTGCTGCCACTAAAACCAAAACAAAAAGTTGGTAACATAATGATTGGGCAACATGCTCCCTGAATTGGTAGGGCCTACACATTAAGCATTAAATTTCCATATCTGCAAGATGATGTAATGTGGAGATAGGATGTGTCCAAAAAATAGAGATACCACAGTGCCTGTTGTGTGAATACCGAGTCTTGCAAGTTCATGTTGTTCTGCTGAAAATGCGCTTGGTTTTCAACAGACCTGCCAAGGTTTTATACTCCAGTTGAAAATCTGAACTCTATTTTAAAGGATTTATCAAACTTTTAGTGAATTTAAGTCAGTTTTATAAAAGGCATCTGAACCCAGAAAAGCAAATTTATTTGGATGTACTCAACAGAGCCTCAAGTGAACCGTTAAATTTTGTTCATTAGACTCACTGACATAATTTAAAACACTTCATCCAGATAAATGTTATGTCAAGCACAGTTTGATTTGTCCCCATGTGAAAAGTCCAGTCAGCAGAAGTTCAGATGGGATTTAACAGAACAAGTAAAGTACTTTAGTGATAGCTAGCAAGAAAACCAATGAAACCTTCAGCAAATGTATTTCTTAACCTAAGAAAGAGATCCCTATGCATCAGTAGGAAAACAGATATCCCTCTTTTCAGCTTGCACTGATACAGTAACCACACAAACCTTTAGTGAGCTTTTAGGGAGGATCCTATTTCCCATTAAAAACAAAGCTCAAAGCCAACTCGGAGGCCTTGTTTTGGTGGGTTGCTTATTTACCTCAATAGACCAGAAAGAGGGAAACACAGAAAATGCCACAGCTGATATAGTGAAATCCTGTTTTTCTGCTCCTCATATCTGAGGAGGGGGATCCTTACAGACTTAAGCTCAGGGTTTCTCAGCAATGCAAGAAAAAAAAAAAAAATTGGGGGGGGGATTGGGGGTGGGGTGTGTATTGTCCATGCTTTTAAGACTAAAAATTTTAAGACTAAAATAGAGTCTTGCAGAAATTGCAGAACTGATCCTACAGAGTAACAGAATACCTGGGTCAGCAGGCTGCCAGGAGACAGCAAGGGTTGAGAAGGGCTACCTTATCAGAAGGGATTCCAAACTGCATTTGGTGGAAATGAAAATTTCCCCTCTCTTGCACTCCACCCAGAGCAAGAGGACCATTTTTGCTCTGCTTGCTCTGCTCTCTGTGCTGCTCCCACACAGTTAGTGGGTGACTCCCCAGTGCCACAAATTTTACCATCCTGCTATGGTGCCCTTACACTGCCTTGTCCATGTGGGGGCTTTATGCAGCTTTTGTGAACTGAGCAATAATCTGTACTTTGGATGTACTGCCTCATCCTTAATCCTGCCTTGTCATTCCCAGGTTCTGCTGGAAATCCAACCGAACTACCAGCAGAGGGATGGACAAACTCAAAAGTAATATCTTGATCACTGGAGGGAATATACTACTGCTGGCTTTTTTCTCTTTTTTCCAGGAAAATATTAACTAACACTGCCCAAATGATTTGATAAAAATTTGCAGTCTGCTCCTCCTGGGCTTACATGTTGCACAAAGACAAGGAATGTGATATTTTTTCATTGCCTGTTCTCAGTGATAAATAGTGAAAAGTGGGGACAGAAGGCATAGGCAGAGTGGAATATTTACTTTCCCAGGCACAGGCAGAACTCCCAAGTGAAACACAGAACACTAAAATTATTTTAGAAAGCTCTCTTATCTCTTGTCCTCTGTCATTGTTTTGAAAGCACTGGCAGCTTTACTAATTTTGGACAAACCTTATCTTTTCCTGCACTCTCCTTTTCCCATGTGCTCTCTGAAGAGAGGACAGGCAAGTTCTGGGGAACTTTTATTATTAAAACTTCATTAAATCATACAAGTGTTTGTGATGACCACTTCACTAAGCAGCTTAGGGTGTCTGCACAGATGTTCAGGCTGGAGGACTCTGCCTGAGGCTGGTTCAGTACCCAGCAGTTTAACACAGTTTCAGCTTTTAGAGGGGTCTGGCAGTGATGCATTCTTGGGAAGAGGCCATTTAACCTGCCTTAATTTCTGAGGCTGACCATGCTGTTTTACTACTTCTCTCCAGAAACCCATGCCAGACCTCAGAAGTGCTACTTGGCAGAACTGCCTCCTATAAAATGAACATATTTCTGTGAAGAGCTCCCCTTTGGGGAGGTACAGGTTTCTGTGCAAGAACAATATTCTTAGCAATGGGGAACAAAGACTTCTTTGCTTGCTGAGTTCTACACTTAACCCAAACTAGCACTCATTTGGCTGCCTGCCACTGCAGTGTGGCTGTTCATGCATCCCCTTACCAACCAGCACTTTGGTCCATAATACTTCCATATGTTACATATGCTTTCATGGCAAAATTAAAAAAAAAAAAAAAAATCCAAAAAGATAAAGGTGAACACCTGTGAATTTTCCCAACTGAAAATGACTTCAAAAAGCATGAGCAATTTTCAAGAGAGGTTAAGGCTACCTGAAGACGCTTCTAGTGGCAATGTTGAGCTTCTTAATCCTCAAGACTGGTTTGAAATAAAGAAACATGGTCAAAAGACAGACTTTACCCTGATTTTGAAGCCTAAAAATTCCGTGGGCTTCATGCAAGACACAGCTTAGTCAGCTCCCAGTTGGGATATAAAAAAAGTTTGCATGTTTCAAGTCAATTCTGTCTGCATGTGCACTTTGAAAATCAGTTTCTGTGCTCTCATTCAGATTCATATTTCAAGCCTGGCAAGAAAATGAACTTTTCACTCCTCATTTTTCTCCTCCAGGGTCTAGCTAGTCTGGAATTCTTTGACAGTCAGGTATCCAGAGATTAATTAGGGAGAGAAAACACTCTTCCATATTGAATCCAAAACAGAAACACAAACACAAAACCCTTCTTCTAAAAAAATAGAATTTGAAGCACAGTAATGTTTTCTACACAATCAGCCAATAGGAATCAGTGGAATTCTTTCCTCTCCATTTGCTGTGAGTCTCCACATTCCCAGACAGGCAGACTTGGCTGTCTCAGAAATAAGAACTGTGCATTTGAGCCTCAATATTCCCCCCACCCTTCTTTCAACCTGCTGTCAAATTTCAGACCACAAATTAAAGATAAATCTCTCCATATGGGAAATCTTTTGAGAAGAATGGGCAGTACAAAATATTTACGTATTCTGTACCAAAAGAAAAAAACTGGCACACTCTCACTTTTTTTTTTCCCCCCCCAGCAGAAACCTACAACAAAGTCTAAGAAGTCTATAGCTCTAGGACACAGAAACCTGTGTTGGCAGGCAATATGAAAAAAAAGACACTATTGATAAATGTGGCACTATACTTTAAATGCCCAGCTGATTCAGATCCTTGGATATCTTCAAGTAAATAAACATTTAGAGAGCAATGTCCTCACTATTAGCATTATAACAATTACAATACGCTTTATAGAGAAAATGATTGAGTTTAGAAAAATAAAGTTTATGTAGGTAAAGAGAGCTAGAAATGTAAGCATATGATTTCTTGTTTTTCTTTCTCTGACTCAGAATAGAAATGGGGATTAAAAGGGAAAAATACTTAGAAAAGGCATATGGAAAAGGAAAAGGTTTATCTGTTTTATGTTTTTAAGGTTTATCTGTTTATCTGTTTTATGGGTAGATCTTTGCAGTAAACCAAATGATTCCACTGTACCCAGAGGTCACCTCCATGTTCTTTACCTTTTCTTACAAAAGTACAAAAAAAAAAAAGGGCAAATATAAACCAAAAAAAAAAAATTCTATGTATGCTATACAATCCCTGGAATTAATAGACAGTGAGAAGGCCAAGCCCACAATAGCTTTAAAAATTACCCTACACTTACAAATACATACAGCATTGGGTGTTTGGAGTATCTGAAGAAACTCTAGGTTAAATATAAAATATTAGGAATTTAAATTTTCATGCTTCATGAGTGTAAGACTTGTACTAATTGCTGTGGTTAGGAAGAAAGGAGACCCAGGAGGCAGTAACTGGATTCACTCCATTACACAGTTTTATGGACCTATCTCTCTGAGTTGTCTGACACTGGACAAGCTGTAAGAGTGCATAAACCAAGAGTCTGCTGCAATGTAAAGCTTATATTCCTATAAAAGATGAGTTTGGAATTTTTTTGCTACTTGAATTGCTCCTATCAACTACTCATCCATGTTCAAATGAAAGAAAACTGTTCTGATTGTATTTTAATAGAAAATTATATCTGTGGACATGCAAACATCACAGAACCACCACAAGTTATGTAACATCTGCTATCTGGCACAAGCCCTTCATAAGCACACCTGAAAAGAATAATAATAATAACAACAATACATAAACCCTGAAACAAACTGAAGAGCCACAAATCTTTGGGACACTTAAGGTCACTCAAATAAAGATTCTGAATTTTTCCAGAAATGCATGCTGCTATTATTACTCAACAAAGTATAGCAGGAAAATGAACCTTAAATCTTAAAAAAAAAATGAAAATTATCTTTTACATCTCCTCCTCCTCCATTCAGGTGTTTTTTTTTTCTGGAAAAACAATACAAACATGCTAATCTAACCCAAAATTCCAGGATCAGCTGAGTGAGTCACTGTGTTACTGACACACAGCTCTCTGCAGAGAAACAGCACAAGGATAGAAACCTCCTGCTGCAAAAGTTACCATCATCAGGTAACATTTTACATCAGAGCTGTAAATATCACAAAATACAGGAATAAAAATTAAAATGCTAATAAATCTTCAACGATAATGATAAGAAAATGGGCCTATCATTATTTCTGCCACTCACAATGCATTTTTAATACACTTCTACATGGTAGGCGCCATCAATTACTCTTTAGATTATGAAAAACAAACCAAATTATCTGTTAATCTGACATTATCTACAACTGTAAGGACTTTGTGATTTTGATTTTCCATCATTTTACCAGACTTTAGCTCCCAAATTCTCACCTCACCTGCTACAATACCAGACCTGAGCCCTGAACAAAAACAAGCCAGAGGAACTTAGACAAGAATTTAATGATACAATATTTTAAATATTTAAGAGTAATTTGAATGAGTACTAGTCATCTTAATAGCACAATTTATAAATGCTCACCAGGAGCACACACTTTCTCATGATAAATTCTTCTATTAGAATTCAGTAATGTATTAATTTTTAATAAGGCAATGATCTTGTTAGCTTTAAAGGTGACTTCCCTTTCTTTTCACATCTAAAACACCAGGCCAAAGTGCTCAAAGTGGTTTACCTCTAGGTGCTAGGTATAAAGAATGATGATTTTTCACACATTCTAAAGCATGGCTGACATACCAAGAAAATACAAAAAATATATCATTTAATGGTGCAAATAGGGTTCAACTCAGCAGAATGTGTTACCTTAGAAATGTATTTCAGCTGAGAAATAAATCTTACTTTTTGTGTTAAGTTCAAAATACAGTTACTTTTAAGGTATTTTCATAACTGCCTTTTAATGTTTTATAATTTTGAAGCATTTTTAATAGTCTATATTTTAAAGGTTTTATAAATATGTTGCTGTATGTATCATAACATGTTTTAAAACTACACCAATTCGATAATATATTTAAATACTACACCAATTTATTATACATTTAAATTGTTGATTTTTTTTCCCATGGCCTAAATTATTGTTTACAATGTTTATGCTGGTATGATAATACAACAATAATATATTCTTTCAGCTTTTTAGTCTACCTTTCCTAAATAGTACTAAATAAAAAACCCAAATCCATCAATTAATGAAAAGCAAGATTAAATAAGGAATTTTGCTGGGAACAGAAAGGAATTCTCTTTCCACAAAATGGAGAAGATTGAAGTTTTTTAGCATGTGGCAAGAACCAGAAGTGGGAATCACACAAGAATGGTTGGTTTTTGACACTTTCTAGCCCTGCTTGCAATAAATTTCAAACACTTCCCCTCTGAATGGAGAAATTAATTAATGAACATTTGCTGTCCCTAAATTGATACAAGTACACTCAAGTAGTGCAATAGAAAAGAAGCAATCAAGACCAAAATATTTTCGAAATATGCACAAATTCTTATCTCCTTCAGGAAAATATTTTAGAAACGCGCAGAAATTCTTATTTCATTGAGAAAAAAATAGGGATGTACAGAAAGCAGAGCTCGTCTCAGTTTAGAGACAAGTTTAGGAGAAGAACACTCTGGAATGAGTGTTTCCTCTAAAAAAAAGTTCCAATAATCCCTTTCCACCAATAAGAAATGAATACTAGTGGATGAAAGTGAAAAAAACCCCAACTGTTTATGGGATATCAAATTTTAGAGGTACACAAGTATTGAATTTATTAGCCTACATATGAATATCTCAAGAGGAATTCCCACATACTATTAAATACCTTTTAAATTGTCCATATGTGCATACATAAGGTGTGTGCATACAGAAAGTGGTGGCTTTCTGATCTTTGTCACTGGATTACACACGTGTAGATCTCCAGAAAATAAACACAATTAAGCTAAGCACAAAAACTATTCTCAAGGGAAGAAAGCATTTTGAATTGAACTAACATTGGCAGAGCAATAAAATGTCTACTTTCTATTTTGAGCTTTTTTCCTTTCAAAAACCATCACAGAGACTAATGAAAACGTAGGTGCTGTGTTTGAGCCTGCACAGTTCTCAGTCTGAATAAATAAAAATGGGGGAAAAGCAGGAAGCAAGGACACAAACAAACTGGGTTTTATAAAATTCCTAGGACTGAATTTTCTGTGTTGATCCTAAATTAAATGGTCATGTGTGGAATGCTGCCCCAGGTTCCTTGGCTGAGAATTGCAGTGGTTTAGCACTCCTGTCACCCAGGAGGGAATGTGACCTCAGGCTGCAGCCCAAATGGGTTCTGTTCTGCACATCTCCACAGATGGTCCTACTCAAGAGCCCTTGTACCAAGCAACTCACTTTTTAAGGACGTGCTGCTGCTCCCAGATGTAGCTACACTTCAGCCAGATTCACAGTTCCATCATTTTTGTGATAAAGAAAAATGCTGAATCAGTGTTTCTGAGAAGAGGACTGATAGGCTAAATTTATTTGAGTTCCTTATTTGTTTTCTAGTAGTTCTGTATTATTTTCTCTATGTTTTAAATAAATTCTGTGGTGCTAGTCTTGCTTTTACAGTCAATCCTGTAAGTTGCATGGCATTTTACCACCTTCAGACTTATCTTTCATAGCACTTGGGCTTTTCCTCCTGGTAAGTTATGTGAAAAATATTTAGAGAACTATAGAGCTATTTAATGATACTTCCTTATAAAAAAAATAAAATTTAATTACAATATATGTTATTGATATATATTTTATATATGTTTAATATTGATAGATTAATATATGTTATTGATGTTGTCTATGTTCACCATTATAGTATATTTTAACTTTTATTAATATTTATTCAATTTAAAAATGTAGCCAGTGGGAAAAAACCCATGTAAACCAAATAGGTAACATACATGGCCATACAAGCTTTGTGGCCTTTTTCTTACCAGTCTCTCCACCCATTACTTAGACCTCAAGAAAATTAAGCTTTGATTCATAAACATAGCACTAGTGTATACATAATAAATTAAACTGAGGTATTTCTTTGGAGCTGAGAGCCAACATTTGCAAAATTCATTACATACAAAAGAAAAATCCTTTGTAAAAGCGAGTGGGACACAGCAACCTTACTTGTGACAGCAAACAACAGCATGAGCATCAAATTAATGCACAGCACTTGCTGAATTCTAAGTTGTTAAACTGTCATGTTCCATCTGAAGGCAGCAGAGCAAGGAGAGATGAAAGCAGCTGAGGATCTGGCCTGGTAAGTGAGTACAGAGAGCCCCTGCCCTTATAGAGGGCATTGAGGAAATGCTTATGGCTCCCACCACAGAGCTTGTGGAGCTCAGCCCAAAGTCTCATCTGTTAGTCTGGCCAAGAGACTTTTTTTTTTTTTTTTTTTTTATATGCCCTAGTGTCATGGTTTGACACTGGCCAAACACCAGGCACCCACAGAAGTCGTTCACTCAACCTCCCCGCCACAGCTGGGCAGAAGAGAGAAAGAAAATTAAAGAAGGGTTCATCAGTTGAGATAAGGATTGGGAGATAAGACTCCAAGGGCAAAACAGGCTCAACTTAAAGTTGCACAGGGAATTTATTACTAACAAAATCAGAGGAGACTAATGAGAAGTAAAATAAGCCCTTAAAACACCTTTTCTTCCCCCAGCCCTTCCGTCCTTCCCACCTACAGCTCAGGGAGCCAGGGCAGGGGGTTTTGGTCAGTTTGTGCCCTGAGGTTTTCTTCTGCTGCTCTGGGAGAGGAGTCCTTCCCCTGTCAGACCCCTGTGGGTCTCTGTGAACAGGGTTCTCTGTGAACTTCTCCAGCCTGGATCCACTCTGAGGAGCAGCAGTCCTGCCCAAACTGCTGCAGTGTGAGTCCCTCCCACGGGCACACAGTCCTCCCCACACTGCTGGGACGTGGGTCACTCTGCCACGGAGTGCAGAGCTCCAAGGGCAGCCTGCTCCAGCCTGGGAGCAGGGCCCCCTCTCTCCACTGGGGCTGCCACTGGAGCACAGCCTCCTCCAGGCATCACCTGCTCTGCCATGGGCACCTCCCCAGGGCCTGGGGGTGGATCTCTGCATCCCCCTGGATCCCCAGGGGCTGGGGGTGGATCTCTGCATCCCCCATGGCTCCCCAGGGGCTGTGCATGGATCTCATCATTCCCCCTGGATCCCCAGGGACTGGGGGTGGATCTCTGCATCCCCCATGGCTCCCCAGGGGCTGGGGGTGGATCTCATCATTCCCCCTGGATCCCCAGGGACTGGGAGTGGATCTCTGCATCCCCCCTGGATCCCCCGGGGCTGGGGGTGGATCTCTGCTTCCCCCCTGGATCCTCAGGGGCTCGGGGTGGATCTCTGCATCCCCCTTGGATCCCCAGGGGCTGGGGGTGGATCTCTGCATCCCCCTTGGATCCCTCAGGGCTGGGGGTGGATCTTTGCATCCCCTGTGGATCCCCAGGGCCTGCAGGGGCACAGCTGCTTCACCCTGGTCTCACCACAGCTGCAGAGGAATCTCAGCTCTGGCCCCTGGAGCATCTCCTGCCCCTCCTTCTCCACTGACCTTGGTGTCTCCAGGATGTTTCCCTCACATGTTCTCACCCCCTCCTCTTCTCTGGCTAGAAGAAAAACTGTGCCCCACTTTGTTTTGATTTTCTTCTTAAATATGTTATCACAGAGGTGTTACCAACCTCTCTAATTGGCCCAGTTTTGGCCAGCAGCAGGTCCATCTTTGGAGCCATCAGGGATTGGCTCTGCTGGACATGGTGGAAGCTTCCAGCAGCTTCTCACAGAAACCACCTCTGTGGCCCTAGAGCTACCAAAAACCAGGTCATACCAAAAAAACCCCAATCTTATTTTTATCTCATCTTTCTTTGTAGAATGAGATATTTGCAAATTATGAGGGAAGAGAAGCTCTTGTTTGCTTATCCCATGCCCTTTTACATCTTCCACTTCAGCGTTTTACACCATGTTTCAAATTGACAAAAAATGAAATTTAATGATGAGAGAGCACAAAGCAAGAACACACGTTTGAACAAAGTGATAAATGCAGAAAAAATAGAAATGTGGACATTTAAATGTATGTCAAGCTTTCCATCCCTGCAATACAGCATAAATAACATGAGAGGATGTGGCTACACTACTTGAGAAGACATACATCAAAACATTTTGACACATTCAATAAGCTGCTGAATACGACTAAAATGCTAAAGAAATAGATGAGCTGTAAGGAAGAAATATGCCAATGTGTCAGGAGAGATGAACTGGATTATGTAACAAAGGGACAATCCCTTGTTTCTCTTTTATTTCTCTGAAAAAAGCAACAGAACCAATATAATGTGAGATAATGGAAGCTTAATTTCACAAACCAAACTCCTTGTCTAAAGCAGGACAGACACACCCCTTCCTGCTAGCAATAAAACTGTCACAATGCTGGAGAAAATTTCCTCTTCTCCTAAAGGACAAAGCAGTGTATCTATTGGGCCAGATGGAGGAATCTGCATATACACCACTTTGCATAGCTCCAACTCTACACTTTTTTTTTTTTTTTTCTAAATACCCATTCACGCATTTATTGAAGGTATCCAGAAGGATAAATCCTTTTTTCCACTCAAATATATATGTACACACTTATAAAAAAGGAAACTTCAAGCAGAGCTGCTTCACTAAAGCAGTGATTTACCTGTTCTGCTTCAAATGTCATTACTATTCCTTTTGTAATATCAACTATCATACAGCACATTTTACCTGTATTCATTTTTTTATTTTTTTTACCAGGGCAATGCCTTTCAGATGCCTTTAAAGACATATATAACAATTTCTTTTAAAGAAAGCCTCCTTTGATTTGAAGCACTGTGAAGGAACTGCAGTTTGACTTGTCAAGAAACAATACTGTTTCTTAACAATTTGCAGAAAAATGTTTATCCCAACACAAAAAGCACATAGCTATAACTCTTCTGCCACAAAGAGTGCTATACAAATATGTTTTCTTAGATGAAAGCAAGAGAAGCTGGATGAGAAAACTGGCAAAATGAAAGAAAACAACCGGAGTGAAAGATGAAATCTCTGCTGTGTTGCCCTAGATGCAGCCCAAAGTGACTTCAATGTGGTGAGAATTTCAGTGGTCTGTCAAGGCCAAACTCTCAGTTTTTGGTGTAGGAGGTTCATACTGTGGTACCTGCCTTCCTCTCTTTATACCCAACAAGAATCCTCTCCTGTTTCTCTTGGACTGTCCTCACCCAAGGTCAGTTTTTGCCAGCATCTTCTCATCTGACACAAATCTATCACTTTCTACTCAAGGCTCCCATCTCTTCCAGGCCTCCCTTTCCAGCCAGCTTTGCCTGCCTTGTAAATCAGTTATGCCATCAGTAAAACTCAGTTCCCAATCAGGATCTCTGCTCCCAGCTTGCCTGCTGTGCCTGACCTCATTGGAACCATCCATCTGGGCTAAATCTCCATCCTTGCACCACTACTGCTCACCTGCTAAATTATTCCTAGATCCATGGCTGCTTCAATTCAAGAACAGGAAATATTTCTGAGTCCCATTTGCATCAATGTAAATGCTTTTAAATTGCCTGGCTAAATCACAGCAGAGATTGGATAAATAGAGCTCCAAAGATGGGGTAAAAGTTAAAGGAGGAGGAAAAAAACTCTCTTTGAGATGAGGCAAGCCTCTGATAGTCATTTCAAATTAAATATAATCATCAGGAAATCGATCTGGGGGTAAATGTGAAAATATTGTAGCAATCACTTTAGTGTAAAGTAACAAAAAAGTGTCAAACAAGGCACTAGCTCATGTCAGAATAAGGAAAGAATGACTTATTTAATGTATCAATATAATGCAAGACACCCTCTATAATCCTGAAATATCTAGGAAAATATGAACTAAAATTTTGCATGAAGATATTGACTCACAGGTCCAGAAAATGAGAATTTTTGAGAAGTGAAGTATTCTGAACTGGAGAAGTATTGCACAGTGAAAAAGCGCAAATAGTCATTAAAAAAATGTCCTAAATATGGAATGAAAAAGATTGCCCTAGCTTGAGTTTATTTTTAGTACATGAATAAAACACATCAATTAAAATCATATCATAAGAAATAATACTAAATAGAAAAGTACCCTATATAACACAAAAGAATTGATCACATATTTATAGAGGGAGTGGTTGCCAAATTTCTTTGCCCTCAATCTGCCCCATGTCTACAGAGACCATGTGCTGGCTGTTCCTGAGAACAGGCATGGCTTGTCATCTTCGCTGATTAATGGAAATTACAGCGACAAATCCGGAACCCACGCCTTACCTAAAGGTGACATGTAATCAATAGATTTGCATTCCCTCACAAGCAAGGATAAGGAGGAATATGATACCCTGAATTTATACAAGAATAAATAATCTCAGCTATAAATACAAGAGCTATCTATCACTCCTACTTATTTTCCCTGTCAGGTGCCTGGCAGCAATTTTTCAAGCTGGAACCCAGATCCTGGACATGGTGCACTGCCGGGATTGCAGGAAGAATGTGAACTGGTGTCAGGTTATAAATTGCTGCTCTAGTCCCATATGGGACATAATCCTCCTGCAAGGCCAAACAAGGAACCATGGATTTCACATGGTGCTTTTATGAGGCAACAGAATCAGCAAGTTTGAAACAAGCAGCTCCTAGAGACGTGAAGCAAGACAGACTCAGCAGAAGGGAGCTCTAATACAACTCTCTGATTGCAGCCTGCTACTCAATTCCGAGTTCATCTTTGCCTCAAAATTGCCACTAAAGCTCAAAGAACCAACAACAAGGACCTTTTTACTGCTGCTGCAACTTGAACCATAAAACCCATACCAAAAAATTCACTACCCCATTCGGTATGACTAACGGAGCCACTGCATCTTGTGCTTGTAATAAGGGGCAAAAATTGACATGAGGAACAATTGAAGATCAGGCCTCTGTGCTTGAAAAATCCTTGAGGCAAACATTCTTCCAAACATCATCAGCAAGGAGGAGAGGATCTCTGATTTCAGAGTTGGGTGAGCATCACCTGCAGCTTGTTGTTAGCTCTCGCTGTCAAGGCTGTGAGCAGCACTCCCTGTGCTGTCCCTCAGCCCTGGCACATCCATCTCCCACTGAGCCATATGGAAGAGACAATGGAGCATGAAGATCTCCGAGCCTGAAAGGATTATGAGGCTTTCTGATGAGATGCACTGCACTTCCTAAAAGATATGTATTTCCCTCTTTTTTTAAAAGAAACTTTCCATCCAATAATCCCTGTCACTGAGCCAGAACACAAAAGTGTAGAAAATGTTATATACTTTGATCCCAATTTAATGCACAAAGTTACCTTAAAAATAGAGGGTGCACATGAAAGGGAAATGGACACATCTGACTACACCAGGAATGCCTTTCCTCACTCAATCCTGATCACCATAGCTAAACAACCACTACAGTGATTCAGGATTCAAACCTGCACTTCAAGTCATTCTTCATGCTGAATTGACAACAACTTTTCTACCCCTTGAGAGTGTCAATAACTGATATAAAAACTGAGTACAGAACATCCCAGAGATATTAACTTGGTAGTAACAAATGTCACCTCTGTGTTTCCCAGCAACACCTGCAACTTCTGACACAACTGCTCAGCCAGTTTCATTTCCATAGTCACAGCTGTAGGGGTATCCAGATTATCCATGGCAAGATGGAAATCCTCAATCCTCTTCTCAAATGTCCACTGAAAGACCAGGGTGTCTGTGCATTGATCTAATTACATTTCATGGGGAAATATTAAAAATGCTTGACTAAAAACCCATCAAAACACATGAATCCCAGCACAGTGGTGAGCAAGAACATCTCATTCCTTGTTTCCTGTCACATAAGCAACACTTCCAATGTCCCTGAAGATTGCTAGGTGAAGCCAAATAATTGGACAAAACTGGCAAACATGAAGTGCAGAAAGAAGCAACAACAAACTTAAATTTTCTTTTCCACGGCATGAATTGTATGGCTATCACAAGAGTAAAGCAAATCTCAAGGTGCAGATTTAATTAATTTCTAAAAATGCATTTCCCTACTTTCTAGCAGAAAACCATTTTTAGGCTGGTCATCATAAGAAGGGCATTGTCAACACAGCTATGCCCAACATGGTGTAAAGGGTCTGTAACTTTTTGCTTTCAATTGGAAATATTCTTAACACATCAAAGTGAAACAGCATCCTGGAACTGCTGCTGGCACAGATGTTCAGTGGGAATCTGAATAATAAATGTGAGTGGGAGTGACTCCAAGTCTGAAATCAAGTGCTGCCCAGCAGTTCTGGTGGCTCTCAGCATTCCCCTGTGGCTGAGGTGCTTTGAAGCACTGTAAGAGATGTCTTTTCTTCATACTGGTATTTAATCTCCAGCTTCCCTTGGGAAGGACAATGTCTGGAGCTGCCTCTATTTGAGCATGTGACAGTAACCAGCTGGAATGTCTGAGGGATTGCTGAACATGCACAGAGGTCCTCCCAACCTGAGACATATGGTGTATTATCCATTTGGCAATCTCACACAGTTACACTGTCTCCCTCTAACATTTAAAATGTTCACAAGCTTGAATAAATGATCTGTTGTCAAAAGCAGAAAAAAAATAAAAGCAAATTTATAGCTTAGCTGGAGAACTGGGGGCCATTGCTAGAACTGAAGCAATCATATATTTTCTTGATTTCTGAAGTCTTTTTTGAGACCTGAATGATCTTGACAAATACCTAATTAAATACTTCAATTTATTTTCTTTATGCAGTATGTACATTTATTGACTCTTACTGCTGAAAAGTGCTTTGGAAATAGCTACCTTTCTCAAATAATTAATCACCATTTTTATCAGTCAGAGGTAGTTCAGTTCAGGTTTAAACGGTGACTATTTTCTCTAGACTGCTACTATTTTTAAATTATTTATAAGATTGAGGGCATTTCTATTCAAAGATTTGATGTTTCCATGTAAATTTTCTAAACACAAAATAGGTTATTGATCATTGTTCAACATTTTTCAGTGACCAAATATAGGACAAAAAAGCTATCACAGAAAGCAATGCTGTACTTGTCCCTCTAATTCCAGCTAATAGATGGCATGATGGGAAACTGCTGATGGCACTGAAGGATTTAAATACAGTAAAGCTGCTTTTACTGGATAGAAAGCTGCATTCCAAAATTCCATTTTTCAAGAGAGCAAAGACAGGGGAAACCGGAGACCTTGCATTACCTGGGATATTACAGGGGGAAAAAAAACTGTCAAAAAACTGTTGTGTTTTTTCTTTTTTTTTTTAATTTTCTCAAGTCCTTTTATATGCTCTCAAATTCATAATGCAATTTAGCTTAGCAGTGATACAGAGAATTATTTTTTTTTTTTTAAACACAAGGGAAAGAGTTCCAAGTGCTTCTTTGCTGGATAGGACCAGAAAAGGCAGTGGAGAGCTCCAGCTCTCTTTTGAGCTGGCAGTTTCCACACATGCAGTGATTCTGCTTTCAATGGTAAAAGATACCACTTTTTTTTTTTTTTTTCACTCTTTTGGTCAGTACTTAATCATCTGTTTTTTCTTCAAGTCACTGAAATGTCCCTCCATTCATTTAATTTAAAACTTGCCCAGCTGACAGGAGGTATTAGCACCACTACAGCTGCAGAAACTGCATATGCTAATTAGATATTGGTACTTGAAGCTGTGATGGACTGTCCCCTCGTACTAAATGAAGACACAAAGTGTGCCAGAGCTTGTTTATGCACCCTTTGAGAGGTCTGCACAAACACAGGGGTTTGGATAAATGTACTGATGCAGTCTGGTTGATTTAAATAAAGGTTGCAGGATCACTTCTCCAAAGTAAACTGGCAGCTTATTCAACCTGACTTCTTTAGAGTAATTTAGATTTGTTTGCCTATTGATCTCAGTGGCTGGGTCTGGAATCTCCCCAGACAGAGGAGGAAGGGAAAACCATTTTCAGAAGAAATAACACTGAATATCAGAGCCAATAAGGATTTCTAAAAAAAACAAAACAAAACCCTGCCTATCTTAAATACTCACCTTTCCCCAAGAACCACTCTCTGTCCTAGCCATATTCCTATTTAAGTAGGTGCCTAATACATGTCATCCTCCTGGCTTCTGGCTGCAAAATCATCTCACAAGGACTGGGAATTTCATTTAAATACCTTTACCAGAATCCTTTTTTGTTAATTAAAATTTTACTTTAAGAAATCTTTAGATTAAAAGTTCCCTTTTTCCACCAGACATTGGCCTGACTTCTCTTCAGTCTAACTCCAAATCCACCACCAGGATGGCTTACAAGCAGATGAGTGCAACCAAGGGGATTCTCCTAATGAGTCATTGCTTCCACAGCTTCACAGTTATCCTTGTGCCATGAAGCTTTGTTCCTCCAAAGAGAAGGATTATTCTTCAGTCTCAGCACAGAAATGAAGAACATGTGCACCTTCAACAGGGAGGAAACAAGTACATGCTCCTAACTCTGTGGTCATCCTATGTTCAGATTGACAGCTCCTTAGCAGAGTGCAATTATTTGGAGAATATAAAAATCCACCTGAACTAATGCAAGTCCTTCAACCACTGTTCCCTTTCACTTATTTGATCATGATCTGGGGATTTTTTGGGTAATGACCTTTATACAAAATTAGTCACAAAATAAATATTTCCTTAATAATAACTAAATCAACTTGATTCAAGGCACAGTGCAGAACAGTCCCAAACTCTTTCTTATTAGAAAATATTATTCAATTACCTATTTATCATTTTTTCATAAGAAAAATAGTGTCATTTAATTCAGAATGCTAAGAAGATTAAAATACCTTTCTTGCCGTTTGGCCTAAAGAGAAGACCAATGAGATTCTTTTGCACTGAGAAGTGCAAGTTTGATATCAAGACACCACCTAAAGAAAATAAATCACAGTTGTTTTCTTAAACCTTCCATCATTTGAAAACCTAAATTACCTTCACATTGTCTACAAAGCTCAAGCATTGTGTTTACCTGGAAGCAACGTGTACTCTTATGTCTTTTTTATATACAGTAATTTTATTATGGGGATTTCTTTTCAAAGGAAATTGAACAAGGCAATTTAAAGGCTCTCAAAGGAATAATAAGCAGTAGTCAACCTTGGAGGATGGAGCAGTTATTTCCTATTTATTTTTCTATTACCTGCTCATATCAGAAATAAGCCTATAAATGATCAAGTAGGGAAGAACCTCAATCTCCAGAATAAAATGACAAAGAATAATTTGCACAGAGAACCACAGACCTACCAATAGCTTTTCTTGGTAAGGCAATCAAAGTAGAGTTGAATCTGCACAATTAAAGAAAGTGTCTATTTAAGAAATGGAAGAAAATAGCAGGACATCTGAAAAAAATAATGACTATGTAGATGATGTTCAACAGTGGGATATCTTAAATAATTTTGGGGGGAGAAAAGTGATAAAAAGATTACATCAAAAGAAGGCACAGAGAACACATGTGAGGTGAAAAGCAAAAACTGAAAATATTGATTTGTTCCTTAGAAATGGTGTCTGTAACTGTAAATTAAGGAAAAACTGCTGATAACTGGAGTTATATCCATGGGGCAGCCCTTTCAGAATTGGAGAAATGCAAGGGCCAGGGTGCCAAAAAGCCAAGTTTCTGAAACCAAGTACTAGGTGGTGAACATAATGAAGTAATAGGATAAAGAAAAAAATTTAGAAACAATGAAAAGCATCACAAACAATATTAAAAAACAAGTTGTGCATTCCTTTAGTGCTAAGGTGGGGAAAATGAAACCAAACAATGCTATATGAGAAGACACAAACCTAGAAGATACAAACCTAAAACAAAGGTATGCAATTGGCATACAAGAATGTACAAGACTATATATTGTAGATTTCCTAGGGAAAAAAGGGATAGAAAAAGAAATGTTATTGATGGCAAAAGGAACTAAAGAAAAAAAAGGAATTTTTTTTTGGTAGATGTCCAGAGAAAGGCAGAATTTTTAGATTAATCAACCATTGTGTTGGGCTAAACTTCAGAGGCATTGCACATGGATCAGGAAAGATGGCACTGAAGGATTAACACCCTCAGAAAAATAAATACAAATGTGTAAATGAGGAGGTCAAGATCAGTAAATTTGATGTGTTTTATTAAATCTGTTTTTAGATATGTGTGGGCAGAAATATGATTTCATGCATTAGGCAGTGGAGAAGTTATCTAAACCAACAAGAATGGCAGCAAGCCCTCCAATATTGCATGTATTTGTTACAGCAGTTGCTAAGGAAATACAGAGAAATGTTGAACTGGACTTATATACCATTAAAAAAAAATCAAAACACCAAATTATTTATTCCACCATCTGTTGTATACAAAGCAAAAGTTATGAAAATTTCAAGAGGCTTTCAAGAATAAAGAAGAGCAAAAGTATTGTTAATTAAAATCAGCAGGGGATTATCTCCTCATTTGCTGAATCTCCTTTGATCCTCCTTAAAAAGTGGCAAAATATCTAGAGACCCAAACATCTGGAGTGGAGTCAAAGAGGCCACAGCACTTTATTCATGTTTCTCCTACAAGCCCCTTCAAGTATATGCCACTTGTCCTTTTTGATAGATTTCCAAAAAAAATAAACAGAATGGAAATAATATTCTTTGTGATACATTCAGTTAGCTTTCCAAGACTTCAAAAAAGGTCTCAGGATCATTTTAATTCTGAAGGAAATAAATAGGTGTTTCCACAAAATCCACTGTTTAGTGCTCCTACAATCTTATGATTTCAAAGGACAGAGCAAGAGAGAAGTCAATGAAAAGGATCTGAAGCAGTCCATCAAGATGGAAGGAACTGGACGATTTCAGGTTCTGCTTAAGGAAAGGGAAAGCAACACCCAAACTACATTTCTGAATTTTTCTTGTCCAGTAAACAAGCCTATTTTCCCTTTATTTCGACTTTCAGCTTCTCCAAAGATGTTTAGTCAGCGGTTGTACACACTGCAACTTTTAGTGTTTCATTGTTTGGTGTAGAGAGCCAGTGGAAAAGCAAGAGAAGCACTGCTGAAATGAAACCCAGCTCTGAGGAACCCCACTGCTATGGCCACATAACTCATGCCACATTCAGTGCATACCATGGCAATTATCTTGCAAAAGGCCAGGGCAAAGTACATAAAAGACTTTTTGGGGGTTCTTGCTAAGTCTCCATGTTTTACATTTTACAGCTTGAGCCTGCGTAGAGCTGCAACACAAGTTGTGTGTTTATTTATAGGAAATAAGTAGAGTTCCCAACAATCACTTGTTTATTCCAATATTATTTCTGCAAAGTATATATTTCATCAGGAAAAAAGAAAATTACATGAAGAAAGCTTCATATTTCATTCTGGTTTTTAATTTTCATTTTTTTCTGTGCTGCAGTGACCTAAGAATGTAATTATTGGCAGAATATGGTCAGGTAATTGCAGGCAGTTCAGAGCACTTTATGAAGTTACTGCCCTTGACAGCTCATTCTGTGCAGACCTGTCACCCACTACAAGGCAAAATGAAATTATTTTGCATATGTTCCTTTCAAGAAGGGGCTGCTGGATCAGTAGCAGTATGGTACAGAAAGCATATTCAGAATTCCATGGTTGTCCAGAAGTGAGTCCCCCTTCTCTGAGCAAGCAGCATTACAGTTACAGAACTCCTGCTTGATTACATACATACTGCATTTGATCTGAGAAACTAAACACTGATTGCAAATTAAACATTTGATCTGGAAAATCAACCATACAGTTACTCACTCAGCTGGCTCTCTTGGAGATGCTGTAAGAGGGTGGCCGAATGGAGACAGGAGGAATAAGGCACTGAGAGACACAATATTGAGAGGAGAAAGAACACTACATGACTTGAAGAGCATTTTTTCAAGAAATAATAGACATTTTTCCCCCTCTCATGTTGCTAGAGAAAAATCTCTCTGAAAAGACATAGGCTGAGATGCCTCTGTAATTGCTATGGCCCAGCAGGGTCTGCTGCAGGAACTCCAGATTTCCATCCAAACCTGGCACAGATCTGTTTCTGGACAAATAGCAAACCTCTGCTTCCCTCTCCTACTTTCATTTCTGAGTGGAACTCAAGAATTATTAATGCTGATATCCTAAAATAAAACATGACACTTCTCCAAAGCACATCTGACAACTCTAAAATCATCCAAGTCTCTGCCTGCTGAGAAAAGCAGCTTTTGAACAGAAACCTAAAAGATCTTTACCATGACCATTGTCCTATGCAGGCAGGAACTTAAAATTCTGAGTTAGTGTTTGAGCTGAAGCGATATTAAATTAAGATTAATTTTAAATTATTAAATAGATATGAATTAGACAGCAAGGAAATAAAGTTCAAGACATACATGCAATTTACTGGGTTTGACTCTCACTTCACTTAACATTGTAGCAGTTACTGCCACCAAATTATTGTTTATTTCCTCCAGAGAATCCTGTTCCCCATTACACTGGATTCCAGCCACTCCAAATTTGATGAACCACAGGCATATATTGGTGAGAGGTTTTATTTTAACTCTTTTTTTTTTGGGTCCAAATGCTATTTCCAAAGTTTCCTATCCAAGTTACTATGTGATACTGCAGTTTTCACTGTTACTGTATTTGACCTTTAATCTACACAAACCTAACATTTTGTTTCCAGGACAAGCTTTCAAGTAAGCCAGGTGTGAGAACATCCTTCAGTTATATGTGCTCTCATGGGCATCAATGAAATTTAATAGTAAGTCAGGTCTAACTGAAAGATGAAATAGGGGTTTTGATGATACATGATTAAAAAAAATTAAAATGTAAATTTATTTGGCTTTTTTTCTGAGGAAAATAGTTACAAACATATCCAATTCTATAAAAAGATACATTTTTTAGAGATGCATTTGTTTTGTTGGGTTTGGGGAGGGGGGGTTGTTTGTTTGGCTTTTTTTTTTCTTTGTTTGTTTTTGTTGTTGGTTGGGGTTTTCTTTGTGAGAAAGGATGGATGAAAGCTGCTCAGCTTTTGTCTGTATTGAGTTCTGGTTAAGAGTTTCCAAGCAATGGAAAATAATTCAGCTCCACATTTTCCAGGCAACGTGAAAGAAAATGCTGTTTACTTGCTCTCAAAGCTATACAACTGAAGATTTAAGAGCTCAAGACAAAATACTGAAATCTCCTCTCAGTGAGACACAAGAAATTTTTCTCCTCTTGTTTAAATCCTCCAGTACTTTCTCATAAAGGTTTCATAAGAAATTATTATTTGTTCACATAGAGTAGACGGTAAATTAGCATTCCAGTAATAATTCCAAATTAAAATGGATTATCTTTGATTTCTGTAGCTAAAGTATTCATTAAATGCCATTTTACTAACTAGAAATTAGAAGCAATTATGCATATGCAAGTAGTCACAGGGTAAGGACATTTCTCCATTTAAAACAGAATTATTTACTTCTGGCATAGAACAGTGCACTCTTCCTGTGCTCTAGGAATGTCCCTGGCTCCACCAGCAAATGCAACAGCTATTGTAATTCTTTCAGCACATTATCTCCTATGAATGAAGTCACAGCACACCACAGGACTTAGACCAGATATCACTACAAAAAGCCTAGACTCAGCCTTGAGAAGTACATAAGCCCTTATCTATTTTTATTAGCAGAGCCAGTGATGCTAATTGGGCAACTCCTGTGCTTAGCTAGGCATGTACCAAAGTGCTTTGTCCAAAGGTCACACTATGCCAGGGTACATCTGAGGAAAGGTGGTAATGTGTGTGTGTGGTGTGTGTGCATCTCTGTAGTCAAGAAGAAGGGAAATAATTTGCAGTCAATAAATGCAGTGAATTAATAACATGATTTCTGCACACAAGACCTGGAGCAGTTACAGAAATCCTCAGACTCCAGAGCTTCCCACCTTCCCAGGGGTTGCTGGCCACAGTTACCAGCTACAGAACCAAAAGGGCACATCTATGGAAAGGGCACATCTGAGGACAGGTTGTTATGTGTATGTGTGTGTCTGTGCATGTGCATCTCTGTAGTCAGGAAGAAGGGAAATGATTTGCAGTCAATAAATGCAGTAAGCTAATGAAACCATTTCTGCACACAGACCCAGAGCAGTTACAGGAATCCTGAGACTCCAGAGCTTCCCACCTTCCAGGGGCTGGTGGCCATAGCTGCCAGCGACAGAACCAAAGGCTGAACCAGCATTGCTTTGTGTGGAGCAGGCTTATTGCACATTTCTTGGATCCAATTTCAAACTGGTTTTAAAAACCACCACAATTATGTTAATGTCTCATGCTCCACAACCTACAGATGTACCACACAGAACCCCAGGGTCCAAGGCTCTGAAGCCAAGGGAATTACAGTGGTCAATTTCCTTCAGATTTCTTCTGGAACTGTCAGAGAGCAGCAGTGTTACCATCAGTTTGCTGCTCACTTTAACTGCTCTGCACTGTCACTTCAACAAGTCTCACATTTACAATTTAATAGATTACAAAATACAGACAATACTAAGTGGATTGCTGTAAAGACACTGATTTTATTACAGTGAAATACTAAGATGCCAGCCTGCTATGTTAATCAATATGGTTGCCTTGGTTGCACAAAGATAATTAAATTTTAATTGAAATTCACTAAGAGTAAGATTACCTATAAATATTTCAACAAAGAGGAGAAAGAGAATGTTAATATTTTATTTATCATGGATAACACTCTCAAAACACCTTGCAAAAACAACAGAAAAAAAACCCAGAAAAGAATGAAAATGAAATGTGATTTTTTTTATAGAGTAATAACAAATATATGAATCTAAAATTCTTTCCCTAGATACTCAGTTTTTACTTCATGCTCATCAAGACTTTTTTGTTTATCTCTACAGATGACCTTTGACAGTCCAAACTGAGAACAGGAGATGACCTCTCATTATTAAGGTTTGTTTCAGGCAGACAGGTGGATCCCATAAGAACGGGATTGAAACAAAACTTAGACTCATAAAACAGGTTCTTTTCCTCATTCACTTAAAGAAGAACAGATTTATTCCAACTATATTAACATAAACCACTGGATTTGGACTATACTGCTTGCCCTGGAAGATCACCCTGGGAGTGGGTGAAGAGTACCCAATTCCCCAGCAAATTCCAGTGCCGTTATCAGAGACACATGGGGGCTGAAAGAAATCACCAAGAGACTCCAAAAGTCAGGCTGGACACTGCATGCACTGGGTCTCCATCTACCCAAGCCAAATTCCCTCTTGAATTGCCCTGAAACACAGCCACAGGAGTCATTGCTAAAACCTGTTCTTCCAAAGTCAGAGTAGATTTTGCTGCCTGGTGCTGTTACTGTCGCTGTGGGTGCCTGACAGCAACGTTCTGGGGGGCAAGGAGACACAAAACACAAGGAGGAAGACATGCCCACTTTCATGTTTAGGATCAAATTCCACACTCAGGGAGCTTGGCTGACTTCAGTGGTAATGCATAGCACCTAAAGGCTTGGTTCAGTAATTTTTTGAGGTAATGATCTTGTGTGTGAGAGAGTAGCTAGAGAGAAAAAAGTATCAGTTTTTAGTGATGTTCCCACTAACACAATTTTTACAGGAAGCAGCAGGCAAAGCACTCCCAAGCACTATTTCTGCCACAGCACCACCTGTACCTGGAATTATATACATGCATCCAAATCTCAGAGTCAGCTTGGAAAATTTATCCTCAATGGTTCACAGTGAGAAGAAACTATTGATTATACTTCTTCAGTTCATCCAAAAAGTTACCAGTGGAAGGTAGATTTTAAATCACTTACACTAAGGGTCCTTTGACCTGAGGAAGAAGTGCAGGAATTTTTTTTACAACTAATTCTCAGAAATGCTAATGAAGAAAATATTGCCACTTGCAGAAAGATCAAAATAGCTCTCAAAAATGTTTCAAGATATTGACTGTCTTTGAAATCATAAAAGCAAAACAGAACTCTACCCTGGTGCTCAGATGGTAAGAAACAAAACAGTGGAGCAAATGCTGGTGGTGCACATCTGGGAGCCTCCATCCCTGGAAGGGCCAGGAACAGATGTTGGATGTTTGCAATAGCAACTACTATTCCCAAACCAGAACCTGGTGCAATCATGCTTGGCCTGACAAGGTGTTCCATATGCCGAATAAAGCAAAAGAGAAAGAGCAAAACAAGAGACAGAAGAACAGAAATGCACAACGGCAGCTCTGCAGTCTCCTTCCGCACTGGGGTGTGCTTTCACAACCCTTCTGCCTCGCAGCCTCAGCACAGCAGGAGGAGGAGAGCTGCGGCTGCTGGCTCTTTTACCTGGGAAACAAAACCCACCAGCCCAGGTTCTTGATGTCAGCTTGCAGGAAATGCTTGGGACTGTCAAGGCAGGGGTGGCAGCATGGACCTGGGATAGATCCTGCGCTGTTCAGAATTTCAGGAAGCGGACGGCCACTCCAGGCCACAGGCCCCTGAACACCAATATCATCCCCTTTCCATGGGAAACCTAACTCAGCAGCCCAGGTTCCTGGTGTCAGTTTGAAGGAGGCACTGGGCACTGTCAAACCAGCCTGAGCTGGACAGGGTGGCAGGATGGGTTTGGAGAAATCCCGCACCGTGCAGAATTTCAGGAGGCAGCTGCCTCCTGAAGGCCGACCGGCCCCTGAACAGGAACACTGGCCCTTTACCCTGGGAAACAGAAGGCACCAGCCCAGGGTCCTGGTGTCAGTTTGCAGAAGGGTTGGAATTGTTAGGGTAGCCTGAGATGGAGGTGGTGGCAGGTTGGTTCTGGGAGAGTTTGGAATTCCAGCAGGCGGTCGCCAACTCCAGGCCTCAGGTCCCTGAACACCAACTCCAGCCCTTTTCCCTGGCAAACAAAACTCACCAGTTCAGGGTCCTGGTGTCAGTTTGCAGGAGGCACTGGGTGCTGTCAATCCAGCCCAAGCTGGCACTGGTGGCAGGTCGGGTGTGGGAGGCATCCTGTGCAATGCGGAATTCCAGCAGGCAGCCGGCCATTTTGGGCCTCAGGCCCCTGAACAACTGTCCAGGCCTTTTCCTTGAGAAACAAAACTCACCAGTTCAGGGTCCTGGTGTCAGTTTGCAGGAGGCACTGAGCACTGTAAAACCAGCCCAAGCTGGCAGTGGTGCCAGGTCGGGTGTAGGAGGTATCCTGAACAATGAGGAATTCCAGCAGGCAGCCGGCCACTTTGGGCCTCAGGCCCCTGAACACCAACACCGGCACCTTTCCCTGGGAAAGAAAACTCCCCAGCCCAGGGTCCTGGGGTCAGAGAGGGTTTCCATCCTGTCCTTGGCACTCGGCACTGCCAGAGTGGAACATGAGCCGCACTGCTCTGGAAACATTCCCACATCCCAAATATCTCCATGGCCACGGAAAGGTTCTCCCTGGTAGTCACTGAGCCACGGCACTAGAGCGCCCTGCATCTTAAGACACAAATATTTTGCATTTTGCAGTTGGAGTACATCTCTTTTAGCACATCCTGGACATGCTGCTGTTTCCTTTACAGCGGCAAAGGTTTCTTGGAGGGAAAAAAAAAAAAGACAGAACTACATAACACTATTTAAGAGACTAAAAAACAGCTGCAATAAAGACCTAAGAGGTTGTTAGAAATCTTTGCTAAGGTATATTTAAATCGTTCATATTGAGCTACTACATAAAAGTGTCTTATTTCCAACATCTCCCTATCTGATCAGTGTCTGTTTTGAATTAAAGGAATGAAAGTGGTGTGTGTGTGTGTGAATAACAATCATCAGATGGGAAACCCTAGAAAGCAGGCTTCAGCACATTATATATAATTCAAGGAAAACTGCAATACATGGACTGCAATTTTAGTGGTGCTTTTCAGAAATTAGATTATAAACATTGCATTGGGTTTTATTTTCCTTGTTGATTCTGGGCTGTTGAAAAATCCAATACATGATATTTTTGGAGGTATTAATGGATACCAGCAAGAAAAAACCACTCCTAACCTATAGCAATTTTATCTTATCCACATGGAAGGTAGCCAGTTTATTTCAAGATAATTTTCATAAAATGTGCTAACTGAAAGCTGTGGAAAACACAAAGAAAACATACAAGTATACACTTCAGTGAGCAGAAAATCCAACTAAAATAAGAAGCTCAATATTTATAAAGAATTCAAGCTTTCAGCAATTTTAGACTTTAAAATCCATGGATGCAGCAAAGCATCCCTTCCAACCCAAAAATGCCTTTTTTTTTTACCAAGACCACAAAAAAACCCTGTATTTCCTTCAAATTTTTACATATTTACATTTAAATTTAGAATGCTTTATTAATTTAATCATTAAATGTCTACTGTTAATGCATTTCAGATTTAAGTAATTGATTTTGCAGCAAGCAAAAAAATTTGTATTATTAAAAAGAAAACAGGCATATTTAAAAGCTGTCAAGGATATCGAAATGACCAAAACATTTGAGCCCCTTTTAACCAGTTAATTTTCCAAGAATTAAAGCTTCTCTGCAAGAAAACCACAACCAAATTCTGCAAGAAAACTTAAAAAAAGTTTCTTCTGCATTGCTGATTACTTAAATTATTTACTTGTTTCAAATATTTAACAGAGTATTTGACGATTTCTTTGCCAAAAGAAACTTGAAAAGGTAAAATGTCATTTAAAAATGTCTCCAATAGTCTACTAAAAGACTTTATCCAATTCTTCCCCCAAGTCCATAGATGATAAAATTACAAATCACAATGAAATTTAAGGAGTGATATCCATTCATTTCTTCCTCTCTTGTTATATCCAAGCTGTACACATTGATATGGATTATTGCATCCCTTGAATATGCATTTCCACTAATACTTTTGCCTGATTCTTTACATCTGAAGAGCTAGAATACTTTAATTTATGATCATATAAATTACATCTATGGTATTAGTCCTTAAGTTCTCCAGTCCTAGGATAATTCAAAATTGTGCTCAGTTTCCCATTTGAGCAATTCCTGTAGGGAGCATTCTAGCCCATACAGGTGTGATGGGAACTCCTTTAATGATGTAAAGTTGCAAACTCTTCCAGTATATAATATTCACAAACCTAGTAGTTTAGTAGGTAGCTTTACCCTAGCTGCAATCTGTTCCTTAATTATAAAGTCATATTTAGAATTGTCCTGAGTACACAGAATATTACATTCTAAATATCAAGCTATACAGCAGCATTATGGTTGAAAAAGAAAGCATGGGTTTTAATCTAAATATTTTCTGTATTTATATAGGAAAGGCCAAATTACATTAAAAAACTCCAGAATAAATAAATTCTCAGGTGAAGTTCCTGGCCAAAGTGTGAGATACCAGAAGCAAAGTACTGGCCAGTGAAGTTCATCAATAGTATCAGATTTAAAAGAACTGAAAACTTTGTATTTGAAAGTACGAAATTCTGCCTGAAGTTAAGGGTTTTTTTGAAAAGAAGCAAATGATTTTTTGCCTAGTAAGTGAAGAAATAGCGAGAAATCTTTGTCAAATGCATGACTAAAAGGATGCAAAGGGATCTTGACAGATATGACTCAGGTGTCTGTGATTTGTTAGATTTCTTTTGTTGTTTTGTGTGGGGTTTAAGGAATTTAAAGCAAATTACTTAGCATAAGTACATATCTTGCTCCAAAAATTTCAGGGAAACCTAAACAAGTGTTTTTCCTGTGTGGTTATCAAATAGTTAGACTCTTGTTCCAGTAAACAGAAAAATGTCTGTCTCCATTCTCTCTGGCACTTCCCATTGCTCTGTGTCAAATTCCCAGTGACACCTAGTGATGACTCCACCCACAGGGAGCAGTTGGCTTTTCTAGTTCATCAGTCTTTTGAGTAATTATTACCATCTCTAAGCCAGGTTGTCTCAAAACAATTGCTTCATGCTTCTATTTCACATATTTAGAAAAAACAGAAAATTTGAACCTTTTATAAAAGTAGGACCTAAGAAAAATATTTAGAGTTTCATAACAGCTTAGGTCAAACTGATCAGAATAAGGTTTGAATTTAATCTAGAATAACTAGCCAGCTGGGATTGTCAGCAAACAATGACTATGCTTATCAGATGGAAAGATAATAAGATTTTCATTGCCAGAAATCTAAACATTGCCACGGCCTCGAGTAGGAGCGCAATGTTCCTAACACACATCAGGTATTTCATATACTGTGCTAGCAGCATCTAATGTGTCACTGAAATTGTGAACTTCCTGAATGTTAGAGTATTACTCAAGCTTTCTGTTACCATCTTATTGCTCAGGAAAGCCTTAAAGCACTTTAAAGCCCTTGATCATTGTAATTCACCTGAAGCTCAGCTTTTCTTTCAAAATTAGCTGACTTATTAGACAGCAAGGCAACCTTTGATAAGAAAATGTATGAAGTTCAACACAGAAATTCAAAATGGATTTCAAATGAATTATTTCTGTCTCTTGTGAGTTAATATTGTATATGATTTATTTTAAAGCTGGCAAAGGCAGAATTTCATCTGCATTTTTAAACTAATTTTCTATTGAATAACAATACCTGGCACTGGCAGCTGAGGGAACTGTCATTTTTAGCTCACTCCACCTGGCAAAGCTGATGACAATCTCTCTTTTGCAGGTAAGCTGCTTGTCAGTTCTACTGTCAAGACTCTCTGAGATGCTTACACAGGGAAACAATTACTAATGAATCATTTGAAAAGAAAATTGTTTCTTGTTTCTCCCTCTCTGCTGAGCTCACTGAGTTCTGATCCCTTTGCAGCACACAGAATATGGAACCAAAGAGGGGAGAACCAGGAGCACCTCCAGCAGCTGGGGATGCATTTTGGATTGACATGACACACGGCTGCTTTAAAAAATAGTGCTGTAAACTAACACATCTCCTATCTCAGGTGCTAGTTACTCAAAAACAACCTTGAGGACACACAGACACAGCTTCTGTTGAAGCAACACAAGGGATGAGAGTGCAGGCAGATTTTGGTGAGCAAGGATTAACTGCTAGGCACTGCAGAACAGCTACCAACAAGGTAGATTAGAAGCTATTCATGGTTCTCTGTTTGCAAGCTACACCCAACCTCAGCATAAGATTAACAAATATTATTCTTTCCAGACTGAAAGCACTCTGTGTTTAGGTTCTAATTGCCATGCACAACCTAAAATGAACCCAGTGGTTCTGCTTGTGTCACCTGCCAAGAGAATAGCTCCGCAGAAGGAAGGCAAAACCAGTCTGGCATATGTTTTCTGCATCTCACTGAAGTACCATTTTCCCAGGCACTGCCTGAGGCAACAATCACCAACAAAGCTCAGTGAGAACACTGAAAATGAGAAAATCACAAACGAAAAATTAACAGTCACATCCACTTTATCAACATCACACAGACTAACTGAGCAAGTGGACTTAGCAAACCTGACTTACATTACTTTCTCATTTTACCCTGACCCAGTGACTTAGGATTCACATCAAGGAACATTGATCAAAATAAAGGACTTGCTATCTTGCCACTAATATTTATTTGACCCATATTTTTTTTTTCCTAGAAGGCAGACATGGGAATTTCAAATGTTCTCTAGGAAATAGCTTTTTCATATCCTCCAGTTTTTAAAATACCATAGCTGTCAAGAATTTTGGTAGACAAACCCTGGTTCCATCACCAAGACAATCATATAACTATTACTTGCTGTCAAGTCCTTACCACCTGCACATATGTAAGTCATTACAAAGAAGGTTAAGTGGCTGACTACAAGTACATGATTTTATTTCAGGTTTCTAAATAATTCTTGACCTAAGGTTTCCATCTTAGTATGATTTGTAGAGCCAGCTGCAGATGCATCTTGTGCTAAGCTATGTAAGTTATTATCACTATCTTTTCACTAGTCCAGGTCATAGGTGGGTAGCAAAAATTGCACTGCTTTTATGCCCAGACATTTGGTCACAATTTCATAAATATCTGGGGGATTTGCTTATTTGGTTTAGTATTTGGAGCGTTTTTTTAAACTCATTTACATATATTAAAAGAGGTAAAAATTTTAACTGGAAGTAATAAATACATTGAGAAGCACTAAACCACATGACAATGAGAAGATTTTATACAAATTGAAAGGATCAGATAAGGTAAACCAAACACAACTTTTAATCAACCCAATAATATTTTCAATTTTACAATACAAATGCTGTTGAAATTTCTTTCCATTTTCTTCTGTTCATCATTATTTTCTTGCAACTTCATTAGTATGAGGGAACAGAAGTTAATGGCATTTCTACAGAGGTTTTCTGTCTTAATTCCTTAACTCCAACTCCCTGCCATGCTCCCAGTGTCAGCCCTGCCATTCAAGAGATGCCAAAATTATGATCCATCTGCACATGCATATTGATTATCTAAGTAGTTGCTGCTTAACAGAATTTATAATGGCTGAGAGTTGCTTGTCTGGTCAGCAGTGGGAATGCTCATTTCCTCTGCACAGCTGCTGAAGGTCACAAAACTCATGGGAAGCAATACCACAGACTTTTTTCCCTCCCCAGTTAGACTTATTGACAGTTTTAGAGGCATAATTATCACATGTGGATTTAATTGCATATTCTTCAGTTATTTAAAAAAGAAATAAAATAAGAAATGCATTTCCTTTTCCCAAACTTGCAAAGACCAAACTCAACCACACACCTGTAAGCTGCAGAAATTTGTACTTTGAGTATTTAGATTAGATGCACTCATTTCACTTTCAGACAGAACTTTGTGACAAGGACACCAAAGTTTCTTCCAAAGTAAGAAAAAGTTTCAAAATTTACAACTGAAATACCCATTACTCCTGTAAATTTAAAATTCACCAGCCTTTTCATGTTTTGCATCCAACCCCTGTTGTAGAAAAGAAGAATCCTCCTAAGCTTAACAGGAAAAACTCAGAAATAGCAGTGTTTTCTTCAGACATCCCAAAATTATCACCTTTAAGATATGATCCACTTGATATTTAGTTTTTCCTCAACTCTTTGATAATGCTAGCAAAATTTTATTAACAGATATTGACAGTAATATGTATATTAATTAAGAAAAGGCGCTTATGATATTTTGGAATCATCCAAGCCAGAGTTGTAGGCTCCCTTAGGTACAATGTTAGGAACAGATGGTCATCTATTCACCTCAAAAGAAAATTGGTGTTTTGATAATGAAATCTTGATCACCTGCCATCTGCCTGCTAATGATTAGGAGCAACAGGATCATTTGTCTGAGGAGAAGCAAATCTTGGACAACTCTGAGGGGTCTGATGATCTTGGTTCACAAAGTAAATTATACATCAAATATTAGAAAGGTTATCAGTGAATTCAAGGTCTTCATTTCTCTTGTCAGGTTGACTTTTTGCTGAGATCCTAGCTGGAAATTATATGTACATTAAACTATTCCATTTTCTGAAACCACATGCACCATAACCCTCGTGCCACCATTTTGTAAAGTTTTGGCTTCCCAAAACAAAGACATAAGGTGACACTTGAACTCGGCAACAATAACCAAAATAATAAACCCTGCTGGCTTCCAAGCTATTAGTTGCAAATTCTGAGTCCAGCAGCAGAGGGAAGGGCTGTGGCTGACCCTCAGCCATGCATTTGCTGTGGAAGGATGTGACTCCCTGCCTGCTGTTTCTTTGAGGCAACGCCTGCTCGCAGTTGCTACAGTAAAGTTTTTATTGAATACAAAAATAGCCAACTACAGCGTGTAACTGCACGCAGAGAAAGCTTATTTCTCTCAGGGAAAACCAGAACACAGCTCAAAAACAAATATCTTACAGCCACTGTGCCTATAAAGGGTAGGACTTTTCCCTCAGTTTTTCTTTTGTACTTCAGTAATTTTTAGACTGCCTGAGCTTAGCAGACCAAGAAATGATTTCTGTGGATGTACAAGACATAATGTCTTCACTTCTGAGCCTAGCTAGCGTAACATTATCCCCTGACCCTCTCTGAAGACTGCTGCTTTTCCACCTTGACCTTCTTCCCACTGGGTCCAGCTCTCTCTCCAGGTCAGCATCGTGCTCCTCTGGCAGCCCATGAGCAGTTGTCCCCTTCATCCTTCTCCTGGGACATGGTGTTAACACAGCACACACGGCGCTGAAGGCAGACAAATTGCCAGGTCCTACCATCTGGCATCCATCCCTCCTCCCCACAGAATCCAAGAGGGATTCCCCCCAGACATGACACAGTGCTGTGGCTGTGCCCTAAGGGGATGTTCCTGGACAGTCAGAAGCATCAGGACTTTTGCTTGTCGTGTTTCTACTTACATGCCATATGTTTGACAAGAACAATTTTAACCTCATACATTTTGAATTCTTTTTCTTCACAGTGCCTTCTTATTTTAGAAGTGCATCTATAATAGAAGGCTTCCCTTACAAGCAAGACAGCAGTTTCTCAGGAGATTGCACAATTGCCATGTTTCTTCTTTACTGGATACAGAAAGGGATGCTTTTTCTGAAAGGAGGGCTACAGGATGTAAAATATCTTTCTATTTCTCTCAATGCACCACAGCAGATTGTGATACACCTGTGGGTACAGCAGAAGACTTTTTGGTTTGGTTTGGTTTTGGGTGTAAAGTCATGTGCCCATTTCACCTGACCTGGTGTGGATTTTCCATACTGCAGTTCGAGAAATTGCTACAGTTTCAACATTCAGCAGATCTTATTTGTGGTGTTATTTTTTTATTTGCATCTTGGAAGTTCCATCACTATAAACAACCCTATGTTTTTCTATTATTTTCCAGCAACACAGAAACTAAAATCTGTCCATTACCTTTTTAGAATCATCTTGTGATTTTTATTCCACAGAGAAACCCGGTTTCTGTCCTCAAGCTCTGGGACAATAGTTCATTTGGCTACTCAATTCTGAATCATCTAATCAATATTCTCCACATAATCTTCTCTAATAATACTGATATTCTCCAATAAAGCCATTCTCCCACAGGAGCAAAAACTGGCTGCTATTTCTACCCTCTATAGGTATTTATATTTTTTGAGAGCACATATACTGTTTCTCTTTCAGTGCTCTTCTTTGTACTCTTCCCACAAGCCTACCTCTCTATAATCAAGTGGCACACTAGTGTGTTCCTTGCATTCCTCATGTCTTGAGACTACATTTTGCCCCGTGCCTTTTCTTAGTGCAGTAGAAACACTCCTCTGCCAACTCACAAAATTTCATTCTGTGTATTGACTGGGTGACTCAGTTTGAGAAGCTTTGGGTTTCAAACCTTCCCATTAAAGAATTTTTTTCTTTTTTTCCCCTCTTCAGCCCCTGTTCCTCTTAGCCCATCCTATGTTTCCCAACAGATATCACAACAGTGGACTGTCAGCTTCCACATTACTTGGTTACACAGAGATAACTGACCTGCAGCAAATGCCTTCCCACATGCTCACTGCCTTCACTCACCACAGGGCTTGTGGTCCTGCTGCTCCATCACACACAAATAAGCTTCTAGAGCACCCCCACGAAGCAGGACAGGAGAAATTGAACAAAAAGAGAGTGCAGAGCTTTGCAGTGGTTTCTCCAAAGCACTGAAAAGCAACATCTGCAGAGATCTGTAAAGAAGGAGGCATGGATCGTGCCAGATTTGCAACACATACACACAAAAATATAATGCAAAGACCTAATTTCAGACTCAGAGCCAAACTACACATGTTGGAAACTCAGGTTAAAGTTAATTAAGTGGAGTACCTGGAGAAAGAATAATAGTGCAATCACTGATCTTGGAATATTTTTTTTTTTAAGTCTTAACTTTTCCAGGAACTAAGACCACATCTATTCATTCCACAAAACACTAAAGGTACCCTTTAACAATAACAGTGATAGGAGCTAACAAGACTGATAACTCATTACACTTAACCTTGCTGAGTAGATCTCGCGTATCTAATTATGCAGATTACAGCAGAGAAAATCCTGCTAGGCAGGATTGTCCTAGACTGGCACATGTCTTCCAGTGCCACAGCTATTAATGCCTATGGAATTGCAGGTTATGTTCTTACTTATAAAAATGTCAACCTTTAGAGCAAAGGCATATAAAGCTATTTATGGCTCCTTACCAGCCTCCACCTGATGTTATTTGAAAGTTACTCAAGGTTTTAATACCCAAAGACAAACGGTGATATATCAAGACAGAATAAAATAAGCAAAAAAAGACTGAAATACCATATTTTACTACTATTTTTAAAGTTTAGTGATTTAAAAGAATTATCACAAGTTACAGAATAAATTTCCAAGGAATAAGAGACAGTTAAATTCTCTTCTACATCAGTTTTGTTTCTGTGCATTAATTCCCATTTACAGAAATCATTTGCCCTTTCACCTACTTTTAGAATGTCTTTTAATGAGTATATGAATCATCTCACCATCTTGAACAATTCAAAGACAGTATATTAGGTGACAAGCTAATAATTGTTATTATTCTGCTTTTTTTTTCCCCCCCAAGTCATGGCCACAAGCTTTATGTGCTGGAAAACTCATGACCTCTTGCTTCTACTTCTCCCCCATCTTAAAGCTGCGTAAAAAACCCTAAGTGAAATAAATTACATTTATTACATTTTAAAATACTTCCCCACATCTATTTAAATCCTTCTGGTTGTAAGGCATTCCTTAATTCTGCGTTAAAAGAAGTACAAAACTATTTTATATAAAAATGCCTTTAATAGAAAAGCGCTGCCGTTGCTTAACTTGGGGGGTTTAAGGACACAAGGTTTAAAAGGAGCATTAAAATCTATTAGGCTCAACAGAGTAGTTAAAAACAACAGATTGTTGGGTACAGAACCATTCTTTCATGTCCAAAATGCAAGTAGCAACTCTCATACTGACTACAATTAATTCTCCTTTTTTTTTTTTCTCCAGCTGCAAACTTTCCCTCTCTCTCCAGTATGAATGTCCTGATGTTCAGTCTCTGGGAGCTTCCCTCCCATCCACCCAGGACTACTCCAGGTTTTATCCTTCCCAGCAAATACTTGTTAAACATGATCCAGACAAGCAAGGATTAGTACCTTAGATGAGAGAAACATGCTAAGGTTGTCATGCTGTGTTTGATTCAATGCTTGTTTTTTCTACAGCTTTTGGATCCAGCACCCTCGCTGCCTTTTCCTTCTCTGTGCCCTGGGTGAAGTTTTGAACCTGAGACTTACTGTTACCAAAACATAAAAAATATGGAAAATAACAGTAGAGTACTTCCTGATTAATTATTTCATTTTTCTCACCAACATTCAGCTGAAAATCTATATATCCAACACAGTGAAAATAATTTCCCCTTAAATTGATGCAAAAACCCCAAAACCACAAAAATCTAGAAAAAACAAAAAGTATTATTAAAGCTATCGTGATTATTTGCAATCTTTTATTTGAACACACATCCCATCACACAATAATGAAAAGGTTCAGACTCTCAGTGGTCAGAAGAGAGATGCAAAGCTTTACAGCAATATTGCTAATTTAATCGCAGGCCATTATGTTGTAGATTTTAATAAATACCACAGAAATAAATAGAAAAGGTTAATAATCAATACAGTCCATATAGTTTTATTCATTTAGTTCATTAATCCATAGATGGCTGTGTTGATTTAATTGCATCTCAATAAAGATATACGACAACATACTGAATGCAGCTTCAGAAAATGTAGAATTACCTTTCAATGTAAAATTTTGAAAAAGGACATATTTACTATATTTCCCTCAAGTTGTTTTATTGTTTTAAAAACAAAGAGCCAGAAAAGTCAGACCTATATCTCTTGCACCAGTATTCTACTTACAATTATAAATAATTCCCAAAAAATCCAAGCCAGACATAAGCTGGTGCCCCAAAATACCCATCCGTATCTGTTCAGCAAGACAGACCCTGAATATTATCTCCAGGCAACAGCATGTGGAAAGAATATATATACCTCAGGAGCCCCCCAATCATCCTAGCAGAGATTAATTAGTTTACCCAAGACTGTTTATGATAAAATACTGCAAAATTAGGCTTACAGATTGCATTTCCCAAAATATCAAGGATCATAATTCTGCCCTCAAGGAATAGATTTCCTTATTCCTACAGGGGCCCACCTTGAGTCCTACTGGTTGCTTGTCTCCTGAATGCCAGCAGGGGATACAGGCTTGTTTTACTAAATTTTGGGTTGTTCTTGGCAAGGGTCACATTCCCTTTAATATGTTTCCATGAGCCCAGTGGAAACAAGTGCCTGTGGACAGGTCGTGTGCCCCAAACCCACAGAGAGCTGGGGGCACCCACGCTCACCCAGCTCTGCCAGTAAACAGGTGGTGGGAAAGATAAACACAGCCCAAGGCACATGCTGCTTGCTAAAGTCATTATTAAAGAAAACACCCCTGCATATGCTCTATCACTGACATGCACAGAAACCTAATGCCTTTCAGGGACTCAGTTTTATTTTGTTTGCTTTTTTTTAATGCGCAGAGTGAAATTCTGAAGGAGAGAAGGCAAGAGGAAAATGCAACAGAGCATAGGAAAAGGGACATTTGAACTTATTCATCTGCATATCGAGTTGGTTCTTCTTTCTATGAGCCCCTGGGCAGCCAGGACTTCCCTGCCTTGCCAATCAAATCCATGAGGAGACATCAAGTGAACTGGCTGGAGCATATCAGCAGTGTTCTGCATGGACCAATCACTTAAAATACTGCACTGCAGTGTGAAAAGACAAACTGGAGAGACAGCAGGAATCAGCATTCCCTCTCCTTTCTGTAAGTAAGGCCAGTGCTGTCACAGAAAGGGAGATACACACAGCAGATCAACGGGCCAGAAGTGCTGCATCAAGCACAGGGGAGCTGTTGAATCAGCAGGACAGACAGTCCTGGACCTGTTCTGTCACTGTGAGGGCCACAGGCACAGAGAACACACCAGAGCTGTTAAATGACAGCACGGGGAAATCAGCTGGCACTACACGTGCACCACTTAACACAAAGGTGCCCACAGCAAGCCTGAGAATGGTTTATGGTCTACAGCACAGGTATTCTTTGGCAGTAACACCTGACAAACACAAAGACCTGACTGCTGAAACGCTGAACAAGGCGGCAGATTGATCATGGAAAACAGCTACCTGAATGAGCAAAAATTAATACTGTTTACAGCAAATTATTCTCTCATACTCTTAAAAAAAAAAAAGGCAGTGAATTGTCTGAGACATTTTAAGTATATTGAACACACTGAAATAATTTTATGTTATCTTGTTAGAAAAGAAAGCAAGTCTATATCTATATTTTGTTATGAACACACAGTCTTCAAGAGAAGATTGCTTTATGCTTGACTACAGCCACATTTCCAGTTTTAGCTTTGATGCTCATTTTCATTTCATTCTATTCCATCTATTCTGTCATTTAGTTGTGCTTTTTGCAGTTAGTATTTTTGACTTCATCCTGATTTTTCAAGGTATCTCAGTCCTTATCCACCCAACCCACTCCTGCTCATTTCACTTATCTATGGCAGTTGTTTCAGTTTGGCAGCACTAAAGTTTAACAGTACCCAGAAATGTGCTGTGGTGCTGTTCACTGAGGGGCCCAAGCATGGTCAAGAATGCATCTGCCCATCACTACCAAGAAAGGGAGTTGGACTTTATCACCTTTATTCTAGAGCCTATTTAACCACAAAAAAACCCTATTAAGTTTTATTGGCATGGGAATTACAGACAGCTGGCTGTGACAGCAAGGGAGAGCACAGGGCTGGAAGGGGAAGGCTGATTTCAGTGATAAGTGAACACCGCTGAAGTGGAGGGCCAGGAGAAAAAAGCTGTATTGTGCAAACCACTGCTCCCACCTTCCTACAAGCAGGAAAGTTGTGAAAAAGGCCCAAAGCATTCTGGCCTCTGATACCTGCTCTCTCATATCCAGCTAATAAGAGTCACAGTTTTTAACTTCTCTGTGTGCGCCCTTTTGGAGAGACTTTGCAGGAAGACATATTTTCACATGCATTATTCTAATAACCAACAAAAACAAAACAACAAACTCTCAAAAAAAAAACCAACCCTGATAAAACACCTAGAGTGACTGATGAACAAAAAGCACCATGACAAAAGGCACAATCTAAATATACTGATGTAAAACTCTGGATCATATATTTAATCTTGGTCACCTTCCTCTTACTATCTGAGAAATATCATATTCACATTTTACCACTAATTCCTATTAATTAGTGAATTTTGCTTATCAATTTGATCATTAATTCTGTTTTGCTTTTCCTCAGGACTTCACTTTTCCCTCCCTCTCACTCCAGAAAGGCCGTTTGCTAGTCTGAATGAAGCAGGATGCAAGGAAAGCGCTGTATGTGGTGGTATAAACTCCAGTGGGATGTCAGTGAACTTGACACCGGCTCAGATGGACTTCACAAGGTTGCCCAAAACCCACCACGTGGGCCAACACAAAGAACAGAAGGCAGCAGCATGGAAACCAGAAGAACCATGCCCAAGAGCTGGAAAACAAAGGGAGAGAAAGGAGGCAACTGCAGGTACACAAGTGGTAGGAGCAGTGCAGAGCAGCAGCCCCTCACCCTCTGGTGTGGAAATCCATACAGCCAACTCCTCACCAGCCTCCTTGGGGACCCACAGACCTCGAGGGAGACTCAGGGAATCCCATTCCACAGGATGGCTGTTTTTACAGGATCAGTAGAAGCTGTATGGTTTGCCAAAAGAGACTGCAGAAAAGCCTGACATGCTAATTCCAATTGATTTTCTTTCTATATGCTTCCCAACTCTAAAATCCCAGCACATCAAAAGGCTTATTACTGAAGAAGAGTGAAATCCATTCATGGAAATGGCTGCGTATACAGGAACACCAGCTGTGTTTGAATACTACAGCATTAAAATTAACTTTACAACTGATTTTGAATCTGCTTGTTATAATGGCATGAAAGTACACACTGTAGCCTATTTTAGCCCTAATCTTAAAAGGAAGCAGTGCCTCTGTGATTTGACACTTAGTTATGAAAGATATAGAGATTAAAAAAAAAAAGCATGTGCTTTGTGCATATGCTTGAGTTCCCTACTGAGAGGAGAGCTCAGGATCCCCATCTCCATGAGATATTTCCTCCCATAAACTTGAAGCCATTTACTTATTGAGTGCACAGTCTTTAATAGTGATTACACAATTTAGTATCTTTGCTGAAAGCTGAATTACCACGCTGTTTATGATGTATGCTTAGACTCCCTGGTGAAAGGTTTATGGATTGTTATTTATAACTCTTCTCCATCTCTCAGAAATGCTTAGAGCAGCATTATGAAGGATGAAGTGCCACTCTGAAGAGGACAAAACTGAGCACAGGAAAATAGCAAAATTAATTAGATGGCAGTGCTTAATCAAAGGAATTGCTGGTTTTCCTTGGGAGATATCTATAGCAGAAGTTATGGGGGAGAAGTTTCATTTAAGAAACATTTTACTACCACAAATACTGCTCTTTGAAAAATATTTTTTAAAACTTTAGACTCAAACTAAGACATCTTATTTATCTTGCAAATTATTGCAAGAGGTTTTGCTTAATAGTCTGCTCATGCTTTTGTTCTTTGAATTGCCAGGCTCTTTGGCATCTTGCTAATTACTCTCTGATGATCTAGCAGATAAAATGGAATAAACAACAGGAGCACATGCATGTGTGTCTATCTGATATATTGCACAAAGGGCAATAGAAGAAAGAACACAGAAATCAATGTGGGGGAAAGGAGGAGGAGAGGGCAGGATAAAAAGGACAGTGTCAAAGAACAAGAAAAAAGTCAGAAAAAAAAATACCAGTCAAGAAAAAAAGAATGAAAGAATAAATGTTACAATAATTGGGTCAAAAATGACATGGGAAAGTTGTGCAGTATAAATATTCCAGTTTAAATGTAATGGAAACAAAACACAATAAACCAAAACAGCTAAAACACAAAACAAGGAAAAACATGAAAACAGTCCAAAATAAAGCACAGATATTTCAAAAGGTGTGGTTTTGACACAGATGTGTCAAAAAGTGACAATGCAAAAATGCATCTCATGAGGAATCAAGTTTCTTTTATGTTTTAAAAGCATCTAGACCCAGGCAGGCTTCTGAACTGGATACTTGAACTTCCACCAGAAATTAATCTGAGGGTAGCCCAAGTCTACACTGTTATTACATGTCACACATTTAATCTTACAGGCTTCTGAGCACTGGAAAAGAATTCACCCTTACTCAATAATCAGTGCCCCCAGCTTCAGTGGAGCAATTGCAGACAGGCATTTCACAGGATGCCTTTGAAAAATCTGAGGTCTGTAGTGCCAGGTTCATACAAAGGGCTGAGAAAATAAGAAAGCATTACAGACTTAATAGCTGATGGCCTTAAAGATCCCATTTAGATATAATACAGGCTGATTACTGACCACATGGTTCCTGAAATGCCAGGAGCACTGGGAAACAACAAGGAAGCAAAGGAGAAATAAAGATTTCACTTCTCTGGGAAACCACACCTCCATTGGAGTGCTTTGTTAATTACATAAGGATGTTTTGGGTTGTTAAGAAAAGAGACCTCAACATCTGATGGGTATGCTGGGGGATGTGGTGCTCCATCCCCACCTTCTGTGGAGTGCAGCCTTCAGCAGAGATTCCTAAGTGCTACCTTATGCCTTTTGGTGCATTTCTGGATCAAACCCAGGCCCTCTAATTTACCTTGCATTAGCTTGCTACTTCAGGCAGAGCTAATGGCATCGGAGGTGATCCATCATTCCCACTGTGCTCTCTGAGTGGGAGGGAACATCTGAACTACTAAATGCTTGTCTCCTGCTCCTCTTCATCACAGCACACACCAAATGGGAGCAATTCTGTTTATAGCTGGAAAATTACAGGCTCTGATATTGTTAGGAGATTATTTATGGCAGATTTCCTTCCACCTGTGATGCTAATTGTGAACATTTAGAGCCATCATTCAGTGCAGCTAAACGGGATCACCAGGTAATGAGGTAAAATGCAGACAGACACTTGGGCACCCACAATGACACCTTTGTGTTTCTCATCCACATATTCTTTGTTTACAAGGACAGAACAAAAAAATAAACATTTTAGAATCAGCCTACTGATGTGAATATGGTTTTGATCCAAAAGTATGTGATACCTTTATGCTGAGAATCCAAATATAAAGATGATCTTTCTAAGTATTGCTAAATATCACATCTTCCTTAACTCATGATTATCATTTGTGCCCTAATCTCAAGCCATCTGCTTTTATAAAACTTAACTGCTTTATTTTATCTTTTCTAATAATTTACCTTTGGACACAGGCAGCCAGTTATGTGCTTTATATTTATGCTGTTTTCATCTTCACTTTCAAATTTCACTGAAAAGTCTTAAATGTGAGCTTTTTTTTTAGAGGCATCACATTACCTAGACCGCATGGTGATTGTAATACCTTTTTTTTTTTTAAAGAGTACAAAAGGCAACTGGGAAATGATCCTTCCAGCCTCTGAAATGGTTTATCTGTGGTTCTACCAATGACAGTGTTCAAACTACCTATGAAGTGTCTCAAATGCACCAAATCTTATAGATGATACAGGTAGACAGAACACTGATTAGGCTTTTAGCTCTTTCCTTGGTAATACTATTATTTTATTTCTTATTATAATTTATTACTGTTTTTTGAAACTAAGAAAGTTGATTGCAGAATTAAGGGGAAAAAAATTCCCAAATTACACAGTGCACCAGCATTTCCAAGGCCCCCCACAGAAGAGAACACAGAATTTTGGAATTACAAAGCTCAGTCTTGAAAACAGGTCGAAAAAAGCACCAGAAAAATAAAGCAAGTAGAGATATAACACAACAAACAGATTTTTAAAAGAAACCCTTCTGCCTGACTCTTTAGACATACACTGGGCTCTCACAGGGAGTTAGTCAAGGATTTGGTTAGAAAGCTCAGCCAAAGGCTGGTTCCAACAGCACTGGTGCCACAGGCCACCTCTCTTGTCACCTGAAAAGAGCCCTTTAAGATGAAATAAAAGCAACCACTCTCATGAAAGTGCTCTCATCCTCAGGATTTTTTGGTCACAATGGCTCTCTCCATCAAATCTTAATTTCTGTGTGTACATTTACAAATATGGGCATTAGTTGTGCCACACAGAGAAAAGCTGAGCCTCTACAGTTCCTTAGGTAATTAAGCCCTTGTGCCTTCCGAAAAATGGGGCAGAAACCAGTCTGAAAATGTCCAGCATGTGCAACAGACAGGTGAGGGCAATCCAGGAGGCACCACTTAATCTACTGTGCACTGGATCCTGGTGCAAGCAGCACGTGCAATATTAAGTGAAATACTGAAATACTGACTATCAATTCAGAATAGCAGAAAAAAAAGAGTTATTTCCATTTATTAATCTAGAAGACCTTCAATACCTCTGGATCACAAGAGAGGAGGTCTGTTTTCCCATCAAAGAATAAACAGCTTCATTTGTCTTGAACTGTAGATGTAAGACAAAGTATAACACCATAGTATACTAGTAAAAATACACATAGAAGCCCTGAGAATCAGCATGACTAATATAATATGTTGCAGCACTGAGGGCACAGTTGTATTATAAATATTCATTCAAATGGTAATTTATTATAGTAACATTGCACCTGCAGGAAAAACATATTCACAAAACCTAAAATCTTTTCATGAATAATGAAGACAAACAACTTAAGCACTATATAAATGTACTGGATGCATTAACTTTGTTACTTACTGATAAACAGAGTTAAACAGAATATTCCTGTGTTTTAAAAAATTAATTCTTAATGACAGCTGTAGTCATAGGGCAATGATCTGGTTTCCTCTGTACTCACTCCAGTCTGATCCCCTTCCTGGAAAACACAGGGACTTTTCCATCCCATCCCAGCCATGAATTACCACAGCTCCTGCACAAATTATCTTCACTCTGCCCTCCTCAGCCATCTCCAGCTGATGAGAAACTCAGAGATGCCCCATGTCACCCCTAACTGGGTTTATGATCTCTCACTCCTTACTTCTGAATTTCTCTTCTTCACACTCCTCCCATCCAGATAATTCCATTTTTCCTGCACAATATTCAAATCCTGTTCTATAGTGATTATTCCCTCTGGACTTTAAATGGGCATTTTGATTAGCATAAACTACTCTTATGGTTTAAGGTCAGTAATGAAAACCAGAAAGAACTGCCTGTAAAAGAGCTCACACTGAGGTAACCCAGCAGGAACATTTTCCCTATCTCTTATGTTCCTTTCTGGCGCTGTTTTAGAATTCTACCATGCTCTTAATCCACTTCCTTATTTTGTATTAAACAAGACTTCTGTGCTACATCAACCCTTCTGCACTGCACCTTCCTCCAGAACAATGACTCAGTGTTCTCCTCAAGGCCAGGAGCAGCCAACTAAAAGAATTTCTGTTCAAATTTTAATTGGTTAATGACTCTGTTAAATCACAGATTTCACTGTCTTGATCCTCTACCATACACAAAAATAATAACGACCACAATGTCCTCAAGGGACAATTCAACAGACGTTCAATTAGACTTTCATTAACATAAAGCTAATGAATTAAAATCTTATACCAAATTGTATCACTAAGTCTGCTTTTTTCAGCAATATTTTCCTGCAACTGTAGCTGTTTAAAGAGGCAAAATAACAAATTATCATCTTGTCCTGCTTGCAAATTTTGAGCATTAATATTCATCTAAGAGAACATTGTTCCCAGCGGACTTGCCACTCACTTCTAGTCCCAGATTTGAAGTCTTACCAGAAGGTGCTCCAATCCCAGTAAGCATTAAAAAAGTCATGGCATCAACCATAAACAAGGCCAGAACAGTGGAAATGTCTTTTACCCTAACTCCAAAACCAACCAAAATCCATGCTATAAACAGCAGGTCCAAAAGAATTATACCAAGAATTACCTTCATGCTGCCCTTTTTCCACTTGCCAACTTTGTCCTCATTAAATGAGTGCTCTAGAGACTTGTAAAGACTTTCCCAGCTGCAACAGGAGGTGCAATTTGCACACCTGGAACAGCTGGCCAGCTGTGCTACACACACACACTGGCTGTGCCAGGTGTAAGTACTCTGTCTGAGGCACTAGGGAACCTTGTACCAGCACACAAGCCCAGTCCTGCTCAGCTCAGGCACTTCAGACCAAGTAAACAGCAAGTCACAGTTGGATTATCCACCCTCACCATTCCATTTATCCCTCTTTATGAACCTGCTTGGATCCAGCATCAAAAACTACCCACAGCATTGGAAAGGCTTTGCTTCCCTACCTAATTGAGACCTCAATTATTTTCTTTTCTCCTCTCCACATTCAGAGCAATTGAAATGTAAGAACAGTAATTGATAATATCACGCCTTTGCTTCCAAGTGATCTTTTCAGCCAGGCTCTGACAGGAGAAACAGCCCCTAGGGATGGCCAAGGAAATGGCTGCAGGCAGGCAGGAAGGGGCATGCTAGAGACCAGCATGGACATGGGGAGGTCTGGCACATCCTCCAAGGGGAGTGCACATCCCATTTGGCTGCTGCCCCTGCTGCAGACATACTGCCCATGCCTGTGACACCAGCTGGGCTCTGTGCTCCACTCACTGACCTCACCACTCCACGTGCCTGGAGGAAACCACATGGCTGAGGAAACGCCAGGAGGTTTTCACTTCTCTTTTTCTTTTACATCCTCCTGCAGGTGTGGAAACTGGAAAATTTCCTTTTCAATTCCACAGCCCCTTTCCCAGGATTTTGCGCATGCATGGTGAGGAAAATAAAGCCCAGCAAATCTCTGCTTCTCAGCAGTGGGGCAACTTCCTGGCAAATCTGTGCAGCTCCAGTCCGTCCTCTCTTCTCCTGCTTGTCCCACACAGTGCCTGTGGTCCTGCTACACTGTATTAGACGTGGTTTTGTTCAAGAGGTGAATAGGTTTTTAGTCTTGGTTCTATATTCCAAGTTGCCACAGGTTCCCTCTGTTTTAACCTCTCCAGCTAGAGCTACGTCACGACACAAAAACATTTCTAGGAAACTTCAGCACTTCCTGGGCTGTAAGAAAATGCTGTTCCATGCTGTTTGTGACTACCTTTCTTCACATGATCAAATAAATTGCACTAATATGTAAAAAAGCAGCAGCAGTAACCTCTCTAATAAAGATACCTCACAAGGCTGTAAGACATGCAGCAGCTGCTGAGCTGCTCTAGCATTAGCTGCTGCCATGTCTAACCTTGACAGAGATTAAAGATTGTAAAAGAAAGTAAAGTAGATGGTAAAACAGGTTTAGCAATATGAAGAGGTTACATTACTTTTTCTGCTCATGAATTTATTCCAGTATTTGAATAGATTAGCATAGACCACCAGCTATTGTGTTGGCCCATAAGCAGGCAGAAGATGAGGAAGCCATGTAAATTACCTGCCACTGAAAGTGAAAACTATTTATGCCTTCAAAACATTTTACATGATTTCAACACCACTGTCTCTGCTGGATGATAATGAGTGCTCAGCTCCAAGGAGTGGCAGCTTTTTCACAGAAGGTGCTTTAGAGTAAGTAATTACATCCCTTCACCTGGCCTTCCTTTATTCTTAGGAATAAAGATTTTTTTATTTGGGGCAAGGATAGCAGTAATGTTGTTTTATTTGATGCAATGTAAAATGCATTTTCCATTGTGTTTTAAATAGGTGACTTCAAAAGGCCAACAGAAGCAAGAGAAGTGTTTTCAGCCCGTTGATCATTTTGAGACAAACTGGAAAACTGCCTGGATTCAACCTGATAGCAGATGTATTTATTCTCTATTTGCTTGTTCCAACACAGCAAAACAGGAGTTGATGTGCTGCTTGCATTTCTGCCTGGGGGACTGAGGCTTTCTATTGTAGTTAATGGACCATCTACAAACAGAAAATTAATTTGGCAAGAACTCGCTGATGTTGTGGCAATCAGAGGAGCATAGTCCATTCTGAAAGTAATTAATCCAGCCAACAGAGAAATAAAATATCAGTTGTTTGGAGCACAAGAACTTCGACACACGGACAGCAAGAGAAACAAAGCCTTTTGAAAAAGAGTTTAGCTGCAGAGGGACGCTTTACAGTTTGGAAATGGTGCTCACAAAAAGGTAGTTAATGCTTCCAGTTATGGAGCTAGGCTGAAATGTCAGTGAAATGATATGCACCTTACTTTGTTTAAAGCTGTGCTGTCTAGAAAAGTGCCATTTCTGCAGCTCATGGTTTCCTGACAAAAGAAGCATGCTGCTTTGAAAAACCCAATTGAAAAACGACTGAAACCATTTGCTCCCTCAGGTTCATGCTTGGGGATTTCCTTACAGTTAGCTGGTGGTCACCAAGGGGATGGGGTGGCTTTATGTCAGAGCAGTAGCACATTCTGCTTCTGTGTGTATCCATGACTTCATGGAACTCGTGCTCCTTGATGCCAAGATTTTTGCACATTTCAAACCCCAGGTACACACATTTGCAGAGAATTCCACTGGCAGGCTCTTACAGAAAGGGTGCACATGCTTCCAGCAAAAATGGGTTTCAAAATCAGGCACCAGTCATGCAGATGAAACATCCACATCCAGAAGCTGAATTTCTTAAAGCAGTAATGGGTCACTATTGGAAAATGAGGTGAACAGCAGGAATACTGATGGTTTTCTAGTCCCACAGTGGCACAGTAGAACCTCAGCCCAAATTCTATAGTATAAGACTTTCTTAGCTCTGTTTTTAAAAACACATTTTGAACATAGCTATAAAATAATGTTATCAAAAGGCTTGAAATCAGCATACACAAAACTAATAGAAAACTGAATTGTCAGAGAGAGGAAGGACATTCATGGACAGCCTCCACCTGAGGGCTAGAAAAAAATAAGAGTGAAGCTGTTGGCATTTTTTGGCCTGCTACACCTTCACTACTGGGGATGATACATTGGTAAATAAGGTTGAAATTTCATCTTACAGTGTTAAGCTTTGCTAGAAAGACTGACTAAAAATAACCTGTTGATCAAGCATGGATTTGCAGCTCAGCTTTTCTTTGCTAGACTATGAAATATACTTTGATGAAACTAGCAACTTAGAAGTTTTAAAGTTAATTTATATAAAAAGACAAGAGCATCTTTCCTCAAGGCAGATGCAGTGAGACATCATGAATTCATCAAGGGGCACCCTCTCTGTGCTCCTTACTCTACCCACTCCAGCTTTCTCATTACCCTCTGAAGACATGCATATCTTCTCTCATTAAAAGTGGCAGAAAATTACATGTAACAGGCCTGACTTCTAATGAAGAACTCGCATCCAGCCAGCCAAAGGGAAGTGATTACAAAGCAACTTTGGGAACAACAACCATTAAATCAACCTAACATTGATTCACCTTTTTGCAATGGAATTCATCACAACTGGATTTATGGGCACATAAGACTGAGTCAATCACTTAACAGGAGGCCACAATGCACTAAAAGATTAGCATCCAGAGGTCAGGGAAAAAAGAATCTCAGCTTCTATCTCATGGGCTGGTTAAGGAATTTAAACTGTCTGTGAGGGTGTGAATCAGCACAGCACAGATGCCCAGATTTGGCTTCTACTCAAGGAGAGGAAAATGCATTTGAAAAGTAAGTACACAGTATGTATCCTGACTGCACAAACCCAGAATAATAGCACAGGGAACCTGAGACAATAGTGCACAGTTTACATGACAGGTTTCTTCATCACCCAAGTGCCAGGGTGCCTGAAGAAAACAGTGCTGGCATTAAATAAGGATATATTGCTCTTACTGAGCTGCTAATAGATGTGATAAAGAGGCTGTGTGTCCAGTTATGAAACTCAAACTTCTAAGCCAAAATGCTTATAAATAAAAGAACATCTAAAATCTCATATATTCTGTAGTCACAGAAATAAATCAACATAGGCATTCTGCCTGTAGATGCTCAGATACAGCTCTCTCTAGACGAAAGGGAAAAGCTTGAGCAGGCACACAGACATGTACATAAATGGATTTTTGAGAAATAGTTTTGTATGCAGACTCTAAAACAGGCTCCAGTTCTGATATTCCAGTACCTCAGCAGAGGCCCAAAGGTTTGTCTTAGAGCAGGATCAAGTTTTGGCAATTCAGCAGCTCTACAATGGGTTGAACAAAAGCTGTGTGATTAAAAGAGGACTATGAAGGCTGGAGTGAGGAAGAGAAAGGGAAACCTAAATTTCCTAGTTTGTCTAAGCAGAGTCATGCACCTATTTGCTTTTCTTTCTGCTGTTCTTTCCAGGGCTTGCTTTCTTTTTTGTATTCTACTCTCTAATAGACTGTCAAAAAATAAAGACAACAGAAAGCACAAACAACCACAACCAGAAAAAAACCCCAAACACAGCAACCAAAAAACCCCATGAACACTAAACGAAACTCAGACCTAAACAGAACACCCACACATCACCACCCCAAACTAACCAACATTCAGGCATTCCAGGACAATCTATGTGCCATGGAAGTGAGAAAGGATACAGCTGGGAGCTTGTCAAACTAAACACACATCACAAAAAAAAAAAAGAACATTAGAGTTATGTAAGCAAATTACTACATTTAGCAATAAGTGGTCTGCTTAATGGAAGTAAACAAAGACAGGTACAGACTGATGCCTTCAGCCATCCCAGAAATGTCTGGAAATGGCATCAACAAATCCCAGGCAAAACCAAACTATCAGAAATTTACCCCACTTCTGTTGTGACTATTCCCTATGGAGACAATTGGAATTTGAAATTATCTGGACTGAATACAGAGAATAAACAATACAGCAGAGAGAACAGAGCTTGCAAACATCTGGGGTTCGTTTCTTTAATTTTTGCCTAGCTTTAAATATTAAACTTCTTGGCAAACAAACATCCTAATAAAAACAGGCTCCTCATTAAATCTCCCACGTGCGTATTTTATTTGAAAATCACTCCTCTTTCTACTCAATTTTACATGAACTTATTCATACAAATTCTACCCTAAAATATCCTAGCCTAGAAAAAGGATATATTTTGTTAGAAAAATTGGAATTTGTATTTTTAAAACTAACAACAGTTTCATTGTGGAAACCTTAAGCTTAGTTTTCTCTCTGCAACCATTTTATCAGGCAAGGAGAGAAGGAATCACCCAAGCATGCTGCCAAGCAAATTAATATTTTTAATTAAAATTTTATCTTCTAAAAAATTGAGTGCTTATTAATGAATTCAAACATGTTTATAGGAGGGATTTTGATTGTGCGTGTTCGCTCTTTCTTGGCTGATGAACAAATGAATCTAATATAAAATTAAAGTCTTCATTATTGCTGTGCCTCTTTCCCTGCTCAGCATTCTGCTGTGCCACAGCTCCCTGCTGCACAGGAACACTTCTGGGGAAACCTCATCTCAAGAGGGAAAATTTGTGTCTCATGTTTAAACCAAGCACACTGAGTCACAGAGCAGCCAGAGACTGCTCTGCTGGTACCCACAGCATCCTGCTAATGGACACCAAAGCTCAAAGGTCCCTGTCCCAGGCAGGCAGGAAAAGAAAAAGAGCTCCTCCCTTTCCACTTCACATTGCCTCCTGCAGTAGAGTTTAAAACATTATTCTAACTTTTAAAATAAATATATTTATTTTAGTTAAATTTGACTTTTTTTTAAAAAATACACCTCTGTTCTAACTTGTCATTTACTCGTGTGTGGTGGTGGTGGTGTTCACAGGGGTCCCAGGATGAAAATCCTGACTCCATGTTTCAGAAGGCTGATTTATTGTTTTATGATATATATTATATTAAAATAAATTGATATATCAAAACTATACTAAAGAAAGAGAAAGGATTTCATCAGAAGGCAAGCAAGGAAAGGAATGGAATGATAAAATCTTGTGACTGACCAGTGTCCTGACACAGCTGGACCTGTGATTGGTCATCAAGTAGAAACAACTCACATGGATTAATCAAAAATGCACCTGTTGCATTCCAAAGCAGCAGATAATTACTGTTTTTCTTTTCCTCTGAGGCTTCTCAGGGGAAAAAAATGCTGTCAAAAGGATTTTTCATAAAATATGTCCATGACACTCATGAAAAAAAGAAGCTAAATTCCTTCTGCTTACAACACAGGAACTTGGAAAGCTCCTGGCATGAGCAAGTTTGGCCCCAACAGAGATCCTGCTTGGTACTAGGGCTGCATGGGAAATATTTCAGCTTAGTGTGCCTTCCTGAACAACATCAGCAACAACCTGACCAGGGAAAAATCTTAGACAGCAGTTGGAATTTCATTGCTTTGTCCAGAGCTTTCAACACCTTCCCAACTAGGTACTAAAGTACAGACTCCAAAATGCACAGATGTGAACAGGATTCTCTATAAATAGCAATTTTGAGAGTTGGCTTTTGTGTGGTTTTTTCATTTTGTTTTGGGGGGCTTTTTTTTGTGGTGTTGTTGTTTGGTTTTTTTTGATGGGGTTTTTTTTGGGTTTCTGTTTTTTTCCTTTTTCGCATTTATAGATTTAAGCTCAAACTTCCCAAAATGCCAAAAAAAAACCCAACCAAAGAACCAAAACCACCAAAAAAAGCAATTTCAGAGGGAAAACCTCTCTTGCTTTAACCTACTACTGAATGAACAGGCTATTTGCACAAGCCAGCTTCACTATCTCCACCGTTCCATCACCTCTCCATGGCAAGGCAGAAATGCACCACACGAGCACCTAATCACTCTACCCTGCCAGAGGCCCTGGCCATGCCACTCCAGGTACCAATTTCTCACCTCAGAACAAAGACATGGAATGCAGTGGGTGCAGAAGGAGCTTTCAGGCAGAACTTGCTGAGCCCACAGCAGCTACTGAGGTGTGGTGAAATCTGCTGTAGCCATGAGACAAATCCCAGTTTCCCAAGACTGGAACGTGTAACATCAGAGTTCTAGATCTGGCAAGAGATGTTGCTTCTTCCTTCTCCTTGGAAGCCTTGGCCACTGAATGAGGTGGGTACAGCCCCTGTCCCAAGAGTAATCTGGGATCTGGCACAGAAAAAAGCACCTTTCCATGCCAACAACACAAATCATGTTAGGTAGTCATGTTTTATAATACAAACAAATAAATTCAAAACTTTGGCCTGTTTTCCAGCCAAGAAGCTCAATATCTGAAGTGTAGGAGTTATTTCTTCAATTATACCCAAAGGAGCCATAACAACATATCAAAAGAAAAATCCCTATCCAAAAAGCTCTTGGATATAAATAGGAAGTATTTCAGAAAAATAATAGATGGTATATAATAAAAATTTTTTTCTTAGTCTCTCTATTTTGGACTTTGCTTTTTTGGGTTTTTTTTTCAACTCACCTCCTAATTTTTGGTTAGAGTTTAAGGAACTTGCTCCTTTCACAAAAATACGAAGTCTTTGTAGTCAATTCTGTAGTAGGGACCTACAGAGGATTCACTTTTTATCACTTTCAGCAGAAGGATCATACCAATATTTGCAAAGAAACAGTGCTAAAAACTAAAGATAATATCTAGGTTTAGAAAAAAAATAATATGAGGTAATGAACACCTCAAAATTTTAATTTAATTGGCAAGTGCAGCAAATAGGAGGGATGTATTTTCAGTTTCCATCCCTTACAACTTAAAAGCATCCCCAAGAGCAAGCAGAGGCTGTTTTGTATTCCAGGTACTTACCCAGATCATTAATAGTATTGTGAAGATCAATACTTGAGAAATCATACAAGGTTTGCTTCCCTACCCAACTCCTCTGAAGTACAGTCATAGCAATAATTCAGATGCACAACAAAGAGGAGAAAACAATCTTAACTCTAGCTCCAAAGCTCCAGGTAACTAAATTCTGTGTAAAATAAATTCACTACAGCCTTTTCTAACAAGCTCACAAAATGTCTGGTGATTGTCTTTTTTCTCATAACACCAGTTTTAAGCACCTGCTCCAAATCCCACATAAGTCAATGGAGTTCTTTCTGTTTACATCAACAGGCTTGCAGAGAAAGTCCAAGTCAGATTCTCAGTTATCTCTGCAGACAAGTACAGAGCTTAGCCAGGGAAAAATAATTTCTTTCCTCATGAATTCAGGTCAGTGGGAAACCTGCAAGACTGCTGGCAGATTATTTTTCTTCTTCTAATTCACTCCAGCTCTCTGCAGCCCAGCAGAAGCCCCTTGACACAGGCAATAGATGTGCTCACTGAAACCCCAGAAGAAATCAAAACAGGGCAGTGAGCCGTCTCTGAACTCAGCTCTGCTACACTGTGCTGAGCAAGGCAAAGCCTCTCAGAACCACATAAACAAGGGAACTTCAGAGAAAAACAGAGGCAAAAAAATTTACAAAGAACAAAAAAAACCCCCCTATGTTTCTGGAGAGCACCCCACCAAGTAAATGAGAAGTGCCTGGTGGAAGCTCTCTCTGCCAATGTGATATAGATTGACAGAACCTCCAGATGTTTTATTTTAAATCATACTTTACTAATAGTTTCCTACTTACTTCAGACATACAAATGCAAGAGCTTTGTAATAAAATAGATAAGATATATAGAAGCTTAGTAGCTGGTCTGCAGGCCAACAACTGAGTTAGCAGAAATTGATAAATACCAGTTTATCCACAGCAAGGAAGAAAGAAAGGCCATTAGCATGGAAACTGATTAAATAGACACAAAAGATATTTGCAGTTAGAGGATACATGCCTTAGTGAGCTGCATACATGCCTTAATAATTTGTTGTAAGCTCTTGCCAATTAATTATTGACATTAATTGCTTTGTACCAATAAAATACTATAAACTATTGCTTTGTCCAATAAATATAATGAATTGTTTTGATGTAACTAATGAATTAAGATCACACTTTAGCAAGAGTTTGAAACTTGAAAACAACTTCTAATAAAATAAATTCCATTATTATCTCTACATGTGTGTGTATATATATATCATATTTGCACCTCAACAATAACACAGATACACACAAACTCCTCCTCTAAACCATATAAATACTGACTAAAAACCCCCTCAGTGCTAACAACAATGGATCTAGTTTCATACACATAGAAATCATATCTCAAATCTCACATTTCTGAGTATTTTTCTTTTATAGAGTCTTTAGGTAAATATGTATCAAACAACACTCATGTTCAAACCCACCTTGAAATCAGGCACAGAGCTGGGAAACAGAACAGATAAAAGTGGAAAAAAAAATAAAAGAGTAAAAGAACAGGGAGGAGTACACTATTAGTACAAAAATAACCCAAACAATATCCTCATTGATGTACATTTGTTCCATTACTGATCTATCTTGGTTCCATACAGCCTTATTTTGCTCTCAACTGTTTATTTTGGCCTTTGTTTTATTCTCTCTCAAAAAAATGCATCTTTTCCAAGAAACTCACTGAAACTGTCTCCAAAATCAAACTTGATGGATGAAAAGGAGCAAAGTGATATGATATTGAGAGGGGAGAAAGTAGGTTTGACAACTTGGGAAACAAAAAGTGTCATCCAGGGAGTGATGCACTAGCAAATTTAGGTGACTTAATAAAAGAATATAACATGTTTTAAGAAATCATTTTAAGAGGAAAGAAGCAGGTGGTGTCAGCAATGCCAATTTACTGTGAGCATTCTGTGCTTTTTAGTATCCTAGTGCCTTACCAGCAGCAAAATCATTCAGATAAGAGCAAACAGTATTGAGGAATGTAAACCAGACTTGACCAATTTATATTAAAACTAAAGAAATGCATTAGGAAGAAAAGTGAAATACAAGGGAAATGGAACATTTAATTTATGTACGGTACACTTATATTATGGTCAAATCCATACTATTTTTCCTAAATTTTTGAGATTAATTTCTAGTTTTCTAATAAGAAACCCACAGCCATCAAAAAAACAACCCCTGCAGAAACTTACACAAAATTGTTTACAGACAAAACCTGAAATGAGCTAAAAAGATAGGTTTCACTCACCTAAAATCTAGGTTTTAGCTGCTTTTAAGCCAGCTCTAAAAATGACACTAGCAACTGAAGTTACACCCCCTGTGGAAGGAATTTCACCCAAGGCCTCACAGTCAGATGAAGGGACTGAGCAGGATGGTAAAGCCTGGATGGGATGGAGGCAAACAGAAATGCACCAAGAGGAAAAGGACAAACAGCACCCCTCTGGTACAGTGGGAAATCCCAGCTAATCATTTACTGCCTGTTCCCAGGTGATGGTGTTCTCTCACCTTTTTTCACTGTTTTGCCACAAAAGCTACTGAAAGGACATGGCTGATGTAAGACAGATCCAGCCAACCATTTAATGAGTAACAATTAAAAATTACAAGATCAATAGCTATGTGTATCCCATCCATCCTATCCTGCACGGAAATGAACAAACTCAATCAAAAGGAAACCTCAGCTCCAGACACTCTGTTCTCTTTGGGACCCAGTGAAGCAGTCAACAGTGACTTACCATTGATTAATCCTTCAAAACAATTATCAACAACAGTTTAGGAAAAGCTGAACAGGTAGGAAATAAAACTTGCTTATGGGAGTTTTGGACCCTCCAGAGTTGGCTGCTGTCACCTGCCTTCCAGCACTGAAGAGATCCAAATCATATCAGTAGAGATGATACATGATGCATTTGTCTTGCATCTTATTTTTCTACAATTAACACAGTGATAAGTTATCACTACTGATGGACCCTCTGAGGAGGGAAAAAGCCACAGACACAGCCAACTGTTTGGCCCATGTATCTAAGGAACATTACTGTGATTTGTAGGTTTCCTTTTATTGGGGAAGCACCTGCTGAATGCACACTACAAAGACATAATGCATATTTACTTACTCCTCAAACAAATTAATAATAAGCACTTTACCAGGCCTTTTAGGTCGTGGCTGGCTCTCCTTCAAGATAAATTGCTGTATATTAGCACAGGCTGGCTGAGTTTTCCAAACAAGAGGGAAAATTTCCCATTTGTCAACAAAGCTCCCTCTTAAGTAGTCCCACCAGCTCCTGACTCAAATGGCAAGTGCAGGTAATTTCTCATAGATCTTCACTTGTCCTCAGTGCTTGTCACTCCCCAGGTTTTGTTAGGAACTCAAAGCAAAGATGTCTCGAGCAGAGAGAATTAAAGGAGTCATGTGGGAGCACCAGAAATCAGTCTGAAGGAAAAACATCAGCAGTCAGAAGAAATACTGGCTGCTAAGAGACCTGTGGCAAATGAAACAAGGAACGGAAAATTTGACCGAGGCATAACAAACCCTGCAAGGCAGAGGAAAAAAAGGTGCAGGGAAATGTGGTATTTCAGAGGATTTGACTTGAAGAGATAAAGAAGCACTGTTTAGCAATGGAAGATAAAGGTTTGCACATTCTTGTCATGTTTAATGTGTAACATTTGATTACTTCTAAAAATCATATTGAATATTTGACTCAATTAAAAACTTTTATCCCCAACCTCTCCCAAAACGTGGTTTAGGATATGGTTGATGGGAGTTTCCAGCAAGCTATGTGACTACATAACTTGACTATTTCCCTTGAGTTCAGCAAGTATCAGCATTAAAAAATTCCAAACATTTGCCACGTGACAATTTAAAAAAGGTAGCTCTACTACAATTGTTTGATGCAAACCTTTTATGTTGATGGATGCTCTCCAAGATTCCATAAAATGCTATGCACAAATGTGGTAGGAACAGGTCTCTACTGACTGAGGAAATATCTGTAGTTGAATGATTTTAATTACATGTACAATTAATTATGTGTGTTAATACATAAGAATACAGACAATCACTGCATAGGAATGAAAAGGAGACACACCCCACCTATTTTCATTTCATGATACAACTCTCATCTACTACTATTGCTTTCCTAAAATTCCACCCATTTTTCACACTTCAGCAGTGATTCTTAGGAAATGTTTTAAAAATAAGCTTGAGCTGTGCAGATTTACCACATGTGATATTTTCCCATGACAAATTTGAGTTCCTTTCCTACATGCTATCAACGGGAAGCAAATCTAAACCTAGAAATTTCATGATATATCTCATTGCAAGGGTCTATACCTTGGCTAAGGAAGATTTGATAGAATTACACCATTCCATTAACCCAGATAAATGGGAAGAGGAAGGGGAGTAGAGCTTGAGAAGCAGTGGAACAGTAGTGGCAGAGAAGCAACCACGTAAAGATACTGCTCTCTCTGCCACCAGCCACCCTGAAGTCAATATTGCCTTCTCTGGGGTTGCTCAGAACACAACCAAAAATGTTGGGAGGCCTCTGGGTCCCTTTTTGCTGCTGTTCTGGGTCAGATAAAGGCAAAGGGCTCTGTGAAGGCCATAAACACCCCCAGGGGAAATGGAGTGAGGGTGTCCACAGTGGAAATGCCACCATCCTCCTTCCCCATCCAACTGGGATCTGCTGTACTCCATTGTACAAAACATATTACTAATCATTTAGAAATACACAGAAGTTTGTCTTCAACAAGCAGAACTTCTGATACTTCATCTTACATTTCCTACTCTGTTTTGCAATATGGAGAAAATCATTACATTAGGAAATACACGTTCACATTTTTTGCTCTGAATTGATTCTCTTCAGTAATTTCTGATATGATGCTCCAAGGATGAAATGAGCCATATGAAATGCCTATACGTGTCTAGTATAGACAAGATGCTTCCAGATGCTCAGATAAACAAACTTAACTCCACGCACTCACAACTGGCACAAGTGCTGGATCTTCCTCTGAAGCTCAGAAATTTTTGTCTGAGGGGAAAAAGAAATTAACTTTTCCAAGAACTAAAACTTGCTAACAGAAGTCAGACTTCTTTTTGCTGATGGAGGCTGAGGAGTTATCTTGCTGCTTGCCACCCTGACCCCCCATTTTCTTCTGTTCTCAAACATATCACTGCCCAAGCATGATAGCTACAAAAAACAACTGCAAATATTAGTTCCCTACAATAATTATAAGGTACAGCAGAAAAAATTAATAATTTGAAAATCCACCAATTATGTTATTTTATATACATATTTATTGAGTAAATGGATGATGAAAGAGTCCACACTCATTCCACTTGCTTCTTGGGCTAATTTTGAAGGTATTTTCCCAGCAAGATCAGAAAGCACCCAGTGCAGAAGAATCATTCTGGACTCGGCACTGTGAAAATCCATTAGCAACAACACATTAGTTAAGTCAGAAAGCTTTAAAAAGGTTTCCAAAATACTATAATGCCTCACAAACTCTCACATGCACTTTCCACTTTTCTTAATTCACATACAAGCCTAAGACTAAAACCACACCTGTACGGAAATCCCTAAAATAAACACACCACGTTGGGAAAAAAAAATGAAAAAACAACACAAAGCCAGAAGATATTGGTTACAGGTGTGAGACACAGCTCACATTTTATTTGCTTTTATACTTGGTCTAATCATGAAGCTCAGTGTCTTCAGGGTGATATCTGTGGCTTCTATTAAAGCACAAGTTCCAACCTTTATCTGCATCCCCACACACCACTAAAGTTCCACATTATCCATCCTGCTGTAAACATACAGGAAGATCTAGCCTGAAAAAAGTGCCACGCTATAAGTATAAGCTCCTTTTTGAAATCACATATTAAACAGCTTTAAAAGGAGGTCAGCACAAACATCTCACATTGTTTTGCATTGGCAAACAGAATAAAATTCCAGGCATCCTACCATGCTCAGTGACCAAGTAAAGCTAGAGAATACATGACAGCACTTAGACATGGATCTGGGAATGCCTATTCCCTTGTCATTCATTAACAGAGGGATTTCTCTGTTTTCCCAAATTTTTTGTTCACTTTGCAAAAGCTGGTGTTGTGGGGATTTTTTTGTTTGGTTTTTTTTTGGGGTTTTTATTTGGGGTTTTTTGTTTTGTTTTTTTTTTGTTTGTTTGTTTGGGGATTTTTGGTTTTTGGTTTTTTGTTGTTGTTTTGGGGTTTATTTTGGTTTATTTTGTTTTGGTTTGGTTTCTTGTTTTTGTTTTGGTTTTTGTTTAGGTTGGTTATTTTTGTTTTGTTGGGATTTTTTTTGGGGGGGTTGCTTGTTGTTTTAGTGTTTTTTTGTTTTAGTCCTCAAATTTCTCAAAATTTTAATTTCTTTCTATACAACAGTGTTTTTGTGAGCACCTGTTTCAAACACAGTTCCTGAAACTTTTGTACTTTAACCAACCAACAGTGAGTGGCAGCTTGGATGCAATCTGTTTCCAAGCTGGGTGTAATAGTTGACTCCTCAAATTGAAATCAGCAAATACAGCTAAAATATACAAGCCAATTACTTTTAGGCAAGTTATCAAGTAAATGCAGAAATAAAATCAAATGAGATAACCTACTGCATCTTAATTAGCAGCAATATTCTCTCTTGCTTACAAGAATCTAAATATTCATTAATTCTGAGCAATTAACAATAATGAAATGAAAGCCTGTGATGCTGAAGTTTGGAATTAGGTATGCCAGAACTCAGTAAAAGATGCATGAATTAACTTCTTCACATTTTCTATCAAGAGCCCTTCAGGAGCACCGTGGTGACAAAATTATTTACAGTAAATGCACAGGGATCAGGGTGGGGAAGTCTGAAGGAGCTGCTAAAGCAAATGTTTATTGCAGACACAGGGGGTGACAGCACCTTTTACATCTCAGTGCTCCCTGAAGCTGTGTGTTCAATTCCAAGCACAAATACTCAGCTTTCCATCCCCAGAGTGCTCAGGTTTGCTAAAATAGTACCATGACACAACTGCTGTGTAGATCTATCCCAAAACAACAACAGAAGAAAAGAAAATTACCAAGGAATCATTTGCTTATATACTCTATTTAAGCCAAACAAGCCTCTGGATCTTACTTGCATAAATTCCTCATTATTGGATCTGTTTAAACTGCAAAGTATTATCCACTCCTTCAAAATGATCAGTAAATGCAAATACAGCCTAGAAAGAAGCTTCTGCAGTTTCAAAAGGAGGTGTAACCCAACCTTTCATAAACACATGCTATTCAGTCATGAGTAACAGATTCTGATCCATCAGGATCATGGATTTCCACATCTATTGCATAAAGCCACGAAATAAGAAAAGCAGAACCAAAACATGGTGCACAGTCTAGTCTTTCCTCAACCTGCCTGCTACAAAGAAATTTTATATGCATTTGAGCAGCTTTCTTTCCAAATAAATTAATGCAACTTCATAAAAGATCTTCAATTAGTTATTGTTATATGACCTAAACTAATGCAACTTAGGTATGCAATTATCCAATTTACCCCCAGAACCATCTCACCTGCAAGAGAGCTGTTTTTTCTGATGCTGATATTAAGCATACAACAATGTTAAAAATGTTAAGCTTCTAAATTTCTGCTGAAAATGTATTGGAACTAGTTATGTAATTTAGTGCTACTAATAAGAGAACAAATGAGAAATCCCCAAGGAGACGTCAGGGAATAATTTCAAACATTGAGCACAGAGAATAACCAATTTCATTTCCTAATCATCAGAGGTACCTCCATGTCTACACAAAGACTTATGTTATATTCAACTTGAAGGTTAATTAGAAAGTAGGTTACTAAGGGCAAAAGGTTCTGGAGGTATAATTTTTCTCTTTGCTTGCAGTGATTTGATATGATCTATGGTAGAGCTTAATCAAGAAACATTGCAAATGGGGAAAAGCATTCTTTACAAATTCTGTGGATAGGCCACCCCTCTGATTCTGGCCATTCTCACAGATATAGCAGGATGTCACATTTATCAAGTTTATCACTTAGTAAGTGTTCTAAATCATTGAATCAGATGCCCCTTTGTGATCTTCATTTTCTAAAAGTCCTAATGAAGACTTAGGTAACACCCTTCTGGTTTCATTTGACTACAGCTCCTCCACAACCAGGGCTTTTGCTTACTCAGCCTGACACTTGGGAGCTTCTTCCAGGCAACACACAATAGCTTGAGTAGCGAGACCTTGTCTTTTCTCTTTTACTTTCCCAAGAGAAAATACCTAAGTTTGACACTTTGCTTCTCTGGACATTTTACTGTCTTTGTGCCTAATCATTTTCTGGGTCAGGTCTTTTTATAATTTGAAAGTATAAAACATGTGCATGTCTGAGCTGACTCTTTGCCACCCTGTATAAATATCACAGAGGAAAGTACAATCCTGCATTTTCCTTTCAAATTAGACTTTTGCAATCAGTTTAAAGCTAAAAAATACACAACAGCTATTCCAGGACAGGCAGTTGAAATGTTACAATTTATGCTATATCAAGGTACTTTAGAAGTTAATTTGTTGAATTAATTATTGATTACTTTGAAGCATAAAAACTTAGTCCTTAAATGATTTACTACACTATTCTTCTGTAATTTTGCTTCAGAATTCTAGCCAAGATAAGTTAGAAAATTTAGGTTATTTCAATTATGGAAATTGGAATTAAGTACTAGCTAAAATGCCAATAACACAATGAGCCAAGCTCATGCTTCAGTGCAAGCTAAAATTCACCAATAAAAGCAAAAGCTTTAAATTAAGCCACCCTCCTCTCTCCTACCCCACTCATTACACTGGCATACAGAAGCCACCAAACCAACTCTGAAGCACATCAGAAGAAATCCCTGAAGTCCCCCAGCTCCTGTGTAAATTTTCCATCCTTTGGTGTGTGATGGATTGGTCTGCTGGGTTAGCCCAGAGCCCCAGATGGCTGGCTGCCAAAAGGGTTAAACAGATAATGGATGTTACTCAGCCAGAAACCTTCTCAGTCACAGACAAAGATGAAAACCAAGCTAAACTGAGCTTTCTCTGCAGGGATGTTTTCTTCTCTTCTGTTCCTGCCTATCCATATATCTGAACCAAAACCCTTTTAGCTCAGGGCAATGCATTATTGAAGCGAGAGCATCCTGTGGTTTGAAACTTCTCCAGAGGAGCCTGATTGGCTCAAATAATTTAAAACCACAAATTTTGAAGCCCAAAACACTGGAGGTGTACTTCAATTTGAAAGCTCAGCTTAGAGAGGTCTGTTCCAGTCCTGGGGGCAGCTAGTCTAGCCTGGGAAATCTTGGAAGTTGAGGTAGTACCTGAAACTGGCAGAATAGCCCTATGTTCTCCCTCTGCCTTTCCCCTCCCATGGTTTGCTTTTTCTCAATTCCTATGCAGTGGAAAATGCCAACTTCCTGTGGAAAAGTTAGGTTAAAGCTGTATCACTAAAAACCCCATATGAATTGGATGTTGCTGCTGTACAGGAGCAATTCATCTGGCTTAAAACCCCATCTCTGAACCCCACTGATGCTCCACCAAGGGCAATTTCCAACTGGCTGCACCAAACACCAAGGAGGACCCAGTGGTCACTGCTCAGCACAACAGGACTGCACAAGAACAAGGGGTTGTTAGAATGGAAAAAACCTAACTGCATTAAAAAAAAAAAATAAACAAAAAGAAACATACTTGTATCATGCTTCTCTTTGCTTTATCAATTCCTGCTCACCACCAGCTTTTCCCTAACTATCAGTCCCATACAGCAAAACTTTGAACAGCTCAGGGTTTTCATCTTTGGGTTCCTTTTGTTTCTTTTGTCCCTGGAACAGTGAAGGCACAAAAGCCAATCTTCAGGTCCCTTAACAAGGACCAAGGACTCATTCCACTGATGGAGTAACTGCAGTTACCATTATTTTCATCTGTATTGATTTCTTCCCAAAACCCTTTTGAAACTGCATCACCTCTTAGTGCACAGACCCTGCAACATTTTTCAGACACATTCTGCAATTTCACACTGGTATCTAAGACAATACTAAAGGAGCAGTTCAAGTTACAAGTGCTATCACAAATCTTTTATAATGATGAATTTGTGCTTAAATGGAATTTTAGATTACCTGTTTCTAACTAATCCTCAGTTGCATTTAAACTCTTTTTTCAGCTTTGATTTTTTTCTGTTTTGTTGATTGGGAGGGGTTTGTGTGTGGGTTTTTTTTGTTTATTTTTGTTGGTTTGTAGGTTTTTTTCATGGTTTTGTTTCTTTTGGGGGATTTTTGTTTTGGCTTGGGGTTTTTCTTTTTCTTTTTTATTTTTTTAAATTTGTTTTGGTGTTTTGGTTTTGCTTTTTTAGGGGATTTTTTGGGTTTTTTTATGGGGGAGTTGTTTGGTTTTTTGGTTTTTTTTTTTGTTTTGGGGGATTCTGGAGAGGTTTTGGTTAGTTTTTATTTCCTTTGGGGTTGGGGTTTTTTTGTTGTTGTGGGTTTTGTTTCTGGGGTGTTTTTTGGGTGGATTTCTGGGGTTTGTTGTTGTTTCATTTTATTTCTTTTGTTTTGAGGATTTGGTTGGTTTTTTGGGTTTTTTTTTGGCTTGTTTTTTTCAGAGGGGGGTTGGGCTTTTTGGGAGGGGTTTTTTTGATTTTTTATTTTCACAATTCCTTGATAAGCAATTAGCAAAAATAGGCAATCATGAATATTATTGTAAAATTCATGTCCTGTGTTCACAGGTTTAAGACCAAGGTGATTCTAGTCAAATTACCAGTGATTAAAATTCAAAGCTTAGTTTTCTCATACTTGTGTTGGTAGAAGCTTAAGTATATATATCTGTATATATAATAATCAACACCTAAACCATATAACTGTCCAAAAAGATTGATATCACTTTAAATATTTGGTTTCCTTTTACTCCTAAAGCAATAGCTAATGGGTTTAATTCCTTGACCTTTCTTAAAGCCAACCTGTTTAAACATTTTTTAAGGATGGAGTATCTCATGCTTCAATCCAGCACTGATTTGAGAACCCTCATAAAAGTCATATTATTTACTGCAGTTTCTAAGTGGTGCACAAATAGTTTCTATTTCTTCTTCACAAACATAATTATTGAAGAAACACTGGATTCACAAACAGCTTAGGAACACAAGATTTTGCTTTTACCCCCACAGAAGAAATATAAAGCTCTCCTCTTGTCTAAGTTTCACAGCCAAAATATTATCCAGAATTAAGGCACAATATTGCAATGGAGTAGCAAAGCCATGTCCCACACCCAGTGTTGCTCTGGGCTTTGGTACCAAATGGACATTTGTGCATTCATCACAGGATGTACAGAACACTTCTGGCCAACAGCCAGCACACCTTTAGGTCAGCACCAGTTTTCCAGAATTGTTCATTACTGCAGAGTTGTAGACATTCATAGAGTACTTCCATGTAAAGTAACAGGGATGACTACAATCTAAGCACAGAATTAATTTCTCAGTAAAACTGGCTCACACTTGTCTAGAAATAGATGTTTCTAGTGGTTTTTGCTATAGTCATCAAAGTCAAAACAATTTATATAAAACACAAGGAATTAGCAAAAAACCCCACAACAACCCTGAAAAAACCCCAGACACACCCTTGGGGCACCAAAAAAAGAGAAAATCTGCCTAATCAGTACATTAACATCCATAATATACCAAAAGAGCCTGTATTTGCATATTCATCACATCTTTCTCATCTTCATCCTTTCTCCTTCAAAAGCCTAGGGACAAGAGCTGGTGGAAGGAGGAATGCCCACAAAGTTTCCTTTCAAATGCATTTTCTGTTCATTTTTTTCTCTTGTATAAATTGCTTGTGTACATATACAAAAGTTTCCAGCTCATTTCCCCGATCATTGCAAAACCCAGTCCATACCCTACACTCCAATGAAGTATCAAGTCCACAAAAATGCAAAGAAAAATATAAATTGAAGTGTGAAATTGATGTATCTGTACATATGTGAATGCCATTCCTTCCTACTGATCTGCAAACACACAGTACAGGAGCAGTTTTTCTTCCTTATTCATGGCTGGATGTCTAAAAATTGCCATGGTAATCCTTAAGCCCTACAAAAACATCAGCCTGGATGTTTATGTTGCAGAAAACTTTCCATTATGTGCGAGGTGTATTACTTAAAAAATCTCTGCATACCTAATACCTGTCCCAAAACCAGACTTGCTAAAGTAATTGGAAAATGTGCTGCAGCCAAACAATGTATTTCAGAACTATAGTGTATATATTGTCTCATTTTCCTCACATGGAAAAAAATAGATGAGAAGTAACAATCTAATCTTGATGATGAGAGTGATTGGTTCAAAAATATTAGCAATAAAAAACCAGCATTAACAGCAGCAGCTCCCCATGGCTGAATTCTCTCTCTAGTGACAAGAGCACCACCTATAGACCTACAAAGTCATCCTTTCATCGTGTTTGACCTTAAAACACACTTTAGCTTCCAGTCTTGAATAAGTGTAAGAAGTTTCAGCTATTTCCAGGTATTTCTTAGGAGTAGTGCAGCAATTTTAAAGAATTTTTATCAGTTAAAAGCATTGTCCTATTTCCTTAAAGAGAGTCACACTTTCAGAGTATGAGCTCTAGCAAAAAACTGTGTTGATAAAGATTAGGACATCTGGCTTGAAAGGGACTTCCCACATCAGTGCCTTTTAGTGGCAGTCCTTAAAAGTTTAGGATAGTCTTTAAAAACCAAACACACAGAGAGGTTGATGTACAGTGAGCCAAAATTTCCTGGATGAGTGGGTGTGGAAGCAGTAAAAAAGCTGGCTGCTGCTCAGTGGGCTGCTACACCCCTGCACTCTGTTTTGGCAGCTTCAAGTGCCCTCAAGATGCAGAGTAAAATAAATAATAATAAATAAAGAATAATAAATAAATCTTTTACTGCCAAGGCCTCTCATCCTTTTCAGAGTCACTGAGGCTGCACTGCTCACACAAAAGGCTCAGTCCTGAGGGACTTGTCAAGATCCATGCCAGCCTTGGCCTGATTATAAATAAATACCCTGGTAGCTGATAACACTTTAACTTGACAGGATGTTAAAAAGGTTCTGCTAATATGAGAGAATCAAACCACTAGAAGCCTTAAAATGACAATCTTTTCACTTAAAGCAAGAACAGAATTTTCTATTTCTAAAATATATATAAGGATACTATGTGGCTTTAAAAGGTAATTTAGATTAAAGAAGAATGGGAGAAAAAAAAATCCAGCAAGCTGTTTTTCCAATAATCTAAAGAGTGGGCATTCATGAATAATATTGACTTATCCCTAATCACTGCAGCAACTTCCCACTTTGGAAAGAGCTAAAACCAAACCAGAACAGAGCAATCTTCTGAAAAATTATTCTCGGTGTTTTTCTCTAAAAAACCCGATCTTGAAAGAATTAAATCACAAGTAGCATTAGGCCTAGGCAAGCTACAATTTCAATCTGTGCCTGTTTGCAGGAGTGTGTGACATAACACACTCTATATTTGCATTGAAGCCATCTAACATAGCATGAAGTTTGCCCATCTCAGCTGCATGTCATGATAGGATATAAGAAGAAAAGCTCTTAGATCATCTTTTTCCTGTCAAAATAGCGTGATATTAACATAAAAAAGCATGATTCTTTGCTTAACTAGTAAAAAAACCACATGAAATTCTCTAAAGTTTTTCCTTGATTTAAAAGCACAATTTTAAATTAAAAATCCACTAAATTTGCTCAATTTTTTTTCATCATATAAGTCACCTCATTAGGAACAATCATACTCCTTATATGCAAATTTTAGGCAAAGAGATTTGGAAAGCTACAGCAATTGGTTTGATTTGGAAAGCAACAGTTACTTGGTTCTTAACTGAAGTGATATACAAAATATAAGGGGTTTAACAGTCAAAGTCAGACTCACAGCAATGTAAACCAGGTTCCCTGGTTATTTCACTAGGATTAACAGGTTCTGTTTGGTGCACTCTGAGTGAAGTCCTTTAGACCATAAGTGCTCATTCACTGCTGTTCAGGACTGCACATGACCAAAACTAGGATCTCTACATTGCTGCAAAGCCCTCCTTGGAAGCATGAGCTCAAGAATCAATTAGAAAATGAGGACAAAGAAACTTAGGGAAACTGGCTGGATCCTAAAGGGCATAACAGTAATATTTAATAGTATAGAGTTCGGCCTGCTACTGGGAAATCATAAGGAACACTTAGAAAATAATAAAAATTAATTCTCATTTTCACAAAACCTTTCAGACAATACTCAGTGCTTCAGCCAGAAATCAATCAAGATCAGGACTGACTTTCACCCATAAGCACCTCAGGATGCTTCAGGAAATGCACAGGTATTTGGTCACTGCTGAAGAGTTCAAAGACAACGACCCCAGTAAGTGGAAACTGCAGGAAAGCAGACTAAACAGAGAATTGTCATATATGCAAACCCCTATACCATATGACTTTGACCTTATACATGACCACGTAACTTTGTTGTAGAAGACAGAAGGCTTCAGACATTATTAGCAGAACAGAAGAATATCAAAAAACAAAGATCTCTTGGCCTAGATGACAGTATCAACACACCAGAAAGATGTCCAGATTCCCAAGTTAAAAGAAATTCCTAAAAGAAATAAAAGAATAGCTCTTCAGATACTTTGCAAAGCTTTTCCACCTTCTGAGAAAGGGAGTTATCACTGGCACACTTAAATGGAGCAGTGACCTCTCTCTCAGGTGTGCAAAGACTCTTCACTGCATAGCAACTATGGGCTTATACAACAGAAACCTGCAAAGTCAAAGTTGAAAAACAGGAAGCTGGATTGCAGCTGATGTAGATAAAATGACTGGTTTGGAAAGTCACCCTTGCAGCAGCAATCCCACCAGGGATGAGCAGGAAAGCAGGAATTTGCCAAAGGAAGAGCTCTGGAGTTATGAAATGATGGGATTCTGACTGGGAGTATCAATCACACAAATCAGGGTAAAGGGATGTCATAGGGATGGGTTTACAGAAGGAATTTCAAAGATGTACAGATGGCCTGAGGCTGAAATGCCAGGCAAGGTCCTGTAAAGGAGCCATAATTCCTGCATGGAATAGTTGTAGGATTCTTCACAGCTTGAATCAAGCTGCACTCATGCTCCCTGGGAAAATTCAGGCAATTCAAGCCATTCTCTTATACTACTGTATTAGACTTTCAACTGATGCAATATAATTTATTATTTAACAGCAATTTAACTTTGCAGTCTCTTTTATTAACTTAAGGACATAACGATGCTACTAAATTTAACTACTGAGGAATTCACAACGAGAGGCCACAGGAGAATGCATTGAGATTGCAGTCGTAAGAAAACACCAATCTTCTGATTTGTTTGCATTAATTAGCAATAAACTTAAAATAAATCTATACAATCAACACTAAATTTGTGAAAATAACTGGCAGAGAGAAGGACTCCCTAATGAGAGCTCAATAGAGAAGACTAAAAGCCAATGTCTAAAAGGTCTGGAGCCTCCTGCAACCAGAAAAATCAGGGTGGAACAAAAGATTTGAGTTACATTCTCTTTTACAAGGCAGACATTTCTGACAGCTGGTTACCACGAGAAGCAAACCCTCACACTCTCATATTTAATTCTACCCCATCCCATTTATACTGAGAATTGTTTCCAGAACTCTTAGAAGTAAATACCATTTTTCTAGCCTAAGCAGGAGAAACACTTTTCTTCCCTAAGTCAGGCTCACACTGAGGACAGCTATTAGATCTCCTTTTGATGGATTTCTCTCATGCATTTAATCCACCAAGGGTTAGCAGGCTAGTTGCAGGAAGTATATTTGGCAACAACCGAGTTGTGATTATCTCAATCATGACTTTCTGCTTTTGCCTGCTCAGGCAGCAAACAAAAAAAATATTCAATCTGGACCACTGCACAGCAGGCCCCTTGAAATCCCTGCAAGATGTGTGTGCACTTACATTCATCAGGATTTTTTTAAAAAAAGATGATGAAATTTCTTTTTAATACGATGTCACGGACCTGGTTTGATTTTTGGCAGGGAAGGAAATAAATTTCCAGCAGTATCAGAAGTCAGGAAGAGCACACAACTCAATGTCACTTCCAAATCAATCAAAAGCATTTCAAGCTTCCTAGCTGTCAAGGCTTTCCTTTAACCCTTGTCAACATAAAATATAGAGAGCATTTTTTCTTTATCATTCATTACCATATTTTACAGATAGATATATTTCTTTATATTCTATCTTTAGGTCTATATATATATACACAACAGCTTTGCACTTGAGGGACACCACGGCTCTGGATTTTGTAAAATTATACTTCAATGGTGATAAAACATCCCCTATTCTTGCTCAGTCCTAAATAGCCATGTTCTGGATCTAGCAGCTGCAGCTAGACACAGAAGCTGCTGTTTGGAAGTTTGTCTTAGTTTCACATAAGAAGTAGGCATAATTCTGAATACAGATGAAGCAAAAGGGGGGGAAACAAAAATATAGCAGAAAAATTAACAATTCTTGTTCCTAAACATGCTACAATTTTTTCACAATTTTTTACTTCCCTAAATCAGACTAGGTTTGGTGAATTTTATTTCACCAAACATGTTTCCAACTGTCCTCTCACCAGGATTCCTGGCAAAGCAGAATATTGCTCAAGTTGTTATTAGATTATTCTTACCTAGTTTAGTATTTGAAATCAATTCTCTTCAGAAGTCTACCCAGAATGACAACTCAAGGAGATCATGAGCTTAAGAAAGAAATGCAACTGTCCCACAGGCCTCTTGGCAAAGTTCCTAAGCTTTTCTTACGCAAGTGCTAAAATTTTGGACAGACAAAGCATCATTATAAGACAGTTATAACAAAAGGTGCTATAATACAATTTGGAACAAAACTAAAAAATCACACAAAAATATCAATTTTACACTAGGCTAGCCAGGACACTTCACGAAGAATTCCTATGTATAACAACTTAAAGTGCCATAAAATTGAAGCAGAATTAAATAATGTCTCGGTGCTTCAAGTAACAAAAAAAGCAGATTTAAAATTGTATTTGTCATGCAAAGTAGCAGCAGTGAAATATGAAACACAAAGACTATAAGAACAGAATTAATTTACAGTTTAAAGCAGGTATTTCCATCTTTGATAGCATAAACATGCAATTAGTTAGCAATTTTTGTTCAAACTAAGTAAGAAAAAGAGGGGGTTTTAAACTTGATCTAAATCAGAAAACAGCTAAAAAAATAAGTGAAAAGTATTTCTTGAAGCTTGAAAACTTAATTATTCTGAAACATGTTCAGGCTTTGGAGCAAAGTAAGAACAGAGCCAACAGAATGTCAGAAAATTCTAAGGAGAGGTTTTACAGGGTGTTTTTTTTTGTTTGGGGTTAGGTTGTTTATTTGGTGTTTCTCTAAATGTTTTGGGTTTTTTTAACAAAGCCAGTTCAGAAGACTGAGATGACATCCAAGTGCCAGCCACTACACACAAAGTTGTGTTCAACCTCATTTTGAAATTTCATTCATTTAAACTTCACTATTTTGGGTATTTTTCTCATAATTTTGAATACGTAAACAGCAAAAGAACATAAAAACAATAAAAGGGGGTTTGTTTATTATGATTACTTCAGCTGAAACCATTTTAAATTAAACTTCTGGCTTAAAGAGTATTTGCAAACCAAGAAAATCATCTGGCAGAACTGAGCTGCAAAACAATAGTGGCTGAAGTGATTACTAAAATAAAGAGCTGTACCAAAGCATCTTATCTATGGCTGCAGAATAATTGCTTATCCAAACCAGGTATTTTCCTCCTAATACTTGTAGACATTGTACAAAGAACGGGAGTAAATGGAGAAAAGCACTGAATCCAGGCAAACTGACATTGGCATGAAGAACAGATAAGTGCACCACTTCCAGCCCCCAGCCCTTTCTCAGGGCTCAGTTGTAAAGCACAGAGAAAGTCACTGTTCTAACTGAAAAAAAAAAAAAAAAACCAAAAAAAACCACACAAAAAACCCAAAAGGAATGGATTTTAATTTTACCTAAATACTTTCCTGTGCAGTTCCTGTGTGATTATTCCATCTCTGCTGGAGATTGCTCACTGGCAACAAATGACAAACTCACTTTTATTTCTTTTTTGTTTTTAATCTAACATCTTCAGCCAGACTCTCCCATTCAGCTTTCCTACTACTGCTGTCAATCTAGCTACCTGGGGGAGCTAAGGATATTCTCCAATTAAAATTTTTATTGACTACCTCAACATAAAAATGTGTAAGATCACACCTGTCCAGCACTATGGTACATAAATATTGTATAACACAAGCACCACGTCAAATAATGCCTGCACTCAGGCCAAGTGTTACCTGCAGGGAGATGCTTCTGGCTCAATAAAACAGAGCATTTTCTAGTTATGTAGAGAGTATGAACATATATTTATTATTAGATGAGAGCTGTTTGTTTTTTTAACAGTTCTAAACAAGTTTACTTATCAAAACAGGACTAACTTATAACCTCTATAATTAAGGCAGAAGGAAATCTCAAGCTGTTAAATTTTTTGTGCTACCCTAAAACTTTACATACAGCAATTGTGTAACAGTAAGAGGAGGCGCACAGAAAAAAGGGAAGATGATGGTTTGCAAATGCATAAAAAATGACCTAAAAAGTAGATAATAAATTCTACAATTCAGTTCAATTGATGTAACAGTCCTCATCATCCTTTCTGCTGCCAGCTAGGAAAATGTCCAGAGCATGTGCTTAAGCAGCAGGCACTAAAGCCTGTGTGCATGTTTGACTAGTCCTGGCAACGTGCACGAACCCAGGCTGCACTCACAGGTGAGAGGTAAATCCTCTTCCCTCCTGAGACACATCTGAAAAAACGTTCCATGCCCTAAGAACAGAAGGAATGTACACAGGAGGCACAGAACACAGAATTTTCATGGGCAGCATCACTTCACCCTCCTCTGACTCCTCCTTGCTAGGAGTGATTTCTCATCTGGCTGCCAAGATGAGCTGCATGCCAGGGAAGGACAGGTCCTAAAGGGGGAGACTTGGCTGGCTTAAAAAGTTCTGCCTTAAACACTCAGAGTTGTTTCAGGGACAGAACTTGATAAGTCAAGGTAATTCTCATCTCCACCCTTCAGATACAGGAGGAAAGAATAAAACTCACTAGTTTATTCTATCTTTGTTGAGCTTTTGGTCTGATGGTCAGATTTAGGAAAAGAAAGCTTCTTGAACAAAAAACTGACTACTGCAAAGAGCAGTATTTGCATTGCAGGGAACGGAATACTCTGGTTCTCTAAGGGTAGAAAAAGCTGGTTTTGGGAACTTTGAAAGGGATAGAATGAAGCTGACACAAGTTGGTGGCCTCAAGTCCCTTGTGAGACACTGCCTCTGCATTGTAAAAGCTGTACAGACACAGTGCCACTCACACCTCAGGGAAGAGACAGCTTTTTCATTTAGGTCAGCAGGAAAAGGAAATCCTCTGGAAATTTGAAAATTATCATCAATTCCTGAATTTTTCTGCAAACCCCAGTGTTTAACATCCAGGTATTTTGCAAAGCCATCTGGATGCCAACCTCAGCCTCCAACAAACAAAATGCAGCTCAGCTATAAGGATTTTTTCCTGCAGCATCTTTATAACATAATAGGTAATTAAAAACAAGTTATGTTGCCTAGTGTTATAAAATGGATTTCAACTACATGCAGTAACTGCTTTAGACTTTGGAGTTCTTTTTAAAAGAAAAAAGGTCCACTACATAAAACATGGCCCAAAAAAAACCCCTTGCAAGGTAGTTTTAATGAATCTTTCATGGTTCAATAAGCTATTGTATTAGGTCATTCTCCTGATGAAGCAATGCTCCAATCTCATTATATTTAGTCAGAAAGAAATAAGCTGCTAGTGTTATTGGATTTCTTATAATTAGTTAAAAAGCAATTTTTTGAAATTTCCTTTGCTCATAGGGTTTGGAAAAAACCCAAAGAGTTGAGACAAGTAATATTGTTCTGTATTTAAGCAAAATATAGTGCTCTACACACAATAACCATTCCCTGCCATCCTACAGCTGGGATGTGCTTTTAGCCTCTGTCTACTACAATCCTTCCTTCATCTCTACTTTTCCAAACAGCAAACCTGAGAATGAGCTCAACTGGCTAAAAAGCTCCAAAAGGAAAAGCACCAGGCAGTCGCCACAGCTGGTGGTAATTAATAGAAAGTGAATCAGTTGCTTTGTACAGCAGATAAAGAAAAAGCCCAGTCAGAATAACCTGCCTCATCATGACATTGTGTTCCCAACAGAAATTAATTTTGTGAGCTGTGGGAGTCTGAAACAAACATGTGAGGGCTAAAAGGACCTAATGCCATCATCTCAGCATGGAGAGGAGGATTGAAAGGTGCTTTCAGAATAACGGCTACAGTCTCTGGGTAGGGACAATGTTTTCCCCCTGTGGTCTCTATGAAAAAAAGAGCAGAATAAATAGTGCCACATGTCTTCACAGCTGGAACATCTGTGACTGAGAGGTTGGCACAAATTCATAATCTTACATGACCACATGAATCTAGCTATAATTGACAGGCACAACCGTAATGACAAAATCCTATCGATTTTCCCTGGGCCCACAGCTTCTCAGGCTTGAAGCACTAAACTGTGCTAAAAGAGCAGGAGATTTCTCAAGCATTCACAGAGAAAAATATTCTCACATTTTATAATCTACCCCTGATTTTTCACATGAGCCCAAAGGCAGCCTGCAGAAGTTGATATAAAGGCATCTGATGAAGGCTGCTAAATACACAAACTCATTAAGTGCCTGCTTCAGAAGAGCTGGAGTCTGGAAAAGCCTTTAAAAATACCAAATATGCTTATCCTGCTTCTGGGTAGAAATCTGCTGTGAACACAGCTAGAGATGGGCTCGTTGAACTCCATGGAGTTCCCTAAAGCTCTTGTTTCACATGAGATACAAAGTATGGAATTGCAAGTTCTTGTACGTAGGTGATAAAGCAGCACATCCACAACAAAATAAATGCTGTTTTATAAAACTACAGCTTCTTATTCAACATTATGAAGGTTCTTAAGTCTTACAGTGAAGCATGAACTATATTATCCCAAGAAAATAGCAAAAGCTCTCTCAGATTTTCAATACCATCACTCTCTGCCTCACATTTAAGTTTCTTCTAGATCCATGATTATTCTAATAGAAATTCTTAAAGACATGATTCCATCTTTACGCCAGCCAGTGGTTTCTTTTCTTCCCCTAAACTAAGCTTTGCAGAAAAATATTTCCCAATAGAAAACTCCAAAACATTTCACACACACATTTTATAAAAAAGAAAATAACAGGCTTGCTAAGGAATTCACAACTGTGGCATGCATAACTACAAACCTCTTTCAGCTGTGATCAAGACGCCTTCTATATTTATAAATTTTAAAAATTGAAATAAGTCTTTTATATACTGCATAGAACCTTCGTGGGTTTTTTTAAGGAAAAAAAACATGCTGTGATAAGATTGTGAGATTCTTCTTTTCATGGCTTCATTTCTTGCTTTGGGGAGCACTGCCTTTCTAACGTGTTTGCACAAGAGATTCAGGGACACACTGATAGACACTCTGAAATACTGCAGAGATGGACAGGGACCCTCCTTCCCTGCATCCTGGATTCCTATCCCTCATTCACACTACTAGAAATGCTTTTGATAACAATAAAACATGCTGAATTATTTTTAGTACTTGGTAACGGCCCTGCTAAGTTCCAGTAAGAAATAAAAGATTTGCAACTGGCTTGGATTTACATCCAGAAGAAGCAAAGGCACAAAACTGGGAAGGGGTGAAAAAGCCTCCAACAAAAGCAGTCACACTTTGCAATGTCCAAATGAAGGAAGACACAAATATTTCAGGAAGACTGAATGCAGAAGGCAAGCACTAGGAGGTGGAAGAAGTTTCAGGTCACTCACTTTGCTATTATTTTTGCCCATGCCCAGTGACCTCCTGACACCACACCAGTCTTAAAACAGAACTACTGCTTCTCACAGAAAAACCATCCTAGGGAGGCTGATTTGAATTATTTCACACCACCTTACTTTCTGAAGGGTCTATAAAGCAGTATGGGTTGTCTGCTATACTCCAGCCACTGATCTAAATTTTAAGTATTATTAATGCAAAGATATTTATGAACCAAATCTATTCCCTTCCATTTCTCTGTCTCTTTCAAACCTGCTAAGAGCTGTATAACTAAGCATGGGAGTGCCCTCCTTCAGTGCACTCTGGGAACTCAGAGGTGATTTCAAACAGGAAATTGGAAATTCAGAGTAGGGCAAGAAGTTTAACTCCAGCTATTGAACAGCTCCCATAAAAGAAAGGGTTAAGTAGACAAGGGCACTTCAGTGTGGAGAGGAGGCAGCTGAAGGAAAGGTAAAAACCAGACAGCTGTGAATGCAGGCACTGCACAGGGATGGTGAATGGAAAGAAATTATTCTTTTGTAGAAGAATATGGAAACATCAAACTAAAGCAGCAGAATGAAGAGTCCTCACAATGTGCAATGGGGACATTTTTGGACATCTTATGTCCCAGGTGCACAGCTAGGGACTGTTCCAGAGCCAAAAGACTAAACTGGCAATCTCCTTAACTGGATTTAGCACACTTTTACAGCTTCATTGTGTTCAGAGACACGCTCACCATCAAGGTAAAATCCCCAGGAAGCCCCACACAGCACACTGCAGAACAAGTACTTTCCTCTTAACCCATTTTAGTTCCTTTGCAATGACCCAAACAGAAGAATGCCAGCTAAGTGGATTTTCCCCTAATATACCTAATCTTTCTATACATTAAATGTATTCCCAAATCCTTTTGACTGACAGGTTTTAATTATTACTTCTACCACTTAAAAAAAAAATACAGTTTCAACAATTTCCTTAAAAAAATCACTGAAGCAAGGCACTGTGCAAATGTAGGAGAAGCCTGTGCAAGTTGATTTCATCACGATTGCAATGACCACTGGTAGATTTATTTATTATTTGTCTCAGAAATCAGGCTAGGCTGTTTACTCTGCTCACTAATGTTGGTGCTCTGCACAGACTAGGCAAGGGCTACACCAAGTGCAAATCACAGCATGATGGGAAAAGGGGCTCAGAAAAACTTCTGGTTTTCTTCACAGGGAGTTCCCTTGTTCCCAAAGCCAAGCCCAACACTATAACTCCGCAGAATGCCTGGCACAGGAATTGCTGTATCTACAGGATTTTTTGACCTGGTTGCATTCATCCATCATATTTCCAGACTGATACAATTAAATGGGGCTAGTTTAGAAATTTTCTCCATATTCAAAGTTTGTTCTGTGATTTACATGCATTAACAAAAGCAGTATTAACTGTTCCCTGCCACTGTAGTTGAGCATATTCCTGCTACTAATTCAGCACACATATCCCAGCCATTACCCAGGGAATGCAGTGATTAGGCAGCTTTCCAGTAAACAGTCCTTAAAACAGTTCATAAAAATTCCATTTAGAAAAAGCTTTGTTTCTTGCTCGAGAATTTGATAAGATATTGCAATAACTGCTTAGGGAATATATTTCAAGTCCACCAAGTGAGTTAAATTCCATTTCCACACACACTATCATTGCTTTTTGCAGTTTAAAATACTATAAAGTAGTTCTTGTGTACATATAAGATGCAATTAATTTGGGTGCTGCTTTTTTATAAGCACACACTTAGAAAATCCTAAAAACTTGCAGTGAAAAAGGTGAAAACACCCACAAAAGGCAGATTCTCAAGTACAAATCTAGTAGCAATATCTGAATCAGAACTTGTCCAGACCAAAATCTGGTTTTAGTAATGGAGACAGCACAGCATCCCAGTCTATGTATATTTTTTGGCATTCTACCTGAGGTAATGCCCTTAATTCACAGGTCCCTGAAATAACCAGAAACAGTCCATTTTATACAAGGGAATCAAAGAAATACTACACTTTCGGCACTGTAATTCTTAAACTTAGAGCATCAGTTTGTAATCCACAAATGGAAAACATTTAGCTTGTTTTAACAGCTTTCTATAAAAGTCAAGATTCAATTGCAACATTTATTACCTAAAAGTGTTTTGGTCGAAATAAAAATGAAACTCAAAATTATGATCCTTTTTTATGAAAATAGCTGATACTTATTAGGCAATAAACACTTGCTCCCTCCCATTTTTATTTCCTCAAAAATGCAACCTACTAAAACTCAATGTAATCTCATGTGTTCAGGCTCCATTTTTTACTTGTTGTGAGAAAAGGCTTTATAACATCTTCCTTGAAGGCTCTTTAAGAAACTAAATCTTTCTAGTTTAATAGAGTAATAAGGTGTATATGAGGGCATCAAACGAAAAGGAAAAAGAGCTGCCATGATAAAGCACTACTGAAAGCCTTAGTACAAACTGCATGACAAGCTAAAATAACAATAATTATTTTGTTCCTTTTGTTTTAACCAAAGCCTTAACATTTAGGACATGTAAACCACTGCCATTTTAGAGTCAAATCTCTTTTATAACTGGATGTAACTAGCCCTAGCAAACGTGGCAAAAACTGAAATGCTCTCAAATGGTCTTTGTTCATGCACTAACCCATCCTCACCACATCAGATCAATCTTGTAGTTGATAATACTCTACATGCTTACATAATGACTGTAATTCAGAACCTTGCAATCCAGTTTCCTAAGATAAATTAACATGACAAAATTATTCAACCCTCCCTTTATCTTCTAAGGGTAAACTCAAAGCAGTTTGAAGCTCACTATGGGTTTAAAATTTAATCCAAGAGCTGATAGTTTGCAAGATGATTACAATCTTTCTTATGTCAAAAGTCAACAGAGTGAATTCTATTTCAAATTAGTGGCTCTAAACATCTAATAAAGTAATTATATCAGCTGAATTACACTTTACACATAGTTACAACAAACTATTGCATTATTAGGCACCTGTCTGAAAGACTTGGAAGCATCACAGTGAAACACTATTCCAGCTGATGCATTTGGACCATCACAGTCAGGGTCTGCCACTGGCATAAAAGTCCAGATGGAAAATGGCAGCAATATTAACTACTTCACAAAACAACAGGTAAGAAGGGAAATGCATTAATATGCTGAGCTTGCCCCTTTTAAACTGACAGAAGTTTTGCATGCTGAAAAAAATAAACTTGTTTTTCTGTGATATCATTCAGCTTGAATACTAATGCTTTTCCTTAATTCAAGGTACATGGAGGTACAACTTCACTTCTTTCACAGAAGCAATGCCCAACTTTTGCATGTTTTTCTTTAAAATTATAATCTGAGGAAACAGTAAAGTCCTTTTTGATTTTTATGCCATTTCCCCGGTTTAATCCTTCAGTGCTGTTAAGTTCCCTTCTTTTCTGCAGAGCTACACTGTTACAGTAGCTGAAAATCTGTGATTTGCCCAGTAGTTACAGGCTTTTCCTCCTCCTTTTTCATGCTGAAGTATTTAAAATGCAGTATTTGGATCCATTCACAATTACAGTTAATGTCACTGACACATGAATAATAGGTACAAAGCTGGTCAAGCTCCTTTGAGAGGGTTTGACACTTCCTTCTCAAGGACTAGAATTCAACCCAGGGCTTCATTTTCTGTTTGGCTGCTTTTGAAAGATAAGGCATCTTGAAAATGATACATCTATTTTGGGTTCTTACTATGGACCTCACAGGCACTGTAAATACAGAGTGGCCTTGTGTCAAACAGCCTAATCCTGCTGAAATAGCAAAGCATTCTGACAGCCACTCCACAGAACAGACATTTGGAGTGCAACAATGATGGGACCATGAAAATGCAGCATTAACCACTGCTTCATAGCAAAGAGCAAACACAACCCAAGTCTCACTATTTCCTTGGTAAGATGACACACAATGAGACAGTGAAATCCAATGTTTTGAACTTGCAACCAATTTTCCTCAAGGTGGAAATCTCTGCTGATTGCAACAGGTTTCAGTTTTGAACTGAAGGCATGCTTTTGACAGTCTTGCCATTAGACAGATGCCATTTGACACCCCACTTTAAAATAGCAGGTAAGTGGGGTGAATATAGGTAAAAAAATAAAATTTTCAATACCTGCTCACACCTAATTTTCAGATCTCCTCCAAAAAGGTAGGGGACAGCACCAACAAAAAACACGTCTATGTCAATGGGGCCTGGGTGGACCATCCCAGCTGGTTGATATAACTACTAACACAGAGATGGTGTTAAACATGGTGTTTAAAATTCAAGCAGCAGAAGCTCTTCCACCAGAATTTCACCCACCTTCTGTTTGCACCATCAATTTCTTTGTTTTCCAATTGAGCTGCCAAGCAGCAGCAGGTAGTGCAGCATCACTAAAGAAACAGCTGTAGCACAAAGCAGCTCAAACCATCAGAAACACCAAACCAAGGCTGAGCCAGTCGTCTCAGCAGGCTGGTTGTGGCAGTCAGACCTGAAGCTGCTCATTGGAAGTGTTCTCTCTAAGTTCTGAGAGGACTTACATATATTGGAATACATATAGCAAAATGATAATGCAGCTTCACAAAGTGAATCACAGAAAACCTGTGCTGGAGCAGTCAGAACTCAGAAGGGTCTTTAACCTCAGTCACCACCCTCAGTTATTTGGTTTGCCTCCCTTAACCTTTGTTCTTGGCCTTTTCTTCCGACTGTGATGTAAAACCATGCTAATTAAATAATCCAAATAATCACATGTGCTATTTATGTCTTTCAAGATGGGAAAAAAAACATACTTATTCCTAAAAACAACCCCAGAGTAACAAAAATGCAACACTGCTGTTATAAATTATTGCCTTCAGCCATGGGTGTTCCTTGATAGTAGTGAACATGGAAGAGGAAATATCAACAATACCAACCCAACCTCCTGGTCTGCACCATGAGAACACTTGCTCCAGAGTTCTATTCAAGAGCATAGATCAATATCCAATAGAGAGATCCTTAAGTCACAGACACACCCACAAAAACTGCTTTTTGACCAACATTTCACAAAAACATCACAAAAAAATTTGAAAGCAACCTTATAGGAGAGAAAATGCAGACTTAATAGGGGTTTAACATTAAGAATCCTGTCCTTGAAATAATGCAAACTGATTTTAAAGTGAGGTTAGGTTTTCAAATGTTAAGAGCATAAAATTGAAGAATGAATTGAATTTACTGTCCGTTCAACATTGCTAATGTAAATTATAGATAACTGTATTGGGTCATTCTTGACTAAATTAAGTGCTATCTATCATTATGCCATTACTAAAAGCTTTAAAAACATCTGTTGTTAAATGCAATCAACTTTAAATTAGAGTATGTGTATTTAGTCAGTGTCTAAAGCAATGACTAGGGAAATATATCTTAAGGCAGTAGAAGGGATTTATACCTCCATGACTTCTGATGTAAAATTTACATAAATTGGAATTTGAAAAAAGCAAATGAAGCTTTACTGCATTTTGCCCACAAAGCTCTTCCTTCCATTTTGATTTACCACTGGTCTCCACTCATTAGATTGAAGCTCACAAAGTATTAACCCCTTTTGAGACCAAACAGCATTTTCACCCCAATTCAAAAGTCACTGAAGGCAATGAAAATTACATCTGTCAGCTTCAGTTAGGCCTTCAGCGCTCAGCAGCTACAAGGAGTGCGACTGAGAGGGTCTGAATAACTTTGCTAATGCTGAGGATTTCACATGGCAATCAAACACCTTTTGGAAAACCATCAGAGATGGCTGTTTATATTGCTTCAGCACAGCCATTTCTGCTCTGAGATTACTTGCTGTACAATGGAAAAGGCAGAACTATGTGAAAATACATATGCCTACACCTGTCTTATACACACTGATTATAACAAAAAAGCCTGTGATGGCTTCTCAAAACTCTCACAGGGGAATGACAAGAAACAGACATTTCAGCCAAACTGGTATTTACATATCCTCTTGGCTGTGGGAATTCTGGGACACACCCATGTCTTTAACCATTTTCCTCTATGTAAGTGAAAGGGACACTGATATTTGTTGTTTGAAAAGTTTACTGTTGTTCTCCCTGTTGACAGAATTACCCTGCTGCATGATATTTTGTTTCTTTTCCAAGCAGTTGCCAGTAATAGTGTCTATGCCTTCATCTGTCTACATGTAGACTGATATCTACACTTCACACTGGAAGATCAGGATCCTTAAATGAAGCTCTCTCCTTTTTAAATTCTTGAGAACATATTCCCACCACCACAGTCAGTAAAATCTGAAGATGTCAGCTATTAGGAGTAAGAATTGCCGACCACAATTTAGCCGAAGCACACCATCACACCTCCTGCTCAGCAGAATTTGAGAACTGGAAAGTCTGTTCTATTTCAGCTGTACAAGTCCTTGACCATGTAATTTCCATCTCTGCACTGGCCACTGACAGCTTTTCAACACAAAGTACATGAAGCCATCACCAACTCGTTCAAGTTTGACTGCTGGACACTGTCATTAAGCATGAGCAAACATTAGACACAATTAGCTTTGCCAGAGGGCAGGTAATGTTCCTGATCATAATTCCTTCCCTCCCACATTTTAGCCATGGAAGTCTATCTTTTGACAGACCTGAGCTTGCTTCCATCATAAATCAAACATGGGGAAAATTCCTGCAGCACAGGGGTCAGAGCTCTCTCCCCTGCTTTGGAGGAGGAGGGTGGGCAGGTACAGATGGGGGTGCTAAGGCTGCAGAGACACTACACACACACTGCAGGGACATGCCAGACCTTGACCAGCTCAGCTCCCAAGGAATCCTGGAGCTCTGGGCATGGTTCACTAATGAATTGTAGGGATTATGCAGCATTTGCTTGAGGACAGATGTATCACTGCCTTCTGCAGGAGCTGTCAGACCCTTTCTGTGTTTGTGAGTTTGCAATTTTCACACCTTCCAGTGGCTGATCTGGAAAACACATCAGCCATTCCCATAATGGATATGAACCACTAATACTCAAAGATTGCTCAAAATACTTTTGAGGTAGCCCCTTCAGTTCAGCTTGGTAGCACAGGACATAAGGCATGGATAGATACCAAAGAGAGCAGAGAATTCACCACTGAACTGACATTTAAGGGCACAGTTAAATGTCTGTGCAGTGCACACTTTCTGATGTCCTTTCTCTATTACTGTGTTAGATTACACGTCCAGACTTTCAAAGCACAATATCCAAAATACAGAAACGCTTTTCCTAGACTGCATTTCTCCCCAGAGTTAATGTTAGGACCAGCTCAGCTGCAAAGCCACTGGTACTCAGATGTAAAACTTTTCAATTGAAGCTGACCCTTGTCTTGGACAAAACCAATGAAGTGCAATAAATTTCATATATAGATCCCAAGGCTGGCAAGTGTCCCCTAATGTCACACTGAAGAAACCTGAGCCAAATAAACGCCACTCTTCTTGGTCCTTTTCACATACTCTTTTTGCTCATCAGTTTTTGCAAGAGAAAAGGGAAATGCCCATTTTTTCCTGCTGGCTGGAGAATATAGCTACATATCCCTTCAGCTAGACATGGTTTTGGTAACAGAAGTAATCTATATATTATAAGTAATCTATTGTTTGGGTGCAACAAAGAAAATAATATCTTCCAACAGTGTCCAACATAACCTTCACCAGTTGAGGAGATAATTCAGAGAGAAGAGCATTTAAATGACTGTATCCACTCAAATATAACATTTTTTATCCTCAGCACATCCCTAAGGTACTGACTGCTGCACCTTGTGACAACACCTTGGAGATGGGACACTAAAAAATTACCCTTTATTTTTTACCTTCTATTAGCAAGCGTGTCCAAGTTTTTTATATGCTCCCAAATTCATGCAAGACAACAGAAATCCATTTCATAAAATATTTCAAAGCACATTCAATAAATTTACATTCCAGAAGCTTGGATTCTTGATGTCTATTCCTGCTACCTCATGTAAAGACCTTTTATGGAAAGCACACAGTAAGCAGTGTTTCAGATTCTGCTTTTAACAACTTCATCATTAAAGGGAATTATTTATCTGCTATTTTCCACAACTCCCTAAGAAAGTATAATTTATATTACAAACTTTTATTATTTAGACTAAAAAAGACTATTTTCAGCATCAAAATTGTGTAGTGATCTCAGATTAGTCCTATTTAGTCCCTTTAAACCCACATTACAAGAATTTTTAAATGCAAAACCTATGGCAAACACGAGGACACAAATGTACAACAAAAATTTAGCCTGCCAGGCATATATGCAATATTTGTCTCTCTCTCTCTTAGGTTAACTGTGCAATTTAATAAACACAAAACTAGCACAAAAATTATGGACATTGAATGTGAATGCTCTCGTAAATTAGGTGACACAGCAAACAAATCAAAATGAAATACAGAAAGAAAAAGAATAAGTGGAAATATTAATGTAAAGCAGACTTCAAAAATGTATTTGGGGAATTGTAACAGTTGCTAAGGGGAAATGGGAAATTAAAAGCTGCATTTTTAAGGAACTATGTAATGTTTTAAAAAAATATGTATGTGTGCGCATATGTATCAAAGATACAGAAACAAGAATGGGGGAGATTAATTTTGAAAATACCCTAATCTTGATAATGTTGAAAGGCAGAAGTCATTTAAACCACAGAAAACCCACAAAACCAATAGGCAAGAAACAATACTAATATTTAATATATTGATAACAGGTACTAGTTTCCATTAAGAATGTAAGTGTACCATCAGGCCATAGGTCCATTTAACTCCATCAGAAAATTACACTAATTTTCATTAAATTTCTGCATACCAGGTAAACTAGTAAATACTAAAGCTTTCTGAGCAGAGGGAAGCAGGGCACAAGCAGTACAGCATTACTCATCTCATGAAGGCCTTCATGACCATGAGGGGCTGTGACAAACCTGCAGCAAGCAGAGATTATGGCTCAAAGACAGGGACAGAAGAAGAATTAATGGACAACTAAGTCTAATCCACAAGGTTCAGAGAGCTTTGCTCCCGAGACTGTCACTTAAAAGCCCTCAGAATCTCCGAATTTATGACTTTATGTTCAGAGTCACAGAAAATGCAACTCCCTTCCTTAAAAAGGTATATGTAAATACGTAGAAAACCTATATACAGACCCACCAACACAGTCCAGTCACATCAATGTTGGCCTGACTATACTATACCATCAACATGTAATCTTAGAATACATTCAAGTTACACTAGAAATGAGCATGAAAAGCCACAGAAAATCCTGCCAAATTTCTGGCATTCCTTGAACGCTAGGAAACTAAATTATTTTCCAACCTATTATCAACTATATGAAAATAGAGAGTGACATTCCTTCTAGCTAGAAGAAAACATGTTTATATTTAGTTTCCTCAAAACTGCAACATTGAAAGCACATTTATTCCCCCAAATGCGAAATAGCCTCATACCTTGAACGATCTGCTCAGCGTGTCGCTTTTCAAATCAGACTAAGATAATTTTTTTTGACAGATCACTAAATAACCTGGAGAAGCCAGTGCATCAGCAGTGCAGGACAGTTATTGCCTCTGACACCTGACTGCAGCAGAGGAATTCCTTGCAATTGAATCAAGAGTAACTAAGCCGTGCTTCTATTGACTACAGCTGACAGTCAGCGCTGCCAGCTGGGCGCATCACACAGCTCAGAGATGGAGCTGGAGCACCACACTGCAGGCATGGCAGCAGCATTATGGCACTGGGCTCTCAGCTAGAGGAACAGGAGTGGCAAGACAAACCATATCAATCAGGGAACTTCAACTGCTGTTGAAAAAGTACTAACTGAGGCTAAAAAGATCCAGGATTTTTGCAGAGCAAGACTGGTTTCACGCAGCTAACTTGAAAAGCCATGCTACTGCCTTGATTGCAGACCTGGTGAGCAGCTTCACTTGTGTTCTGTCACATGGTTTCATCACTGAGGGCCTTTTTCAGCCTTCTGTTTACAAGGGCCTTCAGCACTGAATTCATGTGGTCTGTACAAACAAGTCAGTGCTTTTTTAGTTCCAACACTTCACTACGAAAATAGTTTCCCGGCATTTCAGTAGCTAAAACAAAGAACTAAATGTATTCTGAAAGTATTTACAAAATATTTCAAAAATGTATTTAAGTCTAAATGACACAGAAAGCAAGCATTCCCCAACAGCTAACATGTTCATCTAACTGTGACTCTTTGGTCATTATATCAGTTGGTTCTTTCCCAAAACAGAACAAACCCTTTCAAATTAGGCCAGCAGACCCCTGGGCTAACATGCACAGCAAGGTGGATCTGCAAGATGGACAAATGCAGTCACAAGTCATTCCTAAATCTCCACACCTATTCTCCCAGCACCTTGCTTGCCCAAGCTTTTCCTCTGTTCCATGGAGTATCCTCCAATCCATCATCCCAGACAGATGAGAGCCAACTCATTTGACCCAAACAGGGCATGCTGCTGCCATGTTTTTAATGGACTTTAGGAAAAAAATGATTGGCAACTTTATTAACATGCTACATTCCACTGCCCCCCAGCTCCCAAGCTGGTTTATTAATTGAGGCACCATTCAGCCTGAGTAAAATTGAGAGCCAATGTAATTTATAACACAGCTAAAGACAGAAGTGACATCCACATCAGAGAATCCCAACACTCCAGTTGGCTACCAAAAATCAGACTGTTACAAATACTTGCCAGAAATATCTCCTGTTACAGAGGGAAAAAGACTCCTCAGAAGAGCTAATGGAATTGCAACTTGCAGCCCCAAGAGACACAGTTGCATTCAGAGAAGCTCCTCACAGGTACTTTGCCCAATATCAGAGCTGGATCCAGAGCCCAGGTACCACTACTGCAATTTTCAATATTTACCTGAGTTATATAATGCAGATGGCATTTCTGGCAGATTCTAGTCAAAGACACAGATTAACCAAACTGGAGCAAAGGTATCCTACTGCTGTATTTGCATTAATGCCTGCCTGACATGGCTTATCAAGAAAATTACCTTGATTTCTTTTTTCAATGCAGAAATCTGATTAACATTTCCTTACAAACTAAAAAAATCTCAGTTATCCCAACTTATATAGAATACTGTCTCTTTATAGAAGCATCTGGCTGTCCCTCCCACTGGACCCCATGGAAAGCCACCTTTGTACAACCATCACAAGCCACATCACAGGCAACAGCCACTGCAGAGCTGAAGCAAAATGCTTCAACAGTAAAAACATCAAAGTCAGAGCAAGTTAAAAGGGTGCCAGTTGCAGGATGATAGCCACCATTAAATAAGAAATTGTTTCATAGGCATTAAGAGCCCTGTAATGGCTCACAGGGGGAATTAATAGAACAAGATAAAAAAGATATCAAGTTACAGGTCTGATTGACTGGACTTTTCAGTAAGGTTCATAAGAAAATTGTTTTGTGCAGATGATCACAGAGTAGCTTAACTCAATATAAAGGGAAAACCTGACAGAACATTTCCCTTTCAAAGGCAGACAGCTGTATGTGGCAAGTGGAGCACAAGTCTGGGTATAACACTATAATCACATTAACTGTTGGATGCAGAAATCCTTTTGTAGCTGCAGCTTTCATATTTTCCCCTCTATATTTGGACCCTAACTGTTTTTCACCACCAATAGTATGTAATTGATGATATTGCAATAGGAATAAAGTTTTGAAAAGTCATTGCAAGACCTAAACATTTAGAAAAGGCCCATGGGAAAGCCCACACATATCCATATCCACCCCTATCTTTTACAAAATACATGGAAATTCAATATTTACTAACATCTTATCAGATAAGACTCCAACAAACTTTTGAATTTAACATTAACATGCTCAATGATTTTTTGGCATAGGAAGGGATGCATTAATTGTGTTTTGGTATTTTTCACATCAGTATTTTATGTCAAACACCCTTGCATCATATAAGCCCTAAACAAAATATGGTTTAGAAGGAAGATAGGTTCTATATAGACAGTGTATGAAAGTGTAATTAAAGGAAAATTGCTGCAGACAGGACACAGCACTTGGTTCCTAAAGGTACAAGTCATCTATATTTAAACCTAAAAATCACTGATACAATTCAAGTCCAGGTGATTTCCCTCAATTTCCAAAAACCTTGTTCTCAGAAATGCAAAATAAACTTCTGGCACACAATTAATTCTGTCACTCTCAGCCTAATGCATCAAAGCAGAGATGGGCACAACAACAAAGAGCGTCTGTCCAATTGGTCACCACATCCAAGTGACTCAAAGTTACACTGAGCAGAAACAACAGAGATCCTGAAAATCCTTATACACTGCTTCTGCATGGAAAAGGAAAAAAACCCAAGTTCTGTTGAATCTTGTCCTGCTTTATATGCTGGAAATGTTATTGTACTCTAGAAAGTAAAATTCTCCCCCATGGAAGTAATTTCACATACTTTAAGTAGGTGATTAAAAAATACAATAAAAAAATAAACTGGTAAAAAAAATGAATTAAAATTACATCTATTAAGTATATAATCACCCACATTACCATTAATTCCATGACCACACACTCCCAGCACTCAAGTAAACACAGAACCAGACTTTTGTACCCTTGCTTAGCATGCTGAAATCACAGGTTTTTAAACTGCTTCCAGTTGTCAGCTACAAAACTCTTTTTTTGATTCAATAAAAAGTTATTTCATCTTAATTTGGCCCTTTTACACTCTTTAGTTTTTATCTCAACCATTCCTATTTTATTTTGAAACTCCATAATTGTGAATATAAACAGCTTTAATCTATTTAATGAGTCATCATGCTATTTTTAAGTTAATTCTGTATTTTCCCAGTTCTCTATGATATTTTACTGTAGGCTACAGAACGCTGAATATTCTAGCACCAGATAAGTACAGCAGTAATTGAATATTAGTCTAGATGCTTGTGGGCAGGGTACTTAGGGACATGACAAAATATCTATGAGCATAAAAATGAAAATGTTTTATCACTGTGCAAAGCCAGTCAAACACACTGGTTACTCCAAGGAAAGGATTTTTAGTGCAGTTATTAAAATTTTATTTCATTCACCTTCAATACCCTACTACTGCATATGTTTTCCAGTTTTCCAAACCACTGCAGCAAGAGAATGGTTCTCAGACACATTAATATGGACATGGAAAAACTGATAAGATCTCTAAATCCTAGAGTTAGTCCTTTCTTCTGTAGTCAGGCACAGTCAGGAAAACCTGGTGCTCAGGTGAAGCCTGTGACAGTTAAAGAAGCTCCTCAAGCTTATTTCAAAGTATGATTTTACAAGCACTAACTTCACATTAGATTGAAAATTTGGCACTCTGCTTGAAGATTTAATTCTATATTCAAAAGCATTTAGTAATAAACTAAGTATTACTCTTCCCTTTCAAAACATTGATGACTAATTAATGCTCACAGTTTGGATTCAGCCAGCAGGGAAATGAACACAGCTAAATGCAATCTTTCAAATTAACAGGCTATCTCTATAAACTATAAAATTATTCTTTAAACAGAACTACTGTTTTATTACTACTGGGATCTTAGGTTCATTATGTTCTCATAATACTCTCAAACATATCTATTAATCTGCATAATTACAACAGGCAAGAATTAATTCCAGACAGATGCAATAAGTTGCTTATTCATTCTTGATTTCAGCAACAATTTTCACTACAGATATTTATATTTCAAAGAACATTTCCAGTGCATAATAAAAATTATGTCTTCTTCCTAACATCACAAGGGTAGCTGTTAACATGAATACCAAATGTAACAAAAATTAAGTGAACCAAGCACTTCTCTGAGTCCCGAACTGCACAAAACTCAATGTTTCTACTGAACTGGAAATAAAGCCTTGGGTTTTTGCTTTCTTTTCATCTGCAAGCAAATAAATTAGTCCTAAAATTCTCTAAGCTTTGAGGTTGAAGTTAACAAAGATTTCTTCTGATATTTCCAAGTATTCATTTCTCCACCTGCACATACACCAGTGCACCCCTGTGAGGTGTAAACTCCTTTATCCTCACAGGAAGAGACAATTATAAATTCTGTCATTATGACAACAAATGCAATTCTGCTTACTTAAAGAGAACTTTTACAGCCTAGATCTCAGCTGGGAAAGTATGTCTTGTTTTGGGATGGGGGTGTTTTTTCCCCAATCTTGAATTCAGTTTATCTAAGTCAAACTTAGAAAAAGCCAGAGGGAAAAGTGAAAAGCATGGCAACACCTGAGACCCTCCACATGTGAACTACCAAATATTATGTGTCCAAGCTCTACTGAAACACATTATTCCCCAACTTCCTCCTCAAACCAAGGACAAATACCAGGAGGACACTAGCTTTTGCTACCACTTCCTCTTCCCTTGCCTCACAAAAAAATGTACTTATCTAGTTATTACACATGAAAATACATAGCTACACTTGCACAGGAGTTGAAGCACAACACCACTGACATGGAAGGTACTGGTACAATACACTTTTGTATTTGTACCCTTTTGTACAGGGGTACAAAGCGCTTTGAACATAAGATGGAAAGGGGAATTTGGGGACAAGAGAACTATATTTACACTGAAAATATCCAAATTAAACTCAGGTTATTTATGTCCTAGATCCAATCTACTTTTGCCAGCCCTGATAGTGCTACTATGGCCAAATACTTTTGGTCAAGTATTATTAACAAACCATCAGTAACATAAAACTTTGCAGAAACAGCCAATTTGGTCAGAAAAGCCATATAAACTATTCCCCAGATGAACTCCAGAAAGAGCAAAGGCAGGCAAGACTCAGAACACTTAGTTTTAGTCCATAGACGTCCCAGTACTCAAAACACCAAACTATGAACTGCCTTTAGTGGACAACAACCAAAATTACATGTTGTGTGAGGCAAAGGTGACTAGTAAGTTGGAAAACAACCACACCCTCATAGCTCTTTGGACTGTCTCCATCATTCTAAACACTCCAGACAAATAATTCCTGTCTTTGCATTCTTTCTGCTTTAATTTTTGGGCTGAGAAAAGCCCCAGGCATTTTATATGATGGTTTGTTCTAGAGGCAAACTGAATTAGTTCCTGTTATTAGTGATGTTTCCATGATGGGAACTGGGTTAGGAGTTAACAAAGATCTTGTAATGAGAATATTTTTTTTCAATGTAATCTACTTGCCTAGTTATTATTTCAGCCTGTCAGTTTGCATTGAGGAGGAAATATAAGGAAATAGGATACACTGAAACAATGAAGCAAATAATGGGGTGGGGGAAAGAAATCAGAGCTGAAAAATGAACACGTAATTACTGACTGCAAAGGATCAAGCAGGGATTATTTTTCTTCTCCTCCCTCCCCTCATATCTTGTTTCACAATTTAAGAAAAAAAAATGAAGCAAATATTAGGTGCTCTGTCTGTGAAACAGGGATAAGTTAATCATTCAGTTAATCCTCAGCATCACCTGTAAATAGTTTAATTATTTGATAAAACAAAAATAGAGTTTATACAGCATCTTCCATAACACCAACTTCATAATTAGCTCATAAATATGGAAAGCCTTACATTTACATTTATAGCTAGGAAAATTAAATCAAAAATTCATTTAGTGTCAGTCCAGAGGGCCACAATGAGATCCTTCACCTCCTCCATCAACATTGACATGAAACAGAATTGTTTGTGACTGATCTAAACAGAAAATCCAGGTGTTTCATTCCACACACTATCAATATGGGATGGTTGTCCATCCTGATCCCTCCGGCTATTTCTGCAGCCATGGCTATACATGTCCTTTTAATTTTCCTCTTACTGCTCAGTGTACATAAGTTGTGCTATTTACCAAATTCTGAACCAAATTTTGAAAGATCTTTGTGTCTTAGATGCTGCCTCAACCACAGTTTTAAAGTTCCTCCCATTTGGTTTTCCTCCCTCTATGTAAAAAAGCTATATATTTATTTAAACACCTTTATGTTTAATACTTAACTACTTAATTACTCTCATCTCTCTATTTAGCAGTCTTTTTGAATAGCACCCTTTTTCATGACTGTTTTTTTATACTCTAGGGCCTCAGAATATAATTTGCAGTGTTTTCTTGATAATAAATGTAATTTTGTCATTGAGTATATTTAGGACTATTGTTATTCTGCTACAGACAACATGGTGTGTCAGGGAAACCACACTGTGCAAGTGTTTTAACAATGATTCACTAACAAGTTCATGGCTCTTTCTTAGCAAAACAATAAAATATGCATTTTATATACTCAAAACTACTTCTCTCCCTTTCCCTTCTTCCCCAGCTTTTCCAAGGTCACAGATGCAGCTGTAACAAGCTACATAGTACAGGCAAAGGTTTATTCCAAACCTCATATAAAGCAATCAGCTCCAGATCCCCCAGAAAAATCTTTCTGTTCAATGCAAAATGCACTGAGGTCAGAGTGAAGATGATGCTTCCACTGGAATAAATAAATCATTTCTCTTACTGGGTTTCTCTTCACAGGAGACAAAAGTCCTACATTATCCAGCACATTCTTTGAAAGCTTTACCAAGAGGGCTTCCCAGTTGTCAGTCACAGTACAACATGGCCCTCCAGAGACATTACAGAAGGTAAATTGTTTAATAATTTATCAGCTGCTGTTGATGTGAGGCACTGCAGCATATTGAGCCTTGTTATTACTCCTCATTATTGAGAAGCTTTTATCTGTTCTCAAACTGAGACAGCTGTGTGGCAAAGTCTTCATCCACAATATGAAGAAGTTAACTAAACATCATCGCCTCACTCTTGAAGATCATCTTAAATGAGACCTGAGCAAATCCTTGCATTTTAAAAACTGAACTGCCAAAGGTACAAACAGACCAATAGGCAGACGACTATTTGGTTAGTTTTGCAAGGAATAAGACAACTCCTCTCCCACAACAAGCTCAGGAAGCTCACTCCTTAAACTAATAAGCTGGCAGGGGACCACAAAATTGCTGGAATATTCTCTCTGAACCTTAGTCTCAGCAGAGGAACCCACTGGGGAATAGCCACAGGGCATCATGCACCAGCATTAAGTACAACGGGTGATACATGCATACAGACTATATTTGCAATAAACAATAGATGTGAATTTCCTATCAGCTCCTTATGAGCCTCAAATCCATCTTCCCTGCAAGCCTCAAAATGCCTTTTTAAATGACATGACAGCAAGATATATGAGAGCCACTCATCTTTCAACTGAGTCTGAGACTGCCCAACTCCAGGGTTTAACTGGTTGTAGAAAAGGGACTGATCTTTGCTGTATTTATAGGTTACTGTTCATTACACTGCCAGTTTTATTAAAGTAAAATTTCTTCCTCTCCGTGTGTAAATTGCCACAAGGCTATTGAGGCTATAATTGATTAGGCATTTTATAAGTATAACTTCTCCTTTCTTGAAAGCCTTTTCACAGTACCAGCCTTTACAAACTCAAAAAACCCACTGAATTCCATCTCCAGATACCCAGGTTGAAAGCATAAACACATGAAAAGATTCAGCTTCACCACTAGTGTGTGTCATCCAGAGCTGATTCTTAACATGAATTCCTTATCAAGGAGTGATGTGCTTTATTTCTGGTTTGGTTCTAACAAATAAAAAGGTAAATGCTTGAATATTCTCAACTCAGTCAAATAAGGGAGGGCCAAGCACCACCTATCTATTTCATTACAAATTATCTATTTGAGGAATATTACATAAAGGAAGATGAGCTAACAGAAACTTATTCATCCCTTAAGGTAATTTCTTAATTGGAATTTTTCATCTTGTTGGGTTTTTTTGGGGGGGATTTTTTGGGGTTTTTTTTTTTTTTTTTTTTGGTTGGTTGGGATTTTCTTTGGTTGGTTTTTCCTTTGGTTGTTTTGGGGATCTCAATGGGTTTGGGGTTTTTGGGGGGTTTTTTGGGTTTTTTTTTTTTCTTGATTTGGGGATTTTATCTGGTTGGGTTTTTGGATTGTTGGTTTTATAGTTGGTTGGCATGGGGAATTTTTTTTGGTTGGTTGGTTTGGAGGTTTTTTTTTGGTTGGTATTTTGGTTGGTTGTTTTAGGAATTCTGTTTGGTTGATTTTTTTGGTTTGTTTGGGTACAGTGTTTGTTTCAGATTCAGTACTTGCACCTGTACATTGTAGAATCAAGCCACATGAAATAGATTTTCATATTCAGAAATTCACAACACATTTCCTGCTAAATACTACTCCTTTCAAATCAGCCCAAGCCCAGGCTCCTGTAGCACAGACACAGCACAGGCTGAAGAGCTCTGGCCTGAATGGCAGCATCACTTTGTATTTTAGGATGATATAACTGAGCACTAATGAGTGCTCAAATGAGTAAAACCCTGCTTCAACTCTTAGCTTAGAAAACATCTTTCAGAAGTATTTCCAACTGCACTAAGCACTCTGGGAAAAGTTGTCTTCCACTGCACCATGTTTGCTTTCACAGTGAGCATCAGGGGATGCCAGAGCACAGGACCAACTCTTCATGCACAAAGCTGAAATCAACTGTTTCATCTCAAATTTATCTTGCAAAAATTGCTACCAAGCTTCATTGCTTTGACCTCTCAGGCTAAGGACTAATGAGGACCAGAGCCACCAGTGCTGACTGTATGACCTCAGCTCAGTGAGATGGGATACTCATATAGGATATAAATTAATGACTTAATCTCATAAAAGCTCAAATTTATGATTTATCAGTCTTCTAAACAGTCTTTACAGTGACCTGTTTCTCTAATAAGAACCATGTATGCCTTGTTATTTCTGTGGATACCCAACAGACATGCTCAGCTGCAACACTGCTCTGATGCCACAGTTGAGTGAGAAGATTTTTTGCCCTTTTTGTGCTATTCCAGGTACGCTGCAGCCTCCGTACCCTGAGACTAACACCCCACACAAACCCTTAAGAACACTAAATAAAGGGGAGGGCAGATGCCCAAGTTTTCAAATTCATACCCCATGTCCAAAATATCCAGCTTCTTATCCATCTTGCAACTCTCAGAAAGCACCTTTCATTGCAAACACATATTTCAGCCCCTTGGAACTTCAGGCAATTGAACAATCTCCCAAACTGAGGGAATAAATAAGTAATAATAAGAAAGTAAGTGAATAAATTTTGACTATAGTGCCTACTAAAAGCAGTATCAATAAAGGAGCATACTGGTTCCTGAATATTCACCATTAACTTGGTAGTAACTGCCTTTCTAGAGATAATTATCTTGAAGCTGTCACAGAATACCTTAATAAGCCTAAAATGAGCATTCTTTCACCAAAAATGGTGGTGACTTCACATTCTCTGCCTGGTTTGTAGCTATGATCATGAAGAAGAAGCATTAAAGTTTCTTGTCCTAGATACACAGATGGTTTTCATGCTATTAAATTTAGAACTTTAAGTTTTTATATTAAATATTTCTACAGGTTTTTTTACACCAGGTATTAAGAGACCAAATAAATGGCTTACTTCAAGGACAGAATTTCTCCAAATCTTGATGGTGGCACTTCAACAAATGCCATTCTACTTATTTGCACAAATAACCCAGACACTTGAGATACATCTGCCTTGACCTTCCATTCTATGAATAAGCAGCACATCACTACATTCAGCAAAGCAGAACTTCATGGAGTTATTTCCATGCCTTGAATCTGACCTTTTCCTGCACCCTAGATTTATATACAAAAGGAGACAAAGATCTAAGCAAACAAACTGCAACAAATTAGGCTTATGATCCCATCTTTGGAAGTTAAGATCATCATTAGCTGATGGGTTATATAATTGCAAGCGCTTTGTTTGGTCAGATTTAAACATACATTTTCAAAATTTTCACATAAATGAGCAATTACAGCACAATTAGATACCAAATCTAAGCAAACACCCTGATATAACAATTTTAATTAAAGGATATATTTGAGAAGCAGTTTAATAAAGCAACCCTGTAGTTAGAGAGACAATATTTCTACTGTGTGTATGCTCTCCACTATGCTAGCAGCCAGTTACTGTCTCTGCCATGCCTGCTTTTGTGTAATTAAGAAAATGATTTGAGCTCTACTCAGTGTAAGAATATATTGAAGAACACAAGAAAGATGTTATCCAACTAATCCTTGCAATTTGAAGGACTGCAAAAACTGATCTTCATATTTACCTCAACTTGTTCAAAAATTTAGATTGCTGATAAGCTGTTTCTTCAAGAAATTTAAAGTTTTTCCTTGTGTCCTTAAACACTGCAGACTCTCCAAAAATAAATCTTTGCCAGAGCAGACTTGGAAGACAGTTTCTCCTTACCCAGGGGTAATCCATTTATCATGCACAGCAAGTCCCACAGCAGGACTGTGTGCATCCAGTGTACAAACCCTAACCTGAGAAGGGTGAAGGTGATTTTATGCCAATCACAACAGTAAAGGGGTACAAAAATACTGCTGGGCCCACACAAAACAGTACCTGGCTAGTTTTTCATACTGCCATTATCAATGCTTACTTAAGAGTTTTGAAAAAAAAAAAAACCTCAACTCCAGAACCCCTCAGGAATAAAATATCTCTATGGTAATCATCTTAACTTTTAAGTGAAGACTGAAATACAGCACTGCAGTTTGGGAATCACTTAACATGAAGTCTAATGTAGATGTGGAAAAGCGTTTACTAGCAGAGATGGAATTTTTTCACTTGATCAGAGAAGTAAAACAAAACCCAAAACCAACAGCTCAAAGTAAAAGGACAGAGACCAAATCAATGCTGTGTCCCACTGAGCGCTTGACTATCTTGAAAATACTTCACACCAGCTTTCTGTTCACCATTTTTGCTCTTTACTACTAGCAAGAACGTGTAAAAATGAGTTAGAGATAAGTGACAACATCAGCTTCAGTGGAACACTCCTCACTCCTCAAGAGCTACAGACCCATCTTCAATCAGCAGTGTCACTAAGCCAGCGTGACTGGCTTGCAGTCAATCAGAGCAAGTCAACAGGAAAATCCACCCATGCTTCTGCTAACAGACAGGGAACAACCAACACTGAAGTAGCAATTGAACTACCTTGATTTATCCCCTTCCTTCCTGAGCAAAATTGTCCTTGTTTCAGACCTTCTCTACCTTTGCTCTTTCATGGGAATTCAATACACTGCATCATCAAGCCTTCCTTAATCCATTTTCTATTCCAGAAAATGAACAAACAAACAACCATCCTTTCCAATAGCTTTCAGCTGCCCAACTCAAGCCCTCTAGCTGAGAACTTCATCTTTATTTAAATTGTTCCTTGGCCTGAAAAATACTGCTGCTGCAATAAATGGGAAGATTGTACATTTCATTGTGTAAAATAGTTATGGAGCCATTGACCAATGCTTAAAAAGTGGCTGAAAGAAACAAAAAATATAAAGACTTGAAAAGTCGTTCCTCTATTTCCCAGCCTCCTAATTTCCCACTACAAGCCTTTTGCTCTTCAGTTTCATTTTAGATATTTGTTGAAAGGTATGAGGAAAAATACTTTAACACATCATTTGTGACTTAAAATTTAAAGACTATATCTTCTAAATGAACAAGAGAGTATTCAGCAGCACTGTGCTTCTGCATTCAATAAAGTATTTTGGGACAGTCAACTTCTGAACATCATCTGGTACTTTAAGAAGGAAGGTTTTTCACTACACATTAGTGTAACTGCTAAGCCCCTAGGTTTGCTGCTAAATAAGTACTCCTGCCTATTAAAATTATTTCATCACTATTGATCCTCAACTTGTGCTTCTCAGATTGTTATATTTTAGTACATTTCAAGTGTGAGTTTTGAAAACACAAGTCAGTATGGATGTGTTTAAACCACTTGAAAATGTTCAAGAAGTTGCCAAAGTTCACACTCCTTAAATATCACCTAAAGCATTAATTAAAATTCCTTTCCAGAGGCGTGGAAGAAATCCTGTTATACAATGGCACCTACCCCTAAACCTGCTAAAAAAGTAGAGGATGCGTTTCAACCTCGATAATTTGATGCTGACAGCAAAGATACACAGCAAAAATCTCTACTGCCAAGGTAAAATGTGCAAAGGGGACAAACAAATTGCTGAAGTTCAAGCTGGGTAAGTTGGATTGAAAACTGGCTGAACTGCTGGGTTCAAAGGGTTGCTGTCAGCATCACAGACCATCAGTGGGGTAAATGTTGCTGTCATTCACTAAGGACCTTGGTGATGGGACCACATAGGACTTCACCACTTTAGAGACACCAAACTGGGAAGACTGGTTGGTACAACAGACGGTAGTGCTGCCTTCCAAAGCCACCTTTCCAGGCTGGAGAACTGGTCAGACAGATTGTACCAGATAAAGAATTTCCTTAAGCATCAGGACAATTCTCAAGTCCCAAAACTTGGATATATTCAAAACCCAACTGGACACAGCACTCAGCAACCTGCTCCAGTTAACTTGCTCCAAGCAGAACAGCTGGACCCAACCACGTCCAGATGTGCCTTCCAATCACAAACATCCCAGTGATGCAGCTGCTTTTAGCTTTTGGACAGACTGTGAACAATTGTACGCTTTCATTACGTGCCACTAAAAAAAAACAACCCCATGGATTTTCTGTTTTCACAGAAGTCTGACAAAAACCAGACTGTCACATCTTGTCTCACACAGCAGATCTTCAAATTGAAGAATATAGCCAAATATTTCTTAAGGAAGTATATTAAGGGCCAGTAAGGCTTTTTTCTCTTCTGCATGCAATTTAGCAAACATAAATAAGAAAGCATTCCACTGTCTAACCACTTTTCAAGGTTAAATACTTTTAAAATGTTTGCTGTGAGAATGCATTTCACCTGGGTTGGTTTTTTTAATAATATTGGGTTTCGGTTTTTTCCCCTGTTATTTTCCTCTAGGGCCCCCTCAGCAAATTTTTCTTTGCTAAGAAAGCCTGAGGCACATAACTTTGTCAAACTCTTTTTGCATCTCTACCTCCTGAAAGGGTTACTCAGCTTGTTCCTATTGCTTTGGTGAGCCACCTGCACACAAGATACTACCTGCAAAAAGGTGGAGCAACCTTCTTCCTCAAGCACAGGAAAGTTTAAATATCAAAAATACTTTTCTTGAAGGGATACCCATTGACTGGCAACTGCACAAGGCACAGGCATGAATCTGTTCTCCATCAAGACCTACAGTTTTACTCATTCTGGATCATCCATTTGGCTGTCTGTTCTCAGCTCAAACTCCACCTATGCCACAAGTTCAAGTTGTCTTCCCTTCCCTCTGCATTTTTTCCTCACAGCCCTAAATACAGATGACCTCTTGTACATTGACTACCTACCAACACCCATGAAATTCCTACTCAATCATTCTGCAAAGCTGAGATTCCCTGGTCGATGTCCTTGTCCAAGCATAAACTGTAGGAAGAACAGGAACTGAACTGACATTGCTTCTCTTAAAAGCATATTTAGGGAAAACACAGACTTCTGATACATTAAATGAGCTTATAAATGAGACAAAACAGACTAATGAGGTCAGGCAATGAAATTTTCATAAGAATAGAACATTATGACTAAATTTCCTGTGCTAATTAAGGTTACATTCTGAGCTTATAAGATATATCCATTTTACAGTAAATTAATTGCTTGAACAATATGAATATTTTTCATGCACTCTGTGGTAGGTGTCCAAGATGCACACTTTAGAGTCAGTAGTGACTTTTGATAACTGTGAGCTTAAAGAACTGACTGCCTCTTTTTTACCCCTAAATTTCTCAGCCATCTCATCTCAACTTCCCTCCCAGTGCTGCACCTTTTTGAGCCCCTCATTTTCAGGGTAAGGGGGACTATCCCAGGGGTGAGACACACAAGCACAGGATTGACACTCATCCAAGAACATTTCCATAGTTCTAACAGTTATTCAAATTATTACAAATTGAAAAGTGTTTGAAACAAATGAGTTCAAACACAAAAAGTATTTGAGTGAAAACGCAATTCTGTGCCATCAAACAAAAGGAAGACAGGCTTTTTATGTCTCCACTTGTACTTGATCAGAAATACAGCTTCCCTTAGCTTATTTCTGCTGCCCTCTGTACATGCAAGTCCTGAAATTCAGGCAATTTATGCCTCTGACAGGAAGAATAAACTTGCACAACTACTCAGGGCTGTGTTTCCCTGAAGGAGGCAGTTTGATACAATTTGTCAAAAGCCAAAGGAGTGCTTTAATGGACGATTTACTTCAAATGACTGCAGCTGTTGCCAAATAAAGGAACAGAGACAAAAGATTAAAAATGGTTCTACCCATGCCAATACAATTCTCAATGATTAATGAATAAAATATAACCTTTGCTATCTCTCCTTTTTAGTCAAAAGCAATAAAAGTAATTAATCATTCTGTTTCTGTGGTTTGCTACATCTGATGTTCAATCAAAGCACTTGGGGAAATTTCAGCAGGTATTGTTCACAAAGTACACACACACATTTTGAGCTTATTGCTTATCTTGGAAGTAAAGCCAGATATTCCCTCTTCAGTCAGAGCTCGAAAAAAGTCACCAAAAACTTTTCTGAAATTTCACATACCAAAAAGCTCCCAAAAAAATGCCACCAGAAACACCACACCCTGTCTTGGTCCCAGGAGAGCTCATTGCAATAGTCTCATGTATAATATTTCACTATAATACAATATTACAAGCACAGCTGGAGCATACAGAATGAGCAATATTAACTGCACAACATGAACTTCATACAAAGAAAATTCATCCTGTTCATTTTGAAGGCATTTCTTTGCCTCCACATCTGTCTTTGTTGAAATGATGAGAATGAAAATATTATCCAACAGAAAACACAGGGAAGTCAAGACAGAAGCATTTCATTAGACCACAGGGAATACTTGGTAGTTCAGGGAAGTGAAGGAAGCAAATACAGCTAAACACCAGACACAGCTAACCATGGCATGTGAACATTATTCCAACTGCCCTCCCATGCAACCCCATCCTTCAATCATCCAATTTCAGTCACCCCTTGGGCTACTCAGGCCTATTTAGCTACAAACAAAGAAGAGAATTCACATCAGCTTGCTATTCCCTTTCAAGGATCCAAGTACAGTTTTTAGTATTTCTACTCCTGGTAAGAATTTATGTACTGGAGCAGCCTCACTGCTGATGTTTACACTTCCCCAGGACTGGCAAGTCCTTGAGCTCAAGCTCCTTGGTACTACCTAAACATTTCATTCCCTTGAATTTTTTCTTCACTTAGTCCAATACCTGCCTAGCATTTAACAGAGTGAATACTTCCATATCATCATTTACTGCACATGGAGATGAGTTAGGCACATAATTAATTCTCACTTTTACCCACAAATTTATTTCCAGATGTTCCCAATATTGCTGTGCAGCAGGCAGGATGCACATGGAAGTGTGCCAAAAAATACATGAGCTGTGAGACTGGAATGTCATTTTTGTTGACTAATGTCACTTTTCCATCAAACTCAAGGAGTTCCAGTGGGCTTGTGAATTAATTTGAAGAACAGGGTTTGGCTTTTTTCTTGTTATGCTTATTACTGACTTACCACCAGGAGAGGGGTCTTAAAATTCCAAAAATAACTAACCTGGATGTGCCCAGAAGAAAAATTGCTTTTCAAATGCATCAAATTCAGAGAAACACTGCTCAATCACATTTTATAAATCCTGATACAATGTAAAAAGATAAAATTTGGCTTCACACATACAGGAAGTCATTGCCCACATTAGCACAACCTCTGGTGCTCAGTGCTCTGGCTTTCTGTTCAAAGCACTGGATTCAACTCTTCTCATTTGTCATGTTCATACAACAGTTAACACTGTTGTTTTAAGTGAAAAATGCCAGTTAATATGTAATTAAATGCTAAATAAGAAGCTAAATAAATCCTGTTTTGTCATTCAGGAAGACACTAAAATAAATAAGTATAATCTAACCAGCATCTGTGAAAGCATGTTTGTCCTGTATTGCACTGCAGCTAGCTATGTTACCTAACTGACCCACTAGCAAACATCACATTTACACCAGATAAAGACTTTTAGGCTCAAATAAACACAAACTTGTTGGTCTAAAAGCATTTCTGTAAACACCCACACATACCATAAAATACCCTAAATGCACAATACTTAAAGCAACAAAGCATCAGGTGACAAGCACTCCTTCACTATCACTCACAGTTACAGGAGGAGCTATTTCCTGCCTATTCCACATGGAAAGCATTTGCTCCAAATTACTAAGTCACAAGTTGTCTCCAAGGAAAATCCAGTGTACCAGGATATCTTCCACTTTAATCTTCCACCAAAGATAAAGAACAACAAATTAATTTGTCAGAAAGCAGAGCAGTCAGGACTACATGCACTCCCCTGAAGATCCCTGAAGGAATCACTAACAGAACCTCTTGCCAACAGGAGAAAAATAAAATATATTTCCTGTATTTCATAATCGCAAAAATTTTGCTAGACCAATGGACTCCCATATTTCAACCTGCATGATGAGGCAACTCTTACTTTTTCCATATTATATTTTCATGTATGATAGTTAAGAAAAATACTCAAATGTCACCATTTACATTACAGAACAGAAATATTCACTTTGACCTATGCATTCAAATTAAAACAGAACTATTGCATGAATTATGTTCAAAGCCCTGGAGAGGTCTGACCCTTCATTTCTTAGAGTAGACATGTATAAGTATTTACACACACACACATTCAACCTCCATACACTTATTCTAAAAATATTAAATACTTTTACTACCAAACAAACTCTAAGTTACCCTTCCATCCTGTCACAACAAGAATCACATACAAATTTTTCTATATCATATTCCCTCTTACTAGTTAAGCTATATGCTTATTTGCACTATTATCACCTTTAACAGAACTGTTAAATAGCTACAAGGAAAACCCAAACAACTTTGTTCTGTAGACTGAATCAGAAAGAATTGATCCAAGTTCATCAATGACAGTATAGGAAACATGGAGGTTTTCTTGCACTTTGAATAATAAATCACTGAATAACGTTTTCTTTAACTTATCTGGCATAACAAATGGCTACAAATTAAGTCAAAACCATATGGTAGAGGCTAAAGGGTAGAGCACAAGATGAATTTTATTATACAGAACCATATGCTGCACTTAACGTCCGTGATGACTTTGCCTTTCACCATGGATGATGTCTATAAATCAGCACCGCAGATGGGAGAGCTCTACTAAACTCTACAATCAAATTATCTTGAGCACATGAACTCAGCATTTTCCTTTATCACATGGTCTCAAAGGGTTACTCATGTTATGGATCACATTTGTACTTTTACAGAGTGTCATTCTGAACACTGCCTGTTCCTCAAGCACCACTCCAGCAATACCTAAAGGAAAACTGAATAACCCAAACCAGGTCTCCTTAGACTTCTCCACATAGATACTCAAAGTACCAGAATACTGGGCAGAACTTCCCACAGAACCAGTGTTTCTGAGCCAAAGGAGCTGAAACTGTGAGTCTGCATGATTGAGATTCAATGCTCTGCTGCAAAGCAGCTCACTTCTGCAGCTCACACAGAGCTTGGTATTCCATACGCCTAAAAAAGCACGGCCAACATCCCAGAATAAAATTGCTTTGGTGTCAGGTAACCAGGTGAGCCCTAAACAAAAAAAGGAGCTTGACCACAGCAGCCTGACACAACTTAATGCAGTGGCTGCACAACAGGAACAATAATAAGCCAGAAATGTGAAAGGCACATACTGAGCTGGGGACGTCAATCTTCTGCTGTGTATCAGACAAGTTATCTACAGCTCAGACATTTCTTGCTTTCTACACAGAGATTACAATGTTTGAACAACACTAACATTGCTGAGCAACACACAATCCCTTCAAATGGAGTTGCAGTTTTGAGAAAAGAAAATAGTAAGCAGAAACAGAAATACAGCACAACTGACTATTCAAATTGGTAATTTATGGTGAACTGAAGGTAAGATGCTTTCAAAGAAGTAGTTTAGCAATTTCTAGTTTAAGAGTATTTAAAAATACACTGTTTTCATTGCCAGTGCCACTGGGCACATCACATGAAAGATGTTTCAGAAAACTGCTCACCGCAAAGGTCACGTCTCAAGGTACAGCTCTTGCACTAGTTATGCAAAAGGCACTTCTCAAAAGGAAAAAGTGAAGGTCATTTCCTCACTCTCTGACCACAAGCCCTCTTCTTTAAGGCCAGGATTACACTTTTTTCTTCATTTTACCAGCTTTCCTTAAGTGTAGATTTTTTCATGAGTTTGAGACCCTGCTACAGACAATGCCACACTACTTCCTTAGCACCACATTTTATCCAGAAAGTACCTGACAAATACCACTGCAAATAATCCCCAAGTACCATTGCAAGAAGAAAATGGGGCTACCTTGAGCAAATTATCTTCCTTCTTCTACATTTGATTCCATCATTTCATCTTAATTAAAATTAAGCACAAGCAATATTTATCCAGCAAACACCTTCAGAAAAACATTTACACCAAGAATAGAATTTGTATATTTAAGGGTTCTGCTCCTGGCTAAACAAGTACTAGTCCAAATACTGACTTCAATATCTAATTTTATAACACACAACCAAACACAGTGAGGAGGGTATGCATGTTCACCTTTCTAGCCTCTTCAAAACACTGTCACACCTGCAAAAACATCAGCAATGGACAGAGAAGAATGAAAACTTTTAACTTTGCATTTCCTGACTGTGGACCTGAAGCAGTGTTATAAGTACTTTAGAAGTAGAGGAACCAATACCATTCCCCATTTGGGATCCTCAGAGCCTAATTGTTCCAGCCAGAGAGGATTAACACAGGTGAAAGCATCTGACAACTTAAGCTTCCCAGATCCTGTGAAGACTAAAATCATCATTGCTGGAAAATAAACAAAAAAATCCCCATTTAACCTGCCAGAACTTTCCCACAACTCCCAATATACTTTGAATAAGACACTGCCCCATGAGCCAGCACCCAGCTTTCACACAAGTCACAGAGTGAGCAGCACTAGCAGTAATCACTGCATTTTATAGTTGTGTTAGAGGAGCATATGATCTTATTACCCACAAAAAATTGTGGGAAAAATTATCATTCTTTTGTGTTTCATCTATAATTGGGGATAGCAATTGTTCTTAACAAAAAAACTCACCCACAACCAATGAACGAACAGCTCATGGCCCAACATCAAAGGTTGTAGCAAAGTTATCTGTAAGTAACAGCTGTATCTGCCCACTGCAATAAAGCAGAGAAGCAGACAATTGTGCTGGCTGTGGTGTGGAGTGCCCTATACTTAACAATATTTTATAGTCCCAAGTTCATTTTCCAAGCAGGAGAGGCCTGAAAACTCAACACAACAGGCAGAAGAACAGAAAATACCAGAAATCTTACTCCAGCCCTCCCTGCAAGGCCTATGTGCTGCCAGCCTGAGCCCCAAATTATCCTCTGTGCTCAGAGCAGGTGTAAGCAGTGACCTACAGGCAAAGCCCAGGCCAGCTCACTGGAGCAACTCCCCTCATCCAGCTGCATTTTTCAAAGGAGATAGTTTCTACAGAATTTAAAAAAAAAAAAAAGAACTGAAACACAAGTAATCACTTCTCAGACATTTGCAGCATCCATCCACAGTTAACTGCTCTGCCACTTGGCTCTCTCCAGTTGCTATAAAAGCTAGTGATACAGAACGGGGAACTCAGACTGTCAGGAAAACTGACAGCTGCACATGTCCAGACTTTGAACTATACCACCAACATCTGGGAAGCATTATACAGGGAATCCATTGGAACATAGTTATATTTGTTTTATGTATTTTGTTTAGTATCACTACTAAAACTCATTGCAGACATTCAACTTAAGATCTGGGGTTCCTCTCCTAAAGGAAGGCTCAGTCTGGCACTCACTCCTCTCTCTTCCAAGACACTTCTTCAGAAAGCTGCAAGATTCCAACCTTACCATTCTTCCAACAGAGGGGCTGGAAGAAAAGATTCAGAGTTTCTATCATCCTTAAAGGTTCTGTCATACATGGATGGCAAAACGCATCTCTTTTCTGCAGTCTTCTCACATAAGATTTCTTTGTTTAACAAACTTTTCCTTGGAGGAGCAGCCTTAAATCAATATGAGAGTTACAATATTTTAAGTGTAGTTGCTTGTACGGCAGATATTCCAGACCAGAGCAGACGAAATGCAACCAGACTGGTGTTTTATAACTGAGGTCTTGGACTGATTGCCATAATCCACAATCCTAACACCAGGCCAACACCTGTTCTTCCTCCCTCTCCAGAGAAAAGCACACAAAGCTATCATCTCTACTAAGCTCATTTGGTACTATTTAATACATATTTATGTATACACACACAAAATGGCAAGTGTGGTTGCATGACAACCACAAAAAACTCTTGGGGATTTACTGCAATTTCCTCAATATTTGATGATTACAGAAACAGTAAGAAGAGAAGCCAACCAATAGGGTGAAAAGGTGGATTTACCCTGCACAGCATCCCAATTTCTAACAACAGCAGAGACTTTGCCACTTATTCCTAATGTTAATCCACTCTTATATAAGGATTTAGAAGTTTGATCTCCAAGACAGTTCATAAAAGGCCACAAAAGAAAACAAGTACTTCAAAAATTTCATTTCATCTCTGTACATGAGGTTTTCTTATGATTCCTAACTTCAGTTATCAAACACAAATTTTCAAATATATTAGTGGAACATCCCTGAGTCTAGAGTCTGTGCCTCCTACTTGCTGTGAGTTACAGCTAAGAAAAATAAAATTGTATCAGTTCCTTTGAACTAACCCACTTCAATTCCGTTTGAAATTGAATACTGTGGTTATAGTATTCCAACAGCAAACAAAAAGCATGCACAGCTGAATTTCAGAATCTATAAATACATGAAGAACATTTTCAACTCCAAGAGTGTTTAGTATGACACAGTTAGCTACCTCCAGTACCCAAGAGACGTGTACTGAAAAATCTGAGCTGTGTCACTAATTTTAAGTGGACATTAAAAGCCAAACTCAAACATTAACATCCCACATGGCCTGGCTCTGTTAGCACGGCACTGGCCATAAACACACAATTTTAATTCCAAATATTTATCAAGGTTTGCTTGATTTTTGTTGTTCCTACAAGTATTTCAGCTTGTTTTTACTCACTGTACCAGTCTCAGGTTGTAAACACAAGTGAGGTGTGACACTCCCATAAACAAGTTTATCCATGCATCTGCAAAACTGACTGCATGAACATGGTTAAAACTGCTCACATACTCCACTGCCTACACACTGAAATGCCAAATAATTAAGGAAGGCTCCAACGAATTAGCAAGATTTGGGATGATTTTTAACAGCTATTTGAAATAACCAATGCCAGTATTTGTTGATGCACTTACTACCATGGAAGTGTACTAAAGCCCTTTGAAAAGACAAGTTTAAGCTGTTTGGTTTTTTGTGCCTTAAGAAAATATCTTTGCCAACCACAGGAATTGATTTACACTAGCAAAGTATCAACTCAGGTCCTGCTTTTCATCAGTGCTTGGACAGCTAAAAACATATGCTGTATATCTACCAAAGCATTCATAGTCTTTGCAGTTTATTATCCTGACTAATTATCAATTAATTTCTTGCATTGTGGCAACAGGACAAAGCACAGCTAGCAACAGGGGCTCAGAAAGCCCTTAGAAATTAGCTAATGACTGAGCCTCAGCCCAAGCATTTTCTCAGTGTCCTCAGTACATTAATCTAGGAGAGTTATTAGACACAAGAAATTTCTTCTAACACAAATTACCACTCACCAGTGCCCAATAATACAGCCTTGACCTAAAAAATACCCAGGAACCATCTGAATCAGATTTTATTCCCTATGCCATCTGCTGACACAATGAGACAAAGAAAAGTGTTTAAACTGCCATTATGTACCAAAACATAAGAAAAGGCACAAGATCCTGTATTTTGTTACTGCAGTTTCCTCATGCAGCAAGGGAAGGACAAACTGGGGGAAGAAATCTCTGTCCTAGCCTGGACACAGAAGAAAATCATTTAGTCTGAGATTAAATTCACGTGATAATGAACTTGTTCCTTAGTTTGTTCCCACCACTTACAAAATATTCCCCCCTTAAAATAACAATCCTGTTCTTCAGGCTGCATTTCCACTTTTTCCGTGTTAAACACTTCCAAAATAACCTTGAATATCTGAGGAATTGAAGTTGTTGAAAACAGGGACTGGGAGGAAAACAAATTAAACAGATTTGTTTAAGCCCAGTGTGCTTATGAAAATCTTTCCTTTGGCTTTCCACAGCTCCATCTGCATGGTGATCTCTGTAGACTCACGCACAGATTTAAACTTGACATTATCTAATGTGTCTTGGGAAAAATCCTCCACAGCAAATTGAATTTTTAAAAGTGGTACCACATTCAATGAGCAGCTAATACATTATATTTACTTGAACTGCAGCTGAGTAACATTAAGGATAATAGACTCATTTGGAATTTATATTCTTTGCCTTACATTTGAATATACATTTTAGGTGTACATGTTACACTATTACAGGTTTTTCTTAGCCTAGGTTTTGTGCAGAAATTAGCTCCAGGATATTTGGTGAGCGAGGGGAAAAAAGCAAAAACCCCATAAATTCACTGTACACAACGTGTGCCTTGTTCAATTCCAGCAGAGGTCATTGCTTTCATTAAAAATAACAAAATAAACCTTTGTTAAAAATGAGTGCATACAACTTCCACTAAGAATTTAGTTTCAATCCAGTTGCTTGCCACTTTAATTCAGCCCTTGCTCCCACTTTGTGATATGCAAATATTTCTCATCTGAGCCCCCATGGCCAATGCAGGGTTTGAAAATAATCAAAGAGAACAGTGTGCAATTTAAGGTCCTGACAACATGTAGAGAAATGTTGTTTTATGCTTGAGGGAGCTGTGCACAGACCATCTGCTGCCTTTGTGATTCCCCTGATGCCTGTCACAGCGAGGATGCAGGAAAAGGCACGGGATGCAAACAGAGCCATCACCATGGAGCCTGGAGTTTGGGAGGAGACCCTGAGACAGCCCAGCACCTCACTGAGGCAGCACTTGGATCATCAGATCCCTGCCAGGTGCTGGGAGCTCACCTCCAGTACAAGGTCCCAAGGGAACAACCCCCCTGGGCACTGCTTTGTCATTAGGGAAGCATTGCATACTTCATGCAGAGGGATTTAAGCTAATAAGATCAGCTAGCACTGAATCACACAAAGTGATAGAAATCAGAGGAAAATACAACAACTGTAGAACTCTACAGAAGATTTGGTTTTGATTATTTTAGTATTCTAAGAAGGCCTATGTAAGGATGAGCTTATACTGCTTTATTGCCCTATGCCTTGTCCCTTTCCTTCTCTTCCTCAAGGAATGAAAATGACACTGCCTGCAGAATCCAAGAACTGATATCCAGTTGCCTCAGAGATCACCCATGTTTATCTGAGAGAAACAGATAAGTCAAATTTACATCAAAGCATAAAAGAAAATAAATTCCTTCAGGATTATCTTTCACATGAAAGATGAGGAAATCCCTCTAAAGTAACACTACTCTTCAAACTATTGTATTATTGCTTCTACATGAAACATTTTTGAGTCCAACATGTTCTTCTCATTCCTAAACTCTGTTCTTAAGACACCAATCCTCCACTACACTATGATAAGGAATTCAAAGCTTTTTACCTATTTTAGTATTTGGTTTGGAGATTTTCACGAGTGATCCAATATTAGATTAACTGGGATTCCCTAGAAAGCCTGCCTGCTATGGACATAAACACAACATATCTTGGAGTTAAAATTGCTGTCCCTTTCTCATACTTTCAGCCTTCTATCCAGAGCAATGACAAATATACTCAGAGCAAGAGAATAACTTCCCTTTATACATTATCTTGATTTTACAAGATTTTTTTCTATTTTTTTTTCTTTTAGATAAAAACCACTTGTGTTAATATTTTCTCTAATACATGCTAATGAAGCAAATACAATGAAACAGGAGAAAAGTTTGAACTATCCAGATTTCAAAATGATAAGTGCACAGGAAAAGGAAAGCAGCTATATAAGAAAAGTACAGCCTCCTAGCCCATTTTGCACATAGCAGGACCAGAGTAAAATTAAAATTTCTTGTCTCTTTTATAACATTTGTGCAAGTAGGTGATCCAGGTGCCAGACCAAGATTTTCCCCACCTTAAATGGAAACTCCAGACAAATGCAAACAAGAAAAAGCAGGTAGGACAGCCTAACCTCTGACACACCATACAGAAGCCTTCAGGGCATCTTTGTTAAATGGCTGCCAGAGTCTCCTCAACTACATTAATAATCCACTTTTCTTGGAAAAACTGCTACAGTTGATTCCACAACTCTGAGAAAGCACTCATTTCAGCAAATCTTCCACATACCATATTTAAATGGAATTATCTGCAAGTGAAATAATTCACGGTAAATGCCTCCACTGAGTGGATTTATGCCTCCATGATGTTCTAAGTGACAATCACAGATGATTTCACTTCACCAAGACATCCCTGCTTCAGAATAAGACTCTATGCCGCTTCTCAACCTGGATCCATTTTCTTGTACATGCTATGTTTGTGACACTAACATTTATGATCCAGAATAAAAGCTATTACTTTTCAGAACTACTACACATTTTCTTGAACAAGTCTTGAACAAGACTTGTTCTTGAACAAGAAACTAACACGTCTTTAAACACAGTAGTATGGGACATCTTTTTCAGAACCTTCTAGAGGCTATAAAATTAAGGTAAATAATATTGTTTCACTTAGTTGGAAAATCAACAGGAGTAAGTCAAACCTGGCATTTTCCTGCCAATCCCACGTGTGATTTATGGCCTGCAGTGTTGTCAGCTCTCCAAGTTAAAACAGCTTAGTTTTTCTTTCCACTGAAACCAAACCTTTTCCACAGCCTCAACACATTCCTTGCTTATGGCCAGCCTGTTGTGATCCAATATTTTCACAGTCAATACTTTTCAAAAATAGGATCAAGAAAGTCACCCATCCTCTTCAGGCCAGACTAGTTCTCCTTCCTCTCCCCCCTCCTCTATTTTTTTTTCCTTCCTTTTACACATTTTTTTGTCTCTTAAAATGCAATCATGATGTTTGCTAGTAGATTTCACAAATCTCTAAGAATCTAGTTCTTGAGTAAACAAAAATCAGAGATAGATATTAACATTTGTCACAAATATATTTAATTTCCTGTGTCAGGCAGATCCCCTATTTGGTTTGTTTAATCTCTCTGCAGTTCAGGTCACCTCCTGCATGTATATGGAGACTCATAATCCTTGCCTCCTACCCTTTGTCTGCCCTCTTCTCACCCCCACACACAAGCACATGGCTGTAAAGACCTGATAAAAAAATTAAATTTCATGAGCAAGCTACTTTAGTCTGCAAATCACCCCTGAGCAAAATATTGCCAAGTAAAGGACACACTACAATTACACATTAAAAAACAGCTGCCCTAACAAAGTGAAAAACACTCATTAGAAAGAATAGACAGGAGTCAGGAAAAACTAAACTTATAGCAAAATCTGGTTCCTTAAAAATAAATTTGTAGCAATGCAAAAAGAAAAAAAAACCTATTTCTATGTTTCCAATTGTCATCACATTCGTCCAATTACTAATCCAGATATGAAAACAAACCAATGTAATTCACTTCAACTTTATCCCTGGAGATGCCTTCTTGAAATAAAATTCAGAAATACAACTTCTCAGCTCCTATTAACAATTCATTTCTTCAGAACACAGCTAGGCAGAACAATGAGACAAAACCTCTGAAACAGAATGTATACCCAGAGCCAGAAAATTATTTTGAATCTATTGACAGCTTTGATATTAAAACTTGGTTACAAGTTGAAGCTTGTAACAAGAACTAATATTTCCTACAGGACATTTAAGGACTACAGAACAGTCACAGCTGGAAAATATGTTTTTAAAGATACTCCTTCAAAGAAGTCATCCATAGTTTGGACTTTTGAAGTACCAGGTAAGCACAATGATTTGAAGACCATTAGGGCAACCCTGAAAACATAAGAGCAGTCCATACAACCTCAAATTGTTCTGTTTAAGGAAAATACCAGAACTGCAAATTGTCACAAGACAAACTCACAAAACTTTCAAATGATCACAAGTTTTCTCAGCTGCTCTGCAGTATTGCTGCAGTGTCCTCTGCTCCCAAATAAACAGGCCTTCAACCATTTTTAGCTGCAGCTTAGTAGAGGTGAGAAAAATAGTGCTTCTGCAGACACAGCCTACAGTTGGAAGATGTGAAATACTTTGAGACATACAAATACAGCACCTCCTCTCTCACTCCCCAAAAGCAGCGCTATAGAGACCCTACATTATGAAAAACTCTTTGTATACAAACCTCTGCACACCAACAGGATTAAAAGAACACTGCATGGACTGTCAGAGTCCCCCTGTAAATTGTTTTAGTTCTAAAACTACTTCTACTATGAAAAGTTTATCACTTCTGTGATAGTATCTTGCTTCATCCCTAAGTTCCCAAAAGCATAAAAAAAACCCTAAGAAAAATAAAACAAGCTTTTTTTTTTTTAAACACAGCAGAACACAGCAATATTTCCCCAACTAAACAAAACAAGTCACATTATTCATTGCCACTCTGCCTTTTCTAGTACCCTGGTGTAACCAAATGAGATTGGTCTAACCTGAAAGCAGGGGTTATCATCCAGCATCAAACTTAGCTTCATGCATTAGATGTTGCCTGTAATGATTATGCAAAGCTGTAGTGATCAATATCACATCATGAGTGTCCAATCCAGAGGGCATTAAAGCATCCTGTTACAGCCTATCTGAAGGCTCAGATCTGAGCTTCAGAGAGTATCAATACAGAGGTAGAGAAAAGAAAATCCTCACCCCATAGAAACAGCAAATAAAGCTTTCTCTAGGTAGCTTCACAAAGTGGAGACTATTTTACTTAAATTTGTCATTTCCATGTTAAAAAACAAGTTTGTCATAGAACCCCACCAGAACCATCCATCACTACATGAGGGTTCTTTGCTTTTCTTTTTGACTGTCTAAACATTACACTCACAAACAACTGCAGGTAAACACAGAACTGTGTCAATCCAAGTCAGCATGGAATGGAAAAGGAAAAGCAGACATAAGGAAGCTAAAAGTCAACTAACAAAACTCAAGGCACAACATTAAAGACAGCTGTATTTAAACTAATCCACCTGCATAAGACACAGGATTTTGTTCAGTGTTACGAAATACCAGGTTTTTTATCCTCATCTACCAGATGTGCAAGTCTCTATTTTTAATAGAAAGATAAAGCTCATGAGTGACCCTGAAATCTGCAGCCATTTTCCTTCACTTTATCCTTTCCAAAGTGACAAACATTTCGAATTAATCTCTAATACAAAGAATACTATATGCACTAACACCTGTCTGCTCTCATTTAGTGTATCAAGGTATGAAAATAGCACAACAGTGTTTTTAAAAAAAAAAGTCTTCTCTGAAACACAAAAATTGAGAATAGGATAACTTTTAGTATATTGACTTTGCCACAAATCACTTTTTGCCCCAAGAAAAATTAAAATGTAAAGGGCAAAAAACAGTTCCCTCAAACTGGAGGAAGATCTATTTGACAAGTCAGTCACATTAGTGATCTTTAAATCAAAAAAGGAACTTTTACCTAAACACAATGTTCACACCCTCCTACATACAGGAACTATTTGTAGATCTTCCACTGTACTGATGTCTGAAAACTTTCAATTTCCATTTCTGGCTAAAATTATTTTTATCTTGACGTATGTTTGATGTCAGAGAAATATTGGATTAGTTTAAAGTACAAGTAGTGCTTGTCTGCCCTCCTTTTCCTAAACTTATTCAGCCTTTTCCTTTGAAAGCAAACACCATTCTACAAAATCCTGCATCATTAGTCCCACAATCACCATTTCCCTACAAGTCCCATGCAGCTCCATCCTCCAATGCCACAAGTACCTTGCATCTCACTGTAGGAAACCATCACTATTCTGGTCCCCCAATTACTGCCCATCTTTCCCTCTCTGCTCCTATTCAGTGGTACTACACTGCTAAACTCTTCTCTGGTTTGTGTCAGTTCTGCCCACTCCTTTTCCTACCACATTGTCAGGCTCTTGCTGCTCTCTCTCTCCCTTTATGCTTCAAGTTTAACTCAGAGAAGCTTCCTGTCACCACATTTCAGCACCTCCAGAAAACCCATTTGTCATTAGGTGCAGCTGACTTATTCCAATGGGAAAATGTGAATGAAATCAGGGCTCAGATTTCTAAATATTCAAGCGATAGGTTTGATGGTTTTTCCAACTCATCCCTCTATTTATAGGTCTAAGTTGAAGGCCTCAACATTCTTTGTTCAGTAGAGAGCAAGTTCTCTACTAGAAGCACAGTCAAGAGTGTAAATTTCCCACTGACAATCAGCAGAAACATGTTCTGCATGCACAACAGCATCAAAACTGTTGGCAACTTCAAACCTTACTCTGCATCCTGCTGAGTGACACCACACACAGGGCATGAACTGTAAAAATCCCAATAAATTTCTACATAAAACTTACAAGGCCTTTCCCAGTAGCCAAGAACAAGGGTTTGTGCAATACAAAACTCAACCAGGATTATTTTTATGTGCTGAAACAATGACTCAACAAATCCTATCTTCTTGCTTTTCTGTATTATAGAAACAAAGGTGTAACCATTACAAGTCAGATATGAAGGCGATCCAGCTGTGACATGTGCCACCCCACTGCTCTCCAGCATTGATTCAGCTGATCTGGCTGGCAAGGTGGGTGTCCCAAAGCTCCATGTGTGTCCCTCCTGAAGTTGAGGATGACATCCCCACTAGAGATAGTGCCATTCATCCGTCAAGGGTCTGACTAGAGATAGCACCATTCATCAGTCAAGGGTATAATACAGCTGCGCTCCCCTGCTATCACCTCCAAACCAGCTCAAGGTCCATTTGTAGGAGAACATAGTCATTGTTTGAGCACATAAAAATCCTCCTGGTTGAGTTTTGTATTACACAAACCTTTGTTCTTGGCTACTGGGAAAGACCTAAGTTTTATGTAGAAATTTATTGGGATTTTTAGAGTTCATGCCCTGTGTGTGGTGTCACTCAGCAGGGTGCAGAATAAGGTTTGAAGTTGCTAACAATTTTGATGCTGTTGCGCATGCCCAATATGTTTCTGCTGACTGTAGTCAAGCTTCCAAGACTGCTTCCAAGACACATCCAAGTGAGGCAATTTCCCATTTTGTTACTTTTCTTATTTTGTCACAACAATGCCCTGCAGTGCTAGAGGCTGGGGATGGCGTGGCCAGACAGTGCCCAGGCAGAAAGGGATCTGGGGGCACTGGGTGACATGAACATGAGCCAGCAGTGTTCCCAGGTGGCCAAGAAGGCCAAAGGCATCCTGGCCTGGATCAGGAATAGCATGGCCAGCAGGAGCAGGGAGGTCATTCTGCCCTTGTACTCAGCACTGGTGAGGCCACACCTTGAGTGCTGTGTCCAGCTCTGGCCCCTCAGTTTGGGAAGGACATGGAGGGCAAACCAGGCTGGAGAGGGGCTTGGAACACAAGGCCTGTGTGGAACAACTGAGGGAGCTGGGGGTGTTTAGCCTGGAGAAAAGGAGACTCAGGGGGGACCTTATCACCCTCTGAAAGGTGGTTGCAGTCAGAGGGGAGGTTGGTCTCCTTCTCCAGGCAACAAGTGACAGAATGAGAGGACACAGTCTTTAAGCTGCACCGAGGGAAGTTTAGGTTGGCTGTTAGAAAGAAATTCTTCACTGAAAGAGTGATTGTGCACTAGAACCCAGGGAGGTGGTGGAGTCACTGTCCCTAGAGGTGTTTCAAAAGGACTGGGCATGGACATGACACTCAGTGCCATGGTTTAGTTGATGAGGTGTTAGGTCATAGATTGGACTAGACAATATTAAAGGTCTTTACCAACCTAGTTAATGTGATTCTCTGAAGTTCCAACTTCCTAGTTTCTCTGCCCTCAAATCCCTGGCAGAACCTCTCCAAGCACAAGAAATAGTAATTGGTGCTAGAAGGGTCAATTACCACCTTCAAACAAGGTTTCCAAGTCAAATATTAAAATTTTTCTCCTCAGATTTTGTTAGCATACATTTTTAAATTAATTTTGAAGATGGAAAAACCCAGCCAATCTGTTACAGTGGACCTGCCTAATTTGAGTGGTGACACATAGATCATTCTGACTAGTTAAGGCTATTTCCAAAGTCAAAATGCTCCAAAAAATTATCAACTTATTCTGTATGCTTGCTATAAGCCACAATCCTCAGCAGATATCTAACTGATAAACCAAGTATGGCACCCTCTGCAACTGAGTTCTGGCTTGCAGACAGACAAACAAGCTTTGAGAGAGGACAGACAGCACATGGTAAGGACTCATGGTTAGCACATCTTTTTCTTCACTCTAGGCCTTTTCCCAGCAAGCTGCAATTAGTTCCAAAATGTCCCTCAAGCTATTGATGTGCCCAGCCAGGCACTACAGATTGATGGCGACTCCATAATTAGAGGTGCAGAGTCTCTAAAGCAAGCTCAATTCTAACACCAACAGGCAAACAAAAAGGAGAGCACATGACTAAGCAGTTATTTTGATCTGCTGCACTGAAGAGTGATGAGAATTTTCCCCGAGATCCTACATTTTTGCTACATTTCAAATTCCAACAACCCCTGCCATCCTTACATATGTTGCATTTTTTACCAGAGCAACAACCACTATTCCAGCCTTGCAGACATCACAAATTTGGGCTAAAAAACCCAGGACTACATTAGTGTAACAGGTAAAACATGAGCACAGACCTAAAGGCAGCCAGGAGCCACAGGAACATGGAAATAACAATCTTGATCCTGAGCTGGAAAGCACTGCTGAAATGCCACTGTCAGCTTGATATTGCACTAATTAACTGCATATAAATGACATCTGCTTGGCTTGGAGCACATGCAGAAGACAATTTCTGGTCAGGCTTCAAACACCAGGAAGACACAGTAGCTCCACTACTCCCTATGTCCAACTACTTAAGAAAACTGCATATTCATGGCACCTCTGGCACAAGTGTATCAAGTTTTTTCCACATGCCCCAGTCAGATAAACAAAAGGCCATCTCCCTCAAGATGGAGCAGAAAAAAAGGAGAAGTTTAGAGGGGCAAAAATTAAGAACGCAGTAAGTTTTATTCAGAACCTATTTCCTTTAAAGCCACTATAAATTAAAATGTAGCAGTGTTAAGCAACTTTTGAAACCTGTAACCAAAGCTCTCAAGTATTACTGAGCTTTTGACAGAGCTGTTCTAACATTCCATAACTTTTTGCCTAAGATTTTAATTTGTCCTCATTCAGATGGGAAGAAACCCATGAAGATCAGAAGCTGCTACAAGAGTCACAGAAAGGCCACTATTCCCAAAATAGTGAGGAGTTTTTAGGCTGCTTCTCGTGTATACCCAGGCAATATGCAAGAGTCTGGTTTAATAAGCCAGAGCATTAACTAGAAGTAGGACATGCAAGATTTGATCTCTTCCCCCTTTCACTCCTACATTTGACAGTCTGGAATTGGGAGAGTGGCAGGGTTGCCCTCTTTGAAGTTTCACTGAAATAGACTACATAAAACAAGCTCCCATTTTGATGAAAGCACATTTCCCCACCCCAGATAAATCCTGTTTCACCAGAAAACGCCTGGTCAGCTCCTTTAGAACATCCATTCTATGGGATATCTGTTTTTTGATGCAGAAGCACTCTGGATTGATGAGGTAAAACAGGTAAAAGAGGAGATCACAAAGACTTGGTTAAACATGACCCTTCCTCCCAACCAATTTGAAGAGTTAGACATAACTAACAGCATCTTCCACATGAGCATCAAGTAAGAAGTGACCAAGGGACAATACCTGAGAAAAACCCTTCAGCAGCCTTTGCCTCTCAGCCCCATTAACCTCACTAACATTTTCATGAAGACAATTTGTATTCAAGGTTGCTTCCTGAACTCACTTAATCCTGGCTGTCTGACCTGCAAATGGGCTGGCTTTGTTGTCACTGACTGCATCAACTGTGCTGAAGGACACCAAGCTCCCCAGGAACTTCTGAGTGTTTTTAATATGCACACGAATAGGAAAGCAAATAAGCTACAATTTTTTAAAAAATTAGAAATTCAAAAAAGCAACCAATGGAGAGTCTTTGAGCTTTCAAAAAAGAGAGCAAATTTTTGTAAAAAACATAGCAAGCATGCAGTGCCAACCAAAATAATGCTTAGGAAAGCTTACAAAGTCTGAAATACAGTATTATTCTGGCTTCCTGAGTTAGAGATAAAGAGAGAGTCAAAGAGTCTATTTGACATATCCAGCTTAATTGCACTCAGTTATAGCAGTGCCATTTTAAAGAAGCCAAGGATCCAGAAATGGAAAGAGTGGTCCAATGTGGGATATGAAAGAATTTCTCCTTAATATTTAACCAGCTCCATTGCCTATGTTCTCATCACTTATGCCATGTATTATATAATGCACTTTTGCTTAAAAAGTATTACCAGGATAGCTCTAAAAGCAGTATTTCTGAAAAGAGGGGAGAAGATGAAGACAAAAAGAATGTCTCTTCCATATGTTCACAAATAGGACCAACTCTTGTGACAGACACTTCAGCAGGCTGCCTTCAGCACAAAAACAAGGAAAGAGATCCTCAAGCTCTCAGGAGGAATTCAGCAAATGTAATAGAGTCAGAATGTAACAATGAAACCTGAGGGTGAGGTATTCCACAGCTTGCATAACACAAAGAAAGAGAAATCCCTCAAGCTATCCTAACTGATTGGAATAGGGTAAAAAAGAAACACCATGCCCAGAAAAAGACAACAGTTACTCCAGACTTTCAGTCACTAACAAGTATGTTTAAGTGCCTTACAACACATAGTCTGGCTCTTCAAATTCATTTAGTAGTACAACTTTGATTGCCGCAAGGTATTACTTCATATTTCTGACTATATTTTTATTTCTCATATTCATATTTTCCTTATGTCTAAATGAGCCAAATCTTCCTCACTTAAAATTACTTGCCCTACTGAAAGGAATAGAACCATAGACTAAGAAATTCAAGTAAAATTTGTTAGATTTGTCTGCATGCAAGAGCCCCAACAGTTTTTTTGTTTCCACTTATTAGAAACTTATTTAGCTTGCTAGTCTGTTAAAAATACATTATAGTGTTGGTTAAACATGTTTACAGATCAACTCAAGTCAAAATAATTTCTTTTGATTTTTTTTTTAATTACATAACGTGATTAAAGTTGTCAAGTACTTTGCAGTGGCGGGTCACCTGGAGATACCTTGCTTAGAGCCATCACCACAGAAATACCTGCCTCATCCTGCTGTCCAGACACTGCTCAAACTCCCTGCTTGTATGACCCCAGGAGGGTCATGGCTGTGTGCAGCATGAGTTTCAGCAACATCCAATTCTAAAGTTTTCAAGAGTACTGCTGCACATTGCTTTTGTGCTACCAAAGCAGTTACCTCCTTCACCCACCAAAAGAAAGCCATTGATAGAATGCATTTGGTTTCCTACAAACCCATATTCACATATTCTTACAAACCCATATTCACATATTCTTACAAACCCATATTCACATATTCAAACACATATTCACCCTCTGGGTCTAAAACGGCACTCCCATTTCTCTCAAAGCTTGTTTTAATTTATAAACATAATTTAAAAGCATCCTATGACTTCAGAAGAAAATAATCATTTGTCTTAGAATGCTATTTAGGAACTACTTGTAATTCTTAACTAAGAGTTAGACCTGATTTTTCCCCACGATACCAAACTGGTACAACTTTAGTACTGCTGCAAGACCCTCAGCCCACTGGACATTTTCCTCAATGAGGAGATCCCACATTTTCCAAAACCATCCCAAATTTACATGGCCTCCCATCAGTGATAGGGCAATTCTCCTTCCACCTGGAAAGCACTGAAAACCAGGCAGGTGAAGAGCAGGCTCCCCTCAGGGCATGAAAGCCAAGAGCCAAGCCTACCTTGGCTTCTTCCTTTCAGTGGCATTCCACCATGGTACCCACAGAATTACCCCTTCTTGTGTGGCAAGGTACAAAAAACCCTCCAAAGCTGGATGGAATTTTAGTAACCCATAAGCAAAAAACCCAAGAGCTTATTTTAGATCAAAAGTTTCACTCATTATTTTCTTCCCTAACCTCTCCTAAACCTGCACGTTGGCAGGGGTTTCCAAACTTTTCCACCACTTTTGAAGTACATTTAAACATAGTTCCTGCAAACATCATTCTCTAAGAGACAGACTTATGAGATCTTCAGAGAAAAATCTCTGTAGGATGGACCAATCTGTGCACAACTTTTTCCCCTTAAATCAGAAGCCAAGACAGAGACAGGTTGGTCACACAACTCTCTGGAGTTTAGTTTCTAAGAGATATTCATTCCTAGCTCTTCATTTCCCTCTAACTCCAAATCTTTTTTTCATTAATGCATGAGACTTTTTTTAATGCAAACCAAAGGCCCACAGGAGTTGATTTTATCCCCAATACTTCCATCTGTACAAAAGGCATAAAGAGAGCAATACATCCCCCAAACATCTCACTGAGGTATCCCACCGTGCTGATCAATGATACTCCCTCCAGTTTTGCCCCTCAGAAAAAAACAGGGAAGAGCATTCCCAACAAGTTCAACTTTATCACAAGTAAAGTTGTCCTGTTCCTTCCAATAATGAACTCTGGATCCCTGGTGAGTAACTTACATTTAACTGGCAACATTCTGGGCTGCTTATATTAACTGCAACAGTCTGAACAGCTTGAACTTCAATAAAATGTGCACTAAATGACTGAGCTAATTTAACCTCATTAATCCTCAAACCAATAGAATAATTTGATGTCCACACAGCAGCTTGTGCACCACCTCCAACATAAACACAGCCCTGCAGGAAATCAACACCAAAGATGTGCTGCAGCCCTGCTGCCAGGGCTGTCACGGCTGGGAGAGTCACTGCCTAATTTCTGAGCCCCACCAACAGCTGCAGTGCATGAGTCACACACTTTGTTTGGTCTTGTTAACAGGAAAATGGCTGTTTCCAAACTGGATGGATCCTGACATCTCCCCAGTGCAGCAGTTTTCTAGAGGATGCTTCATTTTATCTCTAAACTATTTACTTCCAGTTTCGACGCTAGCACAAAAAGCTTTACCAAGAAAGGCAAGCACAGAAAACCAAGGAGCACTGGCACTTTAATAATCATTACAAAAAGCCTTCCTAGGAAAGGCAAGCACAGAAAACCAGCAGAACTGGCACTTTAATAATCATTAATTACAGCAGCATTTTAAAAATTTAGGTTTTGAAATAATTTGAACACTGCTTAGTTACAAAGGACGCAAGGTGCCCCAAAATATTTATGAACATCTACTTTCAGAGAGACATTTTAAGACTTATTCTTTATCTATATTATCTATTATTGAAATTACTACTGAAAGGCAGGTGCTTTATTTTTTTAAATACAACACATTAAAAACAATAACATGATATTTTTAATAGCAAAAGCACCTAAACCACAAAATACTGGGCTGTGTTGACTAGGGTGGCAAAATGAGGAAAGTTTCTAAACACAGAAAAATAAATCAAAAAAGGGATTATTTCTAAGCATGTAAATACTGATTTTGGTACCACATACAAGAACTTAACTTTCAAAGGATCTTGGTCTAATCAGTGTTCAGTATTTCTGCCAATCAAATTATCCCTGATAAACAGCTACAACATAGCACAAGAACTCACTTCTACTTCAGCATATTAAAATTCAAAGTAATTTCTTTTAAGGATTAATATATATTGCTTTCACAGCTACAATGCAACACAGAAATGAGTCAAACAACAAAACAGCACAATAAAAGTACACCCCCCCAGTATAGCATTTCCACTGTTCTTTCTTCATCAGCCATACAATATTTATGGAAACAGGAGAGCTTTATCTTCCCTTCCAACACAGCAAGTTAATTTTCCTAAGAGAAGTCAGATGTCACAATTATCTGCAAGAAAACAAACTCATGCCAATAAAAGGAATAGTAAAATTGAGGCCTAAATGGAATTTGAAAAAAATAAAGAGTCTCGCTCCAACAGGTTAATCTCCAGCTAATTCCTCTTGTGAGAAGTAGCTTTAAATAATTATTTCACTCACAAATTCTCCTGTAACAAGTTTTCCTTTGAAATTAAACAGTTTCTAATACAAGCATAACTATATTTGAGTTTGACCAGACAAAACAGCGTTACATTTTGGAAACTATTTAATATTAAGACAATTTGGATAGTAACTTTACTCAGACGTTATTGAAACAGTTATTGAAACAGTTATTGAAACAGTTGTAGATACTGAGTGGGGAATTCCTGAGGAGACAAGTTTTTTCCTTGGAGAGAAATGAAATACAGCTACTTGCATTTCCCAACAACAATGCCATCTTTCTTTCCAAGTTCACTCAAAAAAAAAAAAATCAGAGTATAAATCAGTGGCACAGATTTGGCTCCCACACACACCCAGTTGCCCCAGAGATTTTGTCATACTCATCATGCTACACTCACTGGCTTTCCCAAGTATTAATTGCCTTCACTTCTATCTTCTATATCTATTTGTGACTTGGGGGATTTTGCTTCAGGTTTTAATGCTTGGTTTGTTTGGTTTTTTTTCAATAGAAATATACACCTCAATAATTGTATTCTGGAATGACTGGGTTTGATGCCATTTTTACAATAGAACCCAAAATTTCAATACTTTGTACCTACTTTTCCATTAAATGTTCATATAACAGAAGGACAATAATAGTAGCCTTCTGGAGGAGTAATTCAATAAATTCTTGCAAAATTAAACAGCAGCTTCAACAAGCAAAAAAAGTATTCATTACAGTAGGGCAGATGCAACAACTATGTATTTGTTTAGTCCATCTAGACATGGAATAGGATTAAAACATGTAGACAGTAACACCAGTCACCACCACTTCTTCTTGAAGTTGCAAATGTAAGCATGCTTCTGCACAAAAATTAATTACAACATGGGGGAAATCAGATCAGTCACTAATCAAGCAAAGTGAGCAGGAAAATACAGCTATGTCCTACACTCCAGACTGAGTGTCAGGATCAAACAGCCCTAAGTGCAGATGAACCAAGGGGGAATTGTTATGCCTTTTCATCACTGAAATCATGCTGCCCAGAAAACTCTGACTTCTGTGTGTGGGCTATTTACAGACTGTTAAATGTAACAAGGAGACTGGAGCACAGTGGCTGGAAGCACAGCAACACCTCAAAGGAGGAAGAAAGTTTAAGGGGGGAACAAACCAAAGAGAAAATTCTGTCCTACAGTTAAAGGAGAATGAAACAGCCAGGCAAACAGGACACCTGCAAAACAAACAAGGGTCCACACCAGGCTGTGTGCACACACTTGCATATACAGCCTCACTAGCACAGCCTGCTGGAAAACACCTTCCCCACAATAAAATATCAATGCCAAAGGATTTAACAGAAAATAGAAATTCAGTGATAAAGCAACTTTTCTAAATTCATTCCACAACATTTTTTTTCTCAAGCCTAACATTACAAGTGGTAGGATAGTGTAGCTGACTCAGAGATACAGAATTATTCAGTGCAATTTGCAGTTATTTGAAAGAGGCTTTTTTACACCCGTTTATTTTTACCAAACTCAAGAACTGCAGGTATCATCAAGCTCCACTAAAAGCTGCTCCCCCTTCAGTGAAATCACAGCCACGTCCTACAACTCACACAGTCTGTCCTACCTCTAGGTCCACTAATAAGTGATTTCTAAATGATGTCACAACTTCAGCATGACACAGCACCCAAGTATTACCAAGAAATAAATGACAAAAGCCAACTGCACTTTTTCCCAAGATGCAACACTAATTTACCAGCACAGAGTTGTGACTGAGCTGTTTCATACTCTAGCTGGAACACTCCTGGTTTGGTGTTTGTAGAAGACATTTACTGAGGAAACACTACATGTGAAGCTTTATACCCTACATTGGACTAATTTAACCCTAGGTAAAGCACTACTATCAAGTTCCCAAATGAACTTCTCTATTAATCAGTTATTTTTCTTTAAAAAAATACACACCTGAATTTTACTCTCCCTCCCAAGTCCCATAAAGAGGAGTGGACTCAAACTGGCTGGTAAATTTAGTAAGTTTTCCAGCCAGCAAGTATGCAAGTAGCCTAATCATTAAAGCTGCTGCTCCAGTAATCACATGTATGCTTTCAATTGTTTTAGTCAAAACCAGAAATTGTAATATTTTACATACCATAGGAAAGCAAGAGGGAAATTTACCTGCTGTACACTGTCTATATCTATGCACCTGAACATGCATTGGGCATAACAATGCAATTTGGTAGTTGGATGTCATTTCTGCCTGCTCAGTGTACTCTGTACAGCTTCCTTACACACACATTAATGTAGGATAGCAGTCAAGCTTAAAATCAATTGTGCCATGGCTTTATAAAGGAGTTATTTTTGTAATCCAAACCCACTAGATCCATGTTTGTAGGATCCAAAGCATTTCACAGAAAACTAGACAAGTGTATCTGCACATCAGCATCTCCACAGCACAGGAACTGTGAGGAACAAAGGGCAGTGGCTTCTCATTTACCCTTTCCATGAGGCAGCTGATGCACAGGAACTATGTAGAGTGTACTTATTTACCCAAAAATTATTTTCAATTCCCATATTGCCTGATATCTACATCCATTTTAAGAAGACAAAGTACTGATAGCAAAGTTCCCCATGGATTTCATGCAGAATTGCATAACCCTGTGTTTGAGTGCAGAAAACTCTGCCTTTGCTAAAGTAACTAACTTAAAATTTTCACATTAAATTTCACTGTTCCTTCAACATTCAGTATACTGTCAGAATCAAAGAAAACTGCATTCTACCTTAAGTGCAATTGCAACATTAGACAATTATTTCAAATGCTGTTTTTGTTGAGCATCCTAATAACTGTCCTATCTTAAAGACTGCTTTTAGTCCTCTCTGAAAACAGCTTCTCCTTCACGCTTTTAGAATTACTTTTTTTTAAAGTAATTAACATTTTCCCTCTGGCTAGTTCTGTTGGTGGACATCAGCAATTTGAGGCTGTCCCTACAATTCACTTGCTTTGCTCTTAGCATTACCTGAGACTGACATTTAGGTCTAGCCTGCTTTAAATCCACCACTCACCCCAAAATCCAAATCACTGATTTCAGTAACACCTGGAACTTGGAAGGAACTTGAGCAAGGACAGGAAGGCAGCTCCCACACTTGAAGGGACAGGAGAGAATGCTTTAAGCAGTTTCTCCAGCATCCCCCCTCTCTGAGCAGTGACATTTAGTTTTGCTTACTCTATGCTGGATATTTCTCCTGGGTATTTCTGTAGGAGTAGTCACTGCTCCAGTGAGAATAAGTTCACAACTGAGTGTTATTAATACACTGATTTGCAAACATCTAAAGCATGTATTGATCCACTGTCCACACCTTGAGAAAAAATAGCCTGTGGATCATAAATAGCAATTAATTATCAAGACTTTTTTAGTGAATCCTGCATACAAACAAAACCTGAAAGATTTTATTAAATTCATTTTACTGTAACCCTTCAAAGATGAACTAAAACCCTCTTGGTTCATTTGAAAATATAAGGATAACTCTGCTCCTTTTTAGAGTATCATAGAATCATAATAAAAGTTGCCAGAGGCAGTAAGAAAAAAACAGTTACAAAAACTATCAAAGATAAAACTTCACAAATCTCAAATCCAAGACACTGACAGAAATGGTTTATCTAGCTCTGCTGCTGAAGGCTCATTTGCAAAAATTATGACCACAAAAAGCATTACAAATTGTTTTTCTACCTCATTACTGCTGATTGCCAGGTAACATAGTATTATTGGTACTTTTTCCTCAAGGTGCATAAATCACTAAAATTGCTTTATCTTGCTTTCCAGAAATTTGGAGGGCTGGTCTTCAGATGTTTTAACAGCAATATTTCCATTACAGGGCTACACATTTCATTTTAAAATAAGCAACGCATTCATCACAGTATTTTTACCTCCTGATAGAAAATTAGATTAACTCTGCAAAGACAGAAATTATTCTCCAACTTCTACACCTGAAATATATTGACAAATTATTTAAGTGTGACCAGTTTGTACCATATCCCTTCCTAAGAACTTCTAAAACACACAGTGAATCCAAAAAGAAGCAAAATAAAACTCTAAAAACTCTAGAACTTAGCTGTTTCTAAAACAGCTGAGCCAACTTTCATCAAAGCTATTTCTTTATGCAGAAATACAAATATTTTTTAGAAACCAGCAATGGTATCAATGTTATCAACACAGAGCACATGATTTGGTGTGATGTGCATGAATCTACAGCCTAAACTACCAACTACCTCTACTACTCGAGCATCTGGCTGAAATATTTCTCTCCACTAAACATTTACTGTCTACAAAGAGAAAAAAAATTAGACTGCTTCCTTGAACTTCTCAAGAAGTCTTACTTCAAAAAGATAAGCAGTTGAAGTTATTTTATCAGCAGCAGCTCCATCAAAAGCACCCATTTTCCTGAGCAGGGGATATTTATCAAGAAAGCAAACTGCACAGCCAGAGCAAGAAGCAGTTGAGCCACAGAGTTTAAGGATGAAAGAGCCAGTGCTTTGGTACCAAAAAACCCATCAGCCCAGTGAGTGTCTGTATGAGGCACACTGTCAGTGCTGATGATACTCCAAAACAAACTGAACAGGGCCACTTTTCACTGTTCTTTCCTTACCACAGTCACACCTAACTGCAAGTGAAGGCAGGGTTCACACATTGTAAGAAACCTTTTGCCTACCCAAAGCATTATCTCCATGTAATGAAGCAAAACAGGCAAAACTGCTCTGAATATAGCACTACAAAGGAGAAAAAAATATCAGTACACACCCCTAAAAGCTCTCCCTGACCTCCTAGAGGTGGTGTGGCAAACATTTTCTTTTGCAAGCTTGTATTGGAGTAGGGCAGAGACAATAATGCCATGAAGGATCTTTTCAGACAAAAAAAGAAAACTCTGTCAATACCAGACAGAGAAGTTCAGACAGACCTTTTGAACAAGAAGTAGAAATTTTACAGTAAATACCACCACCACACACTCTTTCAGATAAGGGTGTTCACTGAGAACTTAACATAAAACTATGTTTCAAATCAGCTTCAAAGAAAACAAACCATAACCCTTCGCACTAGGCAAACCCCCCACAGCACTAAGACATGGCTCAATTCAAGGGATTTTGAGTGAAAAGCTCCTTTGAATGAGGCACATAAATGGCCTGACCTCAATTTTCTATTTCACAAGGCAGGTTATTTTTCAGAACATCAAATAACCAACCAAAACACGGGTCAGTTGTTTGACCAGACTATGTTTAGTGAATGAAATCTAACAGCTCAATTACCACTCAGCAAACTGAAGCCATTTAATTCCAAAATCCTAAATCATGCTGGACATCTATGAATTGCAAAACTGCACAAGGTCAGGAACTCTCGTCTGATCTTGGCCACTTGGAAGAAAGGAATTGCAGAAAACACCTACTAAAGAGTACAAAATTTGAGCACTGTTTTCTTCTGCAAGCATACCATTATCTCCTGTCTCACTGATGGCAATAAGTTTACTTTGCTCAACATGTTTTCTGAAACACTTAGGAAGATAAAAAAACTTCTTCCATATCCTGAGGTAATGAATTATACTTTACTACTGCCACAAGCCAGCCTTAATTCCAATATAATCATTAACAAAGTGACTGACTTACATAGAGAGTGAATTTTAGAGTGGAAGGACTAAAATCAGAGAAATTACTTTAAGTGCTGCCTAATCTACCCCTGGAGCTAGAGAAAAGCAGACTGTATTTGAGCCTGAATGTTTTCAGTCAGTGTGTCATTCATGGGTTAGGCTGGTCTACACAAACTTGAGATTTGAATTTGGGAGTCACAAACAGGATTCAAGGGTGCATAGCTACAAGTGGTCTCAGAGCTCTAAGCTCACAGAAGGGAGCAGAGCCATTACCTTCTACACCCACTAAATGCTACATACCCACAACATTGCAAGAGCACATGGGCAAGGCAGCAAAAGGCAGGAATTCACATTTTCCATTGGCAATACATAACTCTTCACCTACATAGCTCTAAATAAGCAACAACTTTCATTTTTTCATATTGAAAGTGCTTCAGATACAAGAAACCAGAACTACCTGTGATTTGGCTTTCTTTAAAAGGCATTCAGGAACAAAAGGACCCAAAAAAACCTCAACTTCATGACAACTTTTTAAGGTTTACTTTTTCCTATACTGCCAGGTAATTAAACCTGTAATAGATTTTAAATTTATTTCCACTCTTTTAAAACCATAAATGCTTACACCAGCCAGGTTATTGTCACATTTCTATTCATAGCATTCTGAATGATAGTGACCACTTTCTTTTTACATTTATTACAAGACTTAAATGGACAGAAGCAGTGGTGATGCATAATTTTGACTTTGTTAATTCAGCCAAGAGTGCCTTATGGATTTAATTAAACTTCTACTTTAAAAGTTCTAAACTTTTGACATACTAGAAATAAGGAAATATCACATTTATTCATTTAATGGTGCAACCATCTCAACCCAAAAGTATCTTTACCCACAATCTGCTTGGTCATTCCACGGCAACTATTAAATACAACTGAGTAACCTGTTCTCATAAAGCACAAAAGCTTAACAAATGTTGGTTTTTTCTGCCAGACACACAAAAAAAGTGCACGTTGTCATCTTATGGGCAGAATGGGGTTGACCATGGAAAAAACCAGGAATATGATAGCAAGAGTTGCACTCAGACTGGAAGCAAAACTCTTCCATTGGAAAGAGGATTATTGGAAACAATACTGGGGGTCACTGAAATGAAAGACAAACAGGGGTTGAAGGGAAAGTGTAGGCTACATAACTGAGCAACTGTTCCTTGTCACTAGTTTTTCTGTTGAGTTACTTATTTGACAGCCCAAAGACCAACAAACAAACACAAAAATAGCCTAGTTGATGATGGGTACATAACAGTGATTACATAATCCATCCAGCCAAGATTTCAAACACAGAAAAATAGTACATAACTGTCAAGTGTAACAACCTTTTAACATAACTGGAAGGAGCTACTTTGCCCTCCTATCTTGCATCATTTCAGAGTCAGAGAAATGAGAAAAAGCAATAAGAAAAACAAAACACAAGTTGTCAGAGTAGATGCTGGAGCTTGCTTTCTCTTGCAAAAAGTCTGAGTGGTTCAAGGCCCTCCAGACTGTTTCAGATCTTTAGATCTCTGCCATTTGTTTGAGAGTCATTGGCTTTTCTCAGCTGTCTGTTCCATTAGCTGTGACACAGTTTATCCTGGGAAGATTTTCACCTCACAAGGATTTTCTCTCTAAAGAAGTTCACATAAATCTGCTTAGAAGCTGAAGTGCCTGTAGTTAGTGGCTACACTGGTGATCCAGAGGAAATCCAGATATGATTAAGACCCATTGGCCAGTTATGTTTTCTGTTTCCATGTAAAAATTTAGGGTGTTGGTGAAAAAAATCAAAAATAAAAGTATCCAAGCAAGGACAGCCCAAACAAGAGATTACATTTAAACTCCAGCTTTTAAGCCAGGTAACTTAGGCTGTTCTCCTCTGAGGTTATGTAAGATATGGCAAATTTTAATTATGTGGGAAGGGGAGGAAGCAAGGATAACATTATGGGCAGGAAATCCCCACAATGACAGATCTCCCAGAGAAACAAGAGACAACAGAGCCATGAGCTGCTGCCTCATGACATTGCACTGGAGCAGCATTTATGGATCAAAGCAGTAAGAACTGCTCTGTTGGTTGAAGATTTCTATTTTCCACAGCAAGGTGGCAATCAGGCACATTGCAATCCCCTCCAGTAGAAAAGCTGTGCTAAGTAGGTAACCCTACATATTTAATATCATAAGGGCTACTTTCCTTAGCATCATACCAAGACATGTTTGATATGCTGCACATTGGTGACTTGAATAAATTATCTTTTTACTACTCAGTCTACCAGCTCTGCAGATAGCAATTCTCAGGTTTCTGGTGAAAACATAATCAAGGATAGCTCAGCCAGATGACATTTTAAATCAACCCAGCCTGTGTAATGCATAAGGAATAGAGCCCCAGCCAATTGCTCCCAGTAAACTCTATCTTGCAAGATATTCTTAGAAGCTTAGTCAATGACTTGAAGATATTCAATAACTTCAAGGGAAAAGAAAACACAAAGTTTGAACAAGTCAAACAGGAAATAAAGAATGTATTCATTAGTGATTACTTATCTAGTGTTTCTATAATGTCTTCAACACATTTTTACTTTCTTCTATATATCTAGAGAAAACAGTTTATTCTCTGTGTTCAGCAGAGCTATTACAGATTTCACCAACTGTCTGAGCCTTCTTTATTATTATTCAAGTCTTGTTTCATACATCACGTGGAGATTTTTTTGCTTAACATTTGCTGTTAAGAACAACCTACAAAAAGCACAGAAGTCTAAAGGTGAGTTTAAAAGTTCAAGCTTTAACTTATTCGCACATCAAACTCAAAACACCAAGAAAAAGAAAAGAGCATTTTTCCCTGGGCCTTTCATTCTTGATGACAGCAAGGGAACTATGAAGGACAAAGTAAAAAGAAAGCAAATAGGATTGCTACTGTTGACTGAATGGAAACTGGCATCTTGATTTCAGTGGCAGCAACCCATCTTTTCAGTTTCACTCCTTTCAGTGAAACATTATGAAAGGTTGCTGCAAACAAGGATAGTTGAGCATCTATTCAAGTAGAATCACTTCCAGTGGCTTTTTCCCTCCTCATGTTTCAAATAAAATGCCATTTCTGAAGGAATGGCTTGCTGTCCAGCCAACAAGATGAAATACATTAGGTAAGTAAGACCATGGTGTCCAAACAGAAAAGAAAATTAACACTAGCCACTCAAAATCCAACTGAATATATTTTTTCCACTAGACTAATGAAAATCACTTTTCTGCATATTTCTTTGCCAAAAATCACAATTCTACTTTCAAGTGCCTCCTACTGTTACACTAGTCAACAATATCTGATTTCCTCAATACAAATAGCTACTCACTCCTGCACATGACTGTTGAGAGTACACAGTAATTATTTCTGCCCAATGGAAGCTACTTCAGTTCCAATTTAAGGGAAATACAATTATTCCAGTTTTCATAACTTAGGGATTTATATAAACACATCCATATAGCAAAATGCTTAAAACTGCCTAATATTTCTTCAAGGAGCTTTCTTTAGATAAACCCCAAATTACACTAAATGATTGCATTTATCCTATGAAAGTGCAATATATTCAATTACTACATAAGGAAACAAAAAGGTAAAATTCATTATTCTTCATGTATTTTTTCTCCAAAATGATGCTTATGTTCCAGAGGCAAATTAATATACATTCTATAGTTTTGGATCTGCATACACATTCTGTACATACATTTCCATTCAATCCAAGACTGAGAACACATTGAGAGTAGTCCAGCCATTAGAAAGCAAATCTTTCCAACCACATTGATTCCTGTACATAAATTTTTAAAAAAATTTTGAAAACTGCCCTGAAAATCAATGTTTTGCTATTAGTGCTATTCTGTCCTAGTCCTCTAAAAGAAAAAACAAAACAGAATGTTCCAACAGATAATGTAATTAAGGCAAATTAGACAAATTTACTAAGAAAGTACAAAGTTAACAGTGCAGAATAAAACTCAGAATAACTGAATAATAATTGACTAAATTAATGACTTCGGTAAATTCCAAATACAATCACGAGATAGCAAAAATATCTGCAAGAACTCATAAATTTGAGGTTTTTTCCACTGTTGCCAGAACTGTGTAGTACTACTTTTACAGCTCTTCATAGGCTACAGTTAAGTTTTGTTCAAGTAAATCTCTAATAAAAAAGATTTTTTCCATCTCAAACAAGGATTTCTCATTTATTTCTCAAGGTGAGATTTTTCTCTTTTAAATTCTGAACAACAGGCACATTTCATTTTCCTTTACCAACAGTAGTAACATGTCAAGTCTGTATATCTTCCTAACACCAACTTCATTCAGGTTTTACCCCTCCAGAGAATTCAGCCAATAGAGTGGACCAAAGCACACCACGTGGGTTGTGTTTAAATAAAAGGACAGTTCATTTCTCACACCACTTTCAGTGGAAAACAAGGATAACACATGAAGCACACAAGAACTTCAGGCCCTACAGCTCTTTATGGGCAACACTGAGCCATGAGCCTGGCACAGCTGGTGTGCTTTGGGGAAAAAGCACTTGTTTTGAAGAAATGCCAACAGCATCCAGAAATGGAATTATAACTGTGACAGATATTATACAGAAGGATTTAAATATGGTAGGAGTAAAACCTAGAGGCACCATAACATCACCATTTCAACCAGTAGCAGAACTTGAACAGAACCTACACAATCACTGCTTCCCTAATTTAAACAACTGTTGTAACAAGGCTGACTGATCTTTGGCCACACTTTGTTGTCCTTGTGTCACTTAACAAGAAACAAAGGAGCAATTCAGCAAACTTGAGGGAAAATGTAATCATTGACACAAAGAGAAAAAAGGTAATTTTCACAAAATTGGATACAATATCAGTCTCTCACATGGAGGCAGCAAATAACAGCAACCTCAATTGGACAAGGTCATTTTGGGAAAGAAAAGTTACTAGCAAAAAGGATAAAAATCAGAAGTAATCATTTTCCCACCTCTCCAAAGCTCCTCTGCTCTTGGCTGAAAGTTTGTGTTGAAAATAAAGTTCTTAAACTTTAGTTGAGATCCCCATCCTCAAGTGACATGCCTTGAATGAAAATGTTAAAATTACACTGAGAAAATGCCTGCAGAGTGCCTGAGAGCCACATCCACTTTGTTAGTGTTTCATTTTCCCCTCAGTAACTTGGCCACGAGGGTGCCCAGCAGAAATGTTGTTTTCCAATCACGTGGTAGAGGTGCTTTAAGAAGGTTCTGATAGTACAAGCACAACACTTTTATAATTCAAGCTCAGCCTAGATTTCACAGCTGGCAACTTTGGGCTATTGCCCTGTATTCAACAGAGAATGAGAGAGGTGAGACAAAAAGGAAACAGAATCATTTATGTCTCGTCCTCTTCTACTTAGTCCTTGTTACTCCTAAATCTCAGTTCTGGGGCACTTAAAATGAACTGCAAGAGCTTCTAATTTGAACTGCATTGCAGAGAAGCCATGGAATCTACCTTCTCTCTCCTTATTGCAGTTCCCTGCTTTAAACTGAATACATTAACAAATCCCAAGCGAGGGTAGCCCAGTTTCCTACAGGGAGATTAGCCTCCCTCATTTTTCATTAGTGCACAGACTCTTTTGTGCTTCCTGAAAGATTTCTACTTTCTTTGCCCTCTCTCTCCCTTTCTCCCTCAAAGTCATTGAGACATCAGTCAGTCTAGAGTTTGTTACATATGCAACTAAAGAAAATAAATCTGAATTTTCCGTGATTTTGACAAGACAGCTTTTTTTTCTTTTAAAAAAAAAAGGCAACCAACAGCCCATGAGTGGTTAAGATGCTCAATTTTCCTCAACATGCAATTTTCTCCTTCTCCAAAATGCTCACCACAGTCACTCATGTACATCAAGACAGCAATAGAGAGCACAGGATACCTTCAGTCCTAGTGGTTAATATTCTGAAGTGCCTCCTCATAGCATAATGCATTTTTGAAGCTAATGATTGTATAGGTCATAAAATACAGAACCTACTCAACTTGGAGGTCAATAGATGCTTTTGTAGCCACATTTTTGCCACATCACATGGTACACATCCATTTTGTTCATCCTGCCATGGAGTGACAGCCTCCCCTCCGAATCTGCCATTACCAGAAAATGTGAAGATCAAAGAGATGAACCACACTGCTGTAAAATGACCTTCAATTTACTATTACATGCATAAAGAGCAGGGTGCATAGGCAAGCATATTTTTCAGGAGGAAGAAAGGTTGCTTTATCCCCCAGATGAAGGTTATATTAAGAAATCCTATATTCACTGGATTACCAAAAATTAACATTTTCAGATAGAGTACCATAAAATAATGCTGTTTGAGTGATCAAACTCCACTAGGTTCAATATCTGTAACTTTTTAGAGATTCCCCCTCCTCACACAAATGCCAGCTGCTTTCTCACCCAATCTCACAGGGACTCCAAACAAAATCTTACCCTCCCCTCCAAGAATTTTACTGGAAGCAACAAATTCAATACTGAAAAACTAAGTAGTTTGCTGCATGTCTTAGCTTTACAAGAAATTGTTAACCAGCTGGAAGAGCTAAGGAAGAATAATTTGCTTTCCCTTAAATTACCACTATTAGAAGGTCACTAGTGGCACACAACAGTTCAGGACATACCAAAGAGATGTTGTGTCGGATTATGAGCCCACTGCTAGGACCACACAAGGCTGTTTACCTAGGTACCACACCAGGGAGTTTGCACTTTGTTTCAAGCAGCACAAATAGGCAGCACTGGGAGCAACACCAAGGCCAGTGCCTGGAGTGATTTCCCAGCGCCTCAAGACAAAGCTTCATCCCGGTGCTGCCTTTCCCAGAGCACCAGAAGCGGCTCAGTGAGGTTAGCAGAGACACAGCAAAGCGGTGGGAGGGCTACTGCCAGACTTATGCATACATTCCATTATACACACAAGGCTGACATCTTCTGGCAAGCAGCAGTTTGACTTCTGGGATGCTCCTGATTTGGTTTGGAGCTGCAAGAAAGCCACTTCTAAGGCAGCAGGGTACCAGTATTCCAAGAGACACTGACTACTGTAGGTGCCTAGCAGAGAGCCAGAAGCAACAGCTGCTGGAATAGGATGACTAAAGAATGTACAACAGTTGAAATTTCAAGCCATCAACAGCACTAGGTGAAGTCAACCCCCTTCTGAATATCTGGCTCTCTCCTCCTACTCACTTTAGCTTACAAGAGCTCTGAAATATGGGTCCTAGAGATGGATTTCATTAAGCAGAACTAGGGACTAGCTTACTGGCACAAAGCCCCAGCTTTATTCCCAAACAAAGGCCCACCAGATATTGGAAGTTTTGCCTGACATGCATACTGCAGGTTTGGGATCTCTGAGAAATGCATTTATTTACTTGATAAATTATGAAAAAGAAATCCATAGAAATATGAGCAGAAAGTCTCTGTACTTGGCAGCCACAGAATCACAGAAGTTCTGGAGATTACCCAGTGCAGGTATCTGCTCAGACTTGAGCACTTAAAGCAGATAATAGTTACACACTTAAGAGCAGACCATTTCCCTAAAAATCAGTGTATATCCTAATTCCTCTAAAGCTAGGAAATATTTCTTAGCTGGTATGTGTAAGTTTCTTCTTTCCAAATAACTATTTTCTGTTTCAAGTTTAGACCTTAGAAGTTTCAACTGATACATTTTCTGCTTCAAGTTACACACTGCCAACAGCATCAAAGTAAAAGATGACAATGGCTTCACTCTGGTTGCTGACACTCACAGGGCAATTAAATTATCTGACTAAAATGGAGTTTACAGGGAAAAAAGATCTCAGAATAATATGTGACAGAAGAGAAATCTTAGCCAAAAGGCTGCTCACCTTAAACAGCCATGTCCAAAAAGCTAATCAAAATCAAAACCTCCATGGTCTTCTATGGAGGCATGTACATAGAATGAGTGCTCCCACTAGGACCCAACACATACTGGAATAGGGGAATTACAGCCTTTCCACTGTAATTTATGAGTCCTACTCAACAACCAGCTGGTCTAGAGACCAGGTAAAGTGTGGGGAGAAGTTTCCCACTGGATCATTACTTGCCTATGCCAAGTCATGCATCAGTACTCCCTCAATATTTATTTTTATCATAAGTACCCCATCCTCCTTTTTTACCATGCTATCAAGATAGACAATAAATTATCCCAGAAAGCTGAGAAGGTAAAAGCTTTTACTTTCTGTGCTCTGAAATCCTACATCTCACAGGGGCATCAGCACAATTTTTATGATAGTCAAGTATCTGTCCCAAATTCTTCTGTTACTGTCTTATTGAGTGCAGCAGCATAATCTCAAAAAGCCAGCATTAAAAAGTGACAAAAAACTCCCCTAAAAACTATGCTATTTAAACTATAGTCTTAATGAAGGGTGGTTGTCCATCCACTAGCTTTTTCCATGGTAAAATTCAATTTATATTCAAAATACCACTGTACCCTTTCAGATCTAGAAATGCTGCAGAACAGACATTTTTCATCAGCTCATGGCTTATTTTTTAATAAGGAACAGATTTCCATCGACACTTATAACTAATGTGAAATTCTGAAACAGTAACAGTAGTGCAAGTATGCAAAGCATCCCAAAGAATTAGAAATCTGTAAAAACTAATAACTTTTAAAAACACACCCTTAACTTCTCCACATACCAAATTCAAACAGCTAGCTAAATCCAGTTATAGCAACAGACACATAACACCCAGAGAAATAAGAATATGAGACAGTTCATAAAAGCAAAGTCAGGTCTTCCAAGAACATGAGCAGTATGATAAGCTAAAAAGGTAAAAGCATTTATAAAATCACTGTGGTTTGAATCCTGCAGTGGTCTTGCCAGGAGCATATTTAAAGCAGCTTCATTAAAGACTGGAACAGAGGCAGCACATCAGGCACGAGGTAAACAGAATAAAAGTCTCAACAAGCCAAAAAGCAACATGTTACACCCTCTAATTCAATTCCTTCTAGCAGCAATTGATCCAGTGTTCCAATTTACCATCCCTTGGAAACTAATACTAAAATAACTTCTAGTATTTCCCAGGTCCATCACTGTTTATTTGAAATTGAGTTGCCACTATGCTGAAGATATTACATTACATTTTAATGTCCTTTAGAAAATCTCCTGTAATCAGGAGCACAAGAGTATTTCTTGCCAGTTTAAACCATTCCTTTCCTTAATTTCTGAATTTTTCTTTGATTTTATTACTCTTGATGCTCTACACCATCACTGCCCAATTCTTCACAGATCTTTAGCCACAGAACAAGCGAGAACTTATTTTTGATTTATCAAAAGAAAAAAAAACAACCAACACTCTACTGGTACTGTTTGCTGGTTTTGCTTTGGGGAGGGGTTTTCCACTGAACTTTAATTACTAAGGAACCCTAGAAGCATTTACTATCGCATACCAACCCTCCCAAAGAGTTCATGCACAAGTCACAGTGGATGCTGTCATTTTTAGGCACTTAGAAAATTGGAAGTGATTATTGATTAGGCAAAAGCCATGTCTTCCAGGGCTCTAAATAGGACTACATGAACCAGGCTACAGAGAAGAAAGATTAATCTTTCCACAGTGGCATTCTCTGCAAGCAGCACAAGAATTTAATAGCAGTGCTTGTAAAAACAGAGCATTTCAGGACTGCATGGGAAAGGTTTTTCAGGAGATTGGTAATTAGATGCAAAGCATTAGATCATGAGTGATTCAGACATAATCCAGCACAGTACTGACCTTTGGTGGTTACTGTTCAAAAGCCTAAGAAAATACAGCAATGATCTCATTTCAGTCTTGAGTGAGGAGGTATCAATTGCACAAAAGCACAGACACAGCTGGAGTTAATTGTCACTCTTGTTGTCAGTCACCAAGGAGATCATGGATTCTGCCAGGCTTCAGTCCACTCAGACATCGTCTAGACTTGTTAAAAAAGCACATTTTTCTGCTTTAAAACTACAACCTATGAACCCTTTCTCAGACACAAAGACAGCAAGGCAGAGATACTGCAGTATTTCTTTTGAAGTTAAGTAGTCTGTTCACATGAACGCCCCAATTTGACTCCCAGTTCTATAAGCTGTATTATGGAATTGCTTTCTGTTTCACTTCTTTAAGAGGCCCAGGCAAGCTGAAGGGAATTATTTGGCAAACATACCACCCACCCCTGCTACCAGTCTCAGAGAAAGTCAGAAAAATCAGGAAGAACTCCAGCACATGATCCTTTAGTACACCAAAATTCACATTATCAGTACAACACTAAGCTGTTATTTTGGAATACAGGGAATTGCTATCCACCCCATTCCTACTCCTATTCAAAACAGAAGAGCAACATCATGACCTCCTTTTGCAGGGGATAGACGTGCCCAGGAACATTTTTGTCCTTTGCTTTTCAATTCTCTGACATTTAACATGCTGTGATTTCTTCCTGGACCTAGGATGGAGATGCAGTGTTCTCCAAAAGGAGAGAAAACCAGGGTCTAGAAATCCCAAGATAGAAATCTTTAGTAATTAGAGGGGAGAATAGGCTGCCCAAAAGATTTAATACCCATGTAGAACTTCACACTTCTTATACTGTTTTAAGGTAGGTACTGAAGAAACCCTGTTCTAAAAGTGCTCATTGAGCACTAGGTCCATCACTAAGAGCAGAAACCTCATTCACCAGGCAAAATGAACTCTGAATAAATGCACCTTTTGTTATCACACCTAAAAAGAAATGCCACACTAACTTGCTCTGGTTTTTTACACATATTTAAAATATTAAACCCATGCCAAACACAATTGGTATGGATTTCTTAAGTCTAACATTACTGTTGATATACTGTGGATGAACTTATTTAAGAAGACTTCTCACAGAAACTTACTCATAAATGCAAGGTTTACTGAGGTCACAAGCAACAAAAAATGTAAGTTTTACAATGTTTCTGGATTATATTTTAAGGCTACCCAATCACAGACAACAGAACCAATTCTGTGTTAGCGTAAAGAACTAAGCACAGTTTATCTACCAGTCAAAATTAGAATTTAGTGATTATAAATTATGAACCAATATTTCTGTAATTAAGTCAAGGATCTTTTCTTCTTGACTGTGGCTCAGTCAAGAGCAGCTGAACATTCAGTAATGCTCTGCTTCTTCAGCTCTAACTCTGAAACAACCTGTACTCATTTATCCTTAAACCAGATCCATGGCCTAAGAAAAGTCTGGCTGATTACAAGTTTAGGTTAAGTCATTAGTACCAGCTGCATAAATAGCTTGTGTATATGCTTTTAATGATCAGAAAAAAAATATCACTCAGCTTCAAAGATACAGCACATAATGATCTGCATTTCTGGATTCTGTCTACAAGCTAATTATTTGTTTGGTGCTTCAAGCAATTAGTTCTTGTTACTGGAAATGCTATTCTACATGGGGGAATTCTTCATCCTAACATTTTCACCCTTTTGATAGGAGACGTCTATTTATAAGGTTTAGTTTGCCTTTCTTTTTTTTTTTTTTTTAAGTACATGGAGTTTGCTTGTTTTGACAGGTTTTGTTACTTTTGAGTACTTAAGAGCAATTTCAAAACATTCCCACCCAAAGAGGTACCATACAACAAAATGGGACTTGAAAGGTTAAGGAACATCTGTTCTGAATATTCATTTCTGAAACTATTCCAGTAATGCTTTCACAGCTAGAAGAGCTATTCCAACTTGAATATTTCCTTAGCACTGATAGTGTTCTCATGACTATTAAAAAATTTTTTTCAGGCATCCAAACAACTCTCAGTTAAAATATGAGTTAAAACCCTCTAGAAGGAATCAAATGAAACACTATTTAAAGTCCATTTCTACATTCCTATGTAATTCACACCTGCATCAACTCGCTTGATCTTTCTTTCAAGTACAGACAGCAAAAGAAGCTGTGGAATTGTGTACATTTACACACAAATTTTGAACAAGATACACACTAATTCCATTTACTGTCAGGAACCCAATTCATCCATATCACCTGTATAATACACGTGCACATGACAATTTATATTTAGGCATGTACACATAGAAGCAGCCTGGAAAAAAAACAAGGAGGAGGGAAAGGCAGAATAAAGAGGCGTATCATCTTTGTACCATTTCTGAGAAAGTGATAGGAAATGCTTGGGCCATGTGGTTTCTTTGCAAAAATGGATTAAAAATTTCCCATAGTTGCTCTCTAAAGCACATGTTTGTAAAAAACAGAGCACCTTTATGGGATGTTCACTACCTGCTCCAGCTTGCTTTTTGTCTCATTGACTGAAGTTGTAGAGCAATGCAATTGAAAAATCATTAACACCATAACAGCCACATGACTGATGGACTTACAGCCAGCTCTTGTCATTTGTGGAACTGTAAATTGTGAACTACTTGCTACATTTCAGTTTTATTTTCTCTACACTTCACAGTACATAACATATCAGTGTCATCTTTGCCCTTCTTCCAAAACATAACGGGATCATGACTACAGCCCCATCTGAACCTGCTTAACACAGTGCTGCTTCTCAGCAACTTGCTTTAAACTGCTTGCAGATTTATCTCTATTTATCCTGCCTTTAGTCTAAATTAAAGAAAATTCACAGAATTATATCTATCTATCTTTCTAATAATACAAGCTTTGAAAACCATATAAACCTCAAGAGAAGCCATTGACAACTGCAGCATCTTCTGCCTTGCCTATGTCCCCGCTTTGTTCTTTGCAGAAATGAAGTTATAAGCTGCACCAAACACCCTCCAGGGAAAACCACATGACAGTTAAGCAACAGCTGGCCCAAGCTAGAAATTAGAAATAAAAGCTAAGTTTGGGTCCATGTGTCACAGAACCTGCTCTTGCCAGTGACTTGCAGTACTCCACAATTGTTGCATACCCACAACACCAACCCACCATCATCACACAAGTGAACTTTTTCAGCTGCTTTTTGGTGCAGTCTCCTCTTTAACTACTGGTCACCAGGAATATTTAAAGGAATTCAGGCACATTTTCTTCAGCAATCACTTGAAAGTAAGAAACCTGGATTATCAATCACAGGCTACAAAGATGGCACAGATGATTTGGGTCAGCGCTGTGCCCTGAAGGCTGTTGCAGGAACAGAGTAGTTCTCCCTTCCTACATTATCTGCAAATATTTCTTTACCTCAACAGTGAGACAACCCTTAGGTAGTTACACCAAAAATCCACACCTCATCTCATTGCTCATTTTCAGTGTTTATCTAACAGTTCTTTTGGTGGCTCTTCCCCAGCATAACACTGAACTTTCACAAATACAGGAATAATATTTCAAACCATACCCACTTCTCTTCAAACCACATTTCCCTACACTCAGTAGAGCAAATGAAGTTCTGATGTGTTTGAAACAAGACCACTGAACTGTACTAGGGTACTACTGGTGGCCAGGAGAATCTAAAACCACTCAGAATAACGTCACTGCCCAAACACATCTCATACTTGAATTCCACTCAAGTCTCTCCTAACACCTTACCTGACATGTTCCAAGCACTACAGGATCAGATGCTACTTACATGTGAACACTCCAGTATGTTCCTAATTTCTCAAATTGTACTGAATTTTAATCACAATTGAATCTGAGTGCTTTCAAGCTTCAATTTCCTCACTCATACTTTCATAGAGAAATTTAATTTATGCTGGAATCCACTACATTTCTTCCAAAGGCAGACAGATATAATACCAGTTCCAGCCAACTTAGAGCTGCAGTGAAGAAAAAAACACTGGAAATACTTTAAACAACTGAAAGTTGCCTTCAGGACTTGTGTACAAACATTCCTGGATCATTCAAGGAAGTATATTAATTCAAGACCTCTGGAAAAAGGTACCAGTCAAAATGTCTGCCATCTCTCCTTGCAGTCACCAGGTTTATGTTTGGTGACTGCTTGCTTGACTTCAGCACAAGGAAGAGTTGGCATTTTTAATGTACAAGCTGCAGGTAAACTTTGAAGCTGTTACTTGCCATTGGCAGTATTGGCTGTTCAATTTGCTCTCTTCATATCTGCTTCTCTCTTCAACATCTTTCCCCACACAGGAAAAAAACTACCTAAGTACTCTTCAGAGAAGAGAGACTAAATCACAAACACTTCAGGACAGAAAGTTTGAACAACTTAAGCTCTTCTTTGCAAGTTTTGTAAATACTATTTCATGCAACTCAGTATATTCATTGCCCGACCTTGGCCACAGGAAAACACTGCAGTCATCTCTCCACACCTGAAATGCACCAGGGAGGGTTCTGGTATCTCTGCCATCATCTTCAGGAGCAACAGACTCAAACATTATTTTTAAGGAAACTGTGTGTATATAATTTTAAGAAAAATTATATACCCAGCATAAGCTGTTTGCCTCTGCAAACTATAGCAAAGAATTCAATTCTTTAATGATAAATTCCAAGTGTGCATTACATTTATATAAGAATAAGAAGGATCTATAACCCAAGAGAGCCAGCTGCAGCCCCACAAAGCCACCAAAAGTTTTATTTGTCTCACAAAAGAAAGTAAGCACCTTTCAGAGGCATCACCATTTCCCTCTCTCCTGGATACAGATCCCCTCAGGCAGATTTGGCACATACAGCTGCATTAAGAGGACAAGATGGAGCGATTCTGTCAGTGCAGCAGATTAAAAAAGCCTGCCACCAAGAGGCTTTGTCCCAAAGGCAATTCTCTGATTCACAAAAGGTCTGTCTGCCACAAAGCCAAGCAGAGGTTCCCAGATGGTGCTGGCAATGCCATCTCCACTTTCTCCCAGCAGTACAGCAGCATGTTGATCTCTAGCAAAAAAAATTCCCAGCCCTGATCTCTTTGCTATCAATTCTGTAACATGTACTGCCCTGATTAAATAAATAAAAGCCTTTTGACCACCAGAACCACCAGCAGTTTCAAGACTTACATGAGGCTCTCCTATTCTTACTGAAAAAAAAAAGAAAAAAAAGAAAAAAAAAAATCTCAGCACTTAAAACCAAGATACCAAGAAAAAGCGCTTGGAATAGCACATTGCATTGCTTTCTTAATGGCAACCCCACTATTCCCTAAAGTTTGAGGAAGTTCTGCAAAGCAGCAACAGGTTTTTGGTCAACTGCTCAATAGTTTGCTGTAGTACAAGACAGGACTAATATTGAACCAAGTACCTTTAAAAATCAGTAAAACTAGCAGACTGCAGTTGACTTCTCCTACAGACACATCTCTCAACCATCTTGGCTCCCAATTCCTGGCTCCCATGAAAGGTCCCATCTAATGCACCCTGGGATCCACAGATGAACAAATGGACTAAGCAGTGTTGCTCAAATCCTGCTGCACATGCTTAACTACAATAAGAATTCCCAAGAGAGCTGTACTTTGTCTTAGTTCTGCTCTCCTTCAATCCTGCAGCTCCTCTCCAAGTTTCTGCTCAAGACTCAGCACAGACTACTCAAAAATCCAGAAAACAGGAACTCAGAAGTATTTCAACAATTAAACTTTGCTCTGGAGTAGATCCAACCATATAAATCATACAATACAGAATATTTCCCTGATTTTGTTTTTCAACTTAAACAAAAATCAAACCCACACTAATAAAAGGACCTTAATAAATTGATAAAGCATTTGCCAGGTCAATGAATTAAATGGTCGAGGTTTATCTCAAAGGAAAAAAACCCAAACAAGTGTAGATGGGAGATAATAGGCACAGCACCCTGCATCACATTTTATGTCTTTAAGAATAAGTAATAGGGATGTTTGGACAAGTATTTATCAAAAAAGGACTACAGTGGACTGTGAGGATAAAGAGCCACATTTTTTAAGTGCCAACTGGTCAGTAATTCATTGTGACTTTTAAAAACTGAACTCAAGGACAGCAGCAAAAAGCAAGATTTGAGAACTGTAGCTATACAATCAAATTTCTAACATGCGAAACATATTTTGATGGCCATAACCAGCAAGACACATTTCTTAGTGCATACATTTGTAACACTCAGGTTTGTTACTCTGGGTGATTCAAAGTGACCCTGCAGAAAAACTGGTTTGCAAAGACAGACAAGAAAAACTTAAAGGCCACAAAGAGTAGAAGAGGGAAAACTGAAGAAGCACTTGCTAATAATAACAGTTCAGTTTATGCACTTGTCTATGCAGACCCAGCCAAGCCAACAGAAGCTGAATGAAAAATTTGAAAGTACAATTGAGCAAGACTTCAAAAAATATCTATCACTTAAGAGACCAATTTCATATACACATGACACTGAAAAGTTAGAACTGAAATAATATCATATTGAAACAGGAGGATAAGAGTCCATACCATTGACACAAGATCCATTGCATTGACACAAGATCATTTTTTCCTCTTAATACAATGAAGAAATGAAGAAATCTCTTCTATTAAAGCAATTGTTTTCCTTAATACTGTAAAATTGCACTAAATATTAACCTTCCTAAAGTGCACAATGACAAACCCTAATAAAAAAAAATTGGGACAAGAAAAAACAATGAGATACATATATATAGAGAGAGAAATACAGTTGAATAGATCTTTATAAACTTCCACATTTCAGAATTGAGTTCATATTGACTATCCATACAGTTTTATTTGAAATCCCAGCTCAAGCCTTTCATGCAAGTTATTCTCCTTCTCAGTATTTTTAAACGGTGAACTAAGATCTGAATAAAGCCATTCATTTCATTGTATCAGGAAGTTCTTTGTCTGCTATACATTTCCTCTGCAGCTGCAGGCATGCATATGCATGCTAGTAGGTGCATATTTATATTTACACTAGGAGTACTTCAATATCCATCTACAGTTATGTATTTATATACCCCATGTCAGATCTGAATTGATGTCTTTTAATGGGGCTTGAACCATCTTCAGTCCATGCTGGGGTTTACTGCTATTTAAGAGATACAGGCTGTGAAGTGGCTTTTTCTCCAGGAGCAAGATAAAATGTCTCAGATGTCTCAAATACTTGAATGCATTATTTGTATCTCTTGCTATAACAAGTATCCATGTTCATGAGCAGAGATAACCCAGCTCAGGGCTCGTTCACAGGGTTCAAACTAACCCACCTCACATGTATACCTGACAGACTGGCAGCAAATGCTGTCATCTTACCAACCACTATTGAGAGCAGGCTACTGGGTGAGGCTGCCAGAAGAGGCTTAGGCAGTACTGACTCACACACATTTCACACTTGGTTTGCTACAGGAAGCAACAAAAACTATCAGTGTTGGCTCACCAATATGAATAGGAAAAGACCGAGTAGTTTCCATAAAGAAGCATTCTCACATGACATCAAGCATACCCTGAAATCTTAGATACAATCAAGTTCTATGAAATACACTGCTGATATACCTTGCAGATCAGATAAGACAAAATTTTACACCAATCTCAGCTTTCCATCTTAATATATTCTCTTTGTTGTGACAGGCAATTATGCAGAGCAGGACAGCCCTCTAAATTCCTGTCTTGTGAAACAAAGATCACTTTAATTAACATAACCATAACAACAAAACACTTTCTAAACTTCCACTCACGGGAAAAGATTCCCTTCACAAAGACAGCAGCTTGAGGGCACGGAGAGGATTTTTTGGACTTGGGAGACAGGGACAGAGCAACATTGCTTGTTAGTTTTCAATTTTGTGCAGCTCCTCATCTGGTTCACCAGCTACTGAGAACTGACAGAAGTGTCACCTATCTTATCTGAACCGTTCTTATCTTGCTTTTTTGACTTCTCTTGAGACAGGCAGCAGGACTTGTTACTGCTAAAGCAAAAAGTACTGCCTGGTATCTCTAAAAACACAGATTCTCAGAAAGAAAAGAACAGTTTAATACATCAAACAATAACACTTTCTTCCTTCAGTAGTGCTTATGTTTTTTCACCTTTTCAAAGTTCCCAAGTAAAGCTTAGAAATTAAACACAATGCTACATTCAAATATTTCTCTCTTCTAACCCAAGCCAGAAAATAATAAATACAAATCAGGGGGAGAAAAAAATCCTTTTTTTGTTACTAAGAAACCTCTCAGTTTTTCATATGAGAAGCCACATTCTCAACAAACAGATGACAGAAGAGTCAACATTATTGAAGAGGGTTAAAGTGAGCTGTCAAATTACCCTCTCTCCTCTGAGGATAGGCACTACACCCCCAGCACGTATCTAGTTCTCACATTCAGAGTATGAGAGCCAGAACTAAAACATCTAGGCTAGGCCTAACAAGGTCCACATCCCATTTTTGTGATAACACCTTGCTCATGCCTATCACATAACAGAGACAGAACACAGTCCCTTGGTTTTAGTCCCTCGGATTCCTTGGGCTAAGCATGAAATTGGCAGCCTCCAGGGCTTCCCATGGGCCATTCCATGGGGTGGGACCACCAGATAACCCTCCCTGAGCCAGGCTACGAACAAAAGCACATAGATATCCTAAAAAGAGACATTGCCACCACCAGCCCTCCTTCCCCACTGATAAAGGGGATGGAGAGCAGTGCAGCAGATGCAGGAAGCTCTGCTAAGTTCCCACCATTGCCATATATCTTCTCTTCACCAAACACCAGTTTACTTGCAGGAAGAACGGCTCACCTGATAGAATCTATTCTTTTTAATGCAATGAAGAGGGAGATGGGCAAAAATAGCTTGAAACTCTACCAGTTTCAAGCTTTTATTAACTATCAGGCAAACACTGACAGTAGGAGAGATGAGGCGGCAAGAGGACTTTGCAATAGCCCAAGAGCTCTTTCCTCGTCTGACCAGCTTAATATATTGCATTAAAATAAGTGTTAAAATAAAGAGAAGTCACATCTATCTAGTAACCTTTACCAGGAGTATCCAGTTGCAGATTTCTTTTTGCACCTGACTAAATTTAATGCATCACTGCCGTGCACAAAAAAAAAGCCTTGTGGAATGAGAGGTGCTAACATTTTCTAACAAATGGGATGACATTACAGAACAGGATCCTTTTTGTTACTCGTGAAAAGAACATGCTCCTGGTGCAATTGATTTCACACATAAAAGGCAACAGTTTCAAAGACCAACACTGCTATTTTTGGCCAGTTAGTAGAAACCCATTTCTAAAGCTGATAGCAGCTCTGACAATTAATTACAAGCTAAAGATCAAGCATGTCAAATCCTTGTGAAATCCCCAGACATGAATCAGAATGACTCCTGAGGGCCTCCACAGAGTTCAGAGCAAGAATTCCCTCTTTTTGCAGATCATCTTTCAGTGCCTCTGAGCTGCACAGATTATCAGCATGAATATTTTATGGAATAAGATCAAGGTAAATAGAGCCAGGAGGTACACAATTTCCTGAGTTTACGTACAACAGACTTGCCATGGGTAAATAAATGCTCAGTTAGGCACTTGCAGATATTACAGCCAGGTGAGTAGTGGGGAAAGGCTCACAAACAGGGCTAAAACATATTGCAGGGCTAACTGCAATTCTACCAGTCCACACCTGCAAAATTCACTTTCCAAAGCCATGCTAGGCATTCCATAAAGGTTCCTAATGAATTTATGTAGCAGCAGTACAGTTCCCAAATACACTAAGAACATTCAAATAAATATTTTAACAATTATGCCATAATATTTTTCATGCTGATCTAGGTCAGGGTGGGAGCTGAAGGACATTTTCCTTGTGAGCTCACAGGCCCAAAGAAATGACCCAGTCATGGCAAAGGGGACAGTCTGCACTCTGCCAAGCAGGTTGAGCTCATCAACATATCTGAACATCCCCTGCAGAATTTGCATAAGAAATCAATTGAAACAGTTTGTTGTTATGGACTCATTTCCCAAAATAATTAACTGAAATAGGTTGGTTTAGTAATGACTTGAAGTTTTCCACAATACCATAAAGCACTGGTTCTCCTGGAAAAACAAAGTGGATTCTAAGGTACCAGTCAGCCTTCATGGAAAGAGACCATGCCGACAACACGGGGTAATGTTGAATTTGCCACCTTCCTAAGACTGGAGAGAAGGTTTGAAGTGTATTTGGATTCTGATTAAATTCAGCAATCATGCAGTAAAAATATATTAAAAAAGCTTTTAGGTAGACAAACTGCAACACTATTTACTTGTTTCCTCCTATTACTCCTCTCTGGACTAAGGCACTTAAAAAAAAAACACCTTGGCAAACTTCTTACTTCTACAAAGGTATATAGACTTTTTGACACTATGATAATTAAAGTCAACATGGTCAGAAATGTAAGTAAGTCCATGTAAGCAAACAAAAGCTATCATTTCAAGTGAAAAAACAAAAACAGAATAAACATAGCATAAACACAAACATATCATAAACAGAAACTATCATTACAAGCAAAAGTGAGTCCTGGAGCTTTTTCCACCAGGTGCTGTTTTACTTCCCACACTCTCACAAAACACATCCAGAATTCCTCAGCCAAACACCTTCCCAACAGCAACCCCCAGAAAAAAAGGAGCCATTTAGAAAGCAAACAGAACAGTATCACTTATATCAGAAATACAGGCAACATCAAAGGCCTTCTCCCACTTTGAATACTTATGCACAATGCAGAAGTCTAGCACATGTTTGTTTGCTAATGGTTGAGACCTCAGGCAGGAAAATAATCCCCAACCAACAGTATAAATCAGCATATAAAAGCTCAACATTTATTCAGTATCATGGCCGTAAAGCTGCCCAACAAAGAGAGCAAGACAAACTTCACACTTGTACAGCAATCTAAGCTGAAAAGCATTAAAATATAACACATGGAATCACTACTGTAACCAAGACAAAAAATCTCTGCTATCAATCTTCAGTAGCCAGCTCACACTTTTTTTGCTCTGTTTTATGAGCCACTTCTACCCACAGAATCACTTTCAGGCCCTTACTTCGAGCTTACTGTGTTCGGCAGATCAGCTACAATATTTTGTTCCATAAAACAATAAAAGCCAAACCAAATTTTACTCACCCACAAACTATGAAAGCTCAGGTACCACTACTTTACACTGACTCCATCAGGTTCTCCTACCACCAAGGGTGAAATTGGTAAAATGAAGGGGCTCTAGAACGTTCTGCCCTTATGAAGGCAGTTGGTCCAACAGCAGGTGTTTCCAATCTCTAATCAACACCTTGATTGCTTTCAGCTGTGCCTCGTTTGCTTCATCACCAGGTTTTCCTGAGGTGTAACATTAACTAGCCAAATTTTAGCCCCTGTAGCAGCTAAAATTAAATTATATTAAAATATTCAATAAATATTTATATTATTTATAAACTTAAATATTTATAATTTAGATAATAAAATGATACAATTTAGACCTCTAGGGGCTAGAATTAGAGGAGAATGAGTAGAAAGACGAGGCAAGCATGGTCTGGCATAGAAATAAAAAGAACTCAAGGCCCATCAGGAGTTTGAAAGTTTCCCTCAAATAGTAAAGATCACACAAGCAAAATAGAAGTCTCCAAAGTATCTAAAAAACACTTTGTATAGTTACATCTATATGGTCACCATTAACAGGTGTTCAAGCCCCTTCTTTATCTTTACAAAGGCGAATCATGGACAGAGAAAAGGAACACATGGAAATCAAATATAGTCTTGCAACATCCAGGTATGTGAGAGACAGACCTTTTGAGGATCATAAGAATTACCAAATTACCTCATCGAGAGTCAGCTGCCAAAAACTCCTGGGGGAGCACCAGGGCCCAGAGCTGCCCCTCCAGGGTAATGTGGGACAGCTGCAGCTTTTTTTGAGGAATAAATAAAGGTGGTACACACTGAAGGAAAGGGATCCTATTTTAAGCTTGGTCTCTATTCTTTAAGGATTGCCAAAAATAAGTGTACATTTACTTGTATATCGTACACATAACACTTGCTTGAATACCCCTCCAAAAATGTTGTTAATCTGATAACTAAGAACATGCCAGTAAAGAAAAAAATAAAACTATTTTTCTTTCAAACAAATATTCTTTGTTTTGCAGAGAAGCAGGCTCCTCTTCAAATACATGCAGTTTTTATGGTAAACTGAAGCAGTACATAGTGAAAAATGAAAAACTGAAAGCTTCTTACAAGTATTTTTATCTGTAATATGCAGAGGTCACTCTGTTACACTGAAAAATTATTTTCAACTTACACAATTCTGTTGACCTTTCACCTTTGCCAAATCTCTAACTCATGTAAAGCTGTAATAGGTACACACAATTTTTCTTGTGAATAAGTTTGCAACCAATCCTTAGAGCGGCAAATCCTACAAGTTCACCCTCAGTAAAGGCGGCGAACACCTGAAGGGAATATACAACACACAACACACACTCCTTGAAAGTGGAGGAAATGAGATTTGTCTTTCCTCCTCAAAATATGCATGGGGATGACCTGGAGAACATCAAGGATTTGTGGATCATGGCAATTTATGACAGCTCCTACTTTTCTGCCAAGAAACAGGGAGTCTCAAGGAACCATTCCAACACTTCAAAGAGTGTCTCACATGCCAAGAAAGGCTTTGACACACTGATTGAAAATAGTGGGAGGAGGGAGGACAGGCAACATCAGCCAATGCAGCTTTTTGGGTGCCTTGGACATATTCCTTCAGAACAGCCATGCTCCACAATATTTTTCCACGGAGATTCTCCCCAGATACAAATCCAGGCGTGATGGTGAAGGGGCTAATTCTTTACCCTAATTTGAATTACATCATTTTGGTCATGACCATAGTGCTCCCTTCACTTGAAACAACTCCCACAAGACCTTGACAGAAATCTTGTTTCAACCACCAGGAGGTCAAACTTGATAAAATGTTCAAATATTGTCCTTTCTAGTGTATTTATTTCCTTATCCTCCTACACTTGTTAGGTCTGCCTATACTGCAGTACCAGCTATCTGCCCTAACAACATTGTTATTCTGGCTCTCCCATCACACAGTTCATTCTCATATCTCTCCATGCTCTGCTCCAAAGTGGGTTCAAATCAAAGGTTCTCATTTTTTTCCTCTTTCCCTCAATTGTCTTTAATTAGACTATTTTTTTCTTTGAAGTCAAGGGAAAGAGTCCTGTTAATTTCAATGAATATTTAGCCTGGCCGTTTTCTTCAAGTGTTCTACCTCACTTCATCTTCAAACACATTGTTCCATAGGGACAGGGATGCATCCAAATAAAGATCAATAAAAAGGCAATTACTGTGGTATTATTAATTGAAGAAACAGGATCACTTTTTCCAGTGTCAATGAACTTTGATACACTAATAAAATTAACAGATATCAAAGTGTTTCAGGTCTGAATAGAAACATTTACACTATTCCAAATAGTGGGCAAATAATCATATACACTTTGAAATACAAAAATATCTGCAGTGCTCCAAGATGAAGGTGAGCAAATTTCACTGACTGAAATGAGAGTAGACATTATTTGCACCTTCAAAGCATATTTTCATCTTGATGTTTAAAATAAGGCCACTGAAAGGAGAATTTCCACTGCCCCAGCTGTCAGTACCTGGTTTTGTGACTTGCCTGCTGGGGAATTACTCATTTCCCATTGCAAATCTGAAATTACTATTCACTAGGACAGACCTGCTCCTGATTGCACCCTGATGATGCATCCTCAGTCCAGCTCATGGTACTGGTAAGATAAACATGCAGAACAAGAATAGATGCAAAAAAGTAATAAATTTTGCTTAGATCCAAGAGATGCAATCACACCCTTTCAGTACCACCTGACATCTTCTTGCCAATATTAGGAGGGAATTAATGTCTATAAGTATTGACTGATGGAAGTGAATTGCGGTAGATTCTGGAAGGCAACTGTCTAAAGCAGGAGAACCTGATTAATTACCCAGCAATAATTAAGACATTTGGGTCCACTTGTGCACCAAAAAGTCAGAGGGAACAGGAAACAATAAAACCTATAAATACTATTGAGACTAAACTGCTTGCAGCTATAGGCATAGAGGCACATATACACAGAGACATTAACACCATCTTAGAAAAATTAGGTGCTTGGAAGCAAATTATAAAAATTAGCAAATTATCAAAATTACCAAATTACCATCTGAAGACAGATGGCTGTCTCCACCCATGCAATGGATGTATCAGCTCACTATTTCTCAGGTCTGCCTGTTTTTTCTATGAAACAATGATCATACACCCAGGGTACAAACAAGAGTGCAAAGCCTTGGGCTTTGATCTCACACTGCTAAACTGAAGCAAATGGACAGGAAAATATTTGAAGCCTGAGTACACCTCTGCAGATAAAGATCTGTATGTTAATACTGATGTTAACTAATAGAATTTAAAGCTGATATCTGCCTACATATCAAATACAAGTCTCTTTTCAGGTCTGTACTAAGAATGTGTCTATTTCACAGCATTTCTCACTTTCCTTTTTCTCTACCTGCATCATACAGATGATACATTTCTTGGCCACCATCAATTTTTAAAAATTCATTACAAACCCATTTCTCACATGTTGCCCTTTATGGGAATTGTTCCCTAAAGAGTTTAAGTACTAGAACAACAGACTACTGCACAGCACTACCCTTCAACTGTGAAATATCTATTCCACAAAGAGGATTTATTGTAGTGACACTTCTCAGGAATACACAATATTTTAAATTTCACTGACACTTCTCACTAACAAAACAGCACTTTTACTTTAGCAATGGTTCTAATTTTAATAAAGCCTTTTCTTTCCTCTGGGTGTCAGAGCTGTCCTCAAAGTCCTTCTGTGTTAAAAATCAGTTGTCTAGTTTTGTCTAATAGACCCAATGTATTAGTTAGAGAGTACATGCACAGTAATATTTCAGAAAGATTATGACCCTCTTCCCCAGAATCTTGCATGGCAACTTTGGGTTACTCTGAACCTCTCCCCAGATTTGACTTCTGAATTTTTCCTTTAATCTACTTTCTAATTCACTTCATGTATAATGATACTGTAGTTTTTCTCTTTTTGTGACCTGGTGTGCAAATACCAGAACAACCATAGCAGTGAACGCCTGACAGTTTCCATCTCTCTCAGCAAAAGTCTTTAGTCATAATATTATTATTAAAGCAAGTTTTCCCAGGCAGTTTCCACTGCTTAGAAGGGCACTCTGCTCAGAATCCCTTTCCTTAAAAAGATGGGGAGATGGATGGATGATTCCTGTGCCTTGTAAAGGTCCAATGCAATTCACCTCTGTATACCAAACAGTTCTTACATCTAATAGGTGATGTAGTCACAGAAGATGAAAGTATTTCTCTCTAGCAATGATATCTTGCCCCTTGGCAGACATCAGGCAGTTCAAATAAAATTTAAGGTTTAGCTCACAACACTCAGAGGATGCTGACAGATGATAGAAGTGCTGTCACTGCAGCTCTAACTTGACTTTCTGTCTACACTACTGAACATTTTGAATCATTTCTGAACAAGATCACTCGAAATGGGCAGCAAATCTCTAAATCATCCATGAAAATACAATGGCATCCAACAGGTGTTTGCTTGATTTATCTCTCTAAGTAAGGGAAGGCAGTACTTAAGCAGGCACATAGAGGATAACAGGAATAGTTCTGTTCCTAAGAGCTGCCTCCTCATTTCACATGCACATCTAAGAGGTCAACATGCAAGAGCTCTTCTTACAGTCTGGTCTTGAACCCTCTGACCTGTTCTCATCTCAGAGGATCTAGAAAACACATCTCCAATAACTCTAAACTGAGTGAATCACTTTTACTATCTGCCAAGCTACTAGGCAAACAAAGTGGGTTTTTCTGCCTAATAAAATCTGTACCTGCCTGACCAATACATGATAGGTATTTTTTCAGGAAATACTGCCAAAAAGTAGATATTTTCCCTGGTCCTCTGGGCAGAGTGGAAATCACATACAGATAACTAGAATAAAGCTATGAAAACCAGAGCAAGGCAAGCAATGCTTGGCTCAGAATTGCTTCTTACACAGTAAAAAAGTCAGAACAATTAGGAAGAAGTCCAAGATTATTTAGATGATAAACATGCATCCATGATAACACTGCACTGTGGAAATGGATGGACTCTACAGAATTAGAGCAGCTGCCAATATTTGACTTAGATTTGTAAACTTAAACCCACTTCTCATTATAACTCTGTACACAAAACTTTGGGGCCTTTCACTACTCTCCCTGGAGGTTTTGGCTTTGGCATTAGTTTGCTTGGTGCCAGTTTGAATGCTGCTGGACTTACCTTATAATTTATATTCAGAATATTTAATTAGATCAACTTTGTGCCATATTAGCATGCTTGGGTTTAACTTTCCCCCTTGTTTAAAAATTATAAAGTCGATAAAGGACAGGGCTCTATACTTGTTTACTTGATATTAGGCACAATTTCTGCATTCTGTGAATGCTTCCTCGTTAGTTTTTCTCTGCTTGCAAGACTTATCTACTCTAAAAACATAACAAGACTGAATTCATAGATATGCTGAATGCTAAACTGGCAGTGAATTACTAAAAGCAGAATTTATAATCTAATATTAAAAATAGAGCTGATACCTAAACTCAGTTAAAAAAAATTGAGAGAAAATAGTTATCCCCTAATGGTGCTAGAAGATTATTGAATATATGCACTGCATTTTTCTTACACGTTTGGCTTCAGAAACTTCATGTTTTAAATATCAACCTTAGCAGAAAGAAGTCAGAAAGTAAAAGCTCTTCTTACATTCAGATACGGAATCACAGTACAATGATACTTGGCAACAAAGAGCAGTAAGTAATCAGCTCCTAAAGCCACAACAATATCTGTATGGCACCACACTGAGTTTCAGAAAATGCACTTCACTGAAAAAGGAGAGCAAGACAAGATTTGACTGTTGCTAAGAACCCACCACTCTTGTTCCCAATGTACATCAAATCCAAAATCTTTTCTACATTTTGCAAAAAGGAAATTAAGTAGATTGGCATTTGATAACCCATATTTCTCCTTTTTTTGAGCAATCTACATTCTGTCTTGTCATGAAAAAAATAACAGGTAAGACAGAACATGATTGGGGTTTTTTTTGTTTCTACTATTATTTCAATAACTCACTACAGATCTCAGTCCAACTATTTTACTTCTAAGAGTGAATAAATATATAAGGTATACATGTATCATTTCTGCACAAATGCACACACACACTCAATGGACCAACACCCCTTTGCACCCCAGCATGATTCTAGTCAGTGCAGTTCCTGCCAGTGCAAGGATCCCAGCTCAACATCAGCAGAGCAAGTTTTGGAAGTTATACTGATATGGGCAGTGAAAAGGCTTGAGAGAATACAAGCAGATTAAGAGCTAGGATTCAGTTAAATCTTCATATAGTGCCACACCACCCCTTGTGTACAGTTTAAACAGCAAACCCTGGTCTTTAACAAACTGTATTTAATAAAGTGCAGTCTATGTTCTGGAGCCAGTCTATTAGCATATTTCACAGGAGAGGGAGAAACACATGAGGGATCAATGAGATCTACCTAGGAAAAGAGATTTGGGCTCAATCATACTGTGTACTTATTCACCAGTTTGGTAACTAGCAAGGCTAAACAACCAAGTGGTAGAGGATTCCCACATCACATATTTGAGTCTACACACGTAATTCTGTCTACTACACCATTTGGATCTGAACCATAATTTCTCTCAACTCACTAAAAGGATAGTAATACTGCCATGCTTTGCTTTGATTTTACAACATAAGTTGTAAAATCAATGTTTGCCAGTCAAATGCCTGATGTATTCAAACATCTGAAAAACATTTTTGTGTGCAAAGTATTGTATAATTTCCAGTACACTTGAAACTGGTAAGCACATACATTCTGCTGCTCCATTCTATACCACTGACAAGCAGAAATTATGTACAGGAGGCATTCTGAGCCCTGCATCTGCTCCATAATCTGGACAGTGACTTTAACAAGTCATCCATCATGATTACAAACTGGATTTTAGTATTAATGAGAATTTTGCCTACTCTAAGCCCTCCCACTGCACACACACACCTCTTAGGGAATCTAAGAGGTTCAGGTGGACGACACTTCATTTTACATAATTATGTGAGCTTCACAAGAAAAAATACAAGACAGGAACTGAAAAAGAGAATAGTGCACATGGTGTTTCAGCAGCTGCAGCAGGTACCTTGCTCTGGGTAGGGCAATAAAACTGGCAGCAAGTGAGATTTTACATATTCAGAATTTCCAGACATATCCAAGGTAACCAAGCTGCAGTTTCAATAGGACAAATACCCCTTCCTGCAGCAGGTCAGGCCAGGGAACTTTTAGTGACTGCAAAGACAAGACCAAAGCTCTACCCCCACCTAAAATCCAGCTCCACCAGAAGCACTCTGCCTTCCAGTTGGAGGTCCTGAGTCACCGCCACTCACTGTCCCCAATGACCTTGCACACAAGTCAAAGCAGGCCTGACTTCTTAATGTACAAGAATTCTAGCAAATTACACACCTTAAACCCTTAGTGCTTCAACACTTGAAATCAATCCCAAATTATGCAGACCCTTCTCCCACCATTTCAAGCAATACTAGAAATTAGTCACTGTTGTTTCTAAATAAAACAGAAAACAACTTTGTATCTACACACAGTCTATAATACAGACTATAATACCGAATTATTTATGTCCAAAAAGCAAATTAAAGCGCAGTTCAACAAGGCTTTTATCTCCTTACAACATCAATTTTCTAGAAAAACACTTTACACTGTATGCTATCAGTTAAACAGGAAAATGAAAAAGAAAATTACCTAAAAGCCAGAGCTTTTTAGATAGATAGATATATCTAAAACTTTCCATTGTGGTTAACCATGACCCATTTATTTATTCCATGAATGCTTATCACTGCCCAGACAAAACTAATTTGCAGGCCTTCTTTTGATATTTTCAACAGTCTAAAAGGACTGTTATTCTGGGTAACACCAAGTGTGAATTACAGGAATTTTGCCATGAAATCAAAAAATCATTACAATACAGGTAATCTCAGTTTGCATGAGTTTGACCCTATTTTACATTCAAAAATGCAGCAGTTAAGATCTATTTATAGCAACAGCAGCTACATGACATGGTTGATAAAACTTTATGTGAAACAACTATTACTATGAGAATTTTCTCATGCTTTTCCAGAAAGCTTTCAAGATATCTTTCTTTATATTAAAAATACTAAAATGCTTTCAGTTGAGCACACCAAGGAAACAGTCAACAAATCTCACTTCACACATTGAATTTTAAATGTATTCCTCATTTTCCTCATATTCATGAGTCCCTCTGCCAGTTTTAGGTTAATTACTACTTTGATGTACCAAGTGACTGATTGGTAATAAAGGTGTTTTCTTTCTTGTGGTGCCTCACAAGCTCATGTCAGTTAAATAACTTACTCACCTCTATGAAATTGCCTCCAGGATTTTAGTTGCCTAGAAGGATTATTGCCCACCAATAAAGCCTGTTGCTCTGACACCCTAGTCCACGATAGCTCTAATAAAATCACATTGCAGAAACCTCCACTACTTGTGTAATTCATCATTATTTTTATTTAATTCAGCACTGTAAACATCTACTGTATATTGCTGAGTGAACAGCAAAGTCAGAAATATTTCTTAACCATCATGTAAGTATCAAGATGCTGTATCTTGGAGACAATTAGAGAAAAATCCCCTATCTGCCTCACTATTTCCACCACCAAAGCTACAAGCCACACCTAAGAGCAAAGTCACAATGCGCAGAAGATGCCACCAGGTTTGCAAACAGCTGTTAAATGCTTCCCCCTCTCCCCCAGGTGCTTTACAACTACAATGGAGTTTCCACCAATACAGTGGTATTCCACCCAAGTATCAAATCTTAAACAACAAATGCATAATTAGTCTATTCACATAATAGCCAAGTAAAAAGTCACCCAAAGTATGATTCCAAGTATAATTTTTTAAGTTATACAGCATTTAAAGAATTAGCCCAAAATCATTATCTAGAGAAGTTTATATACAATTTGAATAATAGGGTACAGGCCAGACTCGACATTCACTAAAGTCAATGAAAAAATTGCCAAGATAATTCCTGAGCCATGATTATAAATCAGAACTGCATCTTGACTTCTAAAATACCAATGAAACACTCATGACATTAGGGTGTTATAAAAGCTCAGGAAATTAAGGAAAGGAGGATTATATAGAATTCTGTTACCCAGTCAACACAGTTCACACTTAGCTTTTGCATAATACAAGGCAGGAGGGTTATTTTAGACAATGAATGCAGAGAAAATTGTTTGATAGCTCACCTTCAAGAGCTTATTCAAGAGTATTCTTGCTATTTTTAATCTATTTGAAGTCTTATATTTTAGACAGGTCTACATGCCAGAGCTGTGTTGAGAATCCCCTCATAGCTGACTTTTGCAAATGAGGTATCTATGCAAAAAGAGCTTATTCCAAATATAATTAGAAAGGCAAAATGCACAGATCTGAAGTACATGCTTTCTTTCAAACATGGCTTCTAGCAGATTTGAAAAGCAACTCAATAATTAAAGAAGAAACACTAGCAGAAATTTTATAATGCTAAAGCTCATTTACACATATGCACGTCTTTCAACAGAAAGAATTATTCAATCTACCTTTTGCATCTTGAATCTGTAACTGCTTTTCACAGTCACTGATATAAGAGGTTTTTTTCCCCTCAGCAGGATATTGAAGCCTCACAATCATTCATCTACAATATACAGTCATTTTCCAAAACTAAATAAAAACAGCTGCTATGTAAAACTAGAAATGCAGAATAACTTACTGTCATATATACCAACTGCACATAAAACAGATAAATGTTTTAAATAATTAATTTAGAAAGTCAAGTGGTTTTAAAACATGAACCCACTTAAGCTTAAAAGTGTCCTACACTACAATGCAAATGGATTAATAGACTCACTGATTAATTCTGTAAAGCCAAGCTATGATCATGATGTTTATGTTGTTATGATAATCTACACAACACTAACCATAATTAGCAATCAATATTTCTCTTTCAAATCCTTAATTTCCTGTTGGAATACAGTCTTATTCTTTTAACTAAGCAGTTTTTACCTAGTGCAAGTACAAGTCCTAGGAAATGTGTGACTAAATTCCAGGCACCAGAGGGATGCAGATGGGGGTGTAAGAAGCCAGCCTCAGACCTGAGCAATTACAACAAAGCAAATTACAAACAAATCTACTGATCTTAAATAGGTACATTTGGAGGACTTAAAAAGAAGCTCTCCTACTCATGGGATTGAATGCTGGTGAATTGTTTTTCTGCAAAGCTTAACTGAGAAATGGAACTGAGCCTAGGCACAAACAGAGGAAGAAACACAAAATGGGTTTACTTTGTACAATTCGAGTCAAGGAGAGGAAAGTGTTCTTCATTACAAGTACTCATATCACAATCTCCTCAGCATCTAACAAAGAGATGGCCAGAGAACCACCCCCACAAACAGCACTTAAGGCTGTGCAGGTTTCCTAAAAGACTGTGGGAAAAGCTGACTAATTCCAGAATGCCAGCTTTCTAATCTGTAAATAGATTTTATGACTTAGGTCTGTTTTGCAGCTGGTGATCTCTCACCTCAAAGTCTGGATATTCAATCCATAACATGATGCCCCTCTACTGTCCTGCATTTTGGGCATGGCTCCTTATTTAAAGGCCATTTTGATTGTCCTTTTTAAATATATATGTACATTTTTAGTTACAGACTCATCTGCAGGGATGCATTTCACTTCCTACCCATCCCAAGAAAAATTAGGTTTCTTCTCAAAACATTTGGGATACCACAGCTTTTCTTTCCTGTCTCGGTTTACTAACAAAATTTCCCAATTTTCATTTGCATTTACTTTGACACAGAATAATTATATCTATCTTACATATTTTTATGACCACACTACAGTTTCAATGATGTGGGGAAAAAAAAGACATCAGTTTGTCAGATAATTAATCCAAGTCTCTTTCCATCATAGAGAGAAGCTCACTATAAAATATATTGTCTTGATGAAGATGATGAGAGAGGACATCTCAGTCTGTCAAAATTAGGTGGAGTTTCTATTACAGCAATACATTTCTCAGCTAACAACTGCTGCCTCTAACAGGACCAGACCTGAGGTATTTGCACATCAGTTTATCATCTGCAGTACAAGCTATGGTATGAAACACATTCATGAGAAAACGCCTTTGAACAAGCCCAAGTAGGTTTTTTTAAGAAATATTTGAGTTAAAGATCAAGCTTATCAACAGTCTGCTCAGGTAACCCTTTGGGGGAAATCAATGGAAGTTTCTTTGCTGGGTCAGCTTTTTCCAGCTCATTCTATTCCCAGATCTTGCCCTTGACTCCTGTGAGTATGACAAAGTACAACATCTTAGGCAGAACTGCTGCTCTGTCTCAGTCATGAAAACAGCATCATTTCACCATAAGGGCAGTCCAAAGAGGCAGATAGAGAACACAAAATAGGATCAGATGTGCTGTGAAATCCACATCTGGACAAGGCCGAGCCCACTGTAGCTTTTTTCAACACGATTGTTATTGGCAATGAAGAGAGATGGGGACTCTGTGAGATGGTCAAAGAATCCTATTTTACTGAGTTACACATGCTTATATACCATTTTAGGAAGACTAGTAACGTTTTACTGCAATGATTGAGTTAATCATCACATAAACAAACTAATGCATTTTACAGTATCTCTTGCTTGCAGAGTTTGATGTAATTTTCTTTTTCTAGTAAGTCAGTCTAATTTAATCTTCTTACAATCTTCAAAGCTGTTTGGTCTTGCCCAGGCAATTTTCAAATTTCTTATGCTAACCAGGTCCAAAGTCCATCATCTGTCTTGTGTATCCCCATAAATTGTTTTTCTTTGTCCCATCACAGAAGGCAGGAACTGTTGCTAATGGAGTGCAAGCCCCTGCAGCATGTGGGGTCAGTGGTGTGACAAAGGGATTTCAGAGCAAACAGAGATGGGGTGAGCAGTCTCTCTACATCCCTACCAATGGACAGCCTACCAAAACCTTTTAAACTATAAAGCATTAGGTATTCAGCCCACAGTTCATAAACTACAGCCATGGTTATTGCCATTGGAATATCTTCATGTACTTACATTAATGTATTTCAAACACAGTCAAAAGTTATACATTTGAAATCATGTGTAACCTTCTGTATTGATTTCAAGATTTAGTTCAAGAATATGATTGACTTATTTAAATATTTTCCGTTCTCAAGTCACAGAGCATAATTAAATAATTATCAAAAAATATACTGCCACATCATCCTATCATCATGTCTATTCCATTACTCCTATGGATTACTTGAGTAATCCATAATAATAAAAGTTCTAAACAGCAATAATTTAGAGAGAAGATGCAGGATAGGACCTTCCAGTTTCATACCATGAGAACTGTTAGGTTTACTCTGAAGGCATCCAACTGGGGTTCAGAATAATTCATTTTGCGTATGAGATCTCTTATTTAAAGTCACCACACCTTGACTTTATACAGGATAAAGATATTTAATGAATTCTATAGTGTTAGACAGTTGTAAGGTCACAGTTTTGCTTTTGAAAATGTACAAAACTCTATTCTAACTGCTGCTTTCAACATCACCTCATGCTACACAAAATCAAATTGCAACCTTTTCATTCCAACTGGATACATTAAATATTATCATTAGTTATTAAAATTAATTGTTGGACACTATCATGCTCTTTAGAAAGGTTAAAAAAATCCTTTGTTGCCCTTGAACTGAAATCGTTTGAAGTGCAAAAAAGCCAGAATCAAAGTGCAGCATTAAAGGAGAATAAACAGAACTAACCTTAATAATGAATGAAAAATAGATACTTTACCATAATGAGAATGGTTCCTACGAATGGTGTTTACTTTATAATTAAAAAAATAAATATTAATAGAACGTAGAAAAATAGGGCCTCAGATCAAAGCTTACAGCATCATACCCTTTCAATAGGCATGCTTGTTGGATTTGTCCTTTTTTTTATTCCTGTCATTGATTATCCTTTTCCCTAGTCCTCCTTCCCCCTCTGACCATCATTCACCACACAGGGTCTTATACTGCATATCCCCTATCCATAGGAGACACCAGTGTTTTCTTCAGCCTGTGATCAAATTCCAAGTAACCAATGAAATAAGTCTAAAATACAAAAGCTTTTATAGTTAATGCTATAACTTGCTTGCTGACATTACCCCTATATCACAGAACCAACTTTTTTCATTTCCACTTCTAGATTATTTCTTTCCTAATATCTTCCATTGTTCTCCTAAGACATATTTTAAAGTTGTTTATCCCAGAGTTATCCTGATTATTTTAGCAAGGCACGACATCAAGACTGAGGTTTAACTAAGTCATTTGAAAGCCAGGAGGGAAAAACAAACAAACAAACAAAAAAAAAAAATCAAGCCAGCTTTTTTTCTGTAACCAACAGCACAGAAAGAAAAGCATGTTTGCTTTCCTCACTCCCATCTTTACAGTATCTTAGCATCAAAATTAAGTTGTTCCTTTTGCTCTTCCCTTGCTATTTCTTCCCTCACCGAAATTAAATACCTGATACCAACTAGATCAACTTTTCAATGCCTTAAACCCGTGCTAATCCTTCAAGAGAACGGGTCCATTCTTTCAGATGCAAAATGGCAACCTGAACTGCATAAAAAAAAGATTTGATCTCTCCTTGAGTGCACAGCACACAATGCTTTGCTCTGCACATACCTATTTGAGTAGTGCATCATCAAGGCTTTCTAGCCTTTACTAGAAAGTGTCATTAACATGGGGGGTGGGACATTAAAGATACATGTTTACCATTAACTCATTTTAAGGGCACATTGTCTTTCCTTTTAAATCCATATTGCACCTTCAGTTTGATTTTGGCAAACAAGACAGAGTCATGAGACAGAAAAGATCAACCCAAAACTTCCAAAAGTGAATGTGACCTCTGTAGATTGCATCCTGTTTTACCAGCTGCTTCCTCAACATCTGTGCAACTAAGAGTAGCCCAAGACACTGCAAAGGACACACCCACTGCTAATTTTCATTCTATAGTTATAGTATAATTATAGTAAAAGTTCATTAAGAGATTTCAGGGAAAAAGACCAGGGGATAAACAGTCTATAACAGTTTCAGTGGTATCATGATGCAGCACATTAATAGCTTTAATGTGAAAAAAATTACATATGGGGTAATAAAAAGCCTTCTTTTAATTCCCTCTGTAACACCTCCCCATGACTTGACCATCTGTACATTGATATATGAGTAAAAACACTTGAATGTGTGGTGCCAAGGGACTTGTAGATTCATAGTAGCTGACTGCAATGGCACCATGTTGAGAACACCCCCTGGACAACCTTCAGCTCTGCACAAGCAGCCAAAGTTAGAATTTCCCCCTCCAGCTGCTTCAGAGTCATGCTGACTTCACCAACCAAAGAGTAATTTCATAAAACATCTGTCTGACCTAAAACAATACTTGAAAAGAAACAAGGGTAGTTTGAAGGTAAGACAACTAACTTGGCATGATCTTTCCTCTGTAAAGATGCTACTGCACATCCACTCAGCTCAAAACACACCAACTCTAAGCATTATGGTTTCACTCCCCAGTACTACTTGAATAAGCTACATATACTCTTACAAAAATGATATAAACATTATGGTTGTGTATATGATATGTATAAAACACTGTTTCTAGTAGAAAATTCATAGCTTCAGATTTTTTTCTAAATTCAAATTCATGGCTTGAAAATTTTTTTTGTAGGAAAACCATTCTCCTCTTAGAACTCAAACTTCCATGGGAAATAAAAGGAAAAAGAACTTGAAAAAGTATTTAGGAATATCTTAAATAGCTCTAAACCAGGAACTATGGTAATCTTTTGGTTTTGATTCCCAGCCAAATGATTTTACTAGGAAAACAGTTTCTCTGCAAACTTGAGCTGAAGGTTTCACCAATGCAAGTAATGAGAGATGGTTACTCTAAGTGAATGTTTCACCTTGGGATGTATTTTGGAATCCAGCAAACCACAAGCTAACAGGAGCATCTCACCTCAATAACTTCCCTGAAGAGTCCTCCTTGGATTTCTGACTCAGGAGTATGGCCAAGCAGGGAAACCTCTTGATAATGTTTGTTTTTGAAGGAGAAGCAGAGTGGCGTTTTTACAACTTTGCACAGCAGTCCTATTTTTACTGGGCCTGAGTTACCCAACATTGCACAGAACTTCTGGGTTGAAATTAGAACTGCAAAAACCTAAATACCAAGGATGCAGTGTGTCCTTACAAGAGAAACATCAAAAGCTCATACACTTAGTGCCAAATTAAAGGTTTTGAGTACAAAGATCTAACAACAGAAGAGTTCATACATGCTTATAGGAAAAAATATGAAGTATATCTGCAACCTAGGGGTTGGAAATTATTCATTAAAATAAGAAGGCCCTAGCCCTTAGATACTGTTTTGGCTTTCTTCTCTTTTGATCTCAATGTGAAACAATTTATAACATCAAAACGGTGTTATATTCAGAATTTTTTTTAATTGTAATGCCAACATTCATAATAATTATAATTTGCTTTTCAAATCATCTTTGAGAAGAAAGGAATAACAAAATTATCCTACTAAATCCACTAGGGGATTATTGCTGCATTGGAATATCAAAGAATTGAGAATGCATTGAAGATTTATTGTCATACAAAACACTGGAGTGCTAATTATCTTAATCTGAAACTGGGTGTTCTACCTTTGATTAGATGCTGTACATCAGTATGACAGTCTTAATGCTTTCTGGTCAGACTGATAGACAAAACCAATTTTGTTACATTACTCAGTATGTCTGCAAGTTAATGTAGAAATAAAATTATTTCCTTATAAATGTTAAACTATAAACCATAGAGACACAAGCACACTACAGCTGTTGCTTTGCAGTGCCAGCTGCATTACAAAATGAATTAAGCAACTTCCCACCCCCCAAACATGAGAAAATTATGGGAGTTTTTCCTCTGAGCTCAGGTTCATCTTAAGAAGTACTTCAGTTCAAAGTGATCAGGGCATTTAACATTTGAATGAGTTTACTAATTTAAGCAACAGTACTATTCATATGCTTGCAGCCAGGAGCATACACACCTCACCTCACTAATTGAGCAGGGGGACCCTGCAAGCCCACAATTATTCTGGAATATTCCACTCTGTGGTTTACAAGCAGCTCCATCTCATGTTTTTAGCAAGACTCAAACACAGCAAGAAGATTCACATATTTCCTGAGATAACGATCCCTTGTTAATTCTTCATTTAGCCTTACTAAGAAAAACTAGGAAACCAAGCTTTATATTGAAAATGGCTAAGGAAAAGGAAAGCACAAATTTTTCCTAAGAGCTATATAGGAATAAAATAACTTAATCCATTTCAAATTATTTCATGCATACCAAACCTTGCAAAGCAGGCATGAAAGCATTCATGCCTTGGCACAAAGTATTTATGCTGACAAATGCAATCTTTCACTTGCACATCAGTTTAAGTTAATCAAAATCTTTCAAAAGCTTCCTCAGTATTTTTCAGTTTTCAAATCCAAATTTAAATAACATCCATCAAGAATTTACATACATAGAAAAAGCACAGCAACAACAAATTTAAAACTGACTTTCTGAAGGAGACAATTCAATTCTTAGTGCACAAGACAATGCAAACAAAACCAGAAGCAATAACTAAAAATAGACATAATTTTCTCTTTTCATCAAAAGCTGATTATAATAACCCCTCTAAGAAACCAGCATGACCTCCACAGGCTCCATTGTCCTATAAAGGAAAGATACAGTGGCATTTATTTCTTGGATTCATGGAGTGGGTTTGTGACCTGCCTGGGCAGGGTGAGGAGGGCAGAGCTGAGCAAGCACAGCAGGTGTCTGCAGCACCTGCTCATTCAAACACACTGCAGGACCACGTTCCAAATACAGTTTTCTGCAGATGATCTCATGCCATGCAATTTGTAACAAAACTAAGGAAATCTAGGATCAGGTGGTATAGAGAACGCTTGCTGATTTACAAGGTTAATTTCCCATAGCAGCGTCTAGGCAGGTTAGTGAACTATGAAGCATTTTCCTTTCAGTAATGGAATAGAATAACATGCTGACAGAACTGACTGAAAATACTTAATTTCTCCCTCTAACAGAAGAATATTTAATGTGACTTCTAAATGACCCAACCGAGAGAGGCATTCTTTCCCCAGATAAAATACATGACAGGGAGAAAAGATACTTTTAGAAACAACACTCCTTTAACTATATTTGCTACTTGTCACCATCCTTTGAAATTCTTTTTCAATAGAGGACTAGCACCATGAAATAAGGCAGGAAATTCCATGACCAGAATTAAATCTTAAGTAAATAAAGCAGGATGCCAAATTTCAGATTCCTAAACTTCATAAAATTGGATTCTCCAACTCATGATGACCACAGTGGTATTAGAGAGAACATGACAATGGCTGATGTTGGCCAAGAGTCCACAGGAGATGACTTTGACTGCTACTGAGTGATGAACAACACACACCTCTGAACAGAATGACCCTGACAGCATTCCTGACTGCACTATCATGCAGCAGGAAGACAACTAGGAACCAAAGAAAATTCCCAAACAGCCTCACAGAGAAGTCCCCACCAGCTCTGTATTGCTTTCATTGTCATTACCTAACATTTAATGTAAATGGCTGCGTGAACAATTTGAACATGCTGGAATTACAGAGCAACTGAAAGTGTTTATGTTATATATAATATTTACAGGTTTTTTTATAATAGACCAGTATCACTCTATCCTGCATCTAAGCAAACAAATATTTAGCATATAACCAACTCAACTCTGCAGCATAACACTAATGACAAGGTTTCTTTTCAAATTAATTTGAATTATTATCACTCTGATAATAACACATTACTATTACTCTTATAATAATACATCAACTGCAACTAATGGAAAAAAATACACTGCTTAACATGAATATTATTTTATGTTGGTTTAAAGAATACAACTCTGAAGAACTTCACAGCTCTAAATTAATGTTTAGATAACATCAGCAGACCCTTTTTTGCCAGTATGTAGGTACGCAACATCCCTGGATGTTGTTTAGCAGCAACATATAATATCCCTAAATGATACAGGGTATTTACTCTGAGTTTATTTGTGACTCTGAGTACAGACAGGAACTTGTCTGTCTAATTGGGCTGCCAAGAACTCATGGGACTTGCCGTGACCACAGGCCTTCTGTGGCTGGGCAAAGCCTGACAGCTGGAGACTACCAAAAAGCCAGAAACAGAGAGGCAGCCTCACCCTAACACAGTGGTTTAGAAACTCAAGGCAATACTACACCAACAGCAGCTCCTCAGCTTCTGGCTCAGACCTGACCCCAAGCCAGACATGTGGAAGCACCAAGGGAAGGGGGAAGCAGCACACAGAAACCAACCTATCTACCAATATGTCCTGAATTACTCTAAGAAGTTTCAAATAGTACAAGGACTACTCATTTCTGGGGTGTGCATAGTTTGGATGCTGGCTGTGGTACTCTGCTCCAAGACAAGCATACAAGGAACAGACTTAGCACAAAAAACCCCTTTACATTTTCTAGAAATTACCATTTCCCCTGGCCTTGGTCAAAACTTCTTCCATATTTCCTAAATGCCACTAATATCAGGAGACGTTTGCTGTACAGTTGGCTTGTCCAGGAAGGCATGATGGATCCTCCAGGTAACACATTCAAACAGTCTTTGCTGAGTACACTAGGATTTATGATGTCAATTAATAGAAACTGAAACAACAAAAGATAAAATGTTTCAGGTGTAAATATTATTTCAAATTCTGCTTTTTAGGATCAGATTTTCCAAAAATGCTCAGCCATTCTCCTGCAGCAACAGTCTTTTGAACTGTCAGTCTGAATTGCCCATGGTTCATCCCGAAATTAAAGAAAATCCCTGGCAGCAAAAGTGAAGACTCAACCAAAACCTACCCATTTCATTCTGCTGCCAACTTAATCTCTATCTTTTCATTACTTTCTGGAAACTCCTCTACCAACTTTTCTTTCTTTTGAGTATTAAGGGACAGAGGGATGTCCACTCATACATTTGGAACATCCTCAGAGAAAGTTTTAATAGAACTACTCATGTTTTATTATTACCACAATCTCATATTATGTAACCAGCCTCTCCTTTGGAATAAATTTTATGTCACCACTGATTGCCCATTGCACTTCACAACTATCTGAATAGGACCCAATGTCAGATGATCTTGTTTTATTGTTCTAATATTGAGAAGAAAAGTCAGTTAAAAGAATTAGCGTTGGAAAATGAATTTCTTATGATGCTAAGTGAATAGAGAGACAGATTTCAGCTTGTTTATGAAGGAGGTTACTGGGGAACTGGCTTCTCTAATTCACATTCTCAAATAAAGCCATTCTGACAAATACTCTAAAACACATTTTAAAAGGGAGCCTAATGCCTTATCCCACTGTTCATATGCATGAGAAAACCTTTTTTAGCATTAAATGAAATAAAAAATACACTAGGAGAAAGGAAAAGAAAGTGTGCATATGCCACTATACAAAGACTCTACACGGTACTTCAAGAAACACTTCAAGTGCAGCCATATGTGTATGAAAACTGGATTTACACATTCTCCTGTCACTGGAGTTCCTTTACTGACAGCACAAAGTACCCAGTAACTGCAGGGTCATCTTGCATCAGCATACAACTTCCCTCCCACTTACAGAAAAGGTGTTTGTTTGCTGCCATTTCAGGAGGGCTGTTCACCCTTACCTACATCACCTTGTTTTCTATGGTAGGTACAAAGCATACTGGAAGATGGAGGAAATCTACCAACAAGCAAAATAAAAGCAAACTCTGCCAGCTTTTTTTGTTGATGATCACACCAGGGTGTAGAATTACTGTTACAAAAAACAAGATCAAACTTCCAGGAATTGCACCAAAGATTTGAGGAAATCTAAAATAAAAGATTAAACAAATTTTTCCAGTTCACTACAGAGACACTCATTTCTAATACAGTAAAAATACAGGACTGACAGCAATATTGTAAGAAACCATGGACTGCAGTATAATACTTAAGCCAGCCTGAACTCCATATAAGGAGAATCACCTTTTTTTCAGGACAACAAAGCTTAGAACTTGCATACACAATAATATCCTTCTCTGCACAATTTGGTGGCAGAAATTATCCACAAAGTTGGCCAACAGAAAATTTTGAACACTTTTTTTTAATAGATGCAGTACAAAACATTCTAGCTGTACTACAGAGAAGCAAATCTTTTAAGAGAGTCACTCATACCATGCAAGGTTGCAGTGAAAGATGACTCACATTTTTTCCAACTCAGTATTTACCCAGAGGGCAGAATGCACAGGGAAGGGGAGGAAAGAATCATTATTTAATTGCAAGGCATTGCTAGCACAGGAGTGGGTTAAGGCAGGAAAAAAACCCAAACGCCAGTAACTTCAGCTGAATAAGAGTAACTAGAGACAGCTGCCTGAACAATTCCACATGGCTGGAATTCAGATTTGTGACAGCTCAGAGCTAAAGGCAGCACAACTTTTGACTAGTTTCTTGCTATGATCAGAACTACTGCAAAAACAGTACCAGAGACACAGATTCTAGTAATGAAGACACTGAGCAACTACAGAGATAATGGATCAGAGTTCCTGGCTGCATTTATCAAATGGAACATCATTTCAGAAGCCTGATAACCTGTACAGCACAGAGTCTGGCTGACAGGCTCACAAGGGTTGATGTGAGCTTTAGGCCAAAAAATAAAAATCCATTACCATGACCTTTACACTACAGGTTATTAGAGTTGGTTCCCATCTAGAATCCAAGTATCTCACACATAACTAGCTTGCACTTTTATTATAGGATGCACAATTACCTGGAAAACCATTTACTGTATCTCTACCATAAATGTTATGTTTCTCAGAGCTAAGAGAGAGTTACAAATACAGGCTCCAATTTAGCATACAATTTCCAGCTTTTTCAAAGTACAGCTCCCTTTATATTCTGGATTTCCATCTTATATCAATACATAGGATGTAAAAGCAAGTTCATAATGCATTCCCTTGAATTTTATCCACAAAATTTAGGAAAAACAACAACACCAAAATAAACCAAAACCAGATTCTAATCTCTTCACTGTTGCAGATGTACACCCCAGTAGAGCACATTTCCACCATTTTTGGACTGTTTCTTCACTTGATATTGCTGGTATTGCTTTCAAAATTCTTTCACACTGAATTGACAATTTAAGTGGGATGTCAACAGTAGTAGCACCAAATGCCCTTCTGCTACAACTAAATTCTACCTTTCCTATGAGTTTATCATCAGTCAGGTTTTTTCAGCCAGAGTCACACCAAATAGCCACAATGGCTTTTGAAGCAGTGATCAGGAGCTTGTAACTCATGAAAGCCCCTGCTCACAACCAGCTCACTAAATGGCCCAGTTATTTTACCTGTGTTCTCTCCCATTTACCAAACCATTCATTTTTCTATTCCCCAAAGCAAGTCATTAAAATGTCAGCATTATTTCCAGTACAACAATTGAACATAACTCCAAGGTGCTCTGCTGGCCTGGGCAGAGCATCCTGTTTCCCCCACACACCACTTCTGTGAGCTCTTTTAGCCAGCTCTTCACACATTTAATATGGGATAAAGGATCAGAGTAGTTTCACCTTGGCAAACTAGGAAATCATATGGTATTTAAATTCTATGAACACTTAGAGAAATTTTTTAACTTTGAATAAGCAGAATTTTCAGCACATGTCCACAGTGATACTTAAAGTGCTTTCTTTTCAACATCAAGTACTGCTACTGTAATATATTATAGTCTATAATATGCATCAGCTTATAAAAGGCAATGCAATAAAGAGCTCCTAAAGAAAAAACCAGAGGATGAACATCATCTTAAAAAAACCAGCACAAAGTATACAAAAAGTAAATAAAACATGCTTAGAACTTAGATCTCTTACATCTTATATTTAAGCCAACCAGACACCCACACTATTGGACAGGATTTAAGATTATGTCAAAGTAAAAGGTATTAGTTCCTATTTTAACTCGGCTACAAGACCTCAAGATTCATTCCAACTCTCTACAATGCTGAAAGCACTACAGAGCACTCAATATCCATGGATGTCTGTGCTGGGTAACTGGAGACACTGCTCATTTTCTGCAATGAGCCTGCACCATTATTGGAATAATCCTGAGGTCTACCAAACCACTTCCCCAGTCGTTTCATGTATAAGAATTTGACCTTTCCTAGTGGATAGTCTTTAGTTGAATTCTGTTTTTCTTCATTTACAGCTAAAAGAATCATCTTCATTTCTATGAAGATATCTTTCAGATACCACTTATTCCACACTTCAATGCAAATATCTTGCTCATATAGTAACTTACAATTTCCTAAAAAAAAATCCACATTCACCTGGAAAGCTGTTTACTTCATCTCTACTATAAATGTTATAGTTCTTGCAGCTCAAAGTTAGGTACACAGACTTTTTTAGCTCCAAATTTCCACCTTGCCAAAGTACAGTTCCATTTCTTCACTGGATTTCCAGCTTATCTCTATACATCAGATATAAAAGCAAGTACATTATACATTCAGTTCTCTTTAATTTTATCAACCAAAATTTAAGAAAACCTAAACCCAGACTCCAATCTCTTTGCTCTTAGAGACACATGCTCTTCAGAGGGGCACATTTCCTCCATTTCTTGATTATTTCTTATCTCCTCTTGATAACTGTTCTAAAATCATTGCATATTGATTTGACCATTTATTTGAGATGTCACCAGTATTGGTACCAAATATCTCTCCTGATAGAAACTCCCTATGAGTTTCACATCACTCAGGTCTTGTTTGCCAAAGAGAAGCACAAAAGAATCACATTGAATTTTGAAGCTATAGTCAGAAAGGACCTTGTAACTAAAAAAGCCCCTGCTCACAACCAGCACTCTTGCTCCCAGGAAAATAAATTGCACTGAGCTGTAATACACTGCTCTGTATTAGCACAGCTAATACTAAATGACCCAGTTATTCTGCCTAATAGTATCATCTCTCCCATTTACCAAACCATTCATTTTTATCACACACAGTACATGCCAATAAAATGTTATCATTACTTCTGGTTCAACAATGAACATACTCAGAGATGCTCTGCAGCCTGGGCAGATTACACTGTTTCCCCACACACACCAGCTCTGTGAGCTCTCTTTAAACTCTATGAACTCCTAGAGCATAGTTTTTTAACCTTCAATCATTATAATTTTCCCTCATGTCCCATCATTATTGAAATGCTTTCTTAGCAACATTAAATACTACTAGTATTTTTGTAATTCATCCTCTGGTAAAGGACAGTGCTACAGAGAGCTTCTAAACCAAAAACCACCGATACTGCATCATGACCAATTTCAAACCATTTGATCTTGTAGTTGAAATGACTCTTAAACCAGATTACTCAAAAAAAAAAACAAACCTACAGCCAGAAGAAAAACAGTCTTTGAGATGTGAACCTTGGAAAAACCATCGATTTCATTCTTAAAATTGATTAAGTTCCTATTTAAAATACCTCAGTATTTAGTACATTTAGGGAATGTTTTCCTCAAACAAAATTTTCCACCTGTAATACACAATTCTATACAGAGTTTATAAACCTTATATAACTTCTTATCTCAGTCCATAAAGAGAAAATAATAGGTCTCTATCCCCAGGGACAGCACAGGTCCCAATAACCCAAACCCAGGCAAACCAACAGAGAGCACACCCAGAACACCCCTGCCTTGGTTGGGAAGAGTTACAGCAATGACACAAAGGGCACACCTCACTTTCCAGAGCACCAGCCTTGGCAACACCATACAGAAACGCATCTCTGACAAGATCCAGGATCCAACAAGGTTTTACCAGGGAGGAAGTTGATGCTACCTTAGTGCAAACATGACCAGAAGCTCTCAACTTTCTTTTCTGTCCCTCATTCCGACTAAAAAAACACCTTATTTAAGCTAACATTCATTTTAGGAATTGTTCTAGATGTACGCAGCAGCCATGGGATCTGCAGCAACCCGTGAACCCTTGCTGTCCCTGTGGAAGTGACAGCACACTGTGCCCAGCAGTGACACCGTTCTCCAGGACACGGACCTGCAGCCTGGGGCAATCCTGACACCTGATGGCTGCTCCTGCAAGCACCCACGGCCCGGCACAGCCAGCACGGCCCGGGGGAACACTTACCTGGTGTCCAGCACAGAATTAAAACACTGATCCAACCTAGAATGGCAGAAACAGAACCTTTCCATAGCAAAATTGGTCTGAGCTCACAGGGCTCATGATGAATTTCCATCTTTGTGTTTCTCCTCGAGGTTTAGAAACAAAACACCATGGTTGAAAACAATCACATTCTTAACACAAAATAACTTCATACTGGTCTTACCCATTGGTTGCTTGACATTCTTGAAATAATAAGTCTGTTCCATGGCTCAGAGATGAAATGGAAAATGACAAATGCCACCAGTTGCAGAGCATCCTTGCCAAGAAGGCCATCGTCACACAAGTGAAGCCTCTACGGACCCGAGACCATCTCTTTAGATGGTTTCATTACAGCTGAAAGAATACCTATTTCCACCTACAAGAACCTATTAAAAACCATCTCTGGAAAAAAACTGGTCATTAGTACCAGAACATGTCTCAAGTACCTGCAATGTTATTTATAAACCACACTGCACCACTCAAGAAACTTATTGCGAGAACTCTCGTTTTGACAAATACACTGCTATTGCAATTAAAAAACATTAGTCAAACCATGAGGAAAGAAGGATATTCTAACACAGATACAGCTTACAGGAACTGGCCAACATTTCTACATCATCTAGAAAGAAACAAGTTGCTCTTTCAGGTCTGACTGCGAGTTAAGAGATTTACATCCTGGTTTGCTCCCAGGGTAGGAGTCACTCACCCACCACAGCCCTGGTTGCAGAAGGGCTCCCCTGGCACAGCTGATCCTGCCAACACCTTCTGGTGCCTCCAGAGCCTCCTCAGGCCTCCCCCTGCCCTCGGCCACGAGGCTGCTCTGCCCAGTGCCCCAGCTCAGCACTGGCCACTCACCCCACCCCAAACACTGCCAGCAACCCACTGCTGCCATGGCACCCGCCTGGCACCCCAAACACCCCAAGGGCAACAGCCCATTGTGAGCACACCAACAGCCTGGCACCCCAAACACTCCCACCACTGCTGGCTCATGGCAACCAACTGCAGAACACAGAAATATTATTGCAATTATTGGGAGTACCACAGACTGAGGCTATTATTGCTACCAAAGATAAAGATCCAACCAAAACCCCATGGATTTCATTTTGCTGCAAACCCTCTCTGACTCAGATCAGAGAATCACCCCCATATTTCAATAATGATAGGATCTACTTTAGATACCACTTATTCCCCAACTGCAATCCAAAAAACTCAGATATAACCAACATGATATTTCCCTAAATAATGCCCACATTTTCCTGAAAACAGTTTACCACGCCTCTACTATAAATATTGTTATTTAACTTATTTATAAATACAAACTCTAATTTAGTTGAAAATGCCCAGCCTTTCCAAAGTACAGTTCCATTTGTAACCAAGATTTCCATTTTATATCAATACATAGCACAAAAAAGCAAGTAAAATGGCATTCAGTTCTCCTTAATATTTAAACCTAAAAAACATGAAAAAACCCACACTCTAAAATGGTTACTGTTACAGATATACTCTCCAGAGTGGCACATATCCTTCATTTCTTGATTATTTCTTCGCTGCCCTTGATAACTCTCCCTGCTGATTTCCAAATCTTGCCACAGTGATTTGACCATTTCATTCAGATGTCACCAGTACCAGTAGCAAATATTCCCCTGACAGAACCATATTCTACCTTTTTAATGCATCACTCAGGACATGTTTACCAAAGAGTCACACCCAATGTTCACATAGATTTTTTAAGCATTGGTCAGCAAGTAACCAGTAACACACTTGCTCCCAGGAAAAAACCCTCAAAATGGCACTGAGCAATCACACACTGCTCTGTATTAGCACAGATCACCAAAGGGCCAAGCTATTCTGCCTAACAGCATCACTCCTCTCATTTATCAAACCAGTCATTTCTCCCACCCTGAATGAACAGCACTAAAATGTTACCATGATTTCCAGTCACACAATGAACATACTCAGGGCTGCTCTGCCAGCCTGGGCAGGTGATCCTGTTTCCTCACACACACACACCACTGCTCTTAGCTGTCTATTAAAACCCTATGAACACTCAGAGAAGACTTGTTTAACTTTGAACTAGCTGAACTTGCTCCCATATCAATGGCATTACTAAACTGCTTTCTTAGCAAGATCAAATACTGCTACTGTCCCTATCATTCATCAGTTGATAGAGAGCAGTGCTACAGAGAGCTTCAAAACCAAACACCACTGACGCTGCATCATCATTTCGAAAGCATTTGATTTTGTGCTTGCACTGACACTTGAACCTGATCACTCAAACCAACTAGGGAACCAGATGACAAATAGACTATAGGATGGAAACCTTAGATAAAACCATCCATTTCACTCATAATTGTTGAAAATGCTAATAAAAATACCTTTTCAATTGGTTATTCTTTTACGGTAAGAAAACATTATCCTTAAACATAATTTTGAAAATATAAGATTAAACCCTTTAAACCAAAGCTCTCCATTTCTTTTCTGTCCCTCATTCCTGCTAAGAGAAGGCATTTTTTTCAGGCTAAAATTCATTTTAGGAACTCTTCTACATGCATGCAGCAGCCAGAGGATCAGCAGCAAGCATGAACCCTGGCTGTCCCTCTGCAAGTGACAGCACACTATGCCCAGCAGTGACACCGTTCTCCAGAACACCGACCTGCAGCCTGGGGCAATCCTGACACCTGATGGCTGCTCCTGCAAGCACCCACGGCCCGGCACAGCCAGCACGGCCCGGGGAAACACTTACCTGGTGTCCAGCACAGAATTAAAACACTGATCCAACCTAAAATGACAAATACAGAACCTTTTCCATAGCTAAATTGCTCTGAGCTCACAGGGCTCATGATGAATTTAACTTCGCATTTCTCCTGGAGGTTAAGGAACAGAACCCCATGGTTGAAAACAAATCTCATTCATAATACAAAATAACTTTATACAGGTCTTACCCATTGGTTGCTTGACATTCTTGCAATAATAAGTCTGTTCCATGGCTCAGAGATGAAATGGAAAATGACAAATGCCACCAGTTGCAGGGCATCCTTGCCAAGAAGGCCCTCGTCACGCAAGTGAAGCCTCTCTAGACACGAGACCATCTCTTTAGATGGTTTCATTACAGCTGAAAGAATACCTATTTCCACCTACAAGAACCTATTAAAAACCATTTCTGGAAAAAAATGTCATTAGTACCAGAACATGTCTCAAGTACCTGCAATGTTATTTATAAACCACACTGCACCACTAAAGAAACTTATTGGTAGAACTCTCGTTTTCATAGATACACTGCTATTGCAATTAAAAAACATTGGTCAAACCATGAGGAAAGGAGGATATTCTAACACAGATACAGCTTACAGGAACTGGCCAACATTTCTACATCATCTAGAAAGAAACAAGTTGTTCTTTCAGGTCTGACTGCAAGTTAAGAGATTTACATCCTGGTTTGCTCCCAGGGTAGGAGTCACTCACCCACCACAGCCCTGGTTGCAGAAGGGCTCCCCTGGCACAGCTGATCCTGCCAAGACCTTCTGGTGCCTCCAGAGCCTCCTCAGGCCTCCCCCTGCCCTCGGCCACGAGGCTGCTCTGCCCAGTGCCCCAGCTCAGCACTGGCCGCTCACCCCAAACACTGCCAGCAACCCACTGCTGCCATGGCACCTGCCTGGCACCCCAAACACCCCAAGGGCAACAGCCCATTGTGAGCACACCAACAGCCTGGCACCCCAAACACTCCCACCACTGCTGTCTCATGGCAACCAAGGGCAGAACACAAATATTATTGTATTATTTTTTGCACCACAGATTGAGGCTATTATTGCTACCAAAGATAAAGATTCAAAACCCCATGGATTTCATTCTGCTACAAACCCTCTCTGACTCAGATCAGAGAATCACCCATATTTCTATGATGACAGGATCAATTTTAGATACCACTTTTTTCCCAACTGCCATCCAGAGATCTCAGATATAACAAAAAATTTCCCTAAATAAGGTCCACACTTTCCTGAAAACAGTTTACCACGCTTCTACTATAAATATTGTTATTTAACTTACTTACAAATACAAACTAATTTAGTTGAAAATGTCCAGCCTTTCCAAAGTATAGTTCCATTTCTAACCAAGATTACCATTTTATATCAATACATAGCACAAAAAAGGAAGTAAAATGGCATTCAGATCTCCTTAAATTTTTAAACATAAAAACCGTGAACAAACCCAGACTCTAATATGGTTACTGTGAGAGATATACTCTCCAGAGTGACACACATCCTCCATTTCTTGATTATTTCTTCTATGCCTGTGATAACACTTCCTATTGTTATCCAAATCTTTGCAGAGTGATTTGACCATTTCATTCAGATGTCACCAGACCTGATATCAAATATGTCCCCTGACAGAACTATATTCTGCCTTTCTTATGCATCACTCAGGACATGTTTACCAAAGAGTCACACCCAATATTCACATGGATTTTTGAAACACTGGTCAGCAGTACCTAGGAACACTCTTGCTCCCAGCAGGAAAAAAACCCTTACAATGGCACTGAGCAATCACACACTGCTCTGTATTAGCACAGATCACCAAAGGGCCCAGTTCTTCTGCCTAACAGCATCATTACTCCCATTTATCAAACCATTCCTTATTCCCACCCTGAATGCACAGCACTAAAATGTGACCATGATTTCCAGTCACACCATGAACACACTCAGAGCTGCTCTGCCAGCCGGGGCAGGTGATCCTGTTTCCCCACACACACCACTGCTCTTAGCTGTCTACTAAAACCCTAGGAACATTTAGAGAAGACTTGTTTAACCTTGAACTATCTGAATTTGCTCCTACATCAATGGCATTATTAAATTGCTTTCTTAGCAAGATCAGTTGATAGAGAGCAGTGCTACAGAGAGCTTCAAAACCAAACACCACGGACACTGCTGCATCATCATTTGAAAAGCATTTGATTTTGTGCTTGCACTCACACTTGAACCTGATCACTCAAACCAACTTGGGAACCACAAGACAAATAGTCTATAAGATGGAAACCTTAAAAAAAACCTTTCATTTCATTCATAATTGTTTAAAATCCTATTAAAAATACCTTCTCATTTAGTTATTAATTCACGGTAAGAAAACATTATCCTTAAACATAATTTTGAAAACATAAGATTCAACCCTTTCACCCAAAGCTCTCCATTTTCTTTTCTGTCCCTCATTCCTGCTAAGAAAAGGCATTTTTTCAAGCTAAAATTCATTTTAGGAATTCTTCTACATGTACGCAGTAACCAGAGGATCTGCAGCAACCCGTGAACCCTGGGTGTCCCTGTGGAAGTGACAGCACACTGTGCCCAGCAGTGACACCGTTCTCCAGGAAACCGACCTGCAGCCTGGGGCAATCCTGACACCTGATGGCTGCTCCTGCAAGCACCCACGGCCCGGCACAGCCAGCACGGCCCGGGCACAGCCAGCAGCAGCTCAGACACTCCTGGGCTCCCTGCAGATTGCCCCCGACTCTCACTCACCTCTCACAGAGTCCCCGACGCTCAACAAAGCCAGCTCCGTGTCCTTCTCCTCCAGCTCCAGCATCCCTGATCCTTTGGACACATCCAAACCACGGCACCACAAACACTTATCTTGTGTCCAGCATGGAATTAAAATGCTGATTCAGCCTAGAATGACAATTCCTGCATTTTTTCCATATCAAAATTGGCCTGATCACACAGGGCACATTGTGCATTTACAGACTTTGCATTTCTCCTGGGGGTTAAGGAACAGAACCACACCATTGGAAAACAATCACATTCATAATACAAACTGACTTCATACTGGTCTTACCCATTGGTTGCTTGACACTCTTGTAGTAAACCAATTCTATGGCTCAGAGATTCAATGTAAATGACAAATGCTACCAGTTGCAGGGCATACTCGCCCAAAAGGCCCTATTGACACAAGTCAAGCCTCTCTAGACCCAATATCATCTTTCCAGATGATTTCATTACAGCTGAAAGAATACTTAATTCCACCTACAAGAACGCCAAAGAAATCTTTTGAGGAAAAAATATCATTAGTACCAGAACATGTCTCAAGTACCTGTAATGTCATTTAAAAAGCACATTGCACCATGAAAGCATGTGATTTCTAGAACACTCCTTTTCATAGATACACTGCTATTGCATGAGAAATAACATTGGTCAAACAATGAGGGAAGTAGGATTTTCCATTAGAGTTACAGGTTACACAAATTCACATTCTCAAAATACCTCTAAGCACTCCAAAAGAAAACACATTTTAAATGAGAGCCTGATGGCTTATTCCAGTGTTTAAATACATTTGAAAACATTTTGTTTAGATTGAGAAAATGAAGTATAAATATGTGAGGAGAAATTTTTTCCCCATTTGGTTCAGAACAGGTTTATAAACACATACCTGACATACAAGTGTCAGAGTTAACACCCACCTGTACAAAGTGCACAAAAAGCAAAACAATCAGTCTTTGAATTTAGATCTCCCATATCTTATCCGTAAGCCTACCAGACTATTGGACAAGATAGTCCAAAGTCAAAGGTATTCTCTCCTTTCCTAAATCAGCTATAAGCCCTCAAGAGTCATTTCAACTCTGTAAAATGCTGAAAGGGCTGCAGAGCACCCAATGTCCATGGATGTCCATGCTGTGTATCTGGAGACTGCTCATTTTCCTCAGTGAGTCTGCACCATTATTGGAATAATTCTGAGGTACAGCAAAACATTCCCCACACTTGCCATGCATAAGAATTTGATATTTCTTAAAGGATGTTCTTCAGTTTAATTCTGTTTTTCTTAATTTACAGCTAGAGAACCATCTTCACTTCTGAAAAGATCTCTTTCAGATACCATTTATTCTCAACTTACATCCAGAGTTTCCAAATAAGTAACTTACAATTTCACTACATAATATCCACATTTACCTGGAAAACCATTTACTGAAACTCTACTATAAGTATTATGTTTTTCACATATTAAAATTTGCTACAAATTCAGACTCTAATTTAGCAAAAAAATTCCTGTAGTGAGAATGCAAAAGTAAGTACATCATGCATACAGTTCTAACTTTAGAAACCAAACCAAAAAAAGAAAAAATAAAGCCAAACACAAACCTTGTCACTGTAGCAGATGCTCCCTGCAGTAGATCACATTTCCTCCATTTTTTGACTAGTCGCTCTCTCTTCTTGATATTTTTGCTATTGTTTTCAAAATCCTTTCACACTGATTTGACCATTTAACTGGGATGTCAGCAGTACTGGTACCAAATGCCTCCTTCTGCTACAAATAAATTCAACCTTTCCTATGAAGTTAACATCACTTGGGTTTGTTTGCCAAAGAGTCACACCAAATATTTATATTGAATTTTGAGGTATTGATCAGCTAGTACGCTGTCACCAAATAAAGTATTTTCTTAGACCAAGCACTCTTGTTCCCAGAAAAAAAAACTGCACTGAGCAATAATACACTGCTCTGTATTAGCACAGCTCATTAAATGGCACAATATTTTACCTAATGACTTCATCTTGAGCATTTACCAAATGATTCATTTGTGTCACACACAGTACATGTCAATAAAATGTTGTCATTATTTACAGTTACACAATGAGCACACCCATAGAGGTGCCCTGCTGGCCTGGGCAGAGCATCCTGGCTCCCCACACACACCACTCCTGTGAGCTCTGACACGGCTCTTAATGCATTCAATAGAGGACAAAGCACCAGATAGATCAAAAATTAAAATAAACAATGAAAATTAACTAAATAACTTACTTAGTAAATAAAATTTAAAACCATAATTATAAAAATATCTTACAACAAAATTATACATTTTAATTATAATAATACTAATAATAATACATTATTTACTTCCATATATATAACAAATCTATAACAATATAAAAAATATATAGCAACAATATAACAAATATATAACAACAAACATACATTTTAGTTATTATAATAATACTAACAACAATATCGCATTTACTTCAAAATATATAACAAATAATTAACAAATCCATTAATACATTTTAAAAATATTTTTAGTTCATTCATTCCAAGTGTTGTTTACTATAACTTATCCTAGGTTTTGTTAAAAGTTGTTTGTCTAAACTGTAAGATATAATGTATATTTTCTTAGAAAGTTAAAACAGCTCCAATTAAAACACAGACAAACACCTATTCATGAGTAAAAAAAGATGCAGTTTGTTACATCATCAATCTCACTGAAGGTTCTGTTCTTTCTTACATTCTCTACTGCTTTTGTCTTCTACGAGTAACACAAAAGAATAGTAGTTGCTCTTAATATCACACTGTTTTAAAGTTTCTTCTCTGTTTCCTTGATATATAAATATTTAAGCCATATTATAATTACTTCCTCAAACTCTTACTACTGATCTATTAATTATATAATGGGAACCTACTAATTTTTGTAATAAATATTATTTATGGACTTCATTCAAAAGTTAATTTTGTCAGCTTCATAAATTGGGAGATCACGTGGTATTTAGACTATGAACATTTACAAAACAGTTTTTTTAACCTTGAATTAGCAGAGTTTTCCCCAATGCTCACGGCATTATTAAAATGCTTTCTTTGCAACACAATACTGCTACTGTGTCTAATATCCATCAGCTTATAAAAGGGAATGCAATGAAGACCCTCTAAGTCAAACTCCAATGACAATGAATGACCATCATCTTACAAGCATTTGATTTTGCTGTTGTAATGACACTTAAACCAGGTTACTCAAAAACAGCTCTGGAATCAGGAGATAGCAAACAGTCTAAGATGTAAAACTTAAATAAAAACAACCATTTCATTCTTAATATTAATTAATAGCTTAAATTCCTATATAAAATATCTCCTTTAGTTATGCTTTTATGTATAGGAAATGTTGGTAATTGTCCATGTCTACATCATCCAGAAAGAAACAAGTTGCTCTTTCAGGTCTGACTGCAAGTTAAGAGATTTACATCCTGGTTTGCTCCCAGGGTAGGAGTCACTCACCCACCACAGCCCTGGTTGCAGAAGGGCTCCCCTGGCACAGCTGATCCTGCCAACACCTTCTGGTGCCTCCAGAGCCTCCTCAGGCCTCCCCCTGCCCTCGGCCACGAGGCTGCTCTGCCCAGTGCCCCAGCTCAGCACTGGCCACTCACCCCAAACACTGCCAGCAACCCACTGCTGCCATGGCACCCGCCTGGCACCCCAAACACCCCAAGGGCAACAGCCCATTGTGAGCACACCAACAGCCTGGCACCCCAAACACTCCCACCACTGCTGGCTCGTGGCAACCAACTGCAGAACACAGAAATATTATTGCAATTATTGGGAGTACCACAGATTGAGGCTATTACTGCTCCCAAAGATAAAGATTCAAAACCCCATGGATTTCCTTCTGCTACCACTCTGCTCTCAGTCTCTTCATTACTCTCTGGATGCTCCTCTTCCAACTTTGTTTTCTTTTTCTGTATTAAGGGAAAAGAGGATGGCTTCTCATTCATTAGGAGCATTTGCAGAGCTAATTTCCATATAACAACTCATGATTATTGTCACCTCAATCTTACAACACTGTAAAATGGCATCTCCAATCAAATAAATTTGCTACCAACATCAATCTGCCCACTTCACTTCACAACAATCAGATTAAGATTAAGAAACCAGTATTAGAACCACTTGTTTCATCATTCCAATAGTGAGAAGAAAGAAGTCAGTTAAGAAGCTAACTGCTCAACAATTCATGTTCTATGTCAAGAGGAGAGGCACACTGCAGCTTACCTGGAAGGGTGGTTGCTGGTTACCCTAATTCATACTCACAAATAAGCTCTGAATGCTCCAAAAATGAAACACATTTTAAATGTGAGCCCAATGGCTTGTTCAAACGTATCTGAAAAATATCCCTTTGCATTAAGAAAGAGAAGTAAAAATACAGTAAGAGAAAGGGAAACATGCACCATTTCTTTCCCCATCTGGTTCAGAATAGGTATATAAACATGGACAACCTGACACACAAGTATCAGGTTTAATATACACAAGTTGCCTGGATCAACCTGCACAAAAACATAAATAAAGTCACTTTCATGTTCGACCTCTCATCTTCTGTTTAAACCAACCAGACAGTCATACTATTGGACAGGATTTAAAAGTACATCAAAGTCAAAGGTATTCTTTCCTTTCTTAAATCAGCTACGAGCCCTTGAGATTCATTTCAACTCTGTGCAATGCTGAAAGGACTGCAAAGCACTCAACATCTATGGATATCTATGCTGTGTAACTGGAGACACTGCTCATTTCCCTCAATGAGTCTGCACCATTATTGGAATCATCCTTAAGTCCAGCAAACCATTTGCCCAGTCTTTTCATGTATAAGAATCTGACCTTTCTTACCTGATAGTCTTCAGATGAGTTCTGTTTTTTCTTCATTTACAACTAAAATAATCATGTACATGTCTACCAAGACAGCATCTATTTCAGATACTATTTATTCTTAACTTAAATCCAAATAGAAGCCTATAAATTACTATTAGGCTGATTGATAATGTAAATGCCTATTCAAAGTACCTTATTTATTCTTTCGTGTTTCGGGAATTGTAACTTCAGATACACTTTTGAATTAGTAATATTCAATTCTATAGAGAGATTATAACTCTTTAGCATTCTTCTGTAGGCACAGAGCAAGCTCCAAGAACCCAAATCCAGATTAATACATAGAGAGAACACTTAGAACACCACATCCTTAATTGGGCAGAGGTACCAAGTTCCTAGAGAAAAAACCTTTAAAGGCAGCACCACAGATTACAGCATTACTGAGAAAATCCAGGTTACCACACAGAGAAGGATGTTGGTGCTACCCTCATGCAAATCCAGGGAAAATCACACTCCTGTGTCTGGATACAGCTCCTCTTCACATCTCCTTATGGACACCAGTTCTGTCCCAGATAAATACTAGTGCAAGAATATGACCCTTAAAAAAACTCCTCAGGGAGTAAAGTGCAGGTTTACATCCTATTAGCTCTTCCTCATTAAATCTCTTCTCAAATCCTGCAGTTGTCAAAACCACTTTGTTACACTCTACCTAATTTATGTAACCAGAAGCTTTCCACTTTCTTTTTTGTCCCTTGTTCCTGAAGTGAAAAGACCCTTTGTAAAGCTTAGTTTAATTTGAAAGCTGATATACACATACGTGGCAATCATACATCTTTTCAGCACCTTGACTTACAACTTGTGAACCCTTGTGAGCACTCTGTAAATAACAGCTGAGTATGAGTGCACAAATTATAGTGTTTTCTGGGACAGGCACTTGGAACGTAGGGCAATTGTGACACCTTATGGCTGTTCCTGTAATGACTACGAACATTTTAAGGGTAAACAGGTGGAAAAAAGAGAGAGTTAGGGGTTTTAAGTTCTGGTTTGGTCCCAGGGTATGAGTAACTCACCCACCACCACAGCCCTGTTTGTAGGAGAAGCTCCTCGGGACAGGCAATCCCACCAGAACCAGTTTATGCATCAAGAGCCTCCTCAGGCCTCCCTCTGCCACAAAGATGCTCTGCAGAGTGCCCTGAAAGAGCAGTCACCCCAAACATGCCCAGTAAGCCACAGTTACCATAGCAACAGACTATGACTCCAAACAGCCCTAGGAGAGCCAGGGACAGCACCTGAGTACTCCCACAGCAATATAAATGTGTTGCTACCTCCTGAACTCATCATGACAGACTTGAGTAAATCCAGTCCAGCCTCTCCTTAGGACACCTTGCCTATAAACAAAAATGAAAAAACATACAAAAATCGACTTACAAAATACCACAACAATACTCCCTTCTACAGCATTTCCAACAGGGATCTAAGACCTCTACCACACCCCTGAGACCACTACAAGTGCCCTGCCTTAGGCTCAGGATATAGATTTATCCATAATGGCCTTCAGGTGGCTCTCACCATTACCCAGAATGTCTCCAGCTGACTTAAGTCAGGCTTTCTCCTATAAAACCCTCCACTGGAGAGGGGGGCAGCTTGAGGGAAAGTGTAATAGTCTGACTATGCCACCCTCCTTTTTAAAGGTAAGTTAGAGACAGACTCTGGAAAGGAGATGTGATTTCATACTGTCTTTATCAGGCTTTTTTTTTAAAGTTTGAAATTTTATTTCACTTCACTATAGTGATTTATGTTGGAAAAGACCCTTAAGGTCATTAAGACCATTATTGATCTATGTCCTGAAGTTCTATATCTATATACTTTTCATATATTTTTAGATAAGGTGACTCTTCTGAGTACTCTGTTCTAGTGGGAAAATTTTTTCTAGTATTTAATCTAAATCTTTGGCACATTTTAAGTCTTCCTTCACTTGTCTGATTGTGTGGGGTTTATTTGGTTTTATTTTTTTTCCTCCCCCAGGCTAAACATTCCTAATTTCAAGGATCTTTGTCAGAGGGTTAAGGCCTGAAAGTGTTGTTTCATCACAAATATAAAAAAATAGAACTGGGGAGATGAAGAAGATTAAGTGAGTGTTCTTGCCTGTATTATCCAAATGTAAAAGAAATACAGAGATGAGTAGGAGTTATAACTCTACACCTGATTTGACAGAGAAGGAAGGATCTGGAGACTTAACTTTTTATTCCAATTTGGACACAAGCAGCAGTTCCTTGGCTGTGTTTTTGTAGGTTCATGCTTGACTTTCTCACTTGGCAGAAATGCATAGCTTGGTTTTTGTTTGGGGGAATGAACAGGAAAATGTATTAAACTGGGCTTATTTTAGTTGTGGAAGATGCATGTATGCCATAGTGAAACATGATGTTAGTAAAGCTCAATGAGATCTTGGACTGCCCACTTATCATTTATTCAATTACTCATAAAGTAATCAATGTTCAGAAGATCTAGAGTAACAATCTTAATTTTTGAGTTACAAAAAAAGTCAAGAAGCTTGAGTTATGTGAAGCCTGGTATTTCTGTGGTTACTTAGGATTTTTTAAATGAAATTTTGTAGACAGTACTGACTTATGTTAGCTCATAATTCTAGCCTCAGCTAGTTCTAAATCTAATGCTGAATGCAAATTAGAACCAAGTTGCATCAATTTGTAGGAACCAGAAGTAAAATACTGTTCTCTAGGCTTAGAGGAACTAATCTTTTAATTATGTGTTGTATTTATGATGATCTTCATGTTCTCCATTTTTTTCAGATCACAATGAAAGGAGGCAACAACATGGGAGTAATCCTTTAAATTGGAAGACATAGTGGCTTATGCCAGAAATGAAATAAATTTCACAGGAGAAGAAAACATTATGGCCTGGCTCATCTTACAGTGGAATCACAATGATGTTCGTAGGAGTGTGACTGACTTAAGGCAGCAAGCTGTCCCAATAGCTCAAACAAAATGGGCTCATTTTCAGACTGAATTCCTCCTGGTTCAGGCTCCCACCACTGTGTGCTGCTGAGTCTGTACTGATGGATCAAGAAATCATTAGTTATTATAAATCTGACTCAAAGTAAATCAGTATGCCTGGCAATCTGGGAACCTCCTAGACCTCCCATTGTCTTTGTGCCTCTTTGTGACTCTGAGCCCAAAAACAATATCTGGAGTTGTTTCCAGATTGCAAACCAAAGAAGCAAAGCATTCCATAGTTTTTGAGACTACAACCAGGGATGTGTGCCAAATGGCTGGTATGGCCACTCAGCACTGTGAGCCCCAGGATGTTCTGAGGTGGAAGGGCCCTACAAGGATGACAGAATCACAGGGCTGCTAGGGACCTCAGGAGATTACCCAGGTAAAACTCCTGCAGCAGGTGACACAGGGACGCATCCAGGTGGCATTGGAATGTGCCCAGAGAGGCAGACTCCATGCCCTCCCTGGGCAGTTCTTCCAGTGCTCTGCTGCTCTCCATGAAGAGAAACTCCTCCTGTTGTTGAGGTAAAACTCCTAGTGTTTTACCTTATATGGCCCATCACATCCCAACTCAGCCTGACACAGGACACCTTGAACTCTGCCAGGCTTGGGGCTGTGAGCCCTTCCTGGGGAAAGATGCCCATGCAAGTGGGTGAACTGGGATTTATTTATGGCCTAATGGCTGTCTGTCCCCTGGCATTTAATTGTCTGTTTGTCCTTCAGGATGCAGTAAATCCTATTAAAAATGACCAGTTAATATTGGCTTTTTGCATTTGTGTATTAGCTTTTGCATGTTGTTATTGATGATAAGTATTTAGACACAGTACAAATTAGAACTCTTTTTAGCTGCTTGTTAATATGATATAATCAGCTTAAGTATTGCTCATTGACACAGTAGTGTGATGAATAGAGTATCTATGTGTTGCTTATAGAAATAATAGTGTGATGAATGCATTGTACCATTGACCTTGGCAAAACATAAGCTGTGAAAAGGCTTTTGTGTAACCAAGAATGGTGTCAGGCCATCCACTGACTGACCCCTCCAAGTGATAAAGTAACTACGACACAAACCAGAACACCAGAGGACAATTAGAGAATACCATGTTAATTTTAAGGAGGACACACTAAATCCTTATTAGAGGATGTGAAACAGCAGGATGGAGGCACAAGAAATAAAATGTATTGATCTGATGCACAAGATCTCATGGGAGCATGAAGAAGCCAAACAATGGAATTCTCAAAACCTCAAAGTTTGAAAGAATGTTTGAAAAATGTATGAAACATATGAATGCAACCATATAAAGATAACATTGTCTGTATGTGTTCTTTGGCCAGGAGCACCCCAGCACTGGATTTTTGTCTCTTATTTTATCCTATATTAAGCTTTACAAAAATTCTTTATCCTGAACTCTGTTTCTCACAATCCTAAAAGTGTGGAGAATCACACTGCAAAAAGCCAGTGCCCCTGTAGAAGACAGCAGAGTCCTGCAAGAATCAATTTTATTGGAAAAAAGGCAGAGAACCCACTGCACCATACCCCTCTGGGGTCTCCCCAGAGTGTCTGGAGCACCTATATTCCTTTAATCCCAAACTCCCGGCCGCAGGGCTCCCATCCTTTCCCCAGCGGCTGAGGCACTAGAAAGGTACAGCCTTCTGCATATTCTTACCTCAACATGGACCCTCCCGCAGCGCATGACCACTAAAATTAGCTTTAAGCCCACGCCCCTGGACGAAGAAGTTAATACTCGTAAATCTATTAAGCCTGCACATTTTCCCTTGAGTTCAAAAGCTCACACTGTGCTGGGTTCTGTAACAAACGTGACCCGCACGCCCACCCTCCTAGAACCTGCCGGGGCCGTTCGGACCGAGTCGCTGTGAGGGCACTCGCAGCCCTTTCTCCCTCACACGGAAACCATCGCCGCTGACCAGCAGAGCCCTGCCCCTCACACGGAAACCATCGCCCCTGACCAGCAGAGCACTGCCCCTCACACGGAAACTATCGCCGCTGACCAGCAGAGAGAGCACTGCCCCTCACACGGAAACCATCGCCGCTGACCAGCAGAGCACTGCCCCTCACACTCCCTCACACGGAAACCATCGCTTCTGACGAGCAGAGCGCTGTCCCTCACACGGAAACCATCGCTTCTGACGAGCACTCGAGCGCTGTCCCTCACACTCCCTCACACGGAAACCGCCGCCTCTGACAAGCAGAGCGGTGTCCCTTTCCCCTCACAATGAAACCAACACCTCTGACAAGCACTGTCCCTCACGCTCCCTCACGCGGAAACCCCCGCCTCTGACCAGCAGAGCAGCGTCCTTTTCTCCTCACACGGAAACCATCGCCTCTGACCAGCAGAGCACTGTCCCTTTCTCCTCACACGGAAACTCGTCTATCAGCAGAGCACTGTCCCTTTCCCCTCACAATGAACCCATCGCCTCTGACAAGCAGAGCACTGTCCCTTTCCCCTCACAATGAACCCATCGCCTCTGACAAGCAGAGCACTATCCTCACGCCCTCCCCGCCACCGAGCACCACCCACCCTCCCGTGACGTCACGCGTCTCGCCCCACCCCGTCCGTGACGCGTCTCGCACCGCCCCTGCTCGGTGACGTCAGGCGGCGCGCGCTGCCTGCCGGGAGGCGATTGGCCGGCCGGCGGCGCGTTCCCATCGTGCCCCGCGGGACCCGTTGCGCCTCCCCCGCGGCGGCGGCGCGGCCCGAGCCCGTCCCGGCCCTTCCCGGCCCTGCCCGAGCCCCCGCGGGAGCCGCCCCGGCTCGTCCCGCCCCGCCATGCCCCCCAAGAAGCAGCAGCAGCCGGCGGGGGGCAGCAAGAAGGCGGACCAGAAGAAAAAGGAGAAGATCATCGAGGTGAGGAGGCCCAGGCCGCCGCTCCCCCGCCGCGGCCTCTCGCTGGGCCCCGCCGCTCCCTGCGGCCTCCCGGCGGCGGCGGCCCAGGGAAGGATGACGGGGCCGGAACCTCTCTGTTCCCGGGGAGGCGCTGCTTGGACCCAGCTCTGGCCGGGACAGTGCCGGGCCCGAGCTGTGTTGGGCCTGAACGCGATGTGACAACCCTGCTGTGCTGTCTCTTTTCCTCGCCCTTTCCCGTGTGCTGTGTGTGCCCGGAGTCCGGCTGGCTGGGGTGTAGGTTTGTGCTTTTGGGGGTAGGACCAGATCTCTCTAAAGATCGCTTCACACCTTAGTGATTCCTTGGTTCCTCACTCAGATTTGCGGTGGATTCTGTTAAAATTTGACCCGTGTGGCCAGGTTGAAAAAAAAATCCAAAAAACTGCTGGAGGGGTGTGTGTGTTTGTCTATGCCGTGTGTGTGAATTTATGCTGCAAATGCAACCAGAGTAGTTACAGAAATTGAAATATTTGCCTGAATGATTGGCATGAAGGATGCTGCTCAGGTGAAATACCCGTGTAATGAGTGTGTTCCTTTAAATCTGAGCTTGTGAGTTGTTGTTTTTGTGGTTTTTGGAAAGGTCATGTTAGAGCAGTTGGTCTTATGTTCTCCTGACATTGGAGTTCCTGAGGTTCTTGCTGAATGCAGCTGCCCTAGAAAAATTCTGCTTTTTATTACAAAGAAATATAGCTGAGAGGGAAAAAGCTGCCATTGATTGTTAGCAGTAGATTCTTATATAACTCAAGTAGGGATTATATTTTCCATGCTGTACTTACAGTGGAAATCAAGTGTATAAATGATTAATTTTCTTTCCCAACTAATTGTTTAGACTTCTCCAGTTAGCACCAAGTAACATAGGGAGCATGTTGTAAGTGAAACCAGCATGACTGGAAATTTGGACCTGTTTATTTTGTAATTAATTTGTAATATGCTTTTGGATTGTTAGACTTCCAAAACCATATTTGCACTGGGCTATTTTCACTGGATGAACATCTGTTACTTTTTCCTTCAAGGAGGAAAATGTTGGTATCAAATTAAACGCGTGGATAAGTTTTTAAGGCAGGTTACAAAAAAATAATTTACAGTTACAAAAAAATAATCTCTGCCTCAGCTACTCATGTGAAAGTAAGCTGGTTTGGGGTTTTTTTTGTGATTTTTTTTTTCCAGAGGTTTGGTATAGAAACTTCCCCTTAACAGTAAAGCTGAAGATACAGAGGAAGAATTGATTTAGGCAGTAAACAGAAACTTCAAGCAGTGGATTTTAGGAAGTAGAAACACCTGTCCAGATCTGATGTAGGATAAAGACTTAACTTCAAATTAGTACAGTTGAAAAAGAAAAAGCTTCCAATACTTGAAAATAAAAAGTAGCATGTCACATGTGGTAATAGAGAAGTGATGTGTGTTATATAGATGCCTGTCTGAATAGTTCAAGATAGAGGATAGAAGTAATGAGTGATTTCAGGTAGATAGAAGAGAAACCAGCAGTAATTATGGCTAATCAGTTGTCCTGTTTTCTTCAGCTGTTCTTGGGTAGTCTCCAAAACCATCTTGTCCTGCTGCCTTGAGAGGCCTGAGAGCACTGTGTCCACTCTCACACTGATACCAGGCACGAGGAGCTCTGCTGATAAAAATAAGAGCTCACACAAGGGCCATGTTCAGGAGGGTCTGCTGAAAAGGCACTTCCGAAGATGATATGAGGAGTCTGAATTTTGTGCTTACTGCTTCTTGCATTGCTTGTGTTGCTTGAGGAAACAATCTGTGTTTTGCTGAAAGCCTGAGAGGAGTGGCAAGGGTGGGGTTGTTTTGGTGATTTGTTTGGTGTTTTTTTTTATTAATATGGCTGTGTTTATCTCTTGATTTAGGACAAAACATTTGGCCTAAAGAATAAAAAAGGCGCAAAGCAGCAGAAGTTTATCAAGGCTGTGACTCACCAGGTTAAGTTTGGTCAGCAGAATCCACGTCAGGTAAGTGTTTATTGTGGAATGTTTTCCCACTGCACAGTCAAATCATCTTTCATTCTGTACACAGATGGTCAGGAACTGAGGGAGAAGTTGAGCTGTTCCTTCCCTCCTATGACTGGCACAGATCTTGCCAATAGTTGTTGTGCAGATCTTGTCTAGCTGTAATTTATATGCCTGTGTGAAGGTAGTACAGAGTATGGGGGTTTGTTGGTTTTTTTTGTTGTTGTTTGGTTGGCTTTTGTTGTGAAAAAAGAACTGCATCCCATCCAAAGTCAGCTGGTCAGGGTGAGCATTTGTCTCCACAATTCTGATGGTAGCATAATTCAGTTTAAGGTATACCTGAAATGAAATTGTAGATACTGACTGTCAGCAAAGTACAGTTGCACTTTCTTTCTCTTTTTTTCCTTTAATTCCCACCTTATTTGAGGAATAGTGAGCAGTTAAAATTAAGAGTTGTTACTAAAACTGGAATTGAAAGAAGATAGAAGTATAAACCTATATGTTCTCATTCTTCTGCTTACAGAAGTATTTATTAAAATTTTAAGTGGACACAAGTCCATCAAGTCTCCATCTATTTGGTGAACTCGGATCAAAAAACCTGAAATTTTGAGCTGTGCGTGCAAATTGGCTCTTCTGTATGATGAAATTAAATGAGATACAATGTTTACATTATACTCAGAACGCATGGATTTAATGGAAATGATCCAGGTCTCTTATTCCTAGTGCAAGCTAGCTGTTACATATTTACACAGCTTTCTGTCCTATGAATAAGCCTATAAAATAATAATATTTGCATTAGCTCAGTTCATGATGTAATGATACATTTCTTGCATAACAAGGATGAGCAAGCATGGAAAGACCAACTTGAAAAGTAAAGTTGGTATTTGGGTCATTAAATCTAATTTTTTTTTTAATTGATAAATATTCCTTGATGTCACTTCAAAAACATTGGTGTTATTCAAACAGTTCTGAAACTTGTGTATGAAATCCCTTGATCTGTCGTGTGTACAAATACCAATATGTAAAATAGCCAGCCTAAAATAATGTTATTTCTCAAATGCTGTTTGGATGTTGGATGTCAGGACCAAATCTTTAAACCTGATTTTACCTCTCTTACCTTATTAGAATAGCTTTCAGTTAGGATTGTCCCTGAGAAAGAACTCTTTAAAGCAATTTTCCTCGTGTCATGAGTTTAAAATTGAAATGCTGTTAGAGCTTTAGCTTAGATTTGGTAATAGGTCTTTTTGGGGTTTTGGGCTTTTATTTTTGTTCCTTTTTTGATTTGTTGTCGTTTCTTTGGGTTTTTTGTTTCTTATATTTTGAGTGGGGTTTTTTTTTGTTGGTTTGTTGGGGTTTTTTTTAAGACAAGCTTCATCTTGGAACATTTAGAGCTCTGAAGATAAACAAAAGCATTCCTAAAGTACAACTTTCTGTAGTTCACATATGTGAGTCTGCGTGTTATTTAAAATAGCTGTTGTAAACTTTTAGTAGGAAAACTAGCCAAGCTGCTAATTCCTTTCTAAAACAATTTGGTGTATTTTTGTCAAATTCACCATAGGAACAAGGCTCCTTTTTTAATATTACACTGTATTTTAGAAAATAGTACCCAGATCCTTGTTTGCGGTGTTAGTCTCACTGGCTTCCCATAAGGACCAGAGTGAAATAAGCACAGAATCCTTAAGGGTAGAGATGACCTCTAAGGTCCTTGAATCCAGCCATTAACCCAGCACTAAACCATGTTCCCAAGTGCCACATCCACACACTCTGAGCACTTCTAGGGATGGTGAGTCCACCAGTACTTGACCTACCCTTTCAGTGATGAAATGCTTCCTAAAATCTCATCCAAACTTTGTCTGAGACTATTGCCTCTTATCTTGTCACTTGTTACCTTGAAAAAGAGATGGAGCCCCATCTTGTTAAGTCCTCCTTTCATATCTAATCTAAGATTGTTTCTCCCATGTCCTTTCATGTGTTTTCATCCCACTTTGGTATAGACACACACCTGCTCTAGGTTATCCAAAGAAGGATGAGGCAGAGTCAGGTTTTTTTTTTGTTATACATGCGCTTTTCCTTCCCTGGATGATCTTGTTTTCCTGTGTTTGGTTCTCAGTTTAGCAATGAAACAATGTTGAGTCGATCCAAGTTGAAATAATGTTCTAAAAGCACTTCCAAATTCTATGGACAGATTTCCTGGAATTTCTACCTGTTGTATAGATCAGAAAAAAGGGGAAAGCAACTCAAGAGAAGCTTTTTTGTGCAGATCTAGTAGTTGCACTGCAAAAAGAGAATTTTCAATGCCTCTCATTGGCTTTCCTACCTGTGAAGGTGCAGTAGGGGTCACTGTGACACTGAAGGTATCTGCCAGCACCTCTCCTCTGTGGCTGATTTACTTTGCTAAAATCTTTGCTGTCCTTCATGTGGGACAGGTCAGTGCCAGTAAAATGCACCAGCTGCACACCCAAGAGCAGCAATTCTGAGCCTTGCAGGCATCACAGGTTGTTCCATTCCTGCCCTTGTAAACTGATTTTGAATGATTAACTATTTTGCAGTTTGTGTGGAGTGGGTCCTGGCATCCTGCTTTTCTGTTTATAGGTTGCTCAATCAGAAAGTGAGAAGAAATTAAAGAAAGAAGATAAGAAAAAGGAGCTACAAGAATTAAATGAGCTCTTCAAGCCTGTGGTGGCTGCACAGAAAATTAGCAAAGGTATGACTAGTTGATATATCTTTATTCAAAAACACCAGTTGTTATTTTAATGTAATAGATGTGACTGTTTCCTTCTCCACCTAGTGTGCCAAGTATTTTGTCAGTCATGACTTGACATTGTTTCGAGAAATCCTCTGGGGTCAATAGATCATCAGAATACCAAAAGCTACATTGATGTTGGTCAGCACAGCTGAAGATATTTGGCTGTGTTCTGATTCATCAATTAGCTACTTCTGGATGTGTGGCATGATTTTTGTGTGTGTGTGATGGTATTTGTTTAAAATAGCCTGTCTCCCCAGGGAAGTGTGAACATCAAAGAAAGAACATAAGATCATAACTGTTGTCTTAAAAGAAGACTTGTACTCAAATCAGAGCAGTAAATGCTTTCCAGTTACTTGTATCTGACCTCAGGATTAGCAGTAGCATTTGGTTTTGGTCTCTCTTGAATTTGGTTATTGAACAAACAAATTTGGTGATGTTACCAAGTTTTTACTGACCTATCTTCTGGAGTGTATGTGCAATAATTTTTGACAAAAGCAGTGTGATTTTCATATAAATAAAGTATATATTTTCATTCTCTACTTATCCTTGATATTCTCAGAATTTCTAATATATAACTTTTGCTTAAAAACAGTATTGAAATATAAAAACTTTGTTCACTCAGGTGCTGACCCAAAATCCGTAGTTTGTGCTTTCTTCAAGCAAGGCCAGTGCACTAAAGGAGACAAGTGCAAGTTTTCTCATGATTTGTCCTTGGAAAGGAAGTGTGAAAAACGAAGTGTCTACATTGATGCAAGAGATGAAGACCTTGAAAAAGGTATAATAGTTATAGAAAGTTACTGCTAAGCCATTCTGGTTCTGAAACTGGAATTTTAAGATTAAATGTCTTCTGTATCGTCGTTATGATCCTGGACAACAGCGACTATGGCAGTGTCATGTGTTCTGTCATACGAGTTGCAAGTTGAGCAGTATTTGACCTTTTTGCAGTTGCTGTTTCCCTCTTGAGCTCTGTAGAAGGGAAAGGGGGAAGTGCAAAGAGCAATCAGAGTTGTGTTCCGGAACTGCTACTAGTGTTTGGCCAAATGTGCCCACTTCTACATTTAGGGGTACTTGGGAATTTTTTCTGTGACTTTCTCTCCCCAGATGACTTGTTAGCTAAGTACTCTGGATTTTACTTCAAATAAAGACTAGCAGTCTTTATTTGAATTTTAGTCTCTGTCATCCTAAATGTATCTGATGGGATCCCGCAGACTCACTGCTAATGTTGTCATTGGTGATTTGCTTTTTTTGGTGGAAGCTTCTTTTAACTTTTAACACAGGTAATTTTGTATTATCTCTTTCAAGCCTCCAGTTAGATTAGCTGTATTTCTGGACATTACTCTCCAACCTTCTCTTTGGTTCAGTTGTCTTTCAGTTGTCTTCAGTTTTTCTTCTTTTCCCTTGTATACACTCAGTACTGCACAGATGGAATGGCTCATTATTGGGTGTTCAACTGAAACACACTATATGCATTTCAAAATGAAAATTTCTAGGGCTTTTTGAGGTGATTGTCTTTTGAGTGGCATAAGAAAGTTTGAAAACAGTATTTTAAGAACCTAAATTTATTTTCCCTAGTATAAGCTACCTAAAATGTAAGAATTGCATATTAAAACTGTTACTGGGCAGAAAAGCAGCTTGCTGGCAGTGTTCAGTATTTGGATTTTTCTGTGAAACCATCTGTTGTCTTTTTCTAGATACAATGGACAATTGGGATGAGAAGAAGCTGGAAGAAGTGGTAAACAAGAAGCATGGTGAGGCAGAAAAGAAAAAACCCAAAACCCAAATAGTATGTCCTCTTTTTTTTTACTTTTTTTTTTTTTTTTAATTGAGCTGTACTACAAGGAATTAAGTGCAGTGCAGTCTGGCATTAGATGTGTATTATCATGATGTAAAAATTTAGAATGGGATATTATAATTATAATAATGTTCTGAGTAGACGGCTGGCCTGATAGTATTTCTTGTAATATCTTTAAAAATTAAAAAACCAAAACCACAAAGAAAACCACAACCCAACAGCTCTTTTCAGTCCATAAAAAGTTTTCTCATGTACATTACAAATGGATAGTAGGTGAAGTGCTTTATAGAAATGCTCAAGGTTTCAGCAGCCTATCTAATACATCCTAATTGCTTAGAAAATCTAAGTATTGTGATTAGTGAAGTCTGTTATTGCAGTGACTGTGATATTGGCTTATCTATGTACTGGGTGACATACAAGCATTATAAACTTTTACATTTTCACCTAATTTATGAATTGAGACTAATTAGTAATTCCTGGGCTCTAAGTTAAACAATATTTTTTAGTTCTGCACTAAATGGCATAATAGGTTAATCCGTTTTTCATTCTTTGGGACTATTTCACCTCATTTTTAATACCAAGTAATTAAATAGCCTGTTGGTACAGCCTAAATTTGCAAAAGTTAAACATTACTGTGGCTAAATATAAACTATGAATTGCTTGTTAAAGGTCCTCAGATGGCATCTTTACCTCAGGATCCAGAGCTGGAAGGTTTAACAACATGTGAGGCAAATGCAGTTTGTGTTGTTGAAAACTGCACCAATGTTGGTGAGCAGAAAGAGATGTGCTGCTGGTTCTACAGAAGTGCAGAGTTGCCAATCTCGTGTCATCTTGTCTTTTTTTGATTGGGATCATATTGAGGGAGGCTGTTGAGCACATGAGTTTTAGATACTCAGTTGCACTACTTTGTCTACTGTTTTTAGTAGCAATGCATTTCACGTGTTCCTTCTGTTCTGGGCACAGCTGAGTTGGACTGACTTTCTGACATGGAGTGTAAAATGCTGGGGATGGAAAGAGGTCAGAGTGCTAACCACTGTTTCTGTACAGGTCTGCAAATACTTCCTTGATGCTATTGAAAACAACAAATATGGATGGTTTTGGGTCTGTCCAGGTGGAGGAGACAACTGTATGTATCGCCATGCCCTCCCTCCAGGCTTTGTATTAAAAAAAGACAAAAAGAAGGAAGAAAAGCAAGATGAAATTTCATTAGAAGATCTAATAGAAAAAGAGGTGAAGTTGTTAGACATCTTTTGTGGTAGTTGTTTTCATTCCTCTGAAGGGACAAGTGAAAAATTTGCTGATTTATAATAAAAATCTGTTAGATGTTTTTAGAGCTGTATGAGCTGGGGCAAAGGATGCATAGCATTGATTCATGGTTTTGTTTAGAAACTATTACTTAGTGAATAGAATTAACTATAGCTGCATGCTCAGTGCAGCTGTTGCTTACCCTTTTTTTGGAGGCTTCTATTTCTTAACTGCTATTTCCCATTTATCCATTACAACTGCTTTTCTCATCCCCAGCTCAGTGTCTCCTTAGTTCTCCCTCAACTCTCTAATGAGGCACTAACACCAAGAGCACAAGGCCTTCTGAAGGTGTTGCTGCTCTGCTCCTTTCTGTCACCATTTCTTGGCAGTGTCACTTGAGCACAGCTGAGCTCTTGCCTTTCCTTTATTTCCCCTCCACTTTTCTTATTTATTTTCATTCCTGCTCATCTCCCTAACTGGAAAATCCCATATTGAGTCAAATGTTAAGAAGGTGGTGCATGTTTAACAGTGTAAGAGTCTCAAGAGGGACTTGGAAAGAAATGTTTTCAATTAGTTTCTAGAAAAGAGTAGTTAAATATCCAATTTGTTAGAGCCTTTGGAAAGAATTTCTAGCATTAATCAGTCTCTTCTCTGGACAGCGTGCTGCCTTAGGACCAAATGTTACCAAAATTACTCTAGAGTGTTTTATTGCATGGAAGAGAAGAAAAAGACAAGAAAAAATTGATAAGGCTGAGCAAGATATGGAGAGGAGGAAAGCAGATTTTAAAGCTGGCAAAGCATTGGTGGTAAGTTTTACAATCCAATTCTTAGTTTAAGAAGAGTGAGTAAATAAAGTTTTGTGAAGAGGTAGCTGGCCTGAAATAGTTTTGCTTATTATTATTGTGTGTCATTTTTGTTTCCTTTTTTTGTGGTTTGTGTGTGGTTTTTTGTAAGCAGCATAAATTGCATGAAGTGATAACTGAAGGTTTTTTTTCTGTGAATAGATCAGTGGACGTGAAGTGTTTGAGTTCCGGCCAGAGTTGGTTGATGCAGACGATGAAGAAGCAGATGACACCCGTTATGTTCAAGGAGCAGGAGATGATGATGAGGTAAAGGAAACAGGATTAAATCAAGGGATAATTTAGTTTCATTCAAGTTTGAAAACCCTTACAATGAAATTAATAGGTTTGGTTTTCGATACTGCCACAGAGTATATTTCATCAGAAGGTTCCTGTTGAAGGTGACAAACGTTGTAGAAATCTTGCAGAAGTGAGGATTTTTGAGGAAAAGTAATTAATGCAGAGCATCTTGGTTTATTTTCCAGACAGAAGACCCTGTGTGCATAAATGATGTAGATTTGAACCTGTATGTCCCCAAGGCAGTAGAGGAGACTGGTATTACAGTGGCTAGTCCAGAGCGATTCAGCACATACGCTTCAGTAGAAAAAGACGGTAAGTTGTTATTTTTTCCAGCCTGTTTTCATAGTTGATTATCCAGCCTTGCATGTTAACCAGGTACATTCAATTTGGCCAATATACATCTGTGTGAATTTCAAATAAAGTAGCTTCTTCATAGTTTCAAAATTTAAAAGCATGTTTAGTAGGATTGTGAATTCAGTTGGTGAATAAGAAACTTGTGACACTGAAATGCCTAAGAATTATGTTTATTTTCAGATAATAAATTAAATGAAGCTTCTGGTGGTGATATAAACAGCAGCGAGCAAAATGATTTAGATGAAGATAATGATGGAGATGGGGAACTGGAAAATGGAGTCATTGATGCAGTTCCAGTTGATGAAAATCTCTTTACTGGAGAGGACTTGGATGAACTAGAAGAAGAACTAAACACTCTAGATTTAGAAGAATGAACTAAAAAGCTCCAGTGAGGAATTAAACCTATGTGAAAACTGACTACATTTTTTCTCCTTTTTGAATAGAATTCTGAAACAAGATGTTTATGGTTATGCAGCTGAATATGATGGGCACGTGATATACCAGGAATGTTTTCCTTCAATCTCATCTACTCCAGTCTTGGCTATGCTCACAGTAAAACGTTCAGAGTAGTGCAGAATTACCCGACAGCTGAATTTGCAGACAGTGAGATTTAAACTTCCAGCTAAGAGTAGGAAGTGTAACTGCTTTGCCAGTATGCAAGTGGGCAATTTGACATCAGGTACAGTACAAAAATCCAAGTATACATTCTTCACAAAAAAACCCACATTTTTATTAGTGATTGTGTTGATTTAGAAACTGCCTGAAGTGGTTTCTAGGCAGGGTACACTAATGGAGCTGATGCAGATTATGCTTCTTTAAGTGGTGATTAGCTTTATTTGATCAGCTGGATACTGAAGATTGTGAACTGATATTTCATACAATACCAGTACGGTGCCCTCTGTTTAAAAATGTTTTAAACTTTCCCACCACCTTTTGCCAATAAATCTGTAAATAAAAATCATCAACTTTAAAATACCTGTGTTGATTTTTCTCTGCTAAGTAAGGATATCATACCAAACTGTTAAGAGCTGGATTTTCTAATAGTGGTAGATGTTTTTCTCTGCAGTCTTGATACAGAAGTGATGATGTTGGCTTCAGTTACATTTGGGCTACCTGCCATTGCAGTTTTTTTGTCTACTCTTGATGCAGTGTAAAATTCAGCAACCAGCTTTTCTCCCTTGCTGTTCTTATTCCCTGCCCACCCATTAACTGATGTAATGCCTGCTGTACATCACTGACTGCTATTCCAGCCTCATTCTCTCCCCACTGTCTTTTGTAGATTAGTGAAGACCTCAGGCTCTGCAGAGCAGGGATGTTACAGTCCAAAACATGCCTGTCATCCCTTTGGTGTCCTCTAAATAAGAGGAAGTTGTACAGGGGTAAGTTGCCTCAGGTGCTGTACCCTGCAGACTGCACTTCATGCAAGTCAGTGTGTCCTTTTCCAGGGGACTGAGTGTCTGCCACAAAGATTTCTCAGCAGTGGTGCTTTTCCAGGGGGCTGCTCCTCCTTGCCATACTCCCTGTGGTGTCTGCCACACTCCTGTACTGATGATACCCTTTGTATTGATTTTTCTAAAGCTCTTAAATCACTACTTCCAGAGCAGTAGGAGGTATGGCATTGTTAGTGAGTTTTCCCAAACTGCTTTTGGGTGGTAATACTAGCTTTACTGATTATTTCTGGCACTGCTGAATTGACTCTTGTATCTTGAATGCTATTTCTAAAATAGCAGACTTAGAATTGTTGGCCTTTTTTTGGGATCTTTGTGGAATTCCTTTTTTCCTGTAGGAGCAAGAAGCAGTGCTTGGGAGAAAGAGGCCTACTGAAATTGACTTCTAAATGTAAGTGTTTAAGGAAAAGCTGCACTATCAAATATAAATATTTATTTATGCAGATTTTTCTCCTGTGGCCATAAATAAACAGAGTTGATGGATTATTGTATTATACTGGCCAGCAATAGAATACCTGGCTATCAGGACACTTAAGAATGCAATTCATTTGAATGTATGTTGCATAATTTTCAAAGTTGTATATTTTAAATGGGAATAAAAGTAATTTAATCATTATCAAGGAAGAAAATGGCTATGTTTTGTGTCTTAGGTGTTGGTTTATTGTAAACAATACTCATTTGATAATACATATCTGTTCCACAGTTGTAAATAACTTAAATCTTTGCCAACAATGTCAGGGTGACTCATTAATTTCAGCTAATAGAACCCTGATGGATAGGCAGAGAGTGCCTCTGTGCCCTTTTGGGTTTAAAAGGATGGTTGTGGTGCACAACTCCTTTGTACAGATGTCATTTAAACATTCAGTCACTTTGCATAACACTGAAACCCACTGAACATCTGTAAGCTAGCTGAAGAAAACCTGATTTTCCTAGGCAGTAGCTGCTGACAGATGACTTCAGGTGGGCAGGGAACAATAGCTGGCTGTCCCTGTTTGGTTTTCATTCTTGTTTCCTCTCCACTTACTCTGGCACAGCTCCTGGCTGGGCTTCCTGTGGCCAGATTTCCCACCATGAAAGCAGGGTGACTGTTCTTCAGGAGCCCTTTGTCAGGGCAGCATTCAGACTTGTGAGCTGGGGAACCCTGTGCTGCTACACGTTCCTTCTGCTTTCATAGGGGCTGCTGGAAGTTCTTCATCTTCTCATTTGAAGAACCTTGCATTTGTAGCTAATGGGGTTTCAGTCAATAAATGCTCAGTTGGAAATGAATGCCAAGGCATTGCTTGGGGTAGATGAATTATTGATGTTCAGGAAATGAGCAGTGATAGAAGGGAGTTCACTTGGATGTGACGTCACTAAGTTCTTCTTACTGATGCACATTTCCTGTGATAAATTACTGAGAATTCCTCTGAAATTTCCTCTGAAATTACTCTGATAAAAGTCAATGAGTCACTTCTGGAAAATGAGATATAATCTCAATGCAAAAATAATGGTATCTTCGTTTCAGTGGTTACCCAGTCTGTATGGGTCAAAAGTGCAGTATTTCACTGTTCTAAAGAGCAGGCAGGCTCAGTGCAGGACCCTGCTGTGCTTACATCAGGCTGTAAAGCATCATAAGCCAGGTCAGAAACACCTTTGCAATAAACTTACTTTCTATCCCTTACAGCCTGGGCCAGTGTTTATATCACCCTGTGTTGCTCCTAACTGACATGAGCACTAGGTGAGAAATGCAGCTGTGGCCTGAGCAACTCTTGAGGGAGCACACTGGTGTAGCACTGCCTTGAAAACACCTTTGGTACTGGCCATGTGTGTGGGTAAAACCAGTTAAAGGTGCTGCAGTAAGCCCATGCCTTTGCTTCCTGGCATTTGCTGTTGTGGGAGTAGAGTGTTGGTTGGTTTTCAGTTTTGGTGTTTGTTAAAATCCCATTTCAGTCACACACACAGACTGCTTGGACTGCTGAAACTGGTTAGCTTTAAATTCTTTGAAGTTCTGGGAGTTTTTTGAAGCCTGTGTGATTAAATTTTATGCTTGCCACTGCTTTGTTACTCACAGCTCCCTACATTTTTTTGTAATGAACACTGTTCACAAAGGCCTGGAAAAATATTTAGAATTAACTACCAAGACTGACCTTAAACATTACATTATCTATGAGTTGTTTGTAATAGAAGTGTTGCCATTTCTTTATGGAAAGTGCTCCCCAACTGTTTTTATCAAGAGGAGGTTTTATTATTGATAAAACTTCAGACCAAGCAGTGGTACTTAACTTGGCAATTTAGTACTCTCATAATAGATTATGTTTGTTTAATGTGTTGGTTACAGAAAGAATGTACACATTCAAATCAGTATGTTTTTATTAATGTTTTCTTTCACAGTTTAGTTGGATGGAGAATAATAGCTGTCAAAAACTGTGTTCTGAATGCTGAAATCAAGACATTCTGAATGCTAAATTCTAATTCTTTTGCAATGCTAATGCCCCTTTTAAAAATTACCTGAATATAGTAAGTAATGCAGGCTTAATTTTGGTAAGCTTATATATCTTGCACATAACATGCTTGGAGGTTTATAAACATCAGTAGTTATCGCTGTTCCATGTGCTGCTTTGTAAAAACCTACTAAAACTGCAGAGTGTTGAAGCAGCTAAACTAAAAATCTTACAAGATTAGGCCTTTGTTTTCCTCACAGTGAAATTATTACAGCCCTAAACTGAGATTAAGGGATTGTTCTCATATGCAAATTTCACATACATATTCACCTGAAGTGTCTCAGGAGCAATTACCCCCTGAATAAGAATATGAATAAGAATATGAATAAGAATATGAATAAGAATATGAATAAGAATATGAATAAGAATTGGAAGAGAACTGGAAAAATGAGATGTGGGAAGGGCAGAGGAGCTGCAGAAACCCATTGACAGCAGCGGTGATGCATCAGACCAAGGGACTGTTTATGACACTCCCAAAATGAGACACCTGAGGAACAAAGAGGTGGGAGAAGAACAGGCCTTTGCACTGCTCAGGAGCACTTCTTTTACAGAGCTTCCAACAATTCCTAATCTGGAACATTTCCTCTGCTAGATGGAGCCTTTCTCCAGAGCACATTCCCTCTTTCCCTCTTGAATCCCTCGTCTTTCCAACTTTAGGAAACTCAGAAGTTCCACACCTCTTACATCTTGTTTGGAACATAACTCCTGCTGGCTTGGGTTCTTCCAGGAAGCCATATCCTGTGCTTTGCTTTGACTTAATGCCAAATAGAGAAGGGTGGTGTAAAAAGAGAAGCTGGTGTATTTCACTTGTGAAAACCACAAAATCTTGATGTCCTTCAGTGCTAGAAACAGGGTTTTTTTCAAAATTAAAAGCTTTCTCTTGACATACTTGATTTTTTGCTATAAATGGGCTTCTAATAAGCAGAATCTTTTGTGAAGCAAATGCTTCATGAATGAGGCATTTGAATGAAGTCTTTACTTCTGGTTAGGTACCAGGTGTATTTTTTGGAGCTGTGATCACTTAAAGTGCTTTCACTATGATATGTGCACATGACCCCTTTCTTTTTCCCCCACACTGCTATTGCAGGCTTGGAAGTGACCTTGGCTTTGCCTGTCACACTTACTTCTTCCTTTCAATGGATGCTCTGTCTTTTTACAGAGAGCAGCTGTTGTTGGTGTTAGCAATAAGGCCAAGATGTTTTATTCATTTATGATGTTAGAGCCCTAATATGTGACCACAATAGGCTCCTTCATAGCACACTGTTGAAATGAATGCCAAAAATAATCAGTTCTTTCAATCATAAAATAGCAGCAGCAGCATCTCATCTGTGTTTAGGAAAAGAGACCTTGGAGGTAATCTCTTTATCTTACATTTGTGGTTGAAAATGTAGTGTTATAATACATTTGGACCTAAATTTGAGCAAGGCTGGCTTAAAACTTTGGGTAAGTCAGGGAATGCCTCTGTCAGACTTCAGAAATGAGACAGACTCCTAAATTAAAGAAAGAAACCATGGAAAAGAAAGCATCTCAGCTTTCCTTTAGAAAAGGAAAAAAACAGAAGCATCTCTTTCCTGAAGGAAAGAGATGAACAAATGGTTTTGCCTTGGGAGCCTTGTATAGTAATGTTCTTTATACCATCAGCCATTAGGGAAATGTTCTGTGGAGGCTGCATCCTCGGGCCTGTGCTTGAATGAAACTGTCTATCAGCACATGATATGGATGTAGCACATCTCCTGCAGGAAATCAGATTATCATTTTTATTTCTCAGGCCTCTACATTACATTTTGACAGGATTGCTCTTCTAGGAGAATTTTTGTCCTCTTTGTGTTACACCTCCACTTCTGTTTCATTCCTTGGTTTCCCTTCTTGGGCTCTGAACACAAGAGATGGGATCAAAGAGGATGTGGTAGTTTGGTCACTGTTTTCTATGAATCTTAGTGATCTCTGACCTTACAGGTACTTTAGTTCTTTCATTTGGGAATAGTAGACTGCTTCAGAAAAAATTGACTTCCACTTCAGAAATTTCATAGTTGCAACTTAATGCCTCCTTAAAATCAGACAACAGCCAAGTTTCTAGGTAAGAAACCTTTAATCTTCATTCTTCATCACTTTCTTTTGCTGTCTTCTCCCTCTGCTGAGTATAAACACAGGGGAAGGGAGACTCTTCTGACTGACCGCTCTAATCCATATCAGCTAGCCCAGCAGTCCTTTGGAGGCAGCTGCTGCCTTCTCCCTGTGGCCCCCTGGAGCAGGCATGGTGTCCTCAGCAGTGTGCTTCCCTAAGGTGACTCCAAACACTTCAGGGGTTTGTTTATCAAATGGAGACAAGGAGGATTAGGAAAGCTGGTCAGAAGGGGTAGAGTAAAAATTACAAGGCTGACAGACTGAAGTCAAAATTAGAGGGAATTATAAACTGTAAGGGTCTCACTGTTGTGAGCTATTGAATAAGCACCTGGAAGGTGGCAGAGCTGTGCTTGGTCAGCACTATCAGCCCTACACCATGAGCTCTCCAGTCATTTTCCTGTCAATGGAAGTCTGTATTCTGTACATGGCAGTTCCCACACAGTGCCTTCCACACAGAAATACCAAGTTCCAGTCCCGCACAACACTTGCTGTACATGAATAATTGCCCATTCTTTGTATGTATGGGCAGCCAGGACCAGTGGAATGAGGAATCTTCCCCCAAGAGGGCAAAAAGAGAAAAGCTTAAATGTTCTCTTTATTCAGGGCATGGACATGTCTGTAGTTTCCACCACTGATAACTGTCAGCATTAACTTCTATTTGATAGATGCAAAAATAGTTCTTTGACCAGCAGTGCCCAGCTGGGAGTCTGCTGGAGTGACCCCTGGCAATGACAGGCTGATGGCTTAGAAGCAAATAGTACAAATTTGAAAACACACCAAACCCCCAGCCCTCACTGCCCTGGCCAAACCCTCCTTTAGAATGGATAAAGGTCTGATTGTGTCTTGGTCTATGTTTAGTTTTATTCCTTGAGGGAAGTTTGTGTTATGTTACTCAGCAATGGCATAGTTACAAATGTACACTGTTTTATAGATAAATAAGAACATGCTTTGGTTTAATATTCATGGCAGACAGGACAGTATTCCTTGGCCACAGTGGGTCAAAAGAGCATGGCTTCACGGTGAGGGGGACTTGGGGTTCTTTGGGGAGAAAGGGGCATTTCTGCTGAGGGAAGAGGGAGGAAGTTTGAACTCTGGGGCATGCTGTAAGGTGGTAAGGTGTCTTCTGAAGGCAAGAGGCTGGAGCTGATGCCTGAGCTGGTGTGTCAATGTGGAGAATGGCTGAGCTCAAACACTTGAAATGTTTCTTGAGGGACGAGGGGAAGGAAATATCTCTCTCAGTGTCAGTTCATGTTATTACCATCTTTTAGTGCTTTTGTATTTGAGTAAAAGAATATTCAGAGTATTGGTTACAAAGGAGCTTGTCTCTGTTCCTCCACTGCCTTTCAATCCTACTTGCTCTGCATCCTGTTATTTTTTTGTTGTCTAAGTCTTCAACACATTTAAAGTCTGAGCTTGTTACTTACTAAGCACAGAGCAGCCTGAAGAATTATTCCTTTCCCAGGGAATTTGAAAGTTTTAAACTTGTTTTTGTTCCATATCCTTCAGCAGGAATGTGGAAGCATTATTGCAATGCAGGAGCACTGGAGGACAGATGCTTCAAGGCAGATGTGGCATTATGTGCCTGGAATGATCAGTTAAAAAACCAACAGACTGCTCTGTGAGTCTGAGCCTTGTTAGATTCCTTTGAAAATGCATGATGAAAAACACCATATTACAAATCAGAAAGTTAATAGAAAAAACTAGAAAAAAGTTTGGGGGAAAGATTCAGAAGTTGTACATTTGTACTAAATAGGAGATGATTTGCACTAAAGACAGGGGTAACAATATCTCAGAGATACAACAGGAAGTAGTGGTCTCTGGTATTTCTGTATAGCCAGAAGCAGTCAAGAATGTAAGAAACCTAGGAAATGCCTCTTGTCATCTGGAAATTTTCCATAAATGGAAAAAAACTAGAAAGTGACCCTCTTCTGTGCCTATAGAGCCTGTGTGAGGGGAAGTGCTCTGTTTCACTCTGTCCCAGCAGAATAGTGGTCCACAAGAATTTCTGCCAGACATAGGCACTTCCACTTTCTAAATAAAACCTGGGTGCACACTTGCCATGGATGATGGACTCAGCAGAAATGACAGTATCTAAAATAGTAAGACAACAGTGGCAGTCAAAAGAAGAAAAAGGAAGATACTAAGATAATGGTAGAATAAAGAAATCTCTTCCTCACCTTCAGGGAACTGCATAAAAGCAGCATGTTGTGAATGTAAAAAGGTAGAATTAAAATTCATGGCATCCACCAAGCAATGGACCTTCCTTCCAGAAAAGGAAGCAAGAAGTGGAGGAGAGAGTGATGAAGAGATGGGAGGAATGATTCTTTGTTTAATCAAGTACTGTTAGCACTCCAGTATTCATTGTGACTGTTGTGTGTTTGCAAGCTTTGCTGGATACAGAAGGGTGGATCAGGAAGAAGTGCAGCTCCAGGTGCAGTTCTGTGTGATAGAATTGGCCTGTAAGGGAACAATCACTGCAGGAGTAACTCACATGGGAGCTGGAGCTTTCCATCTCATGGGCTGCACAGCTGCTGTGCCAGGCCAGGCATTTCAGTGGGAAGGCAGAAGCAGAAGTACAGAACTTTCATTCACAACACACATATTCCATGGGAGACAAGTGCACAGCCTGCTGATCTCAATGCTTCATCTCTTTTCCCACTCTAGGGGCACAAAGCCAGTTCCATCACACTTTTGAGATTAGCAAATTCTCCCCCTCTCCTTCTAAAAAGCATTCCTGAGACCTTTCCCACCGGAAGACCTAAGAGCTCCATATTTCCATGGTTCTCTCCTGGGAGTTCCATCACTGTGATTACCAAAGAGCACTGGGATAGGTGTGGTGACTTCCCTCTGGGCTGGTGTGTTCCCACACCCTCTTCCTTAACAGAGCAGAGTGGAATTTTGCTTTTTGTCTCTATTACATCTTCTATATGCACACATATTATGAAAATATTTTCAGAGAGATGGTGCAGAGATATTATGGAGCTTGGGTTTTGGGTTTTTTCCTGATCCATTTCTCCCTTATTGCATTATTTCCTGTCCAAGTTGTTGTTTTTTTTTTTCCTAGGGGGGAAGTACCTTTTAAAAATATCTTTTAAAAATATCTAAGTCTTTGGGGGTGTTACTGAGCAGCATCTGGATTTGTTTGGTAATCTGCTGAAGTGCTTTGTGAAGCAAGAACTGAGTCACATGTGATTTATAATGACCAACTTTTCAGACTAAAGAAATACGAATCCTTGGGTAAATCAAGCAGCACTGTCCCTGAATTTGGTGCTATGAAGTTCTAGTGTTAAAAAAAAGGCCTGGTGAGTAATGAGCACTCTATAAAACACAAAAAGGGTATTGCAGAAAGACTTTGACTAACGCTGCAGTAATACAGCTATCAGTATTGAGCAAATCAGAAAAAAACCTGGTACAGCTCACTTCCTTTTGATGTGGGAGATCTCAGACTCCGTGCTAGGAGCTGCTTCAACAAATGTAGCCGTACCCTTGTTGTGAAAACATTGCCCCATAGCCCCGGGCTAAGGACAGCTTTTGCTAACAGAATGAGATGTGGCTGATGTGAATTGCTCATACAGCAAATCAAGCCTAAACATCTCTACTGGTTTCCTCGTGTTTCACCCCTTAATGCTTCGACAGTTTTCAGATGTAGTGTTTGATTTTTCTCAGTGGATATCAAAGATAATATTAAACAAAATAGAAATAAAAAAGGCACAAAAGCAAACCAAAGCAAACTAATATGTGAAGTCCATCTTTTACTTTGTTTTCTATGGCCTTGTTAGAAACTGAGTTACTTCTTGAAAGGTCTGTTCGGAGCTGTTAAGCCTCTTGAAAAGTCCAAATGTCTGGATGGCAGGAGAGCAAAATATTTACTAAAACTCTCACATTGGTGAAGGCTTTTCTGGTCATCTCCATGAACAAATGAGTGGTGATCCTTTCTTTGCTTCAGAAATTCATTCTGCTGGTACTGTAAAGCACTGAATCCACTTAGAGGCTGAGGTTTATTGCTTACATACAGGACCCCTTGCTGCCCCTTTAAAGTGGACCAATGGTTTGCACTTTCTACTGAATTGGGGCACTTTGTCCATTTCTTGCTGCTGTTTTTCATGTCATGAGGTGGAGACTCAAAGGAAAACATTCTGAAATGCTCTATATTACAGGCTGGACACTCTGGAATAGCAAAAAAATAATACCTGCCTACCAAAAGTGCTTTGCATCTTGCAAAATTTAATTCAGCTGCATTAACAGCTCATTGTCTGAGTAAAAACTAACGAGACCAGTAACTTGTAACAGAAATATGAGTTTGAGCTGTTGGACAGAGTTGGAGTCTTTAGACTCCTATCAATTCCAAAATAATTGCATTCTGTTTTGAATACAGACAAAAAGTTTGGTGGCTTAGAAGGAATCCGGGTCCTGCCCACTTCTCAGTTGTTGGTTTTCACCACTGGATTATCTTAGCCTGAGAACTACAGGTAACAAGTAAATATGGGAACACATAATTAACTTGTTTACATTCTGCCCTATGATCTCATTGGCTGCTCCTTATCTATTTGTTAGTCATGCTGAGAACTGAACCAACTAGGAAAGAAAATCACATCCTGCTGCTCTACAGAAACAGCAAAGCCTGGGTTTGACTTTCACCCCTCTGTCCAGGATTCTGTCAGACAGATACCTCAATACCTCTGTCAGGTACCCTGTCAGCCAGGGTAGCTCCTTGCTTGCATCGATTCCAATCACTCAGCCTCTCCTGCAACACAAAGCACTTTCCCTCATTTCCAGTAAGATTGGCTTTGATTAGAAGTGTATCCCAAGCCCGTACACTCCATTTTCTTTTCCCACGTGGAGGCTGGGGGCTGTGATGCCATATAGGGAGCTGTGGCTCGCCTCTGGGGCTGTCTAGACTGCTTGACTCCGATCGTGTTGGGAATTAGGGCCAGACAGCAGCGCCGCCGCTTCCGCCGGCAGCCGTGACTCAGTCCCTGGGAGCCGGGCGCTGCTGAGTCAGGGCAGCGGGAGGAGACCTCACCTTGGACAGCCCAAGGGGGCACGGAACAGGCACCGAACAGCTGCGAAACAACAACCCTCTAGGAGGGAGAAAAGCCTTTGGGGTGAGGGATGAGTGCCCCTGACTCTGAGCCGCTCCTACGGACTGGCTTTGCAATTTCCGACAATAAGAAGTGCTGCACAGCCAGTCCCTAGGAAGCCAAAATTGATCATTTGGTAACAAAAAATAAATTCTAGTGTCTTAAAGATAATTTATCCTTCACTGCTTGTGTGATGTTGTGAGGTTTTACAGTCCCTAGGAAGCCAAATTTGATCATTTGGTTTAAAAAAAATCTAGTGTCTTAAAGATAACTTACCCATTACTGCTTGTGTGACGTTGTGAGGTTATGCAATCAAGTAGAGAAAATCAATCCTCCTTTTCCCTAAGTTACTTACTGATCAAAGTGCTCATCAACCATTCTTTTAGTTTATTGCCCTATTTACTAGAGTTTGGAAACTTATTAACTCATCTGCAGTTTTGCTTTGATCAAGTCTGTAGTACCAAAGCTCTGAGATAAGTCAGTAAATAACAATAAAAGTAATGTGGAGGTTTTGTTTGTTTGGTTGGGTTTGTTTTTTTTTTTAACCTGTTGAGGCAGCAAAGTTAGAAAAACTAGCAACAAGTATCAAGTTTATGTATAGGAACTGCCCTTTTTGATAGAATTTTTAAGGAGCCTTCTTGAAGAAATTATAATTAATAGCCAGGCTTCCTGAAGAAATGGAAATTAATAGTAAGAACAAGTGAATGGAACACAGGAGTAGCTGGTGGTTCTTTGGGTTTTCCTCTGCTTATTGTGGAAATTTTTTTTTTTTTTTTGGGATTCCTGTTAAACTAATTTGGCCCCTTGGTTAATATGTATGGGGTATTTTTAACTTTTATTTAAGGCTTGAAACATCATTATTTGTTCTGTCGCTTTTTATCATGCTCACAATGAGGAAAGCAAAAAGTTTAGACTTTTGGTGGCAATAAACTCCAGTCCTGTTATGTTGCACAAATTAATATTCTGAACTAATATTTGCTCTTTGTAGGTGTTCAGCATGTTTTCTTTTACCTGAGATGCTGCTATACTCAGCGGACGTTGAACTCTTCTACGGGCTGAGGAGGAGGACAAGGCGGCAGCTGACTGAGCCAGGATGATAGTGCTAAAATGTTATTAGTGAGAGATGATACAAGAGCTACAAAGTGCAACTGAAGGGATTGGAGCTTCACTGGGTGGTTCTTCCTTAGCTGGGCAGTGCAGGGGTGCAACAGTAACAGAGACCTCCATCAGGAAGGATTTCCAGCTTCCCTCTTCCCCGCCTTGCCCCTGCTGCTCGGCATTCCTGTGGCTGGGGAGATGCTGGGATTCTGAGATTTAAACTTCATTTAATAGCCTATGTGTTGGAAAATCAGGCTTGTTGTTTTGTTTTTGTTTTTTTTTTTTTTCCTCCATGGCTGGGTCCACACTCTTTGCTTAGCAGCTTTCCTGAAGGACTTGTTCAGAAAGGCTTCACCAAACAGACTTGGTAAGGTCAGGCACGGATGTGGCTTGGGCTGGAAGGGAGCTTTAAGACCATCTCATCCCACCCCCTGCCATGGGCAGGGACTCCTTCTACTATCCCAGGTTGCTCCAAGTCCCTCCACCCTGGCCCCGAACACTTCGAGGGATGGGGCTGCCACATCTTCTCTGGGCAACCTGTGCCAGGGCTTCATCAGCATCACAAGAAAGAATTTCCTTGCCCTTGCTCCAGCCTTCGGGCCGAGATAAGAGCGGGATGCCTGGAGCGAGGGCAGCTCCGGGGCCGGAGTTCCGCGGGTGCCGCGCAGCGCCAGCCCCGGGCGGTGCCGGGCTGTGCCGGCCGCTCCCGGCGGAAGAGAGCGGCGGCCCGGGCGCGGAGCGGCCAGGGCCCGCCCCCGGCACCACATGATGCCGCCTCTCCTTCCTGCCGCCCCCGTCCCGGCCAGAAAGGGGAAGTGACTGCGCTCCGCTCCCCGCCCCGCCGCGGGAAACGCGGGGCCGGCGCGTCCCGGCAGAGCCGCGCCCGCGGAGCAGCGCGGCCGGGCCATGGCGCGCCTGGCCACGATGCTGGTCCTGCTGGGCGCCGCGCTGGCCCCGGGCAGCGCCTTCAACCTGGACGTGGAGCGCCCGGCCGTCTACTCGGGCCCGGCGGGCAGCTACTTCGGCTTCGCCGTGGACTTCTTCGCCCCCGACCCGTTCTCGTAAGTGCGCGTCCCGCCCCGCCCCGTCCTGCCCCGCCGAGCCGCTCCCCGCGGCGCCCAGCCCGGAGCGGCGCTGTCCCGGCCGAGAGCCGGGCGGAGGATGCGGAGCTGCCCCCGCTCCCTCGGCAGCCGAGCCGGTGCCCGGCGGGCCGGGGCGGCTCTCGGAGGGGACGCGGCTTTGCTCAGGCCCCGGAGCGGGGATGGAGCCGGTGCCGGCCCCGGCGGTGCCCGGCGGGGACCGCTCCGCATCCCTGCCCCGCTGGGGCGGCTCTGGCCGCCGGGACGCCCTGGCCGGGGAGCCAAAGCCGATGCCGAGCGGCCGGCGGCTCCGGCGGGACGTGAACCTTGTGCCGCGGGATTCTCTGCATAGCCTGGTCTCATGCGAATGATGGTGGTGATAAATACAGTGTAGAAAGATGTAGTTATGGTATTTTGGTTCCTGAAGCCGCGTCCCGTGGCATTTCGGAAGATGTGCTGTTCTCTCCTTGAGTGTGCTTTGCGGGAGTGCTGTGTTTGAATTGTGGTGTCTGTGCGAGTCACCGAGCTGCTGAGGAGTCTAGAGCAGGAAAAGTTCCCTGTAAGCACTCTCCACGTCTGCTTCCTGAATATGTTCGCGTTTCATGTTAAAGATTAGGCAGTGTGTAGTCGCTGTTGTGTTTCAGACCTTTGAATCCTCGCGTTGCTAACTCGGTGTTGCCAGAATGAATCAGGCTCTGGCTCTGAAATGCAGGCTACAGTAACATCCAGCTTTTGTAGCTTTTTCCCCACTCCTCTCCCATCTTAAGGGCTGTAGGTTTGGAAAAGCTGCTGGCTTTCATCCTGCTGAAGGGATATTCTCTCTTCCCCCTTAATCTTTAGCTTGTGAAACTTTATCAGCAAATTGTACAGCTATTGAGCAAGTCGTTCTGTAGTACATCATCTAGCTTTGTTTGCATTTTTTTGTTACCTACATGTATTAGAAGCCATCCTGTCTTAACTTGCACATGTTGCACCATCTTACCCTGCTATCTTAAGTCTTGGTACTAAAAGAAAAAAAGCTTCTATTTTTGTCCTGCCCTTTATTTTCAAGTCCACATGTGTGGCTGCAGAGTTATCAAGAGACTGCTAAATGGATGTAATAAACTTTCTTGCTTTCTGATAAGGAATTATGTGACACAGCTCTCCATGAAATCATTATTTGGAACCTTTCCATTATTTTTATAAGAACTATTGACCTCCAAGTGCACTGCTGTTAAAGAAAACAGTGTGGTTGTCAGGCAGCATGAAAAGCTTCTGTATATTTCAAAGGGAATTCTCTCCTTGTTTTTTTGTTTTTTGTTTTGTTTTGGTTTTTTTTTGTCAACACTAAAATTTTGTTTGTACCTGCTAAGCTAAACACTTTATTTTACATTAGAGTTTGTAATTGAACCAAGTAGCTCTGCAACTTTCACAGGAACAGGCTCTCGTGGTATTGAATTTTCAGTTTATGCCTATGACACTGATATTTTTCCTCCTGAAATAGCCAGAAATACTTGTATGCAGTGTCCAGGCATATGGGGTGTCACGTGGTTTCTATGCCTTTCTTTTTGCTTTGGTGAGCTTTTACTCATCACCTGTTTTAGAGCTTTTACTCATCACCTGTTTTAGAGCTTTTATTCATCACCTGTTTTATACATCACTACCAGAGATTAAGTCAGTTTCCTTGGGCTAAAGCTATTTGGATTGTCCAGCCTGACAACAAAGGCATGCTGTCAGTCCCTGAATGCTCAAGCTGCTGTTTCACAGTCTATTTTGACCTGCTGGATGCCAAACTGAAGCATATTTAGAAGTCCAGGGTGAAAGCCCCATTCCAGGAGAGGCAGTGGTGGTGCTGTGTCAGCGGGCACAGCTTTCATAGGAGCACAGCTCCTTAACAACCAACACAAGTTCCTCACACACCCTCTGCTTCAGAGGAGCTGCACTTGATAGCCCAGGATGCACCTCCATGGAAGGCCCAGTTTCTTTGCTGCCCATGGAAATCCCTGGACAGGCACACCAAAGGTTCCAAAACACTCCTGGTCTTGCCCCCTCCTTGGGATGGGGCGGATGGTTCAGGAACGTGATTCGGGAAATTGGCAGTGCCAAGGCATAGCTGGTGGATTCCCGTGGAAATACAATTGTCCCTCTATTCCCTCTTTCCCAAAGTATGTGGATTAAAGACTTCAAAATATTTCAGTAATTTGCATATTATTATAAGAGCTGTGACAAAGTCTGCTTGCTTGGTCTCTTATGATGAAAGTCCATTTTTTATTTGGGGAAAAGACCTTTGTGGAGCCACATAATGGCTCCTTTATTTGTAATCTTTTAAATAAACTTCATCACAAATATTAGCTTAATAAAAATTTATTATTAGAATGGGAATGGATAAATCTTTTGAAGAAGTGTTTCATTTGGGGGACTTCTCAAAAGTCAGTGGTACAAGAGTAAAATGGAAGATAAGCTATCACTTGTTTAATAGATTGTAATTATTATAATTAATATGTTTTTTTTACTTGGCATTATAATGTTCATTTTAAGCATTCCTGTTCTGCCCAGAGAGCTGATTTTAAGTTGATTAAAATGTTTCAAATTCCTGTTCTAAAAATCTAGGCAGTCCAAGAATGGCAGGTAAGGAAAATAAATGAATTGCCAGCTAGCCTGGATTTTCCATCAGGGTCCATGCCAGGACATTCTGAAGGTTCTGAAAATTCACACAGGTTGAAAACTGATCTTCATGCAAATTAAGGTTCTGAAAATTCACACAGGTTGAAAACTGGTCTTCATGCAAACTGAGCTTTGATGAGGTGTTCCATGTTTATACCTATGCTTATCTCTTCACTGAAAAGGAGCCTGGGGATGACTGAAAACCAGAGCAAGTTTGATAAGCCTGGGTTTGCTTGCCTGTAGGCATTCTCTCCAACCAGTCCTGCAGCTTGTTCAGCTAACTCAGTTTCCAAAGTAGAGAACTGTAGTGCCTGACAAGACTTGCTCCTGCAAGCTGCATTCCCTCTTCAGCAGTCCAAAGGGAAGAGACAGAGCAGACTCACTCTGACGAAAGGAAGCACTTGATTTTGTCTTCTGAGCATGACTTCATGCTTCACACTGACTTTCCCAGTCAAGTGCTGATGTGTCAAGTGGGTCTCAGAGGTGCTGGGGCTCCTGGAAGTCCTGGAAGACACCAAGAGCCTTGCTCAGTCTGTTTCTTCCTTTGGCACTTCTGAATTTTGCCACCTGCGCAGGAGCGGTCTGGAGGCGGTTCCTGCTCGGGATGCACACGTGTCTGCAGAGGCAGAGATGCAGAGAAGCTCAGCAGATGCTAGGAAGAAGATGATGGCTGTGCAGGGAGTGTGGGTGAGGATTCATTAACATGCAGATCTGTGGCTCAGAGTGGCTGGCACTCCGAGGCTGTTTTTACAAGAGCACTTGCTGAGGCAGGGCTGACTCATCACGTTCGGTACATGCTGAGCTCCCAGCGCTCTGCTGCTTTGTTTATACATTGTTTCCATTTTTGACTGACTTCCTTGAATTACCCGAACTCGCAAAATTAACAGAAATTATGCCACCTGATGCAGAAGCGCACGATTTCCTGTTCTGCTGTACACATACACGTTTTTGAAAGGAAAAAAGAATAATAGGAAAGGTGTTTCTCTCATTTAAAATATAATCCTAAGGAGGCCTGGATACTTTTAATTTGTCGTATCTTATTTTCTCTCTTCTTTTGGTAAATGGGTTGTTTGTTTTTTTGGTTGTTTTTTTTGCATGCAGAAAAGAGAACCTCATATGAATTTCTCTGTAACTGAGAGCAGTTCGAGTGGATTTAGATTAGAGTAGGCAAGACTTCTGCTTTATTAACCTCTTCAGAAGTCATAAAGTTATAACAGCTGTGCCTTAGGTGTCGAAACCTTTCTTTTTGCTTCTTCTTTTCCCTGCAGGACATATCTTCTGGTGGGAGCTCCAAAAGCCAACACTAGCCAGCACAACATCGTAGAGGGAGGGCAGGTGCTCAAATGTAACTGGGACTCGAACAGGATCTGCCAGCCCATCGTGTTTGATGCCACAGGTAACGTGTGGGTCACTGTGGGGGAGCAGGGATGGCTCTGCTCTGATGTGGGGAAGCAGAAAGGTTTCAGGTCCCTCTGGGATTTTTTCACGGTCAGCGTGAATGCGGCTGGTTTTTGACTGGCAGCTAGTCAAGGCTTGCTTGTGCTCTCCTTTTCCTCCCCTCTCTTTTAGAATTGTTGTCCCTGGTATGTGCTGAAAGCCTGAGTGAGCAAACATTATTCTTCTTGCGTTTAAACCTATTTATATTTCTCCTCTGTACTTTTCAGCAATCCTAGAACATTTGGCAACCTAATTCCCAATGAACCCCGAGGGGTTTTCTTCCTATTAAGAATGTGTCATATGAGGAAAGATGCTTTTCATTATCACCAAATGTGGTTTAGGCAGAAATACCCAGAAGTTTCATCTGAAACCAGGAATATGGCTTAAAAACTGCGGGAAAGTGTCTTTTTAATTTTTTTTCCCTTTCAGATTTAGCTCCAACAGTGTTTGTGGCTTCTATGATAGCAGCACTCAGGTCATAGGCGCTCCTTACCCATTGCTGAAGCACAGAGGAGCAGAGCAGCAGCAGTGTGGGCATGAAATATTTCAGTCCTTCTTCATGCTCTGGTGCACACAGTGATTTGCACAGGCTGTGGCAGGTCATGAGAATGCACTGCATGTGCTTTTCTGCTCCAGCCACTCGGTGCTGAATCCTGCTTTCCACAGCATGTTTCAGGGCAGCGGAAAAACCTCCCCACGGCACGGGAGGGGATTAGCAAGACCCATGTGGTAAGGCAGAGGAAACACCTGTGCCTTGAAGGTCTGCTTGGTTGTAATTCATTCTTGCCTCTGCCAGTATTTGGATTTGGCAGCCTAAAAGTTGCTGGATTGGTGCAGCCTTTTTAAATCCTGTGTGGTAGAGTGGAGAAGCTCTTCTTCCAGTTTCGCTGTCAAGGTATGCCACAAAACATTGTTGCTGTTCAGATTTCTGAAATCTTCATGTCTTTTTGTGAAAACCACTGTGTCACCAGTTTCCTTGCAAAAAAACAAAAAGGACAAAAGTATGCCATGGCACCCACAAGCCCCAAGTTATTATCATTCCTTCGCTCATTTATCATTCTCTCGATGGGAGCATATCTGTCAGATTACTAAAAATCTCTAATAAGCTGCAAAGTCTGACTTTTTTTTTTTCTGCATCAGTATCAAGGCAGCAAAACCAGATTAAAACTATCTTCTTGTTGTTTTTCTTTAGGCTTATTGTTTACTAGAATACAAATAGGCTTTTTGTTAGTTTGGGTACTTTGAAGAAAGAAACTCTATGTCCCTAATTAATAATCATCATTAATACCATTGCCAAAAACTTCTGATGGGTAAGAAAAGCCACATATGTAGGTTTAGGCATCTTCCAAGGGGAATGACAGTGCATTTATGAGTTTGTACCATGATCATTTGCAGTAGGCTTTTCCATGTGCCAGGTGGAATTGATGGAGGTCACACTGCTTTCCTGCGTGTCTGTGCTTAAGGGATGTGCTCCTGGGCAAACAGACAGTGTTTTGCTTGTCATTTTCCTTTAAGGATCAGGCATGTTAATTGCTTGAAATTTAACAGTAAAAATAGCAGGTCATAAAGGCTTAAGAGGATTTCTTTCAGGCAGGCTTTAACTCACTCCAGCTTTGAGGCAATGAATGGGGGAATAATGCATTTGTCAATTATTATCCTGGTGAAAAGGGGCATTGTATTTCAGCTTGATAAAATAATGAATGCTCTGAGACAAAAAAGAAAATGTCTTTTTCTTTGTGCATAGCACAATGCTCGATTCCCTGTGCTCTGGTGACAAAGTCACTGCCAGCCCTGGGAGCTGCTGCTCCTGCCTGTCCCTGCCTCGTTAGGGAACGGGGATTGGGGAAGGCTCCTGACCCATTTTGGGAAACAGGAAGTGGAAGATCTGACCATGAACTTGTGGTGCTGATGCAAAGGGGCTTTTTGTAGATGACTAAATGCAGCCTCTGCAGGAATCCAGGCTCATCCATCACTGCTCATCATCTGTAACTCCAGACGTATTGCTTAGCCTACCATATGAGGCAGATTTTTTATTCTCTCCCAGATTCACTGGAAAAACCCAGTTTTGCATCATTACTTAGATTTGTTTCTTCAGAGTCTTTTTCTAATTGCTTACAGCCAGTGAGAAATCTGACCTGTGAAAATAATGAGCATGCTTGTACTTGTGGCTTCCCTCTGTTTGCCTGATGATGCCAAACTCTGTATGTGGAGCTGGATGCCCTGTAATTAACAGGAGTCATGACCCTATTCCTGCTCCTGCTCCCTTCTGCCAGGTAGCACAGCTGGAAATGGCAGAGCAGGCCAGAGGGAATGTGCCAAGGGAATGGAGGAAAGAGCAAGCCTTGTTCTGACTGTGTAGGGTTGTGGTTTTCCTTTCTTTTATCCCAAATAAATATGAGACTAGGGGTTTACAGAGGTCCAGCAAGCAGGGTTTCTTCCTCTAGTTGTTGTTCTATTACTATTAATTAAGACAATTTCTTCTTAAACATTCCTTGGTTTTTATTTCAGTTTTTCTACAGCTTTACAGGTCCATTTCTCTTCCCCATCTGTACAAAGGCCATGCTGAGCTCACTGGCTGGACAGGGCTGGGTTTTATTTTCTACCTCTTGCTTTTGGCTTTAACATCGTACTTGCACGGCAGCGTGGTCATTTATGTGGTCAGATGCCACAGCTCTTCTGCAGCCCAGGAGGGAAGGTACCAGCTCCTGGAGAATGACCTTTGGAAGAGTTGTTCCAGCCCTGAAATTCAGCAGCATTGCTTGCTCACTGGCACTTACCCTCAGCCCAGCTGCCCTGGAGGAAGGTGATAAGTCATTGAGCTGATAGTTCCTGTGTGACAGAATTTGCTGCTCTGTGTCTTCCTTCCTGTGGGTCACCACTCAGCTCTGTCAGGATGGGAGCTGGGCAGTGGGAGTCCATTTGTGCCATGTCATTTATGCAGCTCTCCTGCTGAAATGACATGTATTTCCCTCTCTTTCACGCCCTTCCCATCAGCCTGTAACAAAACCCAAAATCAAGCAAAAGCAGTTGTTATAACTTTTAAACCTCCGGCTAAAAAAGCAATGTTCTTTCACAGCATATTTTCTCATTTAAAACAGCAATATATTTCATGGAATCACAGAATGGTTTGGGTTGAAAGGGACCTTAAACATGATTTAGTTGCCACCCCCTTCCATGGGCAGGGAGAATTTTTGGAAGGGAATCTCCCCCTGTCCTGGATCTCTCAGCACAGTGAAATTCACTGGAGAGTATTCTGTCTGTGTGCTTCTGTGCACATTCCCCTGATTGCTTTTGACATTCTGGTATATATGGTGGCTTTGGAAGGCAAAATGTTTATATGGCACATTAACACTTCCCAAATGTAAAGATGCTTTGCTGTGGGGCTGCTCAGCCTTTCAGCAGTGACATCAGTTGGCTTTGATTTAACACAGTTATGACTGTGTGGAAGTGGCAGAACAGACGTGTGTGGTAGAGCCTGCCCTCAAGTTCAGGGTGCACATGGCTGTGCTGCATGTGCTTGTGTCAATGGGCTGGAAATTGAATACTTTTTTTTAAAAAAAGACTTTCTAAAGTCATCAGGCAAGTGTTTCAGGCTGGCTTCTGCTCTTAGGAGCACCTCAGGGTAGTGGGTTAAGAAAGACCCAAGCACCACAGCAAGCTTTCTAACCTGCACACCTCTGCTGGTCCTACTGCAAAACTGAAATATGAAGCAGTGCTGCTGTTACTTTAACAGGTTATCCTGCAAGTCTAGATAGAAACAGGTCTGATTTAAATACTTTCTTAACCCTACTGCTGTTTACCTTGTTAATTCAGCAGTGAATGTGCCTCTGTCACAAAACTAAAATTTCTGGCATTGGTTTTCTTCTATATCTTGACTTCTTTCTACAAGTGACAAAGCATGACCACAATTTCAATTCAATTGCTATGTAAAATACTTGGAATTTTTCCCCTCTGTCCCAGTTAACTTTCAGAATGTGTAGGAGGCCCTATTTTTTCAGGACAAGCAATGAAAGGGAATTTATATTCTCAAGATAGCATATTATTCAAAATTTTCATAAACACAAACAATGATGATAAATCCTTTCCCCTCTGCAAGATGTTTTACATTCAATTTAACCAAAATCACAGGTTGTAGTTCAAGGTAAATATTGATCTTCATTCATTCTTATCTGTTCTCCACACTGTGGAGAACAGATGTTGTGACCAAAAATGAAGTTAATTTTTTGTTTATATCCATCAAAGTAGGGGAATGCTCTGAATTTTGTGAAGAAGAAAGTATCTGGGAAAGCAAATAGTGGAAAAACTGCTTTTACACCTGGCTGAGCCCTTTCTCCATGGTTCCTCTTGGCTTTCTCTGCCAGCTGCTTAGCACCTTTTTCCAGGAAAAACATATTTCTCATGGGTAAACCTTGAAGGGAATGCACTCAATAAGCAGCCCACTTTCTGTTTCTGATCAGTTCTGAGGCCAAGGTCCAAACCCATTTGTTTTAAAGATGTGTCAGTCTCCATCTCCTTTTTCCTCTCCATAACCTTCACAGAGTGGCACAGCAAATTTTTCGTGGGCAGTACCAGATATTGCCAATAGTGCTTCCATAATCTTCCTCAGGAAAAAGATTCCTGGAAAGTTAAAGGGTATTGCACAAGTTAATTTTACTTTGTGTAGTTGTCCATTTTCTGTGTATAAAAGCAAACTTTTTTTTTTTTTTGTGCAACAGGAGGCTCAGAAGTTCTCTAAGCACAACAAAACCAGTGAGCAGAGGGGTGGCCAAATGTGCTTTTTAGGAAAATCAACACATCATCTTTATGTTTTTATTCCTGTGTTTTACAGTTAGGCATGCATGGAATGGCAAGCTCCATACACTTAGCTAACCATCCAGATAAATACCTCCACTATTTGCCCCTGGAATTTTAGAGGATCATTTTGAGTTTTCATTTCAACAAACAAAAAATTATTCAGAAACCCATGTAACCGGTTGGAGTTAATCAGGCTACACATGTGGCAAATTAACATAAATCAAAGGTTTCCTATGTGCTTGCTTTCCAAAAAGAAACAATCTCCATAATTATTTATACTCTTTTATTTTTCTTATTGGGGTCCTAGCTCGTCATCAGTCAAGAATAGTGGGAAATGGTTTGGTAGAAATAGCATTTCCTCATGTGTCTATGGCTTTTCATCAAAGTTTGACCAAACTATTTTATTACCTGCTGTTTTTTTAAAGAAAACTTTAATTGAGAAATGTATCTGCTGCAGTACAAGATGCTTAAAACTGTAGCTCTTTATGTCAGCACCAGAAAGTGCAGTCCTGAGACTGCCCCAGGAGCTGCTGCATTTAGCATCATCTGATGAAATGCAGACAGCTCTACGAACTGTTACAAAGGAAAATATGCTCATAAAAACCAATTTGAGCTTCTATGCTAATGAATTGCAGATTTCTTGAGCAGATTTCGTGTCCAGCCCAGGAAGATTTGCTCGTTCAGACAATGGATTGTTTTGCTTTTCTGAGACCCGTGGTAAACCAGGGATGCGTGGCTGAGTGGTCATTCCTTCTCCTGGGGAAAGCTTTCCCTGCTGCTTTCATTCCCTGCAGCAGATCTCAAAATTCAGCACTGGGGAGCCTTGAATACTGGAAACTAGGAGCATCTCAAATGTTTTCAGCTCAGTGTGGTGTGTTTTTGCTGCTTTGGGAAAAGAATTCCATGTGGCCTCTGCCTGGGGAAAGTTTTAGCGCTGACCCTTGTACTGTCCCTCCTCTTCCCCCTTCCCATGTTTTGATGCAACAAAGTAATTTTAGAGAAATTGTTCATTCTTAAATGCTTTTGGATACAGTTCTTTGGAGACTGGATATTTTGCTTTGTGCTAAAAGAGGAGAAGGAGACTTTTGCAAAGGAAATGCCCTTGCAAAGAACTCTCCTGATTACTCCTTAGGTTGCAGATTTGGTTTTTTTTCTGTCCCCCAAGTGGGTGATCCTAGACAATAGGAGGCTTTGTTTGGAAGCCTAAACCACCAGTTTGGCATGGCTGGATCTATCAGTGACCTATTTAGCTTGAAGTGGGTATTTTAACTGCCTCAGGCAGCTTTGAGGTGTAGCACTGCCCCGGGTAAGATTTGCTGATGAAGTTATGGCTGGAGTGGGTGCCAGGAGCTTACATTTCCCTTCTGGAGATTTTGGTCATTTGTGCAAAACAGTCAGTTGTTCAAAACTCCATCATTTCCACTTACAAAATAAGGAAGTGTGGGATAGGTCAGTGTTCTTTGAAAACAGCTTGTTCTAACAAAGTGCTGCTTTATTTTGGGCCGATTGCTTTATTGGTATCACCAGGGAATCCACAGGGGAATTTCAATCCCAGCGGCCATTGATTTCATCAACAATAAAGCAATAAATCTTGTGAAGCCCATGCATTGATTGAGAGTGAAACTGATTGATTTTTATCTGGCTAAATCTCTCATTAGCTCAGTCTGCCTGAAGTTTGGTTGTCATCCTTTTCCTTGTGCTGGGTGACTGGAGCGTGCCCGGGGATCCGGGCGCTGCTCGGAATGCAGAAGAGAGCAGCAGAACCTATGGAAGCTCCTCCCCATGCTGTTAGAGCTGACAGCAGAGAACTGCTCATGCTTTAGGGATTAGGTAGAGTCCAGCCTGAACACTGTTGGCTCTGTGTGGATGTGGCTGGCTCGCAGGGGGATGACGGCTTGGAAAAAAAAAAAAAAGGCGGCTTACTTCTGTTGGGCAAGGGAAAAGATGCTTTTGTTCCAGCAGTGCCCGGGGGAAAACGTGGGATTCATGCCTCAGGAGAGGGAAGGGGAGTAGTGGGAAGGTCTGTATTCCCCCCTCCTTGAGTCATTGCAAAACACAGTGGATAAACCAAGGTTGCTAAAGCATCAGCTGCCTCCCAGCGTGGGGAGTTTCAAGTGAAGATGGGCTCGGGTTCTCTTGCTCCTGCTTCCTCAGCTGAGGTTGAAATCGCTCAGATTTTGGCTGTAATGAGAGATGAAAGATACTCAAGGCTGCATAGAGTTCTCCCATTATGAAAAGAGGGCTCTTGCATATTTTATAGCTCTGTCTTTCTTTCGGCTAGCTGCAGAGTTTCCTTTCACCTAGAAGGGCAACTTCATTTCCGTGCAATCTGCATAGTTACAAAGAGGTTTATTTGAAGGAGAGGTCTGTGAATTGGGTGGCTATTTACATTTTACAGCTTCTTAAGTGTTTCTAGTGTGATGACACTGAACCAGGTTGCATCAGTTCAGTGCCTCTTGACTCATGATCATCTCTGCTAAGTCTGTCTGAAGATGGGGTAGATGTTTTAGTTCAGTTTGTTCATTACCATAAAAACAGCCAGGCTGCAAGTTACAACTGGATCCACTTACCCAACAGCAGGGCTTTCCTAGTAACTCCTTTGTTCCTGTAACTGATAATATTCACCGTGGGAAAAGAAGGAGCCAGCTGTCCAAAGGTGATAGTTGAAAGAAATCCATCACTGAAAAGAATTGTGATCTTTTTATTCTATTTGGAAGATGGATTTATTTGCTTTTAATTTTATTTTTTCAGTTCAAATCCTATGGAATGTGGTAAAGAGACAGTGCTCCATTGGTCCACCAGCAACACACCTTTTTTTTTGTTTTGTTTTAATTTTAATTCTGTTCTTGCCCTAACTACCCCATCCCTCCACCTAGAAAGTACCTTGTGAGACACAGCACTGTCGACTTGACATGTCAGCCCTTCTTCCCTATGGAAAGAGTCATGTAAAACCATCATGTGATGCCTGCTACAATCAGAAGGAGCAAAGGAGAGACCAGGGCAGAAGCTGCCTTTACAAATAGGAATAATACCCCATGGTCATATCACATAATCCTGGAATTAATGACCCATCAAGTACAAGTCCCTGTAGCAGTTGCATTTTAATCTAACAAATGGTATTGTATAAAAACTCTAAATGTTTTCTGGAACAAATCTAGTCAGAATATGGTTTGTCCTGCCTAGATATATTTGTTTGAATGCCTTTTTAAAGGCTTTTTCAAGGCAAGGTTGGGTGGAGCAACCTAGTCTAGTGGAAGGAGTCCCTGCCCATGGCAGAGAGATTGGAATGAGATGAGATTTAAGATCCCTCCAAACCCAGACCATTCTATGATTCTATGATTCAAATGTACATCATTGGCTTAAAGACATGTGTACGGTATTTTTGGGATACTATGAAATTTTAGGAATACAAGAAAAGGCTACAAGAACTCTTATAGTACTAAGGCTGATTATAAAAGATCAAAGCATTGGGCTGGATTTATAAATCCCTGGATGCTTAAATCTAACCTGCAATACAGTTTGGTTCATTTAAGGTAGGTACTGTTTTTTAAAGAGTATGGGGAAAGGCTTTTTCTTTTTTTTAAATTTTATTTTAATATATGTATATATAACTACCGCTAAAAATTATCCAAAGATGATATAATAATCAAGTCAGGCTCTTTGTAATAAAACACAGAAATGCTGAAGTCAGCCCTGTACCTTCCATGACACATCTACTTTACTCAATATTTAACTGTGGTTAAAACTGCTTCAGTGAGGGCTCACATTTAAGTGTTTTAATGTTTGTTTTTCCCAGTCATGAAGAAAAACTCCAATGGTTTCTTGTTTAAAGCGAGGGGATTTTTGTTGAGTGGGTGTTCTCCAGAATTCCTCATAAAATTTGTTTCTCTTTGGATCTGAGAGAAAGACTTATAATCTATTTGCACAGTTTATCCTGGGGAGAATTCTGAGTTAGTATAGGTAAAAAAAGGTTACTTTTCTTCTCTAATGGAGAGTTAACATCAGATTTGGCCTGTATCAATTTTTTATCTGAGACTTCTTTCGGTGTTTCCAATGTACATACTTTCCACTTGATTTAGATCTTCTGTCCTCATGCACTTTCCAGTGCTGCAGCCATTCTCAGGCTGAACTCAAGGCCCTCTCCCTAAGACCCCCTCACTTGGCTTTAAAGAACCTAAAGAAGCTTTGAATAGGAGAGAAACTCAGTCTTGCTTTGTTATGTTTGCACTGACAGGGGACAGCTTGACTGAGATGTTTGCGGTATGTTTCTACAATAGAGGTGCTATAAATAAATCAAACCCAGCTTGCCAAATGGCCTCATGGAACACATTTTTCTGTGGGGTGGTGGGGTTTTGTAAGAATTCTTCATTTGTTGCTCAGGCCTTCAGAAATGATGATGCTGGCTTCTGAAGTCATGACATCTGGCGCATAAACTCCATTTGGCACATCATTGTCTTTGTGGTCATGTTCGTTTGCTTTCCGCTTTGGGGACTTGGGGGTTTTTTGTGCCAGCTTCTGGTTGTATCTGAAAGCACAGTGATTTCTAACATTATCCTCGATTCAGAGCTGAATCAGGGCTTTTTAATACTGTAGGAAAATATTTTTGTTCCCTAAACACCAAGGGAGATGCTGTCCTGGACACTGTCCTCCTTGGCAGATGAAGGGTGCACGGGGAAAAGGCAGAGAGGAGCTGTTCTGGCAGCCTGTGCTGGTTCTTCTGCTGGCTCCCCTCTTCTCCAGTGCAGTCAGCACAGGCCATGGGCAGGTGGCACCAGTAACCAGGACTTGGCTTTCTTTTTATTGCATTTTTTATTCTTATTATTCAGCCCAGACTTCAAGGAGCTAATTTCCTTGGCAGCTGAGATAAGGTCAGGTTGATAATGCAGAATGGCTGCTTACTCCCTATTACAACAGCCTTTCCTTCTATTTCTTGCCTGTTGTTTTAAACTTAAGTGGGAGGTTTGCATCCCAGACACCTTTATAGTACCTAGGACAATAGGATTCTGCTTTACACTGTGGAACTGCTATACCAGCTTTCATTTTTGCCATGCATACATCCTGCTGTATCATTATCCAACAGAAAAGTATCAAATGCCACTCTGCAACTATCCCCGAGTTTAGCATTGTGTCAAGCTGTGTTTGGCAGATAGAGCTGAGACATTTCTTTGTATTTAAGAGTAGCTGGACAAGTAGAGGGCAGAAGCCAAATCTGTCTTTCCAGGCTACGTAACCCTGGGTGTGGTTAAAAGATGAATTAACCACTTTTAAATCCCTGTTGGTGTCAGAAAGGATATAGTTCCCAGCCTTGTGTTGCTACCTTCTCTCCAGCAGCTTAGCACTGCTCCCCTCCCCATGCAGCCAGCTGGGTTGGAACCTCATCCTGCTGAGCACTTTTTTAGGAGGGTTCATTCTTAGGTGGCTCATGATGTGACCAGAGGAGTAGTGCCAAGAGAGACATGGGGGGCAGGAATGAACCTGGGGACAGGAGCAAATGGGAACTGCTGCCCCTTTGGGTGGCAGCTTCAGCTGGAACTCACCCAGTTGTGCCCTTGAGCAAAACTATCTGTGGGTGGATAGCCATAGTTAAAGACAAGGAACAGAAAAAATCAGTGTGCCAAAGATGGTTCCCTATTTGGAAAGCATCCTGATTCGGTTTTGTTTTTCTGTGCCATCAAAAGGTGGCATGCAGGCCTCCAAGCTACATTTGAGCCTGTGCAAGGGTGAGAGCATAAAGGTTGGATGGACATTAATCTGTGCAGATGTGCTGAGCATCAGCAGTGCTTTATGTTCGAGGTACATACATCTGTGCAGCTGTGCTGAGCATCAGCAGTGCTTTATGTTCGAGGTACACACATCTGTGCAGCTGTGCTGAGCATCAGCAGTGGTTTATGCTCAAGGCACACACATCTGTGCAGCTGTGCTGAGCATCAGCAGTGGTTAATGTTCAAGGTACATACATCTGTGCAGCTGTGCTGACCCTCCAAGCCTTTAGCACCAGCCCAGTAAGAGATGGAGGGGAGGTGACAGAGGGAGGTGGGGTTTGAGTTGCCTTTGATGACATTAGAAAAAAAACCACAATAGTTCTCTGTGTTGCAATGTGCTTGGCACTGGTTTCTGCTTAGCTCTAATCTGAGAGCAAAAATAGTCCGGATACTTGCTTTGGCTGAGTCGGCAGATTAAAATCTCTTTTGTCTTTTCCATGGGGCTTTCCTAAAGGAAGTAACACAATCTCTGCAGACAAAGCATTCTTTACAAGGTGTAAAACAGGCGGGGAAATTCTGGTTCCAGCGGCCACAGTCACTGATTCATGGCAGGGCTGGGTTAGGGGATCCCCTGGCACTCTGCAGGTGAGGTGTGGCTGTTGCCCCATCAATTCCTGTAGTTTAAGGCTCTCTAAATCAGCCACTTAGGGAACTTTTAGCAAAGGTATGTTTTTCAAAGTCTTACATCGATTTTTTTCATTATGCTCACAAGGTTCCCCTCATTTTGCCAATGAAAATACACAAGAAACACCAAATAATTCTATTATTTTATATATGTATATATAAAAATACTATTATATATAATATTATATATATTATTGTATTATTTGCTAAATATATATTTGCTATATATTTTCTATTATTATTATTATTTTACCATTCCCACCTGCAGAAGTACTGCTTGTTTCTACCTGCCAGCATCATGGAACAGACACCAGTGCAAATTACTCAGTCTTTACCTTGCTCTCTTTCCCCATATCTTTTAAGTTTGTAAATTTCCTGCTTTGTGCATTGCAGTGACACTCAGAATAGAGATGGTACCACTTGGTGGAATTAGGAGAAGGATCTCATTCTTGATTCTAGCCAAAGCTCACACGATTTAATGGAGGCAATATTTCTTCTAGAAGCATCAGTCTTAACAGGGCTTTGGCTCTTCTCCTTGAGCAGTGCTGTAATCTGCTTGGAAGCCAAATATCTCAGCTATGAGGTGTTTGCTGTGTCAAACATACTATAAACTTTGAGCTCCTACAACTAATCAGCATTGTACCAATGCTCTGTGTGCAAAAATAGCTGCTTTGGGCCCTTGATATTAAAAAATACAAATAAATCATTTTTAAAGCCTGCTTCCATCAAAGTGTGATATTCTCCAATGTTGCTGTTCCTGGTTTTCTCTGTATGCATCAAAACCAATGGCCTAGTGTGGATTATTTTTTTTCATTTTTGCTGTGTTTTTTTCATTTTCCTGTGAAATTATGCTGCTTTTTCTTTTCTTTGTAGGTAACAGAGACTTTGCTCCTGATGATCCGCTGGAATTTAAGTCTCATCAGTGGTTTGGAGCTTCTGTGAGATCCCAAAATGATAAAATTCTGGTAAGTCTTTGATGCCTTTCAAATGCATCAGTACTGAGATATTGCAGTGGAAGAAAATGTGAAGAGATCCAGATAACTTAGAATTTAAACAAAATCCCACTAATCAGCATGAATTGTCTTTTCTTCAGAATTTCCTAGCTAGACTTTGCTTAACTCCTTAAAAAACAAAGCTAGGAGCATTTTTTCTAGTTTTAAGGAAAGCAGTAAAATTAGTTGAATGAAGTTAGAATGTGTTATAAAGTCTTGATTAACACTTCACAGCTGTTGCTTTAAGGAAATATTATCTCTAAAATTCTTGATATAGATTAGTGAGTTATAAAACTGATGGTAGTTCTGCCCCACTGCTGCTGGTATAAATATCCTCTAATAACACAAGATACATCTGCCAGGTTTTTGGGGTTTTTTTTTTGGTTGCTTTTCTGTAGAAAGCTGGAATTTCATTGTATTACTTGACACCCAGCATCATTTGGAAGAGGAGTTTGTTTCCTCCTTGCTCTGTGTTCTTCCCTAGGCCTGTGCCCCACTGTACCACTGGAGAACTGAAACAAAACAAGAGAGAGAACCTGTAGGAACTTGTTACCTGCTTGCTGGGTCAAAATTTGTGGAATATGCTCCCTGCAGGTCAAGTAAGTAGAGGGATCTTAGGTTGCTTTTCTCCTTGGAATTCCTCTGGGGTCACATTTTGTGTGCATTTTGGAATGGAACTTTTTACAGCCATTTCTCCCTTCCATGTATAGCAGTTAGAACAAACTTAAAAACAAGATCCAGACTGAATTCTCCTCCAGTTGAGGTTCATGATGCAAGCCTTGTTTTCTCTGCTGGAGGCCAGGGAAAAATCTTAGCTGCAAGAATCATTGGACTTGAGGACTTCTGTTGTTGAAGGGACCAATGCTGTAGTAATCACTCAAGCAAAATTATGTAGCAAGTGCTTTTTCAAAGACCAACTCTGGAATTCATATGAATCTCAAGTATTTTAACATTATTCAAGTACATTAATGTGCAAGCTCATTTTAGAAGACAAGGTTTTGCAAAATGAGGTTCTGATGTCCCTGTGTGCAATGTAGTGATGCACTGTTTAAATAACATTAACTGTTGAACATTTGGAGTCTTTTTTTCCAAATGCTTTGCATTTATTTCCTCTAGTTGGGCTAATAGATTATTCAGAACTTTATAACCTAAAACTTGAATGTTGAAGTTAGGATTGACTTTTTATTTGCTGAAAATAAGTTGTGAACAGCAGGAATAAAATCCAGCCTGGTCCAACATAACAAGAAGTTAAATAATAAGTATTAAATTAAATCATGCTAGTTAAGCAGTCACACTTCAGATAAGGAGCTCCCAGCATTTCTATTCTGAAGCTGTATAATCCTCAAATTGATTCAGCTAGAACAATTCTTGCTGGGATGAGTTTCAGTATGGAGATGTTTTTTCAGCCAGGTATGTTCTTTTTGTTTTAAGCCAATTCAGCTTTATTTTCCATACCAAAAGGAAAACTTATCCTCTCTTTTCTAGATATCTTATATCTCTTGATATCTTTCCTGAATAGAAATTGCAAATTTATTTTCCCCAAGACTTTTGAACATTAAATACAAAGGTTCAAGTTTAGGAGTGCAGGTTTACTTAGGGAGATGCACTGAAAAGTATCTGCAGTACTGCAACTGATGGAGCACTGATAACACCTCAATTATTTATTTCTCTCCTCTTTCTCTTCTATCCTTTTTTTCTTTGGTAGCAACTATCGATGCAGATGGGCAGGGATTTTGTCAAGGTGGATTTAGCATTGACTTCACAAAGGTATGTGGTTTTTTTGGTCATTTCTGTGGGTCAGCAGACAGCTGCAAGTTAGCAAACCCTCCTGATACAGAGCACTTAGAATCACAGCTATTATGAAACCAAATGTTACTGCTCCTGGTGGGGAGCTAACCCCCAACCAAACAAAATTTATAAATAAACCAAAAAATGACTTGAAACCACTTAAAGAGCTTTTATTAACCTGTTCCCCCCCTCATCTTCAGAGCAGCACACTTTCACCTCTTGTAGGAACCGTGTCCTGGACAAATAATTTGCTTTCCCAGCTGCCAGCCATACCCCTCTGCTGCAGCTGGTCCTCAGGTGACTTCAGTGTGATAATCAGGAATTTTGAGACATGAGATTGGTGTTACAGCTCTTGTTACAGCTATTGCTATAGCTATTGTTGCTTCTTGAGGATTGACAACTCAGGGAGCTGGTAAGCAATGTGCTTGTGAATCATGTTTGATTTTCTCATCAGCCAGCAGAAGTACAGGGGTGTTTTACTGACTTGTGTCTCTTCTGTCTTCTCCCTGCCTGTTCTAGTTCTTCTTCTTTTTTTTCTCAAATTCACAATTGCTTTGGAAATCCAAGCACAGCAAAACTGTGCACAGATCTGAGAAGGTGCTGTGGTGTTTTATATTGTACAGTGAAACTGTGTACCAGAGTCAGGACGGGTTAAGAGCACGCAAGCCCTGTTTGTGATGTGGCTCTTTTTTTGGGTTCTCACATCTCAGGATGAGGTCATATCCCATCACTCTTTGCCCAGGGCCACTCTTGGTTTTCCTCCAGAGGCCACTGCCAAGTGCAGGAGAGGGCTGTGAGTGTTTGGGTTATTTTGCACACACCCTCAGGGTCACTGTGCAGATTCCAGGCCCAGTTAAAAGCAACTTTGGGCTCTTATCCAAAACCTTAGAGTGGGCAAGCCTGGGTGTATCTCCAAATGTCTGACCTAGATTTTTCTGAGTGGTGAATACAGGAGTTTTTAGGATTAAAATCTGAATAAGAGGTTTAATTATGCAGCAAAACCTATGGCCTAATTCAATACTTACTGAGCAAATTCCTAACCCTGGGATAGCTCATGTGGTTAAAGTTTCATAAAATGGTTTTGTGAATTGCAGTTGTGCCAAGAAATATGGAGTGGGGGAATTGCATCACAGTTATTCTGAATTAAGCTTTTCTAGGGATAAATTACAGAAAATGGCAAAGGCAGAAGATGACACTATTTTGTGTACTGTCCCCAAAACATGATGTAACACTCTGAGTTTTCTCCTAATTGTGTTCCTGTTGCCATACATTTATGGGGGAAGAAGGGTCTATTGAAATAAAAACAGAATCCTGCCTAGAATTCTAAATGGGTGAAATAGTCACTGAAGGTTTTTGCTAGCATTTTACAAGATGCATTTCTAATTAATCCCTCTTTCAAAAAGGAAAATGTGTGGTGCTCAGCAGAGCTACAGTGATGTACACGTGGGGGATTTCTTCCCACCAACATAGGATGTGATGTCTGGCTTCAAAAGTGCTTCATGAGTTTTTAATTTTTCTTTCTGTCTTACTTTGTTTCTTCCCTTCCAAGGGAGACAGGGTGCTGCTGGGAGGACCTGGAAGTTTTTACTGGCAAGGTGAGATATATTTGAATCACAGAGAAGGTGATCTTTATGATTTTTCTCTTTATCCTCTCAGTCATTTTGACCCACAGTCTTCCAGCTGCTGTCAGAGTCTTTGTCAGTAAGAAAACTGACAGAAATGTTCCTTTGTCCTTAAGAATATCTCCTGAACAATCAAGGCAACCACAGATAATGGTTGTAGTAATAATAGCATAGATGCCCTTTGTGTTTTAAAAAATTCCATGATCTTTATAAGGGCATTTTCCTGGAACCTGGGATTTGTTTTCATCAGCAGGAAAAGTTTCCTTTATCATATTTTGTTTTGCTATGTACGTGTTTCATAATTTGACACACAAACAAAGAGCACATTTTCAATGAGAAATATCCCCTCTAAAGAGAATTCCATTGTTTTCCTCTGATGGCAAAGATGTTTTGCATTTGTCTTAATTGGTTTGTGCTGTGGGGCACGTTTTACCTCTGCCTGGCATTACCTGTGTGCTCTGCTCATGTGGGATTCAGGATTATCCAGCCTTTAACTGCAGCTCTCTGTTCAAAGGAGGGTGCTGCTGTGGTCAGGACACAGCTGCCAAACTCTGCTGCCTGCATCTAACATTTATTTATTATTATCTAACATTTATTAATAGATTTTCTGTATCATGCCAGCCTACATGTAGGTGCAGCAGCACAGGAGGCTTGCTCCAATCCTGTGTTTTAAATTACAAACAAAAATGAATGATTAGAGCTAAACTGCAGATACAATATCATATAAATTAGGTTCCTGCATTCATTTTATTGCTTTTTGGCAATAGTGACACCTCATCTGCCAAAACAACTTCATCCTCTTCTATTACTACCAAAAAAGCCCACTTGGCTCTGCATGGAAGACAGCAGTATGCTTCTGAGAACAAGATTTTTCATCCTAAACTTTTATTCCACATGCTGAGCTGCTGGGAGGAGGAGTTTTCCCTTCACTTCACACATGTATGGATATGTATGTGAAGTGCCATTCTGAATGGGGTTTTTTGGCGATTCAAGCTTGAATTTAGACTTGAAGAAAAGAATGTAAAGGAGTCACCACCTAGTGGCTGATGAAGTGGAAATGGAGAACATGGCAATGCACCGTGCTCATCTCATTTTTGTTCATTTTATTGGCTTCTTGTCTGGCTCAGTTCTGTACAACCATGAGTGAATGATATCTCAGCCCTGCCTTTTAAGTCCTGACTTAGTGTTTTCAGTGAGAACCCTGTGTGTGCCTTTGGTTCAATATGTGAACACGTTTTGGCTGGAGTGGGATCCATATTTTCACTTGTGTCCTTCCTGGTGCTGCTGCAGTTGGCTCCTCTCTGGTTGGAGTGGTGGAAGAGCCGCTGCTTTCGAGGGCAGCGAGTTCTGGTTGTGGTTTTCAGCTCTTTTCTCTCTCTTTAGGCCAGCTGATTTCTGACAGAGTGACAGAGATTGTGGCAAAGTATGACTCCAAAGTCTACAGCACCAAGTATGATGACCAGTTGGCCACCAGGCCTGCCAGTGCTGCTTTTGATGACAGCTACTTGGGTAGGTGGTGGGAAACCAGGAACCTCCACCTGCAACCCTCCCTGCCAACATCTAAATCACTCAGCTAGCAATTCCACATCTAACTCATGACAAGGGAGCTCCATTCCTGAAAATGCACTCATTTATGTATGATGGAATTTTAGTTATTTATTGGAGTTATTTTGCCTTTTTGTTTTGATTTAAAAAGCCCCCAATGACAAAAGAAATAGAAGTATTTTCATGATTTTACATGCTCTGTGATTCAGGCTGAATATGGGAATGGCAAATGTATGTTTTTTATATGAGAGCTTAGTCACATCGGTGACTTGTTTGCTTATTTGTTATTTAAAAGCAGCTGTTTCTAAATAACCTACCAAAACAAAATAAAATTATTTTCTGGAAGAAAAACAATGAGGAGTGGGAAATCATCATTTTGCTTCATGTATATCTAACCAGGCTCAGGTAAAAAAAAAGCAAGGATATACCAGGACAATTCCCAGGATGATAATTTTAAAATTTTTCATCTTCTGATCTCAAATTCCTGGATACTGATGAGTTACAGCCACTCCTGGAGCTCTTCATAGTCTAAGCTGCTGCAAGGCAATATTTTTACCAGTGCATTTTAAGATGAAGAGAGGAGGACTGTGAACAGAAACACTTGTGAAAAGTGTAAAGGGAGATGAAAGGTTTAATAAGGGTTTTAAAGCCTCCTCTTGTCTCTGCAGGTTATTCAGTGGCTGTTGGAGACTTCAATGGTGATGGCATCGAAGGTAAGCCCCTTGCTTCAGTAAGAACATCATGTTAACAGGCTGGGCAGAGCTTCCAAATCAGTGGTACAGGAAATGCATCAAGTGCTAGGAATGAGCTGTTCTATTCAGCAAAGTCACTGTGCCTGGGGATCTGACTGTGATCTGTGTCTTGTTTTATGTTTCAGACTTTGTGTCAGGAGTCCCACGGGCAGCAAGAACTCTGGGCATGGTAAAAAAATTGAAATATTAAACTTTACAATAAATAAAAAGAGGTGACTATTGCTGGTATGCTGTAATGTGTATTTCTTCACGTGCAGGTGTCCATTTACAATGGGAAAAACATGTCCTCCATGTACAACTTCACTGGAGAGCAGGTGGGTGCCTCTGCTGAGTATGACCAGGAAGCCTTTCCTATGTTGCAGCAGTATTTAGGGTACTAGAGAAAAGTCTCTATATTACTGGCTTGATTGCCAAAGCAACATTTCATGAAGTCTGAGGAAATTCAAACTTATTAAAATAAAGGAAATGCTGCCTGTTTTGAGAGCTGGATCATGAAAGGGGAAATGGGAAAAGTAACCCACGGGTTTACTTTCTAACAGAGTATGGAAGAGAAACAAAAAAGAAAGGAACAAAAAAAAATTTGTGGCATATATTATCATCACCCTGATGAATTTTGTGTAAAGTTGTTTGTTTGTGTCACTACAGCTCATAGGTTTGGTTTGAATTTTGTTTTCCAGATGGCTGCCTATTTTGGGTATTCAGTGGCTGCCACAGATATCGACGGGGACGAGTAAGTGTCCTCTTCTCCCTCTTCTCACCAATCCCACCCAACTTGCTTCTGCAAAGAAAAATATAGCTTTTATTAAAAGGTCTTTCCCACAATCTAGATTTCTGTCTTCATTGCTGGTTTAACACATCTGCATGACTTTTTTTGCTAACACTCCACATTTGTTTTAACATTTGTAGGTTCGTTTTTGCATTTATCTACATAAATACATGCGTATATTCACATGCTCAAGGTCCATTAAATTTTTTGTATATTTGTGCTTACTTGGCCAATAAATATTTGCCTTCAGTTGAATTTAAAGATAGTTAGCTTTCATCTGAGTGTTGATTTCAGTGCTGAGCTAGGAGTGCTGAAGAGAATGAATTTTCCTGCTGCTGCTGAAGAGCTCTGTCCTGTTTTGGTCCAGTTACACAGACCTGTTTATTGGAGCCCCTCTTTTCATGGATCGGAGCTCAGATGGGAAGCTGCAGGAGGTTGGCCAAGTTACCATCTGCCTTCAGCGGGCCTCGGGAGGGTTTCAGACAGCCAAGCTGAACGGCTTTGAGATCTTTGCGCGCTTCGGCAGCGCCATCGCGCCCCTGGGGGACCTGGATCAGGATGGCTTCAACGGTAGGATGCTGATTTGTGGCATTCACATTCTCTGAAAAAATTCTTTGGCCAAGGATTTTTCTCCTGGGAAGCTGAGAAGCTTCAGAGGAAAAGGAAAACAATTCTTATCTCATTTGCTCCTCCTGTGTTGTGCTCGTGTGGAATGTGTTTGGAGATTGTTCACCCACAGGTGATTGTTCCCTTGGATTCTGGTGTGAGCTGTTTTGAACTCTTTGGCCAGCTGGGGCCAAACTGTGTCAAGACTCTGGAAAGAGTCACAAGTTTTCATTATTATCTTTTTAACATTCAGTAGGTATCCTTTCTGTATTCTTTAGTATAGCATAGTATGGTATTCTTTAATATAATATAGCATTTTAAAGTAATAAATTAGCCTTCTGAGAACAGGGAGTCAGATGCATCATCCCTACCTTTGTCGAGGCATTCCCTGCAAATTCAATATTGATTCTTGATCAGGCACTCCTGGTTGTGGAGGGTGATGCCTCAGGTTTTAGCTTTTATATTTTTTAGATTCTGTAATGCTTTAGTGTGTAATTCTGAGCTTCATATTAGGGGATGGTAACGATTCCTTCTCTAGCTGGGGACCAAGGACAAATGATCCCAATCTCAGGCCCAAGAGCATAAACAACGTGGACTAAAGAGAGAAAAACAAGAAGGATGGGACTTCAGGAGCTAAAGCTGTAACTGGACAATTAACTCCAATATGGAAATGGAGCAGGACTTATAAAAGTGAGAGACCTCATGACCGGTCGTGCGTTTTGTGACCACTTTGGGTTCACCTGGGGTGCATCCCTGGCTGGGCTCTTGTGCTGCATCCTTTGAGGCCTCCTAATAAATCCCTGCTTTATTCTTTAGCTCAGCCTAGCCTCTGTTCTAGGTCAGCTTGCACAAGGCACCAGGGGAGCCCAGCCAGCACAGAGAATGTGGATCCTGCACACACGCGCTCGGCGCTGTAGCCGTGAGCGAGTGGGGGACGCTGAGGTTTAGACTCCCTTCGATGCTTGTGTGCTACTCCCAGGAATGCCAAGAGGAGTTCCATGGATGCATCGAGCAGAGACTATGCCATTGACACAACATGGACTGCTCTAGCTCTCACACTGACCACCTGATTGCTTTCTAAGCCATGACCACAACAGAAACTTCAGTAAAATACCTGACTCTCCACTGTGACCTGTTAGGATATCTTTGATATCATTTTCCTCTTTCTGTTGTTTAAAGACCATTTCCCTCTCTAGAAAGACAATGATGTCAGAAAAGAAGGTTTGATTTCAGATTGCTGGTTAAAAATGTTCATATAAAAATGATTTTCCTGAGATAAGAGTAGGGTTTGGTTTTATTAATTTATTATTCAAAATGGAAGAGTTTAGTGGAAATACTGCATAGCAACTACCAGCCAGATGCACCAAGAGCTGAGTGTTTTGAGTGAGTAAATGGAAGAGAAGTTTGAGTCTGACACAACTGAAGCTGAGACTCTCAAACCCCTTGCCCAAGCTTCTGGTTACTTTCTGACAGGAATGAAAAACAATAAAGCAGACAAGAATAATGTAGTTTTGGGATGGAGATTTCCAGGAATCCTAGGGAGAACACTTTTTAATGCCCATTATACTCTAGTATTGTCTAAAGAGTTGTGGGAATTTGAGTTCCACCAAAAATCTTAATTTCTTCCATTCTGCTTGCAAGCCAAGTATTTTCTGTTAGATCAAAAATTACAGTCTATGGGTTACTTCAAATTCCGAGGTAGCTCCAATTTATTTTTGATGAAGTCCTAAATTCACAGTGTAGTTGAAATTGGAAGGGACCTTTCTAGTTGCTAACTGGATGTAGAATCAATGTGAAGATGCAATATCACAGCAACTATTTACAGAAGATATTGGAGAGCTGACAGCTAAAATTCCAGTCACTTGATGAGATTATCCCAAAGATTTTTTGATTCCACCATACTTACATTTGAATACACTGTAGGGAAGAGAATCATAGCAAAAGCTGCCTCTTTCAAATGGCTTTGCTGTTATTCATTCTGCTTGTTTTGGGGTTTATTGCTCTGCCTCATTTTGGGAGTGTTAATTAAAATGCCTTCCATCACAGTATGGTGCAAGATAGGAATTTTAACTTATGAAGTTATAAACTCCTGAAGGTTGTAAATAGGAGTCAAAAATACAAAACTGTAAACTTTTGAGTCCTTATTCTTTTCATCAAACTTTCCCAAATTTCTGAAAAGAGGAAAGAGAAACATAACTATTCCAAGCAGTGCTTTGTGTTTAGTCCTTGAACTGTCTGTTGGAGTGTTGAAATTAGATCATAGGTGAACTTTTAAAGCTGTCCTTACAGATAGTCTAATTAGCATTTTGTTTCCTACCACTTATTAATCATTAACAGTGAGTACATATACATTTAAGAGGTAGAATAACTTCACTAACTGGAAGATCTCCATAAAGCATGCTGCCAAGCTATGGGATAGACTGGATTTTAATATTTACCATTGTTTTAGGATGATTTCAATTTTCCAGATCCCACCCTTTGGAGGAACATGAGCATGTACAGGGAATGGGAAGAGAGTCACGCTTAGTTGTGTGGTTTGGCCAACTCTGCTTGTTTTAATAATCTCAAAAGCATCCCAAATCCTTATGATTTTACTGCAAAAAAAGTCACCAAAGGGGAGAAGTTTTTGTAGAACTATTTCTCCCCTTCCTCTCCCCATAAAAGGCTGTGACATGTTCTTGTTAAACATCTATATTTTGTAGAAAAAACAGCACCAAATAATAAAAGGAAAAACAGAACAAATAAAAGGAGTAATAAACAAACAAATGTTGATGAGCTTTTTAAAGGTTGGTTGCACTTCCTCCCTACTGACAAGGAATAGTTGCCTCTTTGAGGTAGGTCTTATAAGATTTTGGAAGTCTATTACTTATTCAAGATAGCTTAGGTACTTTTGGAGGCATAAAATTAGCAAGATGGCTTCTGTTGCAGTGTTAGAAACAAAAAAAGTTTAATAAAAGGCAAAATAAGAAATAGAGAAAAACTGAGTTAGGTGCAAGAAGTTTTTGCTCTTGGTAAAACACTTCACAAAAGCAATTCCTTTCTTTCCTCTCTTCTTTTTCTAGTAAATTGCTTAGGGGAGACTTTTTGGCTTCTGTCTAATTAGCTATCTTTAAGTTTGAGGTGAAGTCTTCAAAGTTTTATGAGGTGTCTTTTTCACCTACTCAAAGAGAGAAACTTCTAAGCTTCTTTCCTTTTTGAGAGGACAAAAGATAGTTTTGTCCCTCCATCAACAAAGAGCGCATTCCTGTACTGACACACACTGAAACTGTAATATCAGAAATGATTGATTGATTTAAGCACAAACATGTTCTAGTTTGTGTCTGGAGGTGTTGATGATTCTCCTTTTGGTTTTCAGACATTGCAGTCGCTGCCCCATATGGTGGAGAGGACAAGAGGGGACTGGTGTACATCTACAATGGAGGAGCGAGTGGTTTGAATGCCATCCCATCCCAGATCCTGGAAGGGCAGTGGGCAGCTCGCACTATGCCCCCCAGCTTTGGCTACTCACTGAAAGGAGCCACAGATGTGGACAAAAATGGATATCCAGGTCCTCTGCCCCAGATGGCACTTGGCAATAACTCAGTGGCAGCCCCACCCTTGAGAAACAGCGTGTTTCACAAAGCAAGTTGTAATGTGCAATGTGTCTCCTCTCTTTCTAGACTTGATTGTTGGAGCCTTTGGTGTTGACACAGCTGTTCTGTACAGGTAAGGGTCCCTCTGTGCTTGTACCTGAGGGAGAGCTCAGTGCAGTTCTGGGGCTACAAAAGAAAGCAGGATCAGGGAAGTCTGAAAATCTGGCACTCTGCTGTATAAACTTCTGGAGGTGAAAAATCACTATACTGCTTTTTTTTACTGAGAAAACCTATTAGGTGCCTAAAATTCATCTATCTCAATAATATGTAGTCAGGAGAAAACATTAATAAGCTGTCTTCAAGGCTTTCTGAGTGACAGTTTTCTAGATTCTGACACAACAGCTGCAAGCTGTTACACTACAATCCCAAGATTCTCATCCCAGCTTGCTCATTTTGGGAGAACATATTGGCCTGTGCTATAAGCAGACAGGACTTCCTCTTCACACAGTTGTCCATGTTGTGGCTGATGGAAATGAAAGGGCACAGAAAAACTTCATCTAGTCAATGCTTACTTGTTTTTCTTGTGGTTTCACTAAATACTCTGTGAATATTGCATGATTTGATGGGGGGCATTGTCAAACATGGTGTTGAGTGCTCTTCAAGAGGATGTTTTCTTTGCAGGGCTAGACCAGTTATTAGAGTCAATGCTGCCCTGGAAGTTAACCCAACCATTCTGAACCCAGAAAACAAAGCCTGTTCACTGGGAGACGTAAAAGTTTCTTGGTAAGCAGAGTATCTATGTTTCCCTTTGAAGGGAGGGACTTCTTGGGTTCTAATTTTGTAAGTTTCCCATTTTGAAAGGTCTCAGGAAGTCTAGTCAGCTAATTAAGGAAAAAAGGACAAACACAGATTTTTCTGAAAGAGCAGACAATACAAAAGAAGAGCTCTCTGACAGCAGTTGCAGGACCAGCACTGTCTTTACATGCCAGACTGAGTCCCAAAAGCTGCAGAGACTGCCAGGTGTCCCTGCTGAGCAGAGTAGGGTGTTCCCAAGACATCAGCACATCACATGGTACTTGCAGTGCTTTTGCCCACCAACATACACACTGGGGCAATGATCTGCTCTGTAAATTGATTTTGCTTCTGGTTCCCAGGCTATTATCCCAACCCACTTTCCCCTCCTACTGCTAACTTTCTTCTCAGAGTCAGTATGATAGGTTTAAAAATCAAACTCATTTGATTATAGAAATAAACATTCCAGTCCACAGGTGATTGTCCCTAGATGAATGAAGACTCCAAAGCTCTGCAGTGCCTTGTTAATAGATTATAGTTTCTCTTCCATCAGTAGAAAATAGCTTTTGGGAATGAGCTAGAGTCTCAAAGAGGCTACATCTGAACAGAAATAAATAGTGAGGAATTTTAGAAGAAAATGAGAGAAAAAGTGTGTGAAATTAATTTTTTTCCCTCCCAAACAGCTTCAAAGTGAAGTTCTGCTTAAAGGCGGATGGCAAAGGAAAGCTCCCAAACTCCCTCAGTAAGTTCTGCTCATTTAAAAATTGGAAGTTTTGTTGTATTGCTTGCAGACAGGAGCACTGGTCATTGCTGTTTTCATGACAAACAGCAGGGTGCCCTTTGCAGCCACTGCTGCCACTTGGGTGCCATGTACATCCATGGGGCTCTTCAGCAGGATTTTTTTGGCTGCAGTGGCGTAGAAGTCATTTGACCATACTTGAGACTTTAAACATATGTTCAGCTATGTGGCTAACTAGTCTTGGAAAGCCCTTTGTATTTTACAGAATTTACAGTAACTCTCATTGAGGGGAGTTTAGACAAGAATATTCAAGTGTGTGCATTGCTAGGCCTGAGAGATAGAGACAAACCACAGAGAACTCGCCACATCCTGTTGAGGTCATGACTCTCTGTCTGATAGCAGTGACTTTTTAAATCAGATTCTCAGATCAGAATCAGGAAAAGATTGTTTCAAACAAGTGTTTAAGTTGTCTCCAAGAGATTTTTTAGTGTGGTGAGCAGCCTGCTGCAATCGTGTTTGCAAAATCTTTTCCTTATTTTCCGTGGCACGTACAGAGGTGGTGTGATCTTGGGAGGCTCATGTGAATATCTGTTACTTATTATAAGTTTTATTATCTATATCAGATATTTCAAGTAATGAGATTAACAATAGCATTTAAAAATGCAAATGTTATGTGCAACATTGCTTTAAATTTTCTCGGGGGAAAAAAATCGAATTCTAGTTCTTGCAGTTCTACAGCAATTACAAATTATAAATGTATCTGTGTTCTTAGATATTTCCAGGCAGTGCTTGAGAACTAATATAGTGACAGATTTTTACATGTAAAGAGCTGGAGGTTTGAAGAGGGGCAAGCACTAAGTTTTCATTGTAGTTGAAATCAGTGGCCAGCTCAGTTTCTGAGGGCAGTCTGCCCTGTGTTTAATGGAATGAAGCATCCCTAACCCAAACCCTTTGGCTTGGCCAGATTTCCAGGTGGAGCTGCTGCTGGACAAGCTGAAGCAGAAGGGAGCCATCAGGAGAGCTCTGTTTCTGCACAGCAAACAGCCCAGCCACTCCAAGAACATGACAATTACCAAGGGGGGCAAAATGAACTGTGAGGAACTCGATGCCTTCTTGAGGGTAAGCAGCCATTTGTGTCCTTGGCAAATAATTTTTGGTGCTTTGTCTATTTTGAGTTCATTGTGTTAGGTGTTTAAAGAAAAAACAAGAAAAAAAGTGCTAGAAAAAAACTTTGTTTTCAATGGATGGACCTGAAATTATTAAAACCATTCATGTGTCCTGAATTACTGCTGCTGTCACAGCATGAATGATGAATCTTCTTGTGGCTAAGGTCCTGGTCCCTAAATGCTTTGGAAATTCAATTCAGGACTTTGTTCTGGACTTCTTGGATAAGTCATCCAGGCACCAAATTAGTTATAATTTCCAAGGAACATGAAAGTCAATAAGCAGAGGTTGTCCCCTCTACTTTAGAGGTTAAAAATTGAAGAAAAATATGGACCTGCAACTGACAAGCCAAAATGAGCAAATAGCAGAGGAGATGGAGAAAGTTGAAGTACTAAATTTGCTTTGTCTCAGTCTTTCTGTTTTCATCCCCACAAATGTGAACAGATGCTCACACAATTTAAAAGTTTTAATCAGTAGAAGAAACACTGTGTATAGTTATGTAAGTTCTGTGCAGCTCAGATTTATCTCTGAGCACTTAAAAATCAAACACAAACAATACTTGCTTCCCACTAAAAAAAAAACAAATAAAAAATGCTGGCAATCATTAAGGATTCACAGAGGATAGGTAATACTTTCTTTGACCTGACTTTTGTGAGTGGGTTATATACAGAATTGAACATTTCAGATTTCAGGGTTGGTAAAGATTAAGCACATTTCCACCAGCTATTTTCATAAAGAAAGTAATGACACATGACCTATGTGAAATGATCATAAATGAGGTGTAAACCCAGTTTAAATCTATAGGTAATCAATAAGCTTCTGCCCACAGAAGGCACCTTCTGAAATAAGATCCTGAAGTGAGCTGTGCTAGAGTCAGTAGTTTACATTACTCTCAGAAATGAAGCAGAGTTTTCACTGAGCAAATCTGTGGCTGGTGTAAAGCTGAGAGATGTAAGTTTGTAAGTTCTCTGAAAGGCAGGACCAACATTTGATAAGCAGAATGATTTCAAATGAGCAGCATGAAAGTCAGCAACTTCTAAGCGCCAAGTAATAACTTTAGGGAGGAAAAATTGTAAGTCCAAAGATGAGTATCTCTGAGGGATCTTAGAAGCAGACTGAGGTTGGTCTGACAGGGAAGAGCAGAGCTGTGCAGCCTTTTGGCTCTACTGGATTTCCATGACTGAATATTTCTGTATGCTCCAGTTTTCCATGTTTTAAACAGGCATGTTACTGCTCAAATCGGGCAGGTTTTCTGACAAGAGATTTTCTGCTTTGAAAAGAGCTCAGAAGTTTTCAGGTTTTGGCCTCTCCATTTCTACTGCATTTGAGTTGTGATTGAAATGTTTGGTTTCCTCAGGATGAATCTGAGTTCAGAGACAAGCTGACTCCCATCACTATTTTCATGGAATATCGTCTGGATTACAGAACAGCCGCGGATGCGACGGGGTTGCACCCCATCCTCAACCAGTTCACTCCTGCTAACATGAGCAGACAGGTACACTGCTTCCACAGCCTGGGATCAGAGAGCTCAGAACAGTGCTTCATCTTAGAGAGAAAATCACTTAAACTAGTCCTGCAAGTGTTAATAGTCAACTTAAACTAGTCCTGCAAGTGTTAATAGTCAAAGCCTTCATCCATTCCCATGCTGTGCTGCTCTATGTACATTATGTTTTCCCCTGTAGTTCTAGTAAAGTAATAAAAATAGCTTTTCTGCCCTTTTTTACAGATTTTTACACTTGGTTGTAAAGAGCATTAATCCCTTAATATGAAGGGATTATTCAAAGTATGATTAAGTCCTAGAATTGCAGTAGGGCAGGAGGAGGCACGGTGACCCCCACATATAAAAACTCATTTGTTCTCTTCTGAGACTAATGACATGAAATCATTTCATAACCAGCTATTTGGATAATTTTTTTTAATGTGCTGGTGAAACAGTATTATTGAAGATGTATTTTAGAACAGATGAAGGAATTATTACAACGTATGTTTGATTTTTCCATAGGCCCATATCCTGCTTGATTGTGGAGATGATAACATCTGCAAACCAAAGCTGGAGGTGTCAGTAGAAAGGTAAATACATGACAAAAATACAAGGAAAAGCAACTTCCCTACCTGAAGTCTAAAATTCAGTAGCTGGTACTACTTTTGTTTAAGGGATGTGCTGAAATAAGCAGGACTCCTCATTGCATGCAATCTAAACTCAGGCTTATATGAAAACCTATTTTCTGCTTTGGAACCTAATGTCTTTAGCACCACTCCCACCCCAGCCTCCACTATAAGTAGGCCATATTTATTTATTCATTTATTTGCTAAGCTGGACATGTGTAGTGAGAATAAACCACTGCTAGCTGCCATTGTATCTCTGTTGTGTTGTTTAATGTTAGAGAGACACATGAAAATGTGATTTTATCCAGCAAGGGGAGGAGTAGGGCTCTCTTGTCACATGCATGAAAAAAAATGTGTTGGTATTGGCAGTATCTTTTACCAAACCTGAAGAAAGAAACAATTTGTCAGTGGTAAATTCATTCATGAGTCTGAGCTTTTTTTGTTTTGTGCAGCCTAAAGCCTTTCTTACTGTATTATCTCATAATCTGTTTTTTAATGCATTACAGCATGTGCACATTGTAGCTAGGACACTTCACAAGCACTGATTCATGCAAACACCTCAGTAACTCTTGACATCAGTGAAGATACCCTGATGTATGCTTGCAGTTGGTGAAATGAAAGCACATCGTTTGCTAAGATAGTCTCTTTGTGTCTGAGCCAAAGGTATTGCAGAGCTCTTGGCTCTGGTCTGTGTAGCTGAGCCTTCCCTTGAGTTTTCTTATAAATATGTGCTTGTACCTCTGCAAAGTGCTAATTCAAAATGTGCACAGGGATTAGCTGCCCATAATGGTTTGTTCCTTGTGGGAAAGAGGTGTTTGTGGGTTTTTTGTGTTTTGTGGTACATTTTACAGACAAGATTCTTATAAAAGAACAGGTAATACTTGCTCCATTTGCACTTACTTGATCCATGTAATACTTAATCTATTTGATTGTAGACACAGGGTTTTTTAAAGTACCTTAGAGCTCTCCTGACACTCCTGAAGCAAAGGCACTGCCTCCAGATTTCTCTGATATCTTTCTGAAATTTCAGAACGTCCCGTTTCTCTAAGTTCAGCCACTTCCCTGCACCCTGCACTCTCAAACCCCGATGCAGAGCTCATTTCCACCCTGTTTTCTTGCAGTGACCAGAAGCAGATCTACATTGGTGATGACAACCCCCTGACCCTGATTGTCAGCGCCCAGAACCAGGGGGAGGGAGCCTACGAAGCAGAGCTCTTCGTGGTGGTTCCACCCCAGGCAGATTTCATCGGCGTCGTTCGCAACAACGAGGTAAAACCCCGGCTGCTCCTCAGGAGTCGTGTTTCCCCTGCTGCTGGGGAAATCTCTAGTGGATTCTGTTATTTCAGTCTTACAGCAAAGCACTGAAAAAGTGATCAGCTTTTTCAAAGCCCCTCTCTTTTATAACCTTGAGAACGGGTCTGTCTCGCATCAAAAACATTTGTCTCCTTGGAGACTTCCGTACTCTGATTTTATTTCATTTTATTACTTGGCTGAGAAATGATATTAAAATTAATGCAGCACATCTAGGGCTTCTCTCCAGACTTTCATCCAGGTGCTCAGATGTAAAGAATGACATTCCCTGGTGTTTCTTTCTGGTTTATTGCAGGCTTTGGCCAGACTGTCTTGTGCTTTTAAAACGGAGAATCAGACTCGCATGGTAGTTTGTGACCTGGGCAATCCCATGAAAGCAGGAACTAAGGTAAGGTTTGGTCCAACTGGTGTCCCAAGGTGGCATTTTCCTTAATCACAGCAGGAAGTTTTCTCCCAGGACTTTAAGATTAGACCTGACATTTAGCTGCCCTCATTTGGTTAGTTCAGAGGTAGTTGGTTTTCACTTTTCAGCTAAATTAAAGGCTGGAAGGAGTGTTCATGAGTTTTGTGATGCAACTCAAAAGAAGTCATTCATTAAATAGCAGGATTAATGGACTGTGGTCCCTCCTGATTTTTTTATATTTATCTGATGTGTATTTTTTGGGATATAATCAAGATCTATCTCACAACACTTCTTTCTCTTAGTTAATCTCTTTTCTGCCTACTTTCTTGAGGAAGGACAGAGTTTTGCCTCTACAATTCCACCAAATTGAAATTGGAAGAATTAAAAAAATTGTTAATGAGACAGATTTTTAGGTGATATGACAATATGACATAGTAAGTCTTATTTTCTGAGGAAATTAAGTGAAAATCAGTCACAATTATAACAACTTCATGATGCTTTTCTTCTAAGAGCCATCTTGTACAGATAAATAAATGCTATTTCCAAAATCTTTTGAAGTGTATCACGCTGAACTGCACAGATATGAAAGCAAATCTGAATTGACTTAGACCAAACCTTGGGAATTAACTGAATCATTAATGTGTTCCCTGCTCTTTAGATGACAATATTTTTTGCAGCACCTGGGAAGGCTCAGTTATGTGTAGAAAGGGTGGGGAGCAGGGAAAAACTTTCAGGGTGTGTTTTATTGTGCTTCCAACTGAACCCCAGTGGTTTTCTCCCCCCAGCTCTTGGCTGGCCTGCGTTTCAGCGTGCACCAGCAGTCGGAGATGGACACCTCTGTCAAGTTTGACTTGCAGATCCGGAGGTATGGAAGTCTCTGAGGATGAACCTCCCCTGGGAGAGGGCACACACAGCCAGTGGACTGCAAGCCAGCATCAGTCTGGCCTAATTCTCTTGTCTTTGCCTTGTGATGGCTTGGAAAACAACCACACTGAGTTAGGTTTCCTAAAATACAGGGAAAAATTAAGAATATTTGTGTGTGCATATCGCTGTGCTCTGCTGACACTTGTGGTCCCACAGAATGGCTTTGGGTTTACAGCCCTCTTTTAAAGCTGATGCTTGAACTCTGAGTTCCTTCTGGTGTAAAAGCAGAATTTAATGTATTTAGAGGAGGAAAGTCCTTCAGGGCAGGCAGTGTATGGGGTAGTCCAAGCAGAAGGAACCTGCAGTGAACCAGCACATCTGGGAAGTCTGTCACCTTCCTTGGGCCAACTGGGGTTTCATCTGAAAACCCCTGAAACCAAAGTTGAAGATTCTATGGAATTTAAGTTTGTAATGTGTGAGCCATCACAGCCTAAAAGAGCCTGAAAATGAAATGGAACAAAACAGTGCTGTTCCTGTTAATTATCAGATGAGCACAGCACTGTCATATAAATCTGAATTTGTAACTTCTGGAGATGATATTTTAGTTGGAGATGTGATCATTAGGAGTATCTTTAGCCAATGCAATTTTGTGTTGTTTTTAATGGACAGCACAAATACAGCTGTTTTGTTTTTCCCCCATGGAAGAGAAGGGAGGTTCCTGCAGTGTTTCAGGCCTTTTATGGAAGGAAATTCCTGCAGTGGCTGGTGGGTGTGGGAAGGGTGAGCAGAGTAATCACAGTTCACAGTGACAGCCATCACCAGGGATTATCTGGGACAGCTTTTAGGGATCACCCTGCTTGTCTTAAACCCCCAAAGCTGGATCTCCAGTGCTGGCTCAGTTCCTAGCAGAGCCTGGTCTCTAAAAGAGAGAGGTATTTACAGGTCAGGAGGCAAGCATGCTGCAGGTATGTGCTGGCCACAGCAGCAGGGAGGAACCATCAGAAGATTTAGGATTCTTTGTCAAGGAAATGTTTGGTTAGGGAGACAGGGATAACCAGATGTGTCAAAGGAGATCAAGATTCTGCTCCCAGCACCACTTTGAGGGGGGAGTGTGCTCTGTATTTGTTCACAAGAGAGGTGCAGAACAGAGCCAGCATGAACTGTGTGTCCTTCCCCAGCCTCTCCCTGCTGGGGCTGCCCAAACTCTGCAGAGCCTGGGGCTCCAGGCATTTAGGTGAGGACTTGCTGGAATCTGGTCCTTAGTTTTTAGCAGCTGTGCTTTCCTACAGGGGCTCAGGAGTCATCCTGTGCTGCATACATTTACTTTGAAGTGTGGAGGGTTTTTAAATTAAATGCTTTGCTTATTGCATTTAAGAATTTACCTTTTTTCTCCCCTGCAGTTCCAACCTGTATGACAACCTGAGCCCAGTAGCATATTATCAGGCTGACCTTGCTATTTCAGCTGCTGTTGAAATTAGAGGGTAAGCAATACTATTTTAATAAACACTTTTAAGGAGCATTGCACATTTGCTTCTTTATATTCACTGAACTTCTTTTCAGGTCTGCATAAGTTTTCCAGGAAGCTTTAGGGAATTTTTAATCATAAAGATAATAGTGATTTCTCTAACCAGCCTTTGGACTTTTGGATCTTAAATAATTCTAAATAGTTACAAAATTTATTCCAAAAAGGAATATTGTGCCTCCATTACTAGAGATATTTTTTAGAAGAAGAAAAAAATCATCCCTCTTGTTTGTAGTTTTACATTTCTGTAGATCACTTTTCACCTCCACAAACTGACTGGGGTTCCATCTGAAAACCCCTGAAACCAAAGTTGAAGATTCTATGGAATTTAAGTTTGTAAAATCCTCACCTTCAGTCTTAAGCATAGTATGAATATTGTAATGACTTGGTTACTTCATCACCTCAACTTCCCACCTAAAAATCCTCTTGCTTGACCAGTTAACTTGAATTCCTGAGTCATAATTTTTTTAAATTTTCCACTACATTCATTATTGTGACAAATTTGTTCAGTTATCTGAGAGGTGGGGGATGACTGGAAAAGCATGACTGGTACCTTCACTGCTTTCAGGGTTGAATTTCTCTTAGGACTGCACTGCTAAGGCTCTGCCAACATTTCTCATTATCACAATATTTCACACTGGATTTCTTTGGGTGACATGTGTGTCCTTTTTCTTTTTTAAACTTAGAGAACAGAACTGAACATTTAATACTCAAACCACTTCTGTTCTTTCAGGTTTTACATAGAGGATGAGGAAGTGGAGATTGTATTTTAAGCAAGTTGATTTTTTCCTTTAGAAATCCTAGAGAATCACATTTAATTTTTCATGCTTGCTAATGACAACTCCTTTGCTCTGCTGTTTAGTGTCTCGTCCCCTGACCACATATTCCTTCCCATTGCAAACTGGCAGCCAAAGGAGAACCCTGAAACAGAAGATGACATTGGGCCTCTAGTTCAGCACATCTATGAGGTGTGGAATTACTGCTGAGTTCTGTGACATGCTTCTGTGATAAATGAAAATAAATCTTTTGGTGTAGCTTTTCTCTGGAGCAAATTATGATTTTTTTTTCCGTTTGTCTTGTATGTAAGGAGAGATTTTATTTTTTAATGCTGGGCCAATAACTGGCATATATCCAAGAAGGGTTGGAATGCCTGAAAAATAGTATAACAGGGCTTGATTACCTACATAACTACACATACTTTATTTTCTTGCCTTTTGAAATCTAGATAAAACTTTTGAAGTAATGTTAGCTCAGGAAATGGCTCATGGCTGTAAATTATTGTACTCTGTTCTGAATCACTACTCTGAAGTCTTTTGCTGTGAAAAAAATTTCAGTATTTAAAATTTCCTTTAAAGAATTATCACAGATTTGATCTAGATTGTGTAATTAAGGAGAACTTACTGAGACAGCTGTGTGAATGCTAATAGTTAAAAGTTTTACCACTTTTAGGTAAAGTTTTGATGCTGTTGCCATAAGTGGTTGGGGGTGGGGGTAGTGGCAGTATCACATTTGTGGCTCAAATATAAAGTAAGAGCCATATGCTCATTAACAGAGAGAGTAGCATTATTTATTTACATCTGTAAATTTTATTTTCATAATCAGCTGAGAAACAATGGTCCAAGTGCATTCAGCAAGGTGATGATGACTCTGCAGTGGCCTTACAAATACAAGAACAACACGCTGCTGTACATTGTGCAGTATGAAATTGATGGTCCCATGAACTGCACTTCTGACATGGAAATCAACCCACTGAAAATTAAGGTAAGCAGGACTTTCCCTTTGAGTGGAATATCCCTGAGAATATGACAAACTGAGATAGTTTTTCATCTGTGGCTGACAAGTAAGGCTACACTTTTCCACACTGCCTGTCAATGTATGTAGCAGGTGAAATAAAAGGTGAACAGCAGCTCAGAGTTGTCAAATCAAAGATCAGTTTGTCTTGTGTCTTTTTATTATGGGTTTTTTCTTCCTTTTTTTTTAAACTTCAAGGTTGTTCTATATGAGTTCTAAGTCCAAAGCAGCAGAATTATAATGCATGTGGTCATGAACTAAAACCAGATGCTTCTGGACTCTTGATGTAAATTTTCTGGGTTTGTTGCTTGGAAGGAGATGGTATTTTTTTTTATATATTATATTATCTGCTTATCCAATTGGGTAAATTCATCCCAATTGGATGAATTGGGTAAATTCATCCAAATTGGATGAATTGGGTAAATTCATTCAAATTGGATGAATTTATCTATTTATCCTAAGGTCACGAAGGACATTAAGAGTTAGCTATCACCACCAGCAGAACATGGGATTTACAGAGCAGAAGAAACTCCTTTTTCCTGGGCTGGACTAGGCAAAGAAACACCAGACAGAACCCAGCAAGTTTAATTGAGAGTAAGGAGTTGATTTCTAGGATAGTTTTGTAAGGAGTTGATTTCTAGGCTAGTTTAGAACAAGCAATAAGAGTCATTGTGTTAGTTCAAGAAGAAGTCAGTGTGCTAGCTCAGGAAAATGTCAGTATGTTAGTTCAGCAGCAAAAAAGGGGCTGAGGGAAGCTATTCAGTGTATAGAACAACAAAGAATGCTGGTGTATCTTTGATAACCAAAAAGAAACCTCAGTGAATATATAAATACCAAGTGTCTGTGTTTCTGCTCTACGATTGGCAGTGATTTATTTTCAGCCAGGGTCTGAAGTATGGCTAGGACAGAAAGAAACTTGCATTTAGGTATTTTCCTGCCCTTCAGCTTGAAGCCTGCAATCTACTGAGGCGTTGTTTGTGTTCCCCTGGTGTGTGCTAGGTTTCTGCTTCCAAGGATGATGAGAGGAATGAGACCCTGGGCAGGGAGGAGCACCGTGGGCACCGCGTCAGCCGGAGGGACGCGGCTGCCGTGGAGGGGGACGTGCACACCCTGGTGAGCTCTCAGCACTGGGGTTTTTTAAATGTGTTTTAATAGTTTTTGGTGCTTTGCTAATAGATATATGGGTAAAGTGGTGTCATTAAGGATTTTTCAAATATTTTCATACTTGAAATGTTCTTCCTATGTTTATGCACAGGGCTGTGGAACTGCTGACTGTTTAAAGATTGTCTGTCAAGTCGGCCACCTGGAGAGGGGAAAGAGTGCAATATTGTATTTGAAATCACGCCTTTGGACCCAAACTTTCATGAATGTGAGTGACTGGGAATATTCTGGCGCTGTTTCTGAAACATTAAAAGTGATTTTTTGTACCCACATGCAGTACTAATTTTGTTTTTCTTACACAGAAAGAAAATCAGAATCATTCCTACTCTCTCAAATCATCTGCTTCCTTCAGTGTTATAGAGTTCCCTTATAAGAACCTTTCCTTTGAAGATATTCACAATTCTACAGTTGTAAGTCATTTGCATCCATATACAATCATTTCAAAATTAGTGCAAAGACAGTTATTGCTGAGTAACATTGTTATGACATGGTATAATTTTAATTTTATCAGCTATTTGTTTCATGTATTTATTTCAGTTGTGCACATACAGTTGAGGGTAAAACAGACCGGAGCTGACAAAATTTGTGGCTTGAAAGACTTAATTGAAAATGAAAAAAAATGATGGTGAACAGTTCTCATGTTCCTGTTAATGCCATTGTAGTTAGAGGAATATTTTACTTGAAATTTGTTGTCAACTGTAGTAGGACTTGCAGTTGAATAATGAGCTTTCATTCTATTATATGAGGCACTAAATATGAACTTTATATGTTAGGGTGGAACAAAAAGACCTTCTGTGCCTCAGGGGGGTTCAAAGGGAAAGGAGACAGGGTGCAAACAGAAAGGAAGATATAGGCCTTTTGTTTGGGCTGGCAAATTGAAAGTTTTTGGTAAGCATTATAGGATAAAGAGATCTTAAGGAAAATGTAGAAAATTTTTATGGTTAACTTATTTTTGAATATGGTTTCTAATGCCTGTTATTAGCTGGGGTTTTTTTCTCTCACACCTTGTGGACTTGATTTTTTGTTTCAAAGTACACTGCCTTTAAAAAAAAAAAAAAAAAAAACCAAAAAAGAAAAATCCCTTTATTATTTGTCTGTGATTCCAAAATATTTCCAGCTTCCTACAGTTTTCCTGAAAATCATCAAGAATTACAGAAGATAGGTTGCCATGTTACCACTGATTGCCAAAAAGCAAACCCAGGCAAAACAATCCCCAACCCCCTACTATAATTTAACTTTAAAATCCTATTAAATTTGGGTCAGTGAAGTCTTTATGTCACCAAGAATCTATGGCTTTTCATTCATTCTGGAGAGAAAAAGTATTTTATACTGGATTAAGATTATAATCATGATGGGATAAAGGTATACAAGATTCAAAAAGCCTGGATGAACTCAGCATGTCACTGTGGTGCAAAGTGTGATTTATTGTGTTTTTCTATCAGGTTGCTACAAATATTACATGGGGCATTCAGCCACAGCCCATGCCTGTGCCAGTGTGGGTTATCATTTTGGCTGTCCTAGCAGGGTTACTGCTCCTGGCTGTTCTAGTGTTTGTCATGTACAGGGTAAGTTCTGGCTCTGGGAGGTTTTTCTATCATTTGCTTTTCTCTACTAGTGATGTATTATTTCATATTAGTTCACGATAGTTAGTTCATATAGTTCATATTTGCAGAAATGCCTTGCTCTCCATATCATCTGAATCAGTTCAGTTTTTGGAATAACTAAAAGCTTTTCAGCTTTGTCAGGAAGAAGCTGAATAAAAGAGCATGTCTGTGATGGTGCTGACCTCAGTTTAATTTTTTCATATATTAAAAATATTTACTGCGTTTGGAGGTCAAAAATGAGGGAAGAGAGTGAAAAGACAGCTCAATCAGTTAAGATCTGGCCATGAAGGAAAGGGAAAGGATGTGTGCATGCCCTGCAAGTCACAGTGCAATTTCTTCACTGTTCTCTGAACCACAGATGGGCTTTTTCAAACGTGTGAGGCCACCTCAGGAAGAACAAGAAAGAGAGCAGCTGCAACCGCACGAGAACGGCGAGGGAACGTCAGAAGCTTAAGCAGAGTTTTATCTGTAAGACATTCTGAAGTGCACACTTGCCTACATCTCGGTGACAAATATTGGCTTCCCCCTTGGTGAGCAAACACTCACCACTGCAGAGCTGCTGGTCTCAGAAGGCATCAGCACTGTGTGCAAATCAAGGGCAAAACTCTTTAATCTGCCTCCTGCATTAATGCTGCTCCTGCCTGCCACTAACACATCTGCACTGAGCCCCTGGGACAAACTCCAGTGACAGCAGTGCTGGGATTCTGCTTGCTGGGACACACATCCTCTTTTCTGGTTCATGCACTGGCTCTCCATGAGTTGCTGCACAGATTCTGCATCTGCCCTTGGAGCCAGCAGGTGCTGGCTGGATTCCCAGGTTGGTTTTGGTTGGTTTTGGTTGGAGTACACTACATTTCATTGCCTAGCTCTTGAAAGTCAGTTGCACAAAAAAAAAAAAAACAAACAAGATGAATGTAGCTTGTTTTACAGTACTGAAGAATGTTCTTTACCCATTTGCTCTGATGATGGTTTTTTTTCCTCCTGGGAAACGTTCAGTGGAATTGTTCACAGCTGATACCTGTTCTGCACACCAGTCATCTGTCTTGTGGTTTCCCTCTAGACCTTACAAATACTGGAAATGCTGTTCTCCAGGTCCTGGGTCTCTTACTGCAGGGATTGAGCCTGCAAGCACCAAGTGAGGGATAGAAATCTGGGGCTGATGTACTTTCTGTGGGACTTGGGGAAAAGATTCAGGGCAAGATCCCAAGACTCTGCTGTGCATTTCCACAGTGCAGGATCCAGGTGTTCCACAGAGTTCTTGGCTCCATGGATGCATTCATGCCCTGCCAGGGACAAGGTGCTGGGCTGTGGCTGCCAACAGACATGTCTGAGAAAACCCTTGATGTCCACAAGTCACACCAGTGCAGGATGTGAGGTGAAGGCTGTAAATTGTATTTTGGTTTCTAGCAGAGCCCTGGAGGGACCCTGTGTGACACAGGTTACCTGGTGCACTGTAGGGAAGCTGTAAATCCTCACTTTCCCTGCTTGGCCATGCCCAGTGCAGGATGGAGTGACACAGGGGCAGTTCAGACCAGCCACATCCATGGGTCTGTATTACACCTGCACTTTAGCCACACTCACACCTCCCTCACCTCCTGCCCTCAGAGAACAGTGAGTCAAAGGAAGCAGGGGAGAGCTGGCAGTGCACAAGGGTTCAAAAAGTAAAGGTTGGATTGGCTTGTTTCATTTCACTCACTCATTGTTTCATTGGCTTGCTTCATTGTTTTCATTCATGGTTTCAGTCCCTGCATGTTTCCTTGCACAAGACACTTCATTGCACAAGACATTTCATGATGTTCAATGCATTTCATTACCAGAAAAGACACTAACTATTCATTGCTGGTTTTTTAACATACCAAAAGGTCAGGGGTTTAAAGCCATGGCTTTGCATCACTCTCAGCTTATTTCCCTCGCCACTGGTGTAGTAAAAGGAAGCCTCTCACACTGATTGACCCAAGAACATTGTCTGTGCACTTCAGTAGACAAGAAACTGCAGAGCAGGAGGTTGTTCACCTTGCAGCCACAGGCTGCCCAGATCCTACAGTGGATGTACCTGAACCATTACTAAGGCACCTTCTATGAGATGTGCTTATTCTCTTTTCCAAAAAGAGAATAAATTACGCTAAAAACTCCCTGTGTGCAGCCAGGTACACAAAGGAGGGCTTCTACTGTTCCTACACCAGTGAGATTTCTATCTAGACAAGCTCTTGAAAGGGCAAAAACTCTGGCTTGGCTTTGTACCTTGGGGTTTTTGTTCACAGCTGCATCTCCCCCATAAATACAGCAGTGCCCACTAAACCCAGAATTTTCTGAAACGAGCAGTTTGTTTCAACTCTGATTTCTACATCCTTCCAGAGGTTTGAAATCCAGCAATGGCTTTTGTTGTTGAGTCCATTTTTACTTGCTGATCCATGATGGCATCTGAGTCCTTAAGGGAGAGAGCACTGAGTCTGGGGGGGCCAGTATGTTCACCAGATATAGGCTTGCATATTTATCCATTTACAGGGGGTGGGTTTAGACAGTTTGCTTAGATAAAATTAGTTTACATGAAGGGATATAGAGCATGATTCTGCTTTCTCTGAGCTTTCAAGGTCTTCAGTGTCTTATTTTTGTCTTTATTTTTAGCATTGTTACTAGTAATGTAGTAGAGAATCAGGAGTCAGGCTTTGATCCTGGCCTCAAAATGTGACTTTGGTAGAGCAGCATTTTTAGTTTCTTACATGGGCTTGTGGTTCTCATGCTTTGTCAGCTGATTATCTGTGTGCAAGGAGCTTGGTTTTACTCAGTCTTAATCTCAGTAGGGTAAGAGGTTTAAGAGACTGCCAGACAGATTATAGCTCTAATTCCTACATGTGTGCTTTCATTACACGTACACTCCACGGTGACTTGAAATTTATTAGACTACTTGCATGTGTAGGCTTTATGAGGAGGTGAAAAAGAGTATTTAAAAAAAAAAAAAAAATCATGGTCAAGATCCCTCCTGCCCACATGGATGGGATATACCATAGCATTGCTAATGTCAGTGCTAATTGCATCCTAATTTTACTGGAAACTCTTTTTGCTGATTTTTCAGGATAAGAAGGTACATTTTATTGGTACAACTACTGTAGCTATAGAAAGTATCTTCCATTTTTGAAGTTACATAAAGTAAGACTTATTTAAGTGATTTTTATTTCTTGCCTTCTGCTGAAGGATGAAAACAAATAGTTGCTTCTTTCATGTCCATTAATTTCCAGTTAGGTTCAAAAGACCACAGTAGCATATGTAAATGGAGTATAGAGGTTACTTAGTGAGCATAGATGTAGCACCTCAAATTCACTTTAAAGGAGCATTTGTGTTTCAGGGAGATTCCAAACTGGAAATTTTCCTGAATGGGGGTGCAGGAAACTTTTGATAATGTGTTCTAGATTCAGCAATAAGATTCCAGATTATGTAGGAATTTGTGTCAATATAAATTTTGTACTGACTTACAGACATTGATGTATTCTTACAGCAAGTACTGTAGAATGATGTTAAAGCTTTTAAAGAAACCTTAGAAAAGGTATTTTAGAATGAAATGAATGCCTTTGAGTCAAAATTGGTATGCACATGGTGCATACTGGAAGCATTTAGAAAACAAAAGTACAGCAACAGAGAATTAGCCTTCTCTTGAGAGCTATGCTTCAGGAGCAGATTTTTTATGAATATAAAATCAACAGCTATGTAATTATTTAGACAATAAAAACATTTCAGAAGAGCTATATCTTTTATAATGAAATATGAAATTATATAAGTACTCCGGTTTCAATTAATGCAGCATCTCATAATCAATATTGAAAAGCGATTTACGTTACAGAATGCATATTATCTATTACTATATTTGACAACATTTAGAAAATGTAAAGCAAGGAACCTAATTTATAGGTTTACATTTCTTTCAAGAAGCTATGAATTTGTGGAAATAGGTTTTGTCTAAGCATGACTGCAAAGTCAAATATGGGCTATATTTATCAATGTAATTTGAAACCTTTGAGCAAGTTTGCTGACATTGTTTGCCAAGTTATCAGGGGTTTTTCTGTTTTAAACCTTGATCTACACATTGATCTCCAAATCACATAGTGCTTGTGGAAACTTTAGGAAGTTTACTGTGCGTGCTCTTTCTTTATAAAACATTTATTCCAAGCAAAGGTGTTAAATATTTAGCTGTTTCTAAACTTGAGTCCACACTTAAACAGTCTTAAAGGGTATTTTGAAAATATTTCAGCTATAATCAGCATGCTCTGGGTGATTTGAAGGAATCATACTGCACTTAGGTGTTCTGTAGCATTTGGGTTTGTTGTTGGTTACCCTGACAGAGCCCTGCAGCATTTTTTCCCCCACCCTCCCAAGCAGTCTCAGAGCAGCACTACCCTGATGAAAAGCAGTTTTTATCCTTGCCCCAGCCCAGCGCCACCCTTTGCGTGTGATTCTTTGCGTCCAATGCTGCTGGCTGCTCATGAGTTGGGGAAAAAAAAAAGGATTTTATTACAGAAAACTAAAAAGGGTGATGGCAGGGCCCAGAGGAGATGATTTTGGTTTGTTGATGCCCCGGCTGGGATGATGATGGGTGTTGCTGTGACCCCTGCGGGACCTGAGCTCCTCGGTACTGAGACTTCAGCCTCCAGCCCCAGGTGCAAGATGCCATGGGCTGACCTGGCTCACTCCATCCTCTGCCCACTGGTGCTGGCCTCAGCAGAGCTGTGCTGTTTCCTTTGGTGTGAGCACATCCCACATGGTCTGACCTGGCTCACTGCCCATCCTCTGCCCACTGGTGCTGGCCTCAGCAGGGCTGTGCTGTTTCCTTTGGTGTGAGCACATGGCAGAGCCAGGTGCCCACTGGGAGTGATGGATCAACGATTCTGGTGGAAGTCTTTGATCACCCACATTGGGTGAAGCTGGGTGTACATTCTAAAGTGTGGTGTGCACTCCTGACTCCTGAGTTCTTCAGAACTGGCACCACCTTCTTTAAGGCCGCTGTGGGAAGTTTGAGTGGAGGCCATAGAATGACGGGGTTGGGTCTGTAGCACTGCTGCTGTTTCATGTGATTGTGGTTTTTAGGTCTGTTTTTTCCCAGTGTGTAGAATTTTACCATAACACAGGAAATGTAACCTTTCATGCAATGCCTTTCTCCAGATATGCTGCATTAAAGATGAATAACTTGACCCTTGGCTTTTACAAAGTAATGGAAGATTTCATGTAGCGTTTGCATCTTAAAAAATCCTTGTACAGGTTTTGCTTTTCTAGTCCATGAAGGAAACCTGTATTTGCTATGATACAAATATGCTGAAAATGTAACATTTTATTTCTTCATAATGAATTTTTTTTTTGCCTTTCTTTTGTGTTTGCTTGTGCATTAAATCAGTAGAGCATTATTTGCACAAGCAGAAAATTAACATACTAACGAGAGTTTTATGTTTCTTTGTCATGCAGTAAATACTTGCAGCATAAATGGGAATATTTTCAGTTACTATGAACTCGTTTCAAAGGTCTTCGGTACATTTAAGGAGAGCAATATACATTTGAAGTCACCTTATTTTTTATTAAATTATAAATTGTGCAAAGGAGTGGGTATTGTGGCACAGTAATTTTGTACTGATATGAAATGTATAGCTATTAAAGCTATGGTTTGCTTTTTAACTCATTCTTTTCATCCTAATGCAAATTTGAATGTTTTTATTAGGTTGTATTTTTCTATGTATATATACAATTTCAAAATACTATGATTGGGTAAACCAAAAAATGTAATTATTGATTTGATTCTGATATTTAGAATTTTGGAATAAAATACCTCTTAATCAACAGAAATTCTGTTGTAGGTTTGTTTTTGGTTTTTTTTTTCTTAGGTGTATTTTTTTAAATGCATTTAATTCACCAGAAATATTTCACAGTATATGTTTGTACTCCACAGTTATGTGCAAAATTCAAAAAACCTTACATTTACACAATGTTTGAACCTCAAGTGGCACCTTGAGTCAAAAAATCTTGTAATCACAAGTAAGAAAAATTATCTAGTCACAGACTGTATTCTATCACCATAAAACTGATTTCCAGCAGAAATTTCTGCATACCAGAAATAAATATTTTATACTTCATAGGTGCCAAATTGCTGTAGAAAATGGTGACAACTTGCCTTCAGGTTAGGAAAATTCTCAGAGAGCTGGAGTTTCTTTCCTTGTTGTATTATTAGTCTCATTTTATCTCAGTGTCACATTTTTTCTGATTACCAGTCATACTCACCTGTGTGACTGGGGAGACAGCAATATTCTGTGTCACAATAAAGTGACATGAGTGTGTGTTATTGATAAAACAAACAGAAGTAAATGTCATTGTGAACACTTCAGAAAACTCCAAACTACTGAGTCCCCTGGCTTGCTAGAAGAGAATTTAACCTAAAGAGAAGAGTAATAAAGGAGACAGAAAAGATGAAAATCTGAAATTTGAGGAAAGTCTGGTGCTGAATTATTACCCTTCATGACAAACACACAGGACATGCTAAGACTAGGTTTGCAGGACACAAAAGCACAAAACAGACCTTGGAAATGTGAGAAGAATATGGACAGTAAAATACCCCATTGTAATTTACATTATTTATAATTTTCCATGCAGACCTGGCCTGCTTTTGAGGGTTTTGCAGAGGCCACACAGAGTGACATTTCTGTGTCATTTGTGCACACATTTTCAGCCCTGGCACCACAGCAGATGCCAAGTTCAATTGTTGATGTCAATGGCTGTAATTTGTTTGCAGTTTGAAGAGTATGTAGCAACATTTAAAGACTGCAGGAGTTACTGGTGGACACAGTTCCTCAAGAGAATACTCAGATAGTTGAAATAAATTCCTACAAACCTTCATTTCTTCAAAGAAAATTAGTTTAAGAAGAAAATCCTGATTGTGATTTTATTTTTTCTTGAAATGAATGTTACTGTGTACCCTAATTTTTCTTTGTAATTTTTCTAAATGTAGTACAGACGATTAATTTCCATGTTATTCTCTGTTTGGATCCATTTTCAATAAAGCTTTTATCACCCATTTAACAGATTTTTTTTCCCCCCAGAACTCTATAAATGAATAATTGTGCATATTCATATCAGCAACATTAATTTAAAATGCTCCAGCTGCCAAGCTGGTTCAACTATTCCTCTGCAAATAATTTATATCTTGTTAAAAGCCCACGTCTGCAAACATTTGGAAATGAATTTGTGATCTGCCACACCCTCAGTCACCAGACAAATTCCTGCACAAAGGAAGCTCAGAGCAGCAGCAAGTTTTCTGCAGGTCTCTTTCTTCCACCTGGGACCACACACAGTTGCAGAGAATCCAAAATTAATTCAGCTCTAAGAGTGGCTGTGCAGGAGCAGCCACTTTTCCTTCCCAGTGCCCACATAAAAGGCTGAAATAGGAAGCTGGGTGAGAGGATGTTAATGAAGCAAATAGGCACTGAGCATGTCTGCTAAACTAAAAAAAGAATTTTTTTTTTCTTTATGAGCTCCTGGAGGAGTTTCACATCAAATAAATGATTGTTTTATTTGTCTGGTTTTTGTGGTTCTTTGCTTTCTTTCAAGAAAGGTCCTGTCAAATGAAATCAGGTTTACATGGCAAAGGTTTTTTTTTGGTGCTGATTAAGGAAAAGAGATTGACAGATTGACCATAAAGAATAGTACTAAGAAGTACCTGCTGAGGAGGAAATGTTCACTTCCCACTACCCTGCAAGCAGTGACTGTTCCAAAATGCTGCCAATGGACTATCAGCAACTTCAGCAACTGCAATAAAAGCAAATTTTCTATGTCAATCCCAAATCTATTTCAAGTCATTGTTAATGGCAGTGAAATAATTACATTGTACTCTATAGAATGACTGGAGGCATAAGGAAAAATAGATTTTTTTCATATTTTATAAGAGATATGTTGAAAATATGCTCAGTAACCTGCCAGATCTTCCTTTCAGTATGGGCAAATTTATACCCTGCTGTAGTTTGTGACTCTATTCCTCTGTTTCTCTTTCAATGAAGAAATTTCCTGTGATCTGAAAACGACAGGATTTGCCCTAGTATGTTACAGCATCTAAAATAAACCTTTTATTTGACTGATCTTTGTTTGTTAAAAAGCAATTCAAGTAATCTCATACTTTCTAAAGTTCCTATTCACCATTCCAACATCCACTGAAGATTTAGCGTTAGCCTGTTCTGTGAGTGCTGACAGAGAATGGGATGTTGGCCTCCCTGAAATCCTGGCATGGGCTCGCTCATCCCCACCAGCGTGAGACCCCTGCGGGCTGATCCCAGCGTGTGGCTGCCTGCCCTGGGGCACTCTGATTTCTCTGGATGTGCTGCCTTTCCTTGGGGTTTGGGGTTTTTTCCCCAGCCCAGCTTGCCCAGCCCCTCTTCATCAGGAATGTGTTCCAGTCGCTGTGACAGCCTTGAAAATGACATTACACCTCTTAAAGCCCCGATCCTACACACAGCCGTCTCTCTGCCTCGTGTGCATGTTTATTCCCATCAGCAGCTCCTGATATCCAACACTGCACTGATCAGCAGCATAGAGAATAAACATTTTTAGTCTCCTGAGTGCATTTTTTTAGAATTAAGGACGCACATAAGTAAAACTGGAATGTGTGCACACGTGTTTGTGAGGCCAGGGAAAGGCAGCAGAGCTGGTGGAAGGCTCCGGAGCACAAGTGAAATGAGGAGTAGCGGAGGGAGCCGGGCGTGTTTATCCTGGAGAAAAGGCGGCCCAGGGGAGACCTCGCCGCTCCCACAGCTCCCTGAAAGCTGGAGCAGCAGATGGGATCTGCTCCCAGGCAATCAGCGACAAGATGAGAGCACGCAGTCCTAAGCTGTGCCAGGGGAGGTTCAGGCTGGACATTAGGCAGAGTTTTTCACAGAAAGGGTGATCAGACATGGGAACGGGCTGCCCGGAGAGGCGGCGGAGTCACCATCCCTGCGGGTGTCGTAGGGAAGCCTGGAGGTGGCACTCAGTGCTTGACACGCTGCTCTCGGCTCACAGGTCGGACTCGGTGACCTCGGAGACCTTTCCCAGCCCGGTGGACTCCGTGGTTCTGTGACTCTGTGGGTCACCGACACTGCCGGCAACAAGTGCGGGGGGCGATGCGAGCGGGGCCGCCTCCGAGCGGCGACATCCCGGGCACCTGGGGGAGGCGGCGACATCCCGGGCACCTGGGGGAGGTGGCGACATCCCGGGCACCTGGGGGAGGGGGCGACATCCCGGGCACCTGGGGGAGGCGGCCCCGCTCCGCCCCGCCCCGGCCCCGCCCCGGCACGTCCGTGGGCGGGCGGGCAGCGCCGCCGCAGAGCCGCCGCCGGGGCCGCGGGTGCGGAGCGCTGCGCCGGCCGCCCTCCCGCAATATGCCTCCGCTGCCCCCGGGCTGCTCGCCATGCCGGCCACCTGCGGGCGCCTCTCCGCGCTGCTCCCGGGGCTGGCGGCCGCGCTGCTGCCCGTGCTGCTGATGCTGATGATGGGGCGGCCGCCACCCGCCGCCTCCGCCGCCGCCGCCGCCACCCGCCCGCAGCAGCAGCGAGCGGCGCTGCCCGGGGGCGCCCCCGCCGCGGCATCAGGTACCGACCCCATCCCTCCATCAGGTACCGACCCCATCCCTCCATCAGGTACCGACCCCGTCTCTGCATCCGGTACCGGCCCCATCCCTGCATCAGTTACCGACCCCTTCCCTGCGTCTGGTACCGACCCTTCCTCTGCATCCGGTACCGGCCCCATCCCTGCATCAGTTACCGACCTCATCCGTGCATCCGGTACCGACCCCATCCCTGCATCCACCTTCCTCCCCTGCGGGATGGCCTCTCCCCCCTCCCCGCGGGCTCCGCTCGCCCGGCGAACCCCCAGATGCGCGGCTGCGGCGGGGCTGGAGCGCGCTCCGTGCCGGGAGCGGGCACTGACCGCACCGCGGGCCTCCCGAGCCTGGCCTTGGCCAGCGGGGCTCCAGGGAGATAGATAGCCGAGCGTCCGTGGAATAGAATGTCTATTACATATATATATGTATGTCTCATGGACGGCTATTTATTTCCGTGTATATTTCCGCGTCGCTTTAAAAATAAACCAGCTGATACGTGTGCGAGCATCTTGAGCCTGTCAAATGAGTGACGGGGCTGCTGAGCTCGTTAGTTTCTGCAGCCCCTCTGCGGATGCTTACCCAAGAGCATGAAAATAAGGTGCAGGTTTCAGCTTCAGGCCTTAGTTTTGCGATCAAATATTTTGGGGTACCCCTTTGCAGAGCCAGAGAGAATGATGAGGTGTCTGTTCTGTCATCTGGTTTAAAAAATATGCGTATAGTCTGAAGTTTAGTGGCTCAAATGAAGATAGACCCAGTATTTTCCTTGCCATACTGCCTTTCAGCAAAGAATTTCAAGATGGTTTCAAGCATGAATTAAGACCTTTTAACACCAAGGCTCCATTTCAGCATATCACTGGAGCATATGTTTCATTTTTAGCATATAGGCATGCATGCTTCTCTTTCCAGTTGACTTCAGGAAGGTATAAAATCTGCTTATTTTTAGGCAGATGGTTAATATTTTCCTGAATTGAAGCCAATTTGCCAAGCTGCTGAAGTATATTTGTTAATTAGGAAATACAAGCAAAGATATTAAATTGCAGCATTTGCTTGCAACTTCTTTAAGATGTAGGACAAGTAACTAGATTTGATAGAAAATGAACAGTCTTAAATGTTTCTTTTTACTCTCTTAAAATGCCTTGATTTGCTCTTCAGGTCTTTTTTGTGTGGGTTTGGGTTTGTTTTTATTATTATTTTCCAAGAAGGGCATTTGATGAACATCTTGGGCCTTGCTTTTTTTCCATTTCCACTGATGATTTTTCATTAGTTTGCTTCTTATCCTACTTTTAGTAGAATATACCATTAATCAGCAGCAAACACCACTTAAAAGGCATTGGCAGCATTTCTGGCTTGGGCAGTGAACATTTTGCTCATTAAAAATTGAGTGCCAAAAAAAAAAAAAAAAAAAGGAAGGGCAGTTTTTCTAATTCAATGATCCTCTTTGGTTTCAGGTATTGATTTCTTTTCAAGAAGCTCTGTTACCTTATCTCCTTCAGCCCTGGCCAAGGTCTTTGTTGGTATCTAACATTTTGATGCCTGTTCTCTTGGTTTGCTGTTGTTGTTGTTGCAGGGCCATGTGCCCAGCTCTTGCTGCTTTCTTTTATTTATTTGGCATCACAGTTTCTTAGCTGTGAGAGTCCAGAAAGTGTTTTCTAGTCCACAGCTCTCATGTTCACTCTCAATTTATGAATGTTAAAAATTATCATTTGAGTTGTCAGCATTTGTTTATGTTAGGCTTAAATATAGTTAAAGGTTTATTTCACTTGTTGGCTGGATTTCTAAATGATCTTGATTAATTATTTTTCTTTTATAAAAGCTGAAAGAAGCCCATGGTAGACTTTGAAAAAGATAAACTAATTACTGCTCTGAAACTTTCATTGCTCTCAAGAAGCTACGAAGCCCCTTTGGGGTTTTTTTTGTGTGGCATTTCAGCTAAGCATGTAAGCAATTTTTGCTTTATTGACATTTTGGGCATTTTTAGAAGGAGAACGGGACTCAGACATATTTATAATGGATTCTAATGTCTTTTTGTGTTAAATAATCATGGGATGGTTCACAGCTGCCAGGTAGGAGGGATAAATGGCTGCTGCCTTTCCAGCAGAGCCATCCCTCAGGGCAAGGGGCCGCTCCTGCAGCTGCAGGGGCTGGAGGCAGGCTCTGCCTTCTGCCAGCCAGGAGGAACCTGCCTGAATTTGGGGTTTGGGAAGGGTGATGGGGACCAAGGAGCCTGCCTGAATTTGGGGTTGTGCAGGGTGATGGGGACCAAGGAGCCTGCCTGAATTTGGGGTTGTGCAGGGTGATGGGGACTGAGAAGGATCCTGCCTGAATTTGGGGTTGTGCAGGGTGATGGGGACTGAGGAGCCTTCCTGAATTTGGGTCTGTGCAGGGTGATGGGGACCAAGGAGCCTGCCTGAATTTGGGTTTGTGGAGGGTGATAGGGACCAAGGAGCCTGCCTGAATTTGGGGTTGTGCAGGGTGATGTGACCCCAGAGTGAGGAGGAGCCTGCCTGAATTTGGGGTTTCTGCAGGTGATGGGGACTGAGAAGGATCCTGCCTGAATTTGGGTCTGTGCAGGGTGATGGGGATTGAGAAGGAGCCTGCTGTGACCCCAGAGTGAAGAGGATCCTGCCTGAATTTGGGTCTGTGCAGGTGCTGTGAACCCAGAGTGAGGAGGATCCTGCCTGAATTTGGGGTTGTGCAGGGTGATGGGGACCAAGGAGCCTGCCTGAATTTGGGGTTTGTGCAGGGTGATGGGGACTGAGAAGGATCCTGCCTGAATTTGGGGTTTGTGCAGGGTGATGGGGACCGAGGAGCCTGCCTGAATTTGGGGTTGTGCAGGGTGATGAGGACCCCAGAGTGAGGAGGAGCCTGCCTGAATTTGGGGTTTCTGCAGGTGATGGGGACTGAGAAGGAGCCTGCCTGAATTTGGGGTTGGGCAGGGTGATGGGGACTGAGGATCCTGCCTGAATTTGGGTCTGTGCAGGTGCTGTGAACCCAGAGTGAGGAGGATCCTGCCTGAATTTGGGGTTGGGCAGGGTGATGGGGACTGAGGAGCCTGCCTGAATTTGGGTCTGTGCAGGATGATGGGGACCCCAGAGTGAGGAGGAGCCTGCCTGAATTTGGGGTTGTGCAGGGTGATGGGGACTGAGGAACCTGCCTGAATGTGGGGTTTATGGAGGATGTTGGGGATTGAGAAGGAGCCTGCCTGAATTTGGGTCTGTGCAGGGTGATGGGAACTGAGAAGGAGCCTGCCTGAATTTGGGGTTGGGCAGGGTGATGGGGACCGAGGAGCCTGCCTGAATTTGGGGTTGTGCAGGGTGATGGGGACCGAGGAGCCTGCCTGAATTTGGGTCTGTGCAGGTGCTGTGACCCCAGAGTGAGGAGGATCCTGCCTGAATTGGGGTCTGTGCAGGTGCAGTGACCCCGGAGTGCCCAGCAGAGGAGGTTTATCCCGCCCGGCCGGCAGGGCACAGGGCAGGGCTGGAGCTCCCGCCTGCTGCCTGCTGTCTGACGTGCGTTCCCCTATCGATGGCCCTGTTCTGTCGAAGCTCATTACAGCGTTTTACAGATCAATTCCCGCCCGGATTAAGCGGCTCCTGGCGCTGGCATTGCCGTGCTGCCCGAGGAGGGATGCTGAAGTCAGCACAGCTGTGTGGAGAGCCTGGGGAGCACAGTGCTGGCAGTGGCACATCAAGGGTTTTTTGTTCATCTCTTTCTTTTCCCCTAAAAACAGCAGCAAATTTGCCACTGCCAAGAGCAATAAGTAAATTCTGTAACGAGGCAGAGAACACACAGAAGGAGGACCCAGCTCATGGAGTTATTCTGGCTTGTCTCATCTCACAGATGCAGGCATGCTTTCAAATTTAAGAAGGAAATTAAAAAATGGGAGAGCAAGAGAGACTGGTCTCTCTGGTTAGGGTGGTGATTGCTGGAGAACCTGCCTTGGTTCTTATTCTTAGTGATTTTTTGCATTTCCCTTGTGGCAGTTTGGAAATCTGGTGCAGGAGCAATTGAAGAGAAGCTGCTGGGAGCTTCAGATATTCATCATTGAGGTCAGCAGGCTTGAGCACAGAATTCAGTGAATTATAGTCCTGGCTCTGATCCAGGCCAATCTGGTTTTGTTTCCCATGTTCCCTTTTCTTTATCTTTATTGAGGTGCTTTCTTCACAGGAGCTGAGTGTGAGGTTCTTTAATGTTCCTGAGGCTTGGGCTATCCTGATGTGGGGCATTTTTATTCCCTTTCTGATGCAGATATTGCTCTATAAATAGAGCAGAGACCACTAATTGAATAAGTGATAGTTATCTGTATCAGCTCTGGGGCAGGTCTGACATGCCCTGAATGAACAGCTGCAGAAAAAGCAGCTGTGTCAGTGGCAACTGTCACTTTACACAGGGTGACATTCAGCATCTTCATCCTGGAGGATTTTTACCATCTTGAGACATGAAATTAGAGTTGAACAATGTTTTAAAATAGTTTTTTTTTTTCAAGTGTGGGTAGTCCCTGTACCTTTTGTAATCCCAGCATGAACAAGAAAAACCTTGCCCTGTTATTTGTTATAGACCATGCCCAATCAGCCTCTTGGTTCAGAATTCAGGGGAAAAGGAGTTTATTTTGGTTTGGTGTGTCTTGTGGGTTTTTGTTTTGTTTCGTTTTTGGGTTTTGTTTTAAGCAGATGGCTTTGCATGCAATGGGGAGATTAGCTTGGTTCTGTAGGGTGAAATTCAAAAGCTGTAGCAGCTAAAAGTGGTGCTGAACAAAGGAGAGAGGGGATTTGGAATTGCTCTGTGTATTTATTTGTTAATACACAAACCCCTGTTTGTTGAGACAGATGAGATAAATATGTGATTGTTGACAAGCCCAGAAGAAAATCAGAGATTATTTTTTTACCTGCTGGAGACAAATTCCCTGCCTGGATGCTGCCTGTGGAATTTGGTTCTGAGCCCATGTCTCAGCCCTGTCTGCCTGGATGTGGTGATCAGTGCTGCCTGATGAGAAGCTGTGCTGTGGACAAGTCATTTCTGGCTCAGAGTTTTCTAAACTCTTTTGTATGTTCTCTTCTTCTTCCTGACCATTCCAGCAGGAGGAAACTTTCTCATGCTTCCTTTTTATTTAAGACACCAAAAGAGAAACGTTTCTCCAAAATAACATGATGTTTGTGTAACTTACTGCTTTTTTAGTCATGGTGTTCCCTGTTTCTTGCTGTAGAATATTTTTCCTAATGGCTTGTATATTGGTGTGTAGCTGGATCTAATACTGAGGTATTTAGGGGAGCATTTGGTTCTGATTGTTACACTTGTCTGGGTTTGAATTTCAGCCATAACACATGATAATGCACTTAACCCCATGGTGTAGTGTGACTGTCTTCTTTGTCACTTGATGGAATAATCTCTATGGTTTGCTGTCCCCAAAGTCACTGGATTGGGGATTAGCAGGGCAGCAATAACTCCAGTTTTGGTTTTGAGCTTTTGTTGCAGTCAGATACCACAAAAAAATGAGTGAGGAATTAAAAGCTGTGTGGGAGATCCTTTAGCATTCCAGTAAGGAAGGGAATTCAGTCATTTGCATGGCTCAGCAGTTATGTGGGATACAGTTCCTGCTCAAGAAGCCAGGGCTGTCTGAGTAGAGACCTCTGATCAGAGCTGGCATTATTTGTTTTACACAAGCAGCAACACAACCCTCTCATCCTGATACTGGGATATAACTGGTGTCAGGGAAAAGGCTTTTCCCTGAAAACAGAAGTGTTGCATGCACACCCCAGCCAAAGGTTTAGTGATTTTAAGCTAACTCCACCTATAGAAATCAGCTCAGAAAATGGCCTTTGGTCTGCTGTTCATTTTTCTCAGGCTTCCCAGCCTCTGGTATTTCCAGTGGTGGCTTCTCAGCTAGGTGGGACAGAATGCAGGACTTGGACAGGTCCTGCTTTGTTGGAGATGATGTTCTTAAGTGTCTGAGCTTTCTGTGCTGTTCTAAGGCTTGGTAATGCAACCAAAAATCAGGGAGGGCATTAGGACACTGAGAGGGGATAAAGCATCTGCAGCTGGAAATGGGAATGAACAAGGAAAAGGAAATATTCATGGATGCACGTGCTCCAGGATGTAGGTCACTCAGTTGCCAGTACAAGAAAAAGAGGAATTTGGGGTTTTTCGTGGTAAAACACACATGAAAAAAAAATGTAGTATGGTTTTTGCTTTCACTGAAGCCTGTAACACATTATACAGCATCCTGCTCTGTACTTCAGAAAGCTTGACTTCAAGAAACTTGCCTTGATAGTGGCTTTTATTGTAAAGAGCTGAGAGAAACCATGTCTTTTGGCATCCTTGAGATCAGGGCCCATGGATGCATGGTCAGAAGGGGCAGGAAACAAGGGATTCATGATGGCAGGAAGGTACCCATTGCAAGGTGGCAGTTTTTGCAGCTCTTTTGTTTGTTTTGCTAAAGTTTGCTTCTTGTCAATCTGTTGGCAGAAAGCACACCATCAAAGGGCAATTGCTATGTAAAAACATTCACAGAATTACTGTCTGGCTGAGGAAAAGGCAGGCTGAGAATTTGGAATGCTGCTGCTGCTATCTGGGTCACTGGGGATCTGTAGCAAGCTTTCTCTGTGAACTAGCTCAGTAGATGAAGTCTTTGAAGACACAGGCAAAGATGTGAGAGGAAAGTTTATTCAAAATAAACTCAATTCTTGGTGTGTCAAACTTAGCAAAACAGCACAGACTACTTTGTTGTCTTGAAAGCTGCATATTTTTCCATCCCTGTATCCATCTGTAATGAGTGGGGACTTGAGGCACAATTTATTACTCCTGACACTGTGTTTCATTCCTAATTCACAGGTTTTACATCTGGGGTGCTGTAGGAGCACCCAGGGTCTGTGATCAACCATTTCCCCAAACCATCAGAGTTATTTTACTCTCAAATAACTCCCCTGTCTTCAGCAGGTTGAAGCCACCATGTCTGGTTCCTCCTGCTTAATCCTGGATTTGCCAGGGGTGTTCAGACCATCAGGTCTGGTTCCTCCTGCCTAGTCCTGGCTTTGCCAGGGGTGTTCAAACCATCAGGTCTGGCTCCTCCTGCCTAGTCCTGGCTTTGCCAGGGGTGTTCAGACCATCAGGTCTGGTTCCTCCTGCTTAATCCTGGCTTTGCCAGGGGTGTTCAGACCATCAGGTCTGGTTCACAAGGAGCTGGTAGTTGTTTGTAGAGGATGTGGATCAAGTCTCCTCCAGTCTCAGCTGGCCCAGCTGCCCTGACTTTCCAAGTGACTGATTTTATTTTCAGAGTCATTGGTGCTGCTGTTTTCACTTACTGCAAGAGTTATTGAGTAAGGCCACTCTGCTGCAGATTTGGGGCTGTTTCATAAAGATGATGCATGCCATTTGCCTCAGTCTGCTGAAATAGATGCTGGTTATGAATCCTGGCAAAACACCAAATCTATTTATTATTAATGACTCTGCATGAGCAAGGCTCCCAAATGAAACTGATTGGAACATGCTCAGGGAAGTCATTTTCTGTGAGGTAGCAAATCTGGTGGATAATTTCTATGTGCTAATCTGAACTCTACTGTCAAGATGTTTGAAAATATTGTCCATTTTGCTGGGATGAAGAAGGATGTGCTTGCCCTCTCCACCTATTATAGGCTCTAATGGAATTAAGAAAAGCTTTTTCATGTAATTGTGGAAAATATTTTTCCTCTGTTTTGAAGCATTTCATTAAGTGACAGAACAGGAGAAATGAGTAGTTTTATGTTGGGTAAATGCAGGATTTTGGTAGATTGTGTCTTTAGAACAATAAAAGCTGTTAATAACATGAATTATGGCTTGTGATAAATATCACAGATGCTTACTCCATTGTTTCTGGGAGCAAAGGAGAAAACTTACTCTCACTGGGCTGCAGTAGGGAATTTCTTTGGATTGTGGACCGCTGAGGTTGAGAAAATCCTCTAATTAAATTCAGCATGAGACCCAGTGAAACATTTGTGAGACCCTGCATAGTTTGGGTACAGTGTTGGGCAAAAGAACCTGTCATGGCTGTTTGCCTCTTAATTAGCTGTCAGCTTCCTTCTCCCCCTCTTGTGGTTTTTTTTAGGTGTTTTTTCTTAAGCACTACCAGTAGAGAAAGACAGGTTGTCTGCTGGATTCTTCAGTGCTCCATGGGACAGATTGTCCCAGACTAAGTGGATTTGTTTTCCCCCATCCAGCTGGCACAGTCTCAGAGGTGCTGAATGAATCCTGAGTATTTGGGGGGAAGGAGAAATTGCTCACTGCCCCGTTCTTCGCCTCGGTGTCAACAAAGCCATTTCCACCCTCCCAGGAAGGTTTCCATGGTGCTAAGTCGTTTTCCCATTGCTCCCTGCAGGACCTGGGGCACCTGCTGGGAAGGGAGAACTTGTGTTTGTGCAGGAGACAGCACAGCTGGGGCCTTCAGCTGGCTGCTGGAGCGCTTGGTGTGGGGATGAGCTGCAGGCAGGCAGTGCCTGCATCCCGAGTGAGTGGTGAGTGCATCCAGCCCTGCCCCTCACCTGCACGGCATCCTTGGCCCAGAGCAGTGGAGTTCTCCTGCTGCAGTCCTTGTTTTGCTTTAGCCTGTGACCTGGTGTGACAGAACTTTCTCTTTTTCTAAACCTTTTTAAGCTCTGAGCAATAATACTTATTTAAAACGAGTAGGAATCTCCAATCATTTCTTCTGCAATCATACCCGGCGCTCTGTGTTCTTTGTTTTGTGTTTTTTCATCATTCACTTTATGAAACTCAACTTTAATGAAAATTTCTATATGACAGGGACTGTAGCTTGTTGGGTGCTCTTGCTTTGTTGCTGCCATATGGATTTCCTCACTCTTGCAATAAAAAATTCCCATTCCCCGTGCACAGAGCTACCCTTAGGGAATGTTGTCCTGCAAACTTTAAATTCTATTGTGTCCATATATGCCTTTATACACTGGCCTCCTTCCAAGGGATTAGAGGATCTTATCCTGCAGGTGAGAGACAGACATTGCAGCAGCATTACAAATATTTTTCTTGAAGGAGTAGTATGAGATTTTACAGCTTTAGGGGAAGAAAATTACTCTCAGACAAGGGTAGTGGGCAGGTTGTTATTGAAAAATATCTCTGAATGCAACAGTGGCTGTCCTTTGCAATTAGTGAGTAATGTGCACTGATGTTTGAATTTCTGGTTTGTGGGCTCTATTATGCCACAGAGTCTGTGGATGCATGTCTGTCTTAGGGTTTTACAGCATTAAATGTCATGTTTGAACAGGTGCTGCTTTGTTTTCCTGTGTTTTTTTTTTTTTTCCCTCCTTCTGTTAAATTGAGGGTATGTTTAAAATTGCACAGGTTTTTTTTTTCTGCCAATTCTACTCACAAGCCACCACTAGGAATTCCACAGGACAAATCCTGTACCTGACCCATTAGGATTAAAAAAAAAAAAAAAGATACTTTATGTTGCAAGGGTTCTGGAATATTCTTTCTGTCCAAGTATATTGACTGTAAGAAGGCAGGTTTGACAAATCATTCAAAGTTCTCTGCAAAAAATGGTCACTTTTTTTAAGATGCTGCTGCTGGCTGATTTATTTTTGCTGTGTAAATGCTTTAAAGGTTTAATTGTAAAGTTCATCAGTGGGAAATCCACATTGTTGGCTTACCCTCTAATTGGCACTTGCCAGTTTTTCTTGAAGATGTATGATGTGTTTTGGGGTTTATATAAAAACCTCATATTTAAAATAGAGTATTATGAAGATTTTATAATATTCCCCTTTGTACTTTTCCTCCCAATATTCTGTAACAAACTGAATTTTTAATATTTTCATTTTCTCGGCTCTGATGCGAGGTAAAATGATACTGGCAGTGATTTAAAAAAAAAAAAAGAGAGAGCAGCATCACAGGTTTAATATTAGCCAGTGAGTAAACTGAAATGAAAAAAAGAACCTTATAATGGCCTCTGAAATGCCTGGGCAAAGCTGTTATGTTTTGTAGGTTTTGGGAGCTCTTTCTAGTATTTGCTTGCTCATTTTAATTGCTTTCACTTGCAAATTTATCTTAATTTGAAAGGTAAATTTTATTTAAGATTTTATCCTTGTAATAGTAATAATTTATCTCACTTATGTCAAATTACAGAAGATGATGTTTAAAATAAATGACTCCTAAATAAGTGAAGCTCTGCAGACTGCAGCATTTCATCTTGTCTGCTGTCTGTCTCCCTTGCCCCAGGAAGGTGAATTTCTGCTCCTGTCTTCCATAGTAACCACAGCTCTGAGAGCCAGGCTGGCTGATTCAACAAAATAGCAGCAAATCAAAATGCAGAGTTGCTATGGTAATTTTAATTCTCATAGGTTTATTGTGTCCTGTGAATTCCCATATTCTGGCTCGGCTGGTGACACAGTCTGATTTTAATTTGTGAAGAAGGCACAAATGGTGAAAAAACATCTTGCAACTCCCTACCAAACGAGTACCTTGCAGCAGTACATGCTGTGCACTTAAAATTATCCCAGAGAATTTTTTAAATGACATGAATGCCATGCAGTGTTAAAGGAATACGGGGGGGGGGGGGGGGGGAAATCCCATCTAACCTTCATGTCTGCCTTCCTGTCTGAATTTCATGGCTCTTGCTTAGGTAGCCCATAAAAATATATCAAGGGGAATTTTCCTTCTGTTTTCTATTTCTTATCAGGAGCACTTCAAAGTGCTTGGGGGTGTGTTCCCCCTGGATGGGAGAGTGAGTGGTTAGCAGCTTTATGGATTAGCCTGATGGCATTCTGCTGCACTTCTTACAAGCAGCATCCTTCCAGGAAGGTGTTCATTGGTTATGCAGCAGTAATCATCAGGGATGCTGCCTATGATCATCTGGCTTATTTTATTGATTTTGCAAGACCGTGATTTCATCAATATTTGGTTCCTGTCAACATTTGTGGAATGATTATTGTGCTTGTGCAGGTTTTTTAATGCATCTGGTCTGAGACCTTGGGTGGAAGTTTAACCACTTCTAATCACAGGACACATCTGGTTGTAGAAAATGGCTCTTTTTGTTTGTTTATTCAAATAACTCATCAGATCAGTCCCCCCATGCATACAGCAGATCTTCAAATGGAAAAAGCTGTATATGCCTATGCAATCACACAGATTTTGAATACTGAGGCCATCCAGATTATAAAGTAATCCAAATCCCTTAAAATAATTGCAAGCATTAACAGTTTGCAATTTTTTAAGATGTTTTTTGTATTTTTTTTTTTTTATGTGAACTCAAGGTAGTGATGCAATCAGTACCTGGCCAAGTGGTGCAATCAGTACCTGGAATGAGATGGGTGGGAATTTAATGTCTTTTGGGAAGTACAGGCATCATTATACTGAGCAAATATCACATCAAAATGTGGCAGCTCAAGTTTGCCAGAGTTGAATATTGGCCATATTTAGTCCTGATTAAAATTTCATCTTGCCTTTCAGTTGCTTCTGAATTTGGAGGAACTGATAGCAAAAGTTGTGGGGAGAGCAGTTTATTGGTTTGCACTGACCTACTGCTTATTGACTACTTTGGAAATCCTTTCAGTGCCTAAGTACTAATGAGCCATAAATTAATATTTTTCAACAAGTATTCAAGGACAAGATTTCTAGCAAGAATGTTTAGCAGTTTTCTTTACCTCTCTCATCAAAAAGCAAATATCCTTTTCCTCTTGTTGTTTGCTTAAGGTTTGTATTTACATATGCACACAACTCCATTCAAAGCATAAACCCCTGAATGTAAAAGGAAAATAATTCTGTTAAAGTGAAAAAAAAAAAAATTATTCTGCTGAAGTGAAACAAAATTTTTGTCAGTAAATAAATGCAACTAACAACTTTTTTTGTGGAAACATCAGTAAAATGCAGTGTTAATTCCATGTAAAAGTGGTGCCATGTCTATGAATACTTTGGCTGGGGAAAAAATGGACAAGGTATGACTCAGGTAAACATTCTATTTCCCTGGTGTGTTGGGTTTTTTCCTTTGTTTATTTACTCTTTTTCCCCATCAAAATCCCTTTAAGAAAGGAAAAATGCTTTGTTCTTTTCTGTAAAATATATAACACTTGCTCTGGTGTGTTAGTAGGCAGTCAGCTGCTTCATACTGTCTGACACAGTTTTATTATCAAATGAACCTGCATTTGGGGTCTGTTTTCAGCTAAATAAATAACTAGTCTTAGACCAACTAATTGACTTAGAACCTTGAAGTTTTCTCTGGATCATGCTAATTTCCCAGAGGCAAATCCCTGGCAGTTTTTCAGTCTGCTAGATTAGAAATGCCCCTTTCAAGTGCTCACCCTGACAGGTTTGATTCAGCGCATTTCATTTCATGTCATAAATTCACCACTCTTTTTAGTGGGAGGCTTGCAGAAAACCTCATCTTCAGAAAAGTCTTTTTTTCATAACCAGTGATCTTGCTGGCTAAAATATCACAGGGACTCCTCATCACAGGGATGGCTCCAGGATGGATTGAATTGAGGAGGAAGGAGACTGAGCAGAGCTCTGCAGAGCAAGGAGGACACAGCCAAAGGCAAGGGGAAATAGGAAGTGGGGAAGGGATTTTTCAGAGCACAGTGAAGGAGCAGAAAGCAGGTGTGTTTTTGTTTGAGATGCCAGCAGACTGTTGGGTTTGCATCTCTGCCTGCATTGCTCTGTTCAGCACTTTAGAGCAAAAGCATCCAGCTGTTTCAAGGGATGCAGCCCCTCCTTGGTGTGGCACTGAGGGGTCAGAATAGTGTGTGAGAGGTGCTCTTATGCTCTGGTTTTCATTTTCCCAATAAGGTGGGAGGAAAGGCCACCTGAACACTGCATTTGTGTGCTGAAATGATGCATGCATTGACATGAATGAGCTTCTAGTAAATAATTTCCATTTCCTCCTAACCCATGTGCAGATGCCTGACAGTTCTGGCACTGTGGGCTGCACGTGCCTGTCACAGCTATGCTGTGATATTCTCATCAGAGAAATAAGGTGAAATAAGGAAGTGTTTCTTTATATCCAAAATAAAGCATTATTTGAAGCAAATATGATAGAATTTGTTTCAAAAAACTCTCTGAGTTAGAATATAATTGTTATTTGTTTTTTTTTTTTTTCCAGCAAAAGCTCACTTGAGTAGCCTGATGTGTGACAAAGCTTAGGCAACAGTGTGCTAATTTCTTTTTAAATTTCTAATCTGTTACACTTTTTCTTGACTGTGAAGCAGGAGCTTGGTGGAAGCAGCTAGATCTGACTAGATTGGGTTAAACTACAGCAAAAATGCCTGTAACAGCCTTTCCCTGCGTAAAAGGGACTGCCTGTTCCCCCCAGGATCTACCTTTTGCTCCCTCCTAATTGAAATTTTGTAGATGGCTTCTGTGGAAATTGGTTGACCAGAAATAGGGCAGTGGGAATACTGTGGTGTCCTACTTTCCCAGACCCTGTTTTGCTGCTTTGTCCTTGGAAATTGGTAATGTGTTCTGTGTCACTGCAAAGATGTTTGCCAAAGCTTCTCTTAAATATGCATCCTAAAGGTTATTTTGCAATGAAATATTTTAAGGGAGTGCAGATCTACAGAACTGTTCTGTATAGATAATGTGGATTGGCTGTTCATATACAAATGCAGCAAATACTCTGTGCTTCAGTTTGTTTAAAAATATCTTTTATGGGATCTGTATTGTTTAAAAGCAGTAAAACATCAATCTCTTTTCTCCAAAGGGCATTTCAAGGTGCAGCCTCTACTTGCTTTAAAATTAGAGCCATAATGCTGCCACTTTGCCTGAAGATCAACCTAAATAAGGCAATTTTTAGCAATTGCTGCAGTCTGTGCCTGTCCTTTTGTGCCCCTGTTCTTCACCCAGCACTTTGGGGTTAGTGTTGAGTCCCTGGCTGGAAAGTTTTAACTCCCAGAGTGATTCTGGAGAGAGGTGGTGCAAACTGAGCCTCCTGCTAAGTGCAAGAGTGAGACTGTCAGTAGTTGTCAACTTCCAAGTATTTTCTTTTTGCAGCCAGGTGGAATGATTGTATTTGTTGTCCTAAGCATGTGTTGTTCCTCTCTGAATCTAAGGTTTTCTTTTCCTGATTTTTACAGCTGGTTGGGTATTTGCTGAATTTTCTCAGACCTTTTGTGAACAGTGTGAGCTTCTTTGCTTCTCAGTTCAGTCACAAGTTGCTGAAAATGAAATATGCAGACTGTACTTACAACTAATTAATAAAGACAAACTGAAAATTGCACAGGCCAAAACACTTGCAGTGGTTTTTTTTTTTTTTTTTTTGTTTAGCAGTGTTTCTGTTCCCTTTTAGGGAGGAAAAATAATGTTCTGCTATTTATTTTCTGCTTCTGTTTTAAATCAGAGCAGTAGCACATAAAACAACCTTCTAAAGAATCACATAATTAGTTTCTAAATGAGATCTTCTGATACCAATTTGGAGCAGATAGAATGATTTGTGCAGAGTTAGAAAGATCTTTCTACATGTACAAGCCCATTTGTACTAGGCTCTGTAAATCACTGCATGGAGTATGACAGGATAAAAGAGCACTGATAGCTAACAAATGAAGCCTGCATTTGGCTGTAGTGGTTATTAATTAGATTTGCAGCTTATTTGATAGCTGGGAGAAGCATAATTGAAAACCAGGCAGGGAGCTCACCCCAGCCTGACAATAACTCTCACAAGGCACCCATAAAATAGTTATGGCACTTGAGGGGTCACCTGTTCTGTCATTTCCATGCACAGTGCAAGGCAGCAAGCTCAGTCCTGTGTCAGGGGCTCCAGAACAGAGGTACCCACAGGGGGATGGTGCCTCTGGGGAGGGGGCTTGGCCCTGCACTCACTCACCCCCAGCCCTCAGGTGCTGCCACAGCTGCCCCTCATGTACATGGATTTTTCATGAACTGAAGTGGGCTTCTACTTCCCCCATGTTTATTTTTCCTTCCCCCCCCATATCTTTATTTCCCCCCCCATATCTTTATTCCCCCCCCCATATCTTTATTTCCCCCCCCATCTTTTTTCCCCTTTCCCATCTTTTATTTTCTCCCATCTTTTTTATCTCCCCCATCTTTTTCCCCCCCATCTTTAGTAGCTTTAAGGGAATTTTAGCAGTTGTAAGGGAATTTTAAGAAGTAGCAATTGGTGTTTTTGGGCAGGAGGATGGCTTTGGCATGAGCTTTTTTTACTGAAGCCAGATGTGTGTTGTCTGTCTAGATTGTGTTTCATTGATTTCCACCCCCCATGGCAATACCCACTGCAATACTGGATGTGCAGCAAAACCCTTTATTTTTATTACACATTGTTCCTTTGCTGATCAGTGCACCTTTCATATCCCTAATTGTGCCAAGCCAAAAAAATCAGGTGTTCTGTGAATGTAAAGGATGGAAAAAGGGTTTTTCAGTCAGCTAAAAACAAAGAAATGGCACAGCCTGGGATTTCCATGCCTGGTTAGGAGGGAGCCACAGAGCTCAAATCAGCTCATATTTTCTGCCATGGGTTTAAACACCTCTGGACAAGGCTGAGAGGAGCCCCTTCTGAAGGAAGGAATAATTTGATTGTAGGTACTGCTCATCCCATAATTGTTAACTGGGTAGCTGTCTGTGAGTTTGAGAAGAGTATCTGCCTTCTTCCAGGTACAGAACCTCTCTGGCTGTAGGAACTTGGTGATTAGTAGAGAAAAAAAGGGTTTTTTCTCTACTAATATGTGGGAATTCTCCCTGGGCAGTGCCCTATGTGTGTGTTTTCACCACCCTACCTCAGTTATGTGGAACATATTGGTGCCTGTGAGGGCTCTGGCCTTGACCATGGTAATTAAATCTCACAGAAATGGGAACCAGATGACATGCCTGTCTGCAGAATTAAGAACAAATTACATGGATCATAATTGAGATTTTTTTTTTTTTTTTTGCACTGTTACATTTGTACCCAGCTTGCAATTCCAAGCAGTTCTTTGGCTTAATTCTGTGATAGGATTTCTGAGTTAGCACAGTGATATGAAGCCAGATTCCAGGCATTAGATATTTCTTCTCAAAGGAATCAGGTGTAAATTCAGTAAAATCAATTTCACTGACTAGGACATTGCTGAAGTAGCTAAATGTGGTAGAATGCCTTTTTTTTCCCCTCTGTCTGAATAACTGCTGCATTTGTATGAAGGTTTATCACAAACATTTTAATGCTGTAGGAGCTGGCATTTCCAGTGGACCTGCCAAGAGAGGAATCCCTTCCTCTGAGGCAGCACAAATCAAATTAGCAAGGACTGAGTTCTTTCTTCTAATTGTAGGAGTTCTGTCAAATCTGTTTAATACTGAGCTACAGCTGACCCACTTGTGTTTGGCACGTGTCAGTGACCAGAAAAAAAGCACAAAGTTCATCCATTGTTGAAGTTTTCAGCTTTGGTTTTGTTAAAAAGCTAACCAAGTGTTCATTATTTTTATGTGAACTGGTTTTTCAGTATGTTTTATATATACTGAAAGGATGCATAAAGGGGTTGAGTCTCCTTTTATATATTTATATGGGAATAAAATATCCTGCTGCAGTTTCCATCAGAGTTGAGACTTGAAATTGTCCTGAAAGGCTTGTAAATGAAGGTATTTATGAAAAGAAAAGCAGGATTTTCTTTGCAAAGTAGGTGTCTTGGATGTTCCTGTGACGTGGTTAATAACTGAATGCCATTAAATTAGTGATAAATTTGCACATTAAATGGATGTGAGGCTTGTGAGGAGGGAGCTGCTCAGGGGATGTGAAGGTTGGAAAGAAATGGTCGGTGCTGTAGGACCAGAGCTGCATACAGACTCTGAGCTCTGAGCCCTGGGAATGTCCTGCTTTTCTCTGGGCTGCAACAACTGCTCTGAAAAACTGTGGTGAACGTGGCTTGGGGAGTGGAAAATTGTTACAGTTGGATTCTGGCTTTGTTTTTCACATGGTGTCATCTCACAAGCATTTGGGTAGAGGCACACTGAGGAGTCCTCATGGCTCCTGTGCTGTTACTCTTGAGGAGCACAAAGAATAATTATTTAAAAAAGCATTGTGTGGGAGTTTAAAGTGACTTGTTGGCGGAGTTGATATTAGCAAATCCAAGTGCAGGCAGGACACAACTCCCTCTTGTCAGGGAGATTCTTGTGTTAGCACAAAAGATAAAGCAGGGCTTGGGTCACCTCTAATCTGTGTCTGGATGTGCAGGGGCATGAAGTGAGCGCTCCTGTGTGTGACACTCACATAGCTGGGGACTCCTCCAGAGCTGCCACTGCAGAGCTTTGTCTCAGCAACCCCCAGGATCTCAATCCCTGGGATTTCAATCTGCATTCCCAGCCTGATGTCTGCATCTCCTCAGTGCCCCTCCAGGCAGAGCATCACTCTGGGGAAATGCTGGGGCAATTTCTACACCCTTGGGACAAGGAGCTAATCAAAGTTCAGCGTGGCTAAAAATGGGCAATGATGTTCTTCAGCTCACCATGAGAGAGTGAAAACAGCGCAGCTTTCTAGTTTTGTTTTTTTTTATTTTTTATTGGAACCTCAAGGTTCTAAGAAATTGGGGTTTAATCTGGCTGTAGCTGAAGGAGATGAGGAAGAAATGGTTTTGCACACAGAACAGCCTCTGAATTTACCAACATCTGCAGGGGGGCTGTGGCATTTGCCCTCTCTCCTGTGTTTTCATGTTAGGCTTTTTGTCAGCAGGAAATGGAAACTACTCATTAAAAGTATGAAATGATTGAAAGAATGCGTCTTTCTGAGTACATTTTAGATTTTAACTTTTTATGACTGATTTCAGCTGTTAAAACCAGGCTCTTTTTCTCCTAACTTGACTCCAGCTGTTAAAATACCACTTTATAACAGGCATTTCTGGTGTTCCTTCTTACTGCCATGAGCTTGAATTTTGTACCACGGTATTTCTCACTTTTAAATACCATTTCATGATAGACTCCTGACTTCCAAATGGTTACTGGATAATAATATTGTACACAGCCTGTTTCCTCTCCTCTGTAGCCTTTTAACTAGTCATTGGCCAGGGGCAAATGACCTGTTTTTCAAGTTTTGGCAGCCACTGGAATGATGCTGGTATCTGTGTAACTGGATCAATGCCTGGAGGAGCTGTTTGGAGCCTGTAATTTGCTGACACGACATAATTTTTTTCCCCAATTATCACATGATTTAAAACCCCTCTAGCACATCAATTTAAAGCAGCTTTATTCTCAAAATATTCTTTACATAAGGAAAAGAAAAAAAAGCAGATTACATTGTTCCAAGATTATTGTGCATTTTTTGATTAATTCTGTCAAATACATTTGGATGCCACTGTTTTGTTTTTTTTTTTTTTCAATTTTTCTGAAAATATCTATCAGTTTGCTAAAGGAGATGTAGATTTTTTTGTATAACATTGCAGAAAATCAATCTGGCACAGCTGGTAAGTTTTTGCTGTGTATGTAGTAAGCATAAATGAGGCCAGTGTAGCTTTTGCTATGTGCAAATCATTTTTTGCATGAATATACAATATGCTCCAAGCATACAATAGATTTAAATAAATACTTATTTCAGGGCATCTCCAGCACATACTGGTTTGTTTTTTTTTTTATGAATTGCACTCAGCTCTTCAAGACCTATTCATTTCAATCAAGGTCAGTGGCAGTAATCTCTTGGTGCAATGTCAATCTCAGTTATAGTGGGGATAACACAGTGAAATTGAAGTATGATTTTGGGTAGATACATGTCAAATAACTTAAGTTGACATTTGACCTAAATAGAAATACATATTCATGATGAATGGATTTGAAAGTGTTAGGACACCAAGTAATGGAGTGATATTGAGTAGTGGTAGATCTGTAACCAAAATACTGGAAAATCTGTTATTGAAACTATTTTTATTAGTACTATTTTAGGTATTTTAATTTCTAAAATCAGATTATTCTGGAAATAATGTGGAATTCTGTCCCTTTTCACACACTGTGAGAAGACTCCTTAACAGTTTATTTGTCATCAGGGTGAGAGAGAAATTGTGATTCAGAGCACCTCGAGTCTGTTGTTCAAGTGGATTGATTATTTTCAGCATACTTTTTAGTCACTGCAATTATGATCTCTGCAAGACACTGGGTATGGTATGAACTATCAGATCCTCTAATTAGAGTAGAGAAATACTGTTTAGAAGTTGCAATGTAGGAAGGCAAAAAGTAGCCAGTAAAAGTCTGGTGGGAGATGGGAGCTTAAAATAATGTCTGGATGCATTTTTAATAATGTTATACATGTAAATAGAAATGTGTCGTCCCACTGTCTGTAGACATCAGGTTCTCTGCCTTTACAAACTCAAGGTGCACTCTGAAATGTGTGTCCCAAGCCAAGGCTTGGATCAGAAGACCATCTGTATTATCAGTGTGATATTGCAGAGCTCAGTAAATCCCACCTTGTCACGGATGCATTCTTCAAGCCATAACAAAAAAGGGAAGACTGCTTTGTAATTTGGTTTCAAATGTTGGCGGTTTTGTTTTTGTTTTTTTTTTTTTAACTGGTTAGTTATTGTATTTGCTGAGTTTGATAAACTTTTTGACATCTTTGTGCCTCATCTAAAGTTTTTTTGTTTCCCCCTTCTCTGGGGTATAAATTGCATGGTTGCCCCTGCCTTTGGCCAGAGACAGGGATCCACTGTGCAGTGCATGAACAGCGAAGACCTGAGTTCCAGGACTTCTTGACAAAACCATGGTCCTTAGCTGTGATGTATCATCATGACCTCCTATTTTTCCTTTTGTCAACAGGATCTGTTTTTACCCTAAAAGTTCAAGTAAATGACATCATCAGCCATCAGTACCTGCGGCAAGCGGTGGTCGAGGTGTTTGTCAACTACACCCTGACAAATTCAACTCTCACTGGGAACAATGGAGCAGTGTTGATAAAAGTCCCCTACAAACTGGGATTGAGTTTAACTATTGTCTCATACAAGGATGGCTACCTGCTGACACCTTTGCCTTGGAAGACTGCGAGGATGCCAAGTACGTAAGCGTCTTACAGCACTATTATTAAACTCTCTCTGGCAGTAATTAAATTTCTCTCCTAAGCTGTCTGGGTGGTTGCTGTCAGCTGAACACAACTCAGAGAAGTCAGTCAAGGGAGATGGTGCCTGTCAATGCAGATCTAAGGGTGAACGGTCTGTTAAACTTGTCAAAATTCTGATTACTCTAAAGCAGAAAATAGCCCTTCGAAAATCTAAGTGGGATATGTTGTGACGCACACTGAATTCTTAGAGTTATTTTTTTTTTTGCCTAGAGTTAGCAAAGAGCTGTTAATGTGTCCTGACAAAAATCCTGTTGACCTGAGTAAAAAAAAAAAAAATCCTGAGTAACTCTTGGAATGCCAAAGCTTTTTGCCCTCTAAGCAGATATAACCTGTTACAGCTCTGCTTCAGCAGAGTTTCCTCACAGGTTTTCTTGTTTAACTACTGCATGATCCTAAAAAAGGCACAGGATTATTTTTCTTAAAAAAGAGACTTTTAAGTCAATTTCTAATGACTTTCTAGTCCCTTGTTTATCCATAGAAGGTGTAAAACAGTAGCAAACATTCAACAGAGGTCTTTCTGCCTAAACACTAAAATACCTGCTCTGGATAACAGGAGTAATTTATTTAGTCTTCGTATGCTCTCTGGTTTATTAACTGCTCTGTTCAATAGATCTTTAGATTTGGAGGCCTTGGAGGATTTTTTTTGGTTGTACAGTGTAATAACAGATATTATCATTTTCCACAGTCTACTCATCCGTGACGCTCTCATTATTCCCACAAAGTCAAGCTAATATATGGCTGTTTGAAGATACTGTCTTAATTACTGGAAAACTGTCTGGTAAGTTCTGTGCATGCAGACTGTAACTAAACACTTTGTGATAGCCATCTGCACCCACATGGAAAAGAAATTAAGCATCATTTTATATAATACCTGTCTGCCTAAAGCCAGATTTTCTGTTAATTATGTAGCTGTATGAGAGGCTGTGACAAGTGCTAGACTGGAAATACAGAAATCATGGAGAAAGTGGGTGAAGACAGGTTGTTATGCTAAGTGGATTTCTGAAGGGTAATAAAAACACTGTTTGTCTGTTTTACTGTGGCTAAGACAAAATATTAATTTTTTACAGATGCCAAATCTCAACCGAGTGTTCAGTTTCCAAAATCTTTAATGAAGCTTCCAACAAATCACATTGCAAATGTTACAGCCTATCTGACAGTGCCAGAGCAATTTTTGAAAGTGGACAGCTTTCTCTATACAACAGGAATTATTCTAAATAAGTCAGGTAAGTGAATATGATGGTTAGGAATTCGTATAAAGAAATATTATAACGCCTATGAGTGCACAGTGTTTCAGAAAACCATATGCTTCATTTAAGAGGGCCTGAACCTGCTTCCATTGTATTAGATCAGAAAGCTTTGTTGCACAGGAGTGAGCTATAAACACATCAGGTGAGTAATCAGTGTTACTCTATTTTGGTCCATGCAGCGTGAGAACATCTCTTGCCACACTGAAATACAACTTCAAAATCTGCTTTTTACATCTATATGTATGTATATATGTTTATGCTCAGGATTATTATGCTCAGGATTTCATGAGACTGTGGAACTGGTTTAGTCAACACTTAAAAAATGCAATTATGGCCAGACTGTACAGTAGGTGAAGCTAAAGAAATCAGTGAAACAGCAGCAATCAACTTCAGCTGTGGAGTTCCTGCATTTTCACTGGAGTGGTTGGTTCTAGGGGTTGCACCCAGCACAAAGATTGCATGGAAGCCCCTCTTGGCTCCCAGGCTGGGCAAGAAGTGGTCCCTGTGGGTACAGAGCACAGCTGGAATAATGTTTTCTATGCCTCTGTTTCACTGGAGAAGCACTAAGTGGTTTTATGGGTTGTAACTCTGCTCTTAGACCGTTGGATTTTGTTAGTATTTGTCATTCTATCAGATAGTTAGTTAATCTGCATAGGTACAGTAATCTCTGTTAGGTTGTACTGTGTGCAGTTCCATCTTTCTTTTGTTCTTTTCTTTCTGTTCCCAGTGGATCTGAAGCCATGAGGCTCTTAAATTCATTGTGGTGCAGGAAGAGGGCAATGTATGGCTTATTTAAAGTCATCATACCCTATTTTTTAATTTTCATTCCATTAAAGGCAGCATATATACAGATATTTTGACAAAGATATTTTAAAATCTTTCTTATCTGTGTTTCACCTCTTTAAATGGAAGGCAGAAGGAAGGAAGCAAAGGAGAATAAGCAGTGTTTATCCTCTTTGAGTGTTCCCTTCAATCTGTCTGGCATGTGTTTTAAATTATTCATATACCCCTGAAGGAATAGGCTTCCTTTTAGGGCAGGTGGAAGCTAATTGATATCTGATGTGCCAGGAGTTCTCTCACAACCAGCTTCTAACAGCCTGCATAGATTTAACATTATTCTGCTACTTAGTAATTCTGTTTCAGCTTCTCTCACCATCCTGTCAAACTGGGCATTCTGGAGCATTTGCAAACTGGTGAAAGGAAAACAAAGGAACGAAACTTTCAGGCTGCCTTGTAAATGCAGCATTTCCTCTGAGTGCTTTGACAAGCCTCATGATTAACTATCCAGTTAATTCTGGCTGCCAAATTCGGAAATTAATCCTTACAGGAGAAGTTCCATATGCTTTCAGTTTAATTCAATGTTATGTACATTGTGATTATACCAAAATTATTGTATTATCTGTATTTCACATCAGTTAGGGGCTTTGTTATCTGATGATCTGAGAGGGGAAACCCTTCCTCCCCCACCCCAGAGCAAGTTTTGCCTCATGGTTAGGTCTATGGTCAGTACAGGACCCAGATGTTGCAAATGTGTTTCTCTTATAGCATTGGTATAGAAATGACTCTGTTTTCTTTTAATCATAAATTGTTAAAAGTTCAGAAGGAATGTGGATTTTTATTTGACCAAGTTGGTAACAGCTGACTGTGTAGCTGGATGTGGATGAGGACTTGCCTTTAGTAGCTTAATTCTTCATTTATTTCTTTTAAAATAAACTGTGAAAGAAGAATTACAAGATATTTCTTGCTTTCAGGTTTCAAAAGCATGGAATTAATTCCTCTTGCTGCCATATGTGCAAATGTTCTGTTGGCTGGGAAAGAACTGAACATCAAGGGTCCCATTCAGGTTACCATCCCTCTTCCCACAACTGCTGTAAAATCAGGAGATGCTGTACCTGCCTGGACATTTGATATGAAAATTGGTAAGTGGGTTAGTTGTTATTTTGCCTTCTAGCACATGCCTGTAGGTTTGGCACATGGCACTGTGGGTCGTGGAACAGTGGTGGCATTACTCTGTAAGGTGATGGTCAATAGGTGGTCATTTCTTTTAATGGACTAGCTTGAATTGTTCAAAGGTATTTCCTTGCTTTCATTAGTTCAAAAAGCTTTCGTAAAATTCATTAGCATTCCTCTTGCCTGCATTTAATGTACTGGATTTTTATTTTCATGGGAGGCTGAGTGTTCACAGAACATATATTTTAAAGGGTGATGTTAAATTTCAAGCCTAGTAATTTTGGGAATTCCTTTTTAATAGAAAGCAAACCAGAACTGAAGGTTTGGATGCTTTGTCTCCTAGAGTGTAGCTCTAACAGTCCTTTGATGCTAGAACTGGAATAGATATTGCTTCAGTTAACAAAAACAATTCAGAAAGTGAAATGAAGGGGAAATAAGAGTTATCCAAGGGAACAACATACTTCTTCCAGTATGCAAAGAGGAGGCTGGGGATTAGTCATTCTAAACCTTTTGTCATCTCTTCACATCTAATTTTAGTCAGGAGTGAGTAATGAGTAACCCATTTAGCTGACCTGTATTAGGTGTGGGTGCATTAGTGTCCTGATTGTCCTGCATTGCACCTCGCAGTCACCATCACCCTTGAAATATGAATTTATATTGAATATACAGGCTTGAAGTATGCAAGTGAGGGAGGTCACATCTTGCTTCTTATCAAGGCAAAAAGCTTTTGTTCAGGGCTTGGAAGTACAGGAGAGGAGCACCAGCTCTAACAAAGTGTTGTTTACACATTCAAGAAAGAAACTGATCACCCTAATGAAAAAAACCTGAAGAACATGGATTTGAATGAAGGATGTGCTAATAAAATTTGGCTGGGCTGTCTTGTGGGGAAAAAGTAAATAGGATAAGTTTTGGCATAGAAGATAAAGTCTGTCTATACACCTAGAAGACTTTAGAGGGGTAATTTGTGCAAAGAGATGGCATTTTAGAGGGTTTTAGTCTGAGGTGGTAAAATACCTCCCAGGGTTTAAATTTCTTATTGCCACAGCCACTTTTCTTATTGCCATTACCACAGCCAGCTCCTGTGCTCATCCTGTGCTGAGCTTTTCTACCTCCCTAAACAAAGCTAAATCAACACAGTTGTTAAACAAGGAGTTGACAGAACTGGAGCAGCACAGGATGGGGTTGGAATACAAACCAGAGTGAGGTGCTTATATGGGGGTTGAGGGTCCTCAGCATCCCTACATAGGTTTGTTGGCCTTGGGAGTAAACAGGAGCCAGGAGCGTGGCCTGCTGATGCAAACCTGGATAAAACCAGCTGGTTCTTCCTCTCCAGTGGGATGTGCTTTACAGAGATTCCATAAAGGCAAGCTGTTTGTAATGGGTGCTCTCTGAGGTGTACTGTTCACTGCTGCTTGCTGAGGAGAGGGGCAGAAGGATGGTGAAAAAGGACAGCAACTTTTGGGGCATAAATTCAATTGTGCTTTTTCTCCCATTTCTTCATCTCTAACAATAAAAATTTGCAACTGTATTCACTTTTTGGATGTTTATTCTTAAGTGTGTTCCTTTTTTTTTTTACCTTTGATCTGACACACTCAAAGTGACTTTTTTCCCAAGGTAACTGAGTAATAGTAAGGTGTGTTTTATTCAAGGTTCTGGTGAGTGAGGGCAGCTGAACACCTCAGCTCTGCAGCAGGCATTGCAGAGCATCCATAAGGAGCAGCAGGCCCCCATTTGAGCTGCGTGCAGAGCTCCTGCTGCACTCAGTAATGAGGCTCTGGCTTCCAAGATGCTGCATGTGGGATGTCCCCAGCAAGACACTGACACAATTTTTAACTCTGAAGTCCTTGGATAATGTGTTATGATGGTAATCAGAGCTCCCATGTCAGCAGTGATAGTGGCAAGGGAGCAGGTCTGTGTGTGCTGGGGTGTGGGCTGACCCATATGCAGCAGGAAAAAGATAGAAACTGCTTTCACAGGTTGCCTGAGCAGTGCTCCTGGGGCTTACTCCAAGTGGAGTAGTACTGAGATTTCCTGGAAAATGAGCCTTGGTAATTGTACTCAGCTGCTGTAAATGTAGAGTTGGTTCATCTGTATTGAGTGTGGCTTCCTTCTTATGAAATAGTTTGCTGCATTAGTGCTAAAAGTGCTTTGTGGATTTTAATAGAATTACAAAAACCAGAAAGCTTGCATTCAACATTAAATTGAGAATTATATCCTTCTGCTTGAATGGCAGTAAACCATAGAGAAAATGGGCTTACTCATGAATCACATTTTAATATTTTATCTTAATACCAAGTATTTTCTGTGTAGTATACTGGGGGGAGATTTAATTTGCTGAAAAGAACAGCAAACATGGTATAGCTTCTTATGGATTTGCTCAGTCAAGATAGAACTTCTGGAGATCTAGAAGTCATTTTTGCCTTTTATACAAGGTTTGCTGGTATTACTCCTGATTCTGGACAAGATTTCTCAGGTGGCTGAGAAAGCACTTTCAGAGCTCTGGGTTTTTGCTGCTGCCTTTCCCCTCTGTCAGCCATCCAAGCACCAGAAGAAAGCCAATGCTTTATTTTCTCCAGGTGTCCATCCTCATCTTTACCTCCTGGCTGGGAGATATTTACTTTTCCTTTGCTGTAAGAAGGAAAGAAAATCAAATTGAAAATCATATATGCTCCAGTTTAGATGAGTTATACTGTTTTCATACTTGATTACTGGTGTTTTAAAAAAGCTGGTGGTTCTCTCTACCTCTCAGTATTTGCAGGTTGAATATATAACATATGCAGGTTGAATATATAACATTGCTTACATCAGGCTGTTTTCTGTCCTTAGAATTTCAAAAATGGCTCACAAGAAACATATTTAAGTGAGTTAAGTATAATTCTCTCTCTTCTAATGGATGCTTTATTAATTGTAGGAGCTGGCATACCATAATACCTTTCCTTTGCCTTGCCAAACAGATGGTGTGGAATCTGTGTCCTAACAATAGCACTTCCTTGGGCTAACTGAACTGTTATGGCCTCAGGGCAGGGAGGAGGAAACATTCAAAACAAACATTGTTTATCCTATTGTGGCTTAATAAGATTAAAATGTTTTCCCCACTAAGTTCTGCTAGCTGATGTTAAACTTGTGTTCATATGCATCAGTTACCTGCTCCCTCATTTTTCAGTCTTGGCCTTCATGCATGCTAAAGGTCTTATAATAGGTTTTCTCAAATTATTTATATGCATATCTGTGAAAGACAGCTATTAATAGAAAATGAATCATATTAAGTTTACTTCAGGTGAGTAATGCTGATGCTTTGTTTCAAAGTAAATGGCTACAGATGGATGTTTGAAATGAAATTGTGAGGAGAGGAAGTTTGCCTGTTTAACTAAAGCTGTGTAATAAACAGTGGCTGTTAGAAGTTTCAGTTTTTCCTGTCCCCTTGTATATTTTTGATAATGGCCTAATTGCTGATGGTTTGAGGTATAGAAGAATCCTGCATGGTGTGTGCAATGTTTTGTCCTTTTTTTCCCCCAGGTGCTTGGGTAAACCGTGGGCTAGGAGTGGTGAAGGAAGTGGATGGCCAGTTAGTGTGGACATACACTGCTCAGCACTTGGGCTACTGGATAGCAGCTCCACTGCCTGGAACAAGAGGTATGGCAACCCCTGGCCAAGCAGTTCCTGAATGCCCCATAAGGCTGTCAGTTTGACTGCTTCCTTTAACAGCAGAAAGGAGAAGTGATATGCAACTTCACCACTTGGATAACTTTTGTTTGAGTCCTTACAGCGATTTTCTTGCATGTTTTGTAAATTCATACAAAGGGATCTGTCAGAGAAACAGTGTGGCTAATTGTAAAAACACAGCACTCTCTGGCAGAGTGCTAAGTAGAAAATGTAGATCACTTTTTTAAGTTAGCTTGGACAATTAGTACAAATATAATTTATCTGGAATGAAGTAGATGTCATAGTAAGCCTTTAGCATTCAAGATGAACCTGTCATTTTCACCTAGCAAGGTGAAAAGGGAAGGATGAGCATAATGCCATTGGAACACAAAATCACTGGAAAAGTACTGTTCGCTTTATGAGCTCTGCACATCAAGTGGAGTAATTTGGTTTTAAGAACTAATGCTTGTCTGTTTTGTTTTTTTTTTTTATAATCTAGAATCCATTATTAGTGCTGTTTCCAAGGACATAACAGCCTATCACACCGTGTTCCTTACGGCCATACTGGGAGGAACTGTTGTCATTATCATTGGATTTTTTGCTGTTCTTCTTTGTTACTGCAGGTAAGCAAAAGAAGTTCCAGTGAGCTCATTATGAATAGAATTTGAGGTTGATAAAATAGTCTTTTGAGGTTGAGACTTGTTCTCATAGCTAAACTGTAATGTATAGCCTAATATTTTTTTTTTAATTGCAGTTGTTACAGAACTTAACGTTAAGTTTGTGATGTCAAATTGCACACAACTTCTTAACCTAAGTCCAACCTCCAGCTTTGGTAGTCAACAGTCCAGTACTTCCTAATATGCTCTGCAGTCACCTTGCTTCTCTTTTGCATAGGGATAAATGTCATCGGACACAGAAGAAGGAAAAAAACTCAACCAAGCTGGAGGTCATAAAAAAAGACCAGACAACGTCAACAACTCACATAAATCACATCAGTGCTGTCAAAGGGCCTTTAAAGCTGGAGGATAAATCACAGTTATATACACCGAAGATTTCTTCATACAGCCCTCAAAGGAGACTGTCCCTGGACACAGAAGATGGAAAATCGCAGGACAATTTTAAAATCTACTCAGAGGATGCTTCTTATCAGTCATCCTGTCAGACTGGTCAGGCAAATTCAGCCCATTCAGTGGAGCCTGGTGCTGGAGTGAGGCTTTTACAGCAGCCAAAGCACAGTAACAGTACTATTTCCCAGGCTCCTAGGGACATTCCAGACCAAAACAGGTACCTTTCACTGAAAGAGGAGATGTATGGGCTGTCCCATATCCCAGAACATCTAATGCATATTTACAATCAGCCTATTGCTATTCTTCAAACCTCAGACCTTTTCCACTCCCCAGAACAACTGCATCCTGCTAAATCAGCAACTTTGCCGAGGAAAGGGCAGCTGGTATATGGCCCCATGATGGAGCCCGTGAATCGGGACAGTTACATGCAAACACTCCCCAAAATGCCAGTGCACTCTCATCCCCAGCCTTCTGCCTGCAGAGATGAGAATAGTGCCCTGGGTGGTGAAGAGGGCTTGCCTTCCCAAGCAGCCAGCTGGGGCAGGTACACCAACAGCTTGCTGGAATCTGTCTCTGTTCCTGGGACACTGAATGAAGCTGTTGTAATGACTCCATTTTCATCTGAACTTCAAGGGATTTCAGAGCAAACACTGCTGGAGCTCTCTAAAGGAAAACCATCTCCACATCCTCGAGCATGGTTTGTGTCCTTGGATGGAAAGCCAATTGCTCAAGTGAGGCATTCTTTCATAGATCTGAAAAAGGGCAAAAAAACTGAGAGTAATGATACCAGTCTGGACTCTGGTGTGGACATGAACGAGCATCATCCTAACAGGAAACTGGAGAGAGAGAAAACTTTCATTAAAAGTATGCCACATTCTAAGATTCTTTACTTGGAAGACCTGGATCTCAGTAGCAGTGAAAGTGGGACCACTGTTTGCACTCCAGAGGACCAGGCTGTGAGGCACATTATGGAAGGAGGGAACGGGCCAGTCCTAGAACAACATAATGAGGAAGGTCAAAGGAAAAAATCTCTGCCAGGAAGTCATGAATCCGGTATCCCTTCTGCTAAAAAAAGGGATAGACCACCTCTCATGAAAAGAGATAGCAAAACAAATATCTGGAAGAAAAGAGAGGAGAGGCCGCTTATTCCTATAAATTAAAACACAATGTGCTTTGTGCTGTTGCTCTCCCTGCTGGTTGTTGATCTCTTGCCTGCTTCTGTAATTCTGCAGTGTTGGGTTTACAAGGGAAATGTTGTTTCCTAGTATCAAGAAAAGTTTAATTTTTTAACATAAAGATTAAGTTATCAAACTTCAGCTGGGCAATTGATATTCCATATGAAATGAAAACAGGGAATACTACTATTAAACTTTTCCAGTTCCTAATTTTACTGGCAGTATGAGGAAGGGCCACATTTTACTTAGCTTGTCATTCTTGGACACACTTTTGGGAATGCACAGTGAGAAATGTAGGCACATGATTTAATTTTTTTGTACATGTTGCTAATGCAATGGTAGCCTAGTTAAAGCCATTCCTAGCCTTGTTCCTAATCCATGTGACCATCTGTACAGTATTTTATATGTGAACTTTTCTAGCTGTCTGTTACTACTCCTTTGTACAATGTGAAACGTTTCATCCGTTGGTCCCACGACACCAGCAGATGAGCTCTGCTGGATTTATCAGCAGAGCTCTATAGCATCCTGTGTGCCCATCCATGTGCAATCCCATACAACACTGGGGGAAGGGGAAGTGTACAAGTGTGGCCACTGCAGTTCATGGTCCCCACTACCTTAAGGTGACGCCCATCTGCTTTGTTTAGACCTGCTTTGTTATGGCCCATGGATGTTGAAGACTGGCCTGGCCTGTGAAGGGTCCATGTCCAGCAGAAGAGGACTGGTTCTGGTAGCATTTGGAGCTGCAGCTACTCCTGATCCCAGTGTCTTGTTTTGGCTTCATTGTCAGTGAACATCTTTTCTTCTCTATGCTGTTGGGCCAGCTGTGCTCCAGAATATAGCCTTGAATCTCTGCCTGTTTGTAAGTGAGAGTTTGGCCCATGATGAAGAAGTGTGCAAGATTAGACAAATTATCCCTTGGAAAGAGTGAGCAGGAAAGCTTGGCACCATTGCTTTTTATTTTATGTTAAAAACATTGGGAGATAATTTGAGGTTTATGTGCCTACATTTTGCCAGCCTGAGCTGCTTTTGTCTAGGTTTGCAGAGGAGTTAAACAGGCTTTAAAAGTTGGGGGGGGGAAGGTTATGAGCATGAGACAGCAGATTGCAAAAATTTGGTCTATAATACAATATAAATACTATTTATGACTCAGAGTTAAATTTACCAAAACTCATGAATGCATGAATTGTAACTAAGATATGTATAGAGGAAGGAAAGGCCATCAGAATATTCTTTAATTTTAATGTTCATCTTGTCAAAGTGATCATTTGAACTTTGGCTAACAGAAAAATGGATGCATCTCTTAATGTGCTTCATATAGTAAACAGAATGTATTTCTGTGGCTTTGAGGCTGTTTCCCTGGTGAAATAAGTTCCAGCATTTTGGCTTTGGCAGTTGGATTATAAATCATCCTAAAAAGGCTTTATAAATATTTCCCTTAGAGCTTGGTTAAGGGTCTGTACCAAGATCCAAACATACAATGCCTATATTTGAATTGTGAGGTGAGTGGTGCTTGGTTGTCCGCCCTGTAGTGCACTCAAGCGTTGGGAAGTATCCTATGCAGCTGGGCTTCTGGGAATATTTACTCAGGAAATATTACTGTGAAATATGTCTGTGGTGTTGGGATTGTCAGTTGTCTGTTGCTGTTTCTAGAGGAATATGGAAGGTAACCAGGATGGTATCAGCAATGCATCACTCCAAAGTGAGTATTTGCTTCATGAACAAAATTTTCCTATTGAATTCACAAGTATGAAAGTGCAAATTAAGTTTGAGATAGGTGTGTGTGTGGTGGGTTGACTTTGGCTGGATGCCAGGTGCCCATCAAGCTGCTGTAGCACTCCCCTTTCCCAGCTGGACAGGGGAGAGAAAATAAGATGGAAAGCAACTCCTAGACTGAGATAAAGCAGTTTGCTAAGGCAAAAGCAAAAGTTTGCATGTACACAAAGAGGAAAAAAATAGGCTTGTTCTCTACTTCTCATTAGCAAGCAATGTGTAGCTGCTTCCTGGGGAAGCAGGGCTTCAACACTTGCAATGGTTGCTCCAGAAGACAAACCTTGTGAGTAACAAAGATCCCCACTTCCTCCTCCTTTCCTTAGCTTTTATATCTGAGCTGATGTCACATGGTATGGAATTTCCCTTTGGTTAATTTGAGTCAGCTGGCTTAGTTGTGTCCCCTGCCAGGATCTTGCCCACCCCCAGCCTGCTGGTTGGCAGGGAATGTTGAGAGTCAGCACTGATGCTGTGCCAGCCCTGCCCAGCAGTGGCCAAAACACTGGTGTGTTATCAACACCTTTCCAGCTCCCAAGGCCAAGCACAGTGCTGGGAAGGCTGCTATGGGGAGTGAACTCATCCTCAGCCACACCCAATATCCATGGGCATCACCATCACAGGTGGGAATCTCAGCTCCTGTGCCTGGAGCACCTCCTCCTCCTCCTTTGGCACTGACCTTAGTGTCTGCAGAGTTCTTCCTCTCACATGTTCTCACCCTGCTCTTCTCTGGCCACAATTGCATCTGCACAGTAACTTCTTTTCATTCTCAAATCTGTTATCACAGCCCACTATCATTTCTGACTGGCCCAGTCTTGGTCAGCAGTGGCTCTGTCCTGCAGCTGCTGGCATTGGCTCCGCTGGACATCAGGGAAGCTTCTGGCAGCTTCTCACAGAAGCCACCCCAGTAGACTCCCCTGGCCAGCCAAACCAAATACACATGATGAAGCAGCTGTGCCCCTGCAACCCCTGGAGTGGATATCCCCCTGCAGCCTGTGGAGGCTGTGAACCCATGGGAAAGCTGTGCTGCAGCAAGCTCCTGGCAGGAGCTGTGGAGAGAAGAGCCCCTGCTGCAGCAGGTATCCTGGAAGTACCAGTGGGCCTGTTGGGGACTCACACTGGAGGCAGGCTGTGCCTGAAGGACTGCACCCTGTGGAAGAGTGAGTGAGCCATGTTGGAGCAGTTTGTGGAGAACTGTTGCCCTTGAGAAGGACTCAAGTTGGAGAAGTTCATGGAGAGCAGTCTCCTGTGGGAGGGACCTTGTGCTGGAGCATGGGAAGGACTTCTGTCCTTGAGGAGTGGCAGAAACCACGTGTGATGGACTGACCCATTCCTGTCTCAGAAACCCATTCCTGTCTCAGAAACCACACGTGATGGACTGACCCATTCCTGTCTCCCTGTGTCACTGAGAGAAGGAAGTAGAGCTGGGAAAGAGGGAGGGGTGGAGGGAAGGTGTTTCTATGATTAATTTCACTTGTCATTATCCTGCTCTGGTTTTGTCAGTAATAAATTCAGTTAATGTCCCCAAGGTGAGTGAGTCTGTTCTGCCTGTGACAGTATTCAGTGAGTGATCTCTCCCAGTCCTTGCCTCAGTTCAGGAGCCTTTCATTGGATTTTCTCTCCTCTGCCCACTTTGTGGAAGGGATTGGTAAGAGTGGCTTTGGTGGGTGCCTGGCATCTAGTCAGGGCCAAACCACAACAGTATGTAAATAAGTCTGTAATTAAATTGGCCTCAAGAACCTAAAAGAGGTTTAATTCTGATTCATCTATTTCAGATTTGAAGATGGCTTGTCATATTAGCATGCCTTTGGTTCTTTTTCTAGGTAACAGGAATTTTGTTTTCCAATACCAAACACATTTTCACAAAAACCTTTTTTTAATGTACAGTTCTACTGGATTTTTTAATATGACTTTCTAGGCTCGGATATTGATCATTTCATCCTTTGCTTTGTTGTATACATTAGTAGGAATCAATTTATTTTGATTCATTTTGATACATTTCTTCTGAAAGCTGCCCTTGAGGATCAATATTGCCCTGTTTGCAGAGTTGCATTGGTCCTGATGGCTCCCTTTTCAACAAGAGATTATTATACATTCTGCTTAACATTATAGAAAATCCCTGACAAGCTAATGGTTTTGAGGAATCCATATTAAGTTCATATGCCTTTACTTTAAATTTTTTCATCCACAGTAATATTTCAGATTTTTTAAATGCATTTTTCATTTTATATATAAAAAGACCTAATTTCTCTAACTTGTATCATCAAAAAATACAACTACTATAAATGGCTTTATTTACATGGGTTCAAAGGAAGAAAGTTTGGCACTCCATTGTTCTCATTCTCTGACAGAGTAGGTATCTGATTGTTGAAGAAAAAAGGATTAGAAATCCAGCTCTATAAATTATGATTTATATTCATACAGAGTATTTCCAGATATATCAGTCTTTACATTCCAGCTGTATGTTGGAATTTATGCACTGGAAAAATCTGTATTGCCTGCTAGAGATTAGAATTCTTTTTGACTTTAGATCATTTAAAGAAGGAGTTTGACTATGCTGAGCTCTGCAAATTTTAATTCCACAGAATTCTATGTGATGTGTAACATGTGGAGAAGACAGAATGTCACAGTGAAGTGTCACAAATTAATGGTTTTCTATATTTCTCTGTATGATTTTAACATATGAATTTATAGGAATCACTGAATTTATTTTTTAAGATTTTTTTTTCTGTTGGCTCTTTGTGGCATTAAACAACTGTTAAAATGCTGGTGCCAGAATTAGGCTTATACAAAAATTAGCAAGGATTCGTGGCACACAGCTCTTGGAAAGACTGGAGAAATATTCAGAGGTTTTCTTTGAATCTGGAGGTTGCTTACCTTGAGAATAAGAAGGGAGGAATGTCTGTGAGGACACAGGAGAGGGGAATGCATAAGGAAAATGGGAAAGGATACAGCTTCTTTCTGATGCCAGTTTGCAAACTGGTATGTGTTTGGGCTTTGGTGGAATCAATTCTTTCTGAAGAACACAAATGTTTGCAACACTTATGTCTCAGTTCTTTACAAGGCACTTCTTGAGCTGTCAGCTTTTGCAGAAAAGCCCTTATTTATGTACATATAGTTTAAGTGCAAGCTCATTGACAGTAATTTCTAGATTGTTACCAAAAGCTAGATATTATAGATGAAAAAAAAAAAGGTGGGGGAATCACTTAAAAATGACATTTGATTAAGAGAAAAAAAGTCTTTCTAGTGTAATCAGAAAATAGAGCTCTGGTATTAAAAACGTGAAAGTAAAAATTATGTGTTGATTAGGGACATTATTTACCACCATAAAGCTAGAGGGGACACACCAAAAATAATCCAGGATGTAGGAATGTTTAGTTGTCTCCTTTGTTTTTATGCAGTAATTTGTACCAAAGAGGATGAAATGAACTGGCACCAGTATAAATTCTTGTTAGTTAAAATATGACAGAGTTTCACAACACTACTGATCAAACACTGTGCAAATGAAAAGGCAGTGCACTACATCTGTTGTCTAGTGCTTTACATGAGGAAAATCTGGAGATAAATTAGCCTGCTGAAGTGCCTTTCTCTTTCATCAGACCTATTTTATCAGTGGGACACCTGACGATCTGAAAAGCACATTGTGGTTTTATTTTCTGTTAGCCAAAACCCCCTTAAATTCATACAATTATGTAGCTTTTACAATATTTTAAGAGGCAGATCTAGTGCTTTTTATGTTGGAATACTGACTTCTGCATGTTGATGATAATGGTAGTTGTTGTAAAACCTAGTTTTGATATTTTATGTTTGAAAAGAAATTTAAAAAAATATATCTTTAGCAATCTGAACAGTAGTGTCTTTTAAAAATGCTCATATGGGAGCTGATTCAACTTTGTGTGTCAAGTGCAAGCATCTTGGAGTCACTGGATTTACAGGTATGAAACTGACTGCGATATTAACTTAAAAAATGAAATTAACTTATGTTTATAAACAAACACTTATAACAATAAAAGTCCTTTTTTCAGCTGCTAACTTTGCTTGTCAGTAGCAGCAGAAATTGTATGGAGATCGGTGTGTAATTCTTATTTTCTAGAACCAATTTGTATCTCAATTTGGAGCCTAACCTGCATTGGTTTTTAATAGCTTTTTAATTTTTTTTAAATTCATTGGTATTATGAGAACACAGTACTATGCCTACAGAGCTAAAGATGAGCATTCTTTTATAGTAATTTGTACTAATTTGTGCCACACTTCTAACAGTAGGCAGCTACATTTGTGTTCAAGTGTTTATATGAAAGGTGATTTAAATGACTTGAATCTGAGCTTTGTTTCCTTTTAAAAGCAGTATTCATTGTGTTCTGAAAAAATAAAAAGCTTCAGGTTTTTTTAAGACTGGCAGGGGAAAAACTCTGTCAGTTTTTGTTTTGCTAGCACTCTCAGCCTGAAAACTGTTTTACCAAATGAATTTTTTCAGTCAGTTTTAGGACTTACTGAACATTCCTATATTCCCCCTCCCCAAAACATCCTGGTACTTTGTTCCCCAGGTAATGGATTTAGTTCCTTTGAAGCACTTGTTGCACTTCAGTCCATGTTAGAGCAGTACTATTTTTACATGTCACTGTGTAGAAAGGCAGTTTTCAGTGCTCATTAGAGCATGTTACTCATGCAAAGCCTGGCTCTGGGTGTTGCAAGGCAGGTGAACTCATGGCTCTGACTGTGCTCACCACCTTGAATTCTGGAGCCTCATATTCAACAAATGCTTCATGACCTCAGCAATTACTTTCAAAAACTCTCTAGTATGGATATTGTTTATGTAAAACATTCTTGATATTTGGCATCCTGGTTTTAAGTATTTCTACCTTTTTATATTTTGTCAGAGGTGTCTTTGCATCTCTGTATTTACTACAGTATCAGTGTATCTGTTGCTGAAAATGTAACTAAGGTTTGTAAAATGTTACAGCTTATGCAATATAATAAAAATTTGAAAAAGTTATCGATTCCTGAAATGTTGTTTATCTTTGAAGCCATATGTTGTTTAGGGACATCTCTCAACACTTTCTTTCCAAATATCATTACAGGTATTTCTCTCATCACCATAATTCCCATGACAAAAGAATATCATCCTCCTTCAGGTTACCAATTTTAATACAGTCACATTCTCTATTCTGTTTCTTGTGATGAAAAACTTCTTGGAGACAATTTTCTTGCAAACAAACAAAAGCACATCAGCAGAATAAAGAGGTAGCTTAAAAAGTTTTCAACCCTTAATGATAAAATCATAGCTAAATTATTTATTTGGCAAAGGACAATCCAAATGCATACTACAGAATCATTTGGAGATGTACTGCACTAAGAGCAAGTTTAAAAGCATCTGCTTTGTTTGCCATGGATCTTTGTTTACAAAGCATATGTTGTCTACTCTCTAGGTGAAGTTGATGCCAAGAAGATTTTTAGTTTTTATACGTTTTTCATTAATTTGTAGCTCCTTAACTTCCTCAAGTACTTTTCCTACCTTTTCTCTTAGATTTTAGAACAGCAAGCTAACCTTCCTGGAATCTTAATTAGTCTTTCCTCTAGAGTGAACCAAGGACGTTTTGGTTTTTTTCCAGATACTGTAGGCATAATAAATGTGGGGCTAGAAGCTGGGAGGGGGCTTCAGAGGGGGGCAGAACCAAAAGAGGGAGGGGTTACTTAATTAACTGTTTCTCTAATTAGATGATTTCTGTTAAGGGTGCTAATTTGTTCCACCTTTAAAATTGTCAGTCCTGTTATGGTGTGCATTTTGCCACACTTGCACCTGAAGGTCCTTCTTTGAAGGTAACCACTTTTTGTCATTTAATATTGTTTGGCTTGTGATTATAGGCATCAAGGTCAGTTACTTACAATAAGGCAGAGAAGTAAGTGACAAGCGGTAAGAGATACTCAAAGACTGTCAAAATACTGGTTTAAAAATATTTATTGTAGAGCTTTCCTATGCTAGAAATGCTCTGCAGTTGTTACAAGGCTTTCCAAGGTGGCTGTTCAGTCTTGATTTTTCTATTGCACTCACAAGTTGTTTAGTTTCTAAATTCTATTAGAATGAGAAGTGTTCATTTTTCTCTATAAAGTGGACACTTCACTGCAGAGCCATTCTCCAGTTCATCTTGGTGGTCCACCAACAGTTTTATGTATTTAATGTGAGCATTACCACATATGTATTTACAGAAAATGAATTCCAATTTCTATTATCTCTCCAAAATTAAGAAAAATCACATAGCAATACTGAATAGTCTTCTCTTTTTTCCCTCCTTCCTCTCCACCCACATTTCAGCTCCTAAGATTGCCACTTTTTCCCAGGTTGCAAAAGGGCTGTAAGAACTGTCAGGTATTTTTCCTTGTGTATTTATTCTATCATTAGAAGTGTAGCAAGTCAGGGAACAAATTTTATGCCTAACCTGTACTAAGGGAACTGAAAAATTTTCCTTAATAACACCTCCTGACATATGGGACAAACATCCTCTTCAACAATTTATTCCTATCAATGCATTTGTCATTCTCTGTCTTGTAGGAGTCTTAGACTGCTTTACATAGAAAGAATTAATTGTATGATTATATGAGAGGAGCTGAGTAATCTTACTATAGCAAATTCAGTTTAATAATTTTAAATTTTAGTAAATTGAGGGCTGAGTCCCCCTCCCAGCCTATATTCCCATCACTGATTTCTCCAGTGAACTGATCAGCTCTCCAGACTGCCAAAAGAACAAACCTAGCCAAACCCACCAATCTTCTGTTGATGTGGTGGCTTTTAATTGAATTTTGAGGTAGGTAATACATTCTTATTACTTTAACAGAGATAGTGCAGGGGCAGGAGCACCCGTGTGATGAGGAGCAGCTGAGGCACTTGGAGTTGTTTACCCACAGACTTTATACAGAGACTTTTTCGCTCTCTACAACTCCCTGAAAGGATGGCAGACGGACATCGGGCTCTTCTCCCAGGTAATAAGCAACGGGATGAGAGGACACAGCCTCAAGCTGTGCTGGGGGAGGTTTAGCTTGGACATGAGGAAGGATTTCTTCATGTAAAGGGTGGTTAGACGTTGGAACGGGCTGCCCAGGGAGGGATTGTTGCGCTGTGGAGGTGCTGAAGGAAAGACGCGACATGGCGCTGGGGCCGGGTCTCAGGCCGGACTTGCTGGCCTTGGAGGTGTTTGCTTGGCACAGGTTGGACGGGCTGCCCTCAAAGATGTTTGGCACAGGTTGGACGGGCTGTCCTCAGGGGTGTTTATTTGGCCCAGGTTGGACGGGCTGGCCTCGGAGGTGTTTGGCACAGGTTGGACGGGCTGGCCTCAGAGGTGTTTGGCACAGGTTGGACGGGCTGCCCTCAGAGGTGTTTATTTGGCACAGGTTGTACGGGCTGGCCTCAAAGATGTTTGGCACAGGTTGGACGGGCTGCCCTTGGAGGCATTTGGCCCAGGTTGGACGGGCTGCCCTCAGAGGTGTTTGGCATAGGTTGGACGGGCTGCCCTCAGAGGTGTTTGTTTGGCACAGGTGGGACAGGCTGCCCTCAGAGGTGTTTGTTTGGCCCATGTTGGACGGGCTGGCCTCAGAGGTGTTTATTTGGCACAACCTGGACGGGCTGCCCTTGGAGGTGTTTGTTTGGCACAGGTTGGATGGGCTGCCCTCAGGGGTGTTTGTTTGGCCCAGGTAGCACGGGCTGCCCTCGGAGGTGTTTCCCGGCCAGAGGAAGCCGTGGCTCAGTGACGGCCGAGCACACGGAGCCCCGTTCCCCCCGGGCACAGGCGGCTCCCGGCGGGGCGGCCCCTCAGGCGCGGCCCCTCAGGGGCGGCCGCCATGGCGCGGCCGGGCCTCAGCCGCGCCGGGCGCTGAGGGCGCACCGCCTCACCCCGCCCGGCCCTCGGCCCCCGCCGCCCCTCGATCCGCTCGGAATGTGCTGGAAACACAGCGTGGTTTATTGTGTGTCTTCTAAAGGCTGAACAGCCCTGAGAGCCTGCGGCAGCCGGGTTTCTGCTCTGCGCGGCGGTCGCTGGGGGGAGCTGTTGCACTCCCTCCGACATGAAAAAACGAGTTTATTTACCGTCTGTTTTAGATATTTGTAACAGTTCTTCAACCAGTTGATAGTTGCCAGTGTTTCGATAATAAAGAGTGATTGATGTAGTTTTTACACATACACACACACCAGTATATAATAGTATATATATGTATAAATATACTATATATATACTACATATAGTATTTATGTACTACACCAGTACGTATAATTCCTGTGGTTTTTACTACTGTGTATATATATAAACACATATATATTAATAACCTATATTATAATAGATGGTAGGATATATGTAATATATATAATAACATAATATAATAGTATTCTATATTATAATGTCAATAATATTGTGGAAATGATATATTATATCTATAGAATATTAGGAAAAATTCTTCCCTGTGAGGGTGCCAAGGCCCTGGCACGGGTTGCCCAGAGAAGCTGTGGCTGCCCCATCCCTGGCAGTGTCCAAGGCCAGGTTGGATAAGACTTGGACCAACCTAGGATAGTGGAAGGTATCCCTGGCCATGGCCTTTGTCTCTTCCAACCCAAACCATTCTATGATAATGTGGTAATGGAGGTTTCAGTCTCATGGATGTTTTTTAAGGCATAAGAAATTCTTCCTGCCCTGTTCTCGGTTTCTCTGAAATGCCTTTTTGTTTCAGAAGTGACTGAGTCCAGCTGGAACGTGATGGAGATGGAGCTGAGCTCCCAGACAGGCAGGAAGGGTCAGCAGAGGGGGTGCCAGAGGAGGTGGGATGAGGTTCTGTCACTGTGCCACGCCAAAATGGATGAACCCTCCCTGTGCCAGGTGGTGAAGGAAAAGTGTGGATGAAGAGAAGCTCATCGAGCTGCAGAGTCCAGATCAGTGCAGAGGTGAGAACAACCACTAAGCAGTGGTCCTAAGGAATTTGGGATTTGGATTTGTCCAATAGAACACTGAGCTCCTGAAACTGGGCAGTAGTTTCTGAGCAAAGCCACATGGGTACAGGTCTCTGCCTGACATCAGCCAGCTGCATTCTTTCCACATCATTTCAAGAGCTATAAATATAAGTGAAAAAAAAAAACCAAACCAAAACAACAAAGACCCCATATCAGAAAAACTGACTTCTCCTTTTCCTCTCTGCCGGAAACATGAAGCTTGAATTGTGACAGAGAGCTGGAACAGAGAACAGCATTGATAAATTGGGGCAGATTTGCAGTGCAATGTTGTCCTGCCAATAAACTAGCCTGGGTGGTATTTTTAAATAATATGGAGAATAATATTTACTCTATCTTACATTCTTATATAGACACCATCAGAGCAATCTCCAGTGGGATTTCATAACTCCTAAGTTATTTAATCATTGCTAAAGAGAATGAGTGTCCTGGGTGTGAAACACAAGATTTTCTTATATACTATGTATTATATACTATGTATTAATACTGCTGTAGGGGCAACAAAAACCCACAGCAAATGAAAATCTTTTCTATGAAGAGATTGTGAAGCACTTCTGTTGCTCATGCCTCACCTGGCATCTGCAGATTTGGTTGTTTTATTTTTTCAGTTATCTAAATTGAGCAATAGGGATTTTTCCCCCCTTGTATTCATCTCCAGTTGTATTAAATAGAAATGCTCCCCAGTTATGTCAGGGAAGATACTGAAAAATTGCTTTTCAGCTGGTGTTGCCATAACCACAAAGTGAGCACATCAAAAGGAAGAATTGAGTTTCCTGTATCTCTGCTCATAATCTTTTCAACCTTGTTATCGGTATTTTATTTGTTTTTTTTTTTCAAATATCATGTAAAAATGTCCAAGTGATTTTTTTTCCCTTCTACAGCTTCTGTGTTTGTGCTGTTTAGCTGTTTTTATGGCTATATAGTACAAGGTAAGGCACATAGGTGTTTTATCATTATAAAAGTGCATGATTCATATTAAAGTTTTATATACTAATGCTACCTACAGTATCTGGCAGGGTAGTAATGACATACACCCTAACACTAGCCTGAAAATATATTTTTTATTATGTGTGGGGTTTTTGTGGGGGTCATTCCAAGATCTTACTTTGCTGCAGTTCATCGAGAAGGCTTTGCAGATAAACAAAACCCCTGAATGAACTGTTCAGTGGGAAAAGTTGTGTATAATTTATACAGTACATGACCTGTAAAGCTTGACTTCAGAAAATGACCAGAGAGAAATAATCACTAAGAACAGTTTATTTTGGCACTGTAAAATGAAGCAGTCTTGGTACTACTGACTAGTGAGTGATATGCACTTAAGTTTAATGTGTGTGCTGTACAGTTCTTCCTCACCACTTTTACTTCAGCTCACTTTGTACAAATGACATTGTCTAGCAGGGACTCAGATTTGCAAAATTATGTTTTTAATGACATTTCAGAAAGATTAGTACTGACAGGTTTTTATATATATTTCCTATGTGGGGCCAACTCTTCCAGCCCATTTCCTTCAGTGATATCTGGAGAGGATCTGATAAGCTTTATACTGCTTTTCACAGTTCAAAGGGCATTGTCTTCCCCTTCACTCCAGCTGACAATAACAAAGTCAGACATATGTTATCACCATCACACAGGAAGCTGTGAGCCTGCTTGTGTTCAGCAAAGTACAAATGCAGGAAGAGCGTCAGGTTGGTTAAAAGCTGAGGGAGCTGGGCTAAGGTAGTAGAGAGCTAATAGTACTATAACCAGTAATCTGTATGCTGGGGATGTTTCAGTTCAAGGGAGGGTGGTTATCTATTGCTGATTGGTTTAATATTGTTATAACATAACTGCAGGTATCCACTTAAAACCTTTTACAGGTGAGATCATCTCCAGTGGTGGGGCTGCATTACATTAGAAGAATAATTGCTTAGGTAATAAGGAGCAAAGCTGCAGTGGGATTAAGTGGTAAAGAATTGAGCATGAAGTTCACCTGATCAGACACAATCTCACTCTGTCAATGAGCAAACAGGATGTAAGGTGCCCTACATTAATTCTGGATTTCCTCATTTAAAATACAGTGTGTTGTGTATCAATATTAAAATGATGTACGATATATTAGCAAGCTCATCTAGTGAAATGCTGTGAGTCATGACAGCGTAGTTCTGGGAAAAGTGCATTTTCCACCTCTGTAATTTTGGAATGGTAAATGTGGCTTGAAAAAACCTTTATATATCAGCAGTGATATCCAGTATTTTGGAACCACAGTCATGAGTGCTAAATTTGGGTCTATTTGCAGCTTCTCTTCTGCTTCCGGTACATTGTTTACTGCTTCAGGAAAGTCTTCCCAATACATTATATTAGTTCCTATCCTTTGGCTTTTGCTCAGCTTAGAACAGATCAGGTCAGCACACCGAGTTCCAGCTTCTGTCTCTAAGGACCACTTCAAGCTCTGCTGTGATGTACTGCCTCTACCTGGAATTTCTAGGCCACACCACAAATAACATACACAGATATCTGTGGGAATAGAGTAGAGTTATGTATGAAAGAGCTAGAGTTAGTATAAAACAACTTGAGTTACGCTGACTGCTTGTCCATGCCTTCAGGGGAGTCAGGAATGGGATCTTTGGTCTGATGACAGTGCCAGTGAGTGCCTCACTGCAGTTTGTCCCATCTCTCTGCTTGCTGTATCTCTGTTTTCACACCATCAGGAGCTGTGCCAAGAGCTAAATATACTTTCAGAGGGGCCTTAAAATGGTTTGCTTCCTCTATTGAGATCAGTAGATTACTTTAAAAGAGAAACCAGCACTCGAGCTTTTGCCATTCAGCAGTATAGATCCTGCTTCCAGTGCCCATGTCCTGCCACTTTGGAGTGCTGTGTGGATGGAAACAGCGAGCAGCTGTGAAAGTCTGGTGAAGAGGTGTGATACATGAGTAAACAGGATCATGTTGTGACTCTAGCACAACCTTCTGCACTCCTAAGCTGCCTGTATATCTGGCAGGGGGCACCAAGAGCAAGAAATGGTGTATTCACAGCAACAGAAGCTCAGAGACACTGCTGGTAAAGCTCTTCATCTCACACAAAGGATGGCAGCAGCTGGGTTCAGAGGTTGTCCCTAAAGATTTCTGGCATTAAGAACTACTTTAGGGCACTTCTCTGAGGTGGAGAATGAGGGTAACAATGATACTTGAGCTTTCAATCCTGAAACAGACCATTATGGCAAGTAACTCTTGCTGTTCCACTGTAGTGTTACTGCTGTGAATATAAACTGGCCATTGTCACATCCTGCTATAATCCTGCCAATCTCTTCTGTTTTACTTGAAAAGGAAAGTGCTTGAATGATTCCACATTATTTTATATTAAGGTCTGTATCAGTACTGAAGACTTTGTGTATGTGTAAATGTCTGGGTTTACATCACATCAGAAAGGTTTGTCACGATTTTGCTGAGGGAAAAGAAATGGGAGAGGAAGTGGACTGTTAATAGATAAAATATTTTTTACTAGCTGGAAAAGAGATGTGTGACCACATGACATTACAGAGCTCTAGGCTGTGTAGACATAATGAGTAGCTATGCACCTGTACCAGTGACAAGCAGGCTAGAGGTAGGAGCAAGGACAGGCTCCAGAGCTGAAGATAGGGTATTGCATGAAAAATTAAATGTCACTCATAGCTTTATCCAGGCCTATTGCCATGCCGTTGCACATCTGCTTCAAACTTGACTTAAACCAATACCTTTTTCCATGACTTCAAACTGAATTATCCATTGCTACAGCAATCTGTAAGTCATACTTGGCATCCCTTTGTGTTAGCTACAGTCCAAGTGCTGAAAAATCTGTGCTCACTGATAGAGTAAAAGATAGAAGGTGTCAGTGAGGAAATGACCAGAATTAAACAGATGGTGAAACTAGAGAAACAAGAGATGAGGCTGAGGGAAACCTTTTAGTGAATTGGCATTTAAACTGCCTATGCAGAGCAGATGGCTCACTCAGAGAAGAGGTACTTGGAGGACTATGCTTGTGGTTCTACAAGAAACATGAGTGATATTATTTTTCTTCTGCCATCTTTGATTTTTTTTGTGTGCTCAGTCTTTGAGCAAAGCCAGTCAATGGAGTAATTTGAGTTGAACTGCTGAGATCTGGTACTTTAGTTTTGACATGGTCTGAGGTGAGTAGGTAGCCTGTTTGTATGTACAACTGATCACCTTAATTATTCTGAAGCTTTTGATCTTTGCCTATCTGCAGCGGACAGAAATAGCTTTAAACAATCCCAGGTCTAATATTCTAGAAGACTGGTTCTTGGCAATTCTCTTTAAGCTTTGTGCAGCTTAATACAGACCTCTGTAGCCTCCAGTGAAACTCTGTGCTGTATGGCATGCAAACTGGAGCTACTGAGATGCTCTGAAATAAAAAAGTTTTCAAACACATCTGATGACTGCACTTTCCTGACTGTACATTTTGGAAATAACTAAGAGGGCTTTTCTGTCTTAATGGATGTGTCTTTGTTATGAAGGGTTATATTGATAACTTTGGAATACCATCAGTTTTTGAGGGGATGGTTAAGAGCATTTGTATTTGGAAAATTTTTAGAAAGTAGTTTGCGCTTTAAACATTGCTGTGCATTGGGATGCAATGGACTCTTTCCCAGTTATTCTCAGTGGAAGGTTTGTTAGCTTGGACTGGTATGTCTGAGCAGAGTTGTCAGCTCATGACAGCTCTGAACGTTGGTCATGTTCAGGACCCCAAATGTTTCTTCAAGTCTGCATAGCAGAGACAAACCCCTTCTCTACATCTGCAGAACATCTGCAATGTATTTTACCGACCTGTGGGTAAAATGCTGGACTAGAAATTTTATTATACAGGAAGGGTCAATCCGATCCTTTTGAACCATGATAGTTATCAGGATCCCTATATTTGGGATCTTGCCTAAGTCCTGCAAGTTATTAGCTTTTTCATCTTCTAAATAGATCTCTGACAAATTTCCTTTACAGCAGTGAAAATGGCTGCTGCTGGAGTCCCAGTACTCCATTTGTTGACTCAGTCAGTGTAGTGCAGGCTGGTATTCTCTTCACTGCTGAACTGTAATTTCTGAGATACAAAATCTACGGGTAGTTATATGTATATGTATATATATAGACAGATGTATATCTAGTCAGACCAGGTCAAAAATTAATGGGCATTTTGCCACATGCTCTTCTTTTCTTAGTCCTTTACCCTTTTGCCAATCATATTAATGAAGAATTTATGCTACTAGTGCTCTGATTAAAGAGAATTTGACAATGTTGTGGTCCCAAAAACTGTATTCATTGTGCACCACTGGAACAAGCTGTTGTACCAAAATTACTCTTTATATCCAGTAAACTTAACAGACCTCAAGCGACAGAGATGGAAGGAATTCATGCTGATTGGTAAAAAAACCTTCTTGTTCTTCGTGCAATTTTATCTGTATGCTACCTTTCTATCTAAGTTAAGACAGAGAGGATTGTGACTACAGGAAGCCAAGTTATCTCCTTCCAGCCTCACAATCTTTCAAAAGGAATTTATTGGGATGGGAACAGCTTCAAACTGTGCAGTGTCACACTATGAGACTTTGCTTGTCTTCTAATGATTTGTCGCAAGAGGGGGCTGGAGTTCTTTGCAGTGACTAAAAGCCGATCTGTTTTAACTAACAGCGTGTTCTAGTTGGTTGGTTGATCTTATTTTTTTGTGAGGATAAAGGCAGTCTTTCTCTTATGGGTTTTTTATTGGATTCTACTGTTTGTCAAGAATAGGCTCAAAAGTTATTGAAAAGGTTAAATAAAAAAAGGCACTTGCTAAAAACCAGTTTTTCTATTCTGGTTTTTACTTTGTTTTATTATACCTTGATGCCAGATACATAATTGCAAAAATAGTAAAAGGGATTCTTGGGCATGGTCATACTGTGTGTCAGGGAAATTCATAGAATAGGAGCTGTGAAAAAAATCCCAGTGAGAAACTGTGTTTCTTTAGGGAACCATCATGAGGTAAACCCAAGCCATGAGCTGTCCAAGATAAAGTAAAAGAGATAATGATGTTTTGCTCACTTGAGACACTATCCCTGTTTTTACTGGTATTTTTAGCATGCAAGCATCCTTTTTAAGGCTCTGTCCTTGCTTTGTAATGGAGTGACAAATATCATTGCCCTATTATAGAATGCTAGCTTTGAGCAGGTTTTGGGAAAAGTAATAGTAGAACTCTAGATCCAATTTTATTTGATGGATAATCTCTGAAGGATCTGGCAGTTTAGAGGATTCTAGAAATCCTTGCCTCATTCATTCACCTTGGACAAAGCATGCAGAGCCAGAAGGAGGAATATATTTCATGGCACACAGTGCTGGGAGAATGATGTGACTGAGGAGGCAGTGTCTTTCATGTCTAATGAATAAAAGGGTCTAATCTCCAGCTTTACCACAGAAAGAACTTGTCTGAAATGGTAAATGATTGTAAAGTCTTTGTTTGGTCACTACTGAATTATTAAGATGCAAGAAAGGTAATGAAGTCCAGTTTCTGCCTGTGAGGAGATCTAAACCTTCTTGTTCTTTCCAGTTCTGGGAAGAACTTAGTAATTTATCTTTGAAATATTGGTTAATGTGCCTTAATTCTTAGAAAACCTTTCTCATTCATATCTACATTAGCCCCATTCTGACTTTCTATTGTGTGGTGTTAAATGCCTGTAAACATCATGAGGGCTGGACCTTCCTCTAGAAAATCTCACCCTGCAGCAATAAACTGATTTCATATCTTGCATATCTGGCAGCAATTCAAGTGTTTTAAAACACCAACAATGCTCCTGGAAGATCTCTGTACACAGCTGAGTGGCTTTACAGGGTGGGGGCAGTGGCTTTTTCATTTTATGCCTTAATGTTTCAGTGTCTGAGAATATTTATTGTGTGAGTTTTCTTAGAACTAAAATAATAGAATACAAAAAATGCAGTACTTCTACAAGAAAAATGGTTTTCAAGGTAGCAGCACATATACTTTGAGAAACACTAATGAATGCAAAATGAAGAAGAATAATTTTTAAACACTGTTAACACACGTGAAAGCATATAGGCAGCAGACTGTAGGCATCTCTTGTGAGCTACAGCATAATAGAGGCTATTTTTTGTTCCTGAAAAAGAAGACAACTTTTCCTTTTTGACTTTATTTAGTCCATTTTGATATTCGGTTGAGAATTGCAACCAAAGAAGGGAAAAAAGAGAGAGGAAAAAAAAGAATAAAGGAAAAAAATTAGAGAAAAAAGAATTACAGAAAAAAATCTCTTGGGCATTGCAGTGGTAATTTAAATAGCTCACACTTTAGTGGGTTTTGTCTTGGAATTACTGAAGAATTGAAGAGGGATTATATCCTCACTCTTTTCTGCTGTTTTTATTGAGTACAGTACTCTTCAAGCAGAGTTCACAAATCAAATGTAGGGCACCATAAACTGTTGCCACAATGCAAGCTGTGATTTGCTTTGTATTTACTCTTGGGAACTTTGAACAAAGGTCAGCACTAGTTTCATTACCCCTCCCATTTGTATTTTCCCACACTTTTCTTTTTCCCACAACTGAAGGAATCTGTCTGGTACTTGCTTATGTCCATGGTGTTGTTTCATGTTTGAAATGTGACACATAATATTCATAAATGGAGTTTTATGAGATACTGTCATTAATTCTGTCATGTTTCTGTCAGTGAAATGAGGAGTCTTTCCTTCTCTTGTTTTCAAGTCAGAAATACTTTTTCATTTGCAATCAATTCTTCTCCTCTATAGTTTTTTTTTTTCCCCAGCAATGTTTTCTTATTTAGAACAGAGCCTGGACATAAAGATTTTTTTCAATTTACTTCATTGTGACCAAGAATTCAAAATCTAAGGGTAGGCATTGACTGTCCACCATGAATTGTAGAGTACACCCCATTTACCTTGTCCTGGTTATTGTTTGTTCTGACCTTGATCCCTGGCTGAAAGATGTGAAGAAGGCTAAAAACCCTTTTTATTTTGGTGGGGATTATTGCTGCTAAGAATAGGATCCATGGGGAAAGAAAGAAAAAGAAAAATATTTCGTATTTTTTTTTTTAAATTCTCATCAAAGCATCAGATAGAGACTTTGTATCTTTCACTTCACTAAGTAAGGAAATCCTAGTTATTTGTTGTTTGTGATAGAGTTTCAAATTGACACAGGTTTTAAAAACAGCTGGCAATAGAGAAGATTTTGTAGGTCATGGTCTTCCCATCATAAAGTCTTTGCAGTGCTCTTCAGCTGTTCAAATAAACATACCTCTGCTTCTTGCCTTCCTGCTGAGAAATTAGTACATGAGCCCAAAGAAACAGGTGTCATGCTACACTACCAAGCAGAATAGCATTTTGTTTGGAGGACCTTTCTACTGATGCTGTTAGTTCACTTATTGTCTTCAATATTAAAGATATCAAGTTTTAAAGGGCCTCAAAGGGTAAAAGTTACCAGGGAAACTTACTAGGTTTGTGTGTCTTTTAAGACAAATACATATTTTGCTGACACAGTTATTTCTGTTGACCTTGCTTTGAGCAGGAGGTTTGCCTACAAAAGAACCATAAGCTCCTTCCAGTTTAGTGACTTTATTATTTGACACTGGTGACAGTCACTACATAGTATGAGTAATCCATTTATCCTAGACAAGTGAACCTGATAAAACACCAAATGGGCCTGTCAGCTGTTGCTCCTCTTGTGTAGTTCTTGTTTTCACATTGCCTTTTTGTGGGCTGCAACAGGAGAGCTCTTGCATGGGGAAATCCTGTTTTTCTCAGGTGAAATTCATCTACAGTCTGAGCAATGAACCAGCTAGAGTTATAGTGGCACAATTAAGTGTTCAGCTCTGGAATAACAGAATGCCATTGACAACAAAGAAATTTTACCCTGTGATCTTGAATATCCTGTGGGAAGAACAAGCTGCTCTGGAATATAATACAAACAGCACTTAAAATATGAATTGAGGAGTCAAGAATGTGTATTTGAGAAAGCCCATTAAAAGAATGCACAGAAAAAAGCTGAGCATTCTGAGATGTGCAGAGTTAGCTGCTAACTCAGTTTATAGCTGAACTCATTGTTGGCTCTTGGTCAGTAATGGATATCCTCTCATATGCAAGAGATCAGACAAAAAAAAAAGCAAGTTTTATTGTATCCTGTTCTGTTAAATAAACTTCTTTACTCATTGTCAGCAAAGCTGAGATGCCATTATAATAGCTCTAATATTTTCCTAAGTAAAAATACATTCAGAAGGAAGGGTAAAAATAATCTCTGAAATATATTTTAGTTCTAAAATGAAAAAAGAGAAATCAGCTAGCAAAGCTGTCTATTGTTATCCTGAGGTTTTTTAGATCACTATTCTTCTGACAGACAAAAGTAGTGAAAAGAAATGGCTTTTTTTTTTTTTTTTTTTTTTTTTAAGTAGTGAAAAGAAATGGCATAATAGAAATTGGATACTTCAGTTTTAGGGATTTGGAGGGGGGGCGAATCAATCAAGTCTTCCCTGCCAAAATCTCCAATGTTAATGGTAATAAAAATTAGTACTTTCTGAAGAAGAACATTTAATAACAATTGTCTGACTAGCTTTAGATCGGTATTTTATTTAATATTGCTTGCAATACTGCAAAAGGATTCTTTAGGAAAAGAACAGGACATTCATGACTGATTTATCTGCTGACATTAGCTGTGGGAAAGTCACCTTTTGGCAATTATATTTTGCAAATGTAATTCTGGTAGCATAAAGATTGTAAGCACTGAGGTTTCTATAATTAAGGTTACCTTCACTTGCTCTTTATTGAATTAGTTATATTTTTCTATTTTAAGGGTGGTATTTCCAGTATTCTGCTCCCATGGGAAATTTTATTTATCAAGCCTCATCAGATGCCTTGTTATGAAAATGTATACCCAACTCTTTGCTAAGTTAGCTGATTAGTTTGTATCAAATATCACCATCTGTTCTTATTATCTGACAGAAAAGCAGATGATCAGGCTAGAGGTGCCTTAGGGCTGGTGTGAGTTGAAAGTTCAGATGTTAGATACACTGGCATAAACTGTATCTTCCTTCCTACCATAGAATTGGAGTGAAAAAAGGATTAGAGGTGCTGCTTCTGTGGTTTGTTCCTGTTTCTTTGGGAAGGCACACCCTCAGAACGTGGGAAAGCAGTGTCTTTCTCCTGAGTGCTGTGATTATCTTTATTCCATCTATAGGTTGGCTTGCTTGCTGCAAACATGTGCTGCGTGGACACTGTGGGCCACAGTGAGAATGGAGTTAAAATCTGGGAGAGGAGCCTCTGCTGCTGCTCAGATTCCCTTTTACTTGGCAGCTGAGCTCTGTATGGTGCTATAAATCAGGTAGCCATAAAAAGAAAAATCATCACAGAAGGAAGTGGAATATGATAAACTTCTGTTTACAGCCCAAGTAACTTCCTTTTGAGCTCTCCTTTTAGGAAACAGAAATATCACCCTAAGTTATTTGGTGAATTAATGCCCATTGAATATATTCAATACACATTCAGTCCTCTTGTGATGGAGAATAGACACTTTAATTGGAGACTTGGGCTCTTTGTGCTGGGCTCTGTCCAAGAGCATATTGAAAAGACTGAGCTGCCTCTAAAGGCTTTACATTTTAATATACCAGACAGAGAAAGGAGAGGGCTTTCTTTTCCCTCCCTCCTCCTCCAACTGTAGGATATTTGATGCATGTTTGTAATTCTGGCTAGATGCTTTTCTTTATGGAGAGCCACACAATTACAGTATGGCCATTCTGTACATGGACTTTTAGTAAAACTTCTATGTAGTTGCTGTGCTTCATTAAAATACTATTACCTAACACAGCTTTTAAATTGGAGCACAAAGCACTACATTGAAGGTGGGCTGTACTCTTCAGAATGACCTTGTTCTGTCATTCATTCAAAGCTACACTGATGCAGTGTGTTCATCAGGGAGATACAGATCAACTAATGACTGTCAGTGCTATTTCATGGTGGTGTTGCAGTGTTTAGGAACTTGGCTCTTGGGCGCTGCATGCATCGTGCCATGCAGGGGAGCATAAACTCCAAGTGATTGGTCCTGTCTTAATAAGTTTAAACTACAGGTGAGGAAAAAAAAAAAAAGAGACACTGACATACAAGGAATTAAATAAATGATCAAGATGACAGGTAAAAATATCTTATAAAAGCACATTTGCTCCTGAATCCTAGAGTGCCTGTTATTCCATTTTCCCAGAAACAGCAAACTGGTAAACTTTAGCATTCCAGTAAAACAAATGACCAAAAACCACTGAATCAGTGATTTAAAATCCAGCCTTTGTAACACTTTCTTATGGCCAGCCACCAGTAAGCTTGAAGATTCCATGTGATTTCTTACACATTTAGAGCTCTCTGTTTAACTACAGTATTAGGGAAGATGAAGGAATGAGTGGAGTTTTTTTTGAGTTTGCTGCTTAATCTTCAAATTATAGTTAGACCCCTGCCTGATACTATGAAAAGATGTAAGAAGTGTTCAGTGTTTAATCATATTCTGTTTACAGAGAATACAGGTTTTTTTCAGTCCTGCTGAGCTGCTGTGTCTACCCCTGTAAATTTTGTGATTCTGACTAATATAAACACATCACATTTTCCTTTATTAATAGTATCCAGTGTTAGATGTGATAATAAAATACATGTCTTCATTTGTAGCTTGAATTTTGGAAATCCCCATAGACCAACTGAGGAAGTGCAAAGAGACCAACCCGAAATGTCCTGGGAGAATTTCCAAAAAAAGCAAAGCAGCAAGAAATAGAAATCAAAATAATATATTTAATTTTCTATGCCCTAAATTCTTAGAACACAACTACTGTTTCGCCTCGCTGGAAAAATCACAGTGTTATGATTTTGATATTTTGCAGCTACTGTAGACTGAAAATATTTCAAGCTGTAGTTAGTGACTCTGTTCCTGCCCCTGTCCCTCAGCTCTTTAATACTGAATGCTTGTCTTGAGCTCACCTGGAGAATAGGTCTAAAAACTGATAAATTAAATATATGCAGCCAACTGGAGTCTCCTTACTTTCCTCCCCAGTTCAGTGGAGGACTGTGACCTGTGCAGACTGGTTTGGATAGGGCTTGGTGTTTTTTTCTCTCTGCTGCCACCGTAACTTTTGCTCTTGCCTGTTCATGGCCTGCTTTGACTTCAAATCAGTTTGTAATGCTGGCCCTACTTAGGGCAAGACCCTATTCCAAAATCTTGAAACTATTCCAAAAATTAAGTTTCAAGAGATAATATAACATGAAAAAATATTCCCAAGGGATTGTGCAGAAAGCATGCTTATAAATTTTGGGAATGTGTTCCTTAATTCTCATCTTGTCTTTTTGAATAAATCTTCTACAGTTATGAGACTTCAGAGACATCAGAGTATAATCTCACAGATCATGGTAACTTGAGATATCCAGAAATTAATAGATCCTGTAGTTTTGCTTTCTCTACTGGGCAAAGTTAACTTGTTTTTACTGTGGGAAGGTGGTCCACGGTGGGAGTTTACTGTGTCACTACTGTGATTCTGTGGTCCTAGTGGGTTTCTTTTTGATTATTCAAAGACAAAATGTTAGGGTTGAAGATCTGATGTCAAAACTTCCCATGATAAGCAAACTTCTTAATGCTACATCTGTTAAAATAAATTATTGTGATGCATTTAGTGGGACTAGGTGTGCTGACAGCTTGTTGTGCACTGAAATGATTTACTGGAGACCAGCCCATGCATTCTATAGCTCACCTAGTGCACCTTTATTATAATGCTGTTGCTGGTGAATATATGTGGATAAAGAAAAAGGAATTACAGGTTGCTGTAATGAATATTTAGAAGATTAACCTTAGCAAAACAATTCATCAACAACACACTTCTTGTCAATGATTAATCCTTATGCTTTACTAATTCTACAAATCTGTTGGTTTATAGCAAACTATCACTGATCACACAATACTTCAGAGCTGGTGCTATGTAGTTAGAACTATTGATTAAATCCTTTGTGGTTCCTAGTATCTGAGACCAAGGTGATCCTTTCTTCCTTCTCTGATTTTCCTTGACTGTGTGCCATGTTTTTGTGCTAATGCCCTCTCCCTTCCCAAAGTGGTGTCGCAGGTTTTGGCTTTCTGGTTAACCTTCATGACTAGTAAGGAGATTGTTGTGCTTCTCGTCTGACAGCTTTGGTGATGTGAATCCCTGCTTCATGTACTCACACTCCTGTCCTTGCCTTTTTGGTAATCAACATATTATCACATATTTGTATAAAATGTTTTTACATTATAGAACAGATGAGAGCCATATGAATAAATTACTATTGGATTCAGTTTAATCTCTCTCCTGCCAATATGGAATAAAGAGTAATACATAATATTATTTTTTTTTTTCCTGGCATAATACATGATACAAAACTGACATCTGGGTAACATTAATGAGAGACACTTCAGAAGTTCTTTTCAGATTAAACATTTCTATGACCGAGCTCGGCAACCATTTAGATAAATGTGCTTGAATCTCACAGAGTAAAAGGCAAATACAAATGTTGCTCTATCTCCCTGGGACACATTTTCCTTCCTTCCACACATTTTTCTGGAGGACTTTACATTTCACTCTAACACCAGCACCTGCTTCTTTCAGTGGTTGTTTCCTTGCCCCAGCAACTCTAGCTGGCAGCAACTGTGTTAAGCTACAGCACACACAAGAGAAAGCTTTTGAATTTGGAAGAGCTTTCATTGCTCAAGCAGCTGTTCCAGGTGTTCCATCAGAAATCTGGATGGAAGTCAGTTGGACCACATGGACTTAGGTGTCTTTCTTGTGAAGTTATTGTATTATACCTTCTAAGAGGTACAAGGATCTTGTGAAGGTGAAGAACCAGCTATTGGTTGTCACATATGGTAATTTCTAAACTGCATATTTTTTCATCAATTCTATGTGGACATCTTTTTTTAAAAAGTAATTTTTATTCAAAACTGAAAAACATTTGTCTAAACAGATTTTGTCCATTAAGCCCTTCCTTCATAATACCACATTTCAATTATAATACTAGATCTGGAAATCTGTAATATTCTCATTTCTCGCTGCTCTTCATTTTAATATTTTGCTTCATAAGAGCAGTAGCAGAAAGAACAGCCCACAAAGAGAATACAAGTGGCATAAAAATGCATCAATATCCCATAATAAGGAAAAAGGCGCCAAAATTCCACTCACTATTTTTGTTCAAGAGCTTCTACATCAGCCTAAAAGCAACCTCACAGGCAGGCAATGGTTCAGTTAATTGATTTGTGATGTATATAATAAAATTTTTTCCCACTGGCTTGTATGAATTTTCTTCAAGGCTAGATAATTCTAAAAGACAGGAAAATTATTTCAGATTTTTCTCTTTTTTGGTGTAAATAATACAGTTCCATAATTTTGGACTGATGTATATAATGACTATTTTAGATCTCACAAACAATTAGGTTTTGGAACCATCATGTTATCTGCAGTGTGTACAGGCAAGTTTAGTATCCGTGCTGCTGGAAAGCCACTTGTGCCTGTCAGCACCTCTGTCCTGGACAGAACAGAGGTGCTGACACCACACTTGCCTGTTCTTGTGTTCTCCCCAGGCTGGTGCCTTTTTCTCTATTGGTCCTCAGCATATTGAAGTAGAAATGTTGATTTCAGCAGATGGCTGAAGAGGTCATAGAAGGGTTTTCAATGCACATCTTCAAAGCCTCAAAAAAATTTCTCTCTTTAAAATAATGAGCAGTTTATCTTGGTTGGTGATACAAAATAACTGCATAAATCCCCACATAACATATATTAAATTCTGGTTTTGTGCGAAAAGAATGAGTAAGGCAGAGGAAAGAACGGTGTCAGAAGATTAACTTGTATTGAGTTGCATTATGAGTTTTGGTATGAATGGTGCTTATTATGCCTGGACTTGTGCAGTGACCTGTACACATGCCAAGCTGCCTCTCTGACCCCTTCCCCCTACACATGTTTATGGTTGCTGGCTTAGAACTGTACTCAGGGTTTATTTTGAGAGCTGTCCAGAGTCTTGAGCCAGCTGTTCATGCCTTCTGCAGGTCTGTGGGAGTCCCTCGGAGTAGAAATGCTCTGGACTGCTCGCCAGGAGCCAGTAATGCTCTGAGAAAGTGCTGGCTTCTGAGAAGAATTCTTTTGCTTTAGAAAGGAGCAGAAAGTGTCTATGCTGTGTTTAAAATGTTCTATTTATCAGCAGCAGAGTCCACCTGAGTCACATACAGTGCAATGTATGTTAGATGGATGTAACTCAAAGACATTACTTCTGCTAGATTGGTTTCCTTGACAATTTAGCTGCTAATATTTCAAGTTCTTTGCTTAATGAACCATGCACACAGTTATATCATCTAGGTGTAATAAGTTTCTCTACTAATGTAAAACTCAAACATTAATATCACTGTCATTTATGTTTATTTAAAAATTAATATCACTACGTACCAAAACAGAGTCCTTTTACTTCCCTAAAGTGCCCTATGAAATGCGTCTCTATAATACTTTAAAGGAACAGTTCCTTCACTTCAGATGGTATCTACTTTTTTTTCAGCCTCCTTAGTATCTTCTCTTAAACTAGAGAGAAAATATTAACTTTGTGACATTTCCAAGATGCTGTTCACTATTTATGTTAAGATAATTCTTAGCATGGAGAGTGGACATTAAGTAATAACTATGGTTTTTCAGAACCAATACATAGGGAATAATGTCCTCCTGTGTTGTAATTTATAAGTTTGATAAGCTTTATGAATAGAGTCAAAATGTTCTCATGAGCTGTTGGTGGTTTTTAACAGTATCCACTAAAGCCTTTGGGTTATTTTTGTAAGGAATCTGAAAATCTCCCTAGGAGATTCAAGTTTGGCTAATTAGATTTTGAAATAATCTAGACACATGCACTGTTTTCTTAAGGTTCATTTAAAAAAAAAAAATGTCAGGTTCAAAAAAGAGCATAGATTATATTTGCTCCACTTTTTTTTATCTGCCCCTCTGAAGATATTGCACATCTGGAACATTTGAAAAAATCTGTTACAATTTGAAGTTAAGCAATTGTTTAACATTAATACCAGAAATCATTGTAGTGGTTTTTGGCCTGCAGTTTATAAAAAAAAACTTTATGATGTTTGTACCAAATGCAAAATCATTGCTATGGATCATCACATCATCTTTAGGTTCTCTTTCCTGGGGATCTTTTTCTAAATTAGAGATTGAAAATGTTACTAGTGGTCTTCCATGGTTGGAACCAGCAGTTCAGAAAAATGCAATTTGCACAGTAAGTTAGAACCAAAATAAAAGGATTTTCCATGTCTTTTCCTTCAGAGAATTCTGAGAGGTGTGGCACATTCAGAGGGCAGTGCTGCAAATGGAAACTGCCACTCTTGGAAGAGTTTGAGACTTCAGAATCCCTTGGTGGCCTCTGGGTACATACAGTGTTGTATAGTTCCAATAATTTGCTGTGCATGGCTGCCCAGATCAGCCTGCAGCTCCCTGTCAGTCTCTTCTCCTGACATCCCCTTTGGCCAGGGTGTATCCAGGCTGCTCCTTCCTGGGATATCTTATGGATATGTGCAGGGCATTGTGCTGCCATTTTCACCAAGGCATTGACAGGCAGCCACAGAGTGTGTGGGATTTTGTGTTGCGGCTGATGTGAGAATACAGGCGTGTCCTCTTCACTCTCCTGAAAGACAGAAAAATAGAATCAGCATTTCTGAAGGGACTGAGGGGCAGAGACAGGAGTACACCAAGAACTGACTCACAGCTGATCCAAAGAGAATACCTGGAACTGCATGTGCAATAGTTACAGATAGAAAAGGTCTTGTCATAGTCTTATAGTCTTGTTCAGGCACTGCTCTTTGCTTGCTTTTTGGTCACTACTACACTTCCCTGTACTTATGTTGGTCATTGAAATGGTTTGCTCAGTTAACACTAAATGCTAGGTAGCTTCCCCACATCCTTCCATAGCTTTTTTGAGGCCCATTTGGGTTTTAAAATCAAAGACACCCATGCAAAACCATCAACAAGGATAACAGGATTTATCTCACAACAGCCAATTTTAAATGTCACTCATAGAGAACAATTAATATTGTTTACCTGTATAGGTTCACATTTCTTGTGGAAGCCAATCAGTGCAGAATTATCTTTGACCTAAATGACAGTCATCTACATTTTGCTTTTTCACCAGTAAGTTCTCCACTGCCTTCTCATTGCATTGGAGATAATGCGTAGCAGTTAAGAGAATCTGAATATTTTAAAGGTTTTTTTCCTAATTTCCCAATTATCTTAATTTCTCTAATAGCATCATGCTTTTCAAATGTGGATGTCAGTGTATTTCATTGTGTAAAATATTAGATGTCATTGTATGTAATTATTTGAAATGTGAAACCCTGTGCAGATTCCTTACATGGCACATCAGCATTTTCAATAAAAGAATACAGGTTTTCTAAGACAGGCTTTGTCCTGAGGACTTCTATTGTGAACTTAGCATATATGCTAATGAAAGACGTGCAATTAGATTGCTTAGCAAAGCCTCAGCATTTTCAAGCCACTTTTATCTTAAAACATACCACAAAAAATGGGCTGTGCTCTTTGTTGCTCAACTAGGTATGAAGCCATATAATCTCTTTCTGATTAGGTTTCCTAATTAAATGATGCATCTTTGCAAAATACTTGTGACCACAAACAATGCTGGCTGAGTTGTGCTTTGGTTTGGCTTGTGGTTTTTTGGTTTTTTTTCCAGAAAGGCACAAAATTCAAAAGCAGATACCTTGGAGTATGAGAAGTCTTTTGAGTAATCCTTGAGTAATTAAAGATTCTGCATCAAACTCCAGCAGTAAAAAACTTTTAATTATGATAACACAGTGGTATTTTGAATTTGACCAACTACTCAAAGAATCTTTAGTAAAGTCATAAAAAAATCCATCTTGCAGTGCATATTAAATTTCTGTTTGACCCATTTCTCTGAGACAGCTGTCTTTCAAATTACTTAAATTCAGGAAAGTCCAAACTAGTGAATTAATAGAGTCTGTCTTCCAACAAATGTTAGGTTATTTAAAAGGAAATCTATTAATTATGTATAGGAAAAAGACAGCTATTAAATTTTGGAATGCAAATTTAAGCATTAATATTAAAGGCAAAGATTGAGCAAGCACATAAAAAGACATCTCTATTATCTATAGAGGAGCTCTTAGATTTACAGTTCCACTTTTTATGTTTATTGAAATACAGATTTTTTAGTGTAAGCTATGAGTTCCTCCTGTCAAAGTTTATGGCTTACAGTAGATGTTTATATGAGTATCAGCACAATAAAACTTTCACAACTGGGTAGTTTAGTAATCACATGCCTCCACAACTGCAATAGCTTGAAATGCATTCCTTTGACGTGCCATAGTACTGTTCTGAAGGAGAAATGCTCTTTAAAATCAGCTATCTCTGATCCAACCCCACCCAGTCTAGCCCTTGTGAAGATGCTGTGGATCTATCTCCTAAAAGGATATCTTTAATTAAAGAGATGTTCAGCTCTGCAAAATGATCTCCTAACCCCACAAGGCTAGAACAATGAGTGACAGGAAAGAAGCAACTCTATTTTGATATGGGGGACTCCTATGCAGAGGAAGGAAAAGTCTCATCAGGAGAGCTTCCATCTGCTTCAGGATGTGCTGAAATTGAAAGGACTGCCTGTGCCAAGGACACACTTTACATACTTTTGGCTGTGCTGTGTGAAGGGATTTCTTTGGCTTTACAGTAGATCTCTATAAATCTGATGGTCTAAGAGTTTACTGGAAATTCTGTTTGTGATCAGGTTCTGATTTAACATTCTAACCATATCTCGTACTGAATTCTGGTCTAAGCCTCCTTCTTTGCTGCTGTTGTTCCATGTTGTACAGCATCAGTAACTAATTAATTGTGAATGATGATGATTTAGGATTACCATGGCGGCACAAATGCTCCTTTGGAAATAGGTCACTGTAGCCTACTCCTTCACTTACTGGTGTAATTTGTGAGATTAGCATTGCTGGCAATTGATTCAAAACTAAGTAGTTCCAAAGGGATGAATATTTTTCTCTTAGTTTGTGCATATATTCTATTCAACCCCTGGGTAAAATGTTCAATATACAGTGGATAGATTTATTGATGTAATTTTCTTTGTGGTTTGCCTACAAAACTAGGAGCTAAAACTCGTATAGAATCAGTAGACCCAGAGCAATTTTAATTTAGGACACGGAGAAAATGATTTTTTTATAAAAAGGAGTATTTGCTCAATCTAGTCAACACAAGCCTTTTCTGTTTTCAAAGTAGATTTCCTTTACTATTGCACAATGCAGTCTGGAGATACTGTAACAACCTTCTAATTAAAAACAACCTGAATTGCCATGGAGACCAAAAAATAGAAGTGCTTGCCATAGACCAAGTAAGGAATAAGGCAGGCTGGGAATTCAAGATACCATTTCTGGAATTTTTATATATGTAAACATAGTTACATGTAGTTAAGTCTCTGGTGTACACATCCACACATCCACGGCCTGGGCTGTATCAGCAGAAGTGTAACCCAGGTATTAAGGGATGTGATTTTTATGCTCTACTCAGCCACTTGTTAGGCCACACATGGAAGGAACACTGTCCAGTTTTGGTCTCCCCATTTCAAGAGGCATTATAAAGCTGGAAAGGATCCAGCAGGGAATTAACAGGATGATTAGAGGATTCTAGAACTTGAAAAAAATGAAGAAAAATTGAAGGAAATAGGTTTGTTGAACCTAGAGAAAAGGATGCTCAGGGGAGGGAATCTTATCACAGTGTTGCAATACTGGAGGGTATTTATAGACAAGACTGAGGTTCTTTTGTCACTCCTCTCATGAGAACAATTAGACACTGGAGCAGGTTACCCAGAGAACTGGTGGAGTTGTCTCTCACAGGAAATATTTAAGACCTGTCTGCATAGAGCCCTGGATAACATAACCTAAAGCCCTGTTTGCAACAGATTAAATCAGGTGATTTCCAGACTCCCTCTCACCCTAGGCTTTTCTATGGCTCTATGCTCAGGAGAGTAGGTCAGTCATTGGCAAAACAGAGGAGATGGTCAAGTCCACTATGGGCCAAAGTAATTCAGGCTCTGAAATGATGCTTCTCATCCTTTCCTTTCATTTGTCTGTGTGCCTTTGCTGTCTCAGATCCATGCATTTTGGGGGTCACTGATGTTACCCACAGCACCCATTCCAGCTGCCACATTGTTGTCATGCAGCCTTCATGGACTACTTATGTGGATTTATGGAACCTTTGTCAGGCTTCACCAAAAGACACCAAAAGATCCTTTTATTTTTTCTTCTTCTCCTCAATAAGTCCAATGGTCTCAATGGGAAGACAAGAACCTTCTTTCTAAGTTACACCAGGGTTGTTTGCAAAGTTCAGATGTCTGAATACTTTGTATGAGAGGCATGATACCCCTTCCCCTGGGGAGGTGTATTTTACAAGCTTAAACCTCATTCCTAAACCCGTGACTGTTTTTTATTATCATTATCATTATCATGTTGTTTCTCATGTCCTTGCTGTGACTGATAAACTGCTTCACAGCATAAAAGTCTCAGAGCCTGTCAGGGTGAATGATGAGGAGTATATGAAATGGTACCCTTTTTGAAAATCTCAGTTATCTCTTAAGTTATTCTGGCAACAATCATGCAATGTGGCCAAGTATTTCTCATTCAGAAGGTATTTCCTATGCAGCTGCAGTCAGACACCTCTGCAAGAGGTATTTACAAACAGAAGTATAGATTATCCCTGGAATTGCTGCAAGTGGAAGTTTTATTTAGAATTTTTAATGTTAAAAATTTAATGCAACACTTTTGCAGCCAACATTTGTATAACAAATGTCAAAAACAGAAAAGAACACTGAAGAAATGTCCTCATTTCTTTTATCCTAAGGAAATTTTTATGGGGGCAAATACACTAAGTAAGCATTCTGAGGTTCCTGTTCAGCTTATGCATCAGATTTGGTCTTGCCTTACCTAGGAAAGGATTTTTGAGCCGTCTGAGTATCACTTGAATCTCTTGGTATTGCCTTCCAGCGTGAATTCTGAGGGAACTATTTAATTAACAAAAGATTTGCTTGTAGGGGTTGTGACCAGACCCTGGGCAGTAAGGTGATACAAACACACCTGCTTGGTTTACATCTCCCATCTCTATTCTTGCGCAGGTTTAGCAGACAGACAATGTGAAAACTTTGTGACTTGCAGATATAAAAATTGTCTTTCCTCCTTTTCTAAATTTAGTAGTCAGCCATCACATGGAGAACCTCAAGCCTGAGCATTTATAAGTTTTTCATCTTTCACCGATGCCTTAATATTTGATTTAAAAAGCTTATTTCAGTGTAAGGTGATCAACAATATACAGAGCAAGAGAAGAACAATAGGTAAAGGCATGTAAATGCTATAGTATTAGCTCATTTATTGATTCAATTTTTCCATGTGAAAGCAATTGAAGGGCATTATGAATTATAGAGTCTGCCTATATTCAGAAGGTCATCTTATATTATTTTAAAATATTTCACTGGTAATCTTACAGTTCAAACTTACCTAGGAAGAGCAGACAGCTGAATTTCTTATGAGCTTGGAATACAGAAGACCTACATATCATTAGAGACAGGTTTCATGTCACTGTCATTTATTAGGACACACTGTTCCATGAAGCAAATATTTGTTATACGGCTGCACAAGAGTGTGATTTTCTTGATTTCTTTGTGATGCATAGGAGGATTGAAGGCATAGAAAATGCCAGGATGCATTGTGTTCCCAACATATAGTTACGTCTCAAGAAAAATTTGGACTTTTGTGAAACACAGCAGGTAGGAAGATAGCAATAGAAATCATTCTTAGTAGAGAAATGTCTAATAAATCATCAGGCTGGGCATCAGCAAAATTTATGGCTGAAACGAAAAAAGCAAAAAAGGTGTAAAGATTTTTCACTCATGTTAATGAACTGTCAATTAAATATATACACCATAAGATGTCTTTGGGATGCAGTGCAACGGTAGGGGAGAGACAAAGAACAGGTAAGAATAGATGGGAAGGTAAGGAAATACAACAAAACTGTATATTTTATTTTCTTGGAGGGAGAGAATATTATATTCAAACTGAATTCCTTGCTGACAGGTTGGGCCAAATCTCAACCTTGCCATCGCATCTGACTTGTTTTGCATTTGAAACAGATCACTTTCAAATTCCTTATGAAAAATAGGAATAAACATTTCTTGATTTGTAAAGTGTTGCTTGCTAACTCTGATGAAATTGTTAATTCAGAGCTGGTTTAACTCAAAATGGTGTAATTTACAAAAGACTTACTGTGATTCCTCATTAAAAAGGAATTTAATTTCACAAGTGTCCTGGAAGCTGGGCTGTACCTCTTGGGTGGTGAGACAGACCCACATAAAGTAAGCAGAAGCAGATTTGTGACAGAAAACTCAGGGCTTTGTTACATGACTGTCTTGCTAAAAACCTCTCTTAGGCTCATATTGTTACTGACAACCATCTCACATTTCTGGTATCTCCCATAGAGATGTTAGTTCAAATAATTAGTTCCTTTCTAGTTCTCTCTTCCCCATTTTGGTTCTGCATCTGTTTTCCTCCATATGTCTTACCTGGGCAACTGCTGGCCTTTTTTTAAAGTTTATCTTTTCTTTCTCACTATTTTTATAAAATGCTTGATGGATCATTGCTTATATGAACCCTTGTAATAATTTCTGAATCTACTGTAAGTTTATGTGATCTGTAACGAACTGGCTCTTTGATTCATTTTTCTAATTTCTGCCCTTTCAAGGTAAGCCTTAATCTTGTTCTTTTTTATAACAGTAAAGCTATTCTCAACCTGTTGACTTTTGAAGAGAAATTAATTCCTTTCTTTTTGATACTAACATGAGAAAGAAAAACAAAAACCCCACTTGAAATCTGAAGATATAGCCATTAGAGAGAGAGAGAGAGAGAGAGAGAGAGATAGATAGATAGATAGATAGATAGATAGATAGATAGATAGATAGATAGATAGATAGATAGATTCTCATTTGAGAAGCAGTAAAGATAAGGAAGTGAGCTGGCCTCACACTGGAAGAAGAAGGGATTTTAATGCTTACTGACACAATCCTTCTTACACCTAACAGCTTGGACACTTTTGTGAAAACTTTCAAAACAACAATTGCCATAGAAGGAAAAAGCCAGCTTGCAGACAATACCTTCTGTGACCTCAATACCCAAATCCTAGCCCAGAAAACAAATGTTTCTTTACTACTCAGATGTTCTCAGCAGAATCATAGAAATTGGCCAGGAACTTATGCTGAGGGCCAATGTCCTTTGGGGGAACAAATCTTGTATTTCAGAAACCTGAGACATGTTCTGCCGACAAAATTAATGATGTTACAAAACATTATTATAATTACTCATGCAGAACTTGATTGATGCAGTATGTTCTGAAAGTTCCCATCATATTATTCATAACTGTCTTCTTTCGAAGAGCAATGAGATGTTCTGACTATACAGTTTCCCTTCTGGGAAGGAGTATTTTGTGTTTTGCAAGTTTTTTTAAAAAAGTCATTTATGCACATACCAGTTACACAAAAGGATAATTGTGGTTTAGAATTGCTGAAGTATGTCAGCTGGGATGGGCTGCTTTACTTCTTAGGGCTGTCTACACTGCAGAGAAACATATTTTAAGTGGAAAGAAATTCTGATTTATTTCAGTGTATTTATACTCTGTAAGCAATCCCAGCAGAGCTTTATCAATCTGTTCACAACACTACATTTTTATTATTGCATTATGAAGTCTCAGAAATCAGAGGTGGGTGTTCTATCTCATCTTAGAGGTGTATGCATTTATATAAAGCCCCATCCCCTTCTTTCATCCCTCTTTTGTTAGTTTTTTTTTAAGACTCATGCTGCTTTAGCTGTGGTTAGAGGGAGCCTAGTTTGATCAAAATGTTGCATTTTTTAGATTTGCTCAGCTTTAGAAACTTTTCTGCATTGTTTTCTTGCCTCGAGGTAAAGGGTAATCCTGGAATGAACGCATCACCTGTTTTTCCCAGAGTCTGAGGCAGAGGTATACTAAAGAGAGCTTTAGATGTGACATTCTTTATGATGCACTAAACCAGCAATAATTGGCTAACCTGTCTGCCCTCTGGGATAATTTGATCTTCTTTTGATAAAGGCATTCTTAATACTTTTTTTGGAGAACCTATCTCTCTCTTATCTAGAGCTGTGGAGTTGCTGTGGTTTTGCTTGGTTTTGTGGACACATATCTATCCCACTCGAAATCATGGGGTTTTTGTTGACCATATCCCAGTTGCCTCATTCTAGTGTATTTCTCTTCACTCCCAATAATTTAGTACCTGGGTGTCACAATATTTTTTGTGAATGTTTCTTGCAGTTACATTTTTATAAAGAAGGTAATACTGGTGCTGTGTTAGATGGAGAACTAGACTATAAAAGGGTCTGGTTACATTACACAGTACAGAACAGTCCTGAGATCCCCAGACAGCTCTACTAAATTGTCTTATGAAAATATGCAGCATAAAGCTATTAGAAATACTACCTGGGGTCTTGGAAATGATACAGTTGCCTTGTTATAGCCCTTCTGCAGGACTCATTAGCACAATTTCTCCAGTGAATATATCTATTACAGCTTCAGGTTTGGAGTTTGAATGTCTCAGCCCAGTGCTGTCCTGAAAGAATGGGCAGTGAGAATATTCCTGGTGGCTCTGGCTCCATGGAAGATCAAGGTATAGAGGTTTGGACTCTCCTTTGGGATGGTTTGGAACATGGAGAAGGAAAGAAAATTGACTAAGCACAGAACCATTCCAAAATAACAAATTAGCATTCTAGGCTCAGCTTGAATAATTTGCCCAAAATTATCCCAGGAGTTTCAGGAGTTTAGTTCCCTCTCCTCTGTCCAAGCCCCAAGTACACATGTACTAGAACACTGCTTTTACTGCATTCTGTGTTCCTTACTCTCTGTGCAGTGTACAAAGTATCTTACTAATCATATTGCTGTGTGGTTCTTTGGACTTTTGTGGTTTCCTAATGTTAACAGGATTGTCTGAAAAGAGAAACAATGCCAGGATTTTCAAGAATTCCAGCAAGGGCACAGGGGAGTTGGATGGAACATTTCCTCTGTTGTATGTCATGGAGTTTAATGCTCAGCTTTGATGGTCTGGTGTTCAGACTCCACATTTGCCATTCAGGGTAGTGAAGCAATACTCTGGTTCAGATTCCAGCTACAGTATGAAAATTTTAGCATCTTTCCAAAATTACAGGAATGTAGAAAAATAGGGTTGGAAGAAGCCTCAAGAAACCATTTAGGCTATCCCCCTGACAAAATCTGTTTGTTCCATAATCTTTCTGACAGCATTAGAAATTATTAGATAATAGCCTGAAATAAAATTAATCATATAAAAAATCTGATTTACATTCTGGGTGAAATTTGCCCATATGCAGAAGCCAGCAGAAAACATCCAATTTTCTCTCTCAACATTACATTAAGATTTAGGCTGACACAATCCTTTATAATCAATGTGGGTGGGCACTTGCTGACAAAAGAAGGGTTAGATCCAGAAAGGAATGAATCTCTAGTGACAATGAGCCTTTTACATTTTAATCCACAATGTGGTGTGCTTGACTTAGTAAAGTTTTCTTCTAATGGATTAAATTTGCTTTACCTCATAAATCACATATTTCCACATTGCTGTCAGTATAACAAGTCAAACTGAGGTTAATGTATGAATGATTAGCCCATAGCTGGCAATAGGATGGAGAACTGTGATTCAGAGCTGCTCAGGCTCCTGGATTTTAAAGTAAAATGCCAATATTCTAAACTTTCCTAGCTTCATCTAATGAGAATTCTCTAGCAAAGCTAAGAACATATAATTCCAGAAAGTGTATGCTGCAAATGAGCCTGAGCTATTTTTTAAAAGATGAAGCACTGTTCATTTTAATGCCTGTTTGGCTCTCTGCTTTCTTATTTTAGGGACTATATCTGGGGGTTTCAGGTATGATAGAATATTCATTGAACATACTTAAACTTTAAAGACTACCGATAACTTCATCATTAAAAAGCTGTATTAAGGATTTTAAAAGGACAGGAACAGAGGCTGATATGAATAGTTATAGTAGTCACTTCTATACCTTTGAAAATTCAATTCATACCAACTGAGGATCTGCACATTTCCCTTTTTCTGAAGAGCATGAGGATAAACTGGCAGCAAAATTGCAATGCCTCTGGTAATCTTTGTGTGCCAAGAACATGCAGAGATGGAAGATGTTCTTCTTCACTATGAATATACATTTACATTTATATCAGAGATTAGGTATAATATTTAGGTGGGGAAGTACAGCAACTGTACTGTTTATTTAAAGTCATACCAAGCTTGCAGTATACAAAATACCAAATTTTATAGTAGTGTAAACAAATCCTAACTGGATTTTAAATAATTACATTTCATTCTTTGGAGGCAGAAAAAGCATCCTTCCTTAAGATTTGGAAGTCTGAGAAAGGATATAAGTCTTTTTACTTAACCCCTTGGGAATCTCTCTGAACTGGATGTCTAATATAAAAATATTTTTTTAGAGTAGTACACACAAATGATGAAATGCAGTTGTCACAATGGTGCAATTTAGACATAGAACCGCCTACTTGCCTTGGAATAGTTATGTTGTACCTTCCCCAAGAATTATTTGTTACTTTAATGATATAGGTATGGTGAGTTAGGGAGGTTCCTCTAAAGGCATGTCACAGGCATAATTATGTTTCACTGTGAAGTGGATGGAAGGCAGCTGTGGTAAATAGCAGTAAATTAGTGTTATTATTTCTATCAGATATTTCTAGAGTGGAGCCTTCTTTAATATGCTTGGAGAAATGCAGTCAAGAGGCTTCTTGATTTCTTTGGGGCACAGAGTTACCTCAAGGGGAAAGGAACAAGTCCAGTTACTGCAACACCTGTTCCATTTTATAAGCTCAGGAAGGGCTGGAAACAAAAGTTGTCTAGAGTTTCAGACAGTCATTTCAGCCTAGATTGCTATTCAGAATTACATATTATGACTGTGCTCATGAGAAAAAAGAATCACCAATGTAAAATCATTACCACTTGGTTAAATAATTCTTCTGAAATAGATTAAGATGTTCCACACACTGGATTCTTTGCCTTTTTAAGGCTTGTGTTTTATTATTTGTTGAAGCTCCTGCACTGTAGCAAAGTGACTATAGAGTTTCCTGACACTGTGATCTATGCTTGCCAGGGTATAAGACCCTGCATACTTTTCCTGTGATATAAAGAGTGGAGCTATAAATACTCAAAAGCTAACGTTATGGTGAGGCTTGTAAGGTATTGCTATGATGTGAATTCAGGCCATTATAGAACTGGTTTGAAAATAACCAGTAGTATAATAGTAATATATAGTAGTATAATAATATTAGTAACAGACTATTATTAATAATATTCTGATGAGATATTTTTTTTTTGGAAAACAATACAGCCAGTTAAAAGCTGACATTTATTCTTTTTCTTGCTCACTTCTCTGAGTTGTAAGATTGGACACATATCCCCAGATCATTCATGTCTGGAACATCAAAGTCACACTCCAACTCCCATATTAGGTAACCTCTGGATTTTGCCCATCAACAACCTCCAGAAGCATAATCTTTCCTGGGAATCCTTAGGGGAGTCAAAATGGGAAGTTTGGGTGGGAAGAAATGGTGGTTGGGTTTTGTTTTAATGTAAAAGGTTGAATTGCCTGGCCTGTAAGCGTAGGAGGCTGTTGCTAAAACAGTGAAGTCTGGTGGGGCAATGTGGGGTAAGGTGCACTTTGGCATTGAAAATGTTGGGAAATGATTGGCAGCAGGGATATTGCTTCTCTATAATGAAAAGGGCACACATGCAAGGATTCATTTACGGATTAATTTGCTAAATCTCTTCTGATTAAATATTTCCTCACTAAACCTTTTATCCATCTGTTTCTCTGGAAGTCTTTAAATATGACAAGTTTCACTTTAAAATAGCCAGTGAGGTGGTTTCTCATCCATATACAAGTTTCTAGAAGGAAGAGAGTATAATGATCATTTACAAGTGCTAAATCTGAGCTTTTTCTCCAAGTCTCCTTACCTTGGGTAGCTTAAAAGCACAGAAATCAAAGAATATTTTATATGTTAATCATTAATGAAAAGAAATAAAGAGCAGCAAGAAATTAGACAGCCAATTGGAATGTCTGATTTCCTTTTTTTCATAAGGAAGATAAAAGTACTTATGGAACTTTAGTTTCTTAAATTCATATTTAGCTTCAGAAAGTGAAAATCTAACCACTCCAGGTGGAATAAATGCAATATTAAGAATAGAAGTTTTTTCTGGCGTGCTAAGATTATATTTAGTATTGGATTGACAGTTAGTTTTGGCTTCTAGTCATATTTTATCACTTTTTTTTATCCTCATCTTTGCAGGTAATTTTAATTTATAAAGCATGGTACTGATGTGACGCAAGAATGCAAAAAAATACCTATAATGTGGTATTTATTAATACATTAAAATAAAATATAGACATCTGTGCAAAGTAATTTAATTAGTAGTTTAATTAGACTGTTTTCACATTGTATTTAGATTGTTTTCTAGTTTTAATTTATGAGGGCACATAAATAGATTATCAGATTTTTTTAGTCAGCATCATGAGCCAGTATCAGTTCCTTCATCATTGGGATTATTTAAATTTTCCAGGTTACCTGTAGTGCTTGTGTCAAAGTAATGCACATTTTGTTTGAGCCACGTGCAAGAGAAGTGAATGTGATTTTTGCTGTGAACTTTCCTAAAATAAACTGAATAAACTTGAAAAAGCACTGACACAAGTATGTAATATTGCACTATTGAGGTCAGGAGGGGTTCACTGTACATTTTTCCAAAACAGAGACCAATTTTTTCTTTTTTATTGTCCAACATGATTCTTATAATTAAGGTTCTGAGTTTCCTGTTTTCTCCTGAACACATTGAAATCATTTGCCTCAGTCCCTCAATACCATTTTTTCACCCAAGAGATAAATCACACCTGAAAAGAGCAGAGTGGGAGGAAAAGTGGGAGAGGGCACCTGACTGTGCTGGCTACAGGAGTAAGACCCTCTTTGCCCTTCCCTCCCTCTTTCAATAGAGAACAGCCTGCCTGCTAACAAGGTGAGAGAGCATCATGAGACATTTAGTCCTGCCTCACATAAGCATTTTAAATTTCCAAGGTAGTGCAGAGCTCTTAGGACTTTGTCATTTAAGCCCTGACTGTGTGGGAACAAGCGTCTGTTCTGCCATCAGCCCCACAGCTGTTCCTCCCACTCAGGTGTTTTCAATCTCTCTAAAAATGACCCCTCACAGCAATTAATTACCTGCTGGGAGGACACCGTTCTTTCCACTCACACAGGGAGAGGTTGCAGTGGGAGTAGGAGCTGGGGAATGGCTGAGCACACCAGAAAAAGAAAGAAAGAAAAAGAATGTATTTTACAACAGATATTACTGGTAAGGAGATTAAAACATTTATCTAAATGCTTGGGATGGGATGCTGAAGTATTTTTTCAAGTATTGTATCTCAGCAAAATAATATATTTGTTTGTTTTATGAGTGTGCACTGGTATAAATAGAATTATTCTAAAATAACATTGTTTGAAAAGCTGATGTAATTATTTTACTTATTTTTCAGAATTTGGGTTCAACAATTTCAGTGAGTTCTCCATATGTTATCAAAATGTGAAAAGTTCTTTCCTGTATGTTCCCTTCCCCTTCTAATTTTGCAGAAGCAAAAATGATTAAGATGAATCCTTGGAAACAATTAAATGTGTAACTTTGCTCACCTTCCCTTAGAAAGAAAGCCTTCCTTTTTAAGAAGGAAACGTGAAGTGTCTAAAGATAAATTCTTGCTTAATGCTCAGGCCCAAAATTTTAGATAAAGAAGCAGCTATGTTTGCTTTTCTATTTAAATGACTATGTTTGGGTCCCTAAGTGTGCTATTATGGTTAGTATGTCACAAAATTCTTGAGGCACAGTGGTGAACAGATGAAGAAGAGCTCAGAAACAGTAAATTGGTCTCATTTTTTGGGCAGCTGAACCTCTGACTATTGAAACTACATATTCAAGTCATGCTGTTTGTATGAAGATACACTGATCCTGAGAGATGTGATTAAAAATTAAAAATGTACTATTCCTTTTTTTTTTTTTGAACAGTATCATAATCTCTTGTGTTGTCTGTGGCAGTGGCTTACATTTCTTGCCAAATTAAATGCATTTAAGCTTTGAAGTTCCCTTGTTACCTCTATTTCTTCATATTTTTTGTTTGCTGGCATGTGTGGGGATTTTTGCAGTGTGTTTTTCCTCATGCTTTTTGTGGAACACCAATAATCTGCATGGACTAACTTTCCTTCTAATTTACAAACACAAAACAGACAAATAGAAAGCAGTAAAGATAAAACAAATGGTGGTAAGAGCACACCCTGCAGTCCCTCTAGCTCTGCTATTCCTGAACATTCTGTTTACCCTGCCTTTTTCATAGTGGGGTGCTAAGGTGAATGTGTAGCTGTGAGAAGTGTGCAGGTGCTCATTCCTTGGGTCTCTGCCTGTAGGTAATGAAGCTGACTCATTAAGGACTAATTCAGAACCCCTGTGTCAGGCCAGTCTCTCTCTTGGAATGGCAAATAGATGATGCCAGAGCTGGTGCACTGTGCCCAAACTGCAAATCTTTGTGCTGCTGAATCCATTGGATTAAGAGGTTACTATTTATTCTATTTTTTGTCTTTGGAACAGTTTCCCACCTTAGCTTTTGGGAAAGATTTCTTTTTGCTAGTTTTCCTAAGCAGAACCAAAGGTGTATCCTGTTTTTTAATGGCAGAAATTGGATCCACTGTGTTTTACATGTTTAAGAAATTGCCTCAGCTGCATCTTTCTGTGTGTAGCCTGACATGATTTCTATTGTGGCTTTAGAGGACTGCAAATAGTAGTTCTACATGGAAAACATATTTTATTGCCAACACACACATGTTTTCTGAATCCTTTGAAAGTTTTATGTAAAGCTGCATGTTTCACTTGTCAAGCTGCAGATGTTTTCATGTCTACTTGTGTTAATCAATTTAAATGAGGAATGATAGTCAAGCTGGTTGTGAATCACCCCTAAGCTGTCAAGCTGGTCATTCTTGCCAGTGTTTAGCCATGAAAGTTTTCAGGGCCAAATTGATTACCAACTTTATATGTTCAACCCAGTTCAGTCAGAGGCAGGAATTTGTTAATTTTGTCTGAGTTTATGAGTTCTTAATTAATTTTTAATATCTGTAATTGAATCAGTCAATGTTATCGCTAACAAAAATCTGGAGCTGAAGGAATCTGAATTCTCCATAATTAATGTTTATGCATGCTCAGCTTGTTCCATTTCTTACTTTTTGCTCCATGAACTTCTTTTATCTCCCTTATAGTTTATTTCTTTTGCATTCTGTTTCCTAATCACTTTAATATTCCCACCCTTCTATTTTTCACTTTGTTTTTGTCCATATTTAGTTACTTATCCTCTTTTCTGTCTCACTGCAGAACTGAGCATCTATAGAAGAATTTAATTTCTTTTCCATTTTTTAACCCCTGCTCTGGTTTCTCCTGCTGTATCTTGGTGTGGATGCTTATGTACATCAGAACCCTGCTAATGTGATAACATGTGCTGCTGACTCGCTGCAAAAGCTCAGGATCAGCTTTCCATGGTCCCAGTTGGTTTTAATGGAAGTACAAGTTACAGCTGTGGCATTGCTTTCCTATGATTCCTGCTGGTATAGGGATCCAGCACCATTAGTTGCAAGTGCAATTTACAAGAAAAGCTCCTTTTGTCAGAAAACTGGCACAACAGAAGTTGTTTAGAGCAGTTCTGTTCTAATCCCATGTCTCTGGTTACCCAGCAATTATGAGATCCAGCAGATAGCCTGGCCTTGGGGATGTGTAATTCCTTCTGAGGTGAAAAGCAATCAGACTTTTCCCAGATTAAGGATGTGCATTAAATGATACTCATTGGAAAATTAATTTCTCATGTATTGCAAATACAGCCTTCTTTCCTTCTCCCTGCCTCTAGCAGCAGTGGCTGTTTTTGGAAGGATTATGTCAGGCCAAGTACTAGGTTGTTACTTTGCTTTGCATTTTGTTTTGTCTTTGAGAAACTCTTAGTTAAAGAGGTGGATTCTTTCTAGCACAAGTAGCTATTGATGGAAAAATGATATTGCAATTTGGAGAACTGTATGAAATGAACTGTGTCCCTGATGGCAAGCAACTTTAAAGTAATGAAATATGTTAAAACGAACCTGATAGCAGAACAAAGATTCTCTGGAATATCATTCCATGGAGTATCTTAATTTTTTTTATTTCTAACAGATGGAACTGCATCTGGTAGTGTAATATAAGTGATCCCATTCTAAAGAATGGGAAGTTGAGATAGTGAGTGCAGGCCGGTCCCTTGACAGAATATCCTGGGGAAGAGCTATGTGACTTGAATAAATTTAAACAATCTATGATTAGAACTACTAAAACACCACCTTTCCTTTGAAGGCTGTCCAGATTCATCTACTGCTCATCTTAGAGTTTTAAATCTTAAAAATTTTCAAGTTATATTTATAGAGTGTATTAAAAATCTGTTCCCTTTAAGCTTCAATGTTTTAGTTGATATCCTCTTGTTTCATCACAGCTGGTTTTAGCCATATACAAGGATTGCCAGCCAGTTATTTAAATTTTTAGTCAAAGATCAAGTTTTCCTGTCATGTCAGCACTGACAGACACCATCCTTTCCATGTTAATTTTGAAATCATGTGACCACAGAATCTAATTTTCATAAGGAATATTTGCCTGCAACAAACATCAGAAAGACCTAATAATGTTTTTATTCTATATTTTCCTCTCAGCTTCATTTTGTCAAGCTAGCTGGATAAGAGTTATTTCAGTTGTAATTAGACCAGTATAAATCATGTCCTGTCATTTCTATTCCCTTATGAATACGAGAGGAAAAGAACATTAGACAGACATGGAGCAGCAGGGGCTAGCTGCTCCCTGAGAGAGGCTGAGCCAGGAGATGAGGGTGATAAAGCAAACAGAAGCACTCAAGTGAGGGGAGCAAAGGGCAAGCACAGCCTTGGGATGGCCAGGCAGGACCACTGAGCCCAGGCCAGGCTGTTGGGCACAGTGGGCTGCATAAACAGGAGCCAGGATGAGGCAGGGGCTGGGCTGCACCGCAGCAAGAGGGCTGATGGTGGAGGCTCAGCTGAAATGCAGCTCTCACGGGAAGGGGCTTTGGCCCAGGCTGTGCAGGGAAGGGAGGGGGCCAGCCTGGACAGGCTGCAGCTGCACTCCCTGCCTTGGCCCCCAGCCCAGGCAGACAAGCCTCCAGGACAGACCCTCTTAGGGCCTTTGCATGCTCTTTGCAGCCTTTAAACTTGTAAGAGCTGCTGAATGCTGATATATTTGCTTATTCTATTCTCTGGTAAGGTTTCTAAATCCATATTTAGAATCTTGATTTTTTTTTTCTTTAGACTACTGGAGGCTGAAAATCCTTGACAAAATCCTGTAAATTGTTATGTGTGTGTATGAGACTTGGACTTTTCTTCTCTGTTTTATCTCTTCCAAGTTCATTGCTATTATTTTCCTGTTGCACTGATACTTGAAGCATTGTCACCTGAGGTATGACCCATGCCAAATGACATATGTAATTTATCTTTTGTTTATTCTGTGCTGTTCCATTTTATTGATGTTTAGTAGGGACATCTGTGGGAAATGTCACCAGCTGTGCAGAGTAACAAAGCTGTAATGCAGGACTTGTTTTCTCCTTTGTGGTCTGTTTAGTTCCATGAGATGCCTCTCTTGTAGCAAAGCTGTCTTAAAAATGTGATCACAGCTCTCCTTGCTTCAGGTCTGACAGAGAAAGTGTTTTTGTAGAACTTTGCAAATTGAATGCCTGAATTAATTCAGGGTGAAAGCAGCACATAAAGAAAGAAGAATTTACATTTTTTAACCCTGTACATTTTAGGCTTTAAATGATACTAGTTATTCTGTCATAAATAAGTGGGAGTAAGAAAATGGAGTGCATGTGGGAAGGCTGTGAGCACCAGGGGAGGCTGCTGAAGCTGGCATTTCAACTATCTACCTGCTGGGTGCCTGGGTCATTAATTTTGAAACATTTAGTGCTAGTACCAGTTTAGAGTACTCTTTCCATCTACCAACTCTGCCCTTGCCGCTTCCCATGTGACATGGTGTGCCAATGCTTCTGTCAAAATCAACTGGCTTAAGGGGATCAAGGTCTTGTGGAGAGCAGGAGCACCCTGTGATGGTTTTCCTGCTGTTTCTTCTTATCTGGAATGTACCAAATTAACCATGGAAGCACTTCCTGTATGCTCTGCATGGGAAGACCATATAAGAGGCCAGTTATAAATTTTTAATAGTATTTCTCATGTGAGAAAAAACTGTTTAGGAGAAATGTGAACGATCAGTCAGAAATTCTTCCAACTTAGCTTTCTAAATCCTTTTGCTTTTACTTAGTCTGATGCTTTAAATGTGACTACTGTCACACTGCTTACAAAAATAAATAGTGCAGAAACTAAAGCATATTTCTATTCCCTGCTTGTTTTAGCCTTCTCCACGGCAGTTGGTGTAGCTACAGAACTTGTGTTAAAACAATTTTCAGTCTGCCACCTGTCACTCTTATTTTTTCCTTCCACATAATTTCTTTTTTTCTTGATACAAACACTGAGAATATTCTGGATTATATTACTCCTTGTGTAATATAAGGCTGGTAACTCCAAGATTGTATTTCTTGTGCAAAGTAAGAGAGAATCATGCCCTCCCACAAATTCACCATATTTTACCTATATTTTACTTGTGGAAAAAATTCTCATGCTGTCTGTTAAGAAGCTGATTATTTAAGGCCACAAGTTTTTTTAAAAAAGGGTGTTTGGAAGCTTTCAGTAATTCAGTGCTCAGCACTTGATACAATTGTCAGTCCTTTTATCTGCATAAACAGTTTTATGACTACGAGGGTGAGACAAATGGGGATTTAGTCGTGCAGTTCCAAGTTCCTTTGCTATTGTTGGCTCCCTGCCAGAGCAGCATGGAGTAAACATGAAGGACTTCACTCCTTATTCCTGGCATTTGATAAAAGTGGCTCCAAACTGATTTTTGGAGCAAGTATTCAATGACCCACTGGAATTCCTAAATTTGTATGCAGTGGCCTGTGGAATTCTTAATGGAGAAGCAGTATGGATTTACTTAGACTTACTTTGGAGAGGGTGATTACTGCCTGTTAATTTTACTCGGACCTTATCTAAACATTTTAAACAACAAAGTCTATTACAGTAGAGCAAATCTATTTTGTGTTTCTACCACATGCATAAATCTTCTTCTTAGTATATGACAAAAATAGCTTCTCCTGCCATGAAGATTAGCTAGCTTTTTATGCTTTTCAGCTTTTGTGGAGTATTTTCAGAGCCTATGCATTATGCAAAAGCATTAGGGAAAATGAATCTAAGCTTGGCTGGTGCAGCTCTGTCATGAGTTGATGCTGGTAAAGTTTTGAAGAAGTTTGCTTAACAATTGGGTCTTGATCCCAGGGCTGTGAGCATGAATAGGGCATAAGAAAGTTTCTGTGCCTAGTTAGAGCCCTGACTATATTTGAAAGCAATGAACTAATTCTCTGCCTCTCTGCATGGATGGTACTTTAAATATAGCATTTCCAAAACATGTGAACTTCAAAAAAATGCCTTAAAGTATCATTGGTGATCTATAAGATTGATTTATCCTAGATTTTAAAGAATGTATGGCGCTGAAGGGTAATTTTGATATAAATTGTCCAGTAAGTGTGCGCTCCTCTTTTCTAGTTGTTGCTTATTGGAATTAAGTGAAATAAATATAGGTATTTCAAATGCTTTTCCTAGACCAGTGTTTTGGATGATGACAGGGACAGATTTGAAAGTGAGTATTTGTGTGTTTCAGAAAGCACCTTAACTGAAACAGAACTGTAAATGTTATAGTGCAGAATTTTTTATTCTGGCTACATTTGTATGACCAAATCTAGCAGAATGCCCCCTCATGGCCTCCTGTCACACTGTTCTTAGAAGAGCTCAATCCTACATCCCAGATATTTTTAGTTTCTAGGGTTAGAGATTTCCTGATTTCGTAATTAGATTTATGCCTAGAAGGTAAGTTGTTTCTGTACCACCAACTTCTAAGATTCATAGTCCAAGCTATCATTGAGAAGTGGGTTCTTCACTTCTCCAAGTATCAACGTGCTTTCTGCAAAAATGGGTTTGCAGAGAAGTGATAAATATGTTGTTTTAGATTTCATTTGGAGACCAAAGCTTTAACAGTGCAGGCAGTTAGAATGACTGTCAGAAAAAAAAATTCTGAAGTTTTTACCCTCTTTCCCTTCCCTTAAATCAAGTAACATCTGCTACTGGGTTTGTACTGTAACTCCTAAGTTCTATCTTGGCGTCAAAATGACAGGTAAAATGGTAAAACACATCCACAAGTTAATCCTTGCCAAAGTCACTAATTACAGGAGGACTGAGAAACTACTGTCACTCTCAAAATAGTATCAATTTTTTCCCCTTTTTTATAGCACTGATAGTGTTAAAGCAATTGATTTTTTTTTTAATTATTCTTTTAACTGATATGAAAACTTGGGAAATTTTTGCACCTGTGGAATTTCAGTTCTTGAACTGCCTGTGCATGATTTGGGAACTGGATTTCCTTCTGTGTGTTCTTGATATCTAGGCAAGTCAGGCTAATAAGCAGACAGGACCTACCCTGCTTCTGTGTTAATTACCCAATCTTTTGTCAATTTGTTATTCATCTTGGGAGTGTGTTTCTCTGTGTAAACCCCACCTGCATTCATACACGAGTTCAGAGTCACAGTTCCAGAAAATCAGAGAATCCAAGCATCTATTCTATCTGTTCAACAATTGAAATTTTGTATTTTTGCTCTCTTGTAAGTTGAGATCACTGCCTAAGTTGGCATTGCCTCATTCATTGAACCTTGGGTAACCTTCCTTCTTAATTAACTTTGAGAAAGCATGTAAGTGTAAGCCTACAGATTAATTTTTATTTCTGTGTGTACTTTACTGTCTGCCAGAAGAAACATTTAATTTCCTGGTGACAGGAAGTACTCTTTGAGCAAAGAATCCCATTCTTTCTGCTGTTATTTTGAGGTCCAATACTTAATTACTTTCTGAAATGTGAACAAACAAGGAATCTCTGTGAATTTGAACGAAATAAATACATAGAGGAAATATACTGTCAACCACCAGCTTGTATTCTTTGCACAAAGGCAATAATCTAGACTGAAAGGCAAGTAGCATTGCTAGGATTTGTAAAATACTGTCTTGAAGAGCCATAAATGTCTCTTACACTTCCAAAAGAGATAAACCATCTCAGAAGCATTTGTGAGTTTAAGTGTATTAAAGCTCCCAAAGAGTTGCTGTTTGTCAGTAGGTGTCTGATGTCTCTTGACTTCTGGCAAAGTGTAAAACTGGAGGCTGGCTCTGTGTCAACTTCTGCTGATGGAATCTGCCATAGCTTCCTATAGATAGTAGTCAGTAAAGCCTCTGTAATATAAGCTGTTGCCCAATAAAAAGTGGAATCCCTTCCTGCCAGTGCCAGCTATGATAATCTAGTGATATGAGCCAGCTCTGAGCTTTGCCTTTTGCTCTTTATAAAGGCTCATGGCTCACCCTTCGTTTGTTTGGGGCTCCCAGATCTTGCCTTGCTGCTTTTACTCTGCTTGTCTGTTTTGTTGGTACTTGGATGACATGTGCAGGAGGTTTTAGGCCAACAGCTTCAAAGAAACACAAGATTTTTAATAGTTTGAAGCAGAATGTTAAGTTTTTCAGTATGAGGTTGGAACTTAGCTATGGATGTGTCTTTCTTCTAGAGAGAAATCATATTTATCAGTCAAAAGTGATTTTTTTTCCTTTTTTTCCCCTAATTGTGCTTTTATGCAGAAGTTATATGAAGTAGCAATGACGAATTCAAGCAAAACATGAAACTAACTGTGTTGTATTCTTAGAACAACTGAAGTCCTACTTGGGGACAAATGCTAATAGAGAGTGAGTGTTATATTTTAAGCCACAGCTCTTTTACACAGGTCTTTTCCTTTGAACATTTTTCCCTTTTTACCTCTGTATGCCTAAACATAGGTGACTAAAGACTAAGTTTTCATTCTTTGGCCTGAATATACAACTATTTTTCACAGATTGTTTTTCTGAAAAGCAGTACAAAACAAATTAAAGGAAATAGTGCCTCAGCTGGAGTAATCTCAAGAAACTACACTAAATGGCTGAGAAATTGACATAGTGGGGTGATCTTTGTGAATATCAGTGGGAGCTTCTCTTGAATGCCACAAAGGGGCTGCAGTGCCACGGAGAATAAACATCATATAGAGGAAAACACTGCTGATGGCAGAAGGTCCATGGAAACATGGAAATGATGGTAATGACTGCTAATTAATCAGATCTTGAAAATAAGTGGTTTTTGTTAGCATCAGGAGTTTGTCTTAAGCTGTTTGGCATTTATAGGTAATGTCTACTCTGGCACTTTTTTGGCGCACAAAAAACAAAGCAGAAAATTCTAGGTACAATATTAGTAAATTGTTGCTTTATTCATGCTTTTTCATTGACCATCTGCTTCATAACTGTCCACTGTGAGTGGGCAGAATTTGATTTTAAATTGAAAAAAACAGCAAAAATAAAAGTTCCCATCTAGCTTTCAGCTGCCCCTGTTGGGAGCAGATAGGCCAAGTACTCATGGCCATGACACACTGCCCTCTCTGATTCAAGACAACAGCTTTTTATTGCTCATGTGGATCCAAGTGAATTATTGATGTACTAAATATGAATTATTTTTTCGTGGTTGATGTTAAGGGACTAATTGATTTGGAAAAAATGCCAGATTTTAAAGGTAAGACTTCAAAGGTAGAATTGATGGAATTATATGAATGTTAAATATTGGTCAAAAAAGTGAATCCTGTGGAATTTATATCCTGTGATATAAGCTATATATAAATCACACACACATATATATATGTGTGTGTGTGATGTATAAAGTGAATAATGTGTCTGATGAAAAGGATGTTGCCTAAATTACTTAGTATAGAGAGGCAATTGCATGTTATCTAGGAGAGAATTCCTGTGCAAAGCTACGACTTCCTGAAATCCACTTGTATAGTATAAAGCAAAATGTATATTAATTTCAGTAGATTTTAAATAGCTGTTTTAAGCATTTCTTCATTTGAACATATTTTTATTAGCCATTCCTTTGGATGCATTAAAAAAGAGGTGTTGTTCACCTTTCTTTTCTGAAGTACAGTGCAACTTTAAATGCTGCATTGAATCAGTGGAGGAACATACATTATTTGTTTCAGCAAGCAGCAATGCACAGTGAAAGAAATCCAGTCTTTTTTATGTGTTGGTTGGGGTTTTTTTTTGGTTTTTTTTTGTTTTGTTGTGGTTTTTTTTTTGGTTTTTTTTTGTTTTGTTTTTTTTTTTTTGTGATGGTGTTTGGTTTGGTTTTGGGGTTTTTTTGTGGAAAGGGAACAATGAAGGGGACTTATCTGTGTGCATATCCCGTCTTGAATGGCCAATGAAAAACATGTCAGTCGTGAAAGCAGCTGGTAATTGATAATCATTGTATTGCAAATTACTGGTTTTGATGCACAGGATTACTTTTCTATGGTTCACCGTAGTCAAAGGAAATATTTCTGGAGTGAGGAGTTGAGGCTGATTGCAGTTAGAAATATAGAATATTCATTATTAATCTGTTGCTATTTAAGTAAGTCATAAAAACTGAAGGATGCCCAACTTCCTGGTGGGCCAAAATAAAGGTAGATTAGCCTGAAACGGCTTTACTGAAAAGAGAAATCAAGTCAGTACCATCTCATTTTGATCTCCTATTATTTTATAAGTTCTGGTCACATTTCTAGTGTTTCACTGAAAAATCCACTTATATATTTGCTGTTCAGGAGTAGGCAATAAAATTTTAGAGATATTGTAGAAATTATGAATATCATAATGATCTAGAAATTCCATTATTGCACAGGAGAGTCTGATTGTCTGCTTCTAGGTTCAACTAAAAATTAAGGTTTCTATCATAGGTCTCCTTCAGCCAGTAAAGAGAATATAATGAGAAAATGGGTGTATGATAATTAAGATACACTAGATGAGTTAAATGCCTCGTGTAGGAAAAGGTATTTCTGAAGTACAAAGGATTCTTGGATACCAGAGGGATAATTTTGTTTTAAGTTTCTGCAATAAATTTTTTTTTTTTTCTTACTGGAGAATTGTTATTAGAGAAATAGGAGTCAAGAAGTGTTCCTGGGATCTGAAGCCTGAACTGCTTAAGTTTGTAGTTCAGTAGTTCACAAAGTTCAAGGTAAATAGAATAATGTCCTACTTGAGATAAAAGCCTCAGTGTAATGTAGATATTGTATATTTTAATTTACTCTCTGAAGGGGTTGTCTAAATCACTTCTGGACCTGACCATAACCTACCAAATATATGGTACAAATGTACTCAAAAATCCAAATATAGCTGAACACCCAAGCAATAGATTCTTTTTTGACTATCTGAATTTTTCAGATCTAAGTATTTAGGTTGGATGTCCCCTGAGAAACAGGTTTTCACTGGTATTTCCTGCTTTTAGAATTACTGGAAGTTTGAGCCTTTCTCATAGTACCTCACAGTTCTCACTCAAAAAATCCCAAACTAGAGATGCATGAGGGTACAGAAAAACAAAGTAATAATTAGGCTTTTTATGCCTTTGTTTAATAAAGGCACAGATGACTAGAGCTAAACTATACCTGTTGTAGCTCTTAACTCTTCAAACTCATTAAAAAACTCTTAAGGATAAGAAGAAGGGTGTAGTAGAGTGACAGACCTTGGTGCACATGGCAGAATAAGCACATGGTCAGCACCTTGTGATCAAGGCTGAAATGTGTAAGGAGCACATTGGAGGAGGACAGGAGGTAGAAGACAGCCCAGGCTGAGAAAAGTTTGCTAGTTTGGCAGCACAATGTCAGAGCAGTTATGCTTGATTCTAGTCCTCCCAAAAATTCAGTTTACTCAGGATGTCAGTTTGCCACTTTAAATAGGGCTGGTATATCCTGACCTTGCCGGGCAGCTGTGAGGGTAAACTGTAATGAATTTCAGAAAGCCACTCTGATGTTATAATGGTGGCTGAACTTGTTAGATACAAATTGCAGCACTGCTCTCAACTAAGTTTAAAAAGCATGGATAGTGGGATTCACCTAGGCAGCTTCCCTAGGAAAGCCATGAAAACTTAGTTGTGTTTATTGAATCCAATTAATAAAACTTATGCAAAAGCATAAAGAACCTAACAAAACTTCCTGATGTTCACCATTTGTATGATTAATATTCTGTAAAATTTGGCAATGTCTGATGTTTGAATGAGGATGATTGCAGGGTGAAAAAATGAAGGAAATTAGAGACATTTCTTTCAGGCCAGTTCCCCTGCCCTAATTACATTCATGAAGTTAATCTTGTGTTTAACCTGGATGGATTCTAGATTAACATTTGTTGAATTATATGTAGGACTTAGATCAGAAAAAGTAAGAGATCATCATATGGCTATCAATTATGCATTAACTTTATAAAGATGTATTTCCTCATAGGATTTTGTAGTTCACTGTAGGACAAGACCTGTAACCAATTCTCTTTTGTCACTATTAATATATTTTTGGCTTATTATTATGAAGTTCAGCCTGATAACAAGACCAGACTATTAAAAAAAATTGTACATGAGAGATTGCCTTATGGGATTGCCTTATGATTTCAAAATAAGATCCATTTTTAAATAATATTGCTCATCACAATATTTGCCTGTGATGGACACTGCACATTTTACAAGCTGTAGTTCATGTTATTTGCTCAGTCTGGAAGCACTGGGCATCCCAAAAATAAGAGATTGTTTTGGAGTAAATTATATTTAGCTAAACCTAATTATTCTTACAAGATATTTGGACTTGTCTTACAGATTTCCAGCTTAGGCTTGGCTAATAATTGTTCTTGCTTCTTTTGTGAGTATGGAACAAGTTCTTCCCCTCAATGAGTCTAATTAACAATCATAATACCTATTTCAGGATATTTTGTTCCCACTGAAATCAGTGACAAAATGCACCAAAATTTTTACTTATGTGTCAAAATATATAGTTATGTTAAAATAGCTGGTGGTTCTTTAAGGCTTAGCTGAATCATTGTATATTTGGGCTAAGATTCTAGGGGCAATCAGTGAATTCTTACTGCTTTTTCAATTTCAGTATTTTTATGGGGCATTTTGGTTTGTTTGGGGGACTTTTTTAAGCAAGAAAAGTCTGGTATGTATTTAGAGATATAGGGAACATTGAGGAAATTACCTGCATAGAGAGATTAAGTGGTTAGTGATTTTTATTATTTTAAGAAATTTGTTGATTCTCATTGTGGATTTAATGTCTGTCACTTTAGTGAAAAAGTTGAGATTGTTTTTCTTGGCATTTCTCCCATGTGAGATCTGATTTTTCATGCATTTCCAAGCAAAGCTGTCTGGAGCAATTTAGTGCATTGCACATGTAATCATCATGAGCAGAACTTTCCTCATGACCAAAAGGCTGCCTGCTCTAAGAAAATTGGATCAAGGTGTTGGGCATCACAGGAACACCTGCAAAGAGAAAACCCATCATAATGAATTAGTCTCATATCAAAGAAACCATAATCTAGGGGGACAGGATGAAGAGTTGGGGAAAACTAAATGTTAACAGATGTGACAGTAATTGTTCTGATACATAACAGATTTATGATAATGGCATATTGTTATTTTTTTTATATTCGGAAATGGATTCAAGTTTAAAGAAAACCAGGTGAAAGATGTGGGAGGAAAAATGATTTTTAGGGTTTGGTTTTTTTTCCCCCCACATTTCAAAAGAGATAACCATCAATGAAGTGACTAAGGTCACAAAATTTTCAATCTGCACAACAATACAGCTGGCTTTTTCAAACCACTTCCCTCAAAAGAATGTCTTCTTATTTTAGTTATTATTCTGTGTTTTCAAAGAGGCATATCAGTGTGTGGTGGACAGCAGACAGATGGTAATGCCATGATTTTTATTGCAGCCAAGCCTAGGTCACTGCTGTGTTCTAAATGCAACGCTGCATTCAAGCCCAGCACAGGTCAGGGATGCTGTTAGGAGCAGCATGCTTTTCTGTCACAGCACTGCAGCTCTAGCAGGCTGCATTCTCACACCTAGGCTTTCATCTAGCCCTTGCTTCTGCTGTGGAAAGAGAGAAGAAAATTCAAGGTCCCAAGCTGTTTTATCAGAAAGCAGCTTTTCTGTGTTTATGTAATAGAGAATTGATTTCCTTCAAAGATTTCCTGGTGATTTGAGTTGCCTTGCCTGTGCCCTTTCCTTCCCCAAGTTAATGTCAAATGTCCCACATGGGGCTGGAATTTAAAAATATTTGCTTATGCCATAAGCCATATATCAGGGGGGTTAATGACTGCATTTAATAAGGGATAAGAACACTCTGAAGTGGTTTAAGTGTTTGAGAAATTTAGCCATTGTTCTCTCTGTATTACAGTAAGAAATAAGGACAAATTCCTGGTGCTACAGTTCTGGGTTTCCTGTGGCATCAGAAAAATGAATTGATCCAAAAGAAAAAGAAAAAAAGGGTGGATGCACTGAAAGCTAGTAATGTTTTTAACTGGGAAGTCTCAAAGTGCTACTTGGCATCAAGCAAAATGACAAGGCAAAAGAATAAGATGATGTAAAAGGCAAAAGCTTTAAATATTTTTTCTTCATGGTATTTTCACTTTCAAAAACTAGGTAGTTTTTAAAATTTTGTATTAGTTTTGTAAGGCTCTGTTTTCTAAAAAATGTTTTATTTTAAAGAATATCTTGATGTGGCAATCTTCAATGAATGGTCCCTAATGCTGACTGAATAGTAAAGGTACACACATTCCATACTTCCAACACTGCTGGAGCAAATAAGTCACCCTCATGGGACAATCTCAGGAAGAATTGAAGGTGATCAAGAGGGTTGAACTCTGATTACTTATAGTTCTTGTAGCAGGCACAAAGAGACAGAATTTAGAAACTACTGAAATGGGGAGGGATTTTTAGTCCATAGGTTACTGGAAAATAGAGAGGAATTAAGCTTGAAAAAATGCAATGTAGCAATTAAAGTTAGCATGTAGTGCAGGGTTTTATATTTTCTTTATCAAATCTCTGTACCTGAAATCTGAAAATAGAATGGCATGAACAGCATGAATTGCAATTGTTTAGCTAGTTAATAAAGAAATACATTTTTCTGTGCAAAATTTTAATGATCATGGTTACTAATTGTACTAGCATTCATGCTAAGCTAAAATGTCTTACAAAAGAATTCTAAGGCAGTTTTTTTCCTTCCCTGTCTTTTACCACAGCAGTTAATAATTCTCTTGTAATTCAGGTACATCAGAGCATAACAGAGGTGAGCAGTTGGCAGCCTCGTTCTGTGCCTGCAAGCAGAAAGATTTCGCTTGCATCTGGCCAGCAAAAAAAGGGCTGCTATCATTTCAGTGGGTTGTATCAGGGCTGTTATCATAGCAGGCAGAGTTTAATAAAAATAGAGCATTTTCAACACGTCCTTTCAGCAGAGAGGATCAGTTACTCATTTTTACAGTTAAATGCCTGATAGAAGGTGTACTCATGCAGCATTTTTTAATGCCCTGTTGTTATTCCCCTTGGAGTTTGGGCTGTATGAGCAACCAAGAGACCATTTTACCAAGGTGGCCCAGTTTCTATTTGCTGAAAAGCACTGGGCAATGTCTTGCTGTAACTCCTCCTGGGTTCCAGCTCCTGGATGTAGTGTGTTACCAGGCAAGTCATGTCGCAGAAAGTGAGAATTGATTTATGGAAAAGATCCTGTATGCTGCTTGCAAGACTTGAGAGCTACTCTGTTACAGTGTTTTGGGAGATGAGGCTTAGTAATGTTGAAAAGAACAAGCAGGCAGCTTTGAATGGCTTGCACATTTGCAGAACCACAGACTGACTTGTACAAAGAAACAATGTTCTGTTTTATTGATCAGCTGTAAATATTTAGCGAGGCTGAGTTTTCCATAATCCTAGAAACACTACATTTGGGGTTCTATATTAAGAACCATGCGACTTGGATTTTGTTTTCTTTCTTCATCTCATCAAGTGTGTTATTACCAGAAATAACATACTTTAAAAAAAAAAATAAAAGAAAGGAGAAAGCTGGTTCCTTTTTTTTGCTCTTTTCTTTGAGAGGTTTCTTCACTGGAGAAACCCAAAGCATTTGAGAATATGGAAATTGGTTACCAGAAGTGCACCTGCTGGTTTACAGCACAGACCTTGCTTTGTTTCTTTGGGGGTGGGAAAAGAGGTATTTCAGCTTTATTTTAGTCAGCCTGTGCTGCCTATGCTCAAACTCATACCAATACCATTAAATCTATTGGAAAAAATTTTCAAGCACATTGAGTATTTTTTGGAATATGAAATATGTTCTGTATTATCACTTTTATTTTGTATGGGTAATTAATTTTGAATTATATAGTGGAGTCTGCTTTTTTCCCTATTGCTGTGCCAAACTGAAAGAGTCCAAGTTGAAAGAGTACAAACAAAACTGGAACTTGGATGGTCAAATCTATTTTAAAATAAATTCTTCAAGAATATTTGTTGTTTTAGAAGACAGCAGATAATGTGCAGAGAGGAACATAATCTGGTAGATGGAAATCAAATATTCTGTTTGAAACTGTAATTTGCTGAAGCTCCTGAGAGTCAAATATGCTGTTTAAATGTCCCTCACTTCAGGAAAAAAAAAGATATACAGAACATTTTATTACAATTCTGTGTAATATTAATTCTATATGCTTTCAAAAATTGTATTTGTCAAGATTCATACAATAGCTGGAATAGAATTGAAGCAAAGCTTCTGTTCAAAGTCTAAGATTAAGATTAGTATATACCTTCAGTGAGTTTTGAAGCCACTATAAATGTCTTTTGAAGTAAAAAGATTAGAATTTTTTTGGGCGGAAACAAACTTTGAGAAAAATATTGAGGGATTCCTTGTACATAACATCAGATTGATTTACGTTTTTCCTTCATGGTTATCTTTTAAGGGGAAAATAGTCTGAGGGCAGAATCCTCATCTACTTCTCCAAGAAAATAAATCAAAACTTTGGGAAAAAATCCGTAAACACCCTTGTAAGTGGAAACTTGTTTTCCGGCCTCCTACCTGGATCGGTCCCAAATAGGGCAGAGTGTGTCTGGAGACGGGAAAGGTAATTAACATTTCTGAAACACTGGGTACTCCCATGAAAAACACTTTGCCTTGCTAAGGTTCCTACAGGACTCTGTCCTTTTCTGTCCCTTGCCACCCTTAATTGTTATCCCAAGGGAGCATTTCCTCTTCTCTGCAAGTAGTAGATTTAATGCTTTGGAGAGGTTTCTGTGTTCCTGACCAGACGTTTAAAAGCAGGGTTTGTTAGAAGCTTTCCAGCTCATTAAACAAATTGAATTAACTTATTTAGTCCTCAGGCCTGGAGATGGCAAAATTCAATTCTGCAGAGGTGGCAGCCTGGTCAATCTTCAGCCTCCCCTTCTCTGTGCTTCACTTCTCCTTCCTTATGCCCAGCCCTTTTGGAGGGATGCCTGACAGCTGCATGGTCTTTTTTCCCCTGAGCTTCTCACACAGCCTCTGCTTTTATGGTGATTTTTCCTGTCCCATTTGAGACCTTATGCAAATGTCTTTGCTGACTGTTAAAACTGATACAGAGGATCAGGCCTGTTTAGAACAAAATTCTCCTTACAGAAAACAATTGAGACACAATGTGTGCTGGGAAAATATTTCTCAGGAGGTGAAGATGAAAACCCAGCTTCCATGTAAATCTGTTTGATCCCATGTGTTAATTAAATGCTTCTATTGAGAAGAAACATATGGTACTGTTTGGTATCATGAATTAATTAGTCAAATGCAGCAAGCAAAAGGGATTACTTTTCATTGCTGTATGTCTGCATGCACGTTCATTTCAAAGATATATTTCAATTAAGAGTTTAAAATAAATGTAGATATTTGTGGCCTAGACAAAATCTGACCCAGCCAAAAGCATTCTGTAGCTTGTCACAAGATGGTGACATCATTCACAACATACAAATACATCCCTGCCAAAAGTTTTCAAAACACAACAGCTGCAAGTTTTCTTTTAGATGAGAAAATTATTGAAATAGTATCTTAAGGAAATTTATAGCTATGGGAACTTCTATCACGAGTGCTTTGGTAAATCTTTAAAATAGACATTGAAGCAAGTTATTTTGTTAAAGTATGTTAAAAGGGAGAAAAATAAGATGGTTTTAGCTATGCTACTTTACAAATGTATTTTTATTTAATTTGAGTGCAAATGGAAGTTGTGTGCTGGTGGAAATTCAAATGCTATTACAAGGCTGGGGAATGACAAATCCTTCTGTAGAATAGGAATTAAGATGTTTAAAACTTGGTAAGAAAGAATATTACAATTCTGTTGTAATGGATAATCATTTCTTTTGGATTTTTAAAATGCTAATTTCCCCAGCCATTTAAAATTCTTGTGGGGTCAAGAATGCGCACTTAGGTAAGGAAATGTAGATAAATTGATTTTGCAGAAACTTCATATGTGAAATCAAGCTGTCATCAAAGCTCTGAACAAATACATATATTCATATTTGCCTCAGGCCATGGTTTTGATTTAAAGGAGCCTTGACATATTTCATGGCTGACAGCATAGTCAAACACAAAAAAATTACTGTGCAAAGCCCATGAGTGCCTGCAACAGTGGGGAGGAGAGTGAGTGGACTGGATTCTCAGAGGACACAACAGTGCCCAGTGAGAATGAGCACTGATGGGATAATTCCTGCTCTCTGTGCCTTGGACAGGAGTTTGGTAGCAGGGACACTGTAGGGAGACCTCTCTGCATGTGGGTCAGGGACTGTGTGTGCCAGACACTTCCTCTTCGGCAAAAGAAACACGAGATGCAAGAGAGAATGCCAGGGCAGGAGGGACTCCTGAGCAGGGGTAAAGGAGAAACAAGAAGCACAACTGAGTAGGAGGGATAGAGAACAGACATCAAAGAAAGGAGGAGAAACAGGAGAGATGCAAGGTCTAGAGGGGGTGTCTGAGCAGAGGCAGGAATTAAAACCTCTCTGAACACAACTTCAGAGAAAACATAGGAGCAGGTGCCACGCCCAAAGTGACAGTGGCCAGTGGAGCAACTCACACCAAAGAAGTGGATTAAGAACTGAGGAGCAGCAAAGCAAAAGGAACTGTTGTTAATTCACAAGCAATTAAGTTGTTTGGAATTCCCCAACCTTTTATTTTTTCTTTTTTCCTATGACAGAATGCCCTCTGTCCTTCCTCAGCATTCAGAACTGTTGTTTTGACATCTTAGCGACTACAGCTCTGTCCTATCTCTGTTTCTGGGTTGCACATCATAATTTTGTTGAAGGTTTCTCCAAACCTTGATTATATTTGTACCCTTCCAGTCTTTCCTTACCCCCTACTTTTTCCCACCCTGTTTAGGTCGGTCCTTATAAGGCAGATATTGCATCCACTTGGTATTTTCAGCTGCCTTTCATGGGCCTCTCCTAAGGTTATTGCATCCTTTTCTTAGTTGTTCTTCTCCAGGATGACCAGACATACACTCAGGATGTGGATATAGCAAGATTTTTACAGTCACAAAATGAAGAACTTGTTTTTAATACCCTTCCTGAATGACATCTGATGATCTGTTAGCTTTTTTTGCTGTCACTGTCTGAGTCACTGATTTCAGAGAAAAGCCAGTGATGTTTCCAGTGTCCTTTTCCTTGAGCTGTAACTGCCAGTCCCAATTTCAGTGTCATCATGGAATGGTTTAGATTGTCTCTGCCTCCACCCCACCCATGTTTCCCACTCCCTTCCCTGCAGTGTCTTCTATTCCCCTTATTTACAAGGAAGCTTTTGTGCTGTGATTTCCCCTGTTCACAGAGTTAGGTGGCTTGAGCTGCTTGGCAAGGCATGGCATTTGGCTGCATGCAAGACTATGGTGATATCCACAGTCTGGGAAACTCTCCCTTCTCCAGATCATCAATCAATAAGAGAAAAATGCCTTCTTCTGCCCACTCAGTTGTGTATACCTCTGACCCTTTTCTGTCCTGAGAACTGGCCTTTAGTCTGCATGTTTTATGCTTTAGGGAAAGACTATAGAAGACAACTCCAGGCCTGTGACTGCTTCATTTCTTTAATAACTTAACAACATAAACCAAGAACTGTCCAAATTGCAGATTTCTGCTCATGCATCCACCTGTAGAGCCACAATTTAATTGTCTATGTGCTTGCTGTTTAGTCAGTACAACTAAGATTTGTTAGTGATGTTTGTCAAAAGAGGGAGCACATGGGCATGAATCAAGAAGCAAAACACCTGAAGAGGTAATACTTGAAGTAGTACTAAGGATTTTAATGCATGCATTCCTGGAACTATTTCTGACTAAGGTGGGATAAGGAGGATATATTTAGAGGGTTTTTTCCCCCCTTTCCAGTAGAATTAATTAATTAAGCAATGACAGTTATAGCACGGTACAGCAAATAAAATTTCCTGTCACATTTGGAACAAGCCTCAGTCACATAAAAATCTTGCAGTGATGTACACTAATGAATCAAGGGAGAGAACATTTCATGGAAGTACCTTTCAGAAAACCTTTTTCATTTAGACACTTTTGTTGAATCACATTAAACTGTGGTTTATAATTAGTCACACCACATGGACATTATATAGGATATCAGAGGTAACCAGGTATGAAAAGAGATGAAAAGTTACCCTGTCAAAGCTAAAAGAAGTTTGGCCATTGTGTGGAACACTCATCCTGACTGTCAGTGTGTGCTGAGACCACTGTCATACCCTGCCAGACCCAGAGAGCTGGCAGCCAAGGACAGTGAAGCCTTTCCCTTGGCCTCTTGCTATTTCAGGTGAAGTACCATTCTAGGATCACACCCAAGTTTAATTTTTTTCTCTGCTCCCTACTATTTGATGGCTTTTCTATGTAGGCACATAAACACAAATTATCTGTTTCCTGATTTATCAGCTTGTTTTAAAATCAAGTTCTTAAAAATGTGAAGCTATTAGAAAAAAATAATATTGGGCAAATGTGAAACCCCCTTAAGTTCTACTGGTAAACAGACTGAAATTCCTGAGGCATTTGCTTTTGTATTTACATCTGGACACACAGTATTGGGTTGCAAGATGAAAGGATTGTTGCCATAAATTGAACCTGTACTTTGCCACAACCACAAGCAAAACAGAGAGGAAAATTAATTTATGAATTGTGTCAAGGTGGATTAATCTTCAGAAGGATTCATGTGATGTGTAGACACTGCTGGACATGGTAGCTACTGACTTTTCTTGTTTTATACATTGTGTGTATAATGGGCTGCCTTCCTGCTGTTCCATATTCATCTGATTTTTTGTTTGTTTGCAGCAGATGCTGCATTGGAGCAACAACTTACCAGGACAAAAAGATTTTGCTACTCTTGTTACAGTGCAGAACTTCTTATAAAATATAGTGCTCCTACTTGTGAGGGCAACCTGTCCCTCAGCACAGGCTGTCAGATATTTCTAAGTTCTCAGGATTTTTTGCCAAATTGCAAACAAATACAGCACGACCATTTGTACAGATCTTCTTCAATATTTCACTGACCTACTCTGCTTGTTAATCTGGTAGCTTTCTCATTTGTTATGAATTTTCCTAGTTCAAGGACTTGTTAGATGTTAATGGCATTGCTCCAGTGCAATCAGTAGTATTTTAATGATGTATACCAGCTGGGGAATGGGTCTCTTAAATTAAACTACTTGTTCTCAGACATTTAAAGGAACCTACAATAAAGTTATTAAAGCTAATGTTCTTTTTTTAAAAATTCATTCTGATGAAGAGCTAAATGTAAGGAAAAAAGAGGAAAAACAATAAAATAATAATAAAATTTAATTGACGTAGTCAACCCCAGAATGTTTTAGAAAAAAATGGCAAAAATAAATGTGTTCTCTAGATACCTTCCCTCCTTTTTTTCTGGTCTGATACTAATCCTGAAAATTATGCTGAAATTTCCGTGTTTTAGCAGCTGCAATCTGTAATTTATGTTGACATAACAAAAAGGAAATATATTCCTGTATGTGTTTTTTTTTTTCATGCGTATGGAATTTTGAGCTTTACTTTACAATCTAATTGAGATTAAGTCATCAGTTATTTGTCACAATTTATAACAAAATAGTGTAAGCATTGAGTTACACAATAATCTTCCAGAATGATCCAGTTTAATTCAATTGCTGTTTAAAAACTAGACTGATCCTGATGATGGCTGCATCCTCTACAAAAATCCAGGATGAAGAATTCTGGTTGGTTTGGTTTTTTTCATTTTCTGTTCTTCTTGTGCCATGGCATATGTATTACAATATACCACCAAGGAAACATGCTTTAAAACACCTTTCACATCTCAGTGTTTTTCAAAGCCTAGATATTTAAGTGATTGTCTACTGTCTGGTAAATTAACAGTAATTATGTCCCTCAAAAAAAATGAGGCCTTGGTGTCAGTGAGTGGGTGGTAAGAGTAGGTGATTTAGATCCAAGACTGATTCCTGTACAATTTCCTCTCTATGGAAAGACATTAAAGAAAGCAGCAAACAGCCCAAATCATTTTGAAAATAAAACCTGAGAAAGTTGAGAGGTACATTCAGTACTCTTTATGAAAGATGTTCTGTTCTCTGGCAATTTTAGTTTTAACATTGTGTAGAATAACCAGATGTTTTTTCTAGATATTGGCATTAAATTAAAACAAAACCAACAACAACAACAAAAAAATAATTTTGGCTTCTACCTTTTCAACAAATCTAGCAAGGGAAAAAAAGCCAAGTATTGTGTTCAGTTGTTTGTTTCTACACAAATGCTATTCTCTTCCTTGATTTTGTAATGTACTTGGTTTGAAGGGATTTGAATTTTTTTTTAATTAATGTGGATGCTATTGTGCTGAGTGAAATCATGAGCTTGTCCAGATGATCCAAGCTGAGAAAGCTGGGCTGTTTCTTTGTGCTGACACAGAAAAGGTTTTGGACAAATGAACACAACTCTGAAATTTAGGGGAATACGTGTTTCCAGCTTGTCTAGCATTGTACTCCTCCAATACAGGCTCTGTGCCTCAATTAATGAAATTATTAAATTGTTGCAAGAGTTGTTAGTATATAAAGCCTAAAAATACAATGAATTAAAATGCATTTGAATGATAAGACTGTTATTTAAATTGGAAAAAGTAAGGCTCTAAAAATTGGTCAGCATATGAATGTCCTGCAGAAGCAACCAAAATTCAACAACCAAAACCAAGCACAAGCTTCACTCAGATATAAACATTCTCATCACAGTGGAACAAAGTAGTAAAAGAATAGTTATTTCATGTGACTCTTCATTTTCTCATGTCTTTTTGCAAATTGAAAAATTTCCATTTGTGTTTTTCTCTCTGGTACTCTTACTCTCTTTAGTTTGTCTGCTGCTGTTCCAGAGGTTTTGGGTTTTCTCAGTGCACTGCCTTCGTATCCTTCACAGTTGTGCCTTTGGATTTTCTTTGAATTATCTTTAAATGGGGTATGAGGCTTCTAAAAAACTTTTGTTTAAGTTCTGTACCAATCACCTGCAAGGAAAGCAAAAGAAAGAGCTGTTTTCAAAAAGAGCTCCAAAACCAACAGGAAAGAAACAGCAAGCCAGCTCCACCACCATAAATAAATAGAAAAATAGACTTTGAATCTTCAAGATTGACCAACAGACAGCATACAAAGGTTTTTAAACTGTGCTAGTGAGGGCTTTGCTCATGGTGGCTGCTGTTTTGGTTTTTCAGCGCATCATCTCACCAGGGTGAGTTGGTGTGCTGTCACTTATATCTGCTCTGCTGCAAAATCTGGATGGAATTGCTGCCTGAGCAATTGTACCTGAAGGAAGGCTTTTCTCAGTTGAGGAAAGATCAGTTTCTGACCTGTGCTCAGCACTGTGCTGACATGGAGTGAGGGCAGTGTCTTCTGAACCATTGCCTGTTTCCAAAAAAAATGGAGCCTGTGTACAGGCTGGGACTGGGACTGGCTCTACCCCCACCTCTTTATGCCACAAATTATCAAGCTTGATTGAAATGGGCTCCCTGGTAGGAAATGTGGGTGTAAATACCAGCAGTGAAAACTGGGGAGTTGGACAGCTAAGTCATTATTAGGCCCTTTTAATGTTTAGAAAATAAATGTTCCTTACTTTGCTGTAACATGTGACATGATGGCTTATGTGAGGAAAATACTAGGATGAAATCCAGGTTTGGCTGAAACTAAAACAAGTCAGTAATTAGTTGTACTTATATTCCCATATGGCTCTGTTCTTGCTTGCCCTATTTATGAGCAGAACTGTCAGAACTCACTGAGTCACGGAGGGGAAGATAGCCTGCAAAATGACGCTCTCAGATGGTCCTTATAAAGATGTGAGCAGCAGACAATGAAAACATCCCTTTAACTAGGGAAATGATAAGTTCAAAGGCAGTGAAAACAACACATAATCTCTTGAGAATGCATTTCTTCCCCCCCCCCCCCCCCCCCCAAAAAAAAAAACCCTTGTGCTATATTCCATGAAATTTTGGGTTTACATGAATCATCTCCTTCTGGAAACTATTTTCTCAGTCAAAAATCATCAGTCAAGTGCACCACTCAGGAGTGATCATATCCTGTAAGTTGAAAATATTTTCATGGATTTTTTTTTTTTTGTAATCTGTGTTGAGGGAATTATATTGCTTAATGGTTGAGAAATACTGAGATTAGGCAAGATTTTTCCCATTGATACTAGATAAGTGTTACATATCTATTACATAGCTCAGCTTTCTTGACAGTCAGTGAATAACATATAGTTCTATATAAAAATAACTTAGAAATTTGGTATAGGCTTGACGGTGCTTATCTGAAATAAAATTACCTGTAACTGTCTGGAAGGGTTTGTTTGCTTTCTTTGTCTTTGCCAGTTTCCTGGAGATTGGGTTTGAATTTCTTGACCCTTTTTGTTTGTTAATATCATAAAATCCCTGTTTCATGCTGTGGTTCTGAAGTGCACTGCTGCATGCAGTCCAGCTGCATGAAAAAATGCAGTAGCCAGATTAGAAGATGAGAGTAAATTATGACTTTAAAAAGTGAAAATTTTACTAAGTGTTAAGGCTTGGTCATCTTATTTCAGGCAACTTGTATAAGATACTTGAGGCAATGGGGTGTTTTAAAATTTAAAATAAACATAGGAGATTTTCTCTTGTATTTGAAAATATTACCTATCTGTGAAAACTAGGATAGGCTCTTTCAGCTTTAACATTTCATCATGCACAATATAAATGACACTTTCTTGTTTTGGAGAATTTCTTAGTCATAAAGATCATAATGCGTCCCTTTATTGCCTCAACAGAGGGAAGGATCTTTCACATGTTTGTGTTGAATTAAGATGGACCAAAGGAAACAAAAAAAGAATAAATCTCTTATCTTTTATGCTGCATACAGTTTTTTTTTTTTTTTACTCTATGTACAAGTGCGTGTTATTCTTGCCTAAGAAAAATATTTGAAGACGATGCCACTTCAAGAAGATGCCACTGAAATGAAGTGCAGGCATTCTAAAATGGTGTAAAAGTACAATTGAGTTTCTGTTGTGGATTTTTTTTTCTCTCACTCAAAAGATAAAATGACCTTGAAATCACATCTGAAAGACAGGCTTTCCTCTTATGTTCTAAGGTTAAATCTGAAGGTTGTAATCAAAGGCCTTGTGCCCATGTGCCAAGAAAGGTTGTGTGAATAATAAAGAGAACTAAGACAGTAAGTGACTGAATAAGTCCAGTGATAGGGGCTAGTTTAGTCACATGTTCTATTATAAAGACATAACTGTCTTCAAACTTTGAAATAGGAGTTGTGTAAGATATTGTGTTAAGACTTTCACAGGAGGCTCGCTTGCTTAAGACAGATGGCATTTTCCTTTTAGTAAGTGCCTAAATTGTTGTTGTCTTGCTAATGATTATTTTGCATTGTGTGTCATTCCCATTTTTCTGTACCTATGTGTATAAAACCAGAAGATTAATAATTGATCTGAGCAAGGAAATGCAGCCTGTTTTGGCTGGATTTTCATTTTCTCATCTGTGAGATTTAGGTAATGCTTTCTGTGGCTGGTAAATCCTCATTTCCTTCAGACAGTCTGTGGCACTTGATGTTTATTTGATGTCTATTTTGAAACTTCTCTGCAGAGAGATTTTAGGGCAGGCAGTAGAGTTAACATTAAACATGTGCTTGGGTGTGTGGAGCTTTGCAAGTGGAGAAGAGCTGAAAATGATACCAGTATTAAAAGGCTTGTGGGATAGGGGGATGGTGGAATTGTTGACAGTTACAGCAAAACAGGAGGGAAGGAGCTGGGAGGAGAGAAGAGATGGTTTTGACACATTGATTTTCATTTGGCAAGAGGACATCTGGAGGAGATTCTGTAGAAGCAGTTTGAATTACAAGTGTGAACAAAAGGGAAGTGAGTGAGGAGGAAAGAAATCTGGGAATCATTGACACAGATTGTAATTCAAATCCTTGAGAATATCTAAGGTTGCACAAGGACAGCCTAGTGAGTTGTGTGCATATTATAGAGCCTATTCCAACTTAAACATGTAAATCTTCTCACTTGGATCCTAATTTTCTGAAAAATAGAATAATAATCTTGAAACATGGCTGACTGTTATGAAAAATTTATCTTTCCTATTTCTAGTAAAAGCATGAATAATCATGGAAATGTATAAATGGAAAAATATTTTTTCATTGGATTGTAATATGTCAAAGGAAAACAACCAAGGGAACTTAATTATGTAAAATTTCCCTGAACACACAATGAGCAACATGGTAAAACAATTCTGGTTTTAGCAAGGGAGCATCAAAACTATTCTTTTGCAAAGATGGTTGATTTTATGCAGAGTATTAAAACAAAAATAAAAAACAAACAAAACCAAAACAACAACAACAAAAAGGCAATAAGTTCCCATGTATAAATTACTTTTTAAGCATGAGGAATTTTTGTTACTATGATTGTCTGAGAACTGCATCTGATTCTGAGTTTCACACGCCTGGAAGTTACTGCTCACACCCAGTGATAAAGGCCATGCAAAATACTGACATAACTGGGTGTACTGTAGTTCATCTGCTGACGTGTCTGACTTTTGGATTCAAAAAACATCAGCTGTTCAGAACACTGCAGTTCATAATAAATAGAGGAAAGTATCAAGAGGGTCTGTTTCTTCAGACATTTAGGCTTGTGATAAAGAGTCAGGTTATCTGCTTCTCATTAGAGCTTAGTTCATAGTTTTTCACAGAATTAAAAAAGTCATACAGCCTGCTGTTCTTGCATAAATATTTTAATGATAGACAGGGTGTCATTTTTTCCCTTCTGTCTAGTCCAGGCTGCCTTTTTAATAGTCATTTTACAATCCATGGCTTGTATACTTTATCTATCCTCCATTTCTTTAGCAAAGGTACACAACCTGGAATTTATAACATACCTCACATGGAGCATAGTAAATTGTAAGTAAATATGGATGTTTCTTTAGAACATAATGATTTTCTTAGTCTGTGACTGTAGTTGATGTATCATTTGTGGTTGTGGGGGTTTGGTTTTTTTCCCTTGATGTTCCTCACATGAAGAATTGACTGATCAGAAAAAGGAATATTTTTTAAAAAATATTTTTCAAAATATGCAGTGTCAAGAAATAATTTGTAGATCTGATTCTGATTGTTTCTGTTTTGAGTTAATACCCCAGTTTTCACTGAAATTAGTGCAGTTGCATGGAGAAGTATTGTCTCAACACTGGATTTCAGAAAAGGTCTTCATGTACATTCACTGAATCATCATGTGGTTGCCATCCTTTGCCATAAATGTGGGTGAATATTCAGAGATCTCTGTTAGTATTCAAAAATCCATAGCTCTGTTAGGGCTTGTTACCTGAAGGTCTTGGTTATTCTGAGAAGTGGTCTCAAGATGTGAATCAGATAAAAACAATCCCCAAAGCTCTGGCATTCAAATTCAGACCTGCATCCCAACTTCCCCCAACTGCTGAAGGTCAACTTTTGTCTCTTGTCAGTTCAATTTTTGTGTCTCCTTTCTGAGCCTGGCAGCAGAATTGAAAGGAACATTGGCTCAGAACTAGAGGCTTATAAATAGAAGGCACTCTATTTATATCCCTTCATGAAAGGTGGTTATGGGAGGCTTCGTTCAACAGCTGCTTGCACCCCCCATAAAATGGATTAACCATCTCCTTCAGTGTATGATTAAATCGAATCACTGAACTCTGAAGTGAGATTTATCTGACTTAAAAAAATGTAATACCCGGTGCTTTGGAAGAGCTATATGAAAATAAACTGGAGCCTTACACTGTTGCTCATAAATGCCAAAGGATGTAGTTACAATGTAAATAGCACACAAGAGAGAAACCTACTTTGTTCTTGGTTTTTTTTCTGGGTAATTGGGAAGGCTATAGAGTACTCTTAAGAATCTTGAAACTAGAAACTCAAAAACTTCTTGGATGTTAGTGTGTACACAGTTACCTTCATTTGCTTCAGAGATTTTCATGCTGATAGTTGATGTATTTGCCACCCAGGTGGTAGATGTCTGTATCTGCTGAAGTTTCTGGATTAACTGCTCTCTTGATAGCAGTTTAGTGGCTCCTTTTAGCCAGAATATTTGGATATACAGTTCTAGTGTTTACTGAGAGCATGGGGCTGTAGTATTGAAAACTATTCCAAGAATCAATAAGTAGTCATGATTGTGCAAAGACCTTCTGCTGAAGCAGAAAAATGTATTCTAATAACACCCAGCTCTTTTCCCAGACAGCTCTGAGCAACCTTAACCACTTAGTCTGCACAGGAATTCTCTCTCTCCTTTTGTTGTATCTGATATTTCAGCATACTACAGGTAGCAGCCATCCTCTTCTCCGTAAATTGCAGTTCATTGTCCTTGTTGGTTTGGTAGCTGCTGCTTCTGGCAGCAAAACAGTCTCCCTTCTGTCTCTGAAAACTGAGAGGGTGGGTAACACCATGGACAAATCCATTGGCAACAACAGTGCACTGTCATTCTTTGTTGCTTTTTACTGTGGATCTGGTTTGGATTTATTACTGAGATAGGTCAAATCTGGACCCAATATTCCCAGTTTGGTTTGATTGCTTGGTTGTGAAGGAGAGACAAATGGTACAATGCCACATGATTTTGTTTCTCATATCCTCCAGTTTTCACATTTTTTCGTTTTCTCATTTTATTAAATAATTTCCTTGATGTTTCTTTGAAGCACAGCATGTTTTAAGGTTTCTGTAGTTTATAGTTTGAGATACTAGCAGATAAGAAGTTTGGCAACAAAAATTCATATGGAATTTCCTTTCAGATTCTCTTTATGTGTAAGACAATCACACAGTATGGTAAGACAGGAACAAAACAGTACTACTGTATATGAAGCAACTGATGCTAACATGATTTTTTTTTTTCAACTCACTCCTTAGTTGCATAGTGTTGTACAAAATAGCTCCTTCATTTCATCCTGAGGTTTTGTTCCTGCTGGAATAAACTTGTTCCTTTTCTGGCCCAAGTATTAGTCATTAGATTAGAACAGAGTCTGTGTTAGGCAGGAGAAAAAGGAAAAATCTGCAATTGAATTAGTCCCAGAGCTCTCCTCAGAGAGAAAAAAGGCAACATTTCAGTTCATTGCTCATGGCATAAGAAGGAGACAAATCTTGTCTGCAGATGTTTTTTCAGCATTCTGGGCCACACCTGGTGGGAGAGTTACACTATGCTTGGCTATTAAGCTCTATGCAAGAGGGGGAAAACTCCACCCAGGCCACTGGAGGAAGGAAAGCCTGAGCTCTGAGCAGTGCTGTGTAGCTGTAGCCACATTCCACAGGTGCCCTATCACTGCTAACAGACAGGGAGAGCAATGTGCTGCCCATTTAGAAGAGTGTGCGTAGCTGCTGCCTCCTCCCAACGCAGCACTATGAAAATGAGTCCCTCACTAGGGTCCTTTCATGAGTGTTTAGTGTCATGGGAAAATTAAAGAGAAGAAAAAGTAATTGGATTATTTTTAGTTTTAATTGTGTGGAAGCAACTTGTCATGAAAGATAACCATGGACTCACAAAAATATCTTAATTTTGTGGTTGTTTTACTGTTGCATGTTGGTCACACATTAATAATGAACCAGTAGATTGTGAACCTCATTTTCAAGGCAGTTTCTGGCTGGTCCCTGTTGTGAGAATTCCTGTGGAATGAGCTGCTCTCCAGGAGCTGTGTATTTAAGGGGACTGAAAATCATAATTGTTGACCTCTGTTCCCAGTCCTTAATGTGTGGCCTTGTATGAGACTTAACCTCTGCATTTCAGCCTCGAATTCTTTTTGATGAGCATAAAAATGAGATTTTCTCTGGGTATGAGAGTGCATCTGGAGACTGGAATGCAAAAGTACTGCTAAAATGCCAAGTGACTTTATTGATAAATATGCCAAGTATGCTAATGCCTAATTATTTTTGCAATCGTTTATTTATTAATGACAGATAACTAAGCTGTGCTCACCTGTTAAATGCCTGCAGCATATAAATGCTTAGTAGTCCTTCTGGTGTTGAGCACAGCCTGGCTGTATGAAAGCTTTGGAGAAGTATTGCTGCTGACTCCCTAAAACTCATTGATGAGGTGAAAGTCTACTATTCCATCTTGAATATTTGTTGTTGTTTCTAGTAGAAGAAAGTAATTTAGTGCTGAGCCTGGGACAACTGAACAAAACTAGTCAGCTTTATTCCTCCTGGATTAAAATTAGGTCATTTTGCCTTAAATTAGGGAGTGTTGGAGTGACATTGAGGATATACACATCCAAAGTACTCTGTTGTTTATTGTGGGCATAATAGGATTTGTGCATTGCAGTGTCAGCCCCTGTAGTATATAAAGGTGGAATATTAATATTGGGAGTGTAGAATATTATTCTAGACCCTAAAGTGTAACTTTAGAAAGAGAGCAGATTACATGTATTGGAAACAACAATTTAAGAGGTAAAGCACACTCAGCTAAACTTCCAGGCTAAATTCAGAACTGGTATGTCTGGCTGAATGTGATTAAAGGAGGAAATCTAGTTTTGACCAGAGATTTTATTTCTCTGAGCAGACGTTTAAAACAGGAAGACATGTAGAAATAGATGCAAAATGTCTGTGCTGCAGCCTGACAAGTGGCAATACCATGTGTAATCTATTATAAGATGAATGGCATGTTGAGAAATGATTCAAGCTGGCTAATTTACAGAGCTCTAATTCTGCAGCAATGTCCTGGAGAATACCAGAGCAAACAGCAAGTCCCATGTTAGAATGCTGTAGTGTGTGTGCATGCGTGTTCATATTTAGTTGTCATATTACAACAGGAATAATGATTGAGATTCAAGACATTTCCTGGGACTCAGAGATCAGCTGGGATCAGCTGAAGCTGAGCCAGGTGCCATCAGCTCTCACCAGACAGTCATTAATCCCCAGGCAATGCCTTGCCCTTCAGTCACTACTCCTTAGCTGAAAGTTTTCTTGTTAAGGTTTCAACTGTGTCTTAAGATCTTGTTAATAATTAGTTTTCCATAGGAAGTAATGGCTTGCAATGAAATATAACATTTGATCCCTGTGTTTTCAGCACTTAATGACCTCTCTACTATAAATAACTTGTGAAGTTGAGGGTTTGTGTTAACTCTAAAGAATTTAGCCCCATACTGGGGCATTCAGTAAGAGTTTTGTATCTTCAGGCAGTGAGTTTGTTAGGAGTTCAGTTGATTTCCATACCAGGTGTCTTATATATCTCCTTTCCACATTTGCTTTTCCTGTATTTATAGCATTTCCATGCAACAGCTCTTATCTGTTGCACTGAATGTGTTTGGAGGATTTTTGGGCGCCTGTTTCCATGTTCACATAGTCAGGTTTCTGTGGAATACCTCGAGTGGGTTAATAGGGAAAAGCACAGGAAATGTTAGAGGAAGGTGCATCCGGGGAGGGTATTTGGCCATCCCTTTTAGGAAGTGACAATCTAGTTTCTCTGTCATGTCAGTCAGCTTAAATCCACTTGATGCAACCAGTTTCCTCCAATTCATGGTTGTGTAAGTAGAGCACTGATAGGTGTTTCTTTTCTAAGTTTCAAAGTCCCCTTCTAGGGGAAAAAAAAAAAAAAAAGTTGTTCTAATTCCACCATTTCCTGCAATTGTTGTACCTTAAGCTGAAGAAGATATGTGCATAGCTGAGAAAAGGCAGGATCCTGAAACTCTTAATTGCCTTTGTTACCTGATTTGTTGCCAGAGGGAGCGGGTATGTGATAAGCTGTGACATCTTCATTGATGATGGAATTTTACTGGAGTATAGGATAATGGACAGCCAGCTGAGCAGCAAGAATTTAAATATCTCTCCCTTCATGGAAAGAAGAATTGTATTGCCATTCTCCTGCAAACCCACTCTGTTATTTTTGACAATTGCACAGTAGGATTAAAGTTTGTCAGATGGGTGTCTGGTGTTCAGCCATTCCTTAGCCTGCTTTTGCTTAGCAACTTGAAAACACTGCTGAACTGTTGGTAGCTTCTGTGTGTGTCCAAAGCATGGTGCAAGAGGGATATCTGTTATCTTACTGCAGGGAATAAAACACAGCTCAAATCCTTTCAGCTTCACACTACTGAAAATAGCAAACAGGCAACAATTCTGTTTCACCTTGGAGAAGGTATCTCGAGGTAACTATTCTGCTAATGTAAAGCATTGTTTGGAATTGAGTGAAATTAGAGTTATTTGAGTGTGTAAATTTAAGGCAGAAATTTAAAGACAATTTCTGGATTGCAGTGCCAAATTTAGCCCAGAGTTCACAGATCAGATTTTTTGAAAAAAAAACCCCAATAGGTCTATAGTCAGGAGTAGGAAAAAATCCCCTCTCCTGTCTGTGTAGACTGGGGAAAACCAGGCCTTTCTTAGAGTACCAGAGGTGAGAGGCCTATCCAAGCTAGATAACTAAAATATTTCAAGTCTGCTTTGGGTAAATGCTCAGAAGTTCTATTGTTTTGGGTTTTTTCCCTCCAAAATTTCAATCAATAGAGTCTGCAAAAGAAAATGGCACAAATTTCTTAATGAAAATCTGACAGTTCATCCAAGCTTCTTGGCAGTGATGCGCAAGCATTTCCATGTGGTTGAATGCCAGAGCCTTTGGAAAGGGTTGAACCCACAGAATGACCAGTTTACCTCTCAGTGAGTGACCCTGAGGGATGTCAGTAGAGAAGAGCTCTTAGCTCAAGACTGACATTCTAGTTTGTTTTGCATTTCTCTGCCTAGCCAAGCCCTTAAATGAGATTGTTTTGATGTGTGGGAATCAAGGTATGGATCTCGTTAGGGTTTGCACACTGTCAAGTCCCTGAGATTGTTGCTGGTGTTTTTCTGTGCAAAGTTTTTGAAATACAAGGAATCAGAGCTAATCTGCAGTGGCAGAATTCCAGGTTTCCGCTTTCACATCTCAGTTGAAGTTAGGGAGGGGAGTGAAAAGTTACACAAAGACAAAGCTAAAAATAAGTAAAATAACTGTAAGCGTTCCTAAGGATTTAGGATCCTCACTCTGGGACAGAAATCATTGTTATATCCTAGCAGTTTGTTTATTTTTTACTGTTTGTGTGGATTTTTTTTTTTAATTTTCCCTTTAGAAATCTTCAAGGTAATGAAGAATTACTCTGGAGGTTTTTGGCATTCTTCTCACTTTGTTTTCCTTTGGAAAACAGTCTGCTTTATCTAATCAACTTTTAAAATTAACATCTAGTGACTTTTTTAAGGGTTACTTGTTTTATAGTTCAAAACCATGGTTTATTTGTGGACTAAGATTTTTTTTTTTTTTTTACTTTGAGAAATATGTAAGGGAATTTCTCTCTCTTCTTATCTAGATGAGCCAGTAGGGAGCAGTATCTTTCTTGGCATTGGTTTTCTATTCTCAGCACTTGCTGGGTGCACTGCAGCTCCCTTTCTGTTTGTGGGACTGCAAACACTTGGAAGCAGATATCCTCACAAATAAAATGCCATTATGCAAAGCAAATTCCAGCTTGGCACATCAGCAGAACAGGTGGAGATTCAAAACAGAACAATTTTTTTGAGAAGTTGACGTGGCATTATTTTTATTATTAAGTTTGCTCCCACCCAGCTACCTGTAGGAAGTGAGGATTTTATGGTGCTAATTGTGAAGTCTGATCCCATGGGATTCCTTGATTAAAACCCTTGCAGGTGTAGAGGCTTGCAGGAATGAAGCATAAATGCAAAGATGCTGCTGGTAATTTCTGTGAGATCTGAAGCACGTTTCTCTTTTTAATCTTTGTTAAAGGATTAATAAATGAAAAAGGATTTACTCATTGTTAAAGGAGGACAATGGAGAGAAGAAATGAATTTGTAAGCAGAGTTTGCAAACAAAATAAGTTAATATTTTAACTTGAGTTTGTTTTTTCTTCTTCTTTTTCTCTTAATAGGTTCATTCCTTCACCAGTATTAGGATAATGAAAATTTGAGATTTGGTGTTTTCTCCCGCTGATATTGCATTAACTTATTACTTGAACAAAAAACAATACTTTAAAAATAATAGTTAGAGAAAACTAAAATTCCTCACTCCCAGTTTGCTTACTTTTTGTCTCTGACAACACTTTCATATATTCTGCCTTAACCTTTTCAATACCAGGTAATCTTAACCATTTCATGCTGTCAGTTTTGAAGCTCTATGATATTGTAGCATATCAGTGAGAGAGTATTTCTTAATTTTTGCTTGAAAAATAAGTGCATGATAAAGTCACATAGGGAAAGTGCAGCAACTGAGGAATCTTTAATCCAGTTTTGCATAAAAATAACCATTTTCTGTGTTAAAGCACCTGGGTTTGAAAGATGTGAAGTAAAGGGTTCAAATTTAGATCTTTAGATTGCATGTTTTATTTAGTTTGTAACTGATGAGTGTGCAAGTGATTTCCCTCTCGCCTCTGCCTGTGGTACTTCATTTTGTACTCCTGCATCCCTTTGTCTCTTTCTTCCTATTTGTCTGTGGTTCTTTCATTTACTTTTCCTTGTTGATCACTTCCTATTTGTCTTGGCCTGCATTTCTCTTTGCTTGTTTATTTTCATTCTCATCTCTTATTGTATTTCTGTTATACCTTTTTCAGTATTCTTTTTTGCCTGTCATTCCCCCCCTTATTCTCTTATTTTAATGACAACTTTCAAATCCCATGTTTGATTATTCCTTTCTGTGAAGAAGTTACAGTGGGGAGCAAAGGCAATTCTTTTACTTTCCCAAAACTACAGGTAACTATCCCAAAGGAAAAAATTTTGTTTGGCTTCTTTGTTCAAGAAGGTGGCAATCAGGGGAAGTAGGAAAAAAGATGCTGATGGCAAATTCTGAGAATTTGTAGGAAAGGGAATTTTATAGTGCTATTTTCATTTTGCTTTTGTGCTCCCCCCTCTACTTTTTCCTGCCTTACCAGCATTTCCACCGTGCTGGTGAGATCACTGCCTGTAAAACAGCAGACAGGGAGGAGCAGAGCAGGCACTAGTGCTGGCTCAGGCCAAATGAAATCCTGATCAGATGTTCTCCTGAACAGCCACTTGATCGGCTGCAGTGCAGAACTGTTGGTACATGAATCAACTGCCTCCCTGAGTCCAGAATAAACACCAAAGGAAGACCTTGGTGAACTCTTACAGTTGAATTTCAGCTGGTTCCCAGGGAGCTGGGGAAAAGCTCTGACACTGCAGCTTCTTCTTGGATACTTTTCCTAAGAGATCTATTCTTCCACAGAAGCAGAAGGGCCATGATGTCAAGACAGGAGAGCAGGACTGGGAAATTATTTCCCTGAATTTGGAGCTTCTTGGCTGTGTGAATGTAGCCTTACGTTTATTTAATAGTGTCCTAGAAAACAATACCTCCAGGCTCCTTAAACTGCTGTAGGCCTGGTCTTAAGCCAAATCTTTAATTACCTTCCTGTCTTTTGATTGTTGACTCTGCTCTGTAACAACAAAACAGAGCCTCTATTTTGGATTTGATAGTGCTGGTTAGATCATGACCTTGCTACTTAAATACTGATTCTTCTACTGTTTCAAAACCAAGTAATCCTTAGAAATATAGGTTAATAAAGGCAGCACCCTTTTCATATTAATCCCTCTGCAGATGTCAAAATACAGAGCAAACTTTTCATGTGAATAGTGTCCAAACTTGGTATTTTATGTTTTCATTCAAGTAAAAGCCAAGGCTTAGTCCTCTGATTTACAAGGATGCAGTCTTTCTTCCACAGATTGTCAGTAGAATTAAATCTTGAAATGCTTAGGTAAGATGATGTTTCCTGCTTGCAATTTGGTATTTTAACTTTCTCACTGCTATTTTTCTTGGTACCAAGTAGCTGACCTTTGCCACTTGTCGTAAAGGACACCTTCCTAGTTTGGCACCATTTTTGGCAATTGCATTGCATGTACCCTATGCTAACTTAAATGGTAGTTCCACACTTAGTTCCAGAGATTTAATTACAGATTAAATTCATCACAATGCTGCTTCCCAGTTGGTAAAAATGGATATCTAGTATATTAATTGGAAATCTAGAGCTTTTTTGATGATATGGTTATCAATATGGATAATGAAAATATCAGAGGCAGTTAGCTACGTGAAGAGGTTCTTACTGAGGTAAGATATGGCAGAAGCAGCAGCTTACAAATAAATCACAGTGATGATGGGTGAGCTGACAGAGCTGTTGAGATTGTTGAAATTGAAAATTGTAGAGGACTTGGACAAGGGAGTAAGTGTAGGGCAAATGGGTATGGTTTTCACCTGCCAGAGCAGAAATGAGTCTCTGTAACTTCAGAGGGATATTATTGTGAGGTGAAACAGTGGAGGAATAAATGAAGGGCATTGGAAAGGGATCACCAGAGTGAGAAGGATTAAAATTTCCAGTATGAACAACAAAGTGAAATACACATGGGGCTAACTACTTGGTAGCCCTGAAACTGTGATGTTTGTGAACATAGTGAACATACAGTCACAGCACATCATTCTGGAATCACTCCATTCTGCTCCTAAAAGCATACCCCAGTTTTGTCTTTTCTTGATTCTCTGGATAAATTGGATAGATTTGTTCCATAATGAAATGAAATGGGCCCTGATAAGCTCATGGCCTATCTTAGGCCTGATCTTTGCACACAGACTGTGCTGAGACCTTTGAAATGTCAGTAGAGCTCTTGTAGAGAAAAATTAACAGAAACATTTTACAATAGTAGGAAGGAATTATAAGATTCCTATTAGCAAACACAGATGAATTATTGTTACTATTGCTTTGAAAGACAATTTAAACAGAACTAAGTGCCAGATGTCCACCCAAAAGAAGGAGGTTTTTAAAATAAAAAGCAGTTGCCATCTTCTGAAATATTTATTCACTCCTCATTATGCGTCTGAAATGGCATTTAGATGTAACAAAGGACAACATTTCCAAATTTAATGGAATTTAAACTTATTTGTATCATTTGAACAGTTGTCTGGGTTTCTAGAATATAATAATAGTTCCTTAAACTGAAAGAACAAAAATTAAAGTGCATAACTAATTGTAGAATTAAATAGTGTTTGTGGTGCCTTATGAGCTATAAAAATCAGATGAAGCATAACAGATTTTAATCTAAAATGATATAAATAAAATTACAAGTGATAGTCCCAATTTAAGTAATGAAAAAATATAAGTACTTGTATTACAAAATCAGAAGATTTCTGTGCCTAGAATAGTTGTGTTATTTGCTCATGCAAGGGAAAATCCTGAGCTAATATTGTAACATATTTTTTAAAAATATCTTTAGCTTTACTCAGAAGCAGAAAATGTCTTTGCCCTACCAGCTTGGTGTCTGTACAATGTAAAATCAATTGACCCCAAGCTGGTCTCAGACAAAAGCCTGGACTATTGCTATTTCAAGTAGCCTATTCACCACTCTAGTGACAGAGACACATAATACAGAATCAGTTTTTCCTAAAGAGAATAATTTGATATCCCAGATGATACAAAAGCATGTTCCTTTAAATTTTGTTTAGGTATACAAGTGAAAACAGAAAAGAAGGGCGGTGAGTTTTGTTTCAAATGAAAGGAGCACATAGGTCTTGTTTTAGCTGGCAGAGCTGATTGTGCCTAAATGGGAGGCCCACTGACCGTCTGCAGTTATGTATAGGCACAGGGAGCTCCTTGAGTGAAAATGGCTTTTTTTAACTCCAGGAACACAAATTTTTAGGAGCTTTTTAATTGTGGTTAGTGAACAGCCAAAATAAGACTGGTTTGTGTTTCATGACCAATTATATATTTTGTTATATTCCTGCAATTCTTCTGTGGCACAATATTTGGTGGTGAATTTGTCATAGGCAGAGTTGTGGCTATACACCTCTGGATAAAAAATCATGTTCAAATCATTTTTCAGTGCTGATCAGGTTATAAAGATGTCACATGCAAGGCCCTTAGGATTAAAGCCATATTTTTTCTCGTGTGATAGCAATGCATGTATGTAGTTGGCAGGGACATTAGGAAATTAATATGCAGTGATTCTTTGGCAAGAGACAGAAAATCTGTGTTGTTTAGTATTGCTTGCTCTTGGAGGTCTCTACTGATTTCTTAGGATTCAATCCTATTCTGCTGCTCCTAAGTGGGAGGAGAGACTATAACCTGAAATCTCAGCTGAAAGGTTTGAAATGAGGTGTATTTGGACATGGAAGCAAGGCTTAGGAAAAATCTGAAGTAAAGGCATAAGGAAAGATTAATTTTTGTGAATGGAATGTGATTTATCTGACAGATGTGAGACAGAATAGACCTTTTAAAATATCCCTAAATCTGTTGGAACTGGACATGAGGAGTCACACCCAATTTCTGCTGACAGGTACATGATGCAGTGTAACAGTGGATCAGAATGGTTCAGGCTTGTTGCTGTGGCAGTCTATCTTTCCCCTTTGCAAAGGCAGTGAAAGCAACATTTCAGTTCAGAAAGCTCCTATTTCAGTTGAGCCATTGTATTTCAAAGAAGGGGTCTAATATATCAGGTTTTCCTGTTGTTTCTCTGGTTTTGGGAGAAGGGAGTGGTGGGGGAGGAAAATGTTTTGTGCTCTGTTCAAGGACAGACTTGATGTCCAGCAGTTGCACCAGTAAAACTTCGAGCTAATTTTGCAGTTTAACTACAAATCATTGTGTTGATACCACCCCCACATGAGACAAAAATATCTAATGTGAAATCCCACAGAGCTTAATACTAACATTTTAAGCCTCCTTAATATATTTTTGTTTTCTTGTGGACACCTTGTAGGATTTAATACACAAGGGCAGGTAAAAAAATATTGAAAAATATTCACTATCAAAATGAAAAGCAGCTTTAAATAAATTTCTTCAGAATGATAGGAGATTAAAAATGTGATTCATCTCTATGGACCTGTATACTTTTCTTATGATTACAGAAGATTTTAAGGTGAAGGTCATTGACATGCTGAGACCTTAGACCAGGCTTTCTGGGATTACAGAAAGCCAAAGATTCACAACTATTTCATGTGTGGTGCTTGCAAAATATTATTTTAGTTTGTTTTAAGAGTGTAAGTGAACTTTTGTTTTACCTCTGCATGCTGCTTAGAATGTATTTGATACAGAAGTCACCTTAGCCACCACACTCATTGCTCCCAAATTGCCTTACTGATAATCTGGAGTATTGGTTCCCCATGTGTTATTAAGCTCAGTAAACCAAGGCTTGAAGGCCTTGTATCTTAAAATAGGAGTCTTGGAATTTTACTGGTGTAAAACATCATGTACATTCTGTTGGTAAATATGTTTTTGAAAACTGGAGCTGCTTCTGTCATCAGAGAAATCAGTCCTCTTCATTTACCTGGGAAAACCCTTCCTCCATGAGCTGCATTTTGCTCCCACAGATTTTGGATTTCCCATCCTTTAGATTGTCAGTCAGGATTTTAGGTCAAATATTTTGTATTTTCAAACCATGCAATACCATTACTAACTTTTAGATGGGTTTAAAAATTTACTTAAGGGTTCAGTTTTATGGTGTCTGCTATTTTTTAGCCCACAAAGAGAGACCACCAAAGCTTAAACTAGAAAAATATATGCAGGGGTTTCTCTTTTCCTGTTAGTCTAAATCTTCCTCTCCCTTCATGTAGCTGTTGAAAGTAATATTCTCTAAACTAAACTATACATGTTGGTAATGATCAGATAAATGTACTACTATCCATTAACAAATTTCAGCTCTAAATTAGCTGGTTTCTAACCATCATCTAATTAATGGAGAATCTCCCAACTTAGTTCTTAAGATGCATTAGGAATAGTTTGTGAACAACTATATAATATTCAGGATTGTTTGCATGAGACAAGGCTTGGTGACTTGATGAATCTCTTTTTGCTCTCTTCCCCATCTTGCTAAATGCAGAGCTTTAGACTTGGATCTTGCAGGCTTCTTATCAATAATATTAGATTCATGATTGCAGATGGATAGGCTGTATCAATTTAAATCAATGGTGTGTTGGCATGGTCAGTCACTGGAAAGGATCTTTTTTCCAGCTTTGCTTTCAGTTTGTATCTCTGTTGTATTTTTCATGTTTGTATTGGCTAGAAACCAAATATGGATGTGGCATGAGTCTGACAGTCCAAAAGTAGTTTCTGGAAAACCTAATTAGAGAATTGGAAAACTGTTGCTTGGTATCATTGCAAGTTGAAAGGTTAAATGAAATTTGAAGAATCTCAGTCTCCAGTAGTGAAGCTGTTATGGAAATTAGAGACAAAATCAGGAGTACAGTGTGATAATTCTCAAAGGGACATATAAAACCCAGCATTAAACCATTAACTAATATAATACTAAAGAGAACACTGAAGTATTCACTAATATCTACTTCTATTTCCTGAACCTTGAAGTTGTTCATAATACAGTAAAAGATCATGCTAGAGGAGTGGTTTACAGAAAAAGGCAAAGTCTTGCTTAGATTTGATAACATTTGAAAGTGGTGCAGAGTATTTCTTTACATAAAGTATAATTTCCTTGTAAACATGGAAGAAACTGGATTATTTATTAATGTAAACAAATACACATGGGGCTAATTCAAAGCCCAACATGTCAGTTAAAAAAATTTCTACAGATTTAACTGTGCTGTAGGTCAGGCCAGTGGATTCCCCCAGTGCACAGTACAAATGGGACTCTTTATATGTATGGCCAAACAGTGTGTTTGGAATGCTTCCAGCAGACCTTGGCTTTGATTTGACTTTAATTTATTTCAGCTTGTTAAGCCACTACTATATGATTTAAACAAATATTATTTTAATGGATGCTGATAAAAAGAGATGGACTTCATGACATGAAGTTCAATTTTGGAGCCTGACTGCTTAAATACCTCAGTTTTGCCAGCATATAAATAAGTTTTCATTAACAAAAAACCCAATGGATAGCTTGTAAACATCTAAAAAGCCTCGCAGTGTGTGTTGGAAGAAAAAAAAATCATTTCAGTTTTAAGTTTGAACTCTGTTGAGTGACTTTCACATGATTGTTTCATCTAGAAACCTCTTGGGAAAGTTTATCTTTTGTATTTCTTGAGTGTTGCATTTCAATTGCAGTTTAGATCTACATAGAATTAATGGAAACAAACTTTAGAGTAGTTCATGTGAAGGAAGAAGGTTACACTTTAAACACATAAACAGAGAATTAACTAACATCCACCAGACTTAATTAGCAGTCCACCAGTCTCACCAAAAGCCTAGGTAGCCAAAAAATTTTAAATTAGTTTTTAGAAATTATGGTGGTTTTATTTTTTAAAACCTTTTAGAGTTTTTCCAGGAGTGGGTATGGTAACAAGAGAAATGTTTTCTATAGGGTGCAGCTTGAATTGAAGGGATTCTCCCAGTTTTCTATGCAATTTGTTGCAATGTTGAATTCTTCTCATAAAGAGGTTTTTTCTTAAGCATGTATGGATTTCTTCCTGAAGGTACTTGTGTCTGTTTCCTCTTGTCCTGTCCATTATCCTCGTGAAGAGAGCCTCTACCTTCTCCATAAAACCTTTGAAATATCACAACTTTGATCAGAGCTTCCAAACCTTCACTTTTGGCTGAGCAAGCCCCTTTCCTTCAGCCTCTCCCCATGCCTCCAGTTCCCAAACCATCTCTTTGGCTTGGTGGCCCTCTGTGGCGCTCTGCAGGTTGCCAGTGCCTCTCAGAGTGGGGTAATTCCAAGGAGAACCAGTGTTCTGGGTGTGGAAGAGTGAACTCATGACATCCCTTGATCTGCTGAACACTTTAAGCTTTACACTTATTTTTGCTAAAGATTGTGCTTTTCTTGTTAAGCGAGTCTCCAGCCTGCTCTGCTTTGTCTTCCTAAGGAGGCTCTTGTCTCTGCTCTACCTCTCCTTCTAGCTCAGTGTCACACCCAGATTTGCAGTGGGTGCTTCCAATTCCATCATTTATACAGATATTGAAAGCCATGTGCATTTGCTTTGGATATCTAGCTGGACGTGGCAATCTTCTGAGCATTAAAAAATGCACCTACTTTGTACAGGTTTACAGCATTTCTAAATCAAAGGTGGCTGTGACATGTGAAATATAAATGTACAAAGGCATATTTACCACCCATCTGGCAGCTGTTTCCTAGACAATAACTTACATAAGATTGATGCTTTTCAGAACATTTGGAATTCTCTAGAGACCTGTAGTAAAAGCCTACTCTGTACTTTGAAGCAATATGTGTCTGCCAGGATATTTTATTCACACACTTATTTTTTTGATTCAGTCATTTCTGAGGGACGTAGACAAGAACAGTCATTAAAGTGTCAGAGAAAGAAGACATTAATTCATTTGCATGCTTCATGGCACAACATATTTGGTATCTCAGCTCTTAGTAAGTTGTTTCAGCACAGAATGGACCAACTTGTTCAGTATTTAATTGTATACCATATTGAATAGTTGTGTTATTTTGTATTGCTCCTAAAGTATATTTCAGGGATCTTATGAAAACAGCATGATATTGTGACAGCCTGATGTTGAAAATGGGCTTCTATCAAAGTTCTTTGGCTAATTTTGAGGGGGGAAACAAAAGAATTTGGATTAGAGAACTTGAAATCTTTGTCTAGATTTTAGGTTTGTGGACTCGGTCTTCATAAGTGGAAAGAAGCTTCTCTTGAATAGAGAAGTTTCAATGACAAATTATAAAGAAACTTTAAAGTTAAAAAAGAAAAAGGAAAATGGCTTCCAAGTAACATGCCCAGGGGCCTTATTTTTAATAAGGTTATTAAAGGCTTGGCCATGAGAGTTATTCTATAACTGCCATCTGTCTCTTTCTTCTCTCTTTTCTCTCTCAAATGTTTCTCATGTGTTTATTCCCCATTCCAGGTGAAATCTCTGTGGAAGTAACTGTTCATTCTCTTCCCAATTAATTCACTAGGAAATCCTAGCTTGGCTTTGGGGTGGAACTTTGTTCTCCTTGTGTGGCAGCTGAGCACAGATGATTACTGGGATGAGTTTCAAATGACAGAAGCATGTCACTTGCTTTTTGATCTTTAGTTTAAAGACCAGCTGGAGAAAATATAATTGTCTAATCTTTTTTTTCTAAGAACAAACCCATTAAAAGTACGAATTAACATGCACAAGGGTAAAACTGCTAATGCAGTAACCGACCATGGTTTTATGAAGCTGGACAAACATCCTGCCTGTATCTTAGGAAGAATATTTTTTTACTTTTCTGTTTAGATAATTTATTACAATCAGTCGTGTTGGAGGGTGCCTGAACTTGCTTCCTTTTTCCTTTGCAGCTTCCTTATTTTAGCTCAAATGGCACTTTGCTTTAAATCACATAACATGGTAGAAGGTCTGTTATTTGACCTGGGACTAGGGTCACACAACCAATCTTGGCTAATCTAAAATTAAATGTAAACAATTCTAAAATATATTTAATTTATCTACTTAAACTTGGAAGCTGCTAAGTAGAACAGTACTTTATTATTGCACAATAAAACACAATTAGAATAATAGCTGTTAATGTTTGAAGCTTTTTTTAAATTGAATACAGCAAAGCTTTAATTCCACAATACTATTATTGCAGCTGGTTCTCTGTTTGTTGAGGGCTTGAGGAGACACTTCCTATTTTGTTTGATTTATAGCCTTATAACATCACAAATAAGAATTTTCAACTGCACAATGGATGTAAAAGACAAAATGATTTTTAAAAGTGATCATGTTTTACAAATTGTTACTTCTACTCCATAGTCAAATATTTCCTACTACTGGAGAGCTCCCCTCCCACCCCCACCTTCCTTAACCATGATAATTGGATTTCCAGTTAGATTTCAAATTATTACACCAATAGGATAATTTTTATTATGAAATTTGTTCTTTAGAAAAGTTGAAGTTAAAAAGAAATAGCTATAGACTGTGGTTTTAGAGACACAAGCTATAAAAATTTAGTTATCCAGAATAAATTGTTTATTTGAGACTCTGTTTTTTTATATGGTTCAAATCTGTAGCTGCAGCAGTTTGAACAGTTCCAGGATAAATTGCCATTAAAGGATAAGAAAGTCTAGGAAATGTTAAATACTCCATGGGAGCACTTGGATTCTTTAAGAGAACATATCCCAGGTTGCTGTGAATTAATTCTGCTTCCTTGGTGAAACCTCATGAGTTCAGTACTGTGTTCACTTTTGTTCCAGAATATTTCCAAATATATTTGATACTGGACAGGTATTCAGGCACATTCTCACTGTATCATGTGTCCTAAGAACATCTGTGGTTGTTTTTCTCCTAATCTGACATGGGATTAATTCACATTCAGATCTTTCTTTGATGGATGTGTGTGGTGAGCAAGATGGTTTAAGATTTTACTTGGTTACTGTAATTCATTTGGGACAGACAGAAAAGAGACAAAGACCTTTTCACTCAGAAAAACAAATTAGCAATACTAAAAAAAAAAATGGGGAAATTATGTGAAAAGATGTGGAGCTCTGGTTAGAGTTTTTAAGTATTCTACCTTAAAACTAGGAGAATTTCAAGCCCTTTTGTCCACATTTTGTATTGCTATAGAATCCAGACCAATTTAGGCTATCATCACAGCCCCAAACTGATATGAAACACTTTTTCTACAGTTTAGTGTCACTCTTTGCTCGTGCTGTTTAATACAGCACTTTTCTGAGAGACTCATAAAAAAGCCCAAACTAAACTCTTGTTGTTTGGGAGGCTGCCTGTGCCAGAAATGGTGTTTTCCCTAAAATAATCTTCATGTGACTGTGATTCACAGAAATTTCTGCTTTAGGAAAAAAAAGCTGTTAAAGGTCACAAACCACTCACCTTCACTTGTTAGCTGTGCTGTGTGGAGGGAGTAAGTGGTGACTGGTCAGGGTGTTCTCCTTGCTTGCAGGAGGTTTAAAGGGAAATCTGTGCATTCAGTGTAACTGGATGACCTCAGCCTCACAGCCTGACATGGGCGAAGCTTTCATAACCTTCACTCACTTATTGCATAAGCTGAGATGGGGAGGGGCACTTGTAGCAGGGCCAAGGCATCAAGACACTATCTCTGTTTCCAGGGGAAAAAAAAAAGAAAATCTATATTCTATATCCTCATTATCCCTTTTGTCACTGTTTTTATCTGTTTCATTACAGGTTTCCCGAAGGAGTTCAGATGAAAGTCAACATATGTGTGTGTGTTCCCATGCGTGTGTTCTCCAAGTATTTCTCTTTTATTTGCTGTGGTTTAGAGTAAAATAAACCTCAGAGCAAAATGGTGAAAGCTTGGACAGCAGATTTGAGTGCCTCTTGAGTTCCACAAACTGCTATTGTGAATTATAATTATGAAAAAAGACTGCTTTATGTCATTTGAAAATAATAGACTATTTCTGCACTAAGTATGATTTTTTTAACAGCCTAAACCTCAGATTTTAAAATGGGTGGGATTTAAACACCCAGATTAAAACTGGATTTTTCTGGTTAGCTTTTACACCTAGAATATTTGCATGACAGTGCTTACCTTTTGTTTATAGGTTAAAATAAGCTGCAGATTATCTTTTTATAGAAAATCAATACATTTAGAACAAAAAACCAAAAGAAAATGTTTCGGGTTCCGTTTTAGAAAAAAATCTCAAGTTTTAAAGTACAGAATTTTCCAAGCCACCAGAAATATTTACTGTAGAGTACTTAAAAGAGATGGTACATTTGGTTTTATTAAGAGCTTCAAGAAACGTTAATTTTATAGCTGATAGTCAGTTACTTGGATTTTTAAGTTTATGATAGGCACAACATTATAAGAAGAACATTGCTTTGTGTTGAAGATTATAAAAACTGAATTTTCATTTGGCTAAAACTCATAATACTGCACCTGCAGAAAAGAACATGAATCTGTGTTTGTTCTTGCAGACAAAGGGTGGTTGGGCAATTCAGCATCTGTTCATTAAATATGTGCTCTTGTGCCTGAAGGCAAGTACAAAACCAGGAGTTCTGCTTCATATGACCTGTTCCACTCTAGAAACCTCATCTGTATTGCTCAGTCTTGCAACACTGGCTACAGTCTTTTGTGAATTGAGATTTTTGGAACAAATTGAACTAGGAAGATTAAAAAGTCTTCAGCGTGTGAGACACATGATGAAAAGTCTTTGAGAAAAGTATGAACACAGTCAAAGTAATCCAAGAAGTCTTTTCAGTCAGGACACAACCTTTTGCTTACCAAGTTTTATTTTATTACATTCCCTATTAGCTGAAATTAGCGAAATTAGCTAAAACTCAGATGGCTGTTAGAAACAGAAATAAATGCACTTGATTTTAAAATAGATTTATTAATCTGTTCCTCAAGATTGCCTAGAAACTCCTTGTCCAGGAAAAAATAATAACTTCATTTTGCAGAAGATAAACAGTACAAAGAGGCTGCACTGCAGAAAAACAAATGTTGGTATATGCTGACAGAAGTAGAGGAAGCTTTCCCAGGACATGAAAACACAGTACAGTTGGAGGTGATGATAGGATTTGAATGTTTGTTTATGTTTGGGAGTTCTTAACTTTAAGATGAATGCATATTTCCTTAGGTGTCAGATTATTCTCTTCCCATTGAAAAAGGATTTTTATCCTGACCACAGTAAATGTAATGGCAGTAATTCACAAATTGAGTATATTTAACAAGAATTTCAAATGTGAAATCTTAATATAAGTAGTGTTGTAAATGGCTTAAAGGTCTATTAAAATTGTGTTTTTAAGGAGTAAGATTTCTTACCAATTCATCCCCATTTAACAGACTAGAGAATGAACTGTGCAATCTTTGATTTTATGATATAAAATCTACATAAATCTTGCTAAATATAAAGTGCATCTATGCAGTTTCATTGCTAATTAGTCAGACAGAGCAGCCATAAAACTGGTACTTACTGTAGTTAATATCACCATGTCTTTGAAATGTCTGAAGAGGCATTATTTTCTGCTATTTAGCTTCTTGCTTTGATCCCTATTGTAAAAACAGCTTATAATTTAATCTGTTGTTAATTGTAAAAATATAATCTTGGTGTTTTGATCAGTTGTAACTTTTGTAACTCCCTAGATATAAAAAACTGCCCTCAGGAAAGAGGAGAAAATGTTATACTTCAAATAAAACAAAGGAAAACTTTATTCTGGAATGGTAGGCAAAGTCCTATCTCTGCCTATATCCCTATCTTTAAATAATGTATTTTTTGACCAATTAATCCCTTTCTGCAGCAAGGGTGTCCCTGACTTCAGCAGGTTAGAGTCTTGCAGATTTCTTTAAAGTGCTATCCCTAGAAAAGGGTTCAAACTGTCTGGCTGGTCTAAGGACTGAACAACAGCCCATATCTTGGGTGATTCTCACTTTTGCTAAATATTCAAGGAAATAATCAGATCTAATCTCAGCTCTAACAGGAAAACTTGGTACAAATATTCAAGTCTCTGTAATGACATAAAAAGGGAGTGCATCTTCACCAAGTCTTTGCTTTAGATCAGGAATGTGGTTTTGAAGTGAATCTCCCTTGTTCACCCTTACTGTGCAGTGGCTCATGCTGCAGAGCAACCAATACCTAACAAAAAAAAAAAAAAAATTAAAATGGAAAACATGCTCCAGAAGCACACTGGAAAAAATTACTATTGTGTTTACATTTGTATAACCATTTTGAGGCCAATATGTGAACCTAAGGAGGGGCTGAGAACTTTTCAACTTGCTTGCTGATTCTGGGTTGCTTTGAAACGTGCTGAGTGGATAGCCCTGGAAGGCTGCCAAAGCTACAGCCAAAGTTGCAGCAAATGGCTCAGAATATTTTGCTGGAGAGGTACATGTTTTTTTTACTGGATAAACCAAGAGCCTATTCAAAGAAAATAGCACAGAGACACTATGCTCTGTTTTCGTGGAAAAGCTGGCAGCTTTTCAGGTAATTCAAAGGCTGAAAAAGTGGTGTGAACATTGAGTAACAAATATCTTCTGTTGTTTATTTTCAGGGAAGCAACTTTTGTAGATAGGATTTTATTAAGGAAATATGAAACACTTTTAGCAGTATTTACTCCTAGTAGTAGTACTATTTCTCCTTTGCCCATATAACTATGAATATAGGTCAAAGAAACCTATATGACCCTGGTCCAAATTGTTTCTTTGTGTAGATCCACACATATAGCACAGCACCAGTCCTTTGTTGAGAATACTCTGTGCTAAAGAGGTCCTGTTTGTATCTGACTCTAACACCTCCAAAAAAATCCTTTTCTGACCTAAGTGTTTTGGCTCAGAAGGAAAAGAATAATTACAGAATGGTTGAAAAATAATTGGAAAATGGTTGAATTTTCTTTTGCCTTTCCCCTTCTCATTTTTGTTCTAGTGTGCTAAAACAGCAGTTTTGAAGGCTTTGTGACTCAGTTGTCAAATAATACATCAGAGAAACCAAGTGTTGGGCAGTGCTTCCTTACCTTTGCTCTACCTCAAATGCCTTCCAAAACCCAGAGTGTGAACAGTCAGCTATGTAAGTGTATTTTGGATATCCTATTTAGTGAGTGTTTCACGGGGACATGAAGTCTGCTGTACTTTGTTGCTTAATAGCTTGTTCTGAACTTTGGGTCAGGCACAGGCATGGGGCTGTGCAGCTGTGTTGGTGCACTCTGGTGCTGTGGGCAGCCCCAAGGGCAGGGCACTGCCCAGTGCTTAGGGAGAGCTGTGCTTTCTGTGCCCCTGGGTACTGCTCAGTGCCTGGGGAGAGCTGTGCTTTCTGTGCCCCTGGGTACTGCTCAGTGCCTGGGGAGAGCTGTACTTTCTGTGCCTTCTCTGCACTGCCCAGTGCTTGGGGAGAGCTGTGCTCTCTGTGCCCCTGGGCACTGCCCAGTGCTTGGGAGAACTCTGCTTTCTGTGCCCCTGGGCACTGCTCAGTGGCTGGGGAGAGCTGTGCTTTCTGTGCCTTCTCCGCACTGCCCAGTGCCTGGGGAGAGCTGTGCTCTCTGTGCCCCTGTTCACTGCCCAGTGCCTGGGGAGAGCTGTGCTCTCTGTGCCCCTGTTCACTGCCCAGTGCTTGGGGAGAGCTGTGCTCTCTGTGCCCCTGTTCACTGCCCAGTGCTTGGGGAGAGCTGTGCTCTCTGTGCCCGCTGTGCTGAGTTGGCTCCTTGGGGTGCTTTCATCCAGAGCCCACTGCACCATACTTCACAAACAACAGCTTCTCTGTGCTTTTTCTGCTGTCTGTGCACCCAGGCCCCACGGGTAAATCTGTGTTCTGCTGAAATATCCTTTGTGAGACAGAAGACCTCAAAGTTTTCTTCTCCATTGCTGCTCAAGAGTAGTGATTTAACTGTTTCTGGTGGCTGCTACTTGTTGCCTTTCAGCCACTGACAGTAGCATGAAGACATTATGATGCTTCTCACTGACTTTTAGCATGTTGCTTTGAATTCATGTGTGACAGGAAAATGAAGAATCCACTACTGTAACTGCTTTGAAAAGTCACTTTGGATTTAGAACAATAAATATGCCAGTGGATTTCTTGAAGACATCGATGTCAGTAGCAGAATTTATACAGGACTTTTTCAGTGTCTGTACTTTCTGCATTTAATTACCTAATTTGTGTTGGGACCATTCATTAAAAAGAATGTCATATTTTTGTGATGCCTCTATAAATCCTGTATAATCTGTCAAGTAATAGATCTTATCTTAGTTCCAAGAGCAGATTTCTTCTGTATTATTTCATTATAAAACTCTTATACAACTTGGTATCAAAATTAAATTATCTAAATGTTATTACTGCTTCTTCTTTCCTGAAAGTGAATTGTGAACTGCCTGTTTCAGTTTTAAACTTCTGCCTTGGAGAAAGTTAATTTCATTAAAACAGTTCTGATGCATCTTTGGGCTGATAAGTGATGAAATCACTCTGAATCTCAAGGGAGAAATCCTTACAATCAACCACAAACTAAACAAGTGTTCTGTTTAATACCAGTGTTAAAAGGAGGTATTTTCAAATACCTTACAAATCCTATTGTCCTTACAAATCCTGTCCTTGCTGCAGGATCCTTTGTAATTAATTATCCTAAGGAATCTTTCAAAAATACTCTGTTCAAACTTTTGTTGCTGTCATTTCATCTTTTGCTTCATTGGCACAACATCAGTGTTGGTGAGTGGCTGCTACCTGTTCACTTTGATAAGTCAATGTAATCACAGAATAAGAGGATGGCCTTTATTCCCAGAGAATTCTTCCTAGACCTTATCTGTACTGCCTCGTGTGTAGACTTCAACTACTGGGAAACTGAATAGGTGTTATTTGGGGTATTCTTTCTATTTAATTGCTGTCTCCTACTTGAATGTTTGGTTTAATATTAGCAAATGGATTTTAATGTTTGTTTTTAATATAAGCAAATGGATTTTAGTCACTGTGCAGTCACTAGGGCTCTGAGAAATGTTGGATGTAGTGATCTTGGGAACAAGAGAAATGAGGAAGATCTACATATCAGCTGAATGTTATCTACCAAAAATTCCAGCTTTGTGCATAAGATTTTTTTTCTCATCGTTTCCCAAAACAAAGACAAGCTGGGTATGATTACAAGGAATATAATTTCTGAATAATATGAAGAAGAAAATACTCTTCAGTCATAGGGCTAAGCTAATTACATTTACCATGGAAAGCATGAAAAATGAAAACCAGAAAGTAAATTATAATCAAAGAGATGAATCCCTGTCAGAACCTAATGGCCATGAGAAATAGCTTTCTGGTAGAAATCTTCACTATTCTTGCGAGCAGTTTTGTACATTTTAAGGTACTAACGAATCTTTCCAAAAGTTTTAAAGTGATTTAAGTCAGCTCTTTGCTCTCAATTCATGGGGCCACAGAATGGTGTGTTTATGTTATACTCACCCATATAAGTCAATTGTATCGAAGAGACTTTTTTGTGCTATACTTGCAAAAATTCTGGGAGCAGCCCCAGCTCCAAGTGCCCTTCCTACCATTGTCATAAATCACTAACTAGATGTTTTGCCTTACTTGGGAAATTCTTTTGTAAATCAGTGGCTGCACTAAAATCTGTTGCTTATGAAAATACAGTGAGTGCTGTGCTGTGAAGATTTTAGTTTCTCTGGAAGTCACACAACATATTTAGTCTCTTCCTCTCCATCCAGTTTGTGTGATATTTGAGTTTTGTAATTATTGATGCTTCGGTAGTGAGCTTGGAGCAGCCTAGTGTTGATTAATTTTGTAATAAAATACTCTGATTATATTTTTTTAAACTCTTACCACTTCTTCTGTCTATTTTGAAAAGTAGATTGTTTTGCTGTGAAATAGCTTTTAATTACAAAGTTATGCAGATATAGTTTTGAGTTTAAAACTTCAATTTCTTTGTTAGATGATTTTTAAATTTGCCCAGCACGATTAAACCTTAGATAACAAGGGTTCTTGGCAGGTATTGTCATTGTACAAATGAAGTTTGATATTTGTACATTTAGTATATGACTGTTGAGAGGGGGTTGTAGAAATCAGAAACATATAACTAATGATAGTTGATCATGTTTTTGGATCAAAGTTCCTATAAGTCCAGCTATTTTTCCTGCTGTGTTTCTTTTGAAATAAGCCTGAATCCTACAAAGTCCTCATTGCTATTTTAGTGAAATATGAATAGTAAAAATAGTACAGAAGTGTTTTAAAGTTTTTTCAATTATTAATAGATGTGATTGACATTGGGAATCTTCACTGATAGGTTTTTAACTGTGACAAATTGTCTTCTCCATTGCATTTCCCAACACATATTTAACAAATATAATCCATTTAATTAATTATTATTCATTAATGAGCAGATGCAGAAAGTGCTGAACCAATGCAAATGAGGAAGCAATAGCACCCAGAATCATTGAGTCAGAAAGATGGAAGAACTTGGAACATACTTAGTTCAGAAAAAAATTTTGATGTACATAAAGAATGCCCTTTATAATACTTTGGTTTTTCATACTCTTTGGATATATCACTGGTCACAGCAAGCAAATATTCCTAAGGACTTTATCCTGTTTTCATTAAGATAACAGCAATTCCTGTTGATCTCAAGTTTTTCCCAGTCTGTTTCCACAGTGCTTGTAAGGATATTATTGTAGCTTAAGACAAGTTGTTTTTCATAGAGAGGAATGTGTTTTAATCTGTGACTTCACACATGGAAGCATTTCATGATGTATTTGTAGACTCATTGAGAGTAGGTATTGACAAAGAGGCAGATAGGTCCAGGCCATTAGACTATGATTCCCAGAGCTTCAAACAGTTGAACTCCGTTCCTGATGGTGCTTTCAGGAGCTCTCAGTGTGCCTGCTCTCTGTGCTGTACCAAGCAGTTTAAATCATTATACAGTATTTATTGATGAGGATCTCTTCACAAAATAACAAAATAACACTTTCTGAGAACACTGTGAACCTTACCATGTCTTGACAGGCACTATTTTCAAAATGCATGTTTCAAATAAAACTAAGAAAAATAAAATGGTAACCTAGGGATCCTCCATAACTTGGAAATGTCAGGTATAATTTCACATGTTTACACATTTTGCATCTCTTTTTGTCAAGCATTAAAGCTGTGACATTAACAGGATAACCCCACTGCCAGTGTAACTTAGCAGTAACAACTTTGGAAAAAAAATGTGGTTACTAATAAATTTTAAAAAACTGTTTCTGCAGCTTCTGAGGATTCTTTAATTCCTCTTTGTCCTCCTAGGCAGGAATGGAATGTATAATGAAAGAATATAGAAGACTTTTCCAGAACAGAGGTTACTGAAATGGGCCTTAAAATTAATTATTTCATTCATTAGTGCTGCTTTGCATTCATTGGAAAATCGGTACCTTAAAAAAAAAAAACATTTTGTGATTCTTCTGTGAACTCTAATGCCTTTTAATATAAATGTGAAATGGTGCATCTAAGAAGCAGCATCTGATCCAAATCCTTCTTGAAATTATCTGACTGTGACCTGCTGCTTTATTATCTCAGAGGACAGCTAGTAAGAAAATGTCAGAGTAAGGGATGGGAAATGTAAAGCTTTGCTGGCAGGATAAGCCTGAGGCTTATTGATGAACTCTGCCTTTTCATTCAGGGTCTGAGCTGAAAGTTTCTGTTCCTAAGAAAATAAAGATTCTTTGAAAATATTTTTTCTGAAATTGGAGCATTTCCTTCCCAAGTTTGCACTGTCCCCTCCAATAGAAAATCAATTGGTCAGGTAAATACTTTTCCTTAGAGCCAGATTTAATATTAATCAGAGGGAAAGCATGGTTTTGTGAGCTCAGCTGGGTCACCTGGGCTCATTTCGTGCCAGGCCTGCAGCAGTACTTTGCCTTATGCTTCATTTTATCACAAAGGTTTGTCAAAAAATATTCACTTCCTATTTTTCTTTCCTGCTTCAAATGAAAAAAAAAAAAAGCCTCCATGAGGTGGATGAAAGGAGCAAAGTTTTTTAAACCACTTCTTCTTAATTACTTTAGTGAAAATCCTTATAGTGGACAGTAGGGAGAAATTGGCTCTTTCATCTGCCTTTTTCCTAGAGCATTGCCCAATATATGGTGCAAATTAATGTTTCATTTCTTCATCCTATAGGCCCAATATGAACAGTGGTGCCACAAGAGTTTTTTGATAGTACTACTGTTTTACAGCATACCATTTTTATCTTTAAATTTCAGAAGAGGGGCATCAAATATCACCGAGGAGACAATGTAGTTGTGATGAACTCCTCTGACATGTCAATTTTGGCGGTTAAGGCATCTTGTTTCATAGCCATTGTGCCTGGGGGTTTGGAAATACATCTCTGTGTCACCTGTTACACCGAAGTCATTGTCTCAGAGGTGCCAGTGTGCTGACCTAAAGCTTTATTCAAGGTTAGAGATTGAATGTTGCATGTCTGTTATCTGTCCTAATGTATGTTTCTGTAGTGATGAGACTTGGAGATATTTAGTGCTGAGGGAGGTCACCTGTGCCTGCCCTGTTGTTCAGAATACCTCTGAAGCAGTCTCATGATGACTTTTGCATTATTGCTATTAGCAAAAGTGAGCAAAAAAATTTTACTGCTATGAAGCTGAATGAATATAAAAGTCATGTTCAATTACAGGTTAGCATTTAAGAGTACAGCTAGCTGTCGAGAGCCTGTGGTTGTGCAGTTCTGGTTGGGAATTCAGCAGGATTTCTAGAATTATTTTTTTCTGCCAAAATCACTCATACACAGAACACCACCTCTCTCAAGACATTGCACTGCCAATACTGTTTGGGTCTAGTAAATGTGAGAAGTATGGTGAAGTAACACTCAGCAGCACTTCTTTACCTTCCTGCCTTTTGGGATTCCTCAGTCTCACTCAGAGCTGGTTTCTCCAGATGGGCAATTATTACTACCAGAAAAGGATGGGATACTGGTGTATTTTTCTGTGCCCCAAAACCTGGTCTTATGGGAATTTAGTTTGAATATTTATTCTTAGGCCTCTTGGCTTGGTATTTTTTCCCTGTGAAGTGGAATTTGCAGTTGATAAATCTTTCAGAGATCTAAACAAAGACCTAAAGTTTGAACAAACTTAATATCAAATTTAGCAGTTGCAGGCTTGAAAGGCACAACAAAGTATTAAGGATTTATCTTTCAGACCACAGCTCTAGAATACCCTGACCATAAGGTTCAAGAGCTGATAAAAATTTAAAAAAATAACTTGCTGTAGGCATTATCTTTCTGAAGCTGATTTCTGACAAGATGTTTTGTTATTAATGCTCTGTTTGGAGAATTTTCTGTTACATCAGTTTGGCTTGGATTTGAACTCAGTTCCAGAGGTGAATATTCAGTGCTGCGAAGTGAGTGCTCCACCCAATGCACTGATTATTCAGGTTCAAGAGATTTCTTTTCCAAATTTTCCACCCAATATGTAGGGACAGAACACTGGGGATGACACAACTACTTTCTGTATTTGTGGGAACTGTTGCTATGAGCAGATCTTAGTCCCATATGTAATGTTTCATTTTCAGAAAACAAAAAACTAACAACTCTTCACCACCCAAATAACAAAGAATTATTTATGACTGTTTTAAAATCATTTAAGAGAATTTGATACCTTGATAACCCCAAAACAACTTGAAGATGTTCACTTATTTGATAACCTGTGCGAATGCTCCTGTCTCAGACTGAGCTCTCACAGCAAAAAAGGTTGGACCTATAAACTCACATAATTCCTGCTTAAACTGACAGATTTAGGAGCCAGATCAAGAGAAATGTCCTTTTCTCCCCAGCGCTTACTCCTCAGACCGTGGTTGTGAAGCTGTGCCATTGTCAAAACGTTGAATTTAGCAGAGCAAAATGCTAAATTATATGCACCTTAAACCTAAATTTGTGCCAAGTGCAGGTGGGTTTAGCTGAGTAAAGAAAAATCTTGAATCTGTGGATTATGCAGCCTTGGAGATAGGCAAACTCCAGCCAGATAAGGCCCTGGATAGCATACTCTGTTGATGCTGCTTTTACAGGACAATTGAACTTAAATGATCTTCAGAAGCCCCTTCCAACCTCAACCATTCTGTGCATCTGTGATTTTTTTTTTGTGTAATTGAGTTATTATTTTTTCCTGCACAGGAATATGTGAAATTACACATGTGATCCTTGCACTGTGCATCTGGTGTTATGAATAATAGAAATGTGATGGAGATGGAGAAGTAAAATGTTCATTGGTAAAACATGGTGCCATTTTACCATCCAACTTCTTTACCTTCACAGGGTTTCAATGTCCAAGATATTTGAGGTGATATTACCCTCTCAGAGGGGCCTTTTCAGAGACATACTTGCCTGAAGGCCACAACACCTGTTTTCATACACCCTATTTAAACATGCTTAGCCTTGAACCTAAAATACCACACTAAAAGCTTAATTAGTGACTTACCTTTGTACAAAAAAGCCTGTAGAGATGACCTTGGAAATTGCAATAATGGACCTGTCTTTCAGTAATGCTTTGGAAAACAAAAGTGTGCTAATAGGGGGTGTTATTTGCTAATTGTCATAATTGGTCTAATTTTGTTCATTATTTAGTACTAAATCCAGGAGAAAGAAAACAAAAATGGTTGGTGAATGTAATTTATGGACTGGAACCTAAGCATTTGAGTTTTCTGAATAGAATGTTTTAATGTGAGATTTTGATGTTAGTCCTTTTTGCTTTTAAGAATTCTGTTATTACAAGTTTGACAAGTTACCTTGTGAGTTGGATGTCTCAGTGAAAACTCCATGACTTGTATAAACATTACTAAAAGAGGGAAATGACAGATTCTCACTAGTTACTAGCGACAATAATTTTAATATTCCTTCACAATGTGTCTTTTGGCCACTGGTGTAATTTTAATCTTGGGATATCCTTCTCTCTTCTTTCTGCATGTATTTTAAATGGTCTCTTGAAGTTGAAATTTACTTTAGCGCTGAATCAATTAAATGGCCATTAAAAAGTAAGAGTTGCACTGTATCTAGTAAATTTAGGTAAAGAGGATTCTAGTTCTGACAGTTTTTTTTTCTTTTAAGAATATGAAAAAGACACAATTTTAAGCAGTTTCTTATATTGAGTTCCAGTACTTTGAAACTCAATATACTTCAAAAAAATTGAAATAGTTATTTTTTAAATGATTGCTTGTCTTTAGTTTCAGCTAAATATTAATTTTCATCCTTCCACTTCTAGAAGTGTCACTGAAATAAGAAACATATTTCATGATGTTCTGGTTTTTTTTTTAATTTTATTTTTATAAAAGTCCCCCATTCCAAGCTCCTATTTTCAGCATCAGACTGTGGGCAAAATGGGAGCAACACCAGAACTCATGAGGTAAGACAAATAGACTATTCAGAAGTATTTTGAATTTATTTTTGATGCCTGGATTTGCAGGATTAATGCTTGATGTAACCATCTTGCTTCTGGGTCTTATGTGGGTTTGGCTGGGCATTGCATGAGAGATTTGCACAGATAAAGAGTGAGGGTTTGCACTGATTCTTAGATAAAGATGGTGTTTCTGAGCTAAGCTTAAATTTCTACAACCATGGACTGGCTGGTGTGGAATAGGGCTTAGAAATGTCTCTTCTAATTGGAATGAGATAACTCTAAGAAGCTGAAATACACAAGTTAGGAAGAGGTGCCTTTCATCTCTTTTTCAGTGGTTTCTGAAATGCCTGTTATATTTCTCTTCAGATGACTTATTAACTGGGAAACATGAAGACATATTTCAATAAAGTTACTACAGAATTTTCAGCCTTTTGCAACAGATTAAGCTCAGACCTTTGCCCTAGAAGTTCTGCCAGAGACTGCCCGAGGCTTTGCTCGGGGAAATGCTGGCTGGTGCCAGCAACAGCAGAGTGGTAGGAGGCAAAAGCTAAAGAGAGTGGGGAAAAGGCAAGTTATTCCTGCAAAATCTCTAACAATGACATCCTACAGATCACACTCTCCCACCAGAGCCTGGAGCTCTGAGTGCATCCTCTTGGTATCCTTACCCAAAATGAGTATGATGAGGCAAATGAGGATACTTGGAGGGAAGGAGTTACAGGAAAATAAATATACAGCCAGCTGGGGTGGGCTCCTCTAGGTTTGATACCAACTGTTGAAACCTGATGAAAAGTGTGAAATAACAATTAACAGACAAGTTGGTTTCTTTCCATCCCATAACTGCAAAGAGAAGTGACAGCTTGAGGCTTCACTTTGCTATCCTTGTGTTGCTTAAGATAGCAAGAATTTTTGCTGGTTTCTTGATAAGTCAGTTTTCAAATGCTTTCTCTTTTTCTAGTGTATTAGAGAGAGTGGGCAATCAAGGAAGGAATGAATTGTGTACTATAATATCCAGTGTCTGTTGAACAGATCTAAAGAGTGGAAATACACTTTGAGGAATATAGACCACCTAAATTTCTAAGTAAAACTAGCAGTTAAAAATGGCCAGTTGGACCAAGATGGGGTGTGTAGGAGAGAGGAAACAGTTCTTTTGATCACATTTCTCTGCATCTTTTAATAATGCAGGCCTAACATAATCTAGTATCCAGATATTTTCCACGTATAACTGAATGGCTTCAGCGCTACATTTTGTAAATTATATTTTATTATTTTTTGTATATGGAATCATTGGCTCTTATGCTGGTGCTAAAGTCTCTCATGATTAATCTCAGAAGTGATCTTTGAATAACTTCTGATCTTGAACTGCAGTAAAATCCTCAGATGCAGGTGCTGCTCTGGTCACTGATGTGACTCATGGAGCTGAGCTCCCTGATTCATATCAACATTTCTGGTGGTGACTGCTCATGGTGGGATGGATTTCCTGGTAAGGGAGCAGGTATGGGATTTAAGCAGCCTTAGTTAGGTGAGGCATGGCTGATTTGCTGATGCCATGGCATGACTCTTCCAACCTGTGTCAAAACGTGAGCCTCAGACACAGGTATTTTGTAAACAATCTCAGCCTCTGTTTTCTGCTTCCATGGAAGTTGTTCAAATGAAAGTGAATATCCCTCGACACATGTCCAAAATATTACATCCCAGCATCCTGTTTTTGACAGTATTAGAAGTGTTTTGTTCTTAATGTAGATGAATAAGTTTTCTGCATAGAGACAGCCTCCATGAATAGAATATTTTTATTACTTATCTCATTTGCTTTGTAATAAACCATAAGACCAGTTTGTCTATACCTTGGGTTGTGCTAATTTGATAGTAAAAATGGTTTACTGGGTTACTGGGCAATAAGAATGTCTGAAAAAGTAATTTCAAAAAGTGCTTTTTTGTACAGGATAGTGATAATTTATGGATAGTTGTATATATTGGTTTTCTACTATGAGTATTTTAAGTTACTTATGCAGTTTCCTCTTACTTTTTGCAAAAAATCAGCCACTCTTAGTAAGAACCAAAATCAGCCACTCTTACTAAGAATCAAAATTAGCCATTCTTACCAAGAACCAAACTTGAATCCTTCAGATATCTAAAGCTGAACTCATCAAGCCAGAGGTAGAAAGCTGTAGGTTGTTTGCTATTAGTGTGTCAGAAATGTTATGGTTATATAAATAAAATTGGCTATCAGCTACTAAACTGAGTTCTGAATTGCTGATCCATGAGTCTCTTCTACTCCAAACACTTGAGTTTAAAAATATTTTAAGAGAATCACTAAATGCTTCTTTCTGCTGTAACTACTTGGCATTGCTTTTGATTTTTGGATCATTGACTGTCCTTTACAATGACCTTTGCTTATTGGTGAACAGGAATGAGCAATAGAGCTTTCCATGGTCTTTTAAAGAACATTTTTTAAATCAGATCAAAAGTTAATGACTTATAAAGCTAAGTCATACCTGAGTGATATTCGCAATGGAGAAGAATCAGGGGAGTTCTTTACGTTTCAGAATATGTAAGTCCTTACCTTGTATTGGTTATTTATGTAAAAACCTGAGAAACTCCTACAGCTGAACTGAACAATAAGGAAGAATAAGCCACTTGCCTACCCTGTGGAGACTGGCACAGGGCAGGCAAATCATGGCAGTGATTTGATAAAGGCCCAGCAATCTCCTACGCTCTCCTCTCATTCCCCCTTTCTCCTTCAGCAGAAAAATGGGAAGTGTGTAGGGCTTTGTGTCATTTTTAGGGAGAAACTCACCCTTTGCTGTCAGAGTTGTGGTAGCACATTTCAGGGATGGGCTTAGGAAGACACTATTGCTCCAAAGACAGTGTAGATCTGAAGGCACTGAGTCTTTTTTATGGTTGCTCTTCCCTATGGCTATAAATGCAATAGAAAATAATTGAAACTAAACCAAATCCCATTTTGATTTTGTAGCATAAGGGATACACAACTTCAGTGTTTGTGTTATGCATGCAGAAATTACACAGGGATATTAAAAAAAAAAAGGAAAGAGCAACTTCATGATTTAATTTAACTGCATTTTTAACAGCATGTGCTTTTTGGTCAGCACACTCTGGTTTAGATAAACACTGTGTTGGCAAATAGTGAGTGACAAGGAGTGGCCAGTTAGCATTTAGCATGTAATCACTGAATGAGTCATGAAACCAATATTATAATTATGCCACTATGAGATCAGGTTTGCAAAGCCCCACATTTGCAAATATACAAACCAGTGACTGAGAAGGTTTGTTGTTTGTTTGGTTTGGTTTTTTTCAAGGTAAATGATTTTGAAATGCACCTGCAAAATAAATTAGTCACAGCAAACTGGGAGATAAAATTCAAGTTCTGCAGGTGATAAATGTGTTGACTGTTGGTTTTGTGGGTATTATGTGAAACAATGAAAAATACCTGTTGTATTTTGTGTTTTTAAAGTTGCCATGTCAAGCTAGGATTTTCCAGCAGTTTGTGCCGTCCTGGTAGAGGAGAAATTTCAGAAATCTCCTATATGAGTAATTGGTCCCTTCTTTCCCTGAGGAAAATCCCTTAATGGTAATAGCCAACAAGTCTATTGTGCATGCTGTCAGCCTGCAGCATATAATTACATATAAGAAGGACAAAAGGGTGTATTTAAAGGACTGGTGAGCAGAGGAAGGGACTAGTGAGCCCCTCAGGACTGTGAGGCCTCAATGGCCTCTCTGTAATGATGGTTCAAGAATATTCAATCAGGATTCAATCACCATAAGCATGGCAGTTTTATAAGCACAGATCATCACACTGTGTGCAATGCCCTAAGAAGGGTCCCAGAAGAATAGTTGACTGTCTCCAGACTGAGCAATAATATAAAATCCTGAATATTTGGAAAGAGATGTTTGCTGTTCTGACCTGAAACTTTATTTTTGGGTCTCTGTATATTTAGGAGAGCGTTTGACATGTATTTTGATTTTACTTCAAATGGAATATGCCTTTTCAGAATCCAATTTTGATTAAATATGTGGGAATTCTATAGATGAAAATAGAAGGAAAAATAAAGGTCTCCTTATTGATCCTCCTACTATTATCCAAATTTGAAAAAAACCCCAACTTACAGTGGTGAGAGGATGGATTTAAAAGCTTTGCACCACTAACATTTCAGTTTAGTTTATTACATGTAAGCAAGCCTCTGAATTTCTAAAATATGCCCATTCTGGTGTGCTAGTAATTGCCAATGCACACTTTCAATATTTAGTGATCCAAGTGTGTAAAAAAACTGTTGGAGCTTTTAAAAAAAACTTTGAAAATCCATTTACACCTAATTTTAATTTGGGAGAGCTTCTCTGTGCCTAACTGATATCCCTGAGGGGTGTAAGTGAGATGGAGAATAGCTAAATAGCAAGCACAAATGTTAGATGTGAAATCAAAATTAGGTATTCAGATTTAATCCTTCATTTTATGTTTGGTTGAATGAAAGTTGTGTCTGTTTACAAAGAAGCAATTAGTTCTTGAGGACTACTTATTCCCCTCATTAAATCATATTTGTCAAAACAGAATCATTTACATAGTAATTAATTTTAATACTGCTTATCATGGGCTCTTAGTTTGGTTGAGAAATAGGCCCCTGGAGCAGATGTGTTCTTGCTGAGAAAAAAGCCTCCTTTTGGAATCACAACTAAGGCACATGTGGAAAAAATAATGTAGAAAAGTCTCACAAAACAATTGTTATTTAATAAATCCTTTGACTAATTTGTTTTGAAATATGTGAAGAGCAAATTCACCAGCTGCATCTTTGCTTGTTTAATTAGGGGTTTCAAGGCCTCTTGGCTGACAGGTCAAGTGCCTATTTTTTCTTTATCTTAATTCAGAAAAGCCCAAAAACCTCATACCAAGCAAGAACTTACTGTTAGAAAAGTGACTTATATGCTTGGAGAAGTGTCTGCATCACATTATTTGTAACTTGTGGTTGTATTTCATGACTGATGATTAATTGCATAGACAAGGGGTTATCAAAGGAAGCAGTAAATCAAGTAACAATAGGTTTTGTTTCTTTTCCAAAAATTACATAAATTGCATATCATTGGAAATGCTGGCATAGTTATGCATGGGTTGCAGGCATTAAAATCTCAGTCCCTGAGCACAGTTTTGAGGATTATGATCCCAAGAGATGCCATTATTTCTGCCATTTGTAATAAATACATCACTTCCTGCAGTGGTGAAAGGTTTTAAACCAGGATGAGTTCATCAAGGAAGGTATTCAGAAGCAGACTGTAGAATCACACCAGTTTGTCTGGGGCGAGCCATAATTTAAGGAATAGTTGATTGGTAAATATGAATTAATGTGGTCCAAAATAACAAGCTTGTAGTGATTGTTGCAAGAAGGCTGTACAGTACGTGTCTCCCTGTAGGAACTGTGGAAGAGGTGCTCTAGTGAGTAGGAGACAGATTGAAAAGGCTTCCCCAGCATCCGTGCCTCAGTCATCCAGCCGACTTTGTTCTTTTGGGCTGGGTTCTGTATCACATGTGCTAGAAGCCAGCAGCTATGAAAGCAACTTAACTCTTTTGCCTCCCTCTTTGGTCAAGTGATTCCCTTTCTTACCCTGTGAGGAAGTGCCTCACAGTCCCACATTTTCTGACACAATTAACCCCATCCTGTGATCCAGCCAGAGGCACAAAGCAAGTCTGTTTCCTGGTCTGGGACTGATTTTTATTTTCCTGCCTGGTCCTCTCCTTGCCCAGAGTGGAGAGCTTGGCTTTCCAGCATGTCAGCTGATTTATGCCATGTGCTTGAAGTTTGGAAATTACAGCTGCCATTCTTCACTGACTGATTTTTACTCTCCAGGAATCTCACTTCAGAGAAAGAAACTATCATTTCTTGTGTGTTTTCCATCCTAGTTTGAAATAATAAGGACATCAAAATATGAACAGTAGAGACTTTTGTCTGGTTCAGAACATCCTTTGTATAGACATGTCATGACAATCTGAAATTTCCTCTTCCAGTTTATGAAATTTCTCTTTTGTTCCTAAGGAATATTAGGGCTCCTCCTCTCCCTATAATAAGAAGAAAGAAAAAAATAGCTTTGCTGTCGAAATATTTTGAGACGTTCTAGTCGTGAAGTGATCCAGAGAATATCAAGGCAGTCATTTACTTGGCTGGGAAGACAAAGAAAAATAAATAAAATGACTGTAGCAACAAATAAAAACACATGAGCAAGCCTTTCCCAAGATAATTCCCAGCTCATAATCCTCTCTGTGAAAGGAGAGGCTCGTTTGCTGAAGGAGAAAAGCTAGGCTGAACAGCCTCACATGCAGCCTAGTAATTTATGAATATTGCCTTTAAACTTCAAGTAAATATTTACAACAAGTCTTCTTAAAATTCATACTGAGACTTAGAAATAATTTAGAAATAAAATAACGTATTTAACTATTTTCCTAACATTTTTATTCATCATATCATAAACTTTTGAAAGTTTTTTCTTGTCTGGATTTTACTTTTGTTGTTGTTCTAGTATGTTTTAAGCTATTTTGAAATATGGAATACTGTCAGGTTGATTGTTTTTCAGAAGATGTTTTACACTTAATGATAATAATGGATCACATGGAACTGAGCAAACCACAGAACTCATCTTGGAATGTTTTCATCCAGGCTACAACAGAAGATAATTATTGGAATGTGAACATAATCTGGAATTTAGTGTAATATTCAGTTGAGCCACCTTTCTCATTAACTTTGAAATGTTCAAATAGCTTTTTTCAATCACTTGCTTTTAGAGGTGAAGAGGCAAATACATTAGTGTTTTTCAAATCCATGATCGTGAACATGTTGTTTGCTCTGCATGTAAATGAATGAGCTACTTTGCTAAAAAGCCTTTAAAAAATACCTAATCCTGGGAAGCTGGAGCCTGTAATTTTCTGTATACCAGCTTTAATAATGATTAATGAATTCTGGCTATGGTGAAGCAGCTTGTCTTATGTAAGCAAGCTATCTTAATATAAACAGCTCACTTTTCTCATTAAAGTAATTATTGAATCAAAGCCAAGGCAATTGTTTCAAATATGTTGCAGTTCTGCTCTGGTGTGCTGCTCAGAATCAATGCAGCAGAGCACTGAAATGTACTTACCAATGAATTCTCAAAAGAATTTGGAGGCTGCCTGGAGAATCCTTATAGGTATAAGGACATTTGGGCAGGAGTTCTGTGTTTGTTTGCAATTTCCCTTCTTCCTTTGCTGGTCACCTTTGGTTCCTTGAGACAGAGATCCTGGAGGGCCATGCAGCAAGAAAGTTTCCCGCTGTCTACTCCAGGGAATGAGTCTGTCTCTTTGGATGAGATGCAGAGCAAACTAAAACAGTTCAGGTAAAATTACTTCAGGTGCTGAATGCAGACAACTTGACAGGAAAACATCACTGTGAGGGATGGAATGAAATTGGCTGTTGTTCCTCTTCAAAACCAGCCAGGTAATAGGCACAGGCTCCCAGCAAAGGGATTTTAAACCTTTAAAATGATGGGAAGAGAAGGTTGAGGACACAGATGGACCATTCTTTTAGACTGCTCTCTCTAATTTGTACAGCAATAGAAAACTATGCCTCTCCATCCAAGAAACAAAACAACTTGCTCCCTGACAACAGAAATCAGCCTCTCCCAAAGCACTCAGCTAGTTCAGAAACTGACACCCAACAACAACATGTGCGATTAACTCATACATTTTAAGATTTATAGGCAATATTGAAAGAGATAAGGAGTCTTAAAACAAGTCATATCTAGAAAAAGCAAGCATGTTCACAAGAAAGGAGGATTTAGTCTTTGAAATACCCCAACTTTTCTGTCATTCATTACTCCTCCTTTTTTGATAGTAGCAGTCTAGAAACACTTCTTTTCAGTTGCACATAGGCAGGCTTATGTAGATTGTGCTTTTTATGGCATAATTGGAATAAGAAATGATCTTGAAGACCTTTGCCATCATTTGAATATTATATATGCTTATTGCTGAAAGCCCAGTGAAGGCAATTGTAACTATCCTGGGTTTAGGTATGGAAGTAATAACATCAGGGATTGTCTGGAACACAGGAGGGTAAAGACACTAAAATAAGAGATAAGTGTAGCAAAACATCTGGTAGCTGGCAAGGAAAAAATTAATAGTGAAATTAAATGCAAATTAGGAACAGCAAGGAAGAATGAAATAGCTTATGATATAAGTAATGATTCCTCCATTCACTTGTCTCTACAGTGCAAGACTTACTGGGATTTTTTTCTGTTGGAAATTACTTTTTCTTGTCACAAAAGTAAAACTGCAGGTAGTCAGCCATGGCAATGTGTTAGTGATCAGTTTGCCCTAAAAGCTAGCTCACAGAGAATAGCAAATGTATTTCTGGTCCTTGTAGGCTCTGTTGCCTGTGCATCCTCATGCAGGGGGGATGGCAGGTCTTAGTTAACCTGCATAGCTGCAGTAAGCTGGCTTCATCACCTCTTAATTAATTGAATCTGAGATCTCTTCACAGCATTTGGAGAAATCTGAAGAAGCATTACTTCTTCACAGCTCAGATTCAGCCAGATTTCTCTGAGAACAGAGTGACCGTGTGAATGCTACCAAAAGTGACGAATGAGAACAGCGTGCTTGAAATGTCGTTGGATGTTTAATGAGAACTAAAGTGTGAAAATCAGCACAGGAGTGGGTGCTCTAATGCACCTGCACAGCCCTGCCAGGGTAGAGATGGGTATCATGTTATTTTGTGAGGCTTCAGAGACTGCAGCTCTGTGTTGGCAGTGCCGAGCAACTTGGGAAAAGCCATATCTGCTGTCCTGGTTCAAACGGGTCATTATTATCCATGAACAAATATGTAGCTGACAATTTGTGATTGCTAAGCTTCCTTTTAGTTATGCTTTTGGCCTGCATCCTAAAGACACTACATTACCAGCGCAGAAATGGAATCTTGGGGATTGTTTTAAGTGCTGAAGACTCCCTCCCTTAACTTACTTCCTCCTTTATCAGAGGCACAGCTGATTAGATAGGAAAGCCTGCTGGCTGGCGCCTTCCCATCCCCTTTGTTTTTGTACCTCACTGCTCTGTGGTGCTGGGTCATCTTCCTATTCATTTTTCATGACCTTACCTCATTACACCCTTTCCAATTGCAGCTTGTTTCTCTGACCTTGAAGTCCTAAAGGCCAATCCAAAAGATCTGGGACCGTGTTTTTAAGTTACTTTCTGGAAAGGCTGGAAACATGAGGACATTTTTCAGCAAAGAATCTTGTGTGTATGTGTACACTTTTACTTGTGTATTTTTTTAATGTTTTATCATGTAATATTTGGCTCAGTGCCGTAGACTGCTTATGCAGCCCACTAGCACCTTCATGAATTCTGGTGCTGAATGATTTTTGTTTGCAAACATCTTATACTTGGTAAATGCTTATAAAAACAAGTGGATAATCAACAAATATTGTGGGAATATCTGTCTCTACTTCACAGGTTTTTAGTCCCACTGCTTTGCTGCTTATTTCTATATGGACTTTGTGTGTTTCTGCCCGTCTGAAAGTTATGCGATCATAGGGCTTAGAACTCACAATTGTTGATTGCAGCCACAGGAGATCATGTGTTGAACTTATACTATGGGCAATTAACTGAATTGAAAATATACACATATGCATTTTGATGTGCTTTACCACATCTAGATGCCTTTGATTAGGTATTTCATTTTGATTGTTGGGTTTGTTTAATGTTTGATTCACTGGTTTCCTATGCAAACATTCAGTGGATACTCAAGTAGTTGAACAAGTGTTGTGATCCCTTATTGATGACAAAGTGGATTATTGCTCATTAAAACTACTTCCTCCCTGCCTAAAAACATCTTCCTATCAGGTTCAGAGCCTGAAGAGATATGGAAGTTATATGAGTGTTCTGAGAAAACCTGAAATAGTCTACCTGTGTGAGAGTACAAGAACAAGCTGTTATAACCTGCCCTCCCTGAGTGCTCAGCGGGCCAATGAGAGGCACTTGTGGCTAGGAGCTGTGTAACCTCACTTGTGTGGCATGAGCCCCTCAGCATCCAGGGAATGCTGCTTCCCTTGGGAGCCCTCTCAGAGTCCACAGGCTGGGTGGAGTGGATGCACAACCATCCTACCCAGTCCTGAGAACATGCACTTGGTGCTCCCTGTGAGGGCTTAAGGCTGAGCTTGGAGCATGCAAGTGCGCAGGCAGTGGAAGCCTCATCAGAGCACTGTCTGTGGGTCACTACATTTAATGTTGGCACCTAGTGTGGGATACCTTTAGGTATGTGCTGCTTGCATGCACTTGCTTCTGACAGCTCTCTCAAAAGCTGGGAGAGGAAAAACAAAATCTGGATTCATCCACATGGCTGCACTGGGACATAAGTTGGTTTAACATAGGAATTTAGATCTGTCAGTTCTGGCGTTGATGTATTTTAGTATAAAACCCTATACTAGATGCAGAGGCAGATGCAACCTTGATTTAAATGGGAGGATTTCTGGAGCTAAATGTTCTCTTCTCTTTGTATTTGTGCCTCAGAGAAAAGTTCTTTCTACCTTACCAGTGGTGTCTCCTTTCCCTATACTCTCTTCATTGCCTTGCTAATCTTCAGAAGGAAAATGGCAAGGATATTTTATCCTCTTTTTCCTGCAGTTTCAGCTCTTTGGAGCCATTGACTGCTGCTGGGAATCAGAGTAGTCTTGGGATTTAAATAGAAGGACAGTAGTCACGTGAAATAGAGGAGATATTTGTTTTATTCTGTGTATGGCTCCACTTTCTAGTCATAATGACAATACTTTGAATCATAATAACATGATAATCATAATATCGTAATGATAACATGAGTCATCATAACATCATAATGAGTAGTAGAGTACCTAATAATAAAAATGCTTTGGATAATACCTTGCTGCTCAGTATGCATTAAAAAAACGTGCTCAAAGATGAATTTCAATACATTTGAAAGTAAGAATGTTCATTTAGAAGCCTGTAGAGTTCTAGCATAATTTAAAACTTGGCTTCTGTTAATTCTAGTTTTACTTTCATATGATGGTTTTAAAGGTGAAACTTGGTATCTAGAAGGACATGGTGGTTCTTAAAAAAAAGTAGATAGATGCAGACTTTTGACAAAAAAAGATCTGAGAAAGACATTTTCTGTGGTTCAGTTACTCTAGAATGAAACACAGGAATTCATTTTAACAGGAAAATTAACTGCAGTCCAACTAACATTTATGCCTATTTGTCTTTATAGCACAAAATTGTTAAATATTAGTCCTATAAATATTGTTAAATATTATATCCTATAGATCAACTTTGTTTCTTAACATAATATTGGCTCTTATTACAGTACATGTGTTAAGTACCTGCTGGCCCCAAAAGATTCAATTCCACTGACTCAGAGATTTTACTGCAGCTGCAAAACATTGTTTGACCTGTAGCTAAGACACAAATATAAAATTACAGGCAGAATATTGAAGAGAATTCAGGGTTAATAAAAATACAGTACTACTGAAGCTGAAAGGAAGTTTGTCTCCTACTTCAGCTGAAATGTAAAAAGTGTCTTGTCAACAGCTTTTGAAAATCTCTCTGGAAAGATGAAAAAGAAAATTATTCAAAAGAAATGGAATTGTATGTTCTGTCAACCCCTCATTTTTTCCTTTGCAACTTGAAAAACCTATTAAACTTGATAAAAAATAACAAAAGCTTTGGTTCATTAAGTGCCTTCAGTTCAAGGTCTTTCACTGACTGCCTAGGCATTGTGTTAGGCTCCTACTAATTAAGCATGTAAAGAACACGTGATTTCTGCTTAGGAAGTATTTTTAACAGTTAATTAAGGCAATCTTATAAAAAAGTGTAATTTTTCTAGCAGGAGATCTCACTTTTTGAAATGTTGGATAACTAAGGGAAATGAGTAATGTTCGATAAGCCTAATTCTTATCCATTTCTGCAAAAAGAATGTGAAAAATATACCTCTTTCTTTAACTTCTCTTTTAACAGTTGATTTGGAGTAAGCCAAACTAATGCTGAAGCAAGAGATGGTGTCTGTTTTAAGGCTAGGAAAGCTTAATTTCTTGTAATGGCATTGTAGAGAACTAAAGAAGCTAAAAATGATCAATTACCTACTGCTTAAGATGCTGTGCCATGGCAGCCACTGCACCAAGGGATAATCCAAACAAAAGCTTCCTCAGCATTCCCGGAAACTGCTCCCATTGTTCTTGCTCTGCTGCTGATGTCAGGTGATCATTGGCACTAAGGCTTGTCAGGCTGACCATTTTCAAGAGCCCCACATTTGTGAGAGAGACTGGAAGGTCATAAGAAAATGCAAAGAAGTTTTGAGCATTTGCACACCCGGTGCCCAGCATGGCTGAGCACATCTCTTGGGCAATCAGAATTAAGAATAGGTTTGATCTCTGCAGGAGACATAAATACAGGGCCTAAGTAAAGTGGGCTGGGCATTTACAAGTGAGACCTGAGAGTAGCTTCCCTTAAGTGAATGGGCTGTAAAAATAACACTTAGTCCTTCATGGACTGATTTTGTTTTAATGAAAGCAATTTTTTTTAATATCTAACAAAAAAAGTAAGTTCATTTCTCAAAAATTGTTAATGTTTTGTTCAATTTTCTATCTTTTTTAATGCCCAGTTGAGCCAGCTGCAATAGAAATGAAGAAGCTGCTCAAAACCGAGCAGTCAGGGGCTCTTCCCTCTGTCTTCAACGTGGTACACAAGATGTTGATGGGATGGCTGGGCTGCCTGAGATTTAGTGTCTGCATTAATGCACATGCTTTCATTCTTTGGTGTAATGAATGTATTTTCATTTTATCTAAAATAGAAAAAATTCTGCAGGAGGAATTGCTTCTTTGAGTGTGTACTTCAGAGTATAAGAATCTCCTGTAGGAGACCAACAGCCCAAGAGGATTATTTTATTGAAATATTTGTTCTGACTCATGTGCTGAGAGGCACTGACCTGAGGTCCCAAATATTCTGGCTGTGCCGTTTGATCTTTGAGTTGTAATGTGCAAGGTAAACAGCGACACTTTGCTTTCATTTTTTAAAATAGTTTTGTGAATTTAGTTCTTCAAAATGAGACACATTTCAACACTTTCCCCGCACTCCTTCTCTTCTTTCTTCCTTCCTTTCTTTCTTCTCTCTCATTTTCTTTGCATCTTTCTCTGTATTCATCAAGTGAAAATCAAACACCTGAATATTTTCAGTTAAATTTTTGGCCTTTTAGCATTTTTACTTATCTGTAAAATTATTGTGAGAAGCTGGATAAAAGTAATATTTATTAGTGTATTATACATACCCATAACAAATAGTTAATTTAATAAAGACAGGCATTGTAGGCAGAGTCACCCATCTCTTTTATTACTTCATTTATATTTTTATGTTATTTTATAGTCTGTTTCCACCAATACAAGTGGGCCCTGCTACACAGTTCAAATTGTCTATTGTTCTGATTTTAGGCACTACAAGATTTAATTGATTAATTTAATTGAAATGCATGAAACTAACAACATAAAAATGTTGTTTGCTTTTCAGCATTAGATGCTTAATTAGTGATTTGGCAGATAGGACAAGTAGGGAGGGTATTTCCTGATGGTGGATAATTCATTAAGTTGAGTGCCAACAGAAAATCTAAAATCCCTTAACTGCCATTAATTAATTACCAGGAAATACCTGGCTCGGGTGGAGGGGGTCATTAGGCTTGTATTCCACGTAAAACTGTGAAAGGTGAAAAGAAATCAAAATAACACAGGCAGTGTATTGCACAAAGCCAGTAGAGAGCCCCAGCTGTGTCCAGTCACTGGGGCTATGCAGTGACACAAACAGGCCACCATGTCTGTCCTAGTGACCAGCACAGCTCAGGGACACAGAACCAGAACTTGCAGTGCCCCTGGGTTTAGTGTGCACTGCTGTAACCAGGATTGGCGTTTCCAGCAGGGCAGTGCTTTTATTTTCATATTTGAGAGCAGTTAGGCTTGGTAATGCCTCAAAGCAAAGGTATTATTGAACGGTCTAGGAATGTTTAGGCAGTGGCTTCCCCCCAACATGCATTCACACAGGATAAAACTAGGTTACAAAACATGTTGCAGGATATCAGGTTGCTAAAGTGTGTCTCTGAGTTGTCTTCTTTTATGTTGCAGTCTAAAGTTGCTCATTTAGTACTGTAAATTGCTTTACTAATGGAGACAAAAGAATAGGTAGTCCTTGATAACAAATCATGTCTATTTCACTCTGATTATTCCATTATTTTCCGATATATCAAAGGAAAAGGGAGAAAACCTGATTTCCTCCCACCCCCCAACACTCCCTTTCCTGAGATGTTTATATAATTGTTAACCAAGAGAAGTCTTGTTTTTCATTGAAATAGAATCTTTAGTCTGAGGTGTGGTGAACATGTGATTTGGAGATTTCATGATTCTGGAATACATTTATTTCTGCTCACACAAGTCCAAGTGAGAGGAGGACAAAGCCCAGAGAGGCAGCTTTAGTTTCTTTCTAATGAGCAGAGTCATCCTTCCAGTGAAAATAAACACAGGTAAATAAAATTGAGAACTGGTGCCATTTTATATTATCTCTAACTCTGTAAAGATTTTTCTTTTCTTTTGTGGATGGTTTGTTGACTACCTGAGTATTTTGAAGTAGGTCACAATTCACTATTTTTTTGAAATTTATTTTTGGGTAATGTTGTAATTGTCAAAGGAGATTTCCTCTCTCTTCTTCCATCCTTCAACAGCAATTGAGAGTTATATTTGGGAGATACTCACAAGCACATAATCAAAGTTCAGTGTTTCAGATGCTTTGGGAGCCCAAACCTATTTCAAGTTAGAGTAATAAAGGTTACTAAAGAGAAAAACCTAATAATCCCTAATATATTTCATATCAGGAGAAAGTATATATGCAGCTATACTGATAAAATTCTTTCCAATTTTTAAATTTCCCATTAGTGTGTACAAACTTATCTTAAGTACAACAAATCCTGGAGTGTAATTAAGACAACAGGAACATTCTAAATACTCAGGATTTTCACATAAATTTTGATTTCATAAAATTGGAGTTTGGTGAGGGTTTTGTGAGCTCAGTTTGGGTACAAAGAGCATTAATACTGTTCAGAAGTAGATTTGACAGAACATTTGAACTTGCTTTAGCCAAGGAACATTTCCACTGCTTTTCTTCACCAGGCTGTGCTATAATTTTTTTCCACTTCCTGACAGCATCAATACCTGGTGGGTGAGCCCTGCAATTTTTCCATCATTGGATTTTCAAGAGAATATGTGTACAGAGATAGCAAAATCCTTTAGGTGGTGTTGCAGAAGGTGGAGACTCAAATGGGACCAAGAAAGAAAGGGGGAACTGTAGGAAGTGTACAGCAAAGTAGCTCATTTCCTTATATTTGTTAAATGAGTGAGTTCCCACACATTCATTTTGGCCAGACTTGTGTTACAATTTTAAGTACCCTTGAGGATCAGCTGATGCCAGGCTCAGATAACTTATTGAGCCACTTTGCCTTTTCTTTAATAAAATAAATCAGATTTTTTTTTCCCCAGGATGCTGTGTCTCAGCAAAATTTTACTGCCTTTAGGAAGAACAGGAATTCTAATGTATCTTAAAAACCCTTGCCATGGTTATTCAATGGCTGGTTGTTTAAATTTAAAGAGTGTTCCCATGGGACAGGAAAAAACTGCTGATAAGAAACAATGCAGTCTAATGGTAAAGATCTTATGATTGTGAGCTTTTCATGATCATTCTATTAATTCATGTACTTTCATAACAGAACAAGATATCTTGTACTTATAAATGAAGGGTGGATATTACTGCATAAACTAAATACAATGCCTTTCAAGCTCTTTGTTTAGAGGCTGTCTAAATAAACAGCTCAAATCCCTCTATCACTGAGATGAGTGGTGGAACTTCAAAGGCAGAAAGAACATGCCCACTTTATCTGATCTAGTGGAGATACAATGGGACAATGAATACAAGAACATTTCTATTTTTTCCAGATGTAAACCTAAGGACAAGAAAAGAATGTATTTTATTGCTCTGTTTTCCCTGTGGGACACACCTAGGAAATATTACAGTGTACTTAGTTTTTTAAAGTGAAGATGAGATGGCAGATTTTGTCTGCAACCAAATCCCATTCAAAAGATACAGACATGTTTCTTTCCAGCTAGACAACTAAATTATATTTCTGCTTTGAAAGCTAACATTGCTTAAAATTCAGAACTGCTGATAGCCTTGTCCTAATCTTAGAATCACCAAAGTTGTTGACATAATGCAGTTATTAGGAAACTTGATTTTTTGATGGAAACTACCTTTAAAAGTTCATATGGAGAGTAATTGAAAGAAATTCTTAATGAGGAAGACTGACCAAATATTTGAAGTTTGATGTTTCCTAGAAAATGTAGGAGAGGGTTTGAATGCCACTGGAAATCAAAAATAATTAATTGTTCAACTTAATTCAAGGCAATGTATTATGTTATGTATTACAGAAAAATAAGTCCCCCAAGTTTTTTGTAGGTAGTTTCTTTTAATAATTCCTTGTTAAAGTTGCTTTGGCTCTAGTCACAATAGTGACTAGTATGTGATGCCCTGATTACTTGGTTTCAGCAAAAATGGCCTTAAGGTTTGCCAGCAGAAGTTCTGATTAGAAGATGTCCTTAAGTTTGCAAATAATGATTTTACTGTGACATAAAAAACCTATTTTGAGTGTGTGAGGCTCTGAGGATGAAAAAAGTGTGTAGAAAGACATGCTTTGTAACTTACAGCTACTGCTAGAGCAGGAAGAGTTCTTGCTGAGGCAATAACTCCAAAAGGCCTCAAAGTGCTAATGGGAATCTTAGAATTGGAGTTCTTACAGATTCCCTTGGTTGTCTTAGCGTTTTATTTCATTATTGCACACTGAAGCTTACTAGGAAATTAGATAATATGTGGATTTTATTTATTATACTCATTGTAATGCAATTAAGTCTTTATGATTCAGCTTGCAAATATAATGTGGGGGTTTTATGGGAAACTTCAGCTTCCCATGTAATTGTGTGGGAGGAATATGAGAACATTTTTTCATTTTTTATATCTACTCTTATTCAGTACCTTTCCCATCATATTGATTTTGTACATTCAATTGTACATTTGGTGCAAATTGCCCTGGCACTGAAATAAGTCTGTGGATATGGAGTTTTTAAGCTGTTTTTTCTTTAAACATACCTTTGCTAAGAATCTTTATTAAGATTTTTCAGCTTTGACTTTCTCTTCACCAGTACCACCTGCTTTTGTATTTATTCTCTAGCATAAATGATGATAAATGCAACACAACGCTTGTTTTTTTCTTTTAATAGTTGGTAAAGGGCACATACTTAGAGTATATATTTCAAATAAAAGCATTTTTATGAAACTTAATTTCATGCTGATGCTTTAATGTCTATCTAATACTGGGAGCTCCTACACCTATCCAAAAACCAGAGAAAAAGAATAATTACACTTTTAAAATAATTGACCTAGCATCTCAGGTCTTTGAATTTTCCCATTATCTCTTCTCCACTGTAGGCCTGTGCTGATAAATATATATATATAAAAAATAATGCAGTTACGCAGAGCAGTGTGTGTTGTGTATATCCAAGGCAATGCAGGATGAAACAAATGTGGAGTTTGTTCTAGCGTAGCTCACTCTAGTGCCAAATTTCAGCTGATAGTTCTTCAGATTTTGTTATTTTTATTGGAATCTACAGTGTTAGCAATCAGAACACACTGGGGATATTTCTATGAAAAACATTTTTATCTTCAGCACCTTTACTAGCGCTGAAAGACGTGAGGCTGCACACAGCTGGAGTTTCAGATCTTGGGCTGCTTGAAGAGTTGGAAGTGATGGGTTGTGTTGTTTTCATCAGTAAACCAGACAGCCTGAACAAACATATCATTTGCACAGGTTGTCAAGACAACGTCAAGGCATAATTGCAGGTACTAAAAGAAAATAATATAATGCTTTATTAAATTCAATTCAGCCAACCATTTTTAATGAATGGTAGTATTTTTATACATTTTTAATGTATAGAATACTAATAATTAGAAAAAAGGTTTCTGTGGCTTGAAATAATTTGCTCTTCTGCAAATTAAATATGTTTTTCATTACTCTGCCTTTTTTGCTGACTTCCAATTCCACTGTCTTTTTTATCTACTATTCTTAACTCTTGTCTGAAGGAACTCTGCTCGCATAAAGACAATTGCAATTGTCTGGTATTACTTCTGACTTTTAAACAAAGCCAAGCAGTAGCCTTCCTCCTTCCAAAACACCATTGTATTTATTGTATGACAAATGGTATGTATTAACAAAACTTCAGGACTAATCTGGAGCTCTATCATGTGGGATTATGGGGACGCATATGCACGTCAAAGTTAATCTCACTGGAAATAAAACAAGCAGAAATAAATCTTCACATTCCTAAATTATCCTTTTAGTTCAAAGTGAAAAATTTACAATATGTCTGAGGAGATAAAAAGTTTGAGACTTTCTTTTAGTGCTAACTTACACGTGTAAGGGCTAAAGTAATCGTGGCACTAGTTCTGCCTGAGAATTAAGTTCTCAAAGTAGACTCTAGCCATAAGGAAAACTTACCACAAAATAAAAACATCTTTAAGAAATGACAGAAAGAAAGCTAAATGTCAGAGGTTAGGGAACCTGATTAGGTTAGGGAACTCTGATTTAATTTCTGATTCCTGACTTTTGTTAGGTGACCACTGGGTTGGAAGTGAAGAGGAAGCTGCTCTGAACTGTGGATGCTCTCGAGCTGGACACAGAAATTTTTCACTTGTGTCAATGTACAAACCCCTCTGGTTTCAGCAACAAAAAGTGAGTATTTCCTACCTCAGCTTGAAATTTGAATGACTTGACTGCATACAGTTCTTCACAGGGTTTACAGAGCTATTTTTAAATAGCATAGAAACTGTCATGTTCTTGATGTTATTTCGTTTGTTCTGGCTTTATAAAACATCAGTAGCAGCTCTTCATCCCAAACTAGATCCTAAACTTTTTCTCCTTGATAATATTTCTGTTTCTAAATAACTAATCACTTATTCAGAATGTAGAGACTTCCATTAAGGTGTGACAATTATGTAATTGGAGACCATCACTTCTCAGGTATTTTGACAAATACATACAATGTATGTGACTAACTTAGATGAGAAGCAGTGGAAATCTTTGCTTTTAGGGCAGGTTCTTTCTTGCTATGAAAAGGATCTGCAGCATTCACTGATGATCTCACAGCTGACATATGTCTCATCCTACTGCCCATGTTTTCTTGTTTTACTTCATCAGTTATGTCACTCTTCAACGCTTTTCCTATTGCATTCTCATCACTTTTCTTATCTCTTTCCACATTTGTTTCCTTGTGGCATTGCCTCATTCAGTACATTACATTCTCCAAGTTCCTTGACAGCTTCTAGATTGATTTCTTTTTCTTCTTCTATGTAAAGGTTTTGTTTAGCCTTTGATTTATTTTCCTCTTGTGCCAGTTCCTTTCCTGCTATTTCAGTTGTACAGCCCTCTTGCAGTGGTATTAAGAATTCCCTTTAATGGCTTGCACACAATTAGGACTTTTCAGTCACTTTCTAGGATTTTGTATTCCTCTGTTTCTAGCATTTCTTATTACATTATGTTACATCTGGACATGATGTTAACCTCAGCTGCAATTGATTCAGGACAAGCATGAGCTTTAAGTATACTAAGTTTTAAATATACCCAGGGAATCAATCTAATCAAAACTTATTTTTCAAATTATTTCTCCAGCAAAGTTTTCTGTATCCTGCTCCAGGCTTTCTATCTTTCTCCAACACCCACCCAGAAATGATTTGCCCTTCTTAAACTTCTTTTTATATTTTCTGTACTTCATACAGAAAAAGAGGAGAGTTTCCCATGCCACTTGTACTTTTAGCATAAATTATTGCCACAGGGTAGTTTTTGAGATTGCCCAAAGTATGCATAGATATTGTGCTAAAAACAAGGGAAGAAATATTTCCTCCAAGAAATTCTCTTGGTGCCTAGAGAATTACTTTGAACACTTGTTTCAGAAAATCTCTTTCCACTGTTCTAAGTTATATGTTAACATTGCAATTTTTCTAGGCTTACTAGAAGTTCATGTGATTATTTGCATCATTTCAATGTTAAAGGCATTTTTTACGTTAAAGATTAGGAGAAAAGTATATTTGGTCCAACCAAATATGTGAAAATATAGCAACATTTGTCTTTATTTTTGCTGTTGTGAAAATCCTACTATTTGAGCAAAAATTTCCTGAAATTAATAAATTTATTCCAAGTAAATGCAACTTTTAGAGGACGCAGGTTTAGTCTGACTTGTGACCAAAATAAAGGGAAATCTATTTCATTCAGAACTGCTTATTACAGCAGTTTACTGTCAGTGAAGTAAACTGTTTTACATTTTCTAAAGCCTTAAAAATAACATAGCATGATTAATAATAATACAGTGTACTTTTCCATTAAAATATCATTTATAAAGAAAATGACACCTTCCCCTTCATTAGGAAGGCCGAGCAAATAATTTAGGATTTATAATGTAGGTTTAAATTGAAATAATATTGCCAACTTTCTTATGATGGATACAAACCTAAATTTTAAACTGGAATTGCAGAGAGAAGTTAATTTTCAGAAGTGAATGGTGCTGCACATTAAACCAGTCTGTACATACTGCCCGGAACTTCCCAAATAGAACAGACCAAGTTTTATGAATACCTTTTTTTTCTTTAATATTTTTAAATATTGTAATATCTTTTTTAATCTAAATGTAGGGTAGGTGCAAAGGCAATGCAGAAGCTGGGGAGAGAGTTAAATCTTCTTTTTAGTTGCAGACACAGAATTTAATCTGTGGAAGGAACAGTTCCTTCCTTCGCCTTTTCATGCTCTGTTTCCTCACTCTGGAGACTTCCTAGACCAGACCACTCATGGTCTAAAAATGACATTAAATTTGGAATCCCTACTGGAGTTCACCAAGTTATCCTGAGGTAGAGCTGTTTATTAGAAAACGTGCTGCTCTCAATTCTTCATTGCATTAGGTAGAATGAATCCTTTTCCCCCAGAATTAGATTTTTCTTCTGTACTATTTATTGCGCTCTGTTTTTGTGGTTTTTGGTTTGTATTCTAAGATTTGTAAGAGGAGCTAATGATTTTATTGCTGCAGAAAACAAATTCCAACAATTTTTATGCAACCATTGTTTTTGGATTTGTGGCTGATTTTAGCTTTTGTCATTTTTTCCCTTCTGATTGAATTTTCCCAGTGTGGCACACACACTATACAGTATGCTATAACTGCAAATGCCAGGGAAAGGCAGGGGTAATAAGGGATAAACACAGTATCCTGTTGGGAAACAGTGCTTCATAGACAAAAACCTCCTTCTCCTAGACTGATATTGGACAAAGAAAATTTGTTGTGCTTGTATTTAAAACCAGTTTCTTGCAGGCCAGTTCACTTGTTCCTGCACTGGGCTGTATCTTGTCATTTTATGTGCTGATCTCATCTCAATTTCCGTTTAATGTTTTATGTGTGGTAGTGAAGCTGCATTGGCAGTGCTTAATTGGCACGAGAGAGCAAAAGTCAAATCTTCCCTGCTCCAAGCTGTAGTCCCTAAAGACAGGGAGTTTGTGTCCTGAGAGGCATGAACCTTGCTCAGGCACAGAGGTGCAGGTAAGAAAGCTGCTGGCTCAGTAGGACAGCAGAGCAAGCAGTAAAATATAAACTAAAGCCAGTCCATCTGCAACCTGAAAATCCCAGTGGTGAAGGTGGACTGACTCCATTTTCTTCATCAAAAGGTAAGCTTGCCTGTGTGCTTGTGCAGTCTGAGAAACTGAGTGAATATTCTCACAACACAGAGGGACCAGCATGAGACCTTTTTCCTGTCTGAAAGCCACAATCTGTGTGAGTGGCTTTGTGCTGAAGCCTTGCAGGGCTAATCCTTGATAGGAGTGTGTGGCCCAGAATACAGATCAGGTGTTGCTCCACTGCTTTGGCTTTGGTTGTGAACAGTGTGTCAGCTGCAAAAAGAGCTGATGTATACACCTCTACTAATCCCCTGAACAAGACTCTAATGAAATATCTTAATTGGAGCTTCCCCTAATTCTAATGAGATTTCCCATTGAGAGTGTTAGCCCATGAAGACACTGGTATTTTTTGTGTGCTCACTCTGATGTTTCTTAAGGCTACTGACAGGATCCATAGTGGAGATACATTAACTGCAAGCAGAATTAGGACTCCCATGTATCCTGAGGGATCCTCAATTCTTTACAGGCTCTCAGTGCAGGCAGGAAGGCCTTACTAGGCTTCATATGAAGCAAAAGTAGGCAGGCTCTGAAGAAAACCAGATGATGAAGACAATTCTGAGAATGTCTTCTTGGGTGAATACAACTTTGTGTTTGTTTGTAATATGTGTAACCATGAAGGGATTAAAAATAAAAGGCCTGAATGAGAGCTATTGTTAGCAAAAGCAAAACTCACTGCAGAATAGGAAAAAACAACTAAAGAACCAAAATAAACTAAGAAACAAAGGGAAAGCAGGTGCAGAAAAAGAAAAAAAAACCCCAGAAGTTTATTTAAACATTTTAAATTTTGAAAGTAAATCTGTTTCCTCATTGTTCTGTAAAACCAGATCATAATTACACTGATTTACTGTCCTTCTCTTTGATGCTTTTGGCTGCCAAGTTGCAACAGAAAGTGAGTAATTTTGCTGATAAGAGGGCAATTTTCCTCTAAGTTTGAATTCTCTTATTTTTCTTTTACCTATTTTTATGGATATCTACATCTTTCTTATTTAGGCAGCTTTAGGGACTTTATTGTAAGTTTTAGCCTTAAAAATGAATACTGCAATGAATTCCATTGTCATTAGTAAAACAAGGAAACATTTAGCAAACCCAAACAAAATCCAAGGAACAGGGGAGTTAGACATATATAATAGGAATGGGCTTCTGTCATGGTGAACTTATACTTGGAAGGGACCAAATAATAAGAGAAATGTTATTATCTCATTTAAGAATGTGGGATGAAGAGCAGAGCAATGATGTGACTTGATTAATGGTGTAAGTCTGAGCTGGGAACAGAATCCAGACTGCCTGACTCCCCAGGCAGAGCATTAAACAGATTGCCTTTCTCTCCTCCTGGAGAAATAAGTGAGGACTACCTGTTTAACAACCTGGATTTGGTGAAACACACACTGTATATTTGATTTAGTGAATTGTCTTTTACCACGATGCTGGTGTTTTCTAAAAGAATCTATAGTGAAACTCGCTGATTATAAATGATTTATAGGTTCAGTGTGTCACTACTGTAATGATATTTCTTTCTAATCAAAGGGACTGCATCATGTCAGAAGACACTGGTGTTTATCTTTCAGGGAATAAGCACCAGAAAATGCTGCACAGGATTTCTGTTCTTTCTAAGCAGCCCTTGTTGACATTTAACCCCAAAACACATGGTCTAAGTCTGAAGGAGCAAAAATAAATCTGTTGCCTCTAAAATGGTTTTATATATATCTGCAAAAGTCCGTCTTTTTGGATTTAGCATTATCTAGTGTGTACCGCAGAAAACTCCTTTAAAACCAACCACAGTGATAATGCATGTCCTATAGAAATGTTCTCACAGTTTTCCTCTATAAAATCCATTCTTCATTTGTAAATTAGAATCCCAGCCCTGCTGGAGGCTTAACTGGGTAGGTTTTAGCCTGAGAGATACACAACTTGGTAAAAAGAAATTACCTAAAATTAAACCAATCAATGTTTAGAGCAAACTAGGACTCCTAAAAGAAAAGAAATATGTTGCTTAACTCCATGAATGGTGTGTAGAAGGGTGAACAGTACAATCTGTAGAAATGGGGGTTGAAGTGGAACTTTCTTTACTTAGTACAGTAACTGTGACAAAAGCTGGAGCTTGCACATTATGCATTCCCAGACATGTCCCTGAGCTATCTTTAATGAATGCTCTTCTCATTAATTTAAATGCTACTAACATGCAGCTAGCAATAAGATAATTGAAGAAGTTCTTAATTTAGAATCAGGCTCTCTGGTTATTCCACACGAAGTAGCAGAGCTATAAATTGTTAAATTCAAGGCAGAGATATGAATTTTCAGAGATGCATTTAACAGCACTGGGGAGTGGGGGTAGGGGAAGAAAAGAGAAATGCTCACTGCTCTTTAAAGGAGAAAAGTAACTGTGGGTTTTAAGGACTAGAAATTTATTTTCCTAAGGCCTACTGTCTTCCAGCAGAGATTTCATCTTCATGGTAATTAAAGCTTTTGGGGCAGAGCTCTCCATTGGTTCTGTCCTTGCACAGCACTAAGGGTAACAAAGTTCTGGAGCAATAAATTAAGGGACCACAGTAATTCACTAGGAAGAGCATTGGGGAGACTATAACATGAATGCAGGTAATACATCATTTCAAGGACATTATAGCAAAGGAGAAAAATTCCTTCTTCCTTCTGCTGGTGAATTCAGGAATTTTTCCTATTTGTTACTAGGAAACCTGCCCTCCAAAACTTGGCTTTGTGCAGAGGATTGCCTCTCCTCATTCATTTGAACAGTTTCCCTGGATTCAATCCTGAGTTTGCTGTCACCTTTAATTTCCATTTTAGCAGACATGTGAGAGCGACCCAGCATTGTAAAGCAGCTCATGAAATATTTTTTTGAAATATTTTTCAGTAAAAACTTTTAGATGTAGGGAACTTCAGAGGCTTTAATATGAAACCATAAAACCTGTCTGCTTCCTTGTTGGAGATTGCTCCAAAGCATTATGAACTCAAGATTAGAACTTCTACCTCTGTGGAAGCTGAATTTAGCTGGCTTTGCTTTTTTTGGCATTTTATATCAATCTTGTAGAGAAATGGTTGAATAGGAATTAATTTTGAAACATTTTGAAATATTTTAGCAGAATGTTTTATCACTTATTCTCCTTTAGAAGAATAAGTGATATGAACATGTAACATCTGTTAATGAATTTCTACCTCTGTGCATCAAAATCAGCAGTGTAGTGACCTCTTTAAAAATGTTTAAAATTAGAACAACTCTGGATTTTCTTTGGTTTTAAAACAAGAAAAATCCCCATACTTCTGTAGTTTGTTTTTCTAATAAACCAGGAAAAAGAGTTCAATTTAAATATTGTGGGATGTAAAATAACTGAATTTCAGCAAATCTGGCTTCTAGTCTGGCTTTGTATGACCATATTTGTCTAATACAAATAATGCAAAATTTAATATTGTACTGGAACTCCTTTCTTAATTTCATAGTTCTTTATATCTAAGAAAAAATCCCATATTAAAAAAACTAACATTGAAAAAGTCAAGCTTAAGGTCATTAGGTTAATATCCAAGTGTAACAAGCCTATGGATAATAAACTGATATTTTAACATACTGGGATATGTAAGGAAGCTCTTACCCTGGCCATCTGTACCTAAATCTGTTTCAGAATGTTCTGGGTTTTCTGCTTCCTCAGCTGCTGTCAGGCAGGCACTGCTGGCTGAACGTTGTGTGTGCAGGTCTGTACAACCCTGACCATTTAAATACAGCTCAAAAGGTTTTCGTACAATGTGAGGGTAAGGAAGAGAAGTGAGATTTTTTTCTGTGCTCTTTAATGTTACTGCCATGAAACAATCTACTTCAAACACCCTTCTGGCCATTCCTCATGGTGCTGGCTGGCACTGAGAGGAGAAGTTATCCTGTGGCAGCTGGAGTTCCACTCGGTGCTTGCCTGGAGTCTTGGTTTTGGAGCCAGTGCAAAAAGATGTAGAATGAGGTTCTCAACAGGTAACAGGAGGGAGAAGACAATCAGGGTGTTAAAGCTGAGTCCTTGGTGTGCTGGCTGGTTTGAAGAGGGCAGATGTGGGACACCTCTTTGAAAAACAGATGTAAAGACTATTTTCTGAACCAGTCTCTGTGGTTTGAGCCTGGGTGCTGCCAGTTAGGAGCCCTCCCTCCTGCCTGCCCACTGTGTAGAAATTATGCCACAGTAGGAATCTATTTGCAGTAGTTGGATTTTGATGAAGTTTCTTATGTTCAATTTCTCCCCTGTTCCATCAGCTCCCTCTCAAAGATATTTTCTGTGTTATTTAAGAATAGATGTTTTCATTGTTTAGGATTATCCACTAAAAACTTACATTGGTTTATAAGACTTGAAAATTATAAAAATGATAAAAATAAAACCTCAGGGTTCAAATCTTCTGTTCCAAGTTAGATTAATGTCTGTGGGACTTCAAGGCTCTGTGCTGGCTGGTTTTTATTTCTTTATTTTCTTTATTTAAGAGAGGGTGGTGTTTGAGGGAAGCTTGTTTTCTGTTAAAAGTGTAAACCCTTCAGTGTAGCAACAGTGCCTCTCCAGATTGCTCCTGCAGTTAGTCCTGATCCTTTATGGAGTTTTGAACATTGAAGAATAAAAAGAAATCATTATATTAAATAATCTACTTATTTAAGCACTGATTATCACTCCTAAGGCAGAGTTTTGTGTGAGAGTTCAGTCTGGGTGAAAAAAGATGGAACAATGAAAAGCACATAATCTCTTACAGCAGCCAATATTTGCAAAGTGAAGTTGCTGAGAGTGTAAGTGGTAACAGTCATCTTGCAAACAGATGGGACAGTCCTGTTTGTGAACTTTTGCCCCAGGAAGAAAGAGAGTAAAGGAAAGAGGAGAAAGTACAAGAAATGCCTAGGAATTATTACTTATTGCACAGTATTACCTTGCAATGATTCTTTTGCTCAGACATATGTGTATAATAGTCATTGAAATAGTCTCAGAGTAATTCAGATATCACATGTAGGTGTAATTTTGAAAATTGCCACTGGATGTTTGTATCATTTTTGGGTTGGTTCCTTTTTCTTAGTCACAGTACACAGTGTGACAGAGTGGTCACTAGACTATTAGCGATGTCATAGATGAAATTGCATTCTATAAACAGAAATTTACTCCCTGTACTTTCAACTGAATGGAAAAATCATTTAAAATTTGCCATAAAGAGCCTGCACTTTCTATATGTTGAAATCTACTTCGCAGTCTTATTAAATTAAATTAAATTCATAGGGTTTGTGAAGGTGTGTTAGAGTGCTCTAAAATTTAGATAAGAAGGTAATGAATTCAAGGGTAATAATTTTGTGATGATTACAACAGTGATGTTAAGTGCTCATCTACTTTAAAGCATGAACTTGGTTGCAGAATATTTTAACTTTTGATGGTTTAGAATTCCCTGTGCACTTTGGCTGCCATTAATGAAGGATGTTGGTCTTGGTTGATAGATTTTTTTTCTATCCTGTTTCATAACTGGGAATGTCACTGTTTCATACACAGGGAAATCATTAAGACTTCCACATGTGGTTAGGAAGGAAATTCCTTCTACAGAGCTTTGTACATGAAATCGATTGGCGGGTTTGTTCATTCCCTTACGTTCTCTGAAATATGCTTTATTACTTTGCAGCACCCTAACAGGGTCATCCTCTCTCTAAAACCCCATTGACACCATCCCCCAATCACTGCAAGCTGCCCACAGGCTTTCACCATAACCCCTGAGGCACAGCCAGCACAAGGCAGCTGGGGATGACCTGAAATTAGTGCTAAAGGCAGAGATACTCTACATCCAAATCATCCAGCTTCCAGTACCAAGCTGCTCAGGTCCAGGATACAGCCCATGAAGAAGCTGGGAACAGCTTTCCATCCTTCAAAGTGATCACCAAAAGTAAGTGCTATTTTAGGATAAGGCTTAACTAACTTGACTTTGGATGCTGCTGCCTCTTTCAGAGTTCAGTTTCTAGTACCAGACTCAGTGCCTGTGTTTGTTTCCATGCACTGTTTGATATCAGGTCCACTATACCAAATAGCATGAATATTTTAGGTTTTCAAAGAGCTTTATGCCTAAAATTTATTTATGTTAGTGAAACCAGCTCCTTTGTGGAATATCAGTTTTTACTTCAGGAAAACACTTGTTTAGTAGGGAATAATTTGTATAAAAACTGTTGAGTCATAATCATTTAGGGGCTTTGGTGACCAATGACCCCTAGTTGTTTTCACTGCAGCTTGGTTGCTGTGCCTGATGCCATGGAGAGGCCCCTCTTATGCTTTTATTTTCATTAACAAAACCCCCCATTTACACTGTGAAGATTTCCAGCATTGCAGATTGCAATGAGAATGAAATATGTTGTTGCCATACTTGCTGCTGTTGTAGCCCCTCCATGGAGCAATCTGCTCATGTGGATACCTTCTTCAAGAACTTCATGGCAAAGTCTGGTCACTTGTTCAACAAAGGTAAATTTAAAGAAGTTTAATTTGTGTAATAACCAGGCTCAGACTTTGTGCCAAAGGGACTCAGGTAACCATTGAAACGTTTTCAGCAGGAAAGGGCCAAGAGGGCAGGAGGTTTGGTAAAGAATATTTGTAAATCTTATTTCTTCCACTCTAGAATTCATAAATTCTAGCAGCACAAAAGTTGCTAATTTAAGGGTGTTCCCACTAAAGGATAGGCAACTTTTAAGCATTAGATTAATTATCAGTCCTAATTGTGTGGCTAAGAAATCTAATAGGCAGAAACAGAACAATTTCTAGTCAGCAGAACTATTGAGAATGTTTTCAAGTTTGTTGCACTAAATTAAATGAGCATTTTTCAAATGCAACCAAATGTTCTGAATTAAGGTCATAACACTGAAAAAGTAGTAACTAGAAAAGTAGAAGAAAGAAAGCTGCTTTCTGTGGCTTGGTTTCTTATAGAAGACAAAGCACTGATTACAAAGGGTTGTTGACATGGTGGCAGGACATGAAAGAACTGCATTGAGGACTGGAGCTACTTTCAATAACACAGCTGGAATGACTTTAATAGAACTCTCAAAAAAGCTTTGTGGGATTTTTGGAACTTGCATGTTCTCTTGATTTAAGGTATATTAAAAGGTTCTGCAAATATATTCAGTAAAAATATTCAGTACTACATAGACTTATAGTCTATAAATAGCATAACAGAACTCTTTTTAATTTCCATAGGAATATTCTTATGCTTCTTTCATTGTGAGTTTCAGATGAAAATTTGTGTTTCTAGGGGTTTTCATAAACACATGGTTTAAAACATTTTTAATGAAAATACAGTGTAAAAGCTGCTCATATGAGCACTTGATTCTGGGAAAGAAAATAAAAACAAAAGTTGAGGTTAAAGATAGTGTTAACATCTTTGACAGTGGTTTCTTGTAAATGGCTTTACCTTTTTGAATGTAGAAGTATGAATGCTACAAAAAATTCATAATGGTTTTATTGGGCTGGTGCCTATTGTTTAGAAGTAAATAACATATGTTGGCTTAGTTGTGACTGGCCATGACTGGGTTATTCAAGCTCTCTCATTCATTTTAGCCAATTAGTTTGGCTGCTTATCAGGAAGTGACTTCAGTAAGGAAGCACAGCAATTCAATTATCAAGCACTCCCTTTCTTAGCCTTCCAAGAAAATGCATACGAACTCAATGTAAGAAAAACATTTATTTGCAGCTTCTTGACTGTGATAACTCATTATGTTACATGCAGCATGATTCACCCCAGAATGCTTATCTGTCATGGATGGTGGGAGGAGGAGAGTGAAAAATTCTAACACCACCTAAAACATATCATTGCCTTGTAGGCAGTTAGACCATTTCCAGGAGGAATAGCTCAGTTATCTGTTTGGAGGAAATTCCTCCAGCCCCTGGGCCTTGTACCCTTTGTTCATGATCACCTTGAGACAAGTAATTTAGAAAATCTCCAGCTTGGGAACCATATTGCCCCCAGGGCAGCTCCTGCTCCTTGTGAAAAAGTCCATTTGGATTGCTGAAATTGTAATGTGCCCTCTGAATATTGTTGTTAATACATTTTAAGAAATGGAAATAATGATAAGGATTGGAGAGTGTTCAGAGCATTTCACAGTCACTGGTCAAAGTTCATACTCTCTTGCTCTCAGTGAGAAGGAAAAAAATAATATAAGACTAAATTCACAACATTGCATGACAGGCAACAGAATTATCACTCCTAAGAGAAAATCTAGCCTTGGAGTAAACTTCAGATGTCTGTGAGTAATTTTTGATGGTTTTTACTGTCTTTATTTCACACATATAAAGTCACAAAAAAGAACTATCCATGGTTTGGGCTGGAAAAGACCACTGTCAAATTCAGCTGTATTTTTATTCAGGAAGACAAGACATCTTCACTCTGCTTTGAGTGTTGTGCATGGCTTCAACATGCAACTACCTGATGGAAGATCACTGTATTGCAAAAGTAGGAAAGAACTTCTTATTTTTTTTTAATATCATCTTATAGCAGAGCAACCCTCTAGTGGTTTTTGTGGCTAAGAGTTACATTACCTCTCCAATGTGCTTTTCATGTGTACTCAGCAATGGGCCAGCAGTGTCTGTGAAGTAGCTGTGCTGCAGGTAACATGAAGAAAGCTGTAAGCTGGGCCTAGAACTTCTGTGTTCACAGCTGGACATTGATCATTCTGGGCAGGTTTCTCAGCATGCAGATTTGCAGGTTTCTGAGCATGCAGGATTCTCAGCACGCAGATTTGTGGCGGGTCCCAGCGGTGTCTCTGCCCCAGCTGCCAGTGCAGCGGTTCCCTTGGAAGGGAGCCCTGGTGGAGGTTTGTGCCCAAGGGAGCTGCATGAATCAGCAATCTGCCACTGCTGCTTTGGAGGGGTGAGAGCTGGGCCGAGCTCCTGGTGAGCAGGCTGAGTGATTTTGTTACTGGGACAACAGGGGTAAACTTCAGCTGTGTGCAGACCTTTCCAAGGAGAATACTGGTACAGTCCAGCTGTGAGCAGAACTGGACTCGTGCAGCTTGTGCATCACAGACACAAACAAATCCTAGTGCTGTTGTGATCAGATGGAGAAAAATATTTGTAATCTAATTGGGTTGGGCTGGGGGAAAGAAAGTCTGGAGTCATGGATAGGCCACATTGTTTGAAATTGTCTGAAAAGACAAAAAAAAAAAAAATTCGTAAAAATTATCTTGGCAAATTCTTCTCATTTCCAAGAGTAGACAGATGAGTGTTTTAGATATAAAGCATGACTCACAAATTGAATATAAACCTGGAATGTTTTAAGGATTTCAATATACTGACTAAAGGACAAAGCCCAAAGCATCTCTCTGCTTTGTGTGACATCAGAAAACATGAAAAAAACCCTACAACTTTCTTATTTTGCCCCAAATATGAATGCCTTGGTAATGAATTTTCAAAAGTCTAGGATTATTATTCAAGGTAAGAACATACAAAGATATTAAAGATATTAAATCAGTGTGTTGTTATCTCTTGAAGGGTATTTAAGCTGAGAGAAGGGAAATTTAGATTAGATATTAGGAAGAAATGTCTTATCCTTAGATTAGATATTAGGAAGAGAAGTTGTGGCTGCCCCATGCCCATGGGCAGTACAGGAGCCACTGAGGCACAGAGGAACCTCAGAGCTGACTCAACACTGCTGTTCCAGGCTGCTCCTAAAGCTCCAGCAGGCTGCTGGAAGGGAGGGCAGGACACAGCACCAGGCAGAGCCTCTGGAAGCTGAAAGAGGCAGCTGGAGTTTGGGTTAGAGCAGATCTGAGTTCTAGACAGGGCTGTGCTGTTTATCAGGGAGAGCCACACTGCAAGGCAGGGATCTGAAAACTGGGATCTGCACCAGTGATTGGTGATGAGAGTAAATTTAATCCACTGTGCTTGAAATGATGCTATGTGTTGACAAAAGGAAAATGTTAGGGATAAATAAACCCTATATATATGGGTATAAATGACATATGACATATATTAGGCTAAATGACAAAAGACCAGAGAGAAAATAATATTATAAATTTTAGCATTTAAGAGTTTTGCTTTTCATATTCTATATTTTGGGTGTACAAAATATTTTGATAGCCTGTTCTGTATTTTATCATAGCCTTTTAAAAATAATGAGCTTTTAACTTACAAAATAATTTTTAATTAATAATTTTGACTTGTTGTAAAAGTAAACAATTCTTTCCTTCACTATTTCCTTAATATTTGGAAACTATAATTCTGTAAAGAATTTTAAACAAAGGTAGCTGGTTGATTTTCTTAGAAGGGAGTTTAATTACTGTATTTCATGGTGGAAATGGAGTTTAGTCTGCAGCATTTGTTTTATTGCCAGTGTCTGTGCTCTTGTGCATTTGTAAAATACACATTCACCCACTCACACAGTTTTGGAGTGACAAAACTCTTGAAGGCTTATAAGCTTTCTGTAGCACCTTTTTTTTTTTTTTTATTCTTTCAAGCAACCCAGATATCTTCACTTTCTTTGCCTAGAAAAATTATATTTGTGACTCTTTGCTGAATGGTGGGCCATACCAGATATGGAGGCATGTTGCAAGTAGAAAAGAACAGTAATTTTTACCATAAAATTATTAAACAAGGACTTAATACTAGAAGATGCTGATTTACAGATTCAAAATATGCCCTGGCCTGCTGGAGAGCTTTGTTTTACTTTCCCATTTGCTACTGATGGGACAACTGTGCTTGGACATCTACTGAAGTAGATATTCCAGAAAAAATACTTCATGGTTTAAAATATTTTCTTCCAACATAAATAAAGCAATTTAAGTAAAGCAATCTCCCCAAACCTATTTTTATTCTGGAGGAAGAGTGATCTCAATGGGAGTAGCTAGTCTGGAATAGCTATTGTGCTAAACTGCCAGTGTATGAAGGGAGCACTTGTTGATGGGTACTGCTACAGACTTAAAAAACAAACCAAAACATTTAAAATTATATTAGCTGTTGAAAAGGACATCTTGGCTGTTAAAACAGAGCCAAGATAGATTCAAAGGAGGCAAGATAGCTAAATAAACTAAATATTTAAACAATGAAAGATCAGAATATGTTTCGCCCTGTTCAAATTCACAGGAGAGGTGAAGGTCTCGAGGAGCTTTTCTCTTGCAGTTGTTCCCGTATGGCTTACAGGAAAGAAGAGAATAATCCAGTGTCAGCTGGAAAAGGACCCCTGAACTTCCAGGATGGCGGGGTGGTCAGAGACCTGCACTGAAGTGACAGGTAAAAATGGCTCTTGTCATGAGAGTTCAGCTCCTGCTCTCTGAGCTCAGGCAGGGCAGATGCAGCTCTGCAAGGCTGGGTGGGTCTGGGGCTCACAGCTCCTTGGGAGTGCAGCCTTCAGAGGCACTCAGGCTCATCTGCAGGTGAATCAACTCTGAGCCTCAAAGCAGAGTGCAGTGATTTTACTGACACATAGTTGGAGAGGATAAAATATTGTCATTTCCTACCACATGACCATGCTGAGTATTTACAGATAAGATAGGGAGCTTGCAAAAATATAGTGACAAGCTCAAAGCAAATGGGGAGAAGCAAAATTCTTTTTTGCTGAGTTTTCTATGAGAACATGTTGTTCTCACCATGCATTTGTTAGTAAGAGGATCTCCTGTTCTCAATTTTTAAACAGTTATTTACACTTCACATGAGGAAAAGTCTGTTGGGCCTTTCTCTGCAGTCAAAAGAACGTACTAGATGATATTTCATGTATCTTTAGTATGTCCCTTGGGCTGCATTGTTTGAAAAATGGAGTATGAAAATGGTGATACAGAAATACCTGCCACCATCCTCCTTTAAATTTAAATATCTCTCTTATGCAAGGAAGTATCATTTTGGACCTGCAATTATCAAGGCAGTGCATTATCTGCGCTGGTCAAAATCACAATGGATCTAGGAAAGGATATTCACTGCAGTACCCTGATGATGATGGCAATAAAGCAGCAGTGATAAAAACCCTTCAATCTTATCAACAAGGGAACCATTTTTGCCAGGTACCCCCTGTTCTTTCCTGTTGTGCCATGAAGCCAGATGGACATGCAGTGATTTCAGTGCATCACACCTTTCAGTTCACTGTGGGCCTGAGAACATAGCACAAAAGGCCAGGAAAAGGTAATAATTTCAGTGTCAGTTTTCTGAAGGCAGAAATTGTGTATTTTAATGTACTTCAGAGCATATTTTCTCCCTTTGTTGTAATTCACATTCTCCTGTAGATGTCAATTATTTGAGACTTGAAGGAAATTTTGATTCTCTAAGTGTTCCTTGCTAAACACACAGCTTGTCCATCAGAGTGCACAGCCACCTTGCCCTTGATTAGAGGACACACCCCTATCAAGAGTTTTAAAACCGGATGTTTTTTCTGCCTGTAGGTGATAATGCACTTTCAGAGGCTGCTTCAAATAAGTGTTGGAAAAGAAAGAAATGTATAGGACTTCAGCAAAGATAGCACAGAGCCCATACAGGAGAGCTACAATGAACAGAGAGTCAGCTGTTCAAATGCAAAGTGAGTTGGAAAAAACACAGATTCCAACTCATTTTGCATTTCACCAGCTGACTTCACATGTGGTTGTTAAGAAGAACAGTAATTTTCTTCTTCCCAGTGGTGAATGAAACATGCCAAAAAGGTGTTCCATGGGCAGACTGCCTGGATGCTGCTGGTTTGTGAAAATGACAAGTCCTAGTTCAAGGAGTAGGTGGAAGCAAGCAGGGAAATTTTGCTTCTTAAGTTTTATTTATTTAATGGTGCACACCCACCTGCATTTAACCCAAACTCACACTAGTCTTTTATAATTTAGTTCCAGTTCAGAGGGAACCACTACTAGGCTAATCATTCCATAGATTGTTGCTTTCAGATGCAACCAAGGGCGACATTATTGAGAAAGAAAGCATTTTCTTTTTTTATTATTGAGAAAGAAAGAATTTTCAACCTTTAAAAAGGTCATGCTCAGTTCAGGACTGTTAGGATGGTCTGGATGTCTTATCCAAACTGCTCCACTTAAATCTATGGGAACTTTGCTATCTAGCCTAGACAAAGGAGGCAGTGTTTAATTATACACTCAATACCTCTGACAGTAAGTATTCCTTCAACAGAAATAAGAATGTTTCTTTGTCTTGGCACTCATTGTTGGGAACTGGGCTGGATGGCTAAGGAATTCATCGTGTAGAATCACTGTAGATAAGGCCAGATGGTATCATGTTGTGCATAAAAGAAGGGAAATTAAAGAAAGAGAAGGCAAAAGAGATATGTGGAGTTGCTACCCCTTCCTTTCTGCTAAGTGGGTTGTATCCACTGCTGCTAATGGAGGAAGCCCCAGGCCCCCTCTTAATTTTTTTATTTTTTTTTCCCTCATCAGCATGTCGATGTCTGGAAAACCAGTGGGGAAGGTCTGCAAATAGATGGGTGTGCAATTTGTCTTTATTCTAAAGTCTTCATTCTAAAGTACAATTCTTTTCCAAGGACAGAAGAGAGACTGTTTTTGGAATTCTTCAATCAGAGACAGTCCCTTTCTGTACAAGCTTTTCTTTTATTCACTTTCTCTTTGGTTTGTGCTTTTTTTGTTCAGTTTGTTTGTTTTGTTTGTTTTTGTAACACTGCTCTATAAGCTTTGCATGCTAACGTTGTCTCTGGTCAGAATCACAGAATGTTCTGAGCTGGAAGGGATCCACAAGGACCATTGGGTCCAACTCCAAAGGGAATGGTCTGTCCAGGGATTGAGCCCATGACCTTGGTGTTATTTGCTCTCAGTGTGCTCTGTATTTCAGTAATTCTATGCTTTATTTATTTTATGCTTCTGCAGAATTGGGAATAGGATAAATTCTTAGATTTGTCTGGCTTTCAATTTGCAACCGCCTCTGCATGTAGGAACTGATGGGGATTCCTGCTCCCATCAGTTGTTTCAACAGCACTAAAAGGCAAAAACAAGGAGTGCTTGAGGAGAAAGTCAGAGATTCCACAGCTCAGCAGGGAGAGTCCAGCCAGACAGCAGCTCTGTGAATTCTTCCTTGCAGGAAGGAGCAATGCCAGTTATCCCCCAGTGCCAGAACAACTTTGCCTTGGAAATGAACGAGGTAAAGGCTCTCTGAGGCTGCACCTCCTTCATCCCTGTGCCATGAAACTCAGGGAGTGCTGCTGACTGCCCCCCTGCACTGCTCCTGGCACAGCTGGGAAAGGATGCTGGGCTGGAGCAGTTTCCATCTCCAGTTTGCCCCTTTGGAGATGGCTGCTGGAAAGGAAAGCATCTTGCAGAGCACAGATTACTGCTGGGGCCTGGCCTTTGGTAAGTACTAAGAAATGGGAGGAAGATTTTATTGGAAATAATAAAAATCATAAAAAAGTGCTGGAGAAATACTGAGACCTGAGGTGATGGGACAGACAGTAAGATGTAAAACTCAAAATGTTTTGCTGAAATTTAAATAGAAAGTATATTTTACCACTTTAAATGATTGTACTTCTAAAAAAACCTCACTTTACGTGGCTTAAAAGATAAAAATATTTTTCCATTATATAATGAAAACATAATTATAAATTGAAAACATAATTATAAGTAGTGCTGTTGTTGCCTGCGACAAAAACATATTTAGAGAGTTTTGCTACTAGCATGTTTCTATTTTTGCTTTCAATATTTTCATTATTTCTGTGAAAGCTTCCTGATTGAACCTTCTTCTGTCAGAATTTTTTACACATGAATTACAGATCATTCTAATAAGCTTTTTAATTACAGCTAGAGAAGACTGTTTAGAGCACTCCTGACTGTTAGAAACAAGTCCGTGTGGGAAAAAATAGGAGGTAATTAGCTTTGCATGAAAAATAGCTGCTGTCATTTTCCACTGACAGAAGGAAAAGGAAACAATTTCTACATCTCACAGCAAATACACACTTGGACTGGAAAGGACTGTTTGCTCAGAGTCCATACCTTGAATTTATCTGAAATTTAACTAGTTTGACTACAGGTGTTTGCTATGAAAACTTTGAAGGCATTGATATTCTAACTTTCGAAATTCTTGTAGCAAGTCATCATCTTGCATCATCTGGATAAAGAGTATCCCAGTTATTTTAAATGGAGATGCTTTTTGTAAGAGGGTTGGGAATTGAAAAACAAGGCACTGTCACTGCAATGTGCTACAACACATGGAACAGTATAGATAAATAATAAACTAGTAAAAAGAAATAGTGAAAATTTAAAAAAAATAGTAAAATAGTAAAAATAAACAAATAATAAACTTGAGGAATCTTCAGGTCATCTCAGAGAGCTCTTGCTGTGAATTTTCTTGTTGCAGATCCTGAAGTATCTCTGGTGGCTGAATGCCTGCAGGCTCTGGAAGCAAACCCTGGAGTCAGGAAATTCTTACTGCAATCATCTGCCCAAACTATGCCAGAAGGAGCCAGTGCTTGAGGACAGCTGCTGGAGTCCAGCTGGCACACCAGGATGGGAGTTCCTTGTGAGTAACAGGAACAGGTCAGATATGGGCCCTGCTCTGTGGCTGCAAAAGCCTCCAGGACACCAGTGCTAAATGCACTTTGGGGATCTCTACTAAATGTGCATGTATCTGGCTCCTGTTCAAGGCTAGCTAAGGAAAATGGGAATAAGCATTTGTGTTACTAGCTATTCTCTGATGTTTCAGGTCTACATCCAGGGGAGTGTAAGGGACAAAGTCATTATAATTTCTCTAAGACTATAAATATGTGGTTTGAAAGGTAGCAATGCTCTGCTTTGAAAACTTTTTATAACACATTAGGCACATTACAGTTCATTCTGCTTTTTGTCCCCTTTGCTCTAATTCCCTCATATCTAGCAATGTTTTTTTATCATCATGTTTATTGTGTTAACTCTCTGATAGCCATTACTGTTTAGCGCAATCTATTTTTTTGTAGCATCTAAATATTGTTCCCTACTAATTCAGTATTTTGTTTTCTTAAATATTTATATGCAAAGCTACTGAAGATACAGTGGGCTGTGACAAAATGGAACAGCTGTCTATGGCCTTCACTGTGTCAGACACCACCACTTTACAGTGATCCCTACCCAATGCATGGAGAACCTTTGGGAGGAGTTTCTCTGCTACAGGCAAACGTTTGTCACCTTTCATTTGCAAATATCAAGGTAAGGAACCAAGCAAATAGATGAATACTTGTGTTCAAGCCAGTTTTTCTCCTCTGCTAAATTGTGCATGGCTTATGATTATGTATTTGCTGTACAGCTTTGGGATTCCCTGCTGGACTCTGCCCCAAGCACTGGCCATGGGCCCACTGGCTCCAAACCAGATCTCTGCATAGAAGGGTTTGCTCCTTCACTGGGAGAACTCAGTTTACCTTGCCTGCATCCACCAATAAAACTTGGATTCACCAGACAGCACCAGCACCTCTGGGCACTTTTTCCCTTGTGGCAATTTTTCATTTTGATACTGATTGTGAAACCTGAATTTCCAGGAAAGATCCTTCATCTTAAGTCAGGAGTTAACAATAGTGTATAAGCACTTTTCAGAAAACAGGCTTTGATTTTTTTTTTGTATTTGCATTTTGTTAAATTCACATAAAGCAATGGATTAAGCATCAAAGGAATTAGCAATAATCATATGATCTTTTTCTCTTTGTAAGAGTTTTTATTTAGAGTGGTGAATCTTGTTGAGGGGAAGAAAACTTTGAAGTAGTCATTAGAAGTACAGGCTGAAAATATATTTAAAATTTAGGGAGCAGTGATAAAACTGAGTTTAATTTAAAAAGAATCTTGTATTTCATTTACCTCAAAAGGAGCTCGAACTCCATGTGGATAAATTGGAGTTGTTCATATAGGGAGTATGGTTTAAAAGATGCTAAAGAGCTCCAGCTGTAGGGTGTTTTACTGACAATTGTAATTATAAACAGGGGTCTGTCACTGCTGCACTTGCAGTCAGACTCACTTTGGAATGGATTTCTAGTTCAAAATGAATTTTGTATTTTCTTGGCACATGGATTTTCAGAGTCAGATCATTTTCAAAAGCTAAAACCTTGCTTTAGAACTTTGACATCAATGGTGACTGTCACAACAAGAACATGCAAGAACATACACTATTGTAGTAATTGGAATATTTTCAAATGCCATCATCTTTGTCTCTTGCAGAGAGTGGATCAGGATTCTGTGCCAATATTGATGGGATACAGGTAAGCTTGTTTCAATTATTGTGAGGCTACTTATGAATAAGAACACTTCCTCTTTTAAAATGATATAGAAAGTGTAAGGATCACAGTTTAGTCTGAGGGGGTTAGGATGCTGGGTTTCATTTTGCTGTTTAATTGCTTTTGGCCACCTATGCTGCATTGGAAAATGCTACTGTAGCTGTCAATCATTTATGTTCCTTCTCTACTGCTGTGTGTGAGTTACAATAAAATGTTGTAAGGAGCAGCTTTTGGATTTGGGGGATTGGATTTACTTCTTCTCTACAGTTCCTTGTATAACAGTACAGAATAATTGTTAAATGGACCAGATTTAACTCTGTACATACAGAGAATCAGGAAGTGGGAATATTATTAGAGAACTGAAGGAACAGATGTAACTTAGAGTCTGTAACAATTTCCACTGCCTGCCAGTCCCAGCAACTGGAGTTAAAAAAAACCTACCTGCAATTACAGGTTGCTGGTTAGAAGTCATGAAGTGAGGCAGGAGATAGTGCATTTTTTGGATGGATATGGGTACACTTTAAATAGGGGCAATAGGCAGACAGCAGTATTAACACCTAGTATTTAAGATCCCCTGGTGGTGTTAAATATTCCTTGGGTTTTTATTTGAGCTCAGGTTTGCTTATCTACCTCCACCTCAGCTGAGGGGATGAAGAAGATGGATACACTCAATTTAGTCTCTGCTCTTAGTTCCTGATGAAACAGACATTTTGGCTTAATGTAAGTAAGTATTAATAACTTTTTATTAAAAGGTGGATTCAGAAGATAAGAAATAGGAATATGAAAGTTTCAGGTCAATAATTTTATGTCCAGTCATCTTACATTATCTGTACAAACTTCCTCCAGAAATTCAGCACTCTAGTATTAAATGTAAGTATTGAAAAACACTTAAAACCACAATAATTGTTAGTAACTCTATGTAATTACTTTCTCCCTGGGTTAATATTTAACTACCACAGAGTTAAGACATCTGTGAAAGCCAATTTAGATCAGCTTTGTTATATTACAGCACAAGAGAGATGAATAAATGGAGTAATATTTTATTGATCAGAAACAATACTTTTCTCAGCAATTAAAATGCATGATTCATATGAACAAGGTGAAAATGAAACAACCAAAAAAATAACTTCACATTTTTTCCATTTTCTTCTTAGTGTAAGCAATAAATACAATGCCATAGCTTCTATTAATCTTATTTACATAGTACAATAAATGAATGTTGCCTGGTTGCCAGCCCAAATGTTTCTTGACATCAAAAGGAGTATATGTTGCAGCGTTTCTACAGCCAAATACTCTTGTAGATCACCACCATGAAAAACTGAATAATAAAATGCCAACATTAAACAACCAACTGAGGGACCCTGCAATGCAGCCATCTATTAATTGAAGACAGTAGCATTAAAAATAGACATTTTCTCTCATTGAATCATAACATGCTGGTGTTACAGATAAAAAATATAAGACAACTATTGCTTTAGCCCCTGTAGGTTGATACAATAAATCCTCACTAAATGAAAAAAAAAAAAAGAAACAGCAACTACTAACAGGTAATAAACAAATAATCTGCATGTTCAAAGGAATCTCACGGCCCAACCAAGAGAGAGTTTACTTTCATCCCAGAGAAGACAGCTATAGACTATAACAAAGTAGAAAAGAGCCATGAGAAATCAGCATAAAAATTTGATTTTAACTTATGGTGACAGAAAAACATTTTAAGAAGCAGACCCTTCTCTTAGCTGTGTAGAAACTGAAAAAAGGTGAGGTAGGAAGACAAAATAAGGAATTGGTATTTTCCAATGCAAATTAGAAAACAGATTATCTAAGCTCAGCAGGAGAGGGGAAATACAGCTCTGCTATACCATATGCCCCTTCACAGCCAGAAAGCTTTTCTTGCACATCCAGCTGGCTGTGTTTCTTTTCCAAAGTGAAGATGGGGAGGTATGTGCCTAGAAGGAAACTGTGATTGTCCACCTAGAATCAGGGTAATTTCTGTAAAAACAATTTTCTCTCCTAAATTATAACTACATTTCTCTAATAGAAATATATATTAAATGACAAAATCTGCAGTCTGTTAAATTTGAACTGCCTCTCTGAGAATGAAGCTTAATTACAGTCAAATACTGTATCACACTCCAAACCAACATCTATTTGTTAATTAAAACAACAATCCACCAGGTACCATGAAATAATTGTCTAATAATGTGCCATAAATGGTTTACAGCACATTTAAATGGACAGACACCTGTCTGGGCTTTGAGCCTCAGTGGTACCTGCAGATTGTGTAAAGGAAACTCAAGACAGATTTATTTATACCAGCTGATGATCTGGTCCCACAATTGTAAAGCTGCTACACTGGAGCAGGGATTCTCTGCTCCACTGCTATCTTCAGAACATGGCACAAATGTTAAGTTACACCAAAGATCAGCAAGCAGAGTTGTAATAACCTCTAGTAATGTTGTAGCAGACATTGTTACTGTCACTCTTAAATTTTGAGAGACTGTGACATCTGATTGCCAGATCTCCCACTACTCTACACAATCGAACAGATTCTTCAAATCATCCCTATCAACTGACCAGACAGCCCTGCAGAAGAGATCTTCATTTGTGCATCCTAGCTGAAATTCTATATTGTGAAACTGTATCAATAATAAAACACTTCCTATATTCAAACTCCAGACATAAGAACTGTAAAAAAAAACCTAAAGAAAGGTGCAAGTGGCAGGACCTTGCCCCATCCTGCTAATGTTTTCTTTGTAAGTACAAAGCATTAAACACCTTATGAAGTCACAAAGTAATCAACACTGAAAATTACCTAGACACTATTGAAGCATAGAGAGAAGCTCCTGACAAAAATGTTTAAATGTCAAAGTCAAGATGGCTTGTATACAATAATTTTGTATGCAAAATTATTTCAAACTGGTCTCAGAAAGAATTGTCTTCCAATTTTTTCACTGAACTACATTCATCAGTAATATGTTCATTAGCAAAACAGTTCCAGCATCTACTTTTTCTTCTGCCTAATTTTGGCTTTTCCCCACTTCAAGTAGACTTATCTGCAAAGGAAATGTATAAATTTTTTTTCTTACATTTTTAATTTTCAGTGAACTCACTCGTTTCATGCCCTCATTCTTGAGCATTTTTGTCATTTCACCTAACAAAACTACTATTTCTTTAAAGCATAAAGATTTAAGAAAAATATAAGTTTCTATAAAGACACATTTTCTCAAGACCTTCCTGACAACCTCCAAGTTCTCAGTGAGACCTTTATGCACCAGCAGAACCCAAGAAACAACATATAAATTACTGGTCTTAGCTAATTAACTGAGACAGAGATTCAGAATCAACCAATCCAAAGCGATATTGAAATTCTCAATTCATGAAGTTTTTAACCTTTATCATACAAAACTTATACTGGATTTTCCAAATAATGAGAATTACTATCATTGGTTTGCTTGGTTAGTCTGAGTCTCTTATACTGGCATTAAAGGTAGTATATCATGTGCACTGTGCTCAGTCTTGCACACTCACCTCAGACAGCAAAAACAGCCACAAAATTAACCCAAACTTTGCCCCAAGAATGAAGGAATAAGTTATCAAGCATATGGCCAGGGAAATGCATCAAAGTAAAATCAGAACAATGCCACAAGGAATTCTGTACATGATCTTCTCCAGCTGAGTAAATTCCTTAAGCACACAATGCAGTTCCACCAGCTGCAGTTACTATGAGTGTCTGGAGGGACTTACAGTGACTCAGGTTACTCCTTTGCTCTCTGGCAGTGAGGCCTCATCAGTCTTGTCTTTGTTAAATCCAGAAGAAACTTCCATACAATTCAGGAGAAGGAGACACTTCTGAATATCCTGAAAAAGCTTAAATAAAATTGCTCAAATCTTGGTGCAAGATAGTACATAGCAGTACAGAAGTACATGAAGGCTCACACTGGAAGTGGTGTAAAACAGTGGGAAGAAAATGAACTGGCCAAACCAAAGCAAAACATCAATCTCTTTAACCAAAACAGCAGTATCTATCTTTGTATCTGTTACCTTAGACTACCTGTCAGGCTTTTTTGACAGCCAAACAAATGCTGGACCAAAAAAAGAACCTGGAAAACTTCTTGTTATTATTGCACCTACTTAAACCATTTTGCTTTGCTCTATTTTAGGTTGAATTAAGACAACAGAGTATGGTACTTACACTCTAAGGTTCTATAGGCAAACGAAGTGGCTTCAACACAGCACAGTCTTATACAAACTTCCAAGAAAATAAGAAATCCTTCATTGATTCCCTTTGTACAAAAATTTGCCAACTTTGTCTACACAGTAGAAACTGAAGAGGCAAAGTTTGTATCCCTATATAAATGCACATACATATATAGATATATATATGTACAGATGTCCATACTGTACAGATACACAAACACAAGTATATACGCACGTGTGTATACACACACACACGCATATATACATGAGAAGCGCGTTGGTTTAGTTTGCATCATCCAGGAGAAGAACACATCCCAAGGTAGCTGAGATCTTCTGGCCATGAAGTCACTGGATCAGCTGTGGATCGGCACAAGGCACGGGGCAGGGGCAGCCCCTCAGCCATAGAGCTTCTCAGTCTTGAGTGCCACGCTGTCCATGTCGTGGTAGCCCTTGCCGTTGAGGTGCTCTCCGGTGCAGTCGTGGCCGTAGCCGTAGCCCTGCACGTCGCTGATGGTGGACACGGTGTAGGAGGCCGTGCGCATGGCATCCGAGTGGCTGAAGCTGTGCTCAAACTGGATCTTGTACTGGTTCCAGTGCCTCCTCAGCACTGCCTGCACCTGTGCCCCAGACAAAGCAGAAAGCACGTAAGCCACGGCTCAGGAGCCTTGTTTGTCCCTTCGTTCTTTGTCTCAGCAAGGCTCAGCAATCCCGGGCAAGGATACCAACCTACACGCCATTTAGCACTTGAGGCGTTCTGAATTATTCACCACTTAGGTAAGCATCATTTTTCAGCAAATTTGGTGTGAAGGAATGGCATTTTACAATTGTAGTGCACTAGCTGCTCAGACAAAGCACAGCTACAGGAGGAACAGCAGCCACACAATTTTCTGCTTCCCCCCCTGTGAACTGCAGTCCAGGGTAGGAGAGATCAGAAACAGAGGTGGAAAAAGTAATTTCTGTTCATCCTTACTTTCAAAAGGTCACATCCTCAGCATCTATAAATCCATTTACTCTCAACAAACCATAATTTACATTTGCTGTAATCAGTACCTGATTTTGGCACAAGTCAGTCTTTTGGTCTTTTGGCAAAAGTCATTACATGATTTTGGAACAAGTCAGTCTTTCCCAATTTCTGGCCATACCTTAAGCAAATGACTAGAAGGGCAAATTCCTGAACTCCACATTTCTAGCAGAGTTAAAAATAAAGCTGATAAAATAGCTGAAGGCCCCACTGGTTTACACATGTCCACTGAAAGGATGTGATGTTTGTCATGGCCTTCCTGCCCTCCAGTATGGTTAAACACCTGTGCAGAGTGGAGTGACGAAGTATCACATTCATGAAATTCCCACAGAATTAGTCTTTTAGGGCAGATGCCAAGTGGGGAATCTAACAATGGTAATAGCTCCTGTTGTTGCTTTTTCAAACATTTTTCTACTTTAAAAAAAACTGCCTACGGGTCATGAATATTTAATTTCCTTTTCAGCCAAACTTTGCAAAGAAAGCAGTCCTAACTGCTAACCAGTGAACAGTGACTGCCCCAGTTAATTGTTTATATTGTGAGTAAATATTTTTAGGATTTTCCATATGTCTTCAGGGTTTATATTTGCTTTCCATTTCCCTCACACAATGGCTCCTTTTGTCTAATTTTACTCTGGCTTTAATCATGAAAAATAAAAATAAATACAAGAAAAGGGATGTAGTTTTTAGACTTCCTGCAGTCTGATATCAGAAACCTTTGTTTGAAGGAGAACTTCATGTTTCTCAAATCCTTCACAAGGAAATGTTAAAGTAAGGAAAGAAGTATCAACCAATTAACATAACAAATTAGCATTTTAGGGCAAAAGAAGTGCTTTCTTACTGTTCAGAAAAACTTTCTAATCCAATCCAAACATCTAAAAACAAATCTTCAAACACTGAGAAATCAATGATCTTAATACTTTTGAGTTTCATATCTTATTGCTTTCCATATCAAAATTGTGCACTTTTTCAGAGCCTAAAGGCTGAGTTCTTGTTTCAGCATGGGAAGTTTTTGATTAATTATTACATGCATTGCATAGAACTTTAGAATAAAGCAAATACAGCACCTTAAGTCTTTGCACAATTTGAATCCATCTCCTGTAATCTATCATAAAGCCAAGACAAGGAGCATATTCAAAATTCCAGCTTTTCCAAGAGGGAAGCTTGGAATTTAGTTTGGAATCAATCAATCTGTGTTCATCACTAAGCTATGTGCTATTTGTTCTCCTTTCACAGTCAGTTACTTCAATAAGCTCAGAGTTTAACGTAGACACACATGCAAAAAATTACACATTGAGCAATTTTCACTTTAGACAAGACAGGCTGGAGGTGGGGAAAATGCCAGCAACTGGAACTAAATGGCTTAACAAGGTCAAAGTAGTCTCTTGGCAGAGCTGGGAGATTAACTAGGCTTGCCAAATTACACACTCCACTCCTCTCCCACACTTCTCCTGGTTCCTTCAGTAACAATTGTTCATCTTATTTTTGCTTGGTAATAGCATTCGTTGACCAATCTAAAGGATTCCATAGCTCCTGAGAGCCACCAGCATCCCTGCAAGTGTCCTGGGGCTAGTTCCAGGGGAAAGCAGTCCAGCTGCTCCATGCCAGGGACAGAGAGCTATATAAAGGGTTTCTCTATGGGTAAAGGGCATTTCCTCTCTGCCTGCCCCAGTGCCCATCACGCTCTTTTCATGCATTTCTAACTGAGCCATTATTCCTGGCATTCTTCCCAAAGCCTCTCCATCCCTGCTGAATCAGGACTGCACCCCTGTGCTGCTGTGTGTCTGTTCTTGGAGGGTCTTACATCCTTTCATCTGTTGTGAGTGGCTTTCAGTCTTCTCTAACCTTCCAATCATTTATAGAAAAAAGATAGGAAAAATCAATTACAATTCCTCTGTTTAGCAATACGTGTGTCTGCCCACAAAGTGAGAACAGAACTTTTACCACTTTCTCCTCAGCTTTGAGCAGTGGCATGGAGCTGTAAATTCAGCTCAGGAGGGGTAGAACTTTGTAACTTTGTCACAAGAAAGGATATTAAAGCATTGAATGAAAAATATTATAATAATGTAATTGTGTTTCTCAGTCATTAACAGAGATGCTGGTCCCAGCTGGAAGAATGTTTCATTCTTTCTCACCTTATAACTTAATAATGGCTGGATTTGATGAGTTTGCAGGAAGGACTCCTTCCAGCCAGCCCTATAAGACTGCTAGCTTGATGTTGGATATCAGACAAATTAAACAGCTCAGTAGCCAACCAGGAGAAAAAAACCCAAAAAAACCAAATCACAACACGGCCTCATGTATCTCATCTATTGTACAAGAGATTGTATAACCTTACAAACCTGAGACTATGCTCTTCATGGCAACATTTCTGTGGAGCAGTGAAATGAAAAGAAAAAAGCAAACAAACCCCACAAGGCTTACACAGATCATGTAGGTCATTACAGCACCTGCTATTAAAATTTCAACAGGAATCTTCCTACTGGTTGATCAGAGATGTGGGGCAAGCTTCTCCTCTGACCACAGCCTGTATGACCCCAAAAGCCACTCCAGGCCATCTGAAGCTGGCAAACCTGATGTGTTGAGAGCATCCTACTGTGGGCTGCTGGCCCATGAGCAGACTGACTGTGAGTGTCCTTGGGGAAGCCCTGACACAGAGGATCCAAGCTGAAGGGCTTGCACATCCACCCTGTCTGGAGGAGCTCTGTGGCCAGCAGCTGCAGTGCCTGTAAGAACTGGATTTGACAGGCCATCCCTGGCTGCTCTGCTCAGCAAACTGGAGATGTTCCTTGGCTACAGTCAGCAGCACATACCAACTATTTTTCTTACATTTCTTAATTCATCTTCACTGAAGTTCTATCCTAGCAGATTACTTTTGTTCACTTTTTGGCCAGAAGTGTCTTGCTTGAACAGGATTTGGCTCCTGATATTTGGTGCAGAACACACTAAAATGTACAGTAACAGGCTAAGACTTAGAAAGAAACTAGTGCTTTTAGCAGTTTTTAGTTGCTAATACCCCTGTTCTTCACCCCACTTGCTGGGGCTAGAACCTTTTAGGAGACAAAGGAGAGATATTTTTTCTGTGCTGGCATTTTTCCCTACCTACAATTTCCCCCCTTGCATTTTCTTACTGATACAGTTGTTTATAAAGCACTATGTCCTTTCTTGAGCAAGGTGTACTGAAAATCATTTTAAAAAAGCAAATAGTGGTCACCTAAGCACTGAACCCAAAAGTGGTTTAAAAAGGATAAATTTCCACTCTCTAGAGAGCAAGTACAGACATTTATGTTTAAATGAGTCAAGGTCTATGGTCTAAAAATTGACTGCCTAAATTAGTAAATGTTAAAATACCTATGTCCTCCTTTAAATATTATTCTGATATATTCTTTAAATATTACTAGATATTCAAGCAGTGATTCACTTACTAGCATTTGTAGGAGTTGTGGAAGAGCTCATCTTTTACCCCTGATGAGCCCATGGTGAATTTAGAGGATGACTCAGTTTTGGTTTTTCTTACACAGCAGAAAAGGATATGTTAAAAAATATGAGTTTGTAACAATAAAATATTAACAGATACAGGAATAGATTTCAAAATAAATCATAATTTAAAATGAAAAGCAGCCTTGGAAGAGGCACAAGGATGAAGACAGAACTGAGCAGTGGACAAAATTGTTTCATAAAAACTGTAGAAATTTCAAGGTTTTCCACCCCTCCTCCTTAATTTTCCACTGGAGCAGAACAAACTGATTTTTTTCAAAACACCTGTTTTTAGAAGGCATTCTGAACTATACTATGGCATTGTGAAGGCATCCTGAGCTTTCTGCACTGCAGAAGGGAAAGAGTGTGTGAGATGCCAATGCAGAGTGAGGGCAGTGATCAGATCCAATCCAGAACAGTTAATGACGTTCTTGCTTTGAAGTTAATGTATGAGCAGGGACTTGAACCTGCATCTACTCTATGGTAAAATCAGATCAAGGCCCCTGCCCCATACAAAGCCTATCTTCATATTTTCTACCTCCTTGGAAAAAAAAAAATCAGTGAGACTCATGCATTTGGGTGGGTGGGGGACACACAACAAAGACACACAAATAAACCTTCAAAGCCCATGGTAATTTCATTGCAATTCTGTCAGCTTTGGACTTGGGAAGAGAAGGAAGGGCAATCTACACTAATCAATTCTAGCATTAGTGAAATATTTACCTTTGAGTAAAAATTACTGCCCAAGAACACTATAGAAACACACTGGCACAATTTTAGATAAAAAACCCCTAAGGGTTCAGTCTGAGGAAAACATCTGGTTACTCCCAAATTTCTGCTTACAGCCTACACTGTAACAACACTAAATGTAGAACAAATGAGCAAACAGATGTGTAGGAATAAGTATAGCATTGTAATTGTTCCTCTGCCAAAAGTGTTGGCAAATTACCAGTCAGTTTTTCGGTGGGGGTAGTTTTGTTCATTTGTTTTGGGATTGCTGGGATTTTATTTTATTGTTTTTTGCAAGCAAGAGCAACATTACCAATTTCAGACATATTTTTTTAGCCTTCCTACTACTTTGATCTCTGACACTAAGCCTCTGGAAGTGTACTCTCTACAGCCTGGGGCAAGAGTTTCTACATGAAAGTCATCCTGTGCACTCCGGGGACCTTGAGCTAGCCAAGATAACAGCTCGTTAGCTTCAACCGGATCAATACCATCTATTGCTGAAACCTGGCACAATCCTCTCATGTCAGAATAAGGTCTGTGCTTGGAACTGGCTGATCATGGTGCCATAAACATGCACTTGTGACCCACACAAACTCCTGCCCTAAGTGCACCAAGCTGTTAAAGTCTGACTGTTGCAATGCTGCTTTGCACTTGTGCTAAAAAATACTTTTCCAAACCTCAGCCTAAAATTTTCTCAGAGAGCCTCATAAAACAATCCCAGACTCATAGAGGGAGTTTGGTTGGAAGAGACCTTAGTGACCATCTAATTCCAGCCCCCTGCCACGGGGTACAGCCATACCCCAGCCCAGCTACTCCTCTGCAGTGTGGTCCTGTTCCTGCTACAGAAGGACCAAGCAGTGATTCTCCAGGATAACATCCTGTACAGCTTCCAACACAGACAAAAAAAACCTTCTGGGTTTTTCTAGACAAAAAAACCTTCTGAGTGTTGAACTGCTTTTCATTGTTATGATACTTATCTGGACTTTATAGCAAAGTGACAACTCTTTTCAATTTCTTAATCAATACAAATGTGTGTAGCTCAGCACCCAAGAATCAGTCCTAACACACTTAATGGTGCCATGAATTAACCCACAGCCCTTTCCAAGGTCTGCTTTTGGCATCCTGATACTTTGTTTTCTTCTTTTAATTTAGACAAATTTAGACATAAAATTAAAAAACAAAAAGAAAAAAGTACCACCTCCTTAACTGCTGAAACAAAAACATACAAAAAAGAATAATTACTATAGATATAGTAAAAGTTGTTACTCTACCTCGCCATTGAAGAAGCAAAAAATTGTAGCTACCAGTAGACCCTGTAAAATAAAAACAAAGATTCTGCTTTAATTCATATGCATTTGGGCTACTTCAGGTGTGAGATAATTAAAAGTTTCTGATAAAATTCAGATACAGATAGCACAGACAATGCAGGACAAATCTAAACATGATGAACTATTTCTAAAAATAGACCACTAAAAACATGGGGCCAGCTTTCTGCCACGATGTCTCCTTCCTTTGAAAATTGGAAGGCAAGTAAATGAAAATCCAGCATACTGAGAAATCAAAGATTACTGGATGAAGACCTTTAAAAACTGCAATAACATGACCATTTTTCTTTTATTTGATTGCCATGCCAGCTGCTCTGAGCTCAGGGCAGCCAGGGCTGGGTGCTGCTTCCCACCTGGTAGTGCATGAGGATGTGCATCACGTAGTCGTACACCTCCTCGGCAATCCGGCCCTCGGGTCGCCATGGGAACAGCACAAACTCGATGCCAAGGAGGGGGACAAGAATCAGGGTGGCTCTCACTGCCTTCATGTACAGGTTGGACTCAGCCTTGTGGGTGTCTTTCAGCTTGGTTATGAGAACACGAACAATGTTCAGCAGGAAGAAAAGGTTCACCTGTCAGAAAAGGAAATGATACTGAGAAAGAGGTCTGGAAAATAATCCCACACATTGACTTGGGAGAGTGGAAACCAGACAACACAAACTTGTATAATCACCCTGTGATTATACAAGAGATACCAGATAAACATCTTTTAAAGCACCTTCAAGTAACGGAGAAGTGGCTCTAACTTCCAGTATCCACACCCATTCCCAGTGGTAACAACCCACACACCTTTCTCTCTGATGCCAGTAACAATGCATGGGTGAAGGTTTGATTCTTTTCAAGTTGGTCAAGAGAGACAATGATGCTTTTCCCTCCTTGTATTTAAATACTGTTCTTCAAAAAGCTACTTTTTATTTTTCAAGTGTGAATTTGGTAAACTTATAGAGAAGGTAAAATCAGAATAAGAATAAAAAAAATCACCAAAATGCTGCTACAAAGAACTGTATATTCCTCTAGACAAACAGTGAATTTGGCATTCTTACAGTAGCCAATGGTTGGACTTTTTATTCTTTCAGCAGAGCTGCCAATGGGGCAAGCACTGAGATGATGCTTTATGTCATTCCCTTGCACTACTGAACTTGTTTATTTCCATAGTTACTAAGGCTTTCTTTTGCTAGAAGTGGTCTATCTCTGCTTTTTTTCCTAGTTTGACCAGGAAAAAAATCCCAAACTGTCATTGTGAGCAAGCACAAAACTGATACACACACACAGGTATGTGTATGGACACACACACAGCCCCCAGAGATGAGGAACCAGGGCCACAGCAGCCCTAGGGATGATCCCAGCCCACCCTCACCTCCTGTGCAGCCCCTGGTGGAAGCTGCAGGCAGATGAGACCCTGGGAGCTCAGCCAGTCCCTGCCCTTATCCCAGGCACAGACAGGACAGAGATGCTCTGGGGAGCTGCAATGGAAGGGACAGAGGCTCTGCTCCTATCTCTGCCTCAGCAGGATTGTCTGCCCTTGCCAACAACTAGAGACAAAAGGGGGGTAGGGGAAGAAGCTGGCAGACAGACAAATCCCTTCTAAAACACATCAGAATTCCTGGTCTAGGAGGAATTCTCTGTCTTGCTGTAGCACAAGTGCAAGCAGGGAAGGCATTTCAGACCATGGGTGTCACGCTCCACAGCCTTGGAAGAATTCTTTCTGTCAGTTCAGGCTTTCAGAATAAATAGCTGTGTGCTATTATAGCAACACGGCCCTTTACAGATATGGGATGTTATTTATATTCTACTTACATGCTATTTAAATAACTCTAACAGGAAGCTGTTTTACATAGGAAACTACTGCATGAAGTTCTCCTGGAAGCCTCCAGCTACCTTTAAGCTTTGTTTAAACAGCCAAGGTCTTCTGAGTCTTTCTCAAGGGATTTATTTAGATTTTATGTAGCCCACGATCCCTATCCAACTTCCTATAGTATGTGCAGACAATGAGCCTTTCCTCCATTTCTAAATTTAATCCTTCTCAAATCTATTTGTTCAACATTAGCACGTCTCAAACGCTGAGCTTTCTGTCCTCTCATGTTCTGGTAGTGTGGCCAATTCCTATAACACTGCCCTTAAGTGCTAGCTGAAGATGAAAGTTGCAGCAGCCAGGCATAAATAGCAGCACACAATGAGCTGGTTTTCTATTTGTTTCATCCACCAAAACCAAAATGCACAAAATTAAGCATGCAAAGAGTTTGTAAATAGCAAAAAGGGCAAAGAGAAAGCTGGAGGAGGCAAAGCAGAGGGCAGAGCTGAGGAGAACAGGATGAGTGTCAGTACAAGTATGTAGCACCAATTTTTGATGAATATCTCTTCTGTCAGAAAATATGAGCGAGATCGGGATGAACTGAATTTTTAATTAAAGTGATGAAAGCAGTTCTGGTTTTAAGTAAGGTGCTGAGTAGATTTTTACATTTAAGCCAAAGTAGGGCAGTGGAACTCCTCGCACGCACATTATCATCAAATTGACTGTGATGGTTTGGAAAAGCCCAAAGGAGCTCTGTTGTGCTATCTGCACAATGAACACAGAGTGAAATAGCAACAGCCCCACAGTGACCTGAAAACTGAACAAGGCAACTGAGCAAAAATAGAAACAAAGGCAGAGAAGGCAATCCTAGACACAAAAAAAATGTTGGTGTCTATACTGGAAACTCAGGAGCATTTAGAGTCTGGCTTGAGAGTGGCAGTGAACTGAAGCCGAGTTCCTAAGTCAATAGGGGCTGCAGTTTTTGAATTAAACTCTCCTCATGTCCCTGATATTTCTACTTTTTCCATACTGAGTTTGCACCAAGTAGTATAGTAATCCTTGTAGGTTTAAATTCTATTTCAATTCTTCCTTAGGATGACATAAACAGGCCATTCTCACTTGAGGCACTCAGATATTTTTAGATATCAGTTGGTAGCCACTGCCTGGCTTTTAGTGCAGTTGTTCAGCTCCATATCTTTGCCTGCACAATTGAGCATTCAATATCTAAACTCCTAAGCCTGGCACCAAATTCAGCTTAAAGTCATTAAACACAAGAACATGAAAGACAAAGCCGGGAGCACCTGAACTTCCTTCTAGCACACCTTCACTCAGAACTTGCATCTGAAGTGGTCTGTCAGACTGCAATACCAATACTTGATTGGTATTACAGTCTGACAGCATTATTGCAGGGAGGGAGAAAGGAACATCCCTGTGACAATATTCATATAAAAAATGTCATAGCTAAATAATCCAGAGGCACCCAAACAAACAAAACCACAAGAGCACTGGCACATCTGAAGTCTACATGGAAGTCACTACTGCTCTCACTGAAGTTCAAACCAATTCTTTTTCCCTTCCCCCCTCAAAATTTTGATCAATATTTGTCTAGCACACAAACTAACATCCCCCTCTGCTGTCTCATTCCCACTCTGTTTCTTTAATTGTGAGTGCTTAGGCAGACAGTTGTAATTTAATGGTCAGTTGAAGACAATTCCAATCAAAGTGCAACCTATGTCTGCTCCTGTTTCTTTGGCAGAAGAACTGACCACAGTTACGTAACAACAGGACCATAAAAGCAGCGTTGTTTTTAACTTTATGTAATTGTAGGATTTTCAGTGGTGTACAAGAGTTAAATTCCCATTGGTTTCTGCCAATTCTCCCTGGCACCCACTTGACAGTCCCCTCCACGTTCTTTGAGATCTGCTCCTGCAAATAGAAACAGTGTCTTCCCCCTCGTTATCTAATTTGCAGTTTAATGTTGTTGCTTAAATGTCTACTAAAGCAGGTCATGCTTAGTAAAGTGTGGAAATTGTATCTGGCAAGCAAGCTGCTTAAGCAAATGAGGGTTCTGTTCACAAAGCCTAAACACATGCATTTAATCTAACATCTTTAGCCCTGCCTTGTCTTTTCTGAATTGAAACAAAAAAACCCTTTTTTTTTTGCTTCCAGAAAGGAAAGCAACTCCTTTAAAGTACTTTCACATTACAGGCAAGATGTACAGTGTAATCTATTATTCCTGCATGATTTTCAAATAAATTTACTCATTGTACTGAGGCAAGAAAAATACAAGAGAAATACTTTTAGTTAGGTCATGAAAAATATAGGAATATCAGGTGAACAAAGTTGTAAATTGCAAAGAGGATGGACAAAGACACTGTCCAGACCAACCCTACAGAGATGATTATTATGCCTCCAGTAAAATCAAAGAACATTCTTAGTGTGGCCTTGAATAGAAACAAGACTTGGTCATTTGGGACGGATCCAGAGCATTTGAATCCCACAGGAGTCTGGCCACTTGCAGTGTGATTTTGTGGAGGCCACTGCTTAGAAGGAGAAAAAAATGACCTTACATCCTAAAATGAGGTCACTTCATGGGAGATATTACAGTCTTATGGATTTTACACAAATTTTTACATTGCTATTTAAAGCAAATTCTAATAAAAATTGTGTTTGAAAGAGTTTTAAGTGATAGATCTGTGAAGAGACACCAGAACAATGGAAGTAACAACCCACTAAAAAAAACCCCTATACTTTTCTGTGAAAACAGGATTTCATTTTCTGTGTAAAGTAGAGAGAATAAAGACTGAAAGGATTTAGAACTGGGTCTAAGTTTACCGATTAGAATGCAGCTGATCCTTACATGAACAGATACAGCAGACCTATCTGACAGGACAAGAGATTACCAGCAATAATCCATACCCCAAGGGTCACAGCTCTCCATAACTTCATGGGCATTGCTCTGGCTGCCCACACAGAGGGGCTCAGGTGTGTCATGGTATCATCACAGTCTTCAAAATTTAAGTTCACTAGTTAATTTCACTGTGAATGAAAAAGGGAGTCACAAGAATCCCAGGGTTTATACAACCGTCTTCTGAGAGAATTCTCTATTCACTGAATGCCCTCCACAGATATTTATTAACAAGGTAACAGAAGGGCAAAGTGTAGATCAGAAACTGAAATTCATTCCATGAAGTTAGGAAGGGATTTTCATCAAGGTTTTTATTCCTATCAACTTTTTTTTGTGAACTAAAAAGTGGGGAGGAAAGTCAGCAGACATGGACTCAGCAGTTTGGCCAGATCAGCCTGAGGTTTCTGCTACAATAAAAAAGTTACTGTCATACACAGTCAGGGGCTCATGACATATGGAATGCTTCTAGGCTAATTATGCTAATTATGCTAATTAAGTGCATACCTATTTCTATTTAGCAACAGTCTACTGCCTGAATTCCATAGGGTAAATCCAGCCCTAGTGCAACTGACATACAAGATTGGTTTTTATGCAGTAATGTCCTCAGTTACTCACCCAGAATTTCACTTAGTAGTGAACACTGAATAGAGCTGGCATTGGCTTGGGGTGTCAGACAGAACACTGTGCTCTAAGATTTCCTGAGCACTCCAGAAACAGAGGAGCTGCAATACCCCAGTGGCCAAAGCAGACAGTGCTAAATTAGTATCAGGACAGGGGCAGTCACGGGTACTGGTAGAACCATTTGTACTGGTTCTCTCACAAAGTGCCTGCTGTGATTTCCCTCCATCCCAAATTCCCAGCCACAGTCAGTCCTGGCATCCAAAGCCACTGGCTGCTTGGCCACAGCACAATGACACAGTGAGGTCCCTAGCAGGTCCACCTGGCAATTAATCTGGCCATGAGAGGCATTCTCAGCTATTCCCATCCAGTACTCCAGGTAAGGTTTAGTCCTTCCTTGTTGCTGGCATTTAAGTGGAATGATAATCAACATTGCAAACCCTGAGTTTCTCCAAGGACCAGAAACACAGATCCTTAATAAGCCAAGAGTTCTTGTATCTTGTGTGTCTGAGACACCTGCTGGGTCAAGCAGCAGGCTCACAAGTGACAGTGACCTCTAAATGTTAGCTTAAGTCTCTTACCTTTGTAAGCTCATCAAGAACAGCCAGAAAAAAACCCCCAAGAAAACAAAATTATATTTGAAAAATGCTTACCAAGAGAGCAGCACAAATAGGGCCATGGATGATGTAAAGCAGATGAGTGTCAGAGCTGATCCAACAACTACAGAAAACAAACAAGGAAAGAAAAAAAAGGCATTTATTAGCTTTGTTGTTTTGGTTTTTTTTAACCTTAAAGAAAATAAAGTTTTGCAAAGTAAGCTGAAGCCACTTACTTGTCATTATAATATAAGCTTCTTGCAACAGCATGTATGCAGGCAGGGATCAGGGGAAAACCTGTGGAGAAAAAAGGCAGTATTTTCTTCATTAGTAAAACCTAGTTAATAACTAAGCAAACTTGCATATTTTGTAGGAATCTTCTGTATTTTCACCTCACCCAAACTATATACCTGCAGAGAAAATAAACTAACATGGACCAATTTAAACTTTCTTTCCTTAGATTTCTTTCTGAGGGCTGTGTGAAACCTTATTCCCACCGACTTGCCAAGAAATCCACAGCAACACACAGGAAAGGCAAATCAACTTTTTAGAATACAACAAGTGATCTTCATTAACAGATGCTTTTCAGGCTGCAATCTGCAGTTACAGCAATGGGAAGGTAATATTAAAATGGTGGGTGCATTCATGAGCACAGCTTTAACAGTGGTGAGCATGTTCTCACTGGGATGAGGACAAAGTATCAACACCGTGCTGTAGTTAAAAAAAACTTTGAAATTAGACTCAGGAAATTAAGCCAAATGAAAAAAAAAAAAGAAAGAATAAGCAAATTAGTCATCTGGGGCCCTTGACCCTCTGGGGGTGCCTGATCTTCAGGAGCTGCTGAGCACCTGTGACCTTCCAGCTGTGCCTGCAGTGGGACAGTGACCCAGGTACCCATCACACTGGAGCTGAGTGTGCCAATGCAGGGAGGCTGCCAGAGCCTTCACTTTCACTTTGTGAACAAGCCCTTGTGCATTATCTGAAGTGAGTGGGCTTGGCTTGTTGGTTTTGATACTGATACTACTTGAGATCTTCAGCTACAGCTATTCTGTGTTTGCTTGGTGAGCAATACAGGTCAAATGGAAGCGCTGGAAAAATAAATCCTTGGCCATCTCTAACTCAGTTCTGACCTCCACCCTCAGCACGGCGAGACTTCTCTGAAAACAAACATTCACTCCTGAATAAACATCTTTGAGGTGAGGAACAATGAATAATTACTTCTTAAGGTCTTTTTTATAATAGAAGACTATTTTCTCTATACAAAGGAGGAGTCACTTCCTGACTCCACAAATGCATAATCTCTCTCTCAGCAGAGGTACGCACAACTTCCTACATTAATATTTCTAAGCTTGTTAAAACACTCCAGACAAAGAATTGGGGTGTGCCATCTTCACTCAAAGCTACAGCTCAGAGAGGCAAAGGGTGTTTGAAGGAGGAAGAGGCTGCATTGACCTGAAAATGCACAAGGTGAAATCACATACCCCAGCCAAGAAGGTAATACCACATCAAGTGCTGCTTCTCAGCAAAAACAGCCACCACAATCAGTGTGTGCAGGTAAATGCCTTCACACAGCATCCAAAAGTAGTTGCAACCCATCAGGTACAGGTAGATGAACTGTGACACTTTGCAACTAACCTGCAAGGAAAAAAAAAAAAGAGTATAACATAAATTTTTAATTTGCAGAAATCTCAGAGCTTTATTTGCAAAGTGGAAAAAAGATAATACTTGAAATAATGTTTATTCTGTTTTGCACTACAATTACATATTTATTTACTTTTTAAAATAGAATTTTCATGACATTAAAACACCCTACTTTATGGTGACATAAAACTAATAACTGAGTCTGGATTTTTATTCTTCAAACACAAGGACCCTGAGATCCTCCAGCGTGACAGGATGCTGCTATGATATTTTGCCTTATGGGAAACCTTACCACACTTAACCATTCCAAATCCTTAAATTGTGTGACAGTAATCCCCTCTCAGTTTTTACTCATCACAACATATAACTACCCCAGAGAACAATTCATTTTTTTAAAATGCTTACAATACTTCCAGTTTTAATCTATTTATAACTGCACATAGGGACTGAGAGCTCACAGTAGGTTCTGGAGAAGCCTGGCATTTATTATTTGTATTTAGCTTAATTCAAAATATATTTTACAGTTCAAATGCTATAATATAATTTATTTGGAAGTCTAAAATGTGAGGTTGTGAACAAGGAGCAACAGCTAATTTGCAGATTTGATCACATTAAATCCTTTTTCTCCCTTCTTCCAGTATTGCTGCCTGTTTGATTGTTCTATTTCTGCCACTTGGCTTAAAACAAACCAAACCCCGATGTTGTTTTACCATTTTCTGCTACCTAACTCACTTGATGATGATTATTAGCAGCTATCTCAGGTATGTTTTCCAGCACATTGATGACTGCTTCTACAGGAGAAAAGGAAATTATCTTTTTACTCGATTCAGCTTCTGCAGTGTTTAACCTAATTTCCACAGAATTACGATTTATCTTCCATGTCTAAATAACAATAAACCCGGAGCTATGGATTTATTTATGTACTTCATCTTTAGAATACAATGTTGCAAAAATATAAATTGTACTTATTTTAACTGAAGATGGCCAAGTTAAAGCCATAAGAAACTAGCAGACTGATCCAAAACACCTTGTAAAACCTTTTTTCCTGCCCTTCCTTGGTGAATTCAGCTGTCAGCCTCCCTGAACCTTATACTCTCACAATAAAGCACAACCATCTAGAATAGGCTTTTCTGCAGTTGTTTTGGGGCAAAAGCTATTCTGTAGAGCAGGGAAGAGGCACCCAGTGAGCTCAGTCCCACTTTTCCTATTTCACAGCCTGGAAAGTGCAGCGTGCCAGGCACTGAGAGACGTCTGCTGTCACACGGACAGGCGTCAGGAGCAGTGCGCACAGCATTTCATCAGCTGTGCACTCCCAGCTCGGCTGCACCACTCTCTGAGCCACTCACCTACAAACAAACAGACTTTGCCAAACAGACTTTCACTTACTGGGTTGGTTGCAACTAATTCCTGGTTGTTGGCAACGGCCGTCAGTGAAATTATTGTTACAACAGAGTTGCAAACAAAAGAGAAAAACAGATTTTTATGCAGGGTAATCCTTTGGCAACTCAAGCTCCTGGAAAAGAGAAACAAGAACAAATGAGTACATGGGAGGACAATTATGTGTACTTGGGGACAACTCTGACATTTGGAAATGCTAGAGCTCTTGATTTTACTAACAAGTCCTACATCAACCCTTTCTTCATGTCCAGAGCAACTTTAATACAGCAAAAGGAAGAAAGTACATTTAGATCCAATATGCTTATAGTGAAAGATCTGCTTTTTAGTGGCCAGCTGAAAATTATTTAAATGCTGATAATAATTTTCAGAGGATTTACTCTTTTTGGTTAGTACCTAATTACCTATCACACCTGTGCTTGATGAAGCTGTCTTACCCTGCTTCCATTTACCTAAATCTGTTCAGGTCTTTTGAGGGCAAATCTTGTTACTCTCATCTTTGCTGTTCTCTTTCCTTCAGCCCAAAGCTAGAGAAAGATCTAAATAAGCAAAGTCATGCAAATCTCCCCCTGACTTTCGTGTATAACTAAGTTATAAAAATTTATAGGACGCAATCATAAAATCCCTAGAGTACTGCATTTAACAGTGTTAATTTCTAAAGTTTGCTTGTAATCTTGCAATAAAATTAAAGAGAGAATATCTTTGGAAGATAAAAAAACCCCAACAGAAATTCATCTATCTCAAAGAACGTTGAACTTAGGTGCAGCAACTTTCTGTTTTTCTGCCATTCTAGAGGAAGCAGGAATAACTTAGTGTAATCAAGGAGGAGGGACTGCTTCTCATTCAAGTTTTTCAGTGAACTCCTGGGTTGCTTCAGAGGCAGCATGGAGTTGCTGCAGAGCCCCCACACCTGTCTGTCTCCAGTTAATGGCCAGAAAGATGGAGTGCAGCCAATTGACCCTTGGGAATGACCAGCTGGGGGAGAAAATCTACCACTTACACACATGCCACTGAGAAAAATCAGAAACACATTCAAAAGGGCAGCAGGGGACGTGTCTAAACTGTCACCCAAGGGAGAAAAAAAAGTAAATCATTATTTCTGGCCTCTTCAAATAGCATGCCTGGAAGAAAAGATAAAGGAGGGACATTGGTGATTCATTTTTAATTTGAGAGGCTAGAAGGGAGACCTTTACATTTTTTCAGAGAAATGCAGGTATGGAATCTTCACAAAGGCTGGAGGAGTATATTGAAAACTGCTGACAGATGAAACAACAACCAAGGTGACACAAAGGAGAAAAAGGACAGCCCCATAAGCCTGGCCACAGGGCAGAGCTTGGCTGCATCCTTGCAGCTCCCACAAGGGCAGTGTACCAAGCACCCACAGATCCCTGCACTGAGCTCACAGTTCTCACTGTGCAAGCCCTGAGACAGCCCAAGCCCACGGCACTAAAACCAGGGCCAGGAAAAGGAAACCCCTCTAGAAACCAGTGCTGCCATTTAACAGGGACCTACAGGAAACTTTGGTTGCCACGTGTCATTTGGCTGAAGAAAACACAAAAGAAAAAGGTTGAAAATATGGAAAACAGGGTTGCATATGAATTCGAGGGAAAAAAAAAAGTTCCATTAGGCTCTTTAACATTATATTTGAGTCTTGTTTTAATGCCCCAAAAGGATAAAATTTAATTATTATAACATGCAGGGTCTTACATTCTTTGCAAATGTATTTTTCTATGGGTTTTTTCCCCTGTATGTTTTATATATGAAAAGAGAGACAATGCTAGATTCCAGCGGAGGGCTTTGTGTAAACAAGTCCTGAACAGCTCTGGAATTCTGTCTGCTTATTGTTAAGGCTCAAGGCTCAGGCGAGGAAGAGCACGTACAGCTAATGGGGCCATCGCTCCGGGTCATCCCGCAGCTGTTCCTGTTGAATATTCAAACACACCCATCCACACCCACCTCCACCCATGCCTGAAAGAACTGAAGGGATCACCGGACAAGAAACAGAAAGCAAGACTGATGACATTTAAAAACTTAGACTGTTTTTGGTAATAAAAAGATTTTTCCTAAGCTTCCCCACCCTCTCTCTTCTGTTATCCTTCCTATAGTCCTTTTTTCTGACCGTTTTTCTTAATGACATAATATCCTTTAATCACTTTTTTCTCATGTTTATGATCTAAGAACATTTGAATCACCAACCCCTCAATTAAACCTCAAATAAAAAGAGACTTCCTACTATATTATCTATTATCTATTTCCCTTTTATTTTATTTTTTTGACTCCTGTAAATCTTGGGAACTAGGGAAAAAATAATTTCTCCAAAAGAAAAAAGGGTGATATTTTCAAAAGCCCCTAAGTGGGTTTGAGATCTAAGTTTTTAAGGTATTTCAATACTGCAAAATTCAACCAGTGAGATTCATGTAAGCACCTAAGGGGAATTATCAGTTCAGATGACATTAACTGGGTGATTTAGGTAGCTCTGTCTCCACAGCAATCCCATAATCAGTGCTTTGCCCACTCTCTCTTTAACACAGGGCTACTCTCCTCTGTGAATGCTGTCATGGGATTTGATGTGACACTTGATCAAAAACTCCTTTGTTTCGGGTGGGTTTGTTTGGGGTTTGGTTTTTTTTTTTTTTTGGCTGCTTTGATTTTTGTGGGGAGGGGTGGGGGCAACTTTGAAACTGCAGCTCCCCTTTATCTTAAATCACTGCTTTTTAAAGTATTCTCTTGCCTCAATTTTCATTCTTTATGAAAACCATACAATTATTTTAACATTTGCAACACATGCATGATCTCGAGTATGTCACAACGAGAAAGCAGAGACACTGCAAGAAGTTACTTTTATGTCTCATAGATGAGTTTTCAGAGATGTTCAGAGTTCCAGGCTTATGACCCATTTCACTCTGTTAAACCAAGAACTCCAATGCACTTGGGGGAGCACAAGTCACAAGCTGGACAAGTATTTCCAAGGAGAAAGTTTTCTGAAGAAAAAAAAAATTTAAAATGCAGAAAAATTTTAGTCCTAAAAAATAATTCAAATCCAAAACAGTTGATATTTCCTTTGGAGAAAAGATCCAAATTTCTAGTCAAATCTAAAGATATCCTAATGATCAGGAATCCTGCAAATGTTGTCTGGAAACTGTCAGTTGACTTACAGATTAAATGTTTTGGAAATGACAAATTCAAAGGCACCCCCCACAATAGGAAAAAAAAAAGTCCACCTGTTAAAGCTATGAATAATTATCCCAGCCTTAGCTGATACATAATACATCCTGGTATTAATCTAGGTCCTTAAATACCCTTCTGCTACTAAAAATAATTTAGAGGAACTGTACATCCCAGGAGAACAGCTTGCAGAGGACTTTCTTAAGCTTCCTTTGAATTTTGTAATTTCCTTTTATATCCCAACATAACCACAGTCTAGAAAATGTGGTTTGTGGGTCTGGATTCATTCCATGTGGTCTCTGAGGAAGGATGATCTTGCTCTCAGAGAAGAAAATCCCTGGATGGTGAGACAAACATGACACAGGATGGCAGCACAGCAGATCACCTGCTTTTGCAGTAAGTGCCACAAGCAAAGATGAAATTACTTTGATTTTCATATTATGGTATAGAAGAATCATGCTTGACTCTCTGTGAACTTGTAAAATCATCTCCTCCTCCAAATCCTTTTCTTTTCCCATGTGTTAAAGCATTTTTCCTGTCACATTAGATATTTAGTCTGCTAAACTTTGTGACATTTATTGCAATAGTACTGTCGATTTTTATGCAAAATCAAAGCTCTTATAATGACTCAGAGCCATTTCACACATTGAGTTTGTGGAAGGAAAGTGAATTTGGAAAGGAGAAGAGTTGTTTTTACAGACAGTACAAAAAGAAATTGATTGAAAACCAATTACATGTGTTTTCCTCATGAAACGAGATCAGAAAAAAACTGAAATGCCATCTTGAATACTGGATTTTCAAAGGAAAGGCTACAAAGTTGAAACACTCCTGTTTGTTGGGGATTTGCAGAAATGCTGTGGAAGCCTGGGGAAATAATGCACAGCTAAAATAGGAGCACTGCTTTCAGACAGACTAAAAAGAACTTTTTTTTTTAATCAGCTATCAGCTGCCTCCACCTAATCAAAGCCCACAGCATGAGAAGAGCAGCATCCACTGGCACTGGCAGTACCTGCTATTGCTATTTAAATGTCAGGAGGAAATGGAGGCTGGAGTGTGGCAGCTGGGTCAGGAGCAGGAGAGTGTGAGGAGCAGATGTGCAGTGCCAAGGAGAAGGTGTTTATGAAATGATTAAAGCAGGCTGACAAGGGCAGCCTGCTCTGGGCACAGGGAACAACTTGTCTTTCTCAGCTCTGCCCATGTGGCAACACTCCTGCGTTCACCTTTCCACCAGGCCGCAGCAGCTTCTTAAAGGAAAAAGAAAAGAAAAGGAGTCTTTCATAGGGAAGCAAAGAAAGTTCACCAAATATGAAGTAATAAGACTAATTTCAAAAGGCCTGTGTATTGTATTACAAGCTGTTGGGACAATGGTGACACACTGCTCAAACTTCCTTTCAAGAAGGTGACATAATTGTTAGTCAGCAGATGGCAAGCCTGCCATACACAATACTGTGAATTAAAAAATGGGATTATTCTTATTTCCATTTCTACTGTAGCTCTTAGCCTTAGTTCCCTTACAGTTGTCATATTTTGTGAGTACCACTTTGGAATGTTACTCTACCTATCAAATGTCATCACTATTTTGTTTTCCACTCGTCTTTAGTTCAGTTGATGCTTGGCATAACACAGAATCACAAAACATCCGGGCTTGGAAGAGACCCACAAGGATCACCGTGTCCAATTCCCAGTATCATACTGTAATTTATCACTGAAAAATCCAGACATCGCAAACCCAAAATGAACAAACATTTTTCCATTTCCTATTTTCAATATGTTTTACAGTTTTGGGGTGGCAGGTTTTTGATTTTAGATTTCTGAGAAAAGAAACCTCCATTTCTATAACAATATAAAGTCCAATGGCAAACCTATATACAGGCTTTCTTCACCTTCCTGCTCCATCTAATTTTATTTGGATGGCTGGTGTTCCAAAGCACTGAAACCAGGATTGTGGCAACCACTGGGATTTGATGATGGATTTTAAATATACTTACTTAAAATAAAAGAATATGCCAAGAGAAATCAGAAGTGATGCAATTGAAAGTCCGTGTCCGATGATGGCCAAGTAATACAAGTTCAGAGCAGTCTGCAACACAAAAACAAAGCCAAGTGATTCAGGCAGAGCTACTGCTGATAAAGCACATATTTATACCTCTCTTCTTGCAGTGAAAGTGACTTGAGTACTGACAAGGAAAAGAAACCAACCCAAAGCCATTTCAGGTAATGATGGAACAAGTCTTTTCTCAGCATTTAAAGACACTTCCTTCAAAGTGAGCTATGATTATGGTACTGGAAATTCAGTTTTTATTGAGCATTTCAGGAAGGGCATGAAAAAAATTGACAATGACTCAAAAATAGCGAAGATTATTATGGTAAATAGTCATAATTATGTTTCAATAATATGTTAGGTTAAATAAGCCTGCTAACAATTATGGAATTATGAAAATCTGGGTAGGTAAAAAAGATTAAAAAAAGGAAAGGGTGATTTAATATTTGGAATATGTTCATGTTATAATTCACTCTTGTAGCCAATATATTAATTAACTAATTAGTTTTATCAGAAGGTAACAAACCTTTGCTTTCAGTCATGGAATCAGTCTTGCAGAAAAACCCTTGCTGCATTAAAAGTAATGTTATCATTTGGCACATAAAGAAATGAAGATTTTCAGGTTGAACTTTATACTCACACAATAAAGCACAACTATTTGTGTTCCATAGCGAGAGTTAGAGCACACATACAAATGCTCACATACTGCAAACTCTGTGTATCCCCTGAACTTTCCATTCCAAGTTAGAACAGAGTAATTGCAGCTTGCTATATATACTGACTTTTGAGATTAAAAAAAATGATAAAAAGATTAGAGGTAAAGCTTTAAGTAGGTTGTAAGATGACACAAAGGCAACTCTTGATGTGTGCTAGAAATTTTCAAATTACAATTTTTTTTTTAAATGAGATAGCTTCCTTGGAAAAAAAAACAAACATCAATACAATAGGTATAAATGGAACTTATTGTGAAATTTGGAAAGTGAACAATTTGTGAGTGAGAAAAATCGAGGTTTACCCCAAAATGCTAAAATTTGAGATGTATAAATGACACCAGCTGTTCTGGGACAGGTCCATATTCTGTGTCACCCCCTCCCTCAGTGGCCAACCTAGGCAGAGGTGCATTTTAAGGATTTAGAGATTGCCCCACGCTTTAGAACAGGCACAAGAGCGTGGTGTGGCAGGGAGCACTGCTGAGGGCAGCAACAAGCACAACAGCCCCAGTTACTGTGCAGTGCCCCACTCACCTTCCAGGCACAGAGAGGAGATAATGCTGCTGAGCAAAACACACAACTGCAGCAAGGCTGTCTCTGGAGCTGTCATTCCATACAGGGGGTTCAGATTTGTGACAGTACAACCTCACTATTCATAACGAGGGACTGCCATAGATCTGTTCCTTTCTGAATAATATCCTCCATTCCCAGCCCAATATTAGCAAGAATCAATGAGTTATGCCAATTTTGCTAATAGATATTAAACTGCCATTAGCAAAATCAAAGTCTCATGATATGAGAAAAAGCAACAATAAAGTGCCTTGTCCTCTGCAACCATCTTTTGCCCAATATGGTTTTTAGGTGAGTACCCTAAGGCATTCAAGAGCAATGGTGCAGGCAGAAACAATTACAGGTCAGATTTCTTGACACAGTCTGCTACTACTGAGCCCTTTAACATGAGGTTCAAATGAATTTACAGCCTGTCCTGGTCTGTGGTTTGTATTCCTGGTTCTTGGGAATTTACAGTTTCAATTTACTGCTTCCTCCCATGACAGAATGTTACATAAACATAAGGAATATTAGTGGACATGGAGTTGGGGAATGGGGCAAAGTAAGCAATTTTGCCCATTGTATCCTCACATATCACAAATTAAGAGGTCATTTGGAGATTTTGTTTTTCTTTTTCTAAATCTTTTAGTGGATGGGCATGTTCAAGATAAACTGAAGTCTATAGAAATAGCATCCATACACAGAGCCACACAAGTACAGAGCCTACTTTTGATATATAGAAACCTGTAAAGATTCTCAGCTCAGTTTCTTGATGTGAGTACCATGCACTCATTCCTCCCCTACCTTCACTTTTTCATGTGTATAGATATTGCACTGGGTGTAGTTTGTCCAGGTCCTGTTGCTTTCTGGGTGTCTGAACCAATTCCCATTGGGATCACAGATCTTCGTAACTTTTTCTGCAATCAAAGTTGACGGAACGAAAAACAAAAGGAGAAAAGTGAAAGAAAAACACAACAGTCAGCACTGAGATTCTCTTCCCTGATGCCAAGTATTTAATAAAGATTGGCAAACAAATGACAGCTTTATTAATATGACTAGAGAGACTTTGCTTGTTACTATGAATTCTGAGAAACTTGAGGCCGTTGCTTTTGCTTGGCAAGGGCAAGTGATGATGTGATTCTCCTTAAGAAAACAAATAGATTTTCTCTCTCCAATCCATTAAGTATCAAAATACATTGAACTGTTAGAGAACTACCAGATGAAGTGACAAGATTATTTAAATGGCTTGCTTAACATCCAAGATGGAAACTGAACTAACATCCTACCACTATAAATTAGCATTGGGCAGGCAGGAAAACATAAATAGCAAAACTTCTCAAAGAACCAAACTGGAAAATTGCAGGAAACACAATGATTTCTATCATCAAATAGAAAAAAAGTAGATATAGAATAGAATAGAAATGAAAAGACCCTGGGAAATACAAAGAAATCCATGACATTTTCCACATGCTCACAAAGCTTAGCCCACAGAAACAGGAAATGATTCAAAGTGGGAGAAACTCTTTGTCAACTTCAACTGTTAAAGTGAGGTAAAGGAGTAAGTCATATTTCTTCTTGTCTGTCAGAAAAGCTCATCTCTAAGAAGAAAAAGGTGTGATCTAACTTCAATTCCTACTGCCTAATCTACAGAATCCCTCAGGGACACAGCTCAGAAAAGAAAACAAGTAACTTGTCAGTTTTCTATGACATAAAAGGAAAATGCAAATAACGAATCTTGAGTTTCTGAAATCCTGGAGCACTAATGATCTCAGTGAGGCCAACAAGAGATATCAAGTCCCCAGACCCTCATTTCAGTGAGAAATACAGTGATGCAGAAGTCCCTGCACTCATACCTGATGGGTTGAAATCCTGAAAGTAGTCAGGACAACGCTGCACTGACACGGTTCCGGCAGCAACATCACTCCAGCACAACCAGCCATCCCAGGTCCTGTTGCAGTAAGGACCTGCAAACAGAGAGAGACCTGGGAATAAAATAACTCTTGCTTCAGAATGGTCTTTCAAATGTAAGATGTAGGACTGAGTAAGGTAGGTTTGCAGCAATGAGGGAAAAAAGAGAATAGATTTGGCAGTGGTTGATTAAAACTTCACTTCCTTATACATACATTTCTTTGAACACATTTCAAAACCTTTCCTCCTCCTTCACCCTGAAATGGCCTACATCTACAACTGGCAAACCTCAGATCTAGAACATGGTGGGCAAAACCCCCTAAACTGATTCATACTCAATAATGTGCCTTAGCAAAGAGCCTCACTCTTTCAAAGACAGCTTTCCTGAATTTATTTCTATTTTGGATGTACACCAAGCCTGTACATATGTTTGCTCGTCCACAGAGTACACAGTGGTATCCCAGAAGCCATGAGAAAGCCTGGCTGGGAGGCAGCCCCAGCTGCTCTGCCTCAGGCTGGGCTGAGCCTGCAGCAGCCACTGTGGACAAACACTTCCCTAAGTGCCCCAGGAACAGGGAATCCAGTGTCCCTCAAGAGCCTGTCCCAATGCCTCATTGCTCACACACATTTCAACATCTAAATAAACCTCCCTTGAGAATGAGCTGGCATTTTACAAACAGCTTCTTTCCCAAAAGGCACACAGAATGACTGTGTGCCTCCCTACAAATTTCAGGATGTTTTTATTATCTCGCTTCAGTTTTCTTTCAAAGGCTGATTAATGTCCCCCTCTCAAAGGCTGCAGCTCTCTAACATCGCGTTAATTCCTCCTCATCTGAAGGTTTTCCAATTTGTGCAGATCCTTCTGAAGCTGTGAGGCCCCCTTATGCTGTGGGCATGAGCTTACACTGCCATATCTGCATCCATTCCTGACCTCCAGGCACTCAGCATCTCCAAAGAACCATTTCAGAAAAGAAAAATCTTTGTAGAAGAACACAAACACCTTTCCTCGCCTCAAAAGGCACTCAGCATTTCCAGAAGCTTCCAAGTAAATACAGCAACAGGTGGAGTGGCTGAGGTCAGCTCTGAGTGACTTATCAGGAGAAGCAGTAATGACACCAGCACAAACCTCAGGGCAGGGAAACTGTGTGGATTAAGATACTTACAATTTTTAAAGACAGATGTGACCAGGCAGACAGAGGTATAAAAAGAGCATGAAATGAAATAACGTAGTAAGATTAATCAGGCATATTTTTTTAATGTAGATATCTACTTAAACTAACATTTTCTTCTTTCATCAGAAAGAAAATCTTTGTGTTATATCTGAAGTGGTGCTATGGAGAGATAGTATAACATATTTCTTCATGTATCCTAAAGAGATGCTTATAAAAAATTGGGAAAATATTGTTACAACCTGAAAAATAACTGCTAGCAAGATAAGAAATTAATATAACTACAGGACCCTGAATTACTGTAATAATATCTCTTGACCACTTACATTAGTAAAAGCTCATGAGAAAGCAATCTCTACCTTCTTTCTTGTGAATAGGGTCCTGCATAATCTTCTGGTAGCATTCATACTGTGCTGTCATGATTTTATTCCTGGTAACACTCAGCTGGGCAATGTCCATTGTGGAGTTCTGGTGTCCTTCAGCTGGAGAAGCAGTGGCAAAAAACTAAGAGGAAAAACACTACTTTTAGCAAATCACAAGTACAAGCTCCAACATTTTCAACATCAATCTTTTCAAATATTGTACTTTAAATATTATTTTACTGAAAGAGAGTGATCTTTAAATCTTATTACTGACAATATGATTTTATGTTTTTTTGGCAATTCTTACTACTGAATCTTGATAAATATCTCCTGAATGAGCACAGGGTAGGAACAATTGGCAAGATTTGTAAATAGGAATGGCAATGAGCATAAAAAACACTGAGATAGTCAGAAGCATATGAACAGCTTTTGTAAAACCCAGTGAAATATATCAAAGTTCAGTCTAAAAGACATTTCATTCAGGCCCCAAATGATCTTTTATGAAAAAAAAAACCTTCCACATATTTTTTGTGCCGAAGCATTTAGCTTGTCCAGAGCTATTTGGTTTCTCTCTAGTCAGGTGAACCATAAAGTCAACCCTCAGAATGGAGAATGTTATTCAAAAGGCAAGACATCCAATTTGCCAGTTATTAAAATTAAAAATTTTTAAAATCTTCGGAAAGTTGATGCTGACCAGAACCTGAACCTTTTGAGTGCATTTTTAATAGTAATTAAATATTTTATGGGAAGCTACTAAGCTTCACAGAAAAACAAAGCTGCAGATTGAAATACTGTACCACTGTGGTACAAGGGATGAAATTTCAGTTTCTGAGGATGCCTCTGAATCTCAGTTAGTTGTCTCCTCCTGTTCTTCCTGGGGTCTGCAGGGTACTGTCTCTGCATCACTTGTTCACTGCTACTGTTCTGAGCCAGCAGAGAATATGATGGATTCAGCAGAGCTAAAAACTATTTTTGTTCCTTTGCCAAAGGTATTTAACAGATACCAGAAGATAGATAAAGATCCTGTTGTGCAGGAGCTACATCTGAACATAAGATCTGCTCTTTCTGTGCTTCCATATTAATAATTTCTATGGTACCCTCTACAGGGTTGTTAAAGCTGGAAGTGATTTTAAAAATTCATAAGACTCACCATAGTAACCAATGAGAAAAGCAGCAAAAATGTGATCCAGATTTTGGTCATTTTTATATCTGGTGCAGTCAATCTTATGTTGTAGCTGAATGAACTCAAACTGCAATAGAAGAAAAAACAATTTAAAAAATAGCAATTAATGAAAGGCAACACTGATAAAAGAGTTTCACATTTTATTTCTGAACTAAAACAAATTGATGGAGGTGCTCTCCATTTCTATTCATGCAAAGTGATGCCATGTGAAATACACAGGGATGCACCAAAACAAGGCACTCAGTTCCTCAGCACTGAGCTCCAGCAGCAGGGTTTTCCTGCTTTGCTGCCTCCAGCGCCTCAACCAACACCTTCAGAGGGTTTGTACCCTGCTGCCAACCCCACAGCAAACAGCCCCAGACACAAACTGCACTCTGGCCATCTCTGCCTTTGGGAGCCCAGAGCAAACTGCAGGTCAGCTCCCTCAAATACACTCAGACTTTCAAACACACACATTTATTTCCCATTTTCTTCCCACCTCCTGATAATTAATTTTGCCATTTCTGGAATAACTGATCTAGTGGGAAGCCACTTCATCCTGAACTTCCAGCTTTGCAAGGATGATAGTAGCAATGCAAGAATTTATTGTGAGCTGTAAAATAGTTTCTGTGTCTGTAGTACCTGTAGCTTCTTTATCTGTCATTGGAAGAAAACACAAATACCCAAGCCAGGTATGGCCACCTTGCACTGCAGACTCTTCTTGGAATTGATTCTTGAAGTGAAAAATTCACCCCAAGCATAAAATATGCACAATTATTTATGAAGCACGTAGACCGTCTATTCAGTGTGACCCTGCCGTGGCAGCTGCCTCAAAAGGAAGGGAAATGTCAAGGAGGTTTGTCTTTTGACATTTCAGTGTCCTGAGAAGATCACAAAGCTGAGCCTGGAACTGAGATAAGACCCCTTCTGATTGCATTGTGACAAAAGAGCTCTGCATACTCAGTTTAGTTATACAGCTACACCCCATTTCAAAACCCAGGTAACTCACTGCAGCAGCATTAATGAAGCTACTCTCAGCTAAAAGAGAAGCAATAACATGTCCAAGAGCTCAGCTCCCTGGAACAGATGAATTCACTCCAACTCTCAGAATGTGATTTAGGACACAATCCTTGCATACCCAGAGTCCTCACCCAGCTCAGAGAGCCCACTGCTGGAGCATCCAGAGGGCAGTGGGAGCTGTGCCACACACAGACCTGCATCCCCCTCACAGCACACCTGCTCTGTCTCTGGAAGTTTTCTTCTCCAGCAGTGATGTGCTGTGGGATAATGGGGGAGGACAAACAACTGGCTGTACACTGGCAGGCAGAGATTATGGTACAAAAAGCTCATTTCACCCCTGTCCCAGTCACAAAAAGCAAACATTCAACATCAAACTCTTCAGCTTTTATGCTGGGACTGGGTCCTCCTAATACAACTAGAGTACAATAACCAGCTTCTTGTAGGACATATGAACTACTAAATATGAAATCACTGCTGTTTATTGCACAGCCTGCTGCAAAGACAAGAAATGTGCTGTAAAATCAGCTGTGCCTGTTTAACCCAAACTAAAGTTGTATCCATAATCTTCCTTCTATTTTTACCAGTGGCATGCAATCCTGGACACTGCTGCAAATTGCACAGGTGAGGCTCTGAAATTCAAATCTGAAGGATCTTAAGGCACTTAGAAGAAGACCAATTACCATACATGAAATACATCCTTGGTTTGAGCTACTAATTGCCTGCAAAATCCACATGATAGGAACTAAAGTGAATAGATAACTTTAAAGACCTTGATCTGCTAGCTAAAGAAAAATTTAAACATCTTCGTGCAGTGACTAAGAATTGACTAAAACCAGATATCTAAAATATATCCAAATTAACAGAAGGGCAATATGAGCTGAATTCTGCATGAAAACTGGGGGCAAGTGTGATTAATTCAATCTTATCACATGTTTCATTCATTTACAGCTGTGTCTGTTTTCCTGGGGGAAAAAACCCTGACCTTCTAAGGAAATTGGAATTAATAACTTACTGTAAAGTAATTCAACGATATTTTCTCTCCCAAGTACGACAAAGCACATCTGTGCAGGGTTAAAACCCACAAATGATGCAGACAGGACAAGCCAAGAGATGAACCACAAGTAGAAAATAGCAACAATAATTTAGTGTATGCTTTTTCTATACATGTATACAAGAGTTCAAAATAATTTTCTCTGCAATAGTTCCAAAAATCCTTATGCTAAAACAAATGTTGGATGAAAAATTTAAAATGCATGTTTGTATATTGCTCTCACTTAGCCTTGCTTATTTTAATTTATCTAGAAGATACAACATCATATAAACAAAGGCAGAAATTATCTGCTTTGATTCAGAGTCCAAGTTTATTTCTGTTTCACAATATCAAAAGTCATCCCTTAGCTCAGTTCCTTTAATGGTCCAAGTCTTTTCAAACCTAGTGATTCTGTAGACATTTCCTATCAACTGCTCCAGTATCTGCTGCTAAATTATTAACTCTTCCCAAGACATAAAATGTTAAGTCAAGCCTATAATGCACTCTGCTTTCCACTCATTTCTCTCAGTTGCTAACATACAGAGAGAAAAAAAAGCCCCAACCACTGCCCTTTTCTAAGCATCACTACTTATGGAGTTAATTACAAAATGCAGGGTGAAGGTCATTCAGATGCCTGTTTGAACTGCAGGAAAGCATTTCTTGCATCACTAAATGAATTCATTCACTCAACATTTATTCCAGTTGGTCGGGACAAGACCTTTCCAAGCAAAATTAAGAACTTTCTCAGGGATGGACAGCAATATATTCCATTGACTGAGGCAGCAAGCCAGTGCTGCTAAGAAAGTCAGGCTGCTTTTATTAATCATCTGCTCTGATGAGATACAAAGCAAACCTAATTCTCTGGAAGTTCTTTCCCTCTCAAAGCTGGGAGGTATTAGGCACACAAGAAATTAACAGTGAAAAGAGACCATTCTTAGGTTTCCTTAAATAATGATGCTTCCCCAGTTGTTCTGCTCTTGTAAATCTGACAAATCCATCATGGGGCAGAGAAAAGAACTGTATTGGATTGAGATTAACCTGAGTGTCTTGAATGAATCCCTTGACTCCACTCTGTGACAGTGGGAATTGCACAAAGGCCTTGACTCCACTCTGTGACAGTGGGCATTGCACAAAGGCCAGTAGGGCTGGGATTGACATGGCAGGTATTGACTGACATTGGGTCTGGCAGTCCTCTGGCTGAAGTATTTTCCCACTAAAAGGCAACATCAGAGAGAAAAGAATGGGGAATTGTAACAGTAAATCAGATATTCCAAAGCTTTGAAATAACATTTTTATTTCTGGTGCATGTTTGTGCATTTAGTGAAGACTGGGATAAATTAAACAAAGCAAAACAACAACAAAAAAGGAGCTGCCAGCAATGATACTCCCAAAGCCTAGGTTGTGTTTGCCACTGATAGCAGTGACACCTACTGAAGAATGAGGAATTAAAAGGAACTGCAAGCTGGATTTAGCCAAAATAGTCACTAGTATAGCTTTAACAGATGTTCCCATTTCTCTTCCTCCTGCTTTCTCTACAGAGCCATCCTGCCTCATCAGCTGTTTCTACTTTTAACTTTTCCCCATCCTCCCAGGAGTAAGTGGCACCCTTGCTGAGCTCCAGACACTTGCCCTTTCAACCATACAGTAAAAAGCAGTCATTAAAAAGAAAATCTTTTTTTTGAACTTGAAAACCACATTTTGTGAAAAACAAAAAACACAGGCAGCTTCCACCTCAAGCAGTTCTCAAATCTGACTTCAAGTGAGAATGCAACTCTGTGGGAGTGGGACAGGAGGGAGAGCCTACTTATGGCACTGGAGGCCCATCCATAAATGCCCAACCATTTTTCACCAACTGGTAATCTTTAATTTGCCCAGAAGCCAACAAAACAACCATTCCCAAAGACAACAAAGAGAAAGCCACAAAATCTTTGCAGCGTAAATTATTTACCTTGCAGTGTGCTGTAACCTTGTAACGCTGGACTTGAACAGGTTTGCACACAGATATATTCCTTCATCTGAAAAAGGGGTCAGAATGGGTATTTTCTTGACACTTTGCTACTTCTGGCTCTTTTTGGAGGCAGGCATACAACTTGAAGTATTTAAAACCTCGGGCAGTGTTTGGTTGTTTCAGCCCAACATAAAGGCAAAAACAACAAGTTGGAAAATGCCCAATACTTTTCAAAATGTCCCTAATTTGAAATTCTGTTCAAACTGCAGTGGTAATAAAAAAATCCCCCAAACCAACAAAACTAGTAGCCTCAAATGGAATTACAGATAGAGCCTCCACTTGTATCTTCACTCACACAAACTTTCTGGGAAATACTTCTCTGACTAAAAGGGCTTCACAAGTGGGCAGCACCAGCCAAGCAATAACACACACCAGCTCCACTGAGTCCTGGACATGGGCTGCAAAATCTCCACACTTACATTAGAGAACAATGCAAGGCAGTTTGGAAATCTTCCTCTTTGGGTAATCTGCCTTTTTTCTGAGGGAATCACTTCTGCCAGGATTTGAACAAACTGCTGAATGGTATCCCATAATTGCTCACAGCTGTATGTGTGGGAATTACTCCATTCTCCTGTTAATACGGAGCTTTAAAGTAAAGGTAAATAAAATACAACATTCTCCCTCATAAAACACAAACATTCTCTCTCTACCATTCTTGCCAGGAGTTTCCCTAGGAAGAAGTTGTGGCATAATGGCATTTACAGTCTTCTTGGGGATTAAAAGAAATAAAGACACAGTGGCATATCCCAATTTATCCCTGAGTTATTCTACAGCACCTTCCTTGTGCAGGTGGCAGTTCAGCTCAGCTGGAGAAAGTCCTCACTGTTTAATTCCTGGGCCATGTGCTGTGCTGGTCTCATGGTGCAGGTCTGTGCAAGAAGGAAATTTGGACTGGCTCACCAGGATGTTCCACATCTTGTATTCTCTTTATTAGCACACTTTTTGCTTTTGTTTTTGCATCGCTCTGGCTGCATGCCAGAGGCCTCGCAGAGATTGCAGAACCATCTGCATATGAGATTACACAGATTAAATTACTCCTGGGTGCTTCTTCCCATGAATAGCTTTTGGCAGCCTTTCAGATAAGTTTTGTCACCTGCACCCAACAGAAATTACTAGCACTAATTGGCAACACTCGTGGCCAGTTCCAATAACACCTAAAGCCGCAAGAACCTATGACAGAGTGATAGTGGTGCTAGTTTTCCTCTATTTCCTGACACTTCTTTTGAGCAGTTCACAGGTGTGGATGACATTGCAAGTTATTCTGAGGGGTTCCAGGCAAAACCCAGACCTGAGCAAGAAGTGCCACCACAACAAAGCTTCCCAAATAAGGTTTTGGAGGAGGGAATGTCTACAGGGTTCTTCCCCTGGCATATTCTGCAACTTCTGCCCTTGGTCAACATTACTCCTCTCCACACAGCAGACTGCAGAGCAGATTTTTTGTGGTTTTGTCCATCACACCAATTTTGGCTCCTTAAAACAGGATTTCCACTGATAAAAACAGAGTATTTCCTCCCTGATTTTACATTGAAAAGTCTTCTTTTGGTCCTTGTGCTTTCCATTCCATCCCCATAAATTATGAAGGCTCTGTCCCTCCTTGTCTAAAATGATAACTTCCTACTGACTTCAGGACACATGAATCCAGGAGTAGAGATGGTGCAATGCCATGTGGAAGAATGGCAAGGACTCACTGAGGGTCATAGTTACAAGTCAGCAGGGTATCTAACCCTGCCAAAGAAATGCAGCATAGGAATTTTAAAAATATTGATGCAAAGTAAAATTATTTGTCTCTCCTGAGGAACTAGTTGTTAAAGTAAGGCAAGAGAGATTCTGGCAAAATAAAATCTTTACCAAGAGACTGCTGGGGGCTTTGCTGTCAAGAGATGCAACTGATTTCCAACAGTTTATGTCCTTAATGCCTCCAGTTTCCAGTGCTATTTGACTACTATTGTGTAAGCACATTGTGAGCCTTATTTTACAAGCTTAACCCTTTTCACCCCATAGCCCTAACCCAGCTGTATCTTGATGCCTAAAATCCATCAGCATCACTACATACGCAGCCAGGCATAACTCACCAGGTTCACCTCGGAGTTCTGGGAGCCACTGAAATTTCAGAGCAATCACTCGAGCACAAAGCAACTTTGAAGGGAGGCTGCTCTGCTGAATGAAGTTATCATCTGTAAAAATCCACTATCAAACATCCTAGAAACAGCTATTAACAGAAAGGAAGGGATGGCAGAATTGTGAATGATTAAATTCTAATAGGTGATGGATCAAGGTGATTTGGTTTTGGCACTTCCCTTTAAAAATTTTTAAAACTGTATTATATTCCTGTTACAGTAATTTAAATAATGGGTTTGAAATATATCCAAAGTAAACTTCCCTGAAATTTTACTTCTTTCAAAACAACTGCTGTGATGTGCCATGGATGTTCCAATTAACATGCTATTTTAAATAAAAGGGAACAGCCCATTAGTTCTTTTCCATGGATTTCATGCTATTAACAAGCTGGAGAGCTCTCACTTTGTTACTAGGTATGTAAGTGAAGTTACCTAGACACATTTATATACAGGGATGATACTGTTAGCCATAGGATTTAATTTCAGGTAGTCCTGCCAGGAGCACAGAGATGCACTCAATGAGCCTCATGGTCCCTTTCAACTTCAGAAATCCTACAATATATGTGAAAAACAGTATACTCCTCCAAAAAAAACTTCTCCACCTTCAAGCAAAATTACTTCTGTTTTGAATTGAAGCAAAGACAAGTATGAATTTATGAATTCATCAGACAGACCTTAGGGCTTGTGTAACACCCCTGGTTGAGATGCTCAAATGGGGCTTTTTCCCCAGCCACTGCTGTTTAAAAGCTGCAGAGCCTACAGCTGCTCTGTGTGCCCCTTCCAGGCAGTGCCTTTTTATCTGAATGACTCTGTTTGATGCTGTTTACCAAGTAATGACCCAAAAGAGATCCAAAGGTTTCTTTGTGAAAATGTTTACGACACGAAGGAATTTTCTCAACTGGCTGAGTTTTAAAAGTTCTTTGTTATTTCTTCATTGACACATGCTAATTTTACAAGAACAGTATTGCCACAGTCCAAAGACTTTTCTCAAGGTCAGAACAAGGCAGTGGGAAAATGGGTTAAGCAAAATGTACCAGGACTTTTGTTTCTTTCAGTTTGCCACTCCAGCTTTTTCTCATTGGCCCCAGCCCAGTCTGGCAGCTGAGCACATCCCATGAAGCTCACAGGTTTTACACCAGTTTCCATTGGACTCACATTTAGAATCTAAATGTGAATTCAGTAAATTTACAAGTGTGAATATTTATGCACAAATATATTCTCATTCAGTTCTAAATAAAGTGATGAAGTTTCAAAATTTGATTTTTAATGAAATATTTAATTTTCAGGTGGACAGTGGCACAGCAGCAGCCAGAGCAGGATGGGGAGGGAGCAGGTGGCCAGGAAAGGGAACAGCTTTTGCCAGGATAAACAAAGTGCTGGTGCAGCCAATGCATCAGAACCGGTGTCCCAGCTTTGGGTTCACCTTTGGTCAATGACTTGACCAGAACTGATGAACAAAGTATAGCAATAAACTCCTCATGGAAATATCAGAAGCACTATAGTCTTCTGATTTTGTGCTTCATTTCTTTCTTTAACTTAAAAACCCCAAACAACAACAACCAAGAAAAACCCCAAAACACAGTACAGAGAAAAAAATATCCCCAAGGCAGCTTTCACTGGAAATAATTCTAGTCTGGCTAGGAATAAAATTTCAGATGGAAAGTTTATGCCAAATATTTAAATTTTCTCTCATTAGATATTTCTGATGCATTCACTAGGCAAAAACCTTCAGATAAATTTAAGGCAGCTTTAGAAAAATTAAGCTTGGTGTACTTATTTAAAACAAAATAAACCACCAGCTACTTCAAAGCCTTTACCAGGTCAAGTTAAGTCACCACAGTTCAGAACATTTCCTCTTAAATTTAAAATTTCACATGCCAGAAGTCAAAAGTTCAAGCTCTGGAATATTTCACCCTTTGAATATTAGACAATACATGTTATACTGTGCTAAATTATCAAAACCTCTAATCCATCCTGTAGAAAAGCCAAGAACAGGCAGCAGCCAAAACCAAACTTTTGAATTCTAGTGGTGTGCAGCTTTCCTCCTTTGCTTTAATTAGGTACAGATATTCCCTGTCTTTCCTATGTCTTTGCATCACTAAAATGGCACTTTAACAGCAAATGGTTTAAGCTGGGCTCACACAGCCCATAAAGGAGTCTGTGAGACCCAAGAAAGCTAAACCAGAGGTAGTTAATCTCAAAGGTATGGAAGGAAATTACCTCCTGTACCTTTTTCTTTATCTGCATATTGGTATATGCACCTGTTGGTGTCCACACAGAGGAGGGCAAAGGCTTGGGAATGACCTCTAACAGGAGAAAATAATGGATGCACATCCCCAAAGGGCAGACTAAGAACACAACAACATCAAAGCTTTTCTCTTTACATTTAGAATCAGAGCCTTCCTTTTTGTCATATATACAGGGAGATCTTTCTCCTCACAGACTAGCTGCAGAAGTCATCTTAAGAAAGCCATAAAGTAGGCAGTGATAGAAGGTTTTCCCATCCTCTACCCACATTTCCTTCCAAGATATTGCTAAAGCAAGTGGTATTTTGCATTAACATTATTTTCTGTCAATTTGAGTTAACATTAGCTCTGCCAAACTGAGGAAAGTATCACCCATGGTTGTTTCTAAGTCTTCTAAATGGGAATTACCTTCAGCTCCATCCACACCCACAGGAATCGCGACATAAGCAAAACTCTGACACCGGCTGAAGCATCCAGGAGAAAAAAACACTTTGCTAGGGATGTTGTCAGTTTAAAAGTCAAGGATCAGGGCAACTAACTAACCAGCTTAACAAAATGGGATCCTTGGAACAGATGCAAACTGCTACCCAGTGCCTGCAGTAACCCCTCTCAGTGTTCCTCATTCTGATCTGGACACAGGGGGCAAAAAATAACTGGCACCAGTATAAATAAAATTGAGTCTCAGCTTGTTGTGCTACATACAAACCCCCAAAGGGCACTTAAGACTGTGTGGACAGGCAATGCCATTTTCAACCACCTGGAACATATTTGAGTGTTGATCTTCATGCACTATCATTGTCAATGTGCACTTACTTTTAAAAGAGTAATTTTTTTTTTTTCCTGAGCTCAGTCTTTTAGTCTTGGTATCTAAGCAGAAATCTTTAGCACTAAGTAGAAATCTTTAGCACTAAGTGAAAGAATACATTTCTATATCTTTTCTGAAGCACCACCTTGGCAAAATTTCTTCCAGCTGAAATTGCATATAAACCTTACCTGAAAGTAAGAAGCTAAGCCTTTTCTAATTTTCAAATTTGTCCAGCAATTGCATCTTGAAGCCTAAATTCACATTTTGAAACACTAGAGAGCAACCATGCTGAAAACTGGAGAGGCACAAGCCTATATACCTCAGCTGACACCCTGTTCCATTTTCATGCTGTGAACAGAGAAGCGATCCTGTGCCTCTGAAACAATCCTGCTTGCAGAGCCCCTGCTGCCGTGAAAAGTCTGAACTAGCAGGAGCAGTGGCTGGGGGAGCTGCCAGCTTGGCTGGCACAGCCTGACAGCCCCAGCCACACATCTGGGGGCCAGCACAGCCCTCCCTGCCACGCCTGGGCAGTGCCACATCCCTCACTTGGGCAGGCTGGCTCTGTGTGCTCGCTCTGCTCAGGCACATCCCGTCTGCGTCCCACACTATCACACACAAACCCCTGCGCTCCCTGCCAGGCAGAGCTCACAGACAGTGCCAGCTGCAATCTGTAGGAAGCAGTGTGAATGTTTCCATGAATTCAGTTGAAGATCATATGCTCAGGGTGTGGCCGTGGGAAAGACCAGTGTATCTTACACACGGTCCCTGAAGTCCAATTAGTGTTCCTTTAATTGCAAACAGACTTTTCCATATCCTTTTGCAGTATTCCGCCCTCTCCTACCTGAATGAAAACCAAAATAAAGTGCTGTGGAGGTTAAAAATGTCACATAAATCAGACACAAAAATCTCTTCCTTGATAAACTGGAGTCTCACTTGGACAAGAGATGAAATACTACATATCAAATGTAATAAAACATTACAAGTTCATAATAATTTGTAATAAAACATTACAATGTAGCTATTACAGGCACTACAGCAGAGGAACGTGCATCAAGCACAGCTATTCTGGTCATGAATTGCATACACATTTTATTTGCACATAATTGCATTTAAGCACATTTTCTCTCCTCCAGATGTAATATTAACGATAATATAAAAGGCAGGAAATGTAATGGAAAAATCTCAGTTTTGAGCTTGTCAAAATTGCAAGCAAATGAACATTTTCCCTGCAAGCATGGAAAATATTATATGGCTTTAAATAGGTGCCCATATTTTCTGCATAATCACATCCTGCATTTATTTTCCTTGAGAAAAATAAACCTCACAGAAGCCTCAGACTGATTTCACACTCCAGAAGAAAAAAACCTTGGCAGAAACAAAATCCATGGAATTTGATGGGAAGCTTTAATAAGGATGTCTACCCAAATTAAGTTAAAAAAGAATCATTTGAGTTTGTACTTGTAGAGAGCAGATCCTGCCATTCTTAAGTCAGTGTCTCAGACACCAGTGCAGAACTCACAGGCATTAGCTTGGCTTTGATGCACAGCTGGGACATCAAACTTGCAGGCATTACTTCCCTCAGACTGAGGTACCAAAAATCACTAAGAAATGCATGCATTTGGCATGCATTTTTAATTTTTTTTCCCTGTATTCTTTAACATAAGACACCTCAAAGGCTCATCTATTTCATGCACCTGCAGAAACTCTGGATTTGCACCCCTCAGCTGAGACCCTCTCAAAGCTGTATTTGTGTATCCTGTCCCACAGAGCATGTGAAAACTCAAATCCATCTTGCTGAGAAATTCTGCTCCCAGCTGCTTGCTTGGCAGAGATTTGGCTGGGGAGGGAAGGGAGGGAGGGAGGGAGGAGGGAGAGACAATTTCCCAAGCAATGGGGAAAAACAGTTCAGAACTTTCATCATCAATGGCCTTGACATTGCTGGAGCCAACGGAAACAACATCGCCCGAGCGACTCCATGCGAGGGAACCATTCACAAATAAAAATCTCCTGCATTTATTTCTATCATGGTAGCCTATGCCAAGCTTCCTTTGGTGAAATCCAGATTTCTCCTGCACTGGCTTCCTCCTGCTGTTGATAGAGCAGGATATTTGCTGGAACAGGCAGGTGATGAATGAGATATTCTGAATTAATCAGCATATATGCTGGAGAGAGAATGGTGTTCTCTTCTGAAGCTCTAAGAACAACTGGCTGTGTTTTTCCAAAGGAGATCGCGGACACAGGATTTGTGTACTGAATTCTAACTGGATGCAAGTCTTGCTGGCAGGTGAATTCCATCACAGGTACATTGCTTACTGACCCTGTCAGTGATTTTATGGAAGCAAAAACGCCTGGCAATTGATACAGGCCTACACCACACCAAGAACAGGTAACACTTCCTGAGGTAACTTCTCAATGCCATAATTCCTCCAGGATTCCAAAAGAAATACAAATTTGCAGGAATGAAGCCAGGTTGGTTTCCTCCCCAACAAGTAAATACATCTCCCCTTCTCAAGTAGAAAACAAGTACTGCACAAGTCTGTTTGATTAACACTCAGTGATGAGTATAGGGTAGAGAAACCACAAAATCATTTTTATTTGTGGTGCTCCCAAGCCTTCACTGACTCTGCAGTGCCAAAAACTTCCTGAATGTCATTCCAAAACTAGTGGCATTTTACTGATGGCATTAGTTATTCCAGATATCATACAAGTGTCTTATAGAGCAGGAAGAAAAGTACTTTTAGCTTTGTCTAAGCCAAGAATGGATTAGATAAAAACCCTGATCAAGAAGGACACTGAACACTTTATGTGTATTTGGGTTTTCTACTCTAAAAGACATAATTTCCCAAATATTAATTCAGTAAGATGTTGAGATACCAGAAAGCATCATTTGCAACCACCAGAATAAGTAAATCCACACTCATTGCCACCAGACGACTTCTATCTTTGTAATCATTGTTGATGCTCAGGCTGCTTCATTGCAGCTCTTTACAAGGCTTTGGAGAACAGAAAGAGATTTTTGATGAGGGTTTTTAAGGAACAGAGAATTTAAGTCTGGAGTGGTCACCACCCAGAGGTCTGAACTCTGAACCCCACTTGGCTGGTGATCTCTGAGGGTCAGACATTACATGGAACATGACATCTGTTGGGAATTAGACTACCAACTGATGGGAAGTCAGTCTGATCCAAATGTGGGAGCCAAGCCAGCTACTGAAAATACATAATGCTATCAATGCAGCATCGTTACCCTGTGAAGAAAATTGTTTCAGATCTGGCAAGAAAATCATTAAAAATAGCCCTTCAATGCAGTTTTGCCTGTAAGCTCAAATAGAAACACCAAAAAAGAATATAAAGGAAAGACAAGAGCAAGAGAATGAAAAAAAAACCTGAAAAACTATGGCTAAATCAAAGAGTTAAGAGTCAGTTGATATATTCAGTAAGGGCTTTGAAAGAATTCTGAAGGCATGTGTGGCACTTACAGACATATCTGCTGTGGGTGGTATTTTAACCAGCTTCATGTCTGACAGACAGTCTGTGGAATATAAATAAATTTCAGTTTCTAATACAGATATAATTTTCATTCTCTGTAGGAGTGAATACTGGTGTGAAATGCAGTGTGTTTAGGATCAGTCCACTTGGATTTACAGTTTTTTGAGAAGCCTACAAAAACTGACTGTTTTGAAGGCCATAAGTAATAAAACCTTTAACGTGCTGGAGGAAAAAAAAAAAAAAAGAAAAAAAGGAATTTAAGCAATTTGCCCACCACCACTTTGCACATTGTGTCACAAGTGAGGTTTAAACATCCATTCAGAAATTAGCAACGGATTTATCATTCATTTCTGTTGGGATTGTCATCAGAAGGACTGCAAATAGAGAGTAAAGTTCTTTGGGTTAAGAGAAAATCCAGAGAAATGAGAAGTCAGGAAAATATAAACCAATATTTCTGCTAATAAATTAGGAGTCATTTATGATCTACACCAGTATTTCACCTGGAGCTGTGAAGTACTGCCTCTGAGATGATCTCAGGACAAAAATCCCTTCTCAGGCTGTGGTTTGGACATTAATGCCTCTCACTAGGGACACCTGAGTTTACAGGAACATCTCCCACAAGGAATTCCCAGGGCTAAGTGGGACTCAAGTGAGACAATCCACCTGAACATTCACTTTGCTCCTAAGAAACATGAAGGAGACTCTTCCCATGCTGAGAAGGAACCACAGCCTCAGGTGAGCTCCTGCCTCAGCTCTGTCCCCTTCTCATTTCCTGCCGCCCATTCCCAGCACTGGCCCCACAGACTGAACTGCATTAGCAGCACTGTGCATGCCAGTTTTCTCAGCCCCCTCAACAATGACCCACAGGCTCTGTCCCCTGAACCACACTGATACAGCCTCCCATCATGTCCCACCTGAGATTCCCAGCTGGAAGCTGGAGATGACCTACGTGGTGCAATGAAACTCCAGCACCACCTCCCCCCGGGCAGCAGTCCCCTGCAGCAGACAGGCTTTGGTAAAGGTGGCTGGAGTGTCTGATCCTGGTAATCTGCTCATCAGCCACATTTGATTTTCCTGACTCCTTCATTACTCCCATAGAAACCTAAGAGGAATTGGAAATCTCTTTTACACATAACCACAAAGCAATCACAGCTCTGAAGAAGGCCATACTGATAGAGGGCAAGAATGTTAAGGAAGGACAGGAACCATGAGAAAATTACTTGCCAGAGAATGTATTCCTAGACAAAAATGTGAAAAACACTACAATGTAAAATAGAATACAACTCACCTTAAAACAGCATGTGTAATATGTTAGTGCTAGGTATCCATTTAACACCACAGCACATTCAAAATCCAGCACCTGATAATTACCATTATTGAGGATCAATTTAAAAATCTGCAGACATCAGAGTCAAACCTTCACTTAGATTTTGAAACACTCAAACTAAAAGTGATTTTGACCAGCTCTACAGTCCTTTTAGTTGGGGAAATTTATTCACAGTGGTCGAAGTACACCAAGGAATTCTCAAATCTCTGCACTCCAAACAAAACAAAGGAACCGAATGGGTGTTAACTTCAGAAGCTAACTTGAACTTTTTAAGTACCAGCACCATCAACTATTTTGCTCTCCAAAAAATACCCCAGAGACACCCACAACACTGGTGCAGTGGAAATGGACCTGCCCAGCTAATCAGCATCATCCTTTTTATTTTTAATTGACCTTTTACAATAGCAAAAGGTGACCAGCACATGCTGAGACCCCAAAACCATTAGAAATAAACCTCTGTGTCTCATTTTGCTTGCTCCAATCTGCAGGTGGGGTAATCAGTCTCTAGCACAGCCCCCATTTACACCACGGTTGCCCTCAGTTGTAGCTGCACACATCTTGGCAATGCTGCCCTTCGCCTGTGTGGGTCAGGAGACAGATCAAGACCAAAGGCTAAATTAAATTCCCTGCCTGTCACAGAGCTCCCTGTGCCCTCTGGGATGCCCTGAGGGTGTAAGAGACCCTTGCCAGACCTGGCCCTGATGGATCTGCTGTATCCTGATGGACTGAGCCAGGCCTGGTGGGCTTCCCAGGAAACAGGAGGTGCCTGAGTGCTGGGTCATCCTGTCCCACCCCAAACATGCAACACTACAAACCCTTCCTCCCCTACAACAGCTGAGCTGAAGGAACAGGAATAATAATAATAATTAAAAAAAAAAAAAAAAAAAAAAGCCCCTCTTAATCAAATCCACACCAAAAAAAAAAAAAAAAAAAAAGAAAAAAAATCAAAATTTAAATTTGATGAAGAATAAAACACCCACACAGCATGTTTGCATTCTGTTCAGTTTCACTGAAGTCACTGAGTCATTACATGCCCAGAGCAGAACCCAACAAGTCAGAACCAAAGGTCCTGAGGAAAGGGGATCACACACACTGGGCCACCTCCAAGGGCTGCAAATAAAGGGCACCTTGCTAAGTACAACTCTTAGAGAAACCCCAGCAAGAGCCAGGAGAGCAGGATGAAAATTTCTGGTGAGCTCCCACCACAGAGCTGCCAGCTTGCCTCAGCAGGGCTGTCAGCATCCGGAACACAACTGGAGCAGTTTTGCAGTGACTGCAGAGTCCCAGCGCCAGGACAGAGGAGCACTGGGGACTGCCCTTACTTTGTCCTGTTTACACAGCCCTTTCTGCAGGAAACAGCTCCTCCCAGGGCTGAAGGGACCAAAAGAGTCAAGTGATCTTGAAGTACAGAGAGGAGGTGGAGGAAAGGGTGGTATTCTTTCCCATCAAAGATCATTTTTACTTAAATATCTTTCCCTGTTGAGCTTAGACTCTAGTTTCTGAGGCTGTAATTGACACTGAAGGGCTTTGTCAAGCAGCCCTAAAACCAGCAGCTCTGAAAGTATAACCTTACAAAAGCAGTACAGGAGCCCCCTTCTCTGCTACCCAAGGGAGCTTAAAGAAATGAATCTTTGTAGAGACAATATTTGACACAGAGATTTATACACTGAAGGGGAAATGCTATTCTGCACTGAAATAAGACCAGGCTGTGAATCCAGATAGTCCCCTGAACAATTAGTAAAAGTCCTCTCAAGTATTTTCACCACATCTGGAAGAGCTGAAAAATTCAAACAGAATGTGCACTAAAAATTAAATAATAAATAAATAAATGAAGCACACCCACATTGCTCTGTGAGGTCTAAGTTTTGCTCAAGGTCTCTTCCATGGGCCTTTTGGTGACTGTTGAGCTGGAAAGGAAGGGCCCAGGAGATTTTTGGGAAAGCAGAGAGGGATATCCTGAGTCCCAGCTACCAGTCTACCAATGCAGCTTCCAACAGCCAGGACTGTGGGGATTGTGTTAGGAACATCACTCATTATCGCCCTGTGTGCTCATGGAGCCTTCCTATAATTCCACTTCAGCAATTAAAAATGTTCTGTTTATGAAAGATACTACACTTTAGGCAGTAGGTTCCTACTCTATAAAAATCAAACTATGAATTTTAATTACTTCTTATTTCTCAATATATTCAGGTAGTGAGCTTTGAAAGGTACACTGTGTAATTCTAATATATTTCTTGGGAAAAACAATTTTCACAATTTAGGCTGTGGGAAGTGTGTTTCTAACTTCACTTTCATTTGTATTTGACCTCTGACTAGTGTAACTTGAAATTTTCTTTATGACAATCTGTTCTAGGTTTCGAGGCAAAAAAAAAAAAATTCCAAACCCAAAACAAAACTCAAACAAAACAAGACAAAAACCCCACCCAGTTTGTATTAAACTCTCACTGAAAACCTATGCATCTCCTGCTGTTTTCTACCATGAAATAGCTCAAATGCATTTCTCTCAGCAACATCCCCTCTCCTGCAGGACTGTGACAGAGGTGGAGATGATCACCGTGGGACTGGATCCGTTTCTTGGCAGAAGGGGTTATGACGTACTTGCTGCTCCATCCCAAGGTTTGTCAGCATTCCTTGTCCCAGCTGGATCTACACCCCAGAGGGACAACTGAAGAATTATTGCAGAAATAATTCTGAGTGTCTGAGCTGTGGGTCTCAGAACTAGCTGCATTTATGTCCAAGGGATTAAATGCTTCAGTAACTTCTGCATTATTGCACACTATTCAGTTCTTATTTGAACTGAAGCTCAGAAAAGTAAGAAAGCAGAACTGCCTAAATTATAAACCCCTAAAATTTCTGAAGGCAAATCTTTACACTCTTAAGACAAATTTATGTCCCATGCAACAGTTAAAGAGCTACAAACTCTTTAAAACTCTGAAATTCTCTAAGTTTTCTCAGTTTTTGGTACACCTGGCAGTTAATTTGAATTAAAGTCTTTTAATTTAGCTGCAGAGACAGACTTGTTGAGACACCTACGAATGTGAATCTTCACACATTTATCATTCTCCCTGGGATACTTCTCACAGCTTGATGGCACACTGGGAACTGACTGCTCCATGACATTTCTGCAGGGTTACTCCCCTCAAGTGCCTTGTGGCTTGTCAGCCCTCCCTGCCCAGAAGAAATCCTGGCTCTTCCCCGATAACCTTCCTCATTACAAAAACTGTGATTTTATTTCATTTATGCTTTCCATACTTCATTGGCCTTTGCACTATCATGAGGCAAAACACAGGCACTGAAGAGTGACTAACTTATTGAGGGCATCAAAAATTATTAAAATGCACAATGCTTGATGCTGACATTATTAATCCAATTTCTTGTGGATGAAGGAAGAAGCAAAGTCTGAGTAGGTGGTGAGTATTGATCCTGCCCTCAGTAACTCAGATGTTCAAATGGCCTTGGTGCAGTTCCTCACCATTCCTGCAGAAGTGAAGTTGTACTCTTAGCAAATGCTTAGGGGGCAAATAAGAATTTTGTCACTCTGACAAAAATTTTGTCACTTTGACAAAAGCACTTTGACTCTGCTTGAGCCACAAGTTTAATAAAGTAAAAAAGAAAGGGAGTTGTTGTTGATCAAGGCTCCAAACAAACACAAGCATGCCTTCCTTTCTGTGCTAATTCTAGGAGAAGGAAGTCAACACAATTAATGGCTGATAATTATAAAAATACTGTGTTACTTTATATAGTGCAGCATATAGCTTTCATAAACACTAAAGATGTTTCATTCCACTCCTTCAGTCAAGTCTGGATAATATTATATATTACCTTTGTTAGCCAAATGTGTAGTGAGATTAAAAATATGTGAGTCTCAAAGTACTAAGTAGTTCCCAAAACCATTAAGGAGAAATTTTTTTTTCTGTCAACAAGACATTGAAAAATAAATTTGGTTTCTTAAGGTGTCATATACTTTTTTTTTCCATTTCAGGAAGCATCATGCACAGGGTATATACAGAAATTAAAAGCAGGCTACTAAAGCTCACTGGTCTGTATCTGATTCAAGATGGGAAATCCTATGTCCTGAGCATAAAGGTTCCAATTCAATTACACCTGTGAAACAACACTAAGTATTCTAAAATAAATGAAAAGCATGAATTGCATTACAAAAATATAATATTCTGACCCCTGAAATATTCTGATCCCTGAAAACAACATGTCACTGCTAACAAATCAAAAACATCTGTTTCCACAACATTAATTGGTCTTAAGAGCAATTTGTTGTGGAGACAAACTTTTAAAAACTTAAGGAAAAAAAAAATAAATCATCAGGATGGGACAGAAGGTAACAGTGGGGAAAAGAGCTCCATCTCAGTATCTGGAAACAAACTGGCACATTTTCTTCAGCTCATTGGAAACCTGGAACATTTGTCAGTTTTACAACATTCTCCAGCTACAGCTGCAAGGTACAAATATGCACAGGACATGGTATGAACACATATGATCATACACATGGTATGAACATATATGATCATATACATGGTATGAACATCTATGATCATATACAGACCTCTTGGAACCTTTTAAGCCTGAAAATTTCTGGCCCTTATGTTATAAAAGTTACCTAATAACCACTTAAGATCTGTAAAAGTTAAACGACTTAGTTAGGTGCAATAGGCAGGAGCCAACTCCCAAATTAGGAGCAAAGGAAAACAAAATCAAGTTTATCAGCAAATACAACCACCTCTGACCTGAGACCAGATCATTAGTAGCAATTCCTCTATGACCTGACTTATTCTGGAGACCCGTGGTTTCCATGTGCTGTTTCTACTGTTGCAGATCTGCAGATCAGGACATAAAAAGTCTGTACAAATTTATAGTAGGTGGGGTGAGATTGTGCTGAGGCTGGTGCCCAAAGATGGGGAATGGATGAACAAATTCAGCTCCTCAAATAAGAAGCTGCATAGTTGGATAAGCCAAGTAGCCTTGTGCATATTTAATGTTCTTCCAAGCCCCATCATATTGAGAACAGAGTGCACAGAGGCACAATAATTTACCTAATAAGAGCAATTTGAAACTAAGCTTATGAATGTTTGCTGAATTAAGGCTGATAAGAAAGTGCCAATACAGGTCTCAGTGCAAAAACACTTAACAGTTTACCAAGAGCTGGATTTTCCTCCCCCAGAAAGGAATATATTTTCCTGTCTCTCACCCAATGCAGGAATATTGTTAACACTTCTTCATGAGCCACTGCAACACTATGTAGGTGCTAGAAAAATGCATTTTTTTCCCCCAGCAAAAGGCCTGTAAGTAAATAATGATAAATTCTAAAGGAGCACCCTAAACCATTCTGCAGCCACAAGTTATGCTGACCAATGCTTCCCCCCCCAGATTCATCACATAGATAAAGGTTTTCTCCTAAAAGGGTAATTAAGTTAAACTTATCAGATTATCAAACTTTATTTAAGGAGAATATGGACACTAATAAATAAATAACATCTAAACCACACATATCATATTAGTTTACTTATTACAGAACCATAAATAGGGGTCACCACTAGAAAACATCTATTTTTCCACACAGGTAATGTGTATAAAATCTGTTTTTCTTTGAATGATTATGTTTACTGATTTATATCAGTGAGAGACGACAAACATTTCCAGTGAGCTCAATCCTACTTCCCTGAGAAGAAAACAAAAACAAGGAGCAGCACCAGCTGCTTGGCAGGGCTGTGCTGGAATGATAACACGGTCTCAGGGCACTCTTGCTCAGGCCATGGAATTAATTACTGGTGAGTAATTAATTCAGCCACAGCACTGACAGTTGCTTCACCTTGCCCAGCAGACAGCCTGCTTTGCTTATGGTGCTCACTGCCTCCATGCAGAGCTTCTCCAGAATTAGCTCTGCATGCACTGCACATCTCCAGCAGCACTAGAACTAAGGAGTGCACCACGTCAGACTATGAAATATGTACATTGAAGGGGACAAAGAATATGAAGGGGACAAAGAAACAAGCTAAAATTATACAAAAGTCCCTTTATGCAAAGTGATAAAGGAAGAATAGCAACCAAAAAAAAAAAAAAATTCAACCCAAAAGCCAAAAAAGAAAACCAACAAAACCACACACCCAACAAAGCCACACCACATCAGAGAAACTCAACCACAAGCTCTGCTGTAACTGTGTGATTGTGTAGATTTCTACACTTCCTTGGATAATGTTCCAGATTTGTTGGAAATCTGGACAGGACTCTCATGAGAACAGGCTTTCTGATGATATTTTAGATACTCCCAGGTTATAAGTCTGCCAGAAAAAAACTCAAGAGCAGCCTTTTTCCATAGTAGTTTTGTACTTGGACTCCAACTGCATCAAAAGAGGAGGAAGTGCAGAGATGTGTAAACTTAGAGAGGGATCAGTCACAAAACTTTCCATTTTCCTGACCAGTGCACAATATGGTACAGCCTGAATTTTGGGAAAAACTCAAGAGAACTCTGATTTCATTCAACCCACTTCAGCCTTTTCTGGTTTTGGAAAAAAAAGTATTAATTGGCGCTATTTAAAACAAACCCCTGACAGGACTCACAGTTTGTTATTCAGTTTGTTACCAAATGGTTTTCTAATGAAGACCAAGGATTTCTGTCTGGAGCACGGCGCTGTGAGCTGAACAGGAAGGAATCCTGCACCTTACGGATGGCTGGTAAATAAAACAGGATGTTGCAAAGGTTACCTTCCTCACACAAAACAAGGAAAATATTGAAGTAGTTGGGAGATGGTGAAAAGGGATCTTCCACCAGCAACAACAACAACACACTACATTTTGGAAGGGAAAAAAAAACCAACACAACAACTGATTTTCTGTTACTCCTTAATGCTGGCAACAAAACTAGAGGCAGTTTCATTCCTGAAAACAATGATATAACCACAACTTCCACACATGTATCTTCCACACTTGTACCTTGTATCTCTTGCACTTCTTTGCAAGAGATGCAACTTCGAAACAGGCGTTCTGAAAACCACAGTCTAGTGCAGTCAAGACAAAATAAGTTAAAAGTTCTTCTGGGAGAGGAGATTCCTGGCTCAAACACCTTTTTTGTTATTGACATAGGTTTGCTTCTATGCTTTGTTTTGTTACAACACATACTCTCTAGTTTTAGGGGGAGAGAACAGTAAGTTCCTCCAGAGGGTTGCAGAAAAGTGGAAATCCTTTATCTAGACATTTGTGGATACAGACAGCTTTGGAAATGCAGCTTTGGAAAACCCAAGAGTCTTGGAGCGTAGGAGAAGGAATGAAGACACATTTGGTTATTACACAGTGATTCTGGTGGATGAAGAGTCAATAGGATCTGAGGAGCACAAAGCAGAATGAAAATAATTACTTCCATCTCTTGGGGTATTTATCTTTTCAGCTCAGAAAAAAGGTCTAGATAATCTAAATTCCCAGGAGCAGCACTGGTTTGTCTTTGAAAGCTCAGCTTCTGCAAAGTGGGGCAGTAAGGGCAGCTGAATCTCTTCAAACAGAGAAGTTGCTAGATAAGTTGGTGCCTTTCCTGTTAAGCCAAAAGGGCCCCAAACACACAGAATCCATATGACCCATGACATCATCAAACACTGGAAGTTGTTAACCAAATACCCAATGTCAGGAAACAACTATCTGCCTGTGACAGACTGAGTTCTTCCCTCTCTCTGGGACTGTAACTAATTTATTTTCTATCAAAGTTTGCTTACAACCTTTCTCTCTCTTCTCTTATCAAAAGAACCATTTTGAGCAGTCACTTGCAGGTTACCCCTCTGGAAACCCAAAAGAAATTTGTTTTAACCTGCTTTGTGGTCCCATTACTGGAATGATATTCACCAAAAAAACTAGTGCCCTTTGAAATGGTCACCATCTAGGAAAACCCAGCTGATGTAAAAAATCATCACAATCCTTTTGTCATGCTCAATGCTCTGAGTAGTTAAATGTTTGCTTTAAAAAGTTACCAGTGGATTCTGGAAATTGACATGCATTTCTTGGAGTTTTTAAAGTTCAATAAAACTGCTTGCATTCATCCACATAAGATCATGTGGTATTTTAGGAGGAACACCTTAACTATTGTGCTGCAGTTAATTGAGACAGAAGCACTGTTGATTTGCATTAATTAGATGCTTTTTACACTAAGCTGGGCACATGGCCCTTCCAAGTGATACATCATTTTTTTTGTTTGAACAGATAGAAGTAACACTAGTAAATAACTAGTGAGCACCCTCTGTATCTCACTTTTCAATAGTAGGAGTCCTGTGGACCCAGCGTACAAGAAAATTTCAGCATCACACACTTACTCTTCAATATTTCCTGCTCATCCCTAGTTTTTTCTCCCCTCATTTTTAACTTTTAAATGATTTGAAAACCTTTGATCTTGCTTTGTGCTCTGAGCATCATCCACACAGTCTCACTAAGATGTGGACTTTGTAAGTGTGCTTCTTCTAACTCGAAGGATTTTGTAGGATTGAAGACTCAAAAGGAGTCAGAGAGCTGAGGAAAAACAATGGGTCTCTAGCGAGCCCTTTCCCAAAGTGGACAAAAGCTGCACAGCTCACAAAAGCTTTCAAGGAGCAGCATTAATTCCAGTGTCCCCCACTGTCACCTCGTGTCTGGGGATACGTCCCTAGTTCCCTTGCAGGGACGTCCCTGCCGCAGCCAGCTCGCATGCAAAGGCGCAGCCATGGCCACGCCGAGGGATCCTCGGCTGCCAGACTTCCCCTCTCAGCCCTGCTAACCTCAGCCCTGACCTGCAGTACCCTCAGTTTTCCATTCCTCAGCCTCTCTTACGCAAATATAGCCCAGGATTCCAAATTGGGCTGTGTTTATTCCAGGAACACAAAGACACGCGTTTTCACGTCTAAGAAAGTGACGCGTCTTGATAAAAAATTGAGACGTTTTCATACAATGCCGAAAACAAATGCAGTTTTCATCAGCATCCCAAATCCCTGTGGACTGGTTTCTAGTCTATTCTACTAATTTCTGGATCTCTATGCCAAATTAATGTCTTCCCAAGTTTGTCTGAATCCCCTCTTCCTTGAGCTCCTTATTTCACATTAGCTGGAAACCTTCTCCAGTGTTTCCAACTGTGCCCATGAGCAGGTGTCTTTCAGGCAGAAAGTTAATTCAACTGCCCACAGAAACAGTCCACAATTGTTGCTTCAACTAGGTGCTATTTTTCATCTTTGCCTTTTAAATAAAACTGAACATTTAGATTCCAAGTTTTGCAAACTGTAGAAAATATCCTATATGACAAAAAGCACCACTGCAAATAAGCTGGTTTGTATTCAAAATTCAAAAGCAACATATTTTTCTTTTAAATGATCTACCTAAATTTTCCTATACAACAGCCCCATCACAAGATTCTGTGATTTCATTTTGCTAAGTACCTTAAGGCTAATTTGCAGTTTGATAGTGAAAAAAACTTCCTTTTTTCTTTCCTTTTTCAATGATGCTAAATAAATACCCCATACTTTAAAAATCCATACATTTTTCATAAATATTGAAAAGCATCTTTCCACAGAGCTATTAGAAAAAAACCCTTCATTTCATCAAACTGACCTTTGCTAGAAAATGAGAAGCTCATAGCCTTACAACACCAATTAATAACAGGGTGCTGACAAATAAAACAAGCTGGTAAATATGAATCTTGTTCATAACAAGATTGCACAAGAAAATATACTGCAATGACCCTGTCTGAACATCCTGTAATAGCCCATTGTTCCTCTCTATTACTGTCATTCAGCAGTTTTTTTTAATAGCGGATGCGTGGCAGCGGAGGAACCAAGGCAACGTGGGACTGCACGTGCACGAATCCTGCCCATCCTGGAGGTGAGGAGACAGCCCTGGCACTCCTGGGTGCTGCTCACTGCATGTGGAGATCTGTACAACAACCCCACATCACGGCAGAACTCGAATGGTACAAATAAAAATATTCAGCTCTAAGTGCCTGAGTGGTTTGTAAACTGAGAAGAGATCAGAATCCTTTCACTTGTCAAGGGCAAATCACAGGAACAACAAAAATGAACAGTGGAAAATTCATAGGCTTAAGCTCTGAGAGATCATGGAGTCTTTTAGACAGTACATGGTGGAAGAAACAGGAGGTGTCCTTCTGTTCCATAGATGAAGAGGAAAGGTGGTAATAAAGATCTTCCAAGTGTGACAACTGGGTATTTCCCCTGCTCTCTGTATGAGGAAAGATGAGCTAGCTTAGCACTGCAGTTACTGACACCTTAACTACACCACGGACTGAAACCCAGCATCTGGTTTTGCTGCCTAATTAAAATACTGAATAGACAACTGATTTCATAACCATTCTGTGAATTCATCTCACAGACAAGCAGTGGTTTCTCACCAGTTGAAGGAATCTTGCTGTTTATCAAAGTCTGGCTGGCCACAGGACACCTGACTGAGCCTTGTCTCTGCAGTAAAAGTCATGCTAAAGGCAACATCACTCAATTTACCGATTTCTTCAGTTCACTTTCCTAAGGGAACAACATTTTAAGGTTCAAGTTTTTTTTTTCCTTTGTGCATTTGTTATTCCTTCCATCACTTTGTCTTCCTTGCTACCAGGCTTCATTGTTTTACTGTTAATTAGTACTCAAAGAAGGAGGAGTTGGACAGTGTCCTGCTTAAAATCTGTAAATGTTTAGAAATATAAAAACTCAGAATTCTATGAAACACAAGGGATAAAGAAATTGTAAAAATAAAACAAAACAAACCTCTAGCTTAACAATTTCCACATTCCTGTATGGTATGAAGCAATTTTTGAACACTTTGGTTCGGCACACGTGCATTCCCTGAGGAAGCTGAGTTATCACCCATAACTCTGTCGTGCCAGTTTGTCGTCACTGGACAATATAAACTTCTCTTCCCTTGCCTATGCTTATTTAGAAAGGGTTTTGGTCCCTAAAATCAGCTTTGAACCAGGGCTCTTTTGGTGCTGTGTACCTTGGAGGTGGCAGCAGCCACTGCCATGCTCCGGTGCCCCAGTGCCCCCACAAAGACAGCACAAGCATTTTGCCAACCTTCCAACAAACCCTGAATTACTGCCATGTCCTTCACTGGTCTGTAATGTGACTCTAGGAAAAGCTTAGCATGTCAGCAGACTATTTTATCCCTGCAGCCCTAAATAAAAAGTGTCCAGTTAAACTACATTGTCTGAATTCTTCCCCTGGATTGCATGCACAGTTTTCAGAAGAGGGATCTTCTGTAGAGAGAGAGCTCTATTTGTGCAAGCTCTTCTGAAATAACTGAAGGGGAAAAAGGAGAAGAAAACCTAGGCCCAGAAGCTATGCCAGTGGATCATGCTGAAAAGTTAAAAACCATCTGAGCGATTTTCCTAGGTACTCTCAAAATGCTGATATAGCACATCCAGCACACAGGGTTGGGGGAACAAAAGGCTTGGAAAGGACCATGCTGTGACTTCCATAATCAACCCAATAATGACACTTTAAAGAGCTGAAGATGGACCAAGATCACCTCCTTTAGTCAGAAATTAAGAATTTCCAGAATGAGAAACTAAAAATCCATTCGAACGAATACGACTGACTGTACTCCAGACAAAATTGTTTGAGCTTCCAATTGTAACCATTACTCGTGTTTTAGATAAAACCCACACTGTGACAGCAAACAAACATGAAACAGAAATCTGTTTTCACCAGCGTGTAATCTGCGGCAATGTTAGTTGCACTTAGGACATAACACACAGAAAATTACCTCTGATATAATCTTTCACACCTTCTCTAGGGAAAAATGATGGAGGGTGACATCCTTGGCCTCTGTGGGACAAGGAGAAGACTGCAATAGCAGAGTTTAACTTGATGGGAATTCTTACTCTTATTTGCATATTGCTTTCTAAAGTTGTTCTTTTCTAGGACTATAATTTCCCGTTTGTTTTCAGCAGAAAGGCTTTCATTTCCTGACACACACACAATTAACAGATTAAAACCATTTCTTAAAATCCCTCTTTACCCACTTCTTCTAAAACTGGAGAGGAAAAAAAAATAAAAAAAGACTAAAAAACCAAACCAAAACAAAGGAAAAAAACAAACCCTCCCCCGCAAGCCCCACACTGGGCTGGCAGGAACATAACCACAAGAAAGGCAGCAGCTCAGCTCAGTGTTTAAGTGCCTACTTAGCATGTGCTTTTTTCCCAGCTGCTGCCAGCCACACACAAACCCAGCGCGGCCCTGGTGGCCCTCCACGCATTTTAATGCAATAAACAACACATTTAATAAAGAATGAAGAATGTGCAGTGGTAGCCACGCAGAGAGCACTTGAATAGCACTCAGCAAAGAGCCTTAATTTGGCTTTCCTGAACTTGTTGAAGCTAACTTTTTGCCCAGAAGACGCTGGATCAATGCTGAAGAGGTTCCCCACGGCGATGTTACGGTACACACGCTCTGCAAGGGTGATGGCTCCAAAGTTCATTTATGGAAAGGGCTCCCACCCCCACCTTCCCCTTCCAAGAAACTGGACCTGTGAAGACAGACATTTCTTTGAGAGGAAGGATAAGGCAGAGGTTAATTTCATCTGCATGAGCCAGCATAGGATAAGCTGTTGGAAATATTGTCAAGCCACATTCTTAATGCCTGGCAAAGTGACTCACTCAGAGTCATCACAGGAAAGGAAGTTGAAAAGAATCAAAAACGGAACAGGATGGGGGCTTAAACAGGAGAAAGAAGTGAGAGAAAGGAAACTGGATTGTTTAAAGTAGGCTGAGGTTACAAGTTCTAGAATGAGATTATTTTTAAAATACACCTATAAAATATATATCTGTAAAAATATATACGCATATATAAAAACATGAATGTATTCATGTATTTATTAAAAAAGCTTCTTTCCATTTAAAGAGAGACTTGTATTTGTAGATTGCCTTCCAAAGATGTCTGCTGAGGTATTTGTTTCTGTTTAAGGTGGAATTAACATGGTCTGGGAAATAAACAACAATCCCCTCAAGAAACCCACAAATTTTTAACGATCACATTCCTATTCCACACAATATGAAACTCTCAGAATATGGAGCTCCAAGCTCAAGTAAAAATCCACCACAATACAACATTAATACATCATTCCCTAAACACTAAGCAATAAACTAGTCTTTGTTTTTTTCCCCCACCAAAAAATTCAACATTGAGTTTTACTTGAAACTCTGTGACACATGGCAAAATTTCTCTTCTCCAAACATTTTTACTGGGAGAGTTTGGATGATCAGCCACCTCACATATCCATTTCAGGTAAGTCAAACACAAACAGTATGCAAACTGTCTCACTATGTAAGTCACTTGCAGAAGCACCTCTTTGACTTCATCACAGCTGAAAACACATTACTCGTGCAAGAGAATGTTCACCAACAAAAAGAACAATTTTGGATCCCAAAGAAAATGATAAAACCATTTTTTGATATCAAGGCAATATTGAACTGAGTCCCAGCTCTTAATGTTTCAGCCACGTCACCTGTGGGTAAAGATTCTGACTGTCCTTTTTCATGTTCAAGGGGACACACAGAAAGATTAATATAACTATTAAATCATATAACTAAAAAACCCCCAAATTTCAGCCTTAAGGAGACATGCCTGGTCAAAAAATTGTTCTGGAAAAATGTATTAGAAAAAATATTTTTTAAATTCTTCTTAAAAAGATTACCTCTGTTTGTGCAATATTTCTTATTTAATCCCCAGAGTGACACCTGCTGGATTTCACTAACTGAAACTAGAAGGCAGATATTCCAATTATATAGAATATCTCAGCATAATAATTGCAAAAATGTGCCATTTGAACAATAAAAAGGCTGCAGAGTAGAATACTTTCCCTTCATTTAGGGTACTAAATAAACACACAAATGCAACCACAGAAAAAGGAAGTATAATGTCTAAAAGTCTTACTCATTTCTGAAAAGTGCATTTTTAAACTTCTATCTAGGAAGGATTCTAGAGCATAACATTTGGTGACAAATTATATTAATTTCTGAACATATTGATATGGAGAAAATACTTTTAAATCCTCAAACAAATTAGTTCAAGTTAACAAGAATGTTCTCAGTACATCCTTTGTTTTACTTTAATAAAACTCTAAAACTCTACCAGAATTGCCAGTACTGGTATAACACAAATTTTATGAAAACTGATTGGCAAGATTTTACCACTGTAATGGGGGAAGAAAAAATTAAGGAGAAAATCTAAATGGCAATTCAATGAGTGATGTTTTGTGCCCATACAAACATTCCAGATAGTGCAGTTTTCAAGCTGAGAATATCAAAGAACAGGTGGAAAAGATGATGCAGTTTTTAGGAACCTAAGACAGTCAGCCTAAACACAGCTGATGGTAAACAGCAGTGTGTGAGGTAGGTGCTTTGAACATGGTAATCAAAAGAAAAAAATTACGAATTTCTTTGGTTGGCTCTTTGTTCATGGTATTACAGGGGAAGTCAGACTGGTATGGGCTTCATTAAACAAAATCATCACCAATTTTGGGGGGATATTTTTCCACATACAGCCTGTATGACCCAGACATAAATACAGAAATGCAACATTGTTTTATTTTCTAAAATCCAGTTAGAATGGTCAGCTACAACTTAAAAATGGCCAAAATTTCCAGAAGAGGCTTGAGTGACACACATGCAAATTTACAAGAGTCTGATTTCTTTCCTTAAAGGAAGAACGTGGCTTCTCTCCTGGAAAGTTTTTTAGTGCATTAGAATGAGTTATAAGTGCATTTCAAATGTATGTTTCCAAAGAAAAGCAACTCGAAATAGATCACTTTAGGACAGCATATACTGCAGAAATGATTGAAAGTGTTTGCACAGAGCTAGGGCAGAAAAAGGATGACTTTGCTGGGAAAATGTAAACAGTATAAACAAACTTGGGAGACTGAAGCATGAGAGACAACTGTTAAAACAAAACTTTAAAAATGGGAAAGTTTAGCCTTTCGGCTCTGCCCAGATTCTAAAATAGAACAAAAATTGTGGCTAAAGAAAAATGGTCTAATGGAACTCAATTTCATAAGATCTTCTATTTTACCACACTGACTGTGGAATTCTCCATTAAGGTACCAGGTGAGAAAAAGGCTGTTTTCTGCTGCTCTTTGTGGAAGTTTTTTACACTGAAAACATCAGAACTGCCAACGTGAATCCAAAAAGTAAAAATAACAGGTTGTGTCCACATGCAGAAAGCTTTTTCTGTTTTGTTTTAAACACTAGAAAGATGCAGCATTCAAATGTATGCAATTCAGAATATTAGCACATGTGATTACCAGTTTTCCAAACAAAGGATAAGGTCTAGGATTAATTTCTTTTGAAAGTTTCTTTGTAAACTTATGTTCTCTCTTTAGTTGCTACATTGGCAATAATGGAAGTCAGCATGAAATAGACCTGCATGCGTTCTATGCACAAATAATATACCAAATATGTTATTATATGTCTAATACACATAACCACATATGAAATCTCACTTATTTTACTGCCCAAAAGTTATTTGTTAGCCAACTCCCATCTGTTTTGATAGTAGCAGCGTTCATTCCTTCCTCAACACAGCAGTACCAAGGATACAGTTAATTCCAGAGCTCTGACAATTTGCTACACCAAACACTTAAAATGCTTCCCAGGGACAGAGCAGTTCCACGAGCAAGTGAAGGCTGTTTTCAATAAATTTTCAATAAGCTTAGCTGAGGAAGCTGCTGCCCATGGAGCTCAATGACAGAGCTGCCCAGGCTTGCAGAGCAGAGGTGGCCGGGCACTGAGGTAAGGCAAATGCTGTGTGTGTGCCACAGGGGTGGCAGCTGGTCAGGAGCACTGAAGGGATTTTGGTACCAAGTCAAGAACATCGTAAACACGTTGGCAACAGATGGGAACAACTTCTAAAGGAGAAATCCTGCTCTGTTTTCCTAACTGTAGACTTGGACTTCCCTCAATGGCTTTAATAGATCGCTTCTGCCCAACATTTACTACAGCAGTGACTAGATACACTTCTTTGAAATATCACTGAATACATGTTATTATTAAAAACATATCAGTATAAAACATATAATTTCTTCCAAATGACCACGGTCCCATTTTAATTGCATGACTGCATTGCTTCATGGACTTCTGTGGGTCCAATCCTACCCAGCTCCTGCACAAGCCAGGAATGCTACTGGAGAGAGATGATTACCCCAAATGTACAGAACAGAAAAGCCAGTTAGTAATTACAGGGGTCTCAAAGGAAGTTTGTTAGTGCGCTTTCTTCCCTCAGCTTTGTTCTTAATTGTATCTTGGTCTATAATCTGAACAGCAATTCCCAGCTAGCCCATGGAACAACCCTGTACTCCTGGATTAAATCCCTTTACTGACCCAGGTAAGGCATTGGTCACCCAACGAGACACATGCAGAACTGTTTTTCAGAACATGTTTTTCCACTGACGTGCTCAAAAATTACAGAAATTACCAAAAAAAAAAAACAGCTGCCAACAGAGAGCAGAATGTGAAGTGCCTGGATGGATGACCATCTATGTATAATTCCTACAACAGAAAAATACCCACATTTAGGAATGTCTTGCCCTTTGACAGTCGGTGGAAAAGTTCCCACTGGTTCTCAGTGGGCCTGGATTTCAACAGTTGTGTTGTATCAAGAAAAGCCTATTCAAAGGGACAAGTGCTACATCTCTTAACACAGAGAAAGGCTCCAACTGATCAGAATTTGAAGTTGAAAGGACACACATAATGCAATTCTTGAACCTGCAATCTATCTTAGATATCCAGGCACTTGGTTTTATCCAGAGAAAAGTTCAGTCACACTGTTCTATATCAATGCTCTGCCTGTCTCTGCTTTAACCTGCAAATAACATCTGACATCCAGCCTACCAACATGCACATGCCTGTCACATCCACTGTAGGCAGACACACCTCAACCTACACGAGCTGCTTGTGAAGAACAACAAATAAGAATCAAAATCATTTAGCTGGTGTACTTCTAAACACAGTTTTTCCCACTGCACTGATCATTAAAACAACATAAGCACTTTTATGTGAATTGTCATCTCCATTGACTTAGTGTCAGCAAGTGCCTTTTGTGCAGAAGATTTTCAAAGCTGGATAAAGATTTTGGGATTGCTCCTATATGCAGTGAAATAGATGAGAGTTTAAGCAAACTAGGGAAGAAAAAACCGTGCTAATACAGATTATTATTTTTAATTAAGAATTCCAGACTGTACCACATATGTGGACTTTAAAACACATCTGTTTTCAGATGTGGTCTTATATTGATCTAGATCTGGAGTGCCTCCTTCCAATGCACCTGAAGGAGCCCAGATTCAGAGCACATCCCTGAACAGGTTTAGCTGTTAGAAGCATTATGAGTTCAAGGGAAGGACAAGATCCCCAGCAGGCACAGTAAGACTGGGAAAACTGCATTGACACAATTGTAAGAGCAGCAAAGTCCACCCCCGAGGTACCTGGTGTAAGTTTATTAAGGCAAAGAGAGAAAAAAACCTCAGTTATTTTAATAATTATTTCATTCTTTTCCCTTACAAACTGCATGGATAACTGAAGGATTCATTGTAGATCAAATCCAGGTGTGATTTGCTGCCTAACAAGATTTATTTTCCTGGTTCTATGGCTCCACTGCTTCCACACACGAGCAAATAACTCGAATTACCAATCTCAGCACTGCAACCGCATTTGCAAAACCAGAGGGTATCACATCTGTTTTGGAAAGCTTGAGGAGTGGCAAGAATTTTAACTGCCTATCAGCTGGCACTCGAAGGCACGGAATCACACACTTGCCACCGTTCAATAGTTTCTCGAGGAAAGGAAAAGTGGGCAATCAGCTATCAATAAATCAGCTCGGTGTTTGCGGTTAAAAACCTCAAACAGCAACACGCCGGCACGCGTACAGGCTTCAGAGCAACCCAACTTTTCCTCAAGCAAACAGAAAGCCCAAACAAAACAGTAGCTTTATCTTTTAAGTTGTGTAATTACAACACAAAACCTAATTATGAAACAACACAAGTATGACCTCTTTCTGGTACAGTAAGTTTAGAGAAATACTCTGCAAGCAAACCTACACCACTTTATCACCTAATTCAGCATCTATTGAAAGAGCTGCAGTTGTATTGAATTAGTCTTAAGGATCCTTTTCAAGCCAATGAGCCTCTAATTCTCTCCAGATGCAAAGACAGAAATTTGGTTAGTTAATATTAGAGGCTTCAGGCAGAATGCTTGCAGGGCTGCTTTGGGCATTCTTTCTATCTATCTATCTATCTATCTATCTATCTATCTATCTATCTATCTATCTATCTATCCTACTAAGCATAGACGACACCACCAGTCATAAAATCAGCTCAACACCTCGCTCACTAAAAATAAAGGAAGGTTTTCCTCGCAGCCCGTGTCGGCGCGGATTCCGCATCCCACGCCGAGGCTGAAGCCAGAGCACACACACGCGTGGCTCCCGCTGCGCTCGGGTGGCACCGAGCCGCTGCTCGTGGGGGAAGAAACAATGAAACCGCACTCACCAGCCGGGCTCCTGCCAGAGCGCTTCCAGATAAAGCTGAGCGCGGATCTGTCTCAGATAAAGCTGAGCGCGGTTCTGTCTCAGATAAAGCTGAGCGCGGAGCTGTCTCGGATAAAGCTCTGTGCGGAGCTGTCCCGGATAAAGCTCGCCCAGTGCCTCCAGAGCCAGCCGAGAGCGGTGCCCGGTGGGTGTAATCCGGAGCCGGGGCTGGCGGCTGTCCCGGCGGAGCGGCGCTGCTGCGGGAGCGCCGGGAGCGTGTCCGAGGGCAGCGCGGAGCGGCGGCGGCAGCAGCGAACATCAGAGCTTCCTGTTACATCACCGACCCCGCCTGCGGCCGCCTTAAGTTACTTTTCTCTCCCGAATGGCATGTCCCGGGGAAGCCGGGCTCCCGTGGCATCCGAGCCCCGGCGCTGCCATCTGCTCCCGGCCCCTGCCCGCACCTGGCCCCGGGGCGGCTCCGCTCGCCCGCCTGGGCTCACGGGCGGCGCTCGCAAAACACTCACTGCTCTGCTGGTGAGGAGGAGACCACGGGACCTGTCCTTTCACGTATCGAGCCACTGAGATTCGTCCTCCTCCTCCAGCCAGATCCATAGAAACAGATCAGTTTGGACCTTTATTCAAAGAGCACTCGAGAGCTGCATTCCCCCTCAGTGTGACTGACCTGACCCAGCACCTCTGCCAGCGGTTGCATGACGCCCCATACCTTTAGGGCTGACAAGCTCTGCACAGAAATACCTCTATTCCTCAGATGTAAAGCAGCTGCAAAGGTCAGATTCCAATTTTCAATTACAAGCAGGCACATCATTTACAGTACAGTATTTTTTTTCGTTGAGTACAAAACAAAGTATTTGTTATTAAAGAAATAAGCCTTTGAAGTATCAAGGGTAGGAAAAAAGCAACAGGAATATTGTTACTGCTGATCTCTGTGCTATCTTTTTCTAAACACTGGTGATTTGAAAGCACAAGTATGAATGGTTTGAAAACTGCCATGAGGGAGGACAAAACAAAATGAATAGCAGTCTTTCTACAAGCTTCAAAGAATATTGTACCAGAAACTAAAAATGTTTCTATATTCCCTGTACTATGGACAGAATCTGTGCCCTCTAAACCAATAACCAGTTACTGTATGCACAGGACAACGCTATGCTGAACAAAGGGGGAGTTCATGGAGCATCAAACTCAAATTATATGAACACCTGTAACACCAGCACTCCTTAGGGAACCCCACAAGAGCCTCCCAAAAGGCACATTGTGACAAGGATCTATCAAAATTATACCGCTGCATTTGCTCATAAAACAACATAAAATGTTCTGCTTGTTCTTGCTACCTGTCACTTACCTACTTTTTTTTACCAGCAGCATCATTTGTGGAACACACTGTGGAGCGAACTGAATGAAGGAATTTACCTGGGCACTGAAAACATTTTCCTCAAGAAGGAAAACAGCAAGAAACAAAAAGCTAAGGGGGAAACCCCCACAAACAAACAAAAAACTTCAAACAAAACCCAGTCCCAATCCAGGGTGAGAAAAAATTGGAAGAGGGAAAAGAGGGCCAGGAATACTTTGAATCCAAATGTCCCCTAGACAATACAATTTGTGACAGCCCACTCCAGGGTTACCAAATAAGCAGGCTTGGATACTTATCTGGCACATGTGAGAACTGATGCTTCTCAGATCCCTCATCAACAGGAGAATGTTTGAGTTTTATAATCAGTGAAAAAATAAGGACTGGCACTCTAAACCCCTAGGCAATGTAAGCATACAAACTGGGGATTAGCTCTGATTCTGAACAGTGATGAAAATTAACTTCTCTAAAAGAAGTGGTGTCATCTCAGGTACAGGAATTTCACCAGGAGTGATCCCGGTAGCATTGCTTTAGACAAATTAGGTCTCGGTTGTAGATTGCAACAGGGTACATTACACACTCTAGCTTAGAGGATAATCCACGTTTTCCAGCCAAGCTCACAGCTCCAAGACAGGCACCTGAATTAGCTAGACACATATTGCACAGGCCATGTTTGATTTGGCTGGTCAAAGGCAATAGAGTTTTGTGTGAGCGTTTTTGTTTGTGGGTTGTTTTTTTGTTACTTCGTTGTTTGCTCTGGGGGGTTTTGGAGTTTATTTTTACAAAGTTTTATATTCTACTGATTTAGGTAACATTAAAACTTACTTGTACTCTACAGAGACCACTCAGCTGGTGCAGTTTGCACTCAGGCGCCTCCCCGGCATCTCCCCATCCCCTGGCTGCGAGAAGCGTAAATCACACCCGTACAGGCTGTCCTACTTGCCGACAGCGAAGGAAGGAGCAGTTCAAGGGGACCTAAATATGCAAAGCTACCTGCACTGGGACCAAAGAACGCTTTAAAGCGAGAAAAGATGGTAAATCCAGGGAATTCCCCCTTTTCCATCAGAGCCAGCCCGCCCGGCGCTCGCCGCGCCGCTGGCGCCCTCTCGCGGCCGCCCGGGGCATAAACCCAGGCGGATTTACCCCCTTAATTAATTCAGGAATTAATTAATGCAAGAATTAATTAATTCAGGAATTAATTATCCTGTGTGAACACCCCCTAACCACGCGCGTACAACTCTGTTTTACCTGAACCTCGCTCTTTCTTTGGAGAAACACTGAAACAACCGGTTAGGAAACGTAACCCTTAGATCCCCTTCATTAAGTTTCAGAAGACAGAAGCTAGAAAGATGAAGACTTGCTCAAAATGTGAATAAAAAACTATCAGATTTGAGAGAATAAGTGGATTGGAGATGCAGGGAGAAAAGCAGAAATAAAACTGAAGCAGGAAAATAAAAAGGAGAAAAAGGAGGGCATAGCAGTAAAAAATGGTGAGCAAAAAAATGAACAAAATTAAAATATTTCTCAAACATATTTTGTTTTACCATTTGCATGGACTATGGGCACATACTAAGTTATTGCAGGTCAGATGATGTATGGAAACTCATTAAACCTCTGTGAAACTGCTTCAGCTTATTGGCTGTTTTCATACAGCATGGGAGAAATTTCACAACACTCTGCATTTCCCCTCCAAAGGAACTGGAGAAAGTTCTGGAATGAAATGACTGGATGAATGGACTCTGGTCAAGTGGGACTATACAGTCACTCTAACAGCTTAGCACAGCCTCATGTTCTGACTGCTTCAGCATTCTGGCACCTGGTCCATACCTTTTCCTGTGTTGTTTCTCAATTCTGCCCCTGCTCATCCTTTAGTTATCTTTGGGAAATGCGTAGATCTTTTTTTCTTAGTCTTGGATTTGATTGTTCTGCAGCTATGGGAGGTACAGGAGCAAAAAGAAGTGAATGAAGCAGAAGGGCACAAAAGAAACTTCTTGTTATGCTGAAGATCATATCACACTGCAGTTTGGACTTTTTATGGGAAAAAATAGCTCTATGTACTGTAGAACTAAACAAGAACAGAAACAGCTGGATGGCTGGTGTGGTGGCCAATCTGAGTGCACACACAGCTGAGAGCAGCCTGCACTCTCTGATCAAATCTTGATTATAATCAGGTTTTTACAGTCTGTGACACTGCAGCCTTGATTCTCGTTGCACTAAGCAACAAGCCTGACAGATGAATCACCGTGAAATGTTTTCTTAGTCAGTTGAAGCAGAGGAACTCTTGAGATGCTAGCGGTACAAATTCCCTTCTGTTTCAACAATGACACAACAGAGACCTCACTGGATCCCTTAATTGCTGTTATTACAAAATGTACTACAGCAGCACAAGAAGTTTCTTCAGTACAGTGTGAGTGGGGTAGGGGAGGATGGGAGAGTACCTGTCAGTCCTGTCCTACCTACAGCAGTCCTGGAGGAGTCTCACAGTCCTGGGAGCAACTGATCCCTCTCAGGGAGGAGGCCCTGTCAGTTGGCAGCAGAGCTCAGCAAGAAGGAAATTTATAAAGGAGGGCAGCCACACAGCCAGGGTTCTCCTGGGACAGAAAGGATGATATTTTTCCCTGGATTTTTTTTTTTCCTATGTGGGTTTTGTAGGTGTTGAGTCCAGGCAGCCAGGGACAAGTTGCTGGAACAAGAGGGAGCATGAAGGAGACACACTGTCATGAAAGGACACAGGAATCACAAGACAATCTGCATACAAATCCATCTTTTCTTTCCTATCCTTCTATATCTATTGTCTCATATGAAAACCTTCTGTTTTAGAAAGTTCATCGTTCTAGTTTGTAATCTAATCAATCTCACAAAGCTTACAAATCCTTTTCCATGTTCTTGGTGGGATGGCTTAATGAGTTTCCTTGTCTTTTACATGAAAGCCCTAGATGTTTTAGTTTAATGCAGTCACTTCAGCTCTGCCTCCCTTTGAGGAACATCATGTAATCTAGAAATCATGTAAATTGTAATACTGGCAGCCCATGGGAAATTTTTACAGCTAAGAGTGGAAGATCAGATATTTTACTGGCCTGACCATAAGATGCAGACATTTGTACCCTCACCTGCATCCCTTGCCAGGCAGACACAAACAGGGTTACCATGGCATAAGGGCAAATCCTGACCCTCCCACCCCAAATGTGCCTAAATCCCCTGGCCCTGGGGAGGCCACACGACCTGCTGCACTCCGGCAGGTGCCACAGGACAAGTGGAGAGGTCCAGGAGCAGTTTAATCCATGGGTTTTCCACTTATCTGCAGTGAGGGATTCCAGCTGGTCTGAGTATTTATCCTACTGCTCTGCTCCTGTGCAGGGCACCCACACCTACAGACTCCACTCCTGGTGCAGGAAGGACAGCAAAACCTGGAGAGAAAGGGCAGAGTGATGAACCAGAACAAGAAGATAGAAAATTGGAACTGAAACCGGGGGACAAAATGTGCCAAATTAATTTTGTGGAGTTTATAGGTTCTCTGGCAGAACTGCACTTTATTTGTGCGGTTATTGCAGTGGTATTCTCTGGTGCTAACACATTTTACATGACAAGGCTCTACAAAAACGCTCTCTGCTCTACACTCCCGTTCCTTGAGAATCTTTCAAATAAGAATTAATGTATCCTAGATTGAAAGAGCCATGAGAGGATTTAATCACCAGAAAACAGATTTGGATAAAATTTCAGTATAAAAATCTGATTTCACTTATCCTCTCATTCTGATTTTTAGAGTGCATAATTTTTTACAATTTCAGCAGTAAAGCTTAGCCATGAGTCTAGATGAGTAACAAGGATAAAAATCAATGACCCAAACACATACAATTATAAATCTTATCAAAAATTTGCCACTCTGCTTTGCACCTTTACAGCTTTAACACTCCCTTTATGGATTTTGGTGGGCTAATTCTGATTTCATATTCATTTTACAGTACTGTAATTATATGCACTTCAATGGAGTTAAATCTAGGCCTGTACAACCTAAAATAAATCTGATTAAAACAATTCCAGTGCCTATTTCCTTTTTATAGCAATACACCTAATCTTTTAATCGATGATTGAAACAATCATGCTTGACTAGTGATTATTCTTTCACAAGTATTATGTTTTCTTTTCTTAATACAAAAATAGAATTCAAAAAGAATAATGGGGTAAGAAATTAAATTTGAATCTTTTCTGCATTTTAACCATTCACTCACACCGTTTATTGTCCTGCTGCAGCTCTGACAATTATATACAAGCAAACTGCATTTTAAAAGCCTTTAGCAAAGTAAGAGGTAATGTTTATTAACATGATTGAGGAATACATAAAAAATATAAGCAGCTTAGTAATATATAATCAAAATAATCAGTAAATATATTTTAATGGTGTACGCTGAAGGTTTTCATTCACAGGTGAAGAGCAGTTTACATCACATTTCCATAAAAAAATCAAAGTTGCATTGCTTCAGGGATGATTTCCATGCCCAGGGCCTTTACTGGCTGTTTCTTTCTTTTTTTCTTGATTCTTATGAGTCTTCTTTCACCTTTTTTCTTATTAAATCCTAAAGGTAAAATTAACAAAGTAAGATTAGAAGACATCCAAGATTATCAGAAATAAGAGACGAGGCTCGTTTCAATTAATCTTAAAAAAACAAAGAAAAAAACCATTGTCTTACCTAAAATCTTCATATGCCTGACCAATGCCGAGTTGTATTATTGCTGTTCCTTTACACTGCACTTACTGTCCCTCCTTCTCTCTCTAGCTCTGTATCTCTCTTGATTTCCATTTTCACTTTCCTGAGACTTCCAGCTGTTACATTTGACCAGGCCAATCCTTACTACCAAAAGTGGCAAGAGAATGCTTTGACCCGCGCAATATTTACCTCTGAGCGATAGCCGGGGGCAGTAGCACTTCCCATACCTTTCTTGCAGATCCTCAAACACGACTTCCTGGAGATGAAATTATTCTCATTCCCACCGCAACCGCTGTAGCTAAAGGGGCGGCACCTTCCAGTCGAGAAGTTGTAGAAAAATCTCAATTCTTTGGCTCTGCAAAGCCCTCTGTCCATGGGGGTGGTGCACAAGGAAGGGATAGCAGGGGGTTCTGGAAGTACCAAGGAAAACAGGGTGAGACAACACTGCAGCGTTTCTGTTTTATGTCAATATTGTCTGAAATTTTTTTGCTGGCAAATTTACTTCAGCTCTCCTGAAAATCCAAGATACTTGGCATAAGCATCTTTTATGGTTACAAAAAAAGAAAAATAGCACAGTAAAATGCCATCCTTTCTTTGGATTGCCAGCAAAAGCTTACCTGAAAGCTATACCTTTACTTGTGTTGTTGGTGATAAAATTGCCATTTCTGCCACAGGAGAGAGCACAAAAATTCATTTTGAGGAGTTTCAAGTGAGGCATTTGCAGAAAGTGATGTGAAATAAATTAAGCATGGACAGCTTTAAAAAATATGGAAACTATTTCTAATAATTAATGGAGCAAATCCCTGCTAGACATTCTGGAATCAAGGAGAAAGTAAAAGAACCCAGCATTTCCAGTGTAAGATTCAATACCTCAGTGCTGAGTTTGTTGAATGACTACAGAAAACTTGACCTAAGTAACAGGGTCTCTGTCAGCAACCATTGAGCAGTTATAAAACAAGAGCTTGCAATTTGCAGAATAAAAAAAGCACTGAATGTGAAGAGCAAGAGCACAAATCAATGGGGAGGCTGGTGTGTTAGTGCTGCTAGCAGGATTTTATCATTCCAAGGAGAGGCTGGTGGTTTGCTCCTTCAGGGTGGCTGCAAGTGAGAACTGAAACACTGGAGGATGAACCTGGCTAGCCAAAGGACCCGGACACTGGAAGAAGTTCAAGAAGCAAATCCATGCCAGAATTCCCAAACCTGGAAGAACTCCACCATCTATCACCCCAGAGTGACTAATAAACAAAAGAGGAACCAGTAAAATTGCTGCACAGGCTGCAAGAAGCTGAATGGGAGCCATCATGGGAGCAGTTATGTGGGACCCAAAAGAGCACCGTTTTTCCTCAGGAAGCACCAGAACTGGGTGGATAAATGCAATAAATGAATACATAAATGCACATATGAAGCCAGTCAGAAGGAACTCTTGAAAATACAAAGCCACACAGAAGGAGTTCAGTGGAAAAACAAAGTAAAAATTTGAGGAAATCATTCGGGTTACAGCAAAGCTGAAGACATCCTGTGGTCACAAAAGTGGGAAGCAGATGAGTTGCTGAAAGCAAGAAATTATGCATTAAAAACCTGGGCAATGTAGGAGGCTGACAAAATATCCAAAAGGACATATGCTGCATCTTAGGTGTCTTGCATATGCTACAGCTGCTAAAAAAAAAAGGTTCATCTGAAATGTGTAATTGCTGAACTGGTGTGGTGAAAAAGAATGAAAAATTGCTGGGAGAGAAATAGAATGGTACATTAGCAATATCATACTGTTAAAAAAATAATTCTGAAATTTAAAAACCAAGTAATGGGTTGCTTTTTTGAGGCAGACTAAATTAGTTTCAAGTTATAAAATAAGAACCTCAACTTCTTTTCATAATTGCAAGACTAAATTTCACTCTGGGTCCAGAGTAGAAGTCCACAATTGGTAAAATCTCTATTAAACCTACTGTTTTTTATAACGAAGAAGGTAGATAAATTAACGAAGGCAATGCTTTTGGTACTGCTGTGAGAACTCTCGAGCCTGGAACTAATTTCATCTCTCTCTAGCGGGAGAGGAGGTTAGTTCCCAAAGCATATGTTCAGCATAGCTTGCCTATTTAAACCTGCTAATTTCTGAACCTACAAAGAGCAGAGCAGAAAGGCTTGCCAGTGAGCAAAGGGCCAAACAGCACAGGCTTGTTAATTATAACAGAGAATTCAAATATACACTTTGTAATGCAAATTACTTATCTGCCATGTAGAATTCTCCAGGGAGTCCACAGTCCCCTCAGGAAGGAGTTCCCACAATGACTGCAAGATTTGGGGGAACCATGGAGCCAGTGATGAGGTAAACAAGGACTGCCTGTGTACGTACAGAGCACCAGAGAGAGCCAGGTGCTATTCAGAACCCCTCTTGTATTCTTCCCAAAAATGATGTTATTCCTTGCCTGTATCATTGCCAGATAAATGCCCCAAATACCAAACACTGTTCCTTGTTTATCTTCAAAATACCTGCATGTTCTTCACTCACAGAAGCAACCAGCCCATGAAGAAAACCTCTTAATTTTGCCACCTGGACCCATTTTTTCCCAACAAAACAGTATTTTAAAATAAAAACTAAATAACTTATCATAACTTCCTCTATGCTGAAGATCATAAAAATTATGAATTTATTTGAGTGTACTGGTCACAAAAAGACTTTACTACAGGTAAGCAGCAAACATTCCCTGTGTCATGCCCAGCATGTCTCCTGGCAGGACAATATGAAAGCCTGTGAGGCAGTGTGTAAACAATGTCACCAGGACATTACAGCAGGTGAGTTCTCTGTTCAGCTCCAGTTCCTAGTGCTGTATTTGTGGATGTGATGGACAGAATATTGAGCTGTTATGCCTATTCTTGAGTTTCTCTCCCAAATGTTTCTATTTTACAGCCCCATTTTTCTGAGAGTTGTTGAAAAATTTTCTCTCCTGCTTTTTTTTTTATGAAGAAAAAAAGAAAATGAAAGAAGTGAAAGTCCCACCAGCCACAAAACCACATTAAAAAGTAGAGGTATACATTGTATACCTCTACTTCTGGTTTAAGATTCAGTTCCTATAATATAGCCCTTTGTTGAATCCCACCCCCTGGAGGTATAAACAGATGACATGATCATAACCTCTGAAAAATCAGACATTAATCAATCTCAGAATCTCTGAAAAATGCACATCTAGATACAGACTCACATTTATCAGAAACAACCCTAATTCTGCATTGCAGTAATAATCCTTATCCCTCAGGCTTTGCAGGGCTTGTGTGACAATGGACTGCTAATTATTCACACTAGAAAACAAGTTTGAAATTATCCTGGGGGGAAAGGGAATGCAGTGAGCACTGTATCTCGCCAGATGCAAGTGTGTGACATTCGTGAAGCTTCAGGTTTATTGCCAGATTTTCAATATCTGCAGACTTCAGCTCCTCATTTCTGGTTGCAGCAAAGCAAAAATAAAAGAATCTTCAAGTGGACAGACAGGCTATTACAAAAATAATGAGTCATCTGCACTTGACAGTAATCCACAGGTATAAATTGGTGCAGATCCATTAAAGCAAACAGAACTGTGCCAATTTAGATCAGCAAAAGATGACCCTGACTCTGTACTCACAAGACCTGCATCCTTGTGCCATTCCAAATTCACTGAGCTGAAAATTGACTTTTGATCTTGTCTCCCACTCAAATCTCACAAATTAAATGTAGGTATAGTGCTTGCAATTTTCTACCATAGATCACATAAAATGAAAGCTTTGATTCTTAGCCTCACTCTTTCTTATTTTGCAGAGAGTAAAAGTTATTATAGATGTTTCAGCAGAGTGAGACCAGAACAATCTTCAATCTCTGCAGAAAGTTCATGTCTGTATCCATGGTTTGCTTTATTTGGCCACAGAACAGTTTAATCTTCTGAAGATCTACAACTATATTGTAAATCTAAAAACCTGATATTTTTAAAGAGTTACACATACCAAAAAAACTTTTTTTTCTTAAAATCAAGATTAAATAGCATTTCTTCTGAGAAATTTCCTCTGAGAAAACATAGCAAAGCATGCTCCTTTCCTGGTATAGGTTAGCTGTTTGGAGGATTCAGGCATTCATACTATGAATAAAAACCTTCAGGGAACGTGCATGCCCCTTAATGCCCCTAGACTTATTACCAGACCTGATGTAATTCACATAGTTTTCAGTAAAATAGGCTGCCAAAAGCTTTACTGTTTTATATTCATTCATTTAAATAACAGTGCATTGATGCTTTGCATGTGGTAAACAACACAACTGTACAGTAACCTACATCAAACCAGCAGTGCTTGTAGATTACAGTGCAGGCAAAAAACAGCGTACAACACACACTCATGCTTTATTGGACACTCCATTCTAAGCAAAGAGCACAGGAATGCCACCTCCACACGCGTTATCTTACAGAATATATAAAATGCAAAAACCTTAGTGAGTCTCTACGTCATCACTCAATCCTCAAAAGTGCAAGCAAGTGCAAAAGCAAAAAACCAACATGAATACTTGGTGAGAATGCTCAGGCTCTTTCCAGCTGTTGGTTGCTTCCTCTTGCACAACTGTGGATCATAAAAACGACACACTTCAAATTCAATCACCCTGTACCGTGTGAGCAAGCAGCAGCCACGTACAGTGGACAGTGTCCAGCTGCTGATACTGTCAAAGCTTATCCCTCCTCAGTAAAGGTCCAGAGTCCCATCTGCATTATAGTACACAGTGCAAAAATACCTTGGAGAGACATTTTAAATAAATGAAATTAAAATTAATTAAATAATTGAAGTATTTAAAATTAATTTCTACTCCCTGTGATTATAGTCAACCCAAAAGTGAGTTTAATATGGTCAGAGTGAAAATACAAACATTTTGGTATTAAATATATTATACTATGCTATGTTCTAAAATCCAAATGTCGTTCTTCTTTGATGGATGAAAAGAATTTAAATCAATTCCCTATTAGATCCTCACAAAAATATTTAGACTGAAAGAATTATGCAGCACTGCTTTTGCTCTTTGTAATAATCAGGCCTTTAGAAAGTGCACACTCTTTAAAGAGAGTGATCAGTGTTTCACTTGCTGATACTTGTGAAAGATCCATAAGTTGTGACGTATTCTTTTGCTTTGACTTTCTCTGCCTATCAAATCCTTTGGCAAAGATCAAAGTCCATTCTTTAGTCTCAGTGTGTGAGAAAATGGGTTGAAATGGAAATGCAATTATAAAAGACTGAGAGCTAAGAACAGCAAAAGCTAATTCTTACCAAAAAGAATGGGGAACTGGTTGGGCTCCTCCTTTGGAGAACTGCTGTTCAGGATGTTGGACTTCTCATTTGGAGCATCTGGCAATGAATTAACTAAAAGAAAAAAATAGAGACAGTTGGTGTGAAACAGTCAAGGGTGGGATATGTAGACAAATCCAAGCTCTGGAAATCAGCTGTGATTGGTACCTGCTGGCCCTGCTCAAACCCGCTGCTGATGCCAGTTGCCAAGCAACATCTCTAAGGTCTGAAGGCTCAGGAAACTCAGGTTGCTGAAACAACTTTGCAATGGGTTCCTTTTTCTTCCTTAAATTTACTGATGTAAAATTTAGATTGTACACAGTTTGGTAAGGTTATTTTTATATTGCCAGCAGACATTCTAACCTTTGCAATTGCAAGCCTTTTGCAAAAAAAGTATTGCTGGCAAGATAGTGGCTCTGAATTGCTTTTAATGTTAATGACTACCCTGTGCTCAGGTACTTCCAGTGACATCCATGTCTTCAAATACAGGGGAAAAATCAGTGGATCAACCAAGGAGCATCAAAGGCTTGATTATAAACAGCAAATTCTTACCAAAAATCCCAGGAGGCTGGCTGGGTGCTTCTGCTGGGGAACTGCTGTTCACACTGCTGGGATGCTCTTCTGCTGGGGAACTGCTGTTCACACTGCTGGGATGCTCTTCGCCTGTAACAGCTGGCAATAAATTTGTTAAATTAAAAATATAGCAAAAACTGTTAAGAAAAAACAAACAAAAATCGGTATCAATGATTCAATGTCTCAAAAAAAAAAGCTTTAATCTATTTAGACCATGGCAACCCTCTCTTCTTGGGTGTTCATGCAAATTTACATGAATGTGTTATTTTAGACTAAAGTCATGAAAAAGAATATTCTGCAGCTTTTAGACTAGAAGGTAAAAGTGGAATCACAGTCCAGGAAGAAATGCTTCAGCAAAAGTAGGGAAACTGCACATGACTCTATATTTATAATTTTAAAAAAATCTTTGTATAGAAGCATAGTGGTCTTTTCTACTCAAAGTGTGAATAAGCTCGGGTTCCCCTTGCCAAAATGACAGCTTATGAAACAGTGCTGGAAAAATGCCCACTAGAGACAAGCAAGATAAAAAGGTCTGGAGGCTCTTGATAGGAAAATGTGTTCACGTTATGAATAAAATGAGGCACTGGTGAAGGGAGAGGAGCTCTGAAGGTTACTGTATATGCTGATGTAGAACAATTAGTTGGAATGGGCAGGACAAGGAAGCAAATGACTGGCTTGTGGTCAGTTGGTCAGTCTGAGAGGCTTTGGTAGCCTAAGCTGCACAGCCGAGTCATTCCCAAGGGACACACAGGTGTTCCAGGAATCTTTGGATTAGGTTAGGTTAGCTGCCAAGCTGCCATGGGAAAAGTAAAAATGTTGGAGTCATGTAACATTCCATAAATAGTACCTACCAATTTTTTTACTCCATACTTTACATTTTGGTACTTTTATTTAAAAATATGTATAATTACTGTAAATTTCATATATAAATTACTGCCACCTCAGGGCACCCTAAATTGCCTTTTTTCCATTCAAAATACCTTCAAAACATGCCGTGTTTTTATACAAGAGCAAAACTAAGTGTGATTAAAAACATCAACTCACAGTTGTCTTCGCAGGTATTCTGGCACTCCTCCAAACTCCTGAAGTTGTTCTGGTTTCCTAGGCACCCACCATACTTGAATGCCTCACACAATTTTGTCTCCTTGTTGTAGAAGTACCTGGTAAAGTACCCTCGGCAGACCCCGGGCTCTTGGGCGTGGAAGCAGAAGTCAGGCTGTCCTGGAAACAATGCAAAATGATGAACAGCATGGGGGAAGAAAAAAACTAAAATGCATCCCAAGACAACAGCAGAACTGGAGGAATTTTACTAAATAAACCTGTGACTTTGGGCTAAAGGCCAACTATAAAATAACTACTGCTTTTTTGTGCTGTTTTGTTCTATATTTAACTATAATAATATTTAATTTAATAATTATATGAATAAACTATTAAACATAGTTATTATAATAATTAGTAAATATAATTATAAATATATTGATTAAATATATTGTATTATAATCTATTATTTATTCACAGTAATAATTTATTTTGTTCTATATTTAATTATTTATATTTAAACTGGAACATTATAGGGGTATTAATTGCTTTGTTCAAGTAGCCACTAAACTACATCTTGACAAGGACTCAACTAATGAGTCCTTCAAAATTCCAAAACGTTGACGTTCTAAAGTGAAAATTAGTTTTTATTCCAATTTTAAAGAAGACCTGAACCTCAGCTGGATCACTTGCACCTAAGTACACATCCTTGTTATTTATGTTTCCCTCAATGTTAACACAAAACAATGCTCAAATCGAAATAAAAAGGAAGCAATTTTAAAATAGAACAGAAAAAACATCTAGCAGTGCAGTTTGTCTAGGGGAGTTTATCCTTATAAGAGGATACTGGGAACAGGGAGGCAGAGCAGCTATCCTGCATTATTTCAGTCCCAGTTCTGAGTTTGCAATCAGTAACTACAATATCAACCAAGGGAAAGTTAACAAATAAATATTGCATAATTTGACTGAATATCACAGCATGATATCATATCCTTTGGCAGGAAAGAAAAGCACACAGCCATATGACAATCCCCAAAAGTCAACTCCTCACCATATTCAGTTTTTTCTTAAAATAGTATGCATAAAATCATGGTAACAGTAATGGAGGAATTGTCAGATTCTTGCTAACAGATTGTTTGAAATATGATTCTGGTCTGAGGTGACTTGCTGAGAAAAGTCTACTTAAACACCATATAAGAAAATTCTAGCAAGTGTAACATATAAAGGCCTTGCTTAGCTATGAAAATTCACAATATATTGAGACTAAAATGGTGTGCAGCCAGCTGTTATTAAAAAAAAAATATATAGAACAATTACTTTGAAATTCCTAACATTTTAGAAGGAGGTTATCCACTTGCAAAGAAGTTAATCCTATAACACCTATTTTAGATAGGTACATATTCAAATTCATTGCTAGAACAAGGTGATTATTAAAGGCTATTGATACACATGTTGAATTTATAAAAAATATTATAATAGCTCATAACGGGTGTTTTTCTAAGAATTAATTGGCAATAAACTGCATTTCAATTTTTATAATACTTCATGAACAGAGAAAAAAAATTTCAACATGCAAAATAAATCACTAAAATATCACTGAATAAAGCAACCAAATCAACTGTTTTCAGCATTCCTGAATGGCTTCATTTTGATTTTTCATTACAAATTTCATTCTCTGCCAGTGAGTGTAATCCACAGTTCAGGTGCTTCACCTCTCTCACTATGCAAAGGCAGCACCTGTTGATGTGCACAGATTCAGAAAGCTAAGCACACACAGAGAAATCAATTTGAGAAATATGTGCAAGGCACGTGCTGTGCTTTCAGCTGGAAACAGAGGTGAGGCAGGTGCCTGGACAGGGAGCAGCAAGGCTGCACCAGGTTTATCTGCTCCATCTCCTAGGAGCTCACAGACAGCAGGAGCTACAGAAGAAATTCTCTCATCAAACATTGCACAATACTGTGAAATAACACAAAGAGATTATTAAATAGATAGTAAATGGAAAAAGAAGGCATGTAAAAATAAGATTATGCAAAGTAGGCTACAGGATTATGACAGTTTCTTAAAAACAGATGTTTTAAATTTAGAATATTCTTATATTAAAATGGTTCTTACAAATGAAATTAAGTCTAAATTAGCTGAGCTCATGGCTAACTTTTATAGCCACTTTTGAAGAGCGAGTTCATGAAGGCAAAATAATCCTAACCACACAAATCAGTACTGTACTGCTAAATGCCACATCTTTCTCTAAGGACTCAGTATCCAAGACTACATTAGTGGAAAGTACAATACATGTGCAATAATGCTGATGATAGCCATGGGCTGAATTTTACAGGATGTGTTTTGGTTTGTCATTAAAAGCAGGGAATTAGGGTCAGCCCTTAAAGGAAGTAGTGCCAAAGTCTGCAGCATATATGGAAAATCAACCTTAGCTTCCACAGTATAATCATGGGTTTTTTGTAACACATTAAGAAGAGAAAATACAGTAGAGAACAGGAAAAGAACACCATCATCTCATACAAAAATATTCCAAATACCATTCTGTAAAGATAGGTGATTTGATTATAGCATATTTCAAAATGTATGTGCAAATATTTGCATTTCTGCAAGTTGCTAAATGCACACCCATTCAGGAAGTCCTGAGTGGAAGGAGAGATGAAGGAGAATAAGCAGATAAAGAGGAGCTGACTTGTGAAAAAGCGTACTCCGGTCTGTGTTTGTGGCGCTCTGGCTGCCCACAATTTTTTCCTTGCTTTAGATAAGTAAAAAGGCATTAGTACAAAGCATTTATCTTGTTCTCAAAATACATGATAAGAGCTCCCCATCGTGGCTAATTACACCATGCTTGAATGTCTGCTGAGCTCCTCTTTTTACAGAAAAAAGGGAATTTATGTATTTATTTTGGGGAGAAGAGATTGCAGCTACCATCTTCAGTGACCACAACTGTCCTCAAATTCTTTGATGAAGACAGAAGAAGATTCGGCCTAAGAACTCATTTTAAACTGACATTGCTGTTTTTATTAGAAGATAAATTATGTATTGTTCTGAGCTAACAAAAGAAGAAAATACATTCCTTATTGTGGTAGAGAAATCTTAAATTATGATGTAAATATAATTACCTTTCTTATTTTTTGTTAATCCCATCTTCATAGGAAATTCTGCAAGATAAATAAAAATAAAAGTATTCAGCAAAAGCAGACATGTTAAGTCTCACCTGTGATACCAGTGTGTTTAGCAGTGACAGTGAGCAATGAGAAGCAAGAATACAGAATTTCTTTCTTTTTCTCTTTATTTGGGAAGTAGCACAAAAGCTCATTGTGGAGAACTGAAGTATCATTTCCCTTGTATAGAAAGACCTGCTGTATTGGAAACTTGACAACATAGCAAGTACTGAAATCAAATTATGCCAATTTACAATTGAACAGGGAAATTACCCCTCTTGCTACTGCATCCAGGATTCTGTATCATGCAATCTCACTCCTCAAAAGAGGAATAATTAGCAGATGAAGAACCTGACTGCTGTAGCTACTAATACTGCTCATACTTTGGAGCTGATGGAGACAGTAAGACTTCCCTCATCCTATACAATTCCCTTTGCTCTGCCATCTAGGGCCTGAGTGAAGCTTTCTTCATGCAGTTAATGATATCAAAGCTCCTTTGGCCAATTACCCCCAGGTATCCCAGGGGGCTGTAGATTAAAACTTTGTCTGCTTGGTTCTCTCTGTTCATGACCTGCAGCAAAGTTGTTATTGTCATTTTTAATGCAGGAGCCTTGGTTTTATTGTATCAGCTCAAGAAACTGGGTATCTTAATTCAACCCCAAATTCCTTTTTAGAGATTGAAAACAAACCTTCTCCTTGTAGGAGACTGTCTAATCATAAAACTGCAAAGGAGTCCAAGGGCAGAGCAGATCGTACAATGTCTGAGAAAGGCCAACAATATTTTGACAGCTGAGAGAAAGGTGGCCAGCAGCTTCTGGACTCTGCCTTAGTCACCTTATTTGCATTGCTTCATAATTCTTGTTTTGTACTTTACTGCCCTTTTGTATCATAATTCTGCCCTAGATTTCTCTGGAAACGTGCTGATGTTATATTTTCAAAGCAGATCTATTGGGTAGAAATTCCGTCATGACACATTTTTCCTTCCACCTCTGGGACAATGCAGCTGTTACCCTTTAAAAAATATTAAAGGCATGGCACACACTTCAGAGTGACGTAGCATTTCTTTGAACAGGTTTCCAGTTTTTCCTATTAGCAGGAGGCTTGGCCCTCAGCATTTAAACCCACGACCTAAACATGGACACGCACGTCAGGCCATTTCACTAATCTCACTCAGCTGTCCCCTTCAGGGCAAAATCAGCAATCATACTTTGGCATGTGATCTCTACTCTTCTGGCAGAGAAAAGGAAAATTTCATTATGAGTTTATACAGGCCTAGAATATCTTAATCTTAGTACCATGTCAACACTGGTTTTGCTTCTGGTTTCAGTCAAAAATCCAAATCCACGTCTGAGTTGTTTTCTTTTTTGTAAACAAACTGTATTTCTTAGTAGATCCACTCTAAATAATAGGCATTAGAATTGCAATTGTGACCAGAACCATTTATCAGCAGGTATTTCCACATAGTAGAAAACTTAAGTAGCCTAAAATTTATATTCATGACTTGAAAATGAAGGTCTTTATGGTAGTGACACAAAGTGACATTTGAGATTATATTCATATCCAGTAAACAATGGCACCTATAGGCAAATTCCTCTTAGAAAGTACTTTTTCATTCCCTGAAGTTGTGAGTACTGGGCACAAGAAACATAAAATACAGCTGATTTCTAGGAAGCTTGATTCAGAAGTACTCATCTTGAATCTGAACATTGTTTTGGAGAGCCTTAGAGTGGCCAGCCTGCAGCTGGGCTCTCTCAACTCTGTTGAACTGAGGTCAATGAGTTCTGCCTGGTGGCTTACTGATTCCAAACTGTTAACAAGTTATCCTGATCTGGTAAGTCCCTCATGCTGGCTCATTTATTCTTTTATTTGTGCTGAATATTGAAAATCAAAAACTTTGACTGATCGCATTATTTCTTCTGAATTTCTACATATATTACGTAGCTGCCCTTGAGCTTATTTCTATCAGTACTGGTCTTCACATTCTTCAAAGTAATAATTTAGTATTTCAGATTTTTCTTTAAGCACTTTTGTGTCACTCATACTCTCTCTTCAGGCCCATTTCTACAGTCACTAAATAGTGATCTCCTACAGTAATAAATACTGGAAATGTGAGTAAGATGAATACAAATATATACTACAATACTCACAGTCCAAGTTAGAGTTAATAAAAATTCACAGAATTACACAGGGCTTTGCTGTATTATGTTAGCAAAAGGGATTAATTTAAAGGTTTACTTTGCTTTGTGCCTGATGGTCTGCAGCACACTGTACGTTACACCAAATCATTTTATCCGCTCTTATCCATTCAGAGAATACAGAGATTATGAGCCTTTGCTTCTCCTCTTCCTCCAAGCAGACCCAGCTCTTGGAGAGTCTTGGATCACTGTTATTCATACACAGAAAAGTGTTCTTGGGCTGAGCACCAAGATGGAGACAGTAAGCCAGTTCTCATTTTAAATAACTTTCAGTTTTATACTATAGAGTTATGCTAAATATATGCCAGTACAGGATTTGGTCTAGAAGATCTGTTCCAGATCCAACATGTGTGTCAGAATCAAAGTAACACTGGATCCCTTCCAACTTAGCTTATTCTGTGAAAACAGCAATATCAGATGGAAGAAACAATGTGATAAATCTTCAGTCATGACACCTGATTATGACTTTTGGACACTTAACTCCAAATTCTGCGTCTATCAGCCCAGACTTTTCCCTTTTATTCCTCTGTCTTAGCCTTTAAACTGCAATTGAGGTCAAACACTCCCAAATTTCCTGTGGCAGGAAGTGCCAAGTCATGGATGAGATTCTGGCAGGTGCAAATAACCCCACTCCAAGCATGGTAAAGATGCTGTGGGTCCTGCTGAAACCAAATACTAGCTGGAAACCACCAAGAGCCAGCCTGGTGTCAGACAAAGAAGAGCTAATTCACATCCCAGACTCCAGACCTTTCTGAAAATGAATGCTATTCAAGGAAACAATAATTTTCAATTTTTTATCATGAAAGACTTTATTCTTCAAGCTTGGTGGAGTCATAACTAGAAACAGATTCATGATCTGTAATGAATTCCTTCTTTCTTTGATTTTCTGCCCAGAAATGAGATCTGCTCCCATACAATAGTCTGTAAGGAAGATTTTAAAACCCATTACTTAAATTCTATCTTACTTTGGGATTTTTTTTAAACTCAGGTATGATGAATCAAAGACACAAATAGTATTGTTTGGAGAAGGAACAGTGTTGTAAACAGCTTTTATCCTCACCAATTGCTAAAATACCAAATACAGATAATTGAGCACCAAAATAGTAATCTGCACTTCTGGAAGTACCTGAGACTTCAACATAAAAAGAAATTCATTAGGTTCTTTCTTACAGCCACTTCAGGAAAGTTTGCCTAAGATCCATTTCAGATCCAAGTAGAACAGAGGCTCATGAACTTTGTGTGTGCTTGCATTTAGGGCAAAAATTTTTACTTCATGTCTTCCCTTTTTCTTTTTTTAAACTTGAAATGCTAGATGATGCTATTTAGTAACTAAAGAATTGTGATTTCCATATACTTCTTTCTTGATGGGATGCCATTTTAATAACTAACATTATTTTAATATAATTACCACTGTGTTTACCCATGTATTACACCTGAAAACAGAGCAAGGATATGGCTGATCCTTGCCACTTCTTCCCTGGAGCACTTCTGAGGCTTATTAGTAGGATCTGTCCAGAAAACATCAAAAGGTAAGTTTCAAATTAATCCTTAGTTTAATTTGATTTTAAGTGGTTTTTCCTTTTAAGTGGATCACAAGAAAACTGTGATCTACTCAAAAAATGGAGTAACATTTTTGACTTTGAGAAGTTCTTAGTGAAACTTTGCAGGTTTTTTTTTTTCCCTCCATCCTGAAAGAGGGAGATTAATAAGAATACAGTTATTTAAAAGCAAAACCTAACTAAACAGAAATTATGGTGGCACCAGTAGATCAGAAAAATAGATCTTAGAGGTAAATAATATCTTGAGTAAATATGTGATGAGTAAATAAAATGCATGAAGTCTCCTCCTGGGAAAGACCAAAGGCATCAAGACCAGGGATCCTTTCAAGGAATATGGAAATAACTTACTGACATTTGCAGATTGGTAAAATTAGAGGCATTAAAACTAACAAATACTCTTGAAATACTACTTTGGGTAATGTGTAACCAGCTTCAGCCATTATTGTAACACTGCAGTGGGAGACAGGTACTTTGATTTCTAAATAAATTTACCAACAAGATGCAGAGCAATTTTGATCAGGAAATACAGATGTGTTAAAAAACAGACAATGCAACAGATTTAAAGCCTGATCTAAACTCTGTGTAGGCATAAATTCTGGAAGGGATGGAAAAAATAGGTAAGAGCCATTTACATTTGTTGCCAGCCAAAACCTGAAGCTATAAATTACCTTGTCACATATGCAGCCAGCTTTGGCCAGAAAAGCCAAAAAGGAGTTTCTGAAATCAATTTTTTAATCTGAAATTTCTTGGAAGTATTTTTTGTAACCTATAAGAACTTGGTGTGCTTGCAAGCAGCCTATGCTAATCCTAGAAGATACAAGTCTTCTAATTTTCATCCAGTTGTGTGAGGAATATGTACAATGCTGAAAATCTTAATTACAAGGATGAATTTTAATAGCAATACCAGCATTCACAAAGCCCTTGGTGCACATTGTGCTGTGTATCATATGTTAGATCTCATTTTCTTTTTTACAGTGATTAACTGAGGAGGATTCAATAAAATAAAGATGGAAAAATGGCCATAACTGGCATTTTTAATGAGAATTATCTACTACTGTAGCAGTAATTATGCTGAAACAGAGAAGATGGCCAAAATCTTTGACAACTTCTATCAGCTTCTCAAGTAAAGGACAAACCTGGAATCAAAACTGGGGTTAGACATTCCAAAAGCAATAAAGAACATCTTTGCTACCCACCAGCTTATCCCAGCCTCAATTTCACTTAAGAACTCATCCAAAACAGAGCTCTAGCTACAAAATAAGATTCCTTGCATCGGTGCCTCTATTCCACAGGTACACTACAAAACCTACCTGTCTTTCCACACCCTGAATGTCTGCTTGCACCATATAAAATCATTCAGATCACTACAACCTACTTGGGAACATAATTAGAGGAATCTTATTTCTGTCATAATAGGAACTGAGGAGGGCTTCTACTTCCCAAATTCAAGTGGTTTGTGAATGAGAAATAACAGCTGCAAATGAAGACCTGGTAGGAGGGTGAGAGAATGGGTACTGGCCTTTTGGCACACACTTCTCCTGGCATTCCTGCAGCGTTGGGAAGTTGTTCTCATTGCCATGGCATCCTCCATATTCAAACACTTCACACTTGCGGCTCTTGATGCTGAAGAAATAGCGGATGTGGATGGCTTTGCACGGACCTTCGTCTGCTTTCATGGCACAGAACGAGTGCACAAGCTTCAGTGGTGGCAAACCAGCACCTGGAGCACAGAGGAGAAGCAGAATAGCTGAGTTAGTTTGCTGTAACTCCCAGATGAGGTTGGTTGTGTGCTCTGCTAGAGAGACACTGCACAACATCTGCCTGCAAACCTCTCAGCACACTGAACAGATGCAAAAAGAAAAACATCATCTGCATTGGAACACAAATTCCATTTGATCAATTCAAATGTGTGGCTTCAATTTTCCACCAAAACAGCTCGTAGTATAAACTTCAGCTCCTCATCACAAACCTCTAAACAGTTATGGAGCGTGGCTTAGTCACAGGAGCTGGGGTGCAACACTGAATAACAAAAACACACAAAGAGATGAAGACCATCAGGGCAGAAAAGTTTCCTTGGGCTCCTTTCCATGGGCTCCCGGAGAACTTGGCTCGTGAAGGAGCTGCCAGGGAGCAGTGTGGGATGGCCAGAGGCCTGCAGAGGGCATCCCTCTCCTGTCAGATGGCACTTCACTGGGACACAAACTCTGCTGGAACCACTGACAGGCACCAGACTCCTTTTCTTTTCATCTCACTGTTCTTGCGTTACAGCTTTCAACAGCAAACAACTAGAAAGTCAAGGCAAAACAAATTGTGTCATTTCTGTCTTTCAATATATATTAGGTCAGGGAATGTGCTATATAAATTTTCATAAGCATTGTGAAGACCATTAGCAAAGTTTCACCCTGTCAATGTCTATAAAGAAATTGACCAACAGTCCCATTCCAGATACCATTCCCTTACAAATATATGGTTTACTATATGTTTCTGTTTTACTTTACTATACTTTACTATATGTTACTGTTTTCCAAGTCAGATTTTACCCTAGAGGGTTTTGCTAAGTTGGACTTCAAAGGTTCTAAAGTTCTCCAAAAGGCTTAGGAATCCTTTGGAAGGGACTTCAAAAGGCTCAACTTAAAAAGTTGAGAGGATACTGCATTGCAAAATGAACTTTTGGATTTCCCCTGCTCGGTACCAGGGGGAAAAAATGCCTTAAAAACACCGAAGTTTTCAGTAAGTTATGAACTCACTCCTAAAATGCTAAAATCAAACACTCAGAGCTCCACAGAAACCAATCCAACTCAGCTGTGGTCGGGGTGAGGGCTGGCAGCTGGTTTATGAACACATCATTTTCTTGGCACCCAGAAATGAGATCCCCTCTGTGACCTCTGCCAGTGACCCAGTTCAGTCTACAAGAGGTTGTGAAAACTGCCCAGGTTTCCTAACCACTGACATTTCAGACACAGAGTTATGTCAGCTCATTTTCTTGGTGCATTGCACCACCCCAGTGTGGTGGGCTGTCCAAACAAAAACAGCATGCGAGCATTGTTGCAAAACTACACCAAGAGGATGGACAAATGGCTTAGCAGAGTTCATCCTGGGAACTTTCTGCTCTCCACTCCTAGCCCACTTCCCATCAGACCCACGGAACAAAGTCATTGTTTTGGTTACCTCCTAAGGCCTTTCCCCTGCAGTCACAGGGATGCTGTTAACCACTGTCAGATGTCCTGACATCTGCTGAGAACATAATGACTAACTGTGTCACACTTCTTGGCAATCACTCAGTTTCCTAGGAATGCTAGAAAGCTGCCATAGTTTGAGTAAAATCTGTACCCTGTCAAAGCCCCAGGGGCCAAACCCTCCAACTCCAAACAGTAACCAAGTGACTCTGAAGAAAGAGGTCTCCAAGGGATTGGTCGGAACTGAATCATTCTTCTGTCTGGAAACAGTGAAAGAATTCTTCCCCATTATTTTACACCTGGGAGCACTTAACTCACACAGATGATATAAAATTAGCTTTCCTTCTCAGATTAGAGCAGCAGATGAGAAGGCAAGCAGGAGTATTTGCCCATAGACACATATCTGACTGTGCTTGTTTCATTTGTGGAATATACCTTGACAAAACCAATTCCTAGAGTAAGGACTCATCTTCTGCTCTTGAACACTGGGACAAAGTGTTATTTCATTTTAGGTGCTGTGTGAAAAGCACAGGATGTGACATTTAGTGAAGATATCTGTCAGGAAAGTCAGTGAAAATTCCTCAGCAGAAACAGAGGAAGATAACACTTGAACAAATGTTAATGGAGTTTCTCATCCAAGTGAAGTAAAATTCCAAACAATCCGAAGCAGTCAGCTCTAGGATGTCACTACTCTTCTTGGAAGAGAGCCTTTTTTTTTGGTAATATACTGCCTGAATATTCTTTATTATATATTAAATAATTTTTACCTCATGCATAGGCAATATAATCTAAAACCACATATACACACATGGTGAATCAGTTTTGATTTTCCAATCCACCATTTGTGTCTTTCAATTCAAGGCTGCTGCAGGAGAGAAGGTTGTTTCCTATACTCTTAACCTTGATTTTGGACTCTCCAAGTTTTCCCTGGCTGCTTGAAGCCTTGGTGGTGCAGCAGCTGCCCTGCACTCACTGCATTGCTTCTTTAGCCCAAACCTCTCTCTACTCTCTTTTTATTGGAATATTTTGTCTCCTCTTAATTATCTCCATACTAAATAAACTCCTTTCTTCTCATCTTTTTATTGGCCTTTCTTTCTAATCCTCTCATAACTTATTTGGATGATTCCTGTTGGTCTGGATTCCTGGTAAAATGTGCTGCTGAGAGTTCAATATAATCCCCTACCTGACACATTACTGGTGGCAAATAGAGTGGAATAATTATCCTTTGGTTTTTTCCTTAATCCAATACAAAATCACTTGCTTTTTGAAATTGACTTTAATACTAATCACTTTAATATTGAATTGATTTTGCAATGCTCTGTAACTTGCATTGACTTTTCAGCAAATAGAACCTTGTTATACAGCTGCTTCAACATTAATATTCCATCTTGTATTTATGATTGTTTTAATTCTCCTTCTAAAGTATAGCACGTTGCAATTGTCATTTTAAAAAAAATTAATTAAACCCCCATGCTAGATCTGGTTCTGTTGGATATTTATTACTCACCCAATTTAGACACCTGGTCCAAATACATTAAGAATTCCTGTATAATTGTAGGACTGTACTAGCCTAGACCAAGACATTTTGTTATAAATACATTAAATAATGATTACAGCTGATGTTCACTGTCACACAGAAGTTATTACTTCCCATATTAAACCTAAAAAAAACTCCAGCAAAATCTCCTCTCCCTTTTTTCTTCCCCCTCCAACTTTTTAATGTAATGACTTCCTTACATCAGCTACGTGAGCGCTAAACACCCACTGCTCTGTTTAACAGCAACTGTACCCCCTAGCCTTTGTTAAGATTAAAGTAATGACCATGAAATGGGCGACAGTGGCAATGAGCTCCTTGCAGGCATTTTTTGCCATTACTTTCTTCCTCCAGTCCTTCAGCCTTCCTGCTTTTTGCAGCTGTCAAACAAGATGGGGCCGGGACTGTTCCTATACAGCACTTTTCTCACCTCTGCTGTCACTCTCATGGCACTTTTGCCACTCAAGGGGACACCACTCCTCATTTCAGTGCAGTCATTTCACTGAGAGAGCTCCAGTAAGCTGCAGCCAGCTCTGAGCACAGGGGCTGTAGGTGATCCAGGCAAGGCTCTGTTATCACTTCACTAGAAAGCAGGGCAGTGCTACAAAAGCAGGAGTGGTGAACGATGCCTCTAATCCTCTTACAATAGTACCTGTGAAAACAATGCCTCTCCTCTGGATGCAGACATAACAAAAGACTAATTTGTCTTTCAGACTCTTGTGGATAATCTGGAGGGCTGCTAGATAAAAAGATCTCCTTTTAATTAGGAAGTGAACTGATTTCTATACTACACCTGCAGCACAATAAATATGAAAGGTAAGCATTATGGAGGAGTTGCCCTTCAGAACAGAGAGATATGAATTGGGAGAATAAAGATCACAGATATTTCTGAATTTTTATGTAAAAATACTTTGTTTTCGTTTGCTTAGGTTATGTGTTCTTAACTTTATGAGAATTTCCATGGTTATCCTTAATTATAAAGATATGCTGTCATCTTTCCAGCCTTCCCTGGCAATGTCTCCCTTTGATAAGTGGTATCAATTCTAAGCACCTTGTCACTAATGAATAGCTGCTTCTTTTCTCTCAATCTTTGTCAATATGACAGCTTCCCACCCACACACTATTCAGTGCTCTTCCTACCCTGTGTTTCCTACATTTTTTAATAGGCAGGCACATTTATTCTTGGCAAGCTTTCCCATATGAATAAAAAGCACATTCAATTTGTGAGTCATTTTCTTCAGGCTTTGGAACATCAGCTACAGTGCTGCCTACCACATAAGGGATTAATGAACAGTATGCATAGCCTGGTTATTTTTATACCTTTCATTTTTCTTATTACACTCGTCTATTGATGGAAAAATGACAGATTTTGCTGGAAGAGAGCAAATCAAAAATATTTTTATTGTTGGATTGGGCTTGACCCTGCAATCTCGATTATTACTGTAATTAAAAAAGACAAAACCCCACCTCTTAAATTCACAAAGCACTTATACTCAATGTGATCCAAAAGTATGACATTAAAAATAATGGATGCACACAATTATTTTTATCCTTTATACCTGAAATTTATGGCATGTTGGGGTAAAATGTTATTGCTTTATAATCATCTAACTTCAAAAACAAATGTTATCAATGATATTGCAGCCCACAAAATTTTGACATTTAAAGTCTGAGTCCAGATGTTAAATCTTGAGAAACCACTAATAAAATTTTAATTAACAACAATCTAAATATTTAGTGAAAACAGTACAGCAAAAGCTTTTTTATTGTAAACACTGCAACTGACTTCTCAGTAGTCACAAAAACCGGATCCTAGTTTAATAGCTAATCCTCACATCTGATGGCTTTTTACTTCAGAATTAAAGCCAGAAGTTCAGAATTGTTTCTCATGCTAAATCCGTTAGTGGTCACATAATCCTAAGCAACGAGTTGCAAAATAACCAGTGAAAAAATAATCCCCAGTAAAATGACTATTTAATTTCCTCGAGATTATTTACTTATTTTCTTTCATAAACAAAGCAAATAGAGGAAAAAAAATTAAGCCATCAGATTTCTTGTTCTGGTGACAAAGTGTGCAAGCTGGTTTGGCCTTCATGACCTGTAAGCTTGGCTAAGAATTTATACAGAACTAAGAGTTGTGTGGCAAACAGAAATGTAGCTTTGCCCTCAAACAAAATGGCATTTTTGTATTTCAGAGTTTAAAAGAAACAAGTTTATTGGGCATGAACCAGTCTTTACTACAAAGCCATTCTTGTCATACACTTAACCTTGAACAGCACATATAATAAATTGGAGCGACTGATTGGGACATGGTCCTGTCTTAGTATAGCCATAGCTGTACAGCTACTATTTCTGCCTCAAAGAATACTGCTGCTAAAGTCTGATAGCAATAATCTGGATGCAAATAGGAGAAAACACAGCAAAAAGGTTCCCCTTAGCTTCACTTCCATTTGCATTTCAAAATCAGACTTGTCAAACAAAAGCATCCACTTCAGAGTCCTCTGCAGCTTAGGGAAGTGATCACAGTTTCAAGTCATTTCCTCAAAGGAAAAAGGAATATTTTACTGTGGCCCCAGCAGTGTATTTTTCCCTTATCTTTCTCAGAATTGTTTGGGAAGAAATTGAAATACCCTTCACAATGATATCCAGCCTAGAATTCTGATACATCTTAATTTCAGTGAAGTAAACAATGATCTTAGCATGGTGAAAAAGGAAGAACATCTCCCTTTCTAACAGTCACACTGCTTTTCTAACAAAAGTTTTTAACTGGTGAGTTTTTAGTCATAGAATTGTAGACTATCCAGAGTTGGAAGGGATTAACAAGGATCAAGTCCAATTTCTTTATTTATTCAGTGATATCAAATCACTTGGGCAATACAAAGACCTTCCTTAAGGCCCAGGAAAGCTACCAGGACAGTAATTGTATCATGTTTAAATCCAACTTTGCCAATTATCTGACTCAAAAGATCTGTGCATGGAACAGAGCAACATCAATCTACAATGTTATTAATCATATTTTTGCTTTTTCTGTGTGAGGAAATAAAGCCTGAGTAACCAGCTCTATGTTTCCTTGCCTGAATGTTGAACTTTTCCATGTGCCTGAAGCAGAGCTTTAAAGGAATCATCTTGACATCTAACCCAGTGTTTGATTAGGATTAGATGTTCCAAACAGCTAGGGAAACAGCAGCCCCAGCAGAAAGCAATTTTGCTAAAGCTTAATAGATAGTTATAAGCATCTCTCTCCTAGTTAGACACCATTTTTAGCTTAGTCCCACAAAAGTTCTCAGGTACAGAATTAGATTTACAGTGCATTTTAACATAGTGGGCTTTGTTGCTTGAGTGTTTGGCTTTTGTTGGTTGAGTTTTGGGTGTTTTCTAGGATCTCTTACCCACAACATGCTCTTCTTTGCTGTCATCCAGCTCAGCAGTTGCATGCCTGGCGACACAGAAGAGCAACAAGATAAAGGGTGAAGATAAGGAATGTTCCTCTTTTCTTCCCTTCATTTTTCCTGTGAAACATAAAAGTGAGAATTGACAAATACAGTCAGATTCCTCGAGCATTCTGCAAAAGTTATTGGCAGGGCCATGCACAGCCCTGTGGGCAGGCACAAAAACTGGGAGCTTTGGAGACAATGTGAGCTCTTTTAGTATAATCCTCTTGTAAGAACAATGAGACACAAGACAAGGATTGCAGTTGTGCTCAGCAGATTGCAAGTCTCCTGTCCCAACTCCAGTCCAGGTTAGAGGCACTGCTATTGCTTTCCTTCTAAGCCCCAGCTGAAATCACCTCCTGGAGCACATCATGACACAAAATATAACACTTGGTACTTTTAATGTCCTGGCATTAATTACACAATGTAGTATTGCTTGCCAAGTCAAATCATTGAAGTTTTACTCCATCTGCAGAACCTAGATTCATTACCACAAAACTTTTTAACAAATGTTTAATCAATTTATAATTACCAAGCTCCCAAGTTGCTAAGCTGCATTTCAGAGGAATCTGTGAACTTTTCGCAACATAGGCTTCAGTGCCTTAAGCAGAATTTTGCATCTTATGCATCTCTTTAGTACTGAGAACTTCACTTAAGTTCAGAGCTATTATTTTTCACTTTGAATCATTGACAGAAGAAAAACACTTTTATTCCATGGCTGCTGTCATGATGAGGTTACTAAAGACAAGGTTATGCATGCACACATGAAATCACCTCCAGAAAACTTTTGCTTTAACTTTTTAGAAATACATATTTTCCAACTAACTAAAAGTTTCTTAAGGATCTCTGGATTTTAATTAGAAAATAGACCCAATGTCTTTGTTACCAACAGATCAATTCCCTATTCATAATAGGGAATAGAACATAGTTCCCTACCCTCTTCTCTTAAAGTACAGTACTAAATTTCTATTTGCTATGTGAATTAATATTAAGAAAATAAAACCTATAGATCTAAGGGCTAGGAAGTTTCTCACCATCAGACACTCTTTGGCCTTTAGTGTTTTTGTTTACACGCTTATGAAGACAGCATGGTCATCACCAAATCAGAGCCACAATTCTCATTTCTCTCTAGAAAACTTTGCAATTTTTTCCTCTGCATACTCAGTGTTTTCCCAGCTTGCAGCACATAACAAAAAGGAAATTAATTCTCAAAAACAACTCTTGGTGAAATCATGAGCAGCATTAACTATGTAGGTATCTTTAATTCAACAATACCCTTTAGAAGGCTGCAGTATATAATGTAGGGAAAAACACTGAGACTTCTTCCTTTTTCTCCTTTTTCTTTTATAATGGAGCAAAAATTTTGGTTTTAAAGGAATTTCTTTTTTAGCCAGAAAATATGACCATGGTAAATTTATAATGTGTTCCTGCCAAAACAAACAAAAAAATTGCATGCCTTTGAATCCTTCTAGACTCAATTATTAAGCCTAACTTCCACAGGAACATATAAAAGTCTTTATCCACATACAGTTTGGCAAAACTTTTTGCAAACTGATACAGATGTCATTTTGTGCTTTTAATCATGATTTGAAAATCTTTCTTCAAATACCGTTCCTTAATTCTGCAAACAAATTCGAAAATTATTGTTTTCTAGCAGAGATAGAATAACTTCTCTTGGATTAGAAACCAATGCACAGTTTTGAAATATTCCTTAAATGGAAAAAATGAGCAAGAGCATTTTTCAAAGAAATAGAAGTAGCATATTTTATCATAATTCTAACTGGAACTCCAGTTTTACAATCCTTTATATACAAAGTTTTGTAATACCTGACCTTCGAGGAGTTTTGCATTTGTATCCAAATGTTAAAAAAAAAAAAAAAAGAGTTACAACAAATCTTTTAATTCACCCTGATAAAAAGTCCAGTCATGCTTTAAAATCGACAGTAACTATGTACGTGGCATCCTGAAGTTGTCTAAGACTGTCTTTGTGATCTGAGAGATGTCTGATTTGTGATGTTGACATAAACTGAAATTAAAATGAATCCAAACTAATAAAAATGGTAAGGGGAGAAATGCTAAGTTTAAAAATTCAAAGAACTGCACAGTTAGCATTACAATATAAAAAACTGGTGATAATTTGACATTGTCTAGCCTCACTTAAAGCAGAAATACCATCAAATATTCAGATTTGATACTTAGATATAAAGTAATAACTTTCAAACTGCCTGGCTCCAGTGAGGTCACTGGAATAAAAAAATTACAAAATGCAGTTATTGTTTTTGAAATTCCATGGGAAAGAGCAAATTTCTAGCACGTTGTTTTCCTTAGAAGTAATCATTGGCCCAATTGTGGCTCTTCATAAAGGAACTTGCTATTTATCCACAACCTCAGTAACCCATGGATTAATTCCATGTTTGTCCCTGAGCCCTCATTTTCCATGTTTGAGTTTTTCCAAGCATGCCATCAAAACTCTCACTAGTTCAGCAAAAGTCTATTTGAATTTGGGTTTTTATCACTTAAACTGAAGCTCTGGTTCCTTCTTCCAGGAATCCACAGAGTATACATTTACACTGCAAAATTTAGTTATCATTTTTTAGTCAGCTATCCCATATTCTCAAAACCTTTTCCCCAAGAAGAAGAGAGGCAATCAGGCAGAAATGGAAATCCTCAATAAGTTCCTATATTTTTTTTTTCCATTTGGAAATAGAATTGTGTGTACCATGAGCTACCATACAGCACTGTCACTGTGTGTTTATGAGGACAAATTACTGCTTTTGTACAGAGAACAAAAATCTTCCCAGGGTACAGTATTTCTATTCTTCCACTCAACTCCTACATTTCCCTTAAAAGGAAGGGTCAAAAGTGTGTCAAAAGCTGGGCATCTCCATGCTTGGGCCAGTTCCCAACAGGAACAATGCAGGCTGTGCAGCAGCATATCTGCCTTGCTGCAAACCCTCCTGAGCAAACACAACCTCCTTTATCTTCCTGCTGCCCTTCCCTGGAGGTCACACAGTCCCAGAACATTGGGTCAGGTTTGGGTGGAGGTAGGATGAGTGGGGTGAAGGTTTTGGTAATAAAATGCTTAAATCCTTCCGTAGTCTAATTATTTCTTATTATTCCCAAAGGAAGAATAAAATCCCAGATCAAAGCATACTTGGCACTGGATTTTCAATTAAAACCCAAACCCTCTAGAAAAAGTCCAGGTTTCTGACTGGATATCCATCTGCCCAATAACAGAACTTTAAAGCTTCTTATGATACTGGCATAATTTTTTTTTTTAAAGCACTCTTTTTTTTTGTTTTGTTTTGTGTTTGTTGTATTTGTATGGAGTGAAAAATTTAAAATACTTAAACTATGATATTTGACTAGTAAAATGTCAAATGCATACAATGGTGAAAAACTGTGTGTCATGAGAATAACTAGGAAATATTTCAATTTTAAACAGGTCATGTTTAACTGCCTGACTATTTCAGCCACATTCTGAAAATTTCTGAGAGTAAATAAAGCCTTTTCCTTCAAAAGGATTCTATCTTAGGACAGCCAGATGTCAGTCCAGCATTAGTATTCTACATCAGGGTGTCATTAATGTATATTTCATACGGACAATTCCTTAGGAACTGGCATCTACTGCTCCCAAACTCCCCACCTTTTAATGAGACATTTTATAACAGACAAGAATTTTACTTGACAAAGGAGATCAAAGGTCTATGGGTAATAATTGGCTCTGATTTGTTTACTGATTTATTAAACTCTTTCATTTAGGGCCATTAGCTTCCCTCAGGCTGAAATACAGGTAGCCAAGGCAGACCACAAGCAATCAAGGAAGCTCCCAGTTACAGATCCTTCAGATCCTTACTACCTGGCCTTATAGCCAGGACTTTTTCCTCCTGACACCCAAAAGAAAAAAAGAAGGAAGATCTCAAGATGTTTTTTGCCAAAACCAGAAAAGTATAAAACTGAGTGTCTTGTTCATGCAGTTTGCAGCCTTTGGAGATAGGACTTCTTTTTTATTTTTTAACCTAGTAGTCTCCTCAACACCAATTTCTTAGTTCCTTAAATGTTTAGTCACAAGCTTTTTTTTTTTTTTTTCAGTGTGGCATTTATCTCTAACACGCTAACTGGAAAAAGAAAAATAAAACCAGCATTTCCCATAGTAGCCAAAAAAAGACATCCTTAGAAATAGGCCTAAAGTGACATTGCATTGATGGTAAAAGTGACTCATTCACACTGACAGCCCAGGAAACAGAAACACACAAAAAGGCACAGGATATAATTAAGTAGAGGAATTAATAGCAGAAGGTAGGATGTGCATGGCCAGAGATCCATTTTAGCACAGCCTAAAATTAAGGATTGAAAGGTCTAAATAGGCAGGATTATAGCCCTTCTGATATAAAAGCAGACCTTTTTCAGTTCACTATAGTTCAGAGGCATTGCCTTTGTCCAGTGATACCTTGCACTGCCTACCAGGACTAGTGTGACACAGGTTTCATTAGTCTTTTTTGCAGCATTCTGTCCCAGCTGGCAGAGTCAGTGTTCCCTTAAAAATTATTTTATTGTATGTGTCCTTTTGGAGCTGTTGTCTCATTCCCTCAGCTGTAAATATGAAGAATGGAGTGAGCAGGAATTCTATCATGTCTCTTCTGATGGTGGTACCTGAGTCAGTGATGAGCTGTCAATTAAACTGACTGCCACCAGAGCCTTGTGCTGGCGCAGCAGCTTAATAAGTTCAGGCAGTGCACTGTGAATCATGAGCATGCAAACATTACAGACTGAAAGCAAAGCTATGGAAATCCCAATCCCATTCCAAATCATCTCCCTTTTTCTGTGCCCTGCTGTAGCAGCTTTCAGTCTGTGTCAGTGCTGGGACCAGGGACTCCAGGTGCTTCCTCCAAGAACTTCAAATTCCTTCTTGTCATGAAAGAGAATTTTGGTTGGTTACCTACCTTTCACCACTTAGCATAAATACGTTGCTGCTGCACTATTCCAGTCTCTGAAATTACCTAGTGAGAACTGGAAAGTGAAGTGAAACTGGGAACTATGGAGAAAATTTGGAAAAACTAATGTTTTGATTAGTTTTTATGCTGAAAAGTTGCACAACCTGATGTCACTGGTTCAGATTTAACCTCCCACCTTCTTTCTGCTTTTATGAAGGTTATGAAGGCTGCTTTCCAAGAACACCTAATAAAATAAGTGAAAAGAAAAACCTTGTCATATTTTGAAATGGAAATATAAAAAAATAAGTTGAATAATAAACCCAGCACAAGAAGTCCCTTCTTTCTTATATGCCTGTGGACCTCTTGCCATTTCATTTTCCTTTTTATCTTCTTTCATTCCTGCTTTAAAATTGTTTTCCATTTCCCCAACTTAGGTCCAGGACCTATTTTTTCCCTTCTGCTGGTCAGTTCACATCTGGCACTAGGTACTTCTGCCATCCTGTCTCAACCCAGCTTCTCTTGTGACACAGCTCCAGACTCTAATCTCCTCCTCCACTGAGTTCTTCTTCTTGCCTGGCTCAGTCAGGTGTCCCATCCATGGTATCCATAACCCAAGAGCTGGGAACTGGATGTAATCAGCTAGGCAGAGCTGTAGCGACAGTAAGCCTTGCCTACAGAAGGCTGCAAACAATTTTCCTAACTGCCTGACATCAGAGCACCTGATGCAACAGACAAAGGGAATTAGAACTTCTGAAATTAGGACTGATTTATTAAAATAACTGCACTTTTCACAGGACCACTGGGTTTGTCTGCAGCAAATCACATAACTAACTGATTTTCACTGTGATATAGCTTTCAACAGGGAAAAGAAATCTCTTGCTCCTATCAAAATATTTTTACATGTGGAGTAAAGTGAATAACTTGTTTACATAATTTCAGAAATCTTAGTAAACAAATCAAACCCACTACACTCAGGCTTGAGCTGCTCAGACAGAAACTACCCATTGGTAGCAAAAATATTGGCCATCTGATAATGGCCATCATTTTCAAACAGGGAGTGCTTTCAGTGTCCTAATAAAAACCACTCCAGAGCAGAGGATCCACAAGCAAAACAAACAAGCAGCAATATTAGTTACATCTAAGCACTGTAAAATGTCTGACCTGTTTTTTTTTCCCTAGCAGTTTGGACTGGAAAAGTCCAGCCCACGTGTTTAAGTCTCAGCTGTCCTTATGGATAAACAGAAGTGAATTTAGATGTCAATTAATTTAGCACAATCTGCTTTTCTAGTGGGGAGAGTAATTTCAGGACTATCTTATATATATATAACCCAGTGGTGTGTAATTTCCCATTTGCACTTCCTGTGGAAGCATGACTACTCAAGCAGGTGCTAAAAATACCACAGGCAGGCACAGGAGGAAACTGCTGCCACAGTGATGCCTTTTGTGACTGGTTGTGGTCACACCCATTCACCTTTTTCAACCTCACCATCACATCAATCACATTTTCACACATACAGAGGTTCAAAACACAAATTTCCCTGCTCTGTCAGGTAAGTTTAGCTCACCTGGTCCGGCTTCCCAGCTGGGGACACCACAGACACTTTTCCTGCAGTGGATGTGTGATGGATAGAAATGCTGAAACTGCCATCAGTGGGAATCACCCAGGGCTCAGACTGCTTCAGATCATCACCCTACAGCCACTTTAAACCAACATGAAATAACAATGCCATAGAAGAAAGGATTGTATTCCCTTCATCCCCACAGTGCCAGCTCCTCTGGACACAGAACAAATGCCAACATGCTCTCTTGAAGTTCATAAAAACAAGATCTGTATTTCTAACTTGCTGCAGCTACTCTTTTCAGTGTAGCTACTTTAAAATTAGTTCTCTTGGAATTATTCCTTTTCTGAAGTAAGGATAAATTTTCTGAAAGAAAGTTGAACTTTCTTGTGATCCAACTCATACCCTACAGTAAGCCTAGTTTTAATTTCTCACTAAACTGTAAATCTAATTACCTGATTCAGAGCTTCACTCAGTTATTCATCAGGGAAGGTGGCAGCAATACTAAGGATGAGAAATAAATATCTGTATTAACAGCACAGGAAGCAATTAAGAAACTGAACAAAGAGTTGTGAGAGAAAATGAAAAGGATTAAAAGAAATATATTTTTCTGTGAAGTAACTACGAGGGGAAAGGAATTATACAATTCTCCATATGGTTTTGCTTCATTCTGTCCCCAGGGGTACTCTGTCCCCATTGTAAAGTTAAATTGGTTTAATAAAACAAACACAGAGAAGTGAGTAATTTGTCCCTGCTTTTAAAGACAGTTTTCTCTGGTTTCACTGTGAAGAACAACTTCAGATAGGTAAGAGCCCATCAGCCTCTCCTGACCCTCTAGAGAGAAAATATGACTGTTCAGAATGCAGGCCAAACAAACAACACCAGTAAATAATGGAATTCAACAGATTTTAAACACTTTGCTCCAAAATTGAGATATGGCAGTCATGTAAACCTCAGTGATACTAAGTTCTATTAATATTCTATTTTTTTAATTTTAAAATGCATTTTTTTTTCTTACACAAATACTTTGAGTCCTCCTGGTAGACATTCTCAGAATGAACTGAATGCACACCAACAAAATCACGAAAGTCAAAAAGCACTTAAAGCAGATACCACCATATTTTACAATGCAAGCTAAAATTACTGCCAGAATCACCTTTTTAAAGTAAATGTAGATATTAAAGCAACTTTCCAGAATGTGAAAGACTGTGTAATGGTTGGTTTTTTTTCCAGAGGAGATTTAATTTTTTTTTCCAGAAGCAATCCTAATCCCACTGATATATCAGTGGGAAAAGTCTGTGTTCTGTGCCCTAAAAGTGATCCAAGATGCAGAGAATCAGAATAGCATAAAGGAGATCAGTGTCCCTATGCAGGTGAACACCTGGGTACCAGTGTCTGCTTCTGTTTACGCACTTGGAAGAGTTATTTGAGAAACAGACAGTCCTTGAAGGTAGGAGTGGAGTAATTCTCCTTCTCTAACTATGGATCTGGACATGTTCTGAGTCTGCTAGGATGTTCCTTTTACACCCTTTGTTTCTAAGATCACTTTTCCTCCTATTTGTTGAAATTTCCTCTTCCCAGAAAATCTGCCTTCTTTTTGAATGCTGTCCCTCACTTCCCTTTAGATCTAAAATAGACACCAAAGAGTCTTTCACCAAAGGGCTTTCAAAATTACTCTCCAATGAAATTAGGAATAGACAAACTCAATGCCATTAAATTTCTATCTGTCCTGAGTCAGAAGCAAAACTCTAATTCAGCTTTTAGATTTTTACTAAATGAATAACAATTAAGTTTTCATGAGCAATATTAGTAAAGTGGGCACCACAATAAAAAGCTAAATGCTCCTTAAATGTCACATAGCTACACCAGAGAGCTGAAACGCTTTAAAACCCCAAAATTACAAACTTGGCAATGCACAATGTGAGGACAAACACACAGATTACTGAAAGGCAATTTAAAGGGCACTCTGTGACTCCCTGGCATAAAAGTCACAAAATTTTCAAATAAATGGATTCATCAAGCAATTGGCCACATGGCTGCTTTTTAATGAGCCATTTCACATGGGGCATTATATGACAGGAGAAAAGGTCAGAGCAGGATGTGCTTTAATCACCTTTACCTCCTCAGCACTGTTCTGTGTACACTACACCAAAGTAAACTTGATTATAATTCCGAAATTCAGCTTAAAGAATAATTCAGAGGAATCTGACGTGGATACAGATACTTGCTGCCTTCACAGACAGTAATAAATGTCTCCTAGTGAAATTAAATCATGGGCAGAAGGTTCCAAAGGGCAAAGGCTGACAGCTTTGCCCAAGTAGGTGCCCAGCAATTCCTCCAGCACGCCCTTGCTGTCCCTATCTGCACTGACAGCTGCACTTCCTGTCTCCGTGTCTGCCCATAAGACACTCAGGAAGGAAGGTTTATATCTTTACATGTTTCCCATGACACTTTCATGGCTAATTCCCGGAGCACTGAGTCAGACTGACCATCCACACACTCCTCCCCCAATCCAAATTGCTGGTTTTCTCCCTACCCCTAATTTCCCATTGTTATGGGCTTTATCCTCATTAAAATTGCAAATTTTTAAACATATTAGCCAATTCTAGCAACATTTTAAAATAAAGGCTAGTATCACTTCTTTGTTTTACAAAGTTACTGAAACTGAAGTTTACATTAATTATTCTAAGTAAAATATTACATAAGTCACAGAAAATATTCTGGTTTTTTGGGGTGCAGTGTTTGTTACACTGATATGACTGGACTCCTCATTCACTAGTTTCTTGCAAATTTCAACTATACTGTGAATTAAATTGGCTTCTATCTTAACAGCTCATTTTGATTCTCCTAAAATCTTCCTGTACTCCTCAAAATATGAATTGCTTCAGAAGTTAGTTGCCTCTGACTGATTTGAAACAGCCTGGCAGACTGTTTCAAGCCCCTCTTGGATCCACTGCAGAAGAGAAATTGCTTCAAAAAAAGCAAGAGCTTTTCTTCAAACTCAAGCTATTGATCAGAATTAGCTTATTCAGCTTTAGGATGGCTTCCTTTCCAAGAACTGACTTAGAGTTTAAAATACCTGAGACTGAGATTATGGCAACCAAATGTTAGTTGCATTACTCATGAAAGTATATTCATTGTCCTGCTGTTTCAAATCTGCGGAGGAAAAGAAGTGTCTCCCTTTTTGCAGCACTCTTTGCTGGACTTTGAATCTAAACGTCTGGCTACTGCATCTAAAGAAAAGCCACCAGATGAACTGCTCTCGGCAGCTAAAGGGAAAAGAATTACTCTGTTAAAACAGAAAGTCTGTTGCAAAGTACTCACCCAACTCCTAGCAACAGCTCTTGAAGAAAGAGGGAATTCCTGAATCAGAGCTGAGTGTGATCCTCCCCTAGTAATCCCCGTTGGAGGGGTGTGGTGTAAAGCTACAAAGGCAGGGCTGCAAGCGGGTCTGGCTGCTGCCTGCCGCGGATTGCTCCGCTCTCGCCGCTCGGAGCCGCAGCTCTGACACGGGCTGGCTGCGGGCAGCAGGCAGGGATCCCCGGCAGCGGCGGGGCTGCTTCCTCCTGGAGCTCTCATCTGGCTGGGAGCAGCTGCTTTCCAAACAGCACGGGCTGAAATGAAGCGCACCTTGACAGCACGAGGGACTGTGAGATGGTTTAGTCGCTGTCCCTGGCAGGCTCTGACATGGCCCGTGAGGATGCCCTGTTATTCTCTGCAAGTTTAAGGGATGCAGGGTGATGGACTGCTGTGTTTTGTTCTTTTTAAACGAAGCCACGCCGCTCACCCAGCTGTCTGGAGCTGTTCACAAAGGCTGCTCTGCCTGCAGCTACAACATCCCACCTACTTAAAGATCACACCAGTAGGAGCTAAAACTCGAGTTCAGCGTCATTAAGAGTACCATGGCCGATGGTAGGGATGGGGACCCTCAGAAACCTTATAACTCGTGTGTGGAGACACATGTCCAGAATCTCAGTCTTGGACACACAGGATAGGAATTTCCCAGGTAAGGAGCTAAACAGTAAGAGAAACAGAAACAGCAGCTGAAGCACAATAACCTACACAGTCAGTAGCTGCAACTCATTGTAATTATTTCTGGGCAAAGACAAACAGGTAGTTAAATCGCTTTCATTGAAGGTTATATTCAGCTGCTCATCACCATCCTGAAACAGACTGGCAGTTTGTCCTGGCCAGTTAATGGATTAACTATCTCTGACACAAACAGAAGGGCTCCCGACACAGTCCCTTGGATCTCCTGGCTGCTGTTCCTGACTGTAAAAATGTCTGTAATACCTTTCAAAACAAAGCCAGTAGTCAGCTGAGTTTACTTACTATTAACTGGGTCAATTATCAGATGGATTAACTGTGCTGAAATGGAGTAGAAGCACTTCCAAAGTAAAGGGACAGTTCAAATGCTGGGGGCCAGGTTCTACCCTGCAGTTACTAATTACCAGCTCAGATAAAGCAAGAGGCAAGCCAGCTGCAGAGGTCAGTGAAAAGGAACTGGCCACTCTGTCATTTGTGTCACAGCACAGCTAATGAAAATCATTCTGTTAAGAATTAGTGTCTATCAGTGCTATCCAAAAATCTATTTGAGGGTCACAAGAATGACAGTCCAAAGCAGATGCATGAAAATTACACCATGACTTAAAGAAATGTCTGTACATTTACAGTAGAAACAAAACTCAATAGATTTCAAAAAATGTACATACTTTTCCACTTTGATAATGCATCTAGATGGATGGACAAGAATCCGTGTGGATAGCTTCAATCTACAAGCAATTTACAAAGAAAGTTGCTTTGGTTTTAGTTGTACTGGATGCTGACTGGTCTAAAATTACAAATCCATGCAAATTTATTCCGAATTTAAGAACTGGACCTGGCCATAAATTCAAGTGTTGCTGTTTTTATGATTTTATTTTTTAATGAACACACAAAAAAAAAATTTTCATAGTTTGTGTCAATGAGTTAACATCAGTCTTTTTCTCACAAGATATTACTCATGTACACCAAAGGAATTCTGAAAGATATAGTCCACACAGACATGAAAAAATAAAAGGGAAAAGCTACAGTTTAAAACATATTTGACATCTTATTGTCAATAAGATGAGGAAAACATATAAAGAAAAGTACTTTAAAGAACATATAAGAGAATGAAACCCTGATTTTGATTAAAAGTTGGACTAAAAAAATCTTTAGTAAATAATAAAATGGGATGAGAGTAAAAATGCCACCATATGCTCAAGGAATGCATACTCAAAAGAAAAATTCCAAGAAAACTATTTCAATTTCAGATGAGCAGTTTTGCTTTCTACTCTGTTGATGCCTCTCCAGCTCCTACACGCTGTCTTCCTAATTCAATTGCCAGGAATCAATTTACTTGTCCTCCTAATTTAGTTTGTATTACAACTACAACATAAAAGGCTTCAGTTGAAGCTGGAATCAGACTTTGAAGATGAAAACAGAGCTGATTTGAACCTTTTAGTGTGATCAGAGAATTCCATTCAGCTCTGACCTGGCCTAGACAATCACACTAATCTCTGGCCTGCCCTGAAGCCTGCTGCTAACTCTTGTCTGTCCACAGTGGAAAATGTCACTACCTGAGGAGGTACCAATTAGCAGACACATACAATAGTACAGCTAGAGCAAAGTAAAAAGAGGGGCCATGAAAGAGATGGTTTGTGTATGCAGTACTCAGTACTTGCCTCTGAAGAGTCCAAGGTTGATGTGATTAGTCTTCTGAAAGTGCACAGATTTATTCCCAACAAGTTGGGAGATGAGGGAATTAAAGGAAGGTCTATGTAAGAGGTCAGCATCATTACAAGCCTGATGAACAAACAGACGCTGCTTAAAAAGGCACACTGCCAGCTACCCTCTGACCACAGAAAAATCCCTTTACTCCATGTTGTCAGCTGGGAGCTCTCACAATGAAGCTGCTTCTGGTGACAGCCCTACTTTTTCCAAGAGCCAAAACAGGAGGCAATGTGCAATGCCAGGAAATCCCTAGCCTGGAGCTCTGTCTTGACTGCTGGCCTGCACAAGGTAAGCAAGGATGACAATACTAATGGTAAAAGTCTTGGCATCTGCAAAATGCTCACAACACACAGGTTAAAAACACCTGACTCTCCCTTGAGACACAGCAGTAGCTTAAGGCCAGGTTCTCCACCCTCCTCTCCACCATGTGTCTCTATTACACAGCCTACATTTTTACCACAGTGTGGCAAGCTGGTTTTGCACTGACAACATTGTTAGTGCCAGCAGGAAATGGAAGGTAAGAGCTGATAACTACCCTAAAATCTGCAGAGGACTGGGGCAGGGTCACTGTCCCCTGCAATGTCTATTACCAGTTTGGATGGGTGCTCATGCTGACTGAAAGGGATGGAGGGTGAGACAGTGAACTACAAATTCAAATTTCCCTAACCAGTACATTTTTATTTGTGTATAGTCCATGGGTTGTTAGGAGAATATGCTATTCTTCAATACAGCCCTAGATATATGTTGTTCAGAAATTAAAATGCTGCACCAGTATCCAATCTTGTAATTGTTTTACTGTACCAGAACAGAGATAAAGCAACACAAAACTGTATTATAAATTTTGTCAGTGCAGACATAATGAAATTAATATTTTAAGCTCTATCATTTCTGAAGCAAGATTCGCAGTGTCACACAGTTGGGAGAACACAAAGGCTTACATAAGCTGTTCCTCAAACAGCTGTTCCTCGGTGAGGGTGTGACATTGCTCCATCTTTAACAACGCAAAGTCTGTGATGTCTTGTTGCCCTCTAGCGATGCCACTTGATTTTCCCGCTGCTTAGTTCTCAGAGCCGAAAGCTGCCTGCCTCCTGCCTCCAACAAACCGACTCCTAACTTAATACTCCTACTGGTGCTAGGAGATGGGACAGCACGGGTACTTCTGAATCCTCATAAGGATAAGAAACCCGAGATCAGTCTGGCAGGAGAACCACCACCAGCGCAGCTGGCTCAGCCCAGTGAGCCTAAAAGTGAGAGCTAAGATGTGGCAGTCACTGTCACCACAGCACAAAAAATCCTGGCTAGGTTCTAACAGAGGAACATAGCTTCATTTCCTTTCAGTATGAGTTTTACAAATGACTCTATTACTGGCTTATACTTGTTCCATTATAGTGATCTCTGTAGTATTAAATACCTCAATGCTGACTAAAAACACATGAATGGAAGTGAAAGTGAAAGACCTTCCTCAGTGAAAGCAAGATCAGAATCCAGCAGCTGTCACTTGAAGAGCTGTCTGATGCACTCCTCTCTCCCTTCTTATTGTTTCATTCCTGTAACTTTCTGATCTTGTTTAAAAACCATAGCTAACTCAAGGGTTTTCTAAAGACTGAAACTGAAATGAACAAAGGAGGTTAAATACCCAGCATATTTAATAATCTGAATATTGTTCAGAACTAGCAGGGAGAAACAATGTAACCCTAAGGATTTAATTTCTCTTATTTTCCTGTATCACAATCAAACTACTGCCTCTTGCCAGAGGACAGATGTGAGAAACTTTCCCATTTCTTGTTTTCATCTGGGCAGTTTGTTTCCCTTGTAGTTCTTAATTCATTTTTCTGTGCATTTCTTTTTCCTTATGACCTTATATAATTCATATACTTTTTTTTTAACTCACCAATTTCTTAAAAGTAAAACATGGACAGCTTGGACCATGCTTTGAAGTTGAAATCCTAAAAAATTAGTTCCCATTACTACCTTTTTTAAAAACCCACAAATAAGCTACTTCTGTAGTTCAATTACAGGAATCAAAGTACAGCAGATATCATGTGACATTTGGAATAACGTGGAGATTTCAAGACTCATACCCAATTAAAAATACAAAGGATAACTAAGGAAGTAGGGGTCAGGTCAAAATCAAATGCCACTCATTTTTAGAGCCAGCAGCTTTGTAAAGTGTGAATTTCATTAAACCTCACAATATCTTTGAGAGATAACAGAGAAAGGGATGTCTTATGTAAAAGGACAGTAAGAACTTTATTACCTTCCCTACAAAAGGCAGGTTTCTTATTTCTTTTTGGTCTTTTTATTTCTTTAATTCAAAAAATGGAAAGAACTTTCCATCATACATCTGCATTTAGATCTGAGGTAGATCATATCTGCAGCAAAATAGATTAGAAGTGTTACCTACTGAATTCTGTTTTGTTAAACAATAAAAGAGGGGGTGTCTGTAGGCTCGTGGAACAAATTGCCTCACTGGAAAAAGCACTTGTTTTAAAATAATACATTCCTCACTTGGCTCAGCAAATACCTATTTCTGAAACAGATATGGATTAATTCAATACATCATTTTTCTTGATTACCTATTTATCATCCTGTTCATTCTCCCATGGCATTTCTAATTATCCTCTTAATGAGCCCAGTGTTGCACTAAAGATCTTGGCAAACAAACACCCCTTTCCACCCATGTCCTTTAGTGCTCATTCCAAGCGCAGCCTGAGCCCAGCACTGGCTGCCTCAGTCACTGGATGTCACTGTTGCAGCACTGAGAGCTCGGGTGTTCTATGTGGAAACAGCCAGCAACAACACTTGTACTTTTTCCTTCATTATTATTATTATTATTGGTTTGCATTCCTGCTCAGGCCGCAGTCAGTGTGAGTTTTAGCATAAGTTAAATATTTAGAAGTATTCAGGCCTGAGGATAATTTCTGCTTTCAGGGGAAAATATTCCATTAAACTTTTAAAACTCTTTCCTTTTTAATTTGTGTGCCCATTTTTATTTCCACTGCTCTGATAAGAGATTTATTTCTGAATATCTTTTTATGTATGCACATTATACATATTTCTGCCATTACTTATATACATACACACACTATACCAGAATAATATACTTATTTATGAACACATGCACATATGAAATTGATATAATATTTCCTGAATAATTCAAAAACAGTTTCTGGTAGGTTCACATGAGCTGTAAATTTAAATGATTGACTACTGCAATACCTAAAAAACCTATTCCTTGCTTTAACAAAACTGAGACAAGGCTAAATAGTGCAAGAAACACAACTCTACATGCTCAGAATATTGAAAATTGACTAATTTAAGCATGCATATAAGCAGCTTACATTGTCAAAGACTCCTTACTTGGGTTTTTCCAACCCCCCCTTGAAATGTATTCTAGCAGCACCAAAATCATCAATTAGAAGTATGTTCTGACAGTATTATTTAGCTGTTTCTAACTCTTGGTTAAATGAAACAAATTGAAATTAAACAGAGTGTGCTTTTAGGTAGAAAACCACAAAACAAGCAGAATTTCCCATTCATTGGACTTTCTACTGATTTCTCAGAAAGCTGTGAGCACGCCTGTGTTTTGTCTTGGCACAGGATGAACAGAAGTGAAAGTTATTTTCTTTTCAGAGGATGTGACTGGGAGGCACTAGTCACGGTTGCTCCTCCAGACTGCACCCAGGCCACCTTGTGTGTCATTTTGGGTTTTGCACTGTGCCTCTTTCCCCCAGGCTGAGCTTTTCTCTGTGCTGTGGCTGGTGAATAAATCAGGTGCAGGAGATGCACAAGCCGTGCCATAAGGAGCAGCAGCAGGAGCCCCACAGAACACTCTCAGCAAAGTATTTTAAGGGTTTGGTTAAGTGAAGGAGGTGGCAACTGAGGACACCACCGCGTGCTGCCAGCTCTGGGGAGCCTGAGCAGCCCGTGAGAGGCATTTCCTGGCAGACAGAGCTGGACCCAGCCCCAGCTGCCACAGGGCCAGACCTGCTGCCTTCTGCTCCCCCCAGCCCCACCAGGGTACCCTGGAGCCTCCCAGCACCCCTGCCCCACTTGTCATTTCTGCTCCATCACCTCCTGCCTGCTCATGCTCCAGACACAGGAAGGCAACCCAGGCACACAAGCAGGAAACCTGTTTTCCAATCTGCTGAAATCCAAAATAAAGCATTACCAACAACTACTGTGATAAAGATCTGCACTTCCTGGGGCTGGCTGCTGCCTCCCCAGATCACTGACTTGCAGTCTTCCCTTTGGAGAGGAAAAGGCTTCTCTAGGAATCAGAGACAGCAAAGTCCTTTGGAAAACACCGCGCAAACTTTGGCTCTTATCACTTGCTATCCAGTATCTAAGACAGCATCTCTAAGCAAAACAAACATTTCCAGAGTGCTCAGAAGAAGTCATTAGACAGCTAAACCCAGCCACTTGTTCCTGTGAGAGTTACTGCAGTGCACATGCTCACCAGGGAACAGGGGACAGATATTTACACAGTGCTGACTGTTGGTTTTCTTAGTTTTTTTAGAGATGGGGAAACTGAGAGGTCTTTTAAAAGATTTTATTCCATTATCAGTCTTGATGAAGAGTGAGACACAAGAGATGTAAAACTCAATGCCATTCTATAAGAAGCTAACTTATTTCTTGGTTACAATATTATGTAAATGTTCTTTAGCCTATTAACTTATGCCACACAATGCTGCTATTAGTGAATGATAGCATAAATAACTTACTTCCTAAATCAACACACCTCATCTCAATATTTACATACAAATATTCAAACTGCATAAACTTTCTATAAAGTTCTAAAAATTATTTACAAATTAATTTCTCACAGCTTGCAACTCTCAGAACAATTGCCTGCCCAAGTTCCTGCCCTCCAAGAAACTGGAAACAATTTTTATTCCACAGATGACAGAGCACCATCTTCAGCAAAGCTTACATTGTCTAGCAGTGAGAAAAATTTTTTTATTCTTTAAGTATTTAATATTACTTTTCTGATAATAGAAAATAAGTAATAAATAATGAGATTAGACACGTGGAAGAAGACTAAACACCAGATTGCACTTCAAAAAAGGGAGAAGTACCAGATCAGAAATGAATGAAAAAAATCTCGTTTGCAGTCCAAAACTAATCAATCAAGAGAAGACTGTGCCAAACATGAAATACTTTATACACTGTGGTACTGAAACTCATGACATGATAAAAGTTGTGTGTCAGAGGTCCTGTCAGACTGCTGCAGGTGGGAAAGCCCTTTCCAACTCATTAGGCAAGAGCCACCTTACATGGCTGATATCCATCAAATTAGTCACTGCTAAAATAATTTCCTCCTTTCTTCAGAAGCAAAATTACTGCAAGGAAGATGCTGGATTCAAAACATCTCTTCCATGCAACTGTTTCATGGCAAACACACCAAACAACAACAAACCAAAACAGATCCTTGGCAAGATCACCTCTCCCAGGAAACAGAAAATGGAATATAATGCCTTCCACAGGAGTTTTCCATTTTGGCTTGATGGTTTCAAAACAAGGAGTAAACATCCGGAATGCTGAGCAGCCAAAGTCTCTCAAGTGCGTGCCTAATTCTAAACATAACTCTGGAATAAGGCAGTGCTTTTGAAAGGAGAAGAACACAACAGGTTGCTGCATTCTTCTCTCATGCAGCAAGTTCAGACACATTGCTCTGCTCAGTAACTGGATGAATGAAGCAATTTAAACTGCATCCACAGCAGTGCTCTAACAGAAATGAGCTAATGATGGCTCTCACGCTGGGTTTACTCAGTGCTACCAGAGGATAAGTCAGAAAGGAATCTGCGAAGTCTGGAGGACTGAGAACAATGCAATGATCCTCACTAGAAAGAAACCCAGGATTTGAAGGTGTTTCCTGGGTGCTAAGTACATCCTTAGGAAAGCAGAGTTTAACAGAACTGTTCAGAATGCTTACAGCAGCTGTATTCACAACGTATGGAAAACTGTGTGGCTTCCGTGGGAAAATCCAAACAGTCATAGTAACATCCTAGTTTGCTGAGTGGCAAATTTTTAACTGGCAAGAATCTCTCACTGCAATATTCTCATCACCTTTCCTGAATTAGCCTGTTTTAATAAGAAAACAGGCAGTGAAGGAGGATTTTTCATAAAGCTTGTGTGCTATTGGTAAAAGAAGATTAAGAATTACTCAATATTTTTCTTTGATCCTCTGCAATTTATTTCTAGCACTACACAAATCTCCACTAGATTCTGACAGAAGCCTGTCAGCCTATTTGATTTCTTTCCAGCCTAGGAGATAGCTGGGGTGATATTTTTTGCTTACTTATACCACAGGGTAAGAAAATTTGCCCAGATCTAAGACACTGTAATACATACACCCTGCTCTAATGCACAGATAACTCTTCTAATAGACACATATAAATTTCGTTGACAGAATAACCCTCACAAAAACAAGTTACAATTGCTGGCACTTATGTTTCAAAGAAGCTTTTAATACAAGCTACTTGCAGTAAATCAAATACAGAAACAGTGTGTTTGCTAAATACAAACTGAACACAGATTTTTTTACAATCAGAGTGCTGTTTTGGACCATATTCAAGATGTTTAAATATTCTCCCCAACAGATTTCCTTCCTCAAATTCTATTTTAAAAATTTGTTGCTTGTTGGAGAAATAGCTGCTATATAGTTACAAGGTACCTGTCCATGGGGGCTTTTCATCCTATCAAGATATTCACATATAATTTGACCAAATTAATTTTTTCCTTTAAATGCTTTCTAATAATAATAACAACAACAAAAATAATAAATAGAGGCAGCACCTTACTTTAATGCTAGATGCGAAGAAAGCATGTAACTGATAGATGGATTTAAGTATTTCCAATTTTAAATAATTTGAGGGACAGCTATAATAGATAGGTCCATCCTACCCCTGCCACCCTGAAGTTCTGGAATACACTGGCATAGATTCCAGCCAGGAATGAAAACTAAGACAAGAACTATATATGCAGAAAGACAGATTGTGATTACCAGCTTCCTTTAAAAAGGCTCTGTTGCTTCAGTTGTGCCTTACAGTTTTATTTTTCAATGAGCTGTAATAGCACACAGAGTATTTCCTACTTAGTCAGGACAGAGGATGCCAAGTTTTGAGGTTAAATAATTTCACAAGTGTGACAAATAGCAAGCTTCTCTCTTATTTTTGTTTTCTTACTACTGAACTGACAAAAATGCAAGTATGGAAGCTTTGTAAGCAAGAGAGGCTTGAAGAGATTATGGACCCAGATTAGGGCTGGAATTTTTCATACATCGAAATGCAAGGAGAAAAAGTTTTTCAGAACTTGTTCCACAGAATATGAAGCAATACCTGTACAGGCAAAAGTATTTCTAAATTTTAGGATGTTTCTTTCTTTTACTGTAGTGCAGGGAACAGAGGATGAGGTCAAGAATAACAAGAAAGCAAAGTTGAATGTTTTTCAAAGTTATCAGTTGCTCATGAGACAAAAAAATTAAATTATTCACAAGAACATATAGTATTATAATTAACCATTTTCAACATCGGCACCTTGGAATTTACTATACATTTTCTTTCTTACACAATGACCATTGATTAAATTAGTGCTATCAATTAGAAAACAAATTTGGGGCTTTTTTGGTTGGGTTTGTATGCTTTAGTTTGCTTTTTTTCATATGATTTTAGAAATAAATGAAGAACACAGGCATTATTGCTGTTTTGTTCCATTTAAAACAGAAAGATCTTATGGGTTTCTGAACTTTTCTTTTTGGATACAAACTGTATATAGTTGGACAGGCCAGCTGGAAAGCAGAAGGAAAAGAAAAGAACAGAAAGAAGTTTTAATTGCTCCAAACAAGAGACACTTATTTAAAGATGAATCCCTGTGGGGTGGTTTTGTAAGTATTTCTGGGGAAAAAAAAAATTCATGCTAAAATAGGTCTTCCCTCAGTAAAGAGAATTGTTTCTGAAACTAAAGTGCTTTTTGCAAAACATAGATGATTCACATCACTGAAAGAAGTCCTTTGATTTTTAAAGAGAATATTCATTTCTCTGAGCAAAATATCATTCCCAACTATAAATGCTTTTCTCACAAGAGACAGCAGAAAACTTTTAACCGGAATAGCTGTGTGAATAATGAGCTACCCTTTCTTTCTTCTTATGAAATTAAGGAGTGCTGATTAATAAATTACTGATTTATTGTCAAGACCTGGCATGGCTATAAGGCCTCTCAAGGCTCAGGTGCTTAAAACACCAAACATAAAAAGAGTTCCTTGGTGTCTTGTTACTGCTCTTTAATGAAAAGGGTTAAACTTAACAATATTCCATTTGATTGCTTGCTGCTGATTTCTCAGGGTCATTTGTGACTTAGGTGTAGTTTTTGCTACTATTAAAGAGGGAAGACAGCATTTCTTCCTTTGCTGCATCCAACTCCTCCTTGTGCCTGTGAAATGCAGGGAAGTTCCTTCAGCTCTGCAATAACCAGCAGGGCTGTGCAGAGCACCCCAAGCCTGGAGCTCTCCCCCAGCTCACACATGGCTCTTTATGTTTTATGCCAATGCCTAAGATGTGCCTGCAAAGATCCCATTTACTTTTTAGTTCAAAACCACCCTGAAAGCAGACAGCCTGCTCAGTGTAGTTTTATCAGCCCCAATGCAATCTACACATCTGAGGTTAAACAGTACAATATGTTTCTGGATGAAAATAGGATTGGTGCTTTGTTTACCCACTGTATGATATATGAAGATTGTTTTTTATTTGTTTGTATCCTTATAATTTAGAAAATCCAAGCATATGAACAAAACAAACTCACAAAACCACCCCTCAACAAATAAAACCCCAAAACACAAACTGCCAACTGTTTTTCCCACTAATAGGTGATACAGAAAATATTCTCTGTATGTGGAACCAAGCAGCAGCTCTGGGGAAAAAAAAGTCAGTCCTCCACTGAGTGAATTTTTGTACAGTAAAGAACCACACTAATCCTCTGCTATTACAGAGGCTACTTGTGAGAACATCCCTTCTCCTCCAAAATAAGCAGACTTGAAATAAAGTAGAAAGCTGAATAATTACCACCGCACAGCTGGAGGTACTCCAACATCCTTCTGGCACATCTGCAAGTGTTTGGCTCTGGCAGGTTTTGGAAGTCCACTGCTCAGAAAAGCAGTTTAACCACTAGAGGGGGAGGAAGCATTCCCAAGGGTTCAGCTGTGTCACTGCATGGCCACCATGTGATGCATTACACTTCTGTAGCATGTGCTCAGTAATTTCCATTTCCTCACTTGCTTTTTCTATACCTTCTTGGAATTACACAGTGATTGAATTACAGAGGTGTTTCAGTAACCTGGACCATACAGAAAACCTGTGAGGTTCAACTTCTCTGTGCATGAGGGGTTCCTATTAATGTCAAAGCCTAAAGAATGCAGAAGCTCTAGCCAGGATTTAGAACTCTTTTCTTTTCTCTTTTTTTTTTTTTTGGTGGGATGACACAAATAATACAACTTGATAAGAAACAAAGGCTTTACTTATTGCTGTTGGTACAAGCTTTAAGGCCTTGAAAACAAAAACCAGAACCTGAAAACTGGGTATCTTAGCAGACCTCAGTAGTAAAGAACTCACAAATTTGCTCTGCTTGGAGTTCTGGAGCACTCAAAAATATGTTGACTGCTTTGAAAAGCTTCCCAGGGGAACTTCTGTATCTCTTTCAAAATACAACAGTTACTCCTTTGGTCAATATCACCACAAAATGATATAAAAATTTATCCCACAGTCCTAAATTTGTCTCTGCATTAGTGTTGTTATTATTATTTGTTATTAAAGTCATTGCAATACGGTCAATGCTTTTTACTCAGAGCAGTTTCCTATCTGAACAAACGCTTCTGGTTATAAAGACTGAGTCTTTGGAATCTGCCACAAGAAAACATGAAGCACATGTCATGACTAATTGCAAAATGATGCCAAGTTATAATTCGTGGCTCTTTAAAGCACACACAAACACACAAAGCCCCCACAAATGGAACATCCACTAGGTCAATCACTTATATCACTTCAAAAGAAGAAAATAATTTATTAGTCTAACAGGAGTGAGTCCTACTGTACAGAATAAAATAGGATGGTTTTTCAGCAGATTTTTAGTCAAATTCCTCTTCCAAAATGGTGATTTAAATCCAAGACAGCAGAAAGAAAACTCTAAATGAATGATGCAGCTAATGGAGATACAACCCCTTTTTGTCTTGAAGGATCAATCCACAGGTCACCTCTCAATTTGCCTGCACATCTGGTAGCTGACAAAGGCTTTATTGTTCCAATTAAAGAGAGAAACCTCTTGGTAGAATGACCTTTTTCTGACTGCTCCTACCCACAGTTCTGGTTCTACAGGAGATGAAGAAATAAATACCTGAATGAAGGAATCTTTTTTATTTTGTATGAGGGGCTCTGCTCATCCACAACTGCTGGATTATAAGCAGTAAACTTGCCTCAAAATGTATGGGCATATGTATGGCATAACTTATTTTCTTAGTATAAGAAAGAGCTAAAAGATTTCAACCTATTTGCTACAAAAGAAAGTCAAGGATGGCTTGAATTCATGCTACTTCCAACTCACTACTGAAACATAAGAGGGGATCAAGGAATGAGTTTTCCTACTTGCTAAGTGTTCAACCTCTTCCTGCCCAGTCACTGTAATTTTTTACTAGTTTTTCTTTTGTTTATTTGTTCAGGTTTCTAAGTCTGAGTTATAGCCATAAAGGCTCTTTGTCTGGAGGTAAATCAGGTGCTACACAGAGTAAACTTCCAGGAAAGACACATCTCTGTGGACAACCTAAGCAAAAAGAAATACTGTAACTGGAAATAAAAAAAGATGGGTCTGCAGCAGTCTATTTTAAGAAGCAACAAATTAAGTGAATCATTTAATTAGAATCCATTTTCATTTCTTTGGTTTGTTTTGTTTTTTTTTTTAATGATCTGTTTAAGCATTCCATGCTTTCAGGGACAATGCATGAGCTTTCAAAAAGTATGTATCAATTTAGGGCTTTTGAATTTCAGGCCTAATTAAGATTAACTTCTGCAAGATAGAGTTCTTTAACAAGCTACAGAACAAGTTATCCTATCTGTTAATACAATATAAAGTTTTATAAGACAAAATGAATCAGAAAGAGGAAATAAGAAAAGAAAATAACCATTGATAAGAGGGTAAGTGGAAATTTTAGCCTCTGAGAAATTAAGAAGTTAACCCTTCAAGAATTATCTGCTGCTGTGAAAGTACAGAACACACCTATATTGCATGAACAGGATTTGAAAGTAAGAATTATACTACAGGCTCTTTATCAGTGTGAAATATGCAAATTGAAGTCGTTATTAATCAATTTTATTCATAGACAGAACGTGATGTAGATGGAGCTAAGCCCAAAGCAAGGCAACTCCACTCTGCTGCTGTGCAGAGGGTGAGCCCCTGCATTGCTTTCAGCATCCTTGATTAGAAACACCAATTTGATGGCCAAGGAATTAAGTTACTGAGCCCCACAGCTCTCAAGCCAAGGAAGAAGCAGGCTCACAGTGATATAGTTCTGGAGAACTGCAGCACAGCTTCAGGAAACTTGCTTTTTCATTGGAGCAGTATGTTATTCCTTTCCACAAGCTCCCCAAGGTAATAAAACACACATTCTATTCCAGAAGCACAGAGCAGAGAAGCAGGGCCATTTCCCCCCAACTGGCTTTTCTTACAAAGCATGTTTTGAACAATGTGCTCACATTGCTGGCTGGATGTCAAGAACCACATACTTCACACACAACCACACTATAAGGTAATTTCTTTAGCTCCTTGCTGGATCTTTCATATGATGTCAGTAAAAATACTAAAAACTTCAGTAGACATTACATTTATGAAGCAAAGTCTTTCTGGTTCTTGCTTGTCACCGTTAATGAGAGCAAACTCCTCTAATCACTGTTGTAGCAGCTTTGTTGGCCGAAAGCCTACTTCTCTCTGACCTTAAAATTGTGTATGTTTTAATTGTTCGGCATTTCATTATAGATAACGAGCCCCAGTGACCCTCAAAGAGTGATTAGACAAGCACCATTGCTTGCCATGATCTGAGGAAAGGGCAGACACTGACAAACCCTGCAGAAATAGTGCTAAAGCTCACCAAGACAGAGCGTGAATCTATGGTAGTTTATGGCTCCTGATGCACCAAAGCCATGAGGAGCTCCACAACAGAAATACCATTTTTCAAGCCTTACTCATGCCAAGGCATTAAAGCAGGAGCAGAACAGAAGACTTCCTGCCCAAGGCTCTGACATTGCTGTTCCTCAGTCTTGGACTGCAGTCCAAGGTTTATAACCTAGGTCTGATCCTGCCCAGGCTCCTCACTGGGACCCTTCCCACTCCACCCACAGCAACATCTGCTCTTAACTAGGCACCAGAGAGTTTGAGCAAAAGGAGTACTTCTGGTTTGGATTGCACAAGTGTCATAGACTCTTTCAAGTGAATAACATCTTTTTAAACTGTTCTTGGAGAGATCACTTAACTTCTCATTGTTGCTGCATCCATCTATCAAAAATAAACAAAACCACAACAAGCAAGAACTGCCAATCCCTCTTAGATTTTTCATGTTTTTATGTTTCCTCCTTTCTGCATTGTCTCTTCAGTATCTTCCCAATTCAAAAGATCATGTAGCAATATTTACAGCAGAATTTTTTTGTCCAAAGGCAAATACAAAGCACAACACAAGAACAGTATCTGTACAATTGTAAAGATATCTGCAGAAACAAATGGTATCTCTGTTACAGGAAGCTGCAGGAACAGCTATTATAACTAAATATCATTTACTACAAAACAAAGATCTGCCAGTGATGTTTCCTCATATCATCTGACAACAGTCTTGTTCACTGTCATAAAAGGGACAATTCCTTCTATAGTCTTGACAATTTCCCTTTCTATTGCCTGTAGTGCTTGACTAGGAAGAGCAAACACTTCTGTCCTCTTCTTTGCAACCATTAGAGACAGAGAATTAAAAAAAAAACCATCACACAAAAAAACCCACAAAACCTAACAAAAGCCCTTTGTTTAAGCTATATGTGAGTTTAAGGTTCTGCATAAAATATTAAAAGAAATTCAGTGGGCACTGGCATAATGGGATACTTTGCCTTCAGATATCTTATGCATTTGTGACTTCTGAGGTATTTTCTCTGGTCAAACCAGGCAGCTTGAGTAAGAACTCCGGTTGTAGCTCATATCCTCTCTCTTTCAAAAGGCCAGTAATTTTGCCACTCTTGCCCAATTCAAAAACATTAATCATTCCATATAAAGAGACACTGGATCAAAAAATTTACCAGGCAGTTATAAATCTTAGTCATGTTTAAGTAAGTTTAAGGGTGAAGGCAGATTTTGTGGTTTTAATCAGTAAAAACACTTCCTAAAGCATGGAAAACCCACCTGTGAATCCAGAGAAAATTTCACATTATTAAAACCTTCAATTTTTCTCCCAGTCCTTTGTTACAGTAAGAGGCAAAACCGGTACTGTTTGTAAAAACTGCATCTCATGACGCTTCCTGTCATGCTCTCTGATGATGCAGTTTCATACTAAATATTCCTTCAATAGAACAAATTTAATGTTATACCATATCTCATATATATTATGAGATGCTACTACATTTTTGAACCAAGGTTGAAGATGAAAAATGTCTGTAAGAGCAGCTATGCAATTGCCACAAACAACCTCATTTTCGATTAATGCAGAATCCATTTGTGAATCCTGTCTTGGACCTAAATAGATTTCCTTTAAATACCTATAGGTGGTGCTGAAATACAACTGTTCCTTAAAAAAGCAACAATCGAAGTAACTGTAGCACAGCTACCCACTAAAATGGGTTTTACTCCTGGCTGTGCAGATTTACCCCAGGGAAACAGCTGAATCACAATCTGAGTGCATTATTGGTGTTTTCCTCAGGTACTTATTAGAACAGATTTCCCTCACGTGGCCATGATGCCTTATAGCCAAGACTAGTTGCAAAAAATGAGCCTTTTTTAATTGATGGAAACACCCAATAAAAACAACAGGGCCTGCAAACACATAGCTGTCCTGACCATGGCATAACTAGAAAGGAAAAGAAACAAACATGTTTGGCCAAGAGTTTCCCTTTCAGGTTTCTCAGTTCACCCTGATAATCACAAATGTTGCCATTCAGTATAAATAATGACAATGAAGCTGCTAATAGTTGTCTGGGCATCAGCCCAGTTTGCTGAAATGAAGCAGAGCTAACTGGATTCTCAACAAACATATAAAGGAAAAGAACAAAATTTTTGCCAGGCATAATTAACATGTGGTAACATGATAATCAGCACCAGATGATCCATACTTTCTGGTTTAAAAAAAAATACCTTGTAATTCCACACTGGTGCGTATTTATAGAGAAACTGAAGTGCTAATGATTACAAACATAGTTTATGGTAAAAGTCAGAGCTTGAGCCATTTTCTGTAATGCTAAAATTCAACAATTTCCAAATTCTATTCAGCCTTGTAAAAGATGAAACAAGTTACAGTAATAAAATAAATTTAATATTTCTATATTTTTAAAAATATAAATAGTGCATGGTGAAAAAATGTGGCACCAAAAATTTGTATAAATACTTAATGCTCACAAAGTTTTTGAACAAATGCTCATGCACATCACATAAAAACTGAATAACATAAAACATGAAAGTTAAGAGAATACTTGGTCCCTGAACATTGTGGTTAATGTTTAAAGTTGTACTTAATTATATCTCTATTAAGTAGTTTGGTTACACAGGGAGTATTTAAGCTAACATGAACGAGTTATTAGATTAGATAAGGGAGCATTATTTGGCAACATTTTGATTAATCCAAGTTGTTAGGGAAAGGACTTCAAAACTTACAAGTGTAGTGCTACAGAATGCTATGACACAGATCAACCTTTCCATAGGCAGACAGCAACGCACCTAAATGCAGGTATTTGTAATGATGTATTTGTATTGGGATTGTAGCTCAATATTGTCTCTAGAATCAGAAAATCTAAGACAAAATTATAAAAAAATAAGTAAATTCAAAACCCTACTGACTCAGGGTTGCAGCTGAACTTTACAGGTTCATTTTACAATAGGCATGTTTCAAGGTTACTCCACTTGAAGGTTTAGTAATCACAATGACCTGGTGGTCATACCTACCCACACAGGGTGAAAGATCCTCTTGCAGGGAAGTGGCCACTGGGTGATCTTTCTCTTCCAACCCAAACCATCCCATGCCAGGCTGGAAACCTGGCTCAAAAATGTGTTTTATCAGTTTAGCAATAAGCCAATTCTGAGCTGGCAGCTACATTCCAAGTCCACCCTAAAAAGTGAAATTAAAAATCAAAACTCCTCATTTTCCCTATTCTGTGTACACAGTTTCTGACAGGAGACTACATTTTCTACCTCCAGATACATTTAGGGTGGAAAAAGAAAACATCTGGCACATATGTAGCCATTAATCTGAGAAGCTGAGGGAGAACAAGACAGTAACTGCAACCAGATTTGAGCCATCAGCACTGAAGTTGAAACTTTATCTAAACTCTTGTTGTTTTTCATGTTATAAAAGATACAGTGATCTCATTTGTGAAATTCTCACTGCCAACAGCTCAGACAGGATATTCCATTGACTATTTGCTTTTTTCAATGTCCTCTGAACCTGCTTGCAAGTGACAGCAATGTGGGACTCTCACTTCCCTTGCCTGACTTTCTGCGCCTGGTTTCTCTTCCCTTAGGGAGCTAGCTGCCTTTTCCTTCTCCTAACAATGCAATACATATTTTCTTGAGGGGATGCTGCATTTCACAGCTCAAATGCTCATCAGTCTAAAAACTCCTGCCTTCCAAAGGTGGGCATCTTCCTGCATCTCCTCCCACACCCTGCTTTTCCTGTTTTCCTGATTGTTTTCAGCAATCACACGCACCCTATGTCCTTCTCACTCAGCAAAGATAATCCACAACCTTGCTCTAACAAAAGAGAGAGGATCACTTAGTAAGGCTCCAGCAGCATAGCTATCAGTTTCCTTATTTCACAGCACATCTAAATTCTCCATTTACCTTTAGCTAATTCTCAAATTTGCAAGCCCACAACTGCCACTATAAAAACCTTAAAAAAAAACCCCACCAGTGTTTTAAATACAGTTGCAGGTGAAAACGAGCAGGAAACTTGCCTTAGTCACCTTCTTGTTCGCTCTTGTAGAGTAACTACCCCAGTGCTTTTCGGAGGTTTTTTCTCCCTTATTGCTTTCAGAAATATCATGGAACTCTTCACTACCTTTTCTGCACACCCCCACACTGCAGAGTCACTACATGATTATGATCAGCAATAAAAACCTAAATCCTACTCCTCCCATCAGCCCTCCTGCTACCCTGCCTACGCCTAGGCTGTTTATAGAAATCAGCTGGTACAAAAGCTCTCTAAACATGAAACAACCACCATGCATTTATTAAAAAAACCCCATATTAACTAAGAAATATAAACATTGTGCCATTTTTTCCCAAGTTCACAATGTGAGGCATGGGAGTTGAACTCTCTTTACTCTGGCAGGGGAACACCAAACTGACTGCAAGAAAAACAGGCCACATTTCTAGGAGAGGCTGCTTGACAATGAATGCTCTTAAACCATTCTGCTAAGTCATTACAGAACAAAATAGGTGCTGTCACTACAAAACGATTTTATCAAATTTTAAAATGGAATTTATTAAGTTACAACCTGGACAGATTTCACTCCTATCCATTGGGTTAATCTCAGACTGAAGTTTGAACACGCATTCAAACCAACTTACTTGGCACAATCCTGCCTGTTAATGGCAAGGCAGCAAAGCATAGAAGTAGAAGAAAGGCTAAAAGTGAAATAGTCATATTAATTATCATAGCATTATCTTAAAATACACATAAAATTCTGCTCTCCAACTGTAACATACCTATTTTTCCTGAATAATGTAACTGCTGGTGAACAAATAACTCTTTCCAATGCTCATGTGCCCTTTCTCTGAAAAGCCTAGAAAAGGTTATTGTCACAAAAAGAAGGCCAAATCTAAGCAAGACAAAAAATGTAGCCAGATAAAAGCTACTGAAAAGCCATATTTTTTCTTTCTACTCTATAAATCCATGTTTTAGTCAGCCTGGCCAACTTTGGTGCCTAACTCTGCAAAGCACTAGCACCCTAACCAGATAAGATTCCATCAAAGGAGAACAAAAGAAAAGATCAGTCCATACACTCAGGCCTTGGGGTTGTGTAGTGATAAAGTCAATGCTTATCAATTTTTGCATAATTTTATAGTGAGGGAAAAAATAGGTAAAGACAAATGAGCAACCACTATGCAACTTTGTCCAGCACAATTCATGAGAACTCCGCTAAAATAATGTCATTATCTAATCATTTGATCATCAGTAACCACAAAGAACAAGAGAAAGTTTAAGTAGCAGTGACTTTCACAGGCCAGACTGGAGGGAATGGGATTTTCATGGACTGCCTCAGAATCTGCATAGGAAAGAAAATCCTGAGCCTTAAACACATGGTCTCATCTATGAATGATTTTACTCCAACTCTTGGAAAATAACAAATGCTTTGCTCTATTCTAATGATTAACTGCATGCAATGCACAGTTCTGCTAAACACACTCAGTATTCAATCTAGTCTCTCAGGACTAGGTAGAGAATAAAACCACCCTTATGTTGCATCTGATGCTATAGCTGAAATTTTCATTCATTCTATCATTTCCCATTAACCCAGGCTGAGGTCAGACTGTTGCAGCACTGTGCTTTTGAACACAAAAGTTACTTTATTTACTAGAAACGCTCCCCAAAGCCTATTTAAAGCTGCTAAACTGTTCAAATGTTCATGTGGGCTATTGCTCCTTTTTCTTTTATTAGATTAACACCTAGACAAAAAGGTGTTCTCATACTCAAAACAGAAGCATTTTTTTCTTACCTTCAAGTAGTTTATTTAGCAGTTTAGCTATATGACAAACAGATGCTGCTACCCTAATTTACTCATAACACATTGTGATGGTATCTAGAGAAGCACAGAGCAGACTTGTGTGGCTTCTACCATCCCTTATCTCTGCTGCAATTCATACTGTTCTGCTTTGCAATACCCAAGGAGCACTTGGGGATGCTGGCAGCTACTAATGAAAACATCTCTTCCCTCCTCCTCCTGCCTCAGAGAAGCCAACAGCTTTCATGAGATACAAAGCAGAACAAAACCATTGTTTCTGTAATCACTTCATTAATAACTCATTCCCAAGCACACACAGTTCTGCTTCCTCTCCTATCAGGATGCAGCAGACGCTACAACTCCAAATTACTCGAGAATTTGATTAGTTACTACCCTCATCAGCTGAGCCGCTGAGCACAGTTAGCAAAGTCTGCCAGGGTGAAAAAGGGCAGTGTGAGTAAGTTGCAGCCAGTATTTGCAGTATTTCACAAAGCCTTATTTCCACGCACACCTGACCTGAAAACGGGCACGACTCATCCCGTTCCTGCGGCTTCCATGGGCTTTTCCAATCGGGTGTGGCTGTTCCAGCAGCTCCTCCACCGGCACGTGATGAGCGATAAGCAACACTGGGGAAAGACAACAAATAAAGACGTGTGAGTAAATCATTAATTTTCCCACATCCTTGGTAAAAAGTTGACGGCGATATTGGTGAATCACTCTTTGGCCCTGCTCCTTCCCACAGGACTGCGCCCTGCAAGGGAGACTGCTGGACAGCGAGCCGCCCTCGTTCTTAACTTAAACTAAGAAAAAAAAAACCCAACAAACGAAGAAAACACCCAAACGCACACAAAGAGCACAATCCGAACCTTTTCACCGGGAGCTGAGCGCAGCAGCGCCCTCAGAACCCCGTCTGGAGCCGGCTGCGGGAGTGATGGGGAGCGCCCCGGCCCCTCTGCCTCACGAACCCCGCGCGCAGCTCACCTGCGATTAATTAGCGCAATTAGCCCCGCTGCGGCCCCTGGCCCGGCACTGCCTTCCTCAGGGAAAAAGGATGGGACAGAGCCCGTCCTTGTGGGAGCCAGGACTCCATAGCCCCCAGGCACTGCCTCGCCTGGAGGGTGTGATGGTCCCCAAATCGCAGGAAATATGGAAAAAAAGGAAAAAAAAATCCAGAAACTTCTTTCTCAAGGAATTAAGGGTCACTGCTCCGTCTGGAGCCGGCTGCGGGAGTGATGGGGAGCGCCCCGGCCCCTCTGCCTCACGAACCCCGCGCGCAGCTCACCTGCAGTTAATTAGCGCAATTAGCCCCGCTGCGGCCGGCCCGGCACAGCACTGCCTTCCTCAGGGAAGAAGGATGGGACAGAGCCCGTTCTTGAGGGAGCCAGGACTCCATAGCCCCCATCCCCAAGCACTGCCTCACGTCGAGGGTGTGATGGTCCCCAGATCGCAGGAAATATGGAAAAAAAGGGAAAAAAAAATCCAGAAACTTCTTTCTCAAGGAATTAAGGGTCACTGTTCAAAGAAACAAGGTTTCAAATATCAGCATAAAACTGTTTTGAAATACGTGGTGAAGAGGGTTTACACAGAATAAGAGAGCAGACTACAATTGCAGTCACCCTGCTCTGGATGTGGCTCGGTGTGACTTATCCTGGTGTGACTGCTTTCACCTGAGTGCCTGAGCCCTAACGAGCTCACCTGCCAAGACATCAGCACCCCAATCAGCACAAGCTGCTCCTCCAAACACATCTCAGGTGACAGCACTTAGCTGCAGCCCTGCACTGCCTGATAAACACGGGTGCTAATGATCCAAGTGCCCTGATGATTGGATTTCATTCATTTCTTGGGGCTCTAATAACACCTCATTAGTTTGTAGCTGCAGTCAGTTTGGCTGCACTATGTAGGTGGAACTCTCACAACGTGCTCTGGTTGTTTGTAGTGTTCAAGCACATTCTGATGCAGGCCAGCTCTGATTAGAAGCAGATTGGTGGAGGATTATTCCAGAGGTAGTTAAATACCAGTCAGTAGAATTAATTTCATCCAGTTCTTGAACTACAAGTTTAAAATCCCTTTAGCATTTATTGCTTCCTCCATTTTTACCAGTGCCTAGGCTTGAATATTTCTCCCGCCTATGCAGGATGATCCCCAAAATATTGGAGTTGACATGAAGAAGACAATTGCCTTGTTCGCTCCCTTCTTTGTTTTTACTCTACATCCTCTTGCCGACACCCTTCAAAAAAAAAAAAACTACACAAGTTCCTTGGTCCTGGACAAAGGCTTGATTTCCATATTCACAAACAGAAATCTTTTCAGATTGTTGTGAAGATTTTTGTTTACCTCCAGAAGCAGAGTTTGGCTAAGGCACTGAGCTACGTCAGTGAGAAGAGCTGAAGGGTGTGGGTTTCCTCAGCAGAGTCCAGAAGAGTTTGCAGTGAGCAGAATGGTCTGAGCAGGAGGAGTTGAGCTGGTACTACAGTGTTTGGGCAGGAAGCAGTGAGTTATTCACAAGAGCATTTGGGGGACAGCTGGTACAAATAGACATAAAGAGTGTGACAGCTGATTCACTGGGCAAAAAGGGCTGAAAAATCAGGTGAGAAATCCAGCAAATCCTTTGGGTGAAGGAGTAGCATGAAAAAGAGAAGCCTTGAAGGAAGAGCAGTTTGTGGAGAAGCAAAAACCTGAGGAAAATCTTCACTGAAAAGTTGAAAACAGATGAAGGTTAGTGTGTGAGGGGCTGGTAAGTGTATGAAGCAGAAGAGAGGAGAAGATCCCAGTAGGAAATGCCAAAGCAGCTTTCTTGACCATTGCTGACAGTCGCTCTGGGTGCTAAGTAAAATTCACCAAAGCTAAGTCAAGGGCTCTACCTCATGGTTTGAGACAGGTTAGAAAAAAATAGCACTGCATCAAGGAAAGAAAACAATCTTCACAGACTTTACAAGCCCACCTGGGAACAAGAGTTTTGAATTACACTCATAAAGCAGTAATTCCTAAATAATTGAGAAAGCAAGTCTTAAGCTCCCAACTTAAACCTTTTTATTATTTTGTATCCTTACAGCACAAGAACAAACATGGGACCGGGACTAAGAGAAAATGTTCAAGAAAACAGAGCAAAAAAGTAGAAAGGAGGTCGATACTCAGGACCTGAGGAGCCCTTTGAAGGACAGAGCAGTGTGGACATCTTTGTCAGACAGGGTGAGAGATGGCTCCTTTTTGTGCCTTGGTTTTGGCTGCTTTAATGAGCAGCACAGAAGGAAGACTCTGGAAGGATGTAAGAAATTCATTAGTATTTTTCTTTCTGGTACCACCACTTCTCCAGTCCTAGAAAATTTGCTCAGAATTATGGACTCTGACTCTGCCTTGTTCCTGGTCAGAAGATGAAGTCCTGCCCTGGGGGCTCTGCAGCTGCTCCCAAGGGTGTATAAGCAATAAGAAAAATATCTTGCTGGTAATAATCATATGTTAAAAAAACAACAAAAAAAATTCAAGCGAGTGTTTCTGGCAGTAATGCACCTGTATAATGGATTTCTGATTTATTTACCATACCTGCTATTCACTTTCAGCTCTAGCAGGAATCAATAATCCTTCACACACAGACTCCATACAAATTCTCCTCACAGGGACGACATTCATAACTAGTATTTGTTTACAGTCATATTATAGAGATGTGAGTAAAACATATTATGGCACTCTGCATAAAGCCTGTAGGCCACATAAAACAAGTATAACTCTCAGTCGTGTCACTTCCCATAACTCAGGCTCTGAAAAGCATGACAAGATTCATCAATTCTTGTTAGTCCCAGTGTAAAATAATGTATGAACATATGAATAAAAAAAAAAAACAAAATAAAAACCCAGGTTGGTTTTGTACATGCAAAGTACACACAGTCCTAAGAGCTTAATTAATTTATTTTCTTTATAAAATCTTACTCAATGTGGGCTCACTCTGTTTCCCTGATGGAAACCAGTGGCATAATGTTATTATTTTCAGTCTGGAAAGCAGTTTACTGAAAATTATGCTACCAACCTGGGTTTACACCCAGTGTAATCCTCCTGTTTAATTTGAGGGTATTTTTCCTGTCTTTTTAAACATCTACAAAGAAACGCAGGGAAGACTATTAATGATATCTGCAGTAGCAAGGGAGTTGCCAACACTTTCCTTTCCTCAAATCCAATTGCAAGTTTGAGTCCATAGTCTTAACATTCTGCTTCTTAAAAACTGGTGGGTATCTTGAGAGATATCCAAGGAATCCCTAAATGGTATTACAAACAGGAAAGATTATCAGCCTCCAGCATTTTGAGCTGGAGCATAACAGTCATTTTGTTTCCATTAGATAGAAGACATATCACAGAACCAAATTGTTTAAAAGCCACTAAACTCAATCAGCCCACATATTATTCCAAATCTGAAAACAATCTCTGTAGTTTCATGCTAATGAAATGTGCCTTAATGCTGGTATCTTTGTGGAAACACGACTGTGGAAATAAAGGTAAAAGAATGCTGCAACAGGACCCAGACTGCTACTAAAATGTAAGGGTTGTTTACTAGTAAAACACTAATAATACCACATGGAAAAGACTGAAGAAAAACCACATTTTTAATTTATTTATCCTCTTCTATATGCACAGAGCTCACCATCAGAACAGTTTGATCAGAGTATAATGGAAATAAATGTATTGTATTAATTCACCAAGCATTTCCTAATTATGTGACACTGTCACTAAGCTGGCTGCTTTTGCTGGTTTTAATTTCACACAAAGAATAATAAATACAAATGGTCTCTTTATATTCCTTCTCAGCATTGTTTGGATATTACTGCTTTTACTTTAAGAATGTCATCTGTTTGAAGAGAATGCTTGTGCCATTCCTATATTTTACTGGGAGAAAGATGAGTTAATGGTATTATAAAATTACTTGACATGTGCTGTAAAAACAAGATCATCTAATTTTGTGATAAATACAGTCTACAAGAGGGAAGAGATAGAACAATCTATTTTCATATCTTGCTTTGAAACAGCAATGAAAACAATACTCAAAGATGCTAGATTTGCAGTTTTAAGGAATAGAACTCCTCTGTCTGTGAAGATGATGGAGGGGGAGATCCACCCTGTTTTCACACTACTCCTCATTTTTGTCCAATTGATTTCATAGGAACTATTGATAACCTTTTAATTGTTATTGCTCTCCTGGATAATAAGCTTATCTATATGAAGGATGAAATTACAACTGTTACAGAATTATTCACTAAGTCATCTCCCCAGAAATTATTTTTTTGATAGCATGAGTTCTTGAGATACACAATTGCTTCATTACCCTTCCATTTTCCTTGACTTTATTAGGTGAAGCTCAGATTGAAGGAGGTCACTTCCTAAGGGCTCATCCCACCAGCTGACCAGTTCTCTGTCTTTATTGGCTTTTTCTGAAACATCCTCCAGGGGAGGCCCTGTAACTGCTGATTTTGAGGGGCTTCTTGGTTCCATACAAAACCTCTTGAGATAATGTGGAAATAGGAGAAGCTGATAGTGACAGAGCTTAGGAAAATTTGCATTAAAAGTTTGTTGTGCATTGGTAAGCTCATGAAAAAAATATCTTCAGTAGAGTTTTAATCAAAGATTGAATGACAATCTATTAGGGTACATATATTGAATAACTTCTTTAATACCATAATGCTGGTAAAACTTGAAATGCTTAAGTAACTTTGTGACAGTCACAGAGAAATGCAGTATAATGAGTACAAATTGATGTGGCTTTGAGTTTATTTCGTGGGAAAAAACACTGTGTGAAAATTTCATTTTCTAAAGTGATTATCAGTTACAAAATAACTATTTAAAGTGAATAATTTGATGTTAGCTCAAATTTGTACAAATTTTTTTATCTGGTGTAACCTGAATTCTGCCTAGGCTGAAGTAAACCTGTATTTCTGCTGCTTGAAAACAGCAATAGCCATCTCACTGTCCACAATTAGAGATAAGAATGATCTTTTAAGGCCTCCTCCAATGACCATAATTAATGATAAATGGAAAGTTCCTCTTTTGTTGTAATGGAAAACTGTTTGCTTCAAAACAAAAGCCAAGAAAATGAATTATTATATTCTGTTTCAAGATGCTAGATAATGCAGTGAGAAAATCATTATTGTGGAACTCAGGATGACATCACAGACTTTTTAACTGAGATCATAACTATTTTGTGTAGGTTAAGACAGACACTTTCTGCATTTTGGGTTCTTTTTGACACAATGAAGATAATTTAAACTTCCTAATTTTTTACTATATTATTTGGATGACTAAATTAAATACTCTATTAAGACATATTATAGTAATAACATAAAGACTGTTATATCTGCATTTAATTTACAGAGGATATGGTGAATTCAGATACTGTGGCTACACTAAGAGAGAGACTTTTCCTAATCTTCCATGAAATCATGTTGTAAATTCTCAAGGGCACTTCCTGCTCCTAGCCCAATGAGTAGCTTAAATACTCTTTGCTCAACTGCTCCTAACTTTGAAAATTCCAATTGATTGTGTATTGTTTGAAATACTTTTAATAAACACAAACCACTTCATTGTGTATTAAATTCAGTCCAGTTTATATATGACTAGAAGTGAGCACAGGGACATGGAACAAAAAGAGTGCGGAGTAAGAAGACTGAGTTAGTGATAAGAAGCATTACCTGAGAGTCAGGCTACATAAGAAAGGAAATAAATCTATGCATCAAATTTGTCTATTTATTAGAGCATGCGTCTGTGTTCTGTAACAGAACTAAAACTGGTGGTAGGGGAAGAGAAGTAAAGCATGCTATTAGACAAAGTTTAGTGGAAATAAGCTGCAGAAACAGATTAGGTCATAAAATGTCTCCAGTTCTACTAAGGCTAATTTTAGGGTTTTCAGAAGCTTCTTCACTGTTTAAAGTTCATCTTAATATTTTCTCACTGCTAGCCTCTTCCCAGAGCAAATATTTTTATGGGCTTCTTGACAGTACCAGCAATTGTTGATCCTGGCACAGAGACAAAAGAACAGTAGATACTTTAGTGGTTTCCATTGCCATAACCACCTGCTCCCTGTCTTTGTTGGCAATGACTAATTAAAAATAAAAAAAAGGAAAACACTGACTCAAACTAGAGAGTTTCAGTTTTTAAAGTAATTTGCCTTCAATACAACAGTAATGGAACATCTCCCTGTGTGGAGATCAATGCTCTAACAGAAAGAAAAGAAAAAAGAACAAGAAAAAGATCAATAATTTGTAGTTCTTGCTGCCACTGTGTTGCCCCAGCTTGTGCTATGTACAAACAGGTCAAGCACTGCTTGTTTTTACTTGTTGTATTAAAGCACAGCAAGTTCTCTTCAATAGAGCTTGCCATTTCTGGGACTCCTTCTCCACTTACAATTGAACTGTTTTGACAATAAGACAAAGAATATAACCAAATATGGGCAGGAAACAAACACAGTAGAATTGTGTCTTACACGAGGAAGCCCCAGTACAAAAATTGTATTTATTGCATTTATAAGGACTATGTAGTTACTTGTTTCTTAATTTGCTATCCATAATGAATAGAAGAAAACAACTACAGAATTTCTCTTCTTATGGGATAGTTAGCCAAAGCAGATTCAGCTCTCATGAACAGATTAAAAAGTAAAGTGATCCTCTGCTTTTTAAAGAGAAGAAATAGCCAGTCAGAATAAAAATTATAGACTTTTTTTAGATCCATGTGAAGAAAAAACTAGAATTTACCTAATACTTTTTCCACTCAGAGTCTATTTCAACAAGACATGACTGATACTATCAGATGAGAATACAATAACAAACAACCTTTTTCACTTTTAAAAGAGTTTCTTTCCAGGCATCCACATTTTTGCAAAACGCAATCCAAAATGAACTCTTCTAAAGTATCTATAAGCATTTAATGAGCATCTATAGGACAACCATTTTAGTATCTTGATGAGAAACACATAGTTAAAAACTATGATCATGCACCAACAGCTTCTCCCTCAAGCCACTCAGTCTTTTACCTTTATTATGTTGAAACTGTCTGGAAAAATAATTCATGTATAGACCACCATGTGCCCTGTGACTGCTTATATCCAACACAAGATGATTCCCCAGACAGGCAAATGCCAGGCTTTTTTTGGCAACAGACCTAAAAGCCTCAGCTCTCTGCTTCACCTGTGGCTCCAGTCTCTCCACGTCACCTAAGATTTAATATTCTTCATTGTTATGCAAAACCTTAATCAAGCATGAATGTGATCAAAGCATCCTTGCTGGTTTTGGAGTGAATGCAGGGGATGGTTATGTGATGATTAGTATGATTTATCTTTGAGAAACTATTTCAGATTAGGAAAGGAAAAGGCAGGTGCTACTGAGGCAGTCAATTGGAAGTCACAAAGAAAACAAAATGTAACAGGGTTTGGGTTTGTTCATGCTTTAATCTTTTATGGCTCAATTACTAAACCTGTACTCCCAAGGAGCTCTCATTACCTGAGAGCAATAAATTTCTCTAAGCAGAGGTAAGACACACTGTAACAAATCTAAAGACCTTTTGTCACAGACATATGCTGAGCCTCCAGCACTACTTTCCACATGAGTTTTCCTTGCTTTGTTTCAGCATTTTCCTGAAACTGGTTTATTCATCTCTTGAGAGCTGAAGACTTGAAAACATTTAAATAATGGTAGTTCTGATAATGCCTTGTTGCAGTTTAAGCCCAAACACAAGATACCACTGAAAGAAACTATACAGAATATCATAGAAATACAAAATGTTCTTACTGCTATCATTGTACTGTTTGTTTCCTCACTAAAATATGCAAAGCTTAGCAGTACAGAAAGAGTTACGTAGGAGCAAAGTAGCTAACCAGTAGATACCAAGGAATTTTACTCTTTAGCATCCTAGTTACTAAAGAAAAAGATTATTTTTTTTTGCTAAGGAAACCATTGCTTAGCATTTAGATTATAAAAAGATTTAAGCAATAGGGGAGTCATTTCAATTCAAAGACCTTATACATTATATACTTCTCCCCTCCCATTCCTTTGTCAACCAGCACCAGCAGCTCAAGGAACTTGTATTTTCATTTCTTTCAATATCTCTATTTGTGAAGAATGGCATTTATTTCAGAAACTACTTACAGATAAAGCTGAGGCAGCTCAACCAAAATAATGCAGGATATGAACGCAGGCACAGGTTTGACAGCAACAAATAACTCAGGTCTGAGTTCCCCTAAAAATAAAAATTGAAATACAGTTCTGTTTAATGAATGTCTCATTAGTGATTGTGAGATCTGTACTTCCCATTTTGCCACTAATTTATTGAATTATTGTAGCTGAATTGTTTTCAGTTTTACTGCTGTTGTTTACCCATCTTTTTCTCCCCTTTCTCATTCTCATTTATTTAAGACTGCAAAGGCTCTTAATGTGGTGTAGCCTGAGTTCTCAAAACTATAAAGCTTCCAGTTACATTTCAGTACTGTAATAATTTTTTAGAGGAAAAAAATATAATTTAAATGGATTTCAATTTTCTCCCTCATTTGTCTCAGTGATCTTTTTGGCTCCTGGCTGATTTGTTCTTGGGCCAAAATATTTGGTTTGTATCTGTGACGTGAACTGAATTTGCTTACTAATAAAATTAATTTAAAGAAACACTTTAAAAAACAAATCAGTTCACTGACACAGCATAAAATACTACATTCCATTCTCAGCAACTCTTTTGTCTTTCTAGATACATTCTCTACTTGTATTAGAATATTGTAATTCTCATTTTCTATCTCAAACTTTTAAATACACTTCTCAAGAAGTGCTAAATTTTGTTAGTTTCACCATGAGTTTCATCTGAGATGCAGATAAGGTATAAAAAAAGTGATCAAGGTATCAGAAAAGTTGCCACCATTATATTTCCTAATAAGTTATTTATAAGACAAATAAGACAGACATTCTTATTTTTCAGGGATTCTGACCAGAAAATTCCCCCGGGTGCTGGGAGGTAATAGAAGCTTTTGTCACTCATAAGATCATATAAGGTCTATATGATTATATGATTTTTATCATGCTTGGGTCATTTTTTCTCTTCTCTTCACCCCCTCCCCCCCCCCCCCCCCCATTAATTTAATATTTATTGTCCTAATGGACATTCTTGGCATAATTCAAATGTCTGTTAGAAGGTGGTTTTTTTCATTTCTCAGTTTCAGTGTTTCCATGATAACCCTCATTTAGGACTGGAAGAAGAAAATCTGTGGCAACCAGAGCCAGTGGAACTAAACTTCGTGCTCACAAGTAAAAGTAGAATATTAAATTCAAATTACTTTACCTTGGACAACATACAGGGCAAAGCATTCTGGTTTTCATTACATTGCTCCTTTAAAGCTGCTTTTTTGTAAACTCATGTCATGCAGCACCTGTGTACAATACACATTTGGCCTTATAAAATATTAATCACAGAACTCAGCTTTTGCACAGTGATACTGATGAATGCAAACTAAGGTCAGATGTGACCATACATCAGCTGTGTAAAATTCTGTTAACTGATTTACCTGAATAAAAAAGCTGAGAATCTGAAGACCAAATGGTTCAGTTTTAATAGAAGAACACAAAAAAATAGTAATGTCTCAAGATACTATTTCCTGTACTTGGCACACATAAATCATGGAAGGACAGAATTATATCTGTTCTGTGTATCAGAACATGATTCACTGCTAAACTTCCTGACAACTACTGCTAATCCATCTTATTGCAAAAAAAATAACTCCCTGTCATTTAAAAACTTTTTTAGATTTCACCTGCACCCTAATGGAGATCTAAAAAGTTAATTGCTTTAGTAGTTGCAACCTTGATCAATAGGAAAAAAATTAAATCTATCATTTACCAATGTTTTTCTTTATTATACACCAAATTAAGTCATCTTGTTCTGGATGTTCTGGAACATGTCAGTCTTTTATTGCAAAGAAAGAACTAATGAAGTAGGTTTGCTTGGGGCTTTCAGATAGCAATTATACTGAAGTATTTAATGTATCACAGCAATTATTTTCAGTTCTTCCAAGTTAGCTATCATTTTTTTCTGTGAAATACTGCATTACAACATGAAAGAGGGGAGAATCTGAAATTAGAATAATGCTCTTTATTATCTTCCATCATAAGAGAAGAGTATCATCTGTCGTAATTTAAAAAAAAGACAAAAAGTTGGGGCTTTTTCCAGAGATCTCTGGACATCACTGACAGAGGTCTAAAACAACAATTTTGAGGCAGTAGTGTGAGAGAGAACAAATGAAACATTTAAGATGATCATTGGGAATGTTTTACTAATGCTGAGATCTGCTAAATTCTAGAGAGTCTCCCTGCAGAAAAGGCTGCAGCCCATTCAAGAGGAACTGATAGAATATCAACACTTGAGAGCACATCACAACAAACAAGTCAATATTGAATGCAATGATGAGAATGCATCAGTGTTGTGTTTTTAAATATCTGAGAAAATGGAGAAATAAGCAACCACTTGTGGCACACATCAGAGTTTCAAGGATGGATGCAGCAGATTGATCTGCATATTCAGAAACATTCACTGCTCCAAAATACTCCTGTGCTGGAAGACAAGAAAGTCTCAATATAATTGATCCCAGAATAGCTTCCATAATTTTGTTCTGAAGAATCATTTCATATTAATGATTTCAACAATCATTGCATTGGATATTTTGTAATACAAAAATCTATACTGCAAAATTGTATCTTTCAGTAAGTCTGCACAGTCATTAACTTCACCCAGCTATTATACTATACTTTAGTGTTCTATTTTCTGTAACAGAAATTTTCATTGAAAAGAAAAGTTTAATAAAAAACTTCAATTGTCAAACTACATAAGTGACATTGGAAAATCAACTTTCTAAATGTAAATTAGAAAAAATTAGAAAATTGTAAACTGCCAGTCTGTGGCAGTTAATTTCTACTTAAAAGAATACACATAGGCCAACTTCAAATGACCCTTTCAAGAAGGTGAGTGTTATTTCATGTAGAGCCATAAGAAGTGCATGAAAAATACACAGCAATACAATATTATTGTGCTTAAGGGAAGACAGCCCTCTAACATGAACAATTATTTCTCTGGTAGTGATTTTCATTGGCCCTGAGGGATGGTTTTCTTTTAATTGCACCTAATGAGCTGGCTAGACTATCAGTTCTCTCATTTCCACACAAATTAGCTCTTGTATAACTAGAATACTGAGGGGATGAGAGAGAGCAGAACACAGCTCCAATTTCCACATCACCAGAGCTATCAGAAATACGCCAGCACTCACATTTAGGAAGGCTTTTTTAAAAAGTGGAATTCTACTGTCAAATAGTACAAAACCACTTTAATGGAGAGTACTACATGAGCACGTTCCCAGATTTGTATGAAAAGAAAAAAAAAGGAAAAGGAAAGGTGAATGCACTTAGAATGATTTTAGATGCATTTCTAGGTAGCTAGGTGATATCTTACTGCCACTTCAAAGTAATGCATTTCAATCATTGTCCCAGCACAGGGTTAATAACACAGAACCATATCCTCATGTGATGAAGACTGTTCTTACTCCAGTCAACCTGCTTTAAAGAAGACCAGCAGAATATCTGATCCTGCTTGAAAGTCCGTCATAAGTCAGCGAGCCAGCAAGATGACAATTAGTTGAGATACAAAGTTTAAAAGTTTGCCTAGAATCACACAGGAAATGTGAGTACCCATGCCTTGAATCTAAGAAATTTAAAATCTTACATCAACATCAGTGGCATCAAATTTAAGAGCTACCACTTTGAATAAAAATCAAGCAAAATCCTCATGACTGAAGGACAAGCTGAAAGTTCACACTGACCTCTCTTTGTTTTTCTGGAGAGTAAAAGTAAACCACAATGAACACCCTGAAAATTCTGTAAGCACTTGAATTCACACACCAAAAACCTCGTGAAAGACAATATTCACAGAGACAAACATCTCCAGATCCCTTCTTTTGAAGGATTTCAGCTATGCTCAGTAGATCTTTTTTTGGCTGCTCCAACAGTGGCTTTGATGTGACAGTGCCTGTGAAAGACACAGATCCTGTGGGATGACAAGTGTCTTGTTGTTTTAGTCAAGTGTCACCAACATGTTTTATGAAAAATAATTTCTTTAGGATTTTTCCTCCTGAGAAGCTGAGAGGCCTCAGGAACAAAATGCAAACAATGATTGTTTGCTGCTGTGGAATGCAGCAGGTGGATCTGGGATTGGGCTCATGTGGTTGTTTCTAATTAATGGCCAATCACAGCCCAGCTGTCCAGACTGTCTCGGTCAGTCCAAGCCTTTGTTGTTCATTCCTTTTCTATTCATCGTTGAGCCTTCTGATGAAATCCTTCCTTCTATTCTTTCAATATAGTTTTTAGTATAATATAATCATAAAATAATAAATCAAGCCTTCTGAAACATGGAGTCAACTTTGTCATCTCTTCCCTCATCCTGGGACCCTTGTGAACACCATCACAGTCAAGGGCTTGAGTATGGTGTGTTGGGTGACTATTGGAAAGAATCTGATGTCATACAACAGGCAAATCTCTGCTCCTGTGCATTTTAACTTCTGTTCTTGTGCCTTACCTCCTCTAAGATGATGAAAGCCTGTAAGTGAACTCAACATCACTTGTTACAGATTTAGTTAGATGTCCCTTGACTCTACTGTTTTTATAACGCACTATGGCTTTTCAAGAGGCTTCTTTACCCAAGTACCATTCAGCTGACTTAACTTCATATCCACTAAATTGTGTGTTATCAGATGCTCTAATGTTAGGGACACTGCAGAAGTGGTGGTTTCAAGTAATTAAATTACAAGTAATTGTCTCTCTCACCATCCTATCTTCTAGTAATGAAGAGAATGAACATCAGAAATTCTGTTTATTATATTAAAATACTTTTTTTCCACCCCAATCAGCATAAACAAATGTATGCATAGACTCAGGGGAGTAATTCTTGTTAGGTCACCAAAACCTTTCTCTTTTAATTGGTGTCACATGAAGACAAAACTTGGCATCAGTTGCCCACTGTTCATCCAAAACAAGCATAACAACAATTAAAACATGCAAATTCCCCAAGAGTGAGATTTATATATAAATTACATTTAACTCTGGACTTGGGAACAATTTTTTTTATTGCTTTAGGATTGCATCTACAACTACTAAGAGACTTGGAGGTTTACATTCAACTTTTAAATCATGCATTTATACTGCAAAGTAACCTCTATTTCTAGGATTTGTTTGATCCCTTTCAAATTTGGTTTCGTCTCCTTTACAGTCTCTTTCTGTAAATAAGGATATAAAACCTCCTATACTTGAATTAAACACACAGATCCTTCCTCTATTTGATAATATAATCTTGTTTTTCTTAGAATCTGTGAAACAGAAAGCACTGATCACAACTTTTGACTAAAAATACTCCTCTATTCAGCAGCTATCAGACACCAGTTCTGTGCAAAGAATTATTGTAAGGGCTTCTTGCAAATTCACCTATCCCTGCTTACTGTTTATGGAAAACTGCAGATTTGTAATGAGTGTGATTCAAGCTTTAGAGAAAATTAGTGCATTTATTCAGGTATATTTAATAGCTAATGAATCAAATGGAAAAACATGTTTAAGTGATTGCATGTATGAAACACTGCACTAGAAAATAACATTAGAGGTCTCACTCTGTTTGAAGCTGATTTATCAGACAAAATACCCTTCACTGGCATAGGCAGAGATAAAATGGGATCAAACTGCATCTCTTTAACTTACCAGCTTTTAGAAAAAGGGATGACATGGAGCTCCCTGTCACAGAAATGATGAAACTTTCTGATTTATGTACAAAAAGTGTACATATAGTGGAGAAAGCGAGCATGAATTTATTACAGGACACCAGTCAGATTACACTGGTGAAGAATGGTGTTCCTATTGCCTTGGGTGGTGACCCATGACTGTGAGATCCCTGCCTGCCTCAGGTATGATAATGCCATATAAAAATTGTCTCATAATTATCTTAATTTATGTTGAAAAGTAGGAAAGTGAAAAATAAGATCTGTCCTAATTCAATAACGTATGCAATGCACTGTTTGGAATAGTGTTCACCTGTGATGTGACATTCAACAGATGACATCTTTGATACAGGAAGATCCATTTCCTGCCTTGGGCAAACTTCAGCTCCATCATTCTCAGCCAGAGATAGTGGCCTTGTAAGCTGGCATCCTTTGATGCATGTTTGCCTTCTGTGAATAAATCTGGGCCTTCAGAGTTTAATTACAAGGCCTGTGTCAGACATTTTTCATTGTGTTCATTTATGTCTGGCAGTCACAGCGCTGCTGCACAGCACATCTTTGTGGGGTCAGGCAGTGCCTTTCTGAACAGGAATCCTGAATGTTTGGGTACTGCCAAGGCAGATGTCTTTTGTGAGCAGTTATGCCTCTCCTCTTAGAACACTTTCCAAGCACCTTCACTTCAGGCTCACTTATAGAAAAGCTCTTGTCAGAGATGCAAGCTCTGCAGTTAAAGCAGATTGTGAGTTAATGCTGCATCTGTCCCCTTCAGGAACTCAGAAAGACTAAATGCAGATACCCTGAAGATACTGTCATTGTCTCTCCAGTAAAGAGTTGACTTCACTAGTCTCATGAAACTTGGCAGCTGACAGAAGACTCAAGAGGGAGGACAAACCTTAGTCTCTCCTTATTTTAATTAAAATAAAGTCACAGAATATCTTCCCTTCCTTTAAAGAACTTATCAAATTCATGAAAATATGATTCTCCCATGCATTTTTTACAGCCCTTTCATTCATCCACCTCTGAGGAAAATGTGCTTATTAAAAATCAAGCTGTCAAAAATACTTCATATAGCTCAGAACTGCAGAACAGTGTCCATCTGAAGAGGTACATTTCTCAGAGCTGAACACTGTATTGATGCTTTTGCAAAAGACACAAAAGAAATTAAATGTCAGTTACTAAGAGACTGGAATTGATCAATATCATATATAATTGTACTTTCAAAACAAAAATAGGAAGAAACTGCACCTTTGATATTGGAGTCTGGGCTTCAAAAGGACTTATAATTAATAAGGAATCCTCTTTTAAAGTTGGTTTTATCAGTCACAGAGAACAGGCATAGTAGATTAGGAAGCCTGCTAGCTCAACCCTGGCTCTCAAACCAGATGGACATCCCCAGGTAAAGATCTGTTTTGTTAAATACAACCAGACTCCATTAGTTTGGATCTCTCATCAGCCAGATTCATAATGTGTTTGGGGTTTTTTTTTGCATCTGAAAGGAAAGTAAGAGTTGATTCTTATTCACTTGATCATCCTTCTATTGACAAACAAACCCCACAAAACAAGCATATGCTATCCAGACTTAATTAAAATTAATTTAAATTGTAATTTAGACCTGTGGGTGCTGTTCCACAGTATTTCTGCTTATTCATCTCCCTACAGGCATGGCCTTGATCATGAAATACACAGAGGAACACTTTGAGAAATCCACTGGTGAGGAAAACTTGCATCACTATGTTGGTAAGGTTACCCCACATCACAGCTCATTTCTGCAAGCCAAGCCTTGCTGTCTGTGAGAATGAAAAAAGACATTTTCAATTTGTGAGGAGGGCCATTCCCTTCAGTAGCTCCCAAGAGTACCACTCTTATTCCAGTGTCAAGGAATGGGAAAGACCCTTCAGTGATATCAAGTAATCTCAGCTGCTTTTGGTAGGGTAGAAGATTAATTTTTTTCCCACCTACTAGAACAAAAAGAAAGGTTTCTCATGCTTTTCAGCCTTTTCTTAGAGATTAATCCATGCAAGTAATGGAGAGAGAGAGAAGCAAAATCTTAATCACACAGTGAGAAGGAGTTTGTGATGGAGCTAAAAGTAACCTCCACATTAAAGTTGCTGGCCCATTTTTGTACACAGAGCAAATATAAAAAGGCAACTTCAGGGAGCATTGGAAGTTCTGGATGGTTCAGACCTATCTACAGTTTTGCCTTTTCAAGGTATAACTTGATATTTTTGAAAATCAAGTTTCTGGTATCCAAATTTGAATATCAAGGGGTGTTTTTGAAGATATGTTTTAATCACTTAGAGTTGGGTCCAATTCTAGGCAGGTAAACTCCATTAAAGCTGCTGCTGCTGGCACATGGATGCACACTTGTTGGATGGGAAGGCTTTGCATGACTTTCCTGACTTGGTTTCAAGGGCTATTGTAAGAATTTATCTTTCTCATAAATCTTCTTTCACTGATGAGATGGGTGGTAGGAATCTAGTGGAATACCTACCCTAGGGGGTCTTGAACTTGGAGAAAATAGTAAGAGGTCTGTGACATGCAGAAATATTTTCAAAATATTTTGAAGCATACGACTTGACAGCACAATTTTTTTACCTCTTCTCTCTCAAGCAGGTGAACAGCTAATTTTTATTGCCACTGGGTATCCAAAAGGACATCTGGTGTGCTCAGGAGCCAATGCAATCAGAAAGTGCTCTCCAAAGAGAGATGATCACTGTCTCCTCCTGTGATATGGAAAAGCAAATTGAAACAATTGTTTTCTGCTACTTTTCAAAAATCACATATTTTCCAGCAGGCTGTTAGAAGTATTATTTAAGACATCAGCATCTTGTAAGGATTCAGCCTGAGAACTAAAATATATATTATTTAATGCCTAGTTTTATGCATTGAGGTAGTGTTGTAAAAGATTAGCCAAAGAGGATTGAAAAGAGGTTAATTTACTACACACACAGCTTGGATTGCTAACAATAAATATGATTGATGAGGATTGGCTCATAAAGAAACAGAGCTGCAGTCAGCATGGACCTTGTGAAATAACTCTCAGTTTCTCCCAAGGGGGAGTTCTGTCCTACTTCAAAGTGGACTTTGAAAACTTTATGATAATATTCTTCCCTGTGCTGACTTTATTTTTCACCACATATTTTTGTTTCAGATCACACACATGTTTTTGAAAAAAACCCAACAAACTGAAACAACTTTTAAAACACAGTTGAATGATTCATTAAGGTATGTACATTCATTTTAAAATCCACATTGATTTCTTGAGAGCACTGTACTACAAAGGTTATAATGAGGCAATAAACTGTGTGAAAGTGATAAGAAATCTAGATCTCCATGGCATCCACAGACTACTTCACACTCTAGAAGTTAGTGCTGACCTCTTAAAATAAGTGGCAAACTTTTCTAAAAATTGCTACAATTCAAGAATCATTTCTTTTGAATCAACATCATGTTCTGTTGTACTTGTGATTTATTCGTGCCCAGCCAAGCAATTCTCCTGTTATAACTCCACACACACGCAGAACCCATTACTGTAAGTAGAAAAATTAAAAACAGAAACAGATTACCATCAGCAGAGATCACAGGCCAGGCACCAGATAGTTAATTAAAAATAATTATGAAGACAAAATCAAATAATTTAATTAAAAATTATTAAAATATTATGATCAGGATAATTACTGGTATATGTTTGTACTACACTAAACTATGCATTTTACTTGCAGGTTGATAGCTCCATTCTATTTGGAGTCTTTCTGGTTTGCTAATTTTAGGTGCTAATTCTTGGGATATTTTGTAACTACCTAAAGAATGTGCTCCACGGGTAAAGAGATACTAATTAAATTGGTTGGTTTGGTACAGTTAATACAGAACTGCACAACTCATTAGATGCTCAGTAATTGTATTTCACTTTATTTCTTTAGTGTTTCCTGAGGACTCTGATTTGAAATAATGTTATTGACCCCTGAATCATGACTGCATCACATGCACTAAAAACACACTAAGTGCAAACATAGCACAAAACTTCCCAGGCTACTTAGGAAACTCAGACACCAAGGAAGTATACTTTTGTTTTCACTCTGACATTGGTTCAGACTTTAAGGTAAAGAGATGCAAACAAATGGAAAAAAAGGTTGAAGAGACATCAATATTTCTTTGTCAGTCCCCAGAACTCAGCTCTGGCAACGAGCTTGGCATCAAAACAGATTGGGAAAAGAAAATACAGTTTACCAGCTCTACATGGGTATCAAGGATGCAGGCAGAATATGGTGAATAGAGAAATCTGAGTTTACCTATAAGCAATCACTCTTACAAGTTAAGATTAGGCATAATTTAAAGCTGAGCAAGGATAAAAATTAATTTTCTGTGAGCAGAAACAAATGGGAAGATGAATGAAGCTGGATAAAGTACCCCTTTGTAAAAACTAGGGAAAAAAACATTGACTACTCTTAAATGTTCCAGATAACAACCTACAAAGAGGTCAGGCAGGAAAATCCAGGGATCTGGCTCTAGAGAAAACCACAAGATTTAATAAAAATGGATTTTAGCAATCACTCAACTTCAATGCAAGACACAGAGGTAGCATAATCAAAAACCTGAAAGACCAGGTTTCACACTAGAGGATGAGAATCTGTAGTGAAGGTTTTTCAGCCTGTTTCTTAAAGGAGCATGTACTGTGTGCAGTGAGACTGAACAATATTGCTGAGAGACCATGGAAATTAAATTCTAGCACTGCAAATGGAGCTCTCTGTGTCATGGTTTTTCCTGTCACTGGTAAGGATTTCAGGAGCTGCTGCTCAAGCTCAAACCCACAAACACAGCCCAGCTGGTACAGAAGAGAACCACAGAATGTTCTGAGTTGGAAGGACACCCAGGGATCATCAAGTGCAACCCTCAAGTGAATGGTCCATATAGAGAGCTCAAACTCACAAACTTTCTGTTAATAGCACCATGCTTTAACCAGCGAGCTAATCTCAGGGCCAGACTGGTGGAGATCTGTATGTGCCAGTTAAATAACTGTCCCATTTGAGGGGCACAAAGCAGTATTTATAAGGATTAGCTTGTGCAAACCATATGCATTGTCTTGGGCTACTGGAAAAAGTTGTATAGAGCTGAAGAGCTGCAAGCCTGAGAAAAGCCTTAAGTCATCAGGTTCATCTGCAGCACACAAGTGCTGAAACACGGCACTCAACTGCCTCACCAGCACCACATGCAGCTCTCCTTTTTGCAGCTTTAATTATTTATTTTTTTATTTATTTGTTTTAAGGCAGCTAGAGGTTTACTCTATGAGTTTGCCTAGTTATACTGCAGTCTGCACCATGTCAGAGGAGACTTCTTTAAACTCTGCCTTAAGAGCTGTGGAACCTTAAAAGATATAAATACTTTAGGCTACAGAGAGTTAATGCATCAATCTGAACTGCTGACAGAACACACAAAACGTGCAAAAAACCTCTTCAAGAAGAGAAGTAGATCAGAGAAATATTCAGGACACTGATTGCCCAGAGAAGCTGAGGCTGCTCCATCCCTGGAAGTGTTCAGGGCCAGGTTGGACAGGCTTGGAGCAACCTGGGATAGCAGAAGTTGTCCCTGCCCATGGCTGGGGGCTGGAACTGGAAGGGCTTTAAGGTCCTTTCCAAGCCAAGTCATCCTGTAAAACAAGGCAGATTGGTGGCTAGAATAAAAACACAACCAATTCACCCATGTACCAAAACGGCAACTGCTTTCCCAATAGACTTCTATTAGTTCTGAAAATGTGTCAGCCTGGGATATTCTTCAATGAGCTCAAGCTAGTACATAAGCAGACACAGCATTTATTCCAGTTCTCTGAAAATAGCACCACAGCTTAAATAAGAAATGTAACACCTTTTAAGTCAAGAGTCAGAGAACAGTATTTACGCGTGGTTAAGAAGAAAAACCAGTCCAAAAGGAAGCAAAAAAAAAAAAAATCCGTCAAATTCACAAGGGAGAATTTCTTTTGACTAACGTGAAAGTTAGACAAGTAAAATGTAAGAAAAATACCCCAATGTGCTGGTTTTGTTATTTCCTGTGATTGTGAAAATAGCCTTTTCAGGAGGTTGTAAAAGGCTGTGTTCACACTGCCTCTCTGAAGGGCAAAGTTTGATGTGTGGGCAGCTCTCACTTTTCAAGCTGAACTTTTCCCATGAAGTCAGTGAGAGCACATATCCAAGTCTATCCCAAGAACACAGAACAACATAAAGGATTAGGGTTTGCACATGAATTCAAACTTAGACAAAATAAAAAAAAAAAAAGAATGTTTTTACCTACAAAACATGTGTAAACAGTCACGCACAGAAAACAAGCTACTCAAAGTATATAAAACTGCTACGATACAAAAGTCAATTTATGATTCAAAAAAGATAGCTTAGGATAGAAAACCTGCTTAGTTTCAGCCTGCTATTCACCTCCCAGTTCCCAAACTGAAAAACATAGGAAAAATATGTTGTAAAGGAAAAATAGGTTGTTTTAAATGTATTTAAATGCAAACAAAACATACATACTGAAGGAAATGACAGAATTCCTGCTGGTATGACCCTCCCAGTCCTAAAATGACCTGTGAGACAACACTTTTTTCCTCCCATAAGCTCTATGACTCTTTTAATTGTAGAACCTTCAAGTTATTTGTGAAAATGACACATTTTGTATTGGTTCTGAAAAAAACCTCGAACCAATAATACACAAAGATTAAAATATCTGATTTTTAAATTCAAATTATACAATTGCAGATTCTGCCCTGTGCTCTGAGCCAGCAATTCTCTCACTGAAGTGCCTACATTTTCTGATCACAAAAGACAGAATTATTTCCACAATGCTTTTGGGAATGACTCTACAAACTTTCTGCATGAAATAAATGAGAATTCCCATCTTTCTGTTTACATAGATTTTTTTTTTTCTCACTTCCCTCACTAAATAAGAAGACTATGCAGGCAAGTTGGATGATGTATTGCTGCACTTAAGCTTTCAAAATCATTTAGCTCTATTTTTTTTCTTCAGTTTTAAAGAGCAAATTTTTCTTCCAGATATGTGTTAACAGCTTTTCCACAAGTCATATTCTTGTAATGGTGGTAAAATGTTTTTGCTATAGAGCAGAAGTTTACAGAAGAGTTTTTCTGCTTTGGAAATTTTTGATGCCTACATACAACTACAGTTTGTGACACCAGTACAACTTGCTTACTGGAAATTCTGTGTGTAACTGTGCCAGATATTGTGAAACCAATAGTTTGAAAATACATGTATTCATTAGTTGAAAAATAACCTTTGAGTTTGGGCTACCACACTTATATTCCATGCAGCTTTCCAAATAAATAGCAGTCTTTCCACACAGCACTTTAAACAGAAGGAATGAGTAAAAGTATAAAGTGGGCACAATAAAAAAATAATGGAGTTATTGACCAAATTTCAAACTGGAAAATGAGACTATTTGCAAATAAAGTGCGCAAAGCTGCCTTTTTTTTACCTTGGATGAACTCAAACACAAGTCCCTTTTTCTGCAGCTTTGAGAGCTGAGAAAAATCTCTGAGGCAAGTACTTTATAATAATAAAATCCTCCCTCACAAGCTTCCTTTTGAATAACCTCCTGGCATGTTCCTCTGTTGTAGTTGCTCCTTGTCTGCTGAGCCCCAATTTTCTGAACAATAACTGAGGTTTCTCAAACAGCTCAGAAAACTGAAAGTGAGAGGAGAATTTAACGTTCCTGTCATCACACCAGATCAGAAGAGCCTCATGGAGAAATAATACACAGCTCTCATTTCAGTATGCATTCCATGACTCCAAGTCTCTGAGGGCTGTGAACATCCAGCAGTGACCTAAAACTGGCAGGTGTCATACTTAATGCACGTGCAGTCACATTCCAAACAAATAACTGCACTCCAGGAACAAGCTAATAACTCTTCTGAGTAAAACAATCCAGATATGTGCTTGGTTCTGCAGAAGAGATATTCCTTAAAAAGACTGTCTATACAGGCCACCCCTTCTGTTCAGACACTCAACCTTTCTACAAAATCATCAATCTTGTTTTTCACTGGGAACTCAGTGTCATACCAAGGGCAAGACTCTGCTGGTTTTGCTGTAAACAGAACTAATAATTTGAATTTTTCAATTAATTCAGCTGTGTTGAGGGCACTCTCTGCTGCAGCAGCCTGATGGATTCAGTGAACCAGAGGAAGCTGGGGCTGCTGCAAGGCCAGAGTGAAACCAACAAAGCAAGTTGACACGGAGTTTGGATCTTGGGCTCATCTTGAACTACAGTGTCACTATAGGGCACGAAACAACACAAGTGCACACACTGCTGCTCTCAAGCTGAAGAAAAAAGGGAAGTTTATTTCCTGACTCCAGCATTTATAGTTTTCCAAAAGTGGCAGTGGATTGGAGGGTGAAAGTGCCACCTCTCCAATGACACTAGACAAACCAACAGCCTATGAAATTTCTCTTCTTCTATAAAAGAATGTAAAACAATAAGTTATTTACAGAAAGCATGTAAGAAAGTTTGCTACAAGAATGTAAACATCAAAAAGCTTAAAAAAATCTTAAAAAAATCACAACAACACTACAGCTGCATATCAAGGGCTACACAGCAGCTAAGGGCCACTGTGGGGGATACCCTACCACAACAAATAAATCAAAAATATTTGTTCCCTGAAAGGTACCCAGGATTCCCTTTCTCTGTGGCCTTACTGCCTGTGTCCATACCTGGAGAAGTAGCAAACACCAGGTGGGTGTGATCAAATCTCCACTCCGTGAGATATGTTCCAAAGCTACAGGAACTCTCAGGGTTGATTGCCAACCCTGGAAGACAGAAATTTTTTAAGAGCTTAAGGAAAACCTAAAGATTTTATAGCTGAGCTATACCAAGAAAACAGTAAAACTATTACATTTATTACCAAACCAGGTCAGAGTGATTGCTCATGTATTAAAAGACACATCCTATCTCTCCATGACAAGGTTACAAAAACTCTATAACATCTTAGTACTGATTAGTTAATTCAAATAAAGTAATTTTAAACTTTTTTCTGTTACATTTAAGATATAGCCTTACACATAGCCATTCCCACCTTATGGTAGGAAGGATTGTTTCTTGAATGCAGAGCACAAATAATATTTATAAAACAAAGCATTGCCAAAGTTCAAGGCTTAATGCTTTCAGACTGATTTTCAGTGGTGTTCAACACATGACACTTTCCCTGTAATTGGTGTAAGCATAGGACAAATGAATCAGATCATTAAATCTCACTGGTTATAATCTAGGAAAATTCTTATCTACTTCACCTAAGAAAAGAATTATCAGTTTCCTGTTCTCTCTGTTTCTTTTAAAGGATGTTAAGATGCTACTGATAATTTTGGTACAGAGAAAGGAATAAGCATATTGACATTATTCCAGCAAATCAATATACCTGGCATCTGCTATGTATTGTCTGTAGATTTACCAGTTTAATTTTACTTTCTTAAGTCATTGTTTTACCTTTGTGCTTAGATATGATGCTGTGCAACCAAGTTATATCTGTGAATTTACTCAGTGAAACAACATCCTATATAGTAATTTTTCTTGGCTAATCCACAGTGAGGATACAGCATTCCTTTACTGACAGATGATATTATTAAATATTTAGCTCACACAGTAGATAATTGGAGTGTTTCTGCCATAAGTATTAATTTACTCATGCTGGTGATTCATGCTGATCCACATGAGAAAAACTGCAGCTAAATTCACACTTTAAGCCATAGGAATCAGCAGCTGAATCAGAAGATAGAAATTGCCATCTAACCCACAGAGCTGCAGAGAGATGGAACACAGGCACCTAAACAATTCATCAACATTGGCTTCATACAGAATTTATATTTTTGTGCAATTCCTCTTGGGATGCACATTACATTGTTGGACTGTATCATGTTATTCCCCTTTTCAAATTCTAACTCTAAAAAGAATAGTGCATCACTTAAATTTAAAGTTGACTTAGGCTTTTTAAATTGAAGATGTTTGGGTACTGATTTATAATTCTGCATAGGACTGGTCTTTCATCTGACCTGTGATGCTTGGAACAGGGATAAACTAGCAAAAGCTTCCTGTGCTATTAATCCACAGCAAAATCAGACTATTGCCTAGAGGAAAGCACTAGTCTAATGATATGCAAATTCTTGCCAAACTCAAATTCTCCTACTTAAATTCACATTTACTCAGTCTCTTTAGAATCTCGTGTTATAGACTGAAGGTAGCTTGGAGAGCTGTGTCTAAGCAGTATTAGAACATGGAATGGATTTTAATTCTGTAAAGCCATAAACTTCAGCCTCTGCATGGTCTCATGCTCTCTATGGTATGGATGGATATGTGTGTTGGATCCTCAAAATTTACATCCCATGCCCTCCCCTCAGTTTCGAATTCAACTGGAATAAATGCAATGAGCAAAATAAATACCACAAGAACAGTTAGGCCATCTTTTTTTTTTTTTTATAGTAGGAATGTAAATCTTTATCTGTCCAGAATATTGTTTTGAAACTGGAAGCATCACAGATTAGGCAGGGCCACAGAATCTCTGCAAGTTCGTGACAATGGGAGCAAAGTCTCTTCACTTGACACACAATTTCATGGTGGTTGAACAGGCAACTGCAGGTTTGTGATTTGTTCAATTTTCATGGTATCTTATCCAGGAAGAATAGCAATACTACATGTGTGTACATTATTAGATTGAATTATTTTTCCTACTTCTTACTATTTGCAGAAAAATACTGACATTTGAGTTACTTGGATACAGTTTCCACTAAAAACTAGGTTGTCACGAGGGCTGTGGCAACCTCCAATATGAGTATAAGAACTGTGGAATTGCACTTGGGTGGGAAGTGGAATTAGGAAAACACAAAACAAAAATTTTCCTAGGATTTTTCTAAATGGATAACACCCCCTACGACTTGGCTATTTATAAGTTGTCTGTATTTTACTTGGAAATTTCCCTGATACTCTCTTGCTGTTCAGGCACTGGAAACAGTAATCCTGTATAAATGACTGAGTGAAAACATGACTTGAGAGAGTGCTTTACACAGAGATCCTGTGAGCACCTTGTCAGCTGTCCCTCTGTACACATATGGTACAAAACAAAAATAAACTCCTGTTTCTCCATGTCCCCCCCTCTGTCTAACAGATATCAATTCAACATTCATCTGGGTTTCTTTCAGAGGGGAACAAAAACCAAAACCTCTTTTAATTGTTTGGTCATCTGCCCTGTGGATGGTTTCTTCATCCTTTTCCCACACATTCTGGAGTCATGGTTTGTGAACACTGCTAATCAACCCAGCCACCAGCTGCCACTTTGGTTTCATCAGCAGGCTGATACACTGGGTTTGGGTAATCTTGTTTATGTATTGATCCCTCTCTTGATGCTAACACTCTTCTATCAAACGATCATGAACCTGATTCTTCAAATTTCAACAGCTGCAGAGTCATTAATTAAAAAGTAATGCATGGTAGTAATTTAAAATATGTGCTTGAATATTTATGTACCCCTCTGAACTAGAAAGTGAGTATACAGCACTCATTAACAGAGATTTAATTTGTCAATTTTTTTTGAGTTAAACTTCACTAGATTAAAAACCAACAGTAAACAAGGAAAGAAACAGCTGCAGCTACATCTGCTGCTTTGTAGCCACTTGATTTTGGCTCTTTCCAACATGTACATGTAACTTATAAATTACATCAAAAGATCCATTAAAAAAATGAGAAGTTGTGCAAGTGTAGAGGAGTAAGAAGAGAGAGAGATGGTGCTTAGCAGGACATGAATTTCTTACCAATAAATTGTCATTTGAAAAACAGCAGGTGACAATGTAATAAAAATTGCAGAGAGAGCTGAAATGAATACAAATGCCAGGAATATACTGGAAGTGTCCAGCAGTTCTGCTCTGCAGCGAGTCTGCTTGACAACCATTGCTCTGCAGCAGGCATAAACTATTCAGCAGATTAAATACCTAGCTGTGCATCACCATACCTCAGTCCTGGGCCCTTGTGAACCCACCTTTTAGCAAGTTCTGAGGCAACACCATAGGGCCATTAATTGCCACCCTGGTGGTGGCCCCAGCAGGACCAGAGCCTTGCACTGTGCAGCAGAATGCTTGCAGAAGTGTTATGGTTTGCAGAGCTGGGCTCTCTTTGAACAGTGCTACCACTGAGCACTATTAGACTTTAAATACCACATATTTAGAGAAGGGAGTATGAAGAGCCATGTGGTTTAAGGTCAACTGGCTCATGCTGGAGCCTCTCAGACAAACAAGCAGCAGCTCAAAGCAACTGGAATGGTTAAATGAACAGCTCCAAAATGAGAGCCTGGGAGAAGCATTAATGTGCTGGAGACACAGCACTCTCCATGGGTTTAATTCCATGTGTGCCCAGTACAACCTGCCAAGGTGCCATCAAATCAAACACTTGGGTACCATGAAATCCCTAAGCAGAGAATTGTGTACTATCAGAAAGCTAAAAACCCTTTTGATTTATTCTAAGTAGTAAGATCTTAATTTCTGAGAGAAACAAAATCCACAAGTATGTTTAAAACAGAAAAGCTGTAATTCAAAACTAAAGGAAAAATCAACAGAAAATCTGTAATGCAAAACTGAAGGAAAATCAGTGTTTGTAAGATCAAGTGTAAAAAAGAAGAGATATAGTCAAAAAAATACATTCCCTTGGTTTCTTCTTTCTGAAGGAAAGTAAATCTTCCTACAAAAAAAGTGAGATTTAATAACAAAATATGGGGGAAAAAATTAGAAAATACTTACTACAATAAATACAGCAGTCAGCTGTGTTCAGTTTGAAAAGCCTGACTTGCTCTTGGCTCTGTAGTACAAGCATGTTAATTGTTCCCTTTGGAGAGGAACCACCTTTTCTGACAAAAAAAAGTAAAATAGCTTTTGCATGTTTTGTACTACAGTTGTTCTACAAATCCCCAGCAAACTACTTTCATTTTCACACTTGTTAAACTGGCATGGAGACCCAAAAAAAAAAAAACCCTCTAATTATTGCAGCAATTAATAATTGAAGATAGTTCTACACAAGCACAGCTCAGAACTACAACTTCCTCTATGCTAAGGAAAAATATATAAGTATAGCCTGGAAAAATTAAAATAATTTTAATAACTAAAGAGTTACAGTAGTAAAATGTAGAACAAAGTTATGTTCTAGACTTGCAAACCATAAGAACAAGTCATAAATGTAACTATATTAAGGCCCTATTTCTTTTTTAGCCTAAGATCATTTAAAAGACACGGAGAGAGAAAGCATGCATGAAATAATGCATTATTTAGGTAATGAATTCCTTTCTACAGATTTGTATGCTGATGATATTAGATGGTAGAGTCAATCTCAGCAGAATAATGCAGGTCAAGTATTTTGGCATGAGATTCATACTTTTTAATTTTCTGTCCAATCTAAAATCCATGAAGTCTTGTATCATCAGCTTCCAGTAATTCCCTTTTCATCCTTTACCTCAGTCTTGAAACTTTCTTTCCTGGAGTATTTGTTATAGTATTACAAGCTTCAATAAACCAGACCAATAAATTCCTACCTCAGTAAATTTTTATCTAATACTATATCCAGTTTGATAGATTTATTTAGTTTTTTATTTTTTTCAAAGAGAAGTTTTATTGCAGTTTCAGTATTCTGGAATGGAAATTGTCTATCTTATCTTCATCTTTATTATGAAACTTAATTTCCTTTTTTTTTCCAGATGTGCTTATTTTTATTTCAGCAGTTATCCTGCCTCCATCCTTGTGCTCCACATTATCACCCTTGCTGGAAACTGAGGTAATGTATTCCTTTAGTTTGGGCACAATATCTTGATCATCTCCCTTATTGTCCAAACATGAACTCATCCTTTTATCTTGTGACTAAAATATCATTTAATCAGTTTTAATTTCCCTCCTAAAATACAACTGTGTTTTTCTCTTGACAGTTATTGCTTAAGCCTGATAGTCCCTCAACCTTTAAGATCTAGCTTTCTGTGGGATACATCTTCCTCTGTGGGCTGCTTGTAATTTTCCTTATATCCTTTCTGAGACAGTAATTCTATTTATCACAGCACTTTGCCCCTCAGGGAAAGTTCTCTTCAGGCAAAGTTCCTCTCCTTTCATTGCCTTCCCACTCCCTTCTGGAATACAATACAAAATGGGTTATTTTCAGTGCTATGCTCCCACCACAAATATTTGCCATGAGTCACTCATAGCAGTTGCAAAATCCCTCTAAGTTTCTTGACTGGACAACTGAATAATTCTAAAAGAAAAAAAGGAGAAATATGTAAAGTATACTCCCTGAAATAATAACCAAGCAAAAATAAAAGAATGATACCTCAATATCATTCATTACACAAAAAAAAAGATGACCATAACTTAGACAACATATATTTTTTAAAGAATACAGAGGAATAAAACATCCAGCAGTGAGTTAGCAATTCTGGGCTACATTTGGAAGGCCCAGTAATGAAAACTCTCTTGTTAAATAATGTTTTCAATTTTTGCAAACATGACTTCCCCTAAATTTTTCACTTTGTAGCAAAACAGTATTCAGATTAAAGTTGCTATAATGCTACTATGACTTCTGAAAAGAAAATAACTTTGAAGGACCGGAATTTATCAATAGATAAGGACAGATGTTTGCATAAGTTTCTTTTCCCAACTGTGCCAGCTCAAATAATATCTACAGACTAAGCAGCTCTTCTTTCTCCCTGCATCAGGACAAAGACAATGAATTGCACCTGGAAAGTTTCCCAAGTGTTCATTAGAATGGTAGTATTTTATATTAAATAGAAATTTCTCTTTCAGAGAACAATTCCTGTGGAGCTGCATCCTTATGGGTCCATTAAGGAACACAAACAGCATCTATTGCACGTAAAATGAGAAAAAGCCAATTTTTTGCCATGACCTACAGTGGAAGAGTCTCCTGACCAGGTTAGCAGTATTCTCAGCCATATTCACTCTCCAAAGCTACACCTTCAAAGCTCCACCTTTGTTATTTCACACTGGAGTAGTGCCTCTGCCCTTCCTACACCGGGCCAAGAGCTCTGAACCATCACGCACCTGATGCTGCAGCCAACTGTTTCTCCTGGCTGAAGTCCTGTATTTTGCTTCCTCCAAATATCCCTCAGCTATTTTAATGTAACAGGCAGTTTATCTTAAAATTGAATCAGCATTAGCTTCTGCAGAGAAGGTGCCATTTCAGTTTGAACTCATGGTCTTTCTGGTGAGTTTGTTGCTTGATCAAATTTCCAAGAGAAATTCAGCCAGGATGCACAAGAGATTTCACTGTGAGAAGATCTGGAGTAAGAGAAGCTTCTGTGAACATAATTTAGATTGTACTGAATTTAGATTTTACTGCAAGCACTTTTAGGTCCTAGACCTCATTTCATAGCAGATCTTCAGTATTCATTTCAGTTTTGTCCAAGTACAAAACCTTGACTAGCACAGCAGGGGAAAAGGTTGTTCAGGTTATTTGTCCATTGCCATTTAAACATTATGTTTGTGACCTACATGCAATTCTGCACCACTAGACAAAATATTGCCCATACATTTTAAAACAAACAGAAAAGGAAAACACCTAAATAAATATCAGAGGAAATTTCCTAAATAAATATCCAAGGACACTATCTAAATAAATATCATATGAGTAAATACAGGAGAATTCTATGAATTTATTTAAAGGTCCATCATGCTAGGAATTGTAAGCTCTACTGGTCTCAAACCAAAGTACAAAACTGCTTCCTCCCTCCATTCTTCTCACTGTTCTAATAGAGAAACCTGGGTTTTAGATTATGCCTTTCTGAAAAACTTCTCTTCAAGGTACACTGTTAGAGTGAGATTTACTAAGGAGTTAACATGGAAAATCAGATTAAATAAACCCCCAAGATGCACCTACAATTGCTTTTGTTTCTTAGAGTTTGCAATCTTGCACTGTTAAATGAACACCCCAAAATAAAACTAACTAGAAACAGAGATCAGCCTCCTATTATTAAATTATCTTTAAAAAGAGAAAATAATTACCAAAAAGAGAAGTGGGGAATTATACAGCAGGGATTTCTAGGCTGTTGCAAATTTCACCTTTGAGAAATCAGAATCTCCCTAAGCTTTTGGGCATTATTAATAAAGAGACATCAACCAGGCAAAATGCCTGCAGCCCTGCTGCTGCCTCAGAGCTCTTAAGCACACTGCACCTGTTCAGCCCAACTTTGCCCCTCACCTACTAATTTCAGCCACAACATATTTAGAAATTGTGTTAGAAAGAAAATCCCAGGATATTCTTCTCCTATTTATAACAAACAAATGCACCATTGGCTGGTCTTGAAATAAGATTTTATTTTCAAGATCTTACCCATTTTAAAAGAAGTCTACTAAAATGATGCACAGTGAGCCTCAGATTAGGTAGACTCTGTAGTAATGTTTGTATATGGAAATATCCTGTGCAGTCTGTAATAAATTTTCTGGCTTTTGAGAATAGTTTTTTCCAATAGCCCTTCTGGAAAATTGAATTTTAGAATGGCACACTGAGAAATCCATGCCCCATCACAACTATCCACAGATACAGTATATATGTCTCTGTGTGTGTGCATTTCCACATACTTTCTAATATTCATAATGTACATTTGTTTCCATTTTTCTGATTATTTGGAGAGGAATGTTCTTTTTCAGGAGGCTTGCACAAGAGACACAGACAAAAGATGTTTGTTTCTTAGAACAGATATTCCTAAAGTAGTTTTAAATATCTTAGCATTTATAGATGCCTTATGCAGTACTTAGGTAGAAAAATCAGAACTTGGCTCATGATTCACTTGCTCATCAATCTGACAATACCCACAGGGGAGGCTTGCAGTGGAGAAAACAAGAGCACCACAACAATGCAAAATCCTGCTGGATTAGTTCATTTAATGCACATCAGCAGTTTAAGTTAAACTTACTGACTTTACTGCAACTAAGCCACATTTACATCTGTAAAATGAATTTGTCAGCTTTTGCTAGAGGTCTTGGCCATACTCTGAACCCAGAGAAGGAAAGCACAAGACAGAAACATTCAAAATCCAGATTTTGAATATTTGTATAGTCACCCTTTCTCTTACAAATCACCTGTTCCCTCCATTCTACCCCCAAGTGCTCATTAAGTGGCAGGTAAGAACTTCCCACTATCAGAATTTCTTGTCACTTTAAACCAGGTACTTTTTCTAACAACTAAATCCTAAAACATGATTTAGTCCATTAAAGATGCTCTGATCACAGGAAGGGCTGATTTAACCGCTCACTATAGAGTGAAGCTTCAGCAATACCCCTGGATTTTTACAGCTCTCATCACTGGTCTGGTGGGGAATTGTGACCTAGAGGAAATGTTTCAGATTTTCAGGGTTATAGAGCACAAGAACTAAATCTCCAGCTGGTGTTGCCAGCTAAGGGCTTTTATCCATTCCAAGTACTGAAAAGATATCCTTTTAATAAGATATAAAGTCTTCAACACTAAGGACTGTCAGTTAAGGAGAAATTTACATGGAACATTTGTTTTCACTATATAACTCATGAATAAAAGAACAGAATGACTGACATGACTAACATTCAATCAATATTATAATTACCAGGGGTCAATTAGATAGGTTTTGGCTATTAGTTTCAAACATTTCTTCTCTCAAATAAAGACCCTCCTAGTGACAGCATATTCAATGCTAAATATCTAAACAGAAACATCCCATAAAGATTGCCTTGCTTTTCAAAGCTGTTGTTTTTTCCTTCAAAATATACTACAGCTCACACACCATAACATCTTTTCTGCTAAATATTACACATATTTAAAATTAATTTTGACATTTTAATTTTTTTGTCCTGAAATGTATAGGTTTGATTAAAAAAATCCACTGAAAACCCTGAATTAAGCATTCATATGTATGGAATTCTAAAATGCCTGCATATGGTCCCTATAAAATCTGATTTAATGGAATCTGTTGAAGAATAATTAGGGTAATATCCCTCAAATAAAGAAGCTATGAATACAAGTGATGGTGCTTTTAAGGAACTAAGCTAGACCCTACTTAAATAATCAGAATTACATGTTTCTTTCAGCATTTGAATTCCCTATTGTTTCTTCCTTTCTTGAGAGCATTATCATCTCAAAACTAGAATACTATGGAAGAAAGAAATCTAGTTTAGACACTTTGCCCTTGGAGATAGATTGTCAGTACATTCAGGGTGCTCATTTTTCCAATAACAAATGCAAAGATAATGAAACTGAAGAAATGCAATTTATGGTGCAGCCCATAAATAAAGACCAATTTCCTATTTAATTCTTGAGGATAGCTCCAGGAGTAGATAAAGTTTTTCAGGTTTTAATTCCTACAAAGTATATCCAAAGGAGAACATTCTCTCAGCCACCATGACATAAGAGATTTTCAGTCCATACCAACAGTTACAGCTCCACTGACAACACCAATGTTTATATGGGGCACCCAAGAGTGTTAAAATGGAAAAACACTGAATTTCATTGCCTCTTTCCTACAGCCTGACCTTCAGTCAGTTTGCAGAGGCACCAACAAGACAAAATCCACAACACCATATGCTGCTTTATCTCTTAGTTTATGGCTAAGTTACACTTTTAAAAGCTGAAAAAGCTTTTGACATAAATATGCCACTGTTCCTGCTTCTGAAATTCAAGCATTTCCCTTTTAGACTCTTCTGGTCTTTCCATCCCATTCCAGCATCTACTTGAACTTTTTTAGCAAGGTGATTGTTTCCTGAGGACCTTAACAGAAGACATTTCCTGCTCATATTCACATGAATAGTTCATTAATATTCCTATGCCCTTCACAGAAAGTTGTTTTTATGTTCTAATCATCTTTCCAGAGGCCAAAAACATAAACCAGGTCATTATGAGTTAATTCAAATCAATGTCCAATCACTTTCTAATTTTCATTTCACACTTGAAAGCCTTAGTGTCAGCTTTTGGCAAGAGTTCCACTGAAATATTCTTATCAGAATATTTTGGGAAGTTTTTTCATCCTTCTGAAACCATGTCTAATCAAGAGGGCAGCAGCATAAACACACACCATTTCATAGGAAAACTCCTGGAAGTTGGAACTGTCTTCAATTTAAACAACTCAGCTCTAAATCTTCTCAAGGATTTATGCTGAGTAAATGCAGGACAGGAAAATGTCAATAAAGATTCAGGGTTAAATTCCACTTGGAGCACACTTTCAGTTCTGTTTACTTGCAGGATGTGCTAAGGAACAACACCACCATGGAAAAAAAGGGATGCGTTTATGGTTTATATAGCACAGACCATACAAGGACTTTAGGACTCCAAGTTTTGGTATGTACTGAAAAGAATTGTTCTTGTGGGTTTGGAATTAGTGCTTGAATAAAGGATTAGTGCACTCTGGCACTAAAGGATTTTATTTTCCTTCTGTTAAATTGGGCAGTAACACTTCCCTTCCCAGAAGGATTTTAGTGATTAATGAGTGCCATACTCTTCAAACAAGCATGCACTATTCTATTTGGAAAGAATAAAATCCTATTTTGGTGTTGTTTTTCCTCTACAATCCTTATTTTTAAAGGATATCTAACATCTTTCTTGATTTTAGTTTATTAAATAACGGTTGACAGAAAAAAATTACATTTTTGAGGTATACTTTCACTTTTATCTCTAGATTTAGAATATTATTTTCATTTTCATTGTGGGGGGTTTTGGTTGGTTGGGCATCCTCTTGATGATGTATAAACCCTGAGCTCTCAGATGGAGAATTTAAAATCCAGTGTTGTTTTCAATGTTTAGATAACTTCTGCTAATCTAAAAAGCTGTCACAATTCTCTGAAGTCTGTACTAAAATTTCTTGGTTATTTCAAATATAATTTAACTCATGCCTTTCTATATTCCTTATTTTACAGCATTCCTACTCAAGTCACTTCTAAAACAAAGGAATAAATTTTGTTTTCATTCATCCTACCCTTACACTTCTGGATAAACCTTTAATTATTCAATTATGTCTGGCATTCCTAATTGGTTTCAGACTCACCTGATTAAAAATGGTGGATTGGAACGATTTGGATCCGAGACTCCTTGGGGATTTTATTTTCCCTGAACACAAGGAGGGATTCTGTTGTATCTAGAAATCATCATGTTATTCCAAGGAGACAAATTCATGATTTATTACATCATGATACCTAAGTAAGCTGTTGACAAATTTAATTACTGCTTACAAGCATAACATGAATCATAGTATTGGTTTCATATTATTCAGTTTGATTTTTTTCCTGTTTAAGCACCTGTTGCATTACTAAATTTTGGACTATTGTGGGATGAAGTTACACTAAGGCTGTACATATTTTACTACCACTTTTACATTCTGTGGATTTTTTCCAGTTTCATTTGTTTCTTTTAGCCTAACATTACTTACTTTTTAGATTGCTGTACCCTAACTACTGCCATGTCACTGTGGAAACAAAGAGGTTTCTGTGTTTATAAAATTTTGAATCTTTGCTCTATTCTGTGTAATTCTTTCTTTTCTGCTGTTTGAAATCTTGAAAATGAGATCTCATTATAAATTGCTAATTAATTTCAACATTAATCTGAAAAATACTTTGAGAAGCGCTTCACTGACTCATATGGATCTCTCATGGCATAGCCTCAAGGGCAGATATATAAATGAACAACATTAATGTGAAGGTTATTTGATGCAAAAGTTTGGACACAACCATTGCAAATGTTATGTATTAATACTCTACTACTCAGATTTAAATTCAAGATCAGAGGCAGAAGACTTGAAAGATCACTTGAAAAGGCTTCAAGATGAAAGCATGAAGCTGTCAAAAAAATACCCCTAATTCTGTTTAACATCCAATTCCACCCCACTCTCCCCCCATCATTCTAAAATTCGGAAACCAGTATGCAATGATGAATTAATCCTGTAGGGGGAATTCTATTTGAAAAACATGCACTAGCAGCAGGTTGTGCTTTGGCCCTTCTCTAAAGAGTGAAATGTTTTGTATAATGTAGTTTACTCTGAGGTTGTGTTTTGGTTCTGGTCATTGATACAAATGCAAAGACCAGCAAATAAATAAGGATCATTACATCACCAGTCCAGGTCTCAATCCTGAACATATTTTAAGCAAATAAATTTCCAACCCCACCCCGCCCTCCCCGACAATTTCCATAACCCATCCATAAGCACTGGTCAAGACTTTACAGAAGTATTGTTTTCAGTAAATTATTTGAATGAAGAGAGACTTTTGGAGGTTTTTTTTGCAAACAACGGAGTACATATAACACAAAAATTAGAGAAACCAACTTTCTAAATATGATCACTCGCTATGATTTAAGGTCTCTCCAAATATGTGCTTTAGCAATTTTTTCTTTTGATTTACAGACATACTCGATATGCTCTGTTACCAAATTAACTACATAGTGAACTTTCTCATTTTTACATAAAGCAGCTATTCCTAGTTCCTCTAAAGCATTTATATTTAATTTAAAGCCTAGCACAGAGTTTCTAATTGTACATTCCTGACTTCAGAGGGGTGCATGAAGCCATACATACCTCAGAACACACTCTGCTTTAATTTAGATAGCTTTTTCTTTTATGTATCCTGTCCAATAGTGATGTTCAGGAAAAAAAAATACCCACAAAAGAACCATGTACTTTAGAAACATTTTGAACCAAGTGAGATAAAAATAAATCATAGATTTACCCTTTTAAGATACATACACCAAGCTTTATGGTCAATAAAGCGCTATAATGTCTTTGAAAACTATTGTGTTAAATTAATGAAACGTACATTTCTTTGCATGTGTCATATGAAGAGGAAGTTTCTCTACAGTGTAAAGGTTCTTCTGTCTGCTGCCTTAACTGTGTGGGGGATTCATTGAATAAGAGGTTGAGTTTTGGGTTCCATTAGATTTCCCTGTGAATGATAAGGCTGCAGCCCAACAGTGGGCATTTAGGCCTCAAGATATCAATATTTCTATCAAGGAGATTTGAAGAAAACAATGCATTCACAAGAGATTAATTTATGTGAAAAACATTTGTCAATGATTTAGTATACATAGAAACCATAATTATTTGAAGATTTTTCATTATAAAACCTCTGAAAGGTTTCACTATGAAACCTTTCATGCCTCTAGAATGTGAAAAGTCCATACTTTCTTGTGCTCTGTGGATAAGGAATTTTCAGGAGTGCTCTATGCTCATTTTCTACCAGGCTGAGGAACCAGATGGCTTAGATCTACTTTATAAAAATTTCAATTCTCTGCTGCTTATTGCTCATTAGGTTTAGTATGGCAAAACCAGTACCACAAACTAGTACTAAAATGAGAAATTGCTTCAGAGAACTTTGCAGTCTGTAGAAAGATTCTCACTGCTGTGCTGCTAAAAAATTAATTTGATTCTTCATTAATTATAAGTGAACACATATCTTCTTTTAAAATATCATGACAATACAATAAAACGCTGTTTGGGATGAATAACAGCATAATACTGAAATTTTAAAACACCTCTTCTGAGATTTCTGTAGGAGGGAATGTAAACTGTATGGAACTGCCATATGGTGAGCTCTTAGTGCCAGCATTAACTGAATCCCCCAAAGCAACATTCTGCTCTTGAACAATAGGGAGAAAAAAGGAAACCTGTTTGTGCGGAAAAAGAAAAGCCAAGGCCAATTCATGTCAGAACTGACCTCAGTAGAAGTTATCTATAGTGATATCAAACCTTTTTTTCTAAGGAAACCATCCTTGAAAGTACTTGCTGTCCTGAGCATTAGGTCAGGACAGACGCTGTCAGGCAGTGAAGGATTTCCACCCTGCAGTCTCCAGTGCTTTTGCCTTGCTTCTAGCCCTTGCTGCTCCATTGCTTTCTCTCACCTGCCTAAGGAAACAGCACCTCAGCAACTCTTCCACGGAGGGCTCCCCTGGGCTCTGACCCTGCCATTTCCCTCTCTTTATCATGGGCATAGTCTGCAAGGTCAGAAGTACAGACACACTCAGCCTCTCCCTTGCAGCACCACAAGTACAAAATGCATAGAAGAAAGAGCATCAACTATATCTGTGCATATATGGGAAGCACTGATGTCCTGCAATGCATCATATGCTCCACAGAATCTTCCACATCCCACCACAACACCACAGTTTGTAAAATGTGTCCTCTCAAATATCTGGCTGCAAAACAAGAGAGTTACTCATTCCCCATTAAACCTAAATGAGCAGAACAAGGTCCCTCTGAGCCTTTCTGGGCATGCAAGAAATTCAAATTATTCTGTGAAGGCCTGACCTTGCTGTCCCATTGAACTATACAGAAGAATTTTGTTAACTCCAGAGGAGTTTTATCCAGCCCTTGATAAAATCATAGATTTCTTCTTTTCAAAATGTGAGCTTATTAATTGTTGTGGTATTGTGAGGGTCCCCAGGAAGAGGTGAGAGATGAGAATTGACTCCAAGTTCTCAGAATGCTGATTTATTATTTTATGATATTATATTAAAAGAAAATTATATACTAAAACTACACTAAAGAAAGAGAAAAGAGACATCAGAAGGTTAGAAAAGAATGAATAATAAAAACTCGTGACAGACTCAGAGTCCAACACAGCTGGACTGGAATCGGTCATTAAGTAAAAACAATTCACATGGAACCAATCAAAGCTGCACCTGTTGGTAAGCAACCTCCAGACCACATTCCAAGCAATCAGATAATCATTGCTTACATTTCTTTTCCGAGGCTTCTCAGCTTCTCAGGAGAAAAATCCTGGCAAAGGGATTCTTCATAAAATACGACAGTGACAAAAAACCTGTTTTAGGTACTATCCCTAAATCTGCCACTGGGAACGCTGAAGCAAAAAATACTTGCAGTAATTCTTAAGCCTAAAGTGGGCAATTGTATTTAATTTTCCCCATGACAAAGTAGAATTTATCAGAACACCTTCAGCATTTACAAGAGGTGGGGCAACACAGTACTAATACCTTAAGAGAGAGGTCCCTGCAAAATCAATGCTTGCTTCAGATACATCAAGAAAAGAATCTTTCTAATTTTCTCCAAATCAAAAGACTATGAAGTGCAGAAATCCTAAGTATTTTTTAAAAGAAAATTATCCTACTGCTATCTTATCCCTGTCTGATTTGCAATGAGAAAGCTATGTAATGAAAAATGAAAATATACATTCTAGGATGATTTATACTTATTTGTTATAAGAATGTTTGTTTTTTCAGGGAAAATGAAGACAGTGCCATCTGCTCCAAAAAGCAAGACGCTGAAAAGAAGCCTATTGGGCACACATTCAACACACACCAGACACTAATAAACAGCTCACAGATTCATATATTTTAGTCAACCATAAAAATATTGGATATTCCTTACTAGAAGATTCATTCATACAATTTTCTCAGCTTTGTATGCATGATTAAAATGTGGAGAAATATACCAAAATGAGAAATATTTCTTTTTAAAATAAATCTTTTCTGGAGGAGAGGGAAAGACAGGTTTCTTGAATAATGGAAAAAAAAGCAAAACAAGCCTCAAAAAAAAATTCAGAACTGCTTTAACTTAAAAGGTAGTGAATTAAGGTTTAATTTGCATACCCACTATCAAGCTTCGTGAGTCCAATAAACTGGAATATTAAATGTCTTGAGAAAAGCCACTCCAATGACATTTCTGTTTTGACCCAAGGCTGAGACAGAAACTAGGCAGAATTAGGCTATTTAATTGGATATTTCAGAGTTTAAAAGGAGCATAGGTCTGGCATAAGTGGATCCTGTATTACAGGAAATGTTTCATGCATCTGTATTCATGCCCAAGTTTTTTTCTCTATAATACATCTGTCTTCTTAACACAAAGTCAGCCCTGGGAATGCTTGGAGATCTAAGAAATGAAATAAATTTCATTTTATTCAGAAGCAGTAAATAAGAAGAGAGAAGGGTTTAGACAACCTACTCTTGGGGAAGGGTCAAGAAAAGCAGAAATGTCCTAAATATGAGAATCTTTTTTACCAGACTTTTGTGAGTTTGTGCCTTTAACAAATATTGATCTTTCACATAAACAGCCACCATTAAGCTAAACTAATTTTTTTCTCCAAATTTCTTTCTTGGTTTTGATGTGAGCACACAGAGTCTGTTTGGAAGGAAATTTTCAGTTTCTCACTCTCAGGGGTCTGTGACAGATGAACAGAGCCAGCCCCAGGGCAGATAGTTCTGCTCCCGCAGTGCCAAACAGCTGGGAAAGCAGAGTTTCCAAACTGTGTCTCAAAACCCATCTGGGAAGAGAGAATTCAAGCAGCATTACAAAGGAAAACAATATGAATGAAAAGCAGGAGAGATTGCAAGCAGTGACTCAGCTCCCTTGGCTAGGGCAGGGCATTGCAGGGTGCAGTTTCTCCATTGTGGTTCTCTCCCTGAGCCAGGAGCTGCTGACTTTTGTTACCTGCTAGTGATTTTCTAGAGATTTTCTAGCTCAGGGGACTAAGTGTGCACTAAATGACAAGAAATGACACCTGGTTTTGGTGCTACTGCACTAAAAACACTCATGTCCTGACTGAATACTGCAGGGAGAAGTGTGAACCAAGATCTGGACTTTTGGAAACTGTGGGAGATCCTGGTGGAAAGCAACAAGTGGTGTGGCCAGGAGAGCAGTACCAAAGGCAGGAACTGTGTTGCTTTGGGTGGATGTAGAGGAGGACAGAGCTCAGTGCTCTCAGTGAAGCCCCTGGACAGTGACAGCCCCTTTTCCTGTCCCTGTTTGTACAGACACCAACTTGCCTGCTTAGCCTTGTGGGCTCTCTGTTGAGTAAGGAGAAAAGCTGAGCTCTGAGGCAACCAGGACCAGCATTTTTGCTAGAGCTGGGCAATGTTTGGGGGTCTGTTTGTCCACATGAGCCGGAAACAGAATGAATAAGTCAGCCAACATCAGAACAGAATATTAGGTGTATGAGAGAATTGACCCTGGAGGAAGATGTGGTAAGAGTGGTAAGAGTGAATGATGTTTTTTACCCATTTCTGATTTTTTTTTTTCTTTTCCGAATTCATAACTCACATAAGCTTTGAGGGAAGGATAAATAGAAGCAATACTTGGAAACCCAAACTGAGGAAAGATTTCTGTAAACTCCTTAGCTAGAAACTACTGGGTATAGGACCACTTTAATCTGAACAGAATTACACAAGCTTGTTTCTTTTAGGAAAATAAGCTGCAATTCATAATCATTTCCAAATGCATTAAACAGCCAGCACATTTCCCAAAGTGCTCATTCATTTTAGAAAGATCAGCAAACTAAAGAGTGAAATCAATCAAGTACCCACCTTACAATATTTTAAGTTTTTTGCCACTGAGAATAACAGGCTACCAGTTATTAGGATTGTTTTTCTGTGTGCAGAGTAAGTGATGAATACATTCTCATAGTAGACTGCTCCACATTCTCATTGAAGTTATAGAAATAACAAGATTTACAAAGCTGACACTGGCACAAGATAACCAAGAGTTTTGTGTAAAAGATGTTTTTCATGACCTGTTTTTCACTTTGAGAGTGTGCATGCACTCAGGTACACATAACAGCACTTGGGCCTCAGACATATATTTATATTTAATTACTTTGATACAGCTCTGAATATTATAGACCTGCTGGATAAGAAATTGCAAATACTTGCCAAATCCCAGTGTTTTAATCAGGAAGGAAGTTCAGTCTCTGAATCAAGTGTATGACTATAAACAAAGTCTCTTCTTGATTTTAATGAAGAGAAAGAAATACATCCCTCCTCAGCTTGTACAAGCTTCTACTGTATATTACATTTCTCTAAGCTATACCTCGTGGTTGAACAGGGAAAATTTTGGTCCAATGTCCCTTTTTAATTTTTTGAGTTTAAATCAAATCCCTGAGGCCTTTCAGTAATGTAACAAAATATTTTAGGAAATGGTTCTTTTATTTTTATCTGTCAATAGCAAAATATTATGGGAAAAAAAAAGAAGCATTTGAAACTCAAATTTCTATGAATGGGAATTGCTCAGAATTTCAAAACAAGGGGAGAAAAGTAGAGAAAACCACTGGAAGCTGCAAGTTTGGGATAAATACTGAAATACCAAATCAAATCTCTACCTAATTCTGCTGAATTCATTGTGTCACTCTAGAAGCAAACTCTATATCCTGTTTCCCTGACCCTGCAGTCAGTGGTTAAACACAAGAACAACTTCAGACTGAAAGCAATTTAAAAAGTAAAGTTCATTTGTCTTGTAAAATGCAAAGTTCAGTTCTCATAATTCAAATGGCTTCAGACAATGCTGCTGCCTTGTGCTTTCTGCAGGCCAGGAGCAGATATAAAAGATTCTGTGGGCTGACTCTATTAATCAAAACTTCTAAAGAAATTGAAAACGCGCTTGAATATTCTGCTGCGATTCCCTGCATTCATTCTCCTGACAATTGTTTTTCTTGAGAAACCATTTATAAAGCCCTAATTATTCACAGTTCCATTTATTAAGTGAGGCTGGAGCTCTGCAGTGGCTAGTGCTTTTTATCATTTTGTGATAACCATTGCACCATTTCATCAGGCATTGCTCAAAAAGCAGAAGAGCCCTCTGCTCGCAAAGACAGGAACTAAATGTTCTTGACCCTGACATACATGAAATAAATGGAGGACTGCTACAAAATACTATCTAAATACTCCAAGGAAAGCTCTGTATACTGTTTCTTTTTGTCCTAGCCACATCCTATTGATCCTATTGTCAATCCTGTTGACACAGAGAAGTTTGGAGCCCACCCACCTGCTCAGTTTTTTCAGCAATTCATCAGTAAAAACATATTTCAGTGTATCAGAGGCTCCAAGTATCACCACACTGCAGCCTGAACATGATAATTGTGACTAAGGAAAGCCTTTGCTTTCACTAACTGGGGCAGGAAAAGGTATTCAATCCCAAAGAGCTTCCTGTGAATCCCTCCAGCGTGCAGAAATATCCTACAACAGTATTTCCCTAGGGTGAAGCATTTACCTCAAGAGCTTGAGAGCCCCTCTGTCAAAATGCTGTGTCCTCATTGACATTTATTAAAATAGCATGCAATATCACCTCTTGTCTTAAAAATAATTCATTATGAAGCTAAAGTCTCTGCCAAGTGCCTTCAGGCTATCTTCAGCATATTTTTACAAGAAATTTCTAAAGTAATGTACATGCAAGAAATGCTCTTGAGGCACAAAAGCATAAGAAAGCAAACAGCACCCCTTTACTCCAGCTCAACACTGAGGCACAGCACCCAGCCCTTTGAGCTCAGCTCACTCCCAAAGGCCAGGAGGGGTTGGTTAGAGCACCACTAGTGGGTACAGGAGCCTAGTCCCCTCCACTCTGGAACAGAGCTTTCATCCCAGATGTTCTGCTCATCCTCCATCTGCATCTCCTTCAAAAACAGGGTTCAAAAACACCTACTTTGGAAGAAAGGAGATGAGCCTTCAAGTGAGGGAGGGGGTAAATACCCCCCTCTTGCTGCTGGAGTGGAGGTGAAATCTCAGCAGGGCACTGACTTTCAAACCCTCTGTGTCCCGGCACAGGGAGCTCCCAGGACCCTCCTTGGGGCAGATCCCCCCTGGGGATCCCATCCTGGGCTGCTGTCCCTCCACTGGGCCCTATGCAAGAAACTGGGAACAGACTGTGTTAAGGAGACTTCTTACTCATCCCATTTCATTAAGGTCATTTTTGTACACTGAAAAATGATCATTATGTAATTTAGATGCATTAACTTTTGGCTGCAGCTCCAATGTCTCTGAAATGGAATGGTTACTGTGCTATGTACGGAGGGACTATTAACTCAGATTAAAGAGCCAACTTGGCAGGTACAGCACACACACACAGGATGAATTTTTATTTTGAGGCTTGAGCAACACAGCACATTCTCACCTGGCCAAAGGTGATCCTGTCAGATGACATCATGTCAGATAGCACTAAACAGCAATTGAATGCTCTGTGACAATGTTTAGCCACACTTGCATAGCAGCAAAAATTCATCCCACAAATGGGAATGGGGTGAAGTTATCTGAGTGTGAGCAGGTGTCCTGGAGTGTAATTAGCACTTCACAACCCTTTTGTTCCTTCAGACTAATCTGCCTAGAATTAACAACTTGTACTGGCACACTGCAGCTGATAGGCCCCCCTGCATCTGCCATGCCTATCAACCCCAGCTCATTCTCAGCTTTGGGACAGCTTCTTTCTTCTCTAGCTGACTAGTCAGGCTGAATTTTCTAACGGTTTCTGCTTTTCACATTTTTAAATAATTTGTGATACACATCACATCCCATTTCCCTTAACATTCTTTACAACCTATTTTGAAAGAGAGTAATCAAAGCCTCTTGTAGCAAATGTAGTTGAACATTCAAGATCTTCTACAGAGGGAGAGGAACAAAAAATAAAATCTCAATTTATGGTCTAAATCAAGTTTCCCATCTAGACTCAATTCTTTTCCCATTTCAAACTTTATGTGAAAAGAAATAGGACTCACTTTGTGACATTTAAAGAGAGACACATGGACCTCTGGATATTTTTTTTCCTGGATTCAACTCTGATAAGCCTATTACATATTGCCAAGCTAAGAGTCAAAACACAATTCCAATGCACCTTTTAAAACTACAGACCATGTCCTTTGATCTAAATCTCTAGGTTAAAGTGCCTTTACAGATAATATTTAAGCTTTTGTTAACATCCTGCTAACCCAGTTCCCCAGAAAAGAAAAACCAACCCAAAACATAAAACACATATCAAAGAAGAATGGATTGGTAAATTTGCTTTACTAAGCATCAATCTATTTTTCAAGAGAAAAAAAAATGTATAAGTTGTACTGCAAGAGATCTGTCAGGGAAGAAAGAGTTTTTCTCTATCACAGGAGGAGTTAGCAAGGAGATTAAATGTAGAAATACAGGGCCATGTTTTAAAGCTAATATTGCATAGGAAAAAACAAGATTTGAAATGTTACAGAAAGGAGATACTAGAGTTACCAAAAATAACCACGACAATGAAAATCAGCAGGAGCACCTGACAAATGCATTAATCGGATTTCTCTCAATAAGGCTAGTGCTCAAAATAGAAATATTACTTCAATTTTTTCATGCCAAAATATTTGGATATTATATTTGCTTCCGTTTAAATTTAACTCACTGGTAAAGAAGATACTGAAGAGTTGGCTCTTCTCTCTGTGCTGTGACCACAGCTTTGATGAGAGTGGATTTGTCACGAGCTGTTGGGGATCTCAGAGCAAACCCTCCAGCCACCACAGAAGGGTGTGGTGCCAAGCTGAACCTGCTGGGCTTGAGAAATGGAAAGCAGACTGAAATCTGCTCAGTGCCACTGAGAAACTGGGCAAAGCAACTCTGCTCAGTCTGTGCAGACTACAGGGTTTATCCCACTCGAAGAATTTCCCCTTTCTGAGGTTACCCTTCTCTGGGAGAAGATACCTCATGGTTGTTAAGCCTTGAGTTCCACAAAAGAAAACAACTGAACTCCCTCTCATAAAAGACAAGGGAAATCATCTACTACTTTCAAGTAGCTATAAACCAGTGTGTGTTAGCAACTCACTAAGCCATTAAACAAACTTGTTCCTGGGCTTGAATTCCTCAAGGTCCCATTTTTAAAAGAAATTAGGAGCTTTTTATATGCAGAAATCTCTAAAGTGCATACTAAAATAACGTCTCAAAAATTATATAAATTCAGAAGCGGTTGGTTGACTACAACAGCTTTGCCAACAGTGTTTATAAATGTATTGGTTGTTATTAGAAAATACTGGAGCTATTACAAAAGTATACAATTGCATTAATAAATCACAGCAATTACACAGTGTTTTGCATCTTTACAGTGCCATGCAGAAGTGTAGTACACAAAGACATTTCATTATTAGACTTTTATTGTTTAGTTAGATGCTTCTCCTCCCACTTATGTGGCAAGCCTCACAACTGCATAGTCCCTCAAACTCATTCTCCTTTTTCCAGCTCACATTAAGCCACTTAGTTAAATAAGAAAGGCATTTTCAGGCTAGGGCAGAAGTTTCTTTGTAAAATGGAGGACTTCAAAATTTAAAAAACTAGAAATCCATTTCAGAGTGAAAATTATTAAATTTTCATTTGAGAAAAAAAAAGAATCCTCCAAACCTCTTCTACTAATGCCTAGACTAAGTTCCTTCAAAATTTTTTTTCAAGTAAATCTTTGTGCTCATGAAACGCAAAGAGCAGATTTTTACTACAACTCTTCTGAAGTATTCCATTTAACACACAGGATTGAAAAATATGAGAAGGTGTCTATTGATAAGAAAGAAAAATTACACTGCTTGGCCTTTATTTACCATAGACATTCTCTCAGTCAGATGAATAGTAGGGGTTACATTCACTCAAGAAATATTTTTCCTGTGACTGGAATTTTCAGAGAATCTTGGGTCCATACAAGCGCATTCTGGAAAAGATGAGCCTTGTCTTGTCCATGTTCTTAACCACAAAAACAAAACTTGTTTTGAAATCATTTTACATGAAAAATCATTAGTTTTTCAGAAACTAACAGGAATCAAAGAACCCTTAACTCCAACTAGATGAGACATTTGGATTAGGCTCCAAATGGGATTGCTCAACGGCAGCAAAGAAGAAGAGACAGCACAAACCTGGAGGAGAGCTCACTGAGGTTCTCAACCAGCTCAAGACAGAATAGGGTCAGAGCAGAGACCTCTGACAAAATGAATCTGGCTAAGAAAGCAGGAAACCTCCTAAGGGATCAGCAGGAATGAATCTAGCCAAATAAGGGGTTTTCTTCCCAGCTCTTTTGCTCTTTCCAATGCAAATTCTTGGCAAACAAACCAATACAAATCCAAATAGAATCATTTAAGAACAGATGTGAACAGTTGGGTTTTTTTTTACCTAGACTACAAGCTGAAAAAGAAGGGCTCTTTAGTATAAAGAACCACCAATATGAGATGAAATGCTGACAACAGAGATTTCCACATTCAATGGAAAAAACCATACATATTCTATAAGTCTCACTGCAATTTAAGTAGTTTGACTGTACCCTCTGGATTTGTAACTGTGATTGTGTAAGTAGCTCCAAATTTCACAACTAGTTACCTTGGAATCAAAGGATAAAAAAGTTTGGGTTTGGTTATTTGATTTTTTTTTTACATCAGAACTTCTTTTTTACAGCCCACACAGGCCCATCAACATATGAAATGTAAAATATAAACCACCACGAACTAAAACACTGGGACAGCCTTAATTACATATCACCACCACCCTTCTTTTTCTCAGAAAACTCTGAGAGATACTGAAAAATAGACCAAAATAGCTACAAGCTTGAACTTGATACAAATTTCATCAGAACTGAGAATTCATTCTATTCCATGAAACAAGATTCCTGTAGAGCATCATTCCTGTAATGGCATCATTTCAAAGAACATGAGAAAATAGGATTCCATCTCCCATTTTATTGTAAATTGCCCACATGTAAAACGAGATTATATTCTCACAAACAGACCTATCTAGATCAATCTTTTTTGAATTTGTGAAGAGTAGACTGAAGGATTGGAAACTTCTCAGCTGTACAGAACTCCCTCAAAACCTCTCCTGAGATTCCAGCCACGGACTAAAGATGCTCTCACTTTTTTTTTGTTATGCGTGTTTGATCAATTTGGCTTTGATGATCCAAATGCTACAAAGCTTCCTATCACATACTGGCAACAGCAGAAGTGGTTTGGAGTAGAGAAAAATATCTTAGCACAGCTACAGCAGTCCCTAAGGTTTTTAAAATAGTTGTAGGTGTTTTCCCACTAAGGCAGTAGGAGCTTATGGGCAGTATCCCTTGCCTTCCCCAACAGCAAATGTTTGCAGTACTCCACTGATCTGAGTCCAAATATGAAGAAAACAAACCAATTCCTTTCAGTTATTAAATGCTAATGCAACCAATTCCATCACCCTTTTATCTCATGGAAAAATGCACTCAATAAGCCTTATGCCATTACTACAAAGTGCCCGAGTTCATGATTGTCATATAAAAAATTCCTTTTCCTGCTTCTAGCTAGGAGGTATCTACTTATTGCAATTTAAGTGAACTTACTCTGCCTGTCTGCTGCCACATCAATCTTCCAGCTAAATTGTGCTTCTGCTTAATTTGAGGAACTCCACAGGTGCTGGGTAAGGAAGGCTTATTCATTCTAGAGGGACAAGATTGTCTGAGAAATTGTGGAAGACACTAGAAAACATTAAATGCTATCAAAAGAGTAAAGTGGAGGGTGGAGTAGGAGGAAAACTAAAAATAATGGATGACAGAAAACCACATAAGGACTAGAGGACTGTAAAAGAGACCCAGAACTCCTTACATCACTGCTTAGCCTGTGAGAAAGCAACTCAGGGCTTCTCTAAATGACTTGCTCCCTAAGGATTCCAGTTCCTGCCCAGGGAACTGTGCAGTGCTTTTTTGGCACTTTTCCATGCAGTCTTTCTCTTCCAAGTGCCACCTGCCCAAGGCTTCATATTTTCACCTTTCCAAGCCTCTGCTTAGGTGCACACGTTTGAAGAGGGCTGAAGGGAGAAGAAACCACTATCAAATAATGAAAGTACAAAACCTAAACCTCTAAGGTGACAGGTTATGCTTTGCTGAACACCAGAACATACTTAAATGGCAGATGCTTTCAGCTCATACTGGAATCTACTTGCTTTAGTTTTATCCATACCAGACCATAGCTGCTGATTTTTGGAATGCTTAGGCAGATAACGAGGCTGACAAGCTGAATATTAATCTAGACAATTAAATGACAAATATGATGGGAACATGCAAGTCTGAGTTGATATGTCCCAGGCTGTGTTTCTCTGATTTCAGAATGAATGCCTTAAGCTGAACAAACATCTGCATTATTCCCAATCAGAGACATCAAAACTCATTAATCCTTGTTGAGTAAAAAGACCCCTCCCTGTCAATTCCTTGCATGTTTTGAAAAGCAAGTTCAGCAAAAGCATTATTGAGCATCCATGCACCTGTTCAATAGATTATAATAGGAATTCTAGTGCCTCTTACAAAAGGCACTGACTTACAGGACAGCTGAGGTCGAGGAAAAGCATACAGAGAAAAACATTAAAAGGCCCTTTGGAAGATATTGGATTTTTTTTTTCCTGCTTAGAGTTTTAGTAAATGCTTATCTCGTTCATATTATCCTGATGATTGGTAACCCATATATGATTCTTGATTCATGCAGTAGTGTTTTTTAAACTCAAGAACATGTAACATACATGTTTTATCTGATAAACTCTATGCTGAATAATTGGGCTGATGTTGGCCCCAATCCAGAGCTGTTCCTTGATCTTCCTGAATCCTGCTTCTTTTATATTTAATTTAGCATAAAGTCTAGCACTGCATCTCAGCTGTCAGCAGCAAGGAAGAGCTGCAAGACAGAAAAAGGCAACCCCTTCACCCACCTGTGTGACAACTCCTGGTGCCAAGCTGAAGCAGCTTTTCCAGCACTGCCTGAAAACGCAGAGAGAGCTTAGGTGGAACAAACTGCTCCCTCTGAGCTGGGAGAGTATTGACAGCCCATACAAAACAAGGAGCAGGCTTAGTGTCTCAGTGGGGACATTGAACAGGGCTCTGTGAGTGCTGTGTCAGCACTCCCACACAAAGCACCCACACAGCTTCTCACAGCCAAATCACTTCACTGGGAATTAAAGAAGGAAGAGACACTCAGAAAATCAGTAATATTTAATAATGTGAGCAGGGGCTTTCAGAAGTCAGTTCTTAGTGGTATTTTTAGCCTGAATTTCTGATGAATTTTGTATTATTCCATCACCTCCTCTGACCTCCTTTTTTGATCATAGCAAAGTGCAAAATATTAAAAATTACAAATTATGTGGGAAAGTGAGTAACACTGGCTCATGAATGTGAATTTAATTGAACATGAAGACACCAGAATTACACATCTCTCACTAGTACCATTCTGCTGACAAAGAAGTGAAAAGAAGTTTTCTGACAAAGAATTCCATGAAGCTAACAGAAACAGTAATGCTCATTCAGCCCATAAGAACATTTAAGAGAGAAAAAATACCAAAGTGTCTATAAACTTTGAAATTACAAGCTTATCTGCGGCTCTTTCAACTCCTTTTTTTTCCATAGCAGAACCATATATGATGAAAGCTGTCTCAAAAAGCACAGTCAAGTGGGTGTCTCCCTCTCTCAAAGGGAGACAGGGAGCAGAGCAGCACACTTGACTGCAGCAAGGCAGCCCCAGGAGCAGCAGATTTGTCGCTGCTTGCAGGGAGAGCTGAAAGCCCTTTGGTCACAGACAGCAGAGCACAGACAGAGCAGCAGTGCTCTTGTCCCCTCTGGGAGCAGCCCAAAGTGTGCCCAGACTCACTCCCAGCAGCTCAGCTGGCAGGTAAACTCTGAGGTTTGTTCATGCCTGTACAATGCAGATATTCAATCCCAAATTGAGAATAAATGGATTAAAGCTCAATTGAATTTGAAATGTATCTATAATCCTTCTATTGCCAGCAGGAATTACCAAGGCACTCACATAGACTACTGCTCTACTAATTGCTATGACATTGTCCAAGAACTGAAGGTAAAAACATTGGTAATGCTGATAAGAAGCATACAAACCACTTGAGATTTAACTCATAGTAAAGAGTGGCAGTCTAAATCTCTTACTATCATGTAATTTCTTTTTGTTTAGATTTTTTTCTTTTCATAGAATATGCTCATTAATGCTCACAAGGTTTGCTGTCAAGGTTGTGAACTTATTTTCTCAGTTTCAACTTCTGATTTTTATTGCTTCATTTAATTAAAAACAGTGACCTTTCTATCACAAAAGATAAGAACTAGAAAATACAGGAAAATATAGAGAACAAAAAGGTTATTTCGATCTGTCATGAGCAACGTCTAGTAAAAGCCTAAATTTTACTGTAAATTTTTTTTAAAGCACTTTAATGTGTTTAGGTGGCTAATGGATGCAGAGGTGAACAACCAATGCTGTGCTTCTCAAGTAAATTGAGGCACTTAGGTGGGAAGAATTTTTGCAATAGAAAGACAATTGCTTTTTTTATATCCTCCTTGGAGCAATAAGGTTACTCTAACAATCTCAAGCACAGAAACCCCTTGTTTTATCCTTTATTCCCTATTGAATTTAATGTGCTACAAACCAGCCTAAAGTAGCTAAAGAGAAAGGAATTTCACATACAAGTTTTCAAGCAAATTAGTTGTTCTGTGAAAAGAAATTTTCATAATGTCACTAGCAAACAGCTCGGTTCATAAAAGCTTTCCAGATCTTCACTTTTCAGTAAAAAGCAGTTGGAATTATAGAAACTTCTGAAAATGTAGATTTTCCATAGTACTTTGCAGTGAAGTGTGCATTATTATCTATTATGCATTTATGCTGCATACATCCTTGATAGAAAACCAAATCACATATATATTTATATACAGGTTCCTTCTCTTACTGCAGTTATATTTTTGACAGAAGATGAATGACCTCTTTCTTTCTAGTTCCATCTTTTATTTTTAATATTCAAGAAAATAAATTAAAAATCATGGTTGCATCTATTGTTGGCTGTTTTCCTCCTAGTGAGATAGAAAATCATTGGCACTCACACCTGGAGTGTCACAGGACGAAATTAAAGCTTCATAGTGAAAAAAACACAAGGAATTCACTTTTTCAGCCACCCAGCTGAAAAGATTTTTCAATGCAATCAATTACTAGAAATAGAGAGCTTCGAATATGGATCATTTCTAGTCAATTTCTAACTAGAAATAGGAAACATGAATATAGGATATGGAGAAAAAACTGTGGGTTTATCTCTCTGATATCTAATTCTCCTGAACTAGGCCCCCTAAGGCTGCTCTATCTGGAAAGTTTTTTCCAGTTTTGAATGACAAAGAAAGTTATTCCAGTGCTATAACTGAGGACAAAACCCTGTCCTCTAAACATTTATGCTTATAAATATGCTAATCTTGCTATCATTTTGCCTTAAAAGGCAGCAGCCTTTCCTTTAGAGCTCCTGACACGCTTTGATGTGCTGCCCATTTAACTGGTTTAGATGGTATTTTAAACCAGAATTTAAGAGCATCAGACAACACTGTCACTGCCTTCAAAAAGAAGCTGTTGTTGCTGTAACCAAAGTTTAATAACCATGTGGGAGGGAGATGAGTTCAAAGCAGAGATGGGAAACCTGGGACCTCAGAAACATCTGGTGCCTTTTCCACAGGTTATGGGAGTTAAATTGCACAGCACTTCAGAGAAATTATTCTATTTGCTTCAGTATCCAAAGATAATGCAAGCCACAGAGGATGACAGGAAGGTCATGGATCCTGATAAATCAGGTATTTAGAACAGTCTATCTCTTCCTACAGTACCCATCAAAAGCTCACTGGAGCTCTTGGGCAGAAAAAAAGATGATTTTCCAAGTGCAAGGATCCCTAGCACTAAATACCCCTGACAAGCAAATTTATTCCAGCATGAATATTTACAACATCTCCCTGTCTGAAAGCAACCAGTTTTAAGTATAGGTAAATAAATTTTCAACTTAGTAAATGAGAGGGCTGGGAAGTTTTCTATTTCTTCAGTGAGAACCAAATTTGATCCAGGGACTAATGGGGAGAATGAGATCCTTTGCATTGAGTTCAGACAATTTTAGATTAGGCTCTGAATTTATTATATTTTTTAATTTAAAATAATATCCAGTATTCAGAATTTTCCATGGTGCTTAGGAAGTATGATTCAAATGTATCATACGAAAACCAGTCCCCTCTCTCCAGAGATAATTGCTAAAAAACTCCAAACACCTTTTTCCAAGTCATCCCTCTGTTACCAAAAACAATGAAAAAAACAAATTTTGTTAACTCAGATTACTCAAACCCAGCTTTGCATCTTTATCTTTGTTTCTAAAGAGAGAAAATTAATAACACTTGGTGCTTTATATTTCTACTATTGTGTCTTCTCTCCTCTCCCACCAAAGCAAGTCAGAGCTGATAAGAAAAGCAGGTAATACAGAGAAAAATCGAGAAGTTCTTCATATTCCTCTCACTCTCAGATTGGAGGGTTTATTATTTTCATACAGCCTCCTCCCCCATTTGTGGGCCTCTCTTGCAGGAACAAACATTCACCCTCAGGCTCTCAGACAGGCCTCAAGAGGAGGAGTGTGGATGATTCTCAGATTTGTTCCTTTTTCCCAACAGACAAAAGCCTTTTTATTTTTCTGATCATTCTTCATAGCAGTACTTGCATAACATTGCATTTTTTTCTCACTGACTGTCAGCTAGCACCAAGAAGCATCCTTCTTTTTCCTGGCCACTTCTAAAGCCAAATGGATTATGCTCAGCCTCTCCAAATTAGCCCTTCAAATCTTACTGGTTGGTTCTTTTGTTTCTAAGCTTTCATCTACAGGGAAATTTCACCTTTGGGAATTTAGTCCAGCTGACTGAGCCAAGTATTCTTCATCATTAGTTTATATTTCTGTTTCTGATTAACAAAACACCACAGAAATCAGGTCTTGATTGGATGATTTGTCCCTTGAGCCCCAGAGCACTGAATGCCACGTGTTTTAATCACATCCTGACACTAACAGTCCTTTGAGGTGCGTTTTACTGGGGAATAAAACCTGGTTAATTGTCTAGGTCTGATTACAACTCTGGACTGGGACCTTCACTTATGAAAGACTTCTCTAGAGGGAATTTAAAATCCTCAGAATTGAAAATCTTGTGAAAAAAATTTTAACAATTATCTAAAAACCTTAAGACTATATTTTCATATATAATGTTGTTACAATATATAAGCTACAGTATGAAGAGCCTGAGAAATGAATTCTTCCCAATTCCCCATTTTTTTGCCATTTTCAGTCAACTGGGATTCCAAAGCTGTTTGAAAATAAATTTAATATTTTCTTGTTGCCCAAACTGCTTTCTGGAATTAGAAAAAATAATTTTCCACATAACAATAAATCTAGATCTATTTTATTCTTATTTCATAGATATTTAATAGCAAAAGCTCACAGAGAAGAAAACCTTCTGTGGCTACCCTACGTGATGGAGGTTTAGGTTGATTATTGGAAAAGGTTCTTCCCCCAGAGGGGGGTTGGGCACTGGACAGGCTGCCCGGGGAGGTGGCCAAAGCACCAAGCCTGCCAGAGCTCCACAAACATTTGGCAAGGCTCTCAGGCACAGGGTGTCATTCCTGAGGTGTCCTGTGCAGGGCCAGGAGTTGGATTCCATGACCTTTGTGTGTCCTTTCCAACACAGCACAACACAGTAAATAAATTTTAAACAAAATGAAATAAAATGAAACCATTGCATTAAATTCTTCAGGATGCTATCATGGTTTCAAAATACCCAGAAGTCGTAAAAAAAAAAAACAACAGCAATTTTTTCTCATTATAATACCACAAATGTTTATAATACCACAAAAGTTTATATTGGTCCTCTGGTGCAGGCATGGGAATCAAGCAGTTTATTATAGATGCAGTTCTTACTGCTCACAAAGCCCACATTCCACGCCAGGGCTGGGAACTGGATGCCATAGCAGCCAAGGGTTTAGTCTCACACATACAACAGTTTGCACACAACATGATTAATAAGGTACAAGGAGGACTGGTGTAGATCCAAACGGGTATCTACTTGATTTTTTTGTTTCTTCCTGTTTTCAAACCAAAAACTACCATATGTTTAAAGTAATTCTAACTGTTGAAGACTTTAGTTTATTTAAAAGTTATATGAATTAGAATTTAGGTTTCTTTCACTTTTTTTAACAGTTTCAGTTCACAAACAGCATTGCCACTTGGAGTTCCTGCAGTAACCTGTGAAAACTGTAACATAAAGGGCAAAACAGGAGCTAAGAGAAATTGGCTTTAACCCTAAATAAATCAATGGCTGATTCAATGAAACACCACCAAGACACATTCAACTCAGCTGGAAAAAAGGGTGCACCAAACAGAGCTAGCCTGGGGAATTCCTCACTACAGAAAAAGGGTTACAGAAATATATGGTGAAAAAGAGATTTTTTTTTTTTAATGAAAAGCCTGAAAGGCAGTTTTCAGGATAAGCCAGGATTTATTCATGTGTTCCAAGTTTGCTAGTGTACAATAGCTGTAGATTCTTTCTCCTGTGTTCCTTGTTGTTATCCTTAAATTTGATCTTGCATTGATCAATGTAAGGCATGACAGTGACCAAAGGCAGTGGGATGCTTCAAGGACAGACTTTATGGAAATAGAGGGAGACAACATGTAATAAATTTTATTCACATCACTGTATATGCTTAACATTTTTTCCAGTCAACAATTTCCATTCACACGCCCCTGGGCTGTAGGGAGAAGCAAAACCCTGTGACCAAACTCCTTGTTTTCTAAATATGAATGGCACTTTGTCATGGACTTGTGAAACCACAACTGTGACTTGTTCCTCTACTTTCTTTTTGTTTATTGTGCAGAAAGACATTTGATTCCTGACACTTAAGAATGTAGTAAATTGTAAGAAACATTTCTCCATTTTGTGTTACATCACAGGAGCCTGCTCCTACAAGGATGAATCACTGTGTTCACTGCTGTTCAAACACACTGCACAGCCCTTCCATCAAAACTGTTCAAAGCATGGCAGCTCTATTTTTATGTTAACCAGAATCAAGCATGTTCAGGATAGGTATGTATTGGACTTTCCTTAGGCCATGCTTTTTAATCCTTTGCAAATGTATTCACTGTCATTTCCAAGTATTTTCAGCCAGCTGATATTACACTGGCATTTTGCCTTCTCATGATGCCTTATGCCAATTTCCGGAGACCATCATGCAAATGACAAGAATTTAAATAATTTGTTTCATCCTAAAAGCTCTAAGTCCCTTCTGTATGGCACTGTCATACAACTGCCAGCTTGGCTGCCAGCTTGTTCTTGTTGATTTAGGAAGTTAGAAAAACAGGTAAAACATGGATGCTAAAGAATCAGAATTATAACAAGTAAAATGAGATTATTACAATGACTGAAATGGAAATGTAATACAAATTTTTGTCCATCACAGGCAGAGAAGGATTTAACCTTGAAAAATAAGTGAACACTTAGACAGAAAGCAAACGTTTCTATATTTACAAGGGCTGAAACCATACCATAGGCAAATAAAACACAAAACTAATTTTCACAAAATCTCACAAGACTATCCACAATCCTATTTTGACAGTCCAAACTATTACCAAAACTTTAAAGATAGTACAGTTTCAGGAGTTCTCTCCCCTGCCCCCTTCCAATATTAAAAAACTAAGTTGTCTTTTTTATTTTTTAATAATTAAATACCTATGTAACTAAAAATCAAAATTAAGATCCATTCACTGTTCTTATCCTGACCCCTCAAATACATTTAGCTACACATGAGAAAAAAATAAAACCAGCTTGTCTAGTATAGCAATGAATATCATAAGAGAAATAACATGTAAAAGAAGTAAAAAAAGCCACAAAATTAAGATAATCTAAATCTCAGCAGAGCTGATGCTGCAGTGGACAGCAACAGAGGAAGCCATCAGGAATTTTATCCTGCTAAATGTCAGCAGATTTCACTCACTTGTACATACAAACACCAGACCAATGCTAAAGCAGCAAGCAAAGCATGGAATATAACAACTGATCATATCTAGAGCAGTAAATTCAGAGAAGTGACTCTGCCCTGTTCTCCCCACCATAATCTCCTGCAGAACGCATACTACCCATTTTAAAAATAGTACCAGTAGGAATACATCAAATCATTCACCCTCTTTGACCACTCCATGACCATTTCTGAGGGGAAAAACCAAACCCCTCTAAGTGGCCTGGCCCCAGTTCACTGCTCCATGCATCCCACACAAGGGGGTGCTTAAGGTGAGATGGATTGGCTACATTTGTTAAATAATATCCTAAAGCACACAAGGCAGCAATGTCAGAGAAGTAGATTTTTTTAAAAAGAAAGTTGCATAGTAAGCCTAAGACCTTTATGAAATGGAATTTAAGCTCCTACTGAAAATGTATCTGCTGTCGAAAAACCAAACCAACACAAATGGAGGAATTCCTCTGGGCTCTTTACTGCTCCCAGATTTGCTCTAACAGTTCATCTCCCTGAAAGGCTCTTAGAGCAGCAGTAAGGGCAAAGCAGCTCTCTCTACATATTGACTCTGGGATAATGATACAAATTCAGCTGATAAATGGTAACACTTAAATTGCTATTGTCTGCATCCTCAGAGACTTGGTTATATCTCTGAATATCTGCAGTAAATCACCATTTTAACTGGGGCACTGCTTCACATTTATGTTGGTGGTTACTTTTGAGTTTTCATTTTTTTTAATAAGCCCCTCATTTTGCAGCTAAGCAGACAAGTCATTGTTCACTGATATCAAGAAGCAGGTCACTGTAATTGATCTGACATGAAAATAGGAGGGAAATAACCTTAATTACACCGTTTATCCTGAGATATTGTTCACTCCCTGTCCTTGTGAAGTTCCTGCCATGCGTTCTTGAGAGCAGCCAGCATTATTTCATAGTTTGTTACTTTATTAGGTGCTTTCAAGCATCAGTTGATGAAGATATAGGTGCAACTATTCCATTCTGCCAACTCTTCAAAAACTATTCTCTAAATAAGAAAAATCAAGGGTGTGGGACCTCGTCCTTTCAAAGCATGCAAGCAAAATGAGACTAATAATAAACATGGTAATAGGGATAAGACCTTTAATATTAGAAACTCAGTTCTCCTGATATTCTGATATCAGCACTTAGCTAATCACAGGACTCGGATTACTTACCCTGCTGAGTTCTGTAAGGGTTACTTCTTGTCTGGCTAACATGTATCAGCAGAATACATAGAGCAAGATTTGTATCAGACTAAATTCTAAAGTATATTTCTAAATTCTAAGTCCCAATCACTGAGGTGTTAAGGTCAGCTCCAGTGGCTCAGTGTGTTTTGATTCCATAAGTATAGACTGCATGGCAACAGTTCAATCCTAAATTGCCACTGAAGCAATGACAGCATAAAATTAATTTATGACTGAAGAATAGCAGAGATGCCAAGTGCCCATTTAGCACATTTATTATCCAAAAACCAGTGGTGTCTATTCTATGATGGAATACATTTCCTTAAGTGGCCTGACTATTTGAGGGAATTGAATTTTAATTACTTTCTGATAGAAGATTATGAAATGTATTTAGGCAGAAGATTATGAAATGTATTTAGGCACAGAACTTAAGTATATGTTTTAATATTTCCCTTTCACTAAGGAAATCAGTAAAAAGAGAATTGAAGGAATACTTTCCAAATAGTCTAAGAATTTCAGGAATCTCAATTTGAGTTACTAGGTTAGAGTAGGAAGTAACTTGAACATTTGTACCAAAATCCAGTAAATATTACCTGAAGCATAAATAGCTGTTGCCTAGATTGAATAACCAAGTCTAAAGTTAAAAAAGAGCAATTAGGCACCAACTAATGACTTTCTCTGATGGAACATGCCACCTGAATTCAGGGTGAATAAATGCAGGTGGAAGCTATTGCTTGGGTAAAATAACTCTGCAGTTCACAGGACAGGAACCAAGTGTGATTCATTAGTCACACAGCAGAATAATTGATGCCACACAATTCCATTTCTAACAATGGAACAGTTTGAGCATGAGGATATTTACCTTTTGGATCAAATAAAAAGCAGACTGTCCTCCAGCATGCTAAAGAGGTTAGAGAGTGAATATTAATTACAGAGAACTGAAAGAGCCTGAAACTATTTTCTTTGAACTGTTTTAGGTGTAAACAGAAAACCAGGGTTGGGGTTTTAAAATGAATGAACAGTAAAGATAGCAATTACTTGTATTTCCCCAGTGGCTGAGCAGTTTAAGAGCTCTTTTTGAGATGCAAGCCTGTGTAGAACTCTGTCTTCAGTCCAAGAGAATCAGAGCTGAAATCCTTCATTTTACAGTATTTTACTAAATAGTAAATTACATCACTGAGCACCAGTCCCCATCACTGAGGGGTTTCCATTCCTCATCACAGGTGTGAAAACAAGAAAGAAAATCACTCCATCTGCATCTCCTAGCAAAGACATAGCCAGGGGATAAAACACTGAGTAAAATGGAATCCTTCAGCAAGAGAATTCACATAACCAACCAGACACTTGTCATGCCACACTGAAATTTTACCAGTGGGGACAATACCCAATTCTATGAAGTAGCACCAAAATCTTTATTGACTGTCCAACTATGAGTCACTGGAGTCATTCATGCTTTATTTCTGTCGACCATGCTTATTCTAAAAATCTCCTTTTAGAACAAAGTCAGTCTGTAAATAAAAGCAATGCAGATTGTTAAAGGTGCATTGCTTTATGAGTTCCTGTTGGGTTTTCTCGTGGAATCTAAACTGCAGTGAACAGAATTGTCTTGGCAATTAGGGATTAATATGGGTATTTTGCTTCTGACACCTTTATTAAACTTGATAATGGCAGCACATGCTAGCTTTTCATTTCAACATCTTGTTACAGTAATTCTCCTGATTTATTTTGCTAACTGTGCCTTCAGATGTTGACTCAGGACATGTTCTCTTCCCATTACCAAATACAACAAGGAAAGGGAAATAATTCAAAAATAGAATACCATGCTGTTAAGATACTTCCATCACAAGAAACATTGCTGATGAATTCTTTTCTACCTCACTTCTACAATCAAAACATAACCAACAATGTAGCTTAGTTTCAAAGAACCAAACCTGATTTCTAAAGTTCCTAAGGCTGAGTGAGGGGCTCTTTGCCTCCACATTTAATTATTGCATTACATAGAGAACAGAGCCCTGACCCTGAAGAGCTCAGCTATACCTAATTACAGATACACTACTGAATGCAGTATATACTGCAAAATTTAATCATGTATCAGAAAAAGCCAGCAGCATTCCTCATGCCAGAATACTTCCCCACAAAATTGTGTTTCAGATTAAAAAAATGTCATTATCTTTGGGCAATGACATCCTCCCTAGCTGAATTGTGTCTCTCATACAAAACCAAGCTGCCTCAGTGTCAGGATTACACAGAGGCAGAAGTGGTTAAAACCCTGCTCCTGGTAAAATAGTCAGTGGAACAGTCATGCCTCTAGCCTGGCTGCAGGAAAAGGAGGAAAATGCCAATTGAATATGTCCAGTAGATAAAATTCCATGTGTTAGTGTTTCAAAATGCATAGAATTATTATCTCAATTAATGCTTTTCTGGCAAGTTGAAATAGCTGTCGCTGAAAAAAGTTTTCATCATGTGCAGCATGATGAAACATAACAGAGGGAAAGTTAAAAACTCACTGTTCAGCTAGGTAAAGGTCATTTCTGGTACACTGCAGTCATGCAGTTACACTCCAGGAGTGTAAGACAAAAACATTAACTCTGTGTGCTACAAAAGATGTGGAGAAAAATTCCTAATGCTCAGTTTTCCAGGGTATTAAAAACTAAAACAATACCAAAAGCTTATTTAAGAAAACTAAACCAACTTGTTTTTTTCAGGTAAATATACCGAATTTAAAGCTTCTTAAAATATTGTGACTTTAGAATATGAGGAGAAATATTGATAGAAGTACCATCTACCTAGGATTTAAACAGACATTTTAAGTGGGGGGAGCTGGGTAGGGTTCTAATTTGCAGAATGTCAGGGAGAAATTTGGGAAAGAGTTCACCCTGTGCTTCCCTGTCCTGACAGCAGCTTTGTGTCCCAGGAGAAAGCAATGGGAACTGGATAGGTTTACACAAAAGCTGCCTCCCCCTAAAAGAGATGTCTGGGTGCTTGGTTATTAAAGAATATTGGTTACAAAGAGACAGCTGTTGGATAAGTTTGCTCCCACCTATTCGATATTGAAATGCCTTAGCTTCAGCCTGATAAGATGACTTAAATCTGGATGGACTTGGAATTAGAATTAAATGTTTACATAAAGAAATATTCTGATCATATCTAGTTTATAGCCTTCCAACAGAATAAAAGAACTAAGAAACATCTTCAGAACTAAACGAAAAAGAAGTATTCTTGCAGCACATTCTGAAAACTTTGATGAAGAAACTGTCCCATGAGTACATTGTTCCACCAGTCTGACATATCTGTTCATTTGCAGGTGATGAATTCTCACAGAAATACATTCCAGCATTTAAACATTGGGGGGAGTTTTGAGACTTAATTTTCCATACAGCAAATCATGGCTGTGATGTGTACCTAATAACATAAAAGAAGAAAATTGAGGGGGGGTGGGGGTAATATTTAATAGTCCACAGCCCATCTATAGATCATACAAAGAGAAAAATAATTGGTTTTGAGATAAAGAACTGGAAGGACTCAGGAAAAATAAAAATGTGCAGACATAAATAAAGGACTGGTTGTATTTGTTACAGCTGAGAATTCATCATGGCACACTAGGATTATTTCATCTACAAAGAATATTGACAGAGACTTCCACAGAATTAATATTTCAAATAATTTCCTTGTTCCATCAGCACTTCTCTGCATTTGCCACTCTCCCACATTTAATGTAGTAGTGCCAGTCTGTAGGAAAATCTGCAGCTAATTTGTCTAGTGACCCTAATGAATGAAACAAATTATTCTATTTACTTGAGCAGCATTCTGATTCAACAGCAATTTTCTCAGCACAGCAATTTCACTGCAGTTCCAGTGCAGAGAAATATTTTCAGCCAATGTTTAGTCATTCTCACAAGTGTTATTAAACACTGTTAGTCATACACCAGCCATCCATATCTTAAAGCACTCCAATCTTGTATTAAGAACTGAGTATTATGGGGAAAGTCAGGGAAAAAATAGCAGAAAATATCACTGAAAAATGCAAGACAGCCTATAAACTGAATAAGATTCCATAGGATTAGCTTGGATATTATTTGAAATAAAATGTTTTGCACATTGTTTACACCTGAAATTTGAGTATTGTCTGCAGTGATGTGCAGATTACACCCATCTGTACAAAATCATACCATTACAAAACAAGACAAAGAATTAATGCATAAAAGCCTTAATATTTCACATCATGAAAGCAGAAACAGCATTGCTAGATCAGAAATGATCTATAGGGGAACACATTTGTGAGATGGATCTAATTGTATAACCACATTAAAGGATAAATTCAAGGTTAACTGCTTGCAAGTCCTCATTAGAAAGAGTTTGTGGTAAATAGGTATCATAAAGTCGCTGCTAGAAATTTGTTGTTGTTGCTTTTGTGCTGAACTAGATTTCTGATCTTGTTGTGTACCTCTCTCATAATTCAGTATTTGACCGTTCTCTCTGCAATCTGATTAAGGTTTAAAAATTTAGGAATGATTAATGATTGGGATGAAAAATTTATACTTAAACCCCATATCTCTTTTACTAGCTGGTTATTTGTATAAAACCTTTGCATACATAACTTTGTTGCAGTTTTAATATACAGGCTTTTTTCCCCCCTAAATTCTTTTTTAACCAAATAATCATAGGCTGAAATAAACAGAGCTTAAGCAGTGTTTTAAAATCACATGTGCTCAAAATGAAATCAAATTATCCCCAAATTAAATGAAAACAAAATTCATAGGCAAATATAATCGTGTTCAGGCAGCATGTATAGAAACAGAAAAAAGACTTTTTCCAAGATATCACTGCTGCTAAGCTGAAGCATGCAGTGCTTTTGTGATACCATATTCTCTCCCACACTTCAGCCCTGCTCTCCACATCCCTTCAGGCTACACAAAAATACCACCCTAATTCACAAAGATGACACTCTACAAAACATTGTTCTGATTCCTACAGTTAGTTTGTCACTTTATTCATCTGACATCAAATTCTAGTGCCAACCTAGATGATGAGCACGTATGAATAGCTTAAAATTACTTGTGGGATGGGGAAATATGAGCAATAAGTTAGGAGGAAATTCCAATTTCATCTACTTCTAAATGACAGGTATTTGCAAGGTTGCCCTTGAGGGTGTATTCATCTCTTTTTAGACATACTGACTAGCATCACAGACCAAAGTTTGTTACTGGACAAAAGACTATCATTTAAAGCTTTACATACTGCTGAAATTGTAGTTTCTGCCTCATCGTTTGACAACCCTGACAGAGGTTTTACAGAGGGCTTTGAAATCAAGCTTTCAATGGATTGGTCATGTCACACAGACAGATGGGTTCCTGAGAGCTGGCAAACACACAGCAGTCCCCTAACACATGAACATATTTAAGTCAGGAACATCAAAGCACTAGTAGTTGTTTAATGCAACCTTGATGTTAATTATTAAGCTGTCACAATGGCAAAACAATTCTTTTCTACTAAAATAGCTGTAACATTTACTCTGTAAGTGCTTGCACATGCAGAAATAATTTGTAAACACCAATATGTTCTTCAAGCTCATACCTGGAGTAACCATAAAATATCATTTGCAAGGTGTTGTTAAACATTGCCTTGCTACTGCTAAAATCCAGCTCCAGACTCACTTGTGTGTCATGACCACTTCAGGGCAGCTGGTTCCAAGGAGAGACAAGGGGCTCAATGTGCAGATCCTGCAAATCCTTTAAACTTTTGATGCAAAGACATGCAGCAAATATCTCCAGAGAGGTAACACCCCTTAAACAGTTTTATCCCACTAGATTGTGTGGCTAGAGACAATTGTGGGCATTAGGCAGTGAAGAACCTCGTTAGGAATCTCTATTTAAATATTTGGAGCAGGATTTATCCTTTCTTGCCATTGACAAATACAAACGCATTTTGGAATTCTGAAACTTTCTCTAGTTATTCTAAGAACGTTAAAGGACTTCTAATAAAAGATAATTGAAAATCTACCAACTGACTAACCAATTTCTTTCAACTACTTGGAATCAATGTTATTCTCATATTTCTTCAAAGGTTTAAGAGTGTGACTAAGTCTGGGGAATAACCCAGCAATACTACTGAAATGCTTCAATTTGAAAGAATTATGGAAACTCCATCCAATATTATTGATAGTAATATGACAATTAATTTCAACAGCAGAGAGTAATCCAATTTGTGCTCTAAAGGAAAACTATTTGCATGATACAGAAATACAGGCACTTAAAAGAGCTGATGCCAGGAGAATTTAAAATTAAACTATCTTAATATATTACTGGTATATCACACCATTTAATGAGATTTATTATAAGATTTTCCTCCCAGAATGCTAAGTCAAATATTGGTATAGGCACCTCACTCATATGTTATTTATACATACTATTTGACACTAAGTATTTAATTTCACTTTCTTCCCCCAGACACGAACTTCCAATGATCCTTTGCCAGGAACCTCAGTTATTGCCATTCTCAACAAAGGCAGCTAATATAAACAGCATAAAATATTTATTTGCATTTGATTTCATTTATTCTATAGTTCTATTTTTTGGTAGGTTGTAGTACATATTTAAATATGTCAGACTAAGTGAAAAATATGAGAGGTTGACTGCATCACAGCCGCTGGAAAAAACTTATTTGCTTTTTCCCTTTCTTATTAAAGTATGCTTTATGTAGGACACATTGCTAACCTTTTTATTGGCTTCAGTAAATCAAACACAAACACTTTTAGAAAATAACTTAGGAATGGAAAGGTGAACTTGATTACCTTATACATGTGAGACTGAAGCATTGCAAATCTCGTGCAGCTCTACAGCACAGAAGAAGCTCTTGGGTACATGCAAGCTCTTCCCCTAGAAAGCACAGGACAAAGCAACAAAATAAAGATATTGTAGTCCAGTTTTACAGTTTTAAGTTACTACATTTAAATACTTCCAAAGTTCTGTCACAGAATTGTTGTCTGCTGTGCCTTGATCACAAACATCTGTGACCCACATTAGGGCTCCAAGTTAAGGGAATGTTAGAGAGTTTCTTTTAAAATCAGCTTAGAAACTAAGGACTGTTATCAGAAGCAACAGCCAACATTACAATGGGTCTTTAATTATTCATAGGAAAGAATAAAAATTAGATATTTTCAATCAACCTGCTAGCCATTTTAGAAAAAGTTTGTGTGGCAATCATGGCAAATATCCAGAGTTTTCCTCTTAGTCTGATATCAATTTCTCTACCAGAATGTTCAGGACAGGAACAGGTGTGAACTTCCTGCTATGCTGTACATTAAAAACCCATAGAAAGAACCCAAAGCATTTTTACCAGCAAACCTGGTAAAACGAACCCAAATGCATTGAAAAGTGTGTTTTTGGTCCGTGGGCATTAATTTCCTTCACCTGTTGACTTGCAATTAAAGAAAATAACTTTGGAGGTTTTCCCCCCTCAGAGAAGATCCATTTTCTTGCAATTCCCCACATAGTTAAAGGGGAAAACATTTTTTTCAACCAAAGAACCTACTTTTAGTTCAGGGGCTTGCAGAGCTGACTTGCAATATATTTTTAAGCTGCCCATATGACATTTTCCATTTTGGACATTTAGATCTAGTGAATTCTGTAAACACACCTTTCATATTTTTTCTTTCTAATCATACCCATCATAGACTGTCCGTCTGTAGTTTTTATTCTTATTTTAAGAATTATGAAAAATTATCTTCTTTGTTTTTCTAATTAATTTCTATTACCCACAACAGTCTAATTGGAAAATTTTTCATTTGGCATTCAGTTTGCCCAAGATGGAGTCCCTCATTTTACCTATTGTTTCCTCATCAATGTGTTCACTGCAATGATGGACTGCTCAGGCTGATCACTCTCTGAAAGCTACTGACTGCATACTCCTAGAGGTCCCTGTCACTTCGAAAAGGGTCCAGGCTTCCAACCCTATAAAATTCCCTTAGATAACCACAAAAACATGCCAGCAGAGTACTTCCCCACTTCACAGACGCAAAAACTGAAACAAAATTTGAAATACTTGATCTAGTCACAACAACAGACTTTAAAAAAGGATTTATATCCAAACCTGCTTTTAAATCTAGTCAACTAGCTGGATTTCATAAAGTCAAATGTTGAATTTATAGTTAGCAAATATGTTCTGTGATGAGATATGTTCAAGATGAGAAATAATGTGCACTGAGGCCATGGGAGTTCCAGCACTGATTCAGCCAGTCCTTCATAATCCAGCAGCTGAAAAGTCTAATGCATAGCTGACTATTTTTTCATTATTTCACCTCCTCTCCTTATGATCCCAATCTGGTGCCCACTGAATTCAAAAGAAGCAGATCAATGGCTTCCTGGGGCTTTCCATCAGCTGCAGAACTGAGATAAGGCTCGTTTCACAGAGCAGGAAAATGTCAGAGCAGGGAAAGAGGCAGCAGCACCCCCAGCCCTGGCAGCCCTGCAGGGAGGAGGTGTGATGGGCTGTCTGAGGTGTCCTGCTCCCTTCAGCCCTTCCCAAGGTGAGCCAAATGTCAGAGCTCTCCTGCCCATCCTAGCTGCCCTCCAGCAGGGCTTTTCCAGCCCTGGCTGCCTCCAGAGGAAGGAAATGCTGATTTGTGCAGGCTGACATAGAACAGAGGCTAGATGGAGCTAAAGAATAAAGTAGGGATTTATTAGAAGGTCTCAATGGAGCCACCTTGGGCAGCACAAGAGCCCAGCCAGGGCTGCACCCAAGATGAACCAAAATGGTCACAAAATGGACAACTGGTCATGAGGTCTCTCACTTTTATAAGTTCTGGTCCATTTTGGAGTTAATTGTCCAATTACAGCTTTAGCCCATGAAGTTCCATCCTTGTTTTTCTCTCTTCAGCCCACGTTGTTTATGCTCTTGGACCTGAGATTTGGGTCATTTGTCCTTGGCCTCCAGCTAGAGAAGGAATTCTTTTGTCTCCCTACTCTGTATAGAGAGCTCACCATCCCCTAATATTGCACACTAAAGCAGCACAGAATCTGAAAAATATGAAAGCTAAAACCTGAGGCATTAGAAAGATTGCTCTGTATTCTGTACGCAGCCTTACCCTCATTAGAGTATTTTACACCATTTAACACTCCTCACAGCACTCCTAAAAGCTGCTCTTCAGTGCCTACTATAAGGAGTAATCCTACTGGTACTTCTAACAGTATCACATATCAAATAGTATCCTTGGCACAGCAGCCTTTTATCATAGCTGAGAGAAAACACAGCGAGACAATGACATTAATAACCCTAAAACCAAAATATTAGATTGAAAGAGCTACTTCATTCACCCAGGAATAGCATACTGACACTGTACATATGTACAGTGTGTAATTAAATTAATATTTTGCCTAATCTATTTAATCATCAAAGTGCAGACTTTGCATATAAAGCAAAATCAGAACTCGATATCTTCTCCCCCAGAGTGCTAAGCAAAAGAGCAGTTGCTACACATATTCATACATCTGAGAATAGGCAATTCTTCCAGTTCAAAACTGGAAACTTTTCTTTCTTGCACTTTGGACTAGCAGCTGAGATAAATAATGTGCATGGAAACAGAAACCACTGTTTCCAGTCTTGAAAGATCTATCCATTTCAAAAAGGAAAAGCTGGGGGCGCAACAGCAAGGAAACCCAAACAATCACCTCCTGATGATGTACTTTAGCATAAATCACAGATTTTAAAAAGGATTTTGATAGCTAAGGTTAAACTGTCAGTCTTGATTCCAAAAATACAAAAATTTATTGAATAATTAATAAATAGCACTAGAATCTGTAACTCTAAGGACAATGAGCTTTTTGAAATATCAAAAGAAATCTAATTCAGTATGTGTTTGACAGAACTAGCCTTTCAATAGAAATCCCTGAAGTTTGGTTTGGAACCATAAATACTGAAATGTACACAAGCTAATTGTACAATATTCATGTTCAAAACTCCTTTTAGAAATGGGAAATCTTGTATATTTTCATGCTTGACAACATGATTCAAATTCAACTCTAACATAACACTACCCTTTATTGGTTTAAAATGTTTCTTGGAGAAGTCTGATAATTGCTATTAATTAAACATTTAAAGAAATGTAAGCCATTATTAAAATTTAGTCAAACCTGAAGCTCCAATTCACTTTTCTTTCACAATTACTTAACTGATCTTAGTGAAGCTCCTTAAATTTACCATGTTTTATTAGGACTAATTCTGGACTCCAAGTGGTGCAAAACGTACAGTCTAGAGAGAAACAAAAAGTTTCTATTTGTCTAACAGAGAGAGCATAGAAAACTACTCACTCTGCTTGCCCTTGGATTTGATCCTTGTTCCTCACTCTCAAAGGGAGACTTCCTCTAAAGGCAGGGGATAAAACTCCTTCCTGACTGAGGTCAGTGAAGCCAGAGTTTTTAATGAAATGCTTTTCTCTCAACTGATGAAGTCCCCAGGCAGCACAAAGCTAAGAAAGGGAATAATCAGTTTCAACTGCATCTTTACTACTTTTGGCCCACAAATAAATGTAGAAAATAAATAAATAAAGCAGTAAGTTCCACTGTAAAATTAAGTAGTAAGTTTATTCTGGCCTAAGTCAACAGTAGAATAAATTGCTCAGTGTAGACAAGCCCATAACACTGTTCCACTATTCTGGAACCTTCCTAACATCCATGGCGTTTAACATGACCTGGTGCTTTTCATTGATCAGACATGATGGGGTAAATTTTTGCCAATTCTCCTTGATAAAAAGTCTCTGGTAACACAAGGGTTATTCCATAGTCCCTTTAGATTTAATTAAAAACATTTCTTGGAGTGATCTAACACATTCCATCTCCTAGCAACTGAATTAACAATTACTTAAGTAATTTAAAAGACTGTCCCATAAGGCCATAACTGGGACAGGGGAAAACATTGGTATTCTGCAGTGCCACCCAGGAACTCCTGGTCCTTTCCCTGATGGTGACATTGCTGCAAAGGCAGTACCTGGCACAGTGGCTTCCTGGCGTGTGTGCAGTGCCGGAAATAACGTGACAGGATTGCTCTGCTCTCTCTCCTTTGCTGCAGCTATGACAAAGGGGCTGCTGCTGTGGATGCAAATGAGGCCACAAGGACAAGCAGCACTACTTAACCTCACTGAAAAACTTCTCATGCTTCCCTGCATAATGTCCTGTTTGCCTCAGGAGTGAATCAGGCTCTTTACAGAACACAGCATCACTGAGTACAGCTGAAAATTTTGTTGGCTTGGGAAGGAACAGCTGTGGTTGTGACCCAGGTGTCACTGCTTAGACACACCCAGGCAAGCAAATCAAGAGAACCAAAAGCTGGAAAATTTCAAGTATAGCCTGTACTATTGCTAGTGCAATTAAAGCAGCAGAACAGCAAACTGAGAGACAAACTGCATGGGTCCCTTGAATTGCCTGTCACATTAGACACTCCAGAAGAGAAACTTGATAAATCTTCAAGGACATAAAAGGGTATATTCTACAAAGGCCACCTAAACCGCATTGACATAATATCACATTGCATGTACTGCACACAAGAAACATAGCATCAATAATCTCTAATCCACACAAAGGATTTATTGTGAAAGCACTTTTAGACAGACTAGTTTGACAAAGCCAGCCTGCATAGTTAACTTTTTTCAAAGCCATGTAGGAGATACAGATTTTCATTTCCATTTAGATAAATGTACTAAACTTATTGAAGTTTTGCTTAACTGGGAAAAAAAAATCACATCCACCTGCTACAAGATGGAACATAATGTCAGACAACAGAAGGGCAATAAAAAGACACAGCATCAGAGGAGACAGACAAGATCTGGGTGACAAAAGCACAACTTAGATTATTTCTTCCCTCAGACCAATACTATAGCTATTCTATACACCCTAAATTAAGCAATAAGATGTTTGACCTTGACAAGAATTAGCTAGAGCAGAGAGTAACGTTTTGTGGGATAAAAATTTACAGCAACAGCCTGAGACATGGTTCAGAAAACAGGCCCTGGCAGGCAGTCCCAAGAGTGCAGCACTACTCAGTGCCAGCAGGGAGGTGATGTGGCAGTAACTGGGAAACATCACAGCAGAAAATGTAAAAGTTAAATTAAAAAGGGTTGGATTGCTCTGTTGGCCAATACACCAAATCCATGCCTGCTCTCATGAAGTAACCTTTAAAGTGAACTCCAGCCAGAAGATTTGGTAGATATCAGTCTCCATGTGAAAGAAGCAACAAGGAGTGCTGCAAAACAAAATAGTTGTAGTGGATAGAAATGAAAACCCAACTTCCCAGCCTACCCCTCAGTGCTACCAAAATGCAGCAGCTTCATAGACCCATCACTTAAAGAGTTACTCTCCTATAAAACTCCAAAATCAGCAGGGCCAAGATAAGATTGGAGTGGTGCAAACTCCAGAACCAGACTATTTAGAGTCCACAAGAAAAAGGCACAGGGATCTCTTGGAGGAAGCCCTTCTGCATGGAAGATTTTAAAAGGATGAACAAATAGAACCCTCAGGCTACCTCTGCCTTTGATACTGAACAAAGAGTGGCATGCATAAATTTGTGATGTATTTGCCCTTGTTTCTTATTGAAGTTGCTTAATGATAACAGTATTTCAGTTTCTCATCTGCTAGAAAAATGCTGATCACTTTTGTATTTATTTCCTAAATTGAATCCAGAAGTTGTGAAAGATGCAAGATTGATTTCACTGTGTTTGCCAGCTGCTGAGAAGACAGCAGGACTTCAGCCAAGCCAGAGGACTAATTCCACTGCTTATTACTGCAGATAAACACCCAGAGCAGAGCCCTCTGCTCTCCCAGCCATAAGTCAATCACAAGAGTCAGAAGGCAGTTTGCTCTTTGCTAGACTAATAGCCTGGCAATTATAAGCACACTTCATTTCTTGCTAGACATCCCATTTTTTTTCCATGAATGCACCTTGCACAGAGTGCAGCCCAGCAGCTTTCACATCTTCATTTCCATTCCTAGGAAGGCAAACAGGAATCCTTGCAGAGGTGTTTTGTTTAAAGGCTTTTTCCATAGGGAAAACCTGCCCATCACTGCCTGTGTGCACACCTTTCTATCATCATTTTTAATGGGCTGCATCAACTCTACCTGCTTTTCTGCACCTGATTAACTGCTTTGCTGACTATGACACCTTAATACCAACGACAGACAAAGAAATATAGTCAGTGCACAGCCATGATGGAATGCACAGCTTGATATTTTAGTGACATGAATGTTTTCTGTGTGAAACTTGAAAAAAAATGCAGAAACTTTACACTGATGTTTCCCAGAAACATTTACCTAAGAAGGGAGAAAACAGCAATTTTGTTACACCAAGGGCTTTCCAGGGAATCACTGGTATTTACAGGGCAGTCCATGACCCAAAAAGAATAAGTCACAACAATAATGAATTTAGATGTAAAATCTGGCAACCAAGCAAGATTTCTTCAACAAACTTATTGTGTGTCTTTAAGCCTCAGCTGCCTGCAAAGTTCAGCTGTACTTTAATGGAGTCTGAAAAACTTTTGCAGATTCAACAAAACTGGAAAAAAAATATACTTTAGACAAGTGAGAGATATAGAATGACCAAAGAGACATAAAAGTCAAATAATTCAGTATAAAAAACTTGTTACAAGAAGTCATGTGTAGAGATAATAATCTGAAAATATATAAACAATACAAAGGTATTTCTATATTTTAGGCATATGGATGGTATAAACAGAATCTTTTGAACAATCCTAAAAAGCATCAATACATATTTTTGACAGGTAAAAACTTAATTGCTCTACTTACACTTTTATTTTTTAATATTCAAACATTTGTTGATTTGAGTTTTATAGCCAGACTTCTCCCCTTTTTTCTTCAAGACTTTTTCATTTCAGTGAACCAGCTAACCTGATATTTCATGCACTGTGGGCTGTCTGGCAAGAAACTCAACATTTTTGTCTACTTCAGTCACATAATCTATGTCAGTGGCTCAAGATCCAAAGAAACATTACAGGTGCTCTATTATTTTCCTCTCACTCCACTACATAAAACTGAAAGCATAGTAAATTCTGATTTCTGAGCTCAGAAATGGCATGTACCAATTACCTGTCCAAATACAGACAGCAAAACACTCATGGCCCTAAATAAAATCTCAGCCATCCACCAGAGGCAGCAGAGTAAGAAAGCACAAAGCATAGCTTGGTCAGTGACAGGAGTCACTGGAAACACAGCCCAACAGCCACAACTAACCAACTTTATTTGGTTCTGCCACCTTTGAAAATACCTGTTTCCAAGTGGTTGCTTCACACTGTTAACTAGCAGGGGCTCACATACCTGCAGATACACATCCATTGATGCTCCCCCCAATCTATTTATTTCTGCATTTCAGTAAACAAAACAAGCTGAACTCTTTTACTCCTATGGTAGTAAAGAGGTTAGATACTTCAGCTAAAAGGTCAACATTTTGAAGGAAAAAAAGTCAAAAACAGATTCTGATTTCATTTGAGAGAGTCAACTGAACTGTTGACTCTACAGCTGTAAAAATGATGCCATCCAGTTTTGTTCCACCCAGAATGCTCCCAAAAATATTGTGAGAACCCAGCCTTGAAGAATGAATACAGAGAATGGAGCTCTAAGTCTCAGACTTTCAGGATTCTGCAACCACTAAGAATTACACTCAATCCTCAGGTCTGACTGCTCAAAGGTTCAGGAGGCTGCTGTAAAGAACAGGTGGGTTATTAGAGCCAAACATTTTGGTAAGATGAGGCTAAGCTAAGCACATTTGTTCCCACTGTAATACCTCCCAATGCCAACCAGAACTACAACTATACTTAGGAATCCTGGATGCAAACAGTCTCGAAACAATAGAGCACAGAGGAACTCCCTAATGCAGAGGCTTAAATACCTCAGGAACAGCAAAAAAGATATTATGACTATGCTAGAGGTGTGAAAAGTTATAAATAACTTTGGCTCTTTAGACAGAAATATTGCTTGCCTACAGCAGTAACCCAAGGTATGGTTGCAGTTTGAGCTTCAGAAGTCCTTGTGTTCTTTTATTGATTTTAAAATTGCCTGCCACATGCCCTAGAAAAAATAATTTGTAGCCTACGGTACTATGGATAAGCAAGTATGATTAGTCCCATGGATAAATAAATGCATTTGTACCCAACCTCTCTGCTCCTCTTTGCCTCCTGTTTTCCTGTTTGGTAGTAATGTGATGATGCTACACAGCACTTGGATATCTTGTTCTGATTTGATCTGTCTCCCTAGCAAAATTCAAAACCAAGTGAAGGAATTTGCTTGTTCATTTTGCTGAGCAACAGGGAAAGGCTGAATCTCCTCCAAGCAGAAATTAAACTTTGCAACTCATAATTAAATTGCTGCATAGAGAATCTTAGCAACAAAAAGACTCAGCTTATAAAAAGCTGTTTGTTGGTATCACAGGAGTCTGACTGGAAAGTTTTTACACCTTTCTCTTGACTCTGAAGTAGTAAGTTTTAATTAACAATTATTTCTTGGCTTAGAGCAGCTTGTACGAGCTGTGGCAAAATATCATTCTCTCATTTTGTTTTATAAGCATTTACTTTCACTTCAACTAACACCTACTTGAAAGTGCATCTTCAAAACTGAACTGGAGTTTCCAACACTGAAAGGTAACACAGTTACCTTAAGGAAAATTCATAAGCAAGCATGCTGTTACTGTGTGAATGTCAGCAGGCCTTTGTTTGAATTCCTACCTCAACTTTAATTACTTATGAGTGAAGAGGGATATATATATACACACACACAAAAAAAAAATATTTTCCTGGTATCCCACTCCCCAATCCAGCTGTGGTTCTGTTGAAAGCTCATCTCTCAGATCAACTTCAAGTTAGTAAAATATTTAAGCTTACCAGGTCTGCTAGAAATCTCATTAATCCAGAGAAATGAAAAGCATCCTCCTGGAGTAGTACCCAACTCTCCAGTCTGCATGCACAATCTAATGCAAGACTGATTTTCCAAGGATGGGTGTTTATCAAGTCATCTTTGCGGTGGGTTGCTAACCAGGTTTTTGCCAACTTTCACTTTTTTAATTATGAATTATCTTCTGATTTAACATTTTCCTTTAATTGGCAAATATTTGTAGCAATTAACTCCTCCAGATTGACTCAGACAGCGTGAGTCATGTCTTCCCTTGGGGATTTAGCAATTACATAACCCTGCTCATCCATACCACCACATATAACACCTGGATGTCAAGTTGCTGGAAGTGTTTCTATCCTTATAAATAATGCAACATCCTAATGCTGCTAATTATGACATGTACATAATTTACTGCTCCCTAGGGGCAAGAGAAATTTCTCTCTTCTACAGAAGGCATAATATTAGTTTTTCTAGTGACATTTTTGAGGGGAATTATTTTAGAGCAGGAAGGTGGCTGGAATTCTCTTCCTGCTTATGTTAAACTTCCATGAATAGAGTTGGAATTTTCAGTAATGGTCTGATTTAGAACAATATTCAAAGCCCCCACTCCTAATTAAACATCTGTGCTTCCAAGTGAAGTGGTTTGCAAAGAATTTTCAAGGGTATGTTTGGCATGTTTCTGCCTTTGACACCCCAAATTCACCAAGAGAATTTTAGTAGAATAAAGCATAATGGCTATGTTCAGGTTTTTTGGTTTTGAATCTGGTTTTTCATTTTTAGTAGCCCAAAAATTGGTGTACATTGAATCAGATCTGAGGAGAGGCTTCAAAGATCTAGATGACAAATTAAGGTAAGTAGATTCATTACATGACAAAAAAAAAAAATAGCATAGTAGGCTGGTGTTGGTATTATGCAGTTTGAGAGGAGTAGACACAATGAATTGCAAGGAATTAGCAGTTTAAGATTTGCATTAAGCAGTAACAAACAGTTTTCAATATGCAGCCTGAAAAATGTGAAAAAAATCTGATTCTTGATAAATAACTGTTTAACTTATTTCTTATCCACTACAAAAGGCTTCAAGTCTTCCTCACTCATGGAAATCCTGACTGCATATTGACTATGTGCTCTTTATGAAGAGGATTCATCGTGTCTCCTTTATTTCCTGGGAACGTGAGAGATTTCGTGGGTAACCAGTCTGACTGCAAAGCTGAACTGTCATCACCATGTTATAATCAATCTGTGAAAAACCCCACTGCATTAGAAAACCTGCTGTCACAAGATTCATCACAGCCTATTTGTTGGGCTTTCCCCCTTCTGGCATCAATACATGTTTGAGCATATGGACAGCATTTACCACATTTGCTGGTTTGGGGGGGGGAATTCAGCTTTCAGTATGAAAAAATTCCATGCAGAAGTGTGTCTGAACTCAGCAGAAAGTGACCAGCAGAGCACACATCAAGCTGGGTTTGCCTGCTCTGCTTCATCCTGCTCAACACAAAGTTCTTGTTTAATTTGAGCAATGCATATTCATTTTATTTCAAAAACTTGACCTTTACCCTCATATTATAGCATGATATGATATTTATTATTAGCAGCTAAATCCTAAAATAAACTCTAATTTTTAAAATTTTATATGAATACATAATGTATAAAGGATAATATACAATTTTCTAGAATCCAAGCAGGCACATTTCCAGTAAGCTAATATGACAATCCAGCACTTCCTTGGTTAGAACATCTACTGCAGTAAAAAATCCTGCAAGTATTTCATGCCAGCTTTTCCTTACAGAAAGGTGAGAAACCAAGACAAAGAAGAGCTTGAAACTAAATTAATTTTTAAAAAAATCAAGTTTTACAAAATTGTCTTTTTTCCCCCCCTCACCTCCTCTGAACCTGAGGAGCTTTTTTGAATATATGCTTAGTTTTGGAAAATGTCACTGCTATTGAATTCCTGCTGCAGCTAAATGGTAATATTTTCATCAAATTTGTCCAATTTTCTCATTTTCACCAGAAAAATGTACCTTTCCCCCTTCATTTCCTGAGAATTTAATCAATTTAGTCTTTTAGGAATGGTTTTGGGGAGGTAACAGAGCAGTAAAGTGAGGATGACATAAAGATATACACCAAAGCTTTTTAAACAAATCTTTCTAATACATTTACTGAAAAATGAATGGTTTTTCAAGAGCTTTTATAGCATAAATCTCACAATATTTGCAGTTCTAAACATCCAAAAAAGAAGGTATTTCATCTTAGCTAAGCTGCTTTTATATATATAATGCCATTTTTCTGAAGGTTGATGGGTAGAGCAGCCAATAGTTTCTCATCAATAAGTATTAGAAAATATGCTCTTTTCAGGGAATATGAAGTCTTATTCCAAGCTAAGAATTCTCAGTTTTAGTCAGATTTTCTGCAGTGAAAACACTCTTACCACACCCTCTACATATTGAAGTTTCTGTATTTTCCAAGCCACAGAGTAGGGGTTTATTAAACCCAAATATTGTGTTTCTCCTATATGAAATCCACAGGTCCCCACTCTTTGGTCAATTTTTGCCACTGATTTCTACAAGACAAGTACATTTCAAACACCAGGTAAGCTCTTCAGGCAGCAATTAAACTGAAAGAGTATAAAGGGTTCAAACATATATAAAAATTCCTTCTGTCTCTTGCTCAAAAGATCTATAGGACACAATTTCTGACAGTATTATGGTAATGCCATTAGGCACAAAATACAGCAAAAATGGGATGGAGATCACCTATGGTCCAAACAAAATTGTCTCATAATGTTTAAAATCAAAATTAATGCATTAATAATTTATGGCTCATAGGTATAGAGACCTTGAAATTACCTCAATAAAGAAATGTTGAGGACAGCCTTCATTATAAAATGTGTCAAGAAGAAATTTAGAAGCAACAGGAAAGGTCAAGACAATTAGTTTTGTATGATTTTCTCACTGATTTTTGTTAGATAGAAACAGTGATTCAGCACACCAACGCTACTGTTTTTACATCCTCCCATACACTAAGAGATCACAAGTTGCTTATGAAAAGGAATCTCTGGAGCCCTTCATTTAGAATTATCATCTACCACAAGCATGACTGTCCATTAGGACAGGTTTTACCATTGCTTCGATTAGATCTTCTTTTCCCATGCTAAATGAAATCAATGCCAATCAATTATTGTGTCAGACCAGGACCAGGAGACTGAGGGTAGAACTGCTTCTTCATTTTTGGGATTAGTACAGCACCACTCCAAGTCCTCTCCTGACAGATCATTTATAAGTATTTCTCTTTGCAATTATATTCCCAGCTTGTTCAGTGAAATTGATTTTAAGCTAAATAATTACTTCAGACAAAGTCACAGATTTCTCCACTCTGTCTGATACAGAGAGGCAGCTGAACGGGAGGCATTAATAAATTTGTGAACTACTTTGAACAAATTACACATATTGTTACAAGGGAGATTTACAGCAATAGTAGATCTAATTAAGTGCTTCATAAAGCAAAACATGGGGCAGATGTCAAACTGATGAATCAGGTTTTATTAGGTGTTATTCTGATGAGTTTTTACTTCTGTTAAGAAATATTTTTACCCTACATGACAATATTGAGCTATCCAATGGTTTCTAACATTTGAGCAAGATGAAATCTGTAAACCTCCTATTTTGCAATTCTGTATTAAGGGAATTGAAGTTCAGTTAAACATAATTTTTAACTCAGAAATAATGTCAGATAATGGTGCTGTTTATGTTTCAGCTGGTCCTACTCCATGCATAAGCATGCTAGCTGTCTTTTCTAAAAGCAGAATAGCACCTATGGAGTATATTTACAAGCAAAATCTTTTACCTAGAAGCACAGAGAAAAGTTAGAGAATACATCAATGGCTAGAAACGTTTTTATAATTTACAAGTGAGAGGGTCAGCATTTTCACATCTCTAGGACTTACCATATTTTATTGGTATATAATTTTATATATTTATAAAATACTTCTATGTGCATTCATGTACCATGGAAAGGATCAAAAAGGAATCTCAAACTTATTTTCAAAGCTGAATGTCTCTTGCCACTTGAGCAGAACTCAGGACACAAAACAGACCCAATCAAAATAAATGAAGGAAAGCTTGTGTGAGCCTCCAGCTGTTAGACTGTTTTGTAATTTTGCACACCACTGAAAGAAGGACAGAGGCAAACTGGACTTGGATAATAAAACAAAAAAATTATGGAGAGGCTAATTAAGGTCTTAACTGAATAAGATTATTTGTTTATGTGACAGCAAAACTGTGCCTTGATAGCCATTCATAAAAGCCTGCAGCAGGTAAATACATATTGGGAGAAGATTGATGAAAAGTGCCTTAGGAGGGGATGAATTGGAATAAAGTAATGAAGTAAGAAAACAGAAAATGTTATCAGAATAAGAAAAAATATGACTACAAATCCTTCAGAATAACTTTCTTACCTAGAAAGACTTAATTTTTCAGTGCTGGAGAGCTGAGTTCATATATAAAGGTAATACTATTCCTTTCCAGCTCAGTGGCAAAGCTAAGGAATATATTTTTCTGAGGTTACTTACTGGTAAAGTCAGCATTGCACTTGCTTTGCATTACCTTTAAAATGTGTCTCCCACTCAGAATCAGTGACTTTCCATTCAGGAAAACCTAAACCTTCAAAGAGAATACCCAAGAAAATGACTGCTGGCTCGAGAACAAGAAAAAAATTAAAAGGATGTCATGATCCAAATGATATTGTAGGAACAGGAGTTTGCATTCAGGGTAAAGATGCCTTGTAAAAGAACAAAGTCAATAGGACTATAAACCCATACCCTCCCCATTTCACCATTGATTTGGAGCAGTCACAGAGAGAAAAGGAAGATTCTGAAAGCATCACAAAAGCAGAAGTCAGCAGATCTTACAAAGACAAATATAAGTTTTAAGTAGAACACCACTGATCTGTATCATTGATTTTTCTGCCAGCATCTGCATATCCCAAAGGGCAGCCCAAGCATGAAAGGAAAAAGCATGCTAAATAAAGGAAAGGATGAGGTGGGTGCTGAACCTCAGCCTTGTAGTGGGGAAATGAAGCCTAAACACCTTGCTCTATCAAAAGCAGATAAGTAAAAGAAAGACTTGATGCTTTCATCACTAGAATGTTCACTCTGTAGAGCAGCACAGCTGCCCCAGCGTGCTGCTGATCAAGACTCCAGACAGGCTGGAAATCCTTGGGCAATGTCACCGAGGCAATGTCACCTTTCTGTGCCAAGAGCAGCACCCAGGCTGGTCCCAGCGGATCATCCCTCCTGCTGCTGGCTTCCCTTTCAGTGCAAAGGGCAGCACCCTGCCCTGGAAGCCTGCTTCAGGCCATGGAGAGGCCCTGACTTTCTACAGAGCCTGCATAAGACATGCAAATCAGTACCTGCATTAATCAACAGTAATTACGTGGTGTAAATTAAACCAAGGCTCTAGCAGCTGAACTGCCAAGTGGGTGAGTGTCCTGTCAACCTCTGTCACCTGTGCTGGTCACACTGGGCTGTGTGGGCAGGGTAACCACCCACAGCTTGCATGGCTGCAGCTATTTCCAGCCACCAACAGCAGTGCACACACAGCAGATGGAAATTCAGCATTACGTTTCCATTCTATCACCTACACTGAAGCTTTTTAGGGCTGCAAATAAGGGGAATCTAAGTAAGACTTGGATCAGAAAGCGCAATAAATGAAACGATGTTTCATATGCCAGTTTCCTTTGGATCACCTCTCACTGTTTTGCTTTCAGGCTGTAGTAGAATATGTCTTTTCTGCCCCATTTCATCTTTACTCTAAAGGCATAAAACAGGAAGCAGTTCTACATAGTTCTTACCTGGGCAAACTTTGGGTTTTTTGCTTTCCAGCTGAGCTGGAGTGGAAAAGCTGGCACTGGATGCATCACAGCTGCAATGGGGCCCAATTTAGAAGGGTTTCAGCTGAGTTTTGTGTTACTCAATGGCATTTTGGGGCTCCAATTTTAAAAAATAAAAGGCTGCTTATCTTGCACAGTTATGCTTCCTATTGCATCATGTCTTCTACTGTCTACATGAAGGTGAATGAAGGGAAGATTTTGGGGTTGAGCATAATCTGCAGACATATTGGAGCTCTGCCTTAGAAATCTGAAGGTCATACAGAGATGCACACAAGCTCCCTTATATGTGCTTATTAAGTTACATAAGCAAAGTTCATTTCCCCTAATTTTAAAACAGAGATATGTTTTTTTTTAATTTGTATTCCAAGTTGGTTGAAGTTAAAATATTTTTATTGAAAGTGATTTGTTGGACAAAAACCAGAACTCTGGCCAGATAAAGGCATAAAACATGAACTTTACAGTAAAGACAGTAAGAATTTTAAATGTCTTATTCCACAGAATTCAGTAGCATTTAGAAGGATTGAAAAAGATTTGGGCTCATTACTTTGACTTCTGGCCTAAGTAATTCTGACTCCATAGTTCAACAAATTAGCTCAATGAAAAGTAATTCCAGTGAGTTTTGAATCAAATCCATTATAACAGAAGGCACTAAAAACCCTATATGCATGGCATAGGAATTTTAACCAAAGTATTGTGACCTAATATTGAAAGCCATAGTCCAGGACATGGCTCCTAAAAGAAAAGAACCAACAACTATACTCGTTAAACAACAATCCCCACAAACCTCTCCTCTAAACATCGGGATATCTTGTTTTGTGTTTTTTTACTACATATTATGAAATTTAGGGGAAATATATTTCACTAATTTTTGACCAGGATGCAAAATAATTTTTCAAGTTACTAAATACTTTCCAAGTCTTTTACCTCATGACCTAGCAGGATTCAGTCTCCCACAGGTAAACGATTCTAAAAATAACTCATTCCTCTGATACTTCCACACCTTCTAGAAATGCCTAGAAGGCAGCAAAGAAATCCAGCTCCCTGTGCAGACTTCTCATAAAGCACCCAGGTTATTTCTGTGTATTGTGCAGTTATTGTTTCTATTTTACTCTGAAGAATAAGAAAAAACCTTTTTTTCTCACCTCAGAAAGCACTAGAGCCATTGGTTCTAAATCTGTAAGATTTTGCTGTCAGTGGTAAAGAGCTATAAGACTTCAATAGTATCACTCCTCCCCTGACTCTGAAAATGTCAGATCTGCTGTGCCTCAGAAAATCACAGGAAAGAAAGCCTGGAAGTGACACTTTGCACTGAAACCAGATGATAACTCTTAGCAGCACATATTCCCTTCTCAAAAAAAAAATTTGCAGGGTTGGTCATAATGATCTTCAGAAGACTTTACTGTTGTTGATGCTCATTTGGAAACCAGGACTGAGTTCCAGAGAGGAACTTTACAGCTCAGCAGCTCCAGGTTTTCTGAAACCAAATGTTCATTGGGTTCCCAGACAATTTTCAGTTTGTGAAGGAGGCAGCTCACATTAACTGACTTGTGAAGGGGCAAATGTTAATCTCATTTTACCCATCTTTTCACTCAGGAAATTATTTCTCTTTTGGCAATCGGCAGTGCCAAACAGATATGGATGACTAATGATGAAGGTCATTTGCTGTACATTGTTCCCTTCTGAAGGGGACATTCATTTCTCAGCTGCCATGGACAAAATTAGGAAATTTTGTACAGCAGGCAGAATTTTAAGAAACAATGGATTTTTCTTTTTTAAAGACAGTTCCTTATTTTTAGTCTGTAATTGCAAATGTACAGTCGCAAACATTTCCACAAACTTAAGTGGAAGCACAGGTAATGAATTAACACTTAATAGCTTAGCTGTCATTGATTTAATTCTTCAGTTATATTGATTTATGTGGTGAAAGCACCTCAGCCTATTTTACTTCTTCCTTGATAAGAAAGGAAGTTTTATATAGGTATCAAATGATCATTAATAAAATTATTCTAGGGAAAATTCTACAGCTATGTCCTCATATAAAATTGCAGTTGTAGGTCAGTGAACTCTAATCATTCTAATTACCTCAGTGAGAAGCTGGTTTGAAAATACAATTTCCCTATAGTCAAGGAATCAAGTATGACAAACCTAAGGTAGAATTAGTACTTCCAGTGTGTCATGGTTTATCCCCAGCCAGCACTAAGCCCCACGCAGTTGCTCACTCACTGCCCTGGCAGGATGGGAAAGAACTAGAAAAGCAAGAAAACTCATGGGTTGAGGTAAGAACAGCTTAATAAATGAAACAACTAAGAAAAAAACCAAAAACCTAAAACAACAAATTACAATGAAAAGGGAAAAAAGGCAAAGACAGAAATAAAATCCAAGAAAGGCAAGCGATGCAAATAAAAAACAACTATCTGGCTGATGTCCAGCCAGCCCCCAGGCAGCAGCCCACATTCCTCACAGTTGATACACTGAGCATGAGGCCATATGGTCTGGGATGTCCCTTGGGTCAGCTGTCCAACTGTGTCCCCTCCCAGCTCCTTGTGCACCTCCAGCTTCCTTGCTGGCAGCTTGGGGCGAGGAGCAGAAAGGGCTTTAGCTGTGCAATCCCTGCTCAGCCATAACCCAAACACTGCTGCATTATCAAAACAGTTTCCAGCATTACTGCAAACCACAGCTCCACACCAGCTACTGCGAAGAAAATTAACTCTATTTCAGACAAAATCAGCACAGCAAATGAGTTTATTCTTTACTAAGAGGCCCTGCAACTTTTGAAAGGAAGCACTCTGCCTTTACCCCCAGTCACAGGGACTCAGAGAAGAAAAGGCTTAGCCACTCCACTTAATCATAAGCTTCATTTTTGTTAATGGCATCCTCTTCTCAGAAGCTGAAAAGGAAGCTTTTTTTACAAATTGCCAAGTGTACAGTACACAAAAAAGAGAAGAGACTTCCATTGTAATCGTGCAACAGTCTTACACACAGTTAAAATTATTTTTTCCAAATAAGAATGCTGAGACAGGTGTTTTAAAGCAGCCTATTACAGCTGCAAGACATGGTGTATCACAGGTTATCACCTTCCCAGCCCAAAGGGAGAGACTGGCACAGCACTTTGGGACTCTGACACAGCTTAGGGGCTGAGCTGGGCTCCTCACAGCAGAGCATCCCCCAAAGCCCTGTAACTGCAGCTCCTCCAGGCATCTGGATGTGCTCAGAACTGCAGTGATTCCTTTGGCCCCAGCTTCCCCACACATTTTTGTTTGCAATGCTCAAACAGTGCTGGCTCTGCATGGCTGTATGCTCACAGTTTGCACATGGCTGGGACCCCTATCCCCAACAAGCCACAGCTGTTTCTTCTCTGCCTCATCCAATGCAAAATGGAAAAGAAAAGAAAAAAAAAATCAGACTAAAGTGGTTCTGATCATAAAGCAGCTATGCATCACAACTATGATGAAAACAATCTGGTTTTCAGTTGTTTCAGTGTTTACTCAGAAAATAAAACACAACAAGAAAGCTGTGAATCAATTCAGCCTCAATTTATGGTTGCACACTGTCCTTTTCCCAGAATGGATTGCACTGCTATAAGCTAACCCACAAGCACATAAAATAATCACAGAGCTCTATTTGCCCTGGCTTATACTTCTGTGGAACTATTGAAGTAGCAACATATTATCCCACAGGAAAGACATTATCAAAGATTAGAAAAAATGCCTCAGAAGAAAGCAGATTTTTATGCTAACTCTGCTGTGATTTACCAGTAACCACTCAGTGAGAAGATGCCTCATATTTTATCACTGTGAAACAGAAAAAAACCTTTTGAGCCTGTGCAACAGCTTTAAATTTGCCAAATACTAAAACAAAACCACCAACACTAAATTTTCTAACTATTGCATGCAAAAAGAAAATTAAAAAAAAATATTTAAAAATAATTTCATATTGTCCTGATACAGTTAATTCAACAGATCATACCTAAGATAGATTATAAATTTTGTAATAAATTATATAATAATGATTCAATATTATAATACAATTAGCTTTTTCTATAAATACATGCCTAAGTATCAGTTTAGCAATGTAACATAATTATTCATGAAAAACTTCAGAGTGAAAAAGAACCATTTTGGATATTTGATAAACCCCATTGTTTGTTCATATCCAGTGATTCAGAAAGAAACCCTGTGTGTATAGATAACCATCAGATAACTCTACAGAGCTGGGTTTTTAGGCTGAGAGAATAAATGAAACAAAGAAAAATGTGGAACATGGAGTCTCCCAACTTGTTTTGGTACCTATGTCCGGATCCCTGTTTCTTAAATACAGAATATTTACCTGGAACATTCTAGCTTCCACCTATATTTTAAGTACAATTTTCTCTTTCATCATATGCTGGAGTTCACAAATCCTGACATCTCACCCTGTAATTAACAATTGGATCTAGCTTGCCTTGTGCTTTTTTGCTTTGCTGAATTGACAGCTTTTGAACCAGCTCTGCAGGGTAGCTCGAGGCTCTAGGGCAGAGAACACAGACAAAGAAAAAGTAACAGAATTAGCAAAAAAGGAATAGGGTGGGAGAAACACAGTAGTGGTAGTGAGAGCATGGGAGAAAGAGAAAAGAGCTGTTCCATCAAATCAGGTGGCTGCTAGTTCCACTTTGGTTCACAGCAGAGGACAGAAAGCACCTCATGGTGCTGATGTCCATAAGTGAATTTAAAAGGAATGATGAAGCATCCTCCTCCACAGAAGTTATAAATTCTGCCCATCCCTGAAATACCTACATTGCTATTCATGCAAATGCTCTGAGTAGTAAAGTGCAAGTTTGAAAGAAGCAGCTTGGTGAATATTTTGATGAGGCGATGACTAGGAAAATTGAATGCCATGAACTACAGCAGCTAATTCCAATTTCAACTAGATACTAGCTCTCATTAAAATAAAAACTGACAAAATAATTTGGTGCTGCTGTGACACACTGAGATTGAGGTTGAAAGTGTTAAAAATGGCTGGAGTACCCTAGCAGTAAAATTTACAATTAAATCTAAAGCAAGATTTGAGGGGGAGAGAAGGGGAAGTGCCTTTTGCTTTGGAAAAAGAAAAACATCTCAGAGGGGGAATGGTTTCAGTGATAACCCCTCAAATGAGCAAGAAAGGAGCCGATAACACTCTTAACTCAATATTGCACTCTATGGTGACCCACCACACACCACAGTCCCTGCCAAGGAATTCTACCAGGGAATTTTAATTGGCACTCAAGGCCAGTGTGCTACCTGGAGCAAGTCACCACAAAATATCTCCTTTCATAACTTAATAACAACTTATTCAACATAAATAGTTGAATACTTTGATAAATAATTCAGACATAAAATATCTGAAGAAACCGTTTATGTTTACACTTCCTTTCCTGGGTATAAATGTTGGTGGAAATATTACCAAGAAAAGCAGTGGAGGGGGTCACTGGTGGTGCCCAGCCTGTGGCACAGGAGCCCCATCTGAGGCAGAGAACAAACCATTTTCAACTCTTGCTGAAGGTCTCAGGTCTATGCTCACAACCAAGTATTCTTTTTGTATTGACACTGTCTCTATTGACAGCATCCTTGTATTATAAATGATTTTTAAACCATATCTTTCACACTAAAGCCATAACAAAGCTTTATCACTTTTAGAAGTATTTAAATTTAAAGCAAGCTCTTGCCTATTTTGTTCAGAGTCTGCTTATTTTCAAGCATTTCAGTATTGCTTCTTACATAAAACAAGACTTAACATCTGAAGCAGACATTTCCTCTGGATTGTTTGCAAAAATTTGTTGATTTGTAGTAGACAAAGTTAAAGCATAACATTTATTTGGTGAAAGCACGAAAAAACTGACATGTAACATTTAATTGTAAATTTATTAAAACATTCCCTTTAGTTGTGCTCAATCTAATAATTCATTTTAATGGTCCAGTTATTAATAGCAATGCCAGCTGAACCATTAAAGCAGAAGATGGACATAAAGGACACATCAGCACGGGCTTCCTTGCAGGTGCTGTGCCAGCAAAGCACACAGAACCTACAGAATCAGCATTACACAGAGCAGCTCTGTCAGGGACTTACCTGTACAGCCTGCATTTTATGGCCTGTGTTTAGGTTCTGGGAACAGTCTCATCCACATGCCCTGTGTGATTGAGTCTCACTGTAGACAAACTTGGAAATTTTCAAATGAACAGTATAAAGATAGCAGGACGCATAAGGGAAATTAAAACCAGGCAAAACCTTGCTGCCATTCAGAGCAGTCTCTGAAAGTTTTTTCACTTTATTTGTTAAACATCTGTCTAGTTCTGGTGTTATTTTACTGTACCACCAACTTAAATTTATCTCTGTCAGATTTTAAACAGCACCTGGAAAGCAATTACATGCCTCATGATACCTTAGCAGCAAGAAGGGAATTCATTTGAGATTTCCAACTTGTCCTTAATGGATAGTACAAGGGCAGGGTGTTACAAGGAAAAGTGAACAAACAAACAAAAAACCCCAACCAAAAAAAAAAGGAGTACTCAAATTTCTCATGTTAAAGTTCAAGAAATTAACACAGCCCACCATTAATACATAATCATAAAGCAAGCATATAATCACATATAATCAAGAATATTTTATTGTATAGCCTGAACTCTATGTAAAAAGTTTAGTTAAGAACGATTATTTTATTCTACTTATCCTGACATCTTGTTTGTATGAGCAAAGGCATGGAAAGGAAGACAACCTAAACAGCTTCAAGAAACCAAATGGACTATCAAACCCTTTGATCTTTGAGAGAAAAATAGAAGTGTATCAACAAAAATCACTGTTTTCAAAACCCACCATATAATCAATGACTTTTTGGGCATTGGTTTAAGTTGTTGCCCCTCTACCTCTGAGTTACAAGAAGTCTTTCCTATTCTAAAAATACAGAAAAATAAATCATCCTGGCTGCTGTAGTCAAAGCCACACAAAGAACAGAAGCAGAAAGTCTTTAGATAAGCAAGAAAAAGCAACTGAACACATTTATTGATCAAAAGAGGGCCAGTGGAACAAAGGTGTGCACAATGTCTGGTTAATTATAGAACAACTAGTAACTTTGAAGGAATTCATACCAGCCCCAAAAGCCCGAGCTGGTGAAAAGTCTGTGTCATGGCACAGCTCATGACATGGAAAGCAGGTTAAACAAATGAAAGCTTTTCATCTGAATTCCAATATTATTCAGTGACAATACCAACAAAAGCTGAACTGTTCCTCTCATATGCCTGGCTTGAACTCTGCAGAAACTTTCAGGAGGCAATGAGGAGGCACAAGCTAAGCAAAAAGCTTTGGAGGCACATTTCAACACATGCTGAACTTCAGACAGAATCCCAGAAATGAACCTCATTAATGGAGAGTGCTGCAAAGTTCACAAATTATGCAAGAGCCTCCAGAGCACAGACTTAGGGGTCCAATAGTCTTGAAGCTCAGTGTGGAAAAAAATCTACTTATCTGTTTAAAAAACCTTGCACAATACTGATGGCTTCCACTGCCAATAGGCCAGAGCTCTTAAGCAGCATAATTAATTACATATTAAAATAAAGGATCAGAAGCCATCTTCTGGAATAACATATACAGAGCTTGTGTGAGAATTAAATATTCTATTTGTATCATCTTGTCGTTTCAAACCATGCAAAGTACCTTCCAGGAGTAGGATCACTCATAAACCTGCACTGGTTTGGAAAGGAGAGGAAAAAGGACGTTTTTCTTTCTAAGGACTACAGTTCCTTCAGGAGAACTGCAGCTGAGGGAGTGTTAGGCAAAGAACCAGAGAGCAATGATTCTGCAGGGTGCTGGATTACTTACGAAGTTATATTAACAAGCTGACAAACCCACCCTGACATTGCATCAGGTATTCACTGCCTGTTCGAGCAAGAGCCCAGCTCCTGCTGAAAACAGCCCAGAAACGTTACAAACACCAAGAGCTCAGACAAATTACATCAATTCCCCTCGTGGGGAACACAATGCTTTTAGCCATCAATACTGAATGCAGTGCTGGAAGCTTTGTAAATCTTCTCTGCCCTGCCTTATCCCTGTCACTAATTAATCTCAGTGGGATTTTGTAAAATGGTGAGAAGAGTAACTGTAAAATAACATTTAACAACCATTTCCAAACTGGCACAAGTTACTTCCCCAGCCATTACAAATTAAGAAACCCCAATTGCATGAAGAAGCCCTCAATGCAAACTGCTGGCTGACCAGGGTGCCACACCATGGAAACCAAGCCTCTCCAAAGCCCAGAGTGGTTCCATGTAATGGGGATGGGGGTAAGGGAATTTGTTTGGGGATTTTTTGGTTGGTGGGATGTTTTTCTTGACACATCTCCTTTCAAGCAGGTGTTCAATGTTTCTTTTTGAACAAGGGCTAATAGTATTACACTTGTATTACAGCAGGACTGGGGAATAGAAGAGTGATGATTGATGGGCAGGCAATGCCCATGATTTGGGGGTTTTTAACTGGTTTTATTTTTGTTTTTTGATAAATATTGCCTCAAATTACTGTTACAAGAGGCATTAGCTCATTTAAGAGATAATTCTCATTACTACAGCTAGAGAAAGCATTAGTTAGGCAGCCACTTTACATTATTTAAATCATAGTACAAACAACATTAATACATAAGCAAACATTATAATTTAAATATTTGTACAGGAAAAGAAATTAAATCATATTCCAGCATTTTTTAGAGCACACATAACCAAATATATTATCTTTTGATTGAAATTCTTCTTAGTAAATAAAGAGACTTTTTCAGCACCCATATTACTTCAGAACAGGTAAGTTACTGTGAGGTGATGAGCTTGCATGATCTGATTCCTTCAGATCATGCAAGTTCATCACCATAAAACATGCTACAGTCACATCTACAGCAGGAAAAAAGGAGAAGGAAAAATCTAAAAGAACTTGATGCAAAAAGGCCAGAAACAGGGGGAAGATTTCAATGAATTGCATAAAAATTGCCTTCTCTAGTCTCCTCACCTTAAAATTTGACATTGGAGAATACTGTATAGTTGCAAATCATGCATGAAGATAAACAAAGAGACAGGGAGTCTCAGGAGTCTGTAAATTACTAGCAGTGAACAAAAAGCAGACTGTAGTGGGATTCTCCTCAGGCAGAATCTCAATTTTAAATCTAGCATTTTAAAGGACAGTTTGAATTATCACTTCAGACATTCGGATTTGGCTAAAATAAAGGCTAATGAATTTTTGCCATCCTGATACATGTGTGTCATACTTCAGTATCTCTGCATAGATCGACAAATAAATATTGGCAGAACCTGAACATAAAAATCTATTTACAAAAATCTGCAAAGTCAGTTTTAAATAATAATAAAAATACATCTTCCAATAGATTTAAAAAGGAGGTCAAAATAGGCAGCATTCACAAACATTAACAGTATATGGCATGACCTTGATTTCATTTCAATCCAAATTGTCTCAATGAAAATTGAGAAAACACTTTAGTCTGTTGACAACAGTTTAAGTAATACCAACTATTTGTTTTCATTTGTAACTTGAAGTATATTTATGTAGAGGCAAACAGATATATGTTTAAATCAGAGCTTCTGAAATACTGCAAAATTGAGCTTTTGATTTAAAGTGCTTTAAAAGAACTTTACCAGCCCCAGCTCTGCCTGAGTAGTTTTGTCAGTGCTGACAAGCAGCATGGATGGCACCTATCCAAAACCTAAGCAACAATTCTGGTATTTTATGTAATCTAAATGGTTATATTTATAAAAACATAAATACTGAGCATTACAGTTAAGTGTCTTCTCTTTCCTTGTGTTATTGTGGGATTTACAGTGGCTCAGAAGTGCAAGGTGATCTTTGTTTAGGAGGAATGTCAGATTTGGTAATGCAACACCAGTCTTCAAACCTTTATACTGCAATTTATACTTGCATTAGAAGCCTAGGAAAAAGAAATTCTTTTCAGAAGCTTTTTTCACTGGTTAAAATGACTTTTATATATGTTTTAAAAGCAAAGGAAAAAATACTAATTACTTAAAGCTCTTGATACACACACATCAAGGTCCTTGTCATTATAACTGTTACTCTGCAAGGTTATCACATTCCTACTGCATTTTTTGTTTATAGAGAGGCCAAGGCTCCCCTGACTCAGGTTTGTAGCTGCATGGCAAAGAATTCTTGTATTATGGGTCTTCATAATAAGACAAAGATCCCCTCCTGTGCTCCATATCATAATTCTCTTACACTACATAGAGCTCTCAGTTCCTTATCTACTTCAATTACAATGTCAGAACCCAATTTTATTTGGTGACTTGTGACTATACTAGTGCCATTTAAATTAACATCTGTTTGCAGTTACCCCTGAGTGAAATTACTGAGTGACAAGAGTATTTTTGCTTTCTTTGTATAAGAAACAATGCCACCATGACAAGCTTTACTGCTTTTCCATGTTTCAAACCTCATACCCATCACACTATGGGCAAGATAAGGCAGAACTGATTAAAACTTAATCAGTTAATGCACACTATAAATATACAGTTCTCTGTCCAAAGAGCCTTATTCCAAAGTCCCATACAAGAAGCATTTGAATAGATAATGCAAGATGGTTCTATGGAGAGATTTCTATGGATTTTCTCCCCACCTTTTCTGTATATCTTCTGTGAAAGTCACAACCCTGAATTTTGGAAAAATTGAATGGAATTCAATGGAAATCAATGGAATTCAATGGAAAAGTAAAAATATTGCACAAATCAGCTCTCCATCACACAGCCTGATCCTAGCAATAAAGCCAACTAACTACTCCCTGGTACAGTACTTGAGGGAGAGAACAACACATTTATTGTCCACTGGAACAACACTGGTAATTAGCTGAATCACAGTGCTACACACCATGAAAACCCATCCACTTCATCATCTAATTTTACCAGGCTACAGGAAAGGCAACTCAGTCAATAGTGATGCACATGAGTTATAAGGTGTGTAATTAATTTTTTGTTCATGGCTATAAATCTTCTGGTTTCAAATAATTGACTCTTGTCAATGGGACAAATTGCAGATATGCTTGTGACAAAAAGTGTAAGTTAAAGATTAAAAATTTCCACCAGCAACTCAAACATTCTTACAAACTTGTCCAATCTTATGCGTTTTCAAAACCATTCAATACAATTTCCTAATCAATGGTATTTGTCAAAATTCCCCTATAGATAAAGCTATGCTAAAAAGAATTTCTTCTCCACTTCATCTTCCCAGGGCCATCACACATCATTTCAATTGCTCTCCTGAGTCCCCTACACTGTCTTCACCAGTACAAAACAAATGGAAAAAAGCCACATCAAAATCTATACTTAGTCCACTGAAGTAATAAATAGTCTTTACATTCTTCTGGATGGTTTTTCATTATACCTACTGTTGGGGAAAATCTTTGTCATACAAATTTATGAGCACATTAGGTATAATAATTCTGTTTTGTGTTTTATCTCTGCAGAAGCATTATTAGGAGCTGTTCTAGTCATCTGAGGGCAATAAAACAGTTATGTTTTTAATACTTCTTATTTGCCTATGCATAGCTTGTAGCAAGATAACCACAGGCTCCTTTTTATCAGCATATTAACATTTAATATGTTTGGACTCAGGGCCTGTGTGTTTGTTTTAAAGCAAGATTATGACATTAAGATTTGTGAAGAACTCTCCATTGCTGTCAGCAGGGAGTAGTTAAAACATGACTGACATGAGATTGTGTCAGTCACAGCTTTACCTAAGTTTGCTTTTTCTGCAAGACATTCACTGAAAGACTTACAACAGGTGGTGCTTGCTTCTGCTTGCTCTGAAGGAAGTAAGTTCTAAAGTTCAAAGGGAAATATCTCCATGCGCAAGCGCCACTAATGGCATCCTAAAAGTGTTCTTTTATTTCAGCCAAGGTGAAACAGGAGCAAAGACCTGCTGTTTACAGCTTAAAACTAGGTTAACTTTAAACTGGGTTCTTTAGCCTGGAGGAAGGAGATGAAGAGTCCAGGCTGGCAGATCTAGGTTAGTCTTCTACAGGGGGGCTGCCTGTTAAAACAGGAGCAAGGTGTGTTCTCTCCACCACTGTTGGCAGGGTGCATGTGCTCACAGGGGAACTAGATTTAGCCCACAAAATAAGTGTGCAGCAGGTTAAATACTAGGATAAACACTGCATGTATTTATCCAAGTATTTAACCTGCTGCACACTTATTTTGTGGGCTAAATTCCCCAGTTCTAGAGGGACACCAGCAGCCAATGTATTCTCAAGGTAGCAAAGCATTTACATGTTGAGATTACCATCTGTGTCAAGAATTTCCAAGAAATGCAAGTTGACTTGAGGCACACAGCTTAGCTCCATTTCTGAGGAAGGCAGCAGAGCTGGGAAATTGAAGGTGGTTCAGTCTAAATTTACTTAAATTCAAACATTTTGCAAATACTGACTGCATTACTTTTTCATGGGCAATCACAGCTGCTACCAATTGATTGTGCAGAGTATACATACACATGAAGCTAAATTTTGCAGAAAACAGTCCTTAAGGAAAATACTATATAAAATATGGAACCTATATTAGTAAGAAGATGAATAAACTAGTTAGTTTAAACTTTGGGAAGTCAGTATAGTATAAACTTTGGGAAGATTGACTAAGTTAGGCCTAAGCAGTTTCATAACAGAACTTCTGACAGGCTAGATATTTTCTGTACCTGAGAAAGTGCTGCAACATCGGTAAAAAGAACATTTCAGTTGGATGAACGAGACTTGAAAGTAAATTCAGTCATAACCAAATCCATTTTGTCTAATGATGCCTTCCAAAGATTTAATATGCACTGCCTGTTCCAATCATAAAAATTAGAAAGTTTAACTTTAGTAAGGTAAAGCTACAACTGTTTGCAAACAGTGACTATGGACCTGTCAAACAAAACTAATTTGAATAGAAGGGAACTACTCAGCCTTTCTAATCCTAATTTTGGTAGGTAAGTACAACATATCATTACAAAACACCACATCAGTAAATTTATGACCACAGAAAAATAGCTGAATGTATTAGGGCAACTGAAAACAATTCCATTCAAACAAAATTTTATGTGCAACTCTGGACCTGCAGACATGAGAATTAGAACACGGGTGACATGCAATCCTAATAATTTCCTCTATTTTTTTTCATATGCCTATACTGATTAAAATGAGTATTTGCCGAAATGGCTGTACCAGAACAATGACTACCAGCAATGGAACAAGCACAAAATCCCATTCTGATTTGTCACATCTTTAAAAGCCAAGTTTTTCCATGACACTACCGTAGAAATTTAAAAACTATCAGGGAAAGCAGTGGAAAAATTTTTTTTCACAAGTAATGGACTTAATGCTTTTTCCCTTCTATTTTAAAAAGACCTTTAGTTCTTCATCAATGACAGTTACATTTAAGAAAAAACTCATTCCTCAAATGTGCATTGCTAGACTAATAGCAGAAGCCAACATCCTGATTAATATTACATGAACATTTCCATTATCAGCTCAAGCTGACTGAAAAAATGAATGCCTTTATAATGAAAGTTCAATGTGCTCCCCTTGTTTTCCTATAACCACTTTTTCCTTAAACCAAAGACTTCAGCGTTTCCCTTCCAGAGCCTGCCCAAGAGCAGATTTGCGCATGCAGACATGAAGGTTCTTGTTCTTGTTGGAGAGCTCTGATCACCTGCAGGAAGAAGAAACCTCAGACTGCCAGAGCTGCTCAACACAAAGCTGGACAAGAATATTTCCTTAACCCTAACCCCCATGATCAGCCCTTAGTATCCTGATATTTTTTTCTTCTTCCAATTTTATTACAGCTTAGATAATGGGTTCTATTGATGAACGGCTCCTCTATTTATTTGAATACTAAGCTCTTTACAACTTGAGCTGAGCTCAGAGTGACTAAATGTCTCCAAAGATGTGCAGAAATACATTCAGTTTCTCATAGAAGGGCTAAATAAAATTGATTTATACAGCTTAAATGAGTAGCAAAATTCCATGCAGAAGTAAAGCTGTTTGCTGCACTTCTGATACAAAAGTGTTTTCTACTGAATAGTCTATAGCAGCTATGTGAGTTACAACTTCTATTAATTCATCTTAACTAATTTTTCATTTACATCAAAGAAGTCCTGTCTTATTTTTAATACTGTTCTCAGAAATGGGAAAAAAATGGGATAATCAGTCTTGAGGTAGTAGTGGTAAATTTAATATCTTCCTTGCACCTATATTTCTTAATAGCTTTTTTATTCTGCAATAATATAAAATATTTTACTTTCACTGCACTTCTCAATTTTATTACTGATGCCCTGAAATGTTTTTTCAATGAAAAGACAACTTTTGCACGAGAAAAATCTACCGATATGCCTAGGCTGTTTGCAGACCCAATCTTTTCTTCTTCAACCATGTAAATTGAGGGAAATGCTTTCATTTATTTCGCTTTAACCTGTTATTTCAGTCAAGGTGAAACAGAAGCAAAGACCTGCTGTTTACAGCTTAAATTAAAGACTAATTTTGCTTTTCCTATCTTTATGAGAAGTCTGATGATGCTCATTCCCAAACAATGAAGTGATGATGCATGTGGTAAATTGTCAAAGGAACAAATTGTTATTTTAAATCTGTAAGCACTGGAAGTACACACGTTGCAGACTTCATGAAGCAACATGCCAGGAATTTTACATGCAGCAAGACAGCAAGACACCTCACTTGGTGCTATTTTTCATGTTCTTTGATTTTTTGAAAATTATCACCAAAATTGTCTGTCTTTCACTGCCTCTGATAGCTTTGCATGTGCCAAGGAGCTGCAGAGCTTTCTGACAGTGACTGATGGAAGTGCTGAGCACCTCTGACAGTCAGACCATACACCTATTACTTTTCTGTTGTTTTTCCTGCCACAGAGTGTTTTTATGGCTTTCATCTTTGCACAGCTCATCTCTTCATAGTTGATGATGCATTTCCTGTATTTCTCATGAGAGTTCAAGTTCCACATTCAATCTCTTCCCATTTTGCTTTCAAACTTCTCTGACTAGAGGGTCCTCTTTATGGATTTTCCTACATTGTTACAAAATACAGCTTCTATGGAGAATATCTCTCGTGTTTAGAGCTATGAGTTGCAGCAGCTGAATTAGAGGTAGTTCAACACGACCTGTTCCAACCAATTAAAATTCCAGGCTCCAACAGACTGGTAAAACTCTCTCCCTGCAAGCTCAGGTCCCAGGACTGCCTGCTTCTGCAGGTGAAGGACAGCTCACCATGAGCTCCTTCAAGGGGAGCTGCATCAACTCTGGCACTCCAGACAAAATACACTTGCTAGTACAGCACCTGCTCAGCAAAGAAAAAAACTCACTAAGTAATTCCTCTTTCACACTTTCCAGGCAGCTTTAGGAGGACAAATATTGGCTGGAATTAAAGATTTAAGAACTGCAGCAATGCTGAAGGGGTGGGAAGAGACGAACAGCCAAAAGCAGACAGAAGCAGCAGCAGGCTAAGGTTCATCCTAACCACAGGACTTCTCTTCTCTGTATGTGATGAATCCACTTCTGGTGTTACAGTCAGAACTGCAGGGTCTGCCTAAAAGCTGAGTTCATGCCCCAAAACTGCTGAAGATATTTATGCACAGCCCCCTATTCTTCTCTCAATAGAAATGCAGGAGCCAATACTAGCACCTTTCAATACAATGAGTCAAACAAGTGCTTAAATGATGACCTTTGAGTATCCAAGGTATCTTACCAAAAAAACCCCAAAGCAACACCAAAAACCAGCCCACTTTCAGCCATTATGAACACAGATAGAGAAATCAACTTTCTTTATGTGCCAAAGGCCTCATTAATAAGTGATAGAAGCATTATAAAAAATGGCATGAACAGTTTCAAAGACTGGGGAATCACACAGATGAAGGCTGAAACAGAGTTGACACAAAACAAGCCACTCCCAACAGGCCCATTCCAATCATACCATGTCCTGAAAACATCAAACTGAATGCAACTGAGAAGTGACAAAATGATAGCAGCATTTTCAGAGTTTAAATCCAATTTTTCCACATGAGGTGAAACTAAACCAGGGATAAAATGAAGTCACAGCTGAAAGAGGTAATTTGTAAAGCAACATTATTGCTGGTACATGCAAAATGGATTTTTTTTTTCTGTAAAAAACCTGAAATATGCCAAATTGTTAAGGAATGAGTAAAATACATCTGAAGTAATATTTTAATTAACATTTTGACAATAGGTACTGCAACATGAAAGAATTATGACAGAGCCAGATACCTCCTGTGTCTCTGTACTTGCTCCAAGCCTTTGTTGAATACCTGCCACATGATCGTGCTGCAGTGCTGAAACCGTAAGGACTAAAAATGATGCAGTGTAGTAACTCTAGAGCGAGTTTCATTCATGGTGAGGATGACAGCTTGATCACACCAAAATTTCCAGAGTAATGGAATGAGTCCAGCACTGTCACCTGCTGGCTCCACACGTGCTATGCTGGCAACAAGGCACACAACTCCTGGGCTGCGGGGTGTGATTTCATGAAGGTAATTGGGAAGGTGTTAGCTTACATTGAAAGAAATTCAACAAAAAGCTTCTCAGTATAGAGATTACATAAATTAGCAGCCCCATTATGGGTATCAATCAGCAAACAACCTGGAAATCATACAAACAATTACTGCTGTTAGCCTTTGCAGTAGCCAAACAAAACAGCACATGGTGAAATTCTTTGAAGCAGTGCTGATGGACTGCATTTTTCAAGGCAGGCATGCCTCAATATTTCAGTCAGCTTTTTCAAATTACAAAAACGCTGATTGACTTCAGCCAGCACAAATTTAAAACTACCCAGAACACTGTCCTAATGCCATAGAAGACATATGTATGTTGTAGAAGGCTTTATTTGCCCATAACTTCAGAAAAAGAACAATGCTTTTAGCATTCTGATTGTGCATTTGAAGAAATTAGCAGTTCCACACTTATTTGGGATGGAAAAGCTGAGTAACTAATTAGAATCAGTTTCATTTTATACTCTTGACATCTGTTCAGTATTTTAGAGCACATAGTGTATTACTAAGTATGTCATTAAAGCTCATGGAATAATCAATATCAGAGTGATAAAGTCAAATTACCCTGTTTTTTTTTTTTTTTTAATTGATAATAGAAAGGAAACTTGCAAAATACTTTGTCCTCTGTCATGGAACACAGAGCCCAAAAGACAAAGGGATAAAATTTTGACTGTAAAAAAAGTTATCCAAATTTCCTGGATTGTAGCATTAAAAAAAAAGTACCTAGAAAATGGCCTGGAACCTGAGACAGACAGACAAAACTAGAACAGGAAAAGGAAAAAAACACAGCAAACATCTCACTGAAAAGTTAAAGTGCTTCCTCCCGTATACTATTTTTGGAAGGGGCAAAGATGAGAAGATGAACATCCTATCAAAGTGAATAATCACGTATCCTACACTGAGACACTGTACCTGATGTTAAGAGCACTTGTGCTGATTAACTCCTGTGTATAACTGAAAGCAAGTGACAGTATTCTCCAGTCAGTGTCAATAAAATTGGGAAGGGAAAACTGCAGGCAATTGAGGTAATTAATCCTGGAATAAATCTGCTCATAGGCAATCCAAACTGAGTAACTTTTCAGCTCTATTTTACACTGCTTCTTCTGTAAGTAAATGGAAAAGTAATAGACATGAATTAAACATTTTCATTTCACAGCGCTAAGCATTCACCCATCACCCACGAAGCCCATTCCTCATCCCTTGGGCATCAATTGCAGCAGCGCCTGCTTAATAAATGAGCACCAATTATTCAGAATTATTAAGAAATGTACTCAGCACGTACTCCCCTCTTTCACACACATCCAAGAGTGCAGAGCAACAGTCTGGCATGCAAAATATCAAGGCATAGGCAACCACAGCAAATAAATAAAGAAACGATGTGTACTAGTGTTAGTAACTATCCTTAGGGCTGATTACAATCCTTGGCTTCCTTATAAGAAATACAGTCTTAGAGCTAGAAAAATATACTCAGAAGCTGTGTGTTACAAAAATCAATAAAATTATTGCTGCTCCAATGGGTAACTTTTCCACATAATATGCAAATATACATATAGTATCTCTTTTTCAGACAATTGTTATATGGAACTACAAAATCAATATTTGGAACTATTTCTTTTTATAAATTTTATGCTATTTCTTTGTGCTACTTAAAATGAGAACGGTTTCAAGTCTAAGACCTAACTAATAGGACAGCTATACTAACCATCATGTGGTATCACAATATCCCCCACACAACTCAACTTCCCAAGCACACTCTGCACAGCAAAAAGATATGGAAAAAGTAATAAAATGTTGACTCAGGAATGTTTTTGAATGAAGAAAACCTCTTGGCCTCCACTACTTTTTAATTGTGTTCAAGCTTCCCCTCCATTGTTTTACTTCTGGATAATTTCCCACAACAAGTTTATAATGCTCTTAATTTGAATATTTAGTATTTGCTGATCATTTGGCTAATCTACACCAAGTTTTCAAAGAGTCTACATTGACTCAAGTCAATCAGACAAATTTTTAAGCAGTAAATACAGGTTTTATTCATCCAGTAAGTTATTACTCATTCCTGTAAGGAACACTGTTGTCTCAAGGAATTTTGAAAGTCTTACTTCTGGGGACAAAAAAGCAATTAAAATTCTCTCTCTCCTGTTCTTCTCTTAGAGTGTGCCATTTTGCAAATAGAAAGGTTAATTCACACACATGCCTGTGCACTATGCAGGAATTGATCCAACAAAACCCATCTGAACCAATTTACAGTAATTTACAAACTCAGATTCCACAGCATCTAGTTATTACTCTCTTAGAAAGCAGTGATTTACTCTACAGCAGGAAGTTCCTGAATCACAAATCTCTGGAATCTGCCAATGTTCCCTCTAAAAGACTAGGAATTACTCTGTGCTTTTCTCCTCCTGCCTCTTCTCCAAACATCTGTTGCTGGCCCTTGTCAGAGAAAGGATATTGAACAAAATAGACCCAGCAGGACTCTTGTCATATTTATTTGTCATTCTGATTTATGGTTTCTCTTCACTTCTTTAATATTAATTTTGATTCAATTTTAAATAGCCACACATAATCAAAAGTTGTGAAAGACACATTTCATTTTTACAATGACAATATTTTTGCTTTCAATGCCTTTTTCTGCTAATACAATGTTTTTGCACATAAATAGAAATCCAAGTTCAAAACAAAGACTAGTCAAAATGGCTCATTAAAGACACTACTACTATTCAAATTTTATCTGATTTCCCTCTGAAGAGACACTCATCTCACAACTAATCAAAGGTGTTGGCACAATTTCATGATGCTTTCTTGTTCCATTGAATTATATTATCTCCAGAGTTTCTTCAACCACAGAGGACTTTTAAATTTTTAAACAGGTCTTCATTTGCAATCATTCTATCCTTCCTGAATTTATTCAGCTTTTCTCACTTTTTCATCTTTTTGTTTTTCAGCTCCTAACAAACATTTTCAAATCAGCTTTTCCTGAGCAGATCTCCAGAAGATTGTTGGGTAATTAAACCCTACAGCCCTTTCCTGAAAAACCACAGTGTTGTCAGATCTTTATTCAAAGAGCTGAGAACACAGTACCACCTCTGGGAGGCTTTTGAGCTCTGAACTGTATCATTTCTATAGCATAAGAATACTGCTACCATGGCCTACAGGGGTTTGGTCAGAATTAATTTGACCACAACTATAGATGCTGATATTATTGTGTAATGCTAATTTAAGAAACATTTTGTGGATTGGAAGAAAGAATAGACAGCACCACTTTGTATATTTTATTTCTGGGCACTCTTACAATTTCCCTGCTTGAGAATTAAGAAAAAAAAATCTGATCAGAGTGATATTTTCTAAGGTGATTAATAAGATTAATAAATCCATGCAGACAGCTATTACAGGCAGATAAAAGTGATGGCACATAAAGGGAAAGCTTCCTTCCCACATGTCACAGCAAACAATGCTATTTGCTGCTCTCCTGTAGTACACTGCTGTGTCCCCACATGGTATAATGGCACACAAATGTTCTGTTCTTTCTGTACACTCCTTTCTTATTCCCCCTCCCAGGTTTTCCTATTTTTATCTGACCAGGAGTTGCTTTAGTGCTCTGAACATAGAGTACCACAAGCAAACAAGGCTCTCACAGCAAACGCCCAAATACTCAAATGTACAGTGTTTAGTATTTTAAATTCAGAGAAACATTCAGCTGGAATTTAAATTTAAATTCAGCTGGAAACATTTTCAAAGTGACAAGCGTCCAAAATACAACACTCTCTCACATGGCTGCTGAGAAGGCTCATCAGACAACAGGCTACACTGTAAATCCTATTGCTCTCAAGAGAACTGCAGTTCCATGACAAGTTTAGATGTCTCTTACAATGATTAAAATTAGCATTTAAAATACACACACAGGGAGTATTTTCTGAAAACTAATAGTCAGATTAAGGCTCTGTCTTGGTCTCCATTTCCAAGTTTTACTGACGAAGCTGCACCTGTTCAATTCAAATCACATATACTGCTCAGCAGGTTTTGACTTCATCAGAATTTCTGATATAGACAATTTCCCTACAGAAGTGCTATTTTGCCTGATTAGTATTTGGGATGTTCTGATGGCATTTGCTCCATCTACACTAGAGGGATAACAGGGTTTGGCTCCAATTACATCTGCAACCATAGTTGCCTACATAGGATGGTCCAGCCTGTGCTTATCATTAGTCTGGCTCATAAAAAGTAATTAAATGGCTCATGAGTCCTTCCCAACCCATCTAGAATTTGTGCTGAGTTCCAGACAGGTAAACAAAAGGCCAGACAATTTAAATTTAAGAAAAATGCAGTGGAAGTGCTGTGGCATCATTCAAAGCCTGCCAATGCAACTTGCCAGCAGATATCCTGCATTGTGTCTACAGCACACTGCACTTTCAGTAGTGCAGACAGGGTTGTGTGTAAACAACTCCTATAGCAGAGAACATATTCCAGAACAGGGATAAAATTACCCTGTAGGAGCCACAGCATCCACTGGCTAAAAAAATTATATGAGTGTTATGCAATTGGCACAGCACAGGGCATAGGGAGCCTGCTGCTCTCACACCTTCCACAGTGTCTGCTAAATTCCAGCACACATCTCCTTTCCCTATCAGATTCCTGACAAGGGACAATAGAGATAAAAATGAGCCTGGGCAGTTCTATTGACTTGTGGATTTGTATTCCTGTGAAAATATTGCTCTACGTGGCATCTTTAGGTTTATATTCATTTTTACTCTGATCTTGCTGAATATTAACTAGAATTACTTCTTTCTCTTCATCATGTCTCTTTTGACCAGTGCAAAACCAGAAATCAGCAGGGGGTGGGGAGTGCAGCAGGAGGTTGAGTGAAATGCAGCAACATGAAGCATTTGCAAAATCTTACAAGTGTGAATCGATTCATACAATACCCTGATGAGCCAGAGACATGTTATCCCATTTTATGGGAGTCTGAGACACAATTTAAGTGACTTGCCTAAAGCCAGAACTGACAGACCGGGGATTAGAGGCCCTGTCTCCCATTCTCTTCCATTAACTATTCTGATTTATACCTGCAAAATGGAGGCATAGCCTGACTCAAGAAATAGTATTAAAGAGAAACCCAAAGAAATTCTAGTTTGAGATTATAACATATGTTTTGCCTTGCAGAAGATGATCAAAAATGTTTAAGCATCAGCTTAGATTTAACAGTTGAATATGTTTGTGGCTTTTAACAAAATGATGCAAAAGAAAACCTCTGTCAAATACCTCAATTCAGTGTAAATGTCAGACTTAAATTTTTATAAAGAGATCTGCAACATAAAACATCATTGAAAGACTGGAAAATTGCATGCAAAATGGAAAATTGGATAGATTTTACAAGTTCTGAGAAGGCAGTGTTGGATATTTCTTGATGCTGATACTCCCTGCATCACTCAGCATTTGTTGTCTGCTACTGGCAATGTAACTCTTACCTATTAGCAGAGAAAACAAGTATGCAGGTACCTGACAAGTACCTGAAAAGACTGTAGCTGATTTTCTTTGAACTATGTTCAGGAAAAGAAGTGAAAGGGATCAGGGCATCTATTTTTTATCTATGCTATTTCTTAGTATCTTTTTATAATTTCTAAGTCAACTCCAACTAAGCGAATAATTCAGTTTCACAATATAGCAATGCTAAGTAATTTTTGCCAAGCTCCCATACAATACTTTTTACAGCTTTGAGAAAGCAAATCAAAGATACAACTTCACCATCCCAGAACAAGGTACATTAGTACAGAATGCAGTATGCTAAGATTCTGTTCCCATTTTACTCTCCCCTCTTCTCCATTGCCCCCAAATCCTTCCCCCCAGATCCTTCTGGTTTTGTCTGAAAAACTAGAGAACAGCTCCTAAGAGAAGTCATGGCTTTAGAAAAGCCAAGAAATTTTGCCAAAAAAGTTAAAATAAAGAGAAAAATTACTGCTAAGTTCAGCAATATATACAAGCCCCAAAACACTCCTTTTTTCACTAGATGCCACTACATCCCAAATCTACCTTCTGGAGGCTTCTATTTGACTTGTTCCTAGACTCAGAACTAATTTTGGCATGGTCTGACCTCAGAAAAGAGGAGGGTGTGTCCCAACTAGGACCACAGCAACATTCTCACAAAATTTGAACATTTACAGAGAGAACGAATTAAGCAGCGTGTGGCTAAGAAAAAGATCCAGAAAGAAAGATAGAGTCTCTAGGGAAGAGCAAAACTAGAAATCAAACACACCTGTTGTGTTGCCCCTTCCCAGTATCCATGTCAGAAAATGAAAATTATTTTCCAAATAACTTAATTAAACTAAAAGCTTATGTGTTCTGCGACACTTGTCCTTAAAATCCCTGTTATTTTGTCAAACACCTCAAACTTATCTTTGGCAGCTTCATTGGCATCTCTTCATCCTACCCAGCACTGCTACAGCTAAAGTGGTGCCTTCAGCTGACCAGCCAAAATCTGATGGCTACAGCAAGGACCTGCATGGGGACTGCAGCCTGCTACAAGTGACAGGAGGGAGGCTCTGCTGCAGGGGAAGGAAATCCCAATCCCTGTTGTTATAAAGAATGGAAGATACAAAGTTCCCTTTCTTCAAAATCCTACAAGATTTTCTTAAATTAAGAAATAAAAGAAGCTGGAGTGTTGGAGTATTTTTCTAGCTGCTGAGCCTCTAACTCAACCTTCTTCCCAAAAGAAAGGAAGAAACATAGCTAATATAAGTTATGGTTCTTAACAGCCTTGGGAATAACTTTATCTGCAAAGAAAATGGCCTGCAATAAACCCAGAACCCACTGGAGACTAAACAGCATTCCAAGGAGAGGAAATGAGTGATCCATTCTTACTTTACAAGCTACATCCTGAAGTAATCATCATTAGGAAGTTTTTTTTTGCATCTTTTGAACAAACCAGTCATTGATATAAAAAATCTCTGCAGAAAAAAATGTTAAGTGCCTTCTTAAGTTCAAGAGATGGGAGAACGAAAAGGGGATTTTCTTCCATGAAATTAAACACGCCTTTGCTCCCCAAAGATGGGAGAGCTTCCAAGAGACCGGGTGTTACACAGACTGTTTCCAACTGAGTTGCACTCTTGCCATAATGGCAAAATCACATGAAATTAGCTCTTCATATAAGAACTTGAAGTTGCATTCCCCTTACTCCTCAGAAAGCCAGATTCCAGTTGTCCCATGAGATAACCTAGGCAATTTTGCAATAAACATTCAGTCTGCTCCAAAGAATTGGCAGGCAGTGCATTTTGTGTTTAAGGAACACCACCAAATACTATGAAAGCAGCATCTGCCAACACTTTGTGTAGTGCAGTCTGTGTTCCAATACCCACATAGCTCATACACAATGTTTAGTGTCAGGCTTCACCACCAATTGGAAAATAACTTTTCCAAATTAATTCTGTCTTTCAAGTATGGTTCTCCCAGAACTTCTAAGCATGTTTGGTAAAAGAAAGCCTTCTATTGTATTTTTTTATAAGCAGAAAAAGCATTTTAAGTAAAGACAGTGATATGAAGGCAGGCAAACATTCCACAGCGCTACAGAACACATCACACAGGAGCATAGTCCTGGAACAATAAGCTTAGCTCATTTATGTGAAAGCAGTAAAAGAAACAAAACTAATCAATTAAAACCTCCTGAAATCATTGCAGACACTAAAATGTAAATATTTTAATCTGTTTTTTAATTTAATGATGTTTCTAATTCATTTTTTTACATGGAGTAGACGTTGGGAAATGTGAAATTGAACGTACTTCTACTCATTAAAGAAAATTTGAGAGACAGACGTACAAGTTCAGCTATGCACAGAAGTTAAGACAGAGCAAGTGTGATTTTTTTATACCTCACAATAAAAACACATGGCATAGACACATACAATATGATGAGACAGAAGTTCCCTAATGCTCAGATTAGCATGTTCACACTGTGTGAGTTTGCACTAACAGCACTAACTAACAACACCTCTGCTCTGATGAAACATTATTTCTTACTTGCTGAGATTAAAAATATTTTAAGTAATATTTCCACTAATCACAACTGTTATTAATGCTGCACTAAGGCAAAGGGCATGAAGTGTGGCAGGACATCAGATCAATTCAGAGATCACTGCCCATGACAGAGCAATCAAAGTACAACATGCCAAAGAAGCTGATTTTTATTTCCATAGCATCTGACATGTCTTCCTACAGGGAAATGTGCTCAAGAACAAACAGAAACACCCCCCTCTCTTTCATGCATTTATAAATTTCTTTCAAAGTGACAGCCAAGTCATTCCTATGATACTTCATCTTCCTCAGCTTCATCTTTAAACCGTGTGCTGCTTGTAAACCACTCAGGGAATCACAGGGAATTAATTTTTTGGTGCATTAACATCTGCTCTTCCTTTCTTCAGTTTGATCCCAGCGTCAAACTACAGACTCTAGTGTCATTGCCACAGAGGGTTTACAAGTCATAAATTAAAAGGCTTCCCATTTCGTGCTGAAAAAAATTTACACAAGTTTCACAGTATTCCCACATATCAAGTTAAGGTTTCCCAAACATTTTCAAGAGAGCATGTTTTCAATAAATAGTGTATAGGTTTTAAGCTAGAGGAATCCTCTCTATTCTCCAAAATTTCTTAGCCAGGATTTCAAGAACCCAGCATTGTCCTGGCAGTTATTTTTATTTACTATTTTGTTCAAAAATGAACTAGGATTGCAAAATTGCATCAGTCACTGTCATGAGGCATTCAAATTCCTTTGCTAAGACTGGGCTAGCAGGCCAGCTGCTTTTATTTCATACCAGTGCCTGAAAATACAGTTGTTGTAGGCCTACTGTTATTGTGCCTGCAGAACAGCAGTCCAACATCACCAAATACTTCAAACAGCTGGGTCAAGTCTGTGGGAAAAGGCATCAGAAAGCTAAAACAGGAGAAACTTTCAAAAACACTGCCCAAAAGTCATTTGATACCCAGAAGGGGAACAGCTATAAAGGGGCAGCTCGATAACATAATGCAATAGAACTTTTGGGGTTTGGAGTTTTTGCTAAAGTCTTCCTAATACAGTCAGCAACCCAAACATCAGGTTAGGTTCCTTTAGTTCATCCATCACAGAGATGTTGTAGTTCAGCAGTCAGCAGCAATGATCACACACAGACTGAGGAGAGAAGGAAAAGGGAAACTAGAAAAATATTAAAAGTAAAGGTGTAGGGTGAATATCAGTTTTTGTATAAAAATATTTGTCCACTAAGGTATGGGCAGTTTTAAAAATAAATGCATAAAGAGACAATATGTGTTAATCTGCTTTTTTGACTTCAAGACATCCTCACCTACACATTATGAAGTCTACACTTCACAGCCTGTATTTGTAACCTAGCAAAGGCTACACTGGAAGAGCCTCCAGCAGCATCAATCAAGGATGTTTCTTTAGCAAAAACTACTAGATATCCTTGGAGCCCAACAAATATAAGTCAAAGATATAGACATCTTCATAACACCATGCTTCCCTTTCATTTCATCCCACAGGCCCTCACATTGGTCACCTTAAAGGATGAATTGCTGCATAAAGAATGAACTGAACATGGAATAAGGAATTGTACATCAAAGAGAGAAAAACCAAAACAGAAATATGTACACAGACCAGACCACCCTTCACTGAAGCAGAATTACATCCTGTGCTGACCAAATGTGCAGAGGGTATTATCAACATCAAAACAATCAAGGACATGGTATTTCTTTTCCAATTGCTCTTGTGGTTTTGGACTGACATACATTTTTCTGTTAGGAATCCACCAGTCTAACTAGCTTTCACCAAGCAGTCATAACTAATATTCATATATATGATATTTACTGCTAACCAGACTTAAGGCCATTGATCTTACATAAGGCAATTTTTGCTCAGAAAATCAATCTTAGTGAAATTTGCTGATTATATCTCAGAGGATCAACCACTCTGCATAATACTGCTACAGCCAGTATTTGTGATTTAACCATCCTGACAGATATGTCTACAATTTCTCTGCCTTCCTTTTTCTGCTAGATTCATCCACACAAGAGCCTCAAGCATCCTTATTAATATATTGTAAATGGACAAATGCAAATTCAGGGAAATGAATATGATATAGGAAATGGAAATCCCTGTTCTTAGGCCAAAGTATAAACCAAAACCTCAAACATAAATAACACATTCCTGTGTGAAACATTTATGAAGAACGCCAAACATCAATGATGAAAACATTTCCATAAAACTGCTTTGGTTATTTACAGAAGACTCAAGTCCTAGATCTGGGAAAGATGCACTTTCCCTGAGAAATGACTCACATGTTGAACCATGTGTGCATCACAACTATTTGCTTCTCAATACAAAAAACATAAATGGTACTCTGTTTCCTTTAAGAGCAGCTGTGAGAAAATCTTTGAGAGACTCTCCTTGAAATAAAATAGGCATGGAGGTAAGCAGAATTAGCAAATGCCTTTGCTTTGGGGAAGTTAAATCAGAACTGCAGAGTTCCCTACAAAGCCTCATATGGAAAGAGGCTTGCTGGATAATGGTTTGTTCTTTAGTTCAATCAGTGTACAAATAGTTGTGGAGGTTTCCACCCCCATGTCTCTAACTGCCCCCCTCTATACCTGAGGAGTAGCTATTACAATGGCACTTCCCTGCAAGGTGTCAGAAACCATTCCTGTTTCAACCACTCCAGCTGAGACTCTTATTTGCCTTTTTTAAACCCCTGCAACTCTTTCAATGTCCTTTTTATTACACAATATAAATCTAGTCCTAAATAATTTTTTTTTATTTATTGATTATACAAACTGACACAATATTTGCGACAGTTCACATTTCTGATCAATAGCAGAAATGGGTTAGGACAAAGAAAACACCATGTAACCATAAATGAAATTTTTAAAAAAATTAAAGCTTATTGTTTACACACTACCAAATTTGTCAAAACAAAAAATTGAATGCTAGAAAGAGACATCTAAATTCTTCCAGATTTCACAACAGACATCTTTGCTGAAGCATCTTTCTGTTCTTTAAGTTAACTGCCCAACAAGCTGACTTTTAAAAGTAGCATTTAAAAATGCAATCCTGATGTACAATTTAAGACCAAAATAAGAACTTGTTATTTTTATTGGTCTCCCATATTGAAGGAAAAAGAAAAAATAAAATCTCAACACCTATCTCACTGACTAATTCTATTAATAGTGAAGAAAGCACAGATGCTTGGCAGGTCACCAGGTCAGAAAAAGTATTTAATATATAGTGATCTCTGGCTAAGAGGGATAGATCAGTGTTATGCAGCCATCACTACCCAGTTCCTGGAAATGCTTGTGAGAAGAGAAGACCAGGCAGAAAAGGGCCTGGTCTCTCCAAGAGCTTCAACATTCTCACAAATTTTATCTTTTCCAGTGGGCATCCTGACAGGATGTCTGTTAGATTGAATCTTTCCATAGAGCAAAAACGAAGAATAACTTCTATTAAGCCATTCGATTCCTACAAACTGCAGAAATTAACACAGTAGCTATATTCCTTTTTCCACCTAACATTTGCAGAGTTTTATGAGCACATGAAGGTCAAGAGCACTCATAAGTGCAGTTTAATTACTTCCATATCAATATCCACACAAAAGTCATAGGGGATTCCAAGTTTTAAGTGTCCTTATCAGATAACTAAGAAAGAAAGAATAAGCAGCAATCTGAAGTAACACCAGGGCTATAATTGTCAAATACAAATGGAAAAATAAATGAAATTATACTATTTCTCTCTCTAAACAGCAGTACCTAGCAATCAATTCATCTTTCCACTATCTTCAGATATTATTTTCTTCAGTACACCCTCAGACAAAGGAGTTCCACCAGACATGCATAATGCCTCCAAAGCAGCTCAAAGATACATATGCAGTCCTTGTCACAGGGACATATCCAAGATACTGCAGGAATTTCCATCCCATTATTCCAAGCACAAGAGTTGTGTGGCACAGAGCCTGCCTGCTTTATTCCCTACCCCTGCTTCCCAGGATGAGCACTGCAGTTCCAGGGCTATTCACCAGCACTACAAAACCCCCTCAGGGCTGAAGGCAGGCCTCATCAATAATAAAAACATTATGTTTTGCAGCCATACACCATTTGGTGGTACTAAGAATGCAGTCCCATTTTTAAATTCAAACAATAGATGACCTATGTTCAGTCAGCTTCTCCAAAACCTAAGACTGTACTTTGAAACTGCATCTCCTTTCAGCTGAGCAAGAAAAACACCAAACCTACAACAAAAATAACCCCTTAGCTTACCTCTGCTCTGTGCTTTCTAAAGACCTCAATTCTTACAACACGACATTGCCCATAAAGGTGACAAGGGTCTAAATCACATCTGGCTAAAGTTGGTTTTTGCTGACGTTCTGAAGCAGAGTGTGAAACAAGGCTGGCCATGAACTTCAGCTTAACCCCAAAACAACTCACACAACACCCTGTGCACAAAGCAAAGATGTCAATGCTGTCTGCTAAATTCTGACTAAATCAGAACATCAGACGGCTAAAACTTTAGTTGCAGCACTAAGAGCTTATTCTAAGGATTTATTTAAGTGTTCAGTTTGTTTGGTTTTTTTTAATCCTGAAATCAGAGGCCATGACTTTAATCTCTAAAACAGGACAATAAGTGTGAAAAAGCCCAAGGAAGTTGCAAGGAAAGAAATGAAAATCATCCTGCTCAAACCTGATTTAGAGGCCTGCCCTTTCTAGAGCTTTTAGAGCTTTCTCATGGTTTACATATCATACAAATAGTCCAAATAGTCTTCCTGCTAACTTCGTGTCATAGGACTTACAAAGACTTTTTTGCCCAAATACACTTTTATTATAATAACCAATGAGAAAATCTAGAAGACCAGTGCAAATTTTTTAGGTTTCTACTGAGATTTAATTGGCTGAACTGCTTGCTTCAGAACTATAGATACAATTTCAGCTATGACCCACTCTTGGGACAATGGGAAACATGGAAAAAAGTTGCTGTGGAGTCAGCAAGATTCTTCTATTTTCAACAGCACATTTTAATTGCTGAGCAACACACAATAAAAGTAAAAAAAATAATGACAAATAATTCTCTTATGTTAAATTCACAGGCAGATAGCATGTTGGCTTAAGGATTTACTCATTTTGGTGAGACTTGAGGTGCATTTGCCCCATACACAGAGAACATCAGCACTCTCTATACCACTGAACACACCTGACAGCTTGCTTTCACATCCTCTATTAACATTAACCTTGAAATTTGCTTCTTAAAATGGAATCATACTTCAAAAAGACTTTTCAATAATATTAGGAAGAAAAGGAAAATTACTTTCAGTTAAATAGGTACTAGATAAAATATATAGTTACACTGAAATGAATAAGGATTAACTCAAAGTATATTTAGACCAGCAGTGATCTCATTGGGTTCAATACTTTAATGGGTTTGTATTAGAGTAAAACATGCTGAGGTGAAAATTTTGAATTGGTAATATAATTTTTTTACCTTGCAGGTAGTAAGACTTTTAGTCTTCACTAGGATGTTTTACAAGTATATGTCTTGTATTTAATATGGCTTTGTTATATATTCAATGCTACTACTGTAAGCAGTGATTTAAGCAGGCAAACTTAGCTACAATTTTTGCCACAAGCAGCAAATGGTTAGTATTAGACAGCAATAATGCTAAAATTCACAGGTCCTAAAGGTTAGCAGCCATATGAAACCCTGTACAAATTAAACAAAAGAAAACCCCACAGAGTTGTTAAACTAGAGTTAAAGTGTTCACTCCATTTTTTCTGTGTTATGGGGGTTTTTTTGTACTGTGATACCATGGAAATTCACATTCATAAGCTTCCCTTATCTGGCTGTCCCCAAAGCCTCCAATAAAATGCAATCATTAGAGACATGATAAGATCTGAAGCTGCTCCAGGCAAATTTTCAAATACTTTAGGAGACTATTTGATGATTATCCATGCAACAAGTATATTGAAACCAAGAGATAAACAGACTGGTAGTACATTCAGTGAAATAGGTTTCTAGCTTAAGAAGTCTCCCAGAATCCATGGATGCTCAGTGTTTACTGGAAGAGCAGAGACCCCTGTAGATAGAAGTAATTACCATCTGCCCAGCACCAGCCCCTGTCACTCTTTTGTCTCACTGGGAGATGGCTTAGAGGAAAGCTGGCTGCTTGCTGTTGTGTCCCTGCAGCTCAGAGGGGAGCTACAGCATGGCTGTGGAGGCTGATACCATCTAGGCACAAATGAACATTCCCTACTGGGATAATTCCCCTCAATGGCTCTGGGGACTGTAACCCCAGTCAGGTGACACTGTGACCAACTCCTATCAGTGCTGTCTCTCTGATTTTATAGACACAGCCATGACTGATGGAGACAGTGCTCTGAAATGCACTACATTTTAGGGCATTTTCCTGTGATTCTTAAGTGAACACAATTCTGAGGTTAATTATTTAAGAGCTAATAGGAGAGAGCAAGCTCTGTGTTGTTATTCCTCTAAACTATGATTGCCACAGTGGGCAGCAGCATTAAAGAAATATTGTGTTTATGTGGGTACATCAGGTGGTGAATACTTCCACAAACTTCAAAAAATTTAAATATCAAACTAGAGATCAGAGGTTTATTTAATCAGCTAAAAAGATAATCTAAAGAGAAAAATAGCCTTTTCTTCCCCCACAGTAGCTGTCACATTCCTCATTTGGAATATCTTCTGCTGTAAACCTACGCTTTGTTAAGCAAAGCAGTAGTTGGTCTGAACATTGCCAGCATGACAGAAGATTAGGCATTATGTGTCTGAACCAGTGTTCATTGTTATCTGCTTATCTAGCAATCAGTAATTCCTTTTATCTACAGCACAAAACTATTCCTAGCATGAACTTTCTGCTGTCATTTGTAGCACAGTTAGCAGTATGCAAGTATTTTCCAATTAAACCCACTTCCTCTGATCTTACACACATTAGTAGCCATAGGTGAAAGGAGGTGGACTTGACTCTAACTACTGTCATTTCCTAAAATAAAAGCAAAAAAAACCCAGAAATAAAAGTCATATAGACCTGCAAAGAAAAGTTCCTATTCTTTAGGCAACTGCTTAATTCCTTTCAATTGCAATTACCTAAAAATAACCCAAGCCCCATATGGCACATAAAACTGTTCCAGGGGAATTAGCTTAAGTCACCCACTCAGAAACTCAGAGACAGGTGTACAGCTTTTCCATTCCTAACAAAGGTTCTTAAGCAAGGATTGTGCCAGTGCTAAAGCTGTAAAATCTGTACACTCATCTCTTCAGCACACAGGAGCACTTTGTGACACTAGTATTTTACATGATCAATACTAACAGGGAAGAAGGCAAAGGTCCCTGAGTTAAATTGTTCACAGTAGCCACAAAAGTAATGTTGACAGCTTTTTAAAATTATTTTTCCCCCCATCAAATTTACATCTCATACTTAGAGCTGTATATTTGCTGGTCAAAAGGCAAACTCCTGTCATCAGAACAACTTGATTGTCAGCACAAATTTTGATTTTTCTGTTGTTTGGTTTCAAATCTGATAGAATTAGTTCTTCAGAATTCACAAAGGTTAAGGGACTTGTAACATTCTCAATGAGCCCATAACAGTTAAAAATTCCCAAATTTGCTGGATTATGTTAACATGCATAACATTACACAGTATCTCTAGGCACCACAAGAGGATCAAGTCCTAAGAAGGATTTTGAAGGTCAATATTGTGAAGAATTTGAGTACTCCACAAAGCAGCACAAGAAAAAGAAAGGAAAAACCACAGAAGTACAAGAACACCAAAAACCAGTCAAAGATCTGACAAAATAGGACTGGGAAACTGGCTTTAAAGTTGTCACAGGGAAGTAGCAGCCTAAAGTAGAATCCTGGTACTGAGAGGTTAAGGTGCACAAAACTCCAATAAAAAAACCTCTAGCAGCTTTAAACTTTACATTACTGTCTTTTTTTTAAACAATATTTCATTATGCTAATTCAATGACAAGATTTTTTTTTGGCATTTATTAGATGAAACACCATTTATTTTCAACAATAAATGTAGATAAAATATCATATCTTCAGCTACCATCAATTGGAACCCAAAAATTCAGAATTATTTCTATTTATACTGATTTATTACATGTTTATGCTGAATTTTTACTAATCAGCTTAAATACAAGTATATATTAAAAGAGCAAAATAATAAATAAAAAAATATGCTCTCTTGACAATGAGAGTACTTTCTTGGGTACTATTTAAAGATACAAATTAAAGAGATGAGTCTGAAAGATTTTGTCCAACTTGTTAAAAACAGATTTGTCAACTTACAAAAATACCTTCTGCTGTTCCTCACAGAAAGATGTGACAGGTACATTTAATAGGGTTTGTTTTTTTAAAAGCCTGCAGGAATCAATGACTTCTACAGAACTGCCATTCTTTTTTAATTGCATAATTATTGCAATTCCAAGCATTTCAGTTCAATGAGGTTCAGGAAAGATTCCACTATTTCCACAGAAAATGAGCACAGACTTTGCAGCTAAACAAAAATTTAAATGAAGTCGTTTTAGCAAGAGAAACTTCCATTTACTCATTACAAAGAATAAGAAATTGCGTCAAAATTTGAGAAAAGTAATTGGGGGAGGGATGTGAGGGGTGGGGAAATCAAGCAAAGAAACCCACCACTCCTCTGCTGTAGAGGACACATTTAAAGATAGTTTATCAACTTAGGAGCTTTTTCCACATCTTGGCTCTACTTTCATTCATGCCCTTTAAGAAAAATTATATCTACATTCTTACCAATTTTCTGTACATTCTTCAAGTAACCACATCCTTATCTGAACATCACCCTTGATTCCTCAAATATAGTTAGAACACCATTAATAATTAAGCATATGCTTAAAACATCAAATAAATCAGGATTTATAGGCCCATTAATCTTAAAGTCTCTGTGGATTAAGTTAAATCACATCAGAATCTAGGGACAGCAGTTGGGAGGCTGTGTACAGGACTGCACAGTAAAGCATCAAAATAAGAAAATTTATTTCTAGAAGGAAAAAAAAAAGGCAGCCCAATTTCTGGTGAGATACAAAAGAAAAAAACAATTTAGTCATAAAAAGGGACAGTGCTCTTAGACTGTTTAGATTGCCCTTGTTGGGATTTTATAGCAGCAAACACAGCAGCACAGGTACCCAGCAATGCACACACTCAGTCAAGAGGCATGACCAGGAACAGAGATAGACACCAAATGCCCCTACATTTGAAACAATATTAATTAATATTAAAAAGTAGTTAATAATATTAACAACATTAATATGAACAAATAGTTATTAAGGACATATAATTCACTGTAATCAGAGAGAAGTACCTTCAAAAATTAAATGAGTGCTGGGTTGTGTGTGCATTTTACAAGGGGCCAATGCCAACTAGAGCCTTCATTCAGCTGGGCAAAGCAACCACCCAAAATTCCTTAAAGTATCCCTAAACCTGTTAAAGCTGTTCTTGTCACATCTGTAAAGTTACAATCAGCCTCAAGTAACTTTCTAGAAAAAGAAATCTCTTTGAAAATATACCCAAGAAAACTTGCCCAAACTACCAAGTGATACATAATAACCCCATAATCTATTAAATGCTCAGCAGGGGAAAATTATAATTTTGCATATGATTCTATTGAAAAATCTTTATTTTTTCTATGATGACTTTCAACTCCATCATCAATTTTTTTTTCATTCATAAAGCATGATTTCCTGCCAGAAAAACACCCTTAGAACTTTATTTTAATTTTTATTATAAGTATTGAAAATTTCTGACATTTGTCAACATTGATGTCTCTCTACTGCTAAATGGAATAAAACAGTAAGCAGAAAAGCTGCTGTAACTCTTGCTGTAATGTCAGTGTAGGCAGTGACTGCAATTTGGGATGTAATAGAGTGCCAAAAATTTAACTCACTTATAAAATGCCTGACAGATAAATCAGGGCTTGGGCCATTTTAACTGTGATCACAGAAATTTATGGCCATGAAGTCTTGAAGCAAAACATAATTTATTTAATCAGGGATAAATTCATTCAGAGAATTGTCATAATAATCAGCCCCTGAAGAGAAACCAAAGCTGAGGGTCAGTATTAGCTGATGTTATTATGAAGACTTGAACAGAGAAAAGCTGTTCAAATATCAGCGCCCTATAAAGCACTTTTACTTATCTCCTAGTTAAGACAGAATGGACTGACATATGAGTAATAAGGGCTTGAACTCTGGTAAAATATATCTAAATAAGTGCTAAAAATGGCAAGAGGCTAGCTGTTCCTATCCAAGCTGCTTCTGAAAGCTCCACTTAATACTTCACAAAATATCCAGGATTTAAAATGGAAAAAATGTACCTTGTTTGTGCTCATGTTTTCCTGCCAGAACATTCTTGTAGTAGCATAAATGTTTTACTTAGTTTTGCTAGATAAGGCACAAGTGAGCTCACATAAGTCCTTTATGGAAGAGAAGTAGCACACTGCCATCTGTGAAATAGACTGGACATGAAAAGCAGCCTCCTCTGGCATCCAGTTGCAAAGATACACCAGAACAATTTCAGTCCCCAGTAAATCTATGCCATGTTTCACTCTTAGTGCCACCTTGCATGGTGTTTACTTCATAGCAGGCTCTTCCTACATTTAATCCTCAAATTACCTCACTCTGTAGTTCTCAACCTGAAAATCCTGTAAATAGGGGTCAGCCTTACTGTAGCCAGGAAGTTACTTCTCATTTTCACCATGGTCACAAAAGCAATGTTGTGGGAAAAAGGATTATTGTTTGCTATTTCTGGGGGGAGGAGGAAAACAGAAAGAAAAAGAGGAGAGGAAAGCAAGTAGAGCTTAGAGGAAAAAAACAATTCCTGACAGAGTAGATAATCAATCAAATAATTTAGAGGGAAAACATGAACTAATTGTTTTCTCTGCCAATGATGGAGGATTTGGGACTGAGGGAATGCAAACCTATGCCATTCTTTCTCCTTTTTCAGTTTCAATCCAGTCACAAATGCTCATGGGCTGCCCCAGCAAGAGGACAGATGCATTATTTAAGCAGGTGCCAGCATGCTGTGCTGCTGGGAGGAGCAGGGAGCTCACACATGTGGGGGGTTCCCTTTCTGCTGCACAGCACAGCAAGCCCTTCTTGGATCTGCTCGTCCCTGTGCCAGCCTTCCACCTTTCCCTACCTGTCCCATGCCAGCATGGCAAAGGAGTGGTTGGTGCTTCAGTACTTGACCCTGGAGTGCCCCAGTTCAGCCAGCAGAGCTGCTGCCAAGCAGCCATGGCCTTACCCAGGGACCTGAATTTGGGCAGCCCCTCCCCAGGGCATCCCACAGATGGGAAACTGCTGTCATGTATGGCTAGTCAGAAAATAAGAAGGCTGCTTCACATACAGAACAAACACATTTTTAAAGGAGGAAAAAAACCATGAAATGTGCAAGCACACAATTAAAACTCAACTTTTTAAATTAGTAGTAAATATTACAAAGTATAAATAAATCAGCTACAAACAGAAAAGATGAGAGGTTATTCTAAGCTTTGACACATACCTTCTGCCAGCCACCAGCAGCAATGTACCCTTTTCTCCTAAAAACCTTCCAAAGACATTTGAATTACCCTGCACCATCAAGGTTATGAAGGCACCAAGATAACCTAGTTTCTTCAATTAGTGCAGGTCTCAGCACTAGCATTACTCTGCTATAATTTGTGTGCTTGAGAAATGAAATCCATTCTTTTCCTTAACATGCCTAATGGATGAGTAAGACCCTTTCAGCAAATTTCAGTAATATTTTATAACCTTTTCATATTTTTAAGATATTGGCTGCTGGCAAAGCTTCTGGACAGACAGGCAATTCCCAATCCTGTGAGGACATTTTTAAGTACAAACACCTTTTGGAAGTGTTCTTACTGAAGGACTTACTATGCAGGATGTTAAGCAATAGGCAGCTTTAGAAAGCACTGCTGGATCTCAGTTCTCTGAGTATGTTGGTCTGGTGTGCAAGCCCTGAAGTCAATCAGAAATCAGAATAATGCAGAGAAAAATTACCTGAGTCTGGAAAATTTTGGCAAGAGGAGCTACATCTTAGAGCAGGAAGCCAACAGGTCTTTTTCTAAATTTTCTTTTATTACACAAACACCAACTTTTATTTATTTAATAAACCCTAAAGTCAGCCTCAGAGGAGGTTTTTGATGTGAACAACTCAGGCTGTGTACGCTTTGCATGACAAATATTAAGCTGAAAAAAATAACATGCTGTAGAGAAATTGTTCTAGTACTCCAAAAATGTCATTGCACTACAGTAAGAAAGGTATTGTTAAACTCTAAACAGAGTCATTCTAGTAGTTTATTTAATAGCACTTATTTAAATTGTTCACAAGTGTGCCAAATTAGTTTAAAGTATTCATACACTGAGTTTGTTGAACATCAGCAGTGTACAGCTGCTCATGGCTCACAGGCTGCAAAATTGGTAGGGAGCTATTAATGAAGTGGAGAGATTGCATGCAAGAGCCACATTAGTGCAATGTGACTGTACAGGCAGCCTGGTAACTCAATTTAATGCTTCCCAGAGAAAGCTTAAGTAGAACAGACAAAGCAGTTACAACACATTTTCAAACTCTTTTTCTATTACTTTTTTCCATTCTAATTGACACAATACCCCAAGGTACCAAACCCCCAAGTGGCACAAAAACTGCCTGTTCTGTTAAAGCCTCCCCAGTTGTGAATAAATCAGGTTTTCCTACATGCACGAAGCTGGTTGTTTGAATTACACAAAAATAACATGACAATGGCAGGAATTACAGTTTGGAGACAGATTGACAGTGTGTAACCAGCAGTAAGACATAGGATGTTTAAGCAATGCATGAAATATTATCAGTTATTGGAAGAGTATACTATGATGTACATCAAATGGGGGGTTTAGGGTTAATGCCACGAGTTCTGGAGTGCCTCAAGTAAACTTTGTTATTTGTGAGGTGCTTAACATCTCTTACCTGTAGGAGAAGGAATGAGTTTCTTCTTCAGCCTGATCTATAATCTCAGAACATTAAGAATCCAAGCATTTTTAAGTTAATTCACAGCAGAAGAATCTATTTTAGAATTGACAAACTAATGAATCTATAGTGCTTTGAACTCATTGCCAAGCAATATCCCATATTTGTGAATAGCTGGTATTTAAACTGACTCATCAGAAAACCTTCAGTGTCCAATAGAGACACATTGGGTTACGTGTTCATTGCTTTATGAGGACATCATAATACAGAACTCTGTAAAAGAATTAGACTCTGAAAATAATACTTGAATTTTCTTTAACTGAGGATGCTTATATTGCTGCATCACACTGATTCTCACTACAGCACTATTTTAAAAGATTTCAGAAAGCATTTAACAGCAAATAAAATCTTCAAGTACATATTCCAGCTCCGAAGTTTATTCAGTACTTTTGGAGAGGCACTGTAAAGTATTGAACAAAGTAGCACAGAGGTATAACAGGAAAGATCACAGGTGTAAGCCTTTGTGAATTTCTTGGAGGAAAGGTTAACAAGAAAATAAATATAAAATATAAAATTCAGGGGGAAAATGAAAAAATAACATGATGAAAAAATTACCCTGGTGGGAAGTAGCAAAAACCTCACTACTTCCAATACTAAATATGAACAAAGTACCACCTTTTCCTTTAAGTACCCTCTCCTACAAATGCCTTTTTTTTTTTTTAGAGCTGCAGTTGATAGTTTTCAAGACACCAAGAACCAATTAAAAAACTTTAGAAGTGGGCAATAGACAGTGTTCCAGTTTTGTGTGCAGATATAAATTATGGATCAAAACTATACTTAAGAGAAAAACTGGTATGTAGTTTACTTTTCTGGAAATTTAAGTTTTGCTTCAGGTTTTTAATCTTCACTCAGGAAAAAGTTACTCTTGGTCAGAATCAATAACATAGTGAACATGGGAGGGAAGGAAAGAAACAAAGCAAGAGTCCCATGTCAGAACAATTCCTATGATTCACATTTTTTAAAGATTCACTTTCCAAGCCCAGATAGTAAATAACAGCAGGAAATCCAAGAAGAAAAGTTTGGTTTACCTGAAAAGGAGGGGCTTTTGCCTCAAAGAAGTCAGCTGTTTTCTATTTTAGCTTCAGATAAATAGGTTTTTGATTTGTATTTTACACAAATATACTAGCCCCTAAATTAAATTTGTTACTATTTTATGAATTTAGTCACTTTACTATTGAGGAAGAAGAAATTAGGAGAACACACCATTTAATCCAGAAGGTATTTTGGCTAGTGTTGGCTTGCTGAATTAGAGTGGTCAGTGCTTCTCATACAGCAGCCACCTGCCCTTGGTGTGATGCCTACACAACATAGATCATGTTGACAAGTTTCTCTTTAAATGTATAAACCTGCAGTAAGGTAAAGCATGCTGCTGAACAGTAACACTCAATGTGACACTTCAGGAGGGAAAATAATCACTCAGCTCTCTACTGATTCATGCAGCCACTTTTCAAGGCAGTGCTAACATTGAGCAGGCATGCAAGATTTGAGCCAGTAAGGCTGAATATCACCCCAGAAATCTCACAATGAGAGACCTAAGCTTTTCTCTAATGTGCAGTCATTGTAAATATTGCAGAAACTTAAACAAAATCTTCAGTATTGTTTTCTATCAAATCTCAGAGCAAGAAGAAGCTAGATTCAGAGGGATGGCTACAGCTATAGCTGAGAAGTGGCACTCTTGTAGCCTGAATTATAGAGGTGGTTCAAATTTGAACTCAAGATCAAACATCTGTGCAGCCACCACTCAGAAGCATTCCAGAAGGCTGCTTGCAATGTCAGGAGTTAGGTGCTCACTTCAGGAGGTGTCAGTGAAGTAGACTCAATGGCAACCTAGGACACCTTGGAACACAGAGCAGAAATGTAGCAGCAGAAGGTAATAGTGAGCAACGAGGCTTCCACTGGTGTCTGTTGATGAAGGTACTCAACCAGAAAGTAAGAGAAACATGGGTATTGGCAGTCCACACGATGCTTAAAAAAAACCCAACATGAGAAATTGGTTATTAAATCTTCCCAACATTCTTCCATCTTTCAAGCAGCCAAGCCAGGATTCTGAAATTTATGTGGCATTGCATTCAGATGTAGGCTCTGGAGAAATGAGCAATAAGCTTAAAAATATTTGACTGCGAATTTTTCTGTTACCATATTGCATATGAAAAATCTTAATTCAGACTCCAACAGTCACACAAAGGAGTATAAAAGCTAGGGATGACATGAAAAAACATGCTTTGAAACCCCCTCCCCTGTTGAATTAAAGAGCTTAGAAGTACAGGAATACAGGATAACCAGAAAAGCATTAAAAAATGTTTTTCAGTGTTTTTTTTTCATGTGTACTAATTCATATTGCTCTCAACTGTAGAGAATGAAAATGTGTGAGTGGGAGTAGAAATAGAGAGAGAGACCTGTGACATTCTCTACCAAAGGAAATTAGTGGCAATTGTCCAAGAATCCAAGTGCAGAATATTTAATCCAATTTGTAGTCAACATTTATTAGATTGATTAGGCTTTTACACACAATACCTATTAACGTTTTAAAGTCACATATTTGATGTGGACATTGTACAAAACCATGCAGGTGCAAGTATGAAAAATTAGTGGCACAGCATGGATACTTAGGAACTTCCTGCTTGTCTGTCACTTGCTACCTTCTGCAAGGTAATCTGAAAATCCTAAAGTGCATGCAGCAGCAATATTGACAGAGACTTCAGATTCATGAGAAAACCAATTGTTTTCTTTCAAAAATTCTGAGGAGGTGGTTTGCTTTATTTCCAAGTAAGGCAGGAATTGAATGCAAATGTTGTGAGCTAAAATGTGAGTATACAGTTGTGAAGTAGCAGGGAAAGGTTACTAGAAATGTTTTAGACTTGAAGTCATTACTTATAGTCTGTATAATATCTAATTCCCCCCTCAATTTTCTAGTTTAATGAAATAGTGTGTCAATAGAGTTTCATATTCCTTTGTAGTTTCCCACACACACTTTTATTTGAAGTACTTCAAATCTTGGTGGTTGTTCTTACTGGATATCTCCAGAAATACTGAAAATTTTGGGACTAAGTTTAATTTGCACTTTCATGGGAGTTAATCTTCAGATTGGCTGTATAGGATTGACAAGAATGTTTGGAGAGAGACTGAGAAAGAGCAATAGTCCAAAAATCTGAGGTGGAGGCTTTGATTGCTTCCTTTCTAGTCTCAGGCAGCATAATTTCAACACAGGGCTGCCAGTGCTAGATTCTAGAAATTCTCAGAAATAAAATGAGTAAAAAGCAGTCAGAGAACAGCTCCTTCCCTCCCCCCCTGCTCTCCAAGATCCACATGGGAGCATATCCTGGGAATCAGGAACATTGATGTAGAAGGCACATCAAGGGTAATCAGGTCTAGTTTCTGGCACACAGCTGATATTAATTATTGACTACCTCACAGTGACCTTCAAGCAGTACTTCAGAGAGAAAAGACAGTATGGGTCAGACTAAAGCTATCAACTCCTCCCAGAGAGGGTTTTCTGTTCCTGCACAGATATCTGCAGTGTATAGCTGCAGTAATGAAATAAAGTGAAGTTACATAGAGTTTGGATTGCACACTCGACCTGAAGACACAGCAACTCATCTTTTCTTGACATTATTCTCAAGGGAATTAAGAATTTAATTACAAATTTCGACTAAGTCATTCCATAAGAAGCAATTCAGGAACTCTTTCCTCTGAAGATTATGAACACATAGATAAGCTAAAGTTACAGATAAAAGTGTTTCAAAATAGGAAAGAACTTGTGATTTTTTTCAGAGTCAATTAGAGGACATTAAATGCCCATGGAACAGAAAACAGGAAAATCTGAAGAGTTGAAAAAGCACTGAAAATTATTCTGTAGAGTTCCAGTGAAAAGAATGCCATAGGCTATTCAATAAAAGCACACAGGGAGTGATTCAACTCAGTTCCTAAGTTCTTCATAAATTACCTTAGCACTCCCTTAGAAGTCATAATATAGGGCTACATGGAGCAAGGGCAGCATAATTCAGCAGACCTTCACCTATGCTTAAACTGGAAATACTGCATGCCTTACAAGAATAAAGTCATTCAAGTAGATTTCTCAAAGAGTGAACTTGGCTCCTCCAGCCAACTTTTTTGAAAAGGAGCAGAAAACCTACCTCGCCCAGCCAACCACTACAGCCCATTTTCTAGGGCAGCAGAACACAAAACAGAGCTCAAACTTTTCTTTTTCTGTATGCTTAGCTAATTAAAGGAGTAGGTTGCATACTAAAATCTGATAATTAAGCTGATATCAAAGCCCATAAAGATACTAGCGTTATTCTGATCTGTTAAAGATCAAACCACCGCGAGGATAAAAAAACCCAACAGAACAGGTTTCTTGATATGAAAACCTATATATTTAAACATGACATACCATGTTGTAGAAAAGCCTCCTACACAACTGAAGATTTAACTTCTAAAACTGCTTATAAATATTAATACAGTATCATAATCCATTTAATTCTCAACATCCTTCTAAATTTGTAACAAGGATTTCACAAGTCAACTCTTTCATCTTCAAATATATGTTAAGATGTGAAGACAAGAGCTATCACTTTAAACCCACCTGCAGTCTTAAAAAAAGACAGGGTGCAACCTACTGGTGGAGTTATAGTTAATTCCCCAAAAAGGCTCTGGATAAAACTCCAGAGAATCAAGAATCAGGTTCACTCACACATAGCCTTGAAAGCACTGATTAAATAGGGCTAGTTTTGGATATCTTCCCTTCTATGAACACAAAAATAATTCCTGCACTTGGAGATCTTCTGAGAGTTTACACAGCTTCATTATTGACAAAACTAACTTAAGCATCACTTGAATTCATGTCCCAATAACAAGGACTATTTCCAAATTTACTGTCAAACTTTGTGACAGAGCACAAACTTACTCAGTTCCTTTGAAAAAGAATGCTCCCCTACTCAGAAAGGATCAGGAAACATAGAAAGTGATGAGAAATTTATGAAAATTAGGACCAAGGGTTAACAGTGTTATTGTCAACTAGATCTATATCTCCTATGTGATGTTATCCTAGTTGTGTTAAAAAGGCCAACATTAATTAGAACAATAATGAATTTCCCTGTTTTTTCAATTCAAGAAATCAACAGATGAACAATTAATATAATTTATTCTTTTACTTGGTTAAGGAATGCCTCAGCAATTTAGAAGAGACATCATACCAAACTCTAGTCAGTACCGTTTGCCTCCTTTAATAATTGAACAGTGAATGATTTGAATTATATACCTTTCTATATTGAACCTAAGAGGTCTATAACTCCCAAATACTTGGTTAATTATCTTTAGAGCTCTGGCACTCCTATTAAAACTTGTAACACATTAAAAAGGTGTTTTGCATGGGGATTATGGTGCTCTTCACACACAGAAGACCCCAGCATAATCCTATATTTTAATACATATTAGTTCATAGAGGGAAGCAAGAGAAGTGAAGCACATTTTCTTTCTTAGCAAATACACACAACAAAAATTCCACATTACACAGGCTTAACTTGAAGCATAAGTCTTCCTACTCTTCTGTTAGTGTAAAAGTCATGAGTAATATGGTCATAAGAACAAAGCTGTTAAAATGTTCAAGATAAAATATTTATGCACAAAGTAATTTCCTGCCATGCTACCTTAGTATTTCAGTCTGTAGGGGATTCATGTGAATAGATGCAGATTTGGGCACCAAGACAGTCCTGAATGTCAATGCAAATTAGCTGTATATCTTCAACCAGCATCACTGACTGTTCAGTCTCAAATACAGGCTGTCCTTACATTCTAAACTGAGACAGTATCTCTAAGGCATCTGTTTAAATACCTGAGGCCAGGACAGTTAGCTTTGAAAACTGGCAGTTTACTGACACCATTATCCCTCAAACAGGTAAAAAAAAAAAAGTTCAGTATTCTCCATTGAAAAGTTTGTAAATATGGCAACATACATAAACCAGATTTAAATTGTAAAATAACAGTGTAATGTCTAACAGAGAAATGAAGTATTCCAACATCTTCTGTTAGGTTTTGTTTGGATTTTGGCAGATTTTGTTTTGTTTTTCTTTTAGTTTGATGTGTTTTGTTTTTTCTTGTCGTTAAAGCACCACCATAACATTATTGTCTTCTCTAAGGTTTCTTGACATGGGCAGGTTGTAAGCTGTCTATTACTTGGATTTCTGGCTTCTTGTTTTGTTTTGGTGGTTTGTTTATTTTTTTGGGGGGGCGGGGGTGTTTGTGGTTTTGTTTTGGTGTTTTGTTTTTTGGGGTTTTTTTTACACTGTTTTATCAGCACTTCTGTCCAGAGGAAATTTGCCTTGAACATTAAGAATTCAAATGCAGGGTAGGAAAGAGAGACAGGTTCTCAGTGTAGAAAGGAGGAAATTAGAAATTCATTGAAAAAGTAGAACTAAAAGTAGAACTAAACAACTTCACTTATATATATTACCAAGAAATGACACCACTTTCTGCACAAAATGATTTGATGTCCCCAGACATTTCAATTAACCACATTGCTTGAAACAAATTGCACACAACTCTCATAAAACCTACTAACTCTGGAATTTCTACGACTGGAAAAGCATAAACAGAAATAGGAGACATGCCTCAGATAACTTAAACACAAAGCCAAGTGTTTGACACCTTCCTTTTTGGATAGCAGTCATCTATTTCCATGTTACAGACACACACATACTACAAAGTAAAATAAACAAATGACAAGATTTAGAAGAAAAACAAACCCCAAACCTACAACTCCCTAATTCCTGCAGGCTGTATTTAGAGTATCACAGCAAGTCCTTCAGCCATGTAGAGTGAGCAGCTGTGTAGCTATGGCTGGAACATGTGAAGCAGAAATAGACCCAGAAGATTTCTGTTTCTCATTGGGGCAGTTTGTGCTACAAACACAGCTGCACCCCTATTACCACTGCACTCAAATCAGCACACAGCCACAGTAAATAGAGGTGGTATTTCTAAAATTCTGTTTACTTTCTGAGATGTTTAGTATTAACCAGTGAGGCTTCAGCACAAAACTACATATAACAGGCACAGATTTCAACGCTTGTTGTACTAGATTATCAGCATTGCTTCTGAGGAGACACTTAACTCCACCCAAAAATCAGAGGCCCATTATTATTGCTGAAAAAAATGCATCTTGTGTCTGTAAGACTGTCAAGTACCAAAACCAAATGGGGCTATCACATTAATACATCATTATATTTGAGCTATTTCATAATATTTTGGGGATTTGAGTTTTTGGGGTTTTTTTAAACTCAAATAGCAAGACTGTATTGGTCACATTTTTCTATTTTCTGGGAAATATATCAGGGAAAATAGAAATGTAAGAACACCCCCTGGCATTCATCCCTTCCCACAGCATGACAGAAATTTCTGAACTTGAAGAAAATGTCTTTTGATCCACAGAGTAGCAGTGAAAATCCTTTCTTTATTGGCACATTTATCAGAGCAAAGTTCTGGTTCTTCACGTTCCTTCCTTTGTGCATTTACCAGAAAAAGAACAAACCCCTTTAGAATAGCTTCAGCCTCCCAGATGCTTTGTTTAGACATCTGCAGTGCCCTGTGAAATCCATCTCACTATGAACATGTCTATATTTAGGCCCCTAAAGAGCACAAGTGTTTTACTGCAGCGTTGAGTTGCATAGAAATACAGGCCAAGGACCACCAAAGCTTTGCCCACTTCATGCTCTGACAACACAGCCTCATTTCTTCTCACCATTTCTCTCTCCACTGCCCACTCTTGCTGTAAATAAGTATATTTTGGCATTCTTGGTGCCTCCCCCCTCCAGCATCTCTAGTGGGGCAGCTATTTACCACACTGCAGCTCATCAGGTGGCTGTCATTTCAGTATTGCTCTATGTGCTGCATACGTCACATTTTTCATTTGCTGGCAGGAAGTCTGAGCAATGTGTCCTCAGCAAGGATTCACTTATTTCCCTCATTGCTTCCTGAACAAGTTGCAAGACATGTATAATCATTCACAGGATTCCTTGCTGAGTGCTTTGGGCAAATGTGTCACATTGAGTTATTCTGCTCTCTGATAGATATTTGAACCTTAAAAAAAATGTTTAAGCCAAGATAGACAGCTTGAAAGTAAAAGATCCTTGGAAGAAAGCAGCCTTGAAAAAGAATTACAGCCTACAGAAGACACAATAAAAGCCCAGGCAAATCTTGTAGCAACACTGCAAACATACTCAGAATAGTCATGAAAAAGATAGCTAGCAATAATTTTGTAGAAGAGGGCAATTTTTTCCCCCTCCAAAGTTATTTTCCAGTACCAACTACCACAGAAGATTGCATTATAATTATTCAGAATGCTCACCACAGGTGCTGTCGTGTTCCTACAACACAGGGGAGATTATGGGTGTAAGTGCGCTGCTCTTACAGGAAAGGGCGTAGTGTCTAATATTTTCTAGGGTTGGGACAGCAATGGCTTGTCCTGAAAACATCAGATATAAGGTTCTGCTCACTTCCTATCCATAGGAATTGTTGGTTCTCCTTTTAATCCTTAATAATTTATTAAGGACAAGGGAAATCAGACTCAGATTAGGAGTTTTGAGCCAAGATTTAAATGTTAGCATAAGCATAGGAATTCTTACCATCTAGTAGTTCAATTCCCCATTCCTTCCTCCATAAATAGAAACTAATTTTGAGCATTTTTCTCCTTAATAAAAGAATTTGTAAAACATTAGAGCAATGAAAGTTAATCCTTACACACCTCTGCCAGCATAAGCCTTTTTATCTCCCTCAATGATGTCATTTAAACATTGATTGCAGAAGGTAGAAGCATAGATTTTTTTTCAAGATTACTTTACTAACAAAGATCAGATACACTGAGAAAAGTGAGCTGGGACACCAAAGTGAGCAGGACCTCAGCAGCTCAGGACACTGACTGTATTCACCCACAACTAGAGGAACACCACACAGACATCCCGATTTAACCAGCCTGTTCTAGTCACACCAACTGTATTTTGTTTGCATACCTCTATAAGTGATGAATTTGTTAGAATTTCTTGCTGTTATTGATGCCTTGTGAAGGCTGGCTTAGAACAGAGGCTAGACTGTGCGGAAGAATAAAGGAGGGATTTATTAAAAGGCCTCAATGGATGCACCTTGGGCAACAGAAGAGCCCAGCCAGGGCTGCACCTAAGGTGAACCCAAAATGGTCACAAAAAAGCCTGACCAGTCACAGGGACTCTCACTTTTATAAGTTCTGCTCCATTTGCATATTGGAGTTAATTGTCCAATTACAGCTTTAGGTGATGAAGTCCCATCCTTCTTGTTTTTCTCTTTTCAGCCCACATTGTTTATGCTCTTGGGCCTGAATTTTGGATCATTTGTCCTTGGTCCCCAGCTAGAGAAGGAATTGTTTTGTCTCCCTACTCTGCACAGAAAGCTCACCATCCCCTAATATGAAGCTCAGAAATACACACTAAAGCAGCACAGAAACTGAAAAATAGAAAAGCTAAAACCTGAGGCATCATTATGATTTCAGTCAGTATTGTCTTGTTTATGCTGGTAATTTCAAATTTAAGGGCCATAGTACCCAAAACAAACAGAAGCTTCTGAAGAGGCAGTTAAATTCTTTAATAGGTCTCCTTTTAATTACACCTTTATCTTTAATGCAAATGCATCAAGAATAGTTTAAAGACCAAAATCCTTCTAAGTAGCCCAAAAAACCCCACCTGAATAGGATATCAGTGAATAGCCACTTGAATCACAAAGCATGATCATAAATGAGCCAGAGAGATTCTGCAGTCTCCATTGCATCACTCCACTGTTTCAAAGAGTCATATTCTAAAAATCTAAAGTCATCTGCAAGAAATTGTGAAGCAGACTAGAAAATGTGAATTCAAATGTGATTCAAAGTGGAGCTCAGACTGGTAAAACTGAGAGGAGTGCCTGAAGTAAATGAAGATTTAGAACACATTATTTCAAATAAGCTTTAATTCAGGCCTATACCATGTACAACCACAGCTTTATTACTTCTCTCTCCTCTTTTTGATATTAGCTCACATATTTTGTCTTATATTAAATTTGCTGTTGACATCTCAGGTGAGGACAGTGGCTTCCTAAAGGTGGTGCAGGATTTAACACAATGGGTACTTCAGTGCATTTGCCTTTAACAGCACGCAAACTTTGCTTAGGTAAAGTCTGAGCAGGTACATTTTTTCAAATTAAAGTTTTTGCAAAAAGACCAGTATTGGGCAATTATCTCTGCCCTTAATTTATTCAAGCTAACATGAAATCCATCATGAGTTTCACACAAAGGCTAAAATCATGGCTTTTAGAATTTTATGACCACATAGCTCAATCTAATTCCTACCGTTTCAAATCGCTTGAATGAACTTTGAAGTTGTGCTAAGTAATAATGTCTTGGATCATTAACTTTAACACTGCCAGCTTGCCCTCATGATTGCATTTACTTTAATTAATGTAAGGTAGTAATTAATGGCACACTTAACAGAAAGAACTGCTTTAGCACATTGCCAGTTTTTTAACAAATAAAGCAATCTCAAAATGTTTCAGGCAAGACTGGAAATAATCTGTTGCATGTGGCAAGTGCAGAGACAAAAAGGCTAAGCCACAATGTTTTGTGGATTTTTTTTCTAAATGTAGGTGCAGCAGGTTTAATTGTCATGCTAAAATCTTGGCCCACATTTTACACATTTCTTTTTATTTTTGCAATACTGTTTTATTCATAAAAAAAGTTCAGGATGCATCCACTGTTTCAATGTAAAATTATGAAAGTGCTGAAGAGAGAAGTGCTAGTTATTCGACCACAGCAATGAGGGCATCAAAACAGAACTCATTAAATAATTGTGTACCAGCCTCCTACTACCCTGAAACCCTCTCTTACAAAAACACTTGGTATTCAGACCTCATTGCATCCTCATGCATCTTTTGCAAGGTTTCAACTTCTGGTGAAACTTTGACCAAGCCAAGCTTTATTCATGGGATGAATGTCTTCAAAACCACTTAACACAATCTTTCATAATTTTTTTTTTTTTGGGGGGTGGGGGGAACTAAAGAAAATACTTCTACTAGCAGAAATAAATTTTGCACATAAGAACAGTAGTATGGTATATGGTAGAAAATTAATGTCCTAAATACTCTGCTCCACAAAAATACTAAACCACACGGTGACTTTCAGCTTGAAGACTGCTACTAAATTTTCCAAAGCCAAAAGAAGTTTATTCTGTCAGTGCAGCATTTAAGCAAAGTATATGAAGAGAATACTCCTTGACAGACCTGGATCAATTATCTGAACTGGCAGAGTGTACAACACCCCATTGACATGGGACAAAATTCAATGCTAGAGTGAGGTATCAAGTAGAGCCGATATACAGAACAGCAACACAAAAGAAAACTCATCGGGGGAAAGCTCATTTCTTTGGCTTTTCCTTCTCCATCCTGAAAGAAAATGAGAGCATAGGCCTACTAAAGTATGTATGACATTATCACAATAATCATTATCCCAAATGTTTTTACTGGCAGGGGATGAGAGAATAAAGACCTAGGAAGCAGAAAAAATAATTCCAGATATAAGATTTCTTTTGGATGATTCAGAAAGAAATCTGTCTGCCAGCATTAAGAACAATTTATTTTGGGAGCAATCTGTGGGAAATAACTGCACCTGAAGTCTGGCAAAAAAGCCCATTTTTTTCTTAATGACTCAATAGCTCACTTTCTCCTCTGAGAAGGATAAAGCTTCCATTCCTGTATTCAGTGAGGAGGTTAAAATATTGGGAGAAAGCGAGAGAAAAATGGCAAAAACCAAAGGGACAGCAAAGAACACATGGAAAAAAGTTGCTCAGGAAGATGCACCACATGCCCCCAAAGCTTTGATTTTTGTATTTCCTCCCATAAGACTGCTCCCTGCATCACAACAATGGTGAAGGATTATCTGGAGATGTTAAATATCATTAACAGGTGGGTGGGAATCCTTTCAGTCATGCATAACCAGGGAGCAATCTCAGAAGCACCTCAGTAAGTCCGTGTCTTCTGGTCCATGTACCATCCCTAGGTCTGCAGGCAGACTGACAGTGCAAAAGAATAAGCTCTACTCCTACTTGTCAACTTGCATTTTCTTTACAACCTCAAGTACTAACAAAGAAAGCATCTGTTTAGATTAAATGCAGAGATATAAAAATGTCAGTGTACTCTGAAGTACAGTCTAAATATATGTTAGGGGGCTATTGAATAATTTTAAAAACATAAATAATCATAGACACTTTACATAGACACTGACATTAGAAAGCAAATCATTACAGACACTTAAAACCTCTAAATCTGAAATCCAGAGCATAAAAGTACAAGCTGGAGCTGGAAAATTAGTTTAGACGTATACTTAAAGACAGGAGAACTCTGGTAAAGTTACGAATTAAAGCAGTCACCACAGGACAGTCTGCAAACATGACAAACAGTTGCAGAATTTTCATCCAGCTATCAGTTCCAAGAGATATCACAACATGAGGACCCTCTATAGTCACACTATTGTCATCTCATTCTGGCCACTCCACTTGATTATTGTCACCCCGTATACTGACTATCCAGAAGGGGGTATAGTAACCAAGAGATTGCTGACCATAGCCTACAAGCTGCCTGGCACCAAAATCATCCATCAGTCTCACATTTGAATGCAATATCAGGCAATGCACTTCTGAAGGAACAGAGCCAAACAAGTCAGACTAAATTAAAGGACAACTGAATATTACCTTGTTAATACACACACAAGATAACAAGATTAAAAAAACAGAATACAAATTATCTGTGTTCATCTATATATATATATAGAACTACAAAAAAATATTTAAGAGGAAAACTAACAACATGCAATGATATAGAATACTTGAAGCTGGAACAAAAAAAAATACTGAGCAATGAGCTGTAGCTTATTATCACATACACAGATAGGAAAAAATCTGAGTCTCAATTACTTCAGAGGTTTTATCTCTCTTCCAGAAGTTCTGCCACTATTCCCACCTAAGTGATACACTTTGCAGCCTGTTCCTTCAGACATCATAGCAACTGGAATTATCAGTAAATAATGAACAATAGCTGACTGAGCTCACTCAGTCAAGGGGTATGATGTGTTTGCTGCACCATTGGTATTTCTGTGATGCTATTTTACTTTGGTTTCTCACATACCTTTTACAGCTTTCATACAGTGTTAACCCAGCACTGGTGTATGAAAGAACACTTCTTAAGAAGTGGTTTCTTTAAAACTGCATGTTGGACAGCCCCACCCATCATTTTGGTGCTATTTCAGAGGACACACTTGGGGATAGATTTGGATGTATATGGCATCAAGCTCTGAACTAATGCTTCAGAGCAGCTTTGTCAAACCTTATCAAGAATGACAATTTTTTTCCTCTCCTTTGCACACAGACCTCCTGCATGGAGCTGAAAAGCCCAGAGCTTCTAGCTAAATCATCTGGAAATCCCTTCACAGTTCAATCCACAGTGTAATCTTTCCCCCTGACAAGATGTAGTTCCAGAGAAGTCTGACAACACACAAGGGCTTGCAATCCAGAAAATTCCAGGAAACTGTCCACAATGGAGTTTCTAACTCTCTACAGGCAATGTATTTTAAAATTCAGTGTAACATTTTAAATAGGTATTAAATTTAAAGAAAAAAACAAAACCAAAAATCCAAAACTCAAATTAAGCTAGTTTCACACTTCTGCTCCACAGACACTGAATCTAATTTGAGGAAGTAGTACAACATGTGATACATGCAGAGTGACAGAAGTCACCCAATTTCAGCATGCCCACATGTACAGACCTCAGTGATGCCCACAGAGGCTATTTCTCATGCCCAATCACACTGAACATCAATGAACAGAGTCAGCTGTAATTAGTTCTTTGCAGCAAGGCATGCATAGGTTTGGGGCCATGCTTTTGTGGGTTGAAGTTTTTAAGAGTGAGCAGAATTGGAAATTGTTGGCAGGCTTACAGAAATAATACAGATGAAGTCTGACAGGAGTCAGAGTGCTAAGCTAAGACTTGCTGTAATTGAGACATCAGGCAATGGAGAGGCTGATTAAAATCAACATTTTCATCTGACTATTTTGGCCCTCCAGGACATGGTCCAGAGACCAAATTGCTAGAAATTAGTCATGCCTTGCTCATTACCCCAAAGGCATAGACTTGCATACAAGACTTTGAACACATAACTTGAAATACTCACTGTTGTCCAAATGGGACATTTTAAAGAAAAGGGACAAAGAACAAACACCAAAAAAAACCCAAATTCACCAAAAAATACAAAAAACCTCACCAGATTTAGACAGATAATATTTCCTTTGTTCCTTTCAAGTGTTTTACTGAATATCTGTTCTGATTTAATACATATCCTACCCACATCAGGATAAAAATGCATAATTAATCATGTTTTGCCATCACTATACCCAGAAATACTGTAGTCACTAACTAAATTTTGGAAAGTCATGAAAAAATTCTAATACAGATTACATTACTGGAAACCAGGTACACAGCTTTTTTCTTTGCATTATTTGTATAAGTCCTAAACCAAAGTAAGTATATATAATACACACAAGATGTTACATCATATGCATGAAATATCTATATATATATACATATATCAAAGCTGTAGTAGGAGCAAGAATAAGTCCCTAAAACCAGCCAAAAATGCCATTATTTTACTTGAAAGGAATAGTTTTCTTGAATTTAATTTTAAGCTTTGCATACATCAAGTGAAGTCCTAAATTAAGCATAACCAAAGATCCTTTTGTGGCCACTAGATTACCAAGGGATGAAAGTTAGAAGTTCTATAAATCTGAAAGTTTATATTATTAAATAATGAACTAAAATTCAGGGCTTAAAATTTTTGAGAAAAAAAATTAAGGCAGTAAATGATTCACGTAGTTTTTGAAATTCCTAGCATCAACCTCTGTTTAAAATGTAATGTGAAACTACTGAACAGCTTTTGAGTTACTCATAATGCTAGATGATTATTTAGCCTCTTTCAAAGCCAAGGAAAAGCTATGTTTCCTAGACATTTCCCCCCCCCCTCTTTGAGTCAGTAAAAAACCAATAAGGCCTCAAGTCTAGAGAGGTTTCATTTGTTTCCAGACTCATCATTTGTAGAGCCACAAACTTCCTGCAAAAATCTTTCCTTTAAAACAAACATTAATTTGTCAAGGGCAGACTAAAATAAACTTTCTCTGTGATGCACACAAAAAATTTCCTTTGTGAATACAAACTAGTATCCTCAAAGCATGTTTCAGCTGAAACCAAACACTGAATGCTTAGATTTCCTAGTCTTCCTTATAAATAATGAAAATTGTACATCAAAAAAGGTTAAATGAGAATTCTTTTCCCAAGTTTGCCTCTAGTATCCAAGATGCACATGCACTAAGACCAACTGAAATGCATCAATATCACTTTACACTAAACAAAGCCAAACAGTCAAAAGTTTTGACACTTCCTCCCCCCCAATTTTTAATTACTCTAGCAAGTCCTCTAGCAAGCTTGGTACTCAGTTGCTGAAAGCAGAGCTGTTGCATTACCAACAGTGCATTACTTGTGACCAACAACACAGCCTTTACTGCTCCTGTCTCATGAATAAATATCATAACCAACCTGAGAAGTGGGCTACCATCAATATAATATGTTTATAATATATAATTCAAATGAGAAAAAGTTATGTTTCAATGATCCATGATATTTAAAATCACGGTGCTTGACTGCAACTATCAGCACCACAGCAGGATACACAGTATGAAGCAAGAAAGTAATTTCATTTCCAAAGGGTTCTCTGGAAACCAATTTTGAAGTGCCTAAACACAAAAAAAAAACCTCACTGAAAGACTGCTGTAATAGCATTTTGAGCCTATTCTACCCATGTGCACAACAACTTCAAATCTTAGTAGCCTGGAAAAGTGATACAATTATAATCCTAATATTGGGGGTTTATTTTTAAGATCCTGAGCTGGGAGAGATCCACAAGATTTTCAGAAAATTCCTTTCCCTTACCATTAGTTTGGACTTGGCAATGAGCAGGGACCTAGAAATAATCTGTTTGTTAGGACAGAGAGCATTTTGCAATTTTTCATCTAAAACATTAAGAGGTTTTTAGAGTTCTGGTCACTCCATTGTTACTCAGAGTCCAGCCCATATAACAAATTATGTTTCTGAAGAAATAAAATTTGAACTGACATGCACTCCACTTAAAAAAAAAAAAAGGAAATAACTCCCGCACACAATGTCTGCTGTAGAAAGAAAACAAGCAGCATGCCTACACCAGAAGTTCATTGTAAAAGGTTCTTAGTATACTTAATTGCAAAGATGGGTCAAAAGTTCAGCTACTGATTTAATATTTCATTGAGCTAGGGGACATTACCCACTGGTGACCTGCCACAGAGCACAGATTTAATGACTAAATTGCATCTTCTGAGAATTCTTGATTACAAGGTTACTTTTGATCTGCAGTCAGACTGAGATGATATTTTGTTAAAGGTGTGATTCCACAACACAAACAAATTGTCATTAAAGAAGGCAGCAGGTTTCTGTTCAATAAAGGTACATAATTTACATTTTAATTATTGAATTTGGAAAGAACACATCTGAAGGAGAATTTGCAACACCATTTAAGACAGCTTTTGCAATATCACTAAACAGCTAAGTTCATGAAGCCACTCTGATTAAATGATAAGCATTTTATTCTTGAACAGCATGACGCCAACCAAACAGGAAATTGGGGGTCAAATTCATTGTCTTTCTCATTCCAGTAAGGAACTCTAAATCAATCATGATTGCAAAGAATCTACAATTAAACAGAAATTACTTCTCAGAGAATTCTTTATAAGCATTATGATGCATTCAAAGTCAGTTATTGTGATAACTTAGGAAGCCACAAGCTCAAAATGAGCAGTGTTTGATAACTTCTAATCAGAAGCAATCTAGAAAAGAAGAAAAGGATTATTTTTAGCTCAAGTTTTAAAAGAGAGATAAGGAATTTGTAAGGACAGTGCATTACTTATATAAAAGATTAGATTCTGAGTTTTCAAGTATTCCTGTAAGACAAAAATCCCCAACCCCCCCCACAAACAAATTAAAAATTCTAAGCTGAAATTTTGATACCACCACAGCAGCTGAAGATTGAATAGGTAATGTGACACACAGAACCATGAAACATCTAAAAGCTCTTTTATGGATCAAGCCATTAAATCAGGGGCTAGAACAAAACCATCCAGCAGAGTCCAAGTCCCTCTAGAACTGGGTTAATCCATGGAACAAGCAAGCAGGCTCCCTGCTCCCTCCAGCAGCAGGAGAAGAGTTATTTCCATGAGGTCTTTTCTTGCTAAAGAAGTAAAGATACTGCACATGTAGCTATCTTTAAGACACTACAGGTTTTAGGAAATCAAGCAATGTGTTTTACAGGGTATATTTAACAACAGAAATAATTAATCATCACTGATGACAAGGGGTTTGTTACAGCATTTGGTCTTTTGCTGTTTTACTTGAGGCAGTTATTCCATCTGTTGAACAATGCAAGGGAGGAAGGGAAAGGTGTGAAAAAAGGTAACCTTTCTGCTTCTCTTTTGAAAACTTTTTAAACCTCACTTGTGCTTTGTGCCTGGCTGAAGTCACTCCTCCACCCTCAACAAGCAACAGATCATAACTACAGCAAATGTTACCTGCCAGAAATGTGGGCCAGCATCTGATGCCCAAAGACAGCTCTCCAAATTGAAACACTTTTCCCCATACACACTGTAAAGTCATTTTCTTATTTATACCATAAGCGTAATCCTGTTTTCACCAGGATGACCATGGCATGAATCTTAATAAAAATTTTAATTTCATTTATGAGAGTTATTTACACTGAAAAGCAATTTCAGACTCTCTAGCCTCTAGGTTTAAAGCTAGAAGGCCATTTTCACTCAATATATTCCCTTAAAATCATGTTCATTTTTTTCCCCCAAGAGTGCCTCTTTTGTACTTCTTGTTCATCTTAATGAGATTTGAACAAGTTATTTAAGAAGCTATAAATCTCAATTGAAGATTTGACTGATTTTTAAGCAACCTGCAATACTTTATTGCACAGCCTTAAGTCTTAGATAATAATTTTCTACATAATATTTAAATAATTAACCTGTTGCAAAATGTGCTCTTTATAAGGTAAGCCTCCAGAGCACAGCTATAAAATGAGTTTGGGACTAAGAGAATGCATAGTATTACTTTTCTTTCATGTTGCAAGGCTTCCTCTTGCACATCAACTTATTACAACTTATTACTATGTACAAGTACACCACACACTAAATTTTTGTAGCATCTGTATTATAAACTCTTTTCTTCCACTCTACTCCCTTCAGATAATGCTCTCGTTCTTTTCTTCAAAGAGCTGACTGCAGGCAGGGAGGAAAGGAAGAATTATCATCTCTGTGCAGGCAGGAATCAGGATCAGAGAAGCTTAGCTACCTGTTGGAATCTATACAAGAGCCAAGCCTTCCTCCAAAGCAATCTCTCTGCCTCAAGACTGGCATTCCTTTTAAAGCAGTCTAGGTGATTCCTAAAACACATATTGAAATAACAAGGCAATCCACACTTGGATTCAGACAGTAATGGGTCATTCTGCAGAAGCAAAATTATTTATTAAATCTAAACCCAACCCAAATTCGTTCACTCGGGAAGTCACCCAATAGTCAGACCTGATTATGAACATTGATTGAAAGTAAAGATAAAAAAGCTACTGCTGAAAGGGTTCAAGTTTTATGTTTAAAACTGTTCTCTTGATTTTGGGGAAAGAAAATTAACAGTAAGTCTTCTAAAACGAGTACCTTTGAGAAGTTCAAGATATCACAATATCTATATCTACAATATAGAATTTTGTATCTACAATAAAGAACTTATATTTTCACTGATATCACAAGAATGTTCCACGTTCCTTCTGAATTGCAAAATAAAGAACTAAAACACACATTAAGCAATCAAAAGCTAATCTCAGTCAATGAGTAGACTATTTTTGCTTATCATGCTCTGTTCCCTGTTCTACAGATTAAATATGGTTTTCCTACTTTTATGAGTATCACAACCTGGAGAGATGGCATGAGATGAAAGTAGGAGACTGAGCAAATAAGTGTTTAGACAGAATATTTTCTACATCAGAAAAGAAAAAACATGCATACCCCTGTTCTTCCATTTACCACTGCAGAATTTTAAAAAACCACAGTCCCCCCTACACAAATGCTATTTTCTAAAGTAGACCTATTCTTTAGATATGCTGTAGATAAGGAATTAAGAATGGAACAAACCTCTCGGGACTCAGAATCAACAGCCCCACATTCCAGGTCCAAGACTGATACTTGCTTTGAGTGCTCACAGATAGCTGCTGCTACTTTTGCAAAACTTAGTTCCAGAGATTCTGTAACATTTCAGTATTAATAAAAAAATTGCTCCCTATCAGGTGAGATTTTTGCTTTCCAATTTTCAGGCAGGAAAGAACTGGCAAGTGTTCACTGATTCACTGCATTGTTGCTGTAAGTTTATTTTGAATCTATAACAATAAACTTCACCACAAATTTGGTGCTTTGTCTGTTTTGAATTTATATCATCTACTTCTGGTAAGGCTTAATTGAGTTAATATTCCACTTCTTGGAAGAGTAAACAGTGTGAAACAAGTTCATAAACATACTGTAAATAAATGGGTTTATTCAAGCTATTTATTACTAGCAAATTCTACTTCACTTATGCTAACACATCTTGTGTAAGTGTGGCATGAATTTCTCACAGCTCTTGACATAATTTTCTTAAATATGTTAGCAAACCTACTGGCAGGACTGGTTGTCCAAAACCTGAGCCAAAGCTTCCTTTAAAGACACAAATGAACTTGAAGGTAGAATTGAAATTATTATACTAGATGTTTGCACTGGATCATAAAAACACCCTCTCATTTCACAGTGAACAAAATTACTACATTTTGAGTGCTGGCTCTAAGTATGGAATTGAAAATAGAGGATTCTGCATGATCACTTTGCATTTTACCAACTGTGCAATGGAGAGACCAATCCAGTAAAACAACATCCTAATACAGCCTGTGCCATTAGCTCATAATTCAGTTTGAGGAAACATGAAATCAAACAAACTTAGCCAAGTTCAGATCCTATTAAGTTTCACTAAATCTCTGTCTCTGTGTCTACTATAGGGTTCTTTATCTCTATGGGAAATACACTCTACTGGCAAACCTTGCTTTATCCCCTTTTAAGAGGGAGGAAACATCCACTGCTTATAGTGTTGTCTCACTTTCCAAGATGTTAAACATTGGCTCCCATTGCACTCTTAACCTGACCAACTAAAACACCAATTCCAGAGGGCTGACCTGGAATTAATACTGACCTACATACTGCTATTCTGCATCAATTTGGTTTCTGTTAAAAAGGACAAGATTAAATACACACTCAGAGGGTTTTAAATCCCTTTCTCCAAACTCCCCAACAGAGCCTCCCTATGCCCAACGCACTGCCAGAGCATTTCTTTGGAAGTGCCTCAAGGTTCTCACCATTTCAGATGCTCACCTAGCACCCAGGCCACATGGGACTTACAAACTCATATTTGCTGAACCCAAATTCTTTATTTGGACATTTTTAATGACTTTTCACCCATTACTTTCAATATTTTTCCATGGTATTGTTTCTTACACCATTCAGAGCAAAGCACTGAGATTCAGCTTCAAAGCATTAGTAATAACTTCTAGTTTTAGCCTGTGGTATTTTTTGAGAAAGTAAGGCTTTTCAATCTGCTTTATCATATCCTATGCAATAGTCTGGAAGCCTCTAACTTTTTACATTGGATGGAAAATAAAAAGAATAAAATCAATTTTTTCCTTTAGCAAAAGTACTGTCTGAACTCTAAAAATGTAAGCTATCAACTACAGCTATGTAATAAACCATCCCAACACTATCATTCCAATAGAATATTTTTCAGATGCATTTAATTCCAAAAGCCATTATTTTCCTGAATTTTCAGGATCTCTGTAGACTTTTGGTTCTTCTGCACATTTTCAAACACTAAGTACATGATATTCATCTTGACCATGCACAAATCTTTGGTGAACCATTCATGTCACTTGGTGCAATAAATGAGCTAAGAATGAGTTTCTCTAATCACATTACAAGGTAGCTTTGTTCTGTAGGGCTTTTTTTAAAGAAAAAGTGTACTTTTCCCACAACACAGCTGGTATTCCTTTGTGACTGCTCAAGGAAAGGAAAAGAATGAAGAGCTGAACTTACTGCAGCTAATCAAATGAGTTAAGATTGGAAAATCCTTATCAATCAAATCTTCAGGAAGCAAACTCAAAGAACACTAAGTGGCTTACTTTCTCACTGGCACATTGGGAAGGAGAAGGAGCAGGACACAGCAACCCCTTCTCTCACATAAGAATCATTAGCATTTACAAAGTCTAAGCTTTGAAGGGAAGAAAGCCTTCCAGACCCATTCTGCAAAGGAAACCTTTCAAACATCAACTGAGGGCAAATAAATGATGTGCCAAGTCTGGTGCAGAGAGAAAACCTATATGCCAGAAAGTTTCCCTCCCCCTTGGAGGGCAGAAAGAGACATTGTTTTTGCTTACTCCTATCCTGAAGTTCCCAGAGAGCTCTTAACTCTTGATGGACCAACTCCAGGGTGCAATTCACCCTGATCTGGATTGTTCTATCCAGCAAGCCCAGAGGCAAGGAACAGGCAAAACCACATTACTCTGATTCCCAGTTCAAGCATAAGATGAAAGAAAAGTTTTAATGTTGAAAAGGAAGAAACAAGGCCTTGGGAAAGGAATTTATCCCAATACTAACCTTAGAACTATCAAGCAGGTAAACTTAGGGCTCACTGAAATCTTGTAGACATCTCTGAACTTATAAACACAGTGGCAGTCCATATCAAATTAGGCATTATTTTAGATTTCATTTTACTCTGCTATCAAGATCCAATTTCTAGGACAAAGCAGTGGGTATAAGAAGGAAAAAAACCTCCAAGTGTATTGAAATAACAAGAATACATATCTAGTTTATATTCCATTCTTCTTCTGGAAAAAATCCATGGAAATTGGGCAGAAATACTTTGGAAGATATGGAATTAGTTTCAGACTAAACTGATTTCTGAGTATTCCTGAAGCTTAACATACACATTTACAATAGAATCATGCCTGATGTTAGTGTCTACATAATTTGGTTAGTCTCTCAAAATAACAGAACCTGTTAGCATTCACTTTGGAGCTCATTTAACAGTTCCCAGCACCACATTTCATTTTTTCCCTGTTCTTTGTTCTGTCTATGCCTCTGTCTGCAAAGTACAGTTCAGTAAGTACAAACTTACTTTTAAAAGCCAGATGACAAGTAATTGTTGTCTGCACCCATTTTGAGTAGAATCATGCCACTTATGAAGCACTCAGATCCTTTATGCACTTAATCAAGCCCACAGGAATGATTGCTTTGTCTGAATCTTGGTACACCACAGTCCCTCACATTCAGCACTTCAGTGGCACTACTCCTAACAGTCTTCAACCAGCATCATCTAACTGGACAAACAGCTACATTTCATCTCATTTCTGCATTAACAGCACACAAAATGTAAGCTTGTTTCTACATTTTGGGGCAGAATAGAGGGATAAATAGCTTCTAGGCTTGCAGCCTGGAATTTGGAGGCAAGGATATGTCTGATGACATTTTTGTGTGTGCCCAGAGAAGTTAATGACCTTAATGCGTATTACTTAAAACCCAATTCTCTGTCATTAAGTTTCCATTACACAAACCTGGAACTGGCAGGAGTCTACATCCTCTAGTGAATATCTTATCTATCATTCAGCACAATAATTAATGCAAAAGTTCAAAAGAACACTTTTGCTCATCTGCTCTACTCATAATTTGACTAAAAGATTAAGACATCCCTTAATATGCAGTTCTCCAAGAAGATATTTCTTCAAAACTGACCAGGCAGTCCACTGAAATAATTTTGAAGCATGTGGTTATATATAAAATCTGGTGATTAAGCTTTCAGACAGACCTTACTAGTAGCTTTCTTCCAGACTCAGAGCTTTCACCTTGCATAATAATCCTTGGCTTTATTGAAAGCACTGAACCTTTGTTGCCAGCTAGCACAAGTTACAGAAGTTAACACCACACTTACTTGTGTAATTAATTTATTGTGACTAAATTTCCAGCTGAAAGCTCTGTGAGTCACACAGACCCTGCTCCACAGGTCTTTCCTCCAATTCCAGTTGAAGCAAAACAAGCATTAAGCAGATTTGTTTTTAAAGCTCAGCATAACACCAACACAGAGCTACTCTAACAGCTTGTAAGCCCTTTCGTGCTATTTCTGTAGCTTGATGTGCAAGGACTGTTCTGTCACCAGCTTCCAAGCTGAAATTTTTTCATGGCTTAATTTTTTGGCCCGCTGTCCACAAAACAAGGGTCTTCTGTTCAAGACTGTTCAGATTACAAATTTTTACCCAACAGCCTTCATGCTCATAGTATTTTACTTTCCATTCTCAGCAGTTCCCTTTTGCTCTGTAAGAGGACAGCCCCTGCTCCCCACCTGCCTGTCCTGAGGTTCTAATGAACAAACTTGGCTCACTTTCAGTGTGCTCAGCTCCTGAGTTTTAGAGGCTTCGCTCTTGCCAATACAGACCCTGCTTCACATGACAGGTAAGAAAGACAGATCTGTTGTCCCTGCAGCGCTGGTATGGCACTCAGCCTTTACATGACAATAAACTCAGCTGTCTCCAGTGAGCACAACTAAAAAGGTACATCTTGCTTCAGCCACACAGAAATAAGTGTCAACAAACACAGGCTCTGAGGCCATTCAAACAAATCTCTAGCTGTAAATTCTGTTTCCTTTGCGGATAAATTACTAGCAAGACAATACCTAGTCTTCCAGGATATGAATTTTTTAATTTAACTCAGTAATTCTGCTGAAGCAAGGACCAAACTCTTCTGCTTGCAGCTCCTTCCCTACCCGTGCCCCTCCCCAAATTAGAACATGGCAACATTGAGTAATAGCAGCCATATACACACCCCCTTCTCAGGTTCATACCCCTAAACCTTTATCCTTCAGTAATCATTCAGTATTCACTACAAAAGCAATCGCAACTGCTTTAATTAGAACACCTTCTAGCAAAGCAATTTCAGGGAAGCAAGGAACACACAAAAAGCCAAGAAAGGAATGTTTGATTTACTGCATAACAGGGTTACTGATGAACTATTTTCTTCATATAAACCATATACATAATAGTCAGTGGCTCTAATTTTGTCATCCAACTACCACCATTCCCTTACCTGTCCTATACGAATGTGTCAGAAATTTTATCTCTGCTACTGATCACACCTTTTTTTGAACCACCTCAAATTATTCAACAAGATAAAGAGTTAATCCTTTGGTGTGTTCCTTCTTACCATCCATACCACTCTGGAAAGAGCCTTAGCAGATTTCTAGCCATAACAAAACAGACTTTGTCTAAGACAAACATTACGAACATGGAAATTTAATTTGAACAAAATTTAGTTCTGCTTTGCTTCCAGACATTATTAAATGTTCCATAACACAGCTGCAGCACCTACCCCTCCCATGACTGTAGCCTTTCCATTGCTAAGGCCTTTTTTTAGATCTAGACATATGGCTTTGAATCTTCCAAATTCTTCTTTATTAAGTACTCAGCCATAATTTTCATTGTGTTACCTCAGAGGAAAAAATTATCTGCATGCACTGCACCCATGAAACATGGACATTAGACCAGAGGCTCATCATAATTCATTTTGACTTCCATTTGGAAAAATAGAGCATTAAGCGATCTCCAAACCCTTACATGTTGGTGATGCTGCCTCTGGACTAGCAGCATACATGAACTGTTCACTAAAAGGGACGTGTTTCTAACTTGTGTTTTAGGTTACATTTCCCTGCAAAACATGCAGCACCCAATAAAAGCCAAACACATCCTGAGTGTCTCACCTCAAAGGGGGCCTGAATTTCTACCTGAAAATACCTAATTCTCCTTCTTGGTCTGAGCTACTGTAAGAAGGCACACAACCATGAACACCTGAAAACACATTTCCTCAATTCATTATTCTTCTCTTAATTTTAACACCATCAATAAGCAATCGTGACTACTTTTGACACTCTAGTAAGCTGCACTTCTGACCGCCTCTCTCCCCAGTTTAACCTTCACTGAAAGAATTTATATGTTGAAAAAATATTACTAGATTTTCACATTGAGATACTACCAAAAAGGTCTAAACAAATCTTTACTGAAACAAGATATTTTGCAACATAATTACTTACAGATTTTTTACAGCAATAAGAAACACACTCACCCTGAACAGAACACACCATGAAGAGAAATAGGATACAGATGTACTCTTCTGTCCTGAACCAAAATTAAACAGGAATGACAATCCCTTCCCCATGATCAAACATATATTCATGTGCAAGACTATTAATAAAAAAAATAATTATCCCACAGATAAGTGCTGTTAATAGTGCAATTCCAATGAGAAGCCCCTAAGCAATCAGTGCGCTAAGATATCGTTACAGATGTTTTCATCAGCAGTACCACTGATTAGAATTATCACAAGTTTAATATCCCTCTCAAATTGTTTACACGTCACAAAAGTATCATTTGTCTTTGGTGTTCTCATTAATACTTTATTCATTGTCCCCTGTGCATGCTGATTAACCCCACAGATGAGTCTGTTGTATGATATTGTATAAAACTCTCAGCTATGGTTCAGTGCAGTTACACCCAGTCTTCCATCAGTCCTCTTTGTCTCAGAGTTGTGGTTATTTTCTTTATTGCTGATTCTTAACTACCAAACCCTGGGTAAGGGCAGCAGCTCTGATTTTACTCAGTTTTACCAGTTGAGATACATTGCTGAATCCCTTTTTCTAATTTACATAATTCATTAAGGTGGGGATAAATGGGTCATTTGAGATCCAAGACTCCCCATCACAGACATCTTTCATTTATATATTTTATAACCCTTAAAAACACTTGTCTGCAAATATTTCATTTTTCACATTTCACAGCTGGAATTCCTTCCTTTATTAATTTGTATGCTGCTTTCTTGTCAAAAGCCAGGCCTAGATCCTAGAAACATCTATACAGATGCCTAGGTTACAGCATTTTACATCTCAAGTACAATTCAGATGTACATAAACAATTACCTCTGAAAGCAATAGGAAAATATAACACAAAATAATTCAGAGAAAACAAGACCAGTACAAGCTTTACTCTTTATATTACTCTGTATTGCTGGTTTTTGCATTTAAAAAGTGCTTCACAGTACTGTCTTGGCCTTCATGCCCTATTTTGGCTGCATTTCTTCAGCCAGGGCAGCCTTCACTAATGACTCCATTGTAAGATGAAACAGAAATGAAAACACCACACATCACCCAAGTGATTCAGAACAGATTGAAATTATGATTTTCTTCTTGTACAATTTATTCCTTTTGCAACTCAGTTTGCTCCAGGATACTTATAAGCAAAATCTATAAGTAAATTACTAACAATACTCAAGTCTCCCAATTATTTAACAGTATTTTAAAATAAGGGGCATAGAAATGGGACTCAAAACTAAGTCTGAAAGTATAGAAGTTAAAACAAAAAAAAGCTTAGAAATCACAAAAATGCATTAAAATCTAATATCATCCTTTCTTTCCCTACCTTAAATGTTTGTCCTTAATGCACAAATCAGCAGCTACCACAGTATGGTCCACAGAAATTTGAAAATTCACAGCTGCTTCATAGGAAGCCAAAGAGGGCAGCTAATCACTCAAACCCTCCTCTTCCCTGCAGACATCCTCAGAGCACCACGTCTGTCCCCATCAAGGCTGATAACTCAGCGCTCCACAGCTACTGTATGAAAGTTATATGTACATATAAATAATTAACAAGCAGAATTTCTTGGGAAGAGGAAGTTTAAAGGTACAAACAGATGAAACTGACAGCTAAAACCATAATGTATTACTCATAAGTTATAAGAGGAAGGATTATTATAGATAATGTAGTAATTCAAAAAATGTGTTGGGTCAGCAGCATTAGCAGCAACCCAGAGAACAGTAATAATGGAAATAGACCAATTTTACAATCACAAATTCTTGAGGCGAGACTTTGCAATAAGAAGAAGCAGACTAAGAATGATTGGCAAAGGGCACTAATCTAGTCTGGTTCCTTTGAAAAGTGTAACAGCAAGGAAATGTGATCTCCCACTGAGAATTTTAACTGTCACCATGGAAAACAAATATGGTTGGGGTTTTTTATTTTCTAATTATTTGACTTTTCTCTAGCTACAAGGCTAGCAGTTTAACCTAAAAAGAGTCAAATGAAATTATTTATTGCAACAGCCATGACTTTCTAGCGTTTCTAGTATTCTCATTTATAATCCAAGAGCAGTAAAGTTTAAGTAATCTTAGTTCAGAGATAAATAACCAAGATATACCAGCAAGCTTTGACATGGTAAGGCTGGAGAATCCTCAATTACTTTTAAAAATCCTAAATGAAGCATATCAACACATGAGGCTGCTCACTGGGACTTATCTGCACACATCTTAAAAGACAAAGCAATTCCACCAGTTTATACATCTAGTTTCTGACATTTTAGATACTTAACAGTAGGCAGACTTTTTTGTTCGTGTGAGTTCCTGACTAAATCTTTAATTGTACTGTAATAATGAATTAAAAAGTGCACCCTATAGGTCTATTTTACCTTTTTAATAAGTAATAATACTTTACATGGGTATGTAGGGGATTTTTATGGAAAAGAACATGCAGTTCATACAGAAAGACATGGAAAGACTAATGAATATTCTACTTGTGTTTGGGTAAGGCTAATTAAGTTGCAGAATCACTACCCCAGGTAAAACCCTTCCTGCACCATATACTTTTATGATATTTAGACAGTAAGAACAATTATGTACGTAGCACAATGTGTCTTAAAATGTCTAAAAGTCTGCCATAAATCTAGCAATTAAATAAATACTAGTAAAGTCACATATTTTCCTGCACCTTTTGCCTCTTTAGAAGGGAGCTGTTCACAATTACAACTTCATTCTGTTATTTACTTATGTCATACAACACCAAGGAACATTTGGTTTCCTGATCAAAATCTTTAATTATAAGAAACATTGCATTTTCTTTCTTGTCAAAGACAAAAGAAATGATAGCAGTATAATCAGGACATGCAGCCTTCCCATTAATAACAGAACAGGCAGAATAAAATATTCACCATTTTTATAAAGTACAAATTCCCCCTCCTTTTCTCCACTATTTCCCAAGGTTGTAACAGCATCACCTCAACCTTTCATAAACTATTCCAGCATATTATTACTATACCCAGGACCTTCAAACCACGACCACACCCTCCATCCCTCTTAGTTGAAGTTGATGTGATTCCTTGCAGCTAAGAATAATTAGCTAACCTGCACATTTTTGGCACAGCTAGATGATGTCTTACCTGAAGGAACTAATTACTTTTACTGTAGCTATCACCACATTTTCTCTGGCTGGCAAGAATAGAAGTACATTGAAACATTGTAAATTGAAAGGCTTCCTCCAAGGAATTTTGACAAACTCCTCAGGGCATAAACTGGGAGTGATTTGTCAGAGCCGGTGGCATATTTTATACCTTCTGCACTGATATCTCCCACTGGATTTGATAAATCCAGGTTTAGTCAGAGAAATCGGAGAACTGCTCAAAGCAAACACTATGCAGCTTAAGCTGAGAGTTTGAGAGGAACCAAGCTGTCTTTGTGTCTGTTCAGAACACAATTGAGTTTAGGCTTGTGCAAATCACCTGAAATACAAGGCTGCAGGACTTCTGACAGGGGGCTTTGAAATATGCTTACACATGCCCCATCCTTTCCCAATAGGACTCTGAGGCCTTTAACTCAAGGCCAATTTGACAAAACCAAAACACAAAGCCATGTCAGGCAGGTTTGTAACAATACTCTATCTCTCATCAGCACAACAGGAGCATCTGCCTTTTCCTGCTGCTCTGAGAGAACATGCCCCTCTAAAGAGATGTGTCTGCACAGCCCAATAAAGTGTAACTACAGCACATTTACACTAATATTCAAACAGCAGTAAACCTCTAGATATTGCTGAAAGAATCAAGCATCAGCTGCATAGATCCAGTGAATCACCTGCTGAGTATTTTAGCTGCTAATCCAGCTCAAACTCTGTGGTCACTGGTGTGGTTATGGCTCCCAGCAGTCAGCATAAAAGTGCCAGAGCTAAACCATACTGTTGTGTTCTTACTTGGATATAGCCTAAAAAAACATTTGCTTGCCTCTGAGCCCAGTTCAAAGCTTTTTTTACATGTCTCAAATCTATCTCTGAACCTTAATCAGGAATTAAACATGAGATCTCCATGTGACTTTACTCCTACAGGCACAAAAGCATCAGCCTTTGTCACTGCTTCAACACTTTTTGATAATTCAGTTTTCAAAGCCATCAAAGAAAAAGAACATACTTCTTGCTTAAAAGAGCAGGTGAATCTAGCAGACATGCTTTAATGAGATAGTCTAGCTACAAAAGTAACATAAGCATCTTATTTCAAAGACCATATATATAGTATTACACATAATCTGCTGGTGAATTTTGGTGACTATTTTATGACATAGAGAAAAGTTCCTTCTGTTTGTTTTTATTATAATCAACTGTCAGCTTCCTAATGATAGCAGCAGCCTCATCAGAAGTGAAACAACACATTCCAATGACCAAAATCATCTAGGGAAATAAAAAATAAGGAAGAACTTAAAAAACAAACAAACAAACAAAAAAAAACCACACACACCAAAAAAACCCAGAACACCCTACAAACAAACCAACCAACAGCACAAAAAAAAAAAAAAACAAAAAACACAAGGACAAAAAAGGCAAAACAAAACCCAGAAAACCTCCCTCTCATTCCAAAAAAGCATTACTTTACTTAAACTGAAAATGAACTCAAATTACAAATGTCAACCTTAACTCCTTCAAAATCTAGAAAACCTATAAAGCTGGTGTATTTCAGTTGCCACAAAATGCGTTCAATATCAGGAAACTTACTCTTACTAGGCAAACTAAGGTAGTACCTCAGATGGAAGCAACTGCAGGTACTTAAGACCCTGCAAAAACAAACTGAAAATTATACTTTTACAAGCATATTTCACATACCTACAGAACTATGGACTGATATACCGAAAACAGTTTTATAATGATAAAATACATAACAAAAACACATTTGAAGAAAGAGAAAATAACATGTCGCAGCATATATTACAGTTGAGACAGCCACAATAAACTAAGGATTAGCATATAATTTGAGAAATTCAGCCATACAGAGCAACACCTTACCTCTTCAGAAGGCTTCAAGCATCCAGTCATACGGAGTACCAGCTTACCACATCAGAAGACTGCAAGCATCTGCTCTTTCTTGCTATTTAAGCCAACCTTTTATCCCCTCCTGTGGATGCAGTGCACCTGTGTGCCCTCTCCTGTTGATGCAGTGCACCTGTGTGCCCTCTGTTCCCTTTGCTGGTTGGTCAGTGCCCCGTGTCTCGTTACCTTCAATGCTCCTCACCTGCTTCTCCCAGCTGGAGCTCATTAGGGATGAGGATCAGCCACAGCCCCACTGCCAATCACCCCAAAGTGTGCCTGAAACACAGCCCCACTGCCAATCACCCCAAACTGAAACACAGCCCCACTGCCAATCACCCCAAAGTGTGCCTGAAACACAGCCCCACTGCCAACCACCCCAAACTGTGCCTGAAACACAGCCCCACTGCCAATCACCCCAAACTGAAACACAGCCCCACTGCCAATCACCCCAAAGTGTGCCTGAAACACAGCCCCACTGCCAATCACCCCAAAGTGTGCCTGAAACACAGCCCCACTGCCAACCACCCCAAACTGTGCCTGAAACACAGCCCCACTGCCAATCACCCCAAACTGAAACACAGCCCCACTGCCAATCACCCCAAACTGTGCCCACAACAACAAGGCAGCTTGTAGGAAAAAAACCCACCCCTTTCTAAAGCCACCTGTCCCTGCAAGGACTCAACTGTGCCCACAATGAAGGGATGCAGCAGCACCTGCACCATTAAGCAAAGTGCTCCTAGGCACAAGTGTGGTGTCATTGGGCAGAGAAACAGCATTGAAATCTTAATCCACTTTCATATTGGGATGCCTGACCGAACTGAAAATAGGGTAACAGAATCCAGGTAGGGTTTGCCTGACAGACACAATTCCTGAATTCCCTGCTGCACAGCCTGCAGGGGAATGGGACAGGTAGAAAGACACAGCACTCTCAGAAAGAGTCACCCACAAGAAGGTCCCATCATCAAAGCAATAGAACAAACACACAGCACCTGGGAGCAGGGGTTCGAGGAAGAATTCCGAAGGCCTGAGTGCGTTGAGGGCCCTGAGGGGCCGCACCTGGGCCCTTCCGCGGCCTCACCTGAGGCCTTTGGCGGGCAGGCTCCATTTAAACCCAGACTGGGCTTGTAGCCCTTCTGCTCCTGAGGGATTGAGCTGTGCTCCTGGTGGTGTTCCTGCTTGGCTGGTGGCCTTGGCACTGTGTTTTAGTCCTGGTGAGGTCTGATTTTCTGTGTTACCCACTGTGGGGATGACCATGGTGGGTGAGGCGGCCGCCCGTGCTTAGCCGCCCTCAGAGGTCACCTTGGCCTTCCTGAGGGAACGGTCCCACTCGTACTGCCCGCTTATGTATAAACAGTATTTCATGGTTTTTTCTAACTAAATACGTGTGGAGAGCAGCATTTTTGACCCAATATCTAAAGGCTCCACAAGCCAGGTGGAAAAAGCAATTATTGCCTTTCCACTAGCAGGTTATTTTCCCCAGATCAAGTCCACAGGTAACACCAGAGGTCACGGCAGCTTTCCATTGGGAAATCTAGTCTGCAAAAGGTAAGACTTTAAGTATCTTCTGGAGGGGGTAGAAAAGTAATTTAGTATGGATCAGAAGAGACAGTAATACTTGTAGTGAAGTTAAGTGTAATTTATGGAGGATAAGTTTTACAGTTTTCTATTATGGGTTGTTGGGCACAAGGGAGTGTGCCCCTGAGAAGACTGGACAAGCAGTGTTTACCTTCCTTCGAAGGACTGAACAAAACGCTTTTCTAGGCTGGTGAGGAGCATGGGGACTCATTGCTTATACTTCCTTTAAAGACATTGAAATGTGTTCTTATGCCATGTAAAGTGTTGAAGTTAAAATAGCCTTATCTGATACATACCAGAGCTTGCATTCATTGCGGGATAAGTTAAAATAAAGACTTTGATACATATAGTTCTTATCTAATTGCCTCTCAAGGAAACGAAGGAAAAACTGACAACTTGTCCCAGCTTGGATCTCAAATACGTGGTTATTGCCTTCTTTCCACACAGCTACTTGATCAAGTTAATTTCTCTGCAAGAAGTTCACACCTCTAGAAGCTTCAGTACTCTTCTGAGTGCTCAGTGATAGGAGGGGAGCTATGGGTTATTTTGACTAGAACTTTGCATTCTGAGGTATTCCTGTGTGCCTCTGACATTAGAAATCAGACTAGTTCTTTGATGCTTTTGTTTGTTTAAGCTGCAAGCATGTCATGTCTATCCAACCTCTCAGGTGGAGCAGGGAAGCCACAATGAGCTGTTGATTATTGACTGTGGACTCTTCATGTTAAAAATGTTTTTGGTGATACATGAGGGAAGCCTTTTAGGCTAGAAATAAGCTAAATAGTTAAGTTTTATCAAGTAGTGATAAACAGAAAATGGCTGGTGCATTATTAGTCACAGCTCTGCCTTCAAATATTGATTTCCTATGAAAATTAGCTGGTTACAGGAAATTATTTTTTTTCAAAGGGTTTGTTAAAAGAAAATAGCACTTATGTTTTTGTATATGGGTATTTTGTTTTTTTGGTTTTCAGTTTGGTTTTGAGCTAAGAAATTTGGTCTTACCTTTTTTGCTTAACTTTAAGGACCTTCTCTTTTCAGGAGTGTAAAAATTAAAGTGGAGTTGTAAGGCCTGGTTAAAGACAGTAAAGGAACTGTGGCTGTGACAAATGAAGTATTTGGTGCAATGATAAAATCTGCTCTGATGATGTGACTTTTTTGTGGGAGACTCTTTCTGAGAATGCCGTGTCTTTCTACTTTGAGCCTGCAGTACCTGTCCAATTTCCCTGTGGGTTGTGCAGCAAGGAATTCAGGAATTGCATAGTCTGTCAGGCAAGCCCTACCTGGATTCTGTTACCCCATTTTCGGTTTGTTCAGGCATCACAATATGACTGTAGATTAAGATTTCAATGCTTGTTCTTTGCCAAATGACACCACACATTTACTTTTCAAAGTTTAATCAGCAAGAGGTTACAATGCTTGATAATTTTTGTAGTGCTGGCAGTAGCAACCATAATCTTCCTGTAGCACCCCTGTCCCCCCAAAACCATCTCTTACAGTTGGTTTTACACTGGTGTGACAGATGAAATAATAGCTGTGTGTGCTCTCAGAGAGGTAGCAGGTGAATCCCTGGGACAGGAGAGGTGTGAAGTGTGTTAGGGGAGAGGCCCTGAACACTCTTGGGGTAGAAAGGTGAAAGCAGGGTTGGACGGGTGAGCTGCAGCTCAGGCAGAGGATCAGCTGCTGGGCAGGGCTCTAAAAAACAGGATCAGCCTGAGGGCCCTTAGCTGGTGTTTGCTGCAGCTCAAAAAAAAAAAAAGCTGGAAGCAAGGAGCTACACTGGAAAGACAAGGGCTGAAAAAGGGGTCTTTGTTAATACTTATTTCTAACTATGTTCCATGGATTGTGATATATTTGAGGAGGAAAAATAATTTTCCTGGCTCCAAATCTTGCTTGTAATAACAAGATGCATTATTATAAGTGACAGTTCCAACCATGAAAAACAAAGATAATTTAGATTACTCCCTGGCAGCACAACATACATCAATTGATAAATTGTTTTAAAATGCGTAGGATCAGTCCATGTGTTGAACTACCAGATTATGTTTTCTCCACTTGTGGGCTGGCAGAAGATTTTTCTCCCCATTTAGGACTTAGTGATGTAGAAAAATCATATTAGCCAAACACCAGTTACTTACTGCTGTATCATGCCTGATTGATGGGGGTTATTTTACTATCATCAAATTAGAGATGAGGGGAGATAAAGAGGCAGGAGGACTCTCTTGTTGTGGTGTCTTGTGCCTAAAACTACCCCTAAGAGGATAATGAGCTTAATGCACAGCCAGGTACAAAAGTAACTCAGCAATTACTTTGAAAACCCCTGAGGCTTCTTTGCTGTGAATTTGTAATGGAAGTATTGGGCCCACTCCCAGAGAGAGGTAAGCAACTTTTAATCTTTGATTAGCAGCTGAATGGTTGCTCCTTGAACAAACATGTGAATTTGTGTTTCATTTAAGCAAGTGGTTATCCAGAGCAACTAGCCTCTTGCAGGCTGAGGGAGATTGCCAACACAAAAGAGAATGATGAGCCTATAGCAGGCAAAGCTCCTAAACAGCTCAGGGAAGGCTGTGAGTGTATCTACAGGCAGGTTCACTGAGCACATAATCCAATTTGCTTATTTTCTGCTCGCTTTGTAGCGCCCCATTATCCTGCTGGAGTTCAGCTGAACCTCACTATACTTGACTTTCTCTGAGGATTTCCTGTAGTGGAAGTGCTCTAACAACTGCCCCTGACTTCAAAATATGCTACATGGGCTTGGAAAGGGTTCAGATAAGAAAGGAGTCAGTATTTTAACTCCTGATAGCATTTTCTGTGTACGTTTGGGAAGTGACTTGCTGTAAGACTTTGACTTTTTGGAGTTGATTTGGTTGACAAATGTTGATCAAAGAAGTTATTAGAAATTATCAGACTTGTTGGGCATCATCACACTAAGATTAATGTGGGACATATTTTTCCATGGCAATAGTAGTGTGCAATTCTGCATTTCTCAAAGATACTCAATCTTTTTGCTGAATATTGGAATGTGCAAACTTTCCCTCCCATTCCCCATTTCTTGATGTTTGAAAGCTGTGCAAATACTGTGACTGGTGAATGTAATTCAAGCCATAGGAGAGAAGTAATCTATTTTAAGACTAGGACACTAGGAAGTGAATAATTCAAATGATAAAATATTAAGACCTGTTTTGCAGCCAGTGCAACAATGATCTAAAATTAATGCACAGACTTTTAGTTGCATAGAATTTGGGGAACACTGGAAGACATCTAAGAAATTCCTCCTAGAAAATGCAGCGTGTGTGTAAAATCGCAGCACACAGCTCTGTTCAAGCTAAATGTGACTTTAATCAGTTTCACAGTGGTGGAAGTGTAATTCAAATTAGAGTTTATACATGGTGCAATTGGCTTGCAAGGAATATCCAGTCTGTTCTGCAATCATGTAATGAAAAGGGTCACAACCTCATCTGTGCTTCGGGCTTTTGATGTATTTTAAGGAGTTTTGCACTACGAGTAAAGGCACTGATTTGCTCCTGTTCCCAAGAGGGAGAGACGTTTTTCTGAGGACATGTTTTGCCCAGCACCAGCCTTAAAGCACGTTTTTGCCTGATTTCCATTTTGTAATGTAATTTATCTGCTTTAATAGTCAAGCCACTCAAATACAATCATGTCAAGGGAAAAGTGCAGTTTAAGGAACCTTTAGTAATAAAATATCACAAAATGATCAACTGTGTTGTGCAAATACTGCATTAATATTTCTTTATGATGAGATTTTTTTATTTTCACAAAAAATTGCTTCACTAGGAAATAGTTGAATCTGTCTGTAAACAGTCTGCAGTGTTTACTTGAGCTTATTTTTAGTCTTAAATGTTTTTTAAATGTTGTTTATATTCTTTACCTTCTGTAGGACTGGGAAGAGCAGGGATGTTTTGTTTTCAGTCTGCAGACACATCTAGAATGAGCAATGGAGTCCAATCAGTATCTTTAAAATATTAATTTTAGTATTCAGTGCTGCTACCAACAAAATTAAGGGCCAAAGTTCTTATGCATTAACATAATTTTGCAGTATTTGAACTGGAAATAATTTATACAATTTTTGAATGCTGCTTTCTGATGGTTTTTTAAATGCCAAACCCCCCTTTTGGCATATAGCATGTATTGATCATCAGATTTTATTAAAAAGTAAAATGGATCATTGTATTCCACCAATGCATCTGGGTTGTTTTACCTTATCTGAAATATCACTGGACTCTTTTAGCTGTAATCTTAAATGAAATGCAAAAAAGTTGCAGGGTAATTTTCCCTCAGACAATCATACACATATTCAGAAAGAATTGCCAGATGTTTTTAGCTAGCTTGTCCTTATCTAATCTGTAGTGCTTTCAGTACGTACAACTGAAGACCCAAAGAATTTCATTCCTCAGTCTGCTCACATTTTATTTTCCTGAGGGTTTTTCTCCCACTTGTTCTGCTGCCCCACAATTGGACCTTGCTCTGGATGAGAGTCTCATCTAAAATTTGTTGCAGAACACAAAATCAAACTCAGTTGTGGTGAAAATACACATCCAGGAGTACACTTTGTCCTAGCTAATAACAAATTCCTAACATAACATGATAGAATAATATTAGCCAATTTATTGCAACCTGTATTCTTAAATCAGATTTGGTCTGAAAGGTCAGCTTTCTATAGCACTGAACTCTCCCAGCTCTTAGAAGAAATTGGTGTTGAACAGCTAGTTCAGTTTAAAACCCAATGCAACTGAGCCTATCCCCTTACAAACACTTCAAATAATTTTAATTATATGAAAGCTGGGGGTTTTTTTCTTCTATAAAATTTCATACTCCCTTTCCTATGATTGTGTATGTATTAGGAATTAAAGAAGGAGAAAATAATGCCATTGGAAGTTTTCCTGATCAGGAGTATCCTTGCATAGAAGATAACATATTGCTAGCTCTGTTGGTTTAATGCAAGCCAAGACATAAAAGGAAAAATAAAACAATCATGATTTTTTTTCATAAAATAATTTAGAGATATCTATCTCATTTTCTGTTCTAGATGCACGCTTTACAGTTTGGGGATGGAATAGATTTTTTCTTTCAGGCTCCTGTTTCTAACACAAATCTGAGATTTTGGGGCTTTAAGCAGAATGGTCCTGCTTTTGTTCCTTTTATGTTCCTTCAATAGAGCTGGCTGAAAGATTGGCTCTGCTTTGATAGAACAAGGTAGTTTGGAAAGGTCTTATCCATCCATGGGTATCAATACAAGCTACTTATTTCCTTCTAAATATTTTTATTCCTGTTTCCTAACCAAGGGCATCAAAGTAATTGTAACTTAAACTGCTGACTTGCAACTGTGGTCTTTTTTATTCTGGAATTTTTCTTTTTCTCGAACAAAAATATTTTTGCAGCAAAGTAAATCTCCTCTTTCTGAAAACAGCTGTTTAAACTTGTGATTCTGGACACTTTGTGTCTGTTTTGCTATACTTCAGTTAAATGTGAAGTTTTTTTTGGAAATGAATACACAGATTTAAGCAGTATTTTTGACTGCTATTGATGTTACTTTGTTCAAACTTGAAACTTTAAAGCTGCTCTGTTTCTCATGTTCTCTTTCCCCCCATTATTGTTTTTATAATGTATTTTTCTCTTTGCCACATAAAAATAAATAGACAACAGAACCTCTGTGTTCTTCTAGTCAAATGCTGAACACATAGTCTTTATGCATTGCAAGTAGGACATTAAGTCCAGCTGGTGCTGATTTCAAAAAGGGGACACTCATCAACAATCCTTTTTAATAAAATGGTACAAGAACCCTCCCAGTTGTGCTGACACTGAAGATGTCCCCAAAACAATAAAACTGCAATAAGATGGCAAAAATAGCTGTGCCTTTATGAATGTGCATTTTAAATGCATAATCTTTGAACAATTGCACCTTCTTTGGCATTGTGTAGTGTGCAAGATCCATGATGAAGAGACAGATGCAGTGATATGTGATGTTAGTTCCTAAATTCAGGTTCACAAACACTGCTATGATTTTTTGTTATGAAAATCCCACTAAGCTACAATGTTTCTTCTCTTCCTCTCCTTTATTATATTTTAGGTTTGTGATTTCAAGAACTTGTACTACATAATGTATGAGAAACAAGAGTGGAAAACAGTAATGAAATTGCGAGGTAGATGTTAAGTAGTCTTCACTACTCCATTCTAGAATTTGGCTTAGGACAGGGCTGGGTATTGCATAAAAGGCAAGATTAGTACAAGGAAAATCGGAAAGGTAGGCTGATACCCTCATCTCAAATACAATGCTCTTTTTAATGAGGTGGATTAACAATTGTCAGGGAAGGGAACATCAACTTATTTTGCTGCTGAAGTTGAGATCTTTCCTCTGGCAAACTCTGATAGCAAACAGTCAGTGCATAAACCGTAGGTAAAGTGTCCTTGTAAATCCAGTCTTCTTTATTGTCTCTTCCCTTTGGGTCATCTGTTACATCCATTGTCCTTGTTTCCTCTTCCTTTCCTAACTCTTTTCAGAGCCCCCTCTACTCTCTATTTTTATGTGTTTATACTTTCATAAAATTCCTTTCTATCCACCCTAAGCTTGTGGATGTGTGTTTGCTAGACTCCATTTATTGCTGGCAGTGCTATTTTAGTCTTTTGCTGTCAGCTGTGCAAGAGGCTTCCTTTACCCCATTTACTGGCATATGGCATAACCAGATTTTAGGCTTCAAGAGTGCAGCCAGACATGGCAGCAAGTGGCTAAAAGAAAAGGATATTTCTGCTCCAATTTCAGCAAAAGCAAGGATTTTGATTTGTGTTGCTTTTTTGCTTATTGCTTCCTCAGTTCTGGATGTATTTCTGCAGTTTCAGTTCGTGTTTAAAAATCCCAAATACCTACATGAGTTAACTCTTGGATTAATCTGGCTAGTTAACTCTTGCTCTACTTCTAGAGAACTGTGAAGTTATATACAAAAATCCTATTAGTTCTTATGTTAATTTGCATTTAATATGAAAAAGAGATTTATTATTAAAGTCCCAAAACTTTCTTTTGAAACTTTATCTCTTTGGAGATGCTGAATCATTCTTTTGAACTGAGTGTATGCTTGCTAGATTTCCAATAAGATAATAAAGAATGTCAAAATTTGCTTTAAATATATAATTTATATGCTATGAGTTCTCTAACATAAGTATGACTGACGTGGGTGTACACTGAGAAACAGTATTTCTAAGAAGAAAAGAACTAATTAAATCCTCCGAAATGTCATATTAATGATTAGAAAAGATTTTTGTTTGAAAAGAACAAAGGCAGAAAGTGGTAGAAAGTGAGCTGTTCATAGCTGCATTTACGGTTTTAAACCTAAAAATAATAACATTAAACACCTTGTCCCCTTCATTTGAATAGATAACTTTTATCATTGACTTTGCAGCTAATACCAAGAAATTTGTTCATTTGCATTTCATGTAGAGAAGCCAACCCTGCATTCCTTAGGCATCTGTTTAAACAAAGGGTGATATCAGATCAAGGGCAAAGCTAAAACTGGAGTAATTTGCTTTACATGGAAGAGGTAAATAAATATCCCACTGTACAGTGTCATTGCAACATATGACTTCTGTCAACCTACAGCTGATTTAAACAGCTCCTGAAATCTTAATCTGTTTCTTGTCTCTCCCAGTTGCAGTTTTCTCTCTCTAGCTGTCCTAATCAGTCATTTTTAAGACCCTGCTCTCAAATAAGCAAGTTGAAAAAGAAAAAATGAACCCTTGTACTTCTAAGGTGCTCCTTTAAACATACAAAATGTGTATCTAAACTTGTAAAGAGGCCACACAAGCAGCTCAGCAGAACAAAAGGTGAGAAAGAAGGCTTTTAAGGGTGAAAAGCAGTCATCCTATAAAATGCTTTTAGCAATCAGGAATCATCCTAGGAATTGCACAGTTTTCTTTGATCCTTTGTGCATATCTTAAATTTCAGCCAAGCAGCTTTTAATGGGGAGTTTTTCTGGTTTTTGTTTCCTTGTGGTTCTCACATTAATAGAGGGAAAATTTATCCATGTTGAATGTGTTTCAGTATTATTTACAATAACTAATCCCAAGCATGCGATACTTCCAGCTAATGAGCAATATAGATTAAAGGCAGATGTTTGCTGAAATCATGAACTTGGCATTCATCTCATAGCAACATTTAATCTGTGCTATATGTTTACTTCTTGGTATGTTGGTTGCCAAGTGGTTGCAGTTCTCTTCTGTTGTGGTTTAAATTTTAAAAAAAGGCCTCCATCTTGGAATTGCAGAATCAGAGAATATCCTAGTTTCAAATAAGCACACAAGGATCACCAAAGTCCAGCTTCTGTCTCTGCACAGGAAACCCCAAGAATGCCAACATTTACCTGAGGGCATTGCCCAAAAGTTTCTGGAGCTCTGTCAGGTGTGGAGCTGTGACCACTTCCCTGGAGAAACTGTCCAGGGCCCAACCACCCTCTGGGGGAAGAACATTTTACTAATATTCAATGTAAAACTCCCCTGGAATCTTGTGCCCTTCAGACACATAGAAAAGCAAACCTGATCAGTGTTTCGTGCTTTTAGCAGAGAACACAAGGAGGTCTGATAGCAGAAGCTGCTTGAGGCTGAAACTCAGCAGGAATTTGATTCTGTGTAAAATGGCAGGAGCGAGCGGGCAAGTTTAACTTCAGAACAAGTTGTGCTCTTCTTGTTGACCCTTAAATGATGTTGAGCATGTTTTAGGCTTCTCCAGCAAACAGAAGCAGGTGCATGTGTCTCTGCTTGGAATAAAGAGGTTCTGGGGAACAGTCAGCTGTTGGTCTGATTACTTATTGTCATATGACCATGCTGAGATCTCCTCACAGAGCTCAGGTCTAGTCAGTGTCCTGTGCTGAGAAGTTGGGTTGTGTCATGCTGTGTGAACACAAGATGGGGGGATTCCCAAGCAAACAAGATAACAGAAAGCACTAACCCAAGGCCAGTTTTTAATGGTTTCTAATAGAAGAATAAAAAGAAAATAAGTAAGAGAAAAACAACTTGTGACCAGAAACAAACTGAAGCAAGAATATCTGGCACTGGATATGAGAAGAAAAAAAAAAACTTAGAGGTATTGCCACAACAGAAATTATTTGGAATTATTTTAAGTTAGAGGCAGAAGCAGAGAGACAAATGATTAGAGGAAGTTAGAGCAAAGACACTTTTGGGGAAGCTTATTTTGTCTGATGACATTGGTGAACAGGATTGTATGGTCCTAGCAGACATCCTTTAGCTTTGTTAAGGTAGAGAAGAGATTGTAGTGGGATGGTAGGAGGCTTTTCAGGGGCACTGTTGCTTTGTGTTGCTAATATTGGTCATATACTAATCTAAAATTACTTGCCGTATGGGTACATTGTTTTTTTCTTAAATATCAAAAGTTGAAAGGTTCCAAAAAGAGATCAAAGGAAGATAAAATATCGTGCTGAATTGTCTGCTTTGTTTCTACAGCAAAGACGTTCTTTAGAAAAGTTGAGTGAAAGACAGGAAGGGAGATTGATGGGTATTTTACTGTTTTGATGTTTTCTTTAGGAACTTTATTCCTACTTTTGTCACTGAGTCTATCTTTGGCTTGGTGGAACAAATATGTTGTTTACTTGCTTATTGACATGGGTGGGATTGGCTACCCAGAGGCAAGTATTGAAATGAGCAGTGAACAGCAGAGAGCCATTCCACCCACCTGTGTGGGAGTGTGAAAGCACATGCTTGTTACCCAGCTCTAAGGATCAATTGCGGAGCTGATAGCAGGAACCATTAGCGTGCAAAAATTAATTTATTCCCTATGCTTTACCTAGCAAGAAGTGGGTGACTGGAAAAATACCTTGTCATTGCAGAAGGCTAATGACTGATTACTGATGTCATTATAAAATCAAAGACAGGTTTTTTCCCTTTGTGCCCTTAGGTGAAGGGAGGATAAAAGGTCCAGCACCCAGAACAGCACACCCTTCTTTCCTTTTGAATGGTTGTAACAGACAGCTCTGTTTTGCCCAGCCACAGGTTGTACTGCCATAGTTCTGTGACTGTTTGCTCTTTATTCAACAGATAGGCACCCATGACTTTTTTGAAAGTAATACAATAATAACATAAACCTTTACAAATGAGAACAGTTATTGCTTTCAAAGGGATGCTTAGACTCCACTCTGAGATGTGCTGAATGTTAAATAGTCACTTGGGGGATGTAGGAATTCTGGATGGAAGTTGGGTTCATCTTGAATGAGTTTTTATCACAGCATTAAAATGTGATTGCTTCATCAAGAGCAATTTCTGAACTTTACCAGAAAATACTGCACTCTGTGTAATATAAACTTAAATATACCCTCCTTGGCATTTCTTTTGAAAGCTCAGCTATGCTTTTGCCTGAGCAGTTTCAGATTAGTTTTAAGCAATAGCTCTTTCAAATATAGTCTCACATATGGCCCAAATTCTGGGAAATGTTTACTCCTTTAACTTATCTTTTTTTTTTAATGAAAAGCATCTGAAGACCATTATCATCAGCAAAGCTTGAACTAAAATGCTAACTGCCCTGTGAAGGGAAGGCAGTTTTTAACCTCCACTTGTGGTATGTGGATGGTACTGACAAGGGATTGCCTTGTCTGTTCCTGAAGGCAGGGGCATGAAAGACAATAGTGTAGCTCTGTCAGAGTAACAATTCCAAAACAAATAACAGAGTTCAGCTCAGTACCAGTCAGAGATGGATTTGCAGGTATGTTGTAGTGTTCTCTGGATTGCACAAGTTCTTCACACCTGTTACTCTGTTTTATAGAATGCACTATTACCCTTTAGACAAGAGCTGAATTTTGCCTGCAACATAAAAGTCCATTTATAACCTGCCAACAAGCTCAGCTGCTTTTCATTTAAAGCATAAAAAAGAAGAATTACTATTAAAGGACAAACCCAGGAAAAATGATGTGAGATACTTACCAAGAAAATGGAAAGAATATATGGGTCTGAAATGGGTGGCAAAGAACAACACAAAGCTTTCATGGTCTGATAGGTATGGAAATGTGTGAATTTGTGTCTGGTGAAAACAATGAAGACTTATGAATGTGTTCATAAATCACATGTATTAGTTACAAACAAAGGAATAATTCTGTTGTTCATTTCTCACTCCTGTAACTCAAGAAGAACAGCTAAGAAGCCTAGAGGGAAACCTGGAGGTTGATTCAAATATCTGAGCAAGTCTGTTCCAAGTCTCTATTTGGGGATGCTAGCTCAGGGGGTTGCTTTTCAGTAAAAGGTTTGGTGTTCTGCTCTCCTTGCTAGAAGGCACCTGTTTATGCTGGGAAGTCTATACCAAAATCTGGCAGTTAGCAGTCCCAAACTCCAAAGTGATGTTTCTTCATGTTGTTTTACCTAAAAACACAAATTCATTGTCTGAAATTTACTAAGGATTCTTAGATGGCACCGTCACTGAGAGAGTCTAATGGCACTCTCTCTTTCTAGACAGATATATTCCAAACAGAGAGCATACTTCAAATTATTTACAGTGCTAAACTTCTGTGAAAAACATGTTTTCTGTGGGGAAAAAAAGTAAGCAAGAAATGTCGTGATTTTGGCTAGTATTTATGACCAATGATGAGAGCAGTGGGCTAAAAAATGATGGTACAGCTGACTACAAAAGAAGCAGGTTCATTTCTGCGGCTCACAAATAATGCTAATAATTCATTACACTCCAAACTTTCAGCTGCAAGGTCGTTCTAATTGGATGTTTGTTCTTTTTCCTACAGATCACAAAATGTGGTGTGTATCAGGGCTTTATTTCTTTTTGCAGTGTTGAGTTTTTAATGTGCATATTAAATGAATGCAGCATTTCTATTGTCTATCACCAAGGCTGTGATTTTTATCTAATGTGAATGAGTAAACTCAGCTTTAACTTCATATACATCTACATCCAGTCTTCAATACAGAAGTGTTCAGTAAATGAAGTATTATACAAGGAAAAGAAAGGGATGTTTGGATTATGAAACAACTATACAAAATATTGATTTGGTCTTGATTAAAAGTCTCAAATAATGCTTATGTTTTGTGAGGCCTTGCCTAGGCTATTTTGCTAAACCTTGAAGATTTCACTTTCCAATTTACCTGTTGAAAGATGCTATAGTGTTTATGTCAGGGGCTTAGAAACTCTTCCAGATGTCCTTCCAACATTCTGCCAATTAGAAAGTCTGAAAGCAAAGGCTTTCTATTTCAAGGTTTTACTCTTGTAAAAATAGGTTTTTTAATATACTGCTCTCTTTGAATTCCACAGGAAAAATCCTTGTGAGTTTTGTGGGAGCTAACTTGAAATTTTTCTTTGGCTTACACACCATTGAGTAAATTTTTGTTGCAATTCTTTTCAAATACCATAAATATTTTAAAAAACTTTGGTCCATGTGCAGTGTAGAGATTCTTTGATTCTTTCTGTAATAAGCCAGTGGCACAGTTAGTTTCTTAGGCCTTCTTAGTGTTCTAGGTTTTTGTCATAGACTAAGCAATTTAGACCATTCAGGCATTTTCAGAAGTAGATGTTCTACCACAATTCAAAGGATAATTGGCTCAGAAAAAAAACCTAAAAAACCAACGAAGTGTTTTGTACTCTTGTTCTGTGCAAGGAATACTATACATTACCCTTTTGTTTTTAATGAAAATTTTCTATTGCTTCTTTCTTTCCTCAAAACTTTAGAATGAAGTGCCCCTTTGTTTCTCTTAGTTTTTGGATAGGAGGTTTATAACCAGCATTAGTCTGTGACTAGAAATTCTACATAGAATACTGCTTTTCTATTTTAGAAATATTTTGTAGGGGTGACTATAATAGTTTTAATGTCACATACTCCTAGAAAAAGCTTCAGGGATACAGAGTCTGACAGCCTTTGGAATGAAAACTCTAGTAGCTATGACATAAAGGACCTTCTTTATATATCTTTTTATTATACAGCGATAACCAGCTCAGGTTTGTAATGAGCAACAGTAAATCAGTCACCACCACCTGCACTTGAGCATTGTCAGCAGCTTGTTTTTCTCATCCATTTACTACTGGTTTCCTCAGGCCCTGAATGGGCTCCAACAACTCGATACTTAAGACATCTGGTTAAAATTGTATAGCCTATGGCATCTACCAAATCAAAGTAATTTAATAGCTCTTTCTGCTCTTAAAGTTTTACAAAATGGGAAAAAAGAGTAACAGCATAACAAGCAGAAAAACTATCAAATATCTGGCAAGAGTCTTTTAATAAATGGCAACATAAGAGGAACACAATAGTGTGGTTTTGAGTGAATAACTCTTCACATCTTGGAAACATGATTACATTCCCAGTTAATAAAGCTAGAATGGACATCTACTAATGTTTTCCCTCTTTCCTAACTGTGTCTGTATTATACCTTCTAATTTAGATAAGCCTCTGTCATAAATCCTCTCCCAAAAGAGGTTTTTATTCTGCCAAATCAAAGTGAAAGTTCAGGTACTATGATGCTACACAGCTGCCTTAAAGAGATGAGCATCTGCTCTGATGAGCTGACCAACAGTAGCCTTGTTATGTGCTTGGTTAAGTCTATAGATAGGGCAAATAATTGGCAGGCTACTCAGGTCCTTCTGGCCTTTGCCATCTGTGATGCCCAAAATGATCATGCTGCTAATGATGTCCTTCTCTTTGCTGAAATAGAGGCTTCCTGTTGTTGTTGTTATAGTCTAAGGTCATTAAGATGAATGTTGTGATATCTGTTTGCAATGTGGCATTTACAGTTCTTTTGTCAAGGTGAGGAAAATTTTAAATGGGGATGTACATTGTACTACCATAACAACATTAAAGGAGCTAGAAGTTAAATAGAAAATGGGGAATTGCTTCTCCGGCATTGTTTCTTCATAAGAAGGACTGAACAGGAGTTGTTTTGCTTTCTTGTTTCACATCCTTGTAGAGTAATGTTATGTAGCTTTTGGTCTATGAGACATGAGATGGGACCCAGAAGGGTGCGGAAACTTCTCAGGTTCTGTAATTGGAGCAATTCTTTAATCTCTGTCTTCTCTAGTAACTATTTTCTGGCAAATCAGTCCAAGTGGTTATAGGCACACAGTTTGTGGTGGTTGGGAGTGGGGCTGGCCCAGCCTCATCCCCACTGGGCACAGCTGTGAGCAGCAGGTGAGCAGCACTGACAGCAACGAGCCATGGAGTGCCTAGGGGCACTGACCAGCCACCAAAGGGAACAGAGGGCACACAGGTGCACTGCATCAACAAGAGGGGGATAAAAGGCTGGGCTAAACAGCAAGAAGGGCAGATGCTTGCAGCCTTCTGAAGTGGTAGGATGTTACTCTGTTTGGGTCAAAGCTTTCTGAAATTGTGCTGTGGTACTCTGTGTATTGTGGCTGTCTCAACTGCAGCATGTGCTGTGGCTAGAGATAGGTGCTTTTCCTTTGATATTGGCATAGCTAGAGGTCTAAAAGGCTTCTGATTGTCTTGCTTTAGTTCATCCTCTCTGACCTCCACCCAGTCGTCACCGCCTGTTTACATGACTGATGTTTACAGTCTCAGAAGAATAACAAAACCAGACGATTCATGTAGGAGCCAGGGTGCAAGCCTGAAATGGACACGGACATTTCATAAGGGCACACAGTGATAGGACAGAGGGCTCCCAGCTGAAAGGGGCAGGTGTTGATTAGATACTAGGAGGAAATTCTGAGGCTTTTGAGACACTGGAATGGATTGCCCAGGGAAGCTGTAGGCATTGCAGCCCTGGAAGTGTTCAGGGCTGGTCTGGATGGGGTTTTGAGCACTCTGGCCTACTGAAAGGTCTCTGCTAATGGCAGAGGATAGGAACTGGATGATCTTTAGGGTCCTTTCCAACCAAAACTGTTCTATGTGTTTCTGAAAGAGTTTTTTTTCTCCAAGTATTCTCTTTTCATTTCTTGTGTGCCCAGTCCTTTGCTCAACTTCTCTACAGCAAGTATGATAGTCTTGGTAATGACCTGAATTTGTCCTCTTGGATTGTGGGAGATCTAGACTACTGAGCAAGGCAGGATTTGGTTCTTTTTGCTCTCAGTCATTTTGCTTTATGGACCACACCAATTAAAAACTAAGAGGAATAGGTATTGAGAGAGTTCAAATATTTTTTCCTCTACTTTTCCTCTCAAATAATGTCCTCATTCCACCCCGAGGTTACTGCTGTTGATGGGAAAAAAACCCAATCATAGAAGAAAGATGTCACATTTTCTTCTTTTTTCTTCAAATACTATGCAGCAAATTTAAGTTGAAAATCGATTTGCTCTATGTTCCTTTTATTTAGGCATTTCAGTACAGATTATGTCAAATATATATCACAGAAGAACTAGAAAGCTCCCTATGTCCTGAGTATTTTTCTCTTGTGTTATAAAATGTCTCACTTTCTTTAAGAAAAAAATTTTGCATGCAGACGGGATTTTGAAAAATGTCCTTTCCTGACTAATATATTCTAAACATGTAGTTTTATTGCATTTAAAATCATATAACTTGATTTTAGAAAAAATATACCCTGACTTCATCAAGCATATATTACTTCAGAATATGTAGAGAAACCCCATTCCTGCATAATAACTTATTTTTAGCTTCCTCTGGTGTAAAATCTGCTATGGTACCAGAAAAAATTTTCAAGTGTCCCTAATTCTTCTTGCTTTCTGCATCACCTTTGAAAAATTCATAGCATTTATTTCAATAGCCAGAATGTTTTCTCTTTGTCTAGAGTGTGCTCTGCTTTGCAGATGACAGCTGAGCTTGTCTAATCAAACTAAAACTGGTACACTTACTGAACAAGGCTGAGCACTTGTTTATCATTTGAACCACAGACCAACTTTAGATGTGTGTTGTGGAATGCCAAATAGATAAAGATGCTTCCTGACACTGAGATGAACTGCAGTTTTGCCTAAGGAAGCACTGCATGAACTGCCTTGTTCCTTTAAAAACCATCAACACAAACATGAAAAACAAGCAGTTGAAGCCTAAATTGTTATATCACGATGTTTGAAATGTGTGCTAGATGAATTTGTGTCTGTATCTTTGAGAACCTCCAAATAAATAACGTTCTGGATAGCAGCTGACTTCAACTTTCCTTCAATGATTTCATACAATTCCTAGGTTATCTCTCTTCCCATCCTGCCTGTCACTGTTTTTGACAGGGACAAGTGGCTGAGGAGATGCATGCAATGCAGTTGTCAGCTCCAACCAGATGCTGCAGAAAGGTGTAAGGGAATAGCTGACAGTAACAACAAAAGTCAAAAAGTTTTTTTCTGATGGCGACTCATGAATTATCTGTGAATGAAATGTGGTTTGCTCAGATTCTCCTTCAACTGTCTTAATGTTGCTGTAGACAGGTTTAGTAGGGGTATTTTTTTTCTCGTTTGGGTTTTTTTCTTTTTCCCGACCTAAAGTATTGAAGGTTTAGTATATGAAAACAGTAGCTGAGAACAATTCCTGGATTTGATGTTATTTAGAATTTAAAGTTCATACAATTTCCCCAAGTGTTTTCCATTTTCCTTCTTTCTCAGAATTCATTTTATATTCATGTTTTGGAATTTAGCTTGTTAGCTCCCTAGTAAAGTTTACAAATAACTCTGAAACAATGTGGAGGGTTTGTATTTGTTTTCTTTACTTGAGAAACTAAACTGATGGAAAATTTCAGTCATTTTCTTATGTCTAGAGCAGAAAAGTTACTAATTTACCTGGGTTTTGTACCTATTTTGGAGTTTGATTGGTTTTGGTTTTTATTTTAATGGAAAAGGCAGCCACACTAATTAAATTTTTGCATATTTCATATTTATGCATGTCATTATCTAGAGCTTACTGATTTAAAAAGCTGCCTGCTCCTGACTTCTACTTTTCATGTGTTTTTTTCTGTCATGAAACTTTCCACTCTGGACCATAAATGGCAACCCTGAACTGTTTTCCATCTTGTCTTTAAAACAAGAATACACCTGCTGCAGACAAAACGCCTTTGCTTTGATTTCAGTGACATGTTTTGTTCTGCTCTCTAAATAGCCATTCTCGAGGTTTGTCTAGTGATTAATGCAAAATGAAAGGCATCTTTCATGTGCTGTTAAGAAAAAACAATCAGGGAGGAATAATAGATGAGTTTCCTGCCTTTCCACAGACACTACACGCCCTATTATTGGTGGAAGCCCACCAGGAATAAAAGAAATAATGGCAGACATGAATTCCTTGCCTTTCAGCAGGAAATGCTTTGTCCCCAACTTGCACATACCATGACTGTCATAAAAATATATGGTGTTACACCGTCCTGGTGTTTCTGAAGCACATTTTAATGGGGAGCGTGTGATGCGGACGTTCTCCAAAGTGCGATGCTGCATATCTGTACCCAACGAAATTGATTGCAGCTCTAACCGAGACCAGTGCGAGTGCGTCTATATCTTTTCTTTAGGAGATGCTTCCTTTACGAGCGTAGAGTTACCAAATTGCGTTGCTCACTTTCTCAACTGCCGCCTACTCTTCACGCCTGCTCGCTGTTGCCGTGCTGCCCAGCCCTGGCGGTGCCGGCGGGAGGCAGGGGGAGCCCGGGAGCAGCGGCGGCGGCCCGGCCCGGCGGCGGCGAGCCCGGCAGCAGGCGGGGTCCGCGCCCGCCCGCGCTGACGTCAGGAAACTTTCGGGGCGGCCGTGGCCGGAGCGGGCGCCGGGAGCGGCGCGGAGAGGCGGCGGGACGGGCTGCTCCATCCCCGGCAGGTACGCGGCACTCCGCGCCCGGCGGCACCGCGGGGCCCCGCGCCGGGGCAGCCACCGCCCCGCGGTGCCGAGGGGCGGCCGGCAGGCACCGGGATACGGAGGGGGGCACGGGGGTCTGAGCGCCTGTTGATCGCCGCGGCAGCGCTGCCCCGGGCTCCGCCGCCCCGCTCTGCCGTCGGCGCGGAACTTGGCAGGGGCGGGTGCCGCGGCTCGTTCGCGGGGCGAGCGGAGCGGGGCTGGCGCCGGGGCAGCTCCTCGCTCCCGCGGGTCCCGCCTCACCTGCGTGGCCGTGCCGCTGCCGCGGGGTCCGCGCTCCCTGCTCCGGGGTCGCCGGCAGCGGCTGCTCCCGGCCCGGCACCCGCACGGACCCGGGGGTCTCGGACACACGGACAGGGCTTGGAGAATTTCAAGTAGCTGAGAATAATGAGCTGCCTTTCATTCGGGGTTGGGGTTTTTGCCCGTTGTAAGTACAGTAAAGCCTTTATCCGAGAGGAGGTTTTGTTTTCCTCGTGAGGCTCTGCCGTGGCAGTCCGGCGGTGCTGGGCGGCAGCCGAGCTCGCCGCTGGGGCTGCTGAGCGCTCAGTTGTTGTACAAGGGAGGATCTTCGGCTCGTAACCAAACCACCGAGATAATTTTAACTCCGCGTGTATTGGGAGGGTGGAGTGCTGGAGGAGTTTGCTCGATCATCATGCGAATACAGAGAAGTCTGAGCAAGGGCTGCAACTCTGCCTTGGAGTCGGAGGGGAGATTCAGGGAGAAACTCTCAGTTTGAGAGGGTCTAAAAGTTGTATGACAATTAGAGGAACGTGTAAAAGTATTTTGTTCATTTAATTTCGCTGTCCTTCTCATTTATTAGGGAGCACCGAGAGTCAATCAAAGACCCGTAAAGGTTAATTGTATTCTTCATACAAAGGAATTGGCTCCCTTCTGAAGAAATAGATTTCTGTGGTCTTTTTTTGAACTTGAGACACTTATTAGATTTCTAATTTAAATAGCATGCAACTTTTAAACTTTCCAGTTCCTACAGTTCCATTGCAGTTGCAAGTTCTTAAAACATCATCTTTATGGAAAGAAGTTACCACAAATAAAAAGATGCTACCCCCCCCCAATAAACTGGAAAACAATGCATACATGAAGGTGACTATGGAAGTGCTTTGAATGTGCAGAGATTAATGTAAAATATTACAGCAATATATTTCGTTTATTCAGTATAAATAAGCATCTGTATTTGTGTGTTGTGTGAATACTTCTCCTTTTAGAACTTATTTTCCATGATTTTCTTCCTCTGTATGTTAGATGAACATGTAACACGAGTGATACCTTTCAGTTGTTGTAGGGATAAGCAGTACTTCAGAGCTGCTTAGGGTGTTAATCAAAATAAGACAAAACAATTCACCAGAAAGGAAAATAACATATTTTTGAAGGTCAAGCCTCTATTTTTATGGTCATTTCAGAATGAACAGTAAGTATTGCCCCAGTTGTAGACTTACTTGTTTGATTTGTCATGCAGTAGTATGTCAGGTAGAGCTTCAAATATTTGGAGATTATCTATGTGAACTTGGAGAAAGAAACAACAGAATGGGGGGAATTATTTCATGATTATTGGCTATACATACACTTTTCTGGAATGCATTTTAAGTGTATGAATGCATCAGTGCTTATAGATATTATTAAAGGCGTATGTTTACACAAATGGCTTGGATAAAGAGTTGTTTAGGGATTAAAAGCCTGGTGTTATGGCACAGTGCTGAAATATGCAAGGGAGAACTTTGGTTTATACTTTCAGCAGAGCTACAGTGGGAGGAATATCAATGAAAGGGGGCTGGAAAGAAGCAGAAGCAAATAGAACTCTGGTTGCCTGAGAAGTTAGGATGACGTGTTGGGTGTGTCTTGTGAGCGATGAGTACAGAAATTAAAGTTATTGCAACAGTGAACTGTGATACAACGTTCTGTGTAAAGCATTTTAAATCTCATAGGAAATCTCCTGCTACTGGAGGACCAGCTAGGAGGATGTAGTTAACAGAAGTGGAAAACAAGAGGGAATGTTCTACAAACTACTGGTTTGTACTGTCTCCTTAGTTTTGGGAGGTAACTTTGTAACCTTTTTGAGGGTTTTTCTAGAGTACAAAGATCGTGCATCTACTGTTCTGCAAAACACTCACCTGATGTGCCATTTCAGAATTTCCTTTACAAGCTCATTTTAATTTGCTTGTCTATTGCATGTAGACTAAGTTAAATTTCATAGTGCAGTAGCAGTTTGTAAACATTGTTTGTAATGTACAATGTTTGTAAATATTGCTGGATGCTCTAAAGGTCACAGTCAGGGGACTTGCATGAAGCACTTGAGAGGTCTAATACAATAAACTGGAATTTGTATTACAATTATGGAATTAGTTTTTCCTCTTGAGATAATCCTTCAAGAGTGTACTGCTTGAACATGTCATAGGAACATAATTAGAACTACCAGCTGAATTAATTAAAGGGCAGCTTCAGCTTGAACTGGAGAACATATAGCTAGAAAGAGAACAGAGGGGGAAACTACTATATCACTAAATTTTGGTCATACCTAGGATGGCTTGTGTCAGGATTCTAATTCCGTCTTTTTTTTTTTTTTCAAGAGAACAAATAGAACACTGAGTCCTGAAAAGTCTACCAGGTTCTGTTCAGAAGAACTGCAGGACCCTCAGACTTTTCAGTTATTATTAATGGTGGAATGTATGGCAGAAGTTGAGTCTGTGTTCCAAGTACATCAGCTCTTGAGACAGGGCAAAAAAATCATTAGTTCATGACTTCATAGAGTTGTTGCACAAGAATATGCTAATTGGGAAGAAATAAACAGTTTCCCCGTCGCCTTTTTTGCCTTACTGTAATCTGATTTTTGAAGGATAAGCTCCTTTAGAGACTCAGGCTGTAATCCAGAAAAGAGCAAACAATACTGGCCCTATTAGAACAGGGCCTCTGCATAGCTGTCTAACAATGTCCTTTTTGGTTCTCTTACCTGCAGAATGTAACTATGCATGCATATCTATCAATATCTTTGGAAGTACTTTCCTTCCTAGTATCTCCCGAATCCCTGAGATCAGAATGTCGGCTTTGTTCATGCAGATAGCTTTGCTACCACACTGCCAGTGCTCCCCTGAACATTCCCTGTGACTTAAATGCTTAATCAAATTGTTCTATGGCTTTGCTGTTGTGGGCCGGTGAACTACTGCCACTGAACGTGTAACCTTGATCTGGGTTTACAGTCACAGCCCGTGCTGGTTAGGGCTGGGAGGAAGAAGGAGGTAGGCTTACTCAATTATCTTTATTTTGTGTTGTGTTCCCTGAGGACAGTAGTGTCATCACTGCCCACCCTTTCAGTCTCAGATATGTAGTTGTGGACCTTGCCTGTGCCACTCTGTTTGCCCAGGGGCACTACAAAGACTCTGGGGATGGTCAGTAGTAGCTCTTAAGTCTTACAGATGTTTTTTCTTAAGCATTTTAATGCACTTAAAATGCATTTCTAGCCAAGGCTGCAGCTCCACGGCACATAATAAGCAGACAGTCCTCCCTTAAGGACCCCCTGGCTGTATGGTTTCAGAGAACGTTTGTTACACTGAGCTGAACATCACAAGTCCAAAGTGATGTTACCACAGATTTTATCCAGGATCCCAACAGAGAATTTATCCAGCTGAAAACACATCATGAATTCCCAGGAAAGCATTTCCACTTCCATTCCTCCTCTCCTCTGTCAGTTTAAGCAGATGTTTTTATCACCAGCTAAGAGGGCGCTCCAAATGGAAATATGATTGTTTTATCAGGCTGGAGTGACTTACGTTTCTGATGTGTAATTACATATCAGCCAAGACATAGAATTTTGTAGCTTGAAGGAAACAAACATTTGTAGATCAGACAACACCTGGGTTTCTGACAGCCATCTAAGTAGTTTTCACTGAAGCCAGAAGCAGAACTCAGGCTGTAACACCTACAGTTTCACACAGACTGCTTGATAATTTTGGAAAAAGCAATGGAAAGCCTCTTAGATTAAGGCACTGGATTTCTTTAACTTCTGCAATATTTTTTTCTGTTTTGAAGGGCAGCCATTAAAAAATTCTGTCATTTTAATTCCAGAGTGTGACATATTCATCTTATTAGTATATAATCACTTGGTTACTACTGCATTTGTTTTATGTTGCACCCTAGGCTTGCATATTCTAGTTTTATTCTGAGATCTGAGCTGTGTTTTCTCCATTTACTATATCACTTGGAATTATAAAGATTCAGCAACATCTGTGCAGCCAAATGTTTTTCTGTGCTTTCTGTCTGCAATACCTGATCAACACCCTTGCCTTGCAATGGTGCGCTCAGTGTAAATTGGTAAACAATTCTCTTAATAATGCGCTGGCTGGAGACCGCAGCTGGCGCTATTGACAGAGTTAAAGTGGGTTTTTTTTTTGTCACCAGAAATTAGAACTATAATCTGTGGAAATTCTGGTTATTCCTGTGCTGTATCCTGAGCAATGCAAGTAAATAACATTTCTATGTTGAAAAATTTGGAAATTATAAGGCAAATCTCTTGCCACTCAAAAGTGTGTGATGGCTGTTTCTAGCTTTCTTTAGTGCTTTGTGGAGAAGGGTATATGGATATTTCAGTACTTGGGAAAAGATCTTCCATCTTCTCATAATTCCCAAAATAACATGAAAGCTGTAAAACTGCATGTAAATTCCTCCTTATTTTCAGATAGAATGGAATTGTTTCTTGAGGACTGTTGAGTTCTCTGGAATATTTTAAGATCTTTAATGTGATTTCTTTTTTCAATTCTTCCTCTGCTCTCTCCATCCCCTTAGTTTTAATGGGGAAAATTCTGACCAAAAGCAGTACCACACTGTGCAAATCAGGATTCTGACCTAGTACCTGTTGTGACATTTAATATTCTCTTCTGTTTCCATCTTTCTTCTTTTACATGCAGATGTCCTATCTTCAGTTCCTTCTAGGCAGAGTGGGACATTAGGCACTTAAACATTGTGCTGAAACTTTCCAGGTGATCTACTCTAAATCCCTGTAGCCCTTAAAAGCTTTTTGAGAGATCTCAGCAGTCTAGGCAAAATCAAAATTGTTTTCCACTAGTCGAAAAGCTGGGATGAGGTTGCTCCTGCTGTGGAAGGGAAGGGAGGTGGTTGCCCATTCTCCCCTGTCTTGCAACTCTCCTTGTGGCAGTGGTCCCAGGGGAGTGCTGGTTTCTTCCCAGCTGCAGACTAGGTCTGCTCAGCTTTGGCAAGTCTCTTCTGTGCTAGTGCTGGCAATTTATATCTGCTAGAGTGTAATTATTGGTTTTCCTGCACACGAAGGTACTCCTGATATTAATTAATTTATTTTCTCTTTTGTCAGATTGGCCGCTTTTTTTTAGGGTGTGTGTCTGTGTTTGCACATCTTTTAAAGAAGGTGTCGCTTGAAACAGCAGCATTTTTTCTTAATCTGTTGTGAAATCTTCTGGAACATATCACTGAAGTGAGGTAATGAGCCTAGATAAAGGACTGTTCCCAGTAAAATAGCTTATTTTTCCTGCAGTCACATCTCAAAATGTTGTTTGGAACAGCAATCATCTTTGCATGCCAGTTACATTAGGAGTTGTTTAAGAAAGTTTGTGTCCTCAAACCTATTTTTTTAATGTTTGTCCAGGCCATCTTTCCAAATGCCTTGCTGTGCAGATATGTGCAGTCTCTTATGCCTTCTTCCTACACGCTGTGTTGGCAGCTGAGTGCATTCAAGGATCATGAGTCAGGTTCCCTAAAAAAACCAAAATCTTAAAAATAATGAGATTTCAAATACTACAGGCTTCTGGTGAACATTTAGTATTGTTTTCCTTCTTTAAAGCTTTTTCTTTACACAGGTATGTAGACATGAACTTTATTTTGTATTGAAAACAATTTATTTTTCACACAAACTCCAAATTTTAGGACTTGGGTTTTCAAGAAAAAGTTTCTTGTGAGGCTTGCCCCACTGCTGAAAATTGCAGCTGATAGCTTTTCTCTTTTTTTCTGCTTCCTGATTGATAAAGTGGCAGAACCATCATTTCCAAAGCAGGGGACACTTGGGATCAAAGCTAAAGGGTGATTTCATGTTGCAGGGTATCATATGCCCGAGTCATACCCACTTTAGAGAACTGTAGTTAAGATTAATGTGTGGGGACTTGTTAAAGCAAAAGTGAGAGGTGAAGTGTACATGGTAAATGATGCTGAATCTTTACTTGGGATAGAAAATAGCAGCGGGAAACTGATGATGTAGCCAGCAGAAAGTCTGAGACATTAACCCCCACTGTGGTGCCTCTTAATCTGTTTCACATGTGTATGCTCTGAAGTACAGCCTACTGTGGATTTGTAAACACCAAGGTCTTTAATGTCTGAGATAAGGACAGTCTTTTTCTTGATTCAAGCAGCCTAAAAATTGCATTACTAATTTTGTGAGTTACATGTTGCATTAATATTCAATTTATCATGTTGTGCAAATGGGCTTAGGATGGAAGAAATACCTTTCCAACAAGTTGTGCAGCTGGAGCTGTTACTAATTCCTTAATCTTTCTGTGTCATATAGTAATTGCACTTAATTGTTTGCTTTTGCTGTGTTTTATGGTGTGAAATGCAGTATGTCAACACTGCTGAACAGGTACGTCAGTGTGTGTAATGCTAATATTCTTGAAAGAGACTTTCCAGGTTTCACCTGACTGGATGAAACAGCTCATGTGTAGCTATGTACAGTGCTTCATACATTTTCTTGTAAATCAGAGTTTGTAGCTGGTTTTTCTTGGTGAGGGGTTGGTTTTGTCTTTGAGGGGCGGTAAGGTAAGAGAGGGGCCAATGCCCAGGGCTGGGAAAGGGCAATGTAAAGTAACGTTTTCTTACACAGCCATTTAAAACTGTTAGTGTGCTAGTGGTTAAAATTCTTGTTAAATTGCTTGTGGTCCTACTTCAGTGAGGCTCTCCACTGCTAATTCTACTTTTTATTCTTTTAAAAGCATATTAGGTTTCTTTGAAGGCCAAAAGAACTCACCTAGAAGCATTCCAGCTTGTAAAAATGATTCTCCATCTTTCCTCCCATCACATTCTGTGAGGGGAGCTCTGTTTCTGGTTTAGTCCCCACAGATTTTAAATTGTACCTAAGAAACCAGCCAGTTTTGGAGAGGGCACTTGGGAACTTTAGTTCCCAGGTGAATTTCTCTCAGGGCCTATTGCTTGTGCCCTAAAAAGACAGAGGAATCTACAAGTTGTGATTTAACCTGGTCATACTGACTGGCAATCCCATGTGTTTGTCACAAGCACTCTGCCATTAGCAGCAAATGTGATAATCTGAAAGACCATACGAGCTGTTTATTGTTTTCTCTTTCAAAATTAAGTACATGTCCCGGAGATCTTGGTTCCAATCCCTGTGTTTTATGGCTGAGGATATTGAATGTGGCTATTAAGCTGTTAGACTGGTTTTGTATTCGTCATTTTCTCTGATATGAAGAGTAATTCCTGAATGCAAATCATTATCTGGCCTTTCAGCCATGCCACACTGACTGATGTGCTTGCATGGGTGATACCCCCAGCTGTCAGTACAGATATGTGGCTCTTTTTTTACTGGTTTTGACTGGGGTGGCATGAGATAGCTGGTGGCCACTGCAAATCTGCCAGTGTGGAAAACTCCGAGCAAGCAGAGCCTACATGGGTGTTGCAGTGATCTGTCAGGAAACTGAAGTGCACTTGACAGCACTGCTGATTATTTCTCTTAGAAACAAGCAGGTGTTTGCTTGGCTTTGGTACTGATTGACAAGGCAAAAATTATTTAACTGCACAAGTGACAGTGCTGCTGCGGGGAAGGAGGATTTGTGTCACGGATAGTGTGCTGTACTTCTGAGGAACTGCTTTAATGCCTGGTGTTCTGGATGGTGTTTATTTCTCCAGTCTTGCACAAAAGTGGAAATGCTGGTTATTATCCGCAGCAGTAGATGTAAAGTTGTCACTCTGCTTAGATTTTTGCTTCTTATGTTGGGTTTTTTGAGGAGGAGAAGGAGAGGGTGTGACTACTTAGCAATAATATGATGTCATGGCACTCTGTTTCATGTAGCTAATTAAAATAGGTTATTAAGAAATAAGATTATTTTACATGGGCATTTAGTATTAGATGGCAAGCCTAGCATGTGCATGCTAATATACATACTTACCTTGTTTCCTGTAAAACTGATGGCTTTCAGTCTTCTGTTTTCAAAATGTACCATTTGCACCATGAATTCTAAACCCAGCCTCAGACCCATAAAAGACTGACATTCTTTAGTGAAAAGTTTGCAGTCTTAGACTTAGGCTGAATCTAATAGGAAAAAGGATATATTAGGAGCAAATGTTATTTTTTTGAACTAGAATGCATTTATAAAATATCTTTATCTGAATTTTATGCTCATGTTAGTCTGTTTTGTCTTTTAACTTCTCAAATATTATAAAAAAACCCAACATAGTCTTTATTTTTAAATCTCCATAGATAGGAAGAAATGTAATCACTATAAAAATAGATGCAACATCATTTGCTCATGTATTTTATTTGAAGCCAGATAAAAAAATTATGTAGAGCTAATAAAAATGAGATGTGGTATTGTGTGGGTAAAGTGCATAATTTTCAAGTTCTCATGGATGAGGTTTTTGATGAAGTGCATCATGTGTAGCCTGGTATCAGCCTAGGTGATCATTTAAAATGAAGTAGAAAGATGCTTCTTCTGGAGGCTCTGTCACAACAGAGGCTTTTGGGGGAGACTTTGTGTGATTCATATACTTTGTGTGTCCAGATATCTTTGCTGGCCACTGATCCACTGATATGTTTCCGGATTTCCTCATATGTGATACTTTTGGCTTGAGTCTTAAATTTATTTCAAACTCCACTCCTGGAAGAATCTGGGGTACTTCAAACAGAAGTGCAATATAAGAATGAACAGTCACCATCTAAGCTCTTGACATCCAGAATTCAGAGCCAAGACATGTTTTGATGACTTAAGGATATTGTACTTTATTATTTAGCATTTTTCTTACCATTCCTGGAGGATATCCTGCGTTTTTATAACTTAATGGCTTATGAAGAATTCCTAAATAAGACTTTCTCCCCCTTCCCATTTTGGAGTTGTATTTCCTCTGAAGCATTGTTAGACTTGATTAGGATCTAGGAAATTTTTGAGTAATGAGTCAGAAAAATAAACAAAATCTGAGCAAGCAAAAGGTGGGGAATGGAAAAGACTTCTGGTTTAGATGAGTTTAAGTCCTTTCAGCTCTAAATTAGAGGTATAGTTTCCCTCTCCTGCATTCACACCTTTTCCTTCCTTTTTCCATGTCCCTTTCCTCTTCTTGCCCTTGTACTCTCAGAAAACCCCAGGAGAACAGTTGTGTTGTGCCTTACTGAGATGACTTTATGGGTTATGGCATATCTGTGGGATATATGTGCTTCTCTAAAAGCCCTGAAGGGAAAGCTTTCAGCTGTAACAAATCTGTCCTGTAAAGGATGGAAAGCAGTAAATTTGCTTATAGTTGTAAACACTAGTAATTCCACAACAGTCCCTTATGTACCTCTTACTTGGAAAATTATCTTTGTTGTGATTCTGTGTGCTTTTCAGTTTGGGATTTCAGGTTTTTTGACATTGAAACTGAGCCATGATTAGAAGGTATGAAGAAATGGACCATAAAATAGATGTTTAGTGAAAGATAAGTAAAAGCATGCTTGATAGGATTAGTGGAATATATTTGAGATGTGTTATGTTGCTGGCATACCCGTGACTGCTTAACCACTACAATAATCTGTTGCTATTTAATCCAAATCAATTTCCTTTGCTAGGTCGTCTGGAAGTTACTGAATAAGTTACTTAGTTGCTTAGCCAAATGGCAGGGGAGAAAAAAAAAGTCAAACTACTGAAGAAATATGCCTTGACAGTAAAGAAAATAATAAAATGCTAAGGATCTCAGTTCTGAAGGAAATAAGTGGTTGGCTGGAAATAATTGCTTGAATATTTTGAATTCATTATGGTGAATTTTGCCAGATGCTTTTGAAGAATATTTATGTGTGTTATTTGCTGTTGTGTTTCTTGTGCTTGCTGCAAGGCATGTGTACTTCTGGGTAATTTGATCCTGTTTGTTTATGGTCTAAATACTTCTTTTCCCCCCAGACAGCAGTTTTCAATTGTGTATTATTTCAGCTGCTATTTGGAAAACGTGACACAAATATAAGTCCCAGGCAGTGTTTGTCTAAGGTAGAATTGTATTTGTCTAAGGTAGAATCAAGTGTATCTCTTCTTCACTGACAAACTTGGCGGAATCTTGATGTATCTTGACAGATTTCTGAAATTTGTGTTTCACAATATACCTGGGAACATTTACACGGTAAAATCCTCAAAAAGATGTTGCAGCTCAAATACATTTGTAGCATGTCTGGAGAAAGCAACTCAATAACTCTGAACCTCTGACGCTGTGGAAGTGTGGAGGGCGGGGAGAGTGTTTTCTGCTGGCTCCTATCTTGTCGCTTATCTGGAAATGTGTCAATTATTTGAGTCTGCCCTGGCATGTGGATATTAGGAAAACTCGTATACATGGCAAAGAACTGGCTAGTGTGAGAGCTGGAATGTGAAGAATGGTTTTGTGAATGATGGTAATTTTAGGGTCATTAGTTCTGTTTTGTGTGCATGCAGGAACCATGCTCGTGTCTGTGTGACTTCTCAGGGTGTCAAGATGCTCACCCTGCAGTTGTGGAGGTAATTTAGAGTGAAATGATGCTCCTGAGATGGTAGTTGAAGCACTTCTCCATATGCTGGTATCCTTTTACTGTCTGGTGCACCTTTCTTTGGGTACTGGCTCAGGTATTTTTGCTATGGGAACTGAATCAAGTATGACCAAGAACTGGGAAGTGGGAGGAATAAGTTAATTTAGACATGTTCAGTCTGACTGTGGAGCAACAGAGTAAAATGCAATACAGATGCTTTTCCTAATAGACATAAAACCCAGGCACTGGTTTGTCATACACTGGTTTCCTCAGTGCTTGCAGTGTGGCTCTTGCTGACATGCCCAGAACAGATTTATCCACATGGACATAGTCTCTATCTGGTCTTCACTTTTGTGCCCTTCAAGGCACCCCACTTCAATAAATGAGGATGAACAGTACTGTAGTGCAGAAAAGTAGAAACCTTGTTGTTACTATATCCAGTTTATTTAGCTTTGTCTTGAATTCAGGTTCCTACATGTGTGTATTAGGAAGGTTTCTTTTGTTTTCCTGCTGAGTTCAATCAGAACAAAACAAACAGAAAAGCTTTTTTCTTGGTTCTCACCTCTCTTTAAAATTGAGGAATGTATTGACTTTTGAATGCACCAGAGCTCAGTTTATCTATTAACTAATAACAGAAAAGAAACAGAAGTTGCAGCGAACAATGTGCTGGCTCTATCTTATCCAGTGGCTGTTGTCCCCTGCTCACCCCCATTTAAAATATGATATTGCTAAAGACAGAATTTTGCCTTTGAATTTCCACTTCTGTAAGGTTTATCATAGCATGGAACAACCTGCCAGAACTTAATTGCCTTTTGGCAGATCTTCTTTTTTCAGTGTTGCTGGTGCTGGGAGAGGAGGATTCAGGTGTTCAAGGGACTGATCTTGAAAAAGAAGGCAGACCTTTTAAACTGGTTTTTGTTGAGCTAGTCTCTAGTGGAATTGGACTGCAGCAGGGTAGTCCCATTTTTCCTTTTGCCTCTCTCCCTGGCAGTGATTTTGGAGCTTGGTGGAGTCCTCCAATAAAATTTTCATGCATTTCACAAAATCTGATGAATTGTTAGAAAAGAGATGGATGTCGCTGTCCCTGTAGGAGACATGCAGCTGACTGGAGTACAATGTGGTTGAAACAGTGAGTTCTTGCTCATCGCTCAAATGTGCTGAGTTTTAGTGGCCATTACGTAGCCTCTGATAAAAAGTTGGGTTTTTTTCTTGGTCATGAAAATTAGTCCATTAAGCTCTATCATAATGGATGCAACCTCTCCAGCACTTTGTTTTGGAGTGGCTGTATAGGTGCACAACATTGTGAATTTTATTGTGAATTCTTTATTGTACTCATGCAGTTCAGTCTTCTGTTATTTATCTTCTATTTTTATCACATTTTAGCACATTGTTTTCTTGAAACTTTCGCTTTAGCCCTCTTCAGTCTGTTTTTTCAGTAGACAGTCTTTTACTCAGTTGTGCTTCAGCAGAATTGGCATGTTACAGCCAATATATGTACAGTATACATAAATTTCCTTGGTTTTCCCATGTCTCTTCAGTGTTCCAGATTTCTTGGCAGTGGGCTATCAATCAAATAGCTTACCTGTTTTTCTGTGGAATTCTCAGTTTGCTGTAGGTGGCCTCTATGCATTCCATATGCTCCCAGGAGCTGCAGCCAATTTTTCGTCTTACAAATATTCCTTCAGAAATCTGGACAGCTTTAAAACTGCATAGTCGTGTTGTGTTCAGATGTCATTTCAATGTTCTTGGTTCAGCAATGTTCTAAATTACCTCTTCCTCTAACTGCACAAGATTCAGACTTGCCAGGGTTTGGGGTTTTTTTTGTATTTATTTTTGGGGGGTTTTATGGCTTGGCACGCTTTGGTGCTCTGAAATGAAAGCAAAAACTAAAGGAGGAAATCTTGTGCACTGCCTCAGTCTATTCTCCCCTTGCAAGCAGCTATGTAGTAATGTCCATCTTGAGGCTTTGAAGGTTACTCTTATTACATGAAAGAATTTTAGGATCTTGTTGTTCACTGGGTTGCTTCATCAGCTGTGCTTGTTTGATTGGTATCTTTTCTATGCAGTAATTCTGCTGCTTTTTCTTTGATTTTTGTTCATGTTGTCTATGCTTGCAAGGATTTTTTTTCTTCTTATGATTCATTCCAATTGGATAAAATTTTACAACATTAAATTTTGCTTTCACGTGTTTTTCAGTTAGCTGTTTAGCTGCTTTTTTTTCTTTATATTCTCCATTATTCCTTTTATACCTCTAATTCTCCACCACATTTTTGCAACTGAATGTGCATGTCCCTCTGCATCTGCCAATTAATTCATAGAAGTTAGTGATAACCTAATTGATGAAAGCAAGAATTGGAAGTCTGAAAGAATATATCCACATTTGTTCTTTGTGCCTGATTGCCATCTGGAATTGCTCAGCAGAAAACAAGGAATAGGTGTGACTCAAACAATGAGGATGCCATTTCCATCCCTATGATGTTTCACTCTTTTCCTCTGACCACTTTGTGGTTCTCCACAAACTCAGATTTCCATTTCTGATGTACATGATAGTTGATAGAGATGTACCAAGACCTCCTGAGTTTAAATATGAGCTGGTGTTCTCCTCTGGATGAAAAGATGAGTCCTGTTCAAAATGGTTTTCCTTTCATCTGCTACATTGTGATGATATCATGTATGGGACATTTTTAGCCTCTTGTGATTTTTTTTAAATTTTTTTTTTTATGCTTAATATGTTTTACAAAGGAGGCTTTTCCTATTATTGTTCTCTTTTGTGATGAGAAAAACAAATGTGCTGAAGAAAACGCTGTGTATAATTTTAGCTGAAATACACTGCTGATCTAAAGACCAAGCAGGACACTAAGATGTGAGGTGATAATTTCTCAAGTTTCAGCAAGTCTTTCTGGAGATTTATGGTAACTATTAGGGTCTGTATGCTCAAAATATGTTTTTATCCATTTTTCAAGTAGAAACAAGGAAACAACCATCCAACTGAAAAAAAACTTCTGTCACTTCTGTCATAGCAATAATCATAGTTGTGGGGGAGGTTTTTAGTTTGTTAGTCTTTGTTTTATCTGCAATATGAGTGAATGAAATACATTAACCCTGATGTCCTGGACTTTGAAATAATATTGTCATCAGTGCCCTGCTTCTTTTCCAGTCCAAAAATGCACATTGAATGTGCTGATATCTGTGAAAGGAGACTATATGGGATTGTACAGCACTTTGGACTGAAAATGCAAAGAATATGATGGAAGATTTCTTTGTGGTGAAACAAGGATTAAAAGACAGCTGCTGGCCCAAACTGCACACGTGAACAAATTAGATGTTTTTATGATGCAAACTGGGACATTTGTGGCAGAGAAGTAAAGGTTTTTCTTTAAGCTTCATGCCCCTATCTTTGTTTAGTCCATTGGTTATATTGTTGACACAGCTTGAATTTATATTTATTGCTTGAAAACAGAAAATATTCTTAAGTCTTTCTGCATAGTATATTCTACATGAGCTCACAATATAGTGTTTGGGCTCTAGATAACTTCTCTGTCTCCCTAGCTGAACTGTATATTACAGTCAAAAAATTATGTAAAATGTCTATTCTTACTTACATTCCAATATTTCTACTTTTTATTGTCTGAATACTTGATCATCTAGATCCTGGTTACTTTAAAAAATATTACTTAGTTATAATAAGAAGTCTGTTTTACTTGTATTTGTAGGCTTCTGTAAAAAACATTCAGTCCCTAAAAAGAAACCTTGGTTTTTATAAATCCAGAATTTTCAGTCCTATTCTATTTGTTCCAGGTGTAACAGATATCATTCCATGATGCCTAGCAAGTATGTCACTATGTCCAGCTTCAGTTAGCAGACTAACAATTTTTGAGGTGATTGTGATTCATTTAAAGAGCTCCTTTTGTTAAGATAAATCTGAGTAGTTGGTAGTTTTGTAAATGTGGATGGCTGTGCATGGGGTGTGTCTAATGAAGATTTTGATGTGTGAAGTAGTAAAGCCAATGTTATTTCAGTTTTTTTATTGTTTCTTGAATTGGTTGTAGGAGAATATATAGTTACACTCTATGAAAGTCTTCTGCTGAAATTGCATTTTTCAGTAGTGCACGTGGTGCTTCTTTTTATGTGCTTATGTTTAGTTCTGTTTCTTGAACCCTGACACTCAATGCAGCTGTATCATATGGTTACCAACATACTCCTTAACAGGAATAAAGAAGTGGGGAAAAATAAATATGTATGTAATGACAACTTTTGGGACTCTGTGAAGAGTCTCCGAAATGAAGAAAAAATGTCCAGTCCCATACCTGTGGTTATGAACTTGCACTCCAGGGTGCAGACAGAACTGAACACATCAGCTAGTGGTTTAAGCAAACCAGGAACAGCTCCACTCCAGAAATGTTGTGTATTTAACTCCAGAGCCATGTCAGCATGCTTCACCCCTAAGGCAATTCAGGAGCGTGAGGGTGTTGGAGGCATGGCTCTAAACAGTGTGAGGTTTCAGAAGTCATGTGGGTCTCATGGCATCAGTGTTGAAATGGGGTGTTGAAAGGCAACCCATGGAAATATCTAGTTTCCATGCTGTGCCCATACACTGCTGCCTCTGCTTATTCCTTGTGTATTTCTGAATTTCTTGGCGCCATGTCTGGCTGTCTGTACATCCGTTCTTAGTACATGAACGTGGTCAGAATCTTTTTGTAGCTTCTTGACAGTTGTTGTTACTGCTAGAGTTTTATTAGATTTTCTACCACTTGTGTCATTGCCTATTTGATGTGTTGTAAGATATCTGGAGTAACTTAGTAATGAGGATTTGGAGAAGCATGTTCAGAGAGGCCTTTAGGTTAATTTTCATATCAGCTGGGTTGTAATTTTAATGAGGAAAAAGGGTTATGCCTGTATGTTAGGTTGAGGAAAGATGTGGCTTGATATAAAACTTCTGTCTGTGTTGACTGGTTTGCTTTGGGTTGCCCGTGTGTGAAGAATAGCCTAAAGGTTTGATGTGGAATCTCTGTGGGGTGGCAATTTCTTCCAAAAAGATGTGTACATGTGTAAGTCAGTGTGTTCCCACACATGAACTCAAATTCTGTCTATCTGTCCTTACATAGGATAGAGAGACAAAATTTCTTCCTTGAAAACTTATTGCCCTCTCCAGACCCTGAAATGGAACTTAACTAGTCAAATAAAATTCTGTGGAATGTGATTCCCAACCCCACCCTGTTTTTCCTAATAGTGGTCAAGGTGCTGTAGGAAGCTTTTTTTGCTGATGTTAGGACTACCCTCCCCTAGCTCTTGGCTGTGATTTGAACAAGTGCTGACTCTCATACCTGAAATCAAGGGCAGCCTGCTTTGATCATAAAACACTCCACATTTTATAGCTCTTTAGGAAATAACACCTGAGGACTTGCACATGTTTCCTTGGCAGGTTGTTTCTGTAGTTTCTGCCAGGTTTTACTGCACCTGCAGCAAATCAGTTTGAATGTAGCTGAGTTTAAGCCTCTCAGTAGAGGAGACAGCAAAATGCTTGATCATTTCAGATTGGGAACCTCAATTCTCTTATGTTGGATTGCCACACTGGCTGAATGTAAAATAAGACAACACTGTTTTTGAAACACACTCAAGTTTGTGGACCATGAAGTGCTCTGGTGAGAGCTGCCAGAGAGCTGTCTCTTGTGGGTGTCCTCTGGCTTCAGGCTGCACTTTGAGAGGTTTGTGGCAAATAATGCACCAGGCTTTTCAAAGGACCATCAGACAAGATGTTCATTTGGTGACCTGCATCTGTTTTGTGTACTGAACAAGATAATAGCCTACACATAATCACATACTGTCATTATGGTTACATGTAAGGGAATCTCAATTATGATCATATAGACAACATTTTGACATTTTACAACAGAGGACTTCAGCTTTCAGAAAATCAAACTACTTTTCTTCTCCTGGGTTGTGCTGGTGGCCAGGCTTGCCTTTTTGTGACAGGAATTTTCTTCCTGCTATGCCCTCTGTTTCTTTAGGAAGAGGCAAGTTCACTATATTATGGGAAAAATCCTTTCTTCCTGTTGTGCAATCCCTGCAGATTTATCTCATATTTGAGTAACAGCCTGGCTTCTGACAAAGGAAATATTGGTAAATCTAGGATTTTTTTTAGGAGATTTACAGAAGCTGATCATGCTTGGAATACTTCATGTGTTCTTGTTAATAATTTAGATTGTTATTGTTAATGTTGAAGGAATTGACAGTCACAGATATAATTCTTATTGGAAAGCTGGGGTTATTGCCCTCATGGGGTTTGACAACACACACTTTTGCAGAATCATTGTTTTTGGATCATCTGTTTCTTGTTCAGAGTCCATGACTAATTAGCTTATAAAAAAGTCATTGAGCTAATATCTTATAGACGAACCTGTGATGTCAGATTTGATCCCCTAATTGCTCTTATAATTGGCATTTATTGGAGCTCTTTCACAAGTCGGGGCAACAGACGTCATTTGTTTTATGTAGAATGTTGTAAAAACAATTGAACTGGCAGCTGATTACAGTTCTCTATTCAGTAAGCAATTTTGGAAGACTGTGGGCTAGACAGTTGTCTGATTTGCCTGGGTTGTAAAAGTTAAATGTAAAGAGAGATGAATTTTCAGCATATGGCTCTGTGCTAGCAATTACATGCATTAGTGGTTCAGCTGGTGTATCGTGTCTGCTTTATAAATGTTTATATTGCAGCCTTCTGCTAATAGATATTGATGACAGGCAGTGTTTGGAGGCCCAGTGTATGGCAGTGGTCATTAATTATGGCCCAGTAATGATCCATCCACTTGTTTTTGCTAGCATATCCAGTTCTAGTCCATGCTTGTGGAAACATCAACTATTCTGTTTTTCCCTTATAATTTAACACAAGGTCATTGTCAGCTGGGATGTAAATGTTTAACATTTCATACTGAGCATATTCAAGTATTAGAACTCTTTAAGCATAAGTGAGCTGGGAAATAAAATTATGCTGATGCTTACATAAAGCTTGTCGTATTAATTCTGAAATTATTTGGAATGTTTTTTGATTGCCTATGTGTATAAAGGAAATATAGTCTCTTTGTTTGCTCTGAAATTACAGAGAGCTCTGTGGTGAGAGGAAACTTTGAAATGTCACATTCCTGTCAAGAAAGATAATTCATTGACCCTTGTCCATAAAAACTGGTGAAAAAGTTGCACACTTCTGACCAGTCTCTGGATCTCATGTCTCAAAAGTGTGAAGAATGTGATAAGTTTGAATTCAGCTGTGATGGGTATTTGGACACCAAAATATATAACTTTTGCCATATGGCTTCTCTCAAATTCCGTACTTTCTCAGTTGCACATCAGCTCTGAACAGCATGGGGTTTGTGGAATGATCTCTTCAAGCTGCAGACACAAAAATGAGCTTTTTTTCCAAGTATTTGTCAGTTAGAAACAGTCCTCTGGAATTGCTGACATTAAATTCTGTAATTGTAACAATGAATGTCTAATATCAAAAGAATAAATGAAGTATTTCTGGTGGCATTCATCCTGAAACAAAAGCATGATTAGAAAGTAATTAACTGTCACTGTTATGCCTTTGCATGGCTTTGCTGGCTGGATCCCAGAAATACTGACTTTTCCTAGTGGTGAAAAAGAGCAAGGACTTCTCTGGATGTTGAGTTCAGGTGGCAGAGAACAAATTCCTGTGACAAGAGTGAAAAATGACCTGTAGACCTTATCCCAGGCACATAAACCCATAGAGCAAGGACTGCTGAGCCTTTCTGTGCCCACAGTGCTGTGGTGAACACGTCACTTTTTGCACTGGAAAGCTTTTAATTTCTCTGGGCAATGTTGATACTTTTTTTTTTAACATGGACCTCTTCGGGCCACTGAAAATTGTCTTTTCTGTTTTATTTCTCCACACTTGATAACTTCAGAGGAAATATATCTGCTTATGAAAACTTCCATTTTAAGGTGTAATATTTGGAAAAAAGTGCATTTGATGAGAGTATTCAACACTTTGTGCTGGTTTTACACACAAAGCCTCTGTACTAGACATGGTACAATTGCCCAAATAAGGCACTTAAGTGATTTGTTATAAGATCTCACAGGAGCCTTGGAAATTTGAGGCACAATTGTAGTGGATATGTGTCCCAGAGAACACATGTCCCCAGAATTGTTACATGTGTTCAACCCTTGGGAGTTAATTAGTCCTTGGCACTGGCAAATTTTTCTTGTGTGTTTAAAAAGGTTCAACTGTACCTCAAATCATCTCTTGGTTCATATTTGACAAATTATTAAGCCAGGTAAACTTGATGTCCAAATTTTCAACAATATAGGCAAGTATGGATTGAAGATTTAAAAATCATTTTACGAGTTACTGAGAGTTTAATCTAATGATTGTGATTTCTGAACTTTCTGACAGATACCTTCAAGGTGAGATGCAAGACACGTGGAGAGGAAGGAACCACTAGATCAGGTTCAGTAATAACCTTTTCTGTATATCTATATTTGATCACATAAATGTGCTTACTAACACGAACAGCTAATCCCTCATGTTGGTGATCTGATTTGAATAAATTTCTATTTGTTGTTGAAACAGAAATATTCCAATAGGAGGTTTTAGTGTGTTGTTTACACAGGGGGAAATCTGTAAACACCCATGGTCCTTTTGCTATCTGAATGCTTCTGTTGTCACTGCAGGGCACATAAAACCATAATAATTGCGGAATGGTGATAGCTAATCCTTATCCTGCATGAGTGCAGTTAAAATCTTTCTATCCAGCACATATCTATGTCAACTTTTATTACTAATTCATAGTTCCTTGATGTGCCCTTTTTTGACCATTATTTATCTCACTTTCACAGGCTGATTATTTTATCTGTTGCTTTACTTTTATTTTGGTGCCAGACTGGGTTAGATCACAGAGCATGCAGATGTAGTTGTCAGTGCTTTGGGTCATGTGTCTTCAGACTGAGGTTCTTATCACTGGTTTGAGAGAACACAAATCTGCTTTTTTACTGGGTCAGTTTCTTGGGGAAGTGTAGTAATTTTAAAATGACACTTGTGACCTTCTGTTGCATTTGTTCTGTTGATTTCATTTCCTTTCAAGTTGTTGAATTCTGGTTCAAGGAGCCAGTGTCACTGGCCAGGTCAGATGGATTTTGAAATTAGTAGGACTGTGGTTAGGATTTGCAGTAGGATTTTGGTTACTGGTATAAATTGCAGGCTCTGTTCTGGGCAGCTGGGAAGGGGGAATTCCTTCTAGATCTTCACAGACAGGTTTTTGTGCTGAAGTTACGCAAGTAGCTAGGTAAGCATTTGTTCCTGATGAAGTTGTAGCAAGACTTGCCATAAAACTGTGATACTTTTATTACCTGTCTTCCTTACAAACCTTTTAAATTATTTTCTCTCAAGAAGAAGCAGAATTTAAATCTGTATGGTTTATTAGAAGAATATAATTGCATTTTTGATCCAAGGCTGTGATTAAATAAAGGAGTGTGGGGCAAGAGGACAATGTACTCAAATAGGCTGTCATGAGCAGAGGTAAACAGCATGGGCTGTGCTCTCAGAGTGGGGAGTTACACTGTGTAACAAGTGATGATTTTCTGGCACCTATAAAGCATCACAGCTGAAGTTTCTTGATCAAAATATTTCTGAGAAATCAGAAATAGCTAGATGGTCTGATATTCTAAATATGAACTTTGGGCTCTTAGCTCAATGAAAGTCTTATGGAAAGAGGTTGCTGGAGTTTTTCAAGTTGTTTTGAATTAATTTGGGGCTTTAGTGTGTTTTTTTTCCCCCTTTTTTGGGGCTTGTTTTTAGCATAGGTAAACCTTGTCTGTAAAGAGGTGGTGTTTCAAGGCAGAATTCTCTGTGTCTCCAGTCCTTGCCCTGTTGTTCCTAGTCATCAGATTATGTTGGTCTATGGCAAAAATAGGGAGACATGATAAAGAACCCAGAAATTTGAGTTCTGCACAATCAGCAGTATATTGAAAGTCTTCTGAACTTCAGATCAGGCTCCTAAAGATACACTTTAGCTATGATTGTTGGAGACAGAGAAATATAAATGGGCTCTTTCTGCTGGTGCTTGTCACATGGGACAGTCACTCTTTGTGTAAGAGTCTGTGTAAGCTTCACTTACTTGCCTTTTTTTCTGGCTTTTGCCTTTCTGCTTAAGAATAAAGCCTCAAATTTTAGTACTTGTGCTGGGAAAATTGTTAGATACATTTAGTTACAGTGAGCAGTCTTCCAGAGTCCTATTTATTGGGACAGAATGAATAGAAAGCTGTTGTTTATATCTATATTCCCTGATTACTCTTACTAGCATGCCAAATATCTAATGAAAAACTGCCTTGTGAATTGTTGGTTTATTTATTTATTTCTTGAACAAAGCCTGGGCTGCTGATGTGATCTTATGGTTCCATAGGGGTAGGCAAATATACCGTAAGTGGCATTAATCAGAGCTCCAGCTCTGTCTTGGTATCTTTAACCCCACCTGTGGGATTAATGCAAGGCTTTGTTGTCTTCCCCACTTCCCATCTGTCTTTTCTATTAATTTGCACAGTAATACTGGATGCTTATTAGGTCGAAATTGAAAAGGGGAAAATCCGTTACTTAAGTTTATAAAAAGGCAAGCTCTGTGATTTTTATTTTTTCTTTTATAAAATGGTGCTTAGATTGATCTTAAGTGAGAGAAAACACAGTGTAGCCTGTATGGAATGAAAAAGGAAGTTTCCAGTCCCTTCTACACATCCAGATGTTCTCACCGTAAGACAAACCTTCACTGTAACAGATGTAGTTTTGCATGAGTTATGTTCATCCTTTTACATGTCTAGGTGTACTAAAGCATCTTTAAGGACAAGCTGGCAAACCTCTGACTAGCTACAAGAATGCCAGCTCCTGATGATTTTTGAATTGTACTAAAGTTTGGAGTAGGCAGTATTCCTTGGCACAAGGAGGATGTGTTGATAAACTTGTTTAGAACTTAAATGTTCCTTTCAGTGTCATGTATGGATGTCCTTCCTTTAGATTTAGAGGCAATTTAGTTTAGTTTTCACAAAGGAAAACCACAAATTACTAACAGTGTGCTGAAGTCATTAGCTAACAGCCTCAATTAGCATAACAAACAAAATGCAGAATAAATGCAGGCAGAGCAAGACTGACTTAGCCTTGAATTTTCTGCTGTGTCCATATTACTGTGCTACAAGGCTTCATTCAGTAGACCTGACAGACAACTGGAGACTTAAAATGTTAAAGAATAAATTCCATTTTAATCTCTTTTGGGGAAGAAAAGCCACCAACTCTTGGAACTGAGATAGTAATTAGGCTGAAACAGCATAGATTAGCCCCACTTAATGTGGAATTTAATTACTTGAGAGCAATTAAATTAACATGGAGTCTGCTCAGCTTGGGGAAGGGTTTGAGTATAGGGATTTCTGTCAAAAATGTTAATGCACTCTCTCTGCGATAACTTGTTAATTTAACATAACTTTCTTTTTGCAGTTTGTCATCAATTCAAAGGCAGCTAGTTTTCTCTAAATGAAATAGGTTATCTTGGTAGAAAAAAAATGTCAAAAGTGGCTGGATTGAGCTTTGGTTCCTAGTTAGCAACAACCAGGCAACGTCCCCTCCTTTATTACATTTGAGATTTCCAGCCCTTTGCTTCCCCTCAGCTTGTTTACTTCCTCTTTACTACCTAGGAATTGCCAGTAACTGCAGCACAGCTACCAGGGAGGCAGTTTCTCTGGGATTAAGGAAGAGGTTGAGTCATTTTCCTCATTCTAACTTGAGTCAAGATTCACAAGGTGCACAAGGCATCCACCTGTTGTGGGGAGGGGAAAGCTCTTTGTGGTGTCCTGATCAATTTTTCACCCTGGTTAAAGGAGGGAAGACACAAAGGCACTGCTGATGGAGCCACACACGTGTCAGGAAGTCACTGGGCAAAAAAAGCCTTCTTTGTCAGGGTGCTGCTGAACTTTTCATTTGAAGAAAGGATTGGAATGAAGGAATCCAGGATTTAGTGGTGTGGAGCTACCACCCTTTGTGCAGTGGAGAAGAGGACATTGTTGGTCACAAAGTGGCCCTAGTTGTAGGCAAGGTGAGGGTTTGGGGTCACATCTGGGGACTCTAGTGAGAAAGGGCCAGTCCAATGCTGCCTGCTTGCCCTGGCTGCGGCTTTTTGGTGCTGATTGCACCTGCTGCTTGGAGAGAGGTTCTCTCAGAGCAGCTGCACAGGAATCCTTCAGTGCCTTGAGCTCCTCCTGCAAGTGCAAGCCCAGCCTTGGCAGGGGCTGCTGCTGCAGCTGGTGTAGGGCTGGTGGAGCATGGGGTGTTCCCTCTCATTGACCAGTGAGCAGGGGAGGCTGATGGCCATGCTAGGATGTATGACTTTTTTTTCAAGCTGATTTCTTGTCCACTGTCTGACTTTCAGATAAGAAATTTGGTGCTGAAAACACCTTGCTTTGGGTATTAGGAAGGATTAAGTGCCATCTCTTCCTCCCTCACAAAACCCAAACCTGGAATGCTGCTTCAGTTGCTTTTTGCTATTTCTCTGTGAGGTAGAGGACATTGTATCTTTAGCAGCAGCTTTAGTTTCAAAGCATGTTGTGTCAGGGTTTTGAGAATCTTTTGAACTCATGACTTCTATTTTCTGCTGGTACAGTAGGTTTGAATGTGGTGGTAAAGAGTAGTAACGTTTTAAGTTGGAAATGTCTTTGGAATGTGGTTCGGGCATATATTTTTTAAAGGAGGAACACAAGTTCAGATTTGTGTTTCCAGTGGTAGACCATTTTGAAAGATTGCTCAGTTAATGGATAATATTTTCAAGTTTCTCCTGCTGGGTTTTCACTAAGCAGGTTAATGGTCTGTGTTACTCAGACAGATTGCAGTGAAAGTGCAAAGAGACCCAAAGGGATCTGGTCATCCTTAACTTACTGTGAAACTGTTTGCATGCTGGTGGCTACATGAGTGAAGTTGGAATTTAAAGAGAAAGAGAGAAGAACTGAGCCCAGCTGGCTGTGCCTTTCCACAGAAGGTGACTGCACTCTTTTGTGCACAGACCATGAACAGAGAAGTGGTGGCTGTAATCTTCCTCCTTAGCCTCTTATGTGTACAGTTAGGGAAGGCAAAGGCTGTTCTTAAAGTCCAGTTTTGGATCTGGATTTGAACAATGGGGTGACAGTCATGACTTTTCTTGTACTCCCCTTTTCTTGGAGGGGAAGGAACTAGAACCCATCTGTTTTAATGCCTGTTGACTGCAGAAACCTGCTGTGTTGGTGGTTTTGTAGCTCTGCAGTGAGCTGTGCTCACAGGACACTGTGGGTGAAGGTTTAACCTGGCACACCCTTTTGCAGAGTCTTTAGGGCATAACAGGCAGGCCAAGGCCACCTTTGGAGGCATTTGGGGGTTGTTTTACCATTGCAGATAAATCTGTCCTGCAGTGTATTCATTGTGCTGTGAATGAAAGAGCGGATGTTTTGATTTGAAAGGGAATCTTGTTTATAATTCTTCAGTATAAACCAAGTGTGGGGAGGAAGCCTTACTGGAAAGCGAGACAGCCTTCCTGGACCATCTTCTGGTTCAGCAAGTAATAACCCTTCTGGTGTTTTGCATTGTGACAATGTGTGTGTACATGTATTTTTAGAAGGGCTTCCAAAGGGCCCCTTGCTGCATGTGGGTTTGTTTATAGTTCTGTCATGCAAACCATGGGATATTCCAGCTCTGCCCCCCTCCACTTTAAGTTCCCAGCCTGCCTCTCTGTGCCCCTGTGAGCTGCTGGCTGGTGCAGGGAGTGGGGCTGGTAAATGATAGAGCTGTCTTCTCACCTCACTTTCCTCTTAAATGGTATCAAATGCTAATTGCTGTTCATTCTGCACTTCAGCAGGAGCAGAGTGATACACAGCTAGGGTTTGCTTTTCCCCAGGGTGCCGTGGGTGTGACTGATGGAACAGAGCCAGAAGAATTTGGCAAAGTAGCTGACTGTAAAGGGAATAATCTCTTTTTCCTGATGATGGATGGCACTTAGAAAGCAGCTGAGCCTAAAAGCCATTTCTCATGCTAAGGCTCTGCAATGTGCAGGTCAGCCATTGAGCAAATTCGAGCCTTCAAAATGAGAGCTAATAGCTTGGCAGGTTATGCCTGACAAGCAGCAAGTGATTTGCTTTTAGTTCTTTAGTGTGTGGGGTTTAGTGGGTTTTTTTGTGGATTTTAACATTTAGTAATTCTAATATTTTTCTAATATTAGATGATCATCTGTTTCTTAGTTCAGAAATATCTTACAGAAAACACAGTTAATAAGGAAATACGTTTTCATACTCAAAAATAGTACATTTCTCTAATATCTAAAAAATTATTTCTATATAACTGCTACACGTGCAGCAGGTTAAGAATATAGGATAAAAAAAAAACATTTCAGCTGAGTAGTTGTTAAAATATTGGCCCCTCACTTTTCTGTGGAGCGAATTGACAGCTACCTGGGAATCATGTGTTGCTCCCAAAGAAATGGTCAGGGAGCTGTTGGGGGGAGATTTGAGAAGAAAATCCATAGTGGAGTGAAGGTATATTCACAGAGCATAACAGTTGGAAAAGACACTTGTCTAATTTGATATGCAACATCCATAGCTCCTGTAGAGCTTTTGTTATCATATTTACTGCTGATTTGGTAAAAGAAGAATGCTGTCTGGACTACTGCTGGAGGAAATGCTTCCTGGGAAATACCCAAATACTGAGTTGAACCCTGCAGGTTTTAAAGCTGTTTCTTGAAGAGACCTGAACTTTGAACAGCTGCTTTTGTCTGATGATGGATTTTGAGAAGATGAATGACAGAATTTTTATATGGAAAGTCTAATAGTCATAAAGTATCTACATGTACAACAAAGTCCTAAACCATTGTAAAATGGGGATTTTTCTCCTAGGAGATAGGCCTTTGAGACTCAGTATGTGTTGCTCTGTGAATACAGGCAGTTCTAATATTTGAACAGCTTGTAAAGTGCTGTACTTACTTCTGTTTAAAGGGTTAAGTTTTGAGAATTGCTCTCTCTACAACCAAATTGTGTATTATTTAAAATCGAGAGTTCACAAATACATTTTGTGAGATTGTATTCATTAAACAGCAGCATCTTGACAATAAGTACTTTTAGTGTGTCTGAAACCCCTTGTGTTTACCAATTATCATCTGTGATGCTTGAATTGATTTGTTAATCACAAAGCTGGAGTTCTGTTTTAAAGGAATGTATTGACACAGTAATTATAAATGCAAAGTTTTCATCTTTATTGTAATAAAAGTTTTATTATCCAGTATTTGAAAAATATTTTCCACAATAAACATATTCATATCTTGATACACATGTGTACTCTGTGCAGTTTTCCCAAGAATGTTTCAGCTGAGCAGTGGCTTAATAAAGTGTTCAGGTGGAGTAGGAACCTCGTTTACACTTCCAGACCAGCCAGAAAGGTGAGTTGCAGAACAGACTTCCCTTGCAGTTTGAATTCAATGTAACTGACTAAGGTTCTTAATTTGTTGTACATCAGAACAGGGTGCTTCAAATTCCTTGTTCTACTTTATAAAGTATAGAGTTTAGGAGTTAAATACTTCTGTGGTCCTGGGGAGCAGGGTTTGTTTAGATCTTATTCTGAATTTGCAAATGCATTCCTGCTTCTATTGTTGCTCTCATCTCGATGTTATGAGAGCAGCTAAAACCCTGTTGCAAGGTGTTTGTATCCTCTTATAATTGTGGTCTGATAAAATCCTGTGTAACACTAGGCTGTTGGCATCCAGAAGGCATTTCTCCCTTCTCAAATAGTTGTGATCAGCAGACTTAGGAGAGCAGTGGTTTGCATCACTTCGGCTCAAAGGGCCAGTTTAATGTGGTGCCACATACAGTGTAAGGTGTTGCTTGTGCAGTTTGTCAGAACATGCAGTTAATGATGGAATATGCTGGTGTGATTTAATTGAAATAATGCTAAAACTGTGTATTCCTAATCAGGAACTTGCAACCTTATTTACTGGGGCCTCGGTGGTTGTTAACATTAGAAATTTCTTGAACAAAAGGATGCATTAGAAAATTTCAAGTAACTAAATAAGCAATCTTTTTGGGGAGATCAGAAAGAGAATGTGGGTATGAAATACATTTTGTGCCTGTGGTGGGAGGTTATCAACTCTGAACTTTTGATTTATGGGAAATAAATTGTGGGACAAACAGTAGATAGCTTGCAAAATGGATGTCAGATCCATGTAGAAACAATGAATATACTAGTGTTTTATGTGCAAAATATTGAGTTCTCTCTTAATATTTAACAGTAGAAATCTAAAATGTTCAGTGTGATGCTTCAGCTAAAATTTACCCATCCAGTTTAGGGTGGACCTTTGACAAAATCTTTGTTTTTTCTTTCTGTGTGTGAAAGAAAGACATAGTTGTACTATTACATTTTAGAGCAAGAGCTAGAGCAACAGATGGATGATGGAATGTGCAGTTCCTGCTTGATTTAAGTATACAAGGCTCTTTAGAATTTCTTTCTGATTTTTAAAGTAACAAACCCCGTGCATGGAAAGAGGAATATGGAATGTTCCTACAGCATTTTCATAACTATACCTCTTGGTAGATTGATGCTCCAGACTGACTTTGCGCTAGCATTGTGATATATTTTTTGATCAAGCAGTTAACATTTTGTTACCCAATGAAGCAATGGAGTGGCATAAGACATGTAGTTTTATAGTGCACATGGCATTGCCATACCATTGCTTAGTGTGCTTTGGTTTACCAATACTTCCTTGTTTTTATAAACTGAGGGAATGCTGTCTACTAATATCTGCCAAGTAATGACTTAGCCAAAAATTTGCTAAGGATTAGGAAAATAACTTTTTTTGCCTTTATTTGTACCTGATACTTTCTGCAGATGTTTCTGTTGTTTCTGATATTAAGATCTGACTCAAGTAAGAAGCATGAATTGTTTGGAAATTGCAATGAATATTGTTTGGAAATACTCCTTAGTCATTTTCTGTGGTGTCTTGGTATGGCTGGCATTTTTCCTGGATATGACTGTGTGTCTGCGTTCAGAATGTGACAGCCCCAAGCTGCTTTTCCTTCAAGTTCTATGAGGGTTTTTCATGGTAAAGAGCCGATTTTTTTTTTTTAACCAGTCTTCATTGTGAATCTTCCTGGAGAGTTATGAGGAAAGAATAGGATGGCTTTTAACAAATTTCTGAGACTTTAAAAAGTTGCCTTGCTTACAAAGAGGGAGTGATTGGTTGTCCCTTGCCTCTTGTGCAAGAGGGACACTTGTCTTGCTGTGCAAGAGTCTGGCAAAAAACATACTGACATGTAACAGAAAAGCACAATAGTGCTTTGTCCAGAATTTTTCTTAACAGGAATACCACTTTCTTTCTACTTCTGTGGGGGGAAAAAAAAGAAAAAGTTCATCTCTGACATGGTTCAAATGTATCCTGGGTAGCCAAGGTGTAAATTTGGGCAAGACAAGGTAACGAGAGACTGCTGCTGCACAGCCTGGACCCTGATCACCCACCCACAGTGATGCCTCAAACAGCTTTGGTAAGGATGGCATTTAAAAAGGGTAGCTCGTTTGGTTCTCCTTCCAAGTGAATAGAGAATACTCAGGAGAAGCTGAAAAAATACCTATCTTCCAAATGACCATGCGAACTTAGTGTCTATATTGTGTTGCTGACGGATTTTCTGGGGTTTGGCCTCAACTGGAGGAGACACCACTTAGTGCTTTATTTCTGCTTCTTATCATAGATCTCTCCTCATGTAGTAGTAGGAATGTTAGCAGGAGCATGAACAAATCTTGATCTTCTATTATCAGAGTCATTGCTAAATAAGTGTTGCTGTAACTGCAGTATTTAAGGTCATATAAATTTGGCATCTGATTCTCCCAAACTTCTTGTCTTCCTTTTCACAGCTGCTGGTGATCATCAAACTTAAGAAAATAAAGGATGAGCTTTTTCTTTTTACTGTGGTAAAGAGAAGACAGAATTAAAATTTCAGGAGTACCTTATTATACAAAGTTTTTAGGCATGGTTTGTCAAGAACTTAAGTGTAAAAAAAGGGCTTGCCCAACATGCACTTAGAATTCCCATGCTGCTGTATTGGGAAATACTCCTGTTAGAGGCAATTAAGAGGACACATATAAAACAATTCCTTTCTTTCTCAAGGATGTGTACTCAGCATCATAAAATCTCCATGTATTATGAAACATGGTGGTAATAAAAAAAAATAGACTGCTAATCCAGTTTGTCTCTTCTTGAATTTCTTTACTGATTAAAGGTTTAGTCAAAAGGTTTTCTTGTGTGCTTAGAGTTGCTAGAGGCCAAGTTAGAGCTGAAAATTTACAGGGTGTCAATACAAGGTGGAACAGCTCCATGTGACAAAAAGTTTATTTTAAGAGCCCTGTATCACAATTCTTCAGGCTCATCAGTTGTTCTTCCCCTTGATGTACACTAAGACTTTAATAACAGCCATGGAAATACTCTTCTGAGACTTCTACATACTGAGAAACATTGTTCTTCTAATGCAAGGAGCTTTTATCTCTTTCAAGATGTTCTGAGAAAGAACTGAGAATAGTGGAAGGAGAGGAGAAGCAAAGCAGTGCTGCTACAGGAGTGCACTTCCATGGCTCACTAGGATTAGCACTGCCCCTGCTGTTCAAAGAAACTAGCAGCCTGAAGGCTGCAGTCACAGTAAGTGTGGTTTGGTTTTGATAAAAGATACATGATCTTCTGTGACTCGCTTGAATGAAGTTTAATAGGGTCCAGCATCATCCAGGTGGATGAATCTTGGCAGCTGCTTCCATTAAAAAAATTTTATTTGTAGCTTCCTAGGTGGCATGTTTCACACTGTTTAGTTGCAAGATCTTTGTGTCCTGGCAAAATAAAAAAAAAAGGAAGTATGTATTCCAAAATGTTTCTCTTGTTTTTTAACCAGAGAAGTGGAAGTGGTTTTCTGATATAAAGGAATGAAGATTTTCTGCTAAGCAGAAATATGCGGCAACCACTTTGTGTCTGAGAGTATATTATGGCATATTTGACAATGTTGGAAGCCAAGGAATTTGACTTATATTTAATGCACAGCTTGTTTCTCTCAAAATGCAGCTTCTGTTTCTCTCAACATTAAGTAAGAGGCGTTAAATGAAACAGGTGAGTTCCAGCAGATTTACCCCTGACTGTGATGACCTGCAGAAGATAGCTCTTCCTGTCCCAGAAGTCTCAGGTCAGCTATTTCTTAACCTGTGGTTGTGAGCAGTTGTGTGGTTTGCTGCCCTCCAGAAGATTTGGGGCTTTTTCAGGCCCATATAAATGAATGTGAGATACTCTGATGTGTCTGGGTATGTTGGTGTCTCTCTGAACTACAGTTTTGTGGTCTTTTCAGTCACTGATGGAATAATAGATCTGTAAGGAGACTGCCCTTTGTGACACCGGTGAGTCTCAGCTGGAGATGCATCATTGTTCTGTGTTAGCAAGAGATGGGGAAGGATGGGAGAGAAAATGAGGTGAAATGGAAATGAAATAGGTGATTTTTGCTTTATGTCCATCTTAATGAAGTTGGAATTTAAAAATACAGTCATGACTGTGATGCCTCCTTGCAAAGTTCTTGAGAACATGCAGTTGTATGACTGTAGAAAAGAGCCATAAAAATGTGCAGAAGTTTGACAATCAGAAGCCTAATGCTTTTCAAAAAGAGCAATTACAAATGTCTTTACTATATAGGAAAAGAGCAGGTAGTGATGCTTGTGTTCTTTTGCAGGGAGACACATAGCAAGTATCAATCACTAAAACAGATGCTTAATAACTGGCTTTGGAGGTGAGGCATATGTTTTTGACAATGAAGATGATTCATCTTTTGGACAAGCTACCATTTGGGAAAACATTGTAGCCATCCATTGAGGCGTTGAAATTGAAAATGTAAATTTTTGCTATAGCTTTCCAAAGGTGGAAATCCTTCCTAGATGAAATTTAATGGCCTGTGACAGGTGCAGCAGGTAATTTTGGTCATGAAATTTAGAAATGCTCTGCCTTCCTAGCTTAGCATTCTGATGTGTTGTTGCCTTTTCCATCTGGAACAGTCTCCTTCACTTACTGCTTTTTTTCTCAAGTGTGATGTTGATCTAAGGGTTTAAGAGAGAAACTCCCAGAACACTAACTGGTCTTATTGCAGAACCTTCTTCCTTCTAGGAAATGTCTTTAATAGGCAGCTTTTCTTTTATTTGTGCTTCTTGATTTTTTCACATTATTCAAAGCTCACTAACTTCCTGTGGTAGTGTTTAAGAAAAGAGCCATTTCTTAGGCTTGTGACAGGTATGCATGCAGTTTGTCCTTTTTCTTGTTGCAATAAGCCATATTAGAAACAGGATTTGGCCTTTAACTTACTGATAGCTTAACTATTTATTATTTATGGCTCCAGGCTGTGCTCAGAAATATATTTTTGCCTTCACCAATGCATTGAGTTGGACTTCTAGTATAACTCTCTGTAGCATTGAATTCTTCATATTGTGGATTTTTCTCATTATTGTAAGGTTGACAGCTCAGCTATGATCTTTTAAAAGGACCTAGGAGATGGAGGGGATAGAAATCTTAACCAGTTTTTTGTGTAGTGGTTCATTTCATTCCCCACTGTGTGGATTTTGATGTAGTATCAGAGGTAGTGTATAAATTCCTATAGTTGAGATTTAACAGCAGAACTGAGCAGGCTGGCATGTTGGCTGTGACTTGACAGACTACTTTCTTTCCATTTCACTTTCTTGCATGCCTGCAATCCTTGTCAAAAGAGTGTGGATCACAGGTGCTAAATGGGAGATGGGCAGCAGCTCCTTTCTTTGGGGCACAGGAATTTTCCTTTTGAGACGAGTTCCCAGAGACAGCAGGACTCCTGGCAAGTGCTGCAGAAAGGCACAGCTCCCATGAAGTGATGAAGGAGCAGTGAAGAGAAGAGCCCCAGAGACTCCATAAGGAAGAGAAGCAGCTAAATTAATCTACAGAGTGACAAACCTGCTGTGCCCAAAAGGATTCACTGGCAGGGAACCAGTGGGCAGAAAAAGGCTGTCTTTTTTTGGTCCACTCACAGTGGATTCTCTTTTCTCAGCTGACTTGTAATAACACATGCTTTGATAAAACTTAGATTTTTGGGTTAGCAACCCCTGGATTATTTTGGTAACTTGTTGTAGGACAAATTCAGCTCTAGGCCAGCTTGGAGTTCTAGGAGAGCATCACACAGCAGTTAAATAGGAGCAGTGGACTCAAGTGCTGGTGGACTTGGACTACAAAATCTGTTGTTGCTGTGGAATGTACCCATGTCAAGAGTTAGAAATTTTAATAGTTGTGTGGAATTACATCAGTACTCTTTGTGCTGTCCTGTGTGTGGACTCATTTTCTCCTTTATTCTTTATTGGAGAAAGTAAGAATGAAATAGCACACAGTTACTTTCTTAGTGATGTGCAAGTTAAGGACAACTTGGATTAAAGATTTATTTTGTGTTTAAGGGAACTGGATGGATATTTTACCCCTACAAGTTTGTTCAGACACTTTTTGAATGCTTGAAAATTTGGAACATGCAAAACCATGAGCTTTTATCAGTGTCCAAGCTAGAAAGTCTGTGTGCAAATGTATTGAATACATAGGGGGAATTGGTATTGTAATGGTATTGATACTGTTGCCATACATCAGTACTCTTTGATTAGGCATGTGGATTTTAATTGCTTAAGGGGTTAGTGGACATCTGTTCAACATTCCAGCACACCAATTGAAATAATTGGTTAGTAGCTGGTCCTAGCTGTAGCTGTATGTTGTATAGTTCTAACTTTAGGGGTGGAAAAAAAATTGCATTTTTATTCCAAGGCATAATATGACTTTTTTTTGTTCCTGTTAAATTATTGATGTAGAACAGGGGAAGCAGCTCTGAAGTTCTGCTAGTTACACACATAGTTAAATGGTGTGTTGCTTCCAGAGAAATGACAGGCCATGTAGGAACTTTGCTAAAGGAAATTGAGCACGATAATGCAAATTGAATGTAATTCCATTGGGTAGGAAGTCTAGTGAATAGCTGAATTGTGAGAGAACAGAGGTATTGTAGTGGCTGTTCAGCTTTTAATTAAAAATCAAAGCAGTCATATATTTTTTTCCAATTCTATGCACCATGAAAAATGAACAGTTTGTACTTGATTTGTAAAATCCATACCATGTCTTCGTAGGAGAATGCAGGGGAAAGCATGCAACATCTTAGAATTAACTTAGAAATTTTTTGGGAGTTTTGAACAAATGGTTGCTAGAAATCATTTTGATACCTATCAGTGTCCCATATTTTATGTAAGTGTAAATTTGAACCGGACCTGTCTGAAATCAGAGGACTTGCTGATACACAATTGAGAGGGTCATACCAGACTTAACTTTTGGAATATTGGAATTAATTTGATTTATCTAGTACTTGGCTTATCCTTTTCAGTCAATTCAATTATCCTTCAAATGATGATCCAAAAATTCTGTCACTCTAAAAAGAGGAAGTATACGTGCTCCAGGAAAAACTCCGAAATGTGAGTTTTTCTGCACGGAGATTTTTGCAGAAATAATGGAGAAGAGAAATGGACTTGCAGCAGTTTTAGAAGTTTCTTGATATGTGAGCAGGGATATCTAGAAGCCTTAGATAGCAAATACCTTACCAAAAAGGGAAGCTTGGAAAAGAATTTATTGTAAATGCCAAGATTAGATGTTGCACTCCTGGCAGTTGTTGAGACAGAAAGCAAAAAAAAATAGTTAAGGAGTTTGTGTTATTGCCACATCTATTTTTCACAGTTGCTGTAGCAGCCATGGGAAGGGAGCAGCAGCTGGATCACATTGGCAGTAGGAGAAAGGAGCTAGCTTAAAACCCCCTTGATCTTCAAAACCCTGCTCAGAATGGCTGTACTGAAAGAGAACTTCATGTATAATACAGGAAGATTGCCTTCAGAAGCTTGCCATGCAGAACAGCTTTATGCTGTAATTCCAGCTTTTCCAGCACGATACAAGTCAATGCTTGATCTAACTGGTATCACTTATGGAAATTGAATGTTCACAGAAGCAGTTCTTACATCTCCTTGGGATTTCACTGGATCTCAAAGTCCATGTTTCTTGCTGTAAATCTGTTTAGTTTTGTTTATGTTTTCATGCACGACAAATAACCTATTTTATTGTGATTTTTTTTGTGGTAGTGGTATAGATTTGTTACACAAGGGTATCCTTGGGAGTCTGTTCTGTTTACAAGTCTGGTTACAGAAAACTCATTTTGATATGTGGCCACTAATTGGTAAAGCTGTGATAATTTCATCCTATAGACATACCAAATGAAAAGTGGTTTTCAAATGAAAAATTATTATCGATATGCGTATGTCAATCACTTTGAGAGTTGTTAGTAGGGAAAATACTCTATCTTGGGCTGCAGTGCATCAGAGGCAGGATTCAGATTATAATTGGCTAGAGGGAAGGGCTTCTCTCATCTTCCTCCCATGCCCCAGTTACCTGTCAGGGGAGCTTAAAACCCGTGTTTTTTAATGATTTCAGATGACATCCAGGGCATTTCTCGCTTAGGGAAGCTGATAACCTGCAGAGGCTTTGATGAGCTGGTGAGAGGTTTTCATGTCTCGTTCCACCTTGCTGTGGCACATCAGAGTCTTTCCTTTGTTCACCCAACAGCCTTGCTTAGGGCTGGTTCTGTGTTAGGAGCTCTGTAGGAAGTTATCTTGGTTGTAACAGGCTTAGGTGTGGGTGTTTCTGCTTTTAAATTTTAAAAACTACATTAGTGTTTTACTATAGAATGTAGCCTGGTGAAATGAGGGCAGGGGAGCTTTATTTAGGGTCCCATACTGGTCTCATGGACGTTTAGGTATGGCTTTTGTAGTTTTTGCAGTTCTGTCTCTGCTGGCCTATGCTCTCCCCTACTGTGGGAAGTGTGACTTAATAGCCAGTAAAGTAAGTAAAACAAGTGAAAAATGTACTATGAGGCTCTGAAATTTTCTTCATCAAAGACTTCACTGTTATAAAATGCTGATTCCATATTTTGCTAGTCTTTACTAAGTATCTCGTATCCTGGTTTTTCCCCAAGTGTACATATCTTAATGTTTTTGCAGTTGGGCTACATTTCTCTTGGCTGTGACTGTATGGTCATTACTGTGCCCTAAGAAAAGGTCAGCTGCATTCTTTCAGCATTTTTTGGTTTTTCATGCACTTGCAGTCCAGGCTTCTGTGGAGAAACATCTGTTTGCTGTCGGACTATTTGAATACATGCAATCACAACATATTTAAAAATGCTATCAGTGTTTTTCCTCTCTATGACAAGAATGAATTAGGGTTTTATTTCTGGCTGTTTTGAACAGGTAAAGGTTTGTTCTGTCCACTAGAGGTTTAGGTTGCTTGTAATCTGAACTGGAAAGATACAGAGATTTGGTGGGGGTTTTTGGTTTTGGTTTGGTTTTATTTTTTTTTTTATGTGGTTATTTCCTGCAGAACTGCTTACAGCCAAAGATAAAACAGATCATGTGGAATTTTTGCAGGCATATTAGAGGGGTCTTGTGTTGGGTCTGGAGTTTGTTTCCTTGGAAACGAACCCCTTGGAGCTGGGCTTGTAGAGGGCTTCACTGTTTGGTTGTAGTGCCTGTATGACGATCACCTCACCAGCCCTCCCTGTGGGAACTCTTGGAGTGGTAGGGTTGGAACACATGGACCTTGTGGATTCAAACTAATGTCTGAATAGTAAAGGAGCTCCATCTGCTCCTGGTTTGGAGCATATTTTTTGGTGTACACTTGCTTTTGAGAAGCTTCAGAACTCAAGATGGGATTTTCCCACTTGGCAGTTGTGCTTTTGCTCATTATGTGTGTGCAAGAGGGTTGCCCATTGTTAAAACGAAATACCAGTCTTTGTGAAAGTGAATTCAATATTTTGTCTTACTGAAATTTAGGAAATGTTAGCAAGGCTACAGTTTTGTAATATTACCTGAGTTATTGTTATGCCTTTTTCCTTTTCTTTTTTTGGTGTGTGGTAATACATTTTGCCTCTAGGAAAGAAAAAAGCAGTGTACATCTTAAAGAATATGGCACAATATCTAGCAACAGACTTAAGAAAAGCAAAATAGAACTGTCCAAATGAGTACAGCAGGTTTTTACTCCTCTGTAATATTTATGGGAAAGTGAATGGTTACAAGGTTGAACCTGTGTTTGAAGTAGAGATTCCTGTAACATGTGCATGAAAAGGGGTGTCCTTTGACTCTTTTTGCTAGGTGGAAAAGGTTTAATCAAAAAATTTACCAAAAAAGAATGCATGATAAATTTTTAATCGCATTGGGGAAGGAGGGATTGATTCAAACCCTAATCTGGCAAAAAGTTGATGGGCTGAAACTATTATTAATGTTACTCCACAGAAGGCTATGGAGTGGCAATGCAGGTTTGAATCTGCTTGTCTCTTTAAAGAGCCAGTACAACATTTGGACCTTTTTTAATAACAGAATTGTGTTTGGACTGCATTTAGAAGTAATATTCCCTAATTTAGTTAAGTGTTTGCCAAGCATGACCTCACCAGAACTCCACCATAGTGGTGTTTAACTGGAATAATATGTCCTCCAAAGGCAGCAATGGCCGTCTGGTGAAGAGCAGGTAATGCAAGGTCCCCTCCAGAAATTGTGGATTGTTGTGTGTATTGATTTCCCATCATCAGTCAGTACAAGCTGATTGCTGCTTTCTCAACAGACAGATTTTAACCAAGAAAACAAAGGAGGGGAAAGTAAAGGGCAAATAAAAAGTAAAAGTAAATGGTTTTGAGTAGGAGATCAGTTACTGGCTGCAAAATGAGCTCTAGAATCAGGATGATATTTGAGGAAGTTAAATTTACTGAGGAATATAAACAATAAGAACTCTTAATTTCTGTGAAGATAATTTTCATCCATTTTAAAAGATCAAAACAAACTTTAGTGTTGAAGGAAGATGTTTAATGTGTACATTTTCTCTCCTTATTAACTTAGTGCGCTGCTTCTAGGAGCTTCTAGGTGAGACTGAATGCATTTACAGTGCTGAATGACCTTGGCCTGTTCAGCCATTGCAGGGGTCACTGCATCTAAATTGTAGCAAAGCCAAATACTGGCTTTTCAACATGATATATTACGTATTCATTTGGAACTGGAGTAAGATAAAGTGTACTCCCTGTGCCTGACAGGGGATGGCTCATTTTGGTGTGTGTGGGTTTACTCAAAACCAGAGAATGTCCATGTGAAATGCAGCTGTGGCAGCAGGGGAACCATGCTGCTTTCTTAGAGGTCATTGCTGCAGTGGAGTTAAAGAGGAGGAGAGAGGCATTTTTCTGTACTCTACATAATCTTCTAATTGTGGAATCTGAAAACAGCTTCCCAGATAGACATGAGCACTACAGGATGCCTCTTCCTTCACCAGAACTCATGGGGTTGCTTGGGGAAATAGGGGAGTTACTTGGAGCTCTTGGGGAAGAGTGATACTTGGCATCTAGGGAAACTGTCCTTTAGTCTGCATAGCCGACTATCTGCACACAGGTTGCTCAAGGCATCTTTATTAAATGTGTGCAGTGGTGAAAAAAATGTTATACAGAGCTTCTTGTGTGTAGCATCTAGACTTGGCTTTGCTTTAAATTTTTGTTTGTGGGAGACGTTTAAATTTAATCCTATTAATAGATTTGGTTCAGGGATAATTTTTGAGCCTCTTATCTAAAAGTTTTTTATCCATCTAATATATTTTCTCACTATGACTTAGGCTTATCTTTACTTTATGTAATGTGATTTGCAAAACAAAGTTGGAGAATATCTGGCTTTTAGGTCACTGATTGCAGCTCTTGTGGTGGAATGTATTTGGCAAATAAAAATCCTAGAGAGCTTTTAAAACTTCAGATGAAAATTGAACTTACCCACCTTAAATATATTACACTTGTTAAAAATCTCTATCAGATGGTATGGTTGAGAAACCCATCCAAAATACTTCTAAAAAGAATTGTTCCACATTCTTTGAAAAAGAGTTTAAGTATCTATGAGATACCTCTATTTTAGTTTAAAATATGCAGTGAAGCACGCATTATTGCCATATACTTTATCTTAGTGATTGATCATTAATTGTCGGTTTGTAGTTTGGCAGTCTGTTTTTTTTGTAGTGCCTCACTTGCCTGTTCCTCAATACTTGTTGACATTTAAAACATATCTCAAGACAGAAACTTCAATTTCTGTACATAACCTTGTCTATCATATTATCACATTCAAATGAATGCTGATTCTTAGTTGAAACAGAAGGTGTTTGGCTTGTTTGTCAAGTAGCTGTTATTTACCACCTGTGTCTAAAGGCAGTTAGGGTTTTTCTTCAAAGAGAATTTCTCTGTGGCCAGGGCAGCTTGAGAAGTTGCTATGGATGCCAGAAAGGTTTCAGCTCCAGTGTTCCATGCATTGTGCTGTGAAACTTGTAGTTTTGCACTTTTGTTCTCTTCTTTCCTGGGTTATTACTGAAAAACAAGGTGAACTACCCAGGATGAGGCTGGGTGGTGCTTCTCAAGTCTTACATATTCATGCCTTGACCAAAGCATCTCTCTTAAGATGGGGATCAAGTTTGCTATGTGATGCTTTTGTGGTATTGGCAAAACTGAGATTTGAAGTGAAGCCCATGACCCTCATTCCTTGCGTTGCTTCCATCTGCAAGGGCAGTTGTGGTTCATGTCCTGCTCTTGGTTGGGTGCACCATGCCTTGTAACTAAGGGCAGTGAGGACAGAGTCAAGGATATGTAATACTATTGTGTCCTGTGGATGAAGTAGAGCCAAGAGAGGAGCAACTGAGGGTCTTTAAAAGCTAGATCATTGTAGAGAAAATACCACTGTTTTTCCAGAGTAATTTATTATTTATTAAACACCTGATGCTTTTGTCGCTGTTTACTTGAGTTTTGTTTTCTTTGTGATTCCACTTATTTACTTGTGGAATATTTTTTTCCTTCTCTTACCATTCAATTTTGTATTACATGATCATAACATAGAACAATTTAATAGAGGTTGAGAATTTAGATGCTGTCCACTGTACCAGGATCCACAGGGAAATTAAGGCTGTGACTGAAGAGCAGTGCAGAGGTGTGTTTTAGACCTTTACAGGAGGGGATGGCAAAAGTAATATAGCTAACAGTGTTTTCAAGTATAGTGAAATAGCAATAAACCTGGTGTTTCAGAAGAACCTAAAGAGGTGCAGTGTTACAGCCCAGCAAAGACTTGGCTGTGGGAGGAACTTTAATGTGAGACAGTCTGAAAGCTCAGGTGAAGGCTTTCCGTGAGGAGTACGTGGCACCAGCATTCACTATATCATCTCAAATTACTGAGAAAATCATTCTCCAGTTTGCATCATGTAAATTCAGATTTTAGGGAAGGAAAGTATATCAGATTATAACTTTGGATGGTTTTTCTACCTTCAGACACGCACTATTGTTAGTCTGTCATGTTGGCAACGGCTTGTCTCAGCCTGTCCATCCTGATTTGATTTTTATTTGTTCCAAGGCTTGATTAGAAATGATATGCTGCTGGAGTGTCTGTGCATGTTCTGAAGGTGTCCCTGTCTCTCATAGAGGAATCCTGTAGGCTGAAATAACTCCCTTAGTCCTTCTTTACATGGTGCACTTTATGGTTGTTGTAATGACTGTAAGTTGTTTGTTACTAATCAAATGAACCCTTGATACATATTCATGCACAGATGGCAGGGACTCATCTCTGAACCCTGCCAATCCTTTGCAGTTGGTTGGGTGTAAATGTGCAGAATTCTCCAGTTTTAATAAGGCATTTTTGATCAATAATCATGACTATTACTGAGTGTTGACATCACTTTTATTCATGAGTTTGATAGCAGCACCAATTAAAGTAGCAGCATCTAATGCATCATTAGAGATAAATTTTATCCTTGGGATGATTTCTGTACTGAGTGAATTTTCTCATATGAGGTGATGACACTATCAGCTGCTTCAAATGCCACTCTGTATCAATGTGTTCACTATCAATGTTGTGATAAGAGATATCAGTTAGCTGGGGTTGAGTTATGTACGATTGAGAGATCTCAATCTATTATTTACTGATTGGAAAACTTCAAATTGTTTGAGTTCTGCTCCTAAGTAAACACAGGACTGAAGAGTTAAAATTATATTTTGATGTTAAATGCATTTGCTTACTACTTTCTGTCTGGATACAGAAAAAATATATTTTATTACTGGGAAGTAACATGTCCATTTAGAAAATGACTTAGGCTACAATATTTTTGTTGGCAAATTTATTTTCCAGGCATAACGGTTCTGGGTTTTTTTCTATACCCATTTGTGGAAAGATGAAATCATCATTAATCATGTTTCAAAGGCTGCGATGGTGCAATTACTCTGTTTTATGCAGCTGTGGGCTGTAGTGTGTAGGCAGACTGTCATCTGCAACCTGGCCTTTTTAAAGTAATTTCTTATAAATCACAAACATAACCAAACTTTTATCACCGGATAAAAACAATGCTTTTCTTTAAAGCTGGCCCCAAATTAGTAACCTGTCAGAATGTTTCAATCAAAATTGCCATCTAAACAGGAGGAAAAAAGGCTATGCTTCCTTAAATCAACTTAAGGCAAGCAGGTGGCAGGGTTACAAAGAGAGGCTTGAATTCCAGTTTTGGTTTCATGGACTACTACATTTAGAGAACCTGCACTGAAAAATTGGTGTGTCCAGCTGCTTAAATATAGTCATGTGGCTGTTCCTCTGGGGGTGAGGAGTAGGGGTCAATCACTCCCCCAGCTTTTCAAAGGTTTTAAATAATCAAACTGTTGTAAGCCATAGAATAAAGTTTCTGCTTCCTGAAACATTGAGGTGTAGTCTGTGTGATGCCTTGAAATATGTTTTTAGGCAGGGGGACTCTGAGATTGGACATAAGATTGCCTCCAATGTGCAGATATTTGGAAATCCAATCAAAAAAGAAGTTAGCATGGAGGCTTGTGTTGGCTATTTTAAAACAGTCTTAATTTGTTTACAGTGATTTGGGCTTCAGTAAAGCCTGAAAACCGTGAGGGAGTGAATAATTTGTGTGAGAGTTGAGTAGTTGAGTCTAACCACAGCCTTGTATTTCTATTTGCGTGTCAGTTTGGCAAGCTGGTAATTTATGGATGTTCCTCTTAATGCTCTTAACTTTCAGCTTTGTTTAGTTAAGATACTAAGCACAAAATTATCCTTTTTGAAATATAAAATAATGTTTCCCAATGCTGGAGTATGAGGGAATCAATTTACTAAGGTCAGGTACATGAGGTTCCCTCCCCACACACTTCCTGCATTGCATTACTTGTGTCTATCCTTCACCTTCCCTGTCTCCACTAGCTCCATTTCTAGTTCCACATGTGTCTTCAGACAATGTTTATAATCACTGTCTTCTTTACTTACTGATGTAGCAAATAACGTCTGGAGTACGCACAGAAATCTCTCAGTACAACTAGAGTGTTGTTTGGGGCTCTTTTGTGATTTTCATCTCCAAATGAAATTTGTTAGTGATATTTCATGAAAGTTCCCATTAAATGTGTAACAGCTCCTCTGAAATGTTTGATTCCTGGTTTGACACTTGTGTGACTTTCCTATCCCTACACCACATTTCCTGGTCAGAGGGATGGATTTGCAGCGTGTCCTCATGGCCCCACTGGTGCTCCCTGCTGCAGGGACTGCTGTTTGCACCATGAGTGTGGCACATTCTGGGCTGACTTCAGCTGCCTGCATGAATTCTGCAGTCCATATCCATGAGGAGCATTTCAGGGGAATGCAGGCTGTGCTAGGAGCTTGCCAGGCTACAGCAGCTGTATGAGGAAACCATCCTTTCCAAATGGTAAATCCTGCAGTGCCCAGGGTCACAACATAAACCTTTTCTTACAGTGAGGAGGCGCCCTGTGCGAATAAATTCAGCACAGTGCGCAACACTGTGTTAGAGGGAAAAGCTGCTCTGGGAGACAGAGGTATTTTTCCAAAATGGTCCTGCATGAGTCATTTGGAGCTGCAAGCAATACTATAATTACATTATAAATTGTAGAGAGGAAGGAGTTCTGAATCCCGGCTTCTAAATTGAGAAGTTTGTGTTTCTTGACTGTGTAACAACTGTTTCTGAGCCTTGCATTGTTCCCCTTCTCAGTCCCTCTGCAGCTTGGAGTCAGGCAATAGACTAGCTGAAGGAAAGATTGCTTGCCTGCTATTGTGCTCTCCTGGATACAGTACTGCTAAGACCCAGACTGAAGTACACAATGCAGAGAAATTGTGTATTGGTGCGCTCTGCATGTATACACACACAGGAATGTGTGCTTGCATGTGCACATACTCCATTTCTAAAGACATAAGGGAAAGTAATTCACTGCCTTATGCATTTTTTTTTTTTAGAGTGATGTATTGGTGCAGATTTATCACTGTCTTTCAATCTCACAAGGCTGTCATGATCTGCTTGAAATGATTTCATCTCATAGATGTTTTGGAGCTGGCATGTGGGTGGGCATAGATCAAAAAAGCTTTTTTAAAACCTCCTCATGGATTAAAATGTTCCAACAGTCCAAGATTTTGTTTTGGTTTTTTTACTGATTCCATAGACATGTTAAGATTTCTCATCCTGCTGTTGTCTAGCAGCATATAAATACTGGCTGGTCAGGGAATTTTTCTTGCTTTAGTGGCATCTTTTGTAATGCCCATTAAAATGCACCGAGACAAGCTTTTGCCTTTGTTTGTAAACTAATATCTCCAGCAGAAGTATATCTGCGTATTGGCTTACATGAGAATGAGGGCTCTGTAGGTGTGCAAAGACTGGCTGTGGAGGGAGAACTTGTGTGATCTTTTTAGATAATGAGCTCCAGGCTTGCTGTCCATTGTAAAGCCAGGAGCTGTGTGTTGGCTGTCCTGGCAGAGCTCTATGGAGTTCTTGTTTGACAAGTGGTTTGATTCAATTCCTTGTAAACATATTTTGAGAAGATTAATAAATGAGGTATAGTAATGAAAAATTTGTATTTGTACATAGTACTGGTATATCATACTGCTGAACATAATCCAATTTCTGTCAGTTTCCCTATTTAACTTGCACTCTTCAATTAAATGCCAACCACCACTAGCTGAAAATTCCTTTGAGTCTCTTTCCAATATTTCTTAGAGTGTTTTGCTTATTTATGAAGCTTGATATGCTCCTACCCCCTCTATTCTTCATGTCTCAGGCATAGATGACATGTAATGGTCAAATAAGAAGTGTAGTACTTTATCTTAACTCTCAAATCTGCATTTTATGCTTTTTCTTTCATGGTTTTATGAAAAATTCTGTTGCCCAGCATTCTTGCAGCATGTAATTTGTCTATGTGGTTGTTTTTGAGTGAGAATAAGAGTGGAACGAGCAGATAAAAAAAATGTAATGTTACCAAGAAATAGAAGATACGAAAGGTATTGTCTGAAAATAAGATGGGTTCACTGAGTGTTTTGTTGATTGTGTCAGTGAACTCAAACCTGGTCTCACCAGTGGAGGCTCATCAGTGAGTCACAAGAACTGGCCTGTCTGTGCTGAGCAGAATAATTCACATTAGCCAGTGACTTCTGCAAGCTGACTGAAGTGCCCTGTGCTCCTTCCCAGTGTCAGTAGGGGAGTACAAAGGAATGATCTCTGGAGTCCCTCAGCTGCTGACCTGCCAGTGGTTATGCACTGCCTGAATACCTGGGGAAACAAACCAAAATGCCTGGAACTGTAGGAATAAAATGGAGTGATAGCATCCTGGGATATTGCTTGTTTCTCTAGTCCAAGAGACCTTCAGAATATCCCTGGCAGAAATGTCCCTCATGCAGAAGAATTAAGTGATATTCTACTTGGATGCTTCTTTCCTGTGTAAGAGTGACTGCATCTTTAGTCTCAGCTTTGCAGATACTTTATTACCTAAAGTGTGAGAAATTACTATGTCTAATTTGGGAACTTTATTTTCTTTCCCCCTTAGTCTTTTCTTTTTATAGAGGACAACGTGGTTTTGAACTGCAGAAAGTCATAGCTGGTTTCCCTTGAGAAGCACTTTAACTTCCTGCTCCCTGAATTGACCTTAAGAAAATAGTTTGACTTAGTGGATTTACATTTTTTTTTTTACCAGTTGGTTTATTCCCTTTTATTTCATTGAAAGCTCTTACCACCATGTTGCATACAGTATTTATAGCCTGTGTAGGCAACAGGTGGTTTAGGCGACCCTCAGACTTGTCATGAGACTTCTTTTGAACTTAGAGTTTCTGAAATCTAATTGATGTTCTGGGGTTGCTTCCTTCCATAATCTGCTAGAGCTCATTGTTTTATGGGAATACTCTAACATTTATATTGCAGGGTGGTTTAATTCCTTTGAGTACAGCCTTGCTTTCTCTCTTCTATCACCCACTGTAGAATTTACTTTAGACCTTTATGTATTAACTTTATCAATTTTCCAGGATTATTTCACATAACACCACAGATACAATTGGTTTTATTTTGAAACTGTGTTGTCAGCATTACTCTGTGAGTATGTAAGTAAATCCAGTTGTATCGTGAAATACATAGATACCACGTTCCTGAGACATACAGGACTTATTCTCATCTGTAGAAAAGCAGGGTCTCTCAGGTCTGTTCAACCAGAGCATGTATAACAATTATTCTTATGATCTTGCAAAAGGAGAAGGTTAAATACTTTGCAGAACAAAGAGGAGATTATTAATCACATTGAAATTCTGTAAGATTTCAATAGGGAATTCATCTATGAGCTGCAGAAGATAGAGATGGGGTAAAAAAATTTGGAAAGACTGCTTGCTTAGCTGTGGCTGTGGGGGACTGTGGAAACTTTTCTGTGGATTTAAGGTTTGGAATTAATTTTTTTTTAAATGGCATAGTCCAAGGTAAGTGTATATACCCCAGATGTGCTCTCTAAGTCCACTAGGACAAGTGTGGTTATTTATCTGGAGTTTTCAAAAAGACAAGTTGAAATTATTTGGAACATTTTTTCTGAGATGGTGTCAAGCATACTGTACCTCACAGATTTTATAGCCTTCAGTAAATGCAGTTTGTTGTCTTCTAAAACTGGCATAACTTCTACTAAGCTATAATTATAAAGAAGGATCCTCCCTCTCTTTAAGGAAGAAGAAAAACTTGGTATTTAGGAAGAAGTTATACTGTATCCTGAGACTTTTACAATTTGAAATGTATTCTGAAAGCTGAGTTTCTTACATGCTGTTTTGTGATTGTTGGTATTACTGAACCTGTGCAGGATTATTTTGGATGTGTATAAGTGAGAAAGTACTGGCTTTGATAAAGACAGATTTTTGGCAACTGTATGAGAACAAAACACAGCCAAGGTGCTTCCATGTCTTTCTCTGATAATTCAGTTGAAGAACCTCTCTGTGTGTGGTTTCTGCAATGTCTGTGCTTTGAATGTAAAGAGTGAATTGCTGTAACTTTCTGCTGCACATCCAAGTCCTTTTGCTGACAGATGCTCTGTAAATATAATTCCTGAAATATTGGTTACAGTGACTGTGAACAGTGCAATATTGAAGGGGTTTCTAAATAAATTTTGCTGGCAGGCAGCTGTGCCAACAGCTTCAGGCACTATGGGGTGAACAGCAAATAAGCAAAAAAAGGAGTGGAGCCATTTGAGTCAGTGTAATCCCAGTTCCACTGCTCCCTTTGATCTAACCTTGAACGCTGCATTAATGAGTGTTGCCTTTCAGAATGTTCTATGACCTTTTCTCTTGTTCTGCTTTAATATGAAAAGCACAGTTGGGATGCTGTTACCATATTGTTACAAAAAAACCTGGGAGAGCCAAGTAAAAGTGGCTACACTTTTCATTTATTAAACAGTGTTTGACTCTCATGAGTGAGGTGTCAATCTAGGTGTGAATGACACTAAAATATGTGTTTCAATCTTGTCTTCTGGGTCAGATCCTGTGTTGGGTGACAAGAAAATGTTAGAGTGGATGCTGTCTTTAAAATCTAAATTTGCAGAGGGGGAGGCTGAGAATTTGGAGCTTCTGCTGTCTTCAGGGGAACAGGAGGTGCTCAGTTGCAAAGTAGGGTCACAGTCATTATATGTGGAATAGTTAATGGGTTTATCTTCTGCCTGGAATATAAAACTCTTAATAAGCACAGTTGTAGCTTAGAAACAAAAATACGTTCGTGAAAAAGCTGAAATTGCCACTCCTCTGCCTTTTGCGCTTTTTTTAGTAGAAAAAATTGAGTGGTTGAGTATCAGAGTGTGAGTGCAGCATTGGTGTGCTGAGTTCAGTACTGTTATGAGGATGAAATGATACAGGACACACCTCACATCAGATGAAGGGGAAAAACATCTTGTAGCTCCAGAACACATTCTCTTAGGCAGATGTCCTTCAGCATTTATGATCTGGGTATTCCAATGAAGGCATGATAGAAGCAAGTGAAACCAGTGAGCGTGATGCATTGGATAATTACTAAAACTGACACATGTTTTGTTTGGCAGAGTAACAAGGCACTGAAATTACAACCTTGTGGGGCAGTGTACAGTCTGCTGGGGAAGCTTTCTGATGTTTCAGCACTTGGTTTGTGTTCTAATACTAACCTGTATCATTAGTTAGACATTTGGTGTCTTGACCACTGGGTTGGTGAGGCAAGTGCCTGGATTACTGAGACTATCAGCAACTTGCTAGGTGAAATCATTTGGGATATTAGGATTCAAAGGTAGTAAATTGTGCTTGGTAGCTCTGACTTCTTTGCCTGGTAGCATAAACAGAATAATAAACACCTGGTGCAATGTCCTGAAGCCTTTTTGCCTCCAATGCTCTTCTGCTTCTTGAATCAAAAAAAGTGCCTTTGCCTCAGGTAAACTTTAGGTGAGAGTGTAGGTCTATATTTGAGTAATATTTGATCATGGGACTTTGGAGGTTAAAGTTTACTATGATCTTTACTTTTAGTGAATTGAGACCACAATGAAAACCAGAATTTCCCTTTCATAGATATCAAATGTATGTGTGATTATCAAGTCTTAACGATCACAAAAATAAAATAAAATTCACTGAGTTTTATACCATTTTATTTCAATATGGAATTTACTATGATGTAATATCAAGTTTGTAATTTGTTTTTTACTGTTTCTTCTTGTGTTTCTATGAAGATGAAAAGGTGATGTAATGGTAAGAATTGCATGTTTGATAAGGAATTGGGTGCTTGCAGATTTTATCACCTGTTCATTCATTGCACTGAGTAGGTATCAGGTTGTAATTATTATTGGCAGGCTCTGTGCTGTAGCTGAAAAGCCTTTGATTTACGCTTCTCCAATTTGTGGTTAAAAACCTGTTTTGAAATTCTTGAATGCAAGAACTTCTTCATAACAACTGACTGCAAAAAAAAGGAAAAAGGTATATCAAACTTTAGGAAATTGTTAAATAATGTGCTAGAGGCATTGGTGTCACCTGGCTTTACTTGCCATCTTGACTAATGATATAGGAAAAAGGGAAAACATAATTAATTGGATTGATTTTGGTGAAACTCAGCTGAGAACTAATGAAAAAAACCCCTGTAGCAATTAATAGAGAAAATGGTACAGGGTGATGAAGGACTGCATAATATAAGTTCCTGGTGTTTTCCTTAAAGTGAATGGGGAAAAAGCAGCCATGTCAGGGGAAGTACAATGAAGTAGAGAAAAAAGAAACGAAGTAAAAGTAGCAGGAATTCATAGCAACAAAAGATAAATCAATGAAAGGAGTATATAGAGGATGTAAAGTAATTTATTCCTTTAATGGATCAGGGAAATAATATTCCCTTGATGATAAGGTAAAATTCTAGGTCTTGATGTCTCGATACTTGGAAGTTAGGAGATCCAAGAAGATTGAAGGAAATAGTATAACTAAATAGCTCAGATTGAATCAACAAAAATATCAAGATTCAAACTGGGATGGCTTATTCAAACATTCAGTAAAGGGCATATTTTCAAATCCTCAGTTCTGCACTACAGGGGATTGAACTTCCTTATGCTGAAACAAGATATGGTACCATTTATACAGACACATTTCCTACAAGCTGTGGGAGTGCAGTGCTCTTTTTAATTTTTTCACTTTTATAGTTATGAAATTGCCAATCAGTTTTTCCTTAAAGGACCAGGAGTTCTTGTCTTATTCTGCATGTCTCATGCACACATATTTAGTGGAATTTATTTTAAAAGTGGTCAAGCTACTGCTCTGTTAAATGGTTATTTTGTTGGTGTAGGGCAGATGTGGAGGAGGAAATTATGTTGAAATATATGTATCATAATTCCTATATGGAAATACAGTTCTATTGCTCACAGCATTTTAGTTTGATTTACACTTCTCCAGCAGAACTGTATTAAATTACATGAAATATATTTCCATTGAGCTGTTGGCATTACATTTCTTAAAATGAGATAACAATTACTGTGCTTTGATAATACTCTAGTTCAGAACTTATATCTGTCATTGCTTCTTTTTATTCTGCTACATCAGAAACTATAAAGCAGCAGTTACAAAGGTTCAAAAATGTTGGCAAATGAGTGATCTACTCCACATGAGAATTAGTGTCTGCTCTGTACCTTGGCAAGAAATTGGAATGCAGAATGGTGAGCTGGTGAAATTGTTGCTGTGCAGTGTTTTGCAGAAAAGGATTAAGCAAATATTTTGATTTTCTTTGTGGTTGAGTAGAGGAAGGTTTCTAATACTGAAGTGAATGACTCCAGTTGGATTTTTTGTTTTCTTTTCCATATAAAATGCTTGTAAAAAAGTCAGAGGAGTGGGGGTTAGAGTTGGGGTTTAGAGAGATGCTCATTTGTTTCCCCTATTAAACAGCACCCCTGACACAACACCCACTGAGTGTATGTCAAAACCGAGTTTCTAACCCAAAGCTCTCTCAGCCCAAGTATCTGTGTTCCAGTAGCCCTGCTGCTGAATGAGAGGATAATGCTCACAGGCATGACACTTACAAACTGGCTTTTCCTCTTTTTTTCCCCTTTTTTACACCCCTCCCTTGTCCACAGCTGATAACTCAAGGCTTTGACTGCACTGGAGCTGCAGTCTCTCTGCTTCACTTCTCTGTAGTCTAGAGAGAAAGGCTTGCCTAGATAAAGGAAAGGCAGTAGCTGTGAATTTCCATTGATTTACTAGGGGAAAAAAGGGCAAAATTTGGGGTTCTGCAGTGCTATGGTGTATAAGAGTTTATAAAACAGTAAAAAACATTAAATGCTTTAAATGATTTCTAAGTGTGGGTGGGGAACTAGGAGCCTCTGGAAAACTGAATGTTTGTTTAGCTTTGTGAAAGGAAGGCGAGCTAAAACAATGTATCAATTTTTTTTTTATCTTTAGCAAGGATAAGCAAAAGCATTTGTTTAGCAATCTAGTGGTTAACAAAAACTTTCTCTTGGCTGGTTTATTTCAGTTGCTGCAATGTGCTCTAGAGCAAGTGATTCACTTGATTATAAATCCCCAAATCCATTGAAGTACCTCTCAAAGCATAGAGCTCAAGTTGGCTGAGGCTGTCTGGGAATGCTGCTGGCTTTCCCAAAGGTTGTGTTTGACAGGACCCCAGGATGGCTCTGGCAGGGATGTCACAGCCTCTGCACAGCACTCCCCTGACTTCACTGCTCCTCCACACACATCACTCTGGTGCAGCTCCTTGCTGAGCTCCTTGCAGCACCATGGTCTGGGGGGGGTATGCAAATACTGTATTCCAAGTAAAAGTTCCTTGGATTTTGGATTATTGCTGTGGCATTGTCTTGTAGAATGGCTTCAGCTACTGCTGGTTTTCAGGAAGTCAGTTTGTTTATGACTTGGTTGTTCATTTTTTCTGACAACAGCAATTCCAAATCTCTCCCATGGATGTTCTGGATTCAACTTCTAGCTCTGCACTCAGGACTTCCAGATGGGTCTCTCTTTCCACAGTGAGGGGCAAAGCCAGACCCATTTACAGAAACTGTTGTTGATTAGACTTGTTACCAGTCCACAACACAGAATCATTTCATAAAAATAGACCTATTTGAAACAGATTTGTATAATATTCTTAGATACAAATTCTTTTGCTGATTTGCAGCAGGCTTATGTAGTGTGTGGAATTCTGGATTTTAAAGGTAAATCTGATGTTATTAATAAAGGCTTTATTTAAAAAAGAGAGTCCTTGGCCTTTTAAAGGTGTACGTACTTCTGGTGTCCATCATTTATTGAGTGAATGAAGCATACATCATTGTAAAGTGAGAGCAGAAATTACATAAAAATGCACAGACCAACACTACAGAAACCTTTACGGCCAGGGTTAATCGCTGACATTTTCAAAATCAGGTGCTGACCAGTGACAGAATCTAAAAACTCCAAAATAGCAAACAAGTTCTGACTTCACTGTAGTAGAGTAAAAAGACATCTTTCAATAACTCAGTGATTTTGCAGAGGGTTAGAGTTTATTTTTATTCTAGCAGTCATATACTGCTGTGGCAAAGAGTAGGAGGTTCTGGCATGCATGACCTGGTTCAGCTGGGTAGCACTATTGATTTGTTTTTGCAGCGCCTCTGCTTTAGTTAATTGTAACTTTGTTTTCTGATCCTTGATTAGCTCAGTGGTAAGTTGTCATTACAGCATTCAACTCCCTAAGGACATGATCTATAAGGCAGACTTTTCCAGTGGAGGGTCATGATTCAGCTAGTTTACACATAATTTAAACAGCAGTTGGCCTAATACCCTGAAGTGGAATTTGAGGTACTTGTAGTCCAAGAGTGTAATGCCATAAATTACTGTTGGTGTTAAGCACTCTTTAGAGACCTGCAGGAGAGGCCAGTGGGACATGGAATGCCCCTTGTGTTCCTTTTTCAGCAGGCAAGTGAAGTTAAAATCTCAAGGAAGATTAAGAAAGCAGTTTCCCTTAGAGCAAAACTGCCATTTAACGTTTCATTGGGAAAGCTTTGTTTCATCAGAGTTGCCATATTTGTTTGCCCGGATTCTGTATTTGGATTTGTTTTAATGCCTATTCCAATAATAATGGGCAGAATAAAATGTCTTCATCTGATTAGATTAAGCTAATGAACTCTGAATTTTGCATTTACTGGTGTTCTACATTTTGTGTAAGTTCAGTGCAGAGCTGCCTTCAGTTACTTTAAACAATTTTTAAGATAGAGGGAACTTGTCTCTCCTATAGCATCTAAATGGCTTTGTCAAGCAGAGCTGATGTCTCACAATGCCTCTAGAGGCAGCAAATTGAGCATAAATGAGTTGAATTCATGTCTTTTCTGACTATTTTGGCATAACCTGTCTTTGGGCTGAAGTGTGACTCTCACTGCACCTAAGAAGAGATCATTATTTCCTGAAAGATTTCTGATGTACACAGAGGCTGGGATTTCCAGTTCAGTACCACAGCACACAGCAGGGTGGAAGGTGGCAGAGACAGTCCTGCTGCTCTTCTGCTTTCTGTTTATTGTCAGAACTTACTTTTTGTAGTGTGTGATTGGAGAAAACTTCAACACAGTTTTTTGCAGAGCTTTTTGCTTTTTTTCCTACACAGTTTCCTTACAGGAACTGTTTTCGCCAGTGCAGAAGGGCAGTACAAGTAGGAGCAAATGTTTGGACAGAAGGCAGTGAGGAGCACAACTGCTCCAAGAGTGTGATAAATCAAATGCAAAACTATTCCTGGGACTAATGATAGAGTAATATCACATCTACAGTGTTTGAATGCCTGTGTTGCTGCAAAATGCTTTTCAGACTGTGCGGTGGTGACTAAGTGCATTAGAAAAGTTTTAAAGAAACAGAAGCTTCCATCTAGATTGTTGGGTTTTTTTAAGTAGCTGGACTTTAATGTGATTGAGTCAAAACTGTTAACTAAAATGATGGGTCATGGTTGAATATGGTTTTTTCCCAGAGGGTGGTTGGGAACTGGAACCGGCTCACCAGGAAACAGCACCAAGCCTGGCTTCAAGTGGTTTTGGACAATTATCTCAGACACACAGGGAAATTCTTGGGGCTGTATCATGCAGGGCCAGAAGTTGGACTAAATGATCCCTGTGAGTCTCTTCCAACTCAGGAAAAACATTAAGTGGTATGTTTTAATAGGCAATATTAAGCATCTAAAACTAGTAAGTATGTACATTCAGAAGATATTTTTTCCTTAAAGCATTTAAAAAAATTTGTGTAGGGAATGTGAATGGTGTTCTAAGTATGAGCAAGATATATAAAGATGGTGTTCAGGTAGGTGGGCAGAGTTATTTACACAGTCTGGATTCTGAAAATCTTTCCTATAGATGTTTAAGCCTACAAAAACAGTAGTGAAATCCAGCCTTAACTGCAAGGTGTTTGCATGACTGGATTTTGGTTTCTGTTCTTTTTGTGTCTGTTTGATTTTTGTGATTCAAAAATGAATTCTGCTTATAGGGGACTGGAGTTTCAGCATGCCCATAAAGATCTGTGTGCTCCCTACTGTTCACCATGATGTGCTTGTGTAAAGCTCCTTGTCTCTGCTTTGCTGTGTGTGCTGAGCCACCCCCATCCCTGCTGTCTGTCTGCTGCTGGATCTCTGCCGCCCCAACTGCCAGACTGGTTTTAGCACTGCTTTGTATTGGTTCCTTTATTGCCTGTGGTGTGGGCAAGGAGCCAGGCAAGGCTGCAGCCAAATGATTCAGGATGTGAAATGTCTTCCAGGTCTGCTTCAGTGCTTTACCTTGAGCTTCTTGCAGTCACCTTTCCTACAGGCATCCTGCCATTTGGGAGAGTCACTCCTTTTCACAGGGCCATTAAACTTCTGAAAGTTTGCAGGGGGTGAAGATTCTGCCACATCTCTAATTAATTTCTTCTTTATAGGCAATTATCTTTTTTTAAACCTGCATCTAGGCGGCATTATGCTTATTTTTTGCTCAGCATTAGGCTTTAGCATCTCTTAAAGTTGAGCAGTTATATCATTTTAAAACATTTTTATCTCCAACGTTCTGGTGTATTATTAAAATAACTGTGTGCATTGCAGTGCCTTTTGGCATAATATGTAAGGTCAAAATATAAGTACACCCTTTAATTTAAGGTACATTTGAGATGCAATTCTAGCTGCTTTATCCCTTTTAACTTAAATAACCTATGGAAGAAAGGGCTTCATCAATATCTAGATGTGCTCTGGCATTCAGAAGTGTCAGCAGCAGGGAATCTCCATGCTGCAGTTGATAAAGCTTGTGGATGCCCTGCTGCATCTTTACAATTTGCTGTAATCAAGTGGAGTAGCCCAGCTGATGTTATGCAGGTCCCAAGGAATGAAATGATGTCCCAGCTATGTCCATTTCCAGGTGGAGATAAGTGTGTCTGAAGTGGTTGCCAAAAAAGGTTGTCAATAGTCTGAATCAGGTAATCAGTGACTAAAAAAGCAAACAAAAATCTGATGGATTTTGTTCCTGTGTTTGTCTTTCTTCCCAGTTGCCCTCCTCAAACCACAGATGTTGTTTGCAGGGTGTTTGGAGGAAATCCCATCGTGTGCCTGTTCCCTGCTTGTTTGTGTTCATTCCATTCTGCCCTTGGTACTGCTCCTCCAAACCACTTGTTTCATTCTTCGCTCATTAGAAATACAGAGTGGCTTGTGCTTCCTGCATTTATAGAGCTGCACTTTCTCCAGGAGTAAACAGACCAATCAAAGTAGGAGAGGCCACCTCACACGGGTTTGTGAGACAGCTCTGTAGTGTTTGTAGTAGAGGTGTAGACAGAGGAGTTTCACAGCTGCCCTCTACCTAACCCTCAATCTGCAACTCTCTTCCATATTTCTGAGTCATGGCCAAGCCAATCCACCTGTGGTCAGCAGCTCAGTGGCTGTGCACTGCAGATATTATAAATAAGGTAATTTTTAAATTTTTTTGTCTGACACTGGTTAAATGATACGTGAAATTGAGAAATTAATTCTCAACTTTCAAATGCAACCTGTTGCCACATGGTATTTTCATTTATAAATTACTTTACTTTTAAGATCTCTCTCACCACAGTTAACATTCCTAACAAGCATGGAAAGGGCTGTATTTTTTCCTGTCCTCCTGGAGAAAAAGATGAACTGCATTCTTTTATTTGCTGCTCTTGAGAGAAGGAAATAATTACATTTCATATCTTTTTGGTATGAAAACACATAATATTCTTGTTAAGACTGAAGATACTGTCTTCTAATTAGTCTTTTATTTATTCTCCCATAGTTTATGTATTTGATTTTGTATTTATAAATCACTGCATGTAATTTACTCCCAGAACTGAAAAATTACTCATTTGTTTATTATGTCAATCCAGGTTTTGAGGCTATTTTATTCTTTTACAGACAGAAGTAATCCTAACTAAATTTAAAAAAAGGTTACCATTAAGTATTGCAGCAGTAAAGTGCCCTTGCCCTGCTTTGGGTGATTCTTTTCTGTAGGAAGTTGTTGCTTCATACTCAGCTTTACAGTGTTGTACTGCAGGAGTGGAAGGACTGGAGCTCCTCAAAGCATATAGGGCCTAGATCTGTAGGAACTGATGTTTCTATGGTTCTGTAACCTTATTTTCTGATTTCTATTAGCTTTTTTGATACTTGGCACACTTTCACCTGCTCCTGGAATGGAAGTACACAGGCCAGCTGACCTTACAAATGTTTGAAAAACAGTGTGAGCTAATGTGTGGGTGTTTTGAGAGTAAGTCACTACTTTGAAAACTCACAAACTTGATACATGGTTTAGCAATGAATAAAAATTTACTTAATTGCCTCTCTAAACATAGGTACTCTTTAAAACATCTATATTTTGCATACTATGGGATTTGAGATGAAGATGGATAACCCTACCAAAGGAGAATTCTAAATAAATATAAGTTTAATATTTCTAAATTTAACCCAAAATCTGCTTTGACAGGTTTTGGTGTGTTAAAAAAATCCCTAAATTAAAGGATATCGGACCTGAATACCCAAGTAAGTCATGTTTCAATGATGCAGAATAATAGAAAATCAAGACTTGCTGTGTTACTGTTTTTTACACCAGGATATTTTTTTGAAAAAAATATTGAACTGTCTGTCTGAACTTTGTCACACCGATACTAAAAGCATTTTGAAAAGAAAAAAAAAAAGAAAAAGAAAAAAAAATCAGGAACATGAAAATTTACAGTATTTAAAATTAAGTTTTTAATTTCTGCTGTGAGGTTCCTGGCTCTGTGGTGGCAAGTAGGGAATCTGTCACAGGTTCTCTTCCTCATTCTGTCTGCATCCCTTGCATTTTGAGCAGGTTTTATTTTCCTGGGTGGATTTAATGCTTTTTGCAGACTTACTGCTCTGGCAGTAACTCTCTGGCACATCCATTATCCTGTGCTTGCTCTGCTGTAGTGGCCAATTATATGCAAGACCCTTTAAAAAGCATTTGTGGCAGAGTGCTCCTGCAGCTCTGGCAGCAGTGTCAGCAGCTCGGGTGAGGTGACAGCCCGAGGGGTGGCTGTTCTGTGACAGAGTTCTCTGTCACCTTTAAATAACTGCCATGGCTCGATGCTTTTGCAATTTTCTCTCACTAAGGCACTGTGTGTTTGAATTGCCATTCACACAACTTTCCTACAGATCCCTGAGCAAGTGTTCATCTAAAACTGCCAGTCCTAAAACTCTATTTATTCTTCCCTTCTTCTGAGGACTTAAAAATTAAAACATGCCTCTGAATATTCTTCTGCATCTCTTGATTGTTCTACTTTGTGGGTGTTCACTCAAAGCATAGAGTGTGTTTCCAGCTGTTGGCTTCCCAGTTCTTCCCAATTCTGCATTTTTCTACGTGCTGGTAAATCTGGTCTCTCCAGTGTTTTATCCTTGAGTGCTAAACAGTGTCAGAAATGTCTTCTGAACATCAGTCTGTGTCTCTACCCTCCCATCTCTAAAATGAAAGTGAGCTATGGAGGTGGCAAGCCTGTATTATGCTATTGAACCAAGTGTCAAATACTGTGATAATGGCAGCTCTATGGGTATTTAAGAACTGATAGCTAAGCCAGGTGATTTTCTAGTAAGTCAATTGCTATTCACCCTACAGAAATGATTTACTGCAGTTTAGAGAATTTCTGTTAATCAGATAAACCATCTTAATTGCAGTGATAATGGCTTACTGACAAGTACAAGATAAAACATGGAATGTTAACCTTGAGTCAAAGTGGCAATTTAAAGGCAAGTCTATAATTTTTATTTCTTTGCTTTGGAGAGTGGATCTCATTGCTTGTAAAAATATCCCTGACTGATAACATTATAAGACTGACTTTTTCTTTGCCAATAACACCAGGCTGTTTTGTTAAACACCTTGGACTGCACTCATGGTCATCCTTTGTGCTCATATTTGGATGCTTCTGGGTAGGTATCTTTTCAACAGCAGAAATGCAGCTTATTAAATCTTGCTGGTGAAGGATGCACAGATCTCTGGCTAGCAGTCTGTTGAATAAAGATAGTTCTCAAAATTGACTTTTTCAACAAGGGGAGGTAGCAGTGTTTGCCAGCAATTTTCCCTTTATCACCAAGGAAATTCTGTAGGATTTGGATACTGTCTTTTTGAGCCTTGAAAATGTATCAGTTTGAAACTATCATAATACAGAGAAGTAAAAACAAGTATCAAAGGGTGCTTCTTTGTATGAGCTAAAAAAAAAAAAAAAATCGTTTTGACTTGGAGATGAAAAGCACAGATCTTCTAATGCAATGAAATATTAATTTATGATTTTGATCAGCGTATTGTAAGGAGTACTCACGAAACAGGCAGATCAATAGATGTAAATGTCACAAGTGAGGTTGCTCATGACCCTGAGCAAAGCAAAGATTTGTTTTCATGTGAATGAATATTCAGTGCTGGAAACCTTGGATGTAGTGCTGGAATACAGCTGTGTACAAAAAAGACCCCAAAATCCCCCCTATTTGATGTGAGCTGTGAGATAAAGTTGAAGGTGCTATGTGAATGAGAATTCCGGGCAGAACTGTGTATCTCATGAAGAGTAACCTAAGAGAGGATACCCAGCTAACTTTTACTAGATTTTTCCATGTGTTTGCTCCCTTTTACCTTAGCCAAAAAAGCATAAAAGACAACTTTCAAAGGTGCCATCCTTTTGCCAGGAAGCTTTGTAACAGAGCAAGCCTCTACTTGTATCACATATTCAGACCAGTCTGCAAGATCTTTATCTTGCTCATATTTTAAATGATTCAGTGGCAGGCAAGATAGTGACTTAATATCATAACATAATGATAAAACCACAATTAATCCAAAGTTGCACAATAGCCACAAATAGGTGAAGAAAGTGAAATAGTAAATATATGCTTGTTTCTTAAAGCAGGTAGTTGAGCAGATTTAAAGTTATGGTGGTGAATTGCTCCTCCTTTTATTTCAGGCTTTTGGAGGAAAAACTCTTGGTTTTAAATTTCTTAGATGAAAAATAAGAGTATCATTTGTCCAGGACCTTGCATGAGTGAACTATACCCTGTTCATAGAGCAACAGCAGGGAATTTGAGCTGCCCTCAATATCAAACAGATTAATTTCAGCTTGGATGGTCAGCTAAGACCATTTGAAAGATGGAATACCTATTTCTGTCAAGGAAGGCATAGCATGTCAGAGTCGTAAACAAAGTGAAGTAAAAGGAGTGGAGGTTTGGCAGAGAGATGGGGAATTTCCATCCACAAATACCCTGTAGTACCTTAAGGCTCCAGTACTCCCAGCTTCCAGCATTGCTCCCCCTTCCGATTCTTTTCACTTTATCGAGGCATGAATTTTCACATGTAATTTTCTCTAGCTTAAATAATGCTTTCTGCTTTCAGTTTGCAAGGAAACTGCTAATTAGTCACTTTTATTTTAATCTTCCCCCCCATATTTCTTCATGTTTTTTTTCTTTATATATAGAAATTTGTGTTGTAGTTTACATTGGCATTTACACTGAGGTCTCTATCTTCAGAAAGAATGTTTTTCTCAGGTGATCTCAATGCTGTTGTTCTTTGGCTGTCTCCTTTTTTTGTTTTAAAAGCAGTCCAAGACGTAAGAATTCAGTAGCAGTCCTTTTTGTCCACCTGCAGGAGACAGAGGAGAGTGCACATCTATGTATGTGCCTATGTAGTAAAGCAATTTCCAGAGGAGAAGGAGCTTTGCTTGAGTTTTCTTTTTCTATTTTCTATTAAATACAATGGGTTTTAGATAAGTGTGGAAAACTATAGGTAAAGATTTGATGGGTTTGAGCAGAATATTTATAACACTGGCCTGTAATGACTATTCCCTGTTTAAGAAATCCTCATATGTTTCTGCATTTCTCAATTATTATCTTTCTGCTCATTTTTTACAAAAAAAAAAAAATAAATTGCAACTGCAATAGAAGCAAGATTGTTTAGGATGGTAATTTCACACGAGCTTAGTTTTTTCCAGTACTCCTAGCTATTTCTTTTGAAATGAACTGTGAAATACATAAATACCAGTAGAAATGCACAGCTGGCTCTCTTGAATTGTCATTATTTGACTGTAAAACAACATTAGAGGCTTTTGGAAAAGCAGTATTGACACAGTGTCTGTGAAGTTGTGTTTGTATATGAATCCAAAACATCAAGTAATTGTATTTTCTTTGGTTACTACTAGTAGTACTTGCATGTGATTGTCCTGGAAACAACTTGAACAATCTGAACAGTTACTTGTGATTTGTAAATTCAGCAATGCTGAATTCAGAATGTTGTTGGGGAAGGAGTAGGGGAGGGATGGGCATGTGGTTTGGTGTAATTTTGGCATTCAGGCTGAAGTTTCATGATGATGGTGCTGCTTTTGTTTCATCAGTTGATTCCTAGGTTTGGCTTTTGAAAAAAGCATTTTCTTGAGTGCATGAGTGCGCTTTGGGATCTGTGGTTTCCCCCTCGAACAGAGAGATGATAACTGTGTGGGAGAAGATTCTGTCTGGCTGTGTGTTACTGGGGTATCATGAAGGAGCCAGTGGAGCTGTGCTGTAAATGCGGGAGCACAGCTGTTAGCCCTGAGCTGTGCTTCCCAAGGAAATCAGGCAGCCCTGGGCGCTCAGGTGCCTTGTGCCAGCTGGTAGGGACAGATGTTAAAGATCTGTGAACAGAATTTAAGTTCAGTTAGCCTGCAGTCTTCACCTGCACAAACAGGTTTGAGAATCTCACTCAAAAGGCATTGATACACCGTGAATTCGTACAGTGAGTTCTTGGAGCCTTGGTAGTGAAGCTTAAGTTTGTTAGGGGACTGACCTGCTGCAGAACTATCATAGTTTTGCTTCAGTGTTTGCAAATCTAGTCACTGTACCCAGAGCCATAGACCAGACTTGGTATCTCAGAGCTGTAAAAAAAAAAAAAAAAAAAAAGGGAAATGAAATGCCTGGCACAGGCATTTAAGGTATTCAGTATGAAACTCTGGCAAGGGTCCATTTCCGGTTTTTTAAACATTGTGCTTCCAAACTTTGAGATTTGGTGTTTTCTAATTTTGTTTTGGGTTGCTTTGGGGCTTTTTTTCCCTTTTCTGCCTGTGCTCCCACTTCCCCCAGGTTTCACGAGGGTAACTTAAAAATTTCTTTCTTTGAAAACATAACAGGTGTTAGTACCTACTTTTCACATCCCTCTTTTACATCCTGTCATTAACTTATGGACTCTGCCACAGAATGTGATGTTAGCAGGTGCTTAAATTACCTCCCAACACTTAGGAGGATGATTCTCTATTTCTTTCTCTCCTCTGGTGCTGGAGGTTCAGCCCAGACTGCTGCCTGCCTGGGGACAGAGCTGCTGTGTGTAGTGGTTTAATATGCTTGTGAAGGGTGGGACAAGGCAGTCTTTCATTACCAAATATTGAAGTTGCCTCACTGAGGGTTTTAAGCCACGTGAAGCTGAACAAACTGTGAACATGACTTGCAGCACGTTTCAACCACATGGATGTTAATTGGAGCAGGGACTGGAACTGTCCCAGTCCCCAGCAGCCAGTACCATTCTGTGTGTGATGTGATCAGGTTTCAGTCTAAACCTGATGGTCTCTCATGTTTTTAAAAACTTACACATTCTCCTTGTCCCAGCTGCAACAGAAGATACACCTATCACTTGCTAGCTTAGAAACTCCTATGTATTAGTCTGGATTTCAGTACTCTCCACCAAATTACACTAGGATGGATCACTTGCCAAAATCTTAAAATAAGATTAGTAATGACTGTAATAGTGTGCAAAAGCTGAATGTTTCTCCTGAACAGACACTGTTATGAACTAATTGAATATACACTGGATGTGAAAGATGGAGGTGAGGAGATTAATTTGTCATAAATCTGATTTTGGTTCCCATGCTTTGGTGTCACTTGCATATCTTTGCGTTAAACTTCATACCACCACCTTAGCAAAATGGCTGGACTTTTCAGACTATATTCAGATAACCTAAAGGAATGTAATGTGATACATCCTAAAAACAAATATAATAGTCCTGTTTTTCAAGATACTCCCTCTGAGATTCATTTAGTGCAAGTGAGAAAGGAGATATTGCCAACTTTTCTCAATTTTGAAAAGTTGAAATCACTTAATAAAACCCATCTGATCTGTATAAATAAAACTTAATACTGTCCTTGAGGCTAGCCAGTTAAAGTGAGGAATCTGAATGCATTAATATTAATGCGAAATCTATTGATTTTAATAGTAAGGGATTGTGTTCAGTATCACGGATTGAAATTCTTTGTGAAGTGACTGACACTTCTTAAACTCTTGTTAAGTGAATGTCATTGTTTCAGAAGTATGTAATATGTTCATAAATTGATGATGAGAAACTAAATTATTAGAATATGTTGTGATAGTGCTTTTTTTTTTATTATATAACCTTTAGCCTTGTAGCTAAATGCTGGTAGAAACTGGACTGTAAAGGACAAGAAAGCCAGCATATATAGCCTGCATAGAAGTCTGAATGCTTAGGGTTCTGGTTCTCCTTTGAGGGATAGCTGTGGGACCAGGGACCCCAAATTAAAGTATGGATTTCAAGTCCTGCAGATAAATTAGATTTAAATAATGATGACATATTGTATTCCTCATTTCAATAAGAGGATGATCTCTGCTAATTTTGTATTGATCTTTTACTTTAAGAAACATACCTGAATAAAAACAAAAGCCAAAACCTTCTGCTAGAAGAAAAAACCCAAACTGATTTCAGAGACTTAGGAGAAACCATTTGGAATGTCATACTTCAGATCCCTTGAGAAAAAGGTGACTATATTTTTCATTTTGCATTTATAATAAATTGGAATGAGCTTTTTGAGAGGACTGTAGCAAAGAAAATATCTAGTGTGTGCTGTACAGGAGTAACAAAAATACAGGAGCATGTATGGAGAGATGAAGGCACATCTCTGCTCATTCTTCTCTTGCAGGTTGTTCCCTGGTACCTACCCAGATTTTTCTTGGTTGCTTTTGTCTAAACAGACATCTGGGGCTTTCTCTTCATCTTAATCATCTTTGGAACATCAGTAATCAGCTTTTGAACTTCAATTAAGGTTAATGCACATTGAGGGAAGCACATGAAGTGGTCTTCTGGGACCTGTTGAGCATATGTGCACAATGGTATGTCTGATGCACTTTTCAGGATTGGCCAAGTATACTTTGGTAGAGGAGAAAAATGATGTCTTTTGTTAAAATCTTCTGCCTCTATTACAGATCTGCTAAATATGATGAGTTTTTACTCTAAGTGGATCTAAACCTATTTCTGAAATTGGTGTGCTTTGTTTGGAGATTTACTTTCAGAATACCGAATGAGTCTTTTGGTCTCTGCCTTTTCTGTCAGCAGCACTTTTTACAATGTGATTACAAAAATGCAATGAATGCAGTAAATGTAACTGGAAAAAACTCAGAAGGTTAACAAAAATTTGCTGCTGTTTTGAGACCTGAAAGTTTCAAATACATTCCCTCCTTAAAGGGAGGGTTTGAAAATCATCTGCCAGCAACTAAATAAGTAGCTTCTCCAGGTTGCTGTAGAGCAATCAGCTCTTGCAGAGGAGAAAAGACAGTGATGCCAGCATGGAAGTAACCATTCTCTGTGTCAAGAAATACCTTTTTTTGGCTCTATCTATTCAAGCCAGGACTGTGTGTGAAATTCTGAAAAATTACTCCTCCTGTGCATCAAAATCTCAGGTGTCCAGTAATCCCTTCCACCAGAACTGGATTATTTTTAAGAGCTGTTCTGTGTTTACCTGTCTGCGGTAGACCCCAGTGATGAACTCTGTTGCTGTTAAAAACAGAGCACTCACAAAGCTCCCCAGGTGCTCAGTCATCCACCTGAAAGTAGTGGGACAGGCAGAAATCTTGTTCTGATTCCATCTAGCTGATCAAATGGCTAATGGGATGTGAAATACAGAATACTCTTGTCTGCAAGATGTTTGCCATCTGTCTGTCCTTTGGGAGCAGATGAAAGTGTCTGAGCTCTTTGGGGGAGAACACACATAAAGCCTTTCTACTGGCTCTGAGCATCTGACATTTGTAAGTTCTTCTACCCTGGAGTAAGAATTAGGCTGACAAGCCTGAAACCCTTCACATTTGACTCACTGGTGCTTGTGGACTGCAGGAAAAAGGAAGCTCCTCTCTTATATCTTGTTATGGTTATTTTGTCATAATGAACCAAATAATGGAAAATAGAAATAATAGAACTAGTTTCTGCAGAAGAGGATGCTCTTGTGTTTGCAATGACTCTTTTTGTTTGGACAGTATAAACTTCAGTTTGTTCAATGAGTCATGTAATCCACTAATATGTATTGGCATAATTAAGCACAATAAAAAAAAATTGTTTACCAGTAAATATGCTGAGAAGTGCAATATTTTTTAAAATTACATTGTTCCTAATGCTTTAAAAGACATTTAGAGAGCTATTTTTGTGGAACAAATACATTTTCTATTTGTCTAGGGTTTTTAAAGGTCATTCCATTATCAACTTGTCTGAGGATTTATTGGTGCTCGCAACAATTATAAACATATTTTCTTCATAGTTCTATTTCAATACTGAAGTTTATTCTTGTTAGACTTATTGATGTTGATATTTCTTCTTGCTATAAAAGTTAGTGATAAACAAAAGTTAGTGATAACCTTGCCTAAGGAATTGTTCTAGCTGTCAGCTGTCTGAGTGATTTCCCCTTGTCACCTGTTTACTCCTCTTTATTTTTTTTTCCCCCCATTGAAAGGAACAGATTATTTTAGGAAATGGAGGAGTAAAAAATCACCTAGAAAAGTTTTGTGAAAACTGCTATGAAATGCATGAGTTTCATATAGATTTTCTGCTTCCTGGCCTCTCTTTGATATTGATATTTATAGCAAAACAGTACTGTCTCCTTGTCCTTGGTTTCTGCAAATACTTTTTGGCAGATCTACTGTATGAGAAATGCTTTACCTGTAGTCTGAAAGACTCCTTGCTGTGGGCTGGAAAGCACTTGCCACAGCAGTACTAGACTTGTACTGCTTGAGAGAGGAGAAGAAAAATATAGGGCATGTGTGACTCTTGTACCTTCCTGGTGGTTTTAGGAGCTTGGGGAGAGCAGGGTGATCTCAGTCAGACCACAGGAAGGTCTTCAGTCTTCAGATTGGGGTGTTCCTGCCCATTCCATTCACTGAAGGAAAATCAGTATGTTGGAAGGTGAGCTCTTTTCTAGGGCTGTGGCTTCCAGCTGTTTTGGTGTTTGTCCAGATCATTTGTGTCTTCACGCACACCAGGTGAGCCCCAGTGACACCTCTGGGCACTTCACTCACACCCTGCAGGCTCAAGGGCCAGCAGAGCTCTTTGGGCTCTGTCCCATGGAGAATTCTTTCATCTCAACAGCAGGGCCTGCTTTGGTGGTTGGAAGATGGGAATTATAGATAGAAGACCAGCACTTTTCCAGTCTGCCCTGCCCTATCCTCTGCAAAGCTGAAAAACTGCAGGAAGTAATTTTGTGTTTCAGCAGGTTCACCTTTGGGAGGAATGTATGGCTGCTACTTGGCTCTGGCTAATGAATGTCTTTGAAAATGTGGTGATGAATAAAAGCTTGACAGTAGTTTTCTGGTGACTGAATGTTTTCCTTTATATTCAGTTTGTGCTTCTGTGAATTGTAAAGCACAAGTGTAGTCAAAGAACTTTATTTGACAGAAAGATTTTCAATTTTGGTGAGACCCACGGAGCTGTGTCATTTTTAAGTTATTTTTCCTGCTAGTTTTTGTAGTTCTAAAATCTGTTTAAATGCTCTTGTGGTTTACAGCCCTACAGACTGTTCTATTATTGCTTATAAATGTAAAGGGCATATGGGTTTTCATAACAAAGATTGAAAGTGCTTGCTGGTCTCTTAGCATGACAGTGCAAGTTTGGGTCTGCACCAAAATATGTTCATTGATGTGTCATTTCTTGATGATTTTACTGTTTCAGAGGAAAAAAAGTTTTGGCAAGTTAATGTTTTACTTACCTTCATACAAAAGGAAGGGAAAGTGCCTCCTGATATTAAGATGTTTACTTGGGTTTGTGTATTACTCAATGCAGTCTTGTAGTACCATAATTTTTTTTCTCTGTAATGCCCCATGTCATATTAGGGCAATATTTGCATGGAGTTTTGGTCTGAATCAGAAAAATACTTACAAAGCTGTTATTATAGTCCAGTTTCTCATCTTTCCTTCAGAAATAACTTTATAAGCCTAAGTTTCATTTCAAGTCAATGAATCACACATTCCTGTGTGCTGCAGCCCTTACAAAACAGGCTTTAAGACATTTTGTGCTTCATTCTTTAAGGAATGTTACCCAGTGTGCTTCAAAGGCTGGGATCTGGGAGGAGGAAGAGTCTGAATCTTCATGTCTTCTGAAACTAAATTGGCCTTTGTAGGGAAACTCTATGTGTGTGTGTGAGGGAAGGGACAGTTTGGATTCTGTTCTTTATTACAGGGAGTGGATGGGTGCAAGTTGGACTTTTTAGGGAGGTTTTGTTGTAATTATTTGTGGAATGAAAAAGAGGCATAAAATCCAAGACCTAAGACCAGGTAATTGTTATAGACCACGCCATTCAAAGGGACTGACTGGGGAGGAAACCCCAAATAAGACCTCAGGAATATTTCCAAAAGGAAATAAGAGACAAAGGAGATGAGTTACATTCACTGCTTGTTTTTTCCCTTCCTTAAGTGTGTTCTCTTGGCTTGTCTGAGACAGCTCTAAATTTAGAAAACACATCAAACCCCAGCCTTCTGAAGGAGCCCGCAGGCGTGTGGAGGCGCCTGTGTGGAAGTTGTTGTGTTGTTTCAGCAGGCAGGGAGGGCTGCAGCCCTTGTGCTGGCAGCTGGAAGGCTGCCACTCCACTTCATTGTTCACTGCCTTTGCTGCATTAGGCAGAGGAGACAGCCACCAACGTGACTGTCAGAGTTAAAAAGTAATTACTCAGTAATCTCAGCTTCAAATCTTGCCACCCTTGCACTCCCCAGTCCAAATGCCTGCCAACACCAAGGCCATTTGTTTCCCCTTGCTGTTCTGCAGTTTCCTCCTTGCTGTGACAAGACCCCCCTTGGTGAAAACCAAGGGGTTAATGACAGTGAAGAAAAAAGGAGATGGTTGTTTGCTTTCTCTGTGACTGCTTAAAGTTGGATATGACAGCTTAAACACCCACCTGCCCAGGACATATGCCCATACTGGTGTTCAGACCGTGGGTGTCATGTCTCCTGCTCAGGGTTTTTATCTGTCATTGAAATATTTTACTGTAGTAAAAGAGAGAAGACTTAGAAAATAATTTTTTATTTTTGTTTCTTTTATCTCCATCCTGAAGGAGATATCGTGATATTACCCAGATTTTCCCTAGTTTGTACCTGTAAGAACTCTTCACAATTTTTCAGTTAACTGCTTTGTGGAATCCTGTACAGGTTTTCCATTTCCCAGGAGGATTTGGTTTCTGGACAAAGCTGAAGATAACTCTTTGGTGTAAGGTGCAGAAACATTCTTTACCTAGGTGTGTCTTCCTGAGTGATGAGTAATGGAATGGCTTGGTCCACATTCCTATTCCCTAATCCCTCGATTGTTACAACTGCTTTAGCCTTGCAAGTCAAGTGGTTTATAGGCAGGACTCTCCCCTTGTCCACAGGGCTCCCTGCACCAGAATGGGATTCTTTGATTTGCCTTCCTTTTAGCTCCTTACAGGCTTTTAACAGACTGGTCTGGTCCAGTGGTTTGGTATGCTGAGATTTGTCAGAAACTCAATTGTTTTCTGCCAAAAAACCGGTTTACCTTTCATTACCAGAGAACAGCTTGCTTGGTCCTAAGAGTTTTTTTCTTTGTCATTGAATATCATGGGCAAAGATATTGCAGGATATGTCTAAGTATAACTTTGCTTTTCTGACTGAAAACCCTTGTGCCCCAAACCCCACTGAGGAGATTGAAATGAACCTGGTGGTGTTTGGCTTGGTCTTTTGCTTATAGCAAAATTTTATGGAGCATTTAATCATCTGCTTTTTCAGCGTCTGAGAGGTTGTTGCTGATGTTTAGAATCAGAGTTTGAGGGAATGGTAAATGCAGTTACATGTAGCTAATTCTGTTTCCCTATCCAATAACATTTTCTGTGTGAAATGGAAGTACACTGATTAAGTGCTTTGATATTGTTTGTTGCCTAAACCACATCTGTGTTTTGTTCTGATGTTTTGTTGAAAATGAAATTATGAATATACTTTCAGCAATACTGGCCATTTTTAGCTAAGCAGTCAATACATTTTGGCTTTTGTTAGCATTGGTTACTTCACTGGTAATATATCGTTGCTCATGAGGAAGAAACATGCACTGTGTTTTAAACAAAATACTTGAATGGTGAGCTCTAGAAATGTGGCCAGCTGCCCTGTGATGTGCCTGCAGAGCTTCTAATTAGAAGATGCTCTATGCAGTAATCATCTCATATATGTTCTTAGCAGTCTCTTGGATGAGACAGGAGCACACAAAAAAAGGCGTTCTGAAAAAGGGCATGTTATGATCCCATCAGGGAGGAGAATTAGTGTTTGGTCTCGTGCTGTGCAAGACAACTGCCAGAGGTATCTTTGAGGGGAAAGGAAGTTTTTCTACTCAAAACTGACTGTGGTAACTCGTGAGGGTGAACATCCTGAACAAAGTTATGCTACTGCTTATACATCTTAAGCATATCTAATAGGGTTCCTGTGTTGAGCCTGTAAGCCAAACACTTGTATTTGCTTCAAAAGCTGGAATTCTGATGTTCTTCCTTGTTACTTTGTCTACTGAGTTAATTGTCCTCACTTATGCTGGTGAAAGCCCCACACTGCCTGCCCTGCCAGGGGAGCTACTCGTGCATTCTCAGCTTTTGGGGACCCTGATGTGGGTTGGAATTCCCCCAGTAATGCCATTGCCCTTTCCAGGGGTGCTGCTAAAACCATTTCTAGGACACCCTCATGGGTGGTTTTTGGTTTCACTGCCCGCTGTGTACCCCAGCTTTTGTGTGGTGCTGATGACAGTGAGGGCAGGGGGATGGCTCTGGGGTGAGGTGAGGCTTCCCCAGCCCTGCTGTTTGAACTGCTGGGCACCAAATGCACTGTCTGGGCTTTGCATCAAGATCATGGCATGAAAACTGCTTGGATAACTCATGCCTGTGCAGATTGTCGTGCCCTCCCTTCTTAAATACTCAGTAAAATCCATAAAACTGTGATCTGGTACCTGTGCTTTAAGGAACAAATGGTTGGGTTTATGTCCAGGGTGCTATGTGAGTTTAATTAAAGAAGAATTGCCCCTTCATTCTCACAGGACTGTGTGAAGTCCTGCTGCTTCAGTGATTAGTGGAAAATAAAACTGAGGTTTTGCTGTTTTGGTTTGTTGGGTTTTTTTTTGGTTTTTTTCCTAGCTGTAATCTCCCATGTGTTCCAGTCTGAAAAAAAAATCAAATATTTACATGGAAATTTGTTTATAATTGTTTTAATTGGTATTGAACGTACTTGAAAAGGAGGGGTAAGCATCACAAGAAGCATTCATGGGATGCATAAAGTATCCTAAATGAATTTGTCATCTTAATGCTGACATTTGAAATACTGGCCTAAGTTTTGTTTTTGTTCAAATCAAAAGAACTGTTCTAGTTGATTTTAAAAACCCTCGGATAGCAAAGTGTTATGATTTTCTTTTTTTACCATCTCCTTTTTTTTTTTCTTTTCCTTTGACTGCTTGGAGAGCAGAGAAGGAGAAGGGACACTGTGAAACTGTTGCTTGGGAGATCTGAACAGAATGAAAAGTAGTAATGGGAATATCTTTACATGTGTTTGTAAAAGTAAAAGCTCTGTCATGCAGATGGGATGGTGTTGAATAGCTTTGGATGTAGTGGATATTATTGGGGTTTTTATGTCGGTAAATAATAAAAATCAAAAATAGTTTCGTGAATCAAAAATTAAATAAGAATTTAAGAATGGATCCATGCTTTTAAGGGAAAAAAATACAGAAATTATTGTACAATCTGAGGAAAAGGGAGCACTAATAGAAGGCAATTTTATCAGTTTTGAGTCCCTGAGTGAAGAAGAGTCTATATGTTGTGATTTTTATTTTTTTTCCCTAGTATCAAATCCATGTGAAGAAGAAAGCCTAGCTTGAAATAATCTGGCAGCATAAATGACACCAAACAGGACAGTGCAAATGTGGACTGAGTGTTTTTTATGGAGTCTTGTAGCCAGCATTCATTTTAAAGCTTTCTTTCCAACCTATTTGTGTGTGGCATTTGTCTTCATGTATATGTATCATGCCACCTGCTCTGTGCCTCTGAAATCTTTGGGAGAACATCTTAAAAGAACCTTAAAATGTCTTTCTGTATGAAGCACCTCTGGATGTTTTGAACATAGATCTTCTCAATGCTGAAATTTCTTCCTCAGCAAAGTACATTCCCACTTTCTCATCATTATTTCAGAATTCTTAAGGTCATTTGCAGTGTCTTTAATATGAAGATAGATAGAATTTCAACTATAATAATGGAATTTTCTGTTTTCTTATGTGTGTTGTTCTGCAGGTTAAAGTGGGGAGGAAAAAACCAAACCCAGAAGCATTACTGACTGGGTAGATTTTTCAACATGAATCGTGCTTTTAGCAGGAAGAAAGGTAAGTAATTTAGCTTATATTTAATGGAGACATCAATGCCCTATAAAACTTATTTGGAATATTAAGAATTATACAAAGAAAAAACTTAATCATTGCACTGAATTATCTAGATAAAAATGAGCAGCCCTTCTAGAAGAAGTATGGAGCAAAGCATTCTTGATTGGTACTTACAGAGCTTTCTGTATTCCAAGGCTGAAGTTGAATTTCATGTATTTTTTATTGCAGGATGTGTTTACACACACACATATAAATACATAAGCATAAAATACACATTCTGTTTTCTTTTTTTGCTTGCACACACCAAAGGAGGTGCTTGAGGGTTTTAGAACTTCTAAGAATCAGTGACATTTCTTTATATATATATGTATTCATTGGATTCTTATTCTTGGAGCAGCTATTTTTTTTTCAAAGTGTGTTTAATATACTTGAAATATCTCATGTAGCAGGATATTTCTAGCTGTAAGAAGCTGTTCTGGATTTGTAGCAATCTGAAATGGCATGCTTTCCAAAAGGATATCAAAGTACTAAATATTCAGAGTTATATATGTTGCTCCTCTGGCTTGCTTAGTCTCTTTCATGAACTGCTTATGATTAAACATAAGTCTTTAGAAGGAGCATTAGGGGTGAAGCTTTTTTAACTGACAGCTTTGTTGCTATTTCCCCTGTTTGTTTGTAAGGTAGAAAATACTCTGTAGGTCTCATTTCTTTATTTCCCCTGTTTTCTTCTAAAGGTCCTTAAGTGTGGCACACACTGAGATGAAGCCCTTGCATGAATAATTAGGTGTTACCTCAGTTGTATTGAGTGTAAATATTTTGTTTATATAGAAAGAATTTCTGCTTTGGTGTCAATATCAAAGTTGGAAATAAAAGGAACCTTCATACTTAGGCCAACACGGAATGCCAGCATGACTGCATCCTTGTGTGTCCAGTGCATTTGTTTATTAAAGCCAGGTGAATCAAGGTAAGAGAAGCAGTCCAGAATATCAGCACATGACTACAAAAGGAAGTGACTCTTACAAAGGCTGCAGAATAGGATAAAAGAGCTTTTAATACCCTGACAGCAGGAGGAAATAAGCTTAAACCCATACCCTGTGCTCTCCTTAAGCACTGATTTGTTTTCTTTTGTAGCTCATTGTAACATTGCTATCAAGAGATAACACATTTCAGGTGCTTGATAGTGTTGCCAAGCTTCTTCCAGATCATTTGAGAAACCATTTGATTATTCTTTAATTGTGGATTGACTTATCACAATGGAGAAAGAAACTTGGGGATTGTCGATTGTTTTGTTTAGAGACTATGTGATTATTTTCCTTTTTTTCCCTAATGACTTCTGATAATGTTTGAAGCTCAGCCTGCCATGTTTCAGAAACAGACCTGTTGTGTTTTACTAGATATTTTCTCAGAGTTTGGACTTGAACCCAGAATGCTAAAATGCTCTGTCACTATTTCATATTGCCCTTGGCAGTTTCTGCATCTTATCTTCACAATTAGGTGTGAAGTTGTATCCTCAGTTTCCTGGGATCATTTGAGGGGTCTCAATTAACTTCTCCCTGTTTTCATTTCTTCATAGGAAAATTCTTACTAATTTCTTACTAAGTCCTTATCTATATTTTTGGAATGTCATTGTATTCCAAGACATTTCCTTTGTTGTTCAGTTAATTTCTTGTGTTGTTTTCTTATCCCAACACGAAAAAAGTATCATATAAAAGCTGTCAGGCACAATGAAGTGTAATTAGTGTGGATTCCTAATAATGATTCAGAACATTAGTGTGGATTCCTAATAATGATTCAGATGAGGAGAGGAATTCAATGCTGTCATCCATTTATTTTACTCATAGTAAAACTCGTGACATTTCCATTCTCTTACCCTCGGAAATAAAAACAAGCTTCAGTTAAGTAATTGTCAAGAATAAGTGAAAATTACATATTTTAAATTACATATTTTTAATGCAAATTGAAGTTCAGAAGAACTCGGCTCAATCAGTGTTCGTGCATAATAGCTGCATTTAAAAACAGTTTCAATTGCTGAACTTCCTATATAGTATTTGATTTTTCACCCCAGATCTCACAGATACAGTTTTTTTCCTTTTCTTGATGTGTTATTTGTGGGTTTCTTCTGTCCGCAAGAGTGTGGATACTTTGAGGCATTAACTGTATGACTGCTGTGTCTTCCCAAGCAGTTCTTGCTAAACCCAAACCAGTTTCCAGCTGGCTGTGCTGGTAGGGTTTGTATGAATTCCAGCTTTGCAGTACTCTGTTACGTTGAAGCTACAAAAACAATAGCCTTAAATCCATAGGATTGTGAGGGGGCTTTAAACAGGTGTAGGTGATTCTTGGATAATAGCCAGAGATTGTATCTAAATTGGGCAGATGTACAGAATAAATGTTCCCTAATGTTCTTCATGATGATCAGGATGCACATAGAGAAGGTAGTTGCTCATGCCATAGTTCCTATCTTTTTTTCTTTTGCCCCAGTGGTCCTCCTTCATCCCATAAAGAATGTCAGCCTTCATTTTCTTATCACGTGAAGTTCAATGTATGTGGAAATCTAAATTTTCTGATGTTTTTTTTCATATGATAGCAGTTAATAAGGTGGATAATTGCTGCCAATTACCAGCTCCTGAGATGTAGATGGTCTTTATAATACTAAATAGAATATATTGAAGTAATGATCTGTTTTAAAATCATAAGTTTCAGCAATGATATTTCTGTGAAATGGCTTTTTATGAGTACTATTTATGACAGTGTAGACAGGTGCATTTAATAGGCAGAGGCTGACATATTAAAAAACTGCAATCAAAGGTTATAGGATGCTCTTTTTATGTGAATGGACTGGCTATTATACCATCTTTATTTTTATAATAAACATATGCTGCATTCCAGAGATGAAAAATATTTTGTTTTATATTTTATCTCTTAATGACAAAGAGTGATGGGATAAGTATAGTCCTAAAGTAAATACTCTCCTTCTGTCAGAACCTATTTCGCATCAGTGATTTAAACCAATGGCCTGTTGTTTGCTGGACTTCCACATTAGGAGTAATGATAAAAAGCATAAAGAAGATATACTCACATCATTTTAAAGGAATGTAAGAAGCCACAGGCTCCCCCACTGTGATCTTCAGATATTCTTGTGGTTGCACTTTGTTCTTTCATAAAAGCATTCACCTTACGGTGGAGAGGGAAAAAAAAACCCAAAACCCAACAATTCAGCAAACCAAACCTAGGTCTAAATCTCCTCTTCTGCCCCTACTGCAAAAAAGCTGCTGCTGGATGTTTGTAGGATTTTCTTGAACAAAATATTTTTCAGGAGTGAAGGGTGGGAGGAGAAGAGGGTGCTTTTTTGGAATAACAAATATTTCTGTATTCAGCTGCGCTTGACACAAAAATCATTGAATAGTTTTATAACACCTCCACAAAGAAGTCATATCTATTCCAATTACTGTTCCTTGCTTTTCTAAACGTGGGGTCACGTGGAAAACCAATATTCAGTGGCCAAGTCCCTTTTTTGTATTGATTTTTGACTCTGTTTTTTGAAGTATTGTTTGTACTATTGCTCTTCTTAGGCTGTGGCAGCACCCATTCAAGCACAGCAGCAAGGAGACCTGCAGGGTTTCCACCTTCATTTGGCAAGGACCCAGTGGTCTTCTCTTGGAGGCACAGGGCTGTGCTCAGTCTGACATTTTGTGTCTGTTTGTAAGCATTTGTATGCAGCTGGACACATATTTATGTAATATAATCACAGTCTGAAAGCAGAAGGTTCAGCTCTAATTGTTCAGGAAAAAAACGGTTACTGTATGTCTTCAGAGGAGGGATACAGATGAGGAGGGTGCCCTGGAAGCCTTTTCTGAAGGATTCTTGGCTCTGTACAGCTGAGCCTGATTTTTCTTTCTTTCTGGTCCCATAAGAAGAGGAAGATAATTTCCTGTAGCTTATTGTATCTGTGTTATCTTCAGGAAGGTGTTGCAGAGCTGACCTTATCTCTTGCCTGCTGTATGGAATATTCTGGGCAGGTTAACAGTGACATTTGCAGCAGTAACTTTTGTTACTTCTCCCAAAGCTCAGGAGTTCCTTTCCAGAAGACATGTGTGCTGCTGAGCCATAGGCACAAATACTGGGAGTCTGAAGCTTTTTGACTTCTACCGTACCAAAATTTAAACAATTTAAACACAGCCTAAATACTTGGGTTACACAGGTACATTGTGAGATTACTTGATGGGTATCTAGTTAAAGGCAAAGTATCTTATCCTGTGTGAAATAAATTAGGGCTGTAACAACCAGACCTTGATAGGAATCACAATAGCTGCTGGATTTCATAAGATTTTTTTTAATAAATATGTTGGAAAATTGCAGAGAACGTCCAAAATAGATCACTCAGGAAAACACTGTTTTGTGAAATTAAATCCTTCTGGGACATAAAAGGATGTACCTTAGGTACATCAGCAAGAGGAAGCCATAGATGTGCATATTTTAGTTGCTCTCATTGATTGCTCAAACTCCTTTCTTCTCCTTCCAGTTTGAATTTTAAAGAAAGCTCCATTTAAACTTTTATATCACATTATTTCTGTGTTCTGGAATCAGAAAATTAAAATTCTATTTTAATTGCATATTGAGATTTCCATTTATGACTCTTTTCCTTTGTTTTGACCTATTTACATAATGTTCTTTACTGGCAAGTAGTTCTTCAAAAGCTTGCTATTTAAACATTTTTTACAAGTTTAGTTGATACTCCTCCAAATTAATTTATAGCAATACTGGAATAGTTCACTGAACTCTTTTTCTACAACAAGACTACAAAAGGGAAATATGGAGTTGGAGGTTTGATCTCTAAATATATCTTAGTCAAACTTGTAAAATGTGATCACTTAAATTCTGTTATGCCAGTAATCTCTTTTTGACTTCAAATAGAAGTTTTTATCAAAGACAGTGGAGCTTTTGTTGTAACTAGAAGACATATGAGCTAAAAAGTTCAGATTTGTTTTTCTTTTTTCCCCTTTAGAAATATGGGCTTGTTAAAAGTTCTTAACATCAACAAACCAAAAGTGCAAAAGCTAAGATTTGGTAATCACTGGTCAGTTGCACTAACATTTTCATCCTATTTTCCATTATTGTCAGAACTTATACATCAGCATCCATATCTCAACAATATGCAATATAAAATGTGTAGGCCATGCAGTGGATGTTACTTTGGAGGCAAATGCAAATACCAGGCTTGTTTTCATTTTGCAGCTATGCCAACCCAGCATTCTGAGACACCATTCTGCAATTATAGCAATCAGCTGTTTAAAACCATTTACAAGGTCCTAAATATTCGGGGAGAAGGACACAGGCAAAGAATTCTGCCAAGCTCACTCTGTTCTAGGGAGATATGGCTCTTTTCTTGGCAAAGACTAAATATGCATCCAAAGCATGTCTTATGTTTGGGGAAAAAAAAGAGGACAAGAAATAACAAAGGTATTTTTGAGCTGTGTGTATTGATGGGATTTTTGCTCTATATGTTTGTAGGGAAGGCTCTGACTCATAATTGCATTTTCTTAGTCCTGGTAGCCTGTTAATAACTTTAATAAATTACAGGCATCAGACACCCAGACTTTACTCAGTCATTGCTCTGGAAGTGGCTAGAAGAAATGCTGCAGCTGAACAGTGCAATAATATGGGTAGATTTGTTTGTTAGCGATATTTTGGTATAACATCCTGATGAAAACTCTGGTGCCAAGCATTGTCTCAGGCCTCAGCCTATCCATTCATTTGTTACCTGCAGTGCTCAAGAAGTCAGATTCTACCTTGCTGTCTGACCAGGAAAAGGAGGCTTTGTGAGCACCTGCCTGTTTCTACTGCAGTCAGAATAAAGGAAATTATTTAACAGGGTGACAGTTCTTTCATGTCCTGTTGTGAAGGTATTCTTTCTTTACAGAAGAATAGGTAATCTAGGAATAATGAAACAGAGAGCACTTGTGTACATACACTGAAGCAAGTAAGCTGTTTGTTCCTGAGGCAGTAATACCTAGATGTATTACGGATCTCTTAGGATATCTTCTTCAAGAGATTCTTATTATGCTGCTTGTCACAAAAAATATTTTTCTCATACCAAGTTTTGTAAAACAGGAAGAAAAGACAGTTCCAAGATTTCATCTGTTAACAATAAAAGCATCCATCAATGTGAAAAGATACTAATCCAGTAAAGAATAAAGGCTTTATTTTCTACCTTTTAGAAATTACTGTGTTTTCACTATGGCACTAAAAAAGAAGACAAAATCAGAGTCCTTCTCTGTTCATTAAATGAATGGCTGCTAGGTCTAATATGCTTTGATAAACATTTTAGAAACATTAATTAATAAATATTACTTAATCTTAATGAATTAATAATGACAGTGGGCTTTAGGGAGGCAGTTAACTACAGCTGCACTGTGAAAATGTCATTCTACAATCACTTAGGGCAGTAACATGCAGAGAAATTAATCTCAAAGGGAGAACAATTTCTTGGCACTGCTAGTGTTTCCTTTTTGGTAGATAAATGGTCGCTGTGCTGTTATCTAACCTGATGCCCACCTCCCCTGAGTGCAGCACAACAGTTTAAGGCCCTTGATGAAGTCCCTGAGTCAATTGCCTTTGGTGTGTGATTTGTCAGCACACCTTTGTCCCTCTGCCCTGGCTCACATACACGGGACCCAGCGGGTGTGAAATGCACTTTGGAAAGCACCCTCCTCCTTTTAATGGTAAGGGACTGGCATGGTTCAGGCAGGTGAGAAAAGGCTCAATTCTGAGCAGCATTAATCCTCAGCCCATGGAAGTGCCCAGCTCCCACCTCCACCCTTGCAATTCAGTCTCTCAGACCCTTGAGTCTCCCACTGTTAACTCGATGCAGTTTTCTCTTAGCAGACTGGTAAGTTTTGGCAGGGAATAAAACCTGCAAGTTCTCACCCAAGTCAAATTCCCTTAAAAACTGGACAGTGCTGCTGCTCTGGGGCTCTCTGTCGCTGTGCCACACACTGAGCACACTGTGCACATGCTGAGGTGTTGAGGAGAGGCTGCACACAGGATTGCCAGTCCTGGTTAACCAGGGCTGGGGTTTACCCCATACTCTTTAAACCACAGTGGTGACCCTGTTTCATACCTCTCGTTCCATGCAGTGCCAGGGAATGTGGCAAAACCACCACTTGCTCAGAATTTCTCATACTTCAGTTAAGCATAGGTTCTATTGGACTCTGGCTCAAATGTGTAATTCTCAAAGCCTCATAATTCTCAAAAAACAACTGAGCACTTTTTTAAACTTTAATGTAAACTCTAAGGCAGCCTGGATTAAGAACTTCAGACAAGATCTAAAATAACTGTGGTTTTCACCCAGTGTAACAGCATGAGTCCTTTCACTTTCTATTATTGTTAACATTAGATGCAGGTTGTCAGGTTTGATTTTATCTGGGCTTTCAGTCCTTTCTTTAGGACCTCTTGTTTTATTTAGCAGGGAAGTGTCTGTGTAACTACTAAAATAATAATATGAACTGTGATTTTCATTGTAGGGTTTCAAATTTTGCTTGTTGCTTCAGAATGAATAATTAAATTTTAAGCTGTGAAAGCTCTCTAAAAATTAAATTAGGTGAGAGATCATGCAAGCCACAATCCATATCTACATCAGATATTTGACCAGTACTTCTTTTATAGGTTTTCTTTTTTCATGTTTTTCTGCTTTATTGCATGCAAAATGTCTGAAATAGGGTCTTTCTCAACTGCTGTGAAATCAAGCTAAGCAGCTTGATTTCAGCTGCTGAGGGTAGTGTAAGTCCATAATCAGAACTTACAATTCAGAAGGAGATGCTGGAAAAAAAACTGCCTCATAATAGCTTGCATGATTTTTTGCACATCTTTGCTATCAGCCTGAGTTTTGCCTTGGATTGATTTAGTTTAGCATTAAGAGCTCTTTCCAAACCATCACCACTCTAATTATTACTTGCCTCTAAGAAATGGACTTCCATTTTCAGAGGAAATCTTCAGTAGCAGTGTCACAGTGTCTGTGGATCTACATCTGAATGTTGGACTATTTTAACCAATAGCACAAGACTCCTGGAACCAGGTGTTTTTTGGTACCTCACTAAGTTACTGATTTCATTTTGAGCTGAGAGCACCTGTCCATATTTCCTGATCTTCCTCCCAGTTAGGGGCACCAACAGTTATAGCAACACTTGGCCAGCAATGTTTCTCCTTGCTGGAATCTCTGTCACATTACTGTTGAGGCAACTTGATGATTTCACAGTAACATTTTAAGTAAAGCTTTGTACGTGATAATAAAATTTGAAAGATTACCTGATGCTGAATTAAGACCAGCACTTCACACTTGACTCCCAAACTAAATAACTTTTTTTTTTTTTTTAGGTTTGAATTTACCCTAATGGAGTGAAGGGAGTAAAAAACATTTGCAAGGAATAGCTTTGATGGCACCTGTCTAGCCACTTGTCTGCTTGTAAAAGTGCTTTAGAAGCTACAGCTCTGTCACTTATTTGTGGTGGTACTAGGCATAAAATGAGTGGAGAACTATTGCAATTTCCTTAAGAGCTTCAGTGCTCTATTTTTACTACATTTTCCTTTATAAATGGATGAATATGACTATCTCTATTGAAGCTAGTAAGCAGTAATGTGAAGGATCTAGGTAAATTAACCCTTGGTATTAGCAATGTGGCTGCACCTGCAGGAGTTGAAATTGGCCCTGTGTAGGTGTTCACAGAGCAGGCAGTGAGCAGTCCTGTCCTGAGTGCCAGCTCCCCTTGCCTGGCCTTGCCAGCAAGCCTGGTGACCAGCTGCTCGGCTGGCCTTCAGCTTATCTCCTGGCCTGACAGGCTTTTATTCTACCTGGCCTAACTCACAAATTGCCTGGGATGGTTATTTTGCACTTTCAGATAACATCAGCCTTTGATATTATGCTAAAGAGGAGATCAGGTTTCGGGTCTTAAAATATTCTGGGAAATGATTTCTTGGTTCTAGCAGTCCAATCACAAGCTCCAGTTAAAAGGAAGAGCCACTTTAATCATCCTCCTGGGTGCTGCTGAATGGGCAAATCATTCTTCCTTAATTAAGAAGTGATAATATCACTCTTCAGTAATGGAGCTGAACATTGCTGCCATCTAGAATGAAATTTACTAAGGGAAAAAAGAATTCTTCCAGCTTTGTAGTTCTGATCCTGTTACTGTGATGACTGGTGAATAAGTTTTTTAACTATTTTCTTGCTCCTGCATAATCTTTATTTTTTAATTATTTAATTATTGCTTTAGTGTCAATCAATGTCACAGCTGTTGCTCTTCAACAGTTTGAAGTGAACAGAATTTTGTCCTTACATGTAACTAACAAAAAAGTTGGTAATTACTGTAACTGCAACTCCCCATAAAGGCAAATGGAATTGTGAATATCCAAAGGTAGAATTTTGCTTTAAGCTGTTATCCTGTTACTTAACTGAATAAAGTTCTGGTTCTATGACTTTAATTCATGTTCATTTAAACCAGGATAGTCTCAAGTTAGAAAATACTACTAAATGTTCAATATACATTATATAAAACAGTAATTGGATTTACAGATTCTCCCAAATGCATGGTAATGAAAATTAGTATTTTTGAACATTTTTGTTTTTTTAAATGCTCTCACATGAGAAAATTTTGAAAATTTGTTTCTAAGATTTGTAATAAAAAGAAGCTTTTCCTTGATGTTTGGAATTCCATCTTAAATTGTGTAGAACATTCAAAAAGGCCATTGAAGTAAGAGGAGAAGATGTATTTGACAAATAATTACAGAATTATGTCCATGCAGCAGGACAAGTATAAGAATATAACAGTTTTGTGATGGGAAAGTTAAAGGGTAAATATACAGATTTGTTTAGCATATGTATGGAAAAATTAAAGATGATCTGAACTTATAAATCAGATCTAAAACGTATGAATCTGATGTTGATAATTTTTCCTTTAAAAGGATTAGGGCTTTCTTCTGTCCGTTGCAACTTTTTGTTTGTCCCTTTAATATCTTGATAGTTTATCAGAAAAAGCACCTAATTCATCAAAAAAGCATCATTAGATGCACAAGATGCAGTCAGTGCTTTAAACAGCAGGATACGGAAAATCCTGATCTGAGACAGAACCAGCAAACAACCTCAGACCAATTAATACATTTGGGGGGAGGAGTTGCAGTTCTTATGGAAAACCATGTTGGTTAAAATACGAAATGTGCCCAACAGAAAGAAGTAGGTTCTTTTTTCTAAGTGTTTGGGAAGGTGTGAGATATTTCCCTCCAGCCCCTCTAACTACTTCAAACAGATTTTTTCTTGAGTAAGAGGATGATTGTTGAACTTTTCCACAGTTAACCATTGAATAACCTATTCAGTGCTTCTTTTATTTTGCTTTTCTGTAGACAAAACATGGATGCACACTCCTGAAGCCTTATCAAAGCATTATATTCCCTATAATGCAAAGGTAAGAAAATATGAAGTTATTTTCTCATCATACCTTTAGAATGCAGCACATTCTATCTTGTTTTTAACCTGAAGATTGCAGAGACAGATTTGCCAGATGAAATAATAAAGATAAGCTTAGTAAATGTCTGTTTTGCCCGTGTTCTGTTTGATTCTTGTTCTGAGCTATGGTTCACTAGAAATCAAATTACTGTTCCTTCTCTGCTTGATGATGTTTTTGTAAATGGATGGAGGTTTTGAGTGCAAAGGAATTTAACATCAGGCTGCATGCTTACAATATTATTAAAATTAATGGCACAAACTTATTTTGAACAATATCAAAGGCAACAAGTAACAACCTTTTCTGCTGGATATATTGAAATGCCAAATACTCAAGAAATGTAGTAGAACAATAATGGCACTTTTGCCAGAAACCTTACTTTAATTTTCTTATCCCAATTACACTGAGATAAGTTTATATAAGTAATGGTTCAATTTGTCTAATGATATCCCTCAACAGGAAATGCATCTTACCTAAATACTTTAGAACCTAAAGGTTCCTAAATACTTACCTAAATACCAGCTTAGAAGGTATTTATGTTATTTATAATAAATTTATAATAATATATATTATTATGTTAAAATGAGGAGAGAATATGCAGCCATCAGCATAACTCAGAGTAAACTGAGGAATCTGCAATTATTTGCTCAAACTGAGAGTATAATTCAATAAAATTCTGTTGTGGGCTGCTCTGGGTGACGTTCTCTTATGATTGGTATTTCTTAATATAAAAATATTTCTTAAAATAGCCAATAAAAAAAACCAATGTGAAAATTCCTAGTATGAAATTTTTTTCTTAAATATATATATATTAAAAAATATTTGTTTCATGGGCCAGGACTCAGGTTTTTACATTAGTGTTCCCTGCTCTTGTATTTGCAATTTTCTTTGGCTTAGCATTGCCATGGAGTGAACAAGAGTTTGTAATGGGAAGTTGAGTCTCTTTCCCATAGTTGCCAGGTTTTGGATGCGTTTTTATTCTCAGTTCTCCAACTGAATTCCTGTCCAAAGGATGTGTTACCATTTAACTGAATAGCCTTGCCAGACACCTTGGCTTTATATTACAGTTCTTCAGAGGGAGGATTACTGGCTGTGGTGACTGTGCCATCTAATTTAAGAGCAAGCTGAAGCCATGAGTTTTTTCAAAGCACTGAATAGTGTCTGTTCATTTCTGGTCTTTGAGAGAAAAAAGAAACCTCCTTCAGCTTTCATGTTTCATTGTCTTGCCTAAGAGCAGATCTGGTGAGTAGGTGTCAATGCAGCTGTGCAGAAAAAGAATTAGAATAAAGATCATGCTAAGATGGTGGCACTGTAGAAATAACAGCATCAGCAACTTCTGGAGCAGAAGAAAAGAATGGAGAATTCCAGTCTAAAGGAAGACTCTTGGTCCAAAATGTCTTTCCACTTATTTAGACTGATATGTGCCTAAGTGTCCTTTCCAGTTCTGCTCCTGTTTGTTGTTTATTCCAGGACCTCCTCCACCTTTGTGGTGGCCCCTAAGGTCTGTCAGAACACTTGTAGGAAACTGAGATTTTTAATACCATATATGTTGGGTTCTGTTATTTGCTTTGTTTTTTTTTTTTAAGAAATTTAACCCATTTTTCATTTGGATCACAGTAGAAAATTCTTACTTAGAACCATCAGTCATTTGATTCAAAGCAAGCAAAAAATTGCTCTGCTCTGTGACTGGAGTGTAAGGGGTATGGGATTCCCTTCCCTGTTTATTTATTGACACCTGAAATAAATTCACACAGCTTTTATGAACTCAGCTGGCATATGCAGGCATAACTATAATAAATCTAGATGATATTTCCACCTCAGTTCTCAAGTATCATTCTCATTAAATTTTGCAGGTTTTTTCACTTTAAGAGCAAAGTATGTATATATCAGCGCCTTATTTGGGGTTTGCAGTATTTTGGGTTTTAAGTGAAATGTCTCATTGATTTAATGACTTGTAACTATGTTGTGAAATAATGATTAAAAGCTTCAGAAAACCTTCATAACACAAGAATTGAATAAGACTCACTGATTTTTTGCCCAAATTGTTCCAATTCTCTGACATTCAGTTCATGTGTCTTCCATGTTTGTTGGAAAGAAAAGACAACACTTGATCTGGTTTATTTTAAAAAGTATTCATGTGAGTGAAGAATGATGTGTTCAGAAAATCAAATCAGTTTGATGGAAAGTAATACCAGAGATCTTATTTGTCCATGAGCAAGTGAGCTGTATTCCACTCCACAGTTCTTTGGATGCAGATTAGTGTGGATGGAAAAGTGGTTTCTGTTCTTTATAAGACACAAAAATAGCTTCTCTGACACTAATCTGAGATGATCAGAACATGGGCAGAGCTTCCTCGGAAAGATGAGGTTTTGTTGATTCCTAAGACCTTTTGTTGATAAAATGCAGTTCATAAGTTGACTGTTATTAAAAAAAAATCCTAGCAAAGTTAACTGGAAATTAAAAGAAACCTGCAATATTGACAACTGGCCTCTTTTCTGTACCACTTAGAGAGGACCTTTTTAACAGAGAATTAGTAATGTCATGTTATCTCTTGGAACATGCACCCTCAGGATGATTTATGGCCGTAATCCTCTTTGCAAGAAAACATGAGCTGAGTTGTTTCTTCTGCAAGTAAAATCCAGGAAACATGAGTCTCCTTAGGAAGCCCTGAAATATAGAAGTGTCCTGAATTTCTCTTTTCCAACACACCCACTCCTATTTTGCTGTTTTGAAATTAGCTGGTTTTGCATGGTGTAAACCAATGAGGCTTTGGGCTTTGGGGTTTTTTATTTGCAGGGAGTAGGGGAGATTGGACAGGGGTGTTTATTTTCCTTCTTCAGTTTTGTTTTGTTTGCTTTTTTTCCATTACTGTATTTTTTTTGTGTTTGTTTAGTGTTTTTTCTTGTTTAGTGTTTTTTTTTTTCCATATCTTCCTATTATCTTGGTCTATTAGAAGGCACTGATAATAAGATTCCTCACACTTCAGCATGCTCTGGATATGGGACCTTTGTTTAATGAAGCCAGAATTTTGACATCAGTTTGTAGTCCTATATTTTTTTTAACTGTCTCACTACAAATGAAAGCATATTGGTCATACTTCCCCCACCCCAGAAAGATAATTTAGAATTTTTATAATACAGTACCAAATATAGACTCATTTTGGTGTGGTGGCATGACAGTTTTAATATCACCCAGATATAAAATTCTAAGGCAACCCCAAAATTCTCTTGTGTTAATGTTTTCTGTAATGGTCCTTAATTAAGAAGGGATATTTGTGGCTTTTTCTGTATTGTAAAGAACAAGCTCTCTTTTGCCCTTAAGGCAATTCTTTTGATTTGAGGCTAGCTTCCTTTCTGCAAAACAAAAGTGATCAAAGTGTGACTTTACAATGGAATAAGACTGCAACCTTTAAAAAAGGGCTGATGGTTGTCATCCCAGGAGTGGTGCCTTTCTGCCAATCAAACCCTGCCCCAACCATGTTTGCTCTGTCCCTCTGTAGTAATTGTGTCTGTAATCCCCTTTAGAGTCACTTGCTTATTTTTTGGCTTATAACAAACTTCCACATGCACAGCTTTCTATTTATGCAGAGAGAGGTTGTGCTTTGCCAGCCTGGTGTTTATGTTGGCTGCTGGCAAGGCAGGGGTCAGTGGCTCTGACCTTGCATGAGGCAGAAGTGCTGCTCTTTTCCATGGCAAGTGATGGCACATTAAACCCTTGGGAGGGTGTTTCACCAAGAGATGTCACAGCTCCCCAGTGCTCACTGGCCTAATGCTTGCTTCACACACTCAGAGTTTTTATATTGTCAGCTGCAGATTTGATTCTTGATGTAGCAGTTTCAATTTGAAAGCTTAGAGTTAAATGAAAAATTCAAAAAAGGAATTTAGTGTTGGTCACACTTTATGATCTGGAAGGTCTTTTCCAACCCAAATGATTCTGTGAGTCTGTAATAAAAGACCTCCCTTGGCAGCCCTGGAAACTCTTAGTCCTCACTGTAAGACAATAAACAGTTTATTTAGATTCTCAACTATGTGCTATTTCTTATTCCATGTATTTTTTATCATTGAGTGGCAAATAATACTCTTGTGGAGCAGGCATTTTGGTCAGATGATGCCACTATGGTTGCAGGGCTCTAGGTGCATTTCTATCTTTTGAATATTTGCTTTTTGCTATCATTAGTGTACAGTATTATCAAAGCCACATTTTTATGGCATAAACTGCACTTCTACAATTTTTTTTTGCTATTGCTATAGAAATTCTTTTTCCATCCAGTCATTTCAGCAGAATGATCATGACTGTGTCATTAAAAGTAATGAAAAAATATCAAATGGCAAATTGTATGTAGCTTTCCTAAGTCAGCAGAGTTGCAAGGCACACTATTTAAGATATGTGATGAAGTTAGATATAGCAAGATATTTCAAACAGAGCACAAAAATGTTGAAAATTAGAAACTACTGCAGTGGAAGAGAAATTATGAGAAATAATGAGTTTTACTACTTTAAATTTATTATAATTAGAATTAATGACTTAATACCAATTAACTTTCATTAGAGCTCCAAAATGTCTTGCATGTGATCATAATTAATTTACTGTTTAAGCACAAGAAAAATTAGTTTTCTGAAAATACCCAAATGAGATAGGAAAGCAAAAAATTGCAATTTTACAAGGCAATGCAAATTTGAACTTCTTGGTTATTTCTGATGCATTACAGTTATTAAATTGGGGCTCATTTTACCAAAGATGAATAAACATGCAAATGAAATATAAAATATTTAAATTCTGCAACACATACTCTCAACAGACTTGGTTTGATTGCTCTTACTCTCCAGAAGAGGGTCTCCTTCAAGAAAATAATCAAATTTATGAGCAATTCCAGTTTCTTCTTTAAAGTCCATTTGTGTATAGTAATGCAAGGCACTTTAGTATAATGGATGGTGTTTCATTACTTTCCTTTTTCTGGAAAAGGAAAAAATAGGGCCTGTGTGTTTCAGTGAAATATTTATGGTAGGTTCCAGTTAGAAACCAAAAAAAAAAAATTACAAAAAACCACTGGTCATATTTGTCAATATAAACTCCTACTGAAGGACATACCGGTAGGTTTTGATCTGTTCTCCAAGGCTGCCATCTACTTTAAGTTCTGCTTGTCATCCTTTGGGCTTTTCATAAACTCCATTTTCCTTGAAATTTCTGAGTCCTGTGTGACATCTTCAGTTACAATTACGAAATATATGCAGCACAAGAAAGTTATGGGGGCTGGAGTTTCTTGGCAGGGACCACAAATCCTTCATACCAACTAATGGCATTCAGCATAGGATCTGAGAAGTCATTGGAGTCTCTCTCTCAGTAATGCAGTAGGATGTTGAAAATGTCTAAAACAGGATGGAGACAGAGTCCTTTGTCTACATTGAAGCTGATGTGTGATCCACCACAGCCCTAAAGTATTTCCTATCCTGAGCAAGTTTTAGGTTTCCTTTGTATACAGAAAGTTTGCTTCTCTCACATAAATTGCCATCACATCCATTTATTTAGCAAGCTTGATGCTTAGTTACACTTTTTCATCATCTCTGATTTAAACAGTCTAATTTGCACCTCTCCCATCAGAGAAAAAAACATTTTTAAACAGTTTAAGAGCTTGAGATAATTTTTTTTTGGTAGAAAGTTCTAAAATAGGTTATTTCACACATTGATATAATTTCTAACTACTATAATCTGGATTGAAAATACAAACATGCAAAAATTTAGGTCATTGTTGGACATTGAAACACCCTCAATTTTAGGAAGGGGGAATGCCCTATATATCCTTGAACTTGGCTGTCCTGCATTTGGATTAGGATTTGCTTTGGGAACTAAGTGGAAGAATCTAGTGTAATATAGTTTGGAAGGACCTCTGGAGAGGATCCAGCTGATTCCCATCTGAGAAACTATTTCAAAGCCAGGTGGTACAAAACAGAGCCTTATGCAACTGAGCTTTAAATGCCATTAAGGGCAGAGATTCAGAGTCTCTTGGCAGCCAGTTCCAGGACATATTCCCTACCATTCTGACTTCTTTTGCCTCATTTCTAGTTGTGATTTTGTTCAGCTTGTGACTCTCAGCCATGCATACACATCGACGTGTGTACACCAGGCTCATCCCCTTCAGGCTGAACAAGTGCAGCTCCATTTTTCCTGACCATCACCTTCTCTATCACATTCCTCACTGCTGTCAACCCCAGCTTAGGTTTGGCTTTTCTAAATTCACCCCTGCATGCCTAGAAAAGATATCTGTATTCCTCCTATGTTGCCTGTGCCACATTTCCCTTCCACGCCCTCCCCTCTGTATCTCTGCCAGCTGTAGCTGGATGCTCAGGCAGCTGTTCAGGGAGGCAGGAATGCTTTTGGGAATGATGCAGATTGTGTGGCACATAGTTTATACGTGTGTGATAAACTTCTTTCTGACTCAGAGCTTTTTTCAGCCTTTTACTACAAGTTTGGGGTTCCTGAGTATGTATAATGTTTTGGTTGAGTCGGAAAATCCACATCAGGGCATTCTGTGGTGTGGATTTCTCTGGCATGGAAGATTTATGTGGATGGTGGGATTAACAGAGAGCATTGGCGAACAACATAGCACCTGAGACCCAACCTATGCTAGGTACACTCTTTAGGTTATTTTTGTTGTATAATTCATTATTCTTCATGTAGATTATGATTATTAGATTATTTTTCTTAATTGTGATTCTTGGTGTAGAAGCGCTGTTTGTTGGAATGAAGAACAGCCATGTGTTTAAGTGTTAATCCAAGAAATTCTAAAAGTAGAATGTATTTGTTTTTATAGAAAAGACACGTGGAGATTTTTCTGTAATAGTAATAGCAACTCTCAACAGCAATTCTTCATAATATTGCATTTAGAGCGCAAATCCCATGAGAAGCTGCTGAGGGAGCACCAGATGCTTCCCAGCTTTTTTCCCCATGGGCAAAATGAGGTTGAAGGAAAACCTTATTGCTCGCTGCATGTACTTAAAAAGAGGTTGTAGACAAGTGGGGGTTGGTGTTTTCTCTAAGATAACAAGTTACAGGACAAGGAGAATTGCCTCAAGTTGTGTCAGGGAAGGTTTAGGTTGGCTATGAGGGAAACTTTCTTCACTGAAAGGGTAGTCAGGCATGGAGCAGGCTGCCCAGGGAAGAGGTGGAATCACCAGCCCTGATAGTGGTCAAAAACTATGTGAATGTAGCACTCAGAACATGGTTTAGCATTGAACATGGTACTGCTGGGTTAACAGTTGCATCCCATGATCTTAGAGGCCCTTCTCAACCGAACTGATTCTGTGGTTTAGTATTGAACGCAGCATCTGAAGCATATTTGTAAAGATATCATGTTAACTATGAGTTTAAAAGCATGTTGTGAACAGTTGCATCTCTGGCCTTCCCTGGTATTGTCTCAAAAGAGGTGAGCAATGAGATTGAGACAAAAGTCAAAAAATCATTAGAAATCATAAAATCATTAGAAGCTTCATAGCAGCTTCTACAATGTCATTTTCCTATTCTTCAGAGAAAGACTAAATTATTATTTGAGTATTAATCTTCTAAAGTCTGTGGTAGTCAGTCATGAGTTCCTCAGCCCTGGATAAGAGCAGGCACTCACTGAATAAGGAGCAGTGAGTGATCTGCCTGCTCAAAACCAATGAATAAAGCACAGAGGTCTGTCCAGTCAGAATTAGCAAAGCAAGAAAGAGTGTGCAAGGACCTTAGGGTCAACAAAGATTTACTCAACCCTCCACATCCCTCTCTGTTCTTTCTCTGTTGCTCATATTTATTCCCTTGCCTCTCCCTAAGTCTGCTTGGAAGTGCCAATTAGGCTCATTAGCATCTCCTCTGGGATTCCCTCTGCAGCTCTATTTCCATGAGAGCTGGCAGCTGTGGGAATGTGAGGTTTCTGGAAGAAGGCCTTTCAGCCTCTGCACTGTCAAGTATCAAGTGAGTTGCATGTCTGACACTGGAATTAGTAGGGTTCAAACATCTGGATTATTGTCCTTGTGGGCTAGGTGGCCCACAGCTGTTTCTAGATTGGTTTGCTTTAAATTAAATCAGGCCTGCAGATTTAATGAAATTACTCTTTCTTATCTCCCATATTTAATCTCAGCCTTTCTGTAAGCTGAAACAGAACTGGTTTATAGAAAATAAGAGAACGGCACAATATTTTTAACAGAAAATTCTGCAAGGAGATACAATTTTAAGAACAGAGCCAATGCTACAGGAGTCTGTCCAACAGCTAGGCTGTTCACCATTCAGGAAAAGTTTCACATATGCTGATGTCCATGAGGATTCTTCCTCTATAAACCATTAGACAAACCACCAGCTGCAGTCCCTGACTTTATTAACTTTCATGAAATAGTCATGTACGTTAGTCAGCTGTGGATCCTGGACTGCAATAAATATTTCAGAAATGCCTTCTTCAGGTTACTTTGGCTCAGAAAGGGTAAAACTAATCTTGGCCTGTTTTAACAAGCATTTTGAACTTTGAATATGAGAATGTTAGGTGTAACTTAATAGAGGAACTAGTAATTTCTGGTTTGGAACATAGCAGAGGAGAAATATTTGCATTAAGTTATTTGTAAAGTGTTGTTTGAAATGTTTTGCATTTTCACTAGGAATTATTATGTGCCACTAAAAAAATGATGGGTTACATTGGTGTCAACATTTTTTTTTCTTTAGTATTTTCATAACTAATATTCTCTTCATTCTGAATCTTTAAGGAAAATCGAAATGGAGTGGGTCCTATTGTTTTACTAGTTGCTTTTTAATATGTTGCTGTAGTATTACTGAAGATAGGGAAAATGTAGAGAGAAGGATGTCCAATAAATCTTTGAAATGTGTAGAACCAAGGGTTGCACTTGAAGGGGAAGATAACTTGAAGCATGACCTAGAAAGGTCCTTTAACCCTGTCTTGTACTGTTGCTGTAGCTCCCAATGCTTCTGAGTAGGGAGAAACTACAAGGACAGATAAGTAACTCAACAAATCATGTTAATTAGAACTAAAAGACTGAGTGGGAGGGAAATCTAGTTTACTTATGAATACGGGTTTATTGTGGAAAAATCCATTACCATCAGGAATTTATAGGTCTTCTTAAGTCAGAGTTTAGAGGCCATGTCCTCATTTTATGAGGCATTGAGGACCTGAAACTCTCAAAGGCAAACTCATTCTCAAAATGAAAAGCATTCCCCAAAATTGCATGTGCATACTTAACATTCAGAATAATCTTAAATCTTTAAAACTAGGTATGGGTTTAGGGGTTAAATTTTGGGTTTTGAAGAGAGGCAGGGGGAAAGGTGGGACCTCTTCAGTTGTTTTTTTTTTATCTTTGAAATCTGCTGAAGCACTCTGAGTGTGTGCTGTGTGACAGAACACTTTGTTAATTTTGTGCTGGTTATAGCTTTTTATTTGTGTTAGTGTTGGCTGTTTGATGTGTATGAGGAAGAATAGGGTCGATGTTTTATATTGATTTTCATCAGTAACACTCAGAGGTACTAACTGAAACTGTGCTGTGCATTTCCAAGGGTTACTGCAATTTATCACAGTTCATTAGATCATAAATTCTTTGAAGCTAAGGGCTATCTTTTTGATGTTTGTGCAGCCTCTAGAATAATGAGAGGGAGGCTGTAGGTGCTACCCTGATGCAAATAGTCATAGATCAAAGCTCAGAATAAGTAGGCAGCAGAAGACCTTGGACTTCTCTCATGAGCTTTCTTCTCAGCTGGGATAATTAAATGATAATGCAGATAAGAAATGGGTGACTTATTATCCTCAGCTTAAAGATAAGGAACAGAGGTAATACGGAAGGTTTTCCACATATCTGCCCCAAATCTCTGTTCTCAAATCAGACCCCAAATTTTGAACTCTGCTTTCATGCCTTGAGCTCAAGATTAAATGTCTTCTCAATACCTGCTCTCTTAATAAAAAGGATTAGGTTGCTATTTAGGGAAGACTCCAAATCCTTATGTGAAGGATTTTTTAAATACAGGATCAGACTTTTCTGATTCCATGTTCACCTAATGAATATGAGTATCACTATAATGATCTAGTCTAGATTAATTTTACCACTTCAGTACCAGATTGAAGCCTTTTATTGGAAAACATATTTTTTTTATTAAGTAAAAAGTGAAAACCAATATTTTATTGGATTAATTGCCATTGTAAAATAATTTTCAGATTACTTTCCATCTCAGTTATGTTGTCCTAGAAATTTCATCCAAGATGTTAATCTCATCTGCTGGTTGATCTGGAGTCATGGTAATGGTGGTTTCCTTTCATATCTAATGTTGCAAGGTTGAAATAGTTTTGCATTTTGCTAAAATAGTCTAATAAGAAAATTCAGCTTTCTATTTTGTACTTTTCAGCGGGAGGACTATCACCTGTGTTTTAGTAGTACTCTTCACATTTGTTAAATGATAACATAAAGAGACAGTTATTTCTGTTCTAAATAATTTTTTAAAATACTCTCATCCTAGCCAGATTTTGAAAAAAACTCTGTTATGAATATTCAAGTGCCTGAAGGCCAGGTGTTGAATTTTGGTGGTCACATCTGCTTTATAGCTGTCTTTTATGAGAGATTATGTGTAAAGAAGGGAGTTTCTTCTGAAAAACAGATTAATGAGAGACAATATAGACAGGCTCATAAAACAGAAATCGTCACAGAGAAGACACTTCCAAGTCCCTAGAGGAAAAGTGGAAGATCCAGTACATCTAAACCAATGGAAGAAGTGCTTTTCTTGTTGAGGCCCACTGCCTGAGTTGTACTTGCTTCCAGAATCTGTGCTGGAGTTGAAGAAGAGGGATTTAGAGCAGGGTTTGTGTTCTGCAGCAGCACTTCCACAGACAATGAGGCAGAGGCATGTTAAGGGTACATTCTCAGCCTTGGAAAGGAAGATTTCCAACATGTTTGTTTTCCCATAAAAATTTTGAATGCAATTCCCAAAAATCCTTGACCAGCTTACCTTGTGCTGTAGTAATGAACCCATAGCAGATGAAAACCCTGTTGAGCTGCTGTGGTTGCAGAGACATTTCCTCTCCAGACCCTGCTCTTCATTTGCTTTTCCAGTTTGCCTCCCAGCAGTGCTGTCTTCTTGCTATTGCCCCTTTTCAGTCCAAATAGTCAAAGCACTCAGAACCAGTGCAGGTTGCCCTGTCCTTTTTCTTTTTTTCCAAGATGCCCACTTAAAGACATTTTGTCAGAATTTCAATCATGTTACAGTTTTAAGGGCATCTCCTTTGTTCTCTGTGTATTATTTGCTGCATGGACCTTTTCTTCCTTCAGAATTAGTTCCTTCCACAAGTAACTAATTTGATTTTCACCTGGCTATCCCAGGCAAATACTCTCTGAAAATTTGAGTGTTCTGTGAATATAGCAGGTGAGACAGATGTCTATATGTGTAATTCGTATGAAATTACCAACACATTTAAAGAAGTAAATGGAGCTTAGGAAGTAGTTTCTAGGAGCAAAGGAAAAAATAAAATCCTTTTTTAGTTGAACACAGACATTTTCTTTTCCACTTGTATCAAAACGCTGATATTAATTTCTGTGAATATAGTATTTAATTTAGCATATTCATGTAGATTAGCCCTGTGATTGTGAATCACATTTTACATACTGACTCAACATATTTTCCCACTGAAGTTACATTACTAATAAAACATTAGGCTTATTATTTTTTTACAAATTAAATCCTTCTCAGTGTAGGAAATCTAGTTTAGGGGAAAAAAATCAGCCAACACATAAAAAAGCAACAAAGTTTCACACTTCATGTTCCTGTCCTTTAATACTCCTCAGCACCTGTATCTGCCCCATGGTGTCTATTATCTTGCCCACAGAATGTATGTATAAATTATTTACTGCACTCAAAGTTAAGATACTAGATTTTAAAGATTATCTTCTCTGGTAATGATAGCTTAAAAAAAAGAAATTGAGGCGCTGTCCAAAATTTTGGCTCCTTTGAGAAGCCTACCAAAATTTAGATTATATTTCCAAGCTGCTAAAGCATTAGCTGCACACATTCATGGCTCTTTCTTCAGAATAGTCCTTTTCTAGTGTGCTGCTTGTCCCTGTTTGACAGCACATCGATTCCCTGAATCAAGAATTAAATCAGGAGTCATTTATTCTAATTATGGAGCAGAAAGCCTTGCAGTATTAAAAGTCCTGATTCAGAAGCAATGCAGTGTCCTTAAAATAGGCCATTTCTTATTTCACATTAAACTGGAAAAGGTCTTTAATAAACTGAGAGTCAGGGACAATAGTTATTTGTTCCTATTACTGAGGCTATTTGTGTTGGAATGAGGATTTTGTTCCTAACTGTGACTTCTGTTTTTTGTCCCACAGGGAATTCCTGTTTCTGTGTTTATAATGTCATTGCATGTTGCTATGGCAAAAGTTGTATTGCCATGATAGTACAAGTTCAGTATTACGTTAGTCAAGGACAAGGGAGGTAGAAATTAGATCAAAATAAACTTTAACCACAAAATGGGAAATGTCTGTGGAATTTCATCTCTGCTTTTATAAGATATTGTTAGTGTTTTCTGCTACTGCAAGAATAACTGCAATAGTTTTTGATTTGTATTTATTAACATAGATGTACTATTTATATAAACACATCACAATTTCTTCCAGAACTTGTAGAATTTATTTATTGAGCAGAGGAAGGCTGCATGAATTTTGTGTCCAGCTTCAGTTGCTACAAGCTGAATGCTCAGAATTGCACAATCCCACCTTGAACGGGCACATGGAAACTCTTGGCTGGTCTGGTACGTGTTGTTATGAAAGAAAGAATCTGAAGCCTGTGCTCAGAGCCCTTCCTGACAATGAACTCATCTGGGAAACATCTCTTGGAAGGAGTAGCTGCTCTCAGTGGTGCCATGGCCTCTTTGCTCCCCTGGCTCAGAGGTGCACCCCAAAGTTCTGAGTGCATCAAAATGCTCCTGGTTTTAGAAAGCTTCACTTTATTGGTAGAGCAGAGTGGTTCTGTCAGTTTTCTGAATTAAGATAGCTTTGTTTTCAAATACTTGACAGCATATCTTGGTTCTTCATAAGGGCTTTTTGTCTCAGTTCAGTTTCCACTCTGTTTTGGGGAGATACACCTAATATTTGTATCAGGAAAAAAAGTCAGCAGGATAGATGGAGCTTAACAGAGTTCAAGCTTCAGCTTGCTGTATTTTGTAAAAAATTAGAGATGGTTTCAGGATGTTAATACAGAGCCAACCAGTAGGTGCTGCATTCAGAGGAGCAGTGGGGTTATGAAAGCCAGGGTGATAATTCAGCAGGGCTAAACTGTCAAACCAGGACAGCAGCTTTGAATGGCTTATGCTGGGTGTTGAAGTTGCTGTGATGCAACTTGGGATCTTAGTCTTGCGGTACCTTTAATTGTAGCATTTTACTGGAGAGGTGTGTGTTTTTTGAGTGAAGTTCCTGCTGAACGGCCAGAGTTCTGGCTGGCATCTGCAGAGGTGAAGGGGGAAGTGAGGCAAAGTGGCCTCTGTGCTCTGAAGTTTCTAACACTGCATTTCACATCTGTAGAAAGTATGTAGGAGTTGTTGCCATTTTTCATTTTTATGGTTAAGGTAAATTAAATCACTGCATTGTTATCTGGTTCATGGAAATAAAAAGAAAAAAGCAGCAAATGGTGTCAAATTTGTTACATTAAGATATTTGAAAATATCAATGACTTGATGAAAAACAGTGTTTTAGTACATTCAAGGGCCTACTTTGACTTTACAATTTTCATGAAGAAATTAAGCTTGAATTAAATCGAGTTGCTGTGGTGCAGAACTAAGTCTGTCTAATTATGAACATGTAAAGCTGAAAAATCTGTCCACTCTGTTATTGTTTATTTCTGAAGCTCAAAAATTTGATGTATAAAATAGTGAATATAAATTACTTTTAGGTGGCTTTCTTCAGTGAAGGTAAATTAATTTATTTTTGTTTTTTTACTGGAAACAATCCAGTCAGAAATATAAATTTTCTAAATTGGGGCATTCAAGTAGTGTGATGTGTCTTCAGTTAGTATCAGAGGCTTTTCACATTTGACTGTCCTTTCTAAAGAAAGTGTCAGGTTTGATAATTAGGTCTGTTTCTCCTATCTTGATACAGAATGGTTCTTGTGCATACCTTCACTGAACATTGGTTCAGCAATGGAGAACTAAAGATGGGCTGCAGTTTAGAGCTACCAGCTCTTAATTCTTGGAGGCCACAAACTAAATGGAATCTAAAATAATATGAAAGTAACAGCATGGGGTTGCAGGAGCTGACAAGGATGTTAGTGAGCATCTGTGGTTGGATAGCTCAGTCATTTCCTGCACAAGTCAGAAGCAATTCAAGCCACATGTAGGGTCGAGCTAGATCACATTTGTCAATACTATGCTTATTGGATGGGTTTTCTCCTGGTGGTTATCCTTAAACTTTGAGGCCATATCCAGCTGTGCTACAGGAGGCCCTACAGAGTTGATGAGTAGTGGCAGAGGAGCAGGAGATGCCATTGTTTGGTGTGTCAATAGTGTGTGGTTTGAAGTAAAAGAGCTGTAGGATGTCAAAGAACTTGAGGATGGTGTCTTTGGGTTATTCACAGATATCTCCTGCTGCAGTAAAAGGATATGACAGTTTCTCCACAAAAAATAAAAAATCTTTTCACATGTGTCAAAACCCAAAACTGGAAACACAGAATATGTCCAAATTTAAGCGTAATAGATGAATTTTGAAATTGTATCATTCTTTAATTTAGTCCTTCATTTTGTCCAGCCTCAAAGCACAGGGTACTTGGATGTGAAAGCTGAAGAACATTGCAATACACATGAGGAAAGAATGCTATCAAAAGAACCTGTGTGACCCAGTCACAGCCAGGGAATTTATGATGAGAAATTATGTTCTCCAGTGATGAATTTGCTCTCGCTGCCATTTTCTCCTGCCCTTGTTTATTACATGCCAAATCTTATCCTTGGCTTTATTTATCAGTTATGGGAAGTGCACCTGGGATTAAAAGGAAAACAGGCCTTCAGCATGATACACTACTAGTATTAGCATCGCTGCCATTTGGGCACTGGCAAAGTGTTCCCTTTCTAAGCCCTTTTCCCATACATCAGAGTTTTTTAAGAATTTTCTAAAAGTGGCTTGAGTTTGCTGTCCTTTTTTTCCTCCAAGCTGCACTATCCCTAAAAAATATCCCTATTACCCTCCTGGTTCTGCCTCCTCACTCAGAGTGGAGTGAACAGTCAGCTCCAGCTAAGGAGTGTGTGGAGCTGAGCCAGGGAAACATTCTCTGCTCTCAGTGCCTGAGGTGGGAGCCAGGCTGGGGCAGCTGTGCTGCTCTCAGCCTCTATCTGTAGTCTGGGGAGCTATGGGGTGGCTGCTGGAGGTGTGTGCAATGGGAGAACAGGGTACATCACCCCCAGTGCCTGTCTGATCTTCAGGTGCAGTGTGACAGCTCTTCAGGGCATGGTTCAGTTTGGGAGATTGATGGGCTGAAGAAATGCTGGCTGGTTTCTCTTGTACAACTGGTGTTTTCTGTAGTGACAGTTGACAACATACATGTGTTACCTTTACTCTCTTTCTGTATTCCAGCCTGCTCTTATTTACCTTGTGTTGCTCTTTCTGTATTCCAGCCTGCTCCTATTTGCCTTGTGTTGCTCTTTCTGTATTCCAGCCTGCTCTTATTTGCCTTGTGTTGGTCCTAGCTCTATTAGCATCTTGTTGTCTTTAGAATTAGATGCTTTAATACAGAGCACAGCTTTGACAGCTGTGTTGCAATTGGATTTGATTTTTTATTTTATCCTTGTTGATAGCCCTCTTAGTATGTGACCACACTGGAGAAGATCATTGACCAAGTGTGTCCTAAAGTCTTCTGAAGTTCTGCTTTACAACAAGCTGGTTTTGGTAATACAAACATATGTATTCCTATGGTATTTTTCTTTTTGAGTGCTACTTTCCCTTCTGGCTGCAGTGGGGCTTGAGGAGGAATGTGACCTTGTGTAATTATCCCATTCTTTGGCCTTTAGGGTTACACCAAGCTGGAATCAGCTGACTTGGCCCACATATCAGATTTCTTCCAGTCAGCAGCTCAATAATTTCTCTTCTTAGCAAATCTGAACATGGGTTAGGAGACAGGTGTAGGCAGGATTAGGGTTGCCACATGCCCTCAGTTTCTCAGGTAGCTTTGACAGAATATTTCTAGGGATTCCTGTTTCCAGACATTTGGGCAGGAGCCGCCATCCAGGTGAGGTGCACTACTCCAGAGAAATGTCTGTTGTCTCTGTCAGGTGCTCAAAGATATGTTGAGCTTTAGTTGTAAAATAATGTTCTTTATTACTGATTAATAGACCAAGACTGAAAGACTGAAATGACTGCTTGTACATTTGAAGATGGAGAGCTCTTAATTACTGCAGTTGTAGAGAATATAAGAAAGCACAAATTAAGCCTGTGGGGCTTTTTGAACCTAATTATTTTATGATCCTTTCTGTAACACTTTCTTTTTTCTCCCCAAATAATTCAATAACTTATTAAATTGATTTTTCTTTCATCATATCTTAATTACTGTAAATATTTTCTATTGATGGATGAAATACCTGGTAATATTTCATTTCCATTAGATAACCTTTGGTTTTTTTTGATGTTTTTAATTGTGCATTCATCTTTCTTCTTTGTCAGTAGTACTTGAACACTCCCTCAAAAAATAGTTCGAATTTCTTTCCTGTGTCAGGGCCACCATTTGTGCAGAACATTAGCTGTCAGACAAGCAGGGGATATTCAGGGAATGTGCTGATGTCTGTCTGATGCCACTTTGCCTCGTACTCCCATGTGGTGAGTTGGATTTCTCCTATGCCTGGGAGTTCTTTTTAAGGTGGTGCTAGGAAAGTGCTCTTCAAAGGGGAAAAATCCAAACATTTATGTGCTCTGGCAAACACATGTCTTTGTAGAGAGCCAAGGAAGCTGCTGCAGGTGGGGAAAGAGGAGGAACCCAAACAAAGTTTTGTTTGTTTTATGGTCCCTGTTGTCCTTCTGCTGTTTGAGTGATGGAGAAGGCTCACGAGTGTAAGGCTGAGCAAAAAGCCTGGTCTTATGGAGTGGTTAACAGCTTAGACATTTGTTCAAAACTGGTCCCACTTCTCTTTCATTCTTGTTTCATACACTGTTGTTCTGGTGTTCTCTCAATGTGGATACATTTGTCTTCCTTTCATCAGTAAATCAGCATCCCTGTAGAACTGAGGAGGTAGAAGAAGCTAATTTGTCAAAAGCTGGCAGCAGGTATCCAGTCATTTTGCATTGGGTTTTTTTCCTTTTCTTTATTGTATGAATTTGGTAAGTACTGTTTTCATATAATTGCATTTAAGTCTGCATAAAAGAGAAACTTCCATGTTCAGGAATTTCAGAGTAAAAAAAATTGTGGCACTGTAAAAGACTGGATTTATTTTTTTTTTAAGATTGAAATGTGATGACAAAGGAAAACAGATGTTGTTTTATTATTAAAATATCCTACACTGCTCTCTACTGGAAGAGTGGAAGTCTACAATAAATATTCAGAAGTCCACCTAGAACTCTTTCTTAATCAAGAGTCAAGTTTATTAATTTTTTTAGTCTGGTAAAACTAACTTTTCCTAAGCATGTATAGAGTTTCCCCCCGCCCCAAACTTTGATGAAAAGCACCTGGATGTGCTTTACATGTAAAGCCAATGAAATGTTGAGGGTCAAAATCTAAACTGCCAGGGGAAAAATTACTGGAGAGTTTCCTGCTAATGTCAAGGAAGAAAAGTGCACTGCTAACCTTAACAATTCACCTGGCCTTACTGAGACCTACTGGGCACATCAGAGCAGCCTTGTCAGAAATGCAAGGGATTCTGGATGCCTGAAGTTGTCTTACATTTGAATTGACTTTTAATTGAGCCAGCAAAGTAAAAGATTATTTACCTTTTATTTTAATAGGTTCTCCATTCAAAGTACAACTCTAAATGCAATTTTAATAATTTCACAGTGGAATTGGACCAAAAAATGTCTTGTTCATGTTAATGCATAGGGAAATGTCACCTGCATTCTGACAAAGATATTCCCCACAAAGGGTCTGTCTGATAGCTGGTTGTCTAAGACAGCCCTCCTGGCCATTACAGGGCTGAATTTTCTCTCAGTTGCTGTCAGTGATAAAACCTCTGTTGATTTAATATGCTGAAATAGTCTGTTAATTCTTTGCAGCTGCCTTATCCTGCAAATCTTTGCATGTGGAGTGAACGCATCTGGTTGTCTGCTAGTATTAGAGTAGAAACAGTTTGATCTGAGGAGTTTGTCTTGTATGTGGCTGGCCAACAGCTCACTTTCTTCATGGCAAACATCACTGTACATTAAAGGAACACTTAAATGGTCCTGACTGATAGGATCTGTTGGCCTCATAAGAGTTATTCCTGATTGCAGACAGCTGCAAGTGAAATAAGAATGAGTAATATATTAGGAAAATAACTGCTCGTCAGTTTTGTAGGGAATATGTTTGGAAGAATGGCAGACTGCAGTGAAAAATATGTGGTAAAGAAAATTGCTTTAGCTTGCTTTATGTTATACAGAATATTAAATGTCATCTTCTTCCAAATTTAAGTATCCAACAAAAATTCAGTATGATCATGATGAACTTTATAGTAAACAACACAAATATTTGAGTCTCGTGGCATGTCTAAATTATGTATTGTGTTTGTTTGAGTAGGCATATTATGCATGGAATACACCAACCTCAGGAATAATCTTTTTGCTAGCTGCAGGCAGTAAATGGATGTAGCAGTCATATGTAAACATTTTTCAGCTGTATTATGTATTTGAACAAGTTACTTATGTAAAGAACACTTAAGCACTTAATGGGTTTATTAGTTTGCATTTAGGATTAATAGTGAATGATCTAAAGGGAAGCTGTTATTTTCTGTTTCCCTCTTCTGCAGTGAAGTATGGGAGTTGTGTTAGCTGGACTCTCAGGAACCACTTAGGTTTCATATGCTGGTTGTTCTGCATGAGTCAAGTTGCAGAAGGGAACCTCAAATGCTGAAAACAAGCACTGACTTGCCAAGTTCCCATCTAAAGCTATGGATCAGCACTGTTCCCTAAAGGAGCCTGGGCTTGGAAAGGGAGGTTTCACATTTACCCCTTTTGTTTTGGAATTTTTCTTGCAGAAACTCTCCCAAGCTGAATAATTGTATTGTTCATGCCACAGCTAGACCAACTTCCTGATTCAACAAATATTTGTGAGATTTGGTGAGAAAAAATCTGCTGAAAGGACCATGATGAAATGGCCACCTTCCCATTTCATGAGGGTGGTGAGTTAGTTGTTGGTGGCTTCTCCCAGAAACCCTGGTGGCAGTGTGTCTGCTGTGCCAGGGGTTGTACAAACTGCACAGTGACCTTGGCAGCTGAAGCCCCAGCTTTGCAAATACATCTGTTTGCTTAGCTTAACTATCATCAGTAATACCACAGTAATTGGTACCTCATATTAAACAGAAAGTGATGATAGATGAGATGGAAAAGGTACAGAGCATATAAAAAAGCAAGCAATAAAAAGCCTCCCATTAAAACATGAGCTGTTTGTTAAGGCTTTATAGCGTTGTCATTCTTTTGTTACAAACCTGTCTTGGTCTGAAATTCTGTCTATATTTTTCCTCCCCAAACAGAACAGTCCAACTAATACAAATATTCAGAATATCTCCCCTTAATTGCTGGTTCTCCTTTTATTACTCTTACCAAGAAATTAAAAAGGGAAGTCAAGCATGAAATATGTAAGCAATTTTAACAGACCTGAATTAACAAAAAGTACAGTTGCTATTGAAAGAGTTAGAAATAGATGCAAACAGTGCAATCCATAATATAGCCTTGTAATTTTTCTTGGTCTTAACATTTAAGCTACAATTCTTCTTTGTGTATCTGGATTAAATGTGTCTTAATTATTTTCCTATGCTTAATAGTTTGTTAAACACAAGCTTGAATTCCACATCCAGCTCAAAACTGCTGAGAGCAATTGAAATTTTAGTGGCGATGCTTAATGTCAAAAACAACACTCATCTGGAAGAGAGTGAATGACTTATGGAATTCTAGTGGGTTATGTTCTGTAAATGCTGATATAAGGCTCATGGTGTTTCTATATTCTCTGAGTCTTGGTTGTTTATTTCTTTTGTAACTTACTGAGCAAACACAATGAGTTTTTCTTCAGGTTTTGTCAGTCTTTTAAAGTGCTTTCAGCAATTTATCTTTCTGCTTAGAAATCTACTTCTCCCTCCCCTCCATGATCATAAATGGTAATTTCTGGTTTGGGGAACATTGCTATAAGCTTTAAAATTCAGTGACATTTAACAGATTCCCCAGCTGTGGCTGGGGAATTTGATTTTCTGAGGCAGTAGTGTGAATTAGCATGAGGTACAAGCTTCTGGGAAAACTGTATTTGTGGAAGGTACAGTTTGTGGAAAGATTGGTCTGCTGCTGGGATTTACTGAATACAGCAAAGATACCTTCATCCTTCTTGGACTGTTAGCAGGGGAGAGTTCTGAGGAAATGACTGATTCTTTTTTAGCTTTATCAGAGCTTGGTCATCTGGATGGAAGTAAGTAAATAAAAAATGTAGGGCAGCCCTGTGCCCTTCTGGAGAAGCAGCTGCAGGCAAGGCAGCATAACCTGGGGCATCTCTTTGTGTGCATGACCCAGTTCCACCAGAGTCCTGGCCCTGAATCTGTATTGAGAAGTACTGGGCAGCTTACACTGGTACTGGTGCTGCCAGTTTGAAAACAGCACAAGGATTAGGAAACAGCCAGGGATGAAGCATCTCTATCAGCTTCTCCATGGGCAGCTGTGACCTCTGCTCTGCTCACTGAGCCTTGTCCACACCTGCAACTCTTGTTTCCTCTGTTTCTGCAGGATTCCTGCTCTGTGTTTCACATACCTTGAGGTGCTCACAAACTTGCAGCAATTAAACTTCTGCCTCTTGTGTTCTGCCACAAGTTTGCTTGTGTGCAGATATCTGGTAATGTTGGTGTTTCAACCTTCCTCTTAGACTCTCATTGGATCTTACCTGCTGGTTTGGGTTTTTTTGCTCACACGTATTCACTCATCTTTCCCTTTCTGTCTCTGCCACGTGCAGTATCCATCATGTCCAAGAATCATTCTTCCTTCTCAACATGCATTTTGTGCAGCCATCACTTTTCCAGGCAAGATCACCCCCTCAGTCTAAAGTCATCAGAGATGTTGTGTGAAGGACATCAAATCAATAGCAGAGCCTTCTCCTCTGTTCTTCCCAAACCTTGGTTTCCTGGCTGGAGAAGTGTCATCACAGAGAATATTGACAGCAGATGTGTGTGGGGTTTTGATTTACACCGTTGTTTTCAAGGTGGCATGTCATATTTCAGAGTCAGTAGCAAATATCTAATGAGGGTTCATTATTGGTGGAGCTGCACAGTTTCTTTGCAGGAGTACCTTGAACACACTGGCTGCACTAAACATGTTTAACAGAACTTAAAACTCCAGAGTTACTCTGTTTAAGTTATCTGTATCTTGGCAAATTAAAATCCCTTTCAAAATGGCTAGGACTTAAAAATTGTACATGCCTCTGTGTGTCATGGTACACAGAAAACTGTACTTTAGGAAAAAAGCGGGGGGGGGGGGGTGTCTTTTCTTGGAGTTATTTTAGCATATACATGTACATGATGTGACTTAACTGTACCTCAGTGTGAAAATTGGATAACAGAAAATCAATTAGTGTATCACACAGATGGGCTTCAGGCAGGATTATCGTATATTTTGTAACGGCACAGTAGAAGATGAGTGGGACTGTACAGAAAACAAAAGCATTTCAGTGTACAAATAGAGAAATAAGGTCCTTATGCAATATTATGTTTTACATATGAAAACATATGTTTGGTGTTCATGAAAGCCTTACTTGGTAAAAATATGAATTGTAATAGAAACTACTTGAATATGAATCTTGTTTTACATAAGTTGGAGCCTAGTTTCTGTAAATCCATGTTACTATACCAAGCAGCTCTGAGAGGAATATCAGTTCCTTTAATTTCTTACATTGTGTATGATTGTTTCAGTGACAGAATCCAAATGATTAGCTCATGTTGATTCATGGGAAGTATCTTCCATCTGTATTTTGTGTGCATTTTTTTATTATTTTCTAAAAAGAGTTATTACCAAAGTGGTAATTTCCCTGTGGAAAAAGGTACTTGAACTTCTAATTTACAGATTTGTATAGGATGGTTTTTTAAAGTCAATTTTGATAATGCTAATATTAGTATAGAATGTAATCCTTGTTATTTTCTTGATTAGAAATAGCTGTGTGAAGGTTTTTTATTTATCAACTGCTGACACAATTGCCTTTCCAAAATGCTGCTTGAAAATAATTGGAAAATAAGGTTACTCAAGTTGATTAGGCCTTTAAATGCATAACTTACTGCTCACAAATTACAATTTTTTCAGTTTCTAGGCAGTACAGAAGTGGAGCAGCCCAAAGGCACAGAAGTTGTAAGAGATGCTGTTAGAAAATTAAAGGTAAGAATTTTTAATGATACATAAATGGAATGTACTCTTACCCTCTTTTCTAAGACACTCTATAGGTTTTCTAGGTGAATTCACTGGCTCTAGAAGTAGCTGCTTTTACTAATCTCTAGTGTGTAAGTTCTTCCTTATTATGTCTGTATGGTCAGGTGTTCTGCTGTGTACAATATTTAGTTGTCCTACAGATTTTACAGTAATTCAGAAATATTGCTAAAGTTAATATTGATAAAAATATTGAAGAGAACATGAAAAGAAATATATATGAATGTATAAGAATATGTGAAAAGAAATATTGATAAAGTCAATCAAGTTAGTACTTCAGTGGTTAATGCTTCTTCTTTGGGCTTGTTTAGGGCTCCATTAATACAAAGTGAGGGAGCAAGAATTTGTTTTAGCTGCCATCCCCAGCTATGGCTGAGAAAATCAGGCTTTTTCAATTTCCTCTTGGCTACATGTGCTTGGGCACCAAGGGACTTGGTGGACAACTAAAAATATCCGAGTGCAATGACTTGCTGAGGGTTGTTTTCAGTTAACATGGCTTTGCCTTGACTGCTCAGAGCTCTTCAGACACCGTGAGCTGGGGCAGGGAATGCTGATTGTTCCAGTCCACTCCACTGCCTTGTTCCTGTGGAATTGCTTCATGCTTTGCTGCTCTGAGCTATTGGCCCTTCAGTTTACTTAGATGTAAAAAATCTTTCTCCCTGCTATTGCATTTTTCATAACTTTCTTGCAGGCTTTTCATTGTTCATTTGAACAGGTTCCTTAGAAATGGGCAGGAAACGTGGGGAGTCAATACTGAAAAAATTGGTTGTGTTATTATGATATTAAAGAAATGCAGAAAGGAAACATGCGATTACTCATGTAGCTCAGCTTTTAAGGCTCAGTTTTCCCTGGAGAAAGCCATCTTTACAAGATGGATCAGTAATCTTATTAAGGTATTGAAACACATTCTTTCCTGTTGTTTTTCACTCTACCAAAATAGTACAGCTGCCTTTAAAGATTCATTTAGCTGATTCTTGGAGTGTTTTATGCCAAAAAGACTTTATTGTGCTGCAGATAGTTAGTGTCATTATTTCCAGTTGTTTTCAAGAGTTTTAGGATAAGTTTGACCCTTTTTAAAGCATTGCAGCATTCTATCAGTGGAAACAAAGTGAGTTTGTGTACACCTTGTGTAGTTTGTCTTTATAAAATTCCAATACGCCCAGAAAAATCAGTTCTGTGCAGAAATCCGTCACAGTGATATCTTGCTATGGAGCAGCTTTGCTTCTGTTTCAAAGGTGTGTTATTGGACTCCTGGATAAACAAAATGCTGAGTGTCTCTGTCTCACTGCTGGAACCCCAGGCTGGCCTGGGCTCTCACTGATCACTGGAGGCTTTGGGTGGGTTGAATTCCCTGATTTCATACATGGAAATTGTTTCCCCTCTGAGAGAGGGTCCCAAAAGTATTTCAAATAACTGCTCTGAGAAGTGTGGGCAAAGGCAGAAATGTGGTGTGTGTGCTTATGGTGTCACTGGAGCATGTAGATACCTGCTCTAACTTTCTACACACCTTCCCTAAATAAACCACCTTGGAGATAGAAGTCGGAGTAGCTGCTGCCAGAATTACATTATTTTCTTCAAGTTTGGAAATTTGTAGCTTAGATATTGAGTATTGCATGTGGTCTTACATAATCACAAGATTATTAGAGACCCTCCAAAGTAAATAAACATGACTTTAGCAAGGACTCGAAAAATCTTGGAACAGAATTCAGAGAGCAGAATGAAAACACTTATGTTTGAAACAATCCCTAATGAATTGGATACTCATTTGAAGACTGACTTACATTGTTCATCTATAGCTTTTGAAGAGAAGCCTAGAGGTACTGGATATTTTTATTAAGCACACATCTGTAGTTTTTTTTTTTTAGAAAATGCTAATCAAAAATTTTTAAGCAATTAAAACAGCTTGAAAAACTAATGTCGTATTGAAAGAAATGTTGAAGAGATATAAAATATATAAAATTGTTTATGGGTAGGAGAGTTTTTAGAAGACATATGGCTTCTTATGCCATATTTATATATTTAAATTATCTGGACTTGCTTTTAATTGCAATGTTATTAATCATAATTTGGTTTTAATTGAAATGAATAGCTGGAAGAAAACACTTTCTTAATGTTTAGAGCTATTTTTTCAAGTGACATGCATCACTTTAATAAGCTTTTGAAGTCACATGCTCCAGTGATATACAGCCCACGAAGTGCAGCCACCAGAAAGCATTTTTCTTAAGCCCTCATGTCACCAAACTGTCAGAGTCAAGATTTGATATACAACTGTTTACTTCTCTAAATCATCTAAAAGCCCTTAACTCAGCAAAAAAACTTGGGTTGCCCAGCACAGAAACTGCAGCTGCCATGCCACAGACTGATTTTTCCCAGCAGATGGAGCTGATGTTCTACAGAAACATAAAGTATCTTGGACAAACTTTTTCTTGATGCTTCATTGTACTTTTATCCTAAATACAACTTTTATATTTTCTTGACAAATTTTTTGGGACAGCTGCAATTAGATTTTTTTTTTTTCCAAGCAACTATGTTTAATTTTTCTAGAGGATTCTCCAGTAGCTTTATCTAGGTGGGATCTCCTCTTGTGTTTTCCAAGTGCTTGGAACTGTACTGCAGGAGAGAGAAGAAACTCGAACACTAATGTTTTATAATGTCTTTGTTTATTTATTTGTAAGATAAGATGAAGTATAATCAAAATTTGTCACAAAACATGTTTTCCTTCAAGTTTTCCAGTCAAAGTGGTTTCTAGAATGAAACAAAAACTAAAGCAATGGCACCCAGATGCTGTATCCAAACATGCCTATGCTATTTAAATGTCTACTCATTGTCAATTCACACTTTATTTTAGCAAATGGAATGATTACTTCCCTTGATTGGTGAAGTTTATCACTTCTCAATCAGACTGTAAGAATGAATTTGATCCTTCTTATGAAGTGTTGGAAGGGTTGCCAGAGGTGGAAGCAGGTAGAAAGAGCAGCAGGACAGATGGAAGAAGCAGCATAAACAGAGCAGTGGTAAGAAAGCTGCATGGAGGGGTGTTAAGGAGAAACCAGAATAAACACCTGAGTTTTGGGCTGTTTCTTTTATTCTTTTACAGTCTTCCAAGGCATGTTTTGTTAGGGCCAAACTTAAGGTTGTTTGCTTACCCAGCTTTCAATTAATTATCCTTTTTTTCTTCCACTGTTCTTCTGTAAGTGGAGATGACCAGACAAAATGCAAATAGAATGAATCACTTTGAAACGACTTGAAATATTTTTCATCATGTCCTTGACCTCTAAGGATGCACAGAGTGAAGAGTGCTGGTTCACACACTTCCACACATGCAGAGATGCTGTCCTGCTGCTGCCCTTAAAGGACCATCTGTGGATATTGTTCTGAGCTCCCTCCCACGTTAAAGCTCAGTTTAATTTGTTGTTAAAAGGACAGAGGAGGAGGGTGGAGTACAGAGAAGCCTTTAATATTGGGATAAAGAGATTTGCAGCCAAGCCTTCCAGCCATGACTGCTCTCTTTGAAGTATTGCAGAAAGCAGAATTTGTGGTTCAGGACCAGTCAAGGACATCTTGAAGACCAAAGCAAGTCAGATGAGAAGAGCTGAATAAGAAAATACCTGTTTACCCTGCCTCTCAAAAAACCTGAAATTAAACCCTGCCCCTTCCTCTACCTCCCACCCCCCCAAAAAAATCAACCAAAACCAACCAACCAAACTGGGGGGGGGGGGGGGGGGGAAATCAAAAATCAACCACAGAAAAAAAAAAACCCACTCAACAGACCCCTAAAACTCCATGCCACAGACAAAATGACCAAAAGATCTCAAAACAGCAACAACAAAGCAGTCCACCCCTTAATAAAACAAAGCACAAAAAATGAGAGATGGATAAAAGACTGCACTGTATTGTCTTTTACGCTGTGGATTATAGATGGATAGCTCTCCTCTCAGTCCAGTGTGTGTCTGCAAAATCTAATACAGCCTGTTCCATACACATACACTTCTGGATGGCTTTTTCCCTGCCAAGATGATTCTTGAGAGACTGAATTTTGCTTATTTCACCCTTTTCCTCCTCTTGACAGCTGTTTTTCAGAGGTCATCATTTCATTATGCCCACATCACATGCTCATGGAAGTTTGGACCATAACATGACCAATTAGATGAAATGAAGGCACTGCAAAAAAAAAACGGGTCCTGTTGGGTTTTATTCAGACATGCTTTCTTATGATGAATGTTGTAATAAAAAACAGGAGGAAAAGCATTTTTTCCAAGACAGGTTATAAAGCTGTTTCCCAGCTTATCCAACAACCCTGCCCTAAGCCAGGGCTTGTTTTAGGTGTGAGGTGCAGTGTCTGATTTGTCACTGGTCACCTGCATTAAATGAAGGAGTTGAACTTCTCTTCCCTGGGTGAAGATTAGCACCCAAATCACAGGAACATCTCCCTTTTCATGTCTCAACTCTTTTTAATTAAGTCTTGAATTGTGCAGGGATGTGTAAATATTAAAGAGCAGCACATAGTTTTGATTGCATGGCTTAAATTGATTTATAGATCTATAGAGGTAATTAGTCTTAACAATTAATTCTTTAGCTCCAGTTCCTGGCTGTCTTGAAACATGATTTTTTTTCCTCATGGCATTTTTGTTGGTTTTGGTTTGATAAGACTTGATATCTAAGCACATCAAATTTAATTTTACTAACACTCTTAGAGTCTGCATTTTCCCCTGCTGCTGTGATAAATTGCAAAATATATGGACGGGTTTTCTTTCTTCCTTTTTTTTTTTTTTATTTTTAAAGCTAAGTTAGACCATAGAAAATAGGTTTATTTGTATCTGTTCCTCCCCCTAAAAATGCCATGACAATATAATGTTATTTCTGAAGCAGCTGAACATAAACTAGCCCATCCCACTGAGCTGGACCAAACCTGGGGTTTGTGCCTGAGAGCATTATATGTACAAACAGTTTAAGAATTTGGCCCATCATGTCTCTTCCCAAGCCATGCTGTGATTCATTATAATTTTATATAATTTTCCATTTTTATGCCAATGGGAGGCTTCAGATTTTTACCCTCTTAAATAATCTTGTTACTGTGTGAGATACAAATATTATTTGGTTTCAAATGCGTGCTGTTAGGAAAATATAATGCTTGAACATCTCCCAGGTCCAGAGGTCCCTTGGGGTTCTCCTTAGGTAGAAGGAATGACTAGAAATAAATAAAAGAGAGAATTCCTGATACCTGAGTCGGTGATGGGATGTACTGGTCAAACCCTGCACAAGTTTGGGAGGTGGCTGAATGTGGCACTCTGGAGAATGTCAACTATAAAAGAAATTGCTGATCAGTATCTGTGTGCTGTTACTGCACAAGACAGTGGCAGGGAAAATGCTAAGAAAGGAACTGCCACAGATTTTCTGAATCAATCTTTGTGTGTTCACTGCACCCAAATGAGCTTTGATTAAAGAAAGTTCATTTGTCTGGATGTCTGTATGGAGGGGGTTCTCTTGTGCTTGGTTTCTTTCACCATTGGCCTGGGATTGATTTTGTGGAGCGTCTTAAAGTGGGTTTTCCAGCCCTCTGCTAACTTTGCTAAATATCTTCTGAATTTTTTCTCCCTTTTGTCAATATCCTTCTGCATTTGAAACCCTCAGCAGATAACATTTGAGCAGCTGATGCAGTGCAGCCACTGTTGTCATCTTAAGGATCTCTTTGAAACACCTTCCCAGTTTTGGTTTCATGAGGACGTCCTCAGTTAGTGGAAGTCCTGCAATGTTATCAGACTTCATTCTTCCATCCTCACAGAGTAGTCTCCTAAGAACCAGAGTTTGTTGCCACGTGTGGGGTTTGCAGGGCTGTTTGTAGGAAAACAAGGGGCTCTGTTGGGATGGCAGCCTGTGCTGTTCTGGTTGATGAGGCTTCTCTCTGTTATTTGCCCCTTCATCAGTGTTCGTGGGCTGCAAGCTTCCTCTGTAGCAATTTTAGATTTCAGATCATTAGTTCGTTTTCTCCCCTTTTTTTCCCCCTCTCATTTTTTCTGCTTGCAGATTTTATCAGTAAATTTTTTTTCTTCTGGTCATTGTTCAATAATGTCATGCTTAAGAAATAAACCCTGCTGGAATACATTAGAAACATATCTTCCCAATGACAATTTCCTGTTTATAACTACATCTGGAGACTAATGTAACTAACTTAACTCATACTTTCTTTCTGTTGCTCCACTTTCTTAAATACAAGTGGCATGCAAAATGCAGATGCTTTGTCTACTTGGACAAGCTGCATTTTTTGTAAAATATTGTTCATCATTAGTTTCATCTCGCTTGAATTATCTAGTTCTTGAACTGGATTTCTGCTTCTTGAGAGTGGAGACGTGGTAGGGTCAGTTTGTTCACTCTTTTTTTTTTGGAATTGGCACAGAACTGCTTTCTGGAACTTCCTCAGTGTTGTAAGTCTTCTTGACTACTTGGAGCAAGCTTTGGCCAGCTGTTCTAAAACTTGTGCAAGCTATTCACATCACTTACTTTAAAACCTTTTTCTTTAAAACTTCTTTTCTTTAAAAATGACAACTTTTTCATGTTGTAGCTGTTGTTTGAGACTCTGAGATGATTGCTGTTGGAAAATCAGACATTCCATCATCATTCTCAATATATACCATGAGTTTAATGCGGTAAAATCCAACAGTATTTATGCTTTCTCTTCACTACTGCACAGAAATTCTCGTGCATGGCTTCTTGGCATAGGGACAAAATTTCCAAAAGGTCAGGATTTGCTCGAGTTCCAGGCTGTTTCAGGATGAGTTGAGTCCCAGGGTTGTCTGTTCCATGGGTGTCTTCCTGGGCATCAGCGAGTGCATTGGAGTTGAGATGTCCAAACTTTCTGGGTGATCTTTGGATCTTGTAGTGATTCAATTTAACCTGGCAAAGTACAGAACACTGAGAAAAGGAATCACACGTGTCCTCCAAGTCCCACCCACTAAAGGGACATCAGGAAATTACAAATCAGAGAGGAAAGCTGGTGGGTGCAGCTAATGAATAAATCCATGATCTGAAAATTATATAAAGACACTTTAAATTTTATATTCATCTTGGGGAGGGGGGAAAAAACCTGTGCAAATAAAGCAATAGTTGCCCTGTCTTTTTCTTATTTAAGCACAGACTAAAGGCTAAATTTGCAGTGTAAAATTTAGGACAGATTTTGTGTGGTTTAATGAGTGATTTTTATGTAATAAAACATATTTTTGCTCTGTAGTTAATTTTAATACTTTAAAGTCAACAGATCAAAATGCTGTAAATCAGCAGTTATGATTTTTAAAATTTTATTCTCTAAAAAATTTCTTTTAAAAAAATAAAATATGCATATGGAATGGTACACCTTAATAAAGATACAGGGATTAATGTGTGTTAAAAGTTAATTTAGCAAGACATGGGCTTGAAGCTAAATTCACAGATGGGAAAAGGATGAGTTGCAAGAGGCAAATACATCATGCTGAAGAGGCAGAACTAGAATTTATATTTTCTTGACTCTCAACTAATTGGTTTTCACAAGTAAGTCATCCTGTATGAAATATAAAATACTTTATATTTTATAAAATTCTTGGCCTGTGACTGTAGCATTTCTAGATGTTTAAATGCAAAATAGTCATTTATATTTAAGAGTTTGTTTTGAGAATGGCACAGAGTGGTTTAGATGGGGGGATAGTTGTTTGGGGTTCTTGAGGTGGGAGGGTGCTGTTTGTTTTACCAAGTGTGTGATACTTATCAGCTATTAGGGTGCATTAATCAGTAATGAAGTGTCTGGGTAAGTTCTGTTACTGTGTGAAGTTCATAGGATCAATTATAAATTAATCAAAGCTCCAATAAGTATGCCTTCAAAATGAGGAATCAAATTGAGAAGAAGGGAAAAACAGGTTCATTTTGTGCTTTTAGGGTGGTTCTGCAAACTAGTTAATAATTTGCCATGAATGAAGCTGCCTGTAAGCAAAATGAAATAAAAGAGATTAACAGTCATATTGTATAAAGCACTTGTGTTATGGGAAGATTTTCCAAGTACTAGTTGGAAAAGGATCAGAGCAAAAATCCAAACCCTGAACTATCACTTAAATAAATAATTAATTGCAATCAGAGTTTTTCAGGATTAGTGGGAGAGGTGTCAGTTGGCTGCAGCCGAGCACCTCATAATCACAAGGCAGCTCAGGCTTGTGTCTTCCAGGTCTGATAGGACAGCACCCTTGGTGACACCCTGGATTCTTGCTGGCACTGAAAGCCATTGTCCACACTGGCTTCTGACACAGAGCATTTGTACTGGTGGGGATTACACACCCAGTTCATTCTTGAATGGGAATGTTGGAGATGATTGTGTTCAAACATAGAGCTCTGAAGCAGAGACTCCAACTTCTGGCCTTTAGTGGATTATCACCTTATTTATGCATTTGAAAATGCCATTCCAGGCTTGGGAGACTTGGGAGTAAAAGGGCAACATTTTGCTCTGGTAACAGAAAAATACAGAGCAATCACATATATTTGCTAAGAAAGATACCCAAATTCAGGGCATTTCTTAATTGTCATGCAGGGGCAAATTTGAGATACTGTGCTGATTTTATAGATAGTGTTCATGAGAGAAAGAGTGAAAGGTAAGTCTTGAAAAGGAGATGGAAAAGGATGGAAGATGTATTGGATAGGAATTATTACCCAACCCAGTCATGTAAAGTGCTGTCTAACCACCATCTAGTGGGCTGCAGGCAGATAAATTCTGAGAATAAAATAGACCAAGTACTTCTTAGGCATTGGCAACTGTAGTGCTTTCAAACTGACCCCATTCAAAACAACTGATGGAATATCTTGTAGGGTACTTCCAGATACTCCTTTATGCACAAGTGTGGGAGTGACAAGTATTTGATGCATGCAAGATCTTCAATTAAATGCATAAAGTTTCAGGGGAACATGCTAAGTAATTTTAAAATAATTCTCCCTGAATTTTAGGAACAATCTGTAGTGTGCAGTTAGAAACACTGGTCTGTGCCCAAGTGAGACTCTTGGAATAGTTGGTGTTGTTTATGGGAAGTTTATTGAGGAAGGAAGGAAGCAACTTCAGGTGGAGGGAGTTGAGAGAAAAGGAGAAGCAATAAAAACAAATAAACTTTCTATTTATGTGATTTCTGTTGTGCTTTTTGTGTTTCAGTTTGCAAGACATATCAAGAAATCTGAAGGCCAAAAGACCCCCAAAGTTGAGTTACAAATCTCAATCTATGGTGTAAAAATTCTAGATCCAAAAACCAAGGTAAGAAAGCTACATGGGGTTTTTTCATGCTAAACTAGTAAATATTTGTTTCACTCGTTTTAAGGTTTTCATTGTTTAGTATTTTTTTAAGTATTATAACAAAAGCCATTCTGTTGATGGAAAAAATATTTTAAAATAGCATATTTTGTTACAACACCTGGGTGACATCTTCCCAGGAAGGTACATGATAGTCCTGAAGGCACACTGTAGCTAATGTGGCATTCAATTTTTTTAATCCTTTCACATCAGGACTGCTAGGCTTTGAGGAAGATGAAAACAATGAGCTAAATAAATGTTGACAGTGCATATGATAAAAATCTTTTCCTATATATGTTGAATTTGGAAGATTCTTTTGTTCCTGCTTCTTAATTGTGGAGTACTTGCTGCCTTCAGGTCATGACAATGCTTTTTCTCAAATGGTAGCTGTAGTTCAAAGCTTGCAGCCCATTTTTGCTTCAGACTCTTCACACAACCAGAACTCAACAGTTCCCACATAAGCAGAGGGGACAAGAAATATCTATGTCAAATTTAATTGGAGTTTTTGCATCTTCTTTATGCAGTAGGGCATAAGGAAAACCCCAAATCCTGGCAAAAACTGTTTTAAAATAACAGTTTGAAATGCTGAAAGATCTTAGCCCTCCTGCAGAGATTAGCAGAAATCTGTGGGATATATGTTCCTGGGGGAGTAGGAACATTCTGATCTCTTAGTAATGTTGTTATTACAACTCAAGTAGTAATCAACTGTGAGCAGTCTTTTTATCTCCCCCACTTTGTTTCTTGTAGCTGCATGTAAATTTCAATTGAGCTTTCCTTCTTTTTGCACGGTTTATAAATGCTTTAGGAAATTCAATTTCATGTTATCAGCACTAATTAAACTCTTTTTTGCAGTGTGTTTTTCAAACAAAGCACTTCAGTAGGAATATTGGGTTTTAGTCAGATAGTGGCTATTAATGGCAGTAGGAACAGGAGGCCAGCTCATCTATCAGGACCTGATTCTATGCTTAGCACTCAAAAAAAGGATTATAGAAAAGTGCTTCTGTCCTTAAATGATATGAAATAATTATATGGATCTGTAAACCTCACAGTGCCAGGGCAAGCACACGTTATTATTTCTGTGTGTTAAAGAGCTACCACAGGAGAGGGATTTGGGACACGGCAGAAATTGAATACTCAGAACAGCTGAAAAGACTGAGAAAATGAACTCACTTGGGGCAAGGGGAAAAGATTGCCCACAGGGTGCATTTCTTGGCTATGGGGTTGTCTGCAAAGAGGGCATGGCCTTGCTTATGGGCTTACAGCAAGCTGGGAACCCCAGTGCTGCACATTTTTTAATAGACAATAGTTCACATCTAAAAGACATATTTTCCTTTACAGCAAATACTTCTTTCCCATGTAATAAGCCAAATAAAATAAAATACCAAGAAGAGACTTGCTGAAGAAAAACAACAAAAAAAAACTAGCTGAGATAGTTTATTTCAGTCTTGTCAAGCTCTTGCAACTGAAGAGCAGTGCCATTGCAACTTTTTAAATGGCTGGAAATTGCTTTTTAATGGAAAATTAAATACAGTAGCAGAAATGTACAAATAATAATGCTTAAAAGCTGCTTATATGGCACCCCAAGTAAACAAGTATTTGTGTGTCAGATTTATTTCTCTTTACTTGATTAGCAAAGTCATTTTATTTCTGTTTTCTATATTTAATGTAGCAAAGGACTCATTTCAGTAAATCCATTTTAACAAATCTTGGGAGATGATGAAATTTAAAGATCTTGTGCACCTGGAAAAAGAACAGATTATTTTACATAATCAGGCCCTAAATAAATTGCAGAGGGATGCAAAGCAACAGTAAAACCAATTTTCTAGAACAAAAATTACTATCCAAATAAACACTTCCAGATAAATGCTGTCCAAATAAACTTCCTGTTTACATTCAGTAAAAACAGGAGCAGTTTTTAGATGAGTTTGCTAACTTCTGTTATGCTTTAAGTCCATTTTTGGGTCCTCTCATGTGCAATAAGAGGCATTCAAAAACATTACTGCAGCTTGCCTGCTCTTATGAGGAAATCCAGAGCTTTTCTTTGTGCATCTTTATCCTAAGCGAGTGCTGGAATTTCTTTAAAGTTACCATTCTGTCTGTTTGCAGGAGGTCCAGCACAACTGTCAGCTCCACAGGATATCTTTTTGTGCTGATGACAAAACTGACAAGAGAATATTTACTTTCATCTGCAAAGACTCAGAATCCAATAAGCACCTGTGCTATGTGTTTGACAGTGAAAAGTGTGTAAGTACACGGGACGCTCTGCAGGGCTCGAGGGCACTGTGCTGCTGGTGGCTCTGCCGTGAAATGAGGTGGGAATGGTCAACAACACACAGCCTGCCTTTTAACTGGGACACAGTTTTTCATGCCAGTATGGTGTCTTGCAATTTAGGTGCATTAAATTAAGGAAGAGTCCCTTTCTTCAGTGATGTGAGGTAGTTTTCTGGGATAATTTCTCTTGCTGCCCAGCATTCTCCCATCCTGGGGAAAGCATCTGCAATACTCTTGGAGAACAGGCTCCCTCCCACCAGGCTTGAGATGTTTGCACAGCTGTTTGCAAAGATTATTGCAGCTCTGGGGCTGAGATACCCTTGCAGGCTTTTCTGCTGATGTGTCTGTCTCTGGTTTTAGTGTTGGGGGTTTTGCATGTTGTTTGTTTTTTGGGGTTTTTTATTATTTTATCACAGCAAGGTTCTCCCTTCTTTGTCCACCCCTTTCCCTGTCACATCTCTCAAGTTTAACACCACAAAGCACTCCCAGGCAAGTTATTGCACCAAGAACTGACATTCTCTGGTGTCTGAGAGTTTATTTACCCTCTCTGCTAAAGTTCTAAGCAAATGGTGTATCCATATGTTCACCTTTTATTGGTCCTGCTTTGGAATCACTTGTTTCTGAAACCTTGGTGTCCTCCATCAGCTTCCTGTAGGCTTATTTTACCCCCATCATTTTTGACACAGATATTCTGCACTGACTGTATAAACACATCATAGCATAGCATGTGAATCAGCATAGAACTAGTAAATTATTATACTTTGCACATACAAATGCAATATCTGCGGATTTTTTTTCTGGATATATGTAGTTGGAAATAATTGGGCAGTTAAATACTTGTCTGCAGTACCCTGAGTGAGCTTTTATAGTACTCACAAAAATAAGTGTTGAAATCCAGATTTAAAATCAATAGGGGTCAAAATATCCATTGGCATGAAAACATTATTTCATTAAATCTAAAAGACTTTATTTCACGATTGAACAGACTGTAAATGCTTCAGAAATCATCAGGAAAAGCCATTGTACAGTATGGTATCTGTGCTTATAGAAATTGAAGGCATAATTTATACTGCTGAGTCTCCTTTCTTTATCCAAAGTATTTTTACATTCTTTCATAGCATTTTGCCAAGGTATTTTGCTGAACGGTGTTTGTGATGCTCCTTTGTAGTGTTGGCTCCATGGTGGATGGGGCAAAGCCTTTGGATATGATACATGGTATAAATTATCTTGTGATAATCTGAAATTAAAGCATCTCCAGCAAATATTCCTAATTTACTAATTTCAGTTTTATGTTTTATGTAAAGGCAGAAGAGATAACTTTAACAATTGGTCAAGCATTTGACTTAGCTTACAGGAAATTTCTGGAATCCGGAGGAAAAGATGTTGAAACAAGGAAACAAATTGCAGGTTTACAGAAAAGAGTAAGTTGTGAACTATTTTGTTTTTTCTAAGAGATAAAAGTACATGCTGTTGTATTTGTATTAGCTGCTTTTTATGGAAGCATAATTTCCAGCATTATTCTCAGATTGCTAAGGTAAAAAAGAGACTGAAAAAAAAGCTCTTTTAAAATATTTTATGTTTTGCTGTCCTCCAAGGACACGAAAAAGAAAGTTTGAAATATGGAGGATACTGAAAGTGTTTTATAGTCAGATAAAGAGTTAAAGCCTGATTCTAAATCACCAGATCTCTGATGAAACTTATGTTCAGTGGATGCTGTTGTTGAAGTCCATGACTATCCCAATAGCTGTTGAATAACCACTTGCTTTGTAGATTCAAGAATTAGAAACTGAAAATGCAGAACTGAAAAATAAAGTCCAAGATTTGGAAAACCAGTTAAGAATAACACAAGTGCACGCATCTCCAGTAAGTACCTGACATAACCCTTGTGTCTGGGGTCACTCTGTATTTATAATCACTTGATGATCATTCTGAGCATCCCTGCTGTTCCCAGAGATTGCCATTAACATGCAGTGACCAAGGAGCACATCTGCTGAAGGGCAGTGTCAGTAACAGTGACAGAGGGACAAGCCAGCAGAAGTGCAAATTGCAGTCTCTGCAGTTGTGGCTCTTCCATACCTATTTGTTGCTGCCTGAGGACAATAAATGCACCCTCGAGTAGAGAGCTGAATGTGCCAGCTGAGGGTGAAAAACTGTTCTGCACTGAAAGGATCCAGTTCCTAAATGCTGCTTGGGAGCTCCTCCCACCTTTGTCACAATAGCACGTGGTCACCTGTGATGACAACCTGCCTGCCAAGGAGTCCTTAGGTCTTGGGAGCTAATGCTGGGTGGTAAGGAAAGAGGAGCAAGGGTGGGTTCCTCTCTGCAAATTCCAGCTCTGCAGTTCCTCTAGATAATCAGAAGCTTGTTTAAATTGCTGGCTGCCACTTCCTGACACCTAGGCAGGGCCTCCAACAATGCAGGTTGCACTGCAGACTGATCCCAATGACTTCCCCCTTCTCACAAGTGTGTTCCATCTGTACAGCTTTAGGCAGCTGTCAACATCCAATTTCTTAATGTATGTGTGACAAAATGTTACAAGGGGAGCTGCTTTTCAGCTGTGCATTTTGGACTGCCTTGTTCCTGCCTTGAATGTTCACCATTTCCCCTTAAATAGATGTTCAAAAATGTGGGCAGTGTAAAAGCCTGTTTGCAGTGGTGCTGACAGTTTCTCAGTAGGGTCTGTACGCTGTTTATGTTGATGAGATGCTGGTTCCCATGAGGGACTGCCATTTCATTTTACTGAAATCTACGTAGAGGAGAAAGCACCATAAATTATAAATACTGTGCAACCACCACAGTGAACATTTTAAATTATGAATGTCTTCTCACTTATGAAGCATTCAGTGATAGGTAATTAATTTTAATGCTAAATTTAATATCACGTTAGTCAATTCTTTAATCTTTTATTTTCCTCAATTGGGATGGCAGTTTGTTTTTATTTATGAATATAATAACTAAATGTATATTTCAATGCAAAAAATCAGGCTCTTAAATGCATTGCAAGCAATTATTTTCTTTCATTTAAATAACTTTGTCATTTCATTAAGCAAAAAGAGAAAGAAAATTATTAATAATGCCCAAAAAATATCCAGTAGTTTGTGATTTTTGGTGTCTTTTAAGACAATGGTTGCATTCCATATTAAAGCGTTAAGATCTAAATTTGTTAATTTGATGGCCACTTGTAAACTCTTTCCCTGGAGGGTGTTTTATTGTCAATTACTATTGGTACAGTGAATAGGCATATTGCTTAAATAGCACTTGTGCTGTAACACAACTATAGATAATTATTGATATTAATTAATTCGTTTCAATAATCACTGTTGGCTATTAATTTACATTTTTATTTTATTGCTTTATTTACTCCTTAATCTTTAAAATGAAAGCTCCAAACATTTCATGTCACAAATGTTTACAATTGCAGTAAGAGCCACCCAAGAGCCTCTTCAACATCTGCATCCATTCTGGCATGAAATATTTCTGTAAATGGATGAGTGTTGGAACAGGGTGCCCAGGAGGTTCGAGCTCTCTGTACTCTTGGAGATGCTGGGCCTTCCCTGAGCATGGTCCTCAACAGCCTCAGCAAACTGGATGCTGCTTCAAGCAGGAGTCTGGATGAAGCTCCTTTCCTTGTACAGGATTCTTCCATCAGCTGTGCAGCCAAAAATTAAAACAAGACAAAACCAACCAACCGAAACCAAGCTCATTTTTAGGAAAAGGTCTTTCTCAACTCCAGGCCCACAGCTGTTCCCACCAAGCCCTATAGACTTTGGCAGCTCACCAAGAGGCAGCTTTCAGGCAGGTCCTTTTAAAGCAGGTCTTGTGGAGATGGTCAATCAGAGCTCTCAGTGTGCTGGTGTAGGAGGAGCTCCATGGCAGTGCAACTGCTAGGCTGAGAATGAATGAAGGAATGGGATGATGAGGTTGTCAAGTGACTTCAGTGCAGAGAAAACCAGAAAACTATTATATTTAATATAAATTATTATATTAAATTAATATATTTTATTAGATATAGTATTTATTAAAGATAAAATTGTTATATTTTATATAAATATTAATTTTTAAGGGAAGTTTGAGTCCGTTAAAAGGAATATCAGTCAATGTGCCTGGAATAGCAGTGAATGTGGTGACATCTATCTCCTTTTTTACTTTGTGAGCAACAAATATGTATGAAGGAACAAAATTACAAACAATTCATAAGACAATTGATTCCCTGTTGTAGCTTGCAATTAATTTTTTACCCTTTTCATTCAGATCAACTTTAATTTCAAGTATGATTCTGCAAAGTCTCAATTCCTATCAGAAAAAAAGTGGTGCAAAAATTGCTTTCTCCCTATTTCCACATAATTTCTGTAATCTAAAAGGTCACTTCAGTTTTAAAATAAAAAAATGGTGATTTTTTTTCTGAATTTAAACAAAAAATATTAGTACTGCTGCTGCTCTGTCTTCAAAATTAAAGTAACAGATCTATATTGTGATTATTTTCAGAGTAAACTTTTCAGATCTGCTGATATTTTCTGAACTAAAATAGCTTAAATGAAGCTGAATATCCAACATGGGAATAATACCTTGTTTGAGCCCCTTTCTAAGCACTTTTGGGTGGATGGGGAAAGCTTCCTTCACTGCAGATAGTCTTGGTATTGCATGCTGTGAAAGTAAGATAATTGTCCTTGTGATTTAGAACAGATTAATTAAACTTGAAGTTTTAAGTTTTCTTGCATTTTTCATATCACACTGTTGAATCATGCAGGGATGCCAGTACCATAAACAGCTTTCTGAAGCTTTTCTTAGCCATAATAAGCATTTTGATTTATTTATTTTTTTTTATCTTTTATGGCTGGAGGTCCTTATCTGGCAGTCCAGCTCTTCTGGGTGCTGAGGTCTAGGGAAAGGATTGTTCAGTGGTCAAAGGAAAATTAAAGCCTTGATCCTTGACACCTTATGTGATAAAAGAGCACATGCCTTTAAGTGTCATCACAGCAGTTTGTAAAGAAATGTTCAATTTCAGAAGCAAGCTACAGACAGTTAAAAGTTGCTTCTGTTTGTGCTTAAACAGTACCTTGGATTTTCACAGCTTGTGCTTTCCTTTTTGTGTCTGATTGTCTGCATGCTGCTTGTGCTCTCCCAAGGTTTGCAGATGTGCTCCAGGGGCTCCCCTGTCACACAGGCTGGTGGCTGAGCCCTTGCTGGTCAGTGCCTGGCCACAGCAGCCCCACCAGCAATGGGACTGAACAAGGATCCCCTTCCCAGAGCAGGGGGTGCTGCAGGGGCCTGTGCTGGCAGGGCACAAACAGGGCAGCAGAAACATGGACATCACTCTGGGCTGTGTCCTCTGCTCCCTTAGAGCCCATCCCAGTGAAGCCAGGGGGTCTGAGCAGGCACAGAGTCAGGCTGGCAATGGGAGAGGAGACTTAGGGGATTTTGGAGTTTATTGCACCTCTAGTGTGACACAGTGCTGTGACAGACAGCACATGATGTCACTGTCATGCTTTCTGTGGTAAGATACTGATCCAGGACAGGATGGCTTTCCCACCTGGCAGACACTGGGAAGCCATGGTACCATGTGCAGGCAGTGCCAGTCTATAATTTCTTTATTCCTGCTTCTGAGGTGCATTGATTAATCATTCTAGACACATTAGTCTTCCTGTTAGTTTTTAATGAAATGAAGAAGGGAGAAAACACCTCAGGAAATTTGAAGTGCAGCAGTTTTTTTGTTATTATATCACTGATTTGTGTGACTTGGGGTTTTTTTTGGTTTCTTTTTTTAAAAAGCAAACCAATTCTGCTCTTTTTGACAGCTCAGTCTTCTGATTCACAGATCATTTTCCCACAAGCAGGACCAGATTACATTTCCTGTTTTCACTTCAGTCTCAAAAGAAAATAGAGTGTGAGAGCATCTTTAAACTGTGGATGGATAATTTAATACATGTATGGTTTAAGCATCTGGTTTACTGCACATTAAAAAAAACACAAAAATTGTTTCAACATGTTTCAGTTCTAAACAGATACATCCAGGCTGTCCTTTGAAACCAAATTTCTATCTTCCTGTTGTCACTGAAAATAGGTTTGTAGCTAAATATGAGGTGAAACCATTTGCTCAGGATCAAATTAATACTATCAATATTTAAGATTCATGTCCTCTTTTATTTCTAAAATATTTTTAAAACTTCTTGTCTTTGTAGTTTCACAAATTATGACAAAATGTGATATGCCAGGCTAGACTGCAATGTGTGGCTTTGCTGACAGATTTATTCTCTAAAAGGAGTTTGCCCTGTGCTCACATGTTGAATTCTTGAGTAATAGAGTTGAACACTTTCTTTGCAAAACATAATACTACAACACCTTAATCTGCTAATCCTTCACATCAAAATGTGTACAAATTGGTGACCTATCCAAAAATCCATACGTGGTCTAACTAGGAGAAGAAAATGCAAGCAGTGCATTTTACTTTAAGTAAACTTAAAGCTTCATTTTAAGCACAGAATCAAAATTATTTTTAGTTGATAATTTCATAAGAGAGAACATTTTTCCAGCTGAAATATCTGTCACTAATTGTTTTAATTAATATGTTTTAGGTTATAACAGTGAATTGGAGTATTAGGGAGTTTATTGTGAGTCCTCAGTTGCTCTTAAAAAAAATCAGAAACAAAACCCAAACACAAGCAAAAAAAACCTTCCATATTAAAATTTAAAGTAGTAGTAATTTAAAAATTTGGGGATGACTTAACTCTCTCCAGTTCATAAGTATTGCAACTTAAAGGCTTGATTGGGATGTACAAAGGGAAATTCAGTTTGAAACTGCTTTTCTGATGATTGCAGGCTTTTTGCAGGCCAACTAAGGGTTTATTTGAGGACATATTTTAAAATAATACTGACAGAGTGAAACGGGTGCAAAATATGTGTGTGAATAATGCAATTACCTACCCTTTGCATTTTTGCAGTGTGTAAATAGCTGAAAAGCATTGACAGCAATCAAGTTCTGCTTTTCAGGGATACAATTGCCATCAGGATTGTCTCCTTACTTGTTTGTTAGTGTCACTAGGAAAATTTTTCTGTAGCTGCTCTAAATCTAGCCATATGGCCAAATCAACATCAATCTAATTTAGGTGTTTTTTCTGTCAGTTCATAAACTCTATGGGAAAAATAAAATTTCTTTCTGAACCTATAAAAGAAGCCATTAAGACAATGAGATCATAGTTGGAAATGAAAGAGAGAAAACTGGATTGTATAATAAAATACTTTTGCATAAAATTTACTGTGAAAGTTGAACATCAAATTATCAATCTTCACTCTTTTTCTCTCAGGATATTGTAGCTAATTAGATTTACATTTGCTCAGCACATTCAGTAAATAATAAAGTGCTTAGTGATCATGTTCTCTGCATTCGAGTCGACAGTTTTGAGCAGTCCTCCTAGAACTTTGAGAAGTTAGTCCCTCAGATGAGTGTGTTTGCCAATGCAGGGGTGTTATGCAACAGGAACTATCACTTTTTTTGGTGCTCTGAGTGGCTCTGTCGAGGACATGCAATCCCAAACTAAGTTTCCTTAGTTTGCCTCTGGAGCTGCACTTCCATGTGCCATGGGAAATGTTGGCATGGAATATTTCCTTTGTCTCGCTCCTTTGCACGCACTGCTCAAGTTTCTGTGACTTGTGTATCTGTTGTTTACTTCTCATCTGTTTCAGTGGCTTGGCAATGCTTTAATCACTGATCTTTTTTGCATTTGGTCTTGATTATGTGAGGACTATTGGATTCTCATCCCGTTGTTAGCCCGTGGGGACACTGCTGCAGTTTGTGTCCCCAGGAGGCTTTGGATGCTGCTGTGTGTAACTGCAGCCTCCAGAGCTCAGCACAGCCCTGGTACATTTGGCTCACATCCTGTCTTACTTGCTGCTGTTCCCATTGCCAGTGCTGACCAAAGCTGCCAGGGCTCCCTGAGAGCACTGAAATGTGGGGGAAGCAGAGCTGGAGGGCAGCAGGAAGAAAAGCAGCTGGGAGAAGCAGCCCCAGAAGGATCAGTGTTCTTCCATGCACCGTAAATATTGCCAAAGATGCAGTGTGGAATGCAGACTCCTACATGGAGGTGGTGCAAAACCCCTCCAGCCTTAAGCAGGGCATTAAAGACACTGATTGATCAGCCCTCTGCTCTAAGGTTTTGTTGTGACCATCGTTGGAAAGTTTTACCACACTCAAGGGAAAACCCCAAGATAGATGTTGGAGCTGTATGCAGATTTCAAAAACCATTTTGGAACGTGTTTATGCATATCACTTGATTCCTGTTCCACCAAGATTGCCAAGTGGGAAGATGCACATGTTTTTTTGGGGTTTTTTTTTGCCTATCTTCAGCTTGGTTAGATTTATAATATTCTGAGTTCAGTTGTTTGAGCACTTCTTCATGAGGGTATAAAATTCTGTTGCATTTATAATGTTAAAGAAAATAGATTTGAAATTCCCTATGGCATATATCATGTCACTGAAGAAGTACTAAATGAACTGAAGATGTAGCAGTTAATTAATGGAACTGCTAATGCTTATACTGTATTTTATGAATTACTAAGTTATGGATTAGTGAGTGTTCTTATTAGTCCCAAATATCAGGAAATGAGCAGGTTCTTGATTAAATGCATAATTTTCAATTCAAGGTTGCTCACTATTCCCTGATATATCGCTGCAGTTTCCTGCTGTGGTGGTTCTGTATGTTACCAATTTGAATGTTCTAAGGAACAAAACCATTTCCTAATTTTTTTCTAATTCCCACTTAATTGATTACTATGTGGGTGTGACACAGAGATTGCAATCAGTGTCTAGAGACACCTGGTAAAAAGAAACAATTTTGAAGTGATTTCCAGATTAATAAAACCTTAATCACGTTACATTTTCTGATATGATGCAGCACAAGAGCTAATCTTCAGCACCCTTCTCAGTAGAATGAGTCAGAAATGAATCCTTTGCTAGCACATAGTTATATCTAACCATAAAAGAGACCAAGTCCACTGAACTAGTATGATATTTTCATGAAGTAGCAGTTCTTGTTGTTTTCTTATGTTAATGGAATGAGGCCCAAATTGGAACATGTTGTATCAATGCCACCGTTACTGCAGGTCTGAGTGGGAACCTCAGACAAAGCACAGTTGCTGTATAAAATGACAATTTAATTATTTTTACTATATTTTCTTCCTTTATAATTCTAATTTTCAGAAGCTACACCCTTTTCAGGTTGTATTCTTTAGAATAAGGGTCTCTGCCTTTCTCCTGCTGCGCTTTGTGCATCTGGTGACATTCCCTGTTTTCCATTGTCGAATACACTTCCCTGCTGCCCCTGTGGTGTGTGTGGGCTGCTTGGCTCCAGAGGGCTGTGAGCAGAAAACCCATCTGCCTTGCAGGTCTTCTGGGCCCTGGCATGAGACACAGAGCAGCACCCCCAGCACCTGATGGGTTCTGTGCTGCTCTGCAAAGGAAGAATTCCCAGGGAAAATCCATTTCCTGAGCAGGTGCATTTGCAAAACTGTGGTAGGAAGCTCACCACCCCACATGGTGTGTGGTGTCCTGAGTGTCACTATGAGACCTGTGACTGCTCCAGTTGAGGAGACACGACACCAGAGCTGTATATTCTGGTTTATTATTGAATTTTTCCATTGCCTGGATTTGATATATGTTCATCATCCTCATGGCTTTGCTGCTTGGTGTCCTATGTGCATTTTACTGCTTTCTGTGTCACTTTTTCATGTGACAGCCATGTCTTCTTATGAAAACTACTTATCCTTTGCTGTATTTGCATTTCAGGAGGGTATTTGGCTTTCTTAATTACACTGTGATTAGTCTTTTTGAGCATTTATTATTCTGAGGACTGGGGTTTTTTTCCCACAGTTATGTATAGCAGCAAGGATTCCATGGCAGTAATGCACAGTAGCGCAGCAACTCTTCTACCTGTAGTCTCGTAATACTCTTGAAATAGTAATCAAAATTCTCTCCTTTAGGTTTTTTTATTTCTTTTTATTGATTACCATTCCAAACCCTCCATTTCACAATTCCAGTATGGAAATTTTTCAAGTTGGGATGAAAATAATTTTTTTTATTCTTTAATGCTGAATTGCAAGTTTTGAGTAGGGAATTTTGTGGGTTGTTTTGATATTCTCAAGTATGGCATTTGTTACTACATTTAGTCACCTGTACCCTTAGCCAGGTTAATCTGTAAAGAAAGAAGCTGAGACTCATTTTAAAAGGATAGGAAATGTTTTGTTTTCTACATAATACTGAAAAAAAATTGGTTTAAAATAATTGAATCCTGCTCTACTGAGTTATGCAAACTCCTGATGAAATAATCATGACATATCTATTGTGTAACACTACAAGGGGAGCAAAAGCAAGGTTCAGAATTCTTGCTGCACTCATCTGCCACTGCCTCAGCTGGATCAGTCACAGGGGTTTAAGCAGGACTGGGTATAGGGTTTAGGCAGGACACCTTCAGCCCAGGTGCCGTTCCTGCCTTCTCCATGTGGAACTCTTGGCTGTGGCCAAGAAGAACTTTCTGCACAAGTGTGCAATCCCTTCTGTTAAGATCCAAAGATTAATCTGTCCTCTGAAGATTGCAGTTCAGTAATGAGCTGTTCTTTCAGCATTGGTGGGATATAAATGGTAGATTTTTCCTCAGTCAGTTAAAGTCTGAGCTGTGCATTAACCAGCGCAGTAATTCTTCTCCCCAGACTTGTGCCTACCTGCTAATTTACAAGTGCAGATGTGAGAGATTGCTGATTCCTTGTTGGATTTAGACATTTGTTAGCATCTCACACACACACACTATTGAAAAGATGCCTGACTTCATTTTATTTGGTGATGATCAAGGATCAAGCTGTCTTTGCTCCAATTGGTACTGGGTTACCTCGTAATGTGGCATATACTTATATTTTGTTGAATTATTTTCAAGTTCTGTATCTTGTAACTATAGCACTGAATAGCAAGTTGCTGACAAGGTTTTTTTTGAAATATGAAATGTGTTTCTTTTTTTCTTCTTTCCCTGACGTTACCACGTTCTGTTCCTCAGAATGTTTTCTCTTTCTGTGATTCCTTTTCAGCTGCTGCACATAAAGTGTGATAATGATGAACATATGTTTCAAAGACCCTCTACTTTTTTCTGGTGTAACAATGAGGATTCACCTCCTTGTTTAGATATCTCTTCCATTACGCTTACTCCTAGGAGTTCTCCTGACTCTAGACTACCACCTGGATTGTTAATACCACCACCTTCAAAAAGTGGTCTTCCAAAGCCTGCCAGTGAATACAGCTGCCCAAGACCTCGTGTAATCTTGCTGTGCAAAAGCTTTTTCAGTTTTAGTTTTTTTTTTATTTTGGGCTTTCTTTTGTTCTCTGTTGTATATTAACTTGTATTAAAAATGTGCATTTTGTACAGTGGCTAAAGGATAGGCCAGATGAAGCTTAGGTTCTCTAGTGGTACTCTTAAAATATGGAATTTGTGAAGAATTACTCTTAATTCTACAGAGCTTTTTCTTTCCCATCACCAAAACATAAATTCTTACTTTTCCAACATGTTTTAATTTATCCATTAATTAATGATCTCTCTTATCTGTCAATCTTTTGTTAAATTCTTTTTAGATGAAGAATAGCAATTCAAAACAATTCTAAAGGTCTAACTTCAGGGTCTTCTTCCCCCCAGGAATTAATAGAAAAGCAATGAGCCATTAAATAACATTTAGAATACTTTATAAAAACTGTGCAAAATGAAGGTTGAAAATTATTCACAAATATGAAATGGGCTTATTGCCTCCTTTTTCATATTCATGTGCTTATACTCTCAACTTTTCTTCCATTTGCAAGTAATATTTGCTTTATTTAGCGACCATCCTGGCTTTCTGCATGTGTTCACTAAATAAAAATGCTTCTTGTGCTCATATGTATTCAAAATACACATTTCTTAATTCACTTACAGTTTTAATTAAACCATATCAGTAGAATCAAAATGGTCAGTAAGTGACTTCAACAACATTGAATGTAAATGGGAAATGAGTCTAAAGTTTGGGTTTTCTTTTTTTTTTTTGCCTTAAAGGCACATTTCTAACTAAATGTTAGGGCTGTTTATCTGTCTTCTAGATAGCCATAACTATTTAGCAAATAATAAGATTCTCCATTAGCACATATGATCTCCAAGTCATTCCAGGGTTGCCTATGGGTGTTGATGGAAATGGAGGTTGATGTAAGCATTTATTTATGCCCTAAACCTGATCCCACCTTCCTGATGCCGACAAAACCCCATCTATAATCAGAACCATTTTGGATGAAGGAAGGAGTGTGCTTCTTTATTGTGTTTATTTTGGGTCCAGCACATCCATTGCTCTGCTTGGAGTGGGAGCGGATGACATCCAGCAGTCTGCCAGACTTGCATTATCCTGCTTCCCTGCAGGGTTAGTGCAAGGTCCATGGACACCAACAGGAGCCTGTGGTGTCTAAACTCTGCACTGAAATCTTTTTACAACACATGATCTTTGAAATTCCAATAGTAATTCAAGTTGAGGACAGTAAAAGTTCTGGATGTGTTAAAAACTTGAAAACTGTTTTTTTATGAAGTTGGTTCACCTATGATCATGATTTGGAATAGCAATGACTGAGATTTTTGTTTTTAAAGGCAGAAATTAAAAGCAGCATGCTAAATGTAGATTTTTTTTTTCTTGCTATACATCTGTATATCTGTGAAGAAATACCCCAGGTTGTTTTAGATATTGAACAGTTATAGATCTCTCTTAATCCAGTTTTAATATATTAATCTAAATTTAAAATATTAATTCAAAACTCCTAAGAATCACAGAAACTCTAAGAAATAGGAAATGTAGGACTTGAGAGCCCTGTGGTTCCTTTTTTGACAGTGCATTCAGAGGAAGGCTGTGGATCAATATTCCTTCTCAGCAGCCAGTGCAGAGAACCTCCAGAGAGAAATAGGTGTGGTTCAGGGCCACCTGTAGACTTGGCTTAGGGATCTGTGATGTGAGCTATCCCAGGGCAGCTGCAGGTCTGCAGCACAGGCACTGAGGAAAGCAGCGTTCCAAAATAAGGGCTTATCCATGGGACTCTCATGGACAAGCAGTGCTAAGGACTGCCTGATTGCCAGGTTATCATATTTGTGTATTCTGAATAAAAGGATCCATGTGACTAATTTAAGTCCTGCTTCAAAATCTCTGCGTGGAGAGTTTGTGCAAACTTGTTTCAAAGCTTCAGGCTTCTGCTGTGCCTGGCTGGCCCTTCTAATACACAGGGTGTGGGAGTTTCTGTATTGTCTCAGCAATAACATGAACATGCAAACTAGTTTTGCCTTCAGCTTGTTAGTCTCAGTTTTAATCTATTTCAGCCTCTGTCTTCAGTGTTCAGTATATTTTAACTTGCCTGTGCCTCACTTGTGCCCTGAAGCAGTGGACTGGTGGCAGGAGGAATGAACCATTCAAAACCAAAAATGGCTGTAGAGCTATAGTAATTGGTGGGTTTGGGGTTTCTTTTTTGCCCAGTATTTTTTTGAACCCTTCCAAATTCCTATGCCTTTTGAATGAAGTCTCTTCAGTTTTACCTTCGAGGACTACAGGTTTATTTTAGATATTAATATCCAGTATATCATGTTTAGATTATTACTTATGGAAAAACACATTTAAAGTTTTCATCATACCGTTTTCTCTAAGCTGCCAAATAAGAGATCATGTAAAGAAGAATTAGCAAACCAAAAATACTGGGATTGTATCTTTGAACTTGGTTCTGTGCTCTCCAGAGCAGAGCACGCTGTTGTTTCCCTATTACCTCGACTGGGTCTCGTGAAGGTGTCTGTGCTCACATGTTTGCCAGAGAGCTGCTTGTCACAGCTTTGTCAGGTGTAACTGGGATACATTTTCAACTCAAAATGGAAAAATTACAATGCTGCTTTTGTACTGGGGAGTGTTAGCATGTGTCAGTCTGTACTGCAAATGCCATTTGCTTGGTGTCAAGAGCTGGGGTTTGCATGCTGATGGTTGTTTTTAACTTTTCTTTTCAAAATGTGACTCTTATCTGCATGCTGAAGAATTCAGTATTGTGATCTTTTTCATGTGAAACATTGCCCTAATATTTATTGTCCTTATTGTAGGCAGGCAGTGTGACACCCAAATCACCCTCCACTGACATCTTTGATATGGTTCCCTTTTCTCCCATATCCCCTCAGTCATCAACACCTACTCGCAATGGCACACAGCCTCCTCCAGTACCCAGTAGATCTACAGAGATCAGTAAGTTTTGTAACAACTGACCTACTTTTTGCTTACATTATTTTTTTAATAAAGCATCTTTAAAGTTTGACGTACTTTTTGCATGAAAAGCCAAATGCAGTTTTGTAAATCATGTTCACTAATGCTGTTTCATCTTTATACCATCCTCCCAAAGTCCTTGATGTTGCTGCCAAGTTGCATTATAAACAAACTTACTGTGAAACTGTGACATATACACTTGGAAGGAGTTGGGTTGGGGATTTTAACTTGGCTTTTCTTTTGCAGTCTCTTTTCTGTACTTCAAGGAATACTTTTACTTCCTGTTAGTTCTTTCCTTGTCAAGCCACGGTTCTAGCACCTAGAGCCTGCATTTCTGGGGAAGGCAGCAGGTGGAGTAAGTATGGTGATGGTGATGCTCAAGGGAGAGCTGAAGAAACCCTTCAAGGACACTTGGAATGCTGTTTTCAACACTGCTTTTCATATTGTGCACAGCTTTGTTTAGCTATAGTTGATGAACCTCTTCAGATCTCCAGCCACTCCTAAAAGGTCTTCAAAAGGTTATTAACGACAGCAATTTTATTTTGCAAAGGCTTGAAAGCATCTAGGGTAAGGTTCTTGACTTCACTGGAAATCTTTTTGGAGTCCAGAAAGTCTTTTTAAAAGCTTTGCAAATCCCTTGAAGGAGAGGAGAGTGGGGCATGCACAAGTGACGTAAGGGGTTGTGGAAATATGGGTCTGTGTTTGTATCTTCTGTTCCTGATGCCTGTTTTAGAGTGGATAAAGGACATTAATGTTACTGCCCACCACCATATGGAACACATTTGAGGGGAGATTGTGCTGTTTTGGGGCGTGCCTCTAGGATGTAGAATTTTCAGCTGTGAATGGGAGCTGTGCACAAAAATGCATTTTATAGCTTCAGTGAGTCAGTGAGTGTCTTCCCTCCCTGAGCCAATATGTGAAGCACTGTTTGGTTCCATTGCTCAGAATGTCTGTCACCTTCTAAAGAGAAAGCAAATGTTCAGACTCTTAATTCAATAAAGAGCCTGGGTTTTTTTAAAGAGAATATTGTAAAATAATAATGAATTTCTGTGGGGTTCTCAAAAGGTATACTAACAGAATTTTATGTCTATCAAATATAGTCAGTATTAACTATTTTCATATAATTTAAAAGAATATTTGAATCTTCTAATAGAATAATAGAATAGAACAGCTCTGTTGAGGAGAATTTTATGGATTTGCAAAAAATAATTGAAAGATTGCTTCTCTGAAACTACAAGCAATGCCATGAAATAGATCTAAATGTGCATATACAGCTTCAAGAATGGCAACTTAACTTGAATTGAATTATAGGTCAAGATTTTATTTTTTCCATATTGTCTTGCCTCAGTTCCATAGAAATCTTGTGGGAGTTGGCCCTCAGTCTTGAGAGATCTTGAAAATTCCAGCTTTATGGGATTTGTAATTATTTAGGCAGTGGGTTTTGTAATACAAGGAAAAAAAAAAGAGTCGCTTATTAACAGTGATATCTATTGTTTATAGTTGCTGCTTCTGTACTTCATTGCTTTGCCTTCAGCTGAGATGATGTAGTTCAGAGATGCTACTTCAGGGAGAGATTACAAAGCCCATCATGCTCTTTATACTTTTGATCCCTGCTCTTTCAGTCTGTGTCATGGTACTCTGTGTTAAAAATTACTGTCTTCATCAGCTATTAATGCTTTTTGGCATGTTTCAGAGTGTCATTGAAACATGAGAGGAATATTTTATCATCAAACAAGGGCTTTACTGTCCCAGATGAGAAAGTTCAGCTCCCATAAGCTCGTTCAGGCTGTGTAGTGTCCCCTTACTGTAACAATGTGCAATAATGTATTGCTTTGTGGTGACACTGCTGCCAGTTCCAGCAAGCTGGCATTTCTTTCTCCAGTACAAGTCAGAGGGCTATCAACCAAGAGGAGCCAAAGTTTGGAGTCTCCATTTTCTGAGATCATCTTTTCCGCTTCCTATCTCTACTTTCTTTGTCACAGCACTCAAGCAGAGTTGATTTGGTGAAAATAAAGGTGATTTTGTTGGATTTTATAATTTTGTAACTTTCACCTTTCTCACATTCAGTAGTAAAGAAGGAGAAAGATGAAGGTTTGCCATCTGTTTGTTAATAGCACCTCATTTTATTCCTTTTGCCTAAGTGGGGCCTGTTACCCAGGGAGGGCACTTGTGCTGCTCGAGCAGAATGTGCTTTTAAAAGCCAAAATTCATCTTATTCATCCACTGGCCAGTTTGAGAAACCAGCCCAAAATAACAGTGCACCAGAAAGGCATGGACACTTGTAGGAAACCTGCAGCAATACCAAGCGCTTTGCATTCCTCCAAGGAATAGTTCCATAGGTGATTACTGGCACCAGGATGACAGTTCAGCTTCCCATACAGACAAATGCCCAGAGTTAGAAGTTTGCTTACCAGTTCTTCCCTTGATAATTTCACAGGAAAAACAGTTGTGGGGTGATAAATGGTACCTCTGGCATTGCTGAGCTCACAGCATGGAGTTTAAGATACCCCAGCTTTTAATACTAGAGTAGAGCAACAGTGACCTTTTTTATTTTTTTTTTTAAACACAGATATTTCCAAAGCATTTAGGCTTTTAAAAATTAATTAAATTTTGAGATTTTGAGTTCATATTCAGCAGTGTTCCAGCAGGACTACTCAGTAAATGTCTGCTCACTACTGACTGTATCAGCAATAGTAAACAAATGGGGTTTACCTATTTAAAGGAGAAAGTGGCATCATTTTTTTGCAGGAGGTTGCAGATTGGTCAAATGCATGCTGACTCTTTAGGTAATAAATGCAACATGGTGAAATGCAACCAAAAATGAATGCTAGAGATTGCATGCTGCTTCTTCCTCATGGAGGAAGGAGTTGCAAGTGTTCTTATAAGTTATCTGAATGGTCAGAATTAGTTCATTAATTTTATTTCATTAAAGGAGGAATTAACTTATGTTTCTTGTTAGCACAACATTCGTTTCATATCTCAGAAAAGAACTGTAGAGGATTATTCTCTATTGAGTTGTTCAATATTTATTTCCCACAAATGCATCGTGAACAAACCAAGGTCACAACAGGCAGATGCAGAAATCTGCTCCGAGGTGCTCTTTTTCTGCAGATATTTAAGAGCATTTTGTCAGAATAATGGCTGTAATAATTTCCAAAGAAAAAATATGAAGTAGCCTGCAGCTAAATCATAGGCTTTCTGGATTTTCCTGTCTCAGTTTATTCCAAATATTTCTTCGGGTGCTTGTCTCTGAGTGTGATTCATTTTTGTCATCACAGCTGCTCCATCTGGGCAAAGCATATATCAGCATAGCCATGTGCCTGGATGAGAGCTGAGGTAGAGATTGGGATGTCAAGTGCAGCAGAAAAACCAAATATTTGTATTTTTGCTTAGTAATTGCCAATTTTGAATTTACCATAGAGTGCAGGTTGCTATTCTCCAGTATTTGTTTGTTCTCCCGAATGTCAGGTCCCAGAATTTAGTACTTGTTCATGTTATCCTGTGGTTTTAGCTGAGGATCTAAAACATCAACATTTCATGGCTTTTGAATTTGTGGGTCAATTTTGCAGCCTGGAATTTATTTCCATCCAGAAAGGAATGAGAAAGGAAAAGGAAATTATTTGTACTGTTTTAATGGATAATTTTCAAAGGCTTCCTGGTTGCTGTTTATTGGAGAAAGAAATGCTTGTCTATGCTACAGTAATTTTAGGGAGTATGCAAGGCAAGATATTCTTGGTATAGCTAATTTTCATGCAAATACTCTGGCCTGAAATAAAAATTTACCAATTTATCCCATCTGTGCTAAAAAGGAGCCTCCCCTCCATAATGAGTGGAGTGAACAATGGTGGAAAAGCCTATGGATATCCCAAGGAATATCCCAGCCCTGCAGGGATGAAATCTTCACATTTCTCCATTTTACACATGTTCTTCAGCTTTTGCTCTCAAGGCAAATGCTGACAGTGCTACTGAAAGTATTCCATGGAACTTTGTGCCTCCCTGACTCTTAGCAGTGCAGCCTCGCTTATAGCACTCAAACTTTAAATGCAGAAAAGCATTTGTTCTGTGAACTTCTTCAGCTGGAATGGATAGCAAGTTATGATAGAGAGAATTCCCCAGTTAATAGCTTTCCTCAGAAACCCAGCTAGGTAATGCTTCTTTATTTTGAATTTGATTCTGTGCAGGGTTTACTAGGCTCTGTCACTTGGAATAAGTCACACTCTGTTTGTTTTAAATTCTGCTTTGTATGCAGTATAAATTCAGAAATCTTTCACATTAAAGGAAGGAGTGACATTAAAGGAGTTAAAACTTCTGCTCTTCTCCTGCTAATGAGCTCAAAAGGGTTTTCATTAATAAAAGCCCAATAATAAGGCATGAATGAGATAATAGCCATAATAGTGTACTAAAATACTCGCTTTTAAAAATAGTCATAAGCCATTATTCAGTACAAATTATATGCAGGAGCTTTGTCCTTCACTGTTTTTTCATAAATACATTCAATAGAATGTTTGCTAAGCCTTGGTGTTGGAACTGTCTGCTTTCAATTGTCTGACCACAGAGAAAGCTGTCAGCTCCTTTTAAAGGTAAAAAGAAGGAAAATGGACCTACATAATGAACCATAGACTGTTGAGGGTTATAAAGTAGAATCATTTTTTTGCCCAGTAGAGGTTAGATTGCCAGCCAAAGCTGCTACACATCTGAAGGTTATTTGCTAGGAGCATCAGAGCATTTCAGGACACTGGTTATACTGGAGCAGACCCATTTTGGCTGTGAAAGAGGCAAAGGATGAGGGAGAACCTAATTTTTACATTAGATTATCTGAGTTCAAGTCTCTCTTGCACGCAGGTGGTCTGCCTTTGCCAGGAAAGACTGGATTTCTTCTTGGCTCTAGTGGACTCTTGGAATAAGGCTCTCTTATCTGGGCCATCTCCTGGTCCCGTGTGACAGTTTGTAGCTGCTTAGCCACAGTTTTTTAAATATGTAATCAATCAAGTTCTGCTCAAATTTCTGTACTTTATTATGGGAATTTCTGTACTTTATCATAGGAGCAAATGATGGTAGGTGCTAGTAATTTCAAATGCCTGCTGTGCAGCCTGATAACACCTAATTGATAAGGGCAAAGCCCTGACAGACTGATATGCACAACAACTGTTGAATAGCCCAGAGAACACAGGTGTAAAATTCTGCCTCTAAGGATGCCAAAACCAAACCAACTGTGCAGCTGTAAGCAGGTGCTACCCCACTCATAATAGGACTAGGAACACTGCAATGGGGGGAGTGGGTCCAGCAGTTAATTGTCACCGAGACACTCAGGTGTTAAGGGTGAATTTTGTGCTTAATTGTCCAGTCACTCAGTGTGCCCTTACTGTCACACTCTAAAACTAAAATTGTTTTGAGACAGGTAGAATGCTTCTCATCTTTCTTGCTAAGCAGCCCTGAAAGTTAGGAGAGAGCATATCTCCTCATGGTTCTGGTTTTCTCTCCACCAGTGACAAGGCTGTAGGAACTTGGTTCTGTAAATTCTGCAGTCAGTGGGGTTGGGTTGGGTGAGAAAAATTTTTTAAACTACTGTAGTTTAATCTAGTGTGAGATGGGAAATGTGCCTAGAGATAGAAAAACCAAAAAATATTTGAGCAGGCAAATATAAAGAACTATACTGGTCTAATATGAGAAGAGAACCCAGTTGTATTGGAGGTGTTTCTTCTTACCCAGACAAAAAAAAAGAAACATCACCCTCCCTTTGACCAATAAACTACAGTTAAGAAAAAGTGAGAAACTTTAGTATTGAGAAAGTGAAAATTTGCAATCATTCTATTTATGCACCCAAATTTAGTGGAATTTTAGCATGACAATTCATGGTCCTGTTGTGGTTTTGGGGTTTTTTAAAATTACTTTTTCTTAATGTGATCTTCTCCAAGATTTTCAGCATCTGATGAGTCTTAGTTTTAATTACTGCTAGTTGTTCATTGAGGAACTGTGTCAAACGAAGGCCTTGCCTGAGTAAGAATATTTGTTTGTCTCACAAAAATATCCTTAACCTGAGGAGGGGGGGGGGACACGAAGATTAATTGGTTAGTAATTTGTGGTTGACATTATGTAGAAATGAAATTTGGCAACTCATGTCTAGTGGCTTCCTCTTCATTTTTAAAACTCCTGCACACAGACTGCGGAGCACACGTCAGTACATGGCGCCCTCTTCCCAGAGCAGCAACTTCTCACCGGATCTCTAGAAGGCACAAGCATTAAAGGAAGATAAAGAGAGGCTTAAACAGAAGTCCAGTGGTGTTCTTGGAAAAATATTTGAGTATTAAGGTTTGGGAAACTGCCCAAGAGCTGGCTTGCACACTGGGATGTTAAAAGTTGTGGTTAAAGAGTGGCATATCTGGTGGTGCTGTTGCTCAGCTCAGGAGATGTAAGGTGGCTTTTTCAGAGCGCTGTTGTTGTTGCCCATACCTGTTCTCCCAGTAACTCACTTTTCTGTCATTGCAGAGAGAGACCTTTTTGGAGCAGAACCTTTTGACCCTTTTAGCTGTGGAGCAGGAGATTTCCCTCCAGACATTCAGTCCAAACTAGATGAGATGCAGGTAACTACTGTCTTACTTGGATTTTGATGGCTGTGTGTCTATTCTTGAAATACATGCTTGCCATATTCTGAAAATGTGTTCCATGAAGCACACACTAATGCACAGACAAACCCCTGGTTCTGACCATTCCTTCTCTAAGTTTATCTCCTGGTCTTTGAGCTGGAGCTGGAGTTTGGGTTTGCCTCAAGAGCCCCACTAGTACCAATACGGTCAGCTACACTAATGAAGGTTTTCTCAGCAGTGTAACCAAAATGGTTTGGGAGCTGTTACCTGGGAAGGGACTGAGAGAGCTGAAAAAGAGAGCTGAGCCCTCCAGATCCCTTGATCTTCAGCTGCAGCAATCTCCACCATCTCAATGTACCCTCCTCAATGGCATCACTTTGTTTTCTCTCAGCATTGGGCAGACAGGTGCTTCTGAGACCGTGGCAACTTTTTGCTGCCTTTAAAAACAGCTCTGTGGCACCCTGGAGCAATTAAACTCCTGAGAATTGATTCAAGAATTCTGAACTGTTGTGTTTTTATCAGAAAATGTTTGTTGATTCTGAAACACTCAACATTGTCCATTCAGTTATTGACCCAATTGTGAAACAATTATAGGAGAAAGTCCTCAAGTTTTGGAACAAATGATGCTCTGCAGTCAGACTTTCAAAACTTCTAGTTCTTTGCCAGCTTATCTCTAGTATTTTTTAAGCAGCCTGCCAGCAAAAGAAGAGGCTGGAAATAATGGAAACTTGAATTTCTAGGATCCTGGCTGCTAAGCAGAACATGTTCCCAGGGTTTTCAGCCCTCTTGTCTCTTAGGAGCACACAAAGTCCAAGAGCATTTGCTTTCAGGCTCCTTCTGGTCCTGTCTCCTGCCTAGAGAGCAGCAGAGGATTTTTAAAATGGCTTAAAGAAGATGGAAATACCATTTTATTTTCCTGAGTGAATTTCCTTTTCTTTGTCAGTTCAGGATGGTTCCACTGACAAACTCTGCTCACAGTGAAGTAAGAAATTTAGCTTCTTGGTCCTCCATATAATTTCAAAGAGCAGCAAAAAGCCAAAACTGTCTTCTTTGCAATTCCAACAACATGCTGGTGTTTTGTGAATGCCATAATGTTTTTACCAAGCCTTGAACGCAAACCCCAAATCTTACAGCACCTCCCATTGATATATTACCAGCATTTCCATTGTTTTAGGGAAAAATAAATTGTAGCAACTGTGGTTGCCGCTAATAATGGTGTGTCAATATTTAAATGTCACATATTAGGAGTTCCTATACAGGTAATGTTTTGACAATATTTGGGATTGTTTGCCTATAACACTACAGAGTGCTGTGACCTCATGAAACATCAGGGAATGGAATAGTAAATGTATTTATCAAAGATATTTGAAGTCATGAAATGAAAACCTCCCATCATTGTTTGTGCTCTCTTGATCTAAAAAAAGGAGACAACCAATCTATAAGAAAACCCCCAAGCATTAGGGTGTTACTGTGTCCTGTTGTGAAGAAAGGCACTCCCACCTAGCATATCAGCCCTTCGCTAAAAATTATTTAGTGGGCCTTTATGTAGGCACAAAACTTGACATTTATCATCCAGCTGAGAACAAATGTACGGCTGCAAGGGGATGAAAAACCCCCAGATTCTAGCTTGAGCCAAAGCAAAGACTGTGTACAGTTATTTTACTGTGTGATTGGTGCAAAATACAGATCACAACATGTTTTTCCTAATGTTTCTTTTATCTTCTTGTGCTTTCCTGGGTGCACAGCGTCAGCGATGGTTGGTATATCATATTTTAATAATGGTATTTAAAGCATTTACAATTGAAATGTGCACGTGTTTGTCTTGTGTTTCTATTTTTATGTATATTTGTTTATGTACAAAAATTTCAACATTTATGTTTGTGTATAGAACTCTGAGTCAGGGCTGGTTTTTTAGGGGCTTACAACCTTTAAGTTAGGACAGCTGATGGTTGTTTTCTTTACTCTGTCTTGCAGGTGCTAATACTAAGCCTTTGTTTTCCCTGTGAACTTGTGAAATCTCCAGTTGTCAGTATCAGATTCACTAGTGAAATGGTTTAACCAAAACCTTTAGTACAGAGATTGTGTTAGTACAATCATGTTTGAGAGCAAGCCTTTGTTTGGACATAGTGATTTAAAACTTTTCAAGGAGCAGAAGCAGCTGTGCTAGTCTCAACAGCCTTTGAGGAAGGTGAGGGCACAGAACATAACATGGTCTGGAAATCCAGCAATGAGAAGTGTGGGCCTCTCTTATTTTCTGTAATGCAGAGTGAATGAATCTGTCATCTTTGCATTATGGAAGCACAGCCTGGATTTCAATAATTATGGATTCTGTTAGAGTTTCTTACGAGGAACACATGAGGTGCCTCAGCACACACCCCGTGTGCAGAAAACTGCCCTGATCTGGCTTTGTGCTTTTGGGAACAAAGTGGGAGAGGAGAGCCCAGCATAGAAGAGGCACTGGACAATAAGCCCTTGAGTAGTGGGTGCTTTTCCTTTGCATCCTGCATTCTGAACTTAATGAGATCAGATAAAGTTCCCTGGCCTCTAGGGGAACACTCTTATTTTTGAACTTCAGTGAGGATCCAAATTTCACAGTTAAGCTTGCTATTCCATTCCTCAGTCCAGTCTCTGTTGATCTTTTTGGAGAGCTTAAAACTCAAACATTTGCCGAGATGTGACTTTTATAGCTCAGGCCTCTCTCTGATGGCTGTCCAACCTCCTGTTTCCCTGCACCCTTATGCTGAAACATATTTTCATCTTTGCTTTGACTGTGTCCAGACATTAATAAAATGAATGTCTACTTTCCCAGAAATCTTGCAGTGAGGAGAAGTTTCCCTGGATCATGAATCACGCCATCAGCAGCTGCTATAATTTATTAAAATCTCAAGGTAGTTAATATCACAGAGCTTCCAGGAGCTGCAAGCCATTCTCCCTGCATGCCCTGAAGCAGTCAGTAGACTTGACATCTTTCCATCTCAAATAAGTTATGCTCAGCCCTCTAAATGCTTTTCTCAGAGATATGTAAATTTGTCATTGCTTCATTGGGTTTGTGCTGACTTAAGCTCATTGAGAGAAGTCACTGTGAAGTGATAAGTGAGTGAACCTCTGAGCCATAAGATTGAATCTGGCAAATTTATCTTCTGGTAAAGTAAAAGTTCTTTGTCTTGTACTGCTTACCGGTTTTAACCAGAGTAGCTCACATCTTTTTATCCTTGACTGCAAAAAAAGGCTGGTTTTGGAAGAGGGATTGTTTCTGAGCTGTTTTGAGTGGAAACAAGCTTTGCTCCTCTCTTTAGGGCATCAGTCACATCCCTTAGTACAATGCCATTTCTTTGTAGGCAGCTAACCTGCTCAGTCCTTGTGTTAAAATGACTCTAAAGTAAAAAAGCTCTTTGAAGAGGACATAAACACAGAAAAACAAGGCACAGGATAGATGCACACTTCATAGCCCTTCTCATTCCCTCTCCTTGTCAGTGCCATGGGGTGGCCTTTTTCAGCATTCCCTGAAAATTCACTTCATGTCCTCCACTTAAATACCCAAGAGAAAAAAAAATACAGATTTTTACATTCCTTCAATGAAAGGAATGCCCATCTAGCCACCTGGATTGCTTTGATGTCCTCTCTATACTGTTGGGCTTTTTGGCCTAGTGGTTGTTAGGGAAGTTTGAGGCTGCTTGGAAGTGCAGAATCTGACGCTGATGGTCGTGGCTTTGGTGTGGCTCAGAAGTGACCATGGAAATGCCATGTCCCTGTTACAGACAGGAAGGTGAATGAGCCATTGTTCTCAGGAACACCCCCTGGCAACCACAGCACTGATTTCTTTCAGCCCAGACAGTTCATTTTGGTAATAAAGTTAAAAAGCTTTTTTAATCATTATGATCCATAAAGAGCAGCAATCTCTGAACAGATTAGCATTGATCACATTGCAAATATGTGAAATGTAATTGTTCTAAATGCAAAATATCACAGCTTGAGAAGGACTGAACAGCACTGGGGGGAAGCAGATGGAGTGAAGCTGCAGAAGGAAAGGCCAAGGAGGCATAGTTCTTCAAGAAAGTGGATATAGCTCTAAGTCAAGTCATAGCAAACAGAAGCAAAGTGCTAAGTGACAGAATATCAGTTTGTGTGGAAAAAACTTAACATGCTCAGCATAAGAGCAGTGAGATGAGTGTATTTCCAAAATGCATCATCTGATTTGCTCTTCTCTTGCTGGAAAAGGGGCATTGGAAGTGAAGCCACTGAAGACACAAGCAAACTGTGCTTTACAGTAAAAATAAGATAAAAATAAGAGTGGGCAGGAAAGGAATGGGATGGATGTTCAGTGAAGGCTCTGCTGGCTCAAGATGAAGGTCTCTATCTTTGCCAAACCAGTTGTTGGTGATGTTCTGTTGTTGGAGCTCATCAAGCAACCTCAGGGTGAAGCACCAACAACAATCCCTTGTTGCTGTATCCCTTTACAAACTCAGAACTGGAAGCAGCCTTCAGATACTTCAAAAGTTGAACATCCTAGGCACACTGTAACTGCAGGGTTTAAAATGTAACAGATTAGAACCCCAGGGTTAATTCTCTGAATTCTCCTGGGTAAGCAGTCCTCCTCTGACTGCAGTTACATCAATTAATCTACCCTTTGGGAAAATGAACACTGTCTGTTTGTAACAGGATGTGTTTCCCTTGGAATTTCAGCTACCGTTCACTTGAAATATCCTCTGTATTGAATGTTCTTCTTTTTAATCCTTTGGAAAATGCAGAGGAAAAAAAAAAGGAAAAATCTTAAATACACTAGTGAGCCTTGGCAGCACTGTGTCACCCAGGTAGAGCAAACTGGGTAGCACACTTGAGGAATGTTAACACCACAGTGCTGCTACTTGCTCAGCATCTCATGGTATGGATCTGCCTTTAGGAACATGGAGCTTTTACTTGGAAATTCTCAGACCATTTAGTAGCTATTGCCAGGAGGTTTGTTCTGTTTTTCCACATTAGTCTCCTGATAGCAGTAGCTGGCAGGGTTATTAGATATTCATACACTTTTCAAGTGTTAGCCTGTGATTTGAATTTGTTTGAAATTAAGCTGGTTTGACGTGGGATTTATCTTCTAAACCCAAAAGGTATGGTCTTGAGGTACTGCTCTGCATGTGAGGAAAAGACTTGGGTTTGTGCCTAATCCCCACACAGATGGTTTTACAAAAAGATTTATCTTGTTTACAAGATGTTTTCTTGATGAAAGGAGCTGTTATTGATTTCATAGCACACAATCAGCACTCTCACTGAACAGAGCACTGAGACAGCTGCTGCTGGAGTTGATGTTCTCATGGCATTTCTAGTCAGAGCCCCATTTCCAATTCTTAAACCTTCAAAGTACTTTCACCCTACAGACTGAAATTTTCTTGGCTCCAAGGTGACTTTTGAGGGTCAAGCCACAACTATTCATCTTCTTTTAATGCAAAAAGTGAAATGAAAATAAGAGTGGTTTTCTTGTATTAAAAGGGCAGTTGTTACTTTAGGAGTGGTGTGAACTAAGTGCCTTTAGCAAGCTAAGTATCTATGAAAGCATACAAAATAAAAAGTACTTGTAGAATAAATTTCTTCTCCATAGAGAAGGTGGTAGCATCCAGCTTATAATCTTTTTTGTGTTTCTATTAATAAAACAAATGTGAGCAAACTCAGGAATTTTGGTCTGAACTTTTAAAGCAACTCACTGCATTTTCAAAATACCACTGTGTTTTATTTTACTGAGTTACATGCCTTCAAAATGCACAGTTTTTTCATTTGCAGTTGAGCAAGCATGATTTTATCTGCCTTCTTGATGAAGCTCAGATGGCAGTGGGCAGTGAAGCCCTGTCAGTTTAACTGCACTGGGAGCAATTCAGAGCAGCCCTCTGAGGTGGGGTAGTCAGCACTTTTTGTTGGGCTGCTCTTACAGCAGCACAGAACATAGGAGGCACCTTGTATCAGTAACAATGTTCATGTCATACCTGTATTTTTCAATATAAATCTTCTTGAACAATGTGGTGCTAGTCAAATTTGTTTGGATTTCTATTGACCTATGTACAAGAATATTCAGTATTGTTTATTCTATAGTATTTTCTTCACTTTATGTACATACTGTAGCTATGCTGTTGTATGGTGTGCATCTTTTATGAGTTAACCACTAAGACTTACTAAAAAGTGGCTGAACAAATAATGTAAATATTTGTGAATTCAGGCTGAAGTATCATTGCAGTTTGTCTGCCTAAAGATATACTTGGATTTAAATGTTTTTACAAGGAGAATGTAATCTCCAGAACTCACTTGGCTCTTTACTAATGATGTCTTGTTTCATTGCAGGAGGGGTTCAAAATGGGATTAACTCTTGAAGGCACAGTATTTTGTCTTGACCCACTAGACAGCAGGTGCTGATGCCAAGAAAGTCATTGTGAATTTCCTTCACAGTGGGTTTTTTTATTTCTGAACACATACTCACAGATACTATCCATGTGCCAAAAATTGCTTTTTTCAACATGTAAACTCTTGTGAGGCTTGCTTCTGTAAAAATTCAAACTTATTTCCAGTCTTTCCCTGTACAAATGTAAAAAGTTGTATTTGTTTATGAATTATGGATGAAATTATGCTGTTGTGTTTCTTTCTGTCACATTTTGGCCCGAGTTTACTATGCTTTATGATTCTTAGCTTGGAGAAGTTCTTCAGAAAGGTCACTCATGCCTCTCTCTCTGTCTCTCTTTGCAAATGTGCAGGCATGAATTCTGCATAATACTTTACCTGACAGCATTTTGAAATTATGCTTTTAAGGTATTATTTAATATTCAAGCAGTAAAATTATTAATATCTGCTAGAAAAATTTCAATTTGCAGTGAAAAAAGCATAAAATACTAACCATTACTATATGCTTCAAAAGTAAATCTGGATGCAGTGTGATTGATTTCCATCACTCTGTGTGGTTACTACCCTGTATATCTGTTGTCATTGGTTTATACAATCCAGATTTTAGGTCCTTCATTCATGTATTAGAAACTAACAAGTTGCTAGTCTGCTAATTAGTGCTTAATGAGCCTAGAAGAACTGCTACATTGCAGAATGGCAAAGCAACTGCCCTTTGTTTTGATATTTTATAGCTGAATTGTAAAGTATGTACCTTGAAATCCATTACATGCTAGCCATAACTTAAAAGGAAGATTATGGTCCTGCATTTACTTAGGAACTTAGGTAATTTTGTGTATAAGCAGGCACTGGGCTCAGTTCTGTAATTACTTTCAACACCTGAGTGTTTACAGCCAGGCTCTGTTGAGTATAATTCCTTTACTCTCTTCTTTACTGTTCCATGTCCTTAATTTCTGCAGAGAAACAAGTATAAGTCCTTTGTACCCACTGGTTGTTCATGTTACAGAAATACCTGCACACCAAAACTCTCAGCTGCTGGTGAGATGAATGCTGACATGTCTATGCATACTCTTCATTAATCTTTCTCATAAGCAATAAAACACCATCTTAAACCTATCTCAGAAAATTATTATCAGGAATTCAATTCAAAAACTTTCCAACCTCTAGTATTTTCTCTTCAAAACATAAAAATGTGGAAACCTCCCTGCCCCAAAATTTTCAGATTTTTTTTTTTTAATGAGAGGCTTTTTGCTGACACTTATAGTTTTGTCCTTAACAGTCACAGTTTACACCAAAACCACATTTTTCAATTTCATGATGAGTATTTTTATGCCTTGTTCAACAAAGTACTTGTGCATGTACCTTTGGAGTCCTCTAAAAGAATGGGATTGTTCCTTTGCTGGGTTTGACTCATCCTCAGGTACCTTGCTGAATTGGGGCCTTAACATCCCACATTACATTTGTCTTCCTCTCTTTCATTCTGAGTTCATCATTCATATAGAGTATTATAGAGAAATATATATTAAAAATATATGAAATCACTAACAAATAGAATAGTATATGTTTCATAAAGAGAAGTCTTTATAATTTTGTTTGTCATATAGTATTTTCGAATTTGTATAATGAGGATGTTTAGTAGCCATAGCAATGGCCTTTTTTAACAAATAGAATTTGTATTTTTATTGTACTTTAAAAAGCTTTACATAATAAGCATCTATTTAGTGGTCATTTATTATCAATGGTAACACTAAGATAATATTTGCACATTTTAAGAAACCTTTTTCGTTACTGATTTTTATGATAGTTGACTGCAAATGGCATGGTTAAATCTTATATACCTGGTCAATACATATAAAAATACTTAAATCAACACAACAGTGCATTTTTAATTTTTATGTGATCCAATTGGAAACTGTATTTCTATGTAATCTCAAATGTCTGTTTAATTTTGCCTAAAATAAATGTTTTTAAATAAATTGCCTCCTAGAACACAGTGTTCATTCACTAAAATGCCCAGCTGGAAGGTAGGGTGGGCTGGTGCTTAAATATTGGGCTGGATCTGCCACAAAAGAGGGTTTAGTCTGGAATGGGTCAAAAGTCACCTTTGGAAAGGATCTGCTCTCAGACAGGGTAGAATGACTCCAGTCCCTTTTATTTTACAGTTTGGGCTAATCTGCAATCAGCAGAGAAAAATCTTGTTCCAAATGCAGCTGTATAATACTGACAGTTAGGGAGTAACTCTCTCTGCAGTGTTTCCTGGATTTAATTAACTTTTCTTTTTGCCCTTTTCTTCCCCCATACTTCTCTGCTCAATATACTTGCTGCTGACTGACTGTTTAAGGAGGGAGGGATAATAATTGAAGTTTTCCTGAGCCATAGAAAACAATCTCTGTAACCCAGGTGTGTTAATGGCACAGGCTGCTGCAGATGGTGTCAGTGCTTCTGAGAGAAGTGACCTGAAACCATCTGGTAATTGTTTCCCTTGTAAAACTTCCCTTCAAGCTAATGCTCAAAACCCATCTAAGCACTTGGATTTGCTGGAATGGGGCTTGAACACCCATGGGAATGGGTGCTGGCAGGTAAGAAGCACATGTCATCATCTGCTGTGAGCTGTGAGCACGAGCTGTCCCTCCCTCCTGCTGCTGTCAGGGTTCTCTCCCAGGCAGAGCAGCAGCACCTCGTGCCACATCTGCACTGCTGCTCTGAAATACCTGGCTGGGAGCAGCCAGAGGAGCCCAGGCCATTGCTCTTGCTCTGGGCAGAGGGAGGGGGATGCTGCTGCTGCTCACAGTAGTGTTGGTTGTGGAAGTTGTCTTGCTACAGAGAGACAGAGAAACACCATCTACTAGGCTAGAAATATGGTGCTAATGAGTCAGGAACAAGACTTTTTAACTTTTAAATTGCAACAAAAATAAAATGTATTTCATTCAGCTTCATGTTGCCCGTTTTGCTGACACTTGTTTCTTTCTTTTGGATGCTTTTCCTTCCATTTCTCTTTTTTTCTTCTGTAAATAAACTGTAATCACTCTGCTGACCATGCTAACTGTGGCTCTATCATCTAGACATGTAATAGTAGATTTTGGCTACACCTGAATGTCCAGCAACTCTCCTGGCCTGTCATACCAAGCTATGTTAATACCTAGAAGCAGGATTCCTTGTTTTAAATTCCTTGTTTTTCTATGAAATGAACTATTTTTTTCTTCCTACCTGCCTATCATGGTATACCTGAGTGAATGATCTGCTTAGGTTAGAATTCTGAAGTCAAACAACTGAAATATGGTGAGTTGGTGTTTTCTTTTTTTAACCTTTGATAAATTACTGAGCATCATTGCAGGACCTAACCCATCTTTACTTTCAGCGAGTCTGTAAGTGGCTCTTGCCCTTCTCTGTGACAGATGGGATTTGTGCTAAACAGAAAATTAATCAAATTGCTCAATTTGGTAAAGACCAAATCTTTCATGTGGTGAAAGGAATTCTATTCCATTCTGGCTTCACAGATGGAGAGGAAGAAAAGGAGAAATTCTCACACTTGCAGAAGCGTGGTCATGTAATCCCAGAGGTGATTGAATCTGCCAAGGAACGGGGCTGGATCTGAGACTTCATTATGATGATTAATTTTCAATTTGTGGAACTAAGCATGGTCTCATTCTCACTGAGCAACTCTGCTTCACAAAGAGAGTCTCTTCTGCAGAGGAGGAGACTGTCACTGCCTGAGAAACCTCTGCTTAAACACACAGAGCCCCTACCTGCACTACAGATTGTCACCCTTTGGACACCCTCTAAAGAGAGGAGGTGTGATGAGAATTGCAGGGAAGTTCTCAGTTTAATTGTTTTCACACTTTGGGGTTTTGTTGTTGCTTTTTAAAATTAGAGGATGCAGAAGTCACAAATAACAAACCCCTCAGAATAACTGGCCATATGTTTTAAAATGCAACTGAAAATGCCTGCTGATAGGTGTTTGGTGAGCTTCAGCTAAAAGGCAGCCTTGGTACTTCATTAGCCTGCTTTTCCCCCCTTTCTTTTTAGACAAATTCTTAATGAGAGACTGAGGCATGAGTTGCGCAGTGAGCTGGTGAAAAGCTGGTGAGCAGTTGTCAGAAATGACATAGAGAGCAGGATTTCAACTCTGTGGGTTTGTTCAGTTATTTGTGAGGGGTGAGGCAGTGTCTGAGGGAGAGCCTGACATTTGTAATACATGCTGCGTGCCTGGGATGCTTCAGCATGCATCCAGTGGTGGTGCACAGATAAAAGAAATTTATTTATTCATCAGACCAAAGTACTTTCTGGAAGTACAAGACACAGTGGGATTCATAGAGTGAATATGTAGTCTCTCTGTGTGATGGGGTAAAGCTTTCCAAATATGTAATTTATATCTGTAGTTTAACTTTTGTATTTAAGAAATTTCCCAGGAATCGAATTTCTATATAGTTGGAGATAAAGCCTGCAGGTTAAGTCTCCAAAAGTGGACTCTGGAATGGACTGAACTTATTTTAAGTCTCATATAAATGACGGTAACCAAAGTCAGCAGATTTCATCCTTTAGACTCTTTTTTTCTTGTTTGGGTTGTTTTTTTCCCCTCACATTTTCCACTGTTTATTTCAGCAGAGCTTTTGCCTTGCAATAGAGATTAAGAAGGAGCAGAAACAGATTAGGAAGGAAGTATAGAGGAAAATCAAAAGGGAACAAAATATCATCTTGTGCCTGCGTTAAGCAGTTCAGTCACACTGCATTTTTTGTGAAACTTCACTGATGCGAGAACTCTCGTTCTGCCCCATCACTTTTTTTGCTATCTCAGGGATGCACAAGGGCTGCCAAGAAGCAGATTTGCCATGTCTGCAGCCCCCAAGAAGTGCTCTTGGAGCTGTTGCACTGTGCCAGAAGCAAGGAATATTGCCTCACACAGAGTAGGTAAACACAGTGAGCCTTGTCTACGATGCTGCTTGCTGCAAGCTCCAGTTTCCATGCATTCATCCAAATTTCTAGTAGTTTGTACCATATGAAAAACCTGGTTAAGTTGCATATCTGACAAAGGCTTCCAGAAGAAAGCTGTACTAAGCTATCACAAAAGCTCTTTAGCTAATTGCCTTTGTTCTAATGCTGATTGGAAGACATGACAGTCATCCATATTTTCTAAATGCCTGTTGATAAAACTTTATATAAATTAATCTCTTTATAAGAACTTTCCCAAAAGAGGAGTCTTAGGATAGACCCTTTCAAATTCTCATTGGTTCAGTTTCCTTTGCAGCTTCATGCTACACACAAGCTTCTCTGACCAAAAAGGAACTCAGAAATTCTGTTCAATGTGAGTACTTCTAAAAGCTACCTCTGGTTTTACCATGTGTGACATTCAAATTGTGGCAAGTTTTATTTCTTTTATGATTGTATTCTGTAAGCATTTTATTCATTAAAAACGAGATGCTTTTTGAAACTTCTGCACCATATTAGAATTGGAATATATTGAGCATGTTTCACTGAAAATAACTGAATGAATTCTCTAGGCATCTAAACTGGTTGGCTTTGGAAAATTATTATGCATTTTAAATATTTTGGTGTGTTGTATTTTGGGTTTTTTTTAAAGAAATGTCATTGTTTTCAAATAAAGCAATCCTTCACACAGAAAAGACAGAAAATCCTTCTGTGCGCTGCAATAGGATAGGGCTCTTAAGATAATTAGAGTTCATTGGGGGGGAAAAGCAACAAAACTTACTTGAAGGTCCTGGGTAGATTAGAAATCTGAGAATTTTTTTCTCCTCTTCATTAATATTTAGAGTATGTTAGAACATTATCACTCCAGTCCATACTTTGCTATTGTTTTTGTGGTGGAAGAGAGCCCCCATAATGGCAGGTTCAAGTACCTACAGTGCAAACAATGCAGAAATGAGGTTCCCCTGTTTTTGCAACCTTATATACTATGAAAAAGCCAGAATAAATTTTTTAAATACTTCAACCCTGTAAAATAGTGACGTGATCACATATCATTTGTGGTTGATAAACCTGGCATGCAAAATAAGCAACTACACTTGGCAATAAAGGTAAAAGTTTTCAAGGTAAGTGAGTGAGAAATTGCACAGGAGCATGGAATGCTCTGTGGGATTGCTTGTCTGACTGGGCTCAGCTGTGCTGCACCCATGAGTCAGGCTGTATTTATGTAGCTTAGCTGATGATCTGCTGTACTGCTGCTGAGAAGCAAAAAAAAAAAAAAAAATTAACAAAAACATTTAAATCCTTGATGCTGTTTCCAGATTTTGAGTCAGATTGTCTCCTGATAAAAAGTGTTAATATTGACTTTACAAGTTGCTTGTCTGTTTTCACATCTCTGAGGTTTTAGTGAGTCTGCACTAAAAGCTGTCCCTGAGGGTGTTAAGGATTTTTATCACCCACTGTGTGTATTTTGACAGAACCTGTAGATTGTGTAATATTTGATGTAAAAAAACTGAACAAGGCTGTGATCTGTGTCATCACAGTTGTGTGTTGTGGTGACATGGCAAAGGCTTGATGGATGAAATTTGGAGTAATATAATCTCATAGAAGATTCCACTATTTAATAGCCCTTTTAAAAGGAGGTATTTTAAAATAATGGAATCTTATTTAAGTCTGAAACATGTGACTAGAGAGCTAAGTAAACAAGATAAACTGCCTCTTGGCATTCTAATAAATAAACCAGTAAGGCCATTAAAGACACATGAGTCATAGAACCATAATGAATTTACTTGAAACTTAGGAAAACAGCAATTTGTTTTCTCAGGACCACTGATTCAGTCTCTCACAGACCTCCCTGGCTAGAAGTTTGAATGCCAAAGGGAAAAAAATCCCACGCAATATTCTAAGCAATATTTTATTCTGGTGCAGGGGTCATCCTGAATCTTGGTGTGTGCTCATAAGCAAACTGATATGGTGGGAAAAGATACAGGGAAGCAGTGAGAAAGCTGATATAAAATCAGAAAGTTAGTGTTAGGTTATAAGCAGGAAAATCCTGAGTTTGCATGACCCCACAGCCCACAGAAAACACTCACATGATGGTTAACTGCTCTGAGAAGACATTTAGAGCATCTGTGAACATATAGCTAAATGCTACTGAGCAGTCTCTATCAAGGGTCTAAAACTACTGTGCTGCAGATGGCTTTCATTTTTCAGAAAAATGTGTGGACAAACTGTTTACAATATTTGAAATGATATTTGCTCATTGATCTGTCCACACTGGAATGAGATTGCTGCACACAAGCACAACAGGGGCTCTGCAAGCTTTCCTTCAGAGGCTGATGCTCAGAGGTACCTCTGGAGTCAGGAGGGGCAGTTTGGGGGGCTCAGTGGGGAGATGCTTCAGCCCTGCAGCTGCTGAACAGGAATACAGATTAACAGAGCTGACAGAGTTTGTGGAAATGTCAAGTCAATCTCCATCAGGAGTTCAAGCACAAGGCAAATAGGTGCAGACAGACATTGAATGTGCTCCAGACATTCGCTCCTCTCTCAGCTGTTACAAAACAGAGAACATTTTAAACTTGCTTTTCCTCAGCCTGAGGGGAAACCCATGGGAAAAGGTACCTTCAGGTACATTCTGGCAAAATGTAGATTAAATAGGGACACATTCTGACTCCCCAAATTTGATTAAAAAGCAGCAAAACAATAAGCAGGAGAGAGTTTAATGAACCATATAAAAAATGTAACATCCCTGTGTTTTATAAATGCAAGCCCTTATTTGCAAGCCCCTAGAGTACTCTGGCTTCTATTTGTTTGAATACTACTTATTTTTTTCATAATTGCTTTGGTTTAATGAATTAATTTTCATTTTTCCACAATTTAGGTCTTCCTAGAGAGCTATCTGGAAGGCTGTGAAATACATAGTAGGTGCATATCTCAACATTTCTGCTTAGAAACAGTGGCAAGACTGTTTTTTCTTAAAACCTAACATCCAGCCTTCTTCCTGGGAATCACAGATTGCATGTTGGTGTTTCAAAGGGCAAATAAGCCTCCAAGAAAAGTTGGAAAAAAACTCCTGTGGTTGGCCCTAAGAAGCCTGCTGTTTTCCAGGAATGCTGGGTTAGTTTGTGATCTACAGCTCCCTGTTTCCTTAGAGCTGTGCTTTTCCTCCCCACACCTTATGCAACAGCATCACACGACTTGAGCTCTGACTAGAGCTGATCCAAGGTTATACTCCTGGAAAGCACCACTTGAGAACACTTCCAGGAGAGCACAGCAGGAGTTTGTGGGGAGTTTGTTCCTGTGGACCTGACCAAAGGCAGGGAAAATTCAAGATGTAGTGATGCCTCAAACTCTTTTGTTAAAGGAAAATGTTGGTACAGACTTGCAGTCTACCTTTTTTTATCCAACCAGCTAATGACTATTGTTTTCATTCTGGTGTTCAGTTTTTGTCCCATTGGTACATAAGAAGTGCATGGTAGAAAAACCTTGCCAAATTTAGAAAGCAGGTAAACAGTGCCATTCCTTTATTTTATAAAAACAAGTTCTTACCAGAATTCTTGTGTGCTGCTCTGGGATTGTCTTCTACAAACTGCTTTTCCAAAGCCATTTTCTTAGGGGAAGCTGTTTACCTTTCACTTGCACTGCTATATCAGATGTTTCCCAGGTTTTGTTACCACTGTAGGTATGGTAAGATAGAAACAGGAAAATGCTTCCATATCTTTTTCAGTCTCTTGGTGTCCCTGGATGTCAGGCCATTCCTTTATCTTCATATTGAGATTTAGACATAAATAAGATTCCATGTATAAATTGTATCTTTTTATGTTGTTCCGCTGCAGTGATGGTTATTCCTTTGAACTGCCAGAAGAACAGGATTAGGGCAGTCAAGGCCCTCTGCTGTGCAGCCAAATTCCAGCAGGCCCCAGTGTCGAGGGGGTTCACTCTGGGCTTTGGAACACCAGTGCACACCTCGAGGGCAGCTGGGGCTGTGACCTCTGGATTTGTCTGTCCAGCTGACCCTCTGGTGCTCAGCACATGGGTGTCCAGCTCTGGGAAAGAAGAGGAGGAAGCCCAGAAATTCCAGCCTTGTTCAAGGACTCTGACACCTTTATGTGCTACGGTGCCTTGCATAAACTGGTGGGGTGTATGTACCCCACTCTGAACTTAACCAAGCCTTTGGTGTTTCAGCTCTGGATTCCTCTCTTCTCTTTCAGCTCTCCTCTTCCTCCCCCAGCAGTCTCCGTGCCCATGCCAGAATTATGTTTACATAGCCACAGCCATTCATTAATCTGGGCTCTTGAACAGTTTACACAGGACTTCTGTTCTGCTCCAGAAAACAAATCCTGTCCTGAATCTCATTTGATAGGCCTTAGTTGGGGTTTTTTTCCCCTCAAGCTTAAATTGGTTCCTGTGGAGCATCTGCTGAGAGGGAAACCAGACTTCCAAGCAGCACTGCTGTAGGACTTGTTTGAAGCATGATCATTTAAACCTCATGAAAGACAGACTAGATGCTTCTGCTGAATCAGTCCCAGCTTCCCATTAAAGTCTGTCTGGAAGGACTTTCTTTGTGTGGCTGCCATCGTGGTCCTCAGCAGTTCGTTTGCTGAGGAGATGCTGCTTGAGGCCAAGCCAAATGTACTCCTGCTGCCCACAGGGCTGTCTCAGGACCAGTCTGTGGCTCTGGCAAATTGAATGCACATGGAAAAGGGAATTGCTGCCCCACAGACTTGGCTGTCTCCACCATCCCAACTCTGCCACCCACACAATTCTCCATGACCAATATTCCTGTTAATACTTTGATCCTCCTGTGGATTGCTGAAGGCCCCCTATGCCATGTCCTAGGAATTCCAGAAAAATGACCAACAGCAGTGCCTTCTCCAAATTTTTGTCTTAACTCAGGGTAAGGCCACCCAGCCAAGCACTGGATGCTTACAGTTTTACCTCCAGCACTGATTGATGAATTAATTTTCATATGGGCTCTGTCATAGCAGTCTCAATTCCTGGTAACTTCAGGACACTCAGGATCCAGTGCAAGTAGTTCTTAGAAGGTTTTTGTGGTCCAGGTCTTTGCACAATCTTCTTTCCTCTTCAGCTGCATTAGGTATAAGCAGTTTTTCATGGGTCTTTGCCATTGTGGTCAGGGGCTCTCCTGATCTCTGCTGAGGGTAAAACACTCTTTAGTCAGAGATGTCTCAGTGGAGAAGAGGGCAGTGGGTGCCACAGGATGCCACCTGTCCATGCACAGACTGCCAGGCCTTGGGCTGGGCCAGGTCAGGTCCCAACAGCTCTGTCAGCTCCCTTAGGAAGTTGTGGCTGGAGCTGGTGTCTGGACACTGTGGCTGGGCAGTGTAAGCATAGAGAGCTGGAGAGGAGGCTGGGCTGGGGACAAAAATGATGAGTTCACACATTAGCAGCCTGTTAGTGTCATTAAAAGGGAGAGGCACAGGAAAGACTTGCAGCTGAGGACAGAGCAGGGTAAGGCAGGAGGGAAAGCTGTGCAATTCCATTGAACAATCACTTTCCATCTTGTGTCAGCATTTTCAGCAGCTGCCAGAGAAGCAATGAACCAAATTCTGTGTGAGGTTATATGTGCACAGCACAGGGATATTGGACTTCTGTGGCACTGGGGCATCCATCCTCTCTGCTTTCCCAATTCTTGCTGCCTGATTTCATATCCAGTGATTGATGTGTTTAGAGCCCAGGGCAATGCATGGGGAAAGCATTCCTTCTCCACTTAGTCAGTGCATCCAAATTGTGGAAATTTTATCTGCAAGGAACCCTTTGCTCAGAGGGACACAGATTTATGGTGGTGAATGGCAGTATGTTTTTATGTGACTTTCATGGATTGTTATTTAATTGGCATTGTTTCACACTAACCTTTATTGACAGAATATAATAAATTTCAGTGTGACAGTGGTTCTCCCTGTAATTGTCCCATAGGTACCCTTAGATACTTGACAGATAATGTAAATACTTTGTTCCTCCAGGGTTGGCAGCCAGCTCCTCCCTGAAATAATTAGCAAAACATGTTTCTAATCCCATCTCCAGGAAATTTAGTTATTTTTTCTTTCTTTCAGAAAGGGAAAACAAGAACTAAGTATACATTTCATAATTATATCATTATCTCTGCCTATGTGAAATCAACCTGCAGTTTGGAAAAGAAAAAGAGCCTTTTTCCTTTCTAATATGGCAAGACTGGCTAATCAACACAGTAAGCTCCAGCTCTTGCCTTTAATTATGCAAATATTTATATATGCATGTGTTTAAATATATCCTTTTATATAGGATATATATGTACCAACAAACAAAAACAAACAAAAACCCACAAAAAAAACAAATTAAAAAACCAACCCCCCCCCCCCCCCCAAAAAAAAAAGAACTTTTGGAAAAGCCCACAGTAGCAGAGTGAGTAACCACAAGAAATAGATGTAAGAGCTGTGGCCTTCCTTGCTGCCACATCAGTGATGCTGCAATCTACCAGCTAAGAAATCCTCATGACTTGATTGTCTATATACATAGACACTTACATGCATTTCTTATATACATTTGATACACAATTTATGCCAACTTTGCTTTGTGAATATGGGCAGAGTAGGAGAAAATTGGAATATTTTTACTTACTCTAGCATTTTCAGTGAAGAACAAAGGGGGATGTGAGAGAAAGGGATCAGGGATGCAAAGTTCTTGCTACAGGTTGAAACGTGTTGTGAAAGATGTGTGACATATGCTGTTATTCTGAACTGGCTAATGCAGCCTTACAAGACAGAAACAAAATAGCCTTACAAAATAGAAACAAAACCAAATATTATATATCAGGGAGTTACAGTGAAAGAGCAATTGTGTCAAAATAAACACCATATTTTGAAAAGGTTTTGTTGGAAGGCAAGTCAGTGCATTACACGAGTTCAGCAAAGCTAGCTCTAATTATGTGCAGGATACATTCTCTGTTCCCTGAGTCTGTTTTCAGATATGTACATCCTAGTATTTAGGTTTTATTAGACAAATTGTGAGTTATTTGCCAGTTTTCTCACTCAAATCATCCCTAGAGTCTCGTGTTCCAAACAGCCTGTGCTGTGGCTGAGCAGGGTGTGCCACAGCAAAGTGAGGACTCTCCTCAGTGTGACTGACTGGTAAATTTGCCAGAACCAACTTCTAAATGTAAGGTGTTGTAAGCCCTAGACCTCCTTAACTAAGGTTGTTCTTTCTCCTTCACACAGGGCTGCTACTGAAAGGGCAGAGTCATGGAGCCAAGAAAAGGGGGGAAGGGGTGTTTTAGGGAAATAGGAAAATTGCATGATTAAGATGTTATTCTTTCTTCAAATATACTCAGAACAAAGACTTAAAAAATTGCTCAGAAGGCTTTTTTATAATCTAATGACATGAAGATAATTTTAATTTTATCCTTTAACAATACATTTTATCTAGCCACATTATATGGGTCATTTGCAGCCAGCATTTTAAAGAAAAAAAAACCCAAACCATCAAAAGCATTGGAAACATTCCTTGGTGGTTTTTCTGTTGATCTGAATTTCTTTGCTCTGATTTGATATTTTAGCTGTCTTTATGTATCTACTTAGCAAACTTTAACCTAAGTTAATTTCATTAATACATCTAGGCTGCAATGTTTTTTTTTGTCAGATATTGGAGAGCTTTTTTACTTCTCATGATATGTGAACTCAGCTATGAATAAAGCTTTCAGTGTGGTCACTGGTAATCTGACCTCCTTTCACATGACATGACCACAAACTGAACTCTGCAATGAAGATTTTACTTCTTTGTTTCATCTGTGATCTGAAGTGATACCAAGTTTCCGTTGTTTCTGGGAAAACTCAAATCCAAGCTAAACTCCAACATGCTCTGTGGTTTTGATCTAAGTCAGAACATGCAGTTTGCAAATCTCAGGCTGCTCTGCTAGGAAAACCTTGACAAGCATCTGCTTCATTTTACTTACCAAAATCCTAGATTATTTTAGTCACTGCCCAAGCTTTTGGCACACCAGGGGAGTCACATCAGGCCTGTCCTGTTTCTGTACTCTTTTAACAGCTTTTGGCAGAAAAAGAAGCTCATACTGAACTGGTCATCACTCACTCTACAGCCACGGCACCACAGCAGTGATTTGTTATTTTTTTGGGATGTCCCCTCTTATCTAAGCACGCAGCAGGAGGCTGAAGAGGGCTGAGATACCTCCATGTGAAAGCAGAGCCACAGAAACCCTTCCAAGCCACACAGGTGCCCCAGACTCTGCCTCCCAAAAGCTGCAAACAGAAATAACCTTGTCTCACCCACCTCCCTGTGGCACTGCCAGGCTGAGGCAGGCTGGGGGGCCCTGCAGGACCTGCCATGGCAAAGAGAGAAAACCTGGGTGTTTGTGCTGGAGAAGTGCTCAGCAGCAGTGCTCAAAGGCACAGGGGAATTTAGGGGAGGCACAAGGGGGTGAGGAAAGACATCAGCTTCTCTGGCTCCTGATCTCTGCAGGGCAGCATGGAGTGTGTCCCCTGGGGAGTGACAGTGACAGCCTGTGGCTCAGCAGGACTGAGCTGAGTGCCTCAGGGGATACTGGGAAGCAGCAATGTCCCTTCTCATCCAGGTGAGCTAAACCTGCAGTGGTGGGGTTTGTTGCTGGGTTGATTTGGCATTTGGGTAGGGTTTTTTGTTTTAACAGATGAGGAAGGGATCTTCCCTTGGGATTAGGAGTAAAGCAGTCTGAAAGGAGAAGAGTTGGGCAGGAATGTTTCCTTTACAGGAAGGGAGGACAGAAAGGAAGAAAGATGAGAGTTGGAGCAGACAGCTAGGAAGAGCTCTGAGAAAAACAGCATTGCCTCTAATCTATAGATCTCACTAGAGCTGTAAACAGAATAATTCAAACCACTTGCTATTTAATGAGGAAATTTAAACCCTCTTAAAGACAACAGCCTTTGGAGTTAGAAAAAAAAATGAAAGAAAAAGGTTTCCTAATAAGATCTCTTATGATTTTATGCTGTTTTAAATTACTTGTGCTTCCTGTCATTATTTTATTGCAGATTGAACAAGAATTAGTTAGAAGTACTGCTATCAGAAGAGTCCAGTATGTCTTTCTGGCTTTTTCAAGACACTAAAATATCTGTAGGCCACTTTGTCCTACTACTTTAAAATCCCTGTAATGTGTAGGTAGGTTGCAGCTTATTTTGACACTGAAACTCTCTTGCAGGCTCAGTAAGAGGCTGCACAGTTGTGAACAGCAGGGAAAGGAGCAGAAGGAGCAATTATCAGTTCTGCTTGCTAAAATCCTAAACTGACCCAGGATCTTCAGTGAGTTGTTTCTGCTTATCTGGACGGATTACCCATTTTATCCCACTGTGGCACATCTCTGCAGTAAAGCACATCGCAGAACTGCAATTACAATTACATTTACAGACCCCCAGTCTAATCTTTCTAAAGAATTGCCTGGTGACATGCTAACCAGTCAGTTTGATTTCTATTACATGCAGATGTCCCTTGTTGTGGGGTTTCCTTTGCTGCAGCAGCACTCTGTGTCAAGGTCACACTGCACCAAACTACCACATGAAAAAATGTAGTGATGTGCTGATTAGCCTCTTCTATTTGGGTGTTAGTTGATTTTTATTTTATTGATCTCCTTGGGGAAAATCTGATGTGTTTTTTCTCAGACTGCTTTGGATCTAAAACAAATATTGTCACAGATTATTAAATTATCTGGGCACATCTGCTGTTTCCATCTGTTAAGAGAAAGTGCAGCTTCCTGCTTTTATTCTTTAAAAGTGCCATTGTGTGGCTCACTCTGAAAATTTTCTGTCTGGAAAAGTCCTTATGTTATAAACCTGAGACTTTTGAAAATTTACCATCATCAATACTGCATTAAAATACTCCTTTAAGGTGTGACCCCACTCAGATATCCTTACTGTGTAGATTTATTTTTTTCTGTGTTCTTCCAGTGGCTTTCTCATGACTCAGTGGGGATTTAGTATCCAAATTCCACAGAAATTCAGTGGAAAATACCAGATTGTGCAAGTAAGTTCAGGTAGGGCAGTGGAGAGAGAGAGGTGCAACTCAGAGGTCTGTGGGCAGAACCTGAGCATTTGTGGGTACATTGAGCCATTGGAACCCTTTCAGTCCTTGCCTGACCCCTGAATTTCATCTGACTGCCTCAAGGACTGGCTTGTGCATCCTCCTGCCGCAGTCAGCCTTTTGCTGGGTGCTCTGGGCTGGGGATTTCACCCCCTCCTCTTCTCCCCCACTGACTGCAGGCACACAGCCCGTGCCAGGCCCTTCTGAGGAAATGCTTAAATGAGGTGTTTGGGCCAACTCCTTCTACTCCTGGACAGAGGGAATTGAAGCCTGAACAGAATTCTTTGATTTGTACAAAAGCTTTGAGGGTTGCTTTCAAGATTCAGGATTTGTGGGCTCCCCTAAACCTGCCGGAGGTGATGTCAACTCATTTGTATCTGATCATGCTTTCCCTAAAAATAAAAACAGAGTTCCTGGGTAAAGAATACAGCTGGAAGTAGATAGAGCTGGACACTTTGATTTTTGATTTTGAGGGAAAGCTTCAGAAAACAAGGCATCTGCAATAAGGAGTCTTCTAAAACCCAGCCTGGCTGGGTGTCATGGTGCCAAGCCTTGGGTTTTCCTGATGGTACCAAATGAGGTATTAGTTACTTATTTATTTTTTAATCCTGCTGATGGAAGGGTCTTTTTCCATCTATTTTGGTACATAGTGGATTTCTTCATTGTTGTGAGGCAGAGATGGAGTATTATGCCACAAATCAAATTACTGAAGTGTAATTGAAAAACCAGCACTGCCATTCATCTATATCTCTCACTAGAACTGTAAACAAGATAATTAAGACTACCTTGCTATTAAACAAGAAATTTAAAAAGAAGTAATAATGGGAACAGCTCATGGAGTTAAAAAATAAAAAGTGTAATGATAAAATAGTTATGCTAGGGGATATTTCACCAGTGTTTTCTTGATTTTGAGATCTGTAGAAGAAAACTCCCCCATAATAATTTCTAATTTCTTTTCTCAAGTAATCATTATCAGAGGCTGCAAGGAATTCTGTCTTCCCTCTATGCTGTGAATCTCACAGTGTAAACTGTTGCCCTAATGAACCTGTCCTACTGTCTTATATCAATATATCACTCACATCTGTGGTTCTACCAGTACCTGGCAGAGCCATTAAGTAATAATTTTGCTCAGGTTCTTTCATTATTTTCCATCTCTCTTAGCTTGAATAAGAATACTTCACCTGAACTGTTCCATTAATCCTCTTTCAGGTTGCTGTTCCTGTAATATTGCATGTGAGTGACTCTGTGAGCCACAGAACACACACTGGGAGAAACCCCAGCAGAAAACACGTGCAGTGATGAGTAACATCCAGAGAGTACCAAAAACTAGATAATGTAAAATAAGGTAAGGAAATATAATGATTGCAGTCTTACAGTTGCATCTGCTTTCAACTTAAGCACTGTAAATAAGTGCAGTAAGTATATAAAATCACAAGTGAGACAGTAAATATAGCCATAAGAATATTTACATTTCCATGCTTCTAGGAAGCTAGTCTGTACTTCTTATGCTGTATCCATTTTATGAGGTATCTTGTAACTAAAACAGGAACTCTGCATAATTGTGTATTCAAATATGTCAGTCAAAATATGCAAGAATTAAATCCTCTAGGATTATCTAAATTAAATTTTTTAGATTCTTATAACATTTCTGTTGAACCTTATTATTCTTTTAATAAAACCACAGAAAGTTCCCATAGAGAGTCAGTTGTAAAAAAACTCCAGAGCATTGCAGAGATTGCCACATATGATAACAATAGCCATCCTATACAATCTTTCATCTTCATCCAGATCTCCATTTACAGACTGAATACTTGGAGAATTTTTAGACAGCTATGCAGAAAATCTGCAGTTTCTGGGTCAGGGTTTCTCTTTTTTTTTATCTCATGGTTCAATTTAAATAATTTATTTTCCAGATTTCTCTTGCCTCTTAAAATTTTTTTTCATGAAAGTTATTGAGATAATTTCTTATGAAACAATTCTCTTCTTCCAGAAAATTCCTTACTAAACAAATAAACAAAGCCCATTTTTCTTTTTTAGTAACAGTTTTCTGCCTGTTGTTCAAGAAATTAGTGATGTCGATCAGGGGAGGGAAAAGAGAAGAGAAGAAGAAAGTTAAAAAATGCAAAGTTCTCTAAAGGCCATGTGGAAAGAGGGTGCTGAAATACTAATAAAAGACAGGAACTGGGATCTAGGACAAAGTTTTGTTGGATACTACTGCAGGACCAGAACAAAACCCTGATAAAATAATTAGAGTTTGGCCAGTCGGTGCAGTTCAGAATGAACGTGTAGAAAGCAGATTATCTTCTCACATCCAGGAGATGATAGAGAATCCAAAACAGTCCAGTTGCAGAAGTTTGAGGCCACAACACAGAACACATCCCATGTCATGTTTGTCACAGCATACACAAACCAGAACAGCAGTCACCCTCTGGAGGAAGCACATGGTGGTTTGGAAGTGCCAGAAGAGAGATCAGTGCATTGGCACTCACGTGACAGGAGGACTTTTAGTTTAGGAAGGAGGACAGGATCCCAAGCCAGCCAAGATTTTGAGATCTGTCTGCATCCTTGTTCAAAGCAAACAGACAAAAACAAAAAATCAGATTTGTTTGTATAATATCTGGAACTAGCTCATATATGGAACAGAGGAAATTCAAAAGACATAGATAAAAATAAAAGGATCTGAACACAGCCTCTGCCAGCCCTCTTTGACCTTGAAAGAGAGCATGTGTGCCATTTCCCTGCTCTCAGTTAAGAAACTTTCTATTGCAAGGGACTTTACAGAGTTCCCTTGTGGAGAAAGTTTCTTGATGTCCCCACTTGGGGGACATCAAGGCCTTGCCATGGCTCAGCATCCTGCCTGCTGCCCTGTCCCAGCTGTGGGCTCACCCTCTGCTCAGCCCATGCTCCAAGGCTTCCCTGTGGTGCCCAGCAAGCTACACAAAGCTCCACGCCTCTGGAGGGACCAGGCTGTCTGCAGGGGTCCATGGACATGAGCTCCAGAGCATGGTGCAATTGTTATTCCAGGAGAAAATGGAATAACAATTCTCGATTTTAAACTGAACAGGGGATTGCAACCCTGAGTGATGTCAGTGATGCTGGGAACAATGACATTAAGGGGACAAGAAGAATCAGAAAGTCATCAGATCTGGGGGGGGTTGAGCACTGGAACAGGACTGGGGCCTCTAAGTGACCTTTGGGCATCTGACAAAGAAAAAAAACCTCCTAAAAAGTTTGCTTTTTAGCCCCAGTTGTGGGAATTGCAAGTTGAATACAAGGATGTGAGATATCTGATAGCTGAAGCTCTTCTTTGTGTGTGGCAAAAATGTACTGACTTGAGGAGTGAGAAACTACATGTCTCCAGTTTATGCAAAAACTATAAACCTGTCTAGTCTAGACTCCAAACTGCAATTTCTGGAACCCCTGTGAAGGACAAGACAGTAAAATGGATTGAATTTATGAGAGTAGTCATAGTCATTAGACTACAATATTAGTCCCTAGCAGTCCTAGATGGATTTTTTTCCAACAACAGTATTGATTCTGAGAAAAATGTGATTAAATTGCCATTTAGGGGTCATTTAAGGATTGGGATATATAATAGATGGCTTACAATGGCCCTAAATAAACAGCAAACGTCAAGGAAATTATTAAGTTTTTTGCTTGTGCCAAAGATTATAAAAAAATCTCAAAGGAGACCATGTCAGTACAATTCCTTGGAATAAGTACAGATAAGCTTAGGCTGGGGGTGGGGAAAGAAAAGAAAAGAGGTATTTGGCTTAATCTCAGACAGTAAGAATATACTTTCAAGACCTTGTTTAATCAAATCCACTTTTGCTCTATGCAGTGTATTTAAATGAGTGTTTGGCAGATGGCAGCAGTTTAGTGAACAACTTCACAGTTTTCTGTGTAGCATGAGGTAAATTCTAAGTATTTTTACCTTCAATCTAGCAGGTTGGTAGGAAAAAGAAGTTCAAATAATTACTTACCAAAATATTAAAAAAATGCAACAAAGCAACGTGCATACTTTGGTCAGCACTGAGCCATGGTGTCAGAACTATTTCACCTGTCCAGGGGCTGCAGGTGCAGAGAGCTCAGTGGTGATGAGTGGAAGGGCAATGAGGACAGAAAGCAAGCTCCTTGAATGCACATTCTTCTGGCAAACTTCTTGAATGCACATTCTTTTAAGGTCTAATTTTTAGCTACCTGCAAAGTGTGCTGTCCCTGCCACCAAATTTCTTCCTTCATTTCTTTTAGAGCTTGCAGAATTCCTTAGACCTCCTTAAAACTCCTTTAGAGCTCCTTAGAACTCCTCTGCCCTTGCCTGGCTCTCTCTGTCCCAAATAGTCATATCCCCTTCCTCCTTCACCTTCCAAACATTATCCACCTCTCCAGGCACTAGTGATTTCCTCAAAGCCTTCAGCCTTGCACCGTGGTAGCAACTTTTAGTTCAAGGGGGACTTTTTGATGCTGCTAACCTATTTTAAATAGGGCAGACAAAAAGGATATAGCATTTAGACCAATTTTCTTATTTTCTTTCTGGGAATAAAAAATGTATGATCACCCACAGTGCTAAATCAAACAGTTTAATGATTTCTCTGGCTGAAAACCTTGGATCATTTTTAAATATGACCAGTTGATGCACTGCACATCCCTCTGTCCAAATGGGAAACAACATAGTCAGAAGCCAGATTTGCAGCTGATTTAAATTGGCATGGTTTGATTTTTTTCAGCTGAGTTTTGAACAAAATCTAGATATGTATCTAGCTCTCCATCCTGCTTCCTGCTCTCAAAATATTATTCTCAAAAAAATATATAGAGATATAATTCTATATTTTCCAGTTAATAGACCAGATTAGATTAGGGTGAGACCATGTAATTTTTAATTCTATCATTTTTAATGATAGAATAAAAATGTCATTTAAATAGAATATTGAATTTTAATAGTAATCCAAATATTATTTCACAATCATATTTAAACCACATACAACTAATTAATGCAAAGAACATCAGGAAATTCGGTTCTCAGAATTTTTTTAATAAGATCTCTGCAACTGGGCAAACAAAGGAATATTATTTTATCGTATTGATATAAAATCTACACTCATACTAATTTGCTTAGTGAAAATCTAGAGAAAGTGTGTCATGGAGGTTGTAGGAGACTGCCTGCTGGATCATCTGCATACAAATACTGTGCAGTTTCCTCCTCCTTCTCAGGGAGGTGCTGACGCCTCAAAGAAGCATCAGACAAAATTAGATCATCACATTTTGTCAGGAGGAAGTTCAACAACCCTTATTTATGTATAAAACTAGCACTGCTTATTTTAATGCAAGTTTATGCCTTTCCAATTCTTATTTTCTGTGCCACTCTTGAACTGTCCCTTTGTGACATCAAACTCGGTGATCAGCTGCATGTTAAGGTGTCAGTGGCTGGGTGAGGAGTGGGACCACTAAGACTGGAAGATGGATTCTAAACTGCAGGGAAGGAAAATGAGAAACCTTGGAACAGCTGCCCCTCTTGTTTTCACAAATGATTACTGTCTATGGATGGGTCTTCCATGAAAATAGGAGCCCTAAGAAGCCATGCATGCAGAAAGAGTAGGGGAATAAAAAACCCGTTTACTGGCTGCAACTTGATTTTTTTGAGGTTGGTTTTTTTTTTTCCTTTCCCTGCAGAACAGCCCACAGAAAATTAAAACAGTGTTTATGTGTTCAGCTGCAAAAAAATGACCACTATTTGCCATGAGAAGGTCAATGTGTCCTGGAGAGAAACTAATCCAGCAACGATTGTCTGCTGTCCTTCTTTCCCACCACCATGGGGAAGCTGTCATTAACAGTCTGGCGTTGTTCCTTCCCGGGCACAGGACCAGAGTGAGACCCTCCCACCCATCCTGGGTAACACCAACCTCTCAGGGAGCATCACCCAGCTAAAGTCCCCCTTTCAACCATGCCTGCTTAGGAAAAAAGGCCCAGTAAAGACACGTGGATTTTCTTGTACATGTCAGTACTTTAAGGGTCATTACATAAGCTGGCACCAATGTCTTGGCTTTCTAGTCTCTGAGAATTGTGGTGACCATCTGTAAGGTCTGAGTTCTGCAGCTGTATTCAATAAGACAGTGTTGGACTAAATCTTGGAAAAAAGTGCCTAATGCCAAACTGTCTATCACTGTCAATTTGGCAGTGCTTTAAACTTACAAATATAAATTTCCCTGAACAGTTGGGAAAGAGTAATAAAGTTGAGATATCTCATTAAGCTTCGGCCTAATGAATGTATCACTCAGGAGATAAAGGATGAAGCATAATTAACGACATGGGATAACACAGAGATTGTCTGGACCACACTGACCTGTCTTTCAACTTTAACTCTTAGAAGAAAGAGATTGCTTTACATAAAAAGGGCAAGTTCATCCAGGCCTTGTCCAGACCAGCACTGCCAAATAAACCAGATTATGACAGTGGTGTCATGCAGATAGCAACCTTCTGTAAGCTGGCCTTCCATAAATTTGTTAGATATGAGAAGGTTTCTAATTTACTTTATGAAGCAGATAGGGGAACTGCAGATCAATGCAGCAAGTAAGAGCTTTCAAATAGTTCAGGCTTAAATCAGTTCTTGAGTCTCTGGGGGAAGGGAAAGCACATAAGGAAACAAATCTTGAAACTATTCTTACTCAATATTGATGAAATTTAAGGCTGTCAAATGTCTACAGGAAGGTGGGAATGAGGCTGATCCTAAATCATTCAATACCAATGAGATTTTGTCAATTGACTTTTTGGACTCATATTCAGATGCAGTAGATTTTGCCTTCTGATGGTTAAAGCTAGAGCTATCAGTTCTAACATAAAAGCACCATCTAGTAAAACTCCTTGGGGAAAGGAAAACTGAGTCAAATGTTCTTGCTTACTGGAAAAACTTGTGTTGGTAAATATTTGCTGTTGTATCACTTAAGTTGTAAATCTTAGTTAAAACAGGAAGCAAATTAATATTGATAGATGGAAGCATAAAAGCTAATGTAATATTGACACTTTCATTTCCTTTCAACTGGTATTTAAAGCATGTATCATCTTTTTTGAAAGTGCAGCTGCTATTGAAACTTAATTAGCAAGATTTGACTAAAGTGTAATGGTAAAAAGAGTAAACAAATGCAAAGTGATTATTTTTTCCTATTAAGCATCATATTCTGAATAAAACTGCTAAAAAATACTCAAATTTTGGAAACTTAAACAAAACAAGCAGGCTAGCTTTAAAAAATAGAAATAGAAACTGTCTTAGGAGGAGCTGCAGCTTGCATTAATTTGTGCACGTGTGTTGTTTAGGTTGCTCCAAAACATTCAGCTTGAGGTGCAGTTCTGATGTTTTATAGCTTCATTTTGCAGCAAGTTCAAACAAAAATATTGTAAAAACATTTTGACATATATGTATATACATACAAATATTTATGTGTATGTGTATGTATATATGTGTGTGTGTGTATTCATACCTCAAATATGTAGCGAGTGGAGACTGTTTCTAAGTGAGCCAAAATCCGATTTGGAATTAAGGACAATAAAATTTGCAGAACAGGCATTCTGACTAATGCAATGAAGAAATCTTGCACTATTCTGCAGTTTTCTCATGACAATCCACAATTCCCTGGAAGTGTGATTCTAACCAGCAGCCCTACAATCCCTCCCAGCCATCCTGTGATTTCCTCTGCTTTGCCTGTGAGATCTGCAGCCTGTTGATTTACAGGAGTTTGCTGGGGCTTTGGTGAGTTCTAGCTGCCTCTCCCTGCCCTCCTTCCCCCTCCCACACTCCTAGGCAAGGACGTGCTGGAGAAGCAGAAACAGCCTGTGCAGAGCATCTGCTTGGGAGCCTTCCTGGAGGCACATCCCTGCCTGATGGCTGCTGATGGAAAGCATCTGCAGGAACGCAGAGGGCGTGAGTCATGTAACCTCTTGGGGCTTCATTACTGAGAAGCAAAGTGCCTGGGCCCTCTCCCTGGCCAGCTGCTTTTACAAAACAACAGGAGAGGCGTGAAGCAGAGAGGCGCTTCTCAAACACCCGCGTACGAGCGAGCGGCCTCTGCTCCAAACGCACGGCTCCAATTTGCATGGGCCCAAGTGATGGCCCATGCAGGAACAGGAAACACTGAAAAAGAGGGAGCATCTCTGTTTCTGCACAGCAGGAAAGCAGGTGGTACAAGGGGATGTTCACAGTGTTCAAAGCAGAGCACAGGTATCAGAGATAGTTGATAGGCAAAGGTAGCTTTAATATTGCAAACCTTGTGGAGGGAGCCAGCGTGACTGCATTGGAATTTACCCCAACAGCATTATAAATAAGCATGTCTGTTTTCTAAATAAGTGAAAACTCTGGTGGCTTAAGGTAACATCAGCAGCATTTTACAGTGCCAGAATTGTACCAAAAAACCTGCAAAACCTGGTGTAAGGTTTACATAACCATGATTAGCACGTTCAATCCATGCAGGACAAAATGAAGGTCTGCCAGGTACTGGGCCAGCCTTTCTGTCCACAGCTCAGGGCTAAGTGTACAGGCATTGCTTTTGTCACATTAAGGTTCACAAGAAAACCACAATTATCCTGCACAGCTGTGTTTCTGCATCTAGGGGAGGTGCATTGTAGCAAGTAAAGTAACAACTTGCTGGTGAAGCGGGGACAGATTTTGTTCAGATCTCAGTATCAATAGCAAGGATGCATTGCAAAAAGATGGCATTTTTCTTCAGTTACTGAGCCACAGAGATGTATTTTGTGTGAGGTAATGTATGAACACTTTTCATCCATTTCTGTTGCGAGAGTTTTCTGAAGCAATATCACCACAGATGAGCAGAGTACCTATTTCCCCTGACTCTTTCCTAAGGTCCTCCACATTGACACAAAAACACACATATCAGACAAAGGAATTTTCTGTGGTTTGGAGCCAAGATGAATATAGCAACTTGGTAAATACCCAAGACTACTAAGAACTAAGAGTTTAGAAAAGTCTTCCATGTGGCAATAGTTGAGATACCACAAAATTTCCTGTTTCTAATGCAAGGGGATTGTGTGGAAGCTGTTGACAAACATGCTTTTTGTACTGGGAACCCCTGTATTATGTCTGGGTTCTGAACAAAGTTCTTCCATGCTTTAGCATGAAATGATGTGATGTGGCCATAAAGCAAGCATGTGCATTTACAGTTTCTGTAGTCATGCATTACAGCATGACTACAAAGTATGTGATGAGGCTGGGACTCTCTCAGATAGATGAAAGCTGAAACTTATTGTCATTGGGGAGTGACTCCAGAAGGGATAGGCTAGAGGTCAGGCTGGAGGAAGGAAAGAAATGCAGGAACCCCAAGGCAGGAGGCAGATAAGGAGAAGCTTCTTTTTTTTTACAAAATGCTGGAAGAGACACTGAAAGAAAAGTTGAGAACACAGAGGCTGGACTGTAGCCCAGGCTGAGTCCCACATCCTCAAGGAGTCTAAAACAGACAATATTTGGAGTCTAGACATATCCAGCTGGTTGAGGGAAGTCATTACTCCTTTCCATGTGGCACTTGTGGAGTCACATCATAAATATTGTGTCCCATTTGGGGCATGCCAGGACAGGAGGGATGCTGACAAGTGGTGGGGATCCAGCAGAGCTCCACCCAGATGGTTTTGATGGGACCAGTGCATATACAGAGGGGCTGAGAGGGATGGGCTTGCTCAGCACAGAGAGTGGAAGGCTGAGAGCATCTCTTTGCTTCCTCCAGCTCCCTGGGGTGAATGTCACAGGGAGGACAGAGCCAGACTCTTCTTGGAGATGCAAAGCCAAGGAATGAGACAGAAAAGTCATGACTTGCAGCCAGGGGAACACTAAACACTGCCTGTGCCACACTCCTCAGTGGGGAAGTGGGAATAAGCCTTACTACACATGATAACCAAGGGGTAAATGTCTCAGCAGGTGGGGTAAGCTTCACATTGGTCCCAAGGCAAGGGAGGAGGAATGAGGAATAAAGCTCTTAAAACTTGCCATAATTTTTGGTATGCTGTCTTGTTTCTATACTTCAACACTAGAAATAAAGCACCCTTATCTTCAACTCACAAAGTTAAACACTACCTGGCTTTGTTTGTGGTTGCATTTCAAGTGGGGATTGGGCATCTCTGAGGGGATGGTCACCAGCTCTAGTTTGTCAAAAATGGAGGAAAAAAACCTGAGCCAAATTTGTAATAATCATCTTGTCAGATTATTTGTACTGAAGATTGCTCACTGCACTATTTCTATGCTTGCAGATGGAAAACCCAAATAGGGCCTTGGCTCTGCTTTGGACACAAGTGCAGATGTCAAAATTGTCTGTAGACAATTTCTGGTGTGGCCAAAGAATGCTATCTATAAATGTACACAGTCATTTCACAGGTATTTAGGCTATTGTTTCTAAAGAAATAGACTGATAATAGTATGAGAATTTGCGTGTTTATAATTTGTTGGCCTGTAGAAAATTGTTTAAGGAAAAAAATCATGAAGTATGTGTAATAAGCCTGTTCCATTTTATTTCTCAGTGAAATTTTATTTGGGCTGTATATTTATTTATTTATTTATCTGTTTGATTTTCCTCTCAGCTGTACATTCTGGAAAATACTCATGAGATGTACGTTCTGAGTGCTTTTGTTTAGCCTTAGCTCTCATGGCCATCTCAAACACATGCATAGTTGCAAGGTTGGCAGACCTGGTGAACATACTTTGAAAAGTCACTCGGAGAGGGTAATTCAAAAACATCTCTGTGCTTTATAACCTGGTGTGGCATCTCATTCTTGAGGTGTGTTGTGTTTGAGCTCTGGTTTCCTTTCCTGTAGTTTTTTTGCTAACCCGTAAACCGAAATAATCCTTCTGCTTAATTTAGTCCTTTGTTAACAAAACTAGAAGGTTTTTTAATTGACATGTTCTGACTTTTAAAATAGGCTAGTGTTTATTGTCTTCAACTGTAGTGTCCCACGTTGTGATCTGCAGTCACTTGCAGCTTTTTCTCCTGCTAAGTGCTTTATTACTGACTCACCTCACTCCAGCACCGTTTGCTAGTAAAAAACCAGCAAATGGGTTTGGCTAGGCATCAGTTTGGAAGCACATTGTTAAGTTTTCAGTGGTTTCCACTGCAGACTAAAACAAACAAAAGGCCTGTCCACTTGCATGCATGATACTCATGTGAGTAAGGGATCTTAAAAGGTCTACTTCTATTTTGTAGATTGGTTTTGGGTGACCAAAAGGGGACAGTGGATTTTATCCTCGTGCTAAATATAGTTACTCCATGGTCTTAAGTCCGTAGACTCAACTAAACTGTTTTAAACCTTCAATTAACTTTAATTTAAGTTACATGAGAACTTATAGCTATAAGCACTGTTGATCAGGAAAATCTTTTGCTCAAAGGTTGATAAAAGCATAAAGAAATGTATTTGTGAGAGGTTGCATATATCCACGACAGCAATTATTTCTGTCAACCGCAGCTAAGTAAAATATGGTGTCTGTTTTTTGAAAGACATCATTACCAAGCAAAGCTGTTATTTTCTGCTTCAACATCCAACAGTGCTTGGATACATTATTGGCTTGTATTGAATGCAGATCATTTAATTTCAGATCCTTTTGGCTTTCATAGAAAACTGGCAAATGGAGTAAATAGAAAACACTCTTCTGGCCACTAAAGCTTTTTATGAGTAGATATGCATAAACATGCAAGTTCCTTTTGGAATTCCTCCCTAAACATCTCAGTCTCATGGATGACGGTCAGACCCTATGGAAAATAGGCAAGAATTTGAACCAACAAACCCCATAATTGTCCTGATTGTGTAAGAGGCCAGACCCAGCAATGGGAAAGATGAGGTACTTTGTGTCAGCTTGGATTGATGAGACCAAATCAGACATCTGAAAAGCAGAAAATCCTCCTCATCTGCATCAGAATCCTGCATATATTGCAAGTTCCATGAAAATTGCTTTAAGGGACACAATTCACCCCAGACTACCTCACAGAAAAGAACTCATATTGAAAGCTCAGGGTATGTACAGATCCACTTTATAGAACATCTTGGAACAGTGAATTCAATCTTTCTTTCATCTACACTCATTTTTGTGCTTCATTTAATTTGCATTTTTAGGAATTGCGTTGAAATTGATTGATATAAAAATACACTCTATTAAAAATTTTACTAACAAACTGGATACTTCAGCTTTATTCTTTAATTTGAAAAAAAAAAAAAACCAAAAAAAAACCAAACCTAAAAAACCCCAAAAAGCTCTAAAAAACCAAACCCACCATCTGGGATGATTATTGTTGTTTATAAAACTTAAGCAGTCTAGTGCAGTAAAAGCCAATTAGATACTTCTTTTGTTTAAATCTTGTCCTAGAGCTGAGAGAAGTCTTGGCTATAAACTAAAACCTCTTAATCAGGATCCTCCTCAGCTGTTTTTATTTTTTATGTATAGGGGATTTCAGTAGGGATGAAAAAATCTATAAATTCATGTTCCATTCATGACAAAGTCCACGTGTGCATCTCCACTTTCTTGTTTTGCTAAGAGTGCAAAGTGTGAATGACAAACTGCAAAGATGTAAAATGGATAATCAAGCCACCAGTGGTAGAGCAGGACACCGGGATTTATTTGCCTTTGGTCTGAAAAATAACATTTCTTTAATTCTGTGCATTACTTGTGTTTTAAACACATTGCAAAACACTGGTGTGTGCAAAAAGACTCCCCAGACTGTTCCATTCAAAAAAGAGATGAAGAGACATCACACACAAGTAACATCTGGACCATGGAGGGCGCTTGTAGGACCTGCTCAAATGCTGTGGTGAGAGGACAGGGCATTTTTTCCTTCCCCATTTCAGACTGAATCCTGTCACAGATTGGTGACATGCAGCAGCAAAATCCAAAAATAAGACAGAAAAAGATATTAGGAAAGATGAATCTGTTGACACAGCTGTGTCTTGGGATGGCTATGGAATAATACATGGCTTATAGCTGGTCAAGAGCTTTGAGGAGAGAAGCAGGTCTTGATGGACAATTTTTTTCCAGGGAGAATCACAAGCTGACCTGAGAGAGTTTTCTTTCTGGGAATTGGTGAACATGGATTCACTGACCACAACAGTGAGCATGTTGCTGAGTGCTGGGTGTGGGATAAATAATGTGTGATAAAGTCATCCAGTTCCCCAGATAATCTTTGCCAACCCTAATGAAAAATAGTATAAGAAAAGAACAATAGCTGGCATGTTTATAGGAAATTTGGCTTACTGCTACTTCTAACTCGGTTGTGTGTGACAGATATTTTATATTTCTGAGCTATAAAAGTGAGGCTCAAAAGAACAACTCGCTTAAAGGCTGGAAGCACATGCAGGTCATGCAGATGGCACTTTGGCCAGTGTGAGAGATGGAGCCTAGACTCGCAGACCTGTCAGTGCCCCAGGGCTGGGAATCTGTTCCTGGTGCCCACAGACACAGTGTGGATTATTCACCTGCTCTTTCCATGGGGCACTTGAGTTTTCTGGGTTGCAGCACTGTGCCTGCCAGTCTGAGTCACGCTAGAGTTGCTTGTGTTCGCAGATCCCCTGTTTGGCAGTCAGCTGTCCTGCTCTCACCCATGAAACTTGTGCAGGATTTTCTGCTTGAGATGGTGTTTTAAAGTGCCTGGTTTAACCTCATGTGTCGTCTCAGCCATCTCATGGGGTGTGCTGATCACTGCACTGATCCTGAGCTTGTTCTGTGTCCTGCTTTTCCATTACAGCCACTGAATTCTAAATTGCTACACATAGCAACATTAGACTTTTTCAAATCTGGTTTAAGAGCCTCCTTGGTAAAGCAGTGCTTCATCTGAGCTCTCAAGCACCCTGCACAACAAGGCTGCTAGCTGAAAGGTGATCCATCATTCATTTGGGTAGTATCTCACTCAAAGGTGTGCAAAGGACAGCTACACTTGGCATGATCCTGGAATTTTTCGCAGCAGTTGTGTTTCTATCGAGCTGCCTGGCAGCCAAAGAGACAAGCATGGATCAGCACATGCTGTTGCCTTGTATGACTGAATAGGTCCTAAAGCTGGGAGTTCCTTGCTTTCCTTAAAGAGATGACCACAGGGAAGGCAGTTTCATCACCCTGAATTTCTTGACTTGAAGCAGCCAATGAAGGCTCACACAGGTGTGGAAGCACCTGGCAAAGAGCGCTGTGCCAGACTGCCAGGAGCAATGGGGAAGTTATCCACTGGACACACAGGCAGGAGCCATGGAGAGATGGCAAAGTGTTTAGGATGGGAATGGCCTCTGCCCTCTGCAGAGCACTAAAAGGATGTAAACATATAATGGCTGTTGTATCAGTTGCTGTTGTTGGATTTTGGGACAGAAATGTGCTGTCTGCTGCCCCATGCCTCTCACACAGCCTCCTCTCTGCAGTGCTAGGCGTAAAACACAGGGTGGCTTCTGCTGGTGAACTCCTCATCCCAGGAATATCATCACACAGCAGGAACATCCATCACAGCCACCAACAGGCATTTCCCAAGTACTCATTGCAATTGGCTTGCCTAATTAAATGGGCAGAATTGCTTCATTCCACTTCTGGTGTAAACCTTTGATAGTTTTATCAGTATCATGCTGTAAACTTTAATGCTGTAATCAGCACAGAACATATCTTCCTATTTCCAGAGCATTTGGAGGGCCAAAATCTTACATTTTTATGTGTAGCTTGTTAGATCACTCTCACAGTCTCTTCTCTAAATGGTACTTTATTTGCAATTTTAATTTCTCTAGCCATCCCCCTGTTGCTAGTGAGTCCTAATTTGATTAAAACACGATTTTTTCCTACATTTCCCTGCATTTTTTTGAGCAAGAGTCAAATTCCATTAGCTAGTAGTGTCAGAGACATGATTTGTTGACAGATATAAGTGTTAAACCTGCAAACTGAATACTCTAAAGAAAAAAGCACTTCAGTGTAGGAGCTGTAGGTGATGAGACCTCTTTGCCCACTGTGACCTTTCCACACATCAGGGAACACTCTCTCTGTCATTTGTTCTGCTACCACAGCAGAAAATTGTTTCACAAAGTAGGTATTTGGGTTCTCTGGTCTATAAAATCCTCCCAAAATGAACAGAGATATTACAAATCAGAGATTAATGTCAGGGATCAATAATATCCATACAAAAAATTGTCCTATTGATTTCTTTTAAAACCTGTTGTTCAACTATTTGAAGCAATTATGGTACCTAAAGAGAATTCCAGGCACTTGGATTACATCTTGCCTTCTCTTCCTGTTCTCTCAGCTGAGTTAAAGCTAGTGTCCACTTTTACCTTTTAACAATTTTATCTAGCTCACATCTTTGTGAGATGAATAATAAATCTTGATAAATCAAAACAGTAGTACTATGTTCTACAATCTGTCATGACTTTCCAAGAGGATATCTGTAGTAAAAAGATAAGATTTGAGAGTATTTTTGGGGTTCGTTCATTGTTTGGGGTGCTTTCTTTGGTGGAAGATTAAAGAGCAAAACCAGATCAACAAGGGTGAAACAGGCTTTTAACAAGAGTTCAAAAATAAGTACATGCTTAAAAACCTGAAAAGTAATTGCCAAGTTAAGAAGTTATCATTTGAACTGCAATGATAGATAAAGCACATAAAATATCCTTCTGGTTTGGACATTTGCTGCTCCTCTCTTGTCTCAGCTTTACTGAGAATGTCTCTGCACATTAAACAGGCTGCCATCATTAAAGCACAAAAAGGTAAAATTTTCTGTCTGCAAAAATCCTTGCTTGAACCTCAGTTAATGCCATAATAACATATAAATATTTCCTAAATCATTTCCCATTATGTAATAAGAAAAAAATTATCTATGAAGGCATATTTTATAAATTAATTTAATCCAGTAAAATGGTCCATGTCTGAAGTGCAGTCCCCAGCACTCTTTAAAAGTAAAATCAAAGAACAGTTTTTTCTTAGGTGAATTAATTACCAACTCTAGTCATGACTTGAATGATGTGGCACAGATTTTGTCATTCCTGGTAGAGAGTTTTTGAATGCTGCATTGAAAGATCATAAATTTAAATATTTGTGTTTTCTTATCAAGTGTGCCTTTTTTCCCTTAGTACCTCATTTATTTCCCTATTCTAAAAATATCTCATATGGGATTTGCGTATACCGCAACTCCAAGCTTCTTTTTCTTTAATATATTTTCCACCAATTCTCTGTAGCCAAGGGCTGAAAAGCTCAGGACTTTAACTTTCTTATCTCTTGCCTTATGCGTACATAAAAACAAAACCTGTTAACTAGCAGAAAAGGGGTCAGAAGAAATGAAAACAAACTTCATACTTGGGTGTGCTTGCTTCCTTTCCTCCCCACTGAAAAAGAAATGGGAGAGAGCCATTCCACACCTCTCTGTTTGACTAAGACAACCATTCCCTGATTAATATAATAAAACAGATTTCCCAGGGGACAAACATCAGGCTAACAAAACAAAAACACAAAAGATGTGTGGAGAATGCACAACTGGAACATATTTAAAACTACTCTATTATCCTGTTTTCTGTTATCTCATATGGGCTATGAATGAAAAACCATGGCACCCTACATGTGTACCACCATTTCCAGATTAATTTATGGTCTTTAAATACAGCCTTAAAATAATGTAATGTAGTTTATAGAGGAAATGCTTCAGACTTTATTACTTTTTTTTTCATTTATTGAAACAACGTGTGACTGACCAAGCACATGCTATTTTGAGATATGTTCAATCATGATGCCAGTTTTATTAACCTTTTCCTAATTAATGAGAGAGCTCACTCAGTAGGAAAAAAAGGCATTTGTTGGAAACCATCAATGAAACAGTCACAGAGCTGATAGTCTGGGCTGTGCTTTTGGGTCTCCCCTGGTCTGATTACACATTTACTTATAATGTGGGCTTAATTTTTGTGTGTGTGTGTGTGTGGTAGGGACAGTTTTTCCTTTTTAACATTAGCAAATCAGTGGAAGATGGTCACAGAGTACAGGCAGCATCTTCTGGTGTTGCTGCAGGGGTGACAGCCATGGGGTGGCTGGGTCACAGGAAAAGCTTTGCATCCATCCGCCCACCCAGCAGAAGTATCAGGACGGATGGAAGGGATGGATAGATGCATGAATGGACAGATGGACAGCCATAATGTGCCTCTATATTTCCAGTGCAGAGAGATCCCATTAAGATGTTCAGCAGATCCAGCAGCTGCTGTGCCAGCCCACAGGGCTACCTCCTGCACCCTGGCACGCTTCCCAAACAGGAGCACGACGCCTGTCTTCTCCCACACCTTAAAACATGGCTCAGACTCTTTGAAGTGACAAGTGAGCATGAGGCATCACTACAGAGAACAGAGTAACTCAAGCTAAAGAGGTGGATTGCCATCAGAAAAATTGTGTTGAATAAGGCAGATCCCAATAGGATCATGAATGTCATTCTTCTTTTTTTCAGTTTTAAAGAGTGAATATGCTTGGCACTTCAAGGAAACCAGAAATCCCTCCAGACATGTTAAATTCCAATTCAGCTTTATATTATTAAGTAACTAATGTGATCCAGCCATCCCTATAAACACAAAAAAAAGCTCTGAGCACAAGCAAAATAGCCCTTTTTACCATGAATAGTACTTTGTTTTGGACTTCATGGTATCTTTCCCTGCAACAGTCTGCAGAGGATGTGAATTCCAATAGTCCATTTTCTAAAAATAGTGAAACATACAGTGTAAATATTCTGCTTTCACTTTTGGGCTGTGCTACCCAGACAAAGACAGATGACACTCTAATAAATATTCTTATCTCTTTTACATTAAAAAAAAGCCAAAACAAAACAAACCAATATGTTTTGGTATGTGAGGCGTGTTCTACATGCAAACCAGGAAAGTGAGGCAATAGAGTACAGAGGAGCCTAATCCTGCAGTAATAATGATGTCCTGCCTCCTAAACCTTCCTGTGATAACAGGATTTAGAAGCTTTCAGGTCAACCCAAATGAATGCTGAAGAACATTCCTAAGTGCTTTGATCATAACAATCATCCTGTGACAGTCATCCTGGCCCATAATGTTCAGCGTGTTTAAACAGAGAGCATTTTCCAGAGGTCTTCAGAGAGTTGGGATGCATCTTCAGTCAGAACACGGTGACCCATGTGGGGGTTCCAGAGAAGCAAACAAAGCTCAGGAGGACTAAGAACAGCTCTGTCCTCGGGCAGCCAGAGGGCAGGGCTTGGGCACAGCCCTGCAGGAGTCCAGCTGTGCTGCTTCTGCTCTCAGCTGGGGCAGTTATCCTGCCATAGTGTTGGATGTGCTGATCTAGGGCTGTGAGGCTCTGAGCCTTGTGCTGGGCTTCAGGTGGGACACATGGCTTGACTTTTCCAGGCTGTGCAGCCTTTTGCACTTTCATGGCGTGCTGACAACCAGAGCTATTTTTGAGTTGAGGGTGCTTTTAGCCTTTTAGCTTGCACAGCCCGCTACGGAGAAAGAGCACCCAACAGATACTTTTACTCATTTTAACTTGTTCTGTGTCACATTCTTTCCCTGTTGGAAAGGTTATTTCAACATCTTGTGATTTGTTGCATTTGCCTTTCTTTGCTCACCGTCTGCTCTCAGCACAGGAGCAGCCAATTGCTTTGCTTCATTGAAACCTTTACTGTAAGAAGGCTGAGATCACTTTCCTGAGCAGTGTTAGGTGGGAAGCATTGCCCGTGTGTTTTGTGTCCCAGTACTCCTTCTCTGCTGTTATTTAAGGACAACTGCAAGTGATGTAGTCATATGCAGACAAATTGCCAGCCCTGAAGGTTCTTGCTAGTGATTTATACACTCTGCCAGTATAGTTAGAGCACTTCTACTACAAAACCTTACATTTCTTACGCAGCTATTTATAACTCTGCCTGCCTGATTTTAAAACTTGCCCTTTTCTTCAGATAGCAAAGGCTCACCAAGATAATAATACATTTTAATGACTGATTTTGTGGAATAAACCTAAGAAATAATCTGCAGAAGTTTTTTCATCCCAGTTATCGGGTTTTAAGAATGTTGCTTCTTTAAGAATTGAGATCAAATTGTGCAATATTTTCTTTCAACTCCTAATCCATATTTTCTTCAGTTCCAGTCTCCCCACTCCTAGGCTGCAAGTCTAATGAACAGGTCTGATTTACAAGATGGATCATGAGAAAGCAGAAAAGGTCTTCCTGCTTCTGTCTGCTGATCACAGATAATTCCACTTCAGTCTTCCATTCAAAACAGAACAAGCTGCAGAAAATAAGTGTTTCCATGCAAAATAGACAGGGAAACTGCCTTGGAAAACAAGAGATGCCAGTAAAAAAAGAAGCTTCAAAAAAGAAGCTGTCCACCCTCTTTCATCAGAGGAAGGAACAAAGAATATTTGCATCTCTCTATAGTGAAGGTAAATGAAAGACTATGCTTTTATGAAGATTTGTCCACTCTAATTTCTGAAGCCTTCCTCAGTCTGATGAAGGAAACAATGCCTTTTCTAAGTGTCCTGAAGTTAAAGCTCACAGCCCACCATGATTAAGTTCAGAAGCATACATATCATATGCAATATCCTATTCCAGTTTTAGCAATATGTTTTCTCCAGGATCGCATTTTTCACCACAGCAAAGATGGACAGATGTGGTCAAGAAGAGCCAGAGCAAATCAAATCTGTGTAGGGACATTCCATGTTGCAGAGCATGGGCAGCAAAGAACTTTCTGTTCCTTTTTGGTTGCAATTTTTGAGACTGCCAAAAGAAGAGATTAATCATATGGTTACACTTGCTGCTTGTGGAGGAGCTGTAGGGCAAATAAAAGTTTTACTGAATCAGCAGGCAGCTCTCTAATGCTGTTACTTCTGCTCCTGAGGCTTTTTCCAAGACAAGAGTTATAATCCATGCAGAAGGAGAGCAATCAAGTCTCCAGATTTGTAGAAGTAATGTGATAGGAGACATGAAGAAAGGTCTTAAGATCCCAGATACAGGCTAATGTGTATTGATTTTTAATTAAGTTAAAATTAGATGCAATGTTGTTTTTCCATTCTTTGTTACTGTGTCTTCCTAAGGAGATAAATTTGAACTCAAATGCAAAGAGAATTCAAGTCAAAGGATTTCAGTTTGGTGTCCAGTAATTCAGTGTTTAGGGAATAGGATGCTGTCCTGTGTTTTAAACTGAATTGTTTGTGTACCAAACACACAAGGTATTATTTCATCCTACAAGGCAATACCAAAGTCACACACCAAAGTCAGAGTGATTGGCAATAACCTGGTTTTTAAAGTGGAAAGAATTATAGCAGAAATTGAGGTTTCCTCACAGGATTTTATGATTCAGAAAAACAATTAATGCCATATAAACAAAAATGCTTCCAGCCTAAAAGCATGTGTATCAGTTTTATAGAATGATGACCCAAAAATGGCAAATGGCAATAAAGACTTATAGTAGAAATCAATCTTAGATTTTATATTCCTGTTACTAATCTGAAGTTGTGCAGTATGTAATTGTCATATACAATAAAGGGAATAAAATATGTTTTATTAGCTGGATTTTGCCAGAACAATACAATTTATATAAATAGCTTGTCTCAGCTAGAAAGAATTCAGCAGTGTTCTCAGAGGAATATTTGTTCTATGCAAATCGAGCTGGATGTAGAGGACTCAAACCAAGTTGGATGCAAAAAGCTATAGCATCCTTTGCTGCATCAATCTTGTTTGCCCCCACCCGAAGGCTCTGAGCACTCTACGTGCCTGAGGCAGTGTCCAGGCATGCCGGATCCCTGGCAGACACTCAAGGACTCAGTCAGACACGGAATTTCTCCATGGCTGCACCCACTGGCAAGCTCTGTCTAGCTAGGCTCCTTCTCATCAGCTTCCCCTCCTAGGGTCACTCGAGGCCACAAGGAGCTGGCTCAGAACAGGCTTCTGCCTCACTTGACCACAATGGGAAAAAGGGTGGAGAGGCTCTCAGGTACCTTTCCTGGGCATGAGAAAACAGCTGCTCCTTCCACTGGGACCTCATGGCTTTGGGGGGAAATTTGTTTCAATTCCTTCAGTTTCCCCTCACCATGTGGTTATTCCCCCTGGCAATAGGCACTTGCTCTTAGCCACATCTCTGCCTGCCTTGGAAAGAGAGAAGTGCAGGAAGGGTCAGTCCCTCTCCTGCTCCTTCTTAACGCTCTTTTTCAGGGTGTGACCTTATCCTTTTGCACGTGGGGAGTTCCTTCACATGCAGATGGTCCATTTGTTGGAGAGGATGCATCTTGCTATTTATGTGGGATTCACTGCCTATGCATAGGGTAAGGTCAAAAGTGAACAACATGATCATTCTGGCTTGCAACCTGTTCTGAGCGAGCTTAGCGGCAAGTCCATGATTCCTGCTGCATCTTTATCAGCTCTAGGAGATAACAAATGCTGTTGGAAAATCTCCAAGGACCTGAACATGTGTGAAAAACAAAATCCAGCTCTTATAGCTGATTTTATTCTAATTTTTTATTCTATTTTAGTTATTATCAATGTTGAAAAGCCATTTATTAGATCTTATTTTGCATTTATCCATCTTGTTTATCCTGTTGTTACTTAATTATGGGATTGAGGGACAGTCTTCCAGAAATTAAGTGCTGCATAACTTTGAGCAAGTTGTCTTCTATTCCTGTTACTTTGATAGACTGTGTGGAGTGGGGAGGACGTGCTGGGGTGAAAGGGGAGAGCACTTGAGTGAAAAGTGTTTTTATAGAGAGATAGAAACTATCTAACAGTGTTTATATCAGCAAAGAAATACGTACTCAATGAAATGGAAATCTAAGGACTCTGATAATTCAAAATAAGTCAACACCTTCTCAAGAGAAATTTGGAAAGTTGTTGGATTTGTATGTCTCTTTCTTTGGTTCTTGTGGCCTCTGTTGCTGTTGGTTCAAGTTAGGTGAGTTGATTTTTATGACCTGCTTTGGGTGAGAGACAAGTGAGAAGTTCTTAAAAACATTAATTTCATTACACCATTCTCCCCAGATCACTAGAACTGGCTACAATGTGTAGCAAAAAATATTCATTTTTCAGCTGATAATTACATTTTGTGTAAATGCAGACCTTCAGGTCTCAAGTACCTGTCCTGAATGAAATATAAAGTGGATCATTTACAGGATTTTATTTTCAGGGGGAAATTGATAGGATGACAAAACACAATTGTTTCAAAAGTTTGCTTTGAGTTACCACCACTAAATAGAGTAACAGCCTTTGGAAAAGGGGACAAGCTTCTGAGCTTGCTCTTGCCTCTGGATCACCCAAAGACCCTGCACAGGTTGGGTGAGCAGTGGGTGCTGCCTCAGCCCTGTAATTCTAACCCAGGCTCCAGTGAAAGTGCAGCTTCTCCAGCTACAGTGCAGATGTTTTCCATACAGGAAACCTCTAATCCAAACTTTCCCTTCTCTCCTCTTGCTGGCCTCACATGGCCTTGTCGTGCTCTTTGCTCATTCTGAAACAATTATATACATTTGAATGGCAGCCAGACTGATTGCAGCCTGTTTTTCAAAAATTAGCCTGTTGTTCTGACAATTTCATTTAGCAGAACATTCAAATGAACCAGGATGAAGGTAGGAAATAATTTAATTTTTCTTGTTAATGAGTTTAAGTATAACAATCCACTAAGTAAGGACCTATTTCTTCTTCAGCCATTTCCTGCAGGTCCCACATTCAGGCACAAATCGTGTGTATGTATGTCTGTATTCATACCAGAAAATTTCCAGATTGCACTAAGGAGGCTTTGCCAAAGCATTTCTCTGAAGTGCTTCTACTTCTAAAAAAAATCAAGGTGAATCCTGAAAGATGCTGTACAGCACTTTGCTTGTGTTATAACTTGTAAAGCCCAATTCAACAAACCAGTTTTCCTGTGCTGAAATATTTTGTTCTTGCTTTGAAGTGACAGGGTGTCAGGGTGACACAAATCTCTTAAAAAGTTTCATAGCACAGCTCATTGAGATTTGTTTTCAAGGACTCACATATTCCTTGTGTTTGCATAATTAAGAGACAGATTTGTATTTTTTTCTTGTGCCAAAACACACAGGAAAGTACACATAATTTACTGGAATACAATGGGATAAGGGAACCTTCTGAAGTATTTTATTTAGGGTTCTGTTCTGGTTTGTATTTGCTGATCTTTTTTTAGTGTTTTTTTCTGGCAATTGGAATGGATCTGAACTTGCACCATCTCAAAATTTATAGAGCCTGTGAACATGTGTGTGGCGTGGGTGGCTTAGCAGTATTTGCTGGATCCACAAAAGGAAACTTTTGCATGTATTAAGATGATAAATTTCACAACTGCTTTGAAGGTGAGCAGGAACAGTCCTAGTACTTGATTGATTGAAAAGACCTGTTTAATGACCACAATCAATCACATATATTTTAATTTGCAGATTTCTAATTTGCCCATTGTGTGGCTTAGTCAGAACATGCTTCATGCAAACTAGGGATTTATTTAAAAGCCCAAACACCCCACGTTTGTTTGTTCCCTGCCTTTGTGTTACACAAAGACAGAATAACACCCTTATATCTTTATTTGTTCCCGTGGAGATTGCAAGACAACAGTAAGAGAATATCCACATTACACAGAGGTCATAAAACACATCTCTAACACATGGGCCCCCCTGAAACACTATTACACCTTCAGGCTGTGTCTGTATGACCAAATCCAAGCGTGCCTGGAAACATTTCTGAGAACTGGGCTGAGAACATCTGTGCTGGTAAAGAGAGCTTTGCCTGGCATGAGTTCATCCTTTCACAAACTGTGCTGTACCCAAACAATTCCTGGGCACTTTTTGGTGTTTTGAGAGTTAAATTACTGTGGTGGCCATTCCCTCCAGGCAGGCCTCCTGGAACCTCTTCTTTTGGGGACTGAAAGCAGTTGTTCAGCACTGACAAAGGCCATCCCAGTTCATTTAGACCCAAAAACAGTCTCAGGCCAAGTTCATTTATTGGAGCACATATAGCCAGAAGAACTTCTACCAGAAACAGAAGAAATTGATATTTCCCCATGCCTTGTGCTGTCTTGGAAGGTTATTTTGGAAACAAGAAAACTCAGCACCTAGTCTCCTGGATAAGGAACATCTGCTTCTCTGTGATTTTTATAATATCAGGTATCATACCAAACTAACAAAGTGTTCTCTCTCCAACTTGGTTGCAACCGATCCCTCATTTTTGTGAACAGATTTTCAGCTGAAATATTTCCATCTCGGCCTCTGTCCCAGTTTATTTCAGTTTCCCACAGACCTGCTGAGCTCCATTGTTGTTGCAAATGAGAAATAGGAAAAAACTAAAATTATCCTGAAGTTTCAGGGCAAGATGTGTTTGAAAAAGAAACTCTTTCTCTGGCTACACATTGGGCCTCAAATGGGTAGGTCACACAGTACTGAAAAGAATAAAAATCACAAAAAGTTTTTAGTAGAACTTTGGAGATTCACAAACTTATTAGAAATCCTCAGGAAGAAGGAAAAATTTGACTGAAAGTTAACTGACTAAGGACATATTCTACCTCTGGTAAAAAAAGAAATAGTTAAAGAAACAGATTGGCCACTTGGAGACTTCTGTGATAAACCAAATGACAAAAACCACCCATAGAAGTCAGTGAAGAATCTAGTCTTGATATGACAAGGGTAAGTGAATGTACAAGCTTGTGATTTAAACAATACATTAATATTTTTAAATGTTTGCTATATACAAAATTCCCAACAAAAGTCCAGTCTATTGACACGGAATAATTTGTGCCTCAGAGGTGGACAGAATTAGCGAGAATATTTTGAGAATATTTAGTGGAAGGAAAACCAAAACATAAGAAGTGTAAGAGGAAGAATTTACAGAGAGAAAAAAAAATGGGCTATTTACACCAAGCTTCCTCCTAGAAAGCATGTAATGAGAAATATTTGTAATCACTAGCAAAAGCAATTAAAAAAAAAAAAAAGTAGAAGTTCTGCAGTGCTGCTGGCTGGCTTTCAGACCAAGGGCCAGTAAAATGCCTCTTCCTCCCACTCCTTTTGGTACTAGCAGGAGTCAGAAACTCTGGGGCCAAGAGCAGCATTAAGAGTGTAAAGGTCTTTTTAGATCTTCTAAGCAGAGTTGTATTGAATCCTTATTTTTTGAGTTTGGTTTGCTCTCTGCCAATTTGTTATTTCTTATTTTCAGGATATGTCAGTATTGCTTATTTCTGCCTTTCACTGTTTTCTGTCTTTCCTATCTTTTATTAATCCTGTGAATTGTCACGCTCTAGTTTTGTCTTCCAGGAGAATGATTTCCTCCCTTCCTGATTGCTCTTCTGTAACTGCTTCTCCATCTTCCTCCTAATCTGTGCCTGTCATATCTGCTTTTTCTAACAGAACTCCTTGCCCAGGTTTCCTTTTTCAAAGGTAAAAGAAATTCAAGAAGTTGGAAACAATTTGTTCTAATATTTTCTAAATTATTTCTTCTTCTGTCTTCCACGTTATCTCTTCCCTCAAGGCCTTGTGCTCTGCCATCTGCTTAATTTATAGGTGCTTTTGTATAATCTCTCTTGAAAAATTCATTATGTGCAAAATCTCTTTCATGATCTTCACTAACAGAATGGTGATTAATAACATGTTGGAATAAGTCAGAAGTGACTCAGAATTTGGAAAGGTGCAAAGTTTTGAATGCATTCTTGAGCAAGCAATAAGACCTTGCATATCTCTTGCCTCTTAAAACTGGAACACACATAAGTTGCACCACTGCAACTGAGAGATGAACCTTCCCTGTCTAAAGGGTCTGTCACAACAATTACTGTGAACAGACTATTGCATGAGGGAAACCAGTGCTTGGAGTTTGGTTTAATAGGCACCCTCTAGGTACTGTCCCACCCTACAATTTTTCTTACAGTTGAAGGGAGAGGCTTCTTACTGGAGCTTTATGATGGCAGTTTTCCAGATGGGATTTATTCATTAAGAGCAGTACATGTGTGTATTGCCAAATGCAAGCCAAAATGAGACCTTCTTCAGCAGAAACCACAAACTGGAAAGCAGCCCTGTATGAGGGAATATTAAGCCCAAAGACACCAAGCACCTGGCATCTGGTATTTATCTAAGCATTGCATTTGGCTTTGGCTACTAATCTCAGCAGTATCTGGGAATCTGTTGAGAGAGTCCAGTTGTGAAACACACCACGGTTTGGATGACTACTGGCTTTTCTTGTGGACAAAATTCTTCTTTTAATTAAGCCCTGAAGGTCTGATGATGTTAGCTATGTGTCGTGAGTGCCAGTAACATTTTCTCTTTGATCTCAATGGGAAGCGTTCCCGCTTCCAAGATGAAAGACATACCAAAAAGGACATTCCCCATTAAATAGATTTGCTGTCCATAATGACCTAAAACTCCACCAAGTCTTACTTAAATTTCAGGTTTTGCTGCCTACCACCTTTCTGTTGGATACTCTTGAATAGTACTGAAATTTGTCCTTGTGCATTACTCAGTAATGACATCAGGTCAAAGTAAACTTAGCATTTCTATCACAATAAACCATTTCCCTGTGGTTTACTAGAACAGTCTGAACCTGGCGTGTGTAACATTTGCTCTGTGGAATGACTAATCTCATGTGAGCCAATGGCTGAAATAATTACAAATGAAGGAAAAGGAACTACAGCAAAAGAAATATGGCACTAATGATCAACTTACCAAAACTGATACACCTCAGAAAACACTGGGCATCAGATGCAGAAAGCATCAATCCCACCTCTGAAAGGATCAGAGGACCATCTATTGACCAAATTGGATACTGATCCTTTTCCTGTCTAGACCTCTCTGTTCTGCCATCCCTGCAGACTGCAATGCCATCAGCTCTGAGGTTTCCCACTACAGTGCAGCTGTTCATGAGGTAGTCGATCACCAGAAATGTTCTAGAGTAAAAAAGAGCAAAATGCATCTGGACCTTGCAATGTCTGAATGGACCCTTAGGACTGTGGGGAGTGGAGTGGTTAAGAACGCTGTTGTATTTTCTGCTGGGCCTCTCATTACTCTAGATGCAGCAGTCCAGTCTATAAAGCTTTGCTTCCCTGTCACTACATTTCAAATTGGCTTGGCTTGACTGTTTGTATTTAAATTATTTTTTTCCTTCTTGAACTCAAATGATCTTACGCTTCAAGGGGTTTGTATACTTTTCTGCAGTTAATTCTACTTTAGTGACTGTCGCTGACTAGAAGATTTCATGCCTAAAATCTTCCTGTTAAAGATCCAAAAGGGCACTGGAAAGGACTAAGACATGTGCTTGTAAGAGTAATAATTATATTTTGTGGTCCTTCTGTTTGATCATTCACCTGACTTTTTTCAACTTGAAGTTTTACTTTGTATAAAGAACTGAGTTGCATTGATATCTTACAAAAAAAACCTTACAGCCACGTGTCTCTCAGCTGGTCTGATCAGCACTACTCAAACTGCCAACAGTAAGAGAAAAAATCCCAATGAGGAATCACCTGAAATCAGAAAGTCACCTTGGCAAGCTAGGTTGCCAAGTAGTCACTTCTTTGACCCCAGCCAGCTGGTAGGGTTCATTCTTTGTAAGGCTCCCAGGCAGATCTGGAGGCTTCCAGTGGAGGTTTTCAGCCCACAGAGCAATGAGCCCTGTCAGCTCAGCAATGCAGAGGTCTCAGCAGGCTGCACAACCCGTGAGCTTCTGTCAGAGGTGGAAACAAGTGAGATAAATGGAAGTTCTCTTTCATTCCCTATGCTTAGTTTGTTTGTGATTTTGAGTCTGAAAGGCAGATTCTTCAAAACTTAGTTCTTTTAATTTGAGTCAATTTATTCAGCTGCTTTAATGAGGTGCCAGGAGTAAAGATGTTTAGCATACATTGTTCAATCAATGTAGGTGAGATTTTGCTGAGGTTTTGGATTCAGATGTCAGGAAATTATAAACTGAGGTAATTATATAAGTTTAGAAACTGGCAACAGTAGGGCTAGTTCTAGTTTATATCCTCTAGAGGACTAGTGAAATAAAGCTTCAGTTTAGGGCTAGTGATCAAGTCAGGGACAGTGCTTGAACTGAGAGGAGCCTCAAAACTAGATATAGATATAGAAAGATAGATAGAAATAGATATAGATAGATTTTTTAGGTTTTTTTTCAGAATGAGATTAGTGGTAGCTGACCTATGATTAAGGTTAAGGCTAACATTAGCAATGGGGTTAACTTCAATGCAGACAAGGGCCAAGGAGCAGCTCCATGTGAAGCTGCTTGCCTAGTTTTGTGTCACAATGCTGGACTTAGAAATAATTCCATTGCCCAGAGAGGATGATCAGTTAGGTTCAAATTTGTATTTTAACTGGCGGTGTTTAAGGAGCTCGAACTACACAAAACTGAAATATGTTTCCCTCTCACAGAAAAAGAACAAATGCCAACAGAAACACCCTAATTAGGTTCTTTTAGTTGCCAAGAATTTCAGATTAGAGGAAAATCAGTATATTGCTGGATAGAAATTAGTGTTCAGACAAGTCACATGCTGCAGAACTAGAAGTCCATGAAAGGGAAAAGCTGTCCACGTGGATAAATCAGGCCTCTTGCCTGAATCCAGTCTCTCTAGTTTATCTGCAATGCTATGATTAAAGACTCATGACAGCAAGGACCTAACCAGTATTGTGAAAGACTCGTGAAGCCTCTGGACATGGATGTTAACTAGTGCCAAACCTGGATCTCATGACAGAGTAACTGCTTTATGGATAAATACAGGACAACGACTAGGGGTCACAATTTCACTTGTTGGGGGAACTAAGAATTAACTTTTCAATTAGCAACACAGTGTAGTAGCTAATGAGTTTCCAGGAGCTAACGGGTGTGGGTTGACAGTGTCAGCAGGGGCTGGTGCTATGGGGTTAGACGTGGGTGATAGAAAAAGATGTTCCTAACTCTGGCTTAGTCATAGCTCCTTGGCTTTCCTCTCTGACCAGAGATCTTAAGCTCAGGGCTAACTGTAGTGCTGGCAAGTGGCCTAGAAGGGCTTTTGAATCCATGTTGTATGCTAGGCAGCAGCACTGGGGATTTCATGCGGGAAGGAGTTTCTGTGAGTCACACTGCTCTGGTATCTCGAGTCTATCTCATCTGGAGTAAAGGGGAGGATGGGCGCCAAGGTTAGGCAATGGACTAATGTCTGAGTGAAAATGCAGATTTAGAACTAGTGCTGAGAGGGCCAAGTGTATTTGTGTCAAACACGACTTGCAAAAATTGCCATTTTATGCACATAGCCAACTATTATAATTTCTTTAGTGAATCTAGAAGAAAGTTTGTTTCACTAGGAATATTGCTGGTTTGGATATGTGATATTCCCTTCCCAAAGCAGCAATACAACTCAAACATAACAAATCTTCACATTTATGTGAAGTATCTTGAAAATTTCTGTGGTATTAGATAATTATTTATGGCTATTAGTATTACATTTTTTTTGAGTTATAAGAGTAGATACACTCTATTAAGTCAGAGCAATAGGGGCAGATTTACACTCTGTAGTGTAAACCTGAGACTAAAGTTCTCTGTGTGGGTATTGTGTTTCTCCATGTGGATGCATTAGAATTACTGTGCCATATGTGTGATGGGGTACAACCCTCATGCTTCCCTATAAGAAGAATGATGGGCTCAGGAAGCAATTTTGAGAAAGAAGTTTGGATTTATGTCCTCTTCCTATTCCTCTTCCTATTATTGGGATAGTGAGAAACAACATAATTTAGCAGCAGCAGAAGAGTTCTCACCATAATCCCTTCTCACAATAAACAGAGTTATCTTGTTTCTCAAGTTAAATTTGCTCCAATAAACATACATGGGGTTCCCACAAGAACATGCCCAAGGCAGTCCTCCACAGTCTAAAAATCATCCTAAAAACTATCTGAAAAATGCCCAAAGTACAGGAATGATCAGGTTTTTGTACTTGTCCTGCAGCATAAATCTTCACTTCTACTGTCAAGTTTCTAATCCTAAGGATGTCCAGAGTACTCCTAAGCATCTGTAACCTCAGAGTTACTATCATTTCATTCCGTGTCATGTAGAGATAAAATCTTTCATCACTTTGAGGACACTATAGTAAAAAAAGGAAAAGTTGCTGAGAGTAAAATGCAGAAGCAAGTTGTTTTTAGATGATGGCATAGCTATCAGTAAATGCTTCAGTTTTTCCATAGCTGCACGCAAAGCTGGATTTTCAGTAAAGTTGAGGGAAATTAGACACTTAAATATCAATAAATTTCAGTGGATGCTGGACACAGAACTGGCTCTGCTGCTTTGAAAAATCCCAAGACATAATTTTCTTTGCTTTTACTAAGTAAACAGATCAATCTTTTTAAGTGAAATATTTAGAAATTAACTGAAACACCTGTTCTGAATAGATCTAGATATTACAAAACTCTAACAGTATAGCTCTTGTAACAGTGTCCATACTCTCTTTTCCATCTCTCCTCCCTTTGTAAACCGAGGACCTGAGGAGCCAGCAACTGAAGTCAATGGAAAGTGAAGCTGCTGAGCAACTCTGTAAACAAACTCTCACAGCTCAGTGAGGTATTCACAGAAAAGCATCCAAAAATGTGCTTTCTGTTTGTGCAGTGTCTAAGTGCTCCATGGCTGATACCAACTCTAAGTACAACTGCAGTGCACTCTGGAACGAAGGGAGATGTGTTAGGGGCCCTTTCAGCCTCCCAGCCCTCAGATGTACAGCAGAAATAAATGCAATGTGAGTGTGAGCAGTCTCCAGTTCTAAAGGCAAAGGCACAAATAGTTGTGGATGCTCATTAATTCCAAACCAAAACTAAGGCAGAACATGACTCCTTTTTCCCAGAAGTTTTCACTGTTTTTTCTTTAATATATGCTGTAGGATATATTCATGTCAATTTTTGAGTTCTGTTCATTTTCCAAAGTGCTAGTGTCAGGGCAAAGCATTTTCACAGGGTAAATTTAGAAAGCTATTCAGAATAAGTAAAAAGCCACTGTTTTACTTCTTAACTGTTTGACATCCATTGTACATCAAATGGATGTTACACATTCTGCCCATTTTATCCATCTTCAGCAAGCAGTGATGTTTCTCTTAGTACACAGGGATTTTTGAAGTATAGTTTCACTTAGGCAATAGATTCAAATGCTCAGTTACTGTAATGGAATTAAAGTGGTTTTGAAATATTTCAGAACCTTAGGCCTGGAGAAATCTGTTCTCCTATTCTGATTGTTACACAATGAGAAATCCATTTCTTCAGAATTTATCAGATGGTGCATCTTTGAATGGCCATGACCAGGTATCTATACTGGGAAACACTTGTTTTTTACATCTTCTCACCCATTCTTGATCTACTCAAAGTGCTTCAGGGACTGAGGAGACACAAGGCAACACCCATGAAAATCAGTCGATCTAGTGGAGGGCTGGGACATCTAAGACATGACTGTGCATGGAAACAAAATCTGAAGAATGGGGGAGGAAATATGCTGATAATAAAATGGATTATGCATGCCCCTTTTCACTTCACAGTTCCTGGTTGTGGGAGGTGCCAGACTATTCTGAGAGGACAATATAGTTACAGAGATAATATAGAGTCCATGTGGGAGAGCTACAAGATGCCAGCTTCTCCCACCCACTCTTGGCTTCTGTTACAAGTGTGTCACCTGCAAATCCAAGTCATGCAGAAAGAGAAAGGTACATTTATTTAGGCCCAGGTCCATGACTTAAAATGCCTTTTTTTTTTTCCTGTGTATTAAGAGAAACCTGATGATTTCATTTTTATCTAATGGCTCTGACCTCTCCACACCTGTTATGACTCAGCTAACTTAGAATACCAAAACCATTAGAATTTTACAAGTATTTTGCATCCTATATGACTGTTTTGCTTGCTAAACAAGTGCTGTGGAATTTTGATACAGTTTGGATGGCAAAACAATTTCTGTTAAATAAAATCCTGTTGTGTAGGCACACAGATTGTGGTGGTTGGGAGTGGGGCTGGCCCAGCCTCATCCCCACTGGGCACAGCTGTGAGCAGCAGGTGAGCAGCACTGACAGCAACGAGCCATGGAGTGCCCAGGGGCACTGACCAGCCACCAAAGGGAACAGAGGGCACACAGGTGCAATGCATCAGCATGAGGGGATCAAAGGTTGGGCTAGAGAGCAAGAAAGAGCAGATGCTTGCAGCCTTCTAAGGTGCCATGGCGTTACTCTGTTGGGGCAGTCACCTGAAGCCTTCTGAATAGGTAAGGTGCTACTCTGTTTGGGTTGGAGCTTTCTGAAGCTGTATGGTGATACTCTGTGTGTCCTGGTTACATGTGCTGTGGCACTAAGGAGTCTGATATATCCTGATGAAAACTGTAGGTCTAACATTCATGCCTACGTGGTTATAAGCTCATGCTGTACTTTGGTTGTCATCTTGCAATTCATCCTTCTGAAACACAGATCAATAGTAAACAAGAAAGTCAGGGTGTGATTAGGCTTGCACACCCTATGGCTTGTCCATCTGAAAACATGTTTCCTGCTATTGAATTTTCCTATCACATTTTTGCATCGCTCTGTTTCTTCAAGATTGCTGGTTCTCATAAATTATGCAATGAGTGTATCACTCAAAATAAGGACAAGTGATATCCTCCAAAGAATTAATTTGAGGCTTCAACTAGGTCATTCCTGTCTGAGGCCACATAGACCATTATTTTTAACATGCCCCAGCAAAAATAGCCATGCTGCACAATGTCTAGGGAAATGAAGAAGTTCTTGAGAATCTGGATAACACGTTTTGTACTGGAAAAGTTACAGAAACTATTGAGGAGGAGGCAATTATAGAAAAAAATCCACAAAACAGACCTAACAGCTGACATGAAGGATTGAGTTCTCAGAAACCAATGGGGTGTAATTCTTCAATTCTTTTCTGCATTTTTCAGTATAAAATTGAAGGTAGAAGAGGAATGAACGGAAGTATTCTACCTACAGCTGTAAGAAAGAAATGCACATATTCATTTAATATCAGCCTCCCAAAGTTGGAGGTAAAAAGAAAAGGGTAATTTTAAAGTTCAGTTAATATTTTCCCCTTTTTTTATTTTAATAATCCAAAATGCACAGTAAGATGCTAGAAGAAGTGCCATCTGTATTGTAATTCGAGTGCACCAAATTGAATTGGACCCTTGCTGCTCACAAATACAGCTTTAGAAGTCCAAAAAAATCCCAGGGCTAATTTGAGTGTGCTAAAATGCAAAAGAAAAGCAACATATGCATAACTCAAAGCTAAACATAATCCAAATAGTTTAGGTACCCTTTTTTACAAATGTTTTCTGTTGCCCTTTCAGTTTTTACTTTTCTGGAAGGTTATTCTGTTCTGCCACTAGGCTTTGCAGCTTTAATGGCCACTCTTCTCTAGCTGTTCTTAGTAGCAGAGGCAGCAGAGTACGTTTAACAGCAGGAACCTTGGCCTGGGGAGCCATGAGCCCATCTCAGTGAGTATTTCCAGCGTGTCTTTTACTCTGTTCCTCTGTGCTGACCCAACAACCTAGCAAACATTTCATTATGTAGGCTCTGTGGGACATGTGGGCTGCAGAACAGAGAGCATGAAAGGGTAGGAACACTCCACTATTATTTTCTTATTATTTTGCAGTTACAGAATGTTTGGCAAATGATGGTACACAAAGTTGCAAGGCAGATGCTATAAATTGGGTCAGTATGATATATATGTCTGCCAAAGAGCTGTTTAAGTACATTTTCCCTGGTTCCAGCAAAAATAACAAGAGAGAAGTAAAGACATCATGAAGTAATTATGTCATTTGGAAAGAAAATATAGCAGGGATTTTTAAAACATACATGCAAAGGGAAGAACAAATTGAACACACACCATACTTGAAAACTTGATGGAAAAGGAGTAATCGATGAGACAAAAACAAAGCAATTATCTACCCTCAATTCAGCCTGAAATCCAAATTATATCATGTGTAGGGTCCCTAATGAAAGGAAAGGTGGAAACTGCTGTCTTTAGTACAGATACCATTTTTATTCTCTGCTCAAGGAGCAAGGGGCTTTGTAATGCCAAACATTTTACAAACCAGGGATTGGTTAAAACAGTGGAGCATTGAAGAGAAAGCTAATCAATTCAGCTATAACCACTTATCTCAAATACAGCAGTGCAGGCCTCAGTCTTGCCTAATCCCTAATAAAGGGGGCTACACAAGTATCCTCATTGCACTACAGAGCCTCTCAGGCAGAGCTGTTTAGTGTTACTTCCCAAACAGCGATCTGTCCACGCAAGGAAAGGGGCACACTATAAACAAAAGAGAAGAAATGAAGCTGAATGCCTAAAACAGCATTTTTTTGGAGCTGAAACCATGCACACAAGAGTAAAGGACAAATGGTCAATGACAAAGGAGAGAAGGAAAAAGCTGAGAAAGGAGACTCCGTTGTAAATCTCAGGGGAACTTCCCTGTTTGGAGTGCCAGGAGACAGCAATATGGGAAAATAGAGCAAGAACCAAGGCCACTTGATAATGGGCTGGACTGAAAGACTATGGCTGTGACTAAGTCAGTCCTAAGTGACTAATTAAGTCCTTTCCATCTCCAATGTCTCCAATAAAACCTCTTCCCTAAAATAAAAAACAAATATCTGTAGATGAGTCAAAATACAAAGGGATGTTTCCTCTAGAAAAGACCCAAGGGCCTTGAGAGCAATGCAAATCAAATGCTTTTGGTTTGGAAGGAATAAATATTATGGGCTGTGGAGGCAATCAAAATCCCATAAAGGAAACTAATAAATGCCTATTTACCCTAAAATTAAGAAGTGATACTTAGCTGTGTAATGTGGAAATACATCTGTGGCATGTGTTTAAAGACCAGTATATCTTCATGAATGCAATGCTTTGTTATCAGGCCCCATGCTACAAGTCACTGAGGAGGCTTTACAACTTCTTTCTGGGTTTTTTTTTTTTCCTCTAACAAAGTGACTGATGATTTTAAGGATTTTCTAGCAGGTTTGTGTTACAGTTCCTAAGAGTATTTTCTAACATGCTAAACTTGCCATGCTGATCTCTATAGGCCCCTCTGGCTTGTTACTTCCTAGTGAGGATAGTGTTGGAGCTGACTGAAGTTTTCAGTATCAAATTATATGTGGCTAGATAGCCCTGTCTCTTCCACAAAGGGAAATAATTCCCATTTTACTGTATTTGCATTCCTATTTGCTTTATGCAAATACTTATGAGAGCTTTATGGCCCACTGTCTACAACATGCCGCTTTTCATGCTATTCCTTTTTTGGTCTGGAAAATTTTTGGGGCTTTCTTTTTTTTTTTTTCTTTTTTGTTTTTAATACTATACTCTGCAATGCTGCATTACTCACAGCAATCTTCCACATTTAACCACTTTATGGGACTGCTTAATGGCTTGAGTTATGCTTAGAACTTGCAAAGTCACAGGTTATCAGTGTCAAATCATCTAGTTTCATGCACACATAGGGTCATGCTCTGTTCAGAATCTTTAAAATTCTTTTAAGCTATATAGTTCTTTGAAAGCCAGAATGTCTTATAACATGTCTTCTTTCTTGAGCTTTGTTTTGAACATCCCCATGGTACTGTGTGGGTCAAATCTGAGCAAAAGTAGAAAGGAAACTTCAGAATACTCGGGAAAAAAAGGAAAACCTGACAGAAAGGTTTCAAAGTTTAGCAGAGCTCTCTGAATTTGTGAAGAAGGAAGCAGGAGTTTGGAAGTAAAAGATAGTTGTACTTTCGCCTTAAGCTTGGCCCACAGCTCTGCTTTTGTGCATATGCAGATATGTATGTGTGATGAGAAATGGTTTTCCTCAGGACTTGCATCCTTGTTATTTATTATATCCCAGCAGCGTGATGTGCCAAGATCTCAGCTGGATTTGGCCCAAAATTCCAAAATTAAGCAAGTAAACGGATGCAAGTCAAGTTAAAATTTTTCATGGAATTCAGAAGTCAGTTAAGTTATGCCATAGCTATTCCCTCAGTCCATGTTGCCCGGCTTTCAGCAATTACTCAAATGAAATGCACTGTGGCACTGCAGACCTGGGCTGTGCTCCCACCCATCAATTCTCCTTTCCTATTCGCATTTCTGACCTCCAAGGGGGCTTTTCTTGTTGAACCCTCCCGTTTCACATTAAGAACACCCTTTTGGCTCAGGGGGCCTAATAAAGCACTAAAAATATTCTTGTACAGTTGTTTTACATCTGTGGTAGGCTTGCATAGGTGGTAAAATCAAAAAGATTCTTCTAATAGCTCTGCTGAAAGAAAGAGCACGGGCCTGTCAGAGCAAACAGGCATCCTGACCAGCTCTGAAGTTACATGGAAGCAAGTTCTATAATATCCAAGGCATGTGACAAATAACTGGCATTCACTTTCTCCTTTCTAGTTTGTGTGGGTAAGAAAAACTGGCATGAATTATGAGGCTACAGTTGAGCAAATTCTTTGAATTTCATCTGGTTTAAATAACTAAAAAGGTTTGCTCTCATCTTGAAACTATCTTATGAACCTATTTATAAGCTTTCCTCTCAATATGGGGATTTGAAATTATGCTTCCTATTACCCAGTAGGGAGGCTTAGTGTCAGGCCTTGAGTTTTGGGAGTGGTTTGAGAAATTCTTTCTTCTTTCTTTTGATGCTGTTCTTGCATTTATAAATGAAGATTTCATAAGAGAAAGGACAAGAATTCAACAGGACTCAATTCCTAAATTCACAATGTAGCCCACCCATGTATTGAGTCATTTTCAGTCCATCTTAATGACTTCTTCACTACAGGAGACAGGACAGACAGGGAAAAATGAGGAGTTCATCCCAGAACAGCATACACCAGATCAGTTAGACTGTGCTACCACATCTTGAATACTTGACTCCCTGTATTGGAGACTGTAAGTTATAAATAACCATAAAAATAATTTTTCCATAAGCAGAATTATTTGCTTACTCATGTCTGCCAGCTGTCCAAAAGCGACAGGAAGGAATAATAACATGAACAAAGTACAGTTAGATTAATCTTCCTGACAATATATATCTGGCATTCATACAGTGCAGAACAATAAAAATAATAGTAAAAAAGGCAACAGTGGTGTACTTTGTTCTGAATACAGAAGAGAAGAGTGGATTTGCCGCACCGTTTCTAAAATGGGCCGACAGGCTTTCGCTGTGCTGAGCTGAAGGAATGTGGGCCACATAACTTCAGGATGACCAGGAGCTCTAGGATTCCCAGATAGAAAACTTGTTAAAACTTTTATTCCTAATAAAACTTCTAAATAGGGTTATAATTGTGCAGGCTTTATTAATGCATATGCACCCTTCTATTGCAGACAGGATCAGTGATTAAAAGAAACTTGTTTTCTCCTTCCTTTAAAGAAATAATATTAAATTAAGCCTGGAATAGAAAAAAAATGCTAAATGTTGTTTGGGTTTAGACCTCATGCAGCTCCCACTAGTCAGGCTAAAACTAAGACATTATTGACGCTAACACTCCTTTTGATTGTATAAATTTCTATTTTCTCTTTACCATTTATAACACATCTAGCTCTTGTGATTGTTTGGAAGATGTGGTTTTGAGCTGCATTTTTTGTTTGGACTTACATCATGGATCTGACTCAATACTATGAGGATTTGCATATCCTGTTTTGAGTAGATACCTGCTGAGGCAGCAGCACTTCATCTTTCTGTTTACTGCAGTGGTCTTTGAGCCAGGCTTTGGACATCATTATAACTCTGCTTCCTGTCCCTCCACTTTTTCTTCACATGACAGTAAATGGCTTCCAGAAAGGAGAAAGGCTGATAGTTTTGGATTCAGGTTCAGTCAACAGAAAATTTTTATACTCTTCTTTTATATCATAAAAAATTGTCTTGTGTTTAGCTCTGCCCTGTTTCTTTGTCTTCCTCTTCACCACAAAAAATTGCTGTAGTACGGGAAAATGTACTGCGGAAGCCCAAGGTAATAAATTCTTTATTGTGGCCTTTCTCCACACCTCTGCTTTGGTGCAAGTATCTGCAGAGCTTGTTTTAGCTTTCTGTGTTGGTCTCAAATGCTGAATGTTTCCCGGAAGACACACGTTTTTCTCTCACTCATTTCTCATTCCCTTCCTTGTTTGATGTCACTAATTATTGGAGAAGGAATCCCAAATTCCTCAAAAATTAAGACAGAGGTAAGGAACAACTTTCACACAAGCTGTCAGTTAAAGATTTTAAGCATTTCAACTGTGCTGAACTTCATGGCTGGGAAACATGCAAAGTTAACTATAGAGATTGAAGTGTGTCTCTGAATTCATACAGATAAAGGAAAGGAAGTTCTAACACAGTGAAAATATTGAAAACACTGTGTGAGAAGAAGCCCTGTTCTGTACCACATTATGCTTTTCTTCTGTGAAACTGAGTTCAGTAATCCTGAAACCAAGAGCACATTTTGAAAGGGAGCCTTTTTCACCACGGGATGCAGAAGTGTTTAATTGTTTGGAAATCTATCCACATAACTCCAAAAACTAGAAATTGCAGCATTCATTTTATCCACACGGAAAACCTTATTTGCTTTTCAAAAAGCCATAGTCCCTTGAAAAATTGACACTGCTTGGCTTGACAGCAGAAATTGCTCCAGCTGGAGGCACTGTGGCTCCTGCTGCTGGTGAGCTGCCTTCCCAGGTGTGCATCCCTGCTGCTGAAAGGAGGTGAGACTTCCAAGCCTTCGAGTATTCTGTTCATGCTGTTCTTCTGTTCATGACCTTCTAAATTTCAGCTCTGTTGTTATTTCTGCCTGGTGCAAGGGTTGCTTGCAGCCCAACAGGATCCTCTTGTTTTCTTGTGAACTCAGAGTTTCACTGTCCTGAGTAAGAGGAAGTAAGGTGGCACAGGGAAGAACCCAGGTAGCCACAGCACCCTGTGGTGTTGGAGCACAGCACTGGCTCCTGCTCTCCTCTCAAGGTTGTCGTGAAATTTCTTCTATCTGCATTGCATTCCATCAAAGGCACAGGAGCCATCCTCCCTGAAATTGGGTGACCACGTTTTTGCTTGTTTGTATGGAGTAAAACAAAGAAGAGGCCTGGAAATGGGTAAAAGCAGCATTATGTCCCTGTGCCTAGAATCTCTTGGCATCCATGAGTGGTGCACAAAAATTGTGCCTAGAATCTCTTGGCATCCATGAGTGGTGCGCACAAATTGTGTGCAGAAATTCAGACCTGTGAAGTGAGTATACTCCAATACTCCTGTTACTGGAGATGGAACAGGAGTTCAGGGAGGAAGGGGGAGTGCTGGCATGTTTGGAGGCTTGCTCCACTTCTGAATCAGTGTTTGCAGAAATCACACTGCTAGCCAGCAGTGTAGTGTCTCTTCCAGCAGTGCTTTTAAGGGTAATGCAAAACCCATCACAGCCTAGTGCCATTGCAGAGTACAACTTGGCAACCGGCAGCATCCATGGGAGCTCCCAGCCTGTTACCAGGGACCAATATCCAAAAATACACTGAAGGCCTAAATATTCCTACACACACTGAATACCATTCAATACTTATAGTTCCAGCCTCCAAATGCAGCATTTGCGAGGAAGCTGCTGGGTTCATTTTCTCAAGACAGGAAAAACATATTTCCAAACAGGTTTTAGCCCAGCTTGTTCAGTCTGCCCCGAACAGATTCCCAGAAAAGTTGCATCATGACATCTCCTGCTGGACTCAAAGCAAAAGTTATGCACTCATAGTGTTCCCTGCCTTGGAAGGACACAGTATAGGAAGCAGACAGGTGCAGGACAAACTGCATAGCAGAATTTTGCTTTTGCTTTCTTTAGCAACACCCACAATGGTGGCAAGGAGGGGAAAAAACAGATCAGCCCTAACAACCTTTTTGATATTTGGCTCAGATTATCAACATGAAGAGAGAAAAACTTTCCAAAGTATATACACTGAAATGCTTCTGTCACTGAGCCCTCATTAGTGGGATATGCAGAAGCCCTCACAAGTGTACTCATTTCAGACAGTGAAGAGCTAGTAAATTATCTTTCCTTGAAACTAATACCAAACTAGAACAAGGGAAGGGTTTTCATAAGCATTAGATTAAAATGGAACAAGATCATTACTAGTTTGTCAGATTAATTTGTGGACTTTGCCTCACATGCCTCAGATACAAGTGGAAACACCTGGCTTCGGGGCCATGGTCGGGTTGGGGAACGTTCAGGTACCTTGCTGCTCTCTTGAAACACGGACATTTGTTCTGTGTTCTCACACTGCTGTATGATAGAAAGCGTGTGGATGACTCATTTTCTGAAGAAGTTCAAGGCCCTGGAGAAACATTCTGGAATCTTGATTTTGGAGGAAATTTTTTATTCCGTTTTCAGTTGAAGTACACCAGAACAGGAGTCTTTGAGAACCAGTGAAAAGGTGGTGATTTATTTATTATTGTGGTGAAACAGGCTGAAACCCAATCTCCAATACTTCTTTCACAGGAATTCATAATAGGTAAGTCACTCTTAGTCACCACATGAAGAAGTACTTTGATATTTTTTTGTTTTGCTTTATAAAAATGTGCCCCTGCTTTTATTGTTTCCTAAATAGCATTAAATATATTCAATTACTTATGTATTAATGATGTATGCTTTTTTGTAATCTCTTTGATTCGACTGTAGCAGTTTAAGAAGCTAGGGAATGATCTTAGGCTCAGCAGCAGGAAAATACAGGAATTGAAATAGTGCAAGAGAAGATAAGGCCAAGCCAGTCATTCCACAGTTTTTTTGTAGGGCCAAGAACAATAGTTGGTCTATTAAAAAAAAAAAATGCACCTGTGAAGATATTCTGCTTGGAAAGTTCATTAATATTTCAGTGAGGTTATGAAATGTCCCATCAGCTTGGTGGACCATGTTCAGGGGTCTCTGTACAATGTTCCATTGAGTGCTATGGGTACACCCATAGCTTCACACTCTAGCCTAGGCACATCACCGACACTTTTAAGCCCCTTGATCATTGATTTTCTTTACAGTTTTTTGTCTTAACTCAGAAAAGGAAATAGAAAATATTAAGGAAGTTGTTCAAGTAATCTGTGATTTATACTGCATTCTTTCTTGATGACTATTCTGTACATAACCATTGTTAGAGCAGAAATTAAGAAAAAGCATGCACTTTCCAGTAATTTAGTAGTTATATATAGTTGTGCTGCATGTTGGAAGTCATTTATACAGGATAATATTCAGTCTCTACACTCAAGACTATAATCCCTTCAAATCTGACAGGAAAGGACATTCAGAGACAAAACTGCAGAGGAAATAGCAATTCAATAAATATCAATCACTCTTCCAAGTCAGAGCTAATGTGTGAGCACAGTACATTAGTACAGTATTAAGGGAAACAGTGCAGTTAGAGTGGCTGAGAAACACTTCCAAGTCTGTTCCAGTGTCCTTCTAATGAGTAGAGGGCTGAGGATGTATAAGGTATTCTGAAAGCCTGCTTCCTGTGGAAGGAAAATTGCCTTGGCATAGGATCTCTGCAAGACAGCTGCAGGCTGCTCCCTTGGGAAGCCCTTCTAGGCTCCACCAACAGAGTGGAGCCAAGGATAAAGGCTGGAGGAACATGCTGAGAACTCAACCTTTGCACTACTGCAGATGTTTGGAGTGGCACTATAATCCTCTTGCACAGGCTGGAATGTGGCCCAGGTTTTGAACTGTCTAAATTACATTATAGTTGGGGGACAGAGATAATCAGGTGGACAAGATAACATTTTAACGTTGCTCCTTTCCCCACCCCCATAAAGACCCTGACTCAGTGAGGTCCATATGGAGTCTGTGTGATGGGCACTCCTCACAAAAGAGAACTGGGAAGAGATCCAAATTGCAGCTGACTAAAATTAGTCTAATGGGTGTCACAGGCCTATAGGCAGAGTCTTTCAAAAGCAAAGTGAGGTGGTTCGTGTTTTTGGTCTAAGGGGAAAAAGTCTCTTCTTCCCACAGAATACTGGTAAATATCTTTCTTCCCCTGAATGGTTTCTGATGTAACAGTAGCTATGTGCTCAAGTCAATACCAGGTTTGTTCCTTTTCCTTTTCTCCCAGGATGGATTGTAGTTTTTGTATCTAGATCTGGGTATTTCTTGTAGACTTCAAGAAAATCTCAATCACTACATTTTCAGAAGCCTAAATCACACTGCATTTTGTTCAGCACATTTTCCACTTAAGTCTAGATGTCAAATTTGGCATAAAACCCTTAATGTTAACATTCCATTTACTAGCAGCTAATTTTTATCACTTTAAGCTGCATTTTTAGGATTAGGCTAGTATAAACCCTCAGATGTGAAAAAAATCCCAAAGAATGAAAATTAGTGAAATTTTTCAGGTTTTTAAATGGGTACTTTAAGCCTAAGAAGTTTAAAAGATATGACTGGAATCTATATACTATTGGTCTACAATAAACTAATCAGACTTTATTTGCTTTTTTATACTTAAAGACCTGGTGTATACATAATCACTAATATAAGAGAAATTTACCCATCTAATCCTAAATTTAAACTTTTCTTGGATAATATTTAAACTGTGTGTGACGTTTAACTAAACTGGCAGCTTTTCAGCATGCCATGTTTTAGAGAACACAAAAAGTGTAAACATTTCAAGGAATGTCAATGGATAGTTTTAATTTAACATATCATTTTTCATTCAGTAACTGAAAAAAAGGGTCATGTTTACTTTTTTATTGTTAGTATAGCTCAGGCTTTCTGAAAAAGTCAAATGAAAATGTTCTTTTTTCATAATGCATCAGAATGTTCTGAGTTAATAGGTCAAAATATGTCAAAATATTTGCTCTGAAATGTCAGTCAAAATTTGCTGACACAAAATAAAACTTGTGGATTTTATGCATTATCAAGTGTATCTCAAAAGTAATTTTCACAAAGCCCTCCTTTTCCTACAAATTAGAAGCAGTTCTTTAGCCTGTCCTTGAAATCTTTGTTCCCTGCTGCTGAAGTACAGTCTGCCTTGTTCACCTGAAATGAGGCAAAATTTAATTTATGCCAAATAACTGGCATGCATTGACAAAGACTTCAACTAATTGGAAAGAATTCAAAGATTTTTCTGTCATGAAGTAATTTTAAAAATAGAGAGTTTGTCACACGTATTTGGACAGACAGCAGTAGTAACACTTTACTTGAATATGTTCATTTAAATGCATATTCAAAGCAGAGAAACTGGAACAATTGTACATCCTTTTTGCAGGCATTTTGCATAACGTATGTTAAATTGAGTTGGAGAGTGGGGAGATCTGGATTAGAGTTTGAATAGCTTACAATCAGGTACAAGACGAAAGGGGAGTCAAGTGTAACAGAATTTGCATTTTGGGTGGTTTGGAGGCTACAACTCCTACTGTGTGAAACAAATTCAGAGAATCAAGGCAGGGCAAAGACTGTTCAATGCAAGTTGCTCTGAAGAAATTATATTTTATTTATTTGAGTAAGGCATCAGTGTTCCTCATGTGATTACTATCTAACTCAAGGATTTTTTATTTGCTGTAAACTTTGACACTCATACATCTGAAGGAAAAGAGAAATTTCAGCAATAATGTTACTCAGTTTCAAAGAAAACAGTTGCAGGTGTGCAGGTGAGATAAGAATGAAGACCAAAAAGGTTTACAACTGCTTTGCAACATAAATGAACAAGTCATTAAGGGATCTATTATAGAATTAGAGACATAGGTCTGATGTGGAACAATCAGACCACATTAGATCCTGCTGTATGGATCAGTTTTAGTTGAAAGCTTGTGGCCAAAGTGAAAAGTTGCCCTCATTCAGACAAGTAGTTTGGTAGCAGAAGTAGGTGACAGCAGAGTTGCAGGATTTTTGATGTCAAGATTTGAATTTTTGACTCAATAAAAAGTCTTTGGACTGCTCATTTTGTGACTAACAATTTGGGAATTTATCATTCTCTTTTACCCTAGAGTGAGACAACAGAAACTTGACTCAGACATGGTGAATAAAGTAAAAATCAGACTGTACTACAGGATATTTCAGAGTAGAATTCAAGCTTAAAAGAACCAGCAAAAAGATAATGTTCATTTAGAGAAAAAGTTAGGTAACCAGTTAGAGGCTGAGAAATGATCACGCCATCAAATTTAAAGAAATGCAATGGCCTTTGTCCTTTATATGTGCATGTCATATTCTATAGAAGAGAATCTTTATGCCTGGATGCTGGTTTTCTTCTCCCAGGTAAAAAACCCAGCAGGACATCCATTTAACTGGATACACAGAATTTTTCAGAAACCTGTACTCAGCCTACCAAGATGACTGGTGCTGTCCCCTGGAACAAAATGAGTATAATTCTTGAACAATTGGTCAAATTCTAACATGGGTGAGTGCTGAGCACAGAGGGTTTATGTCACAGAAGCCAGAAACACAGGGTGGGAATGAGCACTGTACCGTACCACATCGTGCTTCTCTCCTGTGAAACTGTGAGGGCAGAATTCCTGAAACCAGGAATACGTTTTCTTCTTTTTTTATTACAAGGTACAGAAGAGTTTTATTGTTGGAAATCTGTTTACTCATCTCCAAGGACTAAAAATAATGGCATAAAGCTTTCCACAAGAAACATCTCATTTCCCTTTCCAAAAGCTCATAGTCCCTTGAAGCAGGAAGACATGCCAGAAGTAAATCATCTGAAGTTGAAGGTATCCATAGAAAAAGATTATGCTTTAATTTTCATATTCTCAAGAGGAAGAAGGGACATGGGATCGGCTTAAAGATTTAATTAACTGTTAATTGTTGCCTTATAAAGCCAAAACCTCTATGTGGTATTCCAGGCTGAGGTATTTTAGGAAATATTGGTTAATCTCACTCAAAAGAAAATAAAACTTGTAGGCCAAGTAGTAAATATTGTCAATAACTTATGATAGATGTAGAAAAAGGAAATGGTTTATACTTTGTTCATTTTTATTAGAAGTCGCTGTTGAAGTCTTTTACATTACTAAATCTCTGGATAAACTTAATCTGTAATCTGGGAGATGTGGAGAGGAACTAGAGCAGTTTTGGTGTAAAAATAATTTTCTTGACATAAAAAGAGCTCTCATTTTATGGATGATACAAAATATATAAATACCTGTCTGGGATACAGAAAAGGTTCATATTCATGAACTTGAGCTGCCACAGAATTAATGATAGGCTCATCAGTTTAATAATGAAGTGTTTATGGAGCGTATCATTTTGGGAGCAGCACCAGGAGAAAAATGTGACTTAAACACGACCTTTTTGCTGTTTCACAGTTGCCGGAACACCAGAGTAATTTATTCCATCCCTCTCTTAACTTTAGCACACTCTCCATCATAAATCTGGCCACATCTGTTTGCTGGCACACAGGGACTTTTTGGCAGCCTGAGAAATGCCAGCTCCTCTTATGCAGGTATATGAAGCATGCTGCCTTTTCTCTCTACTACTGTGCCTGTAGTCAGAACTCTCAGGGGACAGCTTAATGGACTATATTTCCTGCTGCTTTCATGTAGGGAAGCATGTGACTTAAAGAGATAAGCAAACTTTCACAATATCTTTCTAGTAAAATACCTTGGTGTTTTTAATTGTTGCACTTTGGGCAGCTACACTGTCGTATTTCTTCCCTAATTTAAACAAGAAATCACATTTGTAACTGTAAAATGGTATTTGAGAAAAGGGAATGTCCTATGTAGCAGCCAGCTAAGCTGCTCACACCTATATTTAAAGTGAGACAAGAGCTATTTTCCAGCTTGTGACTGAATTTCCAGTCCTATTGCCAGTGAGTCCCATTTCTGAATCATCTTTGTCAGGAAAAGACTTCATTTGCTGAATCAATTTGTACTGCTCTAAATCTACATTGAGTGTTGTTCAAGCAGGCAGCATTATTTTATATATATATAATATATATGTTATATATATATTCCTGAGCAATTAGCTGAAACGTCACATTTAAAGGGATAGGAGGCTATGACATTTAAAAGGAACAAAGTACAATAATTTCTGCTTAACAAATCAATTATTTTGTTGAACAATGAAGGAGCATCACAATGTTTCTTTGGATTTTGCCATCTACCTTTGTACCTACACCTATTCTTTACAAGAGAATAATGATGTATCAGGAAAAGAAAGTAATTTTAAAATCACACACTGAATTTTAAAAGTATATTGGAATGACTGTGCAAGCTGTGAAAGTCAAGGATTTAAATCAGAGGTGAAGAAGTTGCCTTTCCAACTCTCATTTAGCTCTTTTTGCTTATACATTTCATTATAAAATCATATATTTGATTGCTACTTCATTCTGTCTGGAGGATTGAGCTTGCCCATTAAAAAGCAATTTCCTATGGTGACCTGTATCGTTATTACTGTGGTCTTGTTAGATGCTGCCTAAAATACAGAATTATGAATTTATTTGTGGACTGCCTCCCTTGAAGTCAGTAGAATGCAGAATTATTACCCAGACTTCCACAAATTAACCAAACAGTGCAATATCAGAGCAGCTCATTGTCTCAGGTAGTGCAGAGATTCTTTTCCAAGCATAGATTTGCACTTTCAAAGTATGAAAAGGGTCTCCTGTAGCTTTCCTGCAGTTCTTCAGATTGATTTTGGGCTCAATGATCGTAAAGGTCTTTTCCAGACTAAATAATCTCTGATATGCTCGTGCCCTCACTGGACACCTGGCATAAGTAGAGGATCAGCCATATACACTGTACATTGAGTGTCAGTGGGTTTTATATTATTTTTTAGGGTGCAACTGTGTTGCCATGATTGACATCATCCTTTCTGGTTTGTTTCTTTTCAGGACATAGATAATCTTATACTTCATTCACTTGATTCCATACAGCTGCTGCCAGGGGTGAGGCAAGTGCAAATAAATAAAGATTTTTCTTATGGATCTCACAGAACACAGAATGATGCAAGAGTCCACAGGGTGAGGGGTGAACTGTGCCATATGAATCAAAGTTTTGCATAGCAATATAAGGATGAGAACTAGGCTGCTGCCAGCCACATGAATTATGAGTTTTCTAACCTCTTGAAATGGGATTCTGAAACTGTAATAAGACAGCCTTTATAATTTTTACAGTAAAAGAAAGGAGTCTTGAGAAGCTGTTATGGAATATGAATGGAATATGAAACAGGAAAACAGGAAACATCACCAGCATCTTTTTACATACAAACAAACCAGGGGTCCTAGGGGTTTTTTTGGTATGATTTTGCAAAGACACAAGAGAAAATGACATCCTTGATTACAAAGACTAGTTTTCACACCAGTTTTTCAACTGCTTTGTAAAATAAACTGATTTGTGTAGGTAGCAACTGAAATAACATTGACATTTGTTTGCAAGGCAGAAAGAGAGCATTTGCAGGGTAAGATGTGTTCTCTCAAACAATGCAAATGAGCCGCAGTCATCTTGCTATTTGCATTTTAAGTGTTTGTGAGATTGATACTGACTGGTCCTGTTTTATCAAATGTTTCTGCTATGTCCCTCTTGATTGAAGGTCTCTGCCACACAGTAAGGGAAGAGTCCTTTCACAGAACTTTGTGCTCCTGAGGACATAGTAGGTTTTCCCTAACTGCACAGGCACAATGGCTTAGATTTCTAAAGGGAAAGTACTCAATTTACATGTCGAGAAGCATATGTGACATGATTTTCTGCAATCTGCCAAATTCCTTGGGGACAGAAAAGCATCCAGCCAAGATGACCTTGAAGACTCTCTGGTCTTAAAGACACACTTGTCATTTTATGTCACACAACTATGCAGCCAAAACATCCAATGAGACTGCAGCAAGCTTCAGTAGTTTGGCTTTATGTTCCATTTTAATATCCAGCACATCTCCAAGATGTCTTTGGAGAATACCAACTCTACCTGTCAGATGAAAACCTGAAATCTCAGGAGAGGATTTGGTATGGAGCAAAGGCTTAAACCAAAACCTAATAAAGTTTGTGCTAGGTTTCTTTTGCTTTCTCAGTTTAAGGATAGATTTCCAAAAGGTATTCACAGCTCTTTTAAATCAACTCATACACCCACACCCTCTAACTAGCAAAGGGTTAAACATGCATCTGCGCATTCCAGGGCTTTGCTCAGTCTGACTTTGCAAGTGATGTGTCAGGCAGCTTTATTCCACCTGCTGAAATGGGGCAGATATTGGGGGGACTGAAGTGGTCAGGTATGAGAAATTTCTTTGCCTTCACAGAATCACAAGATCTGGTACAGAAGATCATATACTAGGTTGAAATCAAATTGTGCTGTAATAACTTGATTGCTAAGAAAAATAATTACAGTATTACTAGATGAAGAGACATGAAATAAATGAGTTAATTACATGCCCACTTACCTCTGTGCTAAGCATGATACATCAAATTTAATTTATCTACGCTTATTATAGGCACAATATACCTCTATGGAATACATTATAGAGTAAATTACTTTGCAATCTATTTCATGTTGTACCTTTTTAAAATTCTGCTCTCAGTCTAAATTGTCTGGATCATAAAAATCACAAGGACGAGAAACACCAATAAATAGGACTAAAGTAGAATGTGTATGTGCAGTTAAGAGTGAAAATTCAGAAACAAAAGCAGCTAATATTGTGCCCCCATTAACAACTTTATGCATTATCTGAAACTGGAATGAAGCAGCGTCTTAACAATGAGGCGCACAAATGATATTAAGTCAGAAACCTTGGTGTGCCCCAGACTAACCCACCGTAAATGTAAAGCACAAGAATAGGAGCACAAAATAACAGGAGCTTTGTGCTGTCACCTTAAGTGGCCTACTGGTGGATGCATTTTTAAATTAACACGTTCTGGGGTGACATTGATGAAAAGACCAGTCTTTAGGTATTTGTAGTGTGTCTTGCAGTCATTCCATCCCTTAGAAATCACGCAGCATCACTGATTAGTCCTGCCAGGGGCTCTGCCTCCCTCCTCTGGACTTTGGTAATTCCTTGAGCTTGTTTTCAGAATTGAAATGCTTTAAGAGCAGGCCTGGCTCTCAAACCCATATGAAATATCAGTTTCTGTATCCCAGTGACAAGGTTTCCCCTCATGACTGCTGCACTCTCAATGACCCCACTCATTGCTCTTGATAGCAAAGAGTATGTTGCATTGGGATTTTAATTTCACTGGTTCCTTGTTATTTTACAGAATGTTGGTATAAATAATAACAACTTCTCAAATATGGTTTAAGTGGTTAAATTGATGGATTCCATTCTTTTTTTTCTGATTGTTACAGAAATTGCATTCGTTTAAAGTGCTTGAACTAAGGTACAAAGCACAATCATCTCACAGTTTGGGGAAAATACCACATTATGAAAAGCAGAAATATATTTGAGTTCTCCAGTTATACTGAGAAAACCTTTTTTTAAGCAAGCTTTACATTTCCACTAGTCATTTTTTCCAGTGATATGAAACAGTACACTGAACTCCCTGTAAAGCCCTGCCAGAGAGAGAGAACTGTATTTCTACAACCCTGTGAGCTCTCACTGCCTGCTCTGTCTAGCCTATGGATGGATCAATTTGATGATGTACCACATTTTGCTTCAAACCAGCATAAAAATTAATGAAAGTGATAGTGGCCTTCAATTTTTGGGAGGCTGGTGTAGTTTTTGGAATATCCCTGGGTCACCATATGCATTTCCACACAGTGTCTCAACAAGGTTCTATTTAGTCCTCTGTTACAGCTGTTTCTCATTTTCATCTTGCAGATGCTATCTTGCTTACAAGGCAGCTTAGTTAAAAAGCTGTGTTGACTCATAAGACCAAGATGTACAACATCCAGTTTGATGGAAAAGTGCATAACCCCTTTATCATCCACAGGGCAAAAAGCTTGCAGGGGGAGAAGATTCTAGGTCCAGAAGTAGTGTCAAAGCTCCCTTTTTCTGTGAAGCATAGTTGAGTATTAAAAGCCAAAAAAATGTGCTTATTCATCTTAATATTATGGAAAATCCTGGTGACTCACTGCATGGGCGAGAGAAGTGGTTTAGTTTAGTTATTACTGTTTGTAATTGAGTTCTCTGTTAAGATGGAAACAAAACAGAAATAATACAGAAGATTCCCTAAGTGTTCAGGAGTTAAGGAGCAGGAGAGTATTTACAGGCACATCCCTGAACCAGTCAGTTCCTAACACTGAATAAATGTGCCTAAGACAAAAAGAAGGGGGAAAAAAACAGAAAAAAACAAGACAAGAGAGAAAATCTTAGTCTTTCCCCATCCTCCCTAGAGCCAGGAGTTGGAACAATGGAATTTCCCTGGTGGGGAAACAAAGACATAATGTCTAATTGCTAGGACATAAAGACTCAGAGGGAGAGCATGAAGTGGCCAGGAGAGCGGAAGAGCACTGACCCAAACGGTCAGAGAGACAGAGAAGGAATCTCAGTTCAGAGTATGCACAAACAGTTCAAGAAACCCAAGCACAGCCAAAAGAAGGCTCAGGAGTATTGAGGCAAAGCAAGCAGACAAGTAGTTGCTAGTCCTTTTTTAATACATTTGTGTATCTGAATGCACTCAGATATTCTCCAGCTGACTAGGGAAAGGCAAAACTTTTTAATCTAATTTCCTTTTGTCTTCAATCATAAATACTGAGCTCTCAGAGCAGATTTGCTCAGACTTCCAGGGAGCAGGGAGAACAAGCCTGGATAATGCAAATCTAGGACAGGGTGTACAATTCTGATGACTGTAAGAAACAGGGAAGTCATTGCCTTCAGTGCATGCTACAGGAAAAGCAGGAGCTGAAAGCTGTTATTGAGAAAACACTTGGCTGTTGGAGTGGCTCCTATACAGAGCAGACTCACAATTCCAGCCAGTGGGAACCCTACAAGGCTGTGAAAGAGGACAGAGTTTGTATCAGGTGATAAGAAAATGAGTTATTCTTGGTAAACGACTCACCAAACTCAGTTTTTCCTGTTATTCCCAAATCTGACTTCTCCTGAAATTTGAGAACTCTTGATTCATGTCAATAATCTTCAAATCAGTTGCCAGTTCCTTCCTTGGAAAAGCAAGCCCCTCCTCAGGGGGCTTTTTTTTAGACATTTCTTCTCTACTTGATAAATTTCTGCTATGCACATGACTCAAGTGCAAATTCTCTTTTTATCCTCTGAACACCCCAATATTTAGACTTCAGCATTTGAGGGAATAAATGTTGGTTCTCAGCTTTACTTTCAGTTTTTAAAGCCATCATACAATATAGCATGGAGAATACCAAATCCCAGAAAAATCAGAGAACTAAAAGAGATCAGGAAAGAAACTATGTAAGTCTTTCTGAAATTTTAATATTTGATTAGAAGGACATCCTTGAGTCAGGAGGACACACATGGGTACTGGTGGTGTAGAGAGTCAAATCATACAGGCTTTTAATGAGGAAGTAATTATATGAGGGGGTGGGGGGTGGTTCAGAGTGCTTTATAAACTCTAAATATGACTTGTTCCTAAATTTTCCAGGTGAATAAACAGAACTAGGAACAGATTAGACAGCTTGCTAACCTTTGTGAATGAGTCAGCAACAAGCTTAGCAGCAGGTATTTTGAATTTTTATTGATTATTGCCCTGCTTAAAACCTTACTCAGTGTGGAGGACACTGAATACCTATGAGGCAAAGGAAAGTTACTTCAAAATATTTATTGGAAAGGTACTGACCAGTTTAGATAAGGGTGCAAGCCTTCTGTACCTTTAGTTTTATTTCAAAATTCCCCTTCACTCTCAAGAAATAAAAATGCAGTTGGACTCTGTTTAACTGGAAAAGAGGAGACCTCTTTGATATGTTTACATGCCATTAGTCACTGCATCTGGGAGGTAAGTTGCCCTTGGCTTTCTGCATCTGTCCCCAGTGGAAGCAGATAAAGACAACTGCTTTCCCAATGCCAGGATTCCACAAGCACAAGGGCCAGCCCTCCACTTCTCTTACATTTCTTCCTTCCCTGCAATCTCTTCAAAAGATCCTGTGCGCTAGAAGAGCCAAGCTAATTATTTTTAAGGTTCCAATAGTTTATTTTTCAGAAAGATTCTCAGACGTATGAATCACCAGGAATAACCGTAGTTCAGGAAAAACTTCTGGGAGTTGGATGTAACTGCTAACACTTGGTCAGAATCAATTATATGGGACCTGGAGGCAAAGGGAAGGGGAAAAGCAGAGCTTTGCAGTGCCCTTTGAGCACACAGGAAAGCCAAGGAGGCCTTTTAGCCCTGTTTAGTGACTAAAAACCAACCCAAACACAAACCAACCCAAACACAAACCAACCAAATCAGGGTCTAAGCCTTTGACCCTGATTTCAATATCTTTGTGTTAAAACAGAATTGACATGCACTTATGCTGAACCCTTCTTTGAACCAGAGATTTGCTGAAAGGGAAATAAGTTTGGTTATTTTGTTGCATTTTTCCTTTTTTACTTTTGAGTGATTTTCTCAAGCTTTTATAGCGGTACAAGCTAAGCTTTCATCTTTAGTCATACAAACTTTATGTCTCTAATAAAAGTTCAAGCAACAAAGGGTAGTTTTAATTTTGAATAAAACCAGCAAAACTAGAACACAGAATATCTGTGGCACAAAAGTATGGTTCTGTGCAGAACAGAATATTCGCAGGATCTGTCATAACACTGTATGGAATCAATTTCTGCCTGGCAAGAAAAATAAAAGTATAACATTTCTTGTGCGAAGATTTTTCCACACTCACTCCAATAGTGTGTGTCATTAGGTACATCTGTGACAAAAACATCACTTACAGCAGGCTAGGAAAGAGAAACCTTGGCTCACTTACCCTATTACTTCATCTCTAGGGTTTGCCCTGGTGCACTTTTCCAGTAACATGATATTTGGACAGATTCTGCATTGTCTTATATAAAAGAAGTTACTATATTAGCCATCTCCCTGCACTCTATGATTTATCTGTAATTGTTACATTTGGCTTACAAAGTTATATGCAGTAATTTTATAATAATATACAGATTACTCCATATAAAACCAGTCAAACTTGTTTAAATACCTGATTAATTAGCAACTTTTCTTTGTTTAGGCTTTAAACTGTAATCCAGTGGACTGAAGATTCTACATAGGGAGTTGTCATTTGTGGTTTTATGGTAAATGATAAATTACCTCCTAGTGTGATTATATATTTTCACTTATAATTGTTTATGAAAAATCCAACTGCAATTATAAAGAGTGTTTTTAAACAATTCCACTGCTACAATGTTATTTCATATTCATGTCAATCTTAAGGTTTTAAAAGCAAATATAAGTCCATTTTTTGTATTTCAAAAATTACAGAACAGATTTGACCTTAAAACACTCAACCCATTTTAATGTTTTCTCCCAAAGACTCAGCAGCAGCCAGTACCATATTTTGCTGAAACACATATATTTATGAGTCATTTGCTTTGTATTTAATTTGGTAAGGAGGAAAAGCAGAATTAAATTTGAGAGAGGGACAAGTTCTCCTAGCATTTTGTACATAATACCTGTGAGATCTCACCCTCAATAGGACTCATCTGTGAATCTTTAGTGAGAGTGTGACAAGAGTAGGATTTAAACCATTTAGTACTTCCTGTGGTTGATTTTAAGTAACTGCATGGACAGGATGCTGATGTGAGTCCTGTTCTTACAAGCCTTAGTTAATCTTGATTTACATTTCAGAATTCTTTAACACTTACTGTGCAATAGAGGAGCAAATCCCAAGTTGTGCAGGACCCTTCGCTGCAGGGAGGTCATGCTTTGCAGCAGTCATTACTCAGGTTTGGGTGTGGAAGAGTTGAACTGCCTGTAAGCAGCAGACTTCTGTTCTGGTAAGGTGTGAAAGTCATTTTAGAATACTTCACGTATAGTAAGTTGGTTGTCTTTCTTTCCACCTATTACTTGTACTTGTTTATACTCTGCAGTGATAGCAGAGCTTTTTTTTCTCTGAGAATTCATACTGTAGAAAATAAATTTCTTGGCATGCAGATTTCCTTGTGTTCAAAGGAAACCTCCAGATATCACTTTTCAGCTGACACCAAGGCTTACTGCAGTAAGCTAACAAAAAGTTCATAACAATATAATGTTTTAAGAGCTTGCTTGAATAAATCACACTCTGAAACTTGGTTGCCCCTCATGTATGTGGGCCAAGATGGCAGACGATGTATTTGCAATTCCTATTTGAAAATAAAGGTACCCTGCTGGCCTTGGGTAAGGGTGAAACGAGACTTTTGATTCCATATGCCTGTAATAACTTGCTATCCGAATGAAAGAGGAAAAAAAATATTTTTAGTCCAATACTAAATACAATAATAGTTAACAACATCAGGACATTCTAAGGAAATAGCCAGTACTGTTAAGATAGAAACATCTTAACAAGAGAATTAAATTATTGTTTCATAGTAGTCCACTGAATTTCTAAGGTTTTCCTACTGCAAGGTAACTGTCCATAACTACATTTTATTATATTAAAGAGCAGAATTGATCTATCCAATCTTCTTTCTTCATAAGTGCAAATGCTCATGTGTCATCTATTGAGGGAACATTAGGACTATGCTACTAAGCACCTGATCTTTGAGATGTCACAGTCAAAATTTGTCATCTGTAAAATCTTGCTGTTTCCTGATAACTATCATTTACACTGAAATATTCACTCCCCTGGAGCTGCCCCCAGAAAGAAACACTTGGAAGAAATGCGAGTGCATGTACTGCTGTATCATCCCTGGTCCTACTGAGAGTTCTGCTGATATTATTGAAGTTATTCTGTGCAAGTACAGACTGGTAATACCAGTGTTTATGGAATTCACTGATTCTTATGCCAGAAATGATGACAAAATTCAAGGTGAGTTCAATTTTCACAAACTGCATCTTTTCACCCATTCCCATGGGTACTTCTAATCTGGCCTCTAGTCCTTTCAAAATCCCCGTGATATTCCAAGATCTCTCAAAGTAACTGAAGAAAACTTGAAAAAATGTTGTAGCTTTTGTGCACAGGCAGGTCTGATAAATTCATTGTCCTGAGCAGTCCATTTCAGAGCTCACAGGAGGATACAAGTGCAATACCAGTCTCATAACAGACTATGGGAAATATTTCTTACTACTGAGCCCTGCATATGTCGTGTGCATTTCAAGTCTTACCAAGGATCTGGTTCCCATGACTTGGATTCTGGATTTAAGAAGCAATATGACATATGGTTTTTAATATCTCCTCAACAGTGTATGATTTCCATGAGTTCAGTATACTTGTCACTTTTAATCCAGGTTTTAAGAAGAAAATTAAATTTCATGGTAAAAAAATAAATGATGGAATGCTTGAATCTTTTAACTTGGAAAGGAATTTGCAAAAATAGTTTCCATTCTTCCAAATTTTAAAGGAAAAAAGTATCATAGAGGAAAAATTGGAGAGATGAAAAGCCAGCATGTACTTCTGCACAGATTGTCCAGCCCCAAGCACCTACTCAGTGATTTATGTAATAGTGAGGCTTGTGGAAATCATTCTTCTTCAGTAGCAGGACCAGAGCTTCCAAAAGCTGGTGTAATTAATACCACATTTGTGCCCAAATCGCTGTCTTTCAACCCTGTGTAACCCCACTGTAGTCAGTAGCAGAGTATAACATAGAGTTCTGCAGTAAATGGGAGATGTGATCTAGACTTATTCATCCCTAAAGATGATCCACTGGTGTCTGCCAGTCAGCTGGAAGGTAACTTGCACTGTGTTCTGCCTCTCCATATGCCACATCCTGAGCAACTCTTAATTCTGGAGCCTAAGTTAGTTTGCATGTGTAATTTGTTCTTGGTTTTCTGCCTGTTTATGTTGCTGTGAATCTCAAACTACCCATTAGGCCATGATAACAGAAACAAGAAAATCCTCCCCCTGCCTCTCTCTATGTCTCTCCCACAACTGCCAGAGGAAGGGCAGTGAAGTAAATAGAGGGCTAGACAAGCCATCTCTGCTATTATTAATAACACTGAGGACTAGGGAAAATAGCTGCTCTAGAAACTTCTGGCCGCTGTATTGAGCCAACATGTGCTCCCTCTATCCATGTTTATGTAAAATGCTGCTTCTCAGAGATGTTGTCACCTCAGAGCTTAGAGGGGTCCAATTACACAAAAATGTTCTGAAAGTTTTCCTGTCTTCTTTTGCTATGATGTTTACTTATCCTCTGTTTGTTGAAAGGATACTTGGGGCCAGGTTTATCACATTTGTGAGTAACAACCATCCCCAGCTGCTTCATTACTGCTGGAGTACTGGGGAGGAGGGAGTTAAGAGGTAAGATCAAAGCAGCTGGGATCTATCAAGCAATCAGGGCCCTCTGCCAAGGGAAGAGAAGGAACTGGGGCTTTGATCCCAGGAAGAGAGGGCTGGGGGTCAGGAAGCATGAAGTCAGGCTGAATCTGTTGCTTTTGGCCCTGGTTTTCAGGAGGCTCCTCACCCTTAGAGGTAATGTTTCTCTTGTAATTAATTTCATAACTTGCTATGTACTTTTGCTGTGGTCTTGGTTGAAATTTACCTGTGTGACAGTAGAGATGATAATTGCTGAGAGAAGCTGTGATGCAAAGCAATGTCTGCATTGTGCAGTCACATGAGGTGACGTGCTGTCCAGGCTTCTGCTAGGCTGAGAGCTGGTCTACATCAGCAAGAGGCTGGCCAGTCTGAGCTGAAATCTGGGGCTTAAGGATGTCTGTCTGGATTGAAAGATGTTTGAAACATCACCAGTTTACCCTTGGTGAAGATGAGCACCTAAATGCTAATGCTTTCCTTTGGATTCTGTAGGTTTAAACCCTGCAGCTTCACTCTTCTGTCATTAAGCTCCTAAAAAGTGGTGATATTCTGCCCTTGTAGGCAAGCCAGCTACTTAGCTTGGCTAGAAGTTCTTGGTTTGGTTTGTGTTTTATCTTTCTTTTTCAGTCTGATTCAGAGTAGGCTTGCTGGGGTTTGCTATGGCAAGGTACAAAATGGGTGGGACACCAGAATAAGCCATCTCCTGTTGTGTAACTTTGGGTTCAGTGTATGACACTTGATGGATTTTAGGTAGGCAAATCTCCAGAAAGCAGGCTACAGGATTTTCTGCACTTAGGTAGGGTTCTGGCTGTTAGTGTTATTGTTCATCTTGGTCCTCACAGCTTCAAGAAGCTGAAGGTGCTGAATAAGGTCTGAGTAATAGCTCTAATGAAGAGTTGAAATTAAGAAACAGTTGAAATTGTTTGCTTTATGAAACTCATCAGTGCTCAAGGTGTAGGAACTCACTCCTGAAAATTAAGTTGTGCTATAGAGGAAAAGATCCAGCTCTGCTGTGATTTTAGTGAAGGCAGCATGAAAAGCTCAAATGGTAAGAGCTGCATTTCTTAAATATGTTCTGTTTTACCTTGTCAAGAGGCAAGTTTACTTCTGAAGAAAAATCTCCAAACATCTTGTAGTTTTAATATTCCTTTTATCTTTGCTTAAACATATTGAATAGTTGCTTTTACAAGTATACTGTTTAAGATAACTGAATGCAAATCAATAAATTCCTTGTTATCTAATTTATTCTCCTCTCAAGCAATTCAAGGCCACCTATTTTTTAATTTTTTTTTCTTTATCTCCGGAATCTGTCTTATTCCTATTTTTTTATTGAATAGTTTTGTTTTGGATAACTTGAGGGGGAAAAAATGAAGTAATTGTACTACCATTTCATTGAACAAAATTATCTTGACACTTTTATAAATATTTGTACCAATATAGCTGCAATGAGTTTTGGTCTGCCAGGATAATTATAAGGTGGAATTTATAATCTTCTTGGAACAGTGGGATTCTTGTAACGGTATATTCCTTTTTTTTATAATTTTCCTTAATTTTTAATCTATTCATGTGAAAAAAAAAATATCTATTTGTTCATGCATGGCAGTGTAATTGCTGTTCACGTATTCTGGATTAAGAGGTTTTCCCTTGGGGAGCAGGGTATGTTCAGGTGAGATAAAATGAGACACTATCTTCACTTTTGCCATGAACTGACACTATTCTGCATCACAGCTTTCACAGAAATTAAAAGGCACAAACCATTTCTTCCTCTAGCAACTCTCCCTTTAGGCTTCTGCTGCTTGACAGAGGTGGAATTCAGAGTCCTTCCAAAAACTTCTTTAATGTACAAATTGTATGCACAAATCCTTAACATGATGTTTCTGACATAGCCTGGACTCTGTAACTTTCTCAGTCTTCCATCAAGAACGGCATTAGGAAGTTTTCCCTATGAACAAACCTTTGCACAATATTACAGAAGAAGCATTAACTGTAGCTGTTAAATTGTATTTATTCTTCCTACTTATGGCCATACAGCAATCCTATAAAAACCTCTGTGTTCTCTATAGGTTTTTGTTTTTTGTTGATGCTCAGAAGGATGTGGCTTGAACCAGAGCACTGCATGTGAGATGGAGACATTCTGGAAGTGTGTGTGCATGAGAGCAATCTCAGTGGAATATTTTGGCACAGGGGTGACTATTCATCTGTTGAGCATAACACTGGGACAGTCATAAGTGAGAATCAGTGTAGAGGGAATGAAGTCAAAAGCAAACTGATGAACTTTGCACTCAGGGCTGTGAGCTCTGCAAAGTAACAAGCTTTCTGTTTCTTCAGAAGAATACACTGCCATCAATCATGTATGGCTCTTCCCCTTGGGTTATTAATTTTCTAATAGTTTTCTGAATTATCTTACTATAGCAGCTTTGTGGGTTCTTTCTTTTTTTTTTTTCATTATATTGTCAGATAAGTCCTTAAGCTAGCAACAGTGAACACAATGCTTATTGTATTACTTGTTAAAAGCTTTGATCCCTTCGTGCAATGAGAAAAAAATAATGAATAGGACCCTTGCATAGAAAATTTAAAAGGGCTTTAAAAATTATTGGATTTCTCCGTCAATTAAAAGCTAATTACTTCATATGTCAATGAAAGAAATATTTTCTGGCTTTATCCCAGCCCATTCTCTCTGTTCATTCAGTAGTGTCTGATTGACAGACTCACTCAATTTGACACTTTTGACTGGAAATAGAGGGCTGAGTCCACACTGCAAACCCAACTTGTTTCGAGACTTGTTGGGGATGGGTGACAGCAAGGAAATTTGCTTAATCAATCAGGAAGGAAGATGTTAATGCTTTGTCTAAAGGCAGAGACTTATTTATCACAAATATTTGAGAATATGTGAAAATTGTAGATGATGTTGAAGTTGGCTTTGTAGCAACTATCAAGTGCAAGAATACAACATCTTCAAATCGTGCAGCTGACACCAACTCATCCTGGTGTGAATAAGGATGTACTCAGAGTCAACTGTGAATTGACATTTGCTTATCAATAGATGATCAGACACCAAAATATGGGGGCAGAACCAATCAAATCTGTAATATATCCTGTTGCATATCTGGAACGTTCCTAAATGAAGTCAGCCTTTGTACCTAAGGGGATATCCCCAAAGGGGAAAATCACACTTCACTTGTGCAGTCATATGATTAAAAGAAAATATTTCTTAATTTGAATCCAGACAGAAATTCTCTACTAGATTCCAAGGGGGATATGGATATAGATGAAATAGTCTACATAACAATTCATCAGTAGAAAAATAAATGATGGGGGAAAAAGTTTCATTTGTGTCATGGTATGTCAACTACAAGGGTAATGTAGCATTTTCTTTCACTCTCACACTTGTGATGTGGCAATCTGCTAAATTATCTGTTAGAAAAATTATTTGTTCTGAAACTTATGGCAACAAAAATTTGAATGTTTCTAGTTTGTTTATTCCTGCAGCCAAAGCACACGCAGCAGAGTTAGAAGGGCATATAAAATCAACTATTTTGCTCTTCCAGGATAATGAAAGAACAGCATTGCATAATGCTGACAATAAAATAGCCTGAGATTTTTTGTTTTTCTGTGATGTCAGGTTAAGGATTTGATTCTCCACTTAACTTGGGCCAATTGCAGCACTGGGAGGTTAACATTACAGGCTTAAGAATTTTCTGCTACAAGGAGATAAAATACCAGAATGTAATTTGAGTCATCAGAGGTTTACATTAGTTGCAGTCTTGGGGTATTGACTTTCCTTACCTCTCTCCCATAAGATTGCACCTGCAATGGGATGTTTGTGCAACTTGTGTTGCAAAAATCTAGTGGTTCTTTCTCAACATTGTCATCAGGGTAAAAATGATTGATAGGCTGTAATAGAAGGAAGGGAAATACAGATAATTAGTTTTGTCAGACATAGGCTTTCATGAAATATTTCTACACACTTTGCACTGGTTATATTAAAAAATCCACATTTTTGGAGTCAAAATGTTTTTCGCTTTTCTAATTGTGTGTGGAGTGAAAATTTTGCTACTTTCTTCTGGAACCTGAGCAAAGAGCATCTCTGTTTCTTCTTTTTTTCAAGAAAAAAACAGCAGCTCAATGTCTCATACTCATATTATGTTGTTCAAGGTTGTAAGAATGGGGGAGTTGGTCTCTTCTCCCAGGTAACAAGCAACAGCAGAAGAGGGAATGGCCCTAGGTTGCACCAGGGGACATTTAAATTGGATATAAGGAAAAATTCCTTCACTGAAAGAGTGGTCAGGCCTTGGGGCAGCCTGCACAGGGAAGTAGTGTAGTCACCATACCTGGAAGTGTCAAAAAAATATGTAGATGTGGCCTTTGGGGACACAGTTTAGTGATGAACATGGCAGTTTTAATTAACAATTGCACTCAATGACTTTGGAGGTCCTTTCCAAGTGTAGCAATTCTATGACCTGTACTTCCAAACTGACACCAGACCAGCTAGTTATTGGACGCAGGTTTTTGCAATCCTATCTCCTTATCATTGGCATTAATAATAAAATTATATATTGCCATATTTATAATAGAACTGAGCCTGATAAATATTAGTGAGCCTAAAAATAGACAAGAAAACACCATCATCTGGTATCAAAGAAAAAGGTCATTGCTAAGTAGTCTCCATAGCTGGTTTAGAAACAATAATTTAATGATTTTGAAATGGCCTAACAACTTCAAAACTTAAAATTCTGCCTGATTCTTATTCTAGATTTCCTTATTAAAAACACATGGAATTTCTTGTAGCCTTGGTTAATCCCAGAGCAGTATTTTTGCTGCACAACACTTTAAAAAGATGCCTGTTTTGCTGGAGTGCTACGAGACTCTCTGCTCTCCTGAAATCCACTTAAACTCCTTTGGTGATAGGTAATTCTCTTTCTCAGCACAGCCAAATCTCACCACCTCATTTCATTTTGCCATTCAATGTTTTCAGTGTGGTATTTTTAGCTTTCAGCACAATTTAGGAAAACTGGCTAGAAGAGCCAAGAATAGGAAGGAGGTTCCCTGGTCCTCACTAAACCAGATTTTTTTCCAGTGCCTTTCTTCACAACAGAGCTAGTTCCAAACAGAGCTGAAGAGACTACAGGAAATATTTAGCTTTTGATTCTCTGCAGGACTGATCCCTTTATGGTTGGAAGACTCTAGCTCTAAGTAGTTAGAGTAGAAGTCTATCTGTATGTTGAGTGAATGCAATTTATTGTACCTTATTTACTGTTATGCTTTCAGAATCTTCTTATTTGTTAGCACTCAATATATATTTTAATACATCTCAAGGGGAAAAAGAAAACCTTTGCAGGTTTGCTGCCTTTTAGAACACTGAAGTTTGGCCATTGTTGTGATATTTTGGTTGGCTTTGTTTTAGTAGCTAAATAAATCTAAGAGGAAAATTTAAATTTTATTCTGAAGTACTTATTTTTTAATTACAACTTTACTTTCTCATCCAGCTTAACTAATTTATAAAGTGTAATTAGGTAGGAACACACCCACCTCAGAGTCCCAGGAAAAGAAATGCAAGTCCCCTAAGTTAGCTGAGCCAAAGCACATCTGTGGGGAGATGGAATGTAAGAAAATAGTGCAGCAGGTAATCTCACACCTGAGGAGTTGCTGCAGAGCCAATTACTAAAGATTAGAAACAGGCCCAGCTCTTAACAAGCCATACCTGTATCCAATAAGGGCAAGTGCTACAAAAGAGCAGGTTGGCTAGCTGTGAGGAGAGCTGCTGCAGTTTGCTGGCTAGTTGTGAAGAGAGATGGCATTTGTTGGCCACGCTGAGAAGAGAGATGGATGAGTTGGCTGTGAGGAAGAGGAGTCAGATGACTGCTGCAAGGACCAGGGACAGGCAGCACATAGAGGAGCTGCGTTGCAAAGAAACTTCAAGGAGGTATGAGGCCCTGGAGATATAAAATCCCTTGCGTTAAAAGGACTCTAGAAGTCGTGCTAAGATGACACACATCTATGTAATACTGGACAGAACTGGGTTTTGGTACTGTTCTCCTTTGTCTCTTTGAGAAGATTTCTGCTGTTGAACACTGCATCATCTTTCAAGGCCATCTGTTTCATGACTTTATTTTCAGGAACTATTGTCTAGTCCACATTCCCCCCCCCCCCTCACCTTTTTCCACTTAAGGCCTTTTCTATCCATAGAGAATCAAGAATATATTCTACTTATCTTCATGTGTTTGAAGACCATTTCTACATGTTCTACCTTTTAAATCAATCTCTCCTTTAAATCTCTCAATTTCCTTCAGTGTAATTTTCTAAGTTATGGAGTAAAGCGTGAAATGAAATTTCTATCCTGTTCTCTTCAGTCATTGATTAAAAATTTATTTTATTTCATATAATTTATGCCATTTCCCTTTTGACTTTTTCCAAATGATCCACAAATTTCTTGAAATACAGTTCTGAGAATTCAAATGCTCTTTGGCTTAGGTGAAATAATTCTTTCACTGTGATTTATAACCTAGCCCTTTGTTTCTCTGCAAGTTTAATGCTTGTCTTTTCTTAGCAGTATGACACCAGTGACTCATATTCTGATTGGGATGCAAAATAACACCCAAATAGCCCTCTTCAAAAAACAGAGCTCACATGTGACTGTCTGCAACACGTGTGGCTTCCTAGATGCAGTACATGCTCTTCTTCCTGTTTAATGGGATTCTGCTTTCCCAGTCCCTATCTCCAATTTTTCAAAGTTCTTTTTAATTCTTATCTTGTCCTACAAGAGAGCTCCTGAGAATCTGGTCTCAGTTCTTTCATCCAGGTCATTAACTGGAATACAGAGCAGGCCTGGCTCCAGAGCAGACAGAAGAACCTGGTGTTCTGTACACTCAGCCCTGCTTTCACTGTGATGGATTGTCAGGAGTAAAAACTCAGTTTTCTACATAGCTTTTACTAGTTTCATCAAGGATTTTTTCCCCAGTTTTCAGACTGTCATGTGAAATAAAGGCAGGCCTTATTGAAATCAAGATTTCTCCATTATCCAGAATGTTTACAATACAGTTCCCCCAAAATATTGCAGTGGTTATACCCAGCTTGTTCTCAACAAATACAACTTAGATATCACCCAGATCCTTTTGTTCTTATAGGCTTAAAGGCTCCCCTGTTTTTTCTGGAACTGAGTTCTCACATGTATAATATTAAATGTTTAGCACTACATTTGCTATTTTCCAGTCTTCTCTAATTTCCACCTGTTCTCAAAGATAATTGTAAATGGCTTTGAGACAAAAAGTGCCAATTTTCTACATATGTAAGCGTTCCATTTTAAAAATATCTGTTGCAACTAAGTACTGTTTAAACTGTTAATTCCCTGCTTAGCTCAAAATAGGACCTTCATACCATCAGGACTCATTTTTAGCTACCTGGATGCTCTTCCTTTTATGGAAGGTTGAGTTGAAACATTGGACTAAGCTTATATGGTCTGCCTGTGACTGACTCCTGATGGGTTTTATCAGTTTATTTGCCTTCTCATTTTCTCAAGTTCATCTTTTCTTACCTGCCTAGCCAGCAATGAATGCCAATTTTCTTTCTTTGTGTTTGCATTTGCTCTCTCTGCGTGCTCGTGCGTCAGTCCTCTGGCCCTACAAAAGCTGGCCTCTTAGAGTTTGATATTTATTTTTTTGCTTTTCTCTTCCCTTTTTGAACTTTGCAGTTCATTACTATTATCTCCCACAATGTCATTCATTGACATTCTCCAAAACATCACCAAAATGTTCTGAGAACACATAGAACAGTTGCTCCTCGAATTTCAGGTCTGATTCCCTTTAATTTCTGGATGTTTGAACAAGTGTACCTGGTTTTGTAGCACATTAAAAGAATGCCTTTTCACTCATCCCCTCTTCTCTGAATAAGCTCTGCACTTGAAACTAAGAGTCAGAGACATGAATATCCTACAAAGCAGCATTGCATCAGGCTCTGTTGTGAGCTTCCCTCCTTTGGAGAAGTGAAGCATGCAAACAGGAAATGTTGTTCTTAAACACCTCCTGGAAATAATTACATAGTATGCAAGATGTGACTGTCAGATTTTTTGCTCACATGAAATCCCTCTGCTGTAACTGAAGTCCTCAAAACTTTTACTGGCCTTGGCTTTCCATCAGGGAGAGGTCCAAAACACCCCTGTGACATCCTCTTCTGTCCAAGACTTGAAATTGGAGGCATCAATTTGCAGAGAAGGAACAGGCTGGGAAGCAAAAAATGTTTTAATCCTGCTTAATTCTGCTTTAGGCCTTACAGTCAGAACATGAACAAAATTCTACCTAAAGCAGTTTTTCCAAATGGAGGAAAACCTTAAGAATAAAGGAGATTTTTTTTTTACTACAATAATTTTAGATATCATTTGTAAAAAAATTCAGAAATGTCCCACCAAAAAGCTTAAATTCAAAATTTAGTAATTTTACTTATCCATCCCAGTTAGCATTTTATTGTGGTTTTAATTATAGCAAAAGGAGAGCTATCAATTCCTCTAGAACCCTGTTTTTCTTCTGCTCACATATCAATTTATAAAGACAGTGGAGTCAAACCACCTCTGTTCTGGTAGGAAAAAAAAAAAGCCTAATATGGTTCTTCAAAGAAACAGATTTGACATATTTTTATTTTTGAGAAACAAATGTCTTGCTAGGTTGTTCAGGATAATCTGTTAAATCAAGAGTCTGTTCTGAATTAGGGCTAAGCAGATATCCCAAGAGACTGATTTCTTTTTTTTTAACAAGGACTTCTTTTTGCCTTTCTTTACTTCTAAACTTGTGGAGCTGTGACCAAAAGTACATGCTGACTTAAATGTGCTCTAACCCGTGATCCTTCAGCTAGCAGAGACTAGAGGCTGCATAACTTCAGAACTGCCTCCACAGTGGAGCTGCGTAGATTTAAGTCACACTTGTTTAACTTTGAGCACTTATCAGTTCACCTGAAATTTGTAAGTGCTCCTATTTAGGCAAGAATTGATTGTGTGAGGGCAGGCACTGGTGATTTAGAATACACAGAGCATGCTGTGTTTGTGGTACAGAGTGCCCACCATTTCAAATGCTTTTATGGAGGTTGTGATCCAGCGTAGAGTTTTAGATGGAATATGTGCTTAAAAGTGTGGTCTATGGATTCCTTGAACTCAGCAATGAAACTTCCCCTAAACTGAAGTGAAAAAAGATTTCACACATATACTTTGCTGCTGCAAAACTCCTGGGATAATATGTATAGACCTCAGTGCCATGATTCAGAGCTAAGTTTTTACCAACCCAAACCCCTGGATCTCTTTCCACAGGACTGTTCTCCAGCATCTTGTTCCCAGTGTGTAGGTATAACTGGCATTACCTGTCCTGGGAGAACCTGGCACTTGCTCTTGTTAAATTTCCCAGGGTCACCGGCTGCCAGGCTCTCTAGCCTATCCAGGTCCCTCTGTAAGCCTCTCTACCTCTAAGAATACCCACAGCTCCACCTGGTTTGGTAGCATCAGCAGATGTACTTAATGTGCATTTGATACCTGCATCCAGATCACTTATAAAGCATTAAAAAGTACTGGCTGTGGGATGGAGCCCCACTAGTGACCAGCCTGATGTAACCCCATTAATTATGTGACCCCTTTCTATCCCTCATGTCAGCCAATGCTCAGCAAATACACCATGGACATCTCTTTCTGTGAGCTGGAAGGGTTAACCAGAGGGTGCAGTGAGACAGTACCAAGAGCTTTGTTAAAATCCCAAACCCACCACATCTGCTGGTTTTCCTCAGCCAACTAAATGGGTGAACTTGTCATAAAAGAAAATTAAGTTGGTTAAACAGGACTTATCCCTCATGAACTTGTGCTGTGACCAATGATGTTCAAGTGTTTTTCAATAACTCCCAAAATAATCTTCTCCATAATTTTACCAGGCACTGAAGTGAGACTGGCAGGCCTGTAGTTACAGGGTCATCCTTCTTACCCTTACTGAAAACCAGGATAACATTAGCCAGCTTCCAGTTGGCCAGGACTTCTTCAGAGCTGTAAGACTTTTGAAAATAAGGCACAGGAGTCCACAAGGATGCCGGCCAGCTCTTCCTCTAGCCTGGGATGAGTTCCCACGGATTTATGCGCTTGGGTTGATCATCCCCTTGTCGCAGTCTGCCTGACAGCCCCATCCCATGGAAGGCAGGTGCGGTTCCAATAATCTTTGTCTCCTTTCCGGGTAACCTTCAGCCCTGGAGTGGAGGCATCCCCCTCACTGGGCACACCCCGCAGCCGTGCGAGGTTCACTCCATTAATTCGGTCGGGAAAATCCTCCCACATCTCCATTTCCCGGCCGCGGCCGCTCGCGCCGCCGGGCCCCCCTCAGGCGCCGCCCGGGCCCTGCGCCCCCCGGGACTGCCCGGTTCGGGACCCCGCGGGCCGTGAGCGGCTCCCCTCGGGGAAGCAGGGGGCAGTCCTTGTCCCGGATGAGCGTGCGGAGCTAAGGGGAGCCGGGGAAAAACGAGGAATGAAGGAGGAGGCCGTTCTTCCCCCCGGCAGCGGCTGCATCCCCTGCGGCGCGCCAGGCGCGGCTCCCACAGCCCCGCCGTGAGGGAGGCGGCAGAGCGGCGCAAGTGATGCTGCACGAAGTAGGTTTGAAAATTACCTAGAACCCTGGTGCCCCAATACTGTTTAAAAAACATTAAAGATAAATTAAAGATGCCGCTAATGCAGGGAAGTGTGTCAGGATGCTCAGCGGGGAAGGGAGAGGCTAGAAGTCCTTGGTTTGTTTCAGCTACTTAGTTGAAGATGATGAACGCAACCCCGTGAGGGTTGCGCACAGGTTGATAAGGGAAGCTGTGGATGCTCCATCTCTGTAAGTGTTCAAGGACTGGACAGGGCTCTGTGCCACCCCTTTGAGTATAAGGTGTCTGTGCCCATGGCAGGGATTTGGGTCTTTAAGCTCCCTTCCAACCCAAAGCATCCTGTGATTCTGTGAGAAGGTCTCTGCGGTTTGTTTGTTAGAGGATTCTTTTCCTTTGATAAAGATGGCGCAAGAACAGGTGGAAAGCAGGGTGTAGGCAGGTGAGGATTGGCCTCGCCTCCCATGTAACAAGTAACAAACAGGCCCAGAGTAAATTGTCTCAGGTTTTGCCAGGTTTAGACTGTATATTAAGTGAAAGTCCTTCACGAAAAGGGTTGTCAAACATTGTAACCCAGGGCAGTGGTGGGGTCACCATCTGTGGAGGTAGTTAAAAGACATGCAGCTGTGTTGAGGGACATGTTTTAGTGGTGGATTAGGCAGCGCTGCGTTATCAGCACTGGAGGTCTTTTCTAACCTAAGCAAATCTCTGATTGTATGATCAAAGCCGTTTTAGTCTGAAAAACAGAAGAAAGCTGTAAAAGCTCTTTGGAGTATCCTTCTAGTAAGAATACTAGAAGTCTAAGCATAAAACCTGGTAATTTTTACACTAGAAAACCCCCTGCGTTTTATAGGAGCCTCCTATTAAAAAAGCAGAGTTGAGAATATAGACAGTCTTGTCCTTTAAAATCTTCAGCATACTGAGTCTGAGGAATGCCTTTGCGGTGCTGAGTGTTATTTGTCTGAATCCTCTGCTGTATACACACAAACAATGTTTTTGCATAATTTATATAACTGACATTTAATTTCAACAATTCTGAGAAAAAGCTCAGCAAATGAATTATATGCGTAAACTGTTGACCATAAATTTATCTAAAAGAAACCTTGGCATTGCTTTTGTTTAAGAATGCACCTGACCTTTTCTGTTCCTTTGTACAATGCAAGTATGACTGTCAGTAGGAGTTTAACAAGACCCAGACAGTAGGAAGATTGCCAAAATCTCTTTACAGTGAATGTATTTACTCCAGCCTCAGATTCCTTTTTTTTTCATGGGACACTATCTGTTGAAAAATATCTGCCTTCCAGATAAATTTGGAAGGCTTTTGTGGGGAGAGGAGGGAGGGAATTTGGAGGTTCAGGAACATGAAGTGGTTCACACCCTGCTTTTAATCTGTGAGCCTAAACTGGAAGAGCTTTGTTTTCATGGGAATACTGTCTGTGTCATCATTGTTCGTGTTAGCACTTATGCCTCAAGACTTTGCAAATATTTCTTTAATCTTTTCTGTACTTCTCCAGAGCTTACCTGCTTCTGGTCTGTTCACACTGACTTAAAAATTAAGGCAAACAATCAGTATGCTTTGAAGCACAGATTCAGAAAAATGCATTATTTACTTTGGAAACCCCTGGAGAGAATAAACTGGCATAGCAGAGGGTTAGAAAAGAATTATCCCGTAAATCAGAGAAGATACAGATGGGATGTTCCTAGAAATTCCTATCTGGTGGATTTCTGTTTCCTCACGTCAGCCATTGGGATCATGTGGTGTGCTGGAAATAATCCCATTTGCATCTTTGATGAGAGTCATTTTCAGAAGTCATTAGGGCATATGTTCTTTGGGGGAGTAGAGTGCTATGGTCTGCTGTATTTGCAAAGAGGAATTCAATTTTTTTTTCATCTGTCAACCATAAATTATTTAGTTCTGGCTTATCTGAGTCACCACTTTCTTTGCTGCGCAGTTTGCTCTTTGCACAGGGCCCTTTGCTCCCTGATTCCAAGCAAGAACTCCTGTATAAAGACTGTCAGCAGGCCTTTCATGGGAGTCCACCAAGGTCCCTGTCAGAGGAATATGCTTCCCACTCAGATCTGCTGTACTACTGATTTGTTCTCACTCTGGACATGCTGCAGATTGCATGCACTTACAGAAGCCTTTGAATCCAGGGGTTTGTTTGTGTCCTCATCACAGCAGTGTTTGGCCACACAGTGGTATTTATTGCTCTCTTAGCTACAAACCACTTTGCTGCAGCAGCTCCCTCTCAAACACACAGCAGAAGTTTTATTTGTTTGGGTTTTAAATGTAATGCATACCAGAGAAAACCAACCTAAAATGAAAAAGAGAGGCCTATGGAAGCATCTTTTCAAAGATGCTCTTCTGAAATTTTATGTGGAGTTCAAAAGACAAATAGAGTTCCACAGCCAAATCCTCAGGCCTGACATTTCTCTAGCAAGCTTTCTGCAAATCAGCCAAGTCACACAATTGTATTGCAGGAGGATCTTTACATGGTAATTAATTCCTAGGAAATTCCACTTTTCTCACTGCACCACCACAACTAGGCTGGATAATACCTTTGAGATCATTGACTTCATTGACTTCAGCCTCTTACCAGTCACAACCTTGTCAATGTGACCAGGGCACTCACTGCCACATCCAAGCTTTCCTTAAACGCCTCCAGGGAAAGTGACTCCACCACCTCCCTGGGCAATCCATTCCAATGTATAATCACTCCTTCTGTGAAAAAATTCTTCCCATGTCCAACCTCCTTCACTAACAGTGACATAAACCTGCAGGAAATATGATTGTTACCTGTAACTAAAACAGTTGATTGAGCCAGGGTGCAAGTGGTGCTGCTTTGTTTGTCAGTTTAGGTGCCTTGTAGTTCTTTTCCAGCACAGTTATGAACCAGTGTGAGGCTGGCTCGCAACATTTTAGAGTATGTTAAATAAAATTAACATCCAATATCTTAAGCAACAGTATTTTGAAGTGAAAATTTTAGTGTACTCTTAAGGCAATCCTCTTCAGTTTCTGAAAATCTTCAGTTCTGAAGATCATTGCTGTGGGCAGTTTTGTATTACAGGGTTTCTTCCTTTATTTAAGACTTTGTTGGTAAATACACTTTTTCAATGGAGTCTAAACCTAATGTCAATCTTTTACATAACTTTGCACCAAGCCAGGTCAAAAACCCTGCCTGTCCTTGACCTCCAGTATGTTGTGGATCTCCAAGAAGTGAGGTAATTCAATTTCTAGGCCAAATGAGATAAGATTAATATATGAACTGGTCCAGCTGCATGAATTATCTTGCATTAAATACTCTAAGAGTTTGGGATATTTGTTTTTAACTTATTTTCCTGCAATGTTCTCTTAGCAAAGTACTAAATTAATAAGACTTAACTTTTCTATTAATTGTTTGACAGTTTGTAGTATTTTTGATTCAAATCTCCCTCCTCTTTATTGCATACAATAAGCAGTGATATATAAATACACATCTTTTTCTCTGTATCGTGCCAAGTCTATTTTACATAATTCCTTATGTAATATTTCATAACAACACCTAAATGCACTGTCATTTGCAGTTCACCTTTTGGTGAAACCCTTATATCACTTGAAAAATAGGCACTCTAATACTATCAATTAAAAGTATTTTCTATGCATTTCCATTCTTTTCCTGCAACACTAAAAAAAAAATTAAAGCATGGGAGGGGACACAATGTGGTTTGGGGATATTTTTTTTAGGTAAAGAAATTTTCTTTTAGCTAAAGAAATTGCTCTGTGTAGCAATACCCTGCCTGTCTTTCTTCAGCAGAGGAAAAACTCACTTTAGGGTACTTTAGGGTATAGGTTACATACAGCTCATGGTAAACTCTTGCAAAAATGGGTTTTGTCTGTTGATGTTTAGGCACAAGTTAAACATCACACTGAGAATTGTCTTGCTGGCACAGTAAATTTAATGAGTGTGACTCTGTTCTGCTTTACAAAGAAAGATTTCCAGTCTCCATACAGCAGAAATACAGCAACGGAAAATGCAGAGGAGTGAAAAGTTGACTTATTTTCCATTCAAATCAACTCTAAATTCACATCTTTCAGGAGCTGCATTTCTTCTGTCTGTTGGTTGCAACACTAAAAGAATAATAGTTTTGTCCACTACAATGAAGAAAAAAAGACTGTTACCATCACCCACTAAGTTGCAAAATCTGAATTTATCCTTATGGCTCAGATGTCTAAAGCAAGTGCCATGAGCCCAGATGTCTTTGCAAGGTATTTCCTAACAAGGAAAATAGCCAAGGGACAGAAGGTTATATGTCGGCAATCCAAGTAATGAAGTATTCTTAGGTATAGTGAGAATAATGCAGCCAAAAAAAAAAAAAAAAAAAAAAAAGAACTTGTACAAAAAAAATGCAGCTTCTTTAGCTAGGAGAAATGAAATTTAAAAATTTAAAATACTATGTTCACGTAACATTCTGGTTGAGTTAGTCGCATGAAAATGCTAAAACCAAGTCATAGATTGCATACATCACTTGGAAAAACTAGACTAAAAACTGTTAATTTTGTTTTAATATCCCTAAAGTGATTTGTAAGCTTCAACTAATCTGTGGCAAAATAGTGGTTTGCACTTTTGATATCATTGAAAGGTAAGATTCAAAAATTACTTGTATACAGTTATCCCTTTATTTCAATTGCTAAACAGTTGGCATTTAGAGTAGAAAAGTTTGATTTTTTTTTTTACTTGATAAAACTGGAAGGCATACTAAAATTCCAATTTTTTTTTCTTTATACTCTGAGTTTCTGTGTTGTTTTAGACTGAACTCTTAATAGTAAATCTCCAAGATTTGCCATGTGTTGTGTGGAGTATGGATTTTACTACTTTGAGGTCTTTTTGTAAAATGTAAGACCTGGGACAAAATACAATTTTAACACATTGCTTTTTTGTCATTGTTTGGGGGGTTTTGGGGCATGGGGTGTTGGTTGCTTGGGGGTTTATTTTGAATCACCTTTTTAAATTGGAAAAAGTAGAGCATATCTCCACTACAGTGCAGTTATCCCCACATAACTTTCCCCTGCTCTTAGTTCAACTGACAGACTGGTAGCATATGGCACTTAGATTTTAAGATGAAAATATTCTGTACTCCACATGAACGTGGTTTGATATTGTGGAAACAGAGAGTAATTTGACTGAACCATTCTGAATAATAAAATTACAGTTATCAGATGAGAAAGTAGAATGTGAAGCAAGACTGACCATTTTAAAATTAATCAAATACTTAAATGCTAAGATTCCAATTGAATCTGACATGAATATGATTATTTAGTAGATATCTCTTGATGATCCATGAATTAAGAATATTTTCTTAAAGCCAGCCCCCCTTGCCCTCTTATATTCCATCTCTTTAGTCATCTCCTTGCCAAATCCACAGCCTGGTGCTGGGATGAGTAAGGAAGCAATGGAATAAAAGGTCCTTACTTCATTCTTTTGCTGTGCTGCTTTTTAGTGCTGGTACCTAGTTTTCCCTTATAAAACTCTGTTCTCAATGGATGGCTTAGCTGTGGAAGAGAGCTGGGCAGACAGACTTGTCAAGAACTCTCTTTTTATGTGTACAGTCTTTCAAATGCAAACATCTTCTGGGTCTGGCCCCAGCCTGTAGCCTAGATAATGGAATAAGTGATTTTTGCTTCTAAAAATGAGACACACTGGTTTTCCAGTTGCAAACCTCTTTTACAGTCAAAAGATCTATTGACCAAGTAAAAAGTCACTGAAAACTGACATTTTATAAAAGGCCTATAGATAATGGCCTATGCTATTTAGAAGTGTTCATTTTAATCACAGTAAAGCTATTTTACTGCTGAAATGTTGCATCTTAATGTTGTCATTAAAATGAGGGGTTAATCTGAGATTTTTACAGCATTAAATACTGCAGTGACCTAACCTCTTTCTCCAATACATAAGTGGGTGTGCTATGGGTAATTTCCTATACATGACATTTCTAAAGTTGCTTTTTCCATCACCAAGGCACGGTTACACAAATATAATTTTTTGTCCTTTACTGTAGCATTAGGTAGTCTAAGGTGAACTGTGCGAGGTCCCTAAGTGAAAAAAACTACAGTATGTAACCTTTTCTTCTTAAGTGCTCTTTATTGTCAGTGTTGCAGGGTTTTTTGGTTTCTATGCTCCACGTTTCATTCAATTATGTATTTAAGTGAGGTTGCTCTTCAATTTACAGAACTGAAAAAGCAGTTGAAAAAGAGGTACTAGGGCTGAGATCTTGGCAGTAGTAAATACCTGGTTATTCCAGAGAAAACTGGAGAGGAAGCCTTCAAGGGGTCACTGCCAGTTCCTAGAGCTGGGCCTCGCTGAGCTCTGCTTTTACTTTCACATACATCGAAACAACTTTGGGTTGGCTCTAGCGTGTATCACAGGGAACGTTCTCCAAAAACCATCTGGTCGTTTCAGACAGTCTGAACACACTATACTAAGCCCTTTGCCCCTGGGGTTGTGGCATAGCACTGGGATATTGCAGGAATTTTCCAGAGGCAGCTTCAGGAAAATCTTCTTAGAGCAGGTGGTCTTGATGCCCCAAAGTGGCACGAAACTGTGGGAGACAAAGTCCTTATGTTTTCACAGCGTAGACTTCCACAGACTGTGTGCTGTGCCCACTGTGTGCATTGTGGACACAGCACACAGTCTGTGTCAAGTTTGCAGTGCCATTTCTTCAGTGCAGGGTTTCAAGCTTGCAAAACATTTCTGGATGCTGTCAGCTGAAATTTGGATTCTGTAATGCCTTTGGCCAGGGCTTGTATACACAGGGAAGATGTTTTTGGAGCTCAAAACACATGCGTGGAGCTCCACCAAGATGAATCAGCAGCTCAGGAAACTTAGTACATCTTTCTGAAGCCAATTTTTTTCTTTTTTTAATCTTATTTCTTTTTAACAAGTACTGGCTTAGTACTGAACTTTTTTCCAAAAACCAAATTCTTGCCCTGACAAAGCTTTGACCATTTCTGAACAATTTTATGGGATGGTCAGAAGAGCAGGGTTGCCATGGGTATGTTCTCACCAAAATGCAATACTGAACCTATAGTACAAAATATACAGAACATATAGGAAGGGGTGTGAATGCTCTCTACAGTATATAAGAGAGAGAAGGAACATTATAGGAGAAGCCTTTAATCATTTTACTCTTAGCAGGCTCATAGAAATCAATTTTTATCTGGCTTACTAATAGGTATTGAACTGTACATAATCTCGTTAGGTATATTTGGGTATTAGGATAAGGATGGCATGGATGTGCTTCATTGCACCAGCAGAAGTTAATTTTCTATGTATTTCAGCTAAACTGTCTCATGTTTTCACTAAAGGCAATGATGGGGGAAGGAGGTCTGTGTGCATTAATTTCCCACTTAACGAGTACTTGATTATTTCACTACTTCACTGAGTTTATTATCCCCTGAAGACAGAAATCTTTCTGACTGATGCTGTGGTAAGTTCCACAGTTATGCTTCCTCCTTCATACAAATCCAGAAATCCATTTCATATCCTCTTTAATATTGAATATTTGCAGGATATGAAATATTGTATTGCTCTTCTGATGCTATTTCACAGCAGGAAAAATATCCATGTGCATTTAGGTGTGGAAAAAGTACAGTTTTCACACTTTGGTCTGCTTTGCTGGATAAGAGGATGGCATTTCTCCAGGGCAGGGGAAAACCAACACCAAATATTTTTTGGAGCTTCATGCTTCAGCAGATTCTGCTATTAAGGGCCAATGAATACAGGAAATTAGTTAATGGGAATTCATTAATTAATAGGTAGCAAAAGATCTGTATTTCTGTGGCTGCACTGCCCTTACCTTCCAATACAGTTGCACGTATTCTGTGAAAACTTTCATAAGCAGTTAGGTCTTATTTCAATTTTTCTATTTGCAATAGTAATAATTTCCAGGTGCCAGAGTCTTCTCCATTGGTTTCTATTTCCAATGCCATCTGTGTCACCTTAGTTGCTGCAGTAATGCATTAATAGAATAAGGTAACTGTAGTCTAGAACAAACAAGGTGTGTGATCAGTGGAACACTGTTCCTTTCCCCATTCCCGTGTCCCAAAGTTGGGGTTTTAATCTCTGATCATCCCACACGATTTCAAACAGAATGTCTTCCAATATTCAGTGGGAGGATGGTAATTTCTTTGTCCTTTTGACAGCACAGAATCCTTTAGGTGTGAAATGCAGGGTTATCAACCCAAATACTAATTTTTTGCCCTGCATCCACCCCTCAAAAATAAAAAAGGTTTCCCATCGTAGCAAATTAGGTGTGAGAGAGAACAATTTAATAAAATAAAAGATTCAGAGGGAAGGAGGAGTGGTGTTATTCTCTCATCTCCTATCTTGCTTATGGAACTTTCTTGTTTACAGAATCCAATCAGTGAGAAAAAAAAACAATCCAAAGTAAGCAAAGATGATAGGGTAGAACAAAAAATATTATTTCTAGATAGCGAATGCCTCAGTGCCATTTTTCTTGCTTTCATTAAATATTTCCTGCCCAAGAAAGGAGAAATTAAAATCTGTCAAAATCAGCAGTTTTACTAAAAATGAATTGTTTTTCCCTCCTGTCCCATGTTGCCTGCTTTCACTGCCAAATGACACATGCCAGCACATTCTAAATGATCTGGAAATAAAGAGAGATCGCTGTTTTTCTACAGGAAATTCTTGCTAACTTTCAAATGACACATTTTAAATGTGGAAATTAATAATCCAAACAATGCCAGCAGAATGCATTCTTGCAAGACAAGCAACCCATCAGAGTGGGTGAATATTCAACTAAACCCTCACTCAAAACTTAATGACCTCTAGAGCAAGTTGAGCCAAGTGTCCTTCCAGAATTAGCAGGCAAGTGAGCACTAAGTGGTGTGACCTGAGCTGGCACCTGCCTTTACTTTCATTCACAGAAGTGAGAGACCACTCAAAGGATCATTTATTCCAAAAATACACACAAGTGAATGAACTCCTCTACCCACCTCTGACTGTGAATAGTCCAGTGTGATAAATTCAAAGGGGAACATCTGCATCTTCTGCCAAAACTGAAGTAAAAAAACCACTAAATTTTATGGTTTTAGCAGGACTTCCCAGATTACTATAGAATACCCATAAACTCTGGGAAAGCACTCAGCTGAGCAGCTGAGGTTCTTACCAAGTGCTTTGTTATTGCCTTTTACAAGTGCTCCATGTTACTGCCTGTCATTTACCCTTCTCTTCTTATCCCATCCTCTGAAAGGGAATTGTCTGAGGATAAAGCAGCTTAACTAATGAATATCAACAAAGTAAAAGCCAATTGACACGTGCTCAAGTTTTCAAGATGATTTATAGTGATTTAATTATAGGTGGCAATTTCCAGGAAAAGGTAGCATGTAATTTCAGGATAAAAATAGTGGTAAGTTCTTCCAAGAATTTTCAATCAACCTACAGTTTACAGTTCCCTTTCCTATTCAAAAATCTTGGGAAGAATTACTTCATGTTACAGACACTTAAGTGATTCAGGTGGTAAAACACATCCATTTACTTTTGCTTTAGAGCTGACTAGCAATGTTTTTCCTACCTGTGCTTGCCTCTTTCCTGTGATATTCTCAAGTTCTTGGGTTTTTTTTCTGTGTATTCTTGCACTTGTGTGTGTCTTAGAACCATAGAGAAAAATGACCAGTATTTTATGAGAATTCAAAATACAGCTGTGCTGGAAGAGAATGCTTTATTAGCTTATTAGCTCGCAGTCCTGATTCAATCACTTACATGGCAAATAAAGGCATTTGCCTCACCTGCATTTGTATGTCTGTTGTGGGCCCTCACTGTTCTCTAGGTTTAGTTTTGACTTATAGTACTGCGTTTGATTGAAAATTCATTGTACCATGGCCTGTGTTACAAGCTAATTTAAGATATTGCCTATACATCTTCTACATTAGAAGTGTGCAATATCCCACAGTGAAAATTCCTTGACTTGGTAATATCCTTCATAAAGTTCTTTGTAACTAAATTTTTATATAGTCTCTCATTTTGATTTAAAAAGTGATAAAAAGATTCAAAAAAATTTCCAGCTGTGCCAAAGGAAAAAATATGAATGTTCTCATAAATGTTACATGAGTACTTGTATAGGTGAAAAGAAAAATTACATAAAGAGGACAAAAATATAGTTTTAATAAAGGCTCCCTGCCATTCTGCCTTCATACCTTCTCCCAAAGCTATCAAAAAATATCTTGCAATGCTAAAATAACTTAAAAACTCAGAGTGCATTCAGAAGGTCCTACTTTGGGCTGTAAAATTTAACATCCTGAGTAAAAATAGTTGAGCTCAACAAAATGAATGTTTTTAGTGCCTAGGAACTACCCAAACATCAGGGAGAAAAGACTCAGCTTTCTAAAGATTACCTCCCACTTCCTATTTCTTGATTTCTGGGATACCAAATGCCCTGGTAACAGAGTCATTCAAAATATTCTTGGAAAGAACTAAGTCCTGTTTGTGTCTGCAGCTTTTTTCCTATCATATTTGCTACATATATTTGTTCACTGATTTCTCTTTGAAGTCACTCAATGTTAAGAAAATGAAAGATACTGCACAAAAAGCAGTAAATATGTCATCCCTTAAGGACTGGATGTTATTCTAATCCAGGTAGTACATGTTTAGATAACCTGAAAAACAGATCTCTTGATTTCAGTGACAAGACTTCAGGTATGAACTGTAAATATTTTCATGTGATTTTGTGGACACTTACATAGATTATGTTGGGGTTTTTTCCTTTAAATTATAGTGTGGAAATGTTAGGCAAAGTGAATCCTGGACTGCGCTGAATAGCACTGAGTTTCTCCATACCAAATTGTAATCATAGTATAGAGAGCATGGTTCTTTAACATTTTAGGAGGTTTTATTAGCAGTGGATTCAGTACAAAGTTGTTGAGGGGAAGTGCAGCTAGAACATAAAGTGGAGAGTGCAAATAACCTGGGGGTGCATCTCTTCTGCTTCAGGCTATTTCAGCTCAAAATGGCATAAAACTGAGTAAAGCCATGATCAGCAGTTTTTAGAGCAGACACACATCTGATAACAGGCCATGCTAAATCTCTGTAGGACCTTTTCCAAAGTCAGCTTATCTGAAAGCTCTACCTTAAATCAGGCCTGCAGGTCCTAATAGAAGACTTTAATAGACTTCCTTTTTCAGGGGGACTTTTCTATGTGGTAGCTTATCCTCTGTTATCATAATCCTTACCCCTTAATCTTGATTTAGGAAGTAATTTGGAATAGCTAAGTAGATCATGTGCTCTTCTGCTCAAGTTCAGAGTTTGTGTGAAACCAATTGGGATTTTCTCAGCTGTATAATTTATCTGGTAGAGTGCCTATAAAAATATTATCAAAACAAGCTCATATTAATACCCTTAGCCAAAACCTTTCCAAAGAAAATCTTATAAGCCTGTCTCTAATGAAGGAGGGCAAGCCATAAAGTGGTATCTGTCTTTCCAAGGCATTTGCTGCCTAAGAGCAGTAAATTTGAGTCGTGGCTGCTAGCTCTTGTTCCTAGCCATGTGCAGAGGTAGACCTGCATGGCATGCTGTCCACTCACAGATCCACTGCAGCTCCCTTTTTTCCCCCAAGCCCTTTCTTGTGAAGCAGTCATGGATAGCAGTGCAAAGGAGACAATGTATTTTATCTACGTAGAGTTAGGTGTGATTTGAGCTCTGCAAGGACTTGTGGGGATGCTGTAAGGTGGAGGGGATAAGCAGAATGAAGGCTGTTAGGATGCCTTCCTTGGGGGTGTTGATATAGCAGTCATAGCAGGACAGGATGCATTTAGCCAGGAAAAGTAAGGCACCATCACTGTTGAAAAAGTGTTTTGTTTATGATGATTGAAGGTTTCCTTTGGGTTTCCTTCATGGCAAGAAATTATATGAAAATGGAAATTACTGCATGTTCAAGTGCCTTGCCAGTCTAACTACATTAATTATAGGTTTAGGTTTTTTCTTTACCATGTCCCTGTTGCATTTAAGTGAATAAAACTTTGCTTATGTGATGCAGTTGAAGTCCCAAAAGGATAGAGGTAATGAAGCAGGACACAACTCTGTGTGTGTTGCTCACCCTCAACCTACTGACTGGTGCAGCAAAGCTGTGCAAGAGCTCTTCAGCTATTATTGAAACACTCATGTGCTGTCAACAGCACTGGTTTGGTCACAAAAGTCAAACCCAGCATCCTGCAGATTGTCCTGAAGAAAATTAACTCCCTCCCAACCACACTCAGTATATCAAGACAGCAAAAATGTCTGTGCTGTGAGGAAACTTGGTGGTCGTTTTTAGCTTTAACACCTGGTAGGTAAACCTGGGTACTTAGGGCTCCAGTTCTTTAATAAGGATGAAAGACTGAGTAGCCAGGGTAGGCTTTTTATTGTTGCTTTTAGAGAGAAGAGGGACTATTTTCACATAGTCTCACAATCAATGCTTCTCCCTGATTGCCAGAACTGCATTGCTGCAAACCACGGTCCTTTGCATCCTGGTTTGAACACTGTAGCAATCAATTCCACTGCAATTTCAGCTTTTCTTTATTAAGTGTTGCAGAACTGTTTCCTCACAAGTATTCCCCAAAGGCATTTGCACACACTAATAAACTTTTTTTTATGAGTTTCAACAATCTTACCCAGAGTATAGATGCTTTCTTATAGTCTTACAACTAAAAATTGTGAAAAAAAATTGAAAACAAACTGAGACTTCAAGCAAAATTGGAAATAACAAAGGCATGGTTTCTCACACTGGGGTTTAGAGAGAAGTCAGAGACACCAATGTTCCAGTGGTCACGATCACACCACCTTCAGCTTCTAAAAAGCTGCTCTCTTCTATTTAACACTATTGTCTATATTAAGGACCAGCTGTAAACCAGCTGTTAAAATATCTCTTTCACTATTACAACAGCTGAAATTCATGAAAGTGATTTCTTAGTGCAGTTGCAATAAAATTACTTCCACACAATATATGGAATGGGTTAGTTTGAGGAAAATCTAAAAATATTGCTGACAGTTCAGAATTATGCAGCTTCTGCCTTTACTTCTGATGCTGAAATACATTTCTTGTTGGTATGAACAAGCAGCATTCTGCCTTGGGCAGCTTCCATCTTGTTTGGGTATTTCTTGCTTCTTTAAATACAAGTGTGCTAAAAACTGTACCTCAAAGGGAGAATAATCTGTTTTGCAATAATGGGAAGTTGCCTGTGTAGTGAAGAATTGTGCATCTGGAGAGTTCCTGCTGAAACCAGTCTGTAGGTTACCTGCACAGCAGGTTAGTGGCCAAGACAAAGTACTTTCTATTCTGTAGTAATTCAACAATTACCAGCTTTCTTTCTCCTGACTGCCCAAAAAAAATGGAAAAATGGAACCTATGACTTCAGCAGCTCCCAGAGAAATGTTTACATGTTTGGGAAATCTTGATTTTGTTACCAAGTGCAGTACAGTCTTGTAAATCACTTCCAGGTGACGATTAACTTTTTTCTCCCTTTTTTCTGCTACCCAACATCCCTTTTCAATCAATCTCGGTGAGTTTATAAATGTATTGCAATGTGATTTCATCAGAGGTGCCTCTCATATGTTCCACTGTGGCGATGCTGCTACTTCCCAAAGTTTGTGGTTCACTTTTGAGGATACAAATAGAATCTCTCTTAGGATGTGGCAGAAGCCAGCCTCAGAGCTGCTGTGGATGCAGACAAAGCACAGCCAGCGTCTTCTGGCAAGAGGGGAGAGGCACTAAGAGGGTACAGGCACAGTTCCTGTGAGACCCAGCTTTCCAAGAAGAGGTGCTTTTGTCCAGTGACTTAGTCTGGGACTGTAGCAAGTGTCTTTTTCATGTCCATGATTTGTCACTGCAAAATAAGGCCCCCCGTAAATAAGGCCCCCCCCTTCATTAAGCTCTGAGGAAGACAGACTTTAATATTAAACTTCTTTCAGCAACCCCAAAACTAAAAGTATATTATTTCTATGTTAGAACTGTTAAAATGTTAAAAATTTGTTTTCTAAAGTTATTTTTGTTTCAAAGTTGACTTTGAAAGAGTCAGCCAATAGTGTATCAATATTAGTCCTATTGCAATACCAGAGACCCCTTAGTCACTGTCCTCATGCACTCAATTCTGTAACACTAAAAACTGATAATATTATAGTAATAAATTATTTTCAAAATTTTTAGGTTTGTTAAGATTCATAGTATCATTTTTTTTTAGTAATCAGAAAAGTAATTCATGAGGCTCAGAATCAGAGACTCATGATAAGAAACAAGTTCCAACGCCTGTTGTTTCCAAAGAGTATATAAGCTACATTGAATAAGCTGAAATTTCTCTCTTGTCAAGATCAGCTTTTATAAAACAAAATGAGACATTACAGGTGATTTAATGTGGACCTTCAACAATGTATTGTTTCATTTAGTATGTGAAAAATTGTTTAAAATACATAAGTAGTCAGATTAAATTAATATTTTGACGTTAGAATCTAGAAAGAAAACAATAGGTCTGTCACAGTACATAAAAAAACATTATTGTTCTTAAATTAAAAATGAGTATTTGCGTGCCTGCAGTAATGAAAATATCCTGGTGGCTCTGTGATGAAAGTTTATCTCAGTGTATGTCTAAAATTCTTCAAAATCTTTTGCATGAAGTCTGGATAAGGATGGATGCACTCTGTTGTTGTTTTAGGAGTGTTCTGGTGCACATTTCTCAATATCATGTCACTCCTTTCAGTACTTTTTCCTTGTTGCCTAAGTTTTTTTAGTGCCTGTCCCTCCCCTCACCACCACCACCTCCCTTAGCAAATTCCCTTTGGCTTCTGTGGGGCTGCGTATGCAACTCAGGAAAAGATGAGGATTTGAATAAAGCCCTTCGAGTCCTTTCTTGAGGCAGCTCAAATTACAAGGCTGCTTCATCAGGTACTTCACCATATTTACTGAGCACCTTGATGCCCAATTAAACAGCAGTGCTGGGCTGCTTTAATGAGTGCTCAAGAGCTGGAATTGGCACCTAGCTTTGCAAAGCAGCCAGCAGTTGGGAGAATCCCTCCTGGTGAATCCCTCCTGCTTTGAAGCCTTCCACTTATGCATAATCAAAAGCCTATTTAAAAATAAATCTCTTTTTTAAAATTTTAACATAAGCAGGATGACTGTGCATCTTGAGTGGGGGTATAAAGTTTGATTCTTTACCTCACTTTATTGTGGTCATGCTGATGTCTTCCATGGCATTAGTATTAACTGATAGAACTGAGAAATAAGAATTTGTCCCTCTGTAAAAACAGTTCTGAGGCCCAACAAGAAAATGCCATGGCCACAAGGTGGCCTTCAAAACTGCCAGAGAAACTTGTAAGTCTGTTCAGAAAGCTACCAGCCATGTGTAAATGTTGTTTTTCCCATTCTGAGAATTCATGTGGTTATGTTTACCTCAGAGAATTAAAGACCTTCCACAAGGTCACTATTTGTTTCTTCTTCCTCTTTCTTTTTTTTTTTTTTTTTTGTACAAGGGTCATTCTTTTCATGATGAATAGTACTAAGTCCTGCCACAAATATTTCTTGGAAAGATTCTTTGGGCCATCAAGTGCTATCTATCCAGAATAAATCCATCTGAACTGGGCCCACAGAAATAAAAAATGAACATGTCCTGATAAAGATCTAATGTGTCTCTCTTACATTTGGAAACTCTCTCTTCAATAACTCCAAAATATAAGTCATATAGTCTGGGTCATTAGGCTGCTAGGTGCCAATCTCCCATCATAGTCAATGCCAGCTCCGTGCCATCTTCTGCCATTGTCTTCAGCTCTGATTTACACTGCCCCATCACTGAGATGCCCTTTCCCCTTCCTCAGGTCAGGTGAGGAGGGAGAGACATCAGCCACGTCAGAAAAAAATTCAGCTTTTCTCTTCCAAGGGTTTTAATACTGGTGAGTTAATTGATATTAGCATGTTATAAATAATTCCTTAGTTCAAAGGATTTGTTTATAAAACCAACTCAAGCTTTCTTCAGCACAGTTCTTCTGAGTTTTGCTGTCTGGCTTTAACACTTCACAGCTGACAAAATAATCTCAATAGCAAAACTGGCCTCAAAAATCATGGAGAAAAACCCTCTGGTTTACAATACCTTGTTTCACAGTGTATTCACATTGGGAAATAGAACTAGCCCAGCAGATTTTTTTTTTCTCGAGCAAGATTAAGCTGTGAAAAACCTTGCATTTTGGAATTTTCTGGTAGTTCAGATATGTGAAATGTATTTTACCACTTCTGCGCTGATACCATTTATGTGGAACAGGTAGACTTAAAAAAATACTAAATACTAGGAATTTCAAAGTATTACAACATCAAGTTAACCCAGAAAATCACAAAAGGAACTAATTTATTTTGATGGCTTCATTCCAGGCACACACTGTAAGAACATAACTAGCATTAATCCATCTTATTCAGCATCTATCAATGTCAACATGTGAGTGATAAGGAATACATGACCAGGTATTATCATGCTAGAACATGTAATATGATGCAAGCTCCCCTTATGTATGCATTTCTCTGAAATTACTTAGGTGAGCTACCTGTGAAAATATGAGTTCTTCCACTACAGTAACTCACAGCATAGAATTTTTATGTTTTAACTGCTGAGAAAATTCTAATGCAAAGAATGGGAATCATGAATTTGTGCAAGCACAGAAGCTGACAGCAGTAGATATAAGGCAAAATATTGTATCCAGGGAGGTAATTTCTCACTGCTTGGTATGTTTTGTATAAAGAGAAGTGATGCTGTAAAAATACAGAAGGATACAGAAGATCTAATGAAAACATAGTTATAAGAAGTGATGTTCTTGGAAAATACTGGAGTTTTTAAACTCAGTCTGCTTAAAAATAGAGATTAGAAGAAATTTTCTGTTTATTTCATTACAGCTCTTAATACTCCTGCTCTGGAAGTCAATAGAATACTTACACATAGATCATTTTTTTTAAAGACATTATAAATTAAATTTAATTTTCAATGGGTTGCTGGGCTGAAGTTGATCAAACAGTTTTCTCATAATGTCCAAAAGTAATTCTCTTTGTTGTAAGGATTCCATCCTCATACACTGGGCTACTTTGGATCTCATTGGAGGATGGATTTGCTTTGTCTTTGACATGGTTATTGGCAAGGTATTCTTTGTCCCTTGCAGACAATGGAGAATGCTTTTTATGGTGAAAATGGTAAATAGACCTTGAGAAGACGTCTTGGTTTAAGAAGTATTAGCATTTCATGGTTTCATTTTAGTGCCAGATTTTTAATTTCAGATGTTAATGACACAGGCAACTTGTAGCTCTTGTGTCAGTGAGGACCCAGCACCCTGATTAATGTCTATCCATGATCACATGAGTAGTATACCAAAAATACAATGTGTATAAACTCTGTGAATCCTGTTTAGGCTTTAGTTTATCCATGCTAATGCTCCAGTCTACCATTTTGTTCTGAATTGCATAATAGTATCCTTCTCTACCCTACTGGCAAGGTTCAAGAAATGCTTATTGGTAGACCTACAGGAAGCCCCAAAAGATTCTGGAATATGTACAATAGCCTAAATAATAAAGGAACTTACTCTTGTAGATAAAGTGTTGTATGAAAATAAGGTTGTGGATCAGTAGCCCAAGTTTTTCTCTCAGAAAATGATGCTTAAGCTCATACATAGCTGCTCCAGGAACCCAGCAGTGTACAGCTGTCTTTTACCTAATGGTGATGCGTTATCCAGCCTTACCCCTCTCCCTGTTCTGAGGAAATGTACTCTAATGCTCTGAACCTTCAGTCATGTATTTGTTGATGTGGCATCCACCAACAGCTGCACGAGAGTAGTAATGCTGTCTTTTCCATTAATGGCTTAATAATGGATAAATTATATATGAATGCTGTCCTCACATGAAGTGCTTTCTGAACGATTGTTTATAGAATTAACTAATTGCATATTATTAGTTTAGAGAGAGCCAAAAAATAAGGAATGGTGCAATCACTTTGAGTATACTGCATTCCACCGCATCAAACATTTGGTTTGTTTCAAGTCTTGTAACCCTAATTTTGGAACAAACCATAGTCTAGACTCCAGCTGTCATAAAATCTCTATAGTCACTTTCTCTGGTATGTTTTACACTTTAGTAGAGTTATCTTGTGTGCACCAAAACTTGGACTCTTGGGTACCATGATTCTAAGGAACCAAAACTATTTGTGTTTTGGAAGCAAAGAGACCACAAAAGGCTGGTCTGTCTAAAGTTCCTTCTTGTATTCCCTGCAAGACTGTCACCATAAATCAAGGCCTCAATTTCTGGCTGTCAGTTTTGCCTCTTCAATTGACAGTCCTGATAAATACTCATCTTCCACTCCTAGTTAGTGTATTCACTCACCAATGCAGTTTTGAGACTCTCACACAAAATTTACATGAAGTTCCCAAATCAGGAGAGTTTTTAAGGCATTAACTGAGTGAATTAGCCTTAAGAAAAGTATGCTATAAATCTTTGTTATGTTGGGCTATCACTGCCACTTTTTGGCTATCACCTCTTTAATCCTTACTCCACTGGCTGTTTGAACTTGGATTTAGTTCAAACAAGGCAGAGGCACCACTTCCAAATGTTAGTATGCTTCTTTACCTGCTTCAGGAATTTCACTTTCTGGCAGCACTGATCCTTATCAAGTTTCTTTTGGTTAGGTTGGTCAATTTTTTAGGATTGTCAAAAGATCAGAACGTTGAAAAGGAATGTTGAGAAGTGAATGTGGTCATAGCTTTCACACCTCTTGTAACAGGAAGAAGCCATGAGTTACTCTGAGCAGTGCCACAGAGCACGTACCACTCTGGGAGATACCTACATCATCATTACCCTTTTGTTAGACTGTGATCGATTATTAATGCAAATATTTCCTAAAATGTCTGAGTACTTAGTGATTTAGTCCAATGCAGAAATTGTCATTATTTTCTTCCTTCTATGAAGCAGTGTGGCATCACAGTATTTGTTAGAAATGTACTATGTATGTTTGTAGGACAGACAGTGAAGAGAGATACCTGCAAATCCTACTGAAAGATGAGCTAAAACTCTGCAGTTGATGCCAGTGTTACTGGAAAAAGTTGTGGAACCAGAAGAGCAAATACTTTTTTTTTTTCCTTAAGACAGAGTCTTGAGTTTCTCTGAAATATTCAAGAAACAGTAACAAGGCTAATATAATGTCAGCCACTGAGTTCTAAGTAATGAAAATTCATTTTGATGTTTAGAATTATAGTCACTGTTAAAAACTTAGCCTTAAAGAGGAAAAGAGCATGTAAGCAAACAGAAAACAATGTGCCAATGCCACAGGATAAACACAGAAAGATCAGACACCTGTGTGTTTTCTTTCAGTGTAAAGTTTTATAGTAGAAACACTTCCATGGGCTGGTTGCAGTTTTGGAGATGTCATTGTTCTCTAGAGATTTCAGAAGGGGAAGAATTAAGTCAACACTAAGTGCTTGGGGAATCGCTGTTTTGTTAATGGATATGTTTAGCCATTTTGACTTCCATTTATGGCACTGCAGGATTCTGCCTCATAATGAAATTTGTGTTTGGTTTTCACTCATCATCCAAGACACAAAATCTTCAAATTTTCCATGTAGACATAGATGAAAATAATAAAAGGCTAAAAATAAAGAGGATAGGCAATTAAGACCATGAGAAAGAAAGTGGGGAGAGATTTTTGAGTCAGGAACAGAGTAAATATGAATTGTTTACTCTGAGAAAGCAACTTGATGTTCTATAATTTTATTTATTAATCTTTCTTTTATTATACTGTGATGATTAGTTCTTTGGTTAGTGAAAGCAAAGAGGAGTTTATTGACTTCATCATAACAGGAGTTTTATATTTAATAACACAGAATCTGGCAAACAATATTCAGCATAGTGACCTAGAATTTCTTCAGACCCCTGAAGATAAAATCAAACCCTTGCTTTTCAGAATCAGCCATAATATCTTTTTATTATTCAACTAGTCATAGAAGCACAATTTTTTGAGCTGAAACCAGTAAGAATGAACATTTATAGAAACTAAAAAGCTCTTGTAACTACAAACAAAAACCAATGCAATTTTGGCATTTCACCAATATAGACCTAGAAGACATTAATTGTGTGAAAATTTGTGAACATTCAAATGTTTTTCGGAGCTTAATCCTGAGCATCATCAGGAGCTGTGATATGTGTTCAGCCTTTTTATTTGGAAATTCAGCTGGTAGAAGTAGCCAAAATGTTTTAGCAAAGTAATCCAGAGCATGAGAGTCACAAGCCTTGAACATCTGCCAGCACTGGAATAAGAATGGAAGGATTTTTCCTGATCAAGTAGATAAGTTTCCAGCTTTGTATCTCCCTTTTTCCTGTACCTGGGATATCTTCCCAGTTTGAAAATACATGTCTTTGTTTTAAAATGGTGCACTCCTACATGTAGCTGTTTACATGTAGAACAGGACTGGAGAAGGTCTCAGTCAGCAATTGCAGCCTGATGTTTTCATTCAGCTACTATGAATAAAGTGGATTAAATAATTCCTAAATTGATCAAACCTCCCTACCTCCTCAATGATTATAAATCTTCATGAATTCTCACTCAAGTTGTTCATGGTAATTTGCGCCTATTTTCTCTTGTTATAGCTATAAACTGCTTTAAACAGCTGTAGTTTTACTCTTTTTTTCATGCCATTTAATGCATTTGATAAACTTCTAGATGGCAATCACACCTATTCTAGTCTTTATTTTATCAGGTTGAGCAGCTAACATTTTGCTTCACTGTGTAAGATAGTGTTTTTCTGAAATTCTAAAAATCTTTCAGTCTGTTCTTACCTTTCTTAAACAAAAACAATCCACACTCTACCTGCTCAATATTAGGGGCATTTTCCAGCACTATGGTATTGATAGTTCATCTTCCTACTGTGATTCCTATTGCATCCAGGTTTTAATCCTTTCATGATTTTAACTAATTATATTGTACTGATTATTTGTGAGGTGCACAGGTCTACATTTTCTTATACTTAACTTGGTCCCATTTCTATTGTGTCTGTTGTTGAGATATCAAATTTGACAGGTCACTTTCCTGCATATTTGCTGAAAACACTCCCCACTTTAAACACATTGAGCTCCATAGCTTTCTTGGTGTAAACATTATAAAAATGTGCCTTATAACTAACAATTTAGGGAGTCCTGTTTTTCCCTTCAACAGCAACAGTAGTTACATCCCATTTAGCAAAACTTCCCTGCTCAGAACTCGTGTATATCTGAAATCCAGGACAACAGGCAACATACAGGATGACACAATATTGAACACTTAAGCAGAATCTAAAAAGAGATTATTTGATTTCCTTTGCTTTTGAGTACCATCTGTCTTATGAAAGATACCCACTTCATCTGATGCCATATATCTTTGTGAGGTCTTTGTTTCACTCTACCACATTTTCCAGTATGTGTTTTAAAATATTCTCTTAAATGAGTTCTGAATCTCACATACTACTGAGGTCAGTCTGGTAAGACTGTAGGTGTCTGTTGGAGAGATTGCTTTTCCATTTCAATATGCAAGAGTAATAGTCTAGGTTTGGAAATTTATTTTAGTTTTGAGTCTAGTATGAAACTCTGAAACCCTTTAGTCATACTGTTAAAAAAAAAGCCATCTTTTGTGGCATTGCCATCATGCTGGGAAAAACCATGCAGCAGCTCTGGAAAAAATGTGGGGGTTTTTATTACTTTTGTCATTTTTCATGTCAAATATTCAGTCTGTTGGTACCCCCCATATCATTCCATATGGAGACACAATGCTGCCTGTTGATGCTTTAAATTTTTCTATATCTGGCTAGTCAGACTATTGCTCACAGAATGTGCATTTCTCCTGTGAGGAGGCATAAGCAGCCTTTTCCAAACTCTCATGTAATTTAGAAAGGTAGACCTCAGTGGCTAATTTGTCCTTCTTTTCTCAAACTTTAGCATTGTTATATAAAGCATTGGGTTTGACACAAGTTTTGATAAAAATAATATAAACAAGGGATATATTAAATGCACGTTGGCTGACTGGGAATACAATAGCAAATACATAAGCAACTGACAACTCAGAGTTCTCTTAATTTACTTTTTGTGGATAGTGAGTTCTTGAAGCCATCATGTTTTTTCTTTCTTGAACACAGAAGTCTATCACCTGTGAGATGCATTTCATTCATTAGGACTGGTAATTTTTTCCACATTTTGTGGAACATTCTTATATCTATAACACAAAAGAATGTTTTTCAAAAATAAATGATTGAAAGTTGTAGTATATTTCAGTGGAGCCTGTTGATCCCTGCTTGTTGGGATTGTTGTGGTGAGAAACACATTAAAAAAATGTTCTTAAAGCCATAAAATGCAGGCCAAAAAACTTGCTGTTTGGGTGGGTTTGGATGTGTATTTTTCTTTTGTTAAACAGTTGTTTCATATAACTAAATGCTGTTCTACCCCCTGTTTTGGAAGTTTAGCTTTGCTGGAGAATATGTGAAATGGTTCTAATGTGGATCAGGACCAGCTGTATTAGTGCAACAATAAAACATGGTCTTGCCACTTTCGGAGAGTGTTATGCAGACTTTTGGTGAGTCATCTTCCATGTACAATGGGGGGAAGAGTAATTCTTTCCAGTGCAAAAAGTGAAATTCTGTGGTTTGAATAGTGCAATTCAGGAGAATTTAGCTCTTGTTTTGCAGAAATCAGTAGAATCCAGTGGAGGAATACAGAGTTTTAGTGTAGCTGCTTTGTGTGGAAATATTTAGGACAGCTACAGATGACTCAGTGATTGGTGGAGGATTAGTGGTCATGAGCTGTAGCATCTTAAATCCCCTTGCAGAAGATCCTATTTGGATTTTGAATATGCTTTAATTTGTGCTCATTAGCTTCACATAGCTAATTGAGTCTTTCCTGAACATGTCTGCATAAGCAAGTCCAGATGTTCTTTCAAAAGATCATGAGAAAATTTCTTTTAGAAGACCCTGAGAAATTCTTTATTGTCCTTGACATGTTTGACATTATTATGCTGCAGTCATTCAATGCCCACATTACCCAGTCTTAATGACCAGAGCAAAATGAGGTTATTTCAAATAACAACTCTGCCAATAACAAACAGCTTGTGTCACTCTCTATACATTTGTGAAACCTTTGTTCTTAATATTTCATTTTATCCTTTTTTCCTTGTTGCTTTGCAATACTGATCAAGTTAGTGCATAACCGAGTATTATGAATTGTATATAAGCTTTGGCATATGGTTTTGGGGGAGAAAAGATGATTTTGGTAGTACTATTGAAAGGACAATTGGTCCTAAACTTGCTGCCTACTGATTCTAAATGTCGGTCATGCATCAGAGGTCAGACAAAGATAGAGACAAAACCAGTCAAATAGAAGAAACCACATTCAGTAGAGAAATACTTTGAAATCAACCATGACACTGTTGTTTGCAGAATACTTCAAATCTCCTTACTGACATGCCACACAGCATGGGCTAAGATACCCAGTCAAATAGCATTTTGCAAATACTGGCCTTTTTTGAAAGCTCTGCACAGAGAAATGAGACCAGAGTAGTTCACAGGTTTAAAACACCTCTATAAGGCTTGCTGTGGCAGGCGTAGGGATGGCAACATAAGCAAATACAGACATGAACCCTTTTCCCTCGCTTGAAGTGGCTGACAGAGCCTGGCTTTGGCCAGCAGCTTTGGCCAGAAGCTGACTGCTGCCAAGTGATGCTGCTGCCAGGTTGTCTTCAGTCAGATACAGCATTCTGTTGATGCAATTATAGGGCTTTGGTATTGGATCTTGCTGCTGACAGTGCTTACTGAAATTAATATGATTTTCCTTTGATATTCCCTTACCATACTGGCTCTGGAAACACCCCCAGTGTGCTGGGAAATGGGGATAACATGATCACAATTTAAGGAATTCTTTTGATAAGGAATTTTTCCAGCATGAGGCCAGATAATACCAAGGCTGTTATGTAAATATCAAGGCTGTTATGTAAATCAAGCTGTTACAGGACTTAGGTATTTTTCTAATATTTGTTAATTAATGGGAGCAGGTTCTCTGTATGTCTTTTGTCAATGACTTAGTGGCACAGTATTTTCCTTATGAGTGTAGGATGCAGTGACTTTTATAAATTCCATCACTGATGATTTGCACCAAATGTTTGCTTGAAGTGGTTTAATAAGTCGTAGTTTGGCTTGTTAGTCAGCTCCATGCTGGAAGTACTGAGTATGTGGTTCGTCCTTTTCCTGTGTTTCTAAGGAAGAGTCAAGAGTCATTTGCCTAGCTCCAATTTTGTTGAAGTAGAAGTGTTGCCTTTAACATCAAGAAACTATGGTTTTGGTCAAGAAATAAAGCAGCTGCAAATTAGTCAAGCACTGGGGAAGGAGCAACTTCATCTTTAGTTTTTTTAATTTTTATTTTTTAATGCATATAAATTTAAGTCACCCATTCTGGCAACAGCCATTCAGAAGGAACAGCTGCTAAGATGGTAAACATTTTGAATTTGTTTGTATAAATGTAAGATGATGTTCTGCAGGCCTAAAATAAAAGCCAAGTTCAAGACTTCAAGGCCCAACTATTCCTGTGGGCTTCATGGAGAGCTGAAGTCATAATGGGCTAAATAGAAGCAACATAAATAGAAAGAAACCCCGGTATTCCCCAAGAGATTGAATGTGAGAATTAAAATGGGGGAAAGAAACAAGAAGACTTACATGTTCTATTTTTTCCTGTGTACTTCCAGTATTTATCAGACAGGTAATTTTCAGCAGTCAGAAATAAAGCCTAAGGGGTGCATAATTAAGACTTGGTAAAAGAACAGCATACACCTCATCAGTAATGCTGTAATAATTCTGATGAATGCACCCAATGGGATGCTGAACTGTAGAGACACAGTCAAAACCAAGCAAAATCTCACAGTACCTTGTAGTAAGTTTTTATAGAAGAGCTGTCAAAATAAAGACCAGATTAAGCAAAACCAATAAAGACTTCTGAAAAAAAAAAAGTGAAATAAGGTGGTTAATGTGAAATTGTAAACTGAATTGTAAACTGCTTGATTAATGTAAGGATTTAGTAAATACTGTGATGAAAACGCAGCATGTTCCACCTGCTCTGTAAACAAGCAGAAGGAGCTTAACTCTGAATCTAAAACACATTAGGGAGATGAATTTAGGCAAAGACATATTTCAGCAATGTTGAGACAGAAAAACAAGACAATAGTTGCATCTTGGATATTCTGCAAAGCCTTTCAGTGAGACAGAAAAATTATCTATAATCAGAGAGAAAAGTGTCTATAAATGCACAGAGATTGACAGAGTGAAGGTAGTGAGAAATGCATGAGGATTGAAGAATATGTGCAGGGAAAAAGAAAGGAGGAAGATTCCTTGATTTGACCAGAATTACAATTCTGAGAATGGGAAATGTATGGTGGGCAGTAAAAGTTACTGGAAACAGTAATACTAAAAGGTGTTGCTAAAATTCTTAAAAATTCTAAAGAGAAAAAACAGGTGGTTACTAAATTCAGTGGCAAAGGTCTTACTAAAACCATTAGGACCAAGTCAGAAAAGGAATGGAACAGCAGACAACTGGCAAGGATGACAAAGAGAGGAATACCAAGATGCAACTGTGATGGCATTGATGTGTAAAAGGCTAAATTTCTATTAGCAGCTTATGCCTTCTGTGTCTGAAGGCAGCACATCCTATTTGCTCAAGCCTTGCTGTAGAAAGATTTTTGACCAGTCAAGATATCTTTTAACATGTTCTCGTGAGCTTACAGGATCTTAAATATGGATAATTTTTCAAAAAAAATTCAAGTAATGTTGATGTATTTCTGTGAAGCTGATATAGATAGATAGATAGATAGATATAGATATCTATGCCATGAAATTAAAGATTTATGCAGAATTATTCTGCTTGTTCCCATGAAAAACATGCATATTCCTAATAGAAAGCTGTTATTACCATTATCAGTTGGATACTTTAAAACCACATTATTATTTCATAGTCAGGAAAATATTTTCATGATTAACTGTGGTTGTCTTTGCTAGGGAACACCTCATTTGTTCTGTCAGATACTCCCTTTCTGGCAGTGGAAAGGGCTGCAAACCCTTTCACATCCCAAATGGGCATATGCCTTCTGTGTTTTCCAGTAACTCTTTAGGGAATTCGGCTTCTTGCTTCAGACTTTCCCTTTTGATGTAATGGGTTGTCTGCAATGTGGTAACTGTATTGTATTTCTTTTTTTTTTTTGAATGAACACAGTTTTCCAAAAGTTCTTGAAAACACCTTCTAATTGTGCAGTTACTGTAGGAGATACATTCTCCAAGAAACAAAAAGGAAGGGTCATAGAGGAAAAAAATATAATTTAAATATTTGGGGAAATCTGAGTTGTTTCTGTGTCTCAGATTTGTGCAGATTGGACATGGCAGTATTTTGTCCAAAATGCTATTGTTCACTTACACTGGAATGCTCAGTTGTATGAATCCATGCTGTGAGATCTTCAGGATGGTATTGTTGTCTCACCTCTTGTGTTCTGTCTGTGCCAGCAGCAAATTTTACTCATGTAGGTTTCTGCACTTAAATTTTGATTTCTGTAAAGCTTTCAGAATATGGCATGGTATTATCAAGTCTCCTATGTCATCACCCTCTTTCTTCTAAGACTTGTACATTTTCAAGCTATAACAATGTAGTCCTAACTAACCTAATGACCTGGAGTCCTAAAGATGGACAAAGTTAGAGAGGAAAATGTGTATATTTGTGAATTTCCTTTTTAAATAAGGATGTAATTAATTTTTATTCCTATTTTTAAACATCCAGTTTTGGAACTAAGTGGAATGTTTTTCTGAATTTTGAAAATCTTGAGGAATAAAATATAAATTTAAAACCACTTCACCTACAAAAAAGCTTTGTTCCTCCTAAGCCACGAAATCTGCATCCCTACATAAAATGCACAAATATATTTTATATCTGTTTCTTCCCTGGGCTGGGCATTGGACCACAGGAGACGGTGCTTATACCCACCAGAATGAACCTGATGCTGCACCCTCTGCAGGGAGTAACAACATGAAGAGGTCATCTCTGGTGATAACAGTCTGCTGGTTATGATTTTCCTAAATTGGATCTAGCCCAATAATCAAAAGTCTGCAGAATTTCATCACTGTGGGAATGATAAGCATAAATAATAGACAAAGAGATTTCTTAAGTGTGATTTCTTATGTTTGACTACAATGAGCAGATTTAAGGATGTGCTGATAACCATTACAAATATGTTTAAAAACTGGAGAATTTAACTTTTTTTCCTCCAATGTTCTTGTATAACGGAGAGGTCATTGAAGACTGATGCAACTGCAGCCTTTCTGTTTTGTGCAGATACCAAATGATGCCTGAGAACACAGAGGGAGGATGGAAGACCTTTGCAGAACATGCCTTGGGTGGGATTTGGCACAGTGGCTGACTTTCATCAGTACGAACAGCCTGTGCAGAGAGGACACTCACCAATTAATCAGCTGGTTGCATTTTTAAACATGTTCTGAATCTCAGAAGACTGTTTTGTGAACCTCTTTTTTTCAAACCACTACAAATTTGCCAAAACCAGCAAATACTTGCCTGAGGCCTTAGGATTTATGCCTGTGGGATTTAGCTTTGTAGTTGACTAGTTCCTAAGCAGTGCCCTAAAATGTTACAAAGGATCTGTTGGCAAGGTGCTTGCAGCTAGTAAAACATTGTCTTCCTTTCAATGTGAAAGTACACGGAGTACAGCAATCCCATCCCAACTGTGATCTTTCCTGATTGTCCTGCCCATTCCTGATTCCCTGTGTTACAGCTGTTCCTCTTGGGAGCCATTTCACGGTGAGTCAGCAGCAGCAATGAAAGCAGATGGATTTTGTGTTTCAGATGTAAGGGACTTTGCAGTGGTTCTGATCAGGAACATATAGAGAGAAGCACTTAAAGTATCGTTATTTATTGGGACTTAAATTATTTAGTACAGTTTTATGGAAAAGGTTATGTTAGATTTTTTTTAAAAATAGAGCATCCTTTATACTGGCTAGTCAGTCAGATGGAGTGGTGGTTTTCTAATGAGTCAATCAGTGAAAAGAAATCTCTGAAACCCCTTAATGTAGCTCTTGCTCAAAGGCCAAAGCAAATTCTCCTTCTTTGAGGAACCATTCTGTCAAAAACATGTCAGTTGTATGTACATATAAAATATTTTACTACTATATCTGGCATGGGTAGACAAAGTGAGCTTCAACTTTCTGTTTACCTACCTCTAAAATGAATAGTGTAGTTATATAAACCTCATCTGTAGAATATGATCAAAACCTGTCTGAAAATAACATTTTCTAAAAGGAAAAAGTTGCCTCAGTGTAACACTTCACGTCAAAAAATACTGACAAATATTCCTTACAAAGCAGCCAAAGGCAGGGAAACAAATTTTTAAAAAAGTTTGCAGATTGAATGTACAATTTTAAAAATGCTATGTAGGTATGGGTAATTTAAAATTATACTTAAATATAGGAGTTTGTAACAATAGCAAATCTTGTAATAATCTTCAGAACAACAGTATATATAATAACTAAAAGAAAAAAAAACAGAAAAATATGGAGGGAGTAGTCAGAAGTAGAAAAGATAAATTATGGAAACAGGGAGAAACTAAAACAATTCATCCATCTCTGTACATTTGGCCACCATAGTGTCTGAGCAATACTATCTATTTGTGCTTTTTCACCACAACAGTAGCTGAAGTTTTATCTCCTGACAATGCCTAAGGTGAATCCTGTGTACCTATGGACCCTCATGCAGCCTGTCCATGCCTCCATGATATCCATGTCCCAAAACAAGGGAGGCCTCAATTTGATGCTGTGTACAAACAGAGCTGCAGGACATTGTGATTTTGCCTGACAAATTTTGTACATTTCTAAACAAATTTTGTAAAAGTGAAGCACAATGTTTTATCCAAGGAAAGGAAGTTATCTGGAACCAATGTTTTACAGGCATCAGCCAAAGCGAGGACAATTTTCCTTCTCTGTGATTGCAGTAGAAGATGAAGTGTTCTCAAGCCAGCTGCAGTGTACTAGGCCAGTCTTTGGATTAAAAAAACGTGTGCTGTGACCAGGGCAGAGTCATCACACAGCTGATACAGAATAACAAGTCATTCCTAGGAGCAGCTGCTACACCAAGCAAGGGTTCTAACCGTTCCAGTATCAGTGAGCCCTGTTAAGTCCTAATTAATTAAGAGACCTTATTATCTCAAAAACTGCAACCCTTCTCCTGAATAGCACTTTACTGTGCAGACTGCTTTGCAGTTCCCAGAGGTTTGGTCATCAGTAAAGCTCTTGTCTCCAAAACAGACCTTCTCCCAGCAGAGTGATCAGTTTAGTCCCACCAATCTTGTATGTGTGTAAATAGTTTATACAGTGTGTTTCATATTTCGGTGGTAGTGGTAGCATAAAGTTTGCCAAGAGGAACAGTCTTCTTTCCAAGAGTTTCCAATACATGTCCCCAGTACATGCCAAGGTAAATGAGGTTCTGGTGATGGCACAAAGTGATTGGCAGCAGGGACAGTCAGGCAAGCACGGCAAGTGCAGGGCAGAGCCCTTCCCAGGCACAGAAGTTGTAGTGTCACAGGATCTTTTCTCAACTGCAGATACAGCCAGTTCCTTTTATCTGCCCAGTCACATGCCTGTTTTTAAATTATTGCCATCTGTTAGCTGGGAACTCCCTTTAGAAGCACAAAAGAGCCAACTACAGGGATATCTAGCTTAAAAGAATTCTACTTTACCCTGCAGAGTGTGGTAACATATCAATTTTGTATCACAACATAAATGCATGGTAACAGTAGTGCAAATTGTTCAGAAATTTGTTAATTTTCAAGCTTCTGAATCAAATGGCTGACTTAATTCCAGTTTTGTCCAAAACAATTCCATGACTTCTGCAAAGTATCCAGGCATGTTTTTTGTTGGGTTTTTTTGGTTGTTGGATTTTATTTTTTGTTTTTGGTTGGTTGACTGGTTGGTTTGGATTTTTTGTGGTGTGTTGTGCATGTGCAAAAACACAGAAAAAAAGGAAAATTAAGTTCATGTCTTATGCAATTTGATCTTAAGGAGGTTGGTAAGCAGCAGCTCCCATAAATTATGCTTTTTATTTATGTCAGCTTCGGCAACTGAAACAACCAGGTAGTTTGGAATATCTTGGCAAGGTAGCATTGACTTGTGTTTGCTGTAAAGCTTGACAAGAAAAATCTGGCACTGTGTCCTATGGGCTTTTTATTAATTATTTTTTAAATGCAAATAATAGAGGTTTTGGATCAACTGTTCAGCTGCGTTGAATTACTCACAGTGCTCACTGAGTAGTTTGCTGCTCTATCTATGTGGTCAAACATTGCAGCTATACCCATCTGTGACTCCCACTGCCTACTGGGAAGGTGGCTGAGGGATTTACCTTGTGTAAACCTCTGCTGAGGATGCTACATCCTGTCTCTGTGCATGAACGGCCCCATTTTCAGGGCAAACCAAACTGACACATTGTAGAAAATGATTTCTTCATCTCTCACTAAGAAAATTCTCAAGCGCTTCAAACTTTCCTTCCTTTGCAATGTTCTGCATGGTAGTTGATATCAGTAACTGTTATTTATAATTTTAGTAACCATTTAGAGTATGTTAAAGTATGTTTCTAGCCTTTTATGTAGGTTGTATATGAGATACAGTATAAATTGCCTTAATATTTGTTTCCATCTTCTAGGTCTTTACTGTTATTTTTGCAAAAAATATTTTTATTAACTATTGAGAAGTTACTGAAATGTGATGATCCATAGATGATGAGCCATTTTAACTTACTATGTGTGAGGATGGGAAACTTTTTCAATTAATACAATATTTAGTATTCTCTACTGAGTAAATGTCTTCCACCTTTAACTTGTTCACTTTTTATTTGATTTTTTAATTCCTCTTCCCTTCCTGTGCATTTTCATCCAAAACTTTCTTCCTGTGACTCTCATCAAGGGTGACCTCATCAAGGCATTGGAATTTCAAAATTTATCCATTCCTTTTTGCTAATGAATTCTCCCCCAAAAAATTTCTCAGTAAGGTGGAGTCCCTTTTACTTAAGTAACTTTGTTTGACCCAATTCTCTCCTGACCCATTTCTGTATTTCCTGAACTATTTCCATGGCTTTTGAAACTTGGGCAAATATTATTTAGAAAAGCTAAATGAAGGTTTTTTGATATAACTGTTATTACAACAGTCAGGCTTGTTGCAGAAAACATACAAAGCTGGAGATGTAATTAAGCTCTTCTTCCGTCCCACTCCCCCCCCATTCATGCACTGCTCAATGGAAACACATTCTGGCAAAGACAAAAAGCTGTGGCTAAACAACATTAGTGGATGAGTCACTCAGAGACAACTGGAAAGAAAGAAAGAAAAAAAGAGCCCACAAGCCTCTGCTGCTTGATAAGAACAAAACTAGGACCAGATGGTCCCTGTAAATCTTCCCATACTTTCCTGAAGAAGAGAGCACAGAACCATCAAGGGCCATGCTTATATTTCAAGTAGTTCATGTTTTCTTGGCGCAACAGGGACTTTCAAGCACATGGGAACCCTCTTCATGAGTCTTTGCACAGATTGAGATCAATTAGGCCATGCTGGACACTGTGTTGCCTGCAGAGGTGTTGATAACAGTTTGACAAGGATTATAACAATTATTTGGAACAGCAGTTCAATGACTAGTATGAATAACTGAAAATACAGGTCTGAAAAAACTTCATTTCAGTGCCATGACTTTGCAGAGACTGGTTGCAGAGGATCCTTATTGGATCCTTGGCCAGATTCCAGGACAGATGGAGTCTCTGGAGTAATGACAACGAAGCAGGGACAGATGGAGTCTCTGGAGTAATGACAGTGAAGCAAACCCCAATAAACATGTGCAGGTTTAGTGTTTGAAATGTTTCTGTGTTCAGCAAGCTTTGGTGGGTTTTCACAAGAAAAGTGAAATGTGTTAGGCCATGTCCTGCCAAATTTCCACACTTTGTGCCTTAGTTTGGTGACATGAAAGGCTTTCAAAGAATAAGCATTATTCCTCTTCTTTGCTTTGTTTTCAGATGTGAAAGAAGCATGTTGTCCAAGATTGTTCCTTATTATGCTTCCATACTAGTTGGAGAGAGTTTTGTTTTGGATGATTTCTACTTAAATAGCTAGAAGTGTACAAAAGTGGAACTTCAAAAAGTGGAACTGTGTGGTGATACACCTGGTGCAGATGTGATCAAGATGATGTTACCAGTATGGTCTGAGATGTGTCTATGTTTTTGTGAGCCCTTGGGCAGGGCAGTATCTGTACTTCTGCATCAGCATCATAAATGCATTGTGTTTTCCACTGCTACCTCATCAGGAAAATTTCCTTGACATAAGGAGTTAAGAGTGTTCAAGAAACAGCAGTGCTATATGGATAATTCTAATTTATGTAAATTAGAGCTTCTGAGAGTGTTGGATGATGGTTAAAACTCTGAAACAAGACCCTTCAAGTTTAACTTGCAGCTCTGCACAGCCATTGGCTGCTGTGGCCAGGCATCACTTGCCACCTATTAATCAATCCACTGAAACTCAGTGCAAAGGTGATGCAGGCTGGAATATGTTTTCAAAGAGCAATCATGTTAGGAAGCACAATTTTTTGCAGAAGCCATTGTGGTAAAAACAATGGCTTTTGAAGTAGCTTAAGCCAACAGGTTTGGGCCTGAAGTTCTTGGCTGAAACATTTCTTGCAGATTAGTATGATAAAGTGATTAGGTGTGGGCCAGTGTGAAGTAAAACTGCTGGCAGCTGCTCTTTGAATTATCCTCCTTTGACTGTAAGATGAAAACTGATATTGTAAGGCACTTGTAGAGCTCATCAGAAAAAATAAAAATAAGCCCTAACTAAGGGAAGGAGTGGATGTGAGCACAGCTGCCTGACCTTTGCCAAGGAAGCTCCATAAAACTTCTTTGCATTCACATCATGTTGTGGAGAGGTTTTCCTCACCACTCCCTGTGGGAGCTGCCCCCTCTTCAGCTCTGCAAGGGAAGCAGGCAGAGCTGTGACCTGGGTGACACTGAATGAGGGTTTGCAGCGAGCCCCTTGCTCACTCCTGCATTTCGTTCTAGCACAGGTGGGAAGCCTGTGGTTACTTCCCCAGAGCAAAGATCAGCCTGCAAATGTTCTCCAGTGGTCAGCACAGCTGGCTTCAGTTTGGCAAAGGGCAGCACAGTACTGCTGTGCATAGCTGGAACTGTTCTCATAGATTTTTCTTTGGCTTTAGTCAGGCCTCTCTTCAAAATGCAAAGCAAATGCCACACAGGCATAGTCTGAAACAGGAAAAAATAGCTCCAGACAGCCCTTAGAAACTAAAGCATCAGTGTGAGGAGCGCCACAGAGGGAAATGTGTTTTGTACTGGCCTTTAAACCTGACTTTAGCTGAGGACAAGGGGAGTTTTTGGTTGTTTTGTTTTAACTTGATAAAAGATATAATCTCAGAGTCAAAAGAGGCTTTTGTTTTTAAAAAGCTTGCTTGTTCTGTGAGGAGATCTGTAGGGAAAAATAATTTGAAAAACTGTCAAGAAAACGAAATTACATGTCTGATGTTCATTGAGTTCATTTTGCATTTTTATGGTGTTGATGTTTGTAGATTGGAGATGCTTGACACAGCTGGTATTTATGCACAAGGAACAAGGAATTTTTTTACCAAAAAAGTGACCCTCTACCATAACACAGCTGCATGGAAGAAAAATTCTTTAATTTAAATCAGCTTAATTTTCAGATTTGTTTGGTTTGTACTTGTTAGGAAAAATTCTACTGTGCTTTCTTGATTGCTTCCTTGGAGTTGTCACACCATTACTATGCTTCCTTTGTCAAAAGGATGACAATAGGAGAAATGGGCTCAACTTTTAAATTGCACAAGGTCAGCCAAACCCCAAAATTTGAAAATTCTTTCATGGTGGCTCAAAGAATAAAATGGCTGCTATGGAAGTGTTGTGATCATCCATAATAAATTATTTGATCTCAAGATGAAAACAAAAACTTCTGATTTTTGTAGCCTTTTAGAGCACTGGTTTGGGTTCTTTTAGTGATGGTGTATAATCAACAGAAAGTGATGGAAGGTTTTTCATTTGAGATATTTCAAGAATGAAAGAAAAAAATAGTTGGTTCAAGTACTGCTGAGAATAATCCAGCCCTGAATTTGGCTTCCTCCAGTAGTCTATCAATAATAAGTCTATCTCTGGTCAAGAGAGAGTGCCTTTGTATCCACTGGCTGCTTGTAATATCTTCCAAAAAGGAAGCATAAGATGCAGAAATGCATTCTTTACATAACACATATGCTGCTAAGAAACAACACAATGAGATTACAAAATACCACAGGCAGCAAAATCTTCTCTTGCTTAAAATTCTTTCTGCAGAGTTCTGTTACAACACATTATAAATGATAGGAACATTATTTATGGGATGCAGAACATATTAGGTTAGGAAATAAAAATTAAAAACTATGAGTGATTTAAACAGAGTCATTTTGGTTTTATATAGAGCTAGACATGGAGCACCTACAAGATCTGTTCACTTTGTGGATTGATGATTCTTTACTTCCAGCTGACAGCACAGGGCTGACCTCACACAGCCTCTTCACATGTGAAATGCAAGGTTTTTAAAGCTAGGTCAGCCTGACTCTTGGCTGCTGTGCTTCTACTCTCATCCTGATTTCCAAGAAATCCCTCCTCTGAGATTTCTCACAAGCTGGTTGCACGCTGAACTAAGTCAAGAAAGACTCACGCCTTGTCGGCAAGGATGCAGAGAGTTCAGAGGCAGCATGACCATGCAACCATGATCAGGACAGCCAGTCAGATGGATACAGGTGCCTGCAGATTCATGTCTTCTCTGTGTGTCTGTGTCACTCAGTTTAGCTCTTTGATCCTGTATCAGAATTATTCAGCTGTGTTTAAAATAAATAGACATTTTCAACTTTCCCAAAGAACCACAAATTTAGAAGGCTAATGTCATTGCCTTCTCGTTCAGACTTTCTGTAAGTGTAGAATAAGACACTGCTGAGGGGAGACGCAGAGTGAAGGGAAAGCAGATGAAAAACTAAGTAAATAGTACTAGAATGATAATCTCCAGACTAAATGGGAACATTGGTAAATACAATCTGTAGGTTCATCAAATGTCAGAGAACAAAAGTGGTGGAATGGGTTAGGTTTTCAAAATTTACCACTAAGTTTGTAAAATTGATGAAAGAATTTACAGCAACAGGAATTTTTTTAAGTATGATCAAGCTTTGACAAAAATGAGACATGATACGTTGACCTGAGGGAAAGTCTAATGGGAGTTTAGGAGAAAATAAGGATTTCAAAGCAAACATACACAGGTCTTCTGAAAAAAATTCATAAATGGCAGCTGGGGGAGATATTATATAAGAATGAGTCCAAATTCCCATTTATTTGGCATGCAAGAAAGGAAAAATAATGCAAATGTAACGGATCTTTGATAATTGTGGAAAGTACCAGACCTTAAGTGAAAAAAGACTTCTTGAACTGAGGAAGAGATGGAAGCAGGTAGAAACTCATTTAATCCAAGAATAAAGACTGGTGCTGGTGATGTTCAGTCGTCTTTTCAGAACTATCTTTAAAAGCCATGCTCTGGTCATTCCTCCCAAAGCTAAAAGCAGCTGAAGTATTTTTGTGGTGAGCTCATTTCGGATAACAGACCATTAGGAAAGTTGCACTTTTCCAAAGGGCTAACAAACACATATGCATTACCATGGTTGATATTAGCATTATACATAAGTGCTGTGCAGGCATGAACCAGTGGAAATGAGATGTTTACAACACCTGTACCCATTTTATTTGTTGTGGTACTTGCCTTTGGAATTCAGACCTTCCTCCCCTCAGATTGTCCTCTTATCTTCTGCAGACATTTGGATATGCAGAAATCTTCTCATGCTCGCAGTTGCAAATTGCTAGCCGAAAAACCAAAAAAAAAGTGTAACTAGTAAAATAAAATGACAGTAATAACCACAGAGCATTAAATTTTTCATCAGGAGACTACAGAGTAACATTTTAGAGTGTAAGTGGTCTATAACAGCCTTGGATGGAAAGAGGGGGCCAAAAAAAGCAATTTATGTGTAAAGAAAGAAATCTGAGTACTTTGGCAAAACTGGAGACCAATCTTGGTCCCTCTAATCACAAAAGCTTATGAGAATGCAGCCAGTGATGCTTAGAAATTAAGTGAAGGAAAAGAAAAATTAAATCCCAGCTGTCTACTGGGCAGCCTGAATCACAAAAATCTCTGCAAGTACAAGAAGCAACAATAAATTGATACATAAATAGATAATATGATAGACACAAGTAGATATCCTGAGCGCAAAGATCTAATGGATAGTTTGTAGTTCTGTCCTACCTGGTGTGACTTCCATGGCTCTGAGTAATCCTCTGCAAGATGCTACATTGGTATGTTTCTCCAGCACAGCCAGTTGGAATTTGGAAAAGAAAACCCAACTCTACAGATGTTGGCGTGCCCCAGTTACGCTTTTAAATACAAACTCTCCAGCCTTTTTTATTATCTTTGTTTTAGTCTATTGGTTGCTCTATTTTTCTCTGTTATAGTAAACAAGTGGTGCTTATTTTTAAACAGCTATAAAAAGAGATAAGTCCTAAAATAGGTGGAGCAAAATAAGGCTAAATGGGAATACTTCTTTAATGCAGTCATGCATTCTAATTCTGATTTTCCACTAGGGGCTGTTCCACAAAAGAGTTTAGGGGGCATAATTGTTCCTATTAATACATGTTAATTGTAAAAATCTACTTCACTTGAAAAGTTCTTCTGTAAAACATTATTGCTATGAGCAATGGCGGTATTTTTATATGTAAAATTAGATATATTTAGAATTATTTTGAGGGTGTACTTATTTCGAATAGTTACGCTTAAGTCCTGTCAGTTTTGGGTGACTTAACATGATCTTAAAATGGGAAATGGACCTACAGTTTATAAAAGACAAAGCCAAGCAGGAGGGGACATGGGAGGGGATAAAAAACCCCAAAAGGAAGCATTAATTTAGCAATATATCAACCTGATAAGGAAATACTACTGTACCAGACATGCATCTCTTCTTCAATATAAACATTTATCTGTCCATAAGGACTCAGTTTTTCTTTCTTTTACATCTAGTCTACTGCTTCACTGGGGCCATAATTTATTAAAAGAAATGTATTAAAACATTTTCACCAAGAAGCATTCACATGTAAAGGAGAATATCTTCCTTTTTAGAAGAGGAAGTTATCACTTCTATCCATTTATTTTAGTCTAAAATCTAATTAATCTTCTCATAAGTTAAATTCTTTTTTCCTAAAAAGCCAATTTTTAGACCATATCATACTTTCCTGAGGTCAATGGAACTGACCTATTGGCCAGTGTGGGTGATGGATTCCACCCTCATGTTTGAGTTTAACTTTTGGTCATTTTATGTAACCATTGGATAAAAATAGATTCAAAAATTCTATCAGGGACCCCAGGGGTTTTTAGGTAAGTTTGGAGACTATCAAGAATGCTTAATAAAATGAATAATTTTTTTAAAATGCAGGGGTTTTTTGTTTAATCATTAAAATAGTATCTTAGAATTCATGAGAAAAATAATTTCTGTGTCACATGGCAAAGCAGAAACACTGTTCAGAATTCATCTGCTTTCCTTTTAAAGAAAGTTCTCAGGATCTACTGTGGGAGTAATCATAGCTTACAGAAAGTTATGTGGATAAAAAGGTATTCTTTGGATTTGAAGGAGAGCAAGTTTACTAGAGAAAAAAGAAAGCAATCACCAAGGTATTATGAGTGCTTTTTCCTTTTTACTCCTGGATCCAAACCTACTTCACTAAGAATTTTTCTGGCAGGCCACCTAAGTTCTGTTCACACTTGTGGAAAGGAGATGTTTTATTCTGAAGTACAGGGAAGCAAGGGCAAAAACACAGCATGCAGATGGAAGCTTTGGCATAAGTTTTAAATGAGGAGTACTCAATTATTTTCTATGAAATAAGAGTGGTTTGAGAGATTGAGAAGAGGGTGTGAATGTTAAACTTTAGAAAAGTAGGGATATCTCAAATATAGAACTTCTAAGAATCCCTGGGGAGAAAAAGGAATGAAACTTGCTGCTCTCCAGTCTCTACTGTTGCATTCTCTTGGCTTCTGTGGGTACCATGATTAAAGTGGGACTCTGTTTCTGGTGGGTTCCTTTGTATATGCCTGGCTTTTCTAAACTCTTTCCTTAAAACTACATTTTAACCTAAGGAGCATGGCAAAAAAAATGTTGGAATAAGTAGAGAATATATTAGAAGATAAGGAGATTGCTGAAAGCATTTTAGTATTAATGAAGAAAAAAAAGTGGAACTTGATGGAAAAGAAATTAATTTTTTAAAAATTCAATGAACCAACCTAAGAAAAGAAAGACCAAAGCTTGTGAACAGAAAGAAGACTGTCATCCAATGGAAAAAAGGTTTCTCAAGAGAGAAACAGTGATTTAGCAAGAGTAAATCCAAGCATGTTGTACTGTATCCCATCTGTTTATGTTGAAGGAAAAGCCAAGTAGCACTCAGATTCCTATCTCTAGGATCTTCAGAGCTCCAAAATGACATTTGCTAACCATTGTTCCATAGCAGTGAGTCACCTTCTTCACTTCATATCTATCTCTAACTACTTCAGATTCTCCAGATTTCTTTCCAAATGAAGGAAAACCTACCAGAAATTTAATTCATTTTTACCTTAAAATAGTAAAGGTTTGCAATACAGCCTGCTAAAATATCAAGTTCTCAGTGTACAGTGTCTCTTTAATGTGTCTCTCCATATGTTTTTCAGCTTCTTACAATTTTAAGGAGTGAGGCTCATTCAGATCAGACTCAAGATACTTTCCCTTTGAGGTCTGCAGATCCATGAGAGGATATTCTGCTGTCAATATCACACCCTTTCCTTTCTGTCAAGTATCAATCATCTGCCTGCTGTGAGAGTCCTTGGCCCAAATGTTTCTCTGACAAGATGAATGGTACAACTTTTTGGTAAGGAGTCTGTTTGAAAGATGCAGGTGTGTAATTCTGATAACTTTAATCAATTCTTTTGGATGACACTCCAAAAAGTACATTAGCTGAGTCAGTGTGTGCTTCAATTTACATGGAAATGTAGATATTCACAATTGTACTCTGTAACTAATTAATTTTTTTTATCCCTTCATTTGATCCTTAAATTTCATTCTGTATTTAATGCAGGGGAATTTGAATGAATTTAATTTTTTTTCATCATATTTCATGGTGTTTGGTATGCCTGTATACCAAATTTACTTAATCTTCTCCACAAAGGCAATGTAAAAGAGTATTGCAACTGAAAAAATAAGAAGGTTTGCATATAACTAGGTTAAAAAATTACATCAAGGAGCCCCATGTCTTTAGTGTAAGTGGCAGGACAGAACCCTCTTTAGAGTGCCCACTGAAGGCAGTGGAAATACATCTGAGGCGGATAACTGTAGTGGAGGTAAACCAACATGTTTGCTCTGATTGTTTCAATAGAAGAGAAGCAGTTGAAAGAAGGATACCTGTGACTTTTAGTGGGTTGTTTAATGATGTTCTTACAGAGAATCATCTGATATATGCACAAAAAAATAAAAGTATTCATATTTTTCCCCTTTTTACTGTTAAACTGGTAATGCTTTAAGCATTCTAGAAACACATGTAAAGATTTTTTATATATAAATTAATGAAAGTAGGCTCTTAGTGAATTAATTACTCTGTTAAATGTAGGAACAGGTAGTGTTCAAAATGGAAATTGAGTACCCACTTCCATTCTGTTCAGTTATATAGGCATGGCATGCAGGAAGGGCTACTAATGACATTTTATCATAGGCAGTTTTCAATATGCTGAATTTATACTTTATTTGCTTCCCAAAATATTCTTCTTAAAATTTCAGGAAAAAACATACCGAAGGATGATAAACTTTTCATAGACTTTAATTGATAGTCTTGGAAATAATTTACAGCTATCAAAACATTTACAATACAGCACAACAAGAAACAAGGTTTGGAAGGAATTATATAAAGTTGTATATAAACAAAGCTTTGGCAATGTCAAATCAAGAGGAGAGATTAATTTGGTGGTCTGTTATTCTGTAGCTGCCCTGCAAGAATTCTTTATGCTTTTCTTGGAAGCAAGTGACACCAGCAAGTATGGGAGATGGAAGTCAGAATAGTTGGAGCTCTGATCTGTTACAGAAGTTTTATTGTATGATGGAAGCCTGGTTTTCCCTGTTTTTTTTTTTTTTTTTTTGTATCTTGAATATAGTGTTTAACTGTGACCCACTGGCCAAATATACAGTTTCTGCAAGAGTACAACAGGAGGCCAAGGTATCTTCATGAATGAATGAACAGGCAACCTCCCACAAAAAGACAGATGGCTACCACGTAACCCACAATAGTTCAGTCAGTACAAATTCAGAATTCTTTAACTTGGTTAATTTTTATAATTAAAAAACTCCAAAGACATTCCAGGACATGCAGATTTCCAGAGTGACAGAGGATCCCACAGTTTATGACTCATCCAAAGACTGATTAGTTGCAGAAGGAGAAGTAAACACAATCTAGGTTTGGAACTTCTGCCAGCACCTTTTCATGTTTGTAGAAGCTGTCTAATGAAAGATAAACAAACCTGAAGAAAGAAAAAAATTTTTCTACTGGGCTGTATAAGTTAAACCTCAAAAGGTAACAGCATACTTAACATTTGCTTGCCAATCCTTAAGGCTGGATTATAGGCTTACATGAAAAAATATCTGCCAGGGAAGACTGAAGAATAGCGTTACATCAAATCTTTCCTCTGAAAATAACCTTGAGTGTTGAGAGGTTACACCTTAGTCTGTGAAAATGTAGCTCTTAAGTTTTCTTTTTCTAATTATTTCAAAGATAGCAAATTTTATGCAAAGACTCAGGGCTGATCTAGGTGGGTCTTACCAGTTATGGACCTTCTTTGTTAACCTCTCAATGTCTGAGTATTTATATGAATTTTAAGATACAAGTGGAGATGGGACTGATAGTCTATTTGAGCTCCTGAGGGGCATTAGCACACGGTTTTGCTGTTCACTATTTGTTTTTCATACACTAAACTAGCTATATGTGACCAAATTGAACTGCAGCTTGGACAGTCACTGTATTGAGCATTATTTAAATATAGAAATTTAATGCAAAAAATCCTAAGTCTTGAAGAGTTAATTTCCTTTTGCTTACTTAAGACAAAATGTAAGGACCTCTAGAAATCAGTTCTAGCATCTTATAGATGACTATCTATGTTTAGATAATCAGAACTTTTAATATTAACACTGTTAAAATAGGCAGAGAAAGTAGAATAGAGTTCCTATAAGGGAAGAGTGGTATAAGGTCTCTTTAAAGATATTTTTTAATAGTAGTAATAAATTCACTAATTGACCTATTTTATTGTGAACCTCAGGGAATTTTAGTTGGTTGTTTTATTCATTCACTTACATTTATGAGCTTGGTTTCAGTAGGAAGTTTCCTATATTGTTCACCGGCCTATAGTAATGATAAAATATGGATTTGTAACTTAGGTGATTCCCCACTTCTGAGTTACTATCTCTCCTAAATAATTACCATTTTATTTCACACTTTCCATATCCTTTCTGATAGGATGAGCCACCCAAATCTCTCCTGGGAATGATACTGATCCTTCCCATTTGTGGCACATGCTATACTTGACATGATTCGCAGCATCTACAGCCTCCAGGTGTAAAGAACACTTGGTTAAATTCTGTCTTTCCCTCACCTGAAAGACCTGATGGGACCATCTGGCACGTTGTACACATTGCTCACATTTGTTCATAGTTGAAGGTGATAACCCGTGGCAGGTTTTCACTCTTCAGAAGAATTTTGAACAGCCACTCAATCTTTTTAGTTTTCAGCTGTTGTCCTTGGCATAAGGAGATTTGAAAATCATTCCCCTTGGTTTAAATGAAGTAACTTTGATACTTAGGTGGAAATACTTGACCTCAGGGTCGCAGCTACTCAATAGTTACTACACAATTGTTAGCAGCTACACAATTGTTACTACACAATTGTTATTGATTTTGAGAGGTGCCTGGTGTACTGGAGAACATTTGACACTACCTGATCCTCACCCAGAAAAAATCCCTATTTTGTGCTTCAGACTAGTAAAATTTAGTGCTGTGGCATTTATGGAACTGTTCTGGGCCTGCATCCCCTCCTGAAATTCCATGAATCTGTATTGCATGGAATAGAATGAAAGTGGCAGCTTGTCTAAAATGACACAGGACTTTGGCATGGTTTTGTACCTATCTCACAGGGAGCTCTGTGGGAGCTCTGATGTGCTGCAGAGTGGGAAAATGCTTTGGGGGCAGCTTAGAGTCAGACCTGTCTCCATCAGGAGAGGGAGGAGGTGGACAGCAAGCAGCTGCTTTTGGGAGATGCAGCACAGCTTAAGATACCTCCAAATTCCTTGCTGGAAGTAGTAAGTCTTTGATACTACAGAGACTCTCAGATAGCCTGAACCATCTTTGGTGGTTGCTGTTTTACAGTTGATATCCAATACCTTGAGCCTCGAGGCTCAGGGAGCTTTAGCTGATGTCCAAAGAAGCAGTGAGTCACAGCTGTGCCTCACGCTGCTCCCAGCTGTGCACATCTTAATGCTGATGCTGGGTTCTGTAGTCTATCTTCTCAGAACTGTTTTGGAGTGTCATTTTCAAACCCTGTTCCTCATATCTTTCATTATAGGAATGTTGGTTCTCATACTTGCGAGTGGAAGCACAGAAATGTTATAAAATTCACTGAAGGTGAATTATTTTATGTTACACACTGATGTCATGTTAGGCACAAATACTCATGAATTAATTCAGATTTTCCAACTTTGCTTAAGGTCTTTTAGCTGAAGGAGACCTTGATTAAAGGCAGATTGAATCAAACCCAAATAAGAGCAGCGGGTAGGGGTGGTGTTTACTTTGACTTTAATAGAGATGAAGTTCCAGTTTTATTCAAAGTCATGGCTGGAAATGCCTTAAACCCACTATATGATGGTTGGGCTGTAGAAGTTACACAGGGTAATACAAACATTGCTAAACCCAGTCTTCTGCTGGATGTAAGGAATTTTACCTAAAAAAACAAAAATTTATCTAGATTTTATCCTTTATAATTTCGCTACTAATTCTGCTCTTGTTTTTATTTTATCCATCATTATTATAAGCCTTTGGCAAAAGAAGCAAAGCCAAAATAGTTTCCCACCCAGACTATTCAATGGTCTTGAGGGAAGGGAAAGGAAATAACCTTGTTGTTTGCATAATGATAGCAAAGGTTGCGTGGGGTAACACACTTTTATCTCCAACATTATGATCTACATGTCACAGTGCTGTTAGAAATACATACAAACAGCATTATTAGGGTCTTCAAATGAGGTGCAATTATGCTAGGCATGCTGCAAAAGCCATCTCTGTAACCCTTAAAAAACCTCAGTAATTTTCCATTCTTTTCCATAAAACATATTATGGGCATGGAATTCTGCTCATCTAAACGTGCAGCTTGACTCACTGAATGAAAGTAATGTAAATGAAATCTGAATTACATCTGTGTTGTGTTATAATGAATAACGTCTGCTTGCTAAGACACTGAGTCAAGGACCTAGTTCTCTGGAAGGAAAATATTTGTGTGTTGCACTGGAAAAGCTGACAGGCATACATCTGTGTGCTCTGCTTCACAGGCTGAACACTAGGAATAATGCAAATTGTTGATTTGGCTAGGAGTAGGAAAAACATGGTTCGAGAATCAGACCACTTTCTGCGTGACTAATTCTGAGAAGAAAATGCAAAGTCTTGAGCACTTTTTTTTTTCAAGTCTGCTTATTTTATCTTTCATATTTTGTATTATTTGTGGTATTAGCTTCAGCCTGGAATGTCTTAAGCAAAGTTCAACAAGTAAATCAACAGTTATTTTTATCCAAGATAGACAATAGATTAGCAAAGCAGGATATGAAATAGGGTATTTAATATGGTCTGAATTTTTCATTTATGTACATGCAGCTTTAAATAAACACTTTAGCTTCCTGAACCAGCAATGCTTGTTACAGAGTTTGAGAGGCTTGTGTGATTTATATGAGGGCTGTTCGAAGCTCTCTAAATCTTTCTGATTTTGAATTTCACTGTGAGGTCAGCTCAGAATATGAACAAACTTTAACATGACAATGGACTTTAGGCTGTTTATGTGGTCCAGTTGCATAAAGCTATTTGAGTATGCACAAGATTTCTTTCAGAGTAATATGATAATAGCACATCAAAATTTCTAAAATGTCATCTCATAAATGTAAGCTTCTCTATCCCTTTTGGCTGTGTATTGCATATGCCCATATATCAAATACTAGTTTTAAAACTGCAGGCACAGTTTAGAAGACATTTTTTTGAAGCATGCAAAAATGTTGTAAACCTGTGTGACCATGTAACAGATGGGGATTCATTTAATTTTCCAGTGCTCAGGTTAAAAGATAAGTATTTTGTTTGAAATATGAATAAGTATTTCCTTTCCTTAGGAAGAGTTGCTCAGTACCTAGCCTGCTGATGTCAGGAGGAAGCTGGAAGACTTTGGGGTACTGAATTCTGCTGGATGGCAGGATCACAGGGCACCAAACCTTTACCATATAGGCAAAACAGAAATAGTGCCAGGTTTTCAAACTGCTGCTCCTTGCCTTGGTGCTAGACTTTCCTCAAGTGTTGCTCTAATGACTATGCTGATGGCACAGGCTCATATGCCTCAGAATTTAACTATCATCTTAACTAGCTTAACATAACCCCTGGTGAGAAGAAAGATCCTGGGTAAAGGCAGCCTTCTGAGGCCAAAACTCCATAAAGAAAAAAGAAAAGAAAAGGTGAAAGGAGCTGCCAGTTTTCACCTAGTAATCTTCTTACTTGATATTACAGTTCCTTATGTGCCTTATGCATTGCTTCCTTGCATGTCCAGAACTGCCTTTATCTGGATAGCTCAGAGCCTGTTTTCTACCCAGACTTGATTTTGCTCCAAGAACTAGACAGCTGAACAACTAAACACAAGGCAGCCCCAGTGCAGTGTGTGCTCTAGGAGCACATATACCACGTTCTTAGGAAGCTGGGAGCTTTAAAGTTGTAATAGTTGTGGTAGTTTAAACAAGACCAGAAGAATTGCCTGCCACTATATGGAATACATGTGCAGGACTACACGTACATTCTGTTGGGGAGCTCTTTTGACTTTTGTTTATGTAGGTTTATTTTTAAAAGTTCTAGGGAGGGCTCTGCTGTGTTAGGTAGAGTGTTGCAGATGAGCTTTCCATTTCCTTATCAGCCTGAAAGGACTCATGCCTTTGTTCCTCCAGGGAGACACTTTCACCATTGGCCACCTTGGGCCTTTCCAGTGCTTTTCTCCATATACCAAAGGCTCTTGGTTTAGTCCTGCTGGAGTCTCCACAATTTTGCCATTTGTGCAAGTAGGAAGACTCCTTTGCTGAGAGAATAACATTCATGTGAATAAAGTGTTTTTTCTGTTTGTAATTCTCTTTGCATAGTCGATAAGAAAAAGTAATGTGTATATGAAACATTTATAGAAAAAATTAAGTTTATAGAAAACATTAAGTGCAATGTTACTTTAAGTTATATAAATCATTATTTAAGATAAAGGCACTAAAATTGTTAAAATCCACCTGTCTGGCATTTAAAATGGCAATAACCCAAATCAGTCTTAATAAAAGATCGGGCTTTGCAACATTTGGGTTTCTGAAAATTTGTTTGCTTTAAAATAGATATTGATGTAAACCATATATATTGGAAAACAGTTCTTTTTGAAGTGACATTGCCATCCAAACTCAATCATACTTTCTTTGCTGCAGCTGTCAAGCTCTTAGACAAATTTTGTTTTTACACTGTCCTGTTAGCCCAGTATTGACCTCATAATTTCAATGGACACTAATGAAATCCAGTGAAATCTTTTATGAGTGTTTGAAGTAAAATTTTTGTTAAAACAAGATTCGAAATTTCTAGGACATGATTTTGTCTTTCAAGATACAAACAATCACAGAGAGTTTTCCAGAGTGAGAGAAGTGACTTCTTGGTTCCTTTGTAGCTTATGTTATTTCACCTGAGTTTCAGCATACATTAATTTCCTTCAAGCAAAGCATTTTCTATTTCTGGGGGAGTTTTGTGTGTTTGGGGTTGTTTTCTTGTTGGGAGTTTGTTTTTGTTTTTTACCCAAATATTTTTGGTTCTAAAGTCTGTTAGGTAATTCAAGTTGTGAGAAAAGAAAAAAAAAAACCACTTATTTTTATGCATTAGCTTGGAAAAGACCTCTTCAGGGGCACAAAAAAAAATTTCTTGTTTCTGTTTCTGGAACTAATATTGATTTAAATCTCTTTAGGTTGATCCATTATTTATTCCCCTTGAAATGAGGCCTCTCTGTGGAAAATACATGTTTCAATGCTGCCATGTGGGACACCAAGAGTCATTCTTTTAATAAATCAGAAATATGTCTAATTTGTTTACATTTAAGTATTCCATAGCTCTCTACTTGGAACAAAAAGTTAATTTTACTAGATTTAAGCATGATTCAATATTACATAAGGGTTTATAATGTCAGATGTAAAACAGGCAAAACTACCATTTAATTTAGGCCATTGCATATATTTCTTGCTATTTCTGAGTTTCTAAGTATCTTGGTTTCCTTTACTCCTCTGCACTTTTCTTCATTTCTTCTCTTTCTCTTGTCTATTTAAACAATAAGATGCTTAGAATTAAATTTTGTCTCAGTCATTTTGTTCAACACTTTGAATTTTTGGCCTATATAGTTCACCTATTTGAACATTGAGATCAAGCTTCTCTCTTATTTAGCTTCTCAATGCCATACAAGCCATTGCTTCTAGCATTTGAACAGATGCATGCATCTGTTCTGTATTAGCCTATCTTTTCTTGATAATTATTTGAGAAAGGAATGAAAGAACTTTGTTTCACATCCTTTCAGTATTTCACGCTTTCTTGGGTGGCCGAATTTGATTGAATAAAATTCCAAGTACTCTGAGCTTATATCCACTCAAACCCAATATAAAATTTTCTCAGAGAATCTGTCATGTTTGGTTGGGTTTTTTATAGTACACACTAACAACTGTACTTTCTTTCAGTAGTCAGTCTTGCTTAGTATTACAATGACACTTTGAAATGAGGCTGCTTGATTTGTGTTGGATCTAGGCAGACCCTATGAAATTCCTATGAAGCAAGATGGAAGGTGACAAAGACAAAGCAACTAATTTAAAACTATTTGAGTGAAAATAGGCATCTGTGGCAAAAAAAAGAATAGTCTGGGGTTCCATCCCTTAGAATATCCTAAATAAATATCACACATTTCTCTCAGCATTTCATATTTTTCTGCATTCAGTCACCCCCACAACCCCCCAGTGTACATCAGAAGAAAGCATGAGGGGGAACCAGGCTGAAGCTACAGCTGCTGCTTTGATGTGCTTCTTCATGGCAACATAGTTATGTCAGATCTGATGTTGTGAGACAGTTTTTTTCTTCCATGTGAGTGGGAACAGAGTGCAAGAGACAGATTTCAGCCTTCACAGTGCCTTCCTGCTCATCACCACTGTAATTTTCATTAAGTCTCTTTACTGCAAAGGAGAATAGATGGGCACTGTCACCTTCACATGGAGTTCTGTGTTGTGAACTGAAAGTCTTGGTTCTCCTCTGCTTCACCATGAGCTGAGTCACTGAGTTAAAGATTCTCAAATGTGTATGGTAAGGAACTGGAATATAACGTAAGTGTGAATCCTGTGGCTTATGTGTACCTCTGCATGTGATTTCCCACTCACTGCAACTTTTATTGCCTTTTTTGCCATTAAAAGTAACCATTGCAGAAGTACAGGAAAGCTCTTACACCAGCCAAGGATAACCATCACTTCTATTCTCTGTTTTTTTCAAACTTTCATGATTATTGTGACTGGAGAATGACAGAAACATTGGGCCAAGCAACCTAAATGTAAAAACCACACTTTCACAGCACACAGTTGTAATCTGGCAATCTGAGTCTCTGTAACTTGTTGGCCAGATGGGAGTGAGACAGGAAGAGCAGCACTTGCAGAATAGCAGTCACCCAGGCCTGTGCCAGAAGGAGAGAGCTACTAGGGCATGAACCTTCAAAGTTACACACCCAGACTGCTCTGGGTGTGGTCCAGAGCCAGAAGAAATGTAAGTACTGTTTGCTCAATCAACAAGAGGAAAGCTTCATATCTTGCACAGTAGCCCTTACTGCTTCCAAGTGATCTGCACAGCACAATTCCTGAGAGACAGTGAAGAGTCAGTCAGGGTATCCATGAATGCTAGAATTTTTTGCCTGAATAGCAAGTATTGGGATTGACCAAGGTATTTGTTAAAGGGATCTGTGCTACATAGACAGTACAGGATTCTAATTATCTCTTGGCATTTTTTTCCTGGTCTCCCTAAAAATGCAGCCATAATTTTTATTGCTTGCCTTCTTACTTACTAAAAATTATCATACTCATAATGAGAAAACAGAAACACTCCTTGGTGATATTCCACTACAGGAGAAATTAGGTGTTCAAGTCAAACCCTTGGGAAGTCTTCTACCCCCTAAAATCATAGGCAAGATGCTCGGGAATGTAAAACTGCTCAGATCTTCAAAGCTAAATGTTTCTATTCTCTTTTCTCTCATTAGCACACTCTGTCTGTAAGTAATAGAAGTAAGCCACCCCGAAGAGTGGTTTTTAATAGGGTTTTTTGGTTGTGGGGTTTTCAAGCAGAAATGAAAGACAAGGTTTCTTGAAGTATTATTTTGTCATTTAGGAAACTGTTTTCCAAATTTATGACAATCATAATTAATGATTTCTTAAAATACCTTCTCTCTCCTTATGCTACTTAAAATTATTGTGTATCATGGCATGGATCTCTCTTTCTTAAATGCTTAAATACAGTATATAATTTAAGCATGAGCCAAATCTCTGCAAATGCTATCACATATCTTGGACTTCTCTAACTAACTTTTCAAGTAACACATCCTGATTTACTGCCTTGCTGGAAACACAGGAAGTAACAATAGGACTAGAATTTTTTTCAGGGAGATCTTTTAACAAAAGTGGTGAAGCCTAGCTATTGAATGAGTATTTGTAGAATTTATCATGCCTCTTCAATATTTTCTTTAAAGTTTAAATCTGAATTTAGTTCTTTTTGTTTATGTAACTGTCTTTTTATATACATAGCAACATTTCAGCAGGCATCAGATAAGACCAAAGTCTTACCTCATGAAGTGTGACTTTGAGAAAATCTTGTTCTATTTGACATTTTCCATCCATGAATTCAGTTGGAGAAGAACAAGAAGGGAAAATTTCTAGGGGCTGAGCAGTGAAGTTTAATTCCAACACTGAAAGGTCTCCCAGATGAATATAGCAAACCAGACAGCCTAGTAGACATGAACTCTGGCCCATAACCTGCAGATAAATCTGGTTGCACAGACAATTACCTCCACAGCCCAGTGATGTCAGTGGAAATCCATGCAGGGGTAAGGATTTGTGGGCAGACGTTTGGCTCTGCTCAGGTTAGGGAAGCTGTTCAGGTATTCCATTTCTCTCTAAACTGAGACAGATTCTTGCAGCCATTCCATACTTTTACAGTAGACCATGATTCAGTTCAAGCCACTAAGAACTGCTGGCTGTCAGACTGAACTGGATGCTGCATTCATCCTTCACACTGGAAGTTAGCTCCATATCTTGGATAAGGGTGTGGATGGAAATAAGATTTTTATTTTTTTATCCTTTTGTTATTTCCTTTCTCTTGTCACACAACAAAGCTTATTCAGTTTTGCCCTGGGTTTGATCATCTGTGAAGATACATTTAAAAAAAGGTGAAATTGGACTTCTAACAGTGTTTCATGGGGCAGTTGATTATTTTGTAACTGAATCAAAACTATGATGCTGTAATTTTTGTACTTTCATGACAAAACTCCATTCACAACTAAATCCTTTATGCCAGTTTATAAATGTTAAAGCCATCCTCTATGCGTACTTCTCTATGACCCAGTCATCACTTAACAAAATACAGAAGAAATGTGTTTTATTTATTTATTCAACCGTGTTGCTATTCCATACTTGGATACATCTTTTGTAAGTATTTTTAGTTATGTTTCCTCTAATTGTCTCTACTTGCTTTCTCCTGTCCTGATGTCATATATGCTTGGCCAAAAAGTAACAGATGTCCCATCCATTACAAATGTAAAAGACTGACTTGCTAAAGTCTTCAGTGGAATAAAAAGTCTTCTGAATGGTTCAAACTTCCTGGTATCTTTTCCTTCACTCTATCTTTGCTTCTGCTTTCTTTCTTTAGACCCATTTTTTCCTTAAAATCCTCTTTTACTCCCTATGTTCAGAATTCTGTTCTGAAAGCTTTTTCTCTCAGAAATCTACGATAGTTCAGACTAACTTTTGATTGATGAAATAAAACAAAAGATTGGCTTAAATTTGGCTTGTTTCATTAGTATTTTAGGAGTTCCATGGACAACATCCTAATTAGTTTTATGGTGTTCAGTTTAGAGTTTGCTAGGAACAAAGCACACCCCTGAGAGGAAGCTGTAGCATCTATGTCTATTGTTTTGCCTGATATTTTGGTTAGCACTGGTATCCCATTTAACTCCTGGTTCTTCCATTCTTCTAGTTCTAGCACAGATCTTTAGAAGAATCATCAATTTATATGCTTTGAGATACTACAGTAAGAATTATCAATGTGTCTGCTTTGAGATACTACAGTGAAGGCACACTGAAAATCGGTGTAAGTTCATGATGGCAGTCCCAGCCTTTCCACTTTGGCCTCTAAGAAAACATAAAAGACTAGTGATGCTGCCAAGTTTCCAAATCATTATTAAATTATACTTTTGAGTTCATTAATTTAAGCTGTTATATGGATTGCATAATCCAGAAGCACCCCACAGAAAATGAGGATAGTAACTTTCTTGGGCCACCAGTGCTGTGGCTAGAGCTGCTCATATCACAGCCTTGCAGTTCTGCATGAATGAGGCTATCAGGGGCTCTTGGCCTCTCCAGCAGGTATTTCCCTGCTTTATTCATTTTAAGAAACACTGACTCCTCTGATTTCTGGCTATTACTTTTCTCTGGCACAGCTGAACCATTTTATAAGACACAAACCTTCCCACACTTCAGCTCACGTCTCTGGCAAGTCAGCAGTCCGTGTTCCTACGAAGCCAGAATGTATGGATGGCAGCCATGCAGCTGACACAGTTTGATTTAAATGACTGCAGTGGGGAGAGAGAGAAGCAATGAGTCCTCCAAAACAGGAGGCTCTCGGATGAAACTCTTGCTGCTGCTCATGACTGACCTTTCTGTTGAGTCTTCCTGGTCTCTGTGTTTTGGCCTTCACAAAACATATTTCCCAAAAACCTTGGACTAAATGGAGAGGAAAATTTTTTTTTCTGCTGTATACAAACTTTTCTCTAAAGAAAAATTCCCTTCTGAATTTACCATTCAGAAATCCATAGGGTTTTACTTCCTTTTTACCACAACTTTTTTTTGTCAAGTGCTTACCAGACTGGAACACCAGGCGAAATTCTCAAGACTCTTAGACCATGTTATTTTTTGTGTATATTTGTAAATAACAGCATAGACAATTATGAATTTATCAATTACAATATGGAGAGTTTATCAATTACAATAAGGAGTTGAACTTCGATGTTCTCTGTGGATCTTTTCAAATTTAGGATATCCCATGAGTCTGTGATAGTTCTTGCAGTCCTTTCCTTTGCCTCCTTTTTTAGTGTCATTGAGATACACACTGAAGAATAATAATAGGAAAGGACACCTTTTACTGGTTAGACTGTGCGCTGGTATTTTGTGCTGATTGTGTCCTATCCAGAGAACAATGTCTGTAGGAGCTCAAAGGAGTAACTGTCTTGATAATCTGTGTTGTAGTCCAGCATTGGTGCTTTCTGCACACAAAAAGCAGAGTATTCCCGTAGACTGATTCTTCCTGCAGATTTTGTCACTGATACATCCAACAAAATATTTAGTGAAACCACATCATGATGGGACTATGAGTCCCATTCTTTTAGTACACATATTTTTCTTTGTGTGGAGATGCTCATATCCTAATAAACATTCAATTTAGAACATTGCTCTTAACCTAATAGGTTATGTTAAATTTAGCCAAAACACATTGCATGAAAATCCAGAAGGCACAGCTTTAGACCATATGCAGCACTTCTATGAAATACTGTCCTGACTTAACTGGGATTATTCAGGTATTTAATATTAAGTGCAAAAGCTTTGCTGAGCTAGGACCTTGTGTAAATGTAATATTATTCTTGCTTTTACAGAAATAGGGGAAATATACAAAAGCTAAACAAGACAAACCCAAACAAGGTATATGCAGCTTCCCTGGGATGTTAACCTGAAGACAGAGGAGAGAAAAATTCAGATGCAAGACCTGAGGAACGGAATTCAAGGTCAATGTGAGTCAAGATTATTCTCTTGAAAGATTACACAGAAAATTTTTGAATATAATTAAGACAGAGATGTTTTTTGTTTCTTGTTAACATTATATTCCTGTAGCTCATATAGAATTAAGATACAGTTTATTTTTTTTAATTATTTTGACATTACCATTAAGGCTGCCACTACATCCTGTGGAAATGGGCTCTTAATTGTCATGTAATAGATGAGAATTTTGAAGTTTTCCTCTTGCAAATAAACTTCCTGTTTAAGACATCTGAAAGTATAAGGTTGCTGTTATGATGCCTTGCCAGCACGGGACTCCTGTATATTTTCTTTCCTGCAACATTTTTGCAGTAACATAATCTTTTATTTACAATATCAGAAGCCAAGGATCACATCTTCTGTAATCCGTTAGACTCCTATAGCATTTTTTCCTAATTTTAGCCATAAAAAAATTCCAATCTTATTTTCCAGTTTTGAGGAAAATAAGCATTTACTGTAGACAATCTCAATAAAAAAATAAAGGAACATTGGTTTATGTAAACAAATTAGCCCTTTTGACAACCTTGGAAGAACAAGCAATTCTACAGTTACACACCTCTTAATGTTTAAGTTGCAATTAAGCAAATCCATTTGCTGACAGATATCTGAGCCTCATTATTCATTCAGCATTTTGAAATTCTTGTTCTTTCTGTATATACTAATTTCTAATTGGCCAAATGTAGAAAAATGCAGGTTAGGTGATGATGGCTGACTTGTTTTTGATAAATCATCTTTTAGAGCCTGGGATGATTCTCTGCTTACTTAAAATTGTCTAATATTTAATACCATTTTGGTTTTGAAACCTCTCAGAAAACAGCCACCTTATGGAGCTGAGTGTGAAAGGGAGAACTGAGTTGAAGCAGATAAGGTTTGGACCTGAAATATCCATACCTGTTTACGAACACACTTTTTTAAAGGATGTACTACAGCTGAGGCAATGCCCAGAATGAATGAAGTTTGCTGAAGCTTTAGCTTATGACTACGCTGAAATTTAAATTTTGACCAACAAATGAAAAGAGAGGAAGTATTTTGAAAGAGAGTGAAAGAAATTTTTATGATGCTTAAATACACAGCCTGCAATAGTTTTGTTTCTTGTTAGGTTTTCTTCTCAGAAAATTATTGTTTTCTGTTTTGGTATAGTCTGCTGAATGTGGCAGCTGATTCCTTTTCAGCCCAATTATTCCCAACAACTGAAACTGAAAGACTAAATTTTGAAAAATAAAATATTCTGGGCATTCTAGTGGTATTTCCAAACTCATTCTGTTTATGCAACATATTGAAGCAGTCATGTGATCTTTAAAGTCCTACAGTCTTGAATTATAATTATTAAAGATTAATAAAAAACCAATGCTCAAAAAACAAGAGTACAAAGAACAACTGAAAAAAAAATCTATGATTTTGAAAAGAACAAGGTCAGGTATACTCTGCATGAAATATTCTGATCCTTTTCGGCTTATTTCTTGCCCAGCTGCCTCTGTTACTTTCAGTAAGTTTAAAGTTTATGTTAAAAGTCAGAGGGTAATTCATGTCCCTGGCACAATGATCATTCTTCTGTCAACAAAACAGTTACCATACATGTGACAAGCCAAACTCTTTTGTGGGAAAGATGGGAAGGGACACATTCTGTTTCTCTCCAGGTCCATGGGTCTGAGCTCAGAGCAATTCCATGCCTGTGTCTCTCAGCTGGCAGAGGAGGTTTTGAGATCACAATTTGGTTCCAGAACAACAATTTGACCAATGCTCCCCAGCCTCAAGAGCAAATCCTGGAGAAAGAGTTTGAGTGGTTTATGAAATAATGAGAAGAATGAAAGAGATAAATAAGGAATAGTTCTGTGCTGCCTTGAGCTAGAGGGCATTGAATTAAACTAGCAAATGCCAGTAACAAACTACACAAAAGGATTATTTCTTCACACAATACAATGAAATTCAAACTGCCAAGGCCCTGGGCCTTGCCATGGGATGCTCTGAATGCTGTTTGTATAGGTTCAGAATTTTCCCAGAGAACTTGCAAGGAAAATAAACCAAAAAAAAGAGCAAAATCACATTTGGAAGACATTAAAACAGAAACACTGCTTGTTTCTTAGGAAATCCCTTAGCTGTAAATTGCTAGAAGCAGTATTACTCCGGGAGAGTATCAGTTTCTGATTGTCCTGCTCTAAGACGCCTCCTGAGGATTCTGCAGTTGGTCACTGGTCAAACTAGATTTTAGTCTAGCAGGGCCTTTAGTCTGATCCAGAATAGGGAAAATAATGTTCTTTTTCTAAGTGATGCATACCACATCTTGCAGCAAACTCCCTGATGCACAGTGGTTCATCAGTAAAAGGACAGTGTTAATGAAGTAAATTATGTTTCTGACAGTGTAACACCTTTGATGAAGGAAAGGTGGGGTGAGAAGTAGTGACCCAGCTGCCAGACTGATTAATGCAGTGCTAAATAGCAACTGCCTGATACTTCTGTAGAACCATCTCTTAACAAAATGCAGTTTGGTTCCTTTGAGCTGGACATAGCACACCCCAAATTTACAAAGATGTTTTGCATAGGAGAGAAACAGTTTTCTTATCTGTGACTTAGATTCCTTTGTTTCTTCATGAAATAAGGCCACACTTAGAATGGTGGTCCATGTATTAATCCTAAATAGCTATAAATATTTATGAATCAGGTGTTTTCCCTTATAAATATCCAGGCATCTAGTATTGATGGCTTATTTAAATTTACAAGTGTTAATAATCTCACTGGGCAACTCTAGGACTACTTGAAAATGCAAACAAATAATGAATAGTTATTATAACATAAAGCAGTCAATATTCTGGATGTCTGTCTGAAGCTTAGTAAAACAGTCCCTTTCATTATTGAGTTCTTACAGTATATCATGTGGTCAGTGTGTATCTATGATTGCAGGAATAAAATATGCACTGAGTTCATAGGTTTTGTAGGGCTTTATGTCTATCATGTTAATGGTGACAAGAGCAAGGCCAGAGTATTTAAAATGTTGCTGTTATGACAAGAGCAAGGCCAGAGTATTTAAAATGTTGCTGTTATCTGTGGAGTTAGGTAGAAATAGCATATAGTTTAGTTTTTCACAATTATAGGAATTTTCAGAAATTAAAATATTAAGAAACAGAATAAAATTGAAGTGCTTTCTCTGAGAGAAAAGAGGAGAGTAATTTTTAATGATGAATTTGTCTTCAGTGCAGATATGAAGCAGTTTGCCTGCATAGAAGCCAACAGCAGATGAAATCTATAATGGAAACAGAGAGAGAGTGGGACACAGACCACATAAATATGCACAGTATGTTATTTTTATTCATTCCAAAGTCTGTAATTCAGAAAAGATTTTAATCCTGTTCTTTCAATTTACCAAGTAGACCCATTTCATTCTCTTTTTCTTTCTGTGCAAGTCTAAAGAGCTAATGATGGTTTGCCTTATTTGCTTTCTTTTTTTTTAACAAACTCTTTGGTTAAATGGTGTGCAGTTGAGAATATGGAAAGCTGCAATTTTCACAGTAGTGTGATCATGCTCCAAAAAGTAGTTGAGCTTGGTAGTAAGCTGCTCATAGGTCTTGTGCCCTTTGTTTTTTGAATTAGTTAAGAATCCTGTTCTACTTTTAAACTACTTAACTGATTTTGTAATTAACTACATTTTGTTTTGAAACTTCTTTCTAATATGTCTGAGAGAAGACACCATATTGGCTATTTTTTGTTGTTTAAATTATGTCTGCATTTTAATATCAGGTCTATTTCTTTTGATCTTTAGATAAATTTTATGGCTATTTAGTACCAAGCTGGGACAACAGCTGTTTTTTAAGGCAATAGGTTTTGCAAAGTCTGATGCTCCCTTTGGGTTATACATTCTTTTCTCCCATTGTCAAGTTATCTTTTCAACTTCACCTCTGGTTTAGTGTTGCTTAATACCCACATGTACTGTAATCCTGCATGCAGTCAAGCTTCAGAAGTGAGACAAGGTATCATCTTTCATTTTCTGTTGCTTCTGGTACTCTGTGTAATGCTTTACAATATCACCCATTGGATTAGTTCATGTCTTTTTTACCCCATCATGGAGTCTTGGAAAAATTAGAGCCATGTGTAATAATTTGTAGCAGTGTGTATTTACTTTTCATTCCTGATTCTTGGACTATAAAGTGTGAGTATCTGTATGATTTTGTAAGTAACTCTCATACCCTAAGGGATCAAAAATAAATGCTGAGATTGTTTCTGGTGTAAAACATACATTTACAAAAACCAAAATTTCCAAAGTCCTACCAGAATTCCTTAACAATCCTTGTGAAGAACCATTCAAAGAAATTAATTCAAGGACTTATCTAGCAAAGCTGAGTTGTAATTTCTTTTTCCTGGCTTCTCCAACACAGAACATTACAAAAGGTTCAGTATAAAACCTAATGCTACCCACGCTGTCAGGAAATAAGTTTTCCCTTAGGTAGCATCCCACTTCCCCTAAGAAAACATGTGGTCTAGGACCTACTACAATCCTTTAAGACTGCATCATGTTGCCCTAAATTCATCAAAAGCAGCCTTAATTTAACTGTTTATATTTATAGGATACATGGGTTTGTAATGTAATCCTATTACTTTGAAACTCTGAATCTTGATTTCTCAATTAATATCTTTTAGAAGTCTTTCAAGTTGTTTTGTTTCTTGCCAAACTGAGCAGCAGCAGCAGCTTGCTTCATGGCAGAGGGTGTGGAAGCCCCACTCTCAGTCCGTACAGAGAGCACCTGCACACTGTGCATTGACATCCTCTGTAGCTGCTCACAGCTGCACAACAGCCCCATCTGACAGCACTGGCTTTACATAGGCATCTAAAAAGAAACCAGAAAGGAAACCACTCATTATCTCTGGTGAAGATTGCTGTCCTTGCCAGCAGCATTTAGACCTTTGCTTTACAAAATTGAGGGGGAAAAAAGTATCACGTAGGAGCGGTAAATGGTAATGCCTAGTAATGTATTCACTCCCTTTCAGTGAAATTATGTACAGAATGAGCTCTAGCATGACCTAGTAGTTGTAGCTCTTTTCTTTGAGGGTTGATCAGACTTCTGAGTGCTGCATCTTTATATTCAGTTCATATTTCAAGAGCTACATAAGCAGTAGAAAGTGGAAGCAGATTTTAAGAAGCCCATTTTAGCATATGGGGGAAACACTTACTAGGTTTGCTAAAAACTATTGTCAAAACAGCCCTCTGCTCTGGCCTGCCTGTAGAGAAGCTGTCTACTGCCCTGGACGCTGTCAAATGCTGTGTCAACAGCTCACAAGCCTGCATGGAGAATTATTCCTCTCTTTTACAAAAAATTGTTCATTTTCCAAGCAAACTCATCTTCAGTTGGCTTTTTTAATAAAAAAAATACTCTCTCACAAAGCTCACAAAGTTTTGGACACTAGAAGTGGAAAGGGCTTTTTAGGTCACCCCGTTTACACATCTGCCAGTGCATGATTGTGCGCTGCAGTTTTTATTTCTCTTTTTAAATTTTTTAAATTTAATTTTAATTAAATTTAATTCTCTGCCCACTGCCTTTTTGTGCCATGTACAAAGGCAAGCAGGATTTATCAGCTCAGTCAAAAAATTTGGTGGAGAAAGGCTCTCATTTGAAGATTCGCCATGTCTTGTTCATCTCAGTTACTATAAAGATTTGGAGATTTTGCATATTCTCCTTTCAGACTAAGATCACAACCAGCAATTTTGGCCTAAAAATACATTGGAACTGAAAAAAAAAAGCAACTTTTGAAGCTCATTCTTCAATTGTTTATCAGATTCATTTGCATAAGAACTTGCATAGTTCTAGATATGGGAACAGAGTAAAATTGACAGTTTGAATTGTCCAGAAACATGAACTTTTGTCTCTCTTCTGGTTTTTTTCTTTTCTCTTTTTTTAAGCAGAGCTCTGCCTTTATTGACAACATTCCCAGACTAAATCTTTTCCTGTCTTCCAGAAGTCAAATATTGTTATGATGAGGCTCTGTAGGCCATCTCCCATGCTATCTCATTCCCGATTCAGCTCTTTCTCTGCACAAGGCCTGATGTTTCTCAGATTTTAACTGATTTACAATTACTTTGATTCTGTCAGTGGAATCTTCATGAGATTTAGTCCTCAAAACTAAGTTCCAAAACACTTTTCATCAATGTAGCAAAGTCCAAGGTAGTTAAACATCCTCAGAAGATCTATCAGAGCTGCTATAAAAGTGAGTTTGCTACTTAAAATCCTTTTGGGCATAAGGTTTCTGGATAACCAAAGAGAAATGTCTCTTCATGGTTGGATGTCCATAGTAGGTCCAAAGTTTCTGCTGCTGTGCTTACAAAATTGTAGAGGAAATACAAATGCCTTAGTATATTAACATCTGCATAGATCTCCAGGGCCTGTTCTTTCCTCTTTCCTTCTTTTAAGGCACTTGCAAATAAGCTGTCGCTGTTCTGTTTCAAAATGTAGAAAATGCTGCTAGTTCTCTAAATAACTGTTCAGGCTCTCTTTGGAGATTCTTATTCTTGTTTCAAGACTGAGGATATAAGACCTTAAAAACTGCGCTTCTCTAAGTTTTGCTTGTTATCCACCACATCTATTTCCTAATACAGGGACACATATCATGTCCTAGTAACACTTTATCTTTTATTTCAGATCTCTTTAACTATTGAAAAAGCCTTGAAAAATAAACAACAAAATAACCCCCACAAACCAGCATAAATGAAATATTGTATAAGTGAACATATTTTCTACACATGGTTAGAAAACGCATTAAATGTCTGAAGATGTTTATGCTGAATTATACCTTGTACAAGGAATTGTTTATAACTTACATAAACACAGAATTTCTACAAACTGTTGCATTGTCAATTTACTTGCTTACAACCTCTCCTAAGATTAAATTCCAGCTTGCCTTGATTATTAGGTCTTCATGAGAGCAAGGGAAATGGATTTGACAACAGGAACCAAGAGGTATTCATTTCAAAATACTGTTTTTACCTTGAAAGAAGTACCCAGAAATCAGGAGACTTAGTTCCAATCATTCCACTGAATCAAGTAATCTTGAACTTTGTTCTGCTAATATATTGGTTATAATGATAAAAATGTCTTCTTTTTATACTTGAGAATGGACATAAATTTAGAACATCAAATTGAGAATTCTAGTCCCTTTTTTTATTGGCTCTGGGGAAAAGACCAAGAGCTCTTCTGGATATGATAGCCTTAAAAAGAATACCCTATAACTGAAAAAAACCCCAACACCCAACCACAAAAAAACCCCACAGTGATCCACTCAGAAGCTGAAATATATGAAGCTTACTTAATAACATGTACTTATTGGTCATTATGGTATCAAAAGTTACTGACAGTTTATATGTTTTCTGGAACTAGAATTCAACTGTTCATTTTTTCCCAGGCTTTTACACATCTCATTGCTATCTAATCTAATGTCCACAAACCCACTGTAAACACAGACTGATGCAAAGTAAACACTGAAGCCTCAGTATCAGATAAACAGAACACTGAAGATTCAAATTTTTCTCAACATAGGTCTTCCCAACTTAATTTACAGCAAACTTTCCATATGTATCAATTTTCATGGGACTTTATAAACTTTACATAGTTTTCTTTGGTGAAGTCTACAGTTTTCCTGACCATACAGAGGCTCTGATCATACTTTCTGTAGATAGCAATTTGGAAAGTAAAGGAGGTTCTCTGTACAATTACAAAATATTTATTATTTGGTACAGAGGTCAGGAGGAAAATATTTTTCACTTTCCCAAAAAAAGAATAAAAATGCTTTAAGACCAATGTCATAATTTCTGTGAGAGCTTTTGTATATTTGTAAAATTTTTGTGCTTCTCTGCCATTAAGAATTTCACAAAAGAGAAGCATTAGTGGGAATTTTTGTAGACATGCAGAAAAAGTTGTGTCTCAAAGTTGCTCCTTTGCTTCATTTTACAGAAGCTAGGGGACAAAAAAAGCCCGTAAAGTGGTTTTTAATGAGCTAGGTAAAAGTACTAGAAGGGCATTTGATAAATAACTCTGAAGATGAAGGCAGTGGAATGTTTTGTAAGAAAAGAGATGTTTGGCCAGTTGAGGATTATAGTATTAGTGAAGACCAACGTGATGAAGTGTGAAACCAAAAACTGAGGAGTTAAGACTTACTTTATGTCCAGATACTACTATGGGTGTTTCAGGGGAAGAAATAAATTTTTAAGCATAGTAAACAAAATAATCATTTCCTATTTGCCAGCAGAGACAGAAACTAATTATGCAGATGCAGTCTAGGGATCTAGTCACCTGGATTTTTTAATTCACTCAGAAAGTTCAGCCAGCAATAGTCTGAAATTTTCTCATTCAAAAGTACCAGGGATATTTTTATTGAAAAGGCTGCAGGAAATGGTGGATTGGTAATATTTTACTTTTTTTTAAATCTGTTGCATTTATTCTTGAGTTATCTGAATAAAAAATACAAAATAGGACTGTTGAAGATGGAAATAAAAGTGCAGGATAATGAAGAGGGCAGAGGTGTAAAACTCAGTCCAAAATGGAAAAGACAGATGTGGCCAGGACCAAGGCTCTGCAATCCAAACATTCCAGAGAAATGAGTAACATCTTTTGCAAACACTCCTCAACACAATTAGTCTTTAGTTTTGTGTATTCCGATCATCAGAGGGATTTTCAAAGCTGGGGAGAAAAAATATTTCTATCTAATGCAAATTCCTAACCTGCTTGCACCCTGATTTTACTGCTCAGTGACTAATTAATCAACATATTAATTTTACGTTGTCAAAGAAGCTAGGGTCCATTTATTGTAGAACATAAAGATCTCTCCGTGTTACTGCATACACCTATGTCTGCAGCACCAAAAACACCACTTTATCCAGGTGAGTTAGAATAATCCCTGAGTTTACACACATTATTTCTGCTCCTGATAAATTTATTAACAAATGTTGAAAAAACTGCACAAGCTAGAAAAGGAATCTCTGGGCAGCATGTAGTCAATTTATTTGCCATATTAAAAAAAAATCAAAGCATCTTTTAAATAAACATGTGTCCTTCAAGAAGATCACATGGCCGACATGGCAGAAATTTGCTTACAAGGCTGGATTGGTAAAAGTTTGGCAGACAGATTGATACCTCTCTGCTTCTGCTGCAGCAACATCTAAAGTGGCTGCTCATTTTGTGGGTGGTTCTTTTGCTTTTCAAATTCTCATAGCTGTGACTCTGTCCAGGCCCTGTCCTTCCCAAAGTACACAGAAATTGGGGAAGGATAGCTAGCAACTGTGAAAATAACTTAGCCATCCAAATACGCTTTCCAAGGCAGTCATCTCATGAAACAGGCCAAATCTTGGGAAAGAAAGGGCAGTTTATAATAAAATAAATTATATAAAACTATATTTATTTCAAGCATATTAAGTGTAAAAATACTCTTAAAGGCAGAAAGGCAAGTTACACCTTAAAGAAGTTGGACTTTTAAAAAAAGGATGGTTTGTGTCATGAGGAAAAACTGAATGAGACTTTGTTTTCAAGATATGGAATTATAGGTTCAGGTAAATGTAGATTAATTTATTTTTTTTTAATTCTGGTCCAAGAGACTATGCTAAAACCATAAAAATGTATTAAAAGGCTCACATGATCAGCAGGAAAGTATAACTGTTATTGCCCTATGAATTAAGAAAATAAGATTTTCCTGAAACTCAAATATGTCATTTTATCATTCTAAAAATCAATGTAATTAAAAACTACTCATGATTTGCAAGGTCCTTTTATTAAGATAATTTCCTAAAACTCAAAATTCACAAATCCCAAAGCTTCTGTATGCATTAAGTAGCAAAGGGTAAAGGTGAAGTGCATAAAGTGTTTTTGTTCTAGGGTTATCTCGTTCCAGAGTGCATTCTGGAGCACAGATGCATCAGTTCTTATATTAACTTATTTCAGACAGAATACATTTTATTTATTAACCTGCCAAAATGTCTTGACTCTGGTTCAGTTCAATGGGTGGAGGTTGTCATGTCAAGAAAATATGCTTTTCTGTTGTTGCTGGCTTTGCCTCATGAGTTTGGAGGCAGCAGACAGGAGCAGAGCTCCTCCAGCACGCTCCCACAGAGGCGCTGATGGAGCAGAAAGCTCCAGGAGGGCTGGCAGGGCTGAGGTGTCAGCCTTTCTGCATTTCTGCTCTGTCCTCATGTGATCTGATGTTCCAGTTTTCTCCATTCACAGAGTCCGTGGCTCAAATGTCAACCTCTTGCCTCTGAAACTGCTTGGTCTGGTTCCTCCCAAAACCCAACTGTCTCAGAATCCCAGCATCCCTTTTCCTGCTCACTCCAACACCACCCATCCTGCACACCTTGAGAGTTCTCTCCTTGAGCAGCTAACACTTTGTAAGTTTTTAGTTACCTGTCTAGATGGGTGATTGCTTTGATGGTTTAAGATTAGTTCTGTTTGAAGGGAGATCAAAAATGCAGAACTGCCCAGTTAACAGAGGTTAGATAGTAACCCATGGCAGGCAAACATGCTTTCATAGAAACAGAGCTGGCTAAAGATAAAGATCACTGGTGAAAATATCCAAAATATTTGTAATAATGTGCAAAGGAACAATTTACAACACTTATTTTACAATATCACATGTGTGCAGACCATTTTACAGTACATCGGGCTTAAAAATTGAGGGCTCTGTAAAAACACAAGCATATCTTACATCTGAAATTAATGCTAAAAGCATGAAACTTGAGTAATTAATTTAAATTTGATGTAATTGTCAAGGCAAAACAAAAAGAGAAATACTGTAAACTCTTTGGGGAAAAGTTCTCTGTTTATGCCACAAACCTACTTGCAGTGAAATTGCAGCACACAAAGAAGCACCAATTTAGCTTTCCTTGAATTTTTATTGTGTTAAGTAGTTTACAACAAAATCATTAGTGTGATGACTATGAAACTCAGAAATGTTAAAAGAGCAAGCAGCTTCTAGCTCTTGATTCCCTGAAGATAACTGAGAGCCTGCAGGGTCAGCCAAGTAGTGGAAGCGGAGTGTCCTGCTTGTGCCTTGCTGGCTGGCTGTGGGGCTTCTTTATGGCTCCCTGGGGACAGGGGTGAGGGCTTTGGAGAGCAGGCTCTTCAGCTGCCACAGGTCTGAATAGCTCCTCTTTAGTCGCATTGTTGGGGTTTTTCCTTTTGTCCAACTGGACTCCAGATGATCCCAGTGCTTTTAGTTAACTAAATGATGTGTAAGTGGAATGAGAACTAGATCAGAAGCTCTAAAAGAAGAGAATGCAGCAGGTAAAAAATGGCAAGTAGATTCACAATCCAGGAGCCTTGAGAGCTGCAGATTCTCACAGATTCCTCTTGTGAATAAGACAATATGTATTGGGGTCCTACTTCTACCTCATAGTAGCTGTTCTCTCCAGACAAATTGATAGTGATTTTTAAAAAATCTTTTATTTTGTGCTCATCAAGGCACAGTTCAGATGCATTGGAGCCTGGATTCCCAAGGAGATCAAGCCAGCCTAGATATGGTTAGTGTAACTCTTGGGAAATCAAAAGTACTTCAATGATAAGGAGTGTGGGAAGTGTCTTAGTGTTGGCGTGATAAAGTTGTGATATTCGTATGGTGTTTAATATATTCAAGTTTCTGACTTACGTGTTAATAACTAACATTGTTTCCCACACCCATTGCTGAAGTGGTAGAAATAACTCTATAGTGAAAGAATTTCTTTCACTTGCCATTTTTGCCTGACACTTTCACAGAAACAGAAAAAAGAGAAAAATTCTTGCTTGTTTATGCTTTCTTTCCACTACTCAGTTCATTAAAAAGACCTTGGTTTGTCTATAAATATGTTTACTATCTATTTTAACACTTGCATAGTGAACATCTATATATTTTGGAATTCTGATTTATTTTAAATAGAATCTTCAAAGTTTCCTTTCTGCTTGAAACATATCAGAATGCTATACTTCAATATCAGTTCCAGAAAGAGCCAGATGCAGAAATTTCTGGGAAGTATTAATAGGTTTTTTTTCTCTTTGGAGGGGTCATTAGCTCTGCATGAACAGATTAAAGATTCCTTGCTCATTGTATTCCAAAATAGGAAAGCACTGGGTCCAAAGAAAAAGTAGTGCACATTGTTAGATTGATAACTATAAGTTATTCAAGGTCAAATTCTCTGAATTCTTATGGTTTGAATTATTTTTTACTCTTTGCTTAGTGGAAATTGCAGTCCACCCTTCTTGTGTACTTTCACGGGTACCACATTAAAAGCATCTTATGAATACTTAAGTGTTGCTGCTGACAGTTTTGTACTTTTCAAAGATACTGATGATGTGAATTTTCATGAAGGTCATTTGTTTGAAAACAGTGTTTCAATAAGGGTTTAAAGATGAACTCTGAAAAGACACCTTATTGCAACTTTGAAAAGGTTTTAAAAAAAATTAATAAAAAAGACCCCCTTTTTACTCCTACTCCCATGTTAGCATATAGGAAATGTTTGGTTTAAGTATATGTTGTTTTTTCACCTACATGACATTTTATTCTCAAGTTAATGAAAACATAATATGAAAAAAATCCATTGCTGAAATTTTGCATGCTCTATGTTCATCCATCTTTATTAGAAGTCTAAGGTAAAATTCACAATACACTAAAATGATGGTGGCATTAATTTGCCCTGAACATATACATCTTGTACTACTGTCTTCTTTCTATCATAATATCATCTGCACTGAGGGGTAGGGAAATTCAGGCTTTCCTATGACATAATTTGTGAGGGTTTTTTTAAATGGAGGTCCTGACACTCAAAACTTTTTTGGTGATAACATCACATGGCACCAATTTTTATTTCATACACCATAAGTGTCGCATATTCTCACCAAATATATTGTGCAGCTTTCATTCTCTTGATGTTTCTTGAGGATGTATGCCCTTGCTCCTGTTTCTGTTGAAGAGCATACCTGTGGCAGCCAGGTGTGGCAGGAGAGGGTATCTGCTTCAACAGCAGCTGCTTACACAGAAAGCAGTTCTGACTTTGAGGACAGTGAGGATCTATCCCACTAGAAGTTCATAAACCTTTCCATGATCTTCCCTTGTCCTTAATATCAACAGTGGCATACCACACACAGGCTTTTCACCATTTTACAGCAGGAGGTGAGTATTAAATATTACAAACTATATCATGTGACAACGTACACCATGTGGCAAATTTGCTGCTCCTTTTCCCACTAAAGTTTCAAGGTGCTGCTGTGCATTCCTGCACAGACACAGCAGCCCTGACTCCCCAGAACCAGGCACTACTCACCTCTTCCTGCAAGGGGTGTGTAAGAGGCAGCTGCAGGGCTATTCAAAGGAAAGGATCTTTTATTCTCTTTTGCAATGTGGAACCAAGTAAGTACTCTTGTCGGTATGTTTTTCATACTTAATAACCTACAGGGCTCCTGCTTTGTGTCACACCCAGGCTAATGGGCACGCACGCACCTGCAGGAGGCTACTGTAGAACTTTATCCTGAGGTTGCCCCAGGCTAAAAAGCATTGGAACAGATACTGATGGAAAGCATCATGCATGTTCTGGCTTTTTCTGTTGTTTCCCTAGAACAGTCTTTGCAAATCATGAAAACAGAAGGAATTGCACTTACTGAGAACAGGCATGGGGCAGAAATTAATTTATCATTTTTATTGATATTTTTTGTATCAGTAAAATTGGTAAGTTCATTGACATATTTGTACTACAATGGCCAATTAAACTTTGAACATAAACCTCAACAGCAGTGAAGTTCCCTGTAGCTTCTCCACATGCATTATAGAAATGTTAACCATTATAAGAATATTGATTAAATGCATTCTTAGACATTTGTTCTGTGGTTCATCTGTATTTAAGAAATGCCTTTTTTTTCTTCAGAAGTTTAACCAAAATTATAGAAGAGCTGAATCTGAGCATCTGCACTACCTGAACAGTGGGAGAGGACTAAACAATTTGCAGTGTAATACTGCAGAATGTTGTACTTTTTCATTCCCTGGTGGCACAATTCTGTTTCCAAAAGTACCAAGAGTTTGATGGGAATGCCAGTTATATTTCTGAGGAATAATGGTGAGTGTCCTCTTGCTGGTGAGGATAGAATTTGAAGTACCTGACAATCTCCACAAACTGTAATTCACTAAATGTGGCACTGGATTGGGACCAGTGCTCATGCTTATTCTGCTCATGTATTTGTTTTGTATTTTTAGAAAATATTTTCTCATCTTTATGTTGTAGTTTCCTGTTTGATTAACATAAGGATGGCACTTGATAAAGTTCTCAGACCTCTGTAGATGGTAAATGTGTGAAGTAGCTGGTTATTTGACATTTCATTGCTCTTCCAATGGAAAATCTTTCCTTTCTGAGTAGTTATAATGGTCATGGGTGATACCTTGGGAGCTGGAAAATTCATGGTATGCAGTAGTTTAGTTCAAAATGGCAAAACATGGAGACTCACAGGAGGGCAGCTTATGGGAAACATAGTACAATAACAACCCTGACCTCCTGGCCTCTAGAAATTAGGAAGTGCAATTCCTAAATCAAAACCAGCACTAAAAGTTCTGGGAATGGAAACAGGCTTAATTTTCTGTAGTGCAAAGAACCCGAGATGTCTGTAACAACAAGTCAGACTTTCAGTCCTGCGTACGTGTCTTCTTGTTTCATGCATTCCCTAGAGCTGTGTGTTCTCCTGGCCTTGGGAAGGAGCAGAAGCCAGTGGGGAAGATGCAGGGTGGATGGCAGGGGACTGGCAGTCTTTCCATGCTGGTAGGATGCAGAGTTGCCCTGGAGAGGGGGGATTTGTATAGTCCTCTCTTCCCAATACCTCTTTGCAATCAAGACTCTGCTTCTCTCCTGTAATGCCAGCTGAACTGGCTGAATGCTGCCACTGCTGTAAGCAACAGGAGGGAGTCACCCACACCAGATCTCTAACCTTGCAATAATTACTCATTGGGCATAGTGGCATTCACCAGGAGATTCTTTCTACTGCTCCTTCTTCTTATCTTCTGCATGCAAGGTTTCTTCACTGGTGTGGGTCCTGGAGCTTGACTGATTTCCAGCCAGAGTTTGGTGGAGTATCCCTTTGAGGACAGGGGTTCAGCTGGTCTGGGAAGGTGGGATGGGATGTGTCTTCATTTAAGGCATGTTCTCAATTCTTTGCTCTCAAAATCATGACTACGGTATTCTTCTGTAATCACAATGCTGGCCTAATAGTGCTGTTTTTCATTGTAATCATAGCAGCCTATTCACTGTTCTGCCATTTGGAAAAAAAAGACATTTAATACCATTCAAATAAGGATTTAATTAATTAAATTGGAGGAGGCACTTTTCTGAATTTTCCATGTGTGTAGAAAATGATGTGCTGAGAATACATTCTTATATTAGGAGTAAGAAGATTTCACACCTCAAAGCTGTTTGTTGGAAAAAAGTTTTATTGTTCCAATTAAAAAGCATGTTTCTCCTATTATATTTATTTCTATTTTCCATGAGACACAATTTTTATGAAAGGACATAGAAAACATTCCTTGTCTTTAAGAAACAAAGAGCAAGTGGATCTTGAATGAGGCATAACAATTTTCTGATTCACAGAAAAGTTTGAATCCAATTTACATAAGGGTTTCAAGTAAAAATTTTAACATAATTATGTTATTACCACTCTTCATGGCACAGAGTCTGCAGGGATGAAAATGAATGAATGTTTGGTATTTTCATTTGGTTCTCCTGATGATTCTTCCTAACTATTGAACTTGGCCAACAGAGCATACCACAACTTGCTTGTTACTACTTTGGCAGCAGGGTGGGTATGGGGTTGTGGTATCTTTTTACTCAGTGTATCTAAGAAAACTTTCCCCCCTTTCCTATCATAGCCCAGACAGTTCTACTGACATATAGTTGATCTGTTTGAAATAGGGTTTTGTGTTCTGTAATATTAAGATAAAACCTGCAAGCCCATATAAAACTTAATCATAAAATATAGCATAGCTGCATACCTATTTATATTACTTTAATACTTGATATTGTTGGTGTAGACTCTCAGACTCTCAAATAGGAGGTGGTGATGTAATTGTCTTAGGACAGGATTCATCTTGAAAGGAAAGGTGTTTTAAAAGCTGCCTTTGAAAAGCAGAACAGATCAACCCATCTATCTAAATTAGGCTCCCAAGTTGTTGCCCCATGCATGACATGAATTCATAATTGACACCAGTTTCCAACAGCAGAGGTATAGTGGGCTCTGTGACAGGATACTGGAGTTGACAGCAGAGAGAAGAAAGTGAGAAGGTCACAGATCAGAAAAAATCCCATCAAATACACGCCAGGAGAATCCTCGCAGTCAGCCCTCTGGGCTGTCCACTAGCGTGAGCAGCAGCAGGGCTGGCCCCAGCGTGGTACACTTCCCCTCTTTCCAGAAAAGCAGCTGGATGCTGTTTCTCCTTTCTAGGAAATCAGTGTGCACTTTGGGACATGTGGAACACTTACAGTCCAGCAGAGAACGTCATACCTGCCTCATACCATCAAAACTGGGCTGACTATTCCTGAAGACTGCTATTTCTTTTCTTTTTTCAAACTGGGATTTCACTTTTAGTGGAAGACTCTTGTATTGCAATGGTCTCTGACCTTGTACATCTCCAGTGGCCTTCATTTAGAAAATCTTGTGGTTTTTTTCAAGATTTCCTTCTTCTTTTTTTACCTTGGTAATTTTTTTTGCTTCCCAGCCCATTAATATTGAACAGATCAAGAGTTAAAACACTTAATCCTGTGTTCTTCTCTTTTCTCTTTTTTCTAATGGATGAGTCATAGTACGGATGGCCTTTTGTTATTCTTTAGTAAATTCAAACAAGATTATTTATTCCCTCATTAGAAAAACAATAAATCAGCAAACAGAAAAATGTGGAACAATGGTTTTTAAAATATATTTGCCATGTCTTAAAGTTATTCGTTTGTTTTTTGGTTTTGTTTGTTGGGTTTTTTTAATTTTAAAAGGGTGACCAAAAAAAGTGCTCCTAAAATCTTCTGGATTGCTATTGCTGAAGCCTGGAACCTTTTGATGGTGAGGTACCATAGGAACCAATAGCTGAAGTACAATAAATCTGGGCACTTCTGGGACACACATGTGCTATCTGGAGCAATGGTGATTTGAGCAGAGCCAACAAGAGGGAGTGATTTACATGATGTACCTCTACTTTCTACACCATCCCCGAGGTCAAAACGATATCCTGTTTTTTATGATAATTCATTCTTGGACTGTTCTTCTGATGAATTTAAAACGTTTTTTGTTGTTTAGACATATACCTAAATAATATTTCTTTTGTGATTGTATAAAATTAAGCATACGCACAAATTCAGAACCAAGTTTATTCTTAAATTTATAAATATTTTACTGCCATCCTATATTACCTTGATGTCCAACAACCACAAGCTGCAGAGCACAAAAGCCTTTATGAGACGCTCTCCTGACAGAAAATCTTGTAACTGTTTCATCAAATACTTCCTTAGGTGCATAGGACCATGCTATTCCTTTAAGTGCAGATCTGGGGTTTTTTTCCAGTTGCCAAGTGGAAATCTGGATTTGAGACGAGAAGAAATGATTCCTTTCAAAATAATTTTGCCACCTCGGTGAAAAGGAGGAGCACCCTCACAAAGGCGTGGAGCCAGAGGTCTGAATTAATGGATTCCATCCTGGCGACAGGAGAAGGTGCGTGCTCAGTACGGAGAAACCCCGCCCTGGCCATGGATGTCAAATTCCCCAGCACTCGGTACACCCAGAGGTCATTAAACTGCTTTGGCTTCTGTCCCTCCTGCTGGGAAGAGAAAATGCTGTGGGTGCTGTCTCTGCTTCACCCGTATGCAGTCATAATGTTGGCTCTGCCTTAAGAGCCTTCACAGCTGTGCTGTAACACAGTTAGTTCCCAACATGACTCAGATGAAGGATTTTATTTAATCTGCACAGGACTTTGGAAAAAAAAGAGAATTTTAGTTTGTGGAAACCTTGAGAATGTGCAAAGCTGAAAAAAGAGGACGTGAGAACAAGAGGCTGGGTCTCAAAACTTGATTTCCCATTGTCCTAGGATAAAATTTCAGTGAAAATGGAACGATAGGAGAAGAATAAAACCATTTCAATGCTTTGACTGCCTTCATTCCTGCGATAGTCCATTAGGGCATCAGTCATAGTTTGCATTGCTTCTAGCTCACAAACAGGAATGGTTGAGAAATATGTGGCTGTGTTTTGGGGGTTTTCTTTGTTTAGTGGCTCTAGACTCAGATTTTCTTATGGGGTCTTTGCCCCACTGTAATTTCTGTCCCTATTTGCACTATTCACCGTGCTTTATTGCTGTGAAACAATACACTCCTTTTAAAATTAGGAGATTCTTTACTATCATTAAAATCCACACAGAACAAAAAATATAACTATCTTGTTGCTGGTATAGGAGTAACTGCAATGGTAAAATTTGAAGATTCTCAGTTCAGATTAAGATCTCAGAAACAAGGAAATTTACCAACTGATTCTACCGGCCAGAACTTCGGGAACTTTTAAAGCAACTTATATAATTTACTTACTTAAGGACTGAACTTTTGGCAAGGTGGACAGGAGGTCACTTGATAAATATGTAAAAGCAAATCTCTCATTTGTCTTTCTTAGGCAGAATGTCACTAACCACAATACTCAAACATCCACAAGGAATCCCAGATTGCAGGAAAATTCCAGCATCTGCTGGAAAGGTAGCCAACAGTTTGGATCTACACCTCTTTTATGCTGTCTACCATAGAGCACAATTACATTCAATAACTTTTACAAGCAATTGTTTCAGGTTCTTCCATCAAAGGTGCACCAATATTGATATGAATACCTTTTTCAATTTAGTCCAGATGCCTAGACATTGCACCCCTCTTAAGATGAGTATTAAACAAGAGCTACCTACTAAATAATCAAAAATTTCCTTTGAGACTCAAGAACCTGTTTTTAAGGGGAGCCGTTTCTGTGCAGAGGATATGAAAAGGAAAATTTTGAACAAAAATGTGCAGAGGATGTTCAAGGAATGTTGCTGTGCCACAGCCTCCTCAGGCCATGTAAGTAAAATGGTAAAAGAAGAAATTGACTTGCGACAGTAAGTGGCAATTGCCAGGGAGTTTCACGCTAGGGTTATGAAATCAATTCTACAACCACTATTATGTGAAGGTAACACTGACGAGGAATTTTTATGTAGCTGAGCATTGATGTGCATTAGTCCTTGAATCATAGCAAATACTGCAGAACCCACATAAGGGTTATTGCTTTTATGGGATGTAATCATCAAAGATATGGTTGATGCTTCTGTACAGAAACCCCAGGATTCATTTCTGTACAAATTCAAGCACACATGTTGATACTCCCCTGCCTATGGCAAATAGTGGGTGTTAGGGATAATTTTGGGTTCATAATCTAGCTGTGGAATAGCATAATATGTAAGGTGGACAATCCAGAAAAGGTAGAATTTAAATTTTACTCAGACAAGTGTTGTAGTGTAAAAACTGAAGGCAAGCATGAGTGAAAATAAGGGAGTCACCAAGCGTGTTCTTATTTTCAAAGCTTCAATTTAAGAAATTTAAAGAAATGTTTATTGTGGTCAAACAGGCTAAAGAATTTGCAGAACTCAGTGTGAAAATGTCTTTAAGTCAAAGACCTTGAATGAATTATATTTTTTCCTCACATGTGAACACTTAACCAAGTAACAGTGATTAGGCCTCATTAAAATTAAACAATCACTGTGGCAAACACATAGACATTGTTACAGAAAATTGACCTGCATGCAATCTTGATAACAGTTAATTCAGTTTCATTCTCCTTGTGTAGCTGAGAATGGTTTTTATCCAGGGTTTGATCTGTTTGTACATTTCTATTGAAGAGAGACAAACAAATCCAGGTTCTTGGATTTATTTCTTGTTCTATCTTATGTTCTGAGCATAACTCCAGAACTTTGCATAAAAATGTGAAGCCTGTTGTATTATATTCTAGGATGGCTCAACAGGAGCTGGTTATCTGTTTGTTTATTGTAGCTTCTTGAATGCTATAAACCAAATAACCTAACCTGTTAAGTGATATAATCCTAGATATGAAAACCCAGACCTGCAGGAAATAGTTCTGCCAATGCAACAGTGACAGCATGGAGTATTGGGAGATCCAGGGAAAAAAATGTGGTGTGTAATTCCTTTGGAATGTATCGAGGCATTCATACCTTATAAACCTTTAAGACACAGAAGAAATGCTCAGAGTATGTTAAAAGTGATATCAAATTATTCAAGACCTCTTTACACTTGCTTCAATATGCCCCACCTCAGGTGACCCCAGCAGAAGAAGGTGTTTCAGTTCAAGTGCAAATTTATTTCAGACAAATAGGTTTTGCAACGAGATCCAGTACCTACTAGATTAAACTTCAGGCTGTTCTTATTTTGTGATGCACAAAATAAGAGGTGTGGGCCCCTTTTTTGGATGACAGTTGGTGGCACTCATGAATTATTGGGAGGAGGGATGGTTCCCTGGGTCACTGTAATCTCAGCAGCACTTGAGAACAAATGAATGAGCACTTCTGCAGGATATGACCTGGATCAGATTGATTGACTGAGAGCAGCAATTGGTTTGATCATTGTTTGAGCAGAGATGTCCAGTCTGGCGGCTTTCTGCATTCACTTTGGGGTCTTTTAAGGCTACATTCCCAGCAAAACTAGATTCATAACAAAACCTGCTCAAACCATCCGATTTGGAAAACAAGTTTGTGTGTTCTGATCTTATTCTCAGTAAAGTTTTGTGTGGAACAAAGAAATAACTAGGTTTTAAAGGCATTAGTAGTTTCAAGATTTCTTTTCTTTTTTTTTTTTTTTGTCCTCTCTACCTTCTTGTTTGAGCAGCAAACAGACAAAAAAAAATGTTCTGCATTCCTTTCAAATGTTGTAATGACAGCATCAAACTGAATTACTTGAAAAGATGTAGTTTGAGAGATTGGTGCTTGCGATTTGCAATCTTGTTCTCTTCATAATTTTTTTTAATGTTTGCTTTATCCCCAGGTAACACAAAATCACATTGTGAGATGGAAATGGTGAGAAAAGTCCTGGAACAGAAGTGTGATTTTCAGAACTTCCTTTCATTAACTCTGATTGCACGTTAGCAGAAATACCCAGGTTTGCCTCTCTACTTCTGGATTCTTTCAGTCTGTGCAGCTACACCTCCGTTTACCTTTTATCTTTGTTAGGGAGCATTAAGAACTAAAAATCCTCTTGGGGTTTTACCCATTGACTCCTAATTAACATGAAAAAATGCTTTACCCCGGCTGCTTTGGCATGGGGCTTTTTTTTCACGTGCATATATGTCACATAGAGTGCACACTAACTGCTCATATACAGTGTCAGCATGGGTTTCGTACGCACACAAAAGTTCCAGATGTGCTTTGTATCTTGTTTAGTTGACTTTAGTCTTCTGTAAAGCCAAGAGAAATATTAATCATTCATTTACTGTTAGGGGATGGGTCTTCTTCTCATGTTTCAGTAAAGGGGGTGGAAAAGAAAAGTAAGCCAATTTTTTTCCTATTTAAGGCCAAAGCTGGGGAATGCTTGTGGCTGAGTTCTGTACATGGCCCGGTGCTGGAAGGGCAGGGAACAACCGATGTTGCTATTTTGAACAGATTTTTTTCTTCCCCCCCCATTTTTATTTTTGCACAGAGAGTCTCATGTCTAATATTTAGACATGATGAGCTCTGTGCAAAAAGTAACTTTGCTCATTCTTGCCGTGTTTCAACCCTCAGTTATTTTGGCACAACAAGTCGGTGAGTAATTCAAGCTTCTTATGATTTCATGTTTTTATTTTATTTTTATTTTTACCAATAATTTTAATAGCTTGTCAGAAGTGTGTATGCACGAACCTCACCAGAACACTTTTCCTTCACTAATTCAGCAGTCAGATGTTTAAGGGTGAAGCTGAAAGCTGCAGGGATTTGCAGTATCATCCCAAAGGTTTTTCTTTGCTTTGCTTTCTTTAAAGTTAGAAGGACTGTACAGTGCTGTCTGCCTTGCCTGCATTTGTTCTTGTTCTTACTTGTTTTCCTGCTACAGACACTGAGGAGATTCTAAGCTATTTCTTTTAACTCTTGGAATAACATTATAACTGTTAGCTCCGTGCTGCCTGGAAGGTCTTTTTCACAAGGAATAAGTCTTTGCTTCCAGCTATTTTATTTGGAGTTCTCCTTTGTGCTTGTTTGTCTTACACTGGCAGCATGGGGGTTTCTTTCAACAATTTGCGTGCAAAAAAAAAAGCCTTAAAATTCTGAATGGTTTTGTTGAAGGAGTTTTTAAGAGTGATACATGAAAATATGTCAGCTTACAGAATTTTTACTTTGGCATAGAACAGGAGGGTAAATTAATTCCCTCATCTGCAATAGTTTGAATCAGGCATCTGCAGGCTGTTTCAGCCCTTCACGAGACTGATTAGCAGTTGATGGTATGTGTAAGTCCATGTGAGTGTGTGTGTGCATGTTTACAGAGAGCAGGAACACTGAAAACCAACTGAACATGGAATTCAGAGGGGAGAGAAGTACTTTGTACACAAGAATTCAACCTAGAGTGAAGATAAGTGTGGTATGAGTATTTAAGTTAAACAGATGACATTCCACAAGTACAGCTGACCTTTTTTGGATGTGCTCAGTTCCTGCTTGCCAGATATTGTAAACCAGTCCTTCCTTAAGATAAAACACTTTTCTCTCCCGTAAATATGAAAGATCAGCAATTTATTTATTCCTACAGAGAGGCAAGAAATAACCTTACAATTAACTCAACGAGCAGCAGCCAAAGAAATTGTAGTGCTCTAAAGGAAAGCCAAATGCCTTTAAAATCACACCCTACACTACTCTGTATGTCACACATCAAGAAAACAATTACTTGAGCCAGTTCATGGCAAACCCATCTGCCTCACCATACCTGGACAGGGACCTCTCCCAAGGGGTGAGTGACTCCACCAGGAGCAGCCTGCCTGCACTGGAGCACTTGGAGCTCAGGAGGATCTGTGCATGAGCAAAGCAGGCAGAAGTCTCTGCAGCACCAGCCCCCCTCACCTAGCACAGGCTAAGCCTAAGTGTCTATAAAAAGAAAAAAAAAAACAAACAAACAATGAATACATGCTGTAGAGAGTAAACAGAATTTACTGTGAACTGATCCTTTACTATTTCTGCTTTGCCGTATACAAATTCTCTCTCCTAAAATCTTCAGTAAAGATTATAAAAGGCAGTAATTATAAAATTGGAGCAAATGTGTACTGTGACTTTTCTCTGCTTACAGCAGCAGACAATATATATTATTTCTATTTAACATGCAGTAAGTGTTCTTTTATATACCTGGGTCTATCATCAGAGGGACAAGCACTAAGACACAATCCAGTATAAAGAGAAGGAGCATCAATTTTATTTCTCTCCATAAACAAACCCCTCCTCAGTGCCAGGTCTCCTTCCCTCACTCTAGTCATATCCCTGGACCTATTTCTGAGGTGCAACATATATTTGACTCAATAAATGGTAAATTTTGGGTAGAAGAACAATACACAAATGAAGTGTGAATGAGTATTCTCATTTCTCTGCCACATTCCTGTTTCATGGTGTTGTAACATTTCCTTACTGGGCTAACTTCCATACTATTTACAGGGATGAGGTTACACAGAGAGACTGATAAATCACTAGTTATCCCTTAAAAATTGGATTCTCTCCTCACTTTAGAATGCTTCTTTCCACACATTTGAATATGCTTTTCTCACAGAAAATAATAATTGAAGGAGTTGATTATTCGTATCACTAATTCATGTGCAGGGCAGGGAATGGACTGGGAAACCAAATTTTCCACAACTGAAAAGAGAATTTCCAGACATGCTGAAATGCTCTCTCTTGTCAAGAAAAATGTTTATATGGTTAGTATCAAATGTAAGTCAATATAAAATTTTCCTTAGGAAAGCCTGCCAGGAGACAAGACTTGGCAAGATATTAAGGAAACTGCTCAGTATACACTGAGTTTAGGGTAGTCAGATGTACCCCTGGGCTATGTGTTTCTTTGTCTTGCTGTAATAGCTTGGAATGGAGATTTGAGTACAGCCTCAGGCTAAACCTCTTCTAGAGCTTGAGATCGGGATACTGTGCAACAAGAAATATTCTGTGAACTCAAAAGCTGTATGTCCCTGTAACCCACCAGGGTGTTTTTAGCCTGGAGGTGAAATCACCTTGACACAATCCAGGTTTTGTGATGTGTGTCAGGGCTTTCCAGCCCTGCCAGTGTTCAAGATAAGATGCCCCCTGATGGCTGACAGGACACGAAGCCAGGACTTCTGGACATGACAGATGACTCAGAGTCCAGCAATGTACATTGGTTTCCACCCTTTGAAGGCACCTTTACATCCTGCATATTAAACTACTCAAGAGTGTAAGATATTAGAATGCTTCTTCAGGAAAGAAATCTGTTCTCCACCCAAGTTGTGAAAGCATTTGCTAAGCCTTGCAGCCTGCATTCATCCATTTATCTTGAGTTTGTAGAGGCAATCATGACAGCTACTTCCAGAAGACAGAATAAGTTTTAGCTAGTCAGACTGGAGGTATTTGTCAGTTCCCCCTGCCTACAAAGGAAGCACATCCACAGTGCCCTCACGTCAGTGCCAAAAGGGAAGTCAGATGGATCTGGGCCTGTCTCAGTTGTATCTGTGATGCTTAAAGGACACCTCAGTGAGCCAGAGAAGGACTCTTCTCACAGGTACACTCCGGTCCTTGAGGAACTTCGCTGAGGTCATTAGGAAAACTCTACTGCTCTGAAAGCAGTGTGACAGCAATGCCAGAAACCCTTCAGAATTATTCCAAGTAATTTTTTGCTCTAAGGTAATTTAGTGTTTTCCTTGTAATGCAAGTATTATCTTGGATGTTTGGTCAGGAAACTCATTTCTGAGGTAATGGCTGAATGCTAAAATCTCTCTGACAAGACTTATTGACCTTTCTACTACTTTCAGTTGCAAATTGCTGTTTTAAAATGATATATAACCATTACATGTAGGTTTCAGGAGGCAGCGTGCAAATGACTTTTCCTGCTGAGCATCCATTTCTGATCCCAGAGAAAATAATGATATTTCAGGAAAAATTGTAAACAGCTGATTTGGCCATTTTGCTTTCTTTTTTTTATTAGCTGGGAAAGGTTGGATAGCATGTGAAGTGGATGGGTACTGTACAGATGTAGTTTATTTGTGAGACTGCCAGACTGTCATGTTTAGCAGTTAGCTGTATGAAACACTGCACACATGTGCTCTTTGTTGATGAATTTCCAGTTTAAGGGTAGTGCTAACAACAGAACTATCCCTCCTCAAAGGTTTTGGTAACTCAGAAAGGTTTCCCTCCAGAATTTTGACAGTAAAACCAGATGATGCACATCTGTGTGCCAAGAGATAATTAACCATCGTAAGTAACCTAGACTATGCAAAGCAATGAACTATCTGGGGTCTGCTCCTCTTCTCCCATTTTTCCTCGCTATTTTTTTACCAGGCACACAGCAGACAAGGTTATGCTTAGGAAAATTGAAACATTCCTTTCTGGTCTGGAAAAATCATGCTAAATGAAAGCCTGGGGAATCCACCCCCTCCAAACATTATATATATGTTCTTGGAAATATGACAAATTTCATAAACACATTTTATATCACACACCCCTGGAACACATTAGCCTTAGGAAAATGAGACTATTATATAACCCTTTCATTATTTTCCAGATTTGTTTTTGACTTGAGACCAAATCACCAAATCTACACAGACTGATTTTTCTGAAAGAGGAGGTGGAGTTGGAAACATCCCCTGCTTTATTATAGGGGGAAGAGACAGAGGTAGAAGGGTGTTGTTGCTGGCAGAAACCTCACTGTTGATGCCTCGGTCAGAGTCATTATGTTTTCTCTCCTCTTAGTGCTGCAGATTACAAGCAGATCCCATTTCCTCTTCCAGCTTCTGCCAAAGTGTTGAGGTTTGAAATAAGCAGCCAGGTGTCACTTGCAAACTCTGCTGATGCCAGCCTTACACAACAGCTGGCGGATAGTTGTAATTAATGCTGCTCAAAAAAAAAAAAAAAAAAAGAAATTACCATCACTTTTTTGTTCCACAGGCTAGCTGAGAAACAAGACAGACACTGTTCCATTATTCATTGTCCCAGTTACATGCTACTGTTGTTCACACTTTGTTTTAATCAGAAATCTGCAGAAAATGGGACATGCCTGCCCTCCTAATTGGGGCAGCATACTGAGGGCTGGTAATGGAAACGATGCAGAGCAGCATTTAGGATTTGGGGTTAAAAGCAACCTCTTCAGAGTTGAAAGGTTCAGCCTACCAGGAAAGGCAAACCATAACAAAGTGCACTTTCCCAGGCTAGCGGGCACCTGGAGCACTGTATCGCTCTTGATTTTCTGTGGTAGGTTCCTAGTCTGCTGAAGAGCACAAGCCACAGCTGCTGTAAGAGTTGCAAGATTTAATTTGTTGGTTTGCAGTAATAACTTGTCAAAGCTCACAGAATTAGATATTAGTGCAATGGTCATACCATTAATACTCCAGATTAGGCTGTCCTTTAGTCATGCTTGTTTAAGAAACTGGGTAAAAGATCTCAGTTAAGAAAAGGGAAATTGCTGGCAAGGGCAAAGATATGTTGTTAACAAATAGGGGGTTTTATGGTCCTAAAGTAACTGGATTAGGGTCCTACACCATTGCAGTTTGATATGATGGAGCACAGTTCAATTTATTGTTGGCAGCACCCAAAAAAATAAAACAGACTTGAGAAAGGTATAATAAAATCTGTTCTGATTCAACACTGTTAGCCCATTCTCCATGTTGTAGCCTGGTAAATTGTAGATTACATGACTTTAACATGGTTTATAATTCAGTATCTACCACCAATGGTCTATAATTTTGAGACATTCTGATTTTGGGTTTTGGCAGATGATAAATAACCTTCAACCCTAAATGGAACAAAAAATTCTGTGTTATCATTTATTTGCTGCAATACTTTGCCAGCCTATCCCTGCTTCTACATATCCATGGTGATGCGCCTTGTACAGAAGGAGATCTGGGCACAGATGTGATTCCTACTCCAGGATGAGTGCAAGAAGTGTTATTTTACCTCTGTGACTTCAGGTCAGGCTGTTGAGGGCAGCATGGCTGGGTGCAGAGCATGCTGCAGCCCTGGCCCTCAGCGTGCTGCCCACCTGCATCCCAGGGGATGCTGTGGATTCCTCCTGGAGAGCTGGCTCTCTGGGACCATGTTTGTGGCAGAGGTGCTGTGTGGTGGCTCACTGCTGGCAGCTTCCCACAGCTTTGGTGACTGCTGCAGGATAGTTACTTCTGTAAGGATTTTCTTCCACTCAATCTTTTGATGCACAGGGCTCATGAAGCTTTCCTTTCTGTCCTCTCTGTGGCTTCCCTGACAAGGGACGTTTTGTCACTGGAAAAATCTGTAAGGAATTCCCACAGAATTTCCTGATTTTTCTCCATTCAACACAGTCAGACTTTGTTTCAGGGAAATAAGATTTACATATTTGTATGTGGTGGCCATGCTATTAATATTTCTCACATAGCTTTGAGACTGTATTAAAAAAAATATATTCAAATATTAACCTTGCCTTGCTTCTGACCATGGTTAATCAAGAGAGAGCCTCCAAGTAAAAAATTAAGAATTACTGGAATCAGAAAATCTCTTCTGTAACTACAAGAGAGACAGGGGGAGGTCTACTAACCCTATCTTAAATGCTGGAACTGTGCAAGGAGGAATGAGATTCACCATTCGCTGTAGAGTAGCTCATCTTTCACATATAGGTATAGTACATTGTATTTTTCATTTATATTTTCAAGCAGTCATTATTTTTTTTCATCTTCTCTTTTATAGGAAGGGTTCTTTGAATTTTGATTAGAGGAAACTTAACCTACTTCCAACCACTGCTTCTCTTTATTTATTTTCACTTCAGAGCCAATCTTGTCTCTGAGTTTGCAAAGTGGAAGCCTCTGCCTGTTTCATGTCAACATGACAATGGAAAACATGATATAACCCCCTCCAACAACAACCGTTTGTTGGCTTTAGTTTGGATAAACTTCAGCTCTGGGACTTCTGGCTTTGTTTAGTTTAGCAGAGGAGATTCCTTTCAGATTAGCTCAGAGACTACTTCCATTTTCCCCCATTTATGTCAAACCCTTCATTTAAACATGAACTAGCAGAATGAGAATGCAAATGGTACCTCCTTGAACAATGTCTGCACATTTTTGTCTTGCTTTGATTCACTCGAGTACTCCATGAAGAGATGTCTGCCAGGAAGGAGAAAGCATGCACAGGACTTTGAACAGGAAGAATGTAGGGTTAATGAAAATATATGTGTTTCAAGGCTGAATGTGGTTTTTTGTTTTGAGAGCCTAGGCCTTCTCCTACAGCTAAAAGGGCACCCAAATGACTGTCAAGAAATGAGGGATGTGACTTGTAGATTTAAGACTTTAGCAGAGTTTGGCCTTTGGCAAAATGCAAAGTTATCCACAACCACTGGAGACACATCCCTTTCTGCTGCTGTATTTCTCTTTCAAGCCACTGTGCATCCCACCCTGGAGGGATGAGAGCAGTCACCTCTGCTCTCCCATCAGGTGAAACCTTTCATCCTGAGTGCAAACCTTTCCTGGGCTGCTTGGGCAGCTTCAGGCACCCCTTTATTCCCAACTCCAGTGTGGCAAGGGGCAGCAGAATCACAGGAACAACCCAGGCACGTTTTGCAGCAGTAGATATGAAAGGATGATCTCTGTCTGGAAAATACTTCCCACAGCAATTCAGCTCTGGCAGTTCTTGGAAAACTCCTGGACATAATCAGTTCCCACTGAAGCTCCCTGCAGCTCACGCCCAGTGACCAGTCGGTGCATTAGAAGGCTGTCTGCAGCAAACATCTTTTTTTCTCTTTTCTTTCCCTTTGTGCTGCTTCTTCCCTTTTCCTTCTTTCCATTTTCTTTTAGGAAAATAAGCAAGAACAAAATTACATCTTTTTTTTCAAAGAGATGAGACAGAAACAATTGCTCATCCGAACAGAGTTAATGGGAAATATGGGAAGCATGGCTCATTGTTCCTTTGATGTTCACTGTAATTGCCATGCTGAGCATCAAAGGAGAATAAACTACATCCCCCATGCTTTCCTTCAGCTATAAACAGCAAAAATAGGATTCATATTTTCTTGGAAAACACTTTTATGTTCATGAGAGCCTCTTTAAAAAAAAAATCTACGGCTTTTCTGGTTTTGTCTTTTAATCCACTGTATGGTGTTTGCTTGTTTCCCTACAGAGCAGTAGTCATTCTGTGCCAGCTGTTTAAGAGAGGAATGTCCTAGTGAAAGCAAACAATGGGCTGTGTAGTGGGAATTGCAAATCTTTGAAAAGAGTAATTGAAATCTTCTCAGACATTTTGAAGATTCTTTGCACAATATTCTAAGGCTGTTGGTGGCTCAGCTGTTGGCAGGGTGGTCCTCTTTGTAGCTCCCTCTTTTTTGTATGAACAGAATAGCATTAATATGGAGGAGCGGAGGGAAGAAAGAAGAGAGGTTTTCTAGTCCAGCTGATTATTTCTGAGCAGCTGAAGAGAGAAAGATTGCTGTAAATGTCTTTCAGTGAAGAATCAAAAATGTGAATTGTGCAGAGCGTTTTCTTTTATCTGGCTCTGGCTCTTCCACTCATACCTTTTAAGGGCTGCAGCAGATAAACTGTGCTGGATCAGGTTGTGTCTGCTGCAGATGTTCCAGCCCTCCTGGGCTATGTGGTGCTGTTTATTCTCACCCTGTGCCAGCTGGGGTTGTTGCTGCACAGAGCAGGGAGAGCTAAATGTGTGCCAGGCCTCAGGCAGCCACTTAAGTAGCAAGACTGCTGACCTCTGATATTAATAAAAAGCCAGATCTCTTCTTGCAGGCTCTTCACTGCACCAAAAGTGTGAATTTTCACCTCACAAGGGGATTAGTTAGGAAGATTCGTAGGTCTTTGTGCTTGAAAAATGGCCAGGCATAGAACTTGATATTTAAAAATGTCGCCAAAATTGAGTTGTCTTTGGTACCCTGAGAAAACCCTCACAATACTTACTTTAGTAGCCCTAGGAGGCTGACAATAAGAGCGTTGTATCCAGTGTACAAATAGCCATTTAATATCCTCTATGAGGCAGATTAAGAAGAATTTCAAATACTGCCATCCATATCCAACGAACTGTCCAAAATGGATGTGGGGTGAATTAGTACAAACTGGAATAAGGAGTGAATGAATACAAACTGTTTTGCAGATGAATCTAGGTTAATGATGCTCTATGCATTTAGAACCCCACCACAACCTTCTGAATTACAAATACCCTTAATTTATTGGCAGTCAAAGATATGATTCTTTTCTTTAGACAGTATGCCAGAGCACTTTAATCCTTCCCTGGAATATGAAAGGCAAGAACGAAATCCTTCATTTACTTCCAACTTCTGAAATTACAGGGAAACCAATAAAATCGTGCAGGGACTTAGGCCAGCGTAGAATTTGCCCCCCTGCTGCTTTACTCATCTCAGATGTAAATCCATTATGGCTGTTGAGTTATATTGGGGTGACTTTGTCCAAGGTATCTGAAAATATAAATGATATTACCACATGTATTATACTGCCATTGTAACATTTCCCATCTGCTTCAGCCTCAGGAGAGAAGCATTGAATCAGGCTGATCTCTTCCAAGGCAAACCACAGAAACAGCATTGCATAAATCTGTTCACTCTCTCACAGAGCTGAGGGGAGAGGATCATGTCCCACTTGAAATTTTAATTACCTGCCAAAAAATGTTTTAATTACAAATTTAGACAATGCAAAACAAAAGTCATACATTTTTCCCCACACAATGTTTAGGTTTTATCATGCCAGAAGCTTAAAGCATCATTAATTAAGGAGTTATAGCTCAGTGTTTTAAATGAGATTCTATGTGGACCAAACTTCAACAATTATTGATTTGCACTTGTTCCCTTTCTCTTATCAGATCAAAAGCTGGACTTCTCTCTCATGATGTTTTGGATCTGTCAGAGTGGTTGTAGAGTCTGGGAAACCTGTGCACAATGACTTTTCCAGTTTTTTCTTTAGTCTTCCCAGGGCAAACCTATTCAAGAAATGTCTCAAAGAACCCTCCAATGTCATAAATTCTGCCTGGGCCTAGCTAAAATCAGGAATGCAGGAGTATGTCTTTGAGCTACACCTTGGGGCTGATATTTTTTTTTTTTAAGTTTGGCAAAATCTTGCACTCTATTTTAGTAAATTTTTCCCATTAATTGATTCTAGTAATGTTGAGCTTGAACTATCACTTTTCTTTAGAAATAAGTTAGGCCAACTTCTTATGGAATACAATTGCAAGTGGTCAAGTGTTCAAAACTAACATAACTTTGACCCTTGGATTCTGACTCTAGAAGTCTTCATCAACTGCCCAAGGAATGAGCAGAATACATGTTTAAAGAAACTAATAAACCCATTAAATCATCAGAAATCATATTGGACCTTGGATTTATGTCCAATTTTGCTTAGATGAAGCCATAAGTATTTAGGGAAGAATTTGGTATCATTCACTCTAACGATAAGAAGCACATTAAAATCATATTTCTGCAGAGTAGTTTTAAAATTTATGCCAGCACTACAACTAAATAGCCACAAATGAAGTTCTTGCAGCCTGTTCCTTATTTTTAGCATGACACCACATGGCACAAAATGTGATGTGCCAAAAAATATTGTAATGTAAGAACAGAGGGGATGGAAAAATCTCAGAGGCATTTTACCAGTAATTGAAGAGTAGTTGAAGTATGATGCAATGGTCCCTCTAAAAGGCTTTGACTGCACTGAATTATGATGAAATGTCTTCTTACTTTGTGTCCTGCTCTAATGCTAATGTTACCTTTAGTAAAAGATTTGATCTGTCAGGCACTGAAGAGCTTCAGTTACCACCAGAATGATTAGAAGCTAACAACTCTTAGGTCTGATTCAAAGCCCAGTAAAATCAAGGGAGGTTCTGATCAGGCAGTGGTTACCCTTAATCATGGAGGAATTATCTGAATTCTGCAGCTTATGGCATAAAGAGGTTGATCTCTACTAAAAAGACAGAAGCACAGTCACAGTCAGCCTGTTGAGAGGGGAAACTGGAGAGGAAATCCCAGAGTAACATCTCGATACAGATGGTTATTCAGAAATATCTTCCTCCCATGCAAAAAGCAATTTGGCCCGTGATGCTGTCAAGGAATAGCTAAGAACAAAAAGGGTATAACTGTCTCTTGAATGCAGCAGAAGTTTTTCCTCAACATGGCTTTTATGAGTTCAGGAACAGACAGTCAACATTTCTCTGGGCAGCCCCAAGAAAGAAGCAAGGTGATAGATATAGAGCAGTCTGCTGTATCCTGCCCCTTGTATGACTCAGCTTGAAATGACAGTTCTGCCAAAAAACAACCCTCCCCAACTAAACCAGCAGAGAAACCACCCTGCACTTTGTTTGCTTATTACCAGTTTTGAAACAAGCCAGTTCTTTTGCCATGGTTTCTCGTGCCAGACACCAGCTGAAGCAGGGAGGCTATTGTGTAACAACATCTCTGGTGGGATGTCTCTGGTCATGATTTCCTTGCACTGCCGTGGCAGGGTGAGCTTTGGAAGTTGCATGAAGAACATCATTCCAGGGTGTCAGCATGTGTGCCCAAGTAGAGAAATTTGTGAAACCTAAACCTCTGAAGTTAAAACAGAAAAATTAGAGTTTTTAAATCACACTTTGGAAGATTAGAAAAAAACCCCAATAATCTGCAGGGGAAATAGAGGCATTTTGTGTTTTACTTGGTAACAAATATGCTTAGGATATATTCTAATCCTGATATTTCTTAAAGTTTTTAAAGGCTGCAGAAAGGTTGTGGCATTTGCAGCATATAAAGACGAATGAAGGGAACAAGGAATGAGCTGTTTAAAATGCAAACACTTGTTTGTACCAGTGCAGGCCTGCTTTTTTCTTATTTATTTTGTAATCTGACATACAGACTGGGTGGGTCCCAAAGCAAGGACAGTTTGGCTGTGTGACGCAAGGATCCTTCACCTGAGGATCCTGACTCTTCTGTACATTGCCAGTGAAACAGCACATGACTCCATCCTGCAACACCTCTGACAGACAAGTACAGTATTATGCTTAACCAGCATTCTTTTAAGCAGCTTTCTCTTTCTTACTCTGCATCTGAGAAAAGGGCAAAACTGGGACAAGTGCAGCAGCAGAACTGTTCCAACACCAGCTTTCTTGGCAGACAAGCATCCCTAGAAGTAAGAAAGCTTCAGTTTCATTCTGAAAGCACAGGATGTAGCTGTCCTTTTTGGTGTGGAACTTGAGAAGTCTGTGAATTGTTCATTCATGCTCTTTTTCCATTCCATCTGATAGCAGCTTTTCCTTCTACAGGTCACAGGGCACCAATGGATTTTTATGGTTGACCCACTCTGGGTCAACATTTAGGTGTTTAAGTCTGCATTTAGGTTTAATAAATGGAGGTTTCATTACCTCCAATCACATGTGGACAAGCCTTAAAAAATATTTCATCATTACTATTAAACCTGAAAATATCCTAATATGTATGGATACCTAAATTGGCCCTTATATCCTCATGCACTGTGTGAAATGGATTCAATTAATTAGCTGTTTAAGACAATTCCAGCTGAGAGAATGTTTGAGGTCCTTGGCAGTTGAAAAAAACCCCAACTGATTAAACCATTTCTTTTCCTTTTTTTTCCGCCTCTTTTCCTGACTCCTGCGACCCAGACAGGGTTTGAGCCCTTTCGAGTACTCAGCACTGACCGGACATGCCAACAAACCAGGCCATCCCTGCTCCTGCAGCCAATTCATTCATTATGAGCCTGCCTGTTTCCATTACTAATGATGGGATGGAACGAGTGTGTTTGGGTTTCTTGTAAACATCATCCTAATACCAGACAGGGAGCCCAAACCATTTGCCTCGAGGTAGATGCTGTGGCATTCTTTTCTGCTCAGGAAATGGAAAGCAGCATTGCTGCACATGCTGGGGTGGATTCCTCCACCTACTCCAGTAGGGGAGAATGATTGTATTGAAAATAGACAACATATCTCCCTTCTACTTTGTGCTTTGCTTAAACAATGTATCAGACAGTGCTGGGATATGCAGTTAACAGATGTATTTACTACAGAAGAAATGTAAAACAATTTTTGAAGTACTCATCCTGCAAAGGCGATGACCAAAACTAGGTCAGGCTGAGGAAGCACAGGCTTTGTACAGTTAAAAGAGTAACACAAATGCTCTTCTTAACTTCATCAGGCTTTGAATTCTGTCCAAGTTAGAGGCAAGACCTTCTTCATCTTGGTGCTTTAGCCTTTACCAGATTCACTTTAAGTACAGCAGAAGTTGTTTGTTTGACTCATTGTGTTTGTGATCAGATTCTCACAGACCAAAGCTCCTCAGTTTTGCTTCCCAGGCCATCATCAGGCAGCTGCTGGAGGATCGTGAGTCACCCCTGTGTGGACTATTGCCCTCACTGAGGCAGAACCAGACAAGTTCAAGATGTTTTTTAATTTCTAACCCTTTAGTCACATCTCTGTAAATGGGATATGTGAGTCTGCTACTAATGCAATAGCTGGACATTGCCTTTGTCCAAAGTGGAAAAGCCTGTGGTTTTTGAGGATACTATTAGAAAATATTTTCTTTTTGCCATAAAATTGTGGTTAAGTCATAATCATGGTGCTTGCACAAATGCAAAGCCAAAACCAACTACAGAGCCGGTCAGATTCTCATGTGATAAGAAATTCCCCTTTACCTCACTGGGATTGGGATTATGTTCCGTGTGACATCCGTCATCTTTCATGCCATATGACAATGGCCATCTGTGTTTTTCCTCACACACATTTGGGCTCTTCTATGTACCCCACTTATAGGTCCTTTGGAACTAAATTGTGATTTTCCTTTCAGCTTTCAATATTGGTCTGCTTATGGACAGCTGCCAGTCTTCCTAGAATGGGAAATAATTCAAAACCAACATACAAAAATTATTGCCTTGCCTTTTTTTATTTTATTCAGTATTTGGCCTGGCCCAGGGAAGTGCTACACACAGCAAAACCTATAACATGAGTGCTTGGTAAACAGCATAATTTCAAATTAATTCAGGCTTTAAAATATTAAACTTTTAGAACAGTACACTAGAGATGGACAGGGCTTCAACCAAAGCACTGCAGTAAGTGCCACAGAAGTGAGGTGCTGTACAGCCATCATATTTAGGGCTTTGGGAGCAAGAATAAGATTGTGCATTGCCATAGACAAATACTGTTGGGATCTAATGTTTCTTAAATCTCAGGCTAATGGGTATGTGTAGGAATCAATAAGAAAAGCTGGCTAAGGCAACTATGTGGCTGTTATACCACAAGTCTAGAAGCAGACAAGTCAGCTTTTTTATAACCTCATTATTCCTATATGTTACTCACCAGTGCTTTAGCACAAATCAGCTTTCCAAAGGATTTTGGAGCTAACAGTTAATCTTTATGAGCAATGCAAAATGCATTATGTCATAACATGCTGACACACAGATCTACATCTGAGCACAGAGGGGGTGTCTTTAACACCCTAAGTCTTCCCAGATGTAAGTTTTCCTTTGGAAATCTATTTAATACTTTCATTCTGCCAAAGGCCACAGCAGTTTTCATTGCAGCTCTCCTAGCTTATTTCTTAATTCATTTAACAATGTCCAGAAAGTTAGAAGCAAATATGAATATCATTATATCCATATGTCTTCACATTTTTGTCCTCTTCCTGTTAAATGATGCCATCTACTGTAGCATAACTGAATGACAAGCTTATAAAAATGCAGAGAAATCTCCTTTATTTCCTTCTTAATGTAAAATTATCAGGCATTGTGACATATTATTAAAATTCCACGGATTTTATTTATATTTTTGAATAATATATGGCAGGTAAGTATTCACAATGTGAAAAACTGGGCACTGAGGAAAGACTCTGCTTCTGTCCTGGAAACAGAATCTTTATTAACTAGCAGTGCAGAAATAGGGGAAAGACAGCCTTTTTCTGCTCCTCATTGGAGCTGTCCTCTTTGCTGTAAAGCAGCAAGATCACATCTCTGAAAAAAAAACCAAAACAACAAAACAAATCAATGAAAAAGAAGTAAGAATTATGAAAAAAATTGATGTAGGAATGTTCATCAAATCCTTGGATATGAATTTCCTAGTAAATAAGGACCTTGTTTTAAACACATAGTTAAAAATATGTGGTTTTGAAAGGCTAAGAAAGTGATGAAAAAGCTGAAAACCAGAATATTACAATTAATCAAACACATCTTCTGGGTACAGAAAAGTGTGTATGCTATACATCTCTCTATATGTGTATGCAATTCATATAACTGTATATACAAATGCAAACAGAAACAGTATTAGGTTCTTTTAGGTCCATACAACTGTATTTTTATTTAACAATTATGACTTGCCCTAGAAAAAAGGAATTTCTCCCCTTCCTTATTATGGTTACAAATGAAAAGAGCATTTTAACCCATGGAGCTGGTAGGTGCTCAAGCAGAGTGACAGCTGAGTAGTCCATTGCTCTGGCTGATGTGGATCTGTGCCCATCCATGCTCTCCAGGGTACATCCAACCACTCCTTCAGGATGGCTTACAGGCTCTAACCTCCCCAGCAGCTCTGCAGAGGCTCTGCCTCCCACAGCACACAGCTTTCCAGGGCTCCACGTGTGCAATGAGCCACTCTATGATTTGGTTTTTCTCTTGAGTCACTTCAGAGGCTATAAAGATTTCATTCATAATCCTTCACTTCTACGTTTCAGCCTTCCTGTTTGTCAGGAAACATTTGTCATTAGCCTTGTCAAGACTGGGCAGCCTGTTTTTCCCTGAGTGCCCACAGCCAGATCGTGGTTTGTGAAAAGGAGGAAGATTCTTTCAGAAAGTCAGCACCTCACTAAGCAGAGAATCAGATTATTTCCCTGGGATCCATGGATATGGTTCTGTGGGGTGAGAACTGGGAAGCCAAGCAACATTTTGAGAAACTAGCTCTAGCTTGGCAGATCAAGGAAGGAGGTCTAGACCCTATTCAAAGGTACACATTGTTAGGCAGTGTACTTTGAAGAAGCATCCTCTGATGCCATAACCCTGGGACATGTGGGTGGGGGGGGGAGGCTGTCCTGGATATGGGCAGCTCTTCTCCATCTCTCTTGTACAGAATTCGAAGTTTCTAGAGAGGCCCAAAAAGAGCAGAAAAGGAAAATTTGAGTTTCTAAGTGATAGAGAATGTCTGAGGGGAGGGAGTTTTCATATGTCATTGGAAGGTGTTCCATATTAGATGATTTTGTATTGTCAAAGGAAGGTAAAATACTGAATCTCAGCTTGATATCAGGCAAAGAAAAAATTATTGGCTTGAAAATATCTGGAAAGGGTTTTTCAAGCTTTGTTGCTCTAATCAAAATAGTGATGAAAATCAACTCTTAACTATAAGAAGTGCCAGCCTTAACAAATCAATATTTTCCAGTTTCCTTCTTTTATAGTTAAAGTGCAAAAATAGCACAAGACGGTGTGCATGGACATGGACAACCTGTAGTAGGATTGAAACTGGGAAAATAAACCCTCTTGTCCCATGGAGTGCTCTGCCCCAAGATCTGCACTCTGGCTCTCCCCTCAGGGAGCCATGATTGTTTTCCCCATTTCCCTTCCAGATCTCATAGGAGGTAATGAATTCCATGGTGAAATAGAGGAAAATGTCAGGTCCATGTCATCAGGGAAAACCAGCTGAGAGAAAGTGGGAAGGGAGCAGCGGTAAACTAAGCTCAGTTGAGCACATGGCAATAAAGGGGAATTGCTCAGGTACAAAATGAAAGGATTTGCAGAAGATGAAAAGGGAAGTTATGCGTTATGGGAAAGGTGAAATGCAGAGGAAGCATGAGAAGAGAGGAAACACACCTAAGTGTGCACATTGCCAAAGAACATCGGTGTGGAATGGGAATAAACACCCACAAATACAGAGAGGGAGAAAAAGGGAAAAAAGAGACCAGGCTGCTAATGCAGCGGTGGAAAGATAAAAACAGAGATTAAAGATGCAGGGAGGGAAAAAAAGGGGACTGCATAACCCAGAGGAACAAACTGCAATAAATTTGGGCTCAGTCTCCTACTAGATAATTGTGGCCATTACAATTTGATGATATTCAGAATTTCTGTCTGGAGCCAGTGGCAATTTTTATGTCAGAGATTTGAATTATGTATTTTGTCCTTTTGTTTTCCTTCTTGAAGGGTGGTGTATAGTAGGTAAATTATCCTCACATTAAAGTTTTAAGAATGATGTAGGCACAAAAATAGCTCTTTCTCCAGAATGCTGTTTTTATAAACTGAATTATTTTTAATGATCCATGAAAAAAAACTTATTAAATTATTCATGACATTCAGTGATACTTATATTTGCAATCTAAGACTTCTAATAACATCTACAAAACTTAAAATGAGCTTGTAAAATTCAAATTAGATGCTCTTAGTGTTATTTTATATTGGGTTCTTAAATGACCTGGCTTTCTGGATTGTGTTTTTCTAAGGAAATACCAACCCAAAATTTAATGTGTCAAGGCAGTTTTTGTCAGTCTTTTCATATTCATAGTCTATAACAAGTTTGATCAGTAAAACAGCTGCTGGAAGGAATTCCCAAAGCCATGAATATTACAGATGAACAATCTTTTTTTCTGAAAAAAAAGACACTTGTAACATTTGAGCAGGCCAGCTGATGCAATAATTGCAAACCATTTGGGCAATTAACGTGAGCGTTCTTTCAGATCTGTCACATACACTGGCTTTCAAAAAACTCTTTGAAGCCCTTTGGTGGCAGCTATTAATGCAAAATGCTGGAGACAGGGGTTGGTGCTGGACAGATGGCTTATCCCACATCCATGTGCTCCTGTTGGCACATGGGGCCAGTGGCACTCTTGCTGGAGAGCTTAGGCACGTTTACTCTTTAGCTGCAGCAGAGAATTCAATTGTTAATTAGACAGCAATTCTGTCTGACACTAAAATTACTCAAGACAGAAGATTATCAGAGATTTAATTGGGCTTTGGCTCAGCTCCAGGAGGTTTCCACTGATGTCTGTTTATAAACTCAGAGCAGACCCTACAGTTAATGTAACAGATCCCCTAGAGCAGAGCAGCATTTAGCCTTTTACTTCGCATGCATGAACCAGGAAACTAAACAAACTATCCAACAGCTTTCATGTTACTCATTTGTAATTTGGAAAACACATTTGAAATAATATCCAACACAATTTTGTCTCTCTTTCCAGTCACAGGATGTACCCATCTTGGGCAGGCTTATGCTGACAGGGATGTTTGGAAACCAGAGCCATGCCAAATCTGCGTGTGCGACTCGGGATCTGTTCTGTGCGATGACATCATCTGTGATGATCAGGAGCTGGACTGCCCCAACCCAGAGATCCCTTTTGGAGAGTGCTGCCCAGTTTGTCCACAAACAACAACACCACCTCCAAGAGTAAGTTTATTCTCACTGTTGTTTCTTTGGTGCTGCTGCCTTCTTGATGCATGTCAACACCAATTCATTTTGGCTTAGATGTTCTTAAATGCTTTTCTTTTCAATGCCACTTTCTGAATTTAGGCAAATACTTAGGTGGGACAATGCAGCTGATAATATGAAGTCTTCCAACTCAGTTTTGTGTAGACAATGGGGGAGAAAACAGTAGAAAGGGACAGAGGGCATCAACTAGGCATTACATTTTTCATTTTATGTAAAAGCATAGAATAATGCAAACACTATTTTTGACTTCATACTCAGTCTATATCCATGAAAATAATGCCAACACAGAGTCAAAGAAAATTAGAGAACTTTCATAGCATCTCTGAGTCTGCATTTCTTATCAACTCAATTCTACATCATCACAGAGTAAATTTCCTTTTGCAGGGTTGTTGCCGACTTAATCTTCTGTAAAGGAAAGGTGATTATACTGTACATAGCTAATTTATCACCATCTTTTTATAGACACCAACATTATACAAACCAGTTGCAGCAACTTAGCCTCAGGAAAATAAGAATGTTAGTACATGCCAAGTCCCCTGCCTAAGTCTTTCAGTGAGTGAGCCAGCTATACTGAGCTTTCAGCTTATCTGAACATTTCACCAGTGTCAAAGATCCATGAGGTTCTGTTCAAGTACCTAGGTTGCCACAGACATGTTAAAAATCCTTATCTAGAAAATAAGACAGTGAAAGAGATGTGAGGAAGAGAGAGAAGATGCATTTCTGCAGCTCTACAGCACATTTACACATGGAATATGTCACACACAGCTATGTCACCTAGTCTTACTTGCACCTCACTAGCAGTACTCCACTGCTCCCAGGGTCCCCTGAGCTACTTCACTGAACATGTTGAGAGGTGGAAATGATTGGTATAGACAATCATTCAGCATGCTGAAGATTCAAGTACACCTCCCTCTCTTTGTTTAGAGACTCTTCAGTTCTGGATTTCCTGATAATGAAGAACATGGGAACTCTTCCCCCAGCCTATCTCTTTGATGCAGGAGTTTGTTCAGGCCATTGGAAGCTGTCCTGATGAGCTTGGGTGGTGTAGAGGGAAATGCCATCTTGAAAGATCCGAGACTGTTTCAGCTGAATATTCTTTGCTACTGAAGGTAGCAGCTGAACACAAAAATTGAAAATCCAGGCAGTACCTTGTAACTGAATTAATAACTGAAAAATAAATAAATTGCAGCAGTAGATCTGAGAATTTAAAATTAGCTCATCACACTTCACATGCTGGAGTGAGAAGGATACAAGAAAACTATCACAACATTCCACAGTGGAATCCTGTCCCTATTGCACTCAATGGCAAAGCTGACTTCATTAGTGCCATGTTCTTGCCTCTAGGGGAGGTGTAATTCTATGAATGATCCAAGCAATAGTAGATTGACTATAAACCCTACAGCTTTTAAATATACTGAATAAGCATTAATGGCAGTCATGTGAGAAAACTATATCAAATGTTTAAGCATTTTGCTCTTGTTTATGTGTGCAATTTTTATGTTTTATTTTGGTTCTATTTTTATTTAATTACCTTTCCTTTTTTTTTTTTTGTAGACTCCTGGAGTAGTCAGCCGAGGCCCCAAGGGAGACCCTGTAAGTGCAGCTTTTTTTTTTCCCCAAGGAAACAAACAAAATCAAGACCCCATTCCTCTGGTGCTATGTATCCCATTCAGGCTGCTAAGATATCCTGCTTTCATGGTGTCTGAACTGTCTGCAGCAGGACTGTACCATATAGTTATTGCGAAGTAGAACTTTAGCTTTAACAACACTCTCAAAAATTTAAACTGAAAGAACACAGAGTTTAGTCCAAACTGTATCACATTTGTTATATTTTGTTATATTTCTTTACAGAAGGAGGAAAAAAAATCTTTAAGACTCTACTAGCAGTAATAATTTCAGATTCAGGAACTGAACTGCTAAATATTTCTGTTGTGTTTCATGATATATCAGTTGTAATAAGGCTCCATTAACCACGTGTTTCCATGCATGAATTTTGTTTGTGTTTCCTGAATATTTGGTTGTGGCCTTGTTTAGGAGAGGTTTTCCACCACAGACACACAGCCTTTGTTACGAATGGAAAGGTTTGTCCTTCAATGTCCTTGCAGTTGGAGGCAAGTGACAACATCTGTATCGGCTCTGTTTGTGTCTTTGCAGGGTTCTCCTGGAGTTCCAGGCAGAAATGGTCCCCCTGGCCCACCAGGACAGCCAGGGAGCCCTGGAGCTCCTGGGCCCCCTGGAATCTGCCAGTCATGTCCCAGTATAAGTGGAGGTGTAAGTCATTGTTATGTTCAGCTTCTACCTTGGTGCTCATAGCCACGCAAAGAAATGCTGTAGGAGCCTGTTCCCTGCACCTTCCCAGGTGCTCTGCTTTTGGTGGCATCCATCCCACTTGTGCCTTGGGAAAACAGAGATGGGTGGTAGGTGGGGTTTTGCTGTTGTTTTGGGCGTTTGTCCATAGAATTTCTCTGGAGCACAAATTGTGTCTTACCTTATTTTTTAAAATTTTTGGGGGTAGATCTGCTGAAGGGCTTTGGTAACTCATAAATAATATGACCAGAAAGAGTGTGATGGAGGATTTACCCATAAGCTTAATAGTTCAGGAAGTCTCCTACTTTCCTATATTTCATCAATTCATGTTTAATAACAGAACATTCCAACAAGACTAGACTGAAGCACTGCTCCTCTGCTGGCAGGGAAGTGCCATGCAAGTACTGTTTGTCATGGTGCCTCTTTATTTCTGGCTCACTGAATGCTGAAGTCCTTTCAGAAGAGCTGGGCACACACAGTAAGAGAGCTGATTGTAACCGAAGTTAATTACCACTGAGCCCCAGCAGTGCTTTGTTACAGGGTGACATTGTCATCCATGCAGGCCACCAAGACCAGGTTTACAAAATGAGACTTCTTTAGCACAAAACTGATAAAAAATGTATGTTAAAATCATTGCTACTTTTGAATACAGGCCACTGATTATAACTTCCATACATGCTTCCCAGTCCTAGGTAAGCCAGAAAGTGAGAAAAGATGTCTCATCTTTATTTAATTCTGAAAGGGATTACCTCTGCAGGACTGAGCTGTGCATTGGTTTACCAGTAGGCACCTGTGACACTGGTTTGGGGTTTGGAGAGACAAACACAGGAGAGGAAAACAGGCTGAATTTGTATCCCATTCCAGCAGTGTATCAAAGATGGGCTGTTGGATCCTGACAGGAGGGTTGGTATCAGGAGCACAGGAGTCCTGCACCTGGTCAGTGCAGGAGCCAGATCCACAGTGCTTTGGGGGAACAGGTAGAACACTGCACGTGTTCAACCCTTCCTGCTCAACCACCTGTGGGCCAATAATGCATCACTCCACTAATGCCACATCATTTGACTGTCTGCTCATGTGAAATGAGTCATTCATTAGGCTCAGGTAAAAGAAATCAGGAAAATGATAATAATATTACTAATAATAAACAGCTGTCCTCTTTAGAGCAACATAAAATATTTCATCAACTTCCTTGAGTGACAACTAAGTCCAACAGAAATGAGACAGAGAAACTGGGGAAAGAAGCTAAGAAGAAGTCAAACCAGAGTAAAAGAGAAAGGTAATATTGTAGTTCAGCTGAGGCCCAGCTGTCAAGAAGAAAAATGGATGTGCCCAGCCTGGGGAGCTAATGTCACCATGACCTCAGAAAGGACACTGTTTGGGCTTCTCTTATGTAAATATATGGCAGCTATAGGTCAAGCTAGTACTACTCAGTAAATACAAATTAGTTATTTCCATGCATTTGCCATACTACTGTAAAAGAAATACTTATTTGGTTTGTAGCAATCACATTTTTTCTTTTTTTTCTTTTTTTTTTTTTTCTTTTTTTTTTCTCTTTCTTTTTTTCTCTATTTCTTTTACAGAGTTTTTCTCCACAGTATGACTCCTATGATGTGAAGGCTGGTGGAGCTGGTATCGGGTACCCACAACCCATTGTAAGATGATAAAGCTTTTTTTTTGTCCTTTCTTCTTTTTAAAGAACACATTTTCTGCTCATAGATTATACCTTGGATGTGTGTGTATCCTGATTTTTAATCTAACAATATAAGTTTTCATTTAATCCTTGCCTGAAAGTTGAATGTGATGTAAGGCACCAGTTTGTTCAGCAACACTGTTCTAGAAAGTGGCTACAGATGATCTGGGGTTTTTTTATTTTTCACTTTCTTTCTTCAGTTTCTTACTTTCCTTTTCCTGATCTCTGTCTGTGATTCACCTTCTTACACTACCTAAATATTTTTCCTTTTTTGTCTCATGTACATTCTTTGTTTATCTACTTGATATTCTTCAATTAATTTCTTCCCTTCCTTCCAACAATTTTTACCTCTTCCACTGCCTTTAATCTTCCTTCACTCACTCAGTATCATTTGTCTTTACTGACTATGATATTCCACACATGCTAACTTTTCCACAAATCAAACTTGCCTGATAACAAGTGAGTAAACCCTTCTTATAAAATTTGTTCATTCAAAAACTCAAAATATTTTCACTTTTTCTTTTTACAATTACCATTTTTTTTTACCCACAGCTACTCAGACTCTGTACTAAGGATGTTGTATCTGCCTACTAGACTTGGTCCAAGATTTTCAGGTTTTCAAGTGAGAAAAAGCATGGACTGCCTCAAAGAGTTGTACCTGAGCTGTGTTTCATGTGTAATATAAATCTGAATGTGGCACCTCATTATTCTCCTTTTAGGCACTGGGTCTTAGAGATATTCAACATGAAGTGTTCTCGATTCGGGCAATCTGCTACAGAGAGGGTGTGGTGAATTGCTGCTACTGGAAATTGGCTGTGCTTCATTAAGCATAATCACTATTTACAGCCCAATTCTGCATAACATGGTTTGGGCATCCCATTTTGTAGCATAGTAAGGCAGTTCCAAGAAAATGGAGGGAAGAGACAAGAGGAATTCCATTTGATCATCTTGTGAAATAAGGTGTACTAATCACAGCAGCTCTTTTTCCTGAAATATAGTCACTATTTTCTCACCTTCATTTTAATCTATTTCTACCTCCTTCATTTGCTAATATGATCATCCATGCATTTTTCTTCAACCATCCATTTTTGTCCTTGTTTATTCATTGATTCACATTCACTCCTCACAGTTTTCACCCACAGCTGTCATACCATCTACCTTCTGCTACTTGGGATGTGCTGAACCAGGCAGATTGTAACAGAGGCACCTTCAGTTAACAACTGTGGTTAACTCTTCTATTTTGGCTTTTTCCCTGAAAGTGATTAGTGATTTCTTGTGCTCTGACTCCTGGACTTGGGTTAATAAAAACCAGCAAAAACTACTTTATTGAGCACCCTAGAACAGCTTCAGGGTTCTCTGTATATTTTCAGGTCATAAAGGCTTTTAAATTGCATCATAGCATACATGACTTCAAAGCAAGTACCAGCAGTTATAGGCAGATGTGGCTGAAATCACTAGAGCTAAATAATGTTTATCATTTTCATTACATAGACGAATTTCTTTATTATTTTATAAATTTATCAAATTTAATATAAATAGTACTAATGAATAAATATCCAAACTGAAATAATTTGGAATATTAGCAAAACAATAAAATATAGCACCAACATTGGCTGTGTGTGGTTACCGTGCCTCGTATTTCCTCAATCACACATCTCTCCATTGCTGCATTCCCATGGCTTTACACCGCTTGTAGACTGATTTTGTGCTTCACATCACAGTTCCTCTTCACTTGCCCATGTAACCTCCACATATTGTGTTTGTCTCTTTCCACCAGTGCACATTCTCTGACTGGAGGATGCTCATCTGTTCAAAGTCTGGAGATTCTAGCAGCAAGCCCACCCCTAACTATCAGTTTATCTCCTCAGTGTGTTACTCGAAAAAGATTAGATCTCATTTGTTTATAGCCATATGTCTAATTGATTGATTGCTGTTGATGAGTTGGTGGCTTTAATTCTGGTTGGATCTATAGTGACCTTATACCAAATGAGTACTAACAATTAACGGGGACTGCTCATTGTGTTCACATCAGAGGCAACCCCATTTCCCAAACCCTCACAGCTCTGCCTCTTGCTGTGCTTCTCTCTTAGAAAATAGCAAATATTAATGTGGCAACTTTTTTAGGCAAAAGACAACTGTGAATTAATATTTTTTTTGTAGTATAGTAGTGTACTGTCCTACATATGCCAGTATAGTACAGCAGTACTGATAATCTTGTATTATGAAAATTAAGTTCATGAAATTGTAATACATGACCTTTTCTGACACAATATGACAATATCCCGTGAAACACATTCTGTGCAGTATTAACTATGGAATATTCTGCCAGTACTGCAGCACACAGTGATCCTCATATCATCCATATATGTGATTCTTTTGGCTGTAGCAAACACATGAAGAGTTTAATTTAACAACAGCTTTCTTTTAAAGAACCCCTATAGCTGCAGTAGATCACTGTGCAAACTTGTGTTTTCTGTTTTGCAGTATCAAATGCTTTTGTGGCTGTTGCTACAAGAAGTAGAAATATTCATGTTTTGATTAGATAAGACCTCTTTTCTTTCTTATGGCTTAGTGCTGTTATAGCTCAGAAAATATTTCACTGGTGAAAATGGTTGCCTTATTGACTATAACAAAAGTACAGCCTTAATTCAGTGTATCTCTACGTCATGAGGAATCTCTAGGGTTGGGCTAATTAAGATCAGTTACATGGCAGAGAAGCTGACACTCATTTTCTCTGTCTAACAGAAATTCAGTTCTACTTTCTATTCTCCCCCTTCAGGCAGCTGAAAAGCAGAGTTCTGAGCGTCCCTCTGGGGTCTAGAGAAGGGCAGTTGGGACTCAAAAATGAAAAGCTGCAGCTCTGAAAATACCTTGGGAGTAGATTAGCCAAGCCTGCAAGGAGCAACCCAGTGAAGCCTTTTCTGAAGGGGCAACTAGACAATAAATTTCTTCACCACTGTGTGAATATACTGCTGCTTCCTTTTTACTGCAACAAGTGCAGGTCACCAAGGACTATTCTCTGAACTAATTACGTAAAATGTTTATTTCACAGTTATTGATGGCTATTGCAACTATATTAAGCTTCATAGCTATATTACATTAATGTAACTACTGTTTTTTAATCTATGCTGTAGAGTGGCTTTCCAGGACCCCCTGGCCCCAGTGGCCCCCCTGGCCCACCTGGTCATGCAGGTCCCCCTGTAAGTAACAATAATCTTCTCATAATCATCTTGTATTCTTTTATATGAGCTCCTCCTTTTCTCTGTCATAAATATTAAGCACCTTTCCAACTGATAAATCTGGACACTGTGCTCAAGAATTTTATGTATAAATGTCATCTTGGGCTGTACCATCACCAACACTCAAGAGATGAGGTCAATATACTGTGGGGGCTTAAATTCTTGTGTACCCCTTGAGATCTCTGCAAGACTATGGGCTATCAGTTAGCATTATTTTAAAACATGCCACTGCCTGACATCCTGCTGACATTCCCAAATGTCTATCCATGCAAAGTATTAACAGGAGGTAAAGGAAAGTGAGATACACATTCAGTGAACACACCAAGGGTCTAAGTTTTTCAACATCCATCTCCTTTTAGAGGAGCAGATTAATTCTGTTTTCATGGAGGCATGTTCTACCTGTTTCTGGTAATTTCACCTTTGGTCATTTGTTGACTGATCTGACTACAGTTTTCCTTACAATTATGGGAAATTATATAAAATATATAATTATATCAAATGTAACTGCACCAAGGAATGGTGCATGTAGCTGCTCACATCTTGACTGAGTTTTTTGCTGCATTCCAGGGCTCTGCTGGATACCAGGGCTCCCCTGGAGAACCAGGACAACCTGGCCCTCCCGTATGTACCCATTCAGTGTCACTGTGTATGTTAGACATGACCTTAACAGCATGAACCTGTGTCACCTCTGCAGTGTATGGAAATTTTGCAGTTTATCCTATTTGTTCATTATGATGCATGTCAAATGTACAGGTATTTATTATGGCTAATGCATTTTCAGCTTGAAGAAGACTTAATATTTGTTATTATTGTAGTTAATATTCATTACTTTTCTACAGGGACCTCCAGGCCCTGTTGGAATGATAGGCCCAGTTGGTCCACCAGGAAAAGACGTAAGTTAACTATTATTCATCCCATTATTGATAAATAGGAAGAAAAAAGTTCATTAAGTTGCAAGACAACAGAGGACATGGACATTATTGCATTTGAGAATTTTTAGCATCTCCCTATTTCTCCATTTGACAACATGTCTTCAAGAAAGTAAATTTGTCTTACGTAAGATCTGTCTATTCCATAAAAGGTTCAATTTTAGCAGGCAATTTGATTGATTTAAAAAAAACATAATCATGAAACATGCAATTTATTTGGTGCAAAATAAATTAGCAGTCATAAAGAAAATCAAATAGTAGTGGTAGCTTTCTGCTCCCTTAAAATCTTACTATGGGACTTAGAGCCATTGGCACCATTGCCTGTGTCACAGCTGGGAGTTCTGAACAGGTGGAGTACCAGCCAAGGTGCAAACATCTACAGCTTGTGTCCATTTTGAGTGTTTTCTAAGAAAAATAAGTTTTATGGGATCATCTCTTGCTAAAGGTTGTCTTGAAGTAGCTTAGAAATTAAGCAGAATCTTGTTAAAAGCTGAGTTTATAAATTCTGGCAGTTGTTTTCCAGAAGGCAGGGACAGAGTGAACTGTCGCCTTGAGAGGATTTGCGAGACCACCACTGTCTTTGGTGGAAGTTTCACCTCCTTACTCCAACTCACCTTGTTCTACCTCAAGTGGTGCTTTGCCAGTAAGTCAAGCAATAACAAAATACTAAAAAAATATATTTTCTTTCAACAGGGAGAACCAGGAAGACCAGGCAGGAATGGAGATCGTGGAATCCCTGGATTACCGGTATGGAAAATCTCCCAATAACAATTGTCTTCTCATCATAAGTTTTGTTTTCCCACATCAAGTTAGTCAGATGAACACAACACACAGTGAACATTGGCTTGTGTTCTTCATACAATAACTACCTGATTTATTAATCTTTCTATATTTCTGTGTTTAGGGTCACAAAGGACACCCTGGAATGCCTGGGATGCCTGGGATGAAAGGCCAACGAGTAAGTATTGAGTATATTGATTATAACTGACTGTTATTCTCTTTGAATGATGGTGTTGCACAGTTGTGATCTTCCAGGCATCATTCCCAAGACTGATTCATAGAATTAAAGTTAATTTCTGCACAATGTCATCTGAACTTCCATAGCAAAGATTCAAGGTTGTTCTGGTTGCCTCAGTTGTAGAGCTCTTTCCCTAACGCCAAGAAGGATTCCAACAGCTGATACCACTCATTATTGAAAATATGCCCCTTTTGGGAGCTTAATATTTTGCCAAGAGGAATCAAGTTTTCCAGAATGCAGGAGGAATACAATTCACAGATATGGTTTTACTTTCCCACAGGGTTTTGATGGAAAAGATGGTGCCAAAGGTGACAGTGGTGCTCCTGGTCCAAAGGTAAAAATCTAGACAGTCATCTTTCTAAGTGGGTAGAGTAATGACCCTATAAACCCTATATGTTGTATAGCTGTGCTTTGCATCTTAAACAATAATAAAAATACAATAAGCATTAAAGAAACCCATTTAATACTTCCATGAAAAGAATATTAATCATTTCAAAGGAGTTAGACATTCAGAACCACATCATGTCCCTATTTTCCAGCCATAATAAACATGAGATACCAAAATGAAGGGCCAAGTCTTGGTCATCTGACTTTCCTGAGGAGTATTTTGAAATCTGAATCTTTCTGACTTTTATTTCCTGTTTAATTTTTGATTTGACATTTGTTCACACTTCTCAGAACTCAGTTCATGCTGAGGACACCCAGCATCCCATAGAAAGGGATAACAAATTAGGCTTTTTTCTGTGTGTCTTCCCCTTGAATAAACCAAAAAATGTTCTCACCAAAGTTCATTTCTTTTCTCTCTGTAACAGGGTGAAACTGGTCTTCCTGGAGTAAATGGAGCACCAGGCCAACCGGTAAATATGTGCATCCTGGAGTGTTTAAATGTTAGCTGAGTTGTTCCTCATCCTTTTAACTTTAATTACTCTACCACCTGCAGTGGACAACAGTGAGTTACACAAATAAGAGCAATGTCTCTTTGCTCAGCCATCTGATTTCAGAAGCCATGTAACAGATTCATTTTTACAATATTTTCTAGGGACCAAGAGGTCCAGCTGGAGAAAGAGGAAGACCTGGGAATCCCGGTGGCCCTGTAAGTAATTGCAGACATTGTTCTTATCCAGAGGCAGCACGTATTTGGATTCAATATGTTGAGAATTCCCTACTTCCTTAAAGCAGTTGTAATACAAAGGAGTAAAAAACTATATAGCATCTGAAAAAATCTCACATGAAAACTTTTCAGTCCCCAATTAAAGATGTAACACTTCTACCCACAACACGTTCACCATCTTGTTTCCTGTTTTGCTTTTTGCAATGAATAGATTACACATTGAGGAAGAGTTCAGTGTTTCAGCATAAATTCGGGTTTGGCAAAGAGAGGCAGGGAGAAGGAATGGAAGCAGAGAGTGGCAGGGGACAGTAGAGTGAGGGAAAAAATGCAATCTCAGAAGTGACTTGTGGGAAATGATAAAATTCCCCTTTGACCGGTTAGAGGGTATATCCCTCTCTCTGAAGGAATTCTTAGTTCATAGCATTCAACACAATCAGCAAAGCAGCTTACAGCCAGCCCCTTGTTTGTGCAGACACTGCATTACCTGAGCAGAGGGTCTGGTCTAATATGGCTATAAGACTGGCAACAGGGTTTAAGTCATCAGTGTTCATCAGGTTTTTGGAGTGAAATTTAGTCTTTCATGTGAATCACAAGTAACTGTTACTTTGAAATACACATCTATTGCAATCTTATTTATTCACACAATGTGAATGTAGCTGTTATTTCCTTAAGAAATTTAATAGGAATGTATTTTTACATCTTCCTGTCACAGTGCAGGTCACGTAAATTGTTGACTATTCCTTCACAAAATATTTAGTTAATTATTACTTTGGAATTTCTCATTTAAGGAATCCTTCAGTCTTAGTCAACTTAGTGGGAAAGAACAGACACAAAAATATGGTCCCAGAGTTATGTACATGAAAGGATGTGGGTTCAGGGATGTGTGTCCAGGGTAGTGCTCTGTACCTAATACCTCTCTTCTTTATGTAGGGTGCCCATGGCAAAGATGGATCTCCAGGAGCAGCAGGCCCACCTGTAAGGCAACTTTGACTTTCAGTATTTGTGTTGCTTTAGTCTAATTACTTCTAGCAGATGTTCTGCAGTGCCAGCAAACTCAAAATTGGGGTGCACTTGTTCAAAAATGAGCAATTTTTGTGTTTCAATTGTGCATATTTCATTGTGTTGGTTAATATACTAAAAGGACACAGGGCAATAGGAGAGCTCTAACACTGTAAGTCAGAAAGTGCAAAAATCCAAACCCAGATTATTCTCAGAGAACATATAGATGGATGGAATTGCTGCACTTTATGAAGATCAAATTTTGAATGATCTTATCAAATAAATTTTTCAGCTGTCTGGAGTTGGCAAACATTTTTCTTTCCCATCTGCCTAGAAACCTTAGCATGTCCACTTGGGTGTGTAAAAGCTGTATTGGCTTTCTTTTCTCCTTCTTTTTTTATAATTAGAACAAATTTTGGAAGTTTTTTATAACTTAATCTCCCTAATGATAGATTTCATGTTTTTAAATTTAAAACACAGAAATTCAGCTGAACATGGAAAATTCAGGGTAACTAAGATGTAGGTGTGATATTTTAGGACTAGCCAAATCTCATCTTTTACAGCATGATTTATATTTGCTATTTTCCAGGTGTTTCCTTACTCAGAGAAAAATCTCATAATCAGACTCCCTTTTTTAACTTAAGATTAATTCCATATGGCTTTTAACTTTTGCATTAATAGTATTTCTTTCACTTTTAAGGGTCCCCCAGGTCCCCCTGGAACTGCAGGATTTCCAGGCTCTCCAGGTTTTAAGGTATTTAACTAAAGACCCATAACTACATGGGATTTGGTCCTTTCTCTAGTTACTCAGCTGATGTCACTCTACATCATTATTTTATGAGCCCTGCTTTTCCTGGCTGCTATTACACTATTTGCAAGCCTGGAACAGATGTGCTATATGCAGCATGAGACAAACCCAATGCTCATCACCTTCATGAATGCCCACAAAAAAACACCACTAAGTGGTAGAAACCATTAATTTAATGCTGATTGCCCTGGAGATGACTACAATGCCTTCATTTTCTCATTTTACTGTTTTTTTCCATAGGGTGAAGCTGGTCCTCCTGGTCCTGCTGGTGCTAGTGGTAGTCCTGGAGAGAGGGGAGAACCTGGTCCTCAGGGTCATGCTGGGCCACCTGGGCCTCAGGTACATCAATAGCACTTGGGACCTGAGAGATGCTGTGTCACCTGCTCTTCACAGAGCCCTTTGTTCTGGTCCTGGGTTAGCAGCATTGGTTACTCTGTTAAATTTTTTTTTCCAGGGCCCTCCTGGAAGAGCTGGAAGCCCTGGCAACAAGGGTGAAATGGTGGGTACTTTCCACATCTCTGCCATTGCTGCACTCTCTTGGTGAGGGTCACTGTTTGGACTGGGTAGAGTCCACCAATGCCACTCTCTCTTCATCTCTGTCCGTTGTTCTCTCTCTGCAGGGACCTTCTGGTATTCCTGGTGCTCCTGGTCTGCCAGGAGGCCGTGGTCTTCCAGGTCCTCCAGGTGCAAGTGGAAACCCTGGGGCAAAAGGCAGTCCGGTGAGTTACTGATGATCTTTACACTGGTTGTACCAACAAATATGGTAGAAGTAAGCCTGATACCATTAAAGACACCACATTGATCTTCTCCTATTCACTTGAAATAGTCTAATAAATTCTTTTATAATGAAAATAGGCAATTATTTTTGTAAATATATCAAATATTTTGTTTAATATATATAGGTATTGCTGTATATAAAGATTATACATAAATATGGGGATAATACCTATTTGCTTTCCTAAATTATCTACCAATTCAGATACAACAAAGATACTGCTTCTGTAAATTGGCTACATCAGATAAAATCTGTTGTTTTACAATCTTATTTTTGCCTGTTTTTATTCCCAAGGGCTGAGTCCACAGTCCACTAAACCCCATGAGTTGTACCTGGTCTTTCACTGTCACTTACCCCAGCAGGCCCTTTTCTTACAGCCTTACACCACATGTAGCTCTTTGTCAGAGAAAATACTCAGGGACTTTCAACAAAAGACTCAATAATGTCAGAAATAGCTCAGGACCAGACATCAAATTTTACTCGTTGGTGTTTAAGATTGTATCACTTCTTTCCTTTACTGCATTTTAAAGGAGTCCCATGGCTTCTACTTACAGGTTCAGCCGGTGCATGCTGATTCCTTCACAGAATGAGAAATTAAAAAAAGGAGCCAATAATTTGAAATATCATGCCTACTTCCTAGTATTTCACTACTACATTCTAGTAGTTCCAGAATGATACCCAGCTGCAAGCCATAATTTTAATGGGATTTTCTGCTTTTTAGGGAGACCCTGGTAAGGATGGTGCAAAAGGAGATCCAGGCCCAAAAGGCGAGCGTGTAAGTGATTTCAAAATGTGTCCAGAGACTTCTTTCAAGGAAGCCTGAACCCTGAATCTTTCCCCATACAAAACCTATTTGTTTTTTTGGAGACTTCTAACTCACTGATGGGCTTGGTTTCTGTTGTTGCCAGGGTGAAAACGGCACCCCAGGTGCTCCTGGGCCTCCTGGTGAGGAAGGGAAGAGAGGTGCAAATGGAGAACCCGGGCAGAACGGAGTACCTGGTACCCCTGGAGAAAGGGTGAGCTGTGGTACATGAACTTTTGAGCCAAGAGAGAGATAGAAAATTATGAAGTTCAAAACACCTCCAGGAGAAATTTGGCTCCATATATCTTCTCTAGCAAATTTCAGATGTGAAACTGGGTTACAAAATTCGGGAGAATTCTTATCTAGCTTCTCCTCTGAACTGCGGCTCTTGGATCTATCTCAGTTGGGAAAAAAATGAATTTATTTCAGTTTTTGATATAGAAGAAGCAGTGATCTTACATATCTGGAAGTTTTACCAACTTGCTGAGAAGCAATCATAAACTACAAGAACTACAAGGGGAACAAATAATCAAAATTACTCCTCAATTAACAAAAATAGACAATCAAAAGAATTTCTGCTGTGGAAACTGAAATTAATGTAAATTCTCTACATTCCAAGATATGTCTTTATGTTAACATCTCTATTGTTAATACACCTTCAATATCAATAGCAACAATATTGTCAGGATGTCTTCTGTGTTCTAATATTTCAACTCTAAAGAAGTTTTTTGGCTACTATATTAAATAATTTTCCAAAAATTTATTAATTCTCATGGAGGAATCCACTAATTGTTTTATTCAACAAAATAAATAGCAACATCATTACAAATTTTAGATTTCTGTTCCCATCAGAAACAAAGGAAATTGTGCAGATCTATTTGTAAGTCTTAATAATTGATTGCAATATTTGCTGAAGCTATGAGGAAACCAAATATGCATAATGAACTAATTTTAGTATAATTAATTATACTAAACATATAAAAAGGGCTGCAAAATGAAATTTTTAATTCAAATTTCTTTTATAAAGATAGTAGCAAATAAATATTAAAACAGTGCTCTTCTCAGTATTGAATTAGAGGAAAATAACTGTCAATACTGAGTGTGATTTTTGGTTTTTAATGATGCAGGATGAGCTAAAAATAAAGGAGGACAGGCTATAATTTCAACAGGAACACTACAATCAAAGACAAAATAGTCTGCAGTCCTTCTTGCTACAACAAAATGCCACTTTCATCTTTTTTTTTTCCCCCATTACTTTTCATAATTTTTTCATAAAGTTTGTTTTCTATCTGGCAGGGCTCCCCTGGCTTCCGTGGCCTACCCGGTAGCAATGGACTTCCAGGCGAAAAGGTATAAATCTTCCTCCAAAATTGTCCTCCAAAGTTTTGGAGAATCCATGTGAATTTGGATGGACAATTTGAGATTCTATGTGATGCTGATTCCCTTGCTGTGAATCTCCACATCTCTTTCCAGGGTCCTGCAGGTGAGCGTGGCAGCCCAGGTCCCCCTGGCCCCAGTGGACCTGCAGGAGAGCGTGGACAAGACGGAGGCCCAGGTCTTCCTGGAATGAGAGTAAGACAGGACATCTCTGAGAAAATGGGATAAATTCTGCTAGAGATGACTCATCTGAGCTGATGTGGTAGAGGAGTCCAGCCAGAAATCCTTTCTATGAGTTCCTTTAGGCAGTAGTAACATCTATTCATGGTGGGACAGGTGACGGAGCAGAGTCACAGGCCATTCCCAGGACACTGCCACAACAGAGTCAGGAGGCTTTGGGAGGCTCCCAGAGCATGCCAGGCCCTGCCATGAGAAACGCCTTTAATATGAGTCAGCATTGGGTGATTTTCTGCATTAGCTCTTTACATTTCAGCAAATTCTATTAGGTATCTAGGGGTTTATTTAAATATGTTTCTATTTCAGTTATTATGTAAGTAGACTTAAATGCTTAAATAACTAAATTAGAAATTAATTTAAGTATTTTAATATATATAAGTATTATATTTTTTGTTTATTTTTAATTAGAGCAAACAAGCTGTTGGTCAGTTTTTTACAGTACATATCAGTAAGATTTCAGAGATGGTCTATTGTGCAGACAACATCTAAGTGTACATGGAACAACATTCTAGGAGCTGTAGTAAGAACTAACAACTCCAGACAACAAATATATTGACATTCAAAAGCCCAGCTGCAGGCTTCTAGTAGCTAAGCAAGATTTTATTGGCGAGGAAAGTGAACTATTTAAAATACAACAAAACTAATATTTAGAAATTTAAACAAGTTAATGAAAAAGTGTTGTACATTGTGCTGCTTTCAGGTAGAGGTGTGTAGTCAGAATTGTTGAATTCCTTTTTTTTTCCATCTAAATATAGTTTGCTTCCCACATAATGAAAGGAAATTTTTGTGCTAGTTGATTAATGTCTCGTGCCTTGCTTATATATGCAACTGTCAGAAAAAACAATAAACCCATAATGACAGAATTTGTTTACTTTCTCCAATTTTCCCCCTTCACAGGCTGAGGGAAATGGAAAGACTTTTAATTTTTATTAAAGAGGATGATAACAAGGAATAGTTTTTATATATTTATAGTCATGAATTGAAACTTCATAATGTGCATTTTAAACTGAATAATAACACTCTTTGTTTTTTCCTTCAATTTGCAGGGCTTGCCCGGAATTCCAGGAAGCCCTGGAAGCGATGGGAAGCCTGGCCCTCCCGTACGTACATTGTGCAAATATTTTATCCCAGTCCTCCTGCTGACCCAACCCTACCCTCATCCCACAGTATCCACGTGACAGGTTGTTATCACAGCCAGATTAGTTCCCTCCTCTCTGCTTGCTTTGACTACCAGAGCCCTTTTTATGCTGCATCATTGTAAGAGCAGCCTGCAAACTCTGTCATTTGTTACTGTGTAAAATACAGAGTAGGTGGGCCACAGTTGCAGTACAGAACACAAAATGAGTTTTGAACAGTGTCTCCCCCTCACTCAATGTTGAATGAGTCCTGGGAATTGCTCCATTTCACCTCACAGATGCCACATCTTCCTTTCTTTTTGCTCATCCCAGGGCAATCAGGGTGAATCTGGACGCTCTGGCCCACCTGGCCCTCCAGGCCCACGTGGCCAGCCAGGTGTGATGGGTTTCCCTGGTCCTAAGGGTAATGAGGTGAGTGGGATTTCTCCTCTTCTGTGCTGATGCTTGATGAGTCAAATGTTAAACTAAACTGCTCCATAGTGGGGCTATCTCATGCTGCTGCTTTAGACAATTGTCCACTGACCAGAAACAAGTATTTCAAATGTAGTCTTTCTTTTTTGTAAGGGTGCACCAGGCAAGAATGGAGAAAGAGGCCCTGGTGGACCACCTGGACCACCAGTAAGTTTTGCAAATATTTTGTTTAATAATGACACAGTATTAATAATAACTTGATGAGTCTTACAAAAGTGGTACCACTCTCTAACCATAGCCTAATTTTGTCTTTGAATAGGGTCTTGCTGGGAAGAATGGTGATGTTGGCCTTCCAGGTCCTCCAGGACCTACTGTAAGTGTGGTGGGCCCATCTGAGGCAATGATCAGGGGTCTGGCAGCTACAGATCTACACTGGGAATTTAGCAGAAGGAAAACATTTTTAATGTCAAAAAGAAATCTCCTTTTATGAAGACAAATAAAAGAGCTCTTCTTTGCCATTGTTTTAATGAACGAATATTCAAAACTTTGGTGGGAGAAATTTGAGTCAGGTATACCTGGTATAGATTTAAATGAAAAGTCAATTTAGAGCTCTTGGTCTTTTCAAGCAGAAGTGTATTGTTGCCCCCTTTAATGTTTATGGCATTTCAAAATCCTATCAAGTTAAAATGTGTCTGCTGAATCATATCTAAAAGTTGGAGTGAAAAGAGCAAATACCACAACACCAACATACACTGGTTTTTGAGCTTGTGCAATGTTGCCATCAGGTCACAATAAGGAGGTGTAGATTAAAGATGGTGAGGAGGTGTTTGAATGTTGAAGTGTTCTCAGGCAAGTTCATGGATTTTCTTCCTCATTTGTTTGATTCTAGGGTGCTTCTGGAGAGAGAGGAGAACCAGGACCAGCAGGCCCACCTGGCCTCCAGGTGCTGTGTGTTTGTTGTTTTCTGATTATTTTTAATAGACTAACACAGACCCACAAAATTTTAAAAAAAGAAAATAGGTATCCGAACATTTATATTGGAGTGCCAGATATCATCATATTTTGAATGTAATAGAATATAACCGATTGACCACTTGACAAAATTTCAAGGAGTGAGTTGGCCACACATCTTTGTGTCAAAATCAAAAATCTGAAGATGGAAGAGGCATAATTTATCTGTGTAATATGGACAATGCTGTTCCTTCATATAGGGATTGCCTGGTGGACCAGGACCAGCTGGAGAGAATGGAAAGCCTGGAGAACCAGTAAGTAGCAATTCCTTTTTTTTTTTTCAACTAACAAAAAATTAATGAGAAGTTCTTGCTAAATCATGTTTTCAAATTCTCTGCTCTCCTCAGAGTAGCAAAGTCTGATTTGGGGGAATAATAGAGGAGTGCCAACACAGTGCCAACCACAGTGCAGATGTTCTAAGTAAAGTTCATGGCTAACTTACATTTATTTTCTCATAACCAGGGGCCAAAAGGTGACATTGGAGGACCTGGATTCCCAGGCCCTAAGGTAAATAATAAAGTGATTTTTGTCATGACATAAATGAATTAATAAAATATGTGTCTGAAAACAAAGAATAACCTATTTTTTATCACAGGGTGAAAATGGTATCCCAGGAGAACGTGGTGCACAAGGACCTCCAGGACCTCCTGGAACAAGAGGTGGACCAGGTCCTGCTGGCACAGAAGGTGCCAAGGTACCCACAGAATGTCTTTCTTTTCTGCTATTCTTCTACCATTTGAGTTAATTTTGGTTTTTCTAATTATTTTTTGTTACTCCTTAGGGTCCTCCTGGCCCACCTGGTCCCCCTGGAGGCACAGGACTGCCAGGCTTACAGGGAATGCCAGGAGAAAGAGGAGCTTCTGGAAGCCCTGGACCAAAAGGGGAGAGGGTAATACACACACACTTTTGATTTTATGTGGCTTTAATGTTAGTGTCCCACAAGGCACTGGGTTTGTCCATGTCTTCACTTTGGCCTGATTTCAGAGGTGCAGACTGTGTAGCAACACTGTTGATTTAGCAGTGGGATGTGGGTTCTAGATGTTGAAAACTATGGGATTTTTTCCCTCAGTTTAATACATGCTAGATATTTTGCTGCACTGGGTCTCTTGGGGGATGGGAACATCGAAACAGTTCTAATGAATCTAATTAATGATGAGAATAGTCCATGCCACGGGAAGGCAATTTGGCCTGGACTTGATTTTGACTCAATTTGGGGTTTTTTCCTCATCAAAGAATGTAACATCTGATGCTGAATACTGGGCAAAAATCATCCCCAGTTTCATTAAGAAAACCTGGCTATTGAGAGACCCTCAGTATGAGATCCGTCCCCCCATTTAGGCTCACCTCCTCATGCTTCCTTTTTGCTCATGGTTTTTATGTCTTAAACTTCCTAGGGAGAACCTGGTGGTAAAGGTGCTGACGGCCTTCCTGGTGCAAGAGGAGAGAGAGTGAGTATTTAAACATCCAACAGTTTATCCATCAGCTTTCCACAGCCAGCTCTTAGAACAGGAGTAACCTCACAGTGAATAATACTATCTACAACAGCAACAGTTGTAATCTCATTGTGTTTCATTCCAGCAGTGCAAAACTGGGTTTGTAAACTAAATTAGCCCTAATACTGATTTTTGTGATTACCACTCCTTGGGTAAATGTAATGGAATTTTTTGGAGAACGATTGTAGTTGACTGTGACAGTTTTAGAGGGAAAGAAATCATGTTTTTGAGGGAAAGAGAAAATCTATCTGATTGATGTTATAATGAATCACAAAAAGACATGGATAGTAAATATTCTCATACAGAATATTCCTATAGGTTACTAAATATGATATATTTATACATCTATATTGCAAATACACATAAAACAGACACTTGAAATATATATATCTATCAAATCTGTCAAGTCACTACCTGCAGGCAGTATATACTTGAAAGTAATGAGGGATGACAAATATAGAAGTTCAGCTTGGTTGAGTTGGAGGAAATATAAAAAAATTATTTCTGACCATAAGGTACACATTAAATTTTCAAGAAGGAAATAAGTTTGAGCTAGTCAGGAGATGCTGAAGAAATGTGGATCAACTGTCTAACTGAAAATTAGGGCAACAGGTCACTTTTACTGTATACCAGTGAAAGAGATCTATTGATTTCAGGTGGTTTTGGATTAGGTTTGGATGGTGGGGGGAAAAAAAGGGAATCACTCAGCTGGAGATCTCTCACACTGCAAAATGGTGTGATTTCAGAGCATCATTCAAAAACGCGGTGTGCAAATGCACTTTGGCGCTGTACACTTGCTTCATTTAAGTATCTTGGGCAATTTGTTTACTCTGAAACACAAACACTATTGATCAAAACAGAAGAGCTAACAATGTCATATTTTGATACAAGATACATAATTTTCTCATTTTCCAATTGTTTAGGGCAATGTAGGTCCCATTGGCCCTCCTGGTCCTGCTGGCCCACCTGGAGATAAGGTAAAGCATCCTCACAATGGGGTTTGTACTGTAAAGAGTCCCAGGGGTGGCTGTCTCAGGGGAAGAAGACAAACACGCCATGACCATCCTTGTTCCCTGCAGGGAGAGACTGGCCCAGCAGGTGCCCCTGGCCCGATGGGTTCCCGTGGAGGTCCTGTAAGTGACAGAACTTTTCTTCCTGTGTAACTTCACCCTGGCTCCTCTTGCCTGCTGTAGGTATCAGTGCTGCACCAAACCTATCAGCAATATGTGTGGCTTAGGCTGTAAATAAACCAAGCACATTCAGCTCCTGTTGACTCTTGGGATTTAAGAGTACTAAAGGCTTCAGAAAATCAGGGCTTTTAACATTGCAAAGGGGTCAGAGGGCTGTGGTGACAGGGCAAGGCAGGAGTGTGGGCAAGTCATGTCCATCTTGATTTAAAGTTAAGTAAACTTTCAAAAATACTCTTTTTTGGTTTGTTTTGTTTTTTTTTTTAATATTTAACACTCTGGCATCTCAGTTGAACACTCAGGGCTCATACAGGTGTAGCTGAGTTAAGTTTACCACATTTTAGATAATTATTAGTTAATTCCTGTAGAGTTGTGCTTAGCACTTTGGAGCAAAAGTTGTTTTGGATCAGATGTTTGGGGTTTTTCCTCCAAAGGGCTGGTAAGACAAAGAAACTTCAGCAGCCTTAATAGCAGTATACTCTAACTTTTAAAGTTAAGTTTATCCTTCTAACATCTTCCATTGTTGACATGTGGTTTTCCACAGGGTGAACGAGGAGAACAAGGTCTTCCTGGGCCTGCTGGCTTCCCTGGAGCCCCAGTAAGTGTCTGCAGGACTCAGGCACACATAGGGCAGCATGGCTTTGTCCTTCCCCTCCTGCACTGGTAGGGCAATAGAGTTCAACTGCATTCACAAAATTTAATATTTAAATTCCCTTCAGATGAGTGCCTGGATAGCATTTCTTGTCACAGTATCATCTGCTTTTTTGAGTAGTAATGTAACACTATAATTTTTCTACAGGGCCAAAATGGGGAACCTGGTGGGAAAGGAGAAAGAGGCCCCCCTGGTCTGAGAGGAGAGGCCGGACCCCCTGGAGCAGCTGGTCCACAGGGTGGCCCTGGTGCCCCAGTAAGTGTTTGCTGTTCCTTGTAGCTATGGAGAGGTTTCTTCAGCCCTCCCTCAGCCTCAGTGGGCCCAAGTGCAAGGAGATGAACTGTCTGAAACTTAATGACACTTCCTATAATTTTACTCTTTATCAAATCCTTTGCTTTATCTACTTCCTTCCATGTAGGGTCCACCTGGTCCCCAAGGAATAAAAGGAGACCGTGGATCTCCTGGCGGGCCTGTGAGTATCTCTCCAACTTAGTCACTGCTAAATGCCTCTATTTATTACAACAAATGTGACCTAAATGAAAAATAAGTACTTCAATGACTATAGTATTGGCAGTTCAAGAATATTTAAAGTGTTCTAGAAGGAGTAATTAAAGTAGAAGTCTTTAGTTATCTGGATTACATTGATTTTAATATAAGGTGCCAAAATAGCTTTTGACACAATGACCCAAAGATCTACAATGGCTTATCTCAACAGTTATTAAATTTACTTGCCATCTTTGCTAACTATCTCAAATCCCATTAACTCAAATTTGAGGAGAGTATGTGACCTCCTCTTACAAAAAAAAAAAAATTTTTACTTTTTGTTCCATATCAGGACATGTAATTCAGGTTTCAAACAAAATATGACTATAATTTAAACTCAGCAGATATGTAAAAATCAATTTGCTTTTACAGTTTTCAGAAAATAACAGCTAAAAGTATTGATCTCCTCTAGGGTGCTGCTGGTTTTCCTGGTGCTCGTGGTCTACCTGGTCCCCCTGGTAACAATGTAAGTTGGTTTATCCCCCTTTTCTTTTAGTCTTACTTTGTGGATACACTTAGACATATATTAATATAATATACATTCTGAATATGATGGTTGTACTTCAGGAAAAAAATCTGCAAAAAAGAGTTTACCCTCCTTATGGTATGGAATAGAAAGTAGGATTTTAATTAAGGTACCATTAGAGTGAATGCAATTCTTTCCATTCATTGGCTCAGTTAAAACTGTAATGAAAGCCATTTCATTCTGCACATGTCCAAGACACCATATTAAAGGCATATGGCAGGAGTGATTCAAGAAAGCAGAAGGGCCTGTGGCCTATTTCCAGTTTCTGTGGTAGAGCCATGAGTAAGGAATGTGTACCCTGTGTTGGATGCACTACAGGCACTGGGCATCCAAAATGTGCAGGTGTATGTCCAGACAGCAGGGATAAAAAACACCAGCTGTGAAAGGGATACATGAAAGGATTCTCTTACAACACCAGATCAGATTTGGGCGCATAGGGCTGGACCCTAAATCTGCCTTCAGGCAATGACTCAGGTTTGGCTGGCTTTCATGAGACCAATGCCAGTGCATGTGTGCAGCTCACGCTTTCCTTCTTAAAACTCCTTACAGGGTAGTCCAGGTCCCCCTGGTAACGCAGGCCCTGCAGGCAAGGATGGGCCTCCTGGACCCCCCGGTAGTTCTGGTGCTCCTGGGGGTCCAGGACCTGCTGGAATCAGAGGTGAGCCCGGCGCACCCGGAGAAAAAGGGCCCCCAGGAGCTCGAGGAGAAAGGGTAAGTGTCCCTTCAGCCAGGGACTGTTCCACCAGGAGACAGGGATTATGTCTGTCCAGAACAAGCAGCCACCTACGGAATGTTGAAGGTGCTCCCACTGACTGCAGTGACCTTTTCTCAAACAGGGCGCTCCAGGTGAGCCAGGTCCTCAAGGCATCGTTGGTGGCCGGGGGAACACGGGTCTGCCGGGCCTGCGTGGCCCCAGCGGCCCACCCGGGATGGCAGGGGCCAAGGTGAGAGCCCTTCACTGCAGCCACAGCCTCAACACTAACACAACCCTAACACAGCTGCTAAAATTAGCCTGGAGAGGCAAAAAGCGCTAAAAATAGCTTAGAGACACAAAAAGTAATGGATGTGTTGGGGATGTTGGGGGATTGAATGCTTTCTAGTCCAGAGATGAGGGAATTTACAGCTATTTGTGTTTACATGCATAAGATCAGGCTTTGAAACGTCTGGTATCCAGCTGCTGTGGGATGCAAGGTTGTCTTTCAGATTATATTATCTAGGAGTATATTACCCACTTCACACACTTTGGGAGGGTCATGAGGAGGAGGAGGAAGCTGTAATCTCTCCTGGGTACAAGATCCAAGTCATAATCTTACCTACCACTAGCTGTATACCCTTGCTTAATTCTCAAAGTGTTTCTTGCTGAAATATTATGACCCAAACAGAAAAGTACCCTCAACTCCCTTCAGGAAAGATGGGGTGAGGCTTGGTTTGTATGTTATCACTAATATAGTGATAGACCAGCATTTTTTGGTTAACAGCTTTGGCCATTGTTTTTTCGGCATAAGAGACATACCTGTTTATTATTTCTTAGTTGTCAGTTAATGAGGAACATTAAATGGCCTTGTATGAATATTACCAGCAATGAAAAGAAACCAGTTTGGCCAAGTTTTTATCTCTTGTTTTGTGTCCTCACAACCAGGAAAGCCACATTGGCCCATCACTTCATTAGGTCTCCTTTGAAGTCCCTGCATAGTTAATAAGATGCAAAATGCACTGGTATCTCCTAAGAACATTATCTGCAATGGAATCCTTTCCCTTTCTGTTTAGGGTGAAGATGGTAAACCAGGCACCAATGGTATCCCAGGAGAACGCGGTGCTCCAGGTCCCCAAGGTCCTATTGGACAAAGAGGCTTACCTGGAGAGCCTGGCAGAGATGTGAGTGGATGGGATTTCCTTGCTTCCTTTGGAGTTACAAATGGGAGCTTCTGGGTGCAAATATGCTTTAAGGTTCACAAGGCAGGGGCCTGGGCAGATTCTGCTCTCGTGTAAGGTGTAGCCTCTTGTCCCTGCTATCCCCTTCTCTGCCTGTCTTGCTTGGAATTGCACTGCCTACAAAATAATGCAGGTCTTACAGGTCTTTTAGGATTCACTCCACCTCCAGGAACACTTCTCTCTTGAAAACTCTTTCTTGGATGAGCATTGTTCAAGCTTACTGGGAAACAAGATGTCTACTGGTCATGCAGTTTATGAACAAACTGTGCCACTCTGTTTTGTAGGGTAACCCTGGCTCCGATGGCTTGCCTGGACGTGACGGATCCCCAGGAGGCAAAGTAAGAAATCACCAGCATCCTTAGACTGCCCAATAAATGAGACATGTACTACATGGAAAATATGTAATCTCTATGCTATGTAATTTGTTCCTTGAACCTCCTCTGCTAAATTGAATATACTCCTTATATTGAGTTCTATAAAAACATGATATTTATTACAGGGTGACCGTGGTGAAAGTGGCTCTCCTGGCCCTCCAGGACCCCCTGGTCACCCTGGACCTGCAGGTAATGCTGGCGCACCTGGAAAATCTGGTGAAAGAGGATTTCAGGTAAGACCAAAGTAAATGGGTTATTGCTTACTTACATACCCTTCCTATGCAAAGTCCATTTCATGCAGGAATAGAGAGGAAGTTTTGAAGAGTTTGTTACTGGCAGAGTTCCTTGACATCAAGGACTGGTTCTGTAAGAATATCCTGGAGAAAGACATCTCAGAGTTTATGTTCTGACAACTTTTAGAAATTAAGCTCAAAATTCATGTACTCCGTAGGATGCCAAAAAGCACATCATCCCACCAGGCCCTGTCCTAATTTCCATCCCATCTGGTGCACATGCAGAACAAGCAATGTGTTATTTATTTAAACTAAGGGAGTAACTTTGGAAGCCCTCAATTGGAAGCTCAGGAGCGCTGACACCAGCACAGTGAGCACCTCACTGAGAGAGGGGAGAAGGGCTGTAGTGCCTGTGTACAGATCAGTGCCTACAGACAGCTGGGAAAGGCTGACATTCCTACAAAAATGGCCTGGCCAGGATTCTTGCTGATTCTAGTGTGTGTGGAGCTTCCCCTTGTTTCCCAACCTGCTGGCTGTGAACATACAGCTTATCTGAAAATAAAGAGGTGGGCTAAGCAGTTCCAAGTGATCCACACCTTTTCATTCTTACCATGTCACAGGGTCCACCTGGCCCTCCTGGCTCTACTGGTCCTGCTGGTGCTCGTGGTCCTGCTGTAAGTCATATCTAAAGTATTTGTGATGTCATCCATTCACTATTTCCTGTTATATGGGCAATGCTCTTATCTCCTTCTATCCTCCTTTTATTGCAAATCTACCCTTACAGGGTCCTCAAGGTCCTCGCGGTGATAAAGGTGAACCTGGTGAACGAGGCAGCAACGGCATAAAGGGTCACAGAGGGTTTCCTGGTACCCCTGGTCTCCCTGGTCCTCCTGTGAGTATTTTGCATTGGATTGGGAATTACAGCTGATCTTAGTTTCTGTGTTTAGGCCCCAAGTACTTAATTAACCTTAGCTAATTTGATGGCAATCTATGAAAATTTGATTGTCAGATGTTTCAAAATCCTGATTCCCTGAATCAACCTGACATAAGCATAATTAAAGAACTGGAAGAAGCTGTTAGGAAGTAAAGATGGGTTTAGTACAACCCTTTCAATAAAAACTTCTTATATATTCATTTATAATATAATCAGGCTATTCCTCATTTAATCAGGAAGGAGAAAAGTAGGGGTTGGAATGCCTATGTCTGTAGAAATCTATCCTAGACAGACAACTAAAGCTACTCAGAGTCCAAATACCTCTCTTCTGCCATGTATCTTTTTTGGGGCAAAATGGGCAGGAAATTGTAAACTACTGAATTGTACATGAACATGCATTACCATTTGACCATAGCTAAGAGAATTGAAGGGCAAGAATAGACAGGCATGCCATAGATATTTATGACTAGTAAAGGTTTAAGAAGGGATTTATTCTAAAAAATCTACAAATATCCCTCATGATACAAGTGAGAATCAAGAAACCAAAGCTCACTCAAGTAACATACCAAAGATGGCACCAACCTATTCAACAAGACAATAGAACCTGGACTCTAACATATCACATGAGGAAAAAGAATGATAAATTCTCATTTGATGATAGAGAACTTTTAAACAAATGGCTTAGATCTTTGCACTGCACACACAAAACAAATCTGTAAATGTATTTGAAATCGTGAATGTTTATCAAATTATTTCAATAACATTACTGGTAATGTTATTAAAACTGCAGCACTTTGGCTATAGCTATGTATTTTTATGAATATTAGGGTTCATCCAAAGCTCATTGGTGTCAATTGGCTTTCTTGCATTTTTGGATAGCACATCTCTATATGAAAACATGTAAGAGAACATTCAGTATTTTTTTCTGATTAAAAAATGGCCACCATTCTCTCATATCTGACATAGCCTTTTATTAAGGATGTGTTTTGTATAATCTTGAAGACATTTTCAATGTCTTTATTTAAGGCAAGATATTACCAGGAGATGTATGACTGACTTTTCCTTTTTTAATAGGGTCCCCTGGGTCCACAAGGTGCCATTGGAGGTCCAGGAGCTTCAGGTGCAAGGGTAAGAAAAACTCCTTACTCAGCCTAACTGCAAGGAAAATTCAGACTGTTTAGTTAATATATACATAGATACTGACAAAATATTTAATTGGCCATCTTAACAGACAGCAGCTGAAGAAAGAAGAAACACCTGATAAATCATACTGAAATATTTGAAAACACCTCACAAAGTATTTCTGAATTATCTGATAAACTATTTTGACCATATTGTTTGTGTTCTTCATTGTTCCAGGGTCCCCCAGGCCCAGCTGGGCCACCTGGAAAAGATGGTACCAGTGGCTACCCAGGTCCAATTGGTCCTCCCGGTCCCCGCGGTACCAGAGGCGAAAGCGGCCCTGCTGTAAGTAAATGGTGCAAACTCACACAAGCAAATCTTTGGGAATATTCATGAAACACAGGATGCTCAACTCTAAACAGCTCCCTCAGGAACCCTCTATTTCATGGACAAGATTTGTGACAGGAGGTTATCTATCTGCCAAGGCTAAATCCAAAGCCACGCAGCTCATTTGCAGTTTGGTGTAACTATTGATGCACTGGGTGCTGTGTTGGTCTCAGCTGATCACTGACTTTTCTGCATACACCGGAATCTCCTCCTCTCAGTTTCCCTCTGGGTCTGGGAAGCCATGGAATGGGGTTCCTAGACTACTCTAGAGAGGCCAGAGCTGCAAAGGTGTCACTATCACAGTCACCTGCTAAAGCCAAGAAATGGTCATTCTCTGGATTTTACTGGAGAGGGTTCCTTCTCAAAGCTCAGACATAAAGAGGGTCAAACTTGACAAAATGAGGGGGAAAAAAAATACAATTTTAAGAAAATAAATGCCGGGAAAATCTATTAAACAGATGTTTATACATCTGTTTAATTAATGAATAAGTAAACTACATATTTGTGTAAGAATTGCCATTTTTTAAGACTAGAGCCCACACAGACTTTCTGTTTTAACCTGTTCACTATTTTTTTAGGGTCCACCAGGGCAGCCTGGTCTTCCTGGTCCTGCTGGACCTCCTGGCCCATGTTGTGGTGGTGGTGCAGCTGCCCTGGGTGCTGGTGAGAAAGGTCCTGTTTCCTATGGGTATGAGTACCGAGATGAGCCCAAGGAGAACGATATCAATCTGGGTGACATCATCTCTTCAATGAAATCAATTAACAACCAGATTGAAAACATCATTAGTCCTGATGGGTCACGGAAGAATCCAGCTCGTAACTGCCGAGACCTGAAATTCTGCCATCCCGAGCTCAAGAGTGGTATGTTTAGATTCTATTTCTATTTTCACCAGTGGTAGCAGGTCTTGGGCATTGTTTTGGTTTTTTGGTTTTTCTAACTTGAGAATTTAAATGTGGATATCTTCCATAAAAATTTGACTTTTTGTCAAACAAATGTCATGAAAAAGATGATAAATGTAAAAGCCGTTTTAAATATAATTAACTATGCATTTACACAGAATATATATTTGACTTCAACTCCACTCATGTCTTTAGAAGTGAACATATGTTTAAACCATTTTAGGGGAAAAAGAAAAACATTACAAGTTCTAAATTTATTCCAAATTACATTTCCTTTACAAAATTCACATGAACTCACTATCTTTTTATATCATCTTATTTTCTGTGGCATCTCTTCTGTCAAAATTAGTACATTTCCTGATTTGGCTCAGAAATCTCTCATGGAAATAAGGATTACCATCATGCAGTCAGGTTCTCTCCATATATATTAAATCCCTTAATATTTACCCTTATCTCTAGGAGAGTACTGGGTTGATCCTAACCAAGGCTGCAAGATGGATGCTATTAAAGTTTACTGCAATATGGAAACTGGTGAGACCTGCCTCAATGCTAACCCCAGGACTGTGCCAAGGAAAAACTGGTGGACCAGTGGAAACAGCGGAAAGAAACACGTTTGGTTTGGAGAGTCTATGAATGGAGGCTTCCAGGTGAGAAATGAGCACAGTTAACAGCCCAGATTATGCAGACTAAAACATACACAACACACTAAAAATCATTCTGAAATTAAACTGAATGAGACAATTAGTATGTGAAAAAATCCTGATGTGACTGAGCCTAGACATGATTGAACAAACACTCTTGCCTATGTTGGTACTCTGCAGTTCAGCTATGGAGATCCTGAGCTCCCAGAGGATGTCTCCGAAGTTCAGCTGGCCTTCCTGCGCATCCTCTCCAGCCGTGCCTCACAGAACATCACCTACCACTGCAAGAACAGCATTGCCTACATGGACCACGACAGTGGGAATGTTAAAAAAGCTCTGAAACTCATGAGCTCTACAGAAAGTGAGATCAAGGCTGAAGGAAACAGCAAATTCACATATGCTGTTCTGGAAGATGGCTGCACTGTAAGTAAACAGGAATTTAGTGCTGTAGGTAATAAATAATTCCCTCTAGAGGACTAGACCCATAATAAAGGAAGAGAGCTTTGCATGGTCTGGGTGAGGAAAGGATGCAGCTACAGCTAGTAGAGAGAACCTACATTCTGTACACCAGAAGTGCAATTCCTGTAGCAACTGTAGGAAGTGAGGTGCACTTCCATTTAAATCTGTGCTTTACAGGTATCTCCTTACTTTAGAGTCAATGTCAGGGAAGTCACAGCCACCAAGTTTTCATCTATCCCCTGTCAACTCTAAAGCGAGTCATACCAAACCAACACTACCAAACCACAGCCCATGGTTGAAGCCATGGGCTGTGGTTATGGGAAGGGGCAAATACAGTCATTTTGCAGATCCAGCATTGCTTTACTGAAGCAGAAAGTAGTGGAGGGGAGCAGGAACATCCCTGAGAGTGCTGGTCTGACAGTACCTGCAGCCTTTTCAGTAACAAATGGGACAACACTAATGCTGTCCATGAGTTCTCCCTCCTGGGGTCATTTCCACAGAGATGGCAACCAGTCTTCAATAGCCTGAGAGGGTTTTTATTGCAGAAATAGGAAATCTGAAATCTGATAACCTGTGGGATGACTGCCACATAGGCCAGCACTCCTGTCTCTAACAACTTTTTCTTTTCTCTTCAACTTCACAGAAACACACTGGCGAGTGGGGTAAAACAGTTTTCGAATACAGGACGCGCAAGACCATGAGGTTGCCGGTGGTCGATATTGCACCATTAGATATTGGTGGTCCTGATCAGGAATTTGGCGTGGACATTGGCCCAGTCTGCTTCTTATAAATCAAAGATCCTGCTTTTTCTGAAACCCCAGCAAACAGATTCACACTCCAACTGTGCTCCTTTGTTTCAGCCTTGTCAGCTAGTACAGGTGCCCATCTGTATCCCAGTTATTTATTAACAAAATTTCTGGGGGAAAAATCAATTTGATATCAAGGGTTTTGGTTTGGTTTTTTTTTGCTATTACACAAAATACAGTAAAAATGCTTTTTTTTTGCTCTATTTTTTTTACCGAATTCCATCTTCAAAACATGTCTCCGTGGTGCTATACTGAAACTTCAACACTTAATAAAACAACACTGTGTTCTATTAGTTGAATGTTAGCCAATTTACAAAGCACTGATTGCTCCCAGTACCAAAGTTTACCCTTTTTTCAAGATGCAGTCCATAAAGCTAGAACGACCTCCCTGTTTCAACTACCTCAACATGGACAGAAACTGGGATGTGTCTGATGAGTCAAACCAAAAATCAATCAATTCAATCAAAATGCATTGGACCCAGTGGTCAATTCCGGGGATTCATTTGGTACAAAATTATTTCTGTACTGATTAGCTGTGAAAGGTACAGTTTATCTTAAGAGTTTAATACCTTAATGTCAGTAGTCACCATAATTTTATTGTTGGATTGTATTCTGTTGTCAAAGGTGCTTCTCTACTTTCCTGTCATTGCTGGTCAAGACCACTAAAATTAGGGAAGTGTAAAAGACTAATATGATGGTGCTAATGTATTTTTCACTCCTAACTCTGCAAGTCAGGGTTATTGGCTTGCTCAAAAAACCAAAAAGTAAAAGGATTTAAAGCAATTGTAAATGTCTCCTGTCAAAGATTGCCATTGGCATGTCATAGTTGAGAATTTTTCTCCCTTCACTCTGTAAAAGTCAATAAAGATGCAAAATTGTGAATTTCTTCTGTCACGTTAACACATTTATAGTGTTGAAGGTTAACCATCTTTGTAAGCTTTTATATGGTTGTTGGTCTATTCCTTACAGAGACACATAATAAAATATCTTAATAAAATTTCTTGTTGTTTCATAAAACTGACTTATTTTTTAATTTTACCTTTTGTACCTTTGTTCAAACAAATGAACAAGGCAGGACACAACTCTGGTACCACTATGATTTTTCAAAGATCAGTTCCTCTGTTTGAAGGTAACCTGGTAATCCTAAGGGATGCAGTTTATGGTGTCATACTATGAAAGTTTCTCTTTCTTGCTTTTTCTACTCCTCTCCATCCAGTGGGTCACATTTGCAAGCACAGGGAGCTTCTCTGTCAGCAGGGACTCAGATGTGACAGTGTCACCCAAAGCAAGGCCCGTGCCCCAAGGCAGGTCATTTTGGAGAAAACAGAAGCTCTTAACCTTCCCTAATCCAAGAAACCTGCCTCAGTCTGAATATCCAGGCAGTCACAGGCTACCAACCTTTCAGGAGGCAGTTTAAATAAAGGGCTTAAGGCTCCCACAGGGTAGGCCAGAAGCACCAGCAGTTCGACAAAGCTTTTTATGGCCAATGGAGCTGTACAACTCAGCCATCCCCAGATCTTAGCAAAAATTTAAGGAGTAACAGTAACCACAGTAACATTTAAGGAGCAACAGTAGCTTGTCAGTGCCTAAGCTTGAGGCCAGAAGAATGGACTAAACAGCACCACGGAGCACAGGCCAGGAAAGCTCTCCCACAGTCAAATGCTGAAAATGCCTCTCAGCCTTTCCCATGGAGCAAGGAGCCTGTCCCTACATCATTACTGCACAGCCCAGGACCATTAAAGATATTCTACAACAAGATCAGATAACAAAAACTAGGGATTAAAAAAATCCAATTCTTAAACATTCTCTTTGACAATATGGATTATGCAACCTCAGAGAATACTTTCTGATTAGCTCAAGCAGGAAAAATAAATGAACAAAGAAATGCTGTTTTTTGAGAAATCCCACCAGATTTGGGACTGAGCTAAGACACTGCCCTGCTTTGGCGCTGCAAATTTGGACACACTCACACAGAAGGAAAACAGTGATGCTCAGGGGGGACCCAAACAGCACAAATGCAGCAGCACCACAGGCATGACTGCACTTAATGCAAAATATAACAGCAGTGCCAACAATTCATATAAAATGTACTGGCTCTTGCAGGAAACCTCCTCATTTGATGGTGAAAATAAACTACTGTTTATGGAAAATGCAAGTTACATGTACAAAATAATCTGACATCAATTACATGGTAGGAAGCCTTTGATTGGAGTTTTATGAAAACAGCTGGTAGGAACGCTGACTGGTGGAAAAATGCATTGGAAACACCTGTTCTTAATTGCCATGGCAGAAGCAAATAGCCTTTGCAACCCCCAGTGCTACGGGGGCTGGGTGGATAGCTGTGAACAATGATTCAACCTTAAAACTCAAGCTTTGGCAGCTGCTTTCTAAAACACACACACTCATCAAGTCTTCCATTAATAATTTCTGCTAATGAAAGTTGATTTTCTGGAACATTTGTAGAAAACACAAAGAAATAACCAAGACCACCACAAAATATTTACTTGATATAAAAGCCTTCATTTTTTACCAAACCACCCCCAAACATGCAAACAAACTAAACACTGCCACAAAAAGTTGCTTGAATCACACCAAGAGTGCAAATCAAACCTAAATCACTGATTTAGGTTTCAATATTGCCTTGAAACTTCACCTTTCCAATTACTTACAGGTCCTTGAAGGTGCAGCTCATTTGCAGGACACCAGAGCTTTTTCTTATATTGGAGTTCATGGCATGGGGACTATTTCAACATCTCCTTTCTGAACTTTTAAAACTGAGATTATGTTTAAAACACTCCAAACCATGGCAGAAATCCAGCAAACCCTTCTCCATCAGAAGGGCTTTGCTATCTAATTAGACCCTACTTGTAAACAAATTATAAACACCTGTGACTCCTTCCTCACCCAGTGTCCTCTTCATTGGCTTGTGGAAAAAGCAGATTTCTTTTGCTGTTCCTAAAGATATTGTCCAGTTCCTCACAGAACTGACAACTGCTTCTCAAGCAAGCTGGTCTGTTGTTTGAGGTGTTCCCTTTGTGCACCAAGTTCTCCCTTGGGGCAGGGTTTAACACAGGTGATTCTCAGCTGTAATTCATCACACTCTTCATGTTTCTTTCATAGCTATTTCATACATCAAGAAGCATTACCTCTGATTTTAACATAGGCTGAAGGTCTGAATAGCATGACAGCAGGTAAAACAGGCAGGCTAAAAACAGTCTAAATGTCCTGGTAATCAGACAGCAATTCTACCCAAACAGGCTCCTTGTGGATATTCTGAACTCTGCAGCACCTGACTGAAATCACACTCTTCAACAAAACCTTTCAACTCCCGGCAAGCAAACTGTGGTGCACTGCACATAATAATCCAAGATTATACATTTCTTTCTAGCATAAGCACACCATTTGGACAACAACATCTATGGATTCCCAGTTTCTCTGGCATTTTCTATTTCAGCCATTGAATTGCTGACTGTTACCCTTTGTCATGATTTTTAAACAACACCAACATTGTCTAACTATCATTTTACTATATTTATATATTTTTCTATATATTTTACTATATATTTACTATATATATATTTATATTTACGATATACTTTACTATATATTTTTATTTATATATTTTACTATAATTTTCAGCCTTTGAATTGCTGATTGTTACCCACTGTCATGATTTTTAAACTATAATACCAACATTGTCTAAATATCATTTTTACCTTGTTTTTCCTATAATATTTGCATACTTTCAGGGAATCTTTTTTCCTTCATTAGCATTTCCTATATTTTCATTTAGTTTAATTTTTCCTTTTGCAACTGCTTTATCCTCTGTCTTCCTGGAATCCTCTCTCAGCAAGACCAACTGCCTCGTGAATATTATACCCCCAGTATAGCCTCAAGTTCCCAAAAAAAATTCATTAAAATATCCATAGATGATGAGTCTAATAGCTACTATGCTCAGTCTCAGGCAGGTAAAGGGGAGCAAAGAAACCTAAGGGCCCTCACCCTACAGCAGGAAAAAAAAAAAATCATAGTTTTTTGCTCTTAATTACTCTTTGGACTTTTTACTTGCCTCCATAGAGGGACAAACCCATAAAAATGTAAACAATTAGTTTAAAACTGAGGTGCATAAATCCAAAAAGGTTGGTTGAATAAAGCCTCTCACCCTGAGAGGGCTGAAGCCATGAATTCCCTGTTTGCTTTACATTTTAAACCTCCAGAACTGCTCAGTATAAACTGATCTAGATGAAAACACCAACACCTGCTTTCAAGCATTTAAATTTCAAGCTGTCTCGGAGAAAAGAAGAAAATATTGTAGTCCACGTAGCTGAAAGAGAGGCATGAAGCTGAATGAGAGGCAGGAAAAAACAAGGAAAGACGCTGCCCACACAGTAATAAAACTGATACAAGAAATCTCTAATTTTGATGTACAGCTCCTCATTCTGTTACACCAGCTGATCTCATTTACTTCACAGCACCATATTCCCATGGCTCTCTGAGAGAAGAAAAGAAACAAGAGGAAAAAGCCCTTCCTCAAGGAGTTTTTCAGGACATGTCAATGACTTTAAAGTATCACTAATTTAGCCTTTGCTATTACCTTGGCACTTTGCTTTTCCGGTTGCAAGTTGTCATCTGAGGGTGAAGTTCTATTGTAGGACACCAGAGTCTTTCTTCCAGTGAACGCGAATATCCCATGGTCTGTGGCACAGAGACTACTACAACATCCCATTTTGTTGTTTTTTACAAAAATACGTGTAAAAAAACCCCTAGAACATGACAACAATCCAGCCAGCCCTTGCCGAAGTGAAAAACTGCTACCTGATTAGGCCCTAATTGCAACCAAATTGTAAACAGCTGTACCTCGGTGGGTGACGCCCTCAGCTTCCCCTGGGAGACAGGCAAGGCTTCTCCCTGGCCACCATGGCTGCCAGCTGCTGTAAACCCCCCAAAGCCCCCTCTCCCACCAGTAATTTGTCACCTAAAGCCAGGCAAGGATAAAGCAGCACTTAGAGTGGGCTCATGATGGTTTCTGGATTTGAGCAGCTGCTAGAAATTTCTTCTGGAAGCTGGCAAATTGTGAAACACTTTCCTTCCTAAAACAAAATAAATCAACTTTTAAAAAAGCATTGGGTCCAATTTGCAACCCTTCTTTTGTTGTGGTTTCAGCTAAATAGTATTAAGCCTCCATTTGCAGGGAGTAACCTGGAGGAAGAGCTGTCTACAAGAATTTTGAATCACTAAAGAAGAAAGTTCTCCCAATGCTTTGCCATGCTATGGCTTTCCTGATAGCTTCACCAGGACAATCTAAGGTCCATTATTCCTGGTCAGGTGCATGTTATTCATACAGACTTGAGAAGGTGCTCTTTTGGAGGACTGGCTATTATTTATGGCAATTAGACAGCATTACTGTAGTCATTAAATTAGAAAATGTTTCTTAATAATGCAGATTTCATTCTAATTTCAACCAAGACCAAAAGCCTGATGGCTCAGTGAAATATCCAGCTCTTTGCACCAGAAAAGAAGCTGGGTCTGGCAAATTCCATATTTAAACCAAGTGCCTCTCTTCTGGAAGATTAATGAGATACATAATTTTGCAAAAATTTTAAGCTACAGAAGTGTATGAATTTTTTTTTATCATGACCTAACATTTTAATTCAACTTGAGATTGTAATCAGATGTCTTCAATTATATCTTGTTATGATCTTAAAAAAAAAATCTGTAGATTCTTCTATTTAAAGTACTAGAAGATAAAGATATATTGCAGGTTTTAGGATTTGGGAGATGAAGAGATGCTTTTTATGATTTTGCCTACCTGTTTTCTAGGAGGAAGCAAAATCTAGCTCACACTACACTGTGGGATTGCTGTTCCAGGATGGATGAAGTCCACCAGAACAAAATCTTGGCGGGTCTTGTCTTCCCAACTGCTCTTCATCCTGCAATAGCTTCGCCCTAGAGTCTTGTCTAGAAAGACTGACTGTAACCCACACTGCTGCTTCCCCATCACAGCAGCCCCTCTGGCTTGAGCTGGCTCCTTCTGAGAAAGCCACTGGTATTCTTTTTTCTTATTTTCTTTTTAATCCTGTAGTCTTATCTGGCAAATCTATGCTCATCCAAACTTTTTCTCCCTTCAGTATACCCCTTAGCCATGGACATCTCTAGATTAAAGTTTAAGTTTTGGTGTTGAGTCCACATCCACTGAGAAGGCAGTCATTTAAAGGTCACTCCAGGAGGCACTGAAGATGTGCTTTCTGTGGGTTTTTGTGAATTTTCCTATTGCAACTTGCATTTCAGCTTCACTGCATTTGTTGTAACATCTCCAAGGTACCTGGAAAAGTCTGCTCACTCCTCTTCCCAGTTTGGGTGCATCTGTAAAGCAGGGATCAAATTCCTAGCAGGAAATGGCTGACTTGATATATATCAGCTGCAATAAAGTTAATTTTCTTCCCAGTACTGTTTTGGGATTTGGGATGACAATCATGCTGCTAACAGGCTGCTGCTGCTGAGCAGTGCTTACATTGAGGCCTTGCCAGCTTCTCACATTGCCCTGCCAGGAGGCTGGGGCACCACAGGGAGCTGGGAGGGGACAGCCAGGACAGCTGATCTCAGCTGATCCTAAGGACATTCCAGACCATATGGAGTCATCCTCACACATAAATCTGTGGTGGAAGCTGGCCAGGGGCCACTGCTCAGGAACTGGCTGGCTGTAGGTCACTGGGGGGGAGCAACTGCATTCTATGCAGTTGTTTTGTAAATTTGAATTATTATCATTATTTTCTTTTCCTTTTCTGTCATCCAATTAATCTTGTACTTTGTTTATGCCCCCAATTCTCCTCCCTGCCCCACTGAGGGGGCTGAGGAGTAGGCCAGTGTCTGGTGTTTGGGGCTGAGTTAAACCCCAGAAATATGGCAGAAGGAAATGCTCGGACTTTCTCTGATTTTTGCGTGGAATCACACAGCTTGTTCCTCAGAGGGAAGAGGCTCCTGGATTACAGTGATGGCTCCTGCAGTCATCACCATCTTCTGTCATTGTCATGTTCCTTTGTGGCAGGGAAGACCATACCATACCATACCATACCATACCATACCATACCATACCATACCATACCATACCATACCATACCATACCATACCATACCATACATGCAGAAATATTTCACTGCATTTCTAGAATTGTAGTTAAATTCTTTTGTTATGCTTGGTTGGGTTTGTATCAGATTCTTTTCACTCAGTTGACTGAGGCCAAAAGTCAGTTCTGTGGTACTTTGGCAGATGAGAATTTTCTTGGTTGTTTTTCCTCTTTCTCTCTGCACAAACATCCCTGAATAAGGCTGCAGCCTTTTCTGGATGATGGACAGTAGTATCTCAATCAAGAAACAAAATACTAATTTTGCAATGAAAACATTTGCACCACTCTCTGATATTGAGAACATAACCAAACCTAAGCCAGAGCTTATAGAAAGATGCCTTCTAACTCCACCAGCAAGGAAATAGGAATGTGCACAAAATAAACATGGGGAGGGAGTTAAAAATGGACTCTTTAGCATCCTGCTCAGAGTAGTGTTGCCCGATACCTTTGTACTTTTCCAGACCTTCTCCCAGCAAAGGATAAAACATGGAACCCCAAGAGCACAGCAGACAGATCAGCAATCAAGCTCTCTTGTGCTGTGCAATACCTTAAAACTTCTCAGTTTTGATATTTGCACCACTCTGCTCAGTTTTTCCTGAGCTCTGCACAGGCCATTGACTCTCATATTGTGTCCTTTCTCTTCTGGCTTTTAGAAAAACCATAAACTGCTTTTTTCTCTTTTATTGATTCTGAAGATATTGTCCAGTAATTGCCTAACAGGAATGAGCAGCAAATTCACAGCTTCTAAGGCATTTCTATTTCAGCTATTGAACTGCTGATTTAGTTTTGTCTTTTCTCATGATTTTTGAAACCATCTAATGTTCTAATTTTTACCTTGTTATCTCTGTGATATTTGTATACTTGCAGGGAATATTTTTCCTTCATTAGCATTTCTACATTTCCATTTAGTTTTGCATTTCCTTTTGCAATTGTTTTACTCTTTCTGGAATCCTCTCTCAGTGAGAAAAAACTGTCCAGTGAGTATTAAACCTTCAGTATAGCCTGCATTTCCTGAAAAAGTAATTAAAATATCCATAGGTTATTTGAGTGTTTACCAGCTCAATTACTATGCTCAGTCTCAGGCAGTTATAGGAGATAAAAGAAAGCCATAGGGGCTCTTATTCTACAACAATAAGAAAAACGGTGCTTTTTGCTCTTGAACTGTTTTTAGACTCCTTACTTGCCTTTGCAGAGAAGAAAAATCTTCCATTTTCTTGCTGTTTTGTGGACTTTGGCTGTGTTGTTTCTAGCTGTAATGCCATGACATTTTCTTTGTTAGATTTCTGTGTTGCTTGGTACATTCTTCTACTGTATGTAGTACTGCTGGTGCCCTCCAGAACCTTTTTAGTGCTGAAAAATTTGAGGTGGTTATTTATCATAGCCACAAAGAAGCTAGCAGAAGTCAGGGAAGCAGTTTGGGAACTTAATTTCTAGATGAGTTTTTAATGAATGGTTGCCAAATAAATATTGCACTACTGCTTTTGAGAAACCAAGAGAAGGTTTCTGTCAATGCTGGCAGTCCTGGGATTTGTTTCTTCCTGAGGACAGGTTAGTTAAGGAAAACAGAACCAACTCTTGTTACTCAAATTTAATTTAAATTCAGTGTCTGATACTGTTTTATTGTAATCACTCTATATTATTTGAATCACTCTGAAGTGCCTTTTTTCTACCATTTTTGAAGCTATTTGTCACTAAGACAGAACTGCACTAAATGTTATAGCTGACATTTACTTAATGCTACTTCATAAACTACAAATTATTAGCTCATTCACAAAATTAAAGCTGTATTACATGAGGCTATGCCATGTTACCTGGATAAGAAAATGCCCCACACACACTTTTTTGTTTTTTCCTTCCTCATATGATTCTACAATACTTTGAGGAATACAAAAGCAGGCAGAGAGGTGCATATCTAAGTATGTTCTAAACAGAGTCAAGAGAAGAGAAAAGCATGTCCAACTACTTGCATTACAGACTCAGCTAACTACCTGAGAGCTTGCACTTCAGAGCAGACTTTCCTTTAGTGATTCTCTGGTTTTTACAGAATATTACCTCAGATGGCTCTCTAGTTATAGCTCTTTTTCAGTGCTCAAAGCACCTGGCTGGGGAAATACTGCACACTTCATATGGAGGTAGAGATGCAAAGAGACACTTGAAAAGAAAAGAAAAGGTATTTTTCATAATCTTCTTCTTCAACAACCTTACAAACTACTTATATTAAACATGGATTTTAATACTTGATTAAAATTAGAGATTAAAACTAATTACAAACATAAACCTATCCTCCAAATGTTATTCATTTTGTGCATCTGGAGAAATGTGCTGTAGAGATATGACCACAGCCACCTTTGCTTGAACATACTGCAGCAAGCCTTTACACTGAAATTAGGGTTATCTAAAAGTCTTCTAGGAGCCAGTATGGTAAATTAACCCCTGAGTCACATATTTATAGAAATTATTTCAGGTCAGTAAGAAAGAAATCATAAAGTTCCTGCATGGGCAGTAAAAGCAAACAGAAAAGATCAGCATGAACCTATCGACTTCCCAGCCCTTACCTCCCCCTTACCTGCAGGGAAACACATCTGGACAACCTAGAAACCTGCAAAGCCCCTTTAGAAGGGGGAAAGGGAAATTCTTGCCTGCTTCACTACAAATGCAACTCTGTCTTGTCCAGAAACTGTCTCCTCTCAGTGTTAACTCCCTTGCAACTAAGAATTGGCCAAATCACATTTCACTCTTGAATAAAAATTCTCTCTGGAGTCTAAAACAATATTATCTATGAGTATTTTCTAGGCCTGCTATTTCCTTCATACAACTGACACCTATCTGTAAAAACTGATACAGAAGGTACTTTACAAATACTCCTATACTCCTGTCTTCAAAATATTTCACAATGCCTTGCAAACGATTTATGCAAACAGCAACCAAACAACAATCAAGTACTTCTATTTTTAATTTCCTGGGAATGAACTGATATGGAATGAACACACTGGAAGGAGTTTTACAAAAAGGAAACCACTTACATAGCAAGAAGCATGTATTTAATTAAATGCTTTGCAAAGATACATGAATAAGGCTATGTGCATGACTTTTCTTTAGGGAGAGCCCCAGCTGTTTATTTTTTTTTTTAAGGAACAAACAAAAAAACGTGGAGAGCACAGATGCAGTAAAGAAACAAAAAACCTAAGTAAGTTTGTACCCACATACTTTACAAAATAAAGCATGTTGGAGGTACAAAACATTCTATATACTGAATGACCAACAAATAAATGCACTGTAACATTGTTCTCTCAAACACTGCAAGCCTAACAGCTAAGCTCTGAACATGACATTGACAGTAGGCATCTTTATTTCATCAGCCTTCTAGAGAGTCATTTAGCACCATCACTTTGTTGCTTTTTTTTTTGCCCTGCCTATCTCCTATCTTGAAATAACAACAGAAGCATAGCACCTTTTAATACCTAAAAGAAAACCAGGAATATTAATTGCATCCCAACTTCCAGAGATGAGGTAGCTCATGCTAAGAAATGATGGTACTTTCCTGCCTTGACAACTCAAGGCCAGCAAGTCAAATTACTGGTGATGCATGTCTGGATGTCAGCTAAAACCAAGGAATTTCTAAACTTTATTAGCAATTGGTCTGGTATACATGTGAATGGTCTGCAACACACAGAAATTGGCACCATATATAAGACATCTGAATAATTTGATATGTAATGGCTTCTTAGATGGGCAAATATTGGAAAATTAACAAGTATTGGGTTTAAAACATATTTTGAAGATTAAGGATAATTTAATTGAATTACACAGATACATTGTGAGAAGTGAAATCTAGCCTTAAAGATATGGGACACCCCTAATGAAAACTCATATTTACCCCAGTAATATTTTTACTTCATAAATTAACCATGGCTATGGATCACTCTTCTGAGCAGACTTACATAGAAAAGTGCAAGAAAAACAATGCCAAATTAAGATGGTCTTGTCTGAAGAGATTTTCTTTTACAAAAGACACATTTCTGTGAATGGCAACTATAGAAACACAAACTGGGGTAAAGGGAGCAGGTATGATTGAAATACAGCCAACAGTTCACAAAAGTGCTCTACTTTTCTGTTATTCAGTACACATCAAAGCAAAAGAAATAATCATTAGAGCTTTTACATAGTTCCACATTAAATCTATCTATTTTGAATACCTGGAAATGTCAAAATAATTTGAAACAAAACCAAGGAAAAGGATTCATATTACTTTTAGAAGGTTGTCATCAATCCTCTTAAAATTGTACTAAACAGTTGGTTTCAATCATTGAAAACAGAAGGTTTGTAAGTAAAATAAATATTCAAAAGGAGGCCGGGCATTTAGAAAGAGCTGTATATACAGTGCTGATCCAATATCAGCCATTACTTCAAGAGTCTCAGGATTAACTTCAATCAGTCTAAGTTCATGTTTAACTGCTGCTGTTACTGGGTAGTGTGTTATACTCCCCCCTTGCTCTTACACAAAGCAAACTGGCCCAATTTCAATTCCAAATTCCTGGTCGGTACTGCCAATGTCCACCGGTGCAATATCGATGATGGGTAAGCGCGCCACGTTCTGCGTTCTGTACTCAAAAACAGTCTTGCCCACGTTCCCATTACGTTTCTAAAGGGAAAAGAAGGGGGGAAAAAATGAAAATTAGGCCAGGGCTCTGTTAAAACCAGCCTGAAGTGCAACTGGTGAGTCAGTTGTATGATTGTTCAGGAGGGTGTCACTGCACCTTTGCTGAGTAACACTGAGCTACGCTGTCTGCACTGCACAAAATAACCTAGGTTATTTTGAAATGTCTCTAATGAGCAGATCTACCAGACTGACACATCAGAGCTGATTTTTCTCTTATGCTGTGAAATTCTTCTCTACATGTTCATAATGTGTGCCTTGACCCAAAATTGTGGGCTTACTTTAAGGCACAGAGAATACTTAACTTTTTTCAGGTGCAGGACTAGATTTAGGAATATTTGCCAGTATGTCGGTCTTGGCTGAAACTGCTAAGTTTCTGAAAAATCTACTACTTTCTGGTTTCTGTGCCTACCATGAAATTTTATGGAGAGTTTTCCTTTCCAGTTCAGGGATTTTCCTCCACAGTACTGCTGCAATAATCTTGCCCATCTGGCAGACAAAACTTTGTGGTTATCTCACCAGTTTGTATGATTCCACTCAGCTCAGAGCTAAACAAGTACTGGGAAATGCAAAATGCCAAGATATGTATCCCAGTATGCTCACTAAGAAGGAATTTGCAAATAGCCACTAAATAGTCCAGACTTTTATTATGTGAAGCTAGAATCACAGCAAAATCCCTGTTTGATCAGTTATGTCTACAATTCATTACAAAATCCTGCAGAATTTTAATTACTTCCTTGCATGGGTGTTTTCTCTAATTCAAGAGAGAAGTGAAAATGCACAAAAGTCCTCTTGGGCAAAGCCCCCAAACTTACAGAGCAGCTGTCGTGCAGGACAGTGTATCTGAAGCGGCTGTTTCCCTCTGCCTTGATCTCCAGGTCATTGGCTCCTTTCAGAATCACAGCTTTTTTCAGGTTCTTTGTCTGGTCATCCAGGTACCCAACGCTGTTTTTGCAAAGGTAGGTGATGTTCTGGGAAGCTTCCTTGGACAGCAGGCGCAGGAATGTCATCTGAGTGACAGCTGTATCCCCATACACAAACTTTGGAGATAAAGAAATAAGTCAACTTACAGGACACTGAAATTAAGAGTTGGTGAATTTAAAAACATCTGCCATTATTGTCATCTTTGCCACTACTGTTCTTAGTAATCCAGTTGATAACAGCATTCTTTTTCACATGCCAAATACTGATTTTAAAGATAATAATGTTGTATGAAATAGTATTTGAAGATTTTCTCTGTGCTTTTGATAAACTAGGAAAAAAATGGCAAAAACTAGTTAATAAATTATATACTTTGCATAGGGTAAACTTCTGTTATTTTTCAGGTTTATTAAACCTAATCTTAGAAGTTACCACAGAGAAAAAACCCAGCAGAAAGAGTGAAATTTTATTTGCCTAGAGATTGATGGATTCATCATGGCTCAACCCGATCATATAATAACAATCATACTTTTTATTTTAAATAAATTTATAAAGTAATTTTCATAATTTTTAGCAGTATAGAGCTTTCTGAAAGGAAGATTAGAATTCAATTAAAACAGCAGGGATCTGAATTATGTGTCAGGGTAGAAGTACAGTTGTTTACGGACAAGACAGAGATTTAGTAGAAGACTGATAGAGAAATTGATAATTTTGTCCAGCAGTCGGCTGCTTTAGCCAATCCTGCATTAGATGCACTTGCATTGTTTTTTCCCAGCTATTTCCTATCTTTATTATATGATACTAACAATCAATTGCCTATAAGCCAGTCAATCAACAGGTATAATGTTGTGACTGTAGCAGAACCTGCTCAGAGCAGCAGATGAAGTTCCAACCCATAAGGCAACAAGCTTCACAGAAGCCCATTCTTAAGAGTGACTGTATTTATTTACCTGTGAACCCCTGTTCATATCAAGGCCATACCAAACAGGCTTTAAGTCAGAGGACTTGCTGGCCCACCATGTTTTGCGGGGCACACTGGATGGATTGGCAGAAATGCAGGTCTCCCCAGTTTCCATGTTGCAGTACACTTTTATAGCATCTTCAACACATCCTTGGTTAGGATCAATCCAATATTCACCTGCAAAGAACATAAAACGTGACTCTGTTATATCACAAAGATTTTTGAAACAACTGGGAAGACGTAAGCAGAATGATGTTGCAGCAGTGCAAAGCAGTGCCCAAGGCCATGCTGGACACGAGGCAGGCAGAGGGCCCAGAGCAGAGGTGTGAACACGCACCGCTCCGCTTGGAGGGGTGGCACAGCTTCAGGTCGTCACAGGTGCGTGCCGGGTGCTTTCTGGAGCCATCGGGGCTGCGCATGGTCTCGATCTGGCTGCTCAGCGACTTCAGCGTGGCGTGGACTCCTGGGTCTGTTTTATTGTGGTCATCAGGGGCTGCTTCATCTTCAGTGAACTCTGGGAGTGGATCCGCCATGGCATCATCATAGTGTCCCATGATGTCACCGATGGCAGCCGTGAGGTGGCCTGGGGGCCCTGGAGGGCCAGGAGGACCAGGCTCACCTGGTGGGCCCTAAGGTTCAAAACAAGAAGGCAACAGAGGTCCAGTAGAGTAAATAATATGCCCAATGACAGCAAAGCCTGCCACCAAAAAAGCCCCCCAAAACTTTGGGGCCAGTCACTCTAAAGCACAGGGAATAATTCAGATATAAAGAATTCACCTTTCAAAGAACTGCACGTGAGGTATGTATTCACTCTGCATCATGTCCTCTCTGATTGTTTTAATGCCTTGCTTAACTATTTCTTACTCTTGATTTTAAAACTAATAGCTGGAAAAGGTCTACAAGGAATGCCCTCATTCCCTTTATTAAACCTGTCCCTCCTTGTTCAGATCCCTAACAACTTTATTTCTTAAAATTCCTGCTTCCCCTAAGTTGCCTCAGGATCATTTTCCTGGATGGAAAATTTAGCACTAGAAACTTTATATTTATCCAGCACAGTCCTGAGCTCTCTGGCCACAGAACTCTGGTCCTTCTATGGGACAGAATCTACATCATCCTTACTTGGTAGAGCAGTACTAAGTAAATTTTCCCAAATGGTGGGTTGTGAGGTCCTTCTGTCACCATGAACCAGGACACATGAGAAGATATCTGTTAATAAACATCTCACCCTGCTAGCCCTTCTCTGTTAGCACAAAGTCTGTAATGTACCCCTAGGTGAATTTTGATGCTCTGCTGCACCAGGTGGTGGATCAGAACTGGCCTTTCCTTTGAGAGTCATTACTTCAGAACTCACAACTCATGCTCCAAATGCACATAAAGAGTACACACCCAAACTAACACACAGTGTCTAAAAAGTGAAATCTCAACCTTTATTTCTTGCTTTTTAGTTCCAACTTACAGCTGCATGAAAGCCCCCATGGAAAGCAAAACTAAAAATATTGGAATGTGATATTTCTTGTGTGGTTTCTTTACACAGTTGATAGAGATGTATTATATTCTTAGTGTCTGGGCAGAAGTGGAGATACTGATAATTAGCAGAAATTCAAATGAAATAGGCCGAATATTAGCACATGATAAACACAGGGAACACCATGTCTTACCAGACAAAAAGTCAGCAAAAACTGCCTTCCTTTTTTTGCCCATGATTTTGTTCTACCCCTTCCACAAAATAAGCAATATCAATTTTTTTAATTCTCCACATAACCACACAGATCACTCTTTTCACAAATTCCCTATTTTTTTTAATTTATCTTTTTTCAAATAGTTGAACTACCCTTTTTTGAGTATTTTGAATTGGTGCACATGGAATGTGCCTGGAGCATTCAGCAAGGTTTAGGACTCTTTCCAAACTGGTCAAACCAGTTTTCATCAGGAGTGAATCAGCTCCTGCTTTAGTGTCTGTAAACCTCAGCCCAGCATGAAGGTCAGCTGGGCTCAGTGTTAGAGTTTGGGCTGTTGATTTGGAGTGAAGGATCTCCCTAACACACAGCACAGTGGAGGAGGATGCTGGCAGTCAGGTGGCTGTGCTCACTCTCTGGGACTGCCAGCTTTGAGCTACTGCTGGCCTGTGCTTGGACCTTAGAGTTTAGGACCCAAGTGGCCAAACAGCTGTGTTGAACCACAGATCCAGCAGGATGCAGTAAGCCACCCACAGAACTACATCCAGCTCAGCCTAAGGAGAGCACAGGTGGATGAGGCTGGAATCATCCCAGCTTCAGAAGATGAAAATTAGTAAGAAATTAACCCTTTCAATGCAGTTACTCTGATGTTTCTTGGAGAAACTACCATATTTTATCATTTGTCTTGAGCTCATAGATGCTCAAGAAAATAATGTGATTGACTATAAAAAAGAATCTGATTATTTGAAGATAACCTTTCCCCCCATATTCCCATTAATTTACCTCAGGTCCAGCTTCTCCCACAGTCCCTCTAACACCAGGAGGCCCAATTGGCCCGAGTGGACCAGGACTTCCATCTTTTCCAGAAGGACCAACTGGACCTGGAGGACCCTAGAAAATATAGGAGACAGATGGAATGTATTTCAGCATTTAATAACAAAGTTTTACAAAACAACCCACTATAAGCAAACAACCCACTTGTCAGGAACCAATCTGATTACTTGTGTCTTTTGCCAAGCTTTTAAAAATCACCTTTTTTCTTCTTCTGTAAAAATAAGAAGGCAGTTTAGAAGCTGCTCTTCTCAAGCGAATCACCTCAGATAATATAACTTGGCTCAGATGTATATCTTTTTCCTTAACTGATCCCATTTAAGTGAGATCAGTTCCAGATGCTGCACAGACTGGAGTAGCTTCTGTACACCCTCAAATACAGTCTCAGAGGTAGATGTAGATGCCTCCCTTGGATGTTCCCAAGAGACAGTATTTCTCCTTTATTTTTAAGTAAATGACATACATGGGGGATGAATGGCAGAGCTGCCACATGCATGGCTTTGTATCAGCTGCAGCAAAGGTGTTTGTAAAAACAGACTGCAGCCCTGCAGTCATTCTGAACCAACATTTTTATCTACAAAAAAACTACACTCATGACAAAGCTTTACTGTATTAAACAAGGTGATGTCTCAGCAAAAGATATTATGGTAATGACCATACTATATCAAAGTCAATAAAAGTCATTGAAATCCAAGTGATGCAGAAATAGACATCTGAGAAAGAAAAAAAAAAAAAAACCCAAGCAAGAAAAACCTTAGAAGTTGTACTCACCCGGGGACCAAATGGGCCTGGAATGCCAGGACTGCCCTGTTCACCAACTGGACCCTAAACAGAAGAAATTATTCTATCATTGTGCCATTTAGAGCATATTACTTTAGTTCTAAGGCATTAGTGTGTGATACACACAATTTGGTATGAATAGGATTAAAAGGTACATAAACAATAGGTGGTACCTTTATGTTAATCCTTTAGTAGCTGAATAAAATTTACTGGTGCTTGTCTGTAAAGCTGTTTCTCTAGAAAAGCCCTGGTTTCAAGGTCTCTATAATCAGAGTGGTTTACAAGAGAGTAAATGACAGCCTTATCACCAAGTGAAAAGGTGATTTGGGTGTAATGCTCTCTTTGTTACTGCTCTTCCTGTGTGTTGAAACTTCCAGCGTTTGCACAGCACCATAATAAATTATGTCAATAATGAATAAATGTTTTTAAAAAAAACAAGTTTTCCATGAAATTTCCATTCAATTGACAGCAAAATCACAAATTTCCTGAAAATACTAGCAAGAGATGCTCACAGTCCTTTGGGATTTTGCACTTGGTTCCTTGACTCTAATGAATTCAAACACTGCCAAAAAGCATTTCACACTCTAAATTGCATATCTCAAACTACGAGCTTTAGTGACCATCTTGTGCTGACAGGTCATTAACTGTAAGGGATTGGCCTTGCAAAGGGAACAAGAATAGAACACACATCTTGCAACAGTATTTTAAAATTGCATTTAAAATATTAGCAAGTATAGACACCAGGCCATTCAAACACCTTGTGGGGAAAACACTACTAGTTTGCTTTTTTTCTACTTTAAATATTTATGTTCCTGATACACCATTTAAGTACCAAGCAAACAAAATTATAATAAAATCAGAACAACTTACAGGAGGACCAGGAAGGCCTTGAAGTCCAGTGAAACCCCTGTGTCCTTTCTGGCCCCTATCACCTCGATCTCCATTGTCACCTTTGTCACCACGAGGTCCTTGGGGACCCTGTAAATATCAATGATGAAATGTAAAATTCTGAAATAGGAAAAAAACTCCAGCCTCAAAATTCTCTCATTTGACTTTAGACACTGGATTCAGACCTCCTTCCCTTTTAAAGATGGAAAAGATGATGATGTTGAGGCTGCTCAAAGAATCTTAATTTTTTTACCAAAGAATAAGTAAATAATTGCAGAAAACTGTGCTGTGCTTAAATACAGTTTACTCTACTTAGCTACATAATACAGTAAAAAACCCATGGAACTGTACAAATTATAATAAATAATTTAGAAAACGATTTTTTTAAATATCAATGTATTTCTTCACCTTACTGTATATGGCAAATGATTTTTGTTAATGAGATTGAAATATTAGGGATCTCTTACAGACAAATTATGATAAAGCACATTTTCAGTATTAAATCATCCAGGCTGCATCTTTACTTGTCACAGCTTCTTTCACCTTCATTATGATTAAAGTACAACTGAAGTTACACTCCCTAACTACAGACAAAAACATCCAGGCAGCACAAATACCTTGTTCTTATTACTGTCACAATTTCCTTGTTAGTTTTGATAATTAGAAACTTCTTACACTAATTCAAAAATCATTGCAAAACGTGGCTGCTGTTTTCAATTCTATATTTCTCAGCCCAAATTACACGCTAAATTTCTCAATGCCAGATTCCAAATAGTTTATCTATGACATCATTATCACTAACTATTCAATAAACTTTACTGTCTCTCAAATGACATCTGCTTAGGGACAGCACAACATTGTTTTGAATTTCCCAAGTTTGCAATTAATTTTCTGTTCCAGGCTTGGATTGTAAAAGACTTATGTAACATAAAAAAGAGGAGTTTTGTTTATTTTCCTTTTCAGACTGAAGTTGGAAGTTCATGAGTTGAATTAAGGCTTTTTAATAGGAACAGGTGATTTTGTTGTATTTCTGCCATTTTTATCTAAAAACGTCTCTTTTTGTTAAGTATTCATGTCCTTACCCCTTATTTAGACCAGACTCCAGCCATTTGCTAACTCAGATCCTACCATTATCCAGTCAGCAACATGCTCCAAATAAAGAGGCTTCCAAAGCATTACTGAAGTATCCAAATACAAATATCCCTATCTGTGCAGCTTTGCAGCTCAGAACTACTTGCACCCACTTGCAGCCAGAGCACAAGGTGAAGCTCTGCTTGGTATTCTCATTTGTGCTAATTCCTCACACACTTTCCTCAGTGGTATCTCAGACAAAACCACAGTGACCATGGGCAACTTACAGGCAAACCTCTCTTTCCTGCACGGCCTGGGGGACCCATGGGACCTCGAGAACCCTACAAAGGTTGCATACAGAAAGAATGTGAGGCAAGGCATGAAAACCATACACAATAGTTTTTGATATAAAAAGTATTTATTAAAAAAGCACCACTTACAGTTTCACCTCTTTGACCTGCATCTCCTGGAGGGCCAACAGGACCCGGAGTTCCTGGACCTCCTGGAGAACCTGGTAAGCCTGCAGGGCCAGGTTCACCACGATCACCCTGCGAAGCAGAATTTCAACTGTTTATCTAAAGAGGACTGGTCTAGACCAAAGCAACAAAACTGTAACACTGCCAGTTTATTTTTGAGCAATTGCAACCTACAAAGATATTCCTGCTAAAAGAACTCAAGTCTGAGTTTGTGGAAGCCTCTTAGCCAGGCATCCTCAGCTTTGAGAGGTACTATATTCAAAGCTGGGATACACTTTCAGAACAAGCTCTCCATCAGGTTAACTGAATGAAAAGAAAATCTACAATAAGTCAAGAATAAAATGGGAGTTTGAAGAAGAAAATTAAGAAAAGAATATATTCTTACACGTTCTCCAACAGCTCCATCTCGTCCAGGAGTACCATCATTACCAGCAGGTCCCTGGAGTTAAGGAATAAAAATAGAGCCATTGGTTAACTCTGGAATTAGAAAGTTGTTCTCCACCTCTAACTTCAAGTCAAGGAGAATGACCATGTCTTTTCTTGCATGCTACAATGCTGTAATACTTACTTCTGGACCAGCTTCACCTACAGGCCCAGTGGCACCTGACTGGCCAATAGGTCCTGGGGGACCTTTGTCACCAGGTGGCCCTGTGGGACCTTGCTTTCCTGGAGTACCCTAAAATAAATGACAAAAACAATATTAAAATTTTAATCACAAAAAAAAAGAAAGCACTAAAAACCTGCTGCCTGCCAAACTACTACTGCCAGACTGAAATGAAAAAAAAATCCTGATATTTAAAGAAAAGGTTCTTACATAATTTGAACACGTACTTAATATCCTTTGTATTTTTAAGAAGTTACTGATAAATCAGTAAGTCTGATGTCATTATCTGCAATAGGTATGGTGTGTTAGATTTCAGAAAAATATAATGAAGTTTGAAATAATTAACATGATTTTTCTGTCTCAACACCAACAAACCTTGTTAGCCTGGAAAAATTTCTGGTGAACTTTACCTATAAAGTGGTTTCATGGATCCAGTGGTAATGACAGATTGTCCATATCCATCCTTTTACTAATGGATTTACTACTATTTAATTGCTTTATCTACTGGATCCTTATGCCATCCAACAAATATCTATAAATCCTACATGAATGCAAAGAGAGCTCAAGTGGCAATTTGGAAGGCTGTAGTTCACAATTTATGAAACAATGCTTGCAGTGTATTTACTCACATTCAAGTGACATTTGCGTACCTAAATGAGAGTGTGGGGTTGTTTTTTTCAGGGATCAAGTTTGAAGTCAAATAGGAACATTTTAGACAAAAGCCTTAATGCTATTACTCACTTACTCTTAATTCAGGTTCAGACTTTCCATTATGGCAGAAACAAAAAGGAAGTAAACCTTCCACCTCATGCATTTGAATGAGATTAGTTCTTTACTAATAAGTTCTTTACTATTCTCTCTCAATTCACTCCTGCAACTGGAGTTTTCCAGCTTTCTCCTCATGCTAAGGAGCACTACAGTGCAAATCCCACACAGAAATTCCCAGGCCAGTAGCACATGGCCTGGCGGTCACTTACTGCAGGCCCCGGGAGCCCAGGCATGCCTCTCTCTCCTCGCTGTCCTGGCATTCCAACAATTCCTCTTTGACCAGTAGTTCCTGCTGGGCCAGGGGGGCCATCTGGGCCCTGAAATCCACAGAAGAGAAAGCAAGGTCACTGTCATGTCAGCAGCAATAAACAATGAGAGAAAGCCTGGAGCTGGTGGAGGGATAGTCAAGGGACGTACCGGCTGCCCATCATCCCCTGGGTCACCCTTGTCCCCAGGGCCACCAGGAGGCCCAGTTGGTCCTCGATCTCCCACACGGCCATGAGAACCAGGATCACCACGAAGACCTGGGGGACCTTCTTTTCCTGGTTCACCAATAGGCCCAGCAGGCCCTGGGGCTCCCTAAAAAAATGAAAACACATCATTACATTGGGCCCTTTTCTGACCAGGACAATAAAATTCTCAGGACTGTGTTTCAATTAACTATAAACACACGCTCTGAGTCTAACAAATGTGAATGAGTTAAAAGCTATTATCATCTCTTTTATGATCAAATAAATGAAATGAAATCAATACAAATTATGTCCAAGTCCCACCCATGTCCCCCCCAATTTTCAATTCCAAACTCACTCATTTAAAAGACACTTTATTTTGTCTCTCTTTTTGTTTTTTTTCTTTCACCTCAAGTATATAACCATAGCTAGAAAACTCACCTTTGCCCATTCTTTCTAATATCATCAAGCTAAAGTCCACATCCAAACTTTTCATTTCCATGGTACAAATTAGTGTTTCAACAGACCTTTATTCATTTCTCAAATACTTTTAAAAGACTTCATGTGTATATTAAGTTTTCCATAAATTTCACATTTGATAACCTTACAATGACTGCAAGTTGTTTTTATCATCAGAGCTTAAAAGGCATATGAAGCATGACACAGTTCTCTGTGTGGAGGTCAACCCTCCACTTGATCCACAAATAGTATTCTTTTATAGTGCTCCTGAAAATGTTTGAACAGAAGAGATTTTGTGTTTGAGGGTTTGAGTTTATTTTAATGGAACTTATGAGTAACTCTACCAATGAGAGAGCCCAGTAGAGGCTCTTTCTTTCCCAAAAACTGTCGTAATTTCAGCTGCCACTAAAAGGACAAAAAGTAAAATACAGAGGAAAATATAAGTTGGGGCTTTTTATTCCTCCAAGCACTCAAGTCATTGGAGCAATTTGAGCATCAATTTGAAAGTCTACTAAACCCAATGGAAAGCTTAGGACCACTATCAGGCATTGGACCAAGCTGAAGACTCATGAGCTTTATTTAATGATTCAAACAATCAGTCACAGAAGTCAGTGCTGAGAAACTGTTCTCTTCAATAGCATTAGGCCATTAACACTGGTTCACCTTTCTTGCATACCTATTAGGAAAATGATAATTAACTTACAGTAGGTCCTGGAGGCCCAACTCTTCCAGCAGATCCTGGGAATCCAGTAGCACCCTAAAAAAAAAAAAAGCCCCTTTTTAATGCCATCTTTATCAAAAAAAACACAGCACTAGTTACCTCAAATGTTCTTGGCTGAATTATTGAGCAAATTATATTTACTTACTGAAAAACAGGCTGAGATAAGTAATAATACACATATCACATAAAACTTCTGTATTAGATTATCAGCCAGGTCTCAACACAGAATATGACTTACAGGTGGACCCTGAGTTCCTCTACCACCTTTCAGACCAGGAACACCTGGAGGGCCCTAAAAGGAAAGGAGAAAGAGAGGGATGATAATGAACATCCAGAACTTTTTTAATGAACAAGATCAGCCTATGTCACTGGTTCTGAGAGGATTTTATTTGTACTTACTGGGGGACCATGAGACCCAGCAAGACCCTGTGGTCCTGGAGATCCAGCATCTCCTTTCTGTCCAGGTTCTCCAGGTTCACCTTTCACACCAGGCTGACCATCAGGGCCCTATAAGAAAAATTATTTGGAAGAAACATCAGGGCAGGCAACACCAAATCTTTCCTAACAAAATAATTCTGTAGAGAATTTTTAAAAAGGTAAAAATAAAAATACCAGGGGTAAAAATCAGTCCCGAAAACACTGTATTTGTTTAACGATTCAGCATAGTCTTTAGAAGATCACACATGACATTTTCTAAACATTCTATGAAGCCACTATTTCCATTTTAAATATTTTACTTATCTAGCTCACATTTTTCTTCTCTTTAGATTTTCTATTTTCCTCAGCAGCTACAAAACAAACATTGCCTTTTCAAGGCTTTTTTTCCCATCAAGGGAAGCAGGTGCAAGACTGTGAAAGGGATCCTGAAACAGGATACTTAGGCTGTGGGAAAGCTTAGGGTATTCCAGTCCATCTGGTCCATCACCTCATTCCAGCCTTCACTACTCATGGCAGAAATCTTTGCTACCTTCAGTAGACACATTTTAACTTTCCTCATTTTAATCTCAAAGGAGCAACATAACATACTAATGAAAATATGAAATCTGGTGAGCAATTACATAATCTTAACAAGAAAACCACTTTTCAACTATCTAGGGTGCTTATTGGCCCTTTCCTTCACTTGATATACTGATGGGAGAAAAAACCAGCTCTTTTTGCAGCAAAAATGTGACTCCTGAACCAGAACACCACAATATTATTCATAATGAAGGAAATGAAGTGTGTCAAAGCATGAGGAAAAGAAACTCATTAGTGTTCCAAAACACATACCGGGGGGCCAGCAAAACCAACAGCGCCAGTTGGGCCATTTTCTCCTCGGGAACCCTGGGCAGAAAAATTGAAATAGCTGTGTTTAACAAGCATCTTTCTACAGATAGTATCAGTTACAGTTCAATATATCACAAAGGATGTTAACTATTTACCATCATAAGTGTCATTATACTTTTGTTCTATTAATCTGAATCAAATGATCTTTAAATCAGAAAATAGAGGATGTTAGCTCTGATGTTAAAAGCTGCTATGTGTTCAAGACTATATTGAGCTTTCAGAATTCAGAGATGGAAGGCACAAGTGAGTATTAAAACAGCATTGGGAGAAATTCTAGTCACAACCCACCCCTTCCAGGGATGGTCAAAGAGCACACACTGCATTCAACCTACCACTCCAATCACACTGGGGAAAAAACACAGAGGTTCAAAGATGTACTCTTCTATAAGGTCACAACAGGCTTCAACTGAGCTTTCCACTCAACATTTGCTTGGAAAAGAAGTAGCTGAAGGTTGCCAACTCCAGCACTCCCTAAAAGGGTGGAAGCTGCTCCAAGTTATACTGGAAATAAGAGTGTTCTGATTTATGACAGGGACATAATCAATTTCAAGCAGTGTGAAGGATCTAGAAGGGCTGAGCCTCTAATTCCCTAATTGAAGTCAACCCTTAAAATACTTCAAATCACTAATAGATGGAAGATGACAAGAGTTACATAACTGGATGAACTAAGGATTACCTCTGCGCTTTGCCCATTAAATATTTGTTTATGTGCAGTGGTATCTGCTAGGGGCATGCTTTTAAAAACATTGACACAATTACAAGTGGTGGCATAGTTTCAGGAGTGAGGTAAGTGAGGGTGACTCTATAAAGTTTGCCCTAAAACAAGTATAGGTCACAGGAAGAAAATCTGGTAATACTTTTGCAAGTGCACAGCAACAAGAACTTCACACTTGGCTAGAGAGAAAGGGGAAAAAAAAGGGGAAAATATATCAGCAAATAAGAAAAATGCCTGGAGTTTGGATCAGCATTAGGTATTGTTAACTTATACCAGACAAAAAAAAAGCATGTTTACTCACAGGGTTTCCACGAGAACCAGGAGGACCAACTAGACCTCGAGGACCTGGTTCACCCTTAAAGTAAAATTAAAGAATTTCATTTCCCAAGTAACTAACTTGTTTGGTCATTAAAAAGCTAATGAAGTCTGATAATATCAAGAAACTTCAGTAAGGAAAGGAATCTGTTTACCTTTTCACCAGTGGGACCTGCTGGACCCATTGGGCCTATTGGACCAGGGAGACCCTTTTGAACAAATTAAGATGATAGGAAGTTAGAAAAGTGATGCTCCAAAAAAAGACAGTTTAAAACTTCTCATATATTACCATTCCCCTTTTCATTCCTTTGAATTCTACTTTATCTCAGGAAACTTCTTTTTTCTTCTTTAATCTAAAACTGACTTGCATTTCCTCTCCCAATGACCAAACTCCCCCATAAAAGATCTGCTTTCCTTCATTTTCTCTTTCTTCTCTAAGTTCATCATCCGCCTTATGCAGTATTCATTAATAAGGCCAATGATATAAAAAAACACACCCAGCTTTATTTTACCCTCTCAAAAACGAATCCAGTCTTTTTTCCCCACTTGCACAGTACTCTGTTTCTTTTATGTTAGTATTTAACTTTTTAAATTAATTTTAAAGTATCCATCATTTTTTCTGAAGATTCATTTAGATCTTACAAACTACTCAAAAATGTCCTTTATCTCTTCATAAGGCAGGCAAATAGGTTGCAAACTCTCCATCCAAAACCACCAACCCCATATAATGATCCTTCAGCTCACCATTACTTCACCTGTTCATTAACTACCATAAGCTCTAAATATCCCTTACAATTACTAAGAATTGCTCTGTATCTTTGGATAATGCTTGATTTAAATAACCAATTCCAGCTCACAGATGATGACTATATTAGAGCTTCTGTAAAGTTTCTCAAAAAAATTATTCCTCTTTAACAATAAATGTAGTCCAGACAGGATCCCTGTATTTTGACTGTACCTCAGATTTCCAAAAACTTAGCAGCTAGTACTCCAACTGATTTTCACAACCCAAGAATCTCAGATATATTCTCAATTCATGTAAAAACATCAACATCTGGGAAGGAAAATTGGTCAGTGCATATAAAGAAAGCCCAGCGCAACTGAGATTATTGGACAGTTGGTCTGTGTAGCAGAGTGTGTTCAATGCATCTTGAACACATCTTGAGCAGACTATAGACCTTAATGCAGTGGAGATTCAAAACATTCTGGAAGTGCCAGCAACTTACTGCTTATGTGAAGCTTAGTACATTGGCAGGAATTTTCACCTGTGAAATTTAGGACAGATTGTGGGCAACTTGATGGAGACGAGGAAAGGGAGTCAGTCCAAGACTGAGATCTGGAAGCTTTGCATTTTGCCTATTCATCTCTGCCTGCTCATTTGTTCCTATTTTTTACTAGAGTCAACTTAGGCGAATCCCAAATGAACTGTGAAACCTTTCCATTGAGTTCTTAACTTGCATTATTGATGATACCAAATAGGGGCTTGGAACACAGACGCCCCAAAACGTTGTGCACTGCAGTCTTGAAAAACTTGAAGATTCAGAGAGTGAGGTAATGACAGTAAATGTATGACATACCATGATAACACTGCTTAGTGTTTAACTCCACAAGCTGAGTCCCCTAGCACAGTACACAAACTGTGTGTGAAGAGCAGGTCTAAAGAGAAGGACAGATGTACTTACTCTTGCCCCATCGTTGCCAGCTGTACCTTCAGCACCTTTCTCACCTACGCCACCCTATGGAAAACACCCAGAAAGTTCCAGTTATGGCACTGAATGCTGAGTAGGTCATACCCTGAAATAAGGGCAGTGTTAAGGGACAGGCCATGCTACTCAGGAGGACAGCAATAAACACACTTACTCTATCACCCTTAGGGCCAGGTGTTCCAGCAATCCCTCTCTCTCCAGGCATGCCCTGAAGGCCTGGTGGTCCTGGATCTCCAGGTGTCCCACTAGGGCCAGGGCTTCCCTGGAACAAAAAACAAGTTTTTGCCTATTCATCTGAGAAGCATCTTTGTCTCCAGGCTGCAGAACATGTTGTGCCTTGTGTTGAAGTCTCTGGGGTACAGTTTTAAGTAATAATTTTATCTGAAATTTGGACTTTATTCACATCCAAATACTTTTCTTTTCCCATTGTGTTACTCAGGAAGTTCAACTGTAATACTGTAGGTTCTTCCAAATACATTAATATTTAATCAGTGCATACTGGAGATGAAAACAGACAAAAAAAAAGCTTGAGAATCTTTCTGCCTTGACCTTGATGTCACATAGGCTTAGTATAGAAACTAGGTACAGGTAGAAGTTTCCAGGGGCAGAGATGGTCATGTCTATTACAGGTCTCACATATCTAGAGGCACTCCCTGCTTGACCTGACTTTGCTGGCCTAGTCACATCCACAGCAGATACATGCATGCAGGCATGAAGCTTTCAGCATTTTCTTTTAACTGCTTAGCCCTGCCAAGTGTCTTTGTGTAAACTGGCATGGCTCTTAGAACATTGCTAGAAGGTTTTCTGCAGTTCAGAAAAGGCTTTGCCCAGTTCTACTGTGAATTCTCAACATTTAAGTACCTTGCAAATTTTTAATATTGTTATAATTGGAATTGTGTATCCTTCCTTATACAACAGAGATGCCTTTCATATTTATAATTAAAAATCTCTCTCTAATGTTCATGCAAATGAGCAAAATCATACATCACATCACTGCAGCAATTCAAATCTCAACTCAGTTTACCTTTGGGCCATCAGGACCATGGCCTCCAGCCATCCCCTTTTCACCCTGGAGTCCTGAGGCACCTGGTTCTCCCCTTTCCCCTGGATTGCCACGTTCTCCCTATAAAATGGAAGATTATCATTTATTTACAAGGCAGGGTAGAATTCTGGTAGACAAAATCCTAAATACACCATAAGTGCAGTAGAGCAACAAATTCTAGGAGAATTGATTAAATAAAAACTAGCTTTATTCTTTTGCTGTTAGACATGGGGAAAATATGTTGCTCAGCAAGCTAAAAACTCTCAATTCACAGAATAAACCAAATAATTTAGCAGCTAGTACTCAACACCACTTCGGGAGCTACAAAAACATTAAAGGTGGTAGATTTTACAGAAACTATCTTAAAACATACCCATATTTAAAACCATTGTGTTGGTGGGGGAAAAGGTCAAATACTGACTTTAGCTGTTAAAGTCCATGTCATGCATCAACTTCCAACCTCAGAGAACTGTTATGAATATTTAAACCCTGAAAGAAAACACTTACCCTGGGGCCCAATGGACCAACAGCTCCAGGATCTCCGGGCACACCCTAAGAACAAAATTCACCATTAGAATGAAATCATTATTCATAACTTTATAGTTATGGAAATTAGAGAAAAACATTTTTATTCCCAAAGTACTGTGAATGTAGATGGCCAGTTCTAAATCCTATCTGTCAATGACAAGAGGTGATAGTGCAGCTCAGTCCAAGAACACAGATTCTCATAATTATTTTATGCCAAAGCAGTTCTTAGACAGCTTGCCGACTACATCAATCAGTAAGTATTTTGAAACAGAGCGGGAAATTCAATTAGAGAGAGAAGAAAACATAAAACTACTTTATAAATTGTATTATTTTTAATGTTCTGTTACACATACATTACCTGATCACCTGGCTTTCCTCCCTCACCTGGAGGACCTGGTGGCCCAGGTAAGCCCTGTGAAAGTAAATAAAATGGTTACTAACATGATAGAAAGTTATATAAATCCAGACTTAACTAGGACACCAAGATCACGAATGTTGCAGTGCACTCAGTACAAGGGCACACTCAGAGATTCCCAAAGGAAAGAGTTACATGAATATTGCACCAAAGTGTTTCCCCCTCTCTAAATCAGATAGCAGCCCTTCTTCAACATTTGCAGGACCTCTCAGCCCTAGAAGTTCTCTATAAACAGATATTGATTTAATTAATGCTTCATTATGAAGACAATTATTTTGCTACATATTTGGAACCTTTTTGGAAAATTTTCAAATTTAAACTGATTGACATCGAAGGTCCTCTCAAGGGATACAGGGCTAGTGTTTAAGCCTTTGCCAGTTTGGTTTAGTGCACAGCTGATATGAAAGTTATGGATCATTAATTATTCTGAACATGCTTGCCTTAGTTCTGAAGTTATATTATACATCACTTAAATTGAATTTCTCCAATTTAAGTTGATAAAGACTTGGCTGCTCATTTTTAATTAAAAAAAAAAAAAAGGATGCACATACCTGAAACCCTGTAGGACCTGGAGGGCCTTGTTCTCCTCTTTCTCCTGCCAGGCCCTACACAAAAAGAAGTAATAAGTAAACATAAGATGAATATAGGCAGGCTCCAAATTTTTTTCTTTTCTCTGAATATGCATATTTTCAATTAGGTATTCATTTGCTATACATTTTTACTTATCCCAGGACACGATGGCCTACATAAAAGGTATAATAAGAGTGTATCATTTCTTTAAAATCCTTCCCCTAAAGGTTCTCTGGTAGCAGGAAAACACTCAGTCCCATTAGAAAAAAGAAATATGGGAAAATTACTATGATAATTTTTTGCTCCTTGCACTTTTGTAATGGTTAGTAAAACGAATTAAACTACTAATATATATCTTTAAATACAAAGCTGGCAATTTTTCTTTAAATGCTCTTGGAATTTTTTGCTTGGAATCAGCAACTGGCATGAAGGTCGATAAGAATAGAAGCCAAAAGAGGAGTGAGTAGATGGAGTACCAGGCAGGCAAGGAGGCAAAAACTGACTTACTGGTGGGCCAACAGGACCAGAAGGGCCAACTTCACCATCTTTCCCAGGGGCTCCCTACATTAAAATGACAGGGGAAAAAATCTTGTGCAGTGAACACACATAACAGAAAAGCACCATTTTCCATAATCACTGCAAATAACAGCCACACTCACTCTCTGTCCTGGGACTCCTGCATTGCCTGCTTCTCCAGGCTTTCCAGGATCACCCTAAATTGCAGAAATAAAAATGACCAGGTTTAGATATTTTTCACCCATAAAATATACAAATATGGTTAAAGTCAAAAAGAGATTGCCATACTCACACTACTACCCTTTGGCCCAGGAAGGCCCATGCTGCCTGGCTGACCTCTGATTCCTATGGAACCTGCTGGACCTGGACGTCCATCTTCCCCAGGAGCACCCTGCAGAGACAAAGCATTTTCCACATTAAAGTCTAAATATATTTATTCATATGAATTTATTATTCCCAAGAAAATGCTTCTATATATAAAGAATATAACATTAACCTGGCTTGGGGCTTCACTTATCAGCCAAAATGTCTTTACAGCAGACATAACAATAGCCATACTGCTGGATTTAACAAACACCATGCAATTATTAGAACTGAATCATGTACAAATAATTTATTGTGTCCTTAAAGCAACAACTAGGAAAATATTTAATTCAAACATTTATAAATGATGCAGCAGGTAAGCAAGAAGCACTGTGATACAGACAATACTAAACAAATGTTATTGGTACTAATTTTGAAGTTAGGAATGTAAACTGAACTATCAAAAGAGAAGATGAGCCTTAATAAATAAAGAAAACTCATGTTAGTAAAAGCAATTTCAATGAGATGGGACCTTTGAATTACTGTGACATTATTTGCAAAGACTTATTTTTGCCACTTACCAAGGGGCCAAGTTTTCCTTCAGGGCCTTGAACACCTGGATTTCCTGTCAAACCCTAAAAGCAGGAATAGTATTGGTGTTAGGTCTATAATTCTATAACAATCAAGATACATAAAAAAATTCCAAAGAAATGCTTGATTACTGCTATAGTACAAACTTCCATGTTAAAGGTCTTCATCCTTTTATTCACTTTACAGTTTCATCCCTCACTGTCTTTGATTTTTCTTCTTATTATTCTTTCTTGCTTTACACCTCTTGAGCTTCTCACAGGTTCATCTTAATTTCTGCCATGATCTATATCACATTTTACTCCCTTTATCCCCTTTTTCTGATATTTTGAATTGTCCTCCAATAATTTTCCTGAAAAAAATCTCTAGGTGATATGTACCACTCAGTCTTCTGTGTTATCAATCACCAATTTAATGAAGGTTGGCCTTCAATCCACGTTACCATTGGCAACTGTGCTTTACAAACACACGTCCTTCCTTTGCATCAGCTGTGCTCAATCAGGGCTGTTTCTCCTTTTTCTAAGACAAAACCTGTTCTTACCACCATCAACAGGAAATAAAGACAGGTCTCTTGGCCTTTAGCCCCACTGAAACCCCTCTGCCCTTGCATAACAGCTTCTGAATTCCCCAACATTCATGCTGCCTTTGGAAAATGAAAGGTACCCCAGTTTATAGGGCACTGCCAGCAGTCCCTTACCCTTGCACCTGGAAGGCCAGGCTCACCAGGACGTCCAGGATCTCCCTGACCTCCTTTAGGTCCAGAAGATCCTGCTGGACCACGCTCTCCTTGGGCTCCCTAGAAAGACACCAGTGAGCTACTTGTTAACAGCTAGAACAGTGACAGAGGAGCAGGTGAAATAAAACAGTATCTTCTATTAAGGACCTATTTTTGCAAAGTTACAAATCAATATTTTTACTATTATTAGTTTCCTAATTATTATCTTTTCTCCCCAAAACTGCCATTTAAAAGTTTCTCTTCCTTAAAGCAAGTTTACATACACATTTTAGAATGCCTGTATTTTACCAAGAAGGTAGGAATTTACAGATGTACTAGACAAATGCCTATGTGAGTCACTTCCCTGGAAGTGTTAGAGCAGTTAGGAAAGCCAGATAAACCCATCTTTTTAAAGAGACAAGTCTAGAAAATCACACCACACACAAAGAATAGGCAATTTTGCACAGAGTCCCCTCCTACACAGCAATATATAAAGCAATATAGGAATAGAACAAGTCAATCACTTATTGTGCACATTTCAAAACAAGAGGGCATTGAGCCAGGGACAAGCAAGCAAAGCTGAGCATCATGGCAACTGAAAGTGACTTTTCCAAAAAAATTTTTTTCTCAAAACATTCAGACCCCTTTTTAGCATTTGTAAATTGCATCTGCCTTTCTGCCCAGAAGCAGACATTTTTAATGGAACAACTTCTTTTTACATGTCTGGATGAATGAAGATTTAACAAACTGCACAATAAAAGATGGACACTCTAATTTAATTTACCTTTGGTCCAGGCAAGCCATCAGAACCTGGGAAACCACGGTTACCAGGAGCACCCTAGGAAAAGCAGTAGATATGAGACAATTATCTTAATTTTTACATAGCTTATTACAAATAAAGGACCAGATTTATGGATTGAAGATTCAGGTCGTTTCCTTACAATTTTCTTACTTCAGTATTTTAACTTGGGAAGTGGAGGGTGGGTTTATGACTTAAGAATGGTAAAAAAAATCAGTGTCTCATTCATGCATGCTGGACAGCTCCTTCTGTGTGAACAGCCTCATTGAAAGCCAAGATGAGCAGTGGTGCAGGTGTAGGAAAAAGTCTGCAAATGAGCTTGTCCTATCTCCATCCTTTCTCCTACCATACTATCCTGGGCACTGAATCTCCACATTAAAGTGTCCAGTGTAAAAAAACAACACACAGTAGTAACTACGCTAGGAAAATAAGGTTTGGCTACACCCACTATCAAACTGTAAGAACATCCATGGGCAGGTCAAAAGGTTTTTCAGCTTAGCAGTGCATCTCTTAAGATATATTATTCCTCTATATTTCTTACCCTCTCTCCAACAGGACCTGGTGGACCTACTGACCCTGGATCACCTCGAGGACCTCTTTTCCCTTCTTCACCTATGGGACCAATGGGACCCTGGGGACCTTGTGGGCCCTAGTGAGAATAAAACATTATTTTAAAAACCATTGTTAAGCTCCCCATTTCTCAGGCATATTGAAACAGACTGTCTTCTGGACACTATAAACATTTTTCCAAATAAAGGAGAAGAAAATAGTTAGGTCTTGGATCAGTTAAAAATAACAGCTTTTCAGCATATGCTTTTCTCTTTTACAATGTTTATAAGCTAATAAACTGTAATTCTGCAGTTGGGTTGGACACTGCTTCTTATAATCACCCACAATAACTTGTATTTTGTCAGGCTGCAAAGGAGTCAAAATTCAGTGAGACTAATAGAAATTTTCAAAGGAGGAAGGTGAAGAAACTATTACTTCACCTCTATATTTTTGTCAGTTAATACATGATTATTTAACTGGTGAGAAAGAAAAGCTGAAGTTTGGTTGATAAACAAACTCAAAATTTGCAGAGTTGGTTTTATCCCAAAAGTTACATGGTCATAAGCCTCTGTGTTTCCTCTTCATCTTAAAAAGCATATGGAGACTTACAGGTTCACCTTTGGGTCCTGCTTCTCCCTTGAAACCTGGGACACCAGGGTCTCCCTGAAAACAAACACATGAACAGCACCAGTAAAGTTAAAAGTCTGCATAAACCACTTCCTCACTTTCTATTATGCCATGAAACAAATATTTCCTAGTTTAGTCACTAATTGTAGGCAGTATAATATGATGTTTATAATGGTTTGTCTTTACCCTTATTATGCTTGTTTATTATTATGTTATCAAGACAAAAACTTAAATCTCTTTTCCGAGGTTTATAAAAACACACTTCTTTTTCAAAGTAGTGGTATTTTGGATACACAGCAGATTCACAGGATCTGAGTATGCTACTGCTGTGTTTAAGGAAGCCCACTGCTAATCCCTGCTTCAGCTCCATGGAGTGCCACATGCCAGGCACAACAACTCCCAAAGGGACAAAGACCCCATTACCGGCTGGCCTCGAATCCCGGGGGGGCCAGTGCTGCCCTGTGGTCCTGGGGAACCAGGGGGGCCTGATAAACCAGGGGGGCCTCCAGTGCCTGGAGATCCCTACAAATACAAACAGCAAGCACAGTAAGGAAACACCATTAAAACAAGGAAAGAAAAGAAATTAACTTATACAATTTCTTCAACAGGAAATATGATTACTTACAGTAGGGCCCTTTGCACCAGGGGAACCATCTGTCCCTTCAGCACCCTAAAGATAAGGTACCAATCATTAAAAGTCATTTTAATGAGATTGGCATCAATCACAAAAGCAGAAGACAGTTATTTTATCCACTTTACAAGACCAGAAAATAAAGGCTATTAAATAAATGCAGCAACATATGGAAATGCTAAAAAGAGCAATAAAGCATGCAAGTTAGTGTGAATTTTAATGTTGAAGATCTTATGTTTAAGCTTAAGTTTTAAAATACTTTGAAGATTAAGACTGTATTGAGATTGTGTAACTTTCAGTTTTCCAACTTGTAATAAAATAACAAAGAATTATTGTCAATAAAATTAGCACAAAAAAAGAATGAGACCTCTTTTCCTTGGGGAAAAAAGGTAATTTGAGTAAAACTCTGTTGTCAGGTGGGGCACTAAAACTCCCACAGACAGGTGAACATGCACAAGCTGAGCATGCACTGAGGAGCTCAATTCAATGTACTTACAGGAAGACCTTGCGACCCAGCTGGGCCCTGAGGACCTGTTTCACCTCTTTGCCCTTGAGGACCTTCAGGACCTCGAGGACCTGTTGGACCTGCTTCACCCTAGGATTCCACATGAGAAAACAACTTCAGATTATTTTGCTCTAAAATGCAATGCTATAAATTAATTCAAGAGGAATACTGAGCTTATAACAGAAAAACAATTCACTTTCAAAATAGTTTATTATCCTTAAAATGAAATTTTACTCACCTAATTTTTTTTCTATTATTTCTAGGTGAATGCCAACATTAAAAGTATAGACAGGATTTTTTCACAATGTATACAAGACAAGAAACTGCAGAAAAGCAGCACTATCCAGGAGTCCAAACAAAATCAAGAACAGACCTGTCTCTCTAAAATCCCACTATGTGTGATTTTACAAGCCTTTTTTTACCTTCATTAACAGCAAGGCTGTTAAGATTTAGATATGGCAACACATCTGGTATTGGTTGATTTGGTTTATTGGTTTGTTTTTTTTTTTTTTTTGCACAGTACAGATGAACTCACTGTTACAAAAACTACATTAAATATCAAATCCCTATAAGATCAGACTGGATAATAAAAAATTCCTCCAAGTATCTTCTTTGAATTTTAATTTTATATAGGAAATATACTTTTTGGAACTGATGGCTATTAACATCACATCTTCATAAAACAAGTCTACATCTTCATTGTATAATCTGCTGAGCTTTTATGAGTTCAACTCTTCCAATTTTACAATTTTACATCATCTGATGATCAAACTGGAAGGTAACTTCTCCTTTTCAAAACCTCTAAGTGATTCATCATGTGACAGCTTTTTTAAACATTTCCTTAGGTAAAATCATGCTGAGCCATACTAAAACATTTTATGACATGCAGTACAAGGGCTATCATTTAACTGTACACTCCTCTTGTCCAGACTGTGCTTTTTCCAAGAAAGGTTGGAGCAGATGGTCCTAGAGGTCCCCCTTCCAACCTGCTATTCTAGGATTATAACAGTTGATACTGTTATAAAGACTTGTTTCCAAACAGCGTCATGAATCTTGCCAGCTTCACAACAACACAAAAACATCTGCTGATCTTGGCTACCTGACCAATTGAGAGTTTCTTCTTGTATAACATTTTCTTTTCATGTTTTAGGAGTGCAAAGAAAGGGACAAAGAGGAGCAGCTGGATGCAAGGCATGTATAAGAACTCTAAGGAAGCTGTATGAGTTGTCTTTTCTATCTCTGAAGACATTGGCTCAAGGCTAAGAAGCCAGAAAAAAAAAAATTAAAAGAGCACTTTCTTGCAAAGCAAGAGAGGGAAGTGCCACATAGACAATGCTACAACAAATGAAAGTTTTTCATTTCACAGCCCAGTCACTGCAAGCCACAAAAGGTAGTACCTGTAATTTGCTCTGTTGTGATGAACTGCACATCTCTGTTGGGGTTCAGACACTAACCCCTTACCAGTCTAGATCATCCCAAAAAGTGTTCTTGGCCAAAACTAGAAGTTTTAGCAATAGAAGGTCCTGCCCCAATATTGTCTTTGACTTGCCCTCACAACCTCACTTCTAGCAACGTATCTTGCAATTCTTTGAATATTCTGGAGAAGATTCCTGAAGCACAGTGTGGCAGTCATCATCACCCCCTGACACGAGCAAAAAGGAAAGCAAAGTATCTTAACAGTGGAGAATTGCAATTGCTTCATTTGGCTTTGGGTTTTATCTTCTGTCTGAAGGTCTTGCTTAAGACTGATTTCACAGCAGCTCCTGGGGATCGTACACACGTCAGCCTGAGCTCTGTGCAGGCTAGTACACATTTTTAGTTGTAGGTTGTCATACATTTTTAAAAGACACTCTCATTTTTTTTTTACCTTCATGCCAGGAATACCAGGAAAACCTGGAGACCCAGTTATACCAAGTGGTCCCTAGAAAAGACAGACACAAGGTTGTAATTCAGTGATTTAGATCACACAGATTAGTATCTCATCACTGGGTAAAGGTGGGTCTAGAATTACCTGTATTTTTTTGTCATAAAACATTTGTTTATACCAAAACCAGAATAACTCTAAATATTAGGTTTTTAAGAGATATAGATACATTTTATGGAATTATGGTGCAGTTATTTAATAATGTGTTTGCTGACTTCAGCAAAGCTACTGCTCTTGATTCCGCTATTAATGCCTGAATGGCAATGCACACAATTCACAGTGAACAATTATGGGAATTAAGACTCCTAAACTCACAGGCAAATTAATTTGAAAGCTGTATCACTAGACCTTGTATCAAAATTTCAGGGCTAGAGTGACAAAGATGTTTCCATTTCCATAATGTCTCTTGTGCTGTTCAAGACATTCAAGACAACTTTCTACTGTATTCCAAAGGCTTGGGAGGGCGGCACACAGTGGTTGTTAATACTCACTGCAACATTGGATAATTCCTCTTTATCTTTTCCTGATTTTCTCTCTTTTTGTAAAATATGATTCATACTGAGAAAAAATGTTCTATGTAATAAAGCTCTCCTGACAACCATAACCAGAACAATCTGTCCCAATGAGCATTAATTACAGACAACATTTCTGCCATGACCTTGCACTGGATTTCTACAGAACTGATGCAACAGCTCACCAAGTATATTTTTGAAAACCTATGTCCCAGTTTATTGGATCACAAATAATGTCTGCCAAATCTTTCTTGTTGCAGGAAGAGTTCCAGAATTAAGCTGTACCACTGCACTGACCCAAATAATGACACATTTCATTAACGCTTTCTCCAGTGAGAAACACGTGCATTAAGGATGAGCATCTCCCTTGTGACACTTCATGGGATTTTCCAAAAATATTAGCCAACCACTTATCATGTCCAGTGAAGCTGAGTTCACATTTTATGCCAAAGAAAAATTACAAGCTTCATGTAAAACCTCACAACTTGCCACCCAGCTTCTTTTAACTTTAAAGTTTGTTTTAAATACTGAAAAAAAAATTTCTTTGTTTGAAAGGTTCTCCTAACAACTAACCTTTCCTTCATGATACACTAAATAATTGAGTTGTGTATCTTTTAGGCCCTTACACTCATCTTTTGAGCTTCTATTCCAGTTAATTATTTCTTAATAATTTGTTTAATAAAACAGTCTGCTCATTAAGATGACACAGGTAAATGAATTTTTCTCAGAATTTTTCAAGTAAATAAAGAGTATGCACAAAATGAAATTCTAACTGCAAGCAGGTCTGTTTAGGGTTTTTCTGGTGCAGTGTTTTTGGTGTGCTTGGTTGTTGGGTTTTGTGTTTGGTTTCTGGTTCTTTCTAAGCTGACCACAAAATGGTAAAGGCTGACTATATCAATGGGTAGCAGCTGTTACCCATATCCTACAAGTGATGCTCTCAAAAAAAAAGCAAACATAAATACCATGTTTTTAAAGTGGATGTTGGCCTTGCACAAATAGAAAACCATCACCAGTTTTCACATGCAAAAGCAAAACAAAATTAACTGTATGTGGGGAAATAATCCCTGACTCATGTTAATTCAAACAAATGTATTTTGCAAATGCAGAGAGATTGGACTGTAGGATCAAAACCAACATTGCTACACTGACAGTCTGAGTGTAAACAGCCATGTTTTCCTCTGCAGCCCTGCTGCCATGGTGGGAGAACTTCAACAGCCCTGCAAGCCAGGCTTTCTCAGCTTGGCAGACATTCAGACACAGGCCTCTGTCCTTCAGTTCAAAAAGGGACTGTCCTTAATTAAAAGGCCCTTTTACACATCTGGTAATAGAACCATTGCAGGGAGCAAGTTGTGCTATCAGTGAGTGTCTTTCTTCTTGCTGACAACAAGCTTCATTTGCCAGCTTTGCAAAGGAAGGAAGATAACATGCAATTATGAACTGCTTTATATTGCAGTGCATGCACTTGAGGCACTTTCCTCCCCACCATATGGGCTCCATAAGGGCAGCAGAGCATCACCTCCCCAGGAGAGGCTATGGCCAACTCCTCTGCAAATGAAAACCTTTAGATGAAGTAAACTACAGAGGAAAATTTTGCAGAAGGCAGCACTAAAACTAAAATGAGTAGAACTAGGAATCATTCTCAGATAATTAATTCCAGGTGCACTTAACTGATACCAGCAACTGCCAACTTTTTTCTTTTTTTTTTGGTAGTGTCAAAAGGCAAGTGGAAATACAGAGAGAAAAAATGGTTGATTGAGAACCAATCGCTTACCATTGGGCCTGGCTTCCCAGGCATACCATGCTGGCCACGTCCACCCTAGGCAGGAAAATGGAAAACACTGAGTATTTGTAAGAACTCTGCCTATTTTTTAATTATTTATTGTCAGCATTTGTGATAAAACTATATATACTAAGGTGATCGAAATAATGACGGATTGCACATTCCTCCAAACACTGGCATGGAAAACTTCTGGAAGAAATTATGCTCCCATTTGAGTTAATGGATTTCTCGATTTTCAGAAAGGACAATATTTTGAGAGTATCATTGTATGGGGCACATGACACAAGTGGATCATATAACAGTCATGGAGAGAAATGCCAGAAAAACAATACTTGACACTGTATATAAAAGCAGCAGGATGAAAGTTCTAATTACAATATGATCTCATGTCAAGGATAATCTCTCTTTTTGCTGAAAATCAAAATTTTTTAAGATAGCCTTATTATCTGAAATTAAATTTTTAGATTTCACCTAAATTAAAATCTGAATTCAAAGACTTAATCTTAACTTTCATTTTAAACCTTTTTCCAGAAAAAGTTGAAACATTATTTCCCGTTCAGTAATTTTTGCTGAAAATAATCTCTCACAAGAAATCCAACAGAAACATAGAAGACATTTTTATATCCCAGAAAATTGTGCTGTGAGGGTATTTGGACTCATGGGCAACTCTGCTATGAGAAGTTACCATATAGTTACCACTCTCATTTTAAAACTGTTCTTAACTTTTAAAATTTATAGCACAGATGTCATCCCACAAAACTATTCAGCCCTGTAGCAGGACTCACAACATAAGTGACTAGCAAGCAACATGAACTAACACTTTCAGGCTCAGGGATTTAAATTTAAGTTAACAAGAGAGGAATTACAAGAGAGAAGGAAGATTCTACTTACAGGGGCACCCTGTGGTCCAATTCGTCCTCTTTCTCCTGGCATTCCCCTAGGTCCCTTGAAGAAAGAACAAAAAGTGCATTATTCATGAGGTCATCATGTCAGAATAAAAAAAAGGTTGCTTTTTTCACTCCTGCAGGAGTAACTTATCTTGTCCTGCAGCAGAAAAGAAGTAGCAGCTCATAAAAATCCTTACAGCATCACAGGCTTGCCCAGTGGAAATTTAATAAACTGTAATTTCTGTTTTTCCATTCCAACAGTATTTCCAGTTTTAAAAACATTAGAATAAATTCTTTCTATACTTACCAGTAACAAAAATGCAACTTCTTCTACTAAATCTCATTCACAAATTAGATTCCACTTCAGGGATATTACATTCTACACACAACATAGTGCTTCACAGAGAGATGCCATTATCTGATATCAGAAAGAGGCTTTACTTCCAGGAGCACTGCTGAGAGTCAGTTTTGGTCATGTAACACTACTCATGCATATTCAGCTGTCCAAAACCACATGTGAATGAAAATTATTTAAAAATAAAGTTTCTCCATTTCACTTCCAGGTCATGCATACTTATCCTCACCGTAACCTCCAAAACCCTCTGTCCTCTGGTCTTCTTATCCAGTTCATTCTTGATCTAAATTACTCCAGTTCTACCTCAGAGCAACCCAGCCAGTATTTCTCATGTTGAAATCACTCCATATGAGGCATCAACATGTAAAAAAGAAAAATCTATCACCCTACACTTATATGAGTTGGGAACCATCACCACACCTACAGCCAAGTGTCTGCAGGGCCTTCTGATTTATCATTATTACCTATGTCTGTGAATGGAGCGGAGGAACAGCTTACAGTGACCAAATTCACTGTCAGAGTAACAGAAAACAAGCCTTCATGAAGAGAAAGTTCAGCTCCATGAGCTCACATGCAGATATCAAAGCCCTGCAATTCCCACTGGCAGTAGACAATCACTTCTGCAACACCCAATGCATGTGACACTCACTAGAGGACCTGTTGGACCCATGGCTCCGGTCGGTCCGGACTCTCCCTAGGAAAGGAAATGAAATTATTAGAGAAATGGGTGAAAGGAAAATGGAGTCACATCTCACCCCTGTCCTCTGTGCTCATGTTGGACCTCAGGGGCAGATTTGCACAGGTACCTGTGTGCATCACACCTGGCAAGGACACTGCCCCCCACTCTGATGGAAATGCCATGTTTATGTGTTCCCAGTGTTTATGTGTTCTCTGCCAAGACTGCTGCTGTTGCTGCCACCACAGAAAGTGGTAGGCAATGTTGGGAAAAAAATATTTTCTTACAGAAACTCTCCTTAACTACTTATCTCACTTTTAAATTTAGATTTTGAAGATTCACTTCATTTACTATGTTTTTAATCTAAAGGAATAGTTCTCTCCCACATTCAATTATCAGTTATGCCAGGCCAAAAATATTTCAGCATCAGCACTGATGAAAGTGGAAAAGTCTGAAAAAAGTCTGAAAAAAGTCTATTCTCTTTTAAAACATCTTTTAACCTATCTTGAAAGGACTGACTCCAGCTGGCTATCCTGTGTTACCACTGCTTTGATCTGAAGTTGTAAGAGTGGTGCAGTGCCAATGGAGATCAAAAATTCTGGGAATAAACTAATAAAACAGTCTGTTTGATTACAATACATCCCCTCTCCAACGCCTGTTTCTTTTAAGCCAATCTATCACAATTTAAAAGAGGAGAGTCAGGTTTTAGTTATGCATTGCTTTATTTGATTATATTCAAAAATGTTCAACTTGGTCCCATAGAACCAACAGGAACCATGAACTGTCCAAGTGGAGAACTGCAAGATGTGCATGGGCCCTTTGTTAACAGACTCTGCTGTTCAGTATTACAAACATGTCACAAATGGAGCACTCAGCTCACCCAGTGATCCCTCACAGACCTAAAGCAGCCCCAGCTGTAGCTGGGACTGGCACCTTTGAATTCTATCCCCCATATAAAGGTCAGAGAGGGTACAAAGTTGTGTTCAAAAGATCTCCTGCCTTTCAGGATTTTGGTATTACACAAAACATGCTTAATCATTTATTTGTTTTGGCCATAAAAATACCTTTGCTCCAGCAGCTCCAATTTCACCTTTTGGACCATCAAGTCCTTTCAATCCCTGTAAGTTATAAAAATACAAAGAAATTGTATTTATATATGTACACACAGAGAGCACTCCCACTATTATTGTTAAAGTAACTTGATATTAAAGTATTAAGAATGGATCTGAGGTGGTAAGAGTAAGAAAAGAAAAAAATAAAGAAGAAAAAAACAGACGGAATAAAGTTTTTAAACATTTCCTAAATGGAAACCATTTGTACAAGGTACATTTCCCTGGATTGGGTTTCCTTTTTAAAACAAAAAAGTTTTTTAAAAAAATCCTAAAACAACAAGGAGGAGGCTCTGAGCCATAGGAAACCAATTTATTCCTCCCTGAAGTAAAATTCTGGCCAGAAAACTTGGTAATTTGTAATCACTCCATGTTGCAAACATATCCACCTCTCAAGTTCCCCACCCTAATGCAAGACTTGCCAACAAAGTGAGAGAACTGTCAGGTTTGCGCCTCCTGAAGCTTGGCAGGGCTCATGCAAGCTCCTTCCAGATTCCCAGAACATTTGAAATAGAGCAAAAAAGTACTGGAGCATGTAATACAAAGGTCAGCTTAAAGGGGAATTGCACTGATTTTCCCTCTTTCTCTCAAATGCCAGTATTTCTGCTACAGCTGCCTCATCTGTAGTGTAGGCAAATTCTGCACAGATACAAAGAAAAATCTTCATTCTAAAACTGCCAAAACTATAATCCATATCAGAAGAAAAACCTTGACTCTTACCCTGTGACCCTTGAGACCTGGGAGACCAGGAGCACCAGGAAAGCCTCGAGGGCCCTAGGTAGGAAAAAGAAAAAAAAGAAACAAATATAATCCTGATTCTGCAGATAAACTAATAGGGATAAGAGCAGCAGCAATACTACTATTGCTAATACTCCTTCACCTTCATCATACTGAAGAACAGCATTTGAGCAACTCACAGATGATACAAGCCTTGAAGTTATTGTCAGCATTATTCCCATTTTCACTGGCATTAAAAGCTTTATCATTTATATTGTTGTGTGATCAAAATTCAAATTCAACAAAAGTAACATAATTAGATGAGTGGCAGGTCAAGTTTTGAGTGTTAATATGGACAAACATTAATTAAGCTGAGATCAAAATTCAGAGCAAACACTTAAAATGAACTAGAAATTCAGACCTGCAAACTGTACCTGTTCTTTCAGAATATGTCAGTCCAGAAACATGATAAACTGCTACCAAAACACATTTAGCAATTAAACCAAAGCTCTCTTGCACTTAGCTTCCTACCAAGTTTCTCTGGAAAGGCTAACAGAAGTGCCTTGTGTCAGAATATTTGCAACATGAATTTAGAACTGAAATCTCAGATAACAACATTTATCCTCTCAGCAACAAAACAAACACCAACCTAGAGCCTAGGAGTGAGCTAAGACAGGGACTTCAGATACTGAATGGCAGAACTTTGTGCTCATAATTAAAAGCAATACTGATCAGTCACAACAGTATGAAACAATAAGGAATCAGTATCACATGATGACATATGATTATTTTGCTACAATTTAAATAATCATGCTCTTACTGGAGATCCCGGAAATCCAGGCTCACCGGCTTGTCCTGGTCTACCAGGTTCACCCTAAGGAAAGAGAAAAGAAAAGGAACACATTAAAATAGGAGATTTGAAAATGGACTTTTTGTATCATTCTTCCACTCAAACAAATGAGGACATTCACATCAGTATTATGCAGCCTCTCTTTGCTGTAACAATGTCAGTGAAATAAATCAACTGCATATATGCCTAGAAAACGTGCATTAGATACATTAACTCACAAAGGGTTTTTAACCAAGACCTGGGAAAAATTAGGGCTGAGCCCACAATGTATCACAGTCATCAGGAGATGGTGCTGCCACCTGGTTTTCCTGGGAATTAATGAGTCAACCTTCTATCATCTTCACACAGAACATCAAATTGCTGTTATTTCCCACTGAAACAGCAATTTAAAACTACCTGCATTGTAGCTTGTGACTCTCCTGCTGTTTAAATGTATAATTTCATTCTAGGAAAGTGACTATTTTCTGTGTATTGCAATAGGAAAAACAATATGGTGAAACCAACAAGTATCTTTTGAAGATGAATCAAAGCTCTTCAGAGCCAAATATTCCTTTACATGCACCAGTCAGTTCAAATACACTCAGGACACCAGGATAAAGGAATATGACAGGCTTCAGAAAATGGTTTCAAGTCAGAGAGAAAGCAAAGTGCTTCACAAATGCTATTAAAGACACCCAAACAAAGGAAATGGGCGAAGTTCTTAGAGCAGTGTCAAGATTTGACTTCCCTGCACTGAGAGTTAACTGTTGCCAAGGATTCTTAAAATCCTTGTAGAATTTAATGGGAACCTAGCTGTTACACAATTAGTTTCTATACTAAAATGGCATCTGTAGTTTTCTAACTAATTTCCAAGTTATAACTTACAGTTCAGATGGATTTAGTGTGATTTGCAAACAACTAATATGCACCCACCAGTAAGATCTTGGGCTACTGTTGAGCAGTACATATACACCCATATAATATATAAAAACCATACATTCTACATATATATTTATGTGCATACATGGATAAAGAAAAAATCAGTTAGGAACATAATCAATTATCATTTTAAAAATAAAATAAATATCAAAATCTTATCCAGACACATGTGTATGCTGCCATTACAGCTTTTCTAATCCAACATGCAATCCCAAAAGAGAGGAGATGCCTCCAAGTGACTCCCTGTGATTTATTTTTAAGTTTGATTTCAAGAAAGATTCTCTCAGTTAAGAACTTACAGAGGCAAGAAGTAGAGATGGTGCTAGACTTTAGATATGATGATGACATGTAAGAAAAAGAAAGGAGGGGTTGGGAAATGGTTGCCAAGATTCACAGTTGAGATGCTGGATTTAATGAGGAGTACAATTACAAAGGGAAGCAGACAATAGTAGTTAGAACAGGCACATCTGCTGGTTAGTCACTGCCTCACAGATGCCAATGTTTGTTTTTTTAAAAATAAAACATGATACAAAGAATAACAAACTTACATCTTCACCAGGTTTGCCTGGAGGTCCCTCTGGTCCACGAGAACCAACTGGCCCCTAAGAAATTAATGTATTTGTTGAGAAGTCAGTTTAACCATCACTTAAATATCTATTTACTCCATTTCAAAGTCTGGTTTTACAAAAACAGATGTAGAAAAAGGAAGATTTTATGCCTAAGCACATTTGCTCAGTTTTGTGCTGCTCTTTCTAAACATCCTGACCCTAGAAAACCTGTATTGCATTATAAGAAAATACAGGATGGATTCTTTAGTAAAAAAACCCAAAACATTAAAAATCACACTTGCTGTTTGCTTCAAACCCCTGGCTCTTGTGTTTACTTTTGAATCATTTTGTTGCCTCAAAAAAATATTCTCATCATCCTTTGTGTAAGTTACACACTATCAGGTATGGTTTTATCAGGGCCCAACCATTCTCAGGCCTGTGCTGGAAAAGTGAGAATGATTGTTTCTAATATAATCATTGCTATTCACATTCAAAACAACTCAAATTCACTGATCCATGACAACATGCTTTGAACACCACAACTCTTCACTGGAGTTACTTAATAGTTTCAGCTGAAACAACACGACCTAAAAAAAATTTTGTTCTGAAATTAAAAAGTATAGCACATTTGCAATTCTGTTGTAGAAATGCTTGCATTTATTGGTCTTACCATAGGTCCTGGATCCCCAGGTTCACCAGGTGGGCCTGTGGGACCAGCACCACCCTAAAATTAACCAAAGATTAATACAGTTACAAATTCCAAAAGCAATTATAAGGATATAATTTAAAATCTATGACCAGGAAAATCACAGCTTATGGCTGAGAGTCTGGATTCTAATTCAGAACCAGTTCACATTTCCATAGGAGTGAAAGTTGGATATTAAAACCCCTCAAGCTGTATATAAATCCCATGCCATACACAAACCCCACTGGAAACTTAACACCATGCCAATACTGAAGCAAGAACAGTCTCCATTTTCATTGCTGCTCACTCATTAAAAAATGAGTTGGGTTAAAACCGTGTTAAAGATCTAATAAACTGTTCTTTTGGAGCCAATTCCTGTGTAAAGAGTCCATCTGGAGCAGAGCCCTTGTTTAAATTTCCTTCTGGATGAAGGTGCATTTGGCCACAATCACTGAGGATGGACACTGCCCCAGAGACGCACAGACCCCTCTCACCACAAGCTCTGCCTTCAGCTCTGGCCAATTTAATCTCCTCAGGTGAAGCACTCACTTGTTTTCCTTGGAGACCCTGAGGACCTCTTGGACCCACTGGACCCTGTTGAACACACAACTTGTTACACACTAGAAAACAACCTTTCCCAAGTAAGATTCACCCCATAAAGGGCAAAATGGCCTGATAGTGACCACCAGCATTTCTACAGTCTGAAAGGTTTCTACTCAGAAAACTGGCCTTATGAAACACAAACAGATGTTGAATAAAATCTTCAAAGTCCAAAAGCCACAGGAGTGTAATTTCATTAGCAGCTGAAAATATGGACTTGGCTGCTTCCTCCAACCTCATAGTCTCTGGAATCACAATAACCAAACTGTCTGTCCAGCTCCATGAAAAAAATGTAGTAACAAAATAAGATTTGATGGGAATAGTCTTCACTTGAAGGGAATGTCATTACTCAGATGAATCTCATAATGGAATCAATGAGCAAATAAATTAATCTTCTTGTTCTCAGTCAAGCTGAAAAGCAGTAATGAAAGGACATGTTTAAATGTATCATGCAAACCACCAAAAGAGATTTCCAAATCTTTGTGGTTAGTTACACAAAACTCAGATTGTCCCTTAGAAAGTGCCATGGTACTTTTAGGAACAATCTCAAACCTAATTGTAACTTGTAACAAAAAAATATTATCTTATTTGAAAGTAATTATCTTGGATACAAAAATATCTATAACAGACAATAATTCATTTTGATAGAAATTCGAGACCTATGTCTCTATAACAGACAATAATTCATTTTGATAGAAATTCGAGACCTATGTCTTTTAAAATTCAATATTTTTTTAACTAATTTTTAAAAAGCAAATGTAGAAGAGTTAGGAATGGGCCTTTAAAAAAAAGCTAATGAACATTAGAAACAAAATATTCTTTCAGCTGTCAGTTATCCAGTTTACAAAGGAATCAAAAAAGAATGTCACAAAACATGACAAAGACCAAGTGAGTGCCAACTGACTTTAGCTGACCATGTAAGTCCATAGATATATTAACATTAAATTTAATCATATTTGAGAATGATAAGAGAAGAGGCAGTACAAGAGATGCAATACCTTGAGAAAAACTGAGTGAAAGGATTAAGCAAAACAATGAAAGCAACAAAGGAGGACAGACTTGTGGAACAAATCATTTTATGTTCAGAAAGCAAATTCACTGAAGAGAGACATTTATCATAAAGTTCTTTGAAGAAATCACAGCAAAAGTTAGTCCTAAGGTAAAGTATCAAATTATCTTTGGAACCTTTCATATGGCATTGGAACTGATTATGAAGGCTACTAGTAGGGACTTGGATAAGATTCAGGTGGGCAAACTCATGGGCAGTACAATCACTAAAGGACAGTCTCCTTCAGAATGGATGTTAAAAATATCAGCAAAGAAGGTAACATTATTTCCAAGATATCAAATGTGAAAAGAGGTATTTTTAAGAAACAACCCCAAAAGTTTCAGAAGAGAAAACTTAGGGTGGTGAAACCGCTCTCACAGACAGCGGAAAATGGCAGTGTTACCATTAAGTCCCCAGTAAAGGGCATATCTACACAGTGAGAGATGCCAGTGGAAAAACTGGGCCCGCTGGAGAAACAAGAAGTCTGTCTTGAAACAGCAAGCCATAGATTTAAGAACTGGTTTTGAAAGTAATTTTTTTAATTACTACCAAAAAGTCCCTGATTTGATGTCACGTGTGAAAAGAAGTTACATATTTGTTTATTCTGCTTTGTGTTATACCTGACAACTTTCAGTCACTCTGCAGTGACTCAAGAGGAGCTGGTTTTTCTCCTGTCCCTTACTGTTAGTAGCTGCTGTATTTCAGGAGAGACAGATACAGGTGGGAGAAGAAGCTGTCATTTAACAGCAAAACACTTTTTTCCCCCAGTACTGTGCAAAACTCTACTACAATATACTGCGCATCCAAGTTCAAGAGGCACAGGAAGCTGTAGAGGATGAATTCCCTGTTGGGTTTTTGGACATGCACTCCGCTTCTAGCCTCTCTTACAGTACAGGGCACATGTGGTCTTACCACTGCACCAGGCATCAGTCCCATCTGGCTACCAAGTCCAGACTTCTCATCCAGTCCTGCCATCTGAGCTGAGAAGGGCTGGAAAAATAAGATGGGTCATTTTAGCTTTGTTTGTAAGGCAAAAATCCATGCAATCACATCTCCATCATTTACCTTGCTTTTGCAGTGATAAGAGCTCAATCCTTGGTTTAAACACTAAATCAAAATTTGTCTCTCTTGTAAATCTGAGGTGTTAAAAGCTTCAAAGACCACGTGAATACATTATATGCTTATTATTCTATTTCCACTTGAATATTAAACAAGTATAAAATGACCAGAAAAAGAGGAAAGCCTCTCACTAAATTAATTACATTTTTTCATGACTTACAAATCTTGACCAAAACTGCCATATTCCTTCATGTCTTCTAAGGCTTCCTTTTTTTTCACTTATCATGCTTCAAGTTCAGAAATATCTTAAGATAAATGGAAACTGATTTATTTCATAATGACAAATTAGAATTTTTAAGCATCTTGCCCTTATCCAGCAAAGCTGAAAGCCACTGCTGTTCCTATCAATTAACAGAGACCAATGAGCTAGAGAAGGGAGAAACTTCAGTGCCCTCCTTCTTATGCAAGCAAGTAGTTGAAATCAAGAGTTTTATTTTGCTTCATTCAGACCCAGAGCTTCATTCACTGCAGGCCAGAGCTTACAGGGGCTGAGAACAGGCAACAGCTCAAACATAGATTCAAACCTCCCAACATTTACAGTTAGTTCCTCATTAGATTGGTGCCCAAACACATTTTCTAAAGGCTGGAGATTGCCTCTGAGGTCAGAGACAGGAACACAAACAAAAAATGTCTTAGATTTCCAGCCACACCTTTCTTCCATATTTTCTGTGGAATTCTAGGCAGGATAACAGCCTAGCATCCATTATGGTGCTTCTGTTATTCTAAGAGATTCCTGTGTGCTAAAGATATTTACTTGGGCTGAGTCTGCTGGATTCGGAACTGTTGGGAAATGTGTCTAGGTCATGAAATGCTGCCCAAAGTTGCAAGCTATTGGTCTAAAATGAATATTGCAGATTTTTGTCACTGTAACTATTGTTTTCAGCAACATCTCAGGAACAATGGAATGAGAAATCATAACAGGTGTCAAAACAGCATTAAATGTGTAACTGAATACACTTGACAAATTCAAATATTTAATTATCAACCATAATTAGTATACAATAGAAGGAGGAGGAGAAAAAAGTTTTGCAGAATACATTGTCTGTATCTATAAGGCTGGTTAACATTGCTTTCACAAAATTTCTCAATCTTCTCAGTGTTTGTCTGAATACTTCCAGCAAGAAGTATTATCAACCCCATTTTAGTTTCTTTCATTAGTGATTTCTAATTCATTTAGCTTAATTTTCACTTTTTTAAATTCCTAATTTGGTGCACTCATTTCCTCTGTACTATTGCTCAGATCCCTTAGCTCATGGAAGTAAAAGAACCCTTGTGGTGGCTCTAGATTAGGGCAGTTTGGCTTTGCTAGATGCTAAAATCTGCTGTGAAAGGTGCATCCTTTTCAGGTTTCTCACATTGAACTTGTCCCAGTTTTTGGCAGAATGTGCAGTGCCACTAGCTGCTGGCCCTCATGACTGGGAGACAGGAAGCGTGGGCACAGCATTCCCTGGTCACGGACCCAAAGTCAAGTCACCATTTATATCATGTGGATCTGGTCCCACACTCCACTTTGAGCTAGAGCAAATGTAAACTTACCCTGCTTATTCCATCTGGTCCTGGGTGAGTGGGATGCCCTGGAGGACCAGGGTCACCAGGCTGGCCAGGGATACCAGGTTCCCCATCAATCCCTTGAGGACCACGAGGACCCTACAAAGAAAATCAGGATTGCCAGCAGAGTGCAAAGATATTCACAGAAATCATTGTAACTGGCAAAAATCTGCCTCTTTGTGATAAATCTGCATTTCTACAGAGAGATCTTCAAACAAACAACACCCCTAAAGCTCTGTTCCTACCTTCAGATCAGAAGCATTGACTGAAATTTATCATGAATCCAACACTTAAGTAAACTGCAGTAATTTCTATCAGAGGCTTTTTTAGAAACTCAGGCTTTCTATCATTCCATACTAGAGTATACTGAAAAACTCCTTGGCTTTGCACATTGTATAGACTGAAGTTAATTCACTTCTAAAATGAGTACAGCTCAGGTAAGTGTAAATATGCACAGAGGCTTAGGAAACTCTAGACTAATGCTGGATTTTTAAAGCCTACTTGACATCATTGATGGTTTAGCCAGTTTATAGTACTGTTGAATTCTCAACACAGTTATAATGCCAGAAATGCAGGGAAGGTTGCCTGATGTTAAAGTCACCTCTAGCTAGTATTTACAGAATAGGTTAGAGCCCATCCTGTGGCTCTCATTTTAATGTGTCTCCCACTTAAACTGCACTCAACTTAATTTGTATAAGAAAATTAAATATGTTGGCAACCAATAAAACATTAGTGGAACAAAATGAGTAGTAATGGGGCCAATACAGACATGCTTCAATCATCAATACAGACTTTGAAGTGCTTGTTACTATTTTTCTTCATTAGAATAACATGCTTGACCAAGGCAAGAAAAATTTCTTGACTATGGAATTAGCTCTTCCATGTTAAGGATCCTTAAACGTAGACTTTTGGAAGCCTGGCTCACTGAGTCATCTTTTCAGACACAATTAATAGTCAGATTGCCAGGATTTCCATGAGGTGAGGGCTGTGTCTGCAATACATTTCAGTGGAATTTATGTCTGAAGTGGTATGGTTTGAACTAGTATGGCTCACAGAAGGAGCATTGAATTGATGACATTCTGAACAAATGAGAAGGTCTGTGCATGTTGGATGGAAGCAGAAAGTTTCAGCACAAAACTTCATTCTTAAATATATCTATTATAAACACAAGTACACTCTGCAAAACCTAAAAGTGCTTACTGTCCCCAGGAAGAAAAGAACAAGATACCTTATTTGTTTGTTCTCAAAACAAAAAGAAAACAAAGCTAAGCATTAGAGAAAAAAAAAGAAAACACAAAACCACAGTTGGCTATAAACAATTTGGCAAGTCTATGTCTTTGCCAATTTTCAATACCCACACAAGACACCTTAACAAAATCTAATAGAGAAAAAGGCCTTTTAAAAATTATTCTTATAAAAGGACCTACTTTTTAGTCACCAACACTTAAGAAGATTCAAGAGCAAAAATGCAACTGCATACCTCATTACCAAAAAGTCATCAAAATGCATGTTTCTATCTGTATGTAGGTAGCTAGTGGCATACAACCAGTCTGGTGGGTTTTTAATAAAATATTAATTTCAATTTATTTCTTTTACAGCATTTATACGTTTATATGTGTAGAAAAAATCCCTTTCATTTTCTTTCAACAGTTCAAGGTCAATAAGGTTTTTAAAAGAATTTTAAAAATAATTAAAAATAGAAAAAAGAACGAAGAGGGAAAAGGAAAAACATTCTCACAAATGCCACGAGGTGGCACCCTTTAAACACAATTTTCTCATTCTGGCCCACTGCTGCTGTTGGTCAGGAAACAATTAAAGGTTTTGCTTATAATAAAATAAAAGGAAAAAACGGCTCATGGTAGGACACTCCCAAATTTCTATTTACTCAAACTGCTACTGCAAGTAAAATTGAGTGTAAATCCACATGGAAAGAGAAACATATGAATGGTTCTGAGGATGTCCAAGTTTATTTTTTGTCCTCAAAAGACCATTTGTTAACAACTAAAATGTCATCGCGCTCCAAAACTCCCCCTCCCTAGATGCATTCTGAAAATGCAGCCATACTATTCCCTAGCTGTCTCTCACTTTTACACTAACAAAGAATCTGGTGTAAAAAGTATGCTAATATTCCTGAATCCATTTTACATCCAAGGGTCCTGCTTTTGTAAAAGGTGGAGATCCACAGCAAGGTTGAGTTCTTTCTGCTCACTAATCAGCAGGAGCCTGACTTTAAAGAATAACAAAATACAATCTGAAGAAATAAATAAACAGCTTGGAAATGTGCTTAGTGCATTAGTAACACCCCCAGTCAGTAATGTATTTAACTAGATTAATTTTACAAGAGCAGTCTGTACAAGATTATCTGCTCCATGAGGTTTTTTTTTTTCATAATATAAACTGCAGGTGTGAGCTAAAAATTCTTTTCCACAAGTAAAAATAAACCCCCTGCGCTAGCAGTCACTGTGTCTCAGTGCTCTTGGTCTCAGACTCACACTCTGGCATACACACAGCTCATCAGAACCTCTGATGGAACTTTTGCAAAGAAGCTGACTGCTTCTCAATCCCGTGTTATTCCTTGAAAGCAGAATAATAACCTGCGTCAAAAGGACTCAAATCCCAGCCTTTTGGGATTTTAGGTGCTTGTGGCCACCACTGTGTAAAGACACAAGGGATGCATGGCAGGGAATGAGAATTTATTTAGCACCTCATTGGTAATACTGCACACATTAGGAAAGCACTTCAGACACAGCCTCATTCAGAAAACATTCAAGGCAAGATTTCTCTGTGCACCCCAAAACTGCACAAGGACTCCAACAGTTCTATTAAGCATTTTGATACTCATTCTTCTGACAAATGTCTTCTGGAGATCTGGAGAGCAGCAGTGGCTTTGCAAGCATCTCAAAGAGGCTGCACACTTCCTGCACTGTTTTAACAACGTCATTACCATCTCCAGACAACAGGCACACACTGGAAACAGGGCAAGGGAGTCTGGGTTAGTCTATGCCTAACCTCAGTATTGGCTTGCTCTCCCCTGAGGGGTAGGAAAATATCCACATTGAAATTACAATGATTCGACTCTCAAATCTGCTTTTAGCAGCTTCTGCTCTTCAAGCTAGCTTTTTGAAAAGGAACATGTCATCTGGGGTATTTTGAAGCACTCCTTTTTGGCCTTTCTGTGGTTCTCCACATGCAGACACCAAAATTCCCTTATGAAGTCTTTATTTCCACTGAGCAATCCTGGTTACATTATTCACCAGCATACCAACAAATGTAGTCACATATTAACTCCTGCTAACTTCTGAGCTTTGTCTTTTCTGCAGTGCTCTGAGCCACGCAGCTCACACTGCTTCTGCTACACAGCAGTCACCAGCAAACAGCCATCGAGTTCTAATCAAGGGAATGAAATGTTCTTGTTCTGTCTAAGAATGTTTGTTGAAAGAGTATGGCTGTGGTGGAAAAAGTATGGCTGTGGTGGAATTACTGCTAAAGCTCTGTCCATTTCTCAAAATATTCACGTTTCGATCTACCCCAGCAACGATGAAGTACAAATGTTTTGCTCTTTGTTACCTGATTCCTGGAAAATACGAGGACAGTTTTGGTAACTCTAGAAGACACAGAGACAGTTTAAAGCCATTTAATCTTTTGAGGTTGCTTCAGGTACTTTATTTCTGAGATATTTTATAACTTACAGGTCTTCCCTTTGGTCCTCGTTCTCCTCGTGGACCTTGTGAGCCTGGAGGTCCCTAAAAGAAAGACAAGAAATAATAAGTCTCTTTTAAACTACCTAATGGTTAAAAAAGCTCTGAAAATATGAAAACCAAAGCTTATTTGAGAATTAATTTGTGGGATTTTTTTTTACATCATCATGAAGACAACAGCTATAATAACCAAGTATTCAATATTTCTTCTCAACTGGACATTGCCTGAAGGGATTAGAACCATGAGAAAGAGATCTACAAAATCTTCATCTCTCATGTGCTTCACAGGTTAATCCAGCAAAGGTTTTCTGAATGTTGGATTTGAGACACCCTCCCTGCTAGTCCAGGACTGCTCTGTGCTCAGCCACAGCACAAAGCATCCTGCAGCTCCTCCTGCTCCTGCTCCTCTCCTGCTGGAGAGGCATTCTCCAGCATCCACCCAGCACTAAGGGCCTCAGATGTCCATGTGCTACAAGCACACATCCATTCACTCCAGGCATGGGGCTGACCTGACACTGGCAAAAACATCCCATCATCTTCTTGCCTCCTCAGAGCCAGTAGCTCTGCAGATAGCACCCACTGAGGCATGGAAGAATCGAGAATCCTCCTTCACATCACCCTCCCAACACAAAGGCAGTGGCAGATGCCTCATCAGAGAAGCAGAAGATCAAAAATACTCACGGCTGGTCCCGGGCGGCCTCGTATGCCTGAAACCTAGAGCAGGGAACATAATTAAAGTTACCACACGTCATGGCTGCATCTGTTCTGAGTGCCCTACAGAAAATCAGGTATTGAAAAGCAAATAGCAAGGCAGGACATTAAAGTACCAAGCAAGTTAAAAGGCTTTTTAGGGGAAGGGGGAAAAAATGTAGTAAATATAATTTGCACTAGTTATCTTTTTCCAGTTTGGGGTCTTTTTATTAGCAATGTGAGTAAAATCTTAGAAGTATCACTGCTCCTCTAAAAAAGATTAAATAAATAAGTTAATTACAATTGTTTAGGCTCAAATTATTGATTATTTAAATCTGTTTGTCTTCACACTAGAAAGGAATAAATAGGTAATGAAATTATATTTCACCCCTTTCTAGATACTAACTTACCATTACACTTCTACAAAAATCTAACCATAAAAATAAAGATTATGGAAGAACCAACAAATGACAGGAACTTCTAATGTTATATATGTGAAACAGCATACTTAATTCCACTCCTTTCATTCCTAGGCTGTATGGTTCTGTTGTATTTACTTCATTACTGAAATTCTGCTTTAAAGCGCTGATATGTGCACTTCTAAGATGTGCTGATGGATGAAGAAAATAGTAACTTACAGGTGGCACTATTCCAGGTTCTCCTTTTTGTCCCTGTGGGAAAAAGATACCAAAACATCAGATGCCAAAAAAGAAGTGCAAGTACAATTACCAGTACCAGTTTCAGCAATACCATCCCTGTGACTGTGATAAATGTAAGACTTCCTTAAAAATACAACAAGACTAAATTAAAGTACCTGTGGCAAATAATCCATATTATTTTAATGACTATGGACACTGATTAAATTAAAGCCATAAATTAACATTATCGTCTAGCCGCATAACATACTGTCTGAAAGAAGAATTAAACTAAAAAAATAAGAAACTTTTCTGTTAGAACTGCTAGAAAGTGCTAGAAAATACATTGGAACTCTGTTGCTGGATGATCTGATTAATGTGAAATACAGAGCCTAGAGCAGCATTTAGATTCCATTTCTTCAAGGTACTAAATTAAAATAGGTATCATCAAATCCATGGATATAGAAATCCATCTGCAGCCTAGGGACAGGATACAATGATATTGCACAGCTTCAGAGTGAAGGACAGCAGCAACTGGCAATTGACTTTTCTTTGAGCTGAATGTGTTGACAATGATTACATCAAATAACTGGGTTTAGACCTACTGGTGGTAACTGTTTATTTAAGGCAAAAAGAGGGCTTTGCAAAAATAAAAAATATCCTGCCTTGCTTATCAAGTAATAAATAATAAGGTGGGTACAGTGCATTTATTTCCATAAACTACCTCTGCATAGAGAGTACTGAGTTTTGGTGAGTGCCTGTACTTGATCACCTAAAAGTTATTTCAATTATTTCTTGCAGTTGCTTACTGTCTTAGAAGCCTATTTATGGGATTTTTTTAAAATTTCTTCTGTAAGAGCAGGTCTTCCCTTTGTTTAATTGCACAAAATGAGAGAAGCTGCCCACAGAACCATGGCTCTGGGCAAGGACACAGGACTCCAGTGCCACCTCCTGCCCACTGGGCATCTCAGCTTCAGCAGGAAAACCAGCTGCAAGCTTTAACAGTTCAGCATCTACTGACACAATGGTCCCTTCCTTCAGCCTGTGGCACTGCTAGAGATGACACAACCAAACTACTCCAACTGGAATTCCTTTGTTGTTGACAGCAGGGATTGTCAGCTAGGGGATTCTCATAGTAAGATCAGGATTTCTGCCTACCTCCCAATGTTTTTTTCATGTGGACTGCAATCTTCCTAGCCACCAAGGAAGGCCAAGAGAAAGAGCTACATGTTTTTACCAGAGATTATATGTATCTTTTGAGATATGCTTCAAGGAGATGCATGGGAGTCTTCTAACGGTAGTAATACATTACAAAAAAAGTAAAGGAAATCTTACCTTTCTTCCTCTACCTAAGAGAAAGGACAAAAGAAGAAAAGAGAAGAAATTAGTGGTTTTACTCTGAGAGACAGAATACAGCAAGAGCTGAGTGAAGGTGCTGCAGCTAGAGCCATCCCTGACTCTGGAGGCAGAGGGGATGGTGCATTACCTATAGGGAGCTGGGAGAGTTCCCAGGGACACACATACTCCCTGGTTCAGGTGTGAGGAATCACAACACTGTGCAAAAATGTTCTCTAATTCTCTGCCTTTTTCCTCATTGCACAGAGTAACAAAAAACACTTTGGGAAAGCAGAGTATCTCGTGGGGGATTGTCAGATCTGGCCTAACGAATGACAGAAAGTCAAGGGAAGATCTATTACTGACTCCAACAATAACTGTTGATGGATCCACAACATATTACATAGCATTTTTCAGAAGACAGAGTTCACAGAGGGATTTTTGGCCTTTTTTTAGTAGAAAGCACCTGCACTACCATGGGCATGCATTCAGAGCCATATAGCCACAATCATTGCCCATAAAAATCCTTCTGCCTCAAATAACAATAAGGAAGCTGGGAATGTATCCATACTGTTTTTGTATTCTGGGTGTACCCGGCTGGTGTTGGCCCAATGCCTCCCTAAACAGAGCAGGATGCACCATCTATTTATTCATGCTCACCACATCTTGCTCCACTGCTCAATTATACAAGTCTCTGCTTTTGTCTTTATCTCTACTTTGTTCAATATTAAGCTGATCAACAGCAATTATATCTCCAGAAGAAATTAATTATTATGCATTGAATGAAGCTCTAATAATTCAATACACAGTATTATGTAGCTTTAATTGCAAGGTGAAATTTTTTCTTTTAGGAAAATTGAGGGGGGATTCTTTTATCCAAGTCTCTTCAGGAAGAAAAGACCTAATCTTTAAGGTTTATAATAGAAAACATTCAAATAGTGAGTCAATAATACTTCATGCTTCTTTTATATCTCACAAAACTATGTTTTCACTTTGGGGAAATATTTTACATTGACTCAGTTTACATTTATTAAAGGGTCCCTGAACTGAGCATTTGAAAGAATGCTCTTATTATATATAGTTATGTATCCAATATTTATATATCTTAATATGTTGATTATATATACTTATCTTTCAGTTTCAGATGAACAACAAAAGGAAGCCAGAATTCAACCTCCTCAAAATATCAAGACAGATTTCAGATCAAACTTTTAGCTGTAAAGCCATTTGGGCTTATATGAGACTCAGTCCAAAGCAAACTGTTTAGAGTTGGCTATGGGGCAGCCCAAGAGGGATGATAACTGCCAAGTATATGCTATTTTCAGACTTACATTTTCACCATAAAAATAGCTTTAGGAACTTCAGTATCACAAGGTTCCTAGTTCTTTGGGCTGCTTCTCCTTTCAAACTAGAAAAGGCTCTTACCTATGGTGGGGTCAAAGTCCCGTGGTGTATGGGGACACACAGGACAGCACTCTCCCGGGGGCACCTGTGGGTTCTCACACTCCAGCAGGTCTTGACACTGGATTTCATCGCAAAGAATAGCTCCATTGTCACAGACACAGATTTGGCAGGGTGAGGGCTTCCAAATATCCCTGTTCAGGTACATCTGTCCATTCTGAGTGCAGGCTATTTCTTCACCATCTTCTCCTGAGACAAAGAGAATATACAACACATTTTCCAACTATGAAATCAAAGGAATGGGACTGGACAAGGAAAAAGCACATCTGGAGATGAGAAGCAGTATTACATACACAGAAAAAAAACAATGCACCAGCATAGCTAAAGCTGATGTTAAGGGCTTTTAAGAAATGTGTCTTTCTTCTTTTACCACCCTATTTCTTGATCAGAAAGAAGTAAAATATTTCCCCACACTATCAAAGGAACTTTGCCTCATGAGTCTCTGGATGTCATCCTGCTCAGTGGGGTGTCACCTCTGCCCTGAGGAGCTCCTGCCAATTCCCTGCCCTGTATAAGTGCTGAGTACAGCTCATTGCAAAGGTCTGACTGGGGTCAAGAACCTGTGACTTCTGTCTGGAACAGCTCATGCTGCCTGCTCCCTGCTGGCCTACACAGCCAGATGGGACAGGGCTCAACAGACCCAGCAGCAGCTGGGGGAAAGAAAAAAGACCATCCCATTTATTGGGAGAGGTTTATTTATTGGTATGGGGGAATAACAGCATGGAGAATCAAATCTTCCAAACAGGACAGCCAGCCTCTGTCCAGAGGCAACAGCGGCACCCACTGTAGTGATACTTGCAACAGGGTGTCCAGCTGAGTAACAAGAGGCTCCTCACATGATTTATGTTCAGTTTTTATAATCCAGCTGGTCATGGCCCCACATGATTAACCCACCACACACACAATACTGCCATGGATATATCTTAACTATATACAAAGTACCTGTTATATATTTTAACCATACATGAAAGGCCATCCTTTGTCACTATTTTTATACAGGACCAGTATGGACTGACTATATGCATACATCCTCTCTATTTACTTATTCACACAGGCACACATTTGTACTGTTTTATCATATATAAGTCTTTGCCTTTGTTTTCTTCCTACTCTGTAGCCAAACACACTGGATATGTTTGGATTTTTTTTAAATCATGAGCTGAGTATATCTCAGTATCTTCTCCTAAAATTAAAATATGCCCGAGAAAGAGTTCAAAAAACAAGTAAAGCAGAAAGTTTTCCTTGTGTATCCAACATTTCACAGAACGCCCTAGCAGCAAGAAAGGACTTTTTCATTTTGTTCTAATGAATATTTCATCCCCTAAAGGAGTAAGCAGCTGCAAAACTAAAGAACCATCCCCAGGCTGTCCACAGACCATGTGTCACAACTTGCAAACCAAGAATCCGAGTGCCAAGACAGTGTCTGAGTCACACGCAGCAAAGCTGTCACTCACAGTCCAAAAATTATTGTCCTGACCCCTGAGATGCTGCAGAGAAGACTGATCTTACGTGGGTGGGAGTTCCATCTGACCACAGAAATCCCTCCTCTCCAAAATATCTTTGAAATTGGACAATCCAGTTAAAACCACTACTGAAAGTTCCCAAAGAGGTCTAATTTCTAACTGATACAAGACTGGGAGTAGAGCCAATTATATACACAGGACACATCTGCCTAATCAAAGATCATAACCATTGTTTGTTTAAGCAAACCTGTTACTATTGTAAAAATTAACAGCTCTAAGGACAAAGACAATTTCACCGTTCTATACATTTCTGTCCTAATTTAAACCAGATGTAAACAGAAAATTACAAAGTAATAAATATGAGCAGATTTGGAATTTCAGCTTCGTGCCTCATCTCAAGCCCAGTTACTCCATCAAAGTCAAAGCTTGAAGAAAGGGAGCAGATGTGTCATTAACTGTTGCTTGCCATCACTAACAGCTTTTTAACACAAACTCCAATTGAAATTTTCACCAGGTCAGCTCCTCTTCAATTGCTTTATCACACCAACAAACTAAATGACTCGAAGAGGTGCTGCAGAAGCTTGGGAGGAAATGTTTTCAGTGTGAAGTAAAGACATCAACCAAGTGTGCTGTACAGTCCATTTATGACACTGTGAGAATCATTTTCCAAACTGCAGATTGTATTTTGGAAACCACTCTTCTCATTTCTCCCTTGTGAGCATGACATAATGCACTGTCTGACATATTTAGCCTTTTCCCCCCAGATGTCTGGCATATGGTCTATGTCTTCTTTAACATATCACCCACAGAACTCGTTGTGCTGTTCAAAAGAGCAACAGTTTGCATAAATGAAATTTATAAGTTACTGAGCCCAAAGTCAGCATTCTGTCATAACTTCAAATAAACCACATAGCAACTGCTTTGGCAAATCAGAGCTGAGCCAGATGGTGACTAGCTTCTGCCTGGGTCCTGCTCAATGGCTGGGAAAGAGGCAGACGAAGGCAGGGGGAAAAGCACATACCAACTTCTGACAGCTACTAAGAAGTCTGCTTCTCTATCAGATTGAAGATATGATGGTAATTTTATCAGATTGCAGATATGATAGTAATTAAAAAAAAAAAAAAAAAAACAACAAACAAAAACAAGTCAAAACCAAAAGAAAAAAACCTACCACCTCCTAATTTTGCCAGAAAACACAACAGTACATCTTTTGATTACATTCAGTGATCCTAGGGGTTGTTTTCTGCTGCGACTGCATTACACTGAAAGAGTAACCTGGAAGGGCAGCTGTTTCAAAGCCAGCTCATTTCACAAGAACATTTTGACATTCTATTCCCAGGCCTGAACTGCAGGCATGTTATCCAGCTACACCCAGAGCAGCAAAGGCAGCAAAGGAAATCATTCTACCATTTCTTCTCTGGCTTGAAGTTTGCAGGTTTGTTTAATCACAGAGACCAAGTTACAAACTCTTTATATATCACATGCTCTTTCTACCTCTACAGCTGTAACATAAGGTGCCAAGTGGCTTGAGAACCAGCTTTGGAAATTTTTAATGAGGCAAAAGGATCTGCTAGGCCATTAACCAATTCCTTTCTTACCAACAAAAAAGTACAACTCTGGTTGGTACTGGACCTGACTAAAGACCTGACAGGATTCAAACCCACTGAGTCTCAAAGGAGTCTGCAAATATAAAAAGGAGGGTAGGAGAGATACCCAATGATACATTTAAGGACTCATTCATCCATGAGCTTACACAACAACCAACCTTCAGAAAGAAGATTTCAATGCAAAGCACAGTACGTAAAATGCATTTTTTTTTTCTGCTATATGTGTTGGAGTATGGTTTAACTTTAAAGATCTAATTTATCAGCAGTCAAACTGTCAATTACAGCTAATTTACCAGATCCTCAGACACAGAAGCTAGCATCAGCAGCTTGGAAGTAAAATCACACCAGGCACTGCCATACCCAGTTTGGTGTCACCACTGAAGCTGTACTAATTACTGGGAGGGGAGGAAAGGTACAGGGGACCCAACAAGCCGTCCCAGCCACTAGATGGCCATCAATGTCCATCAGTCATCATGAGCAAGTGCCAAAGGTTGTGCACAGACCAGGTGTGTAAGGCTTCCTCTGCTCTGGGCTGCTTGTGCTGAGCTTGTTTTCATTTCAGGTACATCTCTCTCAAGGTTAATTCTCAAGCCAACAGCAGGAAAATGATTTTAAAAGACAGCATATGAAATAATTTCAATTTTTCACCACATCATTTTGAAAGCAATGCCTAAAAATTTACTGCTGCTTGTTGTTTAAGGCTACTTACTTCACATTATTGTGCCCATATTGCTCTCACTGATTCCTGGTTCCCAACTTGCACATGGAAAAAGGAAAGCAAAGGCCTGGACATGGAACCAAGCAGAACACATAGAAAGAAAGACAGACAGAAAGACAAAAAGAAAGACAGAAGAAAGAGGAAAAATGACACCACAAAAATGTGCACCATAAAAAGTAGAAGCAGTGAACCACCACCACCTCAGATGAGGTGATGGCAGGTATATGAAGGACAGGAATACATCTTTCAATGACCTACTTAAAGAAAATAAATGGCCCGAGCAAAACCTGCATATATGAGTGTTTTCTGGAGACATGAACAGCATTGAGTCATAGATGAAATGACATGGAAAAGAAAAGGATTTGGCATCAAAGCAGCTTCATTTCATCACATTTTTACTGGTCCTACCAAATGTGCTAATTAAAGGAATCTAGAGGCTGACAGACCTACAGTGGCAGAGAACACAGTCTAACAAAAGCAAAAAAGATGATGACTGGTACTGAAAGCAGTCTGCCAGTTTTAGGCTTTCTTCTGCCAGGAGGGGCTTCTTGATGCATAGTGTAACCAAAGTCCAATTCTTTTGCATTGTTTAACATAAAAAGACTGGAACAGAAGGGGTACAGTTATTTAATGAAAAAGGGTTGGAAATAAAACTGCTTGCACAGGGGTCTTCTCATCCTCTTTTTGTCATCCTCATGCTAGTTGGTGAAAAGCATAAGGAAATATAAGATTACACAGATACACAGTGGTTTTAAAGTTTAAAAAGCTAGAAAATGAAAAGCTGAGTTTTGAGATATGAATTACAAAAGTTAATCCTGCTGACTCACAAAGCAGAGGTGCAGACATAAATCAACATGAAAGATGATAGGTGCTAGGCAACCCTTCTGCAGATGTACTGCTGTGCATGTGTACAGCACAGACTGCCAGGACAGGGGCAAGAGGAGCTTGGGCTTAATAATGTTTGACTGTCAACCTACTGCAACAATAATGTAGGGCTTGATCCAGATCCTATTAAATCAATGGAAAAACCATTTACTCCGATATGAATCATACTCCTTTTTTTGGTAATTTTTTCTGAGTAGTAATCAAGTATTATCTTTTATAATACTAATATATATAATTTATAATACTAATATATATAACTACTGTGACTTGCAAATTATAATATAAACACCAATTATTTTGAAAATCAGATATTTTCAGAAGTGCTGACAAATGCAAAATTTATTTTGCATTTGTTGCACAGAAACAACTCTTGTTAATAATGATTAACAGAGAGAATTCACATAAGCTTTATGTAAGCAGTTACATACATGAGGATCTACCTGGAATACTTTACTAATAAAAGACTGAATTGGTGCACAATTTTGCCAATTTTGTGCACATAAGCATTTAGATAGAGAAGGGAGTTCCAAATTACTGCCCACCTCCCTTGTAAAAAAGTGGGTAAGCACAAATCCCTTGCATTATACTTATAGGAATGTACACAGGCACAAAGTTCAAAACACAAACCTGTAGGAAACCAGATTTCATCAGAACTTTTTCTTAGGAAAAGAGGTGGGGGAGGGTTAATCCATCCTCCAATGTTCCTGCTTAAAAAAAAAAAAATCCTAGGGGATAATTTGCAAAGTAGACAATTAATAAGCCTTTTAAACAGCATTCCACAGAATAAAAGGTGTTGAATGCTTTAAAGTCGAAGTGAGTTTCAATGTGATTGAGAAGGTCAGCTCTCTAGACAAGGAGCTACAAGACTTCAGAAGTAGAAAAGTTCCAGGGTTCTTAAATAATGTAGATAATTTTAAAATATGTATTTTCAGCTGGAAAATTACAGGCTCAACTGCTTTTTCTGCGGAGGCCACAAATACCATTAAGTATGAATAAATACTGTGAAGCATCAAGGTGCAAGTCAGCTCCCAAGAAGAGATTTAATTGTTGAAATTGCTGTGACCATCAATGAAGCCTTCCTGAAGCCATACACTGTATCTGGCCAGTTGCTTCTGGCTGGGAGGGAGTTCACCCTCCGATATTCACCAAATAAGAAAACCCCAGTTCCAAACTGTAAACAGCAGTCAGAAACAGAAAGCAACAGCAGAACAATATACCCTGACTTGGGAGAAGAAATGACATCTCAGGTAAAGGGCTCTCTTAGTGTCTGGCAGTCTCTCTTAGACCTGGCAGCTGGGGTTTGTTTCTTCCAGAAAATTGTGCCTAAATAAATAAATAAATAAATCTATTTTTCACTCAGCATTGTGATTTCAATTTTGACTGAATGGAGAAAACTGAGTAGGAAAAACTATGCTTAGGATACAGTTTAAAACCTCCAAATTAATTGTAAATCAATACCTCACATTTGCAACTGCTTCTACACTTACTTGGATGGACTCAGTATTACCCTACAATTGGTTTGGTCCCTATTTCTCCTTTTTCTCGCTCGTTCATGAATTTATGTCTCCATCAGGGCAAAGAGAAATTTTGCTCGCCTTTTTTTAGATGACTTTCATTTCCAACACAGAACAATCAAGAACAATGTTTTTATTACAAAATCCAACACATGCTGAATACAAAGGCAGAAAATACTGGGATCCCTTCCAGTGAAAAGGCTTTCTCTCACCAGTCCCACAGCACTATCCAATGTTTATTATACTATTCAATTCCCTAAAAGCAAATCATGGTGTTGTATCTGCATCTTAACCTCACTGGTCCTGAGCTGCTGAACAAGACTCAACCCTTGTACACACTCTAGACAAGGCAGGAAACTGTGCAGAAGCAACCTTGCTCAAAATTTAGTCAGACTGGCCCTTTCCTTTTGGTTATCCCAGTCTTGGGCGTGTCTCTTTCAAAAGCACTCAGTTAAACTAACTCATTAGAGTTATTTCATGAACAAGGTTAAATGTAAACATGTTTAACTTTGTTTTTCTCTGGTTTTACTTCAGTTCACAAGTAGGCTGGCTGGACACATTGCTGGGTGCCTGCATGAGAACAGGGTGAAGGAAGGAGCTAAGTGCCTGATATGCCAGCAGTGCTTATACAAATACTCTCGGATGACCACATTCAAGCCTCCAGCATACAGTGGGAAATAAAATTACTTCCAAATGTCCAAGGCTGCACAGAGACTGTCATGGAGAGGCATTCAGGGCATGCCTGAGAAAACACTACTGCAGATTTCAGCAGTTGGAGCAAATCAGTCAAAAGGCAAAGTTGGTAGCAGGGTCCCTGGTCTCTGCTGGAGCCCACACAGTCACAAACGCTCTGCTTGGACTTTGTCATGCAAGGTGGTTAAAGTCAGTTCAGCTACTGCTGACTCAGTGTGGAAAAAGCCTAAACAAAGTGCTTATCATGGGCAATTATTATGTTTATTATCTCAAAAGAGGCTTGAGGCAACAGAGATCATTCCGTTTTATAAGCAAAACGTTGGAGCACATTCTTGACTAAGGGATGACATTTTTAAGAGGAATCACTTCATTTGCATTAAGACAGACTGGTCCCAGAGAAACATCAGATTCTTTTGGTGGGGAGCTCACAAAAAGAACACACAGCAAACACGTTTCAGTCACTGGAGGCAGGGCCTGGCTTGGCACTGCTGAACACGCACAAGTTCAGCAATGCAGGGATTGTCTTTAAAACTAAAACAAAACTAAACCTGCAAATTAGCACATTTCCCAAAATGTAAGAGGTTGAAACCTTCTGAAAGCAAACACACCCCAACAGTGGAAACCCTGCCCAAATTGCTGCTACTGGAAATTTAAGCAAATGCGATCAGGACATAATGAACTGCACATAGTATTTCTAAACTTAAGTCTAAAATAGCAAGATCACAGTAAAAATGTAATATTATTCTACAGTCTATTTTGGCTCCCTTTCTGGAATCTATAAATGTTTGATTTTTATCTTTCCAAAAGACAGACTTGGACTGCTGTGATTTAGTAAAAATAAAGCATTTTGGCTGTGAAGAAAATTCTCTCAGCTACTTCCTGCGCCATTATCAGTAAGACACCATTTCCATTCACAGCCCATTTGGAATCCTGTAGTAAATCTAGGGACAATTCACAAGAAGCCTCCCTGGCTGTCCAGTCAGCCAGAAACCTATGGCCCAAGGAACAAGCAGTTCAGGGTAAGATTGCACTGTGTCAGCCAGTTCCAAAATAACCATCTCTTGCTGTTCCCAGCACTGATCCCTGAGGAATGCCACCATGATTTAGCCACCAGCTGGACTCAGAATTGCCAGCCATTACTCTGTGAACTCAATAGTCCCACCAGTTCATCAGTCACCTTGTTATCCACCTGTTCAGTACCATACTGAGTACTTCCCCAGTTTGTCTATGGATGCTATGGGAGATGGTGTCAGAAGTGTTGCTGAATGAAAAGTAAACAGTGGCTTCACTTGTGCACCAAGCCAATCATCCCACAGAAGGCAATGAGATTTCACCAATTCAATGGAAAGGGGGAAATGCATTAAATAAATAGCCCCTAGCTCTCTCTCCTCCTCTCTGTACCCATCTATTCCAAATCTTACAATTTCCACTGTTCCAGTTTCATGTATGCTCTAGCACTCAGAGTCTAACTGGTAAAAGAGCAATGAACTGCAAAATAACTGGTTTGCCTTCCTTGTTTTGCAGGATTTAGCTCTTTTGAAGTCAGACAAAATGCATATGGATGTCTCTTATTATATCTAAGAGAAACACTTTCTGCTGCCCAAACACCCTCATTCTTTGAAGCCATACACATCAAAGTTCAATAGCAACCTATCATTACACCCTGCCTTTTCCACAAAGCTATTCTACATTGTGGTTTGCAAAATGGACTCCTGTAATCCCCTAAATGCATCCTTGCTGGCTAATATCACCCTCTTTTTCAACTAAAAATAAAGATTTGTAATTAGCAAGAAAACTCAGTTCCATAATTAAAAATCCTTGCATTCCAACAGGCTCAGCATTTCAAACTGAAGTGAAAACTACCCAGTGTCTGGGTGGAGTAGGAAGGTATTGCTGGAAAGCTGTACTCATAATATACTGTTTGTACAGCAAAGCCATTCATTTGCTGAAATTCTGGGCCTCTAAGAAAGTAAAAAAGAAGAATGGTAAGTAAAAAAAATCTGCAAAAAATTTCAAGAACAAAGCCTCTTGTTTCTTTCCTGCCACCATTACCTTTACCACAGTTCAGACAGCTCAGTCAGCAACTTCTGGTTCCAAGCTGACATGGAACAGACTCTGGCAGTCCTGAGGGCACCATGGCTGCTTTCTGCACAGCATCAGAGAGGAAGGGTCTAAAGGAGCACCCTAGTTTTCAGGTGTAATCCTGAAGATAATCACACACATGTACATGAGGAAGAGACAGAGATTTGGATGTGTCTCATGCCCAAGAGAGAGCTAAACTTATTTATTACTTACAGATATAGAAGCAATAAGCAGTTTCCCTCCTTTCAGTGTGTGAAAGGAACAATGTTAGTAAGTAAAAGTGAATAGGGCTCAGCTCATTTCAAGAAAGGTTTGGGATAAAAAAAATTAAGACTGAATAGAAAAGCAAGACAATTAGCATTGGTCAGGAATTTTTCTACAATAATGGATTGTGGATTTTTTGAGGATATTTTTTTGTTGGAGAGCATTTCATTACAGAAATAACAAGGACAGTCCTTTTATTAGCTACATAACTTGAAAACCTTTTCTTTCATTCTCGGGATGTTTGAAATCACCTATTTCAGTCAAAAAACCCCACTGGGATTTGCTAGAGGGAACCTCACACCAATAAAAGCCTTGTAAAAAAAAAGTCTAAGTCAAGCGTCAAGCTGCGGAAAAATGTTTTCACTGACCTGACCCAATTCCATCGTTTTCATCATTTCTGAGTCATGAGACCTTTTCAAGGTTGCCCCAAATCATCCAGGCTGGCAAGGGAAAACTCAGCTATTTAAGAGCAGCTTCCCCTCTAGCACAGGCTGGTGATTCTACAATGCAACAAGGATGACTTCAAGTAGACTCATATTTGCAGACCAGCGTACTTTAAATCCCACTGGAAGAAGAACAGAGCCAGGTCAGGTGAAGAACATCCTCATTCTACTTTCAGAATGCTGCATAACTTCATTACATTTAAGAATTTTAAGTAAAATCCTATTTCTTTTTTTTTGCCTTGATGTAACAGTGGAAAATGGCAAAATTAACTTTGTAAGACAAATCCCGTGAAAGAAGAATTACAGGTATCTTTGCCACCTGGAGACTCTGTGTTACGGTATGACACACTGGATAAAATTACATATTTTTATTTCCATATAATTTTTAACTTGTCTTTGGTACTGTCCCAATTCTTGGTCCATACAAATGTTTTAAAAAGAAAAAAAAAAGAAAATAAAAAGGTCAGCAAAGAAGACATACTATCCACCCTGTCATTTAGATGCATAGCAGTGATAAATGGATACATACCAGCCATTACTTAGCTCTGCTGCAGGATTATGGTTTCTGGGACAGAGGAAATGAAAGGCTTTTCTGCAGGCTCTCCTGCTCCTAATCACTGGACATCATTCCATACTTCAGGGAGGAAGCATTATGAACTTTTTCAAGCAAATAATCCATACTAAAAAGTTGGGAATGAATTAAAATTCAAGTAGGGATGCCTAGTTTAAAACAAAACAGCTGTCATCACCTCCAGCTACTGCTTACTTTGAACTTAATCTATTTAGTATTTCCCTTACTTCCTCCGTTCAAAAGTACTTCATCATTTTTCAGATCTTTTTAATTTTACCCTACTATTGTTTCTTTGATATGAGCCTTTAAAAGCCCAAGGAGGCAGCATCCAAGTTACCATAACATTTTTTTTCGAAAGCAAAGCACTCTGAATACTGACATTTTGTTGTACCACTTAACTCCCAAAGCAGGGCTAGGACCTGAAATTAGGTTGCTGTAAATGCATAAAATACAAATGAGAAAACAAAGCATTTCTATAAAAGAATAGAAATCTATGCGTGGTTGAGAGAAGCATCCATATTTAAGGGATGCAACTTAAACATTAGGCTAGAGATCACTTCTAGGGAACAATCCAGGGTATGTGGCACTCTGATGTGACTTTGCTGGTATCAAAACTTGGCCTTCACTGCACTCAGTAATCAGTATAATCCATACAGGGAGCCCTGACATAAAACTGGGCTCTAACATGACCAGACATTGGGCTCTGAAGTGGAAATCACCAGCTGGAAGCCAGGAATCCTGCACAACACCTGTGACTCGGTTTAACAGTGGAAGTGTCTCAGTTTAGCCACCTCCAAACTTACGTGATAGAAGTAAAACAAATATATACTTTTTCCTTAGGGAAGAGGTTTCAAGAAAGAATTTGGCAGAAAGCCAGCTGAAAACCAGCTTTTTTTTTTACTTAAGTTTTCAGTGCTATTAAATGATAAACCTTTGGGGACAGAGCCAATGGCATCAAAAGACACTCATTAATGTCAGTGGGCTTCAATCCCATGTAAAGCATCATTGTGTTACATTTAGAGGCACATGATGCATCACATCAACTCCTTATAAACACCTTTCAGCATTGTTTGTTTTTTTCTTCTCTCTAATGCAGGGGATTATTAGAAGTGATTATCTGTGGTACAAGAAATGCATTTCAAATTGCATCTTTCATGCAGCATTTGAGACTGCAATACAAACAACAAATAACAACATCCCAAACACTTCTTTAACCTTGCAGTTCAGGACTTTCATAAAGTACATAAAGGTCCACTTTAGGGCCCTGTGGGCTCTGTTTGCTGGCTTTGCATTAAAACAATATACTGTGATTGAAACAGCAGTTTGGCATACAAACATAATGCAACTCCCTTCACCAAATCTCTTCAATATTTTTCAAATCATTTCCTGGAGAAGCTCAAGTAATGTTTTGCTTGGTTCAGATAAACTCTAGCTTATCACAAGCTCATCAGAGTCTTTGAAGGTCTTATTTTTCCTCAAAAAGTACCCTCATTTCCTATCTTTTTAGGTTCCTACATATTTTCATTTTCTGAACCACAAAACCCTTTCACTTCAACCCTTCCATTCAAGCCCCAAATTTTTTTCTTTGAAACCTTTTCCCTCAGGAAAACCCATATATTTGCCTTACTTCACCACCTCACACATCTGAGTGTTACACCGAGAAGACACTTTAACATTACAATTCCCCATTCAAGAGCTGCTTGACAAGACTTTTTAGGTATTGATAATTCTGAAGCAAGAAGTACACCACGACACCTTAAATAGACAATCATTTGACTGCTTTTTACTGTGAATTAAAAAATATTAATCCAGTTCAGCAAAGTACTGAACATGTTGGAATACACTCTAGGTAACAGTGAAGACCAGTGCTTGTTATGATCACAGGACAGAAGTGAGACCATTATCTTTGTTCTTCAAAGCCTGTAAGGTATTTATGTTCAAGTCCTTTAGGTGGTGGCTTTATTGCCTGGGTCATTACTTGCATTTTTGTGCAAAGCAAGACTGAAACATCTCTGCAAATTATTGTGTTTTCTTCTACCTGGTACTGCAATTCAGTTAATCAGTCAAGGATATTACACTTCAGATTTAGCAGAGTTTTTAAAACAAATCTTATCTTTTAGCTCCTTTAGGATTTCACAATCACCAGAACTACTCATTTTCTTGAAGAAAAGGGCTGGAAATATGTTGCATTCACAGCTAATTTGAAGAGCCAGCTCCAAGAAATCTGTAGCTGCTCCAGTTAACACCAGCTGAAGATTTTGACTTTCACTCCGTTGCTCAGGAGCTGTTTTTCATATAGATACCTACCTATTGGACAATTCCCAAAGAATTAGAAATAGCTGGCATCTATCCATAAAGAGATTTGTGACAATCTCCAGAACACAGTGTCCTATTTCTAGATTTATTTACACTAGTGAAGAAATGCAATATTGCCAATGCCCTGCCTCACTAACTCCTTCTCCACTGGTGGTCTGGGCTAACACAGCCTCATGCAGCTACTGCCAACAATCTCTTCTGCAAATCAGGCTAAACATTTCATCACAATATTATATTATCACTAATCCTACCAGGTTGGTAGGCTTGGAATCAAATTCATTAAAGGGCTGCTACAGTCAAGTTTTCTCAAATAAAATGCACTTCAGGGCTTAAGAAGTGACAATTTCAGCCCACTAAAGATGCACACCAGCGCTCAAGACAGAGTACTCTGAGGGAGGAATGTCCCACAGTGGAGCTACAACACGTGAGAGCAACACAACTGATCTGTACCAACACCGAGGCAAGATATGAACGAGGAGCCAGACTGTATCATACATGCAGTGAGACCGAGCTCTGCATCTCATCCCGGGCAGAACTGCCTCACCTGTGTGCTGCACCCAGACCTCCCAAACACTCAGTGAACAGCCAGTACTCCAATACAGCTTTTCACTAGCCCTCAGGTACAAGGTAACTTCTGCCTTAAGGAGAGCAGTGATGGAAATGTGACAGGTTGACACCACGAACACCTCCTTGGAGACGGCTTTCTGCCGGGCTCCTTTCAAAACTTCATGTGAGAGTTCAGGCTTTCAGCAATGTTGCAACACATACGAGATGAATGTAATAAAATTATTTGATACTGCTAGACCACCCAGAAGCAGCAGGCCTTCAGCACTGAGTTGGTATCATCATATGAATTAATTCTTTTCTACTTCTATTCACCAGGGCCTTATTTAACGTTTAAAGTAAAATCCTTCAAAGCCTGTGCTCTCCTAACCTCTACCTGTTGTCATGAATCTTACTTTTATGCATGATAAAACAACGGACAGAACTGTATTAAGTGAGCAAAACAGAAGACCAGACAAATTCTCACACGTTAAATACACAGAATTTGTGTGAAGAGCTAGAGTTGCACTGAGGTTAATGGATCAACATTCTTACTGACAGACTCTCCCACTGTTTACCACTGCCCTTCAGCACAGTCACCTGTGCACCAGTTTTTAAACAATAAATTGCAGCAATTTTAAAAGCCACAGAATAAGACACATGTCTAAGTGTGGTCCTCTGTGTTGTATCCCTGAAACACTACCAAAACAGATGAACTGGGAAAATATAAAAGGAATATGGCTTTTTGTCTCTGGCAATGAAATAAACACACATAAATCAGTATCAAAAGGGAAAACCATCCTTTATAAAGTTCCTCCTTATCATGTCCATAACTGCACTCCTTTATATTAAAGGGAGCAAAATATTTTTGTAGTGATAAGTTTGACAAGAAAAGATAATAAGCATCTTATTGGAAACAGATGGTTTGCATTGCTATGCTATAGATAAAGTTGTGTCAGCATTTCCATAAAAGGCCTCCCTGTTTCCAGCAGTTTCCAGCTGGCAGGCAACATTTCTACCTCAATGAGCAAGATAAAACAGGAATAACCTGGAAAAACCAGGGGAAGAGTAATCCTTGAGCTAGCACTGGAAATGAGAGAGGAGAGATGTTTTGGGGGGACAGCCTGGGAAAGAGTGTAAGGGTATTTCTGACAGAAAGGAGCGGCTGTGCAGGGCTGTACTTCAACTGGCTCGGGTGGCTGTTCAGGCACTGCTGCAGTGACCTCACTGACACAGAGCCCCACCCACAGCATCCCTGTCCTGCCCAAGATGCTCACTGTACCATCTATGCCCAGAGATGCAGCTACTATATATAAGAATAGTCCTCAACCAAGGATAAGACCTGTTAGAAACCAAAAATAACACAGATAAGACAACTATTTGGGTTAGTCCTAAAAAAAATTCCAGTAAAAATCTCTGTCTAATGGATGAGCCAGCACGGATTTCATTACCGCTGAAACAAAACCCAAGTTAACAAAGCCATACTCAGATATATTTTGGAAAATGTTAGTTCAGCTTTGTCCTTCCCAAAAGCATTGACTACTTTGATCTAGAACTGATGATTACCTGGGATAATTTAATATATTTTTACTAACTTTATTTATTGAAAATCAATTATTTTGAAGACGTTTGTAAAACCTAAATCTAACAATGTGCCTCTTACTGTGTTCTAGATCCAACCCAGAATTTAATGTTGTAGTTTATACCCCCTTAATTTAAAAATTACAAAAATGCTTTTTAGCTTCAATAAATTATGATCAGGCTCCTCTTTGTACATTTACAAATCACATTGACTAGTTCTCTACTTTTCTGCCAGAAACTTTGGAGTATTTGAATTTCCTCCTATATTTGCATCACAAACCCTTTCTTGACAAGGAATTTGCTCGCTGCTTGACAGGGGAATTTTTGACAGGGTTTATTTGCAGTTGGTGGGCTGTTTTGGTTTTCTTACTGCTGTAGAAGGCACTGAAAATGAATTATGAGCACTGTCAACATGACAGATTAAATTTGTATCAGATGCCATGAGCTATTGCACTTAGTCTCATATGTAACCATGAAAATGTACAAAGTGCAACAAAGGTTGCACCCACCTAAAGCTAGGTAATAGCTTTATATAGATATATAAATATTAAATTATATATTATGCAAATTACATACATGGGGGTTTTGATAGAGAAATTCCCCCAAGAGGCAATTTTCATAAAATTGAAAACTGTTGTTTTTTGGGTTTGGCTGGGGGTTTTTTTGAAAAAATGTTGAGTGAGTGACCGATGTAGCTCTGTGACATTTCAGCAGGGGTGTAGCCCCCTCTGCAATTCTGAATCCCTAAATGCAAACACAAGAAATTGATATAAATTTGTGTTTGGTTTGGGGTGCGTGGAGAATCTTCCCTGTGGAGGTACTGCAGGACAAACAGGGAGAAACTTACTTTCAAGATCAGAAGCACCCCACTGTGCACACCTGATAAACCTGATATTACATAGAAATCATTCTGATTTGGTTTTAATACAATACTCACCAATTACTAGAAATCTAGTAATTTAAAACCGAAACAGTGTAATTTGCTGGGTTTCTGATATTTTTTTTTCCCAATCAGGAGCAAATACCAGAAGTCAGTCTTAGGTCTTGAAATATATTATGCCAAAACATAGACTTCTTTTGGTACTATGAACTACACCTTCATTTTTGTAAATTATCCAGTCGTATTTTAGAAGATTGTTACTTGACAGAGCTGCATCAAAAAAGTTCTGGAATGCAAAATATCCTTACTAGAAGAACAACGCAAGGTATATACTCCCAAATTCCATGTTTGGCTGCAGCATTTTAACAAAGTTACAAATACATTGTGTTCAACACAAACCTCACTCTGAGGCATTCCTTGGATATCAACACTTGAAGAATATAAACAGCCTTGTTGTTTCAGGGCCCCTTATACTCTTGATATTAAGCAGAGCAGTGCAGTTGACGCTCCATACAGTCTATAAATCAAATATAACAACTTACAAAAAAGCACATAGCTCACAGGCTGCTTGTTGTACTTCATAGAGTCTTGCCAAATCAGAAAGGTGACTGCTGAGTGAGATACAGTTGTGGACTAATCATAAATAAGAAATGTCCATTCTAAGAAATAATCTTGGCCAGCTGCTGAGTGTCTGGCCATTGAAACAGGCAAAAAGACTTAGTATTCTTTAGGTTTGAGTACAAAACCCAGAAATACCTGCACTTGTTAGTTTCTATTCGATCATCAGAAAATGCACAATCTCTATATATAAAACAAGATATCATTTGATAATAATGCTTGCAAATGATCAAACTGAAATTATTACACCATAAAAATAATTCTTAGACACCACCATTTATTGATTTTATTCTATAAGCAGTCAAATGAATTGAAAGCTTTGGTTTGGTATCAATCACCTCTGCATGCTCTCAGGTACATCTGCAGAAACCACATTCTCCATAATGACTACACAGCACTTAGTAATTACATTTCAAAATATGATTCAAACAATATTTCAATTTATGCTGCTAATCTAATATTTTCTTAACTATTATGTTAGTAGGCCAGTCACTGCTCATTTTTAAAGAAATAATATTAGATATGCAATTAGAGCTCAGCATACCAATTGGATTCTGAAGATATTAAATTATTTCTCTCAAAAATAATTTAAATTCTGTATAATTTCTTAGTGTGTTTTCTTATTATCCATAATGTAATTTACTTGAGACTTGTGCCTCATCACACTTGGTTTAGCAGCAGTTCCAAGACTCTTACAACTGGAAAGGAAGTTATTTTTACTAGAGCTGATCTCTGAGTCCTTTCCACAGATCCAGGTAAATATCACTGAAGCCCACCCACTAAAGCTCACTATAGAGGCAGTGCAACCTCCCAAGTTATAATGGGATCCATGATCCCCGACCACTATTAGAGAATAACCACATTGTCGTCAGCCTTCAAAAAACTCCCAAACGATCATAGGACAAAGTTTCAAGTCAATGTGAATATTGATTTAATGTCAAAAAATCAAACTCTAAATAACAGAAATCACTGCTGAGCTTTAGCACTGAGGCACTAAAGAGTAATAAAAATTCTGTCTTGTTAGGAAATGAGAGTGGGGATACCAGACAAGACCCTTCAGTCTGCATCTCTGAGACCCCAAGACTTCCAGCATGCAAACAGGTATGACATTAGACCACACCAGACATACTAGACCCCACTGACATTATCCAGAAGCACAGATGGGAACCAAGTGTCCACAAGAACCTCCCTGAAAGACCACATTCTCCATCTAGATAGGTGAGGAGCCACCAAAAAGCTAAAAGGTACCTTTAACAATTCTGGAAGAACTAGGATAATGAGGTACACTACATTTTTCAATAGTGATGTAATCAATAAAAACAAAGAATAATGAGCTCGAGGGTAAAGTAGTGAGAGGAAATGAAGTATGAGATAAAAGGGTCAGATAATGGATGGTTTAACAATTACTTTCACCTCCAAATGCAAGAACCCAGTGAATAATCATTCAGAAATTTAACGAAGTGCTACAGAAATTTCTGGTTTACACATACCCATATTTACATTTAGACAACATGATTTATTTTTACTCCAAACTATATAATTTTATAGGATCCTTTATTGCTATGGAATAAGTAGTTCACTCCAATACTTAGGAAGAATTATTCTTTAAATACTGGAGAAAAGTTCTGGGATGAATCCCATGGCTTACAGATGAACATCATACTGTGATATGATGTTCATATAGTGAACATCACTTCATAGTGATGAAATTCCCTCTTCAGCACTCACTGACCACTTATGTTTGAAAGTAGTAAATAGACAAGGACCACCAACCTTTTGTATTCACTGTGTATGTATATATATTTTTTTTTATCTATATTACTATCTATAGAACTGAGCAATGTTTGTTCCATGTTTGCCTTTTGAAACTCCAGTTCCAACCTGAAGTCACAATACATAGCACAGACACTAAGCAGTTATTCAAACAGCACGAGGTTCATCCTTAACACATCTGTGTTATAATGCTCCTTTCAACACCTCCACAAATAGGAAATCATTTTAGCTCAATGCCAAAGATGCCACCACAGATAATAAAAGAGGGAAGCAAAGCTTCCTCACTTAGTAACAATGGCCTGTGAGAATACATGGTCCAGGATTTGAAATCCAGGTAGGGTTTGGGGATGTTGAAAAGAGTCATTCCTGAGCATTTTCATAACCAGTGATTTTTTCAAATTTCTTACCACACAGGGCAACATGGATATCCAACCTGAGCCTAATTTGCAGTGCCTAGCAAAGCAGCCCTAAGTGATAAATTCCATCTCCTGCTGAGTCAATTAGAGAGCAGCAGGAGGGTATTTAAGATCTGTGGAGGAGATTCTGCCTGCCCAGGCAAATGCAGTTTCTCCATGGACATCTCCAAACACACCTGCACTCTGCTTGCAGGGTGAGCTCAAGCCTGGGGCAGTTCCAGCACAAATCCCAGAGCAAGGCTGGAATGGCACCTAGCCAGCAGGATGCTGAGCCCCAAGCTGCAGCAAGCCAGCAGCTCCTCTGGGAGCTGCCTGGATACCCAGGCCAATGGAACACCTTGGAGAGTCAGCACACTAAGCTTTATGAAATAACTAGTCTCTAATCACTAAATCAGACTGGCTGCTTTTTTCCCTGACAGAGATGCTTATTGCCACTTTGGTATGTAAAAGCTTTCATACATGTGAACTGGGTATTTTCAACAAAACAGACATTTTTTAGATTGTCAGCATATGCTCTGCAGGATGCCTTCATCTCAACAGCATGAGTCAATACAACTGAAATACTGACATCTACTTTCATAAAATGCAGAAACCAAAACATTGACCTGTGGCTACAAAGACCCACTGGGAATGTCAGATCTCACAAAATAATCCAAAAGCAACTTGACAAGAATGAGAGGTAACTAATGACTTCTTCAATACACCAAGCAAAGCATATTGTCCTCTGAAATTGATGCACCATTGCCTGTGCTGCAATAACAGACAAGTCCCTTTCTAAATCAAACCCTGAAATCTGCCTTAATTATCCTTCAATGATTCTCTCATTCTTCATGAAGATCTGTTCTAAAAGCTTTAAAACTGATCCTTCTAACAAAGCATTTCTGAAAAGTAACTAGACTTAAACTAGTTTAAACTACCATAATTGTGTTTGTTTAAGGTAAGATTAACTCAATTAGCACCTTTAGATTTCTATTCAATTATTGCAGATACTTGGCTCTCAAATCCCTAGTGGTTCAAAACCACCTGTACAGCGGTTCTTTCATTTTCCTTCAGTGGATGACTGGTAAACCTCTGATCAATACCTTCAATAAGCACTTTCACATAAATTTCCATCCTCACAGAAAGCTTGCCAAACCCAAGAGACAAAAGAGCTTCTGTGCAACATTTTATATCTATTTTTATGCCACAGGAGATCATTTTTCTAGGCTGAAAGTGGTAGTTTCCTGCCAGATCCACCCACTCATACTGTAGCTTCTCATGGCGAACACTTCAAAATACCCAGAGAAGGAACTCTGGTTTAACACAGATCAAAGAACTTTATCTAAAAAAAAAACATTGATCAAAGTTTTGCAACCTGAAGTTCCATTACACATCTATCTTCTGCATCAGCTCTTCACCTTAACACACATGAAAATTGCCCTCTGCAGACCATTACTGACGCTGAGTCTTTGATTTTCTCTTTCAATTTTTAGTCCATTTTCCTTGCTCTCTCTGTAAATTTAGATTGCTTCAATTGTCCCATCATTAAGTGTAATAAATACATCTAGAAAAATTCTACTACCATTAACAAATTATTTAGAGTAAAATTTAAGAAGTTGACTACACCAAACAACAGCTACCTTTTTTCTGTGTGTGCATGTGTGTGTGGGGGGGAAGGAGCTTGAAATACCACTTTGAAAAACACTTACCCCATGACATAAGCAACTTTTCTGTTATAGGAATCCCTCCACAGAAGTTACCCATAACTTAGGGTCAAAAAGGAGGCAGCACCTATCAGCTTTTTTTGTACTGCAAACAGGTGGTGAGGGCTTAAAAACTAAACGCATTCCTCAAATTTCCTCTGTCTACAGCACATAGCATATTTTAAATGGTTTACTCAATTTATTTGCAATCTTCATGTCTGTTGTAAGCATAATGAATACATGCTGAGATATCCAACAACAACAAACCAATCATCACTTGCCAGAACAACTTCAAAGCTCTGAGACATGTAGTGAAAATCAAAACGATGCTGCAGGAATTTATTTTCCAGACTCTTCTCTTTAGAGCTTACTAGCAGCTCTGCCTTTTAAGTGTTCTGTCTCATATGGTGAGGAGAAATATGTCCTGCTGCTATTTACTTATCTTCTGGCACTGGCTGCTAATCACAGCCAGGCTGTGATTCCGGTATTTCATCCCTAAGACTCCAGTCAATCCTACTTCAGGGAACAGGAGACTCAACCCTATTGCACCCCTTTCCATTGCTAGATGGTCTGGAAACCTGAAGCAGCTGAATCAGATACACCCCTGCACCTAACAAGCACATTGCTCAAGATCTATTTTATTTGTTAGGAAATGGCCTCAACTGCTTTTAAAGAGTACTTTCATAAATTTGTCAATAATGGTAAACAGCATAAAGTAACACAAGATTTCTTCTTCTACTTTAAGCTAAACCAAGTATTATCTCACATTTACAAAGAAATTCTTAAAATATGGATTTGATTCTAAACCAGAATTTTTTAACAACCCAAAATAATAATTTCTGTTTGGCAAGACAAAATCTAAATTACTGACACAGTGGATTATTTAACTGTTTACCAATAGATACATACATGGCAGGATATGCAGAATCTCTTCTACAAACTTTTTCACTTGAAGTACCACCATAAAACAAGGTTACAATGTACATTGCTGTCCTCAGGTGAAGGTTCTGTTCAGGAGTTTGTGACTTCAAGGAATGTGAGCCAGAGTTTTCCTTTTTCTTTCCATGAATTAAAATCCCTCACAAAATTTTTCTTCATGACTTATGCATTACATTATTTTATAATATCCTGCTCTGTGCAGGATAGCATATATAATAAATGGAAAACAGACACAATCACTCTGGGATTTCATTCATTCTGAATTTTTTATGGATTTATATGCATTAAATTTCCTTCTGTCTTTCAAATAGGCCAGTCTGGAAATGTACCAGATTCAACTTACTGTATTTAACAGACATTTTGTTCATGTTCTGACCAGTTAAAAAAAAGAAACAGCACAACAATATAGGAGGCCAGAACCAAATCAGGATGGTAGGGCTGTATTTTTAAAAAATTCAAACTAATTTGAGAGAAGGCATCAATATATTTGTATTTGGAATATATTATATTATTGTAAATAATTTTTTTATCCTATCTGTTTTCTATTTATCCAAGTGTAGCAATACAAAGAGGCATCAAAGAGAGAAAACTTCCCAACAGGGAAGATAACAAAAATGGATTGAGGGGGATTCCTGCAAAAGACTTCTTTTTTCCCATGTTTGGCTGGTGTTGCTATCATGGCCACCAATTTCTAGCAATACTCAATCCAAATACATTTCTTAATACAAATCAAGCAAATGTCTTTCCAATCACTTTTCCATTGCAACTTTTACAGTCTTATAAATGTGTCTACCAAGCTTTAATTCACAAAATCATTTATATAGCTCTGTGAACTACAAGCAAATATAACTATTTGCTTATCAAACCCAGAATATATTAAATATACACATTAAATTACATATGAAACAGGAAAAATACATTTAAACCCAAACTTATTTAAATAGTTCCTTAAATATATTTCCAAATGGATTTCATGTATCCATTATTAATGTACAGAGGTCCCCTAAGATAACTACAGCTGTGTATGAAGTGCATAAAATGCAAATGCAGCTGTGTGTCCTGGTTAAAACCAGGTGTCCTGATATTTCAAACCTGGACCCTGACCAGATGACATATGAGCTTACTTCTAAGTCAGCCCCTGACACTTCTTCCCAAAAAACCCAGGGCATAAAAGCAAAGAAACCAGCCAGGACTGTGGAGATGTCCCCTTTTTCCAACAGGGAACTGAGATGTATACAGGACATGCACCTCAGCCCCTCGCTTTAAAGAAAGCCAGAGGAAAAAGCAATGGGTTATTTGCAGATTTAAAATGCTCTGCAGTACACTGCACTCCCAACATTTTCAGGGCCTACATATTAAAAACTGCTGAAAAGCCATTATCCCAGGGATCAGCTGCTCTTAGCAAATATCTGTGGGTTTCCTTTCCTGCAGTCACTGCACCCTTGCCCCCTGCAGTTCCCATGTATTTTGTACTTGGAGAATAAATAAATATGAAAGAGTGATAAGGGAAAATTCCTGAGACTGATAATTACTAACCCAAGCATGGGAAAAAAAAAAAATCTACATTTAATGTGTCTTTATGACTGATTACATCCCACCATACTACAAAAGAACTAAAGCATATTTTCGAGTATTTTAGTACATATGGGAAACTGAGATATAGCCAGGAAGGCCATTTCAAACGGAAAAAGCTTCAGTCTTCCAGAGTTCAGAAAACTATTCCATTTTTTAAAAATATCTCCTAAATCCCAAGGCAGATTAAATCCAGAAAATGTGGAATACAAATCAGTCTGAAGGCCCAGGTTAGCTTGAGGAGATTCATTTTCAGCCCTTGGCCAGGGTTTATTTCCCTTCCCATTTACACTCAACAAATCACTGCTTGTGCATTTTTTCTTCTCTGTTTCAGGCTATTACCCTGGCTTATTCAAAATAAAGAAAAAGCCTGGTCTAGTCAACAGCACCTGAAATGGTGCCATTCATGGCAAGAGAAAAGTATAATCCAGCAGAGATGCACCACTGGGCTGAGCCCTAAGTCAGCTGCTTGCTTGGCACTGATTTTTTTTAGTCTCAAATGGGGAATGTAGTTCATGGCCAGCAGGCAGTACAAACTGGGTGGTGAGAGGACACCATTTTCATGGCATGGCATTAGCCAACATCTACTTCATAAAGCAAATGGAACATCATAGTAAATGCGCAAAATTCCAGAGAGCTGTAGGAATGCTAGAGTATGAACACACCAGCAGCTCCAACAAGCCTTTAATGTGTTTGTTCAACAAACACAGTGTTTGTTCAGTGTTGTGACTGCATGTTCACCACACAGTGTGTCTGGGAAATGCAGAGCAGGCCCTCGTGGAGCATTTTCCTTTCAGTAAACCAAAGCCCCCTGGTTTGCTGCCTGTTAAATTTCGACTGCTTCAGGTTTTCATTTCTGAAAATGTTCTTCATATGTAAAATGGCTAACTTTTCTGACACACTCACTGACCCAGAATCATACATGTTACTAGCCACAGAGCTTACTTACAACAATGGGCCTCTGGTGGCAAAATTCCCACAAAAGGTCCCTTCCTAACACACTAGGTCTTTATGAAGAGCACTTTCCTATACAAATAATTCTTACCCCTAGAGATGATGAAATAGCACAACTGAAGATCACATCAGCTCCCTCCCATTTGTTTTGGCTTATAACAACAAGATATGTGTGTGTGTGTGTGTGTGTGTGTGTGTGTGTGTGTGTGTGTATAACCAATAAAGAATTTATACATGGCTTGCACTAAGGCACAAATCAATATATTGGTAGCAATGATAATGAAAGGGGATGGATGCACACAGTTGTAATAACTGTGTCTCTTTATACTGGTTTAGAGACCACTATACAGTTTCCCCTCTGATGACACATTATTTCACATAACCAGAACCAGAAGAGCATTCAAAAAGCCCAACACCACCAACCACAGCGTTCAACCCTTGAAAACTTCCAAGCCCTTTGAGGCAAATCAATATCAAACCCCTAGTTATGTGTGGATTTAATTGTTACACAAAGGATGGCAGGTTTTATCAATTACACTCAGAAATCATTGTTGCAATGCTTACTTACAGGAGCCTCACACCTGAGAATAATTTCCTAGAGTTCAGTTAGACAAAAATCCATTAGAGCATCTCTTTCTTTCTCACATACACAAAAATGAAGGTACAGTGCAGTCCAAAATAGCCTTTTTGGAAAGTGTTTCAGACTGGTTATTTTTAAACTCTTGAACCTTATTTCTTAGTTGTCATTTACCTCTGAAGTCAGGTCAGTATCATCTTTTCTTATGCATAGTGAACAGCTTTGGAAATTTCTAATAGCAAGGGTACAAAAAAGCATTTAGAAACTTTACATCATGTTGTATGGTGCAACACCAAGATTCAGTTTGGTTAGATATTTCTAGGTATATCAAATATTTGCATTATATGTTCTAATTCCCTCCTATTTTGAGTAAATATATATCTCTGCATAATTCAAAATGACAAATAAAGTGTTAATTAAAAGGCAAAAGTTTCAAAATAAACTTTGATTTACAGAGAGACAATAAATTATAAGCACTGACTAGTCTAACATACATGGTTTTCACCATTATACAGGAAGGCATCTATTTCTCTGCTGGTCATGAGTAGAACATATTTATCATAATGGCAATAATAAAGATTATTATAAACTATTCCATTATTAAATTGCTTTTTAATGTGAATTCTACCCATTTCCACCCTGCATATCATCCAAACATAATCACATCTGTCAGTACCAAGGAGTAAGATATAGTGGATACATTACTGTATCTCCTCTCATGATTTGATGATGAGACTGAAGATACACTTCAGATACTTCAGAAGATACTCTAGGTTGTGGGTCATATAATTTATGAGGATTTAATCTTTCATGAAAAGAAAGATAATTTTAGCCCCAAGCATGCAAAGGAAATCTTTAAACACAAAGTAACTTTAAAAAAAAGAAAAAAGGCATGGAGGGACAACTAAAAACCTAAACCAGTGGTGAAGACAACTAAAAGCTAATATTACTTTAATTTTTTTTTAATATGACTCACGATTTCATAAGGTTTTGCACTGGAAATACTGACACATTTCTGTTCCAGCATTTCCTTTAGAAGTTTGTAGTCAGGACTGCATCCCCTTTCTTACCACAGCACAGCATGTTCTGTCCCTTGAATTTCAGTTCCATTCATTCCCTAAAACATTCCTTTACCATCCCCTAAAGTTCTCTACTGTCCTTCCAGAAAGGAAAGAAACACCTGGCACTCTCAACCTCGTTATCTGGGCTTCCAGGTTTCAGACCAGTCCTGCCCTATTCATGTTCTTGCCTAGTATGATTACAGTTCCTTGGAAAAGAAAATATTGACTAAGATAACTATTACTATGAAAAAAATCTTTATAAATATAAATTTGCTTTCTTCGAATGAGTGCAAAACAGGTGTTTTAGTTTTTCCTTTGTTGGACTTTTTTTTCACTGTGGAAGAACTAGCATTAGAAAGTGCACAGTAAAATCCCAATGGAGACAAGGTCAACCACCACTGGAGTAACTCTATCTCACACAGTTACCTTACAGCAAAATCCAGGCTGGTTTTCCACCCTGGCATGAGTAAATGCACATTAATTATCTGGTGGTGAAAACACATCTTCTTGGCACTGAGGACAAAGCTATCTTTTTGTTCACTTTGGCACAAAATCAGTTTTCAAATATATTTTATCTGATAGTATTGAAACAGTTCACAGATGCATTTAGAATGCACAAACTCTCATTTTGTTGGCTGATATGAAGCCAGAAGCACCTTTGGTGTTGATTATCAATATATGTGATGTTTAATTATTTAATTATCAATGTACCTGCTACCCATTAAAGCACTGCAGTTTTAGGCAGCTGAAGCTAAATGGACAGAAGACAGCTATAAAATCAGCCTCATTACCACACAGGTTTATTCCTGATTTTTCTGTTTTAGACCCACAGAATCAGAGAAGATTATCAATCTACAAATCAATATATTAAGGAAAAATAGATTCCCAGATAAGCATACGCTTGCACCTTTTACCTTAAATCCAGTGGGGTCCCACCCGTAGCTGAATTCCAGAAAAAGGTCATTTCAATTTTACAAATGTCAGTCAAAATTATAGACAGGTTCTGCTAAGGTGACATTAAGATGTTTCTGAATTATAAGTCGTCCCTTGTCAAAACTGTACCCTTAATTCTGTAATTCCTAACATCCAGGAAGGCTCTTTTTTGATTTATTTGTCTTGACCTTCTAAAAAAGAGACCTTTGCTATGTTCGCACAGCTGCAGCCCAACCCACTGACATTTTTTGCGCAAGAAAAAAATGCACGAAGGAAACGGTAACCAATCCCTTCCATACCTGATGCTGGTAGTAAGAGATACCCAGCACCCAGCCCTTGCACAGAACACTGCAGTTACCTGACTGCACGTGTGAACAAGCCCCAGGGAACACCAGACACAGCAGCCTGCTCTGCTGCCGTCAGACTCAAACACAGATTTCATACAGAACGGTCAGTGCAAGAACCGCACATATCTGTCTGCTCATCTCCCCTGCATATAAACAGAAAACATCCTCCCATTTTGGCTGCATTTAACCTATTGTTTCTGAGAGGTTGCAGTCTTTTAAACAAAAAAATACAAGCTTAATAATGTCATCTCTGGCACCAAATGTACTATTCAGACATTGTTTAGACTTTTAGCAGCTAACTTTTCATAGAATTAAAGATCTTAATGAGCAACACAGCGTTATCTGTATTTTAGTTTCATGACATTTACCTCATCTACTATTATCAGCAACAGAATGTTCTTTCTTTTTGTTTAGTTCTAGTTTTCCATTTCAAAATGCTTTATTAGTAACCAAGTTTTAATTAACTGCACATGCATTTCCCCAGTTTTCAAGAAAAGCCTAACATCGGCAATACACGTATGAGATGCATCTAATCATTTTCCAACTCCTACCTTTGCTCCTACGTCCTCCTCCCACAAACCATCTGCAGAGCCACACAAAACAATGTAAAGCAACCCACAGCTAATAAATTCCCATTTAGTCAGCATCAGAGCATCAGGCATTCATCATATGCATTGATCCAAAAACACTGGAGGGGACACTGGTTTTCTGCATTACCAAGCAGTTTGAACTCAGTTTACCTTCCCACCTTGTAGAAAACAACTCAATTATAAATAAAATGGAGCTCAGGTATTTTGCTGTAAAATCCTTTCCAGGTCATGAGAACAGAAAAAGCTTTATGATGAGTCCTGGCCTGCTGCATGTTTAGTGTCAGGTTCTGGCAGGTCTGCACTACTCACAATCAATCTTCCTCAAACTGAAATCCTGACATATCAGATATTTATTTATGCTATTTATATAAGGGAAAGCTATTAGGTTTACTTTCTGCTTGACATACATCCTCCCACAGCTGAGCTCAGGATTCCTGAGCCCTCACTTCTGCTCCTGCTCTGGATTCCCTTACCTAGTTCTCCTGATGCTTCCCTGACTTCCCTTGATGTTTGTCTGTCACTGAGAACCTTGCTGTGGGCTCCATTTCTCATGACCTGCTATGCAACTTCCAACTGGTTCACTGGTACCCTCTCGATACAGACTTGGCACAGGTGATTCTAAATGTGTGTGCTGGTTTTACTCTGTAATCACATCATCTTCATTAGTTATCCAATTTTACACTCAAATCAAAAGTACAGGTAAAATATGCTGTCACACGGCTTCACCAGCAGGTTGGGTCATGCTGTACAGGATTGTAGCTGGCACTGGTCTGCAAGCTTCATACTACTTTTGAATAACCTACTCAAAGGGCTGGGGGATTTTTAATATTTGTAGAATAACCTGTGTTTTGGTTTGACTCCATTCCAGTTTCAGCTTGCACATGTCTGGCTTTGCAAAAACCTGATATTTGAATTCAAATACAATCATTAGGTAATCCTCCAGTTGCAAAATTATTTAAAGCCTTAAACCATAATTTGTTTTTACTTGTATTATGAACAGGAAAATCATTTACCAGATATTATTTTGCATAATTAACATGAACCATTTGCTGTAAATTTTAATGAAGTTGGAAATATTTTGCTGGTATGTCATGCCTTCCAGAGAAAAGGCAGAGTATCTTGGCTAATTCTGAAGTCCTTAAAACATTTGATGTAGCATGACAAATAATGGAATCAGGGATACAATTTGCACACACCCTGCCTAAAAACTACTAATGCTAATTGTTCTCAGATAACTCTTTTGAAATTTATTTTTTCCTGATGATTAGTTTTTCTGTTCATTGAATGAATTCAGAAAAGACAGACTTTATGAAGTGTCCTGTACAATCTCCTCCTAAGATCAGGATCCTGTACTTGTATTGAAAAAATTCCATGCATCTATTATGTACACATTCTAAAGTATTTCGAATGTACAGACGTGATTTGAGCATGCTACCTTTTTAGTTATGATTAATATTTAAAAAAATTATTTAATAAATTTATATTATAAGGGAATCTTTTTCCATTGTACCATGAAACAGCAATTCGAAGATGACATTTAATTTACATAAAATATTTTGAAATGTAATTATTTCCATCAAAGAATATTAAATACTTTGAAGTTTCAAAAAAAACCCCTTAGGTTATATAATATTACTTTGTTCCTATATTATAGTTAAGGAATGTGTAGTATTTGAAAGTATTTGTCCCTTGTTTGTGGTTGTTCAGCTGGAAAGACTTCTTTTATTGTTGTTTTCTAATGAAATAATGCACGACCACCACTCGACCTGAAGTAAAAAGGGCAAATAAATTGCTTCTTTCAAAGATTCAGGCCTACATGTCTCCCAATTTAGAACACTGAAATCTTTACCTCTCCAAAATAGTAGGCCCATTCACCCTGAGATACTGTGAGGACAGCTACTCATCAAGTACATTCCTTCCTCCTTTTTTTTTTTTTGGCAGGCCAACTAGAGGTCACTTTGCAGAAATTTGACCTTAGTCTGCACTAAGCTGGAAAGATAAATTCAATTTCTTTTTAACTAGAGTCTATTTAGCACCTGATTTGTCTAAATTAATAGCTTTTATAAAATTTGAAAGCATTTTCAATATCAGAGTGAAAACTATTACTCAGTTTACTTGTTTCTCCATAATAATAATAATGATGATTTTGGTGTTAATGTTATGATGGGAGTTGGACTCCACCATCCTGGCAGGTCCTGTCTAACACAAAATATTCTATGTAATATTCTGTAATCATTTTACCATTGCTTGCCTAATCACACATTGGGAGAAGTCACGTAGTTCTGTTTCCTGGAAAAAAATTTGTTCCCAGAATTTTACAGGAACAATGCTGTATTTTATCTGCCTCTCTGCTCGTGTCTTAAAAGTATTCAAGAGGACTGCACTTAATTTCACCTGATTTTGAAGGACAAGAAGTTAAATTTGCTGAGTATATTTTGCTAATTTTTTTTAAGTATTTTAGAGATTTTCTCTTTTTTTTAATGAGGTATCTTTTACTTAGAAATACAGCTACATCACATGCAACATTAACGACACTGGTATTGAAAGGATACATTCAATCACCTACCTTTCATCCACTAGAAAAAAAAAGAAAAATCTGTTTTTTTCTGAGCTGCTCCACAAATATCTGGAGGGGTCTTTTCAGTTTTACTAGAAAGTGATTAACCCCTGCTCTTCACAGACAAAAGTCTCTGTAATATACTACATGTCCTATTCTGTCACCCTGAACAAACTACATTTCGATCCTGACAGAAAACAGCCAAGCAAAGGTACCACTTCAGTCTGATTTCATCTCACAAGCAATTATCAAACACAAACAAAGCTGTCCAGTTCCCATGCTTTGGGTACCTTTCCTCACAGGAATACTTTTGCAAGGACATTCCATCCTCTGGCAGAGTTGTTTCAAATGAAAAAATGGCTTCTGGCCACCTCAAAGGTGCTGAAGTTTACTCTAGGTGGAGACCCCCATTTTCATGCACAGACACTCCCCAGGCGGGTTTTTAAATTTTCTAGATGCATTTTTGAAGAGATTTTACTCTCAAACACTACATAATAACTTCTGCTTATTTTTTCTACATCACAATTTTTATCCCATAACTAAGAGAAATATGATTTCTCCACATTAAACATTTGTCACATGAAAAGAGGATCAACTGCTACACACAGTTACTTACACTACTTTCATCATAACTAAAGAGCCCTTACAATGGGATAACACAACTTTTGTTGTTGTTTTGATTAAGCATTTATGTTGACCCTCCAGAAACACAAGCCAGAACCTGCAGTGTTTATTCCATACACTGGAGTGACAAACGTACTTACAGTCAGAAATGTTTCCAAATGAAGAGCTACACTTTTAATGCATTTATAAACATTCAGAAAGTCACTTTTAAAGGGCCTTGCCACCATTACACCCACAGGAGAGATACTTGTTAACACAGAACAAGAGCTTCATCTCAGGTACCTCAGAGTGTAATACCTGGATCCCTGGAAAAGAAACAGCTGCAGTGTAATACATGGAAAGGAAATTATGGAAACCAATGTGATGCCGAGTTACTAAGCATTATCAAATAAGTTCTCCTGCCAGCTATAGAAAAGAGCTTTAATCCATAGCTATAAAAATAAACAACCCAGCCCACAAAGATTAACAGTATTTCCTGCCTTTCTGCACTGGCTACAAAATATTTTGATTGCACTTCTGTCAGGATCTAATGGAAGTATAGAAAATGCTTGTCAGAATGAAATTTTAGAAATCTGATGTCGGTGTCATATTTCATACTTCCGTTTTCCCAAACTATGCTTATCAACTGGGGGGGAAAGGAGGGAAGAGAGTTATTTAGAAAAACAAAAAACACATCTCATCCCATTATAATTAGTCATTAAATACAAAAGCATGTCTAGCCATTAATTTTTTTTTTAATGTATGTTTTCTTGATTATTTTCATTCTGGAACACAAGGCATATTATTAACCAATGCACAATATTAAACAATGATTTAAATTCAACCATATTGCTTATTAAGTTCAGGGACAATTCCAGAGAACACTAAGTAGCACAGAAATTGAAGATCTTAAAAAACAGAAAATCACTAAATTTTAATTGAAATCTGTGCTGATTTAGCACAAAGCTGAAAGAAAGGTATACTTTCCTTTTTGCCCTTTTTTCCCTCCCAGTTCTCCCCAACAATCCAGTGCTGCTGTGTGATGCTGCAAAGAAAGGAAGCAGTGAAACAACAAATGTCCCCTCTCAACATGGGGCTCAACTCTTCCCCCACCTGAGTTTCACAGCTTGTGAATTCTTTGGCTCCATATCCATTTTTCTTGTTTACATAATTTTTGAATCAAGTCAGCATACTGGAAACATCCATGGTAGTGCTCCAGCAAGGACAGAGATCTTCCTGGCTCTAGGGACAGCAGTTACAGATACTGTGGAAGAGATGGGGGGGGGGGGGGTGCTTATCTCACTGTATTAAGGACTACTTACACAGGGACATCAGTTATGAAATTCTCCCATGGTAAAAAGCCTGACTTCTAAGCACATTTTTGTCTACTAATTCAATTTGCTGACATTAAAAGTTTAATTTTTCAGAACAAGTTAAATTTGTTTTATATTATTTTCTGCCTCTTTTTTGGAAATACAGTTTGACCAGAAAAGAAATAAATTTTAAAGCATAAGTTATTCCTAAAAATTTCCATAAAAACTGGGAGGAAAAGTAAATAATATCTCACTATGACAACATTCACAAAGCCTTGCTTTTCTAAGTGATACACTCTAATATCCATTCATCAACATAGTCAGTGCTTTTCTTACTTTTGCCCCACATATGTAAAGGCAGATTTGTTTCCACACACTTCAGCATTTGCCCCTATTAGTCTATTAAGAGGAGCTCCATAGCAATCAGGACACTTCTATATTTCCAGGAGATTACATGATCTCAAGAACTTCATATGTTCACTTATCTGGGTATTAATCTTATCAGTTGCTTTTCTTCCTGACTTAACATACAGAAAAGAGCAACATGTACATAATTTGCCTAATTTTATTCATTTCAGTGGACCACAAGCTTGATGATATCCCAATGCTTTATTTAAATAATAAAACATTTCAGTCAGGAAGACACACACAAGCCTCCTACAGTTACATTTAGGTAGTACTATAAGCAGTTTTACTAATAGCACAGAATCTGAGGCAACACTTGCAGTCCTAACAAGGACTTGCCCAACTCCTGAGAGACCAGGCAAAAAAGATCTGCTCCTCTTTTAAGACATTTACAATGGTATCAGTGAAAATACTAAGTTATCTATTTCTGAGCAGGAATTAACACTCTGAAACCTGTCTCCTTCCTTCCTGTGCAACATCACATGGTACCTGAAATGGGATCCACTGATCACTCAAAACAAGGCCATACCAGGGCCCAACTTCTCACCCAGGAGGGAAGGAAAGCTATTTTTCATGCTCTCCAATTAGGAAAAAGAACTGTGAATCTCAGTAACAACATCACAACAACTGAATGAGGCCCTAATCCGAACCTTAATTCAGGCTTTTCAGGGCTGTGTTGGATGAGAACCCAAAAAGTAGCCAACTCCAGCTTCCTACATTTTCAATTGTTTTTCCAGTTTAGAAGTGTGTGCGCGTTGTGGGAGTTTCTCCTAACCCCAAATTACAGCCTGGAGGTTAGGAAATATTTCCAAATTCATGCATGTCCTTTACATGCAAGCTAAGCTTAGTAAGGATAAGAATTTCATTGTATGACTGCCCACTATGATCAGCATAAGCTATACACACCACAAGAAATACCACAGTAGGAATTCATCAGTCATTAATACATTACATTTTACAGCCAATGGGGTAAAACACAGAACATGGGGTACACCTGGTCTCTGGATTATCTTACAGACCTTTAGCTTGTGTAAATTGTTCCACTGAAGTAACAGTAGCACTGTAATTTACACCAGATGAAGACCTATTCCAAGATCTGCCTCTTCCAAACAGAAATGTCAGGAGAGTAAGTCAAATGATCTGACTTGAAGGTACATTTTTTTCATGCATTAGTAACCTAAGTATGAAATTGCAATCAAGGGAAAAATATACTGCAAAATTATTTGGTGTTGAAAACCAACCCCAGAGAATCCACTGCAGATGTGACCTTGGTTCAGCACTGCTCAAACAAGCCTTTCAGAGACATCCTGGGTGGGACTTGGCTGCCAACACAGCGCCTTGAAACCCAGAAAACCCAGACTGGTGCTGAATTTTCTTTGGGGGATAAGGGGGTTGGGTTTTTAGTGTGGGGTTTGGGGTTGAGGTTTTTGAGACAATCAGGTCCAGAGACAGCTACTGTCCCATGGAAGCATCTTGCTCCAATCTCCCTGACTAATGTGTACTGAGGATCCCATTTGTATATCTCCATCTACCCAAGCATGGCAGTAGCCAACAATCCTGGGGTTTAGTGCCAAAAATAATGTTAGTATACTTTCTCTTAGCGAAGTCAGAACAGTCATCTAGAAAGAACCATGGAGACAGAACCAAGACCAAAATTAGATATCACACCAGCCTCTCCCTGAAATTAATAACCTACCATTAATGCCAAATTATAACATTATGTTGTCACAATTCAAGTATGGCCTTTGACAGAAGTTTAATTGCTGGAAAATTTCTATCAAGTGTCAGTGGCTAAGAATATAAGTTCTAAACAAATTCTAAAGAAACCAAGACAATCTTGCACTAACAGTTTAAGAACATGAAAGTTAAACCCAGTCTATTCCATTGTCCACTGGAGAAATGAATGAAAGCAGATCCCTCCATTAATTGGGTTTTTAATCATAGTTATGCTCGGATAAGATTTTGCGCTGGAAATCTGAGACTTGGAGACAGGGAAATGTCTGCAGCATGCATCAATGACCTTTTGCAACTGAGTTCTGGTATTGAAACAGGACTTTTCAAATGTCCCAGCATGATCAGTTCTAGGGGCTTGGTCCAGATCCAAAACTCTGGGCTTGTTTAATAAGGAGATTCCAGGCAGCCCACAGCTGACCCTGGGCAGCCACACTGGAGCTCCAGTTTGCTGACGTGGACGAGCTCTGTGCTGGGGACTGAGTAGGTCCAGATGCTCCTTCTCTCTTCAGAAAGGAAATTATAGTCTATAGAAGAGGAGCTTGGCACAGCCAGCTTTCTAAACTAGGAAATTTCATGATCTGTTGGAATATATTAAAATGTACATTTTTAACTCCAATAGAGACATAGCTTGTCTCTGGAACAAATGCTTGATAGGAGCAGAGGGCTAAGGGAATGCAAGGGGCTGGATGATTTCATTACCCCTAAGCTAAGGCAGTTGGCAAACATGGGTATGGTTTACTGCTGTTTTGCCTTTTTTATGAATTCTATGGATAATTGATGGCAAGTTGCCTGGAGCCTGGGATAGGCCTCCTTCGTGAAAGCTGAAGTAAATAAATGGTATCTTCCCCTTATTTCACTGGTTCTGTGTCAAATTCAGGAATTACAAAGATTGGCTTGGCATTTAAAAGTATCAGCCTAAAAGAAGGGAGCAGGCTCATCACATACAGCGGCAGCCTGGATGTCACCTCAGGATCAGCTCCTGAGTCTCAGCACTGAATCAGGCCCAACCTCTTCTAGTGAAAGGTAGAAATTTCCAAGCAATTTTCCAAAGAACATTGTTTATCAAACTCTGAATTTGCACTACATACTGCAGACCAGAGGAAAAACAAAACATGTGAAACAATAAAAACCATGTGAACAAATAAAACCTGGGAGCTGCATGATAAAAATAATTTAAAAAGTTTCACTCATTTTCTCAGCCAAAATTTTTCTTGTACAAATAAACCTGTGAATATCAGATTCAAATAAAGTGTTTATCATCTCAGTTATACACAAAATCTGCACAGGTGGCTCTCCTTCAAACTATTTCAGTGAATAGTATTTTCACTACATGCAAAATATCTAAGGTTAGTAGTTCATCGCCAAGCATATCAGAATCAAATTTCCACTTCACAGTCTCCTTGGTTGTGAAAATAAAACTTCACTGTTCAAAACATTAACTTGAAATTAACCACTTTTCTTACCTTCATGCTGATCTATAAAGGCAAACATGTTTATTTGGTTTTCCCAATGTACGAATCAACTTGGAATCATAATTAAGATCAGCAGTCAAGCGCTGGTTTTCTGTTTGTTTCACTAATGGGAATTGATACATATTAAAGAAACTAGTTCTCCTTTTTTACCCTCAAAGTAATTAATCTACAACAAAAACAAATTTGGAGTGAATATTCAGTGTTTCTTTCATGGCACAGAATTGAGGGAAGGCATAACTAACCACGCATTTCCCATAACTGCTATATAATTTCAACTTAACTGCACTGTGAGCTCTAAAAAGTCCTTCCATTAAGTAAATTTTCTGTGTGCACCTCATCACTGTGGCTGCCTGGATTTATGCAACTGAGAACAGTTTGAGGTCAATATGGAAAAAGGCCTCATTGATCATTGGCAAGCTGTCTCTGAAAAGAATACACTCTGAGGAGCACAGCACTAAAGACACAGAGACAGAAGAGGCAATTGGCAAGGTACAAAACCTATGACTGCTTTATTTAGAACATAATTACCCTTGAGACTCTCTCAAGGGCAATAGAATAAATCCCACGTGCACACATGGAAATAAACACTGAAAGTGCAGAATAGCCCTGATGCCAATCATTCACCTGGTTACAGAAGCATCTTCTTTCAAACAGGACAGCAAACAAAAATGTCTTAACAGTCTTTTGCAAAACATCCTCCTGCAACTGACCTACACAATTGAATATTCCTGCCATTTTAGTGTCAAGCCTGAGAGACCAGGAGAACTTATACTACACCTCACAAGTGTGCTACACAGGAGCCAGGCTATGCTTCACACAGGCTCCAGAACTGGCTTTACAAACATACTCCCTTTCAATCACACCTCAAAAGCACCTGATGTCCTGGTACCATCTTCCCTTATATTAACTTCTTATGAACATAGGTAACACCTTAAGCTGACTGGGAAACTTTCCTACACAACTGATTAATTTCAGGTAATTGCTGAACTATTCACATGTTCAGAAAATAGAGAATTCAAATGCCCAATGACTCAGAATATTCCTTAATCAGAAATGCAAAGTCAGTTTTGGATCAAAAAGAGCTGTAATATGCTTCAGTTTTTTCAGCTCTCTGTTCTGTTTTTATACTCTTATGTAGACTGCATAACATATAGACCAGCCTGTTCAAGGCATCATCAAATTTTTCCTTTTTATTAGAAAAGGAATATTCATGCCCTGACCAAACAGTCCACATTAGAGTCCATACTACTTCAATTTCTTTCTGTAGAAAGTTTCTCTGTGTAAACACTGTCTAAAGCCCTGGTGCAACACATGCCATGAGCTTTAGTCACATATGACGTGCCAGAAATTTCACAGGCTACAAAAACCTGCATTTTGCAAGCATGTCAGACTAGTCCTTGTAGAGCTCTGAGTGTGCTAACACAGGTACTGGAAAACTCATTATGCATTTAGTTGGACTAAAAGGAGAACATTACCCTTCAGGCACTTTGCATGAAAACAATGTCATTTCCAAAACCAGATTGGTCTGGTTGCAGCCTCCTACAAGTTTCCCACAGGATGGGAATTAAAAATAAAAAAAAAAAAAACAGCAACCAACAAGAAAAGTAGTGTAAGCTAGAACAGCAAAAAAGGCATTTTGAGGAAATACATTGTGTTCTTTAGTAGTACATCTATCATTAGGGATAATATTTAGATCTGCAATTTCTTGCAGCCTCAGATCTCCTACTGGGCTACAAAAATGTATAGCAGAGAATGGCACACGCCTACATCACCCTTAGGGTCAAGGGCTATGCTTAGTTCATTAAGACTTGAAAGAAACATTTTAGATGCCTGAAGATATTGTGCTGCATTGCACAAAAATATAATTGCTGTAACTGCCTCTGTAATAACCTACAAGTTACACAGATGTTTTTTCTTTTTCATATCTGTATTCCTAAAACATTGTCATTCTATTCCTAATCAAACTGAAGATAAGCTTTTCAGTGTGACAGAGACTACTGTCAGCCAGAACCATCTGCAATTTTTTTTTTTATTAAACTTGCCTTAGCCAGTCTTGCCTTACATCATTTGTTGATGCCTTCTCAGAGCAAGGCATGCAGTACAAGAAGCATTATTTTAACAGGACACAGAAAGGGAAAGAGAAGCTTCTTCTGCATTAGCTCTGAAATCCCTTGTCAAATCTTCATCTTCCTTATGCTAAATAACTCCAGGAGGAAGGAAAAAAAAAAAACCAACGATGCCCATCCCCCCAAAAATCTAACAAACTTATACCATCCTGTGAAAAAAATCTTGCCTTGTGCCTCCTGAGACAAACACAAAGAACCAGGCCAAAGCAAGATCTAGCTTCAAACTTCATAGTTTGTTAGATATCAAAAGGGGTCATAAAACTTAGCTATTTGTCTTGCCTGATTCTGACAAAATGTCCTAAAGCTCACTCTGCCATTTCAATATATAGTTATAATTCAAGACAAAAGCAAAAGCCAGAGGATCAGTGTGCTGGTATTTACATCTCATTGTGAGCTGCATTCCATTGTATAAACAAGTTACTTAGAATTTTCTAAGTCATGCAGACTGCAAGGAGGAATTTCAGTCTCTCAGCCTCCGGAAGGGAGGAGATTTAAGGGGAAATAAATAAATAAAGAAATAAAAAGAAAGAGAGAGAGAAAGTACATGCATACAAAAATAAGACTTATTTAGCCATCTCATGAGGAAATAAAATCCATTTTGGGGCAAAAAAATAATTCTGATTTTTTTATTTTGGTGACTGGAAGCATAAGGTGGCAGTTGTGGCAAACTAAAAACTAACTTTAGTAGAAGCATATCCTTTTGCTAAAGCAGCCCCAGATCTGTGCTTTCAAAGTAAACAGCTGAAAGTCAGAAGATGAACCACTCCATTAATCCTAGCCAGACTCAGATTTATATGATTATGCTGGGAGAAAACAGGCATCCATTAAAGCCAGACCTTTTTTTCTTGTGTGAGGGTGAAAACCAAAGGACAAACTGGGTAAAGGTCTTTAAACATGGGCTCAGCACACCCTATACATCTACTGTAATACCCTACAGTAAGTAGGCTGCACAGTGTCTCCCAGCTGTCTTCAAGAGCAAAGCCCGGGTGGCATCATTTGGTGAAGCTACACATTTCCAGGAACCATACTCCTGCCTCCTAAGACCACCCCAGCTAATTTGACTACTGGTGCATACTAAGTCTGGGTAACAATACCATTTAAGAGTGAATGCTTTCACTCCAACTCATATTTCAGCCCACAGACCAGATTTTGCTCAAAAACAGTGCTGTATTTCAGCTATATTTGCAGACTCCTTTTCAGAAGTTTGAACATTTAACCAATAGGGTAAGTAGACTTAAAAGAAAAAAAAAAAAAGCAGCCCAGGCAGAATGCCTTACTCCTTTTCTCAAGAGAACTCTACTTGGCAGGTAGTACCAATGATGTAACTTGGGCTTTGAATGCAGGGATGTGGATGCAGACATGAAGAGCAGCAGCAGAGTCATGATCTCTTCCCTGGTATTTTAAAATTGCATGCATGTCAGGAATTGCTCAGGTGTGATTCCAGCTCCAGTAAAAGAAAGGCAGGGTAGTGTCACACCAGAAAGTTTCCTCTCATGGCATTGAGTCAACACTCACTCACATTTATAGGACTCAGACTAAGCCACAGCTGTATCCTGTTAGAAAACAGGACCATAGGAGCATTCCCTTTCCAGGCAGAGTCACATTCCCTTCTGCTATCATCACTCCAGCCTAGGGGTCCCAAAGCATTCTTCCAGACAGAGCTAGAGATCAGGATGTTAGAAGCACCAAATGCCAAATCACTCTCCAGACTAACGCTGAAGTGCTGAAGTCTGTCCCAAACTTAAGCCTTTACTGAATCTCTTGTAGCTTCATGTAAAATTTACCAGGAGTTCATCTATTTTTTTAAGCGTTATTAGGCACACAGATTATCTTGAGAACCCCAAAAGCTTTAACTTCCATGTTCTTCTGTACATATATATCTGAGATTATGCAAGAATATGCCAGATTTGAGCATAAAGCAAACTCAAACCAAAACCACCGAGATTCCCTTGGTTTCCAGTGAAACCACAAATTGGGCTGTGCTTCTGTACTGATGTTTAGTGATGACAGGAAGCCAAATGACATGAGTTTGTGCAAATATGTCAGTAAAACTGATAAAAATTATTTAAGATAGCTATTCTATTTAAGATAATTCACCTCTGCATCATTTTACCTAATCAAATCTTACTTCAACTTAAAAGAACCTGAAACTTGTTGCTCTCTTTTAAAAGAAAAACTGTAATAAATAAATTTTTCATTCATTAAGGAGAAAAAAATAAAGGTATAAGTTGTCTCATTACAATAAATAGGACTATTCATGTGTCTCAAGTTAGGTTCTAAACTACTCTCCTGAAAGAGAGATTTAAATTACCAAATATTTACTTTCCATTTCCATTACATTCAAACACAAAAAAATAAACTGCCTGTAAAATAGATAAATTCCATACTGCAGAGGTTTCCTAGGAAACCAGGAAAGGCTCAAAGAAACAGACAACAGCTGGAGGAAAAAAAAAAGCCAACCCCAAGAACGAAGCGTTCCATACCCTCATTTTAAAAACCACAAGAATGATATCACTAACATTAAAGCAGCGCCTTTCACACTGGTTGGCCCTGGTACTCCTCCTAAGGGCAAACATGCACAGCCTAAAGAGATCAAGATTTAGCTCTTCTCTCCCCAACATCTCACCTTGCTCTCCTCTCCAAAACACAACAACAAACCAAACCAAGAACTGTGAGTGTTTTTGCTAAAATGTGGTAAGGCTGCAGTGTTGGTGTGTACACTAAAAAGGACAGCCAGTCCCAGAGAGGTGCCTACTGAAACCTTACAGCAAGCAGGTGATTCAGTAGCCAGAGATTTCTTTGCTGAGGAGCCAGATTCCACTTCTGAAACCAGCCAGCTATTCAACATGAAAATCCATGCCATTCCAGAAATGTATTATTAGCACAATGACTCAGTATGTATATTACAGTAGTACCCTAAGGCTACATTTGATATCAAGGATGCTTTGTGCTCTGCACTGCACAAATTCATAGGAAGGCTCTGCACTTTACAGTGAAAATATAAAATCAAAGTATGCTAAAGTTATTCAAGCTCACTGTCCAGGTTTAGATGGAATTTTCTATCATTACAGAAAAGGAAAAAAAAAAAAAGGTTAAAGAATAACTTGTCTAACCTCAGTCCTAATTTCTGAAGTAGGCTCCCAGCACTCTGCCAGGCACCACTATAATTCCAAGATTCAGTGTGGTGACAGCAGCCATACTGTCATGTTGGCTCTTCCTTCCCCACATGGCTCCATTTTCCATGTTCTGCTCTGCTTGTCACCAGGCTCAACGCCTCTGACATCAGGTTCTTCCCTGCCTTTGCTGCCGCCAATGCGTGTTCCAGTCCTTTCTGCCTCTTGCCAAAGCAAGCATTAAACATCTGGAAATCATCCTCCATTACTTTCACCAGCGAGGTGCATCTGCCTTGCACTGTAGTTCTTATACAGTGGAAAGACACCACACTCACATATGTAAAATTCCCTACAAAAATCTAACACACCATCTATTAAACCACTTTAATCTTTACCATGCAGTAAATTACAAACATGTTATTTTCTTTAGAGATGTAAGCATATATACTGGAGATCCTTACAGACCACAACACTCCTGATTCCAGAGAGTTCTAAAGTATAGTTATTTACTCTTAGGACTGTGTTCCCTTCCTAGCACGTGAAATCTTTTTAGTATTAGAAACCAACAGTTTTTCAATGCATGCATTATGTGTGCTGGTGTGAGAATTTTAAGGGTAAAAGAAGTCACTCCAATGGAAAATCAATACAGTGAAAAAGAGATAACATTTTTTGCCTTTGCACTTTTTCCACTATGAAGGAGTAGAAAATGCAGACTATTTCCACCCCTTTTCCACAGCCTGAAGTCACAACAGGACAATGACTCCTCAGCTGTATGGAGCTGAGGGCTCCTCAAGAGGTCCAAGCCCCATCACACTCCCAACCCCCCTCTGGAAATTCCTGCCTCTTGTTTCCCTTCCTCTTCTATTCTCAGAGCTTTATTCAGAAAGCTGAGGATTATTCAGAAGAATTTCAGGAAGCCTCCAGGAGCCTTTGAGAAGTGAAATAACCCAGCTACTCAATGGTATCTTTCCTACCAAGAGGCTCACCACTGATATAAGCAAGAAAGCCAAAAATAGATCATACTTGGTTTAAAAAACCTAAAACTTTATTGGTTTATTGATCATATCACTTGTCAACAATAATTATAATCTGGATGAACTAAATTCAGGGTAACTTGATTTTTCTGAAGTAGCATAGATGGCTAAAAGATGACTAAATAATCCTCAGTATTTGGAAAATGAGACACTCCAGCTGAAGGAAAAAACTCCTACTTTAAGGTAGACAGAAAATAAGTCATAAATAACTGTCATAGGATAGCAATCACTATGGCAATTCAGCACATTTTTATTAGATCTGAAGATTCGATAGAACCCTGAAAAGAAAGTATTTGTGAAAATATGAGTGTAAAACAGCTTCTGTTTGCTGCTTCTGATTTAATTTTTTCCTTAAATATTTTTTCTTGATCTACTGGGATGTTTCCTGACAGGAGACATGATATTTCAGACTAGAAAGTGATTTAATATCAATCAAGCTTGTCTATGATTTCTTGAAAGAGAGAGATCTGCATTTAACAAAATGCTCCCTCAGCATAACCTCTGAGTACCTATGATAATACAGCTGGCCTGAGACAGTTCTCCTCAAACAAGGGAGAGTTTCCTTCTGGCTTTTAGCTGTATTTTCACTATCATGTTAATGTGAAACAATAATCTTGGAGCAACTGGGCCAGGACAAACTCACAAACCGGCAGAAGGCAGGTTTAGAATAGATACTAGAAAGAAATTCTCTCCTGTGTGTTGGATGAAGCACTGGCACAGGTTGCTAAGAGAAGCTGTGGCTGCCCCATCCATGGAAGTGTCCTAGGCCAGGTTGGATGGGGCTTGGAGCAAGCTGGTGTAGTGGAAAGTGTCCCTGCCCATGGCAGGGGGTGAGACAGAATGGGCTTCAAGGCCCCTTCCAACCCGAACAGTTCAGTGATGACTCTTCCTTTTTCTCCCTCAATCTCTTCCTACACTACACTGCCATTATGCCCATAAGCCTGCCCTTCAGGTGGTCAGCTTGCTGAAGGACATTGGCAAGCACTTAATGACCAAAGAATACTTGGAGAAGATACTGTATTACTGTGTACCTTCTCTGCCAGACATCTCCTGCTCAGCAGGGAGCAGACCTCAGGGACACAGTTTACTCTTCTGTTCTTACTCTAAATGAGTTCATGTCCAAAGCTCTGAGTTCCTGCCAGCAGTATCAGAGTCGTTGTTTGTGTTTCTATTCAGCCACATTATCCAAAGAACAAGGGCACAAAGATTCAAATTAATTCTTTAGTCCTCCCATGCTACTGCTGCATAGTCCAAAGGCTATAAATGAAAAGTAGTGAAGACACAAACCACCATGAAAGCTTTTCAGTATGAAAACAACTTCATTATATCACTCTCTGCTCACACAGAGCTGCAAAAAAATGCAAATTCTCCAAAGCTCCAAACAAGTTTCAGCTGGCAGCAGCATGGCCAAGGAACAACCTTAGGACAGCTTTCCAAAGACAAGACCTACCTTCAGCAGCAGATACAAAGAGAATGCCGAGGGTCTGCATGAATAGAAGCTCCCTGAACAGGGAGCATCCCACCACTGGCCCTCTGACAATCATTCTTAGTCTTTGTGCTTATATAACACATGACCTTTCTGCAGCAAATGCGGATGGGATAGTGGAATAATGGAATTGTTTCTCACTGCAGAATAAAAGGCAGCACAGCAGGCTATGAAAAATGTATGTTGCTTACTAAGAAGAGATAATTGTAAGCAACAGTTTGGATATTTTAATTACCACAGCATCAAGGCTTTATCATCATTCAAAGCTTCCAGCACATTACTGTTTTCATAATTATAACTCAAATTATAAAATAACCATTTATATTAAAATAATTACTTTACTTCCTATAGTCAGTACCACTGGTTTATCCTTTCTTCTAGTTCAGGAACAGCACTAACTCTCCAAATTTCTCTAAATTTAAGCTAGGAAAAGCACAGAACCACAGAACAATCCATGACCAAAAAAAAAAGTATCTAGAGAAACAGTATTATTTGTACATACACAATGAACTGATTACATAAAAGACATAAATAATACATGATGCCACCCCCTGGGGTACCTCTGTTCCTCTAAGCATTACATGACTGTCATAGTTAAGAGCCATTTTTCTCCAGCTTGAAAGTACCTGGTTTCTCATTTTATACCATGGAAAGAAATACATTTGCTTCACTAAACTTGGAATTAATGCATCCTACTTTCCAGCTCAAATCATACCTGACCCTCTGCACATGACAGCCTCACCAGGGCATTCAAGGATGGTTGAACAAGGTGGGTCTGTTGCAGCTCAAGATTTCAGGCAGTGCGACAATCCTTCCTCGTGCTCTGAAAGTTCAAACTCCAAGAAGCCTTTGTCAAAAACTGAAATTCCAAGTTAATCTGATTAATTTATTCATTTTACATTAAAGGATACTTGGGTTTGCCTTATTGGTTGTATAGAGAATGGGGGGTTTGTCTACACAATAAACTGAAGTGCAAGTCCAGTCTCTCTTCCCTGACCCAAGTGAGAAATCCACTGGAATAACACTTTGATTTATGCTTTCTAAGAAGAATTTCTTAGAATATTATATCATCAGGACTTTACACACAAAAATGTGCAGGGTCACAATGACAAACATAAGTGAAACAGTGCACATATAAGGATAGATCACATGCCTCCAGCTGGAATTTCGACTATTTTTTATTAGTTTGTTATTTCTTGGCACTGAGTTTGCTGCTTTCCTCTGTATATGGAAAAATACTTGTATACAGGCCACGAACATCTGCTCAGTTTTTTTAAAGGATTATATTGTTGCATGAAGATCTGCCCTTGCAGTTCCTGCTTTCCTGCACATACACACAAGAATCTGTTTCTTTTCTGAAAAAACACCAAAAACCAAGTTAGGTGTCCAGCTGACCACTTTTAATTCTAACCATAGAAAGATCATAACTTACAGTTTACCTAGATAGTAAACACAGCTTCAACATCAGGAGTTGCTCCTAAGCAGGGTTTCCTAGGAGCATTTATCATCAGCCAAGGGATTTGGTAGGCTTTTTTTTTCTGATAACTTCTAAAGCATTAGCAAGTTAAAAAACATGTATTTTTAACCAACTTATATTTAACTGTTGTTAAACAGGACCAATCCTGCATGTTTTGCATGAACAAATCAAGCTGATAGAATATTATCACACTGAAACAAATTTCAAGGATGAAAAGACCTCACCAAGAAGTGAAGACTGAGCATGTTAAAACATGAGTCATGAAATGACCATTCTGTTTCTATGGCAATAATCCATATTTGTAAACATCAGGGGAAAAAAAATGCCTGCACTAACAAACACAGCATGCAATTATTCTTCAATCACAATGTATTTTCCAAAAAAACTACAAGTTAATCTAGACAGTTCAACATGACCCTCAATTTTATGTATTCCATAATTTTGAGCAAAGTTTTGCTCAGGCTGAACAGAAGGAATCCTCTCGAGGAGTCTTCTTGTAGAAATTTCTGTGCAGAATATCCTTCCCACACTTTTACAGTCAGGAAAGTCAACCCCAAATTTTCTAATTCAATGAGTGAGTCTCCACAGAATTATAGCTTTGTCTAAAAGATACTAGATTCCCATTTGCTGCTTGTTTAGAAATATATTAATTCCTATTTTTTAATTATTTACTGTGCCTAAATCCCCAAACACATATACCTATATGCAGGCTTTCTCATTAAGAAAGCTGAGGTACAGACATAAGAGAGCAGAGGTACAGTCATAATCTGGGGATCTGCGACTTTTGGGGGAAAAAAAGAATCAATACAACATAACCAGGGGATTATCATTTGCATTTACATACATAACCAGGCCCAGTCAGCATGGGTTTATGAAAAGCAGGTCTTGCTTGACCAACCTGATCTTTTATGACAAGGTGACCCACTTATAGGATGAGGAAAAGGCTGGGATGTTGTCTACCTGGAACTTTCTAAAGCTTTGGTCACTGTTTTCCATGGCCAGTTTCTCCTGGAGGAATTGGCTGCTCAGGGCTTGGATGGGTGCACTGTCCAATGGGTAAGAAACTGCCTGGATGGCCACGCCCTAAGATTGGTGGTGAATGGAGCTCAATCCAGTTGGTATCTGGTCAGCAGGGGTGTTCCCCAGAGCTCAGTGCAGGGCCCAGTCCTGTTCAACATCTTTGCCAATGATCTTCACCAGGGGATCACAGCAAGTTCACAGCCAGCACCAAGCTGAGCTGGAGTATCAATCTGCTGAAGCAGTGCTGTGCAAACAGTTGGATTCAATGATCTTAAGGGTCTTTTCCAACCTAAACAATAATTCTGTAAGTCTAAGTATTATCAGATCCTCACTAAAACTGGGACTATTGTAAAAACAGGGGTGCTTTTCCTCTTTCATATAGAATCATACAATATCATTCTCCTTAAGGCTGGACTCTTTACATAGATTACATAGATGAAAGACCCATAAAATCTAAAGAAGCATTCGGCACAAATACTCCATAATTCTCTTACTTTCTCATAGCTACAGAGCACTTTCACTTGTCATCTTATTCCCAACACTTGCCCCATTATGGGTACTGTGCTATGTAACAAGGTCTTATCTCCCTAAAGATAGTGACAAGATAATGGACACAGTTAACAGCCCCCATTCCAGCAGCTGAACTGTTTGTGTCTCCAAAGTCAGTCCAATCTCCTGTCTCCCTTGCATGGTTTCCAGACAAAATGAAAGACCTTGAGAATTCAAAAAAGGCAAAGAAGATCATTAATCTAAAGAAAAAAATGACGTTTTTTTCCTTCCTCACATTAACAAATTAGATATTTTTAAATCAATACCAGGGCTCACACTGATCTCAGCTGAAGGAGGGTTGACACCACAAGAAGCAGACAGGAAAATATAACTCAGACAAAGGTACATTGCAAAAACTGATAAGAACCAAAGGTAAGTATAGGATTGAAGAGAAATATGAGAAATGGTGGCAATAAACCACCACTGCCACACCCACAGGCAAATTGCACAGACAATTCTTCTTGAACAAGGTGATTCCCACAATTTCAAATCTGATTCAAGTGTACTGATTTTCCACTAAAGGTGTGTTTCTAATTTATTTTTAAAAAACTTTTATGCTCCCAAGGGGACAGGAAAGAACCCCAGAAGCACATCCTGCTTCTGCTAGCAGTTCCCTCTATGCCAAGCCCTAGGGAAAGAGGAAGGATTGTTCAGTTGTGTGGAAAACCCTGTATGAAAGGTTTAGAGCTTTCAGGTATTCAGCACTTTAACAGCATAAGCTCTCAGTCACCTCCTGGGCACTTTCTGATCCTGTTGCATTTCTGAGCTAGACTAAGTCTCTACAAAGAAATTAAAACCAGGATCTCCCAGTCCTTCTAGGATTTTGCAGCACTGATCTTATTGATAAATAACTTTTAAATAGGCACATTTAAACAGTCAGTCTCAAAATGAGCAATTTTGCTGTAATAGGTTTGGAAGTGTCTGGTTTTCACATTTTTACATGCATTTTAAGCATGTGCACCATGTAGCACTACCAGCCAAGTGCTCTTGAGCAGAACTGATCAATCTCCCAGGGTTTCAAGAGGAAAAAAAAATTAATAAAGAAACTGGCATTACTTAAAAGCACAGGAATGGTAAGTGACAAAAAGTTAAGCAGTATGTTTGGTAAGAAGTATTACAGTTCTTTCATTAAGGTTTTTTAACCGTATTATCTGCTTTATTATATTCAACTTATCTATCAATATCAATCACCCTTATGATAAATTCTGCAACATACTACCACAAAAGCTATTTCGTTCTGCCACTGTGTCTAAAGTTGACAAGCAGCATTCAACCCTTATTTTTTCTAGGATTGTCATGAAAAATGACTGATACAACACTGATTTACATCCTTTCTGAAAGCTGGATAGATTTTTCTAATCTATGCTTCCTGAAGTGCCTTTCTTGCTTTCCCCGACACCTCTAATATTTGTTTATCTGGTAGCACCTATATTCAAGTAGTACATAAGTGAATGAGAAATAAAGCAGCTCTACAGACAAAGTCACCTGCAGTAAAATACAATGTTGACTGATGGTAGTCCTCTACACAAATACCAGACCCAAGACAAACTAAGGGTAAAACCTGCCCACTCTTCAGCATTTGTAGGCTTCAGTCAGGAACTAAATGAAAGGTGAAATCCCTTTCTTATGCAATTAAACAAGACCAATGTGTAGAATGCAGGCTACTTCTACCTTCACTGCACCAACCCTCACACCACATTAAAATAGGCTTGGGTTTGGTTTTCTTTTAATATAATGAACATTGGAAAAGGGTCTGTATAGCTTTTGTCTAAAGCTATTAATTCTCAAACAGGAAGATGAGTAAGTGATGTAAGTGTAAACAGATGTCACTAATTTATTACAACATATTTTGCTCTCTGACTTACTACATACCTCTCAGTGGCCTCAGCCATCAGCACATTGGAAATACATCCCAGAACGTGTTGCTACAATACTGGCTTATCCCATAATTTCTATAATTCCAAAAATCTAGTAAATTTAATAACCCCACAGAAAACTCATGTAAATTTTGCCATTTTTTTAATAGGCAAAAAGCTATAACTTTTATTAAATGGATACCAAAAATAAAGTCAGTATTTTCATAAGTGTTTTGTTTGGTATTACATGTAACTGAAAAATGCATAATATATGCCTCCCTTTATGGCAAGTATATGAATTACACTCACAAGTTTATATAAAGTGCCCCCTCTATGGGACTTCTCACACAGCTGTGCCCGGGCAGGACAGTCTCATTTTGCTTTGTAGAACAAAAGTTTCAGAAATATTGCACTGGTTTATTCATCAGGCTTTGACTCCTCCTCACTTATGCAATCCAGTGTATCACCAGAGAAGTTCAGACACAAGAAAAATTAGACTCTTAAAAATACACGATAAAATAAGTGCAAACTGCATTGTAGGGTACATCCTACAATGTGCTGGAATGCCCTACAAAGGGACTTTGTAGGGTATAATTTGGAAAAGAAGCCAGTGTTACATATAAGAAGGCTAGGAAGTACGCTGCGGAGTACAACAGCTCCAGAGTGTCCCACCACCAGCCCGCTCACATTTCAGGAAATCAACACAGATCATGACATCCATCCCGACTGATGAAAGAGTACAGTCACTACGCCTTCTCCTGACCATCAGTGTCTCTCCCGCAGGCATTGAAATGGCACTAAACATGAACGGCTACTAAGCAGCCGCAGTCAGTGCAGGTCGGGCGGGGGAGGCTCGCAGCTCGCCAGCGCTCCTGCCCGTACGGAGCTCGCCCCGAGCCGCCGCTGCCCCGCGCCGCCAGCCCCCGGGGCGGAGGGGAGGCTCTGCGCCATCCTCGGCGTCAGGCAGCCCCTCCGCAAGAGCCAGGGGGAAAACGAGCCCGAGAAGAAAAGAAAGGAAAATGAAAAGAGAAGGAGGAGGGGGAGGGGTGAAAAAAAAGGGAGAATCCACGTTTTTGCATTTCTCTAAAACAAAGAATGTGAGAAAGCAGATGTAGTTCAGCACAAACGACTCCACCCTGCGAGGCTTCGGTGTTTACTCTCCCAGCTCGCTTGCCCAGCTGTCCACCAGCCGCGTCCCAAGCCCTTTCTTTTGTTGGGAACTTCCCAGCGGCCGCAGCCCCGCCGGGACGGGGGGCTCAGCCCGAGCGCCCCGCGGCAGCACTTGGCCTTTGACCGCCCCTCCCGCTCTGTGCCCGCAGCGAGCGCCGCCAAATCTCGGTCTTCCGCTCAAAAAGCCAAAGCGCAAACCCCTCTCTGCCCCCTTCTCAATATGTGAAAGCAAAAGTCTTACTCTCGTACCCCAGAGGTTTTCCGCTCCACTTATTAGCCAAATCACACAATAAACACACTGCATGCAAAGAGGGGGAGATTATGATAATTGTTTTAGAGGTAGAGAGAAACTCACCACCTTCATACTCTTCCACTTCTTGTGCTTTTATGGTTACAAATCGGCCTAATAAAGCAGCGAGGATGAAAAAAGTTCTCGTTTGTACCAAGACTGCCATCATGCCTAGATATTAGACATGTATCCTCCCTGGGCAGCAAAAAGTGCAGAATCGTAAGGTTATTTTAGCACCATGAAGCCAGCTGAGGAGTCGTTCTGCCTTTCCGCATCAGTTCCAGGACAAAGTCTGCGAGCCCTCTTTTCAGCACCAGCTCCGGCGCAGTCTGCAAACACTCCTTTCAGGGGATGCAGCTTTAAATAGGAAGAATGCTGCCTCCACTTTCTTCCTGCCCCTTTTCAGCTCGTTCAGGCTCCTAACCACCCACTCCCTGCCAAGCAACAGTCTGATTGATGGTAAATAACCGAATCAGAGCTGGCTTCACTCTTCCTTGAACTTTTCTCTTTACGAGCACACTTGCGGGATACTTTCCTGCTGCTGTGCAGTGCATGTGCTTTTTCAGGACCATTTATTAAGCAAGCAAATGCAGAGTTTTAAGAAGCTGTCAGGAAGAGAAAGTTCTGCTTTTACCACACCCAGCGCACGCTTCCTGGAAATGGAGGGTATAGCCCCATTTGGAGCCGATTCCCTTATTAGGAACTCGATCGCTTCCAGCGCGCCAGAGGAGGATTTCCTCCTCTCCCCTGATAACTGCCCCCTGCCTCGCTGTGTTACCAAACGAGACTCCAGTCCCTTGAGAGGGACTCACAGAGCTAAAATAAGGCAACTTGCTTCAGGAACTTGGAAATAAGCCCCCTTCATCCAAAGGGAAATTATTATTCTCAAATGAATTCTTTTGCTGAATAATTTTTCCTCAAATGCCTATGTGCTCTATATTTACTGTCCCACCAGCTGGGAAGACTGCTGGAAATCACCAGAAGATGCTCTACACTTTTAATACCAGAATGCCCGTTCAAACTATCCTATTACCTGCTTTTCTTCAGGGCTCTCTGCCCCTGTTCCCTGACTAAACCTACCTAAGCCCCAGCCTAGTATTTAGCCCTTAACAATGTGCCTTAATTAGCATTCTAGCGTGAGCACTAAGCAAATCTCTCTTTTGTGGATCACTTGCAACTGGGAGTAGAATGTTAAATTTCTTTCTTCCCACAGTGTTTATGGTCTGCTGAAAGGAAGCTCAGTCACTAATCCCCTCATTAGCTAAGAATGGGGTCATCTATACCTGCTGCAGGGAAATACAGGCTCATCTGCTGAAAGGTTTTCTGTGTTCAGCTATTTCAGCTCCAGTTCGATAACAATCCTATTTGAAGTAAACATCTTCACCTGGATTCATACACATTGGAAATTCCCTGGCTAATCATAGGATGATTTAGCACCTCTCAGTGATGCAGAATCCTAAAGTCTCTGAAGTTTTCTTCTGTCTCTTCAAAGGACCAGAATGCCCAGAAGAAGAAAGGTAAATGGGTTACAGCCCTGCCATGCTACATCAAACCTACTCGAATAGCAAAACCAGAGATGACCATAAAAATACACTGAAAGAGAACAACAACGAAGTTCCCTACTCTCTTGCACCAAGGTGTCTTGACACTTTATTTTTCTGAGGTATTCAAAGATACCTTCTGTGATTTCACTCCTAGGAGATTTCTATAGTAGGAATCTGTAGGATACAGATAGGATATCTGCAGGATAAAGTAGGAATACTGTAGGAGAGGTTCCTACAGTGATATCTAAAAGTTGCCCTTCATATCTAATTCTGCTTTGGTCCTACCACCAAATTATGACACATAACTAAAACAGATGAACAATAGAATAGAAAAGGATACAAATTGAATCTATCCCCTTCTGCCCCTTCATAAATACTTCCTTTTATCATGGTTCTGCACTTAGAGATGGTTTCAGTTTTATTACAAGCCTCACATAGAATCATTAAGTCTATAATTTTTCATTTAAAAAAATTCACCTCCAGGTCTAAGCTATTTGATAGCATTCCATTGGATATGAGCAAGAGAAAATCTTCAGGTAGCACCACTGTGAATAGAGTCAGAACCAAGTAATCAAGAGTGGGCAGATAAATAATTCCAAGTATGCTCAGTGTCACTTCTCCCTTCTTCCTCTCAATAGGGGAGAAGCCAACATTGTACAGAATAATATTGTATATTTATGTAGCAACATCGCTCCAAGGTTTTTTCACTTTTTTCCATAGATTTTAGGATTCTGTAAGAACAGAGGAATGTGGAATTTCGTAAATTAGCCCAAAGTCACGGATTCACTAGTAAAGCCTTTTTTGGAGGTCATTTTTCTTCTGTGCCAAGGAAAACTTACACAAGAAGAAAATTCCTTGGGAGGAGAATCCTGGGCCCCAACTCCTGGAACAGATTCTTCCCCAATCCACCTTCATTGTTACACATCCAGCTTACAGTATATAACCACACCTAATTTAGTAGACAGAGACACTACAGAAGTCATAGGACTGAATCCTCTTTGTCTAGTCCATCTCAGTAGAGGAATAAATGTGGAAAAGCAGGAAACAAAATCAGGCTCTTTCCACCAGCAGGAGACACTTTGAATTGAGGATTGCCTCAGCTACCGATTTGTGGCTGATTACTCAAAGGAGATAAAAAAGTGATATGACATGGTTAAAAAATCACCTTCTAATCGATTCATGGAATAGTTAAGGTTGTAAAGGACCTTTATAGGTCATCTAGTCCAAGCCCCCTTGGAACAACGAGGGACATCTTCAAATAGATCGGGCTTCTCAGAGCTCCGTCTAGCCTGACATTGAAGGTTTCCAGACGTGGGGCATCCACCACCTCTCTGGGACTCCTTTTCCAGTATTTCATCACTCTCATCATAAAATTCTTCTTTATTCCTAGTCTGAATCTACATTCTTTTGGTTTAAAGCCATTACCCCTTGTCCAATTGCAACAGGCCCTGGTAAAATGCGTCTCCCCATCTTTCTGACAGACCCCCTTCTGGCAGGATACTTTAAGTCTTCCCAGAGCTTTCTCCAGGTTGAACAACCCAAACTCCTCCAGCCTGTCTTCACAGGAGAGCTGTTTCGTGCTTCACATTAGAGCAATCTTCATCTTTTAAGAATCTTTATAGAACAGGAAGGGAAATAATAACACAATAGCAAAGTCTCCACACAAAAGCAGTGCATGCTCAATGATAAGCTCTAAAAAGTCTCAGTGAAATGAGAGTTTCCCAAAGCTAGGACACTCCTAGAAATGTCAAGACACAATACTTTGGAAAAATATATAACTAAATACTCCCTAATATTCTGTTTGCTGCTATTACCTACTTTTAGCCAGTAAGTCAGTACTGTAAGTTATCTGTCCTAAAAGTCTAATGTAAAATTCAAAATTACTCAAGTGTCAAAGCACATTGTGAGTGACAGATGGGGCTAGGGAATACTCTTATGTAATTGTGAGGACAGAGAAATATATTAAAATATAATTCACACACTTAAACCTTTCGAAATCTCAAAGTAAGGCCAGAAAAACCCAATTAGCAGCTTCAGATGCATCTGAGCATGCATACATATGAGCAATTAAAAACCAATCTCCATGAGTGTCCCTCCAATGGAGTTTAAGAGTCTCTCTCACCTTTCACACTGTTACATACAGTGTGACAGTGCTCCTGTTCTAAACTAATCTCTGCCAAGCTGATAGAAAGTATCTTCACATAAATGTGTGAGCCATCTGCTACATATGAGAATATGCACCAGTGTTTTAGATCAAAATGAAATCAGTGGATTCATGGAAACTGGAAATAAACTCTAGCTGAATTCAAAGGGTATCTGTTCAAAGACAAGCAAGATTTTCAAAAGCAGTGCGGTTTCACCAAAGGGAGCTCACGCCAATGTGAGAGTTGCCATCAAGTTTTATGTAGGCAGTTAAATCCACAGTAAGTGCTGTTTGAAATTTCCACCTTGTATAACTTCTTCGATCACACACTAAGCTTAAAAAAAAAAGCAGGAAATTTCCACACCATATATTTAACTTGCAAAAATATAGTCCACATAAAATGCTTGCCCTTTCTTGGAATTAACCATTAAAAAGAACATGACTGAAATAATATATGTGAGGAAAATAGTTCTACCTTTGAAGTGTGTTCACTTTGCACTTTTAAGACCATTACTGCAGGAGGAATCAGTTTTCCCATTTTATACAGGTCTTTCTCATAGTACAAGGAGAGAAAATTCTGCTGTTTAAAATGAGAAAATGTAATAGGAAACTACAGAAAAGGGCAAGAATGAAAACAGAGGAATATTATACTACTTTTCAATCATACTTTCAATGGACTAGATTCCAAACTGCACAGTCTCAAAATCGTAATCTTCCTGCAGAGAAATCCATCAAAAAAACTAGTATAGGTAAAGATTTAAACAATGCTACACCAGTAACACTGCTACCCAGTTGTAGGAGAATATTCCCATCAACCTTTTTGTAGGAAGGTTTATTAAATGAATTTAAGTCCTAATAGAGGAGATATCTTTCTTGGTTGCATTCAACCTGTGTAATATTGTTTCAGTTTATTTTTAATTTTGGGACATAGAATGATACTTTGCTTTAAAACTGTTAGTGAGGAGTCTTGGATTATGTCAGTCACCATACACAGGCTTTTGCTATGAGGAACTACAAACTCAGTAAGTTCAATAAGTTATTGGCACTGGCAGCCTTTCCTTTAGAATGTCTCAATTAAATTAAACTCAACATTAGTCTAAGCAAAAAAAGTCAAGGAATTAATTAGGGAAGTAATTAGGGAAAGTCTTGCATGAAGTCCTCTGAAAATTACACTTATTCTTTATCTAGAACAGGAAAAACTGCATCATTATTTTATTCTTTATTACAAAATCATTGTCAAGCTGGCTTTTGTCTGACTAAGAATTTAAACTGATTAAGTGAGAACACAAAGGGATCACAGCAAGCTACCCCCTTAAGTGGCAAGGGCAAATGCTAATCTGTAATTCAAATAGGGCCCAGCTGATGGCCTTCACTGTTTTTCCTAATATTTAATTAATTTACCTGAGGACCCTAAGATAGCTTACTTTGATCCTTTTCACTGATTGAAAGTCCCTGCAAAAGGAGTTAAAGACCTATCCAACAAGCATATTCATAAGTCATAATAATTTTTCTGACCTAGGGAATCACTTAAACCAATGGGACTGTAAAGAAAGAATTCGGCTGCAAGTTTATTTTTAACCCTATTCTCTTGTGGGCATAGAGTTGTTATAAGATGTTGAGGCTCAGGATTACTTAATCACCACCACTAAACTTTATCCACAGTTTTAAAATGGTATTATTTCATTTTCATTCTTCTGTTTTAAAATTCGTGTCCAAGACTATGTAGAACTATTTTGTCTTAACACAGATTTCAGACCACTGAACTGTGCATTAATATGCTCAGTGCAGCCCCAAGCACAAAATGAGCTCTTTGGTTACTTGTCATCATGTCCTAGTATAACACAAATGTCTTCAAGGAAAAAAACCCCACTGTATCTATCTTTGAGAGTTTAAATTGTGTAAACTAAGGACATGATTAAAATCTTATGTATTGATTTCATCCATGGTCGTTTAAGTTTTGTATCTGTTACTGTTTATTTCAACAGATGTGAATTTTAATTTAAAATTTAAATTGCTGCAGGTTTCACATACTCAGAAATATTACAGAATTTATTCTTAAAATGTAAGAAGCATCAATGACCCTACTGAAAGAACAGGAGGATTATGTGGAGCTCAATTAAACTCATTGCCCATGCTCTTATCTAAAGTCCCTTGCAGATGGAGCCCTATAGTCACCTGTATTAATGTGCAAGGTATGGACCTAAGAGTGTGCGCCCTCCACTAGCAGAAGCAAAACAGTCATATCAGCACAGCATGCTTCCTGTGCCTGTGTTCAGCTCTCCTGTCTTTATAATTATTTCAGTTTGGGTAAGAAAAGAGCCCATGGTTTCCATTTTGGTCTCATGAGCTAACATCCCAGTGGCCACTATCAGGCTGTGACCAAAGTATAGTAAATACCCCAGCCAATTGTTTTCCCTATCATTACACTGTTATTTTTAAAGCATTGATCTTCAGCCCTAGAATTTGCAGAATATCCAAAGCTGATGGAGTCATCATTGAAACCTGGGGATTAAAACATTTAAGTTTGTAGCAACATTCTTACCAACCATAACATGAGCAAGAAGTTCAGAATGCAGTCCTGCAAAACACATTGCTCCCAAGTTACATCTGATTTCCTAGCAAAATAAAAATGCTGAAAAGCCTGTACACACCAGAAGGGACTTTAGAATCACCAAGCCAGTCACAGAACACATGTTAAAATTAATCTTAGAGAAAAATATATACTTAATGCTCCAAGGAAAGTTAGTTACCGATCAAGTTCTACAGACTAAGTTTCCAAGTAAGATAAACCCAAGGTAACCAAATGCACTGGAATGTGTGTGAGCTCAAACTGAGACTTTGTCAGCAGTTGCTCTGGGCCCGAGCCTGCTGCCTGCAGGGAGCTATGGGGGAACATGGGGGAACCATGCTGGGTGGCCTGCACAAGGGAGTGTCCTGAGCAGATGGAGCACTGTGCAAGCCAGAAGTGGAGACAGGTCCAAGGGGTGTCTTCCTGCACAGGGAAAGGGCCACTAAAATAAGGAATATATTTCCCCCCCTAAAACCCCACATTTATTACTACATCCATATGGAACAAAGTGCCTGTGACTTTATACACATTATAAAGTAGGACTGAAGGGATCCATTTACACAGGATATTATTTCCCATGTAAAAAAAAACCTTAGCAGATGTTTAGTGAATGTTCAGTATCTATAGACACATTTGGACAACATTCTCAGGCACATGGTGGGATTCTTGGGGTGTGCTGTTCTTGGCCATGACTTGGACTCAATGATTATGATGGGTCCCCTCCAACTCAACATATTCTATGATATAATGCCCTATATTAAATTTACATTTTCCAGAAAAACACCAATTTTAAACATGTTGGTTTTTGTCCTGGATAACTGAAGTGCTTTTGATTCCACTTACTTACGATTTAAAATTGGGAAAGGCCTCAGCTCCATTGACAAAAGGAACTTAGCTTGCTCAGCATCTTACTGGAATTGCTCAGCTTTGTATAAGGTAACCTTCTTAAAATACATTATTCAATATCTTTAATTAATAAGAGGAAACAGATTTAATAGCTTTGGGGCATTTTTGACACCAACTTAAAACAGTAGACACAGGGGTGAAAGATTGCCCCTGTTGAGGTTAGCAGCAATATTTCAGCTGCTGAATTAATGTATTCTCTTGCCAAGGAAGCTTCTACCCCTTTTTTACCCATCCTTTCATCACTCTGTTAATATATAAACTTTCATCTGCTTTAAAGTATTGGAATAGTTGAAATGATCCTTTTAGATTCTTTTGAGCACAATTTTTTTTCTAGCAAGAAAATGTAATTTATATAAAGGCCATTTTCTTTCTTAAAAGTGAGTCCTCTTCTATAAAATAGGATCTGCCTCTATCAGGTAGTAAGATCTGATACATGGAAAACTAGGGGCTTCATAAAACCCAATTTAAAAGCAATTTTAAAAATCATGAAAAATGAAAACTTGTCATATTTTTAGTATCTTCTATGTTGACATGGACATTCTCTATTTCTTTCTTTTAAGCATCCAGGGAAAAACAGTGCCAACATGGACAAAATTATGGATAATTAATAAAAGAAAGGGGAATAGCAACAGCAGTGGAAGGATGTAATAGAGAAAAAGGAGGAAAAAAGGAATCAGAATTAGTGTAAGTCAGGGATGTAAGACTTGAATTTATGCATCATATTCACACAAAGCTGAAATAAAGAAAAATTTCTGTAACAGAGTTATAATTCTAGCACTGGGGGTGTTGGTGTCACTACTAGAACTATAAGCCTAGGACATTAAATAAATGTCAGTACAGCTGTGTCTAGGTTCAAATAGAGAATGCAGAAGAGGCTTATTCTGCCTGCTTTACTTTTCCATTTCCTTTCCATGCTGTCTTCTTTCCAATATTTTATAGCTTTTATGAGCCTTATTGCACTAAGATTCTGTGAATGCATGTGTGGAGCACATTTTGGACTCCCTTTAAACATTAAATGCTAATTGAAAACATAGTTTACTCAGAAACAATTCATCAAGTTTGCATTTAATTTTTGCTGTGAAAAAATGTGCAAATTGAGCTCTTTTAGAAAACTTTTTGAAATTTTTATTTCAATGCAGAACTCTTTATGAGGTAGGCTTATTTTCTAAGTTATGACCCATCACCAAGTGGATTTTCATCTGGTTAATGGGCTGAAGCAGATTGTGGAAGAGAATATCTATTCTCCATACTCACTGATATACTTTATTTTGCCTCAACTGATTGCTTTCATGATGTAGTTCAGGAAATCAGCCTCTTACCCTTTTTAAAGATTGATAGCTTAGATGAGCCTCAGCCATTTTAGAAAATAGTTATTAAAGCTTAAAGACGGTTGTACATTTCTACAATAGCATAACTTATTTGCTTCTCAAAAATCCTCCTACCCTAAGATCCTCATGGCAGGCAAAAACTTCTATACAAAATTTTCTTGTATCCCTTGTTATGTCATTTCTGGCAGCAGCTGAAATACTCAAACCTGGTGGCCCTGCAGCACATGGACACAACCTCACCTTGTAACCCTGGATCCAGCGATGGGGTGGTTTGAAATGTACCCAGAGATAAGTAACAGGCACAGCAGGTAACTGGACTGCTCTTTTCCCCCCTCAGTTAATGGCTGCTTGCTATCTGGAAAAGATTGAGAGTTCTTGTTAGAAAGCAAGGGTTTGCATAAATTATTCATATTCAGGTACTTTAAAAGTACCAGAGCATGTCACATATACTCTTCCTCAAATCTGCTGAAACATTAAATTACACCCACATTCCCTCAGCAGGCAAATCAAATCTGACCACTGCTACACAGAGCAAAGCCCATACAAACTGAGCCATGTGTGAAAAAGCCCTGCACAAAATGTGGGCAAACCCCAGAGATCTCTCTCACCATGCTTATTTCCATCACCTAAGGTGCTTTCCATGTGGGTCCCCTAACCAAACCCAGTCCTGTGGGAAATTACCCATGCAGAAAAGCACCCATGCAGTGCAGCCCCCACCACTGAGTCCCCCACTGCTCAGGGACACAGCCCTGGCACTGCAGGGCACTCTGCACATGGGCAGTAGGAAGACAGATTTTTAATAGTCTCTGTCCACTTCATTCCATGGCGACTATTTTATATTTCTAATTGTCACATATATTCAAACTTACTGGACTAAGCTTTTTTTACTTAATCCAAGCACAAGCACATCCACAAAACCAAATATAGGTATGAGGTACTTGTATTTCTTGTGATCAGGCTGGTTTATTGGTATCTCATATTGTGTTATTATTTTGATCATGATATTCATACCAATCATTCAGGGTACTTTCAGAAGGATTGTTTGGCTTTGTTTGTTTAATGTGACCATTATATTGTCTCTAAAATACACTCCCAATCACGTGTTTAGGAAGAGAGGCCTGAATAGCAAGTACTTGATGTTCCACAGATTTTAGGATACTGGAAATTAAATGTTTGATTGTAATTGGCTATTTTTATCCTTATACTTAAACATCTCATAGACTAGGTAAAAAACATAAATGAAAATGCTCATTCCATTTCTTCTCTATACTTCCAACATTTAGCAATGCACTAATTCTCCTATGAAGAGCAAAGTTTAAATTGCATGAAGGATAATTTCAAGCAGGATAAAGTATGTGGTTTTGCTTAGTGTTAAAAAACCTTATCCTTTGCAGCTAGAATGCAAGTTTTAACTATCTGCTATTATCAATTCATACCATATTTTTATTATTACTGACAAATGTTGCAATAGAAAATAGCAATTTGTATACAAGTTTAATGAAGCTGAAAGAATTTTCATATTTTTCCATCTGTGTCTTGGAACTCTTTTTAGAATTACACCTAAGAATAAGAGACTTACGTGAAATTCTAGCCCTAGTCCTCCAGGAATACAGAAAAGTTTTAATATAAAATCTTGACCTAATTTATTTGCATTCAGGAAGCCTCTGACAATGTCCCTCTGAAGAGAAAGCAAACACATGTCAGAAGTGAAGTCCTGTCAGGAACTTGACAATGATCCCAGTCTTACCTGTGAGACTCCCTTAGGAATGGTCAAAAATCTCACAAGCCCCGCTGAAGCCACAGGGCTCCATGCAGATGTTAACTCAAATATATAGCAAACTCTTACCAGCATTTAGTCAAATATCCCTAGGGCTTATGCAGTCTTCAGGACCCAGTTTATTTAATATAGCTTCTCTTTTTCTTTTTTATAGTATTTTTGAAATCTTAGATTGAAGCTTGTACACAAGTCCTTCTGAATAATCTTGTGAGGTTTCTAATGTGTAGAAAATACAAAGAGAAGGGAAGGGGAAAAAGTTACTCCCAACCCCTCCTCAGTGCCACAGATATTTAAAAATACTATTTATTCCTATGAAGGAGAATTTTTAGGCCCCTGAAAAATCACTCAAATTGCAGTATAAAGCCATTTCCAATAGTGGGGGACCAACAGATCACAAAGAGCTCATTGCACTACAGCTTCAGGATCAGTACTAGAAGAAACTCAGCCCATTGACCCGCTAAAGCATGTCCTGGAATAGGACTTCCACCATGGCAAAGGAAAGCAACTTACCTGTCACCAGCAAAATAACAAAGTATAGACGCTGGCAGAAGAAAAAACAACAAGGTAGACGGAACCTTTTACACTCCCTGGGGATATCAGACCTCAATAGAATGTTGTTAGGACAATCTTGCAGTGGCTATTTGAATATTTGCTGCTAGACCTATAACAAGGAATTTTAAAAGCCCACAATCTTACATATATAGGCTCCAAGAGACCATCAGAAGGCCAAGCTGAACCTAACACACACATAGACTAGAGGAAGTACTTAGTTAGAGTGGTACACAGACAAATATTTTCTTTGGCAGAGAACAGGTCTCTATAAACAGGAACATGGTCAAATCATGTACTTTTTGCAAGAACTAAAGTATTCAAACCCCCAAAAAAAGTCACTACCCAAAGTTACATAAGAAAGAAAAAAACAGCTAAATAATCATAGCATGATTCCTTTATTTTCATGAAGCTGGATCCCTTTCAGCAGCACACCCCTTCAGTGCTATTGTAGGGTTTTAAAACTCTGTATGCTGTACCCAAAGAACCATTAGTTTCTACAACAGTGGATGCTTCAGTAAATCCTTCAGTTCATCTAAAGGCTGTTTGCAGTTGTTTATTTTCAAGCTTATTTAGTGTCACATTTGCACAGTCAGATTCAAGTCAGCTCTAAATGCCCTGAACACAGAGGTCAGCCAATGTCAGAAAACTCAAAGCCAAATGCTGTTTTTCTAATGATGGTGAGAAATTAGTCAAAGAAACTGCAGAAACAATTATTGTAAGTGCTATTGAAACTTAACTCTGTGATATTTACCAGCCTTCATGGAAATCATTCTCCACTGTCAATAAGAAGGTAATATCAAAAGTTGTTCTGTCTTTTGTTCACTCACATTTACGCAGGGACTACTGGAAGGCTTTAATCCCTAGCTTGGCTTGTCTACAGTACTCCTCTCTAAACATATATGTGCCCAATACTTATCCTGACAAGCATGCTCTAAATGTTTTTTTCCTGTTTTTATTCAAAAGTGAATCTATCAATATTATTGAGGACAGACATAACTGAAGTTTGATCTGCTTCTTTAGTAAACATGCATGATCTACACCAGGCCTATGGAACTTAGTCTTTCTCCAAGTTATCTCTGTTGGTCTTGGAATTCAACAAATTCACCTATTTCCTCCATGTCTGAAAGAAGATCTATGTCTAAGGCACTTCAGCAGTTTGTGATTTAACAATCTAGGAAAATGTTCCCAGTGAATACTTTTTCCATATCCTTTAAGAGTGACACAGTATCCCTTTAAAAGCAAATGTACTTCTAAAGTAAAGAGCTAGCAAACAACTAATGTAAATATTACTTTTTCACATTTGAACAGATGAATGCAGAATTTCTGTGGAATGACACCCCCCCCCCCCCCGCCAAGGGTGTAATGCCACATTCAGTTTTATAATTATGTGTATACTCAAACTTAATGAGTAATTACAGAACTTGTTTGTGGAAATCAGGTGAAATCAGCACAGTCCCTCATCTGTGCAATCCTCTGTTCCCATTGTGGAAATGGGGAAGGGTTTAAATGGCTAACTGGAGATAAATATTTTTGTAAGAAAGACAGCTGTGTGCCAGGCAGGAAAATTCAATCACTAGTACTCAAACAAAAAATGAAATACTTTGAAATCCCAAGGCCATCATGCACCTGTGTTAAGTCTCATTAAACTTAACTGACATTTTATACATTTGTTGAGAGTAAAACGCTCTCCTACAGCTGCAGATCTTTTGAATGACTGCTCATTTTCATGGCCTTTTATGACTGTAGGCCAGGTTATAATTTAAAATTGCAAAAGCCATAGTATGTTTCAACAGACTAATCAACTTTTTTGGCTTTGGCTTTGTGTTAGCTTAGTCTTAGCTCTGGGTTCTGGATCTGGGGCTGCCAACAGCTGTGGCTCACAGCGGTGCAGCTCCTCCCATTGTCCCCACACTGCCAGGGGACAGCAAGGGACTCAGCCTGGCAGCCCAACACATACCAGTTCAAAGGAGGGCTCATCCATGTGACTCAACCTCTTGCTCTCCGAGCTTTCCCACTCAGAAAGAGACGTGGCCATGAGGAAAGCTGCTGGTGTCTGCTCACAGTGATGAAATTCCACAACATCTAACGCAGCAGCTCGGGGGATTGGACACAATTGATCCCTTGTTTGGCAGGGTCCTGTTTCCTCAGGACCCATTTCCACCTCTCACTAGGGTTCCAAATACATCCCTTTAAATTGCTACGAAAGCTGCTAGGGCTTTAAAAGGAGGTCAGGGCTAGGGCAGAGCCAAACAGAGAACCAAAACTGTTTCAAACCAGCTCAAAAGCCAAAAACCAAAAACTGCTTCAAAGACAGTTCTGTGCAAGCTTCATGCAAGTGCCTAACTGCAGACATTCAAAGGTCTGCAAATTCCAAGAAACACAATTCTGGCCAGATTAAGAGAGCTGAGAAACATGAAATAAGTCATCTGACTTTAAAATCCCATCATCTTCAAGCAGCAGACATGCCTGAGATTTCCCCTTTCCATCAGATGGCCAAGCATCCTCCCACCAGGTCATCCCTGAGCAGCTGGCTCTCTCCTTTACACAGTCCTGCTCCATCTGAGTCGCTAACCAAAAGTCTGAGTCACTTCACAGTGCTGTCCCAAAAGCTATTTTTATTTCCCAGCTTTGTAATTCTCTCTCAGATGTTAATCTATTTGCTCCTCCCTCCTCCTCCCACATAAGAACTTTAAAGTCTTTTTTTCCCAGCCAGGCTAATAAAATAATAAAGCAAGCAAAGAGATTGTGAGCTAAAGCATTTTGGAACCAAAGAATTTATAATGTATCAAAAATTAACTTCCTGTGCATTTCTGTAGCAATGCAATGTTAAAAGTGGGTTTTTTTTTGGTCTCAGAGCAAAGTTCCCCAGAAAATACAGAGGGAGATTGGAAATTGAGCATTATGCTAAGGAATACCTCATTTTCCCCTGAACAATGAGGTTAGTACAGCTGTGCAGTCATCCACCAGGAATCCCTCTTACTGGAACATAAAAGCTGCTCTTTTATTCAAAAATTCCCAGCTGGATTTTTAAAGTTGTAGTGAGACATGCAAGACTGAAGGACTGATTTGGGGAGTGCTCAAATTTACTTAATAATGGAGAGCTGAAAGATAATAATTCTTATTTAAACTTTTTTTACAACTATTGAGATTTAATTTAGTTGAGCAGAAACATAATATCATGTTAGACTAGTTATAACTATTCTCAGGTTTTGGCTATAGAAAGTAAAATTACATCTGCAAACCAATCCCTGAAAAGAAGGATGAGTCACATTTCAGTCTGTTTTCACTTAATTAGAAATTTTTTTTTTACATATGTAGGGTTTAGAAAAAACAACGCAGACAATCATTGCAACTGGAAAATTATTAAAAGGCAAAAGGAAGAGATTCTGACTCCAGGGCTAATGTATTCCTAACTCCAAGAAAGCTCTGCAGAAGCAACCTTTTTAATTTGCAGAAATAATAAGTTTTGTGAAAGGACGGCCAAAATGTTTCTTAAAAGTAACACATGGTCTACTACTTGCCTAGAAAAGGAAACCCTATTTTAAATTAACCTGGTAGCCATATATTACATGAAAAGAAAAAGTGTGAAACAGAATTAAAACCTAAAAATAAGTAAACAGGAGAGAGAGATAACTACATCCGGCTTTCCATTTTTGCAATTGCTTTTTATTAACATCCAGTGAAGAGATTGTTCCACAGTAAAACAACATGTTTTAAAATGCGAGGTGTTAATAATGGCTAAAAATGAGACTTTAAAACGTATTCACCTTTGGACAACATGCAAAAGTTAGGAGAAAAATAATACTTTTTGAAAGCAACTGAAGCCATTACAAACCTGTTGTCTTGTACTTTTACTTTTGTAGAGGAAGATATCTGACTTAAAAATTCTTCAAGTGCACACAGATGAACATGTCATTCTGAGATGCATCATGTCACCTCAAAGACTATGACACAGAGGCTACTGCTGAACTGAGAGATTCCCATGGACACTTAAGCATTAAACTTGGCACAAAGATTACATTGCTTAAATACAAGGTTACATACAGCAGCCTAAGGTGAGAGAAAACATAATGTGTTCTATGTGGACACTCCTTATGCTAGGCTGCCCTCCTTTAAAAATAGATGTCGTAAGAAGCCCTATTTCTCCTCAAGTACAGGTAATAGGAAAAACAATTCTGTATTTGGGGCATGGCACATTTTTAGATACTCAAAATTAGATTAGAAAATATTTGCATACTTGGACCAATTCCATAACTTTCTTTATAACACTGTGCAATGGTATTTTTCCATGCAGTGGTGTTTATTCCCTAATTGCTTTCATCCTTTATTCTTATGCTTCAGTACCTGCACCTTGGGTCCAGGATAAAAGTATTTCAACTTCACACACACACAATCAGTAAGTAAATCAGACAGGAAAATGGGCATGGATTTTTGGTTTTCTGCCCACAGCTGAAAACACCAATATCCATATATCAATAGCCACAATAAAGTTTGACTTGGATGGAGACAGTGTCCATAACAATCCTCAGGCTTTTAAAATTTATTTAGTTATCATGCAGAGATAGCTCCTAACATAAAATTTTCTGAAAATCTGAAATTAACAAAAAAAAAAGTCTGACATTAACAAATTAGCAAAGGGAAAGATAGCAATAACAACTGCATATAAAAAGTTGCAGATAGCATGTTGGAAACCATTGGAAAATCCACATTATGGGATGTCATGACAGACCACAAGATACAGATCTAGATGCAATATTGGCAATGCCTTGACTGAAGCTTGCTGAAGTCAACAGATGAGAGTTTCATCTGTTTGCCAATGTGGAAAACTTGAAATACTGAATTTGCCGGATAAATGAAGATGATGGACCAGAACTGAATACAGACCACTACACTAAAAAATTACCCAACAAGGCAAAGTTAAAAGAACAGGCCAACAATAGAAAAAATTAGAGCTAGGACCATTCATTACATTTGGTACACTAACATTCCTGAATGGGCAAGCTCAAAATGTAAAAACAGTATTTTGGGATAACTAGCAGTTATTGATTATGTCTTGAAACAGGGAAAAAAACCCTGGCCACATGCCATTCTTTAAAAAAAAATTACTCCTGTCCTCAATACTGTTTAGTGCTTCTATTGCATTTACTTTTGTAGAAGCAATTCACTTTCATTTGAGCTAGAGATGGAAGAAGACTTGGAGCCAGAAGACTCAGCACCCAAATCCCATTTCTTGGTAATCAGATGAATGCCACAGGCAGTAAAGAAGACATCTGAGACAAATGTTAAGTAAAAGAATAAGCAGAAAGGTACAAAATAACTACAAGATAGAGAGACAAGAAAATTATGAAATGCATTTGTGTGCCTAAAAGCATCCATGTGTCCATGTAATATTCATAGTCCCAGAGCTGGAAGGAATGACCAGATTGTTGATCTCAGAGTGCATCAGTGTGCAGGGGAGCAGTGCTGTGATGTGCCCATTCTGGAGGCTGCAATTTGTACTTGTCCTACATAAGGACAGAAGGCTGAAGCAAAAAGCAAATTCTTAACTCCTTCTCTGAGCCAATGTTTTAGCTCTTACCCCAGGACTGTGCCCATGTCCTGGCAGCTCTGCCATACAGAAATGAAATGAACATCAGAATGGGAGCAGGTAACTGAGGGATAATAGGGACACTTGAATTAAATGAAACTCCATGAATAAGCTTACTGGGCCTCAATGCATTTCACCAAAGCACTGGGAATACCTGATGGTGAAACACCTATCCAGCCTGACAGGAACATGCTACATCCCTTCTGGCAGCTCCCGCAGGAGTGGGCAACCACAGCTGTTTGAAAGGGATGTAAGCAGGGGGAACAGAGACACCGAGACCTCTGTGCTGCTATTGCTCCTTTCCACCTCCAAGAGCCTACATAACAGATCCAGCCAGGAAAAAAAGGGTTAAGAATTAGAGAGCAGCTACCGCGCCAGGAGCACGTGGGCTGCTGGCAGAAAAGTCAAGTTTCAGATACAGAATGTCACAGCTTTACCTGAAGTAAACTGTAGAAACACAGAGTAAAAGCTTCCCATAAAACATAAAAAAGCGGTTTCCACATTAATGGTGATATTTCTCATTTTCAGAAAAGACCAAAGAGCCAAAGATACAGTTTCCCTTAAATGCAAAAATTTAAATTATCCATTATTAAAGAAAAGTAGAAACACATTTATAATATTAGAATATTTGCCTGTTTGTTCAAATTTTATTTCAATTCTTCAGCCTCTATTTAAAAGGTTTTACTGCTTCTCTCTGAACACAAGTAACTTTTAACTTCCAGTAGTGAATTTACTGACCTTGAAGTAATGATTTATGCATCATTTCCTGCACTGTCAAGCATCTGTGGATGCTCTCAAGTGAACAGGGAACACACAAGTTGAGAAACTGTATAAAACAAGCAACTGACTTTTTATTTTGGAAGTCTTTCCACTCAGTTGCCTGCTATTTCAATGATTTTCAGTCATTGCAAGTCTAATTGATAGTGAACAAAACTCTTTCAGGCAGCCCTCAGTTTTACCTCATGGTGTCCTAGTGTGAAAGGAGAAATGCAATTGGATGATACTCTTGCCCTTTAAAACCAGCAATGAACAATCCAGCCCTGCCACCATCATATCATAGGGTGTAATGTGGGCTGCTCTTCCATCAGCACACCCAACTTCTGTGAAGAATTTCCCTATGGACATTTCCTTTTTATGCTTGTCCCTTTGCTGGATGTGTCACCTGAGTGACACAAACATGGACAGCAATTATGAAGGCCATTTCCAGACAGAGAAATTTATCTGCCTGTCATGTAACTACAAAATGTAGCAATTGTGCAACGCTGTTTTCTATAGTGACATTTCACTGAATTTGTGTCCTATTGTTTGCTACACAAAATAATTCTGTAAAAATAGATGTAATTTCTCTTTCCTGAAAATCTGTGTAATGGATTTCTAATATATAGTACTTATTTACCTTTATATAATTTGCATTTTTACAGATATTTTTCAGTAGATCATCTTGTTCCCCATTTATTACTAATTGTTGTTAAATAGACTGTCACTTCAATCCACCTTATTTTTAACCTGGAAGCCAACTGGCTTTTCTACAGTTCTGATCTTCAAATGAATTTGATTTGTACCCATCACTGACAGATTATGCCAAGAATCTATGCTTCCAGGTTGGACAGGTTTGATTCTCTGATGGAATTTTTTCCAACTCATGCTTATAGAAGAGATGCCTTTTCACATGGTGCAGCCAAGCATAATAAAAGGAAACAGCTGTGTGCCCTCTAACAGGAGATTCTAAATGATCAAATATTGGCATTTCAGAGCAGACAATAGGAGGTGATTCTCTGACTGCAGTGATGCAGCGGATCTTAAACGATGTCCTTTCAGGCCTAGCTAGGGGCCAATGCAAACCTGCCTGCTGACATCCTCAGGGATCACAGCTGGATTTTCACTGCAGGGAAAGCACAATCTGCCTATTCCACTTACTGCTAGATGGGTTGCCAAAATTTTGACTTTATTTTTGAGGTACCTCCTTTTCTTTGGAAGTCTGACTGCCTTGAGTTCTTAAGATTAAGCTCAAAGACAAGTGCAAGTGGACATCTTAATTTCAGCATACAAAAAAGCTGTTATGGAGTTTCATGTGTTTTTACAATTACATGGATTAGCAGCTTTCAGTCCCCAAAATAGCTGCATTTGTCATCACTTATGTTCCTACCAAAGTAGTCTGGTATTCCAGAGTGGTTAATCTTCTCCACAACTATGTTCAAGTGAAGGAAATGAAAAAGATGAGGAAAGAACCACCTTATTTTGTACATGTGCAGCCCCAGATGTTCTAAAATATCCTTTTTTCTTTAAAGAACAGTTCACTTGTCTAACCTTTTTAATATGTTTTCAAGAAACAGTGCAGATGGTACCCTTTTGAAATCTGCTAGTTTAGAAATGTAAATTTCTAAGATTTATAAATATGGTTTACAGCTTTGTATAGGAAAAAACCAGAGCATTTAGTTATAGGACAATGGGAGATGGATTCAAACTGAGAGAGTGCAGGTTTACATTAGATATCAGGAAGGAATTATTTACAGTGAGGGTGGTGAGGCCCTGGCACAGGTTGCCCAGAGAAGCTGTGAATGCCCCATCCCTGCAAGTGCACAGGGCCAGGTTAGATGGAGCTTGGAGCAACCTGGAATAGTGGAAAGTGTTGGCAGTGTTGGAACAAGGTAACTTTAAGGGCCCTTCTAACCCAAACCATTCTATGATTCTGTGAAAAAATAAATTGGAATAGGTTCTATCTTGCACATCTCTTGACCTTAAAAGAACCTACAACATTTTAAACTAGGTGTGGCAATCATATTTCATTGCCTAAATAATAAAATACTTTTGCTGACCAAACATGGGCAAGAGCTCAACCTCATACACATATTAAAAAGTAAATTGGTATAAACTCTACATTATGTGTCCAAACTCTCAATACTGTTAAAAAATTCATTCAAAAGTTTGAAACCTGAACCTAAAGGGACGCTGCACTGTGACCAGAATGAAAAGTTTGGAACTTCTGGGCACAGCCCCTTTCTCTGGAGGAGCTGGAGAGCCTTGTCCTGCTGCAAGAAGGAAGCAAAGCAGAGTCACCTCCTGCCTGTCAGCTGCTACAAACTGGATGCACTCTGCTGATTGTTGCTCCTAAGTTGCTTTTGGACAGACTTTTCTGGGTGCTTACAACAATTTCTCCAGACTAAGGGAGCATCTCTCCACCTTCAAGGCATCCATCATCAAATTCCCTAAAACTGCACCTCTCCCTCACTTTTTTTTTTTTTTTGATGACTACTTTTATCAGCACAGATCAACCATAAACAACTCACTTCACAGACCACTGCAGCATTAACATTTCCCATTTTTAATTCTCCATTTGAGCAAGACATTTGTGTTACAATGTTAGCACACTGTTCTCTTGGCTATTAATAACATTGTACTCCATGTAACAAAAAGTGAATTGCAATCTCAAGGCAGTCATGAAACTATTCAAGAATTTAACTAAAGTCATCTTACAAAGTGACATTTTGGTGTGGTTAATGATAGAAAAATTATTAGCTCTGTCTCATTAAAAAAACCAGATCCCTGCAGAATAATTTGCAGAAAAACAGAAAATATATAATTTAATTTATTTCTGTCTCTAAAACACCTACAGAACTTCACAGCAACTATTGTGCCTAATTACCAATGTCAATAAAGTAAAATTACATTACATTTGTTCCAAGCTCTCTTTTGAGAACAACCTTCTCTATCCAGACAGTAATGAATTCATACTGCCTTTCCCAGCCAGCATAAAGAGCTTAGTGTAGAAATTATGGATACCTTAATGTAGAGTAAAAAAAGAAAAACTCTTGTTTTTCCCAAAGCCATTGTTAATGCATTTTGAAGATTGCATTTTACCCTTTGTGAACACAGCTTTGCTCTCCAAGATGAAATCTCACTAGCGCCACTGATATAAGTGCAGTTACCAATCTGCAAAATCAGCATAAGCAAGAAAATGAGGTCTGTTAGGGCCAAGTGTTTCACATTAAACATTGCTGGCATAAAATCTAATGTCTCCAGTGTTCATTTCCTTTAAGAAAGGGGCAGGATGTGACTCAACAGAAAGCATAAGTCTTTTAGCAGTGCACTGAAGTGCTTTGCATTTCTAGTTTGAGTCTAAAAAGCATTTGAGGAGCAGACTAAGAACAGATCTTAATTAAAGTATTAATAGGACCTTATTGACAATAAAATGTGGTCCATTTAAATTGTTCTTCATTGTTTAAAAATATATAGGCTGTGAATCTTCAGCGCTGTTGGACCTGCTGCAATTTCAGGGTGCTAAGAATGAACTTCCATTCACCAAGCACTGAATTCTGAATTCTGCACAAACCTCTTTCAAGCCCTGCATTTTGACAGAATTATATGCCAAAAAACATTTGAGCAATGCTATCCTGAAAACCACTGCACTTGCTAAATATAGATCACTCTAAGCTTAACACATCAGGGACACATCTAAAACTGCAACTTAAAAGTCAACTGCACAGCAGTATAGCACATGATAGTAAAATTGTAGGGCAAATATAACACATCATGTCTAGAGATCCTCAGAAGTTCCTCAGGAGACTTACATATGAACAACCCTGCCTGCTTCAAACAAGAAATGACACATCACTCTATGATAATTTTCAGAGTATCCTGAGTAACCTAAGTATACTTCTCAAAATGCAACCTTTTTACTGTGGCAGCTGATTTTTTTTTTCCTAGAATATTGTAATTTCAGCATTGCTTCAGATAATGACTACTTTTCACATGCATCTGACTACCACTTACATCATTACAGACAAGGCCAGTAGTTGCTGGTCTGATGATTCACCATCAGCCATGGTTTTCCACCGTAAAAAATGAACACTGTAGCCAGTCAAGAGGGAAGAAGCACTTATAATAGCGTTAAGAGTAGCAGAAGTGCCAAAGAATTGCAAATTTTATTCAATCTTTTCACAGTAAATATGAGGTCTGTATGCTATCATGGTGTCTGCAGCTGTCAAAGGCAGCCTATCTGCAAAGGAGACGCCAACAAACTGAATGAATTTTTAAGGTCATGAATTTTTAAAGCTATACTTTTAAATGAATTTGCTCTATTTTGTAAAAGCCACCCACCTTGTACACACCAGCTTGACCTTTCATCTCTCATAACCCTGCCCAAGATTACTTGAGTTTGATTTTCTAAGTTACCAATATTATTTACCCTAATTGTGTTAAAATAAATGTCAGCTTATTTAGGTGACTATATAAAGTAATTCTGGGGAGAAAAGGGGACCAGAGGGTTCATAAAGAAACATAAAAATTTTGACTGGTAGGCTTGTGACTCAAATGTAGTTGACTCCAACAATGATGGATAGTTAAATTGTGGGATTACTACATAGACAATCTATGGTTTCAAAATTATTTTCTAGTCAACAAGTGTTATTAGTACATAAACTGTCATAACTATCCATCAAAAGATGCCCTGGAGGCTGAAACATGCTTTAAAGTTGTCTCTCTGAATTAGGGCAAGTAAATTAACAGCTTGATCTATACCTGTTCAAACTGAGTCTGTTCTCATAAAAGATAAATTTTATTTTTTAGTATTATCAACATGACATATCTCACAAGTATTATGTCTGGTTAAATTAAAAAAAAAATAAAAACCTGAGGTCTTACTGTCCTGACAGAATCTCCTTAATTTCCAACCATTTTGCCTAATATGCTGCCCAATTAGAATTTTCCATTCATGAAATTCACTCACTCTGCATGAATATATACACTCAACACACACATATTTATACATACATATAGAATCCATACAAACAGAAAGAAGTATGAGGGCAGCATCTAACAAGGAAACACTTACAACCTCCTGATCCCTTAAGCATGCCTATGGCTACAACAGCTTTACAGCCACAAAAATGCCACCTCTGTACCAAAGACCATCCCTGTGGTACCAATCATTTACACAACTGCTCACCTGGTGATTTCCATGACAATAATTGTTCAGACAAAAGTCCTGGGGATATGAGGAATCAACCAAATGGAGGGAGAAGATCCACTGAGCCACACAGTGCCATCATCTACCAAACCACCACAGTACACAACTTCCTGAACATTCATTGCCTGTATCATGCCCTCCTGTATTTTCATATTAAGTTTTAAATGCATTAATTTTCTGCCAAGACCCTGATCCACAGCCTGCTACATCTCACAAAACCTGGAGATTAAACTGATACATTTTAGAATTCTTTTTTTTTTCATAGTTTTACTCTGTGATTGTTGCTTAGAGGATAGCCCTTGCATGTTTTTTCCTTCACTTCAACACAAAATTCTGTTGCAGAATGTAAATTCAATCTGTGTATTCTTTACACTCATTTTACTAGGCATTCAGAATAGAAACCATTCACTCAATACTTCCCCAAACCTTCTACTGCATTACAAGACTGACAGCTTTTTTGGGTTTGTTGTTGAAATACCACAATATTTTGTTTATCAGCAATATGATAAAATACAAAAAAGAGAATAGGCTCACATTCTCATATTCCAAATAAATTTTAGAGTAATTTAAGACTCCTTGGCCCTTAGAAGTTTTCAAATACAAATCCCAGGAAAATTCCTTTCACTCACTTTCCTCCAGGAGTAGCTAAAGGTGTGCAAATATAGGAGTGGCAAATTCCAGAAGAACTTCAAATAGACTCTTCTATTTAATCATATTTATCATAAGATGGTACTAATCCTTCCTTGGGGCCATGTATTTTAAAGCTATATTTGGATACTGAGAAATTTTTGCTTGCAGGGAATGTAAACTATCATTGGCCTGATTTTTAATTTAAAGTGATTTTGGAACTTGCCTGCTCCCATACCCAGTAGGATGAATTCTGACATAAGCCTGAAACAACTTCTTTCCCAGTAGAAAAAAAAAAGAAATTGCTTAAGCTTTCAGGCATCTCTTGAGTGAGAACTCTCAGCATAATCCAAGGGTGAAATGCTTTCACTGTGAAAGTCCTACTTGCATCTGATATGCCCAGATTTTTAACTACTGTCCATTTTTCTGACAATGACAAGAGTTTATAAATAGTTGAATTCTGCAGGCGTCTAGCAACAATTAACGTAAGTCTGGGGCTAGGGTACAAAAATACATACTGAATAATCCTTTTATTATCAAGGAAATATTAAATTACCATCATCTATTTCTTATTTTCATTCTGTTGTGAAATTGATTATCAACATACAGCCATGCCAGAAGCACATATGCCAAAGAAATCTGTTTGTGAATTTGACTGCCAAAGAGCAATTGCTTTCTTAAACCTTGGAGAAATGGGAAATCTATTGAAAACTAGAGATAAGGAACTTCATTTTCCCTCACATCCAACTACAAATAATGTAGAAGCAGCAGCATGGCAATGGTTCTACAAGTGTTATTTTTCTGTAACAGCAGAAACATACATTCAAACTGTAATATTAAATATACTTTCAGCATCAAATAAAGATGTTTCTTACTTATTTTGGAGTCAGAAAATGCCTGTATATACCATATACATAACACTAGTGCTCAGGGTAAATTGATTTAATTTCTCTGGTATGTAGACAGCAAAAATGAAAAGGCAGCACAACTGTTGGCCCGGGATGTTCCTTGTGTCAGACTAACACTGCCTTGTGCCACTCTCTGCTAATGTCTTTCAAATCAGGAGCCTCTGTTGAACTGCATCTCCTTTCCTCTTTTCACTAAAACAAACATTTTCCTTCCTGGGAGGCTGTTGTATAGTTTCTTTCTTATTGTCTCTTGTTCAAAGGAGCCAGTTTGGAATAAGCCAAGACAAGATGCAGGACTGGAAAAGATGCTCAGTCACATCCTGCTAAAGACACACATCTTTGTTTGTCCCTGACAATCAATGTAGATTTCCTGTAGGTAAAACTACAATGACTGCTTCTTTGAAACATGTCTTCAAAGATCAAAGTCCGCTGCAAAACCTAAATCCTGCTTTTGGATGGAGAGAGGTTTCCCTCCTTCCAGTATCCTCAGGCTGAGAGATGCCAGGCCTTCTCTGCTTTCCCTCACAGAGCTTGCCAGCTCCTATATAATAGTACTTCACTTTGCACTTGATACTTCTAGACATTGTTCCAAAAGAAATTTCTGCCAATTTCCTCCTCAATATTGAACGTGATAGAGAGTAAAATAAATTTCTCTAAAGCAAAAATCATGCTCAAAAATGAGGGAAAAAAAAAAGAAAATAATTTGGCATTTCAGAAAATTTGGTGGGGGTCAAACATCCATGCCATGTAACACACAGCAATGAGGAGTTGCTGTGTTATCACAACCAGAAGATTATTTAGACATAGGCATGAAGACACTTAAACTGTGCATACTGCATGTACTTGTGCACAGGAGCAAGTTTGCAGTGGGTGGATGCTTTATTTAGGCAAGAGTTACCCATCTGTAACTGCAGGAGGGAGTTGGCAGATGGAGCTCTGGAGTTCCCTGCTGGAATCTGGCCAGGGCACTGCTGTAACCAACCCCTCTCTTTTGAAATGCAGATGGAGAACTTGCCTGTCATATGCTAAAGCTGTTAAAGAGCACTGAGCAACCAGAGACGGATTCCCGCTGCTTTGTTCTTTGCAGACCTATTTCTACCTGATGGAGGTCTGTGTAAAACTCCCACCTCTCTAAGACAATGGTTCATAAACTGCTCCTGTACAAGTACGAAGAACAGTAAGGACACAATGCGGTTTTCATTCTGGTTTTTAGATTGGAGTAACCTAAAAATCTTTTCACAACCATATGGTAAGTCTCTGTACTCCTTTCAAATAAAAAAGATCCCACTGAATTAATATTTATTTAATCATTATTCTAAAATGCCTGCACTTCTAATCTTAGAAACTAATTTAAAGTAAAAATCAAAATTGAGGGGTTTTTTTTCTCATTTTTTTCCTAATTCAATATCCTCCATCAAGTGGTTTAGTGGTATATAAATAAAGAGGAACAGCTAATACGAAAAGCAGCAAACATTTCATAAAAGGAAAGCACTTTGAAATTCACTCAGGCTTTGTTCCTTTAGGGCTTCTCTCGTGTGCATCCCTAAGCAGGGAGCACAGGGGACATGGTTTCCTTCTGTTATCCTGCCTTCTTATGGGCATGTCAAGTAAAGGGTTGTTCAGCCTGGATTCCAGACAGAGAGAACTCTGCAAATTCCTGTTGTAGCCAAAGCATAGCATAACTGCTGCCACCTCTACTGCTCAGACACATCCTCTGTTTCACACAGAAACTATTTGGAAAAGATGAGTTTTCAGTAGGAGTAGGGAACTTTTTTTTCATTCATTGGAGACTAAACACAGACCTTTTGGAACTCAGCTTTGACGCTGGATGAAAGCAATAGCTGCAATCATAAAGCCTAGCTATTCTTTCAGCTCACATGGAAAACTTGTACAAAGTAAATGGTTATTTCATGAGCTTCTCAGATCGGAGCAAAAGGCGTGTCATGAGTGGTTGTTAGCCTGGAGAAAGTGCTTGCTTTCTCCTTTAGCTGCTAAGCAGAGGTTATGCAATAAGATATGCTCCTCCAGAAATGTGTTTCCCTGCTCATAGAACCTGAAACCTCTGGCTTGCTCTAATATACTGCGTTTTTCTGCCTTGTGCTTTTCAGCCAGAGAAGACAATCTATCCAATCACACAGGAAAACAACATATCAATGGAGAAAGATGTTCTCCTCAATGTAGATTATGCAGACACGCAATCAATTTCTCTCCATCCAAGCCCTCTCTATGCTACGCTGTCTGGAGCACTTGCATTGCAGCAGCTTCCCTTCCTCACACTGGCCCTGCCTGCCTCAGCCACCAGGCCTTTATTGGGACACCAGCCATTCTTTTTCTCAGCACAGTAACACTGCAATTCATGATTCTTTAAGAAAAGAGGAATACAAAAAGCTGTATGTTAAAGTCCAAAATACACTGGAAAAGAGAAATAAGCCATAGTTCACTGACCACAGAGACAAACGACTTAGCTTGGGAAAATTGCTGAGACAGTGGCCTCAGCTGCCTGGGGCAACTTGAATATTCAGTAATCATCTCCTCATCTGGCACAGATACACAAAATTTTAAGGAAACACAAGCCAACAGTTCAGTTTTCTTTAAGAGCTAAAGGGAAATTGCAGTGGACTTCAACTCAGGAGCAACTCAGACAACATGAAGCTAAGAATAATAATCTTATCAGCTACTTCCAAACAAGACACATCTTTTATTTATACTAAAAATGCAATTGAGAAACCAAAGTTTTAGAGCAAACGAAACACTTTTCGGTGTTGTTACAAGAAGTGACATCCTTGGGCACAGATGGAAGTTCGCAGCTCAAGCTGGCCACAAACTGCTTGCAGATGCTGTTTTACACACCCACCTGTAATGTCCATAGTGTGCATGCACTTATGTATAAACAGCAAGGCATTTCCAACCCACAAAAAAATCTCTCTAAAGAAAGTGCCCTTGGGACAGTCTTTCTCAACAGTTTAAGTCCAAATTTTCTGGACTGCAAACCCAGTTAATATTCATGAAAAATCTGTCTAAAGTATGAAATACACATGTATTTCAATTCTATGCATCTATGTAAATATGATATTTATATAATATTTAGTAAAACACCACAAGTATTTAGGACATTTAATCTTCAGGAGGCTACTTAGATGAATTATTCTCACATCCTTAGAATACCCATACCTCTGACTTTATAATATCTTTATGTCCTTCGTGGCATGTCTCCTGCTAGATCACATCACTGTACATATTTTGTCAACTGCTACACATCTACAGTCACTGAAGAGTTAAGTCTGATGGCGTAGAAAATATTTTAAAAGTCAGAAAGCCTTTATAGTGCGCTGTTCATGTTGCGGGGGCTCTTCAAATTGCTTCCAGACAGTGCTATTTTTATAATGCCATCACAAAAGCAAATCCTATCCTATCCATTCATGACTTGAGTGCAGCTTTAGATGAAAACTGCATGTGTCATAAATCAATCTTTGCCCAAACTGCTGAACTAAAACTCGGACAGAAGTTCAGACAAAGCATTAAGGAGGTCAGGACAGGAATTGTCAGAGTTCTCTCTAGTCCTCACTTTTAAAGTTCACTCTTACTTTCCGTGGGAACTGTTCATCTTAATTCCTGAAGGTTTTTGTTTTTAATTTCTTTCCTCAGTAAGCCAATCAGAATGTGAGCAGCAGTTGCACAAACAAAACCAAGAAATTCTGACAGCTATCAGGCTCTCAGGAGCAAAAGGGAAGAGTAGCAAGAGAGGACCAGGCAGGCAGACACTGCAAATGTTTTAGCTGTTCCTGTTACGGTTCCTGCATTACTGTTTTACTTGGTCTGACATGACTGAATTTTCCTAAAGCAATTTTCCAGACCTGCATGGGGCCTTGAAGTTTCCCCTCTGTCAGTAACGCACAGCATTTGTGCACAGGAATAACCTGGAACTGCTGCCAAGACCCAGCAGAAGGAGAGTCATACCTATAGTATTAATTTCTCCCATATAGTTTCCACTGCATAATTCATAGACAGGTCTTTGTCTTTCCTACCAAAGCAATGCTCCATCAGCGTTTTACAGACTGAAGGAAAAGTGTCCTTTTACTCATCTCTAGAGTGTCTGTGAAAACATGAGCCAGGGCAAAGTGCCAGGCATCAGAAATCCCTGAGACCACTGCCCATATGGGTTTTCAATGCGTTACATCAAAGGCACTTAATTCCCAGTTTAACTCTGAGAGTTCAATTACTAATATAGTATATAAGTGTATAATTACTAACATAGTATATAAGAAGGGAACTAGAGTAATTTACAAGCGCCTTCTAAATAATTTTCTTCTGATAACTGTAAAGTTAGTTGTCAGCAAACGTCACCCAGAAAGTGATTAGCAGCTCAAGGTGACAACAGTTCCCATACCCAGCCCAGAAGGGGTGCGGGGGAAGCACTGCTTCTTTGGGATTTGGCATTGTGTTCTCCACTGCATTCCCCTCTCCACCTTTCTAATTTTACAGAGTTCTTGTCCTACAGGAATGCAGTATTTATAAAACTTTTTCACCCCAAAAATACACTCTAGAATATATATTAAATTTCACTTTTCCAAGGATGTTCAGACAAACAGTCTGTTCACACTTAAACCGACTGCAAAAACAAAACCCTTAATAAAACAGGCAAAATTTTTGGTTTTTCATTCTAATCTAAAAAGAGCAATTGTACTCAGATTTTTAGGAAGTATATTCTGTTGGCTTATATGTTTATTAAACTGGGGGGGATGCATGATTCAGTCACTTTGAGTTTTCACATTAAAAATAGCATATCATGGGTTCAGAACACTATAGAACCTCAGGTTTGAGTTGGTTTTGGGTTGGATTTTTGGGGGGTGTGAGGTGTACACATTTATTTGTTTTTAAACCACAGACCACTGATATCAGTTGGTTTGGAATTTTGTTGTTGCTTAGGTTTTTCTGGCTGTTGCTCTCTTTACAAGCTTTCTCATAATTTTTCATCAGTGTAATTCTTAAAATAGTTCCTTCAGCACATTTTATTAATCGTTTTCACAAACAGTGATTTTATAAGCCATGAATTAAGCTGCTATCTGAATGTTCCAGTCATTGCACAAGCTTGCAGGGAGTCATGCAGCCCTTTCCCAGTACTCAAATGTACTCTGGGAAGTTTCCAGAGAATAGGAGTTCAGTGTTCAACGACAGCTGAATTTGAATGGGAATACCTCATCATACAGCTGTGAAAGTCTTCCTCATAAAACCCAGTAGAATTCAGAAGTGCTTTAGAAAGAAGTCATCCAGTTAAAACAGCAAAACCTTAATTGTTTTAGAATGAAAGCTCCCAAAACAAAAAAAATCATGTTTTATATGACTTTTCAATAAAATGTTATGTGAAAGAATGTGCAAATTATAGCCTAACAAATATGGAGGAAATGAGGAAAAAAACCCACCTTTTTTTTTTCCTTTGGAGATAACAAAGTTTCTCTTCTCCTTTCCCATTTAATTTTTGGTCTTAAAGTCCAATGTCTGTCTTTTCACAAGCCTCTTCTCTTTTCTCCTCTGCTGCATAACTTAGTAAAGAGTCCAAACTACCTGATGAGAATCACAGCTAAGAAAAAAACCCACACATCTGTGCAGGATGGAAGAGCATCAAACCTGTAGTAACTTACTGTAATGCTTTAAGTGCCTACTAAGATCCTACGAGAAGAGAGAAGGAACAAAAAAAAATTATAAGCATAAAGTTTAGATTTTTTTTGCTCTACTTCATAGAAATAGAGGACAAATTCACACAATTTTAACTCTGCAAGTCTTCTAGCAGGCAGGAGACTTGCAAGGAGTATGTTACTACGACTGATGTTACAAACAAGACTTCCTCATTCTGGCCAATTTTAAATTATAGTTTTTCTGGAAGCCATAAGAGCCATGTACCAAAGCCTGGATTCACTGAAGCAGCTGGGCTCAAGTGTAGTTGCTGCCATTCTTTAATCATTCCAGAGAGCATCTCTGTCACAAAGCCAGGAAGCCAAAGCTGAATTCAAGATGCTAAGACAACAGACTTCAAAGGCTAATGCAAACAATTTGTGCAAGCTTTACTGTTTTCCAAATTAATAAAACACAACCATTCTTAGATACTGCTCATATAAAAAGCCCAATTATGTCTTTATAACTTACAAAACTCTATATAAACAGGATTGTCATTTTGATCCAATATATCCCACCTGTAAAATCAATTTTGTTGGGTAAACGCAGTTCAGTGACACCACACAGGCCTGCAGAAAGAAACTCAGAGAGGTATTTTAAACAACCCTTCAAAAACTGGTCACATTTTTTGTGCCAAAATTCTGGCACATACAAAAAAAAACTCTATTAGTTACTGATTTTATAGTTTTTACCACTGATCCCTTAGTATTCTAAATACTGGATGTTTTACCAGCCCCAGAGGCATAGGGAATTTACCTGTAGGATTTAGTGTGTCATATCTCTAATTCATAAACTTCAGGAATTGGCCTGCAAGACCCTGTTCTTAAAATCTTTACCAGAAATCAATAAAAATTCCACTCCTCAAGATTTATCACAGCAGTAAACTGGCATTCTCTGAAGAGTTCTGTTGGTTCTTATAAAGACAAACAAGGTCAGAACTGATATTTTCAGTTATCTGGACTTGGCAACACCACCCACATTCCTCTAGATTTCTGGAATCTTGAGGATTTGATAATTTTTACCAAGTGGTCAGGTCCTATCACATAAGTAGAAATCCCACCAAAAAAAAAAGTAGAATTTTGCAAAAAAAAAAAGCTCTTTATGATTATTTCAAAACGATAAAAGTACATGTTTTAGCAATTTCTATTACTGCTCTAGTTAATATCTTTTTTTTTTCTGGAAAATATAAGAGGGCAAGAGTTGAAACTGCAGATACTCTGTCACAAATAAGCTCTATGAGGGCAAATATCACAAAAATCTGGTTCACAAATGTGTATATTCAGGTGGGGGCTTTTTTGGATTTTGAGGGGATAGGATTTGGTGTGGAATTTTGGTTTGTTGGGGTTTTTTGTTGTTGCTGCTTTCAAAGCAAGTGAAATACATAAAAAATGAAGCCACCTGAATCACTTCTCAGGAACACAGAGATCAACTCCTTCACTTGGCAGTTGACTCATTTTGGGTTTTCCTTTAATGTTTTGCACATTTAGAAGTCCAAGTCAAAGACAGTGCATTCAAGGGTTACTTGCCCAAGCTCTTTGTCAAGGCTACAATTCACCTACCCTGACCCTCCAGCTGACACAGCTGCTCCATAACTGCTACTGAAGAAGGTTTCTCCTGACTGCTTGGGGAAAAGCTCCTACAATGCCTGGCACATTTTTTCAACTCCACCTAGTTTGTGAATGAACCTCTTAGAAACCTGGATGATTCAGAGCTGTTATTGAAATTTATTTTTGCTAACAAGTAAGCACCCATTTCTTGGCTATTGTGAAAAATAATCACAGAAATGTAATCAGTTTCAGATGTAAAGCCAGATTTTTAATTACCATTTTGCAACAAGGTTGCTATACCTTTTCAAAGCTGTCTTTTCTCAGCAGTTAATTATTCTTAAAAGACACACCTTTCTGGCATAGGTTTGCTAAAACATTACCCAATTTGAAAAAAATAATCTCTCAAGTAACCTCTAGTGTTTAAATAAGAACAAATTTTAAAAGGGTGGGGTTTAGCACAGAAAGCTCCATTTAATAGTGGAACACATGAAATGCAATGCTGGCTGTTATAATGAAACGCAGCTTTATATTTTTAATCTAACATTCAGATCTTTATTTTTAAGTGCCTTTGAGAGCTGTTTTTTCTTGAGATCACTGACTCTTCTCTTTCACCCACCACATGGAGGTGAAAGTTGGAAGAATGCAGTAGGTACCAAAAATACAGAAAGCCATCGGTGCCCTTGGATTCAGCTCAGTGAAATCACAGAGCAGTATTTTGTTAAATTAGTAAAAGTAGGTCATTTTAACTGGACAAGGGGAAAAAAAGCCAGATTAATATTAACAATGTAAAGCAGGTAACCCCTTACAAAAATTGAACTCTACAAAAATTGAATTCCAGAAGCTGGTAGTATTAGCATCATTAACTCAGCCTCAATAAAATAGTTTCTAATGCTGGAGTCTTAAATATTTTGAGACTATAATAAGAATCACAAAATATTTCTGCTACTTACGGCATACAATCTCTCCTTTAGAATAAAGATTCCATCACTCAGATCCAATCTTTTTCATCAAAATAGATCTTTTCTTGTCAAGTAGATCAAGTCTGCTGGTAAAAATTCCCAGTTACAACATTGTGTTTAAAAAATTACATTTTATTTTCAAACAACTGAGCCTTCCCCTCCGTAATGGTGGTTTCATAAACATGTTTATGCATATAAGATGATTTTCAGGACTCAGATCAGGACACCTGCTCCTTTCACATGACACAGTAAATCCATCATTGTGATTGCTAAACTTTGTCACAGCAGATAGATGTTGTGTTTTACATGGAACATGGTATGATCTTAAATCTGGCTTGATTTGACAGGATTTTGTCTGCAATATGGACAGGACAGCTCAGCAACTGAGGCTGGGCTATAGCCAGAAACAATTAAGGACTAAAACCCAAACCTGACATCAGTGGAACCCCAGGCATAGCCTGACTACCCACACAGACTCAGGCAGGTTCTGCGCAAGAGCAAGGGACTGGTACAGCCTGAACAACTGCACGCATGCCGTGTCCAAAACCTGTACAAAACTAAAATTGACACTGCTCACTTTATAAAGTCTTTCAGAGGGAGCAGAAAAAAAGCATTCAAAACCAGTATTTTGTTGGCTGTTTAAATGTCTTTTAGATCTGCCCTTAGACATCTGATGTGAATCTTAAGATGAATAAATACTTCCAGTAACCTGGGTTTAATCATCCCATGATTCTAAATCTCAGGTTGCTTGTCTGACAAAGTATGACACCTATGATAAATTCCAAAAACTAGAAAAATACAAAGAAAATTATACATTTTCATAGTTCATGAAATATTACAACATTCAGTTTTATTTCTTACAAGAAAGCATACGGTTTGATAGAGTAAATTACAAGGTATTGTAAACTGAGATAGAATTTATGGAAGCTCTGAAAAGAACTCTGTTGGTGGACTAGACAAAGCTGTCTTACAGAAGCAGATTGCTGAAATCCATTACCTGTGGGGAGCCAATACTGATGCCATGGTTTCCTACTTAGAGAAACCTGGTCATGGTGAACCCACAGCCCCCAAGGTCTCATTATCTGTGCTGAGGGAGTACATGTAATGGAACATTATTTTCTGCAACTGGTTTTCAATCAAGGGGTATTACTGGGAATGCTGTGTGAGAACTAAGTCTCAGTCTAATGTCTGCCATATTCCTGGTAGGATTTTGTACCTTTAAAACCTTATGTCCTGGCTGCATACTTTACTTGGGTTATCCAGTTTTGCAAACAGATGAGTAACTTCCCACAGCGCAGCACAAAGGTTTTGTCAACGCAATGTTCCACATATCAGCGTGGCCAGATTTCTCTTCCAAAATACCATCTGTGCGAATGGGTAAATTAAATCAGGCTGAGCATGGCAGCAGTCTGTGAAATGCCAGAAGAAGGTCACACTGCTGGCACACAGAGACAAGGGCCAGCCAGGAGATGCCCGCCTGGCTTGCTCAGAGCCTGACCTCAGAAGCTCATGGCAGGGAAAAGGAAATGAAGTGCCATGTGAAGAAGCTAGTAAGGGGCAGAGATTTAGTCAGCTAATTGAATGTATGCTAAATAGAATTCCCTTATGTTCTCAGAGCCGAAGTGCAGGGAAAAACACTGTTCTGCAACTGAAATGAATGGAAAAATGCTAAGAAAGCCAGGATTGGACAAGACTTGTGAGTCACTTCAGAGCTATCCAAAGGGATATAGAGGTCGGCCACTCGCTAGAATGTGGGCTGAAACAGTCACTGATTTATTTTCCAAGAATCCCAATAAGAGGCACTCTCAGGGGAGCACAAGACAAGAGACTTTGCCATGATTGCAGCTACAAAGAGGACTGCAGTTCAGAAATTCTGGCAAACTTGAGAAGCTGCAGTAGAAAGTCAAACTGTACTGAAAGTTTTGAGAATGCAAGCAGGAAGAGCAGGAAGCAAGACATTACAATGGCATAACTGCTAGGAGAGCTTGGGAGGAATAAATGTGTTTATTAATTGATTTATTCAGATGCATTCTTATCAAAGAAAAGATCAAGGTTTTGTGTTTGGGACTCCTATTTTATGACTAAGTGTTTATAGGCAGCTTTGGACACCCCTCTCTGAATTACAGGGCAGTGGGTACTCCTTGTTAGGAAGGAATATAGGTAGTTACATTTACTGCTGTACTCAGAATTTAGCTCCCCTCCTTCATTCCAACAGAAGTGGTGAATTCCAACTACAGTTTTCAGACTATAGAAAAAGACACATAGGACTACTTGATGAAATGAAAAATTTAGAAGATAAAATTTCATATAAGCCATCCCTTTTGCTTTGGGTTATGGAACAGTCTGAACTAGGTTAAATGTAAGAATTAATAGTTCTCTTATTAATTTTAAATCAATTTCTGAAATCTACCTCTAAGGCACTAGATGATTTAATTTAATTACATAAATTGCAATTAAACTAAAACACAGAACCTTGGCTAGCTACTACCTTCCTCTTCCATAATCTAAAATAGAAACCTTTAATCTGCCTGGCAGAGACATTTTATTTACCAGTATCCCTGGAAGTCACCAAGTTCAAGCTGACTCTGAGTAAGTCCTGCAAACCCCCTGGTCTTTGATCCCCAGCAAGATGACTTTATGTGCAGCTCAGCCATGTTGGTAACAGGAAAATACAGCTCTGGCAGCTCTAATTGTATCTGCAGCACATGGAGCTACATGTTAAGGAAACTCTGACAGAAACTGGGCAGAAATTGTAAAAATTACCTTTTATGACATCATAAAGCACAGGCCTCATATAAAATTAAATTATAAAAGCCATAGTTTTAAAGGAGGAATTGAGAAAGGCAATGGAAATATAGCATGTCAATGTTTTGATTTATGAGTGATTTAAGGCTGAAGACAAAACCCTGCAATTTGGGTGCTGCAAACTAAAGACTTATAGAAGTGATCCAAAGTGATCAACTCTGTAATTCTATGAAGTCACCTTTTGTCAGCTGATTTTGTCACAATCCCATCTGCCCCAAATTCACCTTGGGCATTATTTTCATTGTCAAAACTCAATTTTGTTCAACACATGGGTCATTTACCTGCTTTACGATCTTTAAGTAGAATGAACAAGATCCATGATTGACTTTCCCTTCTTTGAAACCTTCTGTTCCCAGTAGCATTTTCCAGTGTTGCTGGACCACAGCAGCCCTCTAAAGGTCACTGGGCTGTGATTGAGAACTTCCTTGGTGTCTCCACTCCACAGACTGCTCTCTCTGCTTGACTCAGATGCCTAGGTTATCACTGATTATTGTTTGATGAAAGTTCTTATTCAGAGGTAAGAAAAATAAAATAAATCAAAGTTATGATCAGGGTGTCTATCCTCCCATGACTTAAATCTTCATGTTTAACCATTAAAGCACAGGTGATGTTTTGCAGCCACAACCTTTTTCCTTTGCAAGATAACATATGTCACTAATCTTTAATATTTTTCATGGCATATGTATTTTAAATGGGGAAAGTAATAACAAAACTGTCTAAAATCACTGTGCCAGATGTTGATGTAGTTGAAGAGGAATCCCAGAGATATAAGACTGGAAGCCACAGTCCATCTAGGAAGCCAACCTGGAAAACATAACTAGTGCTGTGGGTAATGCTGGAGTTTGAAGATGTGTATTTTCTTCCAGAAATGAAAAAACTCACACCCTGGAATTTTTTTAAGCTACATATATCAATGCATGGTCTGAAAACGCGGTGAGCTTTTACATGATATTTTCTGTCTGCTTTTTAAACTAACCTCACTTTGAGTGTAGACATGACCCTTCATTTGTGTCTAGAAAAGATGACTAATAGGATTCTAGTTAGAAATGTGCAGTTTTAAATATATTATCCTGTGCTTTGCATCAACTGTCTACACCAAGATGGGCAATATTAATCATTGTAGCAGTCTGCCACACACAAATAGATTAATTTAACAGATGTACGATTTAAGTAAAACTCTGAGCTCATGATGAAAAATTTGGAGTAAATCCAGTACAAGGAAAATAAAGCACAGAATTTATTAAAGGAAGAAATGTGAGAAAGAATTGTGCTAAACATTTTTCTTATTCTTGCTTTCTTAGGAGGACACCACGCTGGGCAAGCTTGGGGAAGGAGGAGATCTGTCTGCTCTCTGAGGAAAAAATGGGGAAGGAGAGATTCATCAGCCCTCCCCCCTGGAAAGCTGAGTCCTGCTCAGTCATTACTTGCACACAAGAAGAGAAAGAGTGTGTGTAAAAATCCTAGACAATGGCTCAGTGCCTACAAAGAGGCATTCTTCTGTCTGACTTCCACTGCTCGTTAGATTTATGATCTGAGACACAAGAAGATCACTTTGCATGAAAGCCAAAAGGATATTCTTTTTTAACTTGATGCAAAAAACTACAGAAACAGATAGAAAGTTCTTGAACTTCAATAGGATTTGGATCTGTGTCACTGAACTAGAAGATGACAACGTTTTTCCCCTGGATAAAACACAAAATCCACACAAATGAAAGCTCTTCAGTTTTTCAGTAGATCAAGACAAAAATCCTTAAAGAAAGACAATCCTTTTAAGTACTCAAAATATTACTTTGTCTCTCAAAACATTATTAACATACCATTTCCATAGCATCAGTTGGTCTTACTACCACCAAGCAGGAATATTTCAGTAAATAGAGTATTTAAATAGCAGTCACACTACACAGCTAGAAATACACTGACAGGTTGTAATTCTTCAAAATTTAGAAGCTATAATATATGCTGTGGCTACTTTTTGGCTTCTACGTGTTTCTAAAATAGACCAGTATTTCCATTTATTAACTAAGTTGTTACAGCTTTAACATATTTTAAATTACTACTGTCAGAATATACTTGAACAACTGATGACTTTATTTTATTTTGTGGAAGGCCTTAGAAGTACCAGGCAAAGTTTATGTTGTAACAGTATTATGGTGAGAACAGGAAAGAGTAAGAGAGAAATGAGTGTAAGAGATGGGACTGCAAATCACAGACAGAACTAAAAAGTAATAAACAGATAGGATGACTAAGCAATGTAAAATTAGAAACAATCTCCTGGCTAAATACTATTGGGTATTTGAGATATCTACAGGTTGACAGGAATTATAAAGATAGCCCCAGGTAGGGGTTGGGGTTTGGGACAGGGGTAAGGGGCTTTTCCTTGACAGGATAGTTTATGAAACAGTATATGAAATACAACTTTTAAATGGACAATACACGTATCCAGATCCTTTCTTACTCATAGCTGCATATTCCAACCTAGAAACTCATTTGGAAAAGGGAGTGTCAGAAAAAACACCTTTACTGACTAGAAGTGAATTAAATTAGTACTGTGGAGTACAGGTAGGATAAATTTGGAGGCAAACATCTCCGAAGCAGCCTCTAACCCTGATAAAACACTTTGTACTTTCCTTGCAGAAGTACAGGCTTTTGGGTGCAGGACAAATTGAGCTGTCATTGAGGTGATTTTGCAAAAGGTATGTAATGATGTCCATAACAGGACATAGACTTATTCTGCCTTGCCTGTTTTTGAGCTTGGTCTCCCCTTGGTCTTCTTCCCCTCCCCCCCCAAAAAAGGACAGAAATCTTGATAATTGCCAAAAAGCCCAAGTTTGTAGGAATTCTCACTACTACAAAGCACAGATAAAAGACCTGATATAAATATTCACATAAATTCACATAAAAGGTTAAAATCTATTGTTAGCCACTATCTCCTTTTAGAGGATGTCAGCATCAAACAACAAATGATAATACTTCAATATTTTCTAAAGTTCAAGTGTTCCCATTCCTTCATGTCCCTTTGCTCTGTGTTCATCTCCTGGGCCTGGCAGTCTGGGGAGTACCCTCTATTCTCAATCACGGAAAAAAGTTGGAGCTTTTTTTCATATCATTCATACCCTAATTTACATCGCAAATATTAATTAGAACTTTTCCAACAAAAGTATAAACCAGCAAAGTATGTATGCTAGGGCATATGGAGCTCTTATTTTTGATGCCCATTATCCTGTTTTTTCAAGGTAATAAGAAAAAAAGAGAGACAAGAATGAAATACATTTCTAGCTAAGACCACTTTCTTATTTCTATTACAAATCTAACTCAGGAGAATAACAGGAAATTTCCAGTTCATTCCTATGTTCTCTTAAAATTTAATCTATTTTGACTCTGTGGTCTAGATATGTTTTCATACTTTCTCTTTTTTTTTTCCAGTAATTTATTCTAATACAAACATTAGTTCAGCATTCCTTTCAATTAGAGCAATGTTCCAATTCTCTCACAGTCAGTATTCCCTCTTAGCAAAGAGATTTCTTTTTTCAGTACTATTAAGCTGAAGTTACTGGTTTGCTTTTCTTCACCTTTTCCCTCTTCTGAGGACCTAATGCAAAATACTATTGTATAAGTCGATTGTAGAAAATATCAATTTTATAGAGGCAATAGTAGAAACTTTTATCAAGATGTCTTAAACAACAAGATAGCAACCACATTAAATCTTAAACACTTAGCTGATCTATACAACCCAAGGTACTGCTTGCTGTATTCCCCTCAGTGATCAGAGATAACAGGAGCCTCTAGAGGCAATTCAATTCCCAGATAGGATTTACTTTGGTTCCTTAAAATTACTTCAAAACAGATTTGTGTACTCCCCTCAAAACTGAAGGTGTCAGTCAAGAAATGGCATCCCTAACCCTGAACTCTGACTCTCTACTATGTAGGAATGCCATCCTTTACCAGCAGTGATGGCCAAACATGCTGGCACAAGGTTTCACATCACTGTGGCCATAAAGAGCAAAGCCAGCCTGCTTCCATTACACAGAGTAACTTTTCCCTGGCAAAGTTATGTCAAAAGCTCTTTCAGCCCATAGATCACAACAAGCCAAGAATTCTCTACAGTCCTGCAAAGGTGAAACACAGAACCTGACCCAGAAATTTGATTCAGTCACTGGCCTCAAAACATCTGCTTTGCTAGGTTATCCAAACTCCTTATCCCACATAGACACACTTCAATGAGTTGAGTTGGCATTCTTTGTGCCATTCATTACATCCTGGACTATCATTCAGTTACAATAATGACCATTTATTTCTTTAAGTTATGGGGCATCTTGGTAAACCTAATACATTTATATTATTCTTCTCTTTGTAATCAGTATCTAGTAAAAATAATTTGCCTGTAAACAACTAGCACAACATAAATGCACAATCTGTCAAGATTTCCACTTGGAAATCAAGGCTGCACTTTCAATATAGTTACAACAGCTAGAGATAAAATACAGCTAGAACTGGCTATATAACAACAGTTCATATCAACTGAGCAAAATGGCTGTTGTTTTGTTGATGCAATTTATCAAATCGCTGTTTTGAGCAATGATTTTATTTTTAAAGAACCCCTAATCCGACAGCAGCTCTCATATCTAATTCAGTTGCAGGTGACGGCCCCTCACCAGTAGGCTCTTACCCCCCGGGCTGTTGAGGCACTTGCAGCCCCTGGGGCAGAGGGGGACACCCAGACGTGCCCGGCCCTGTGCCCGGTTAGCACAGCCCAATACTGACATCTGGTGCCAGCAGAACCATCTTGCACGGGGACAAAGGTCTCACTTGACACCTCACTGAAGAGCTGCTCGTTTGATGCTAAGATAAATCAGCATCTCCCATTCAGCACCAAACCACAGCAGTCTGACTACAGGGAAAAGAAATGAAACTATAAAAATGCCAAGGACATACTTAAAGCCAAGAGAAGAAAGTGAGAGAACATTAATAATATTTTTTCTGTAATGCACTTTTCCAAAATGGTGCTATTGGCTGTCATATCACAATAATTTCAGTTGCTGCTAAAACAGAGATCCTCATTTTTGTGAGAACAGTATTAAAATAATCTGTGCCAGGATGAGCAGATCTTGCACACTAGAAGAAGCACAAGTGTTTCATTCTGAAAGCAAGGGCTTGGATTGTGTCTGGCATGAGCTTGCCTTGCTTTAATGGCTACAACTACTACATGCCCTATCTTGTGGGCAGGAGAATTCCTCTGTGCCAGCACTTTTTGGCTACTTGCCCAGAACAAACTGTCCTTAGGCAATGGAGCATTGAGCCCAATCTGTATCAATGAGTCTAGCACAGGTAGGGTTTGGGATGCAATCTTTACATGCACATGTGATGTCCATTTCCGTGTCAGTCACAGCCTTTCACTGCCACAAATATCAGAGACAGGCTGACACAGCAAGGAGGTTGATCCCAGTGGTATTTATAGGACTTTTCAAGACTATGAAGAACCAATTACAATAGAGTATGACTATCTTACCTAGGAAGAAACTAAGATTTTACACTGCCCTTAGTTCTGCTACCAGCTGCTACTTCAAATAGCAACTGGAGATGCACAAACCTGCCCCAAATATAAGCCAACCTCACTATTCTCTCATGCAAGTAGCCAACAGAGAACTATTTCCAAAATGTAGCTGTTCCATACAGCAAAATACTTTACAACATGTCCTTGTTCCCATAAGGCACTCTGCAGCCAGCAAACTCTTGTAATAATGTTATTTGCAAGCACAGACTTGGAAAAAAATGGCTTTTTATTATTGCATCTTTGTGCCAGTGCAGACAGCATCCTGACTTACCAGATGTTTCTTATTTCTTTTCTCTAAACTGTACTTCGGTATTTCTAGAATTGAAGGTTTCAGACAAAGAGGTTTCTGTTACCTTAAGAAATCCAATTTAACACTGCCTCAAAAATCTGTGATTATCCAAGTAAAGCCTGATTGAGAGAAATACACCAAGCCTCCAACCAAAGAGGGCACTTTGAATAACTTTTGTAACCCCACATCTTTAAAAAACATGGAAACAGTAATAAACTCTGCAAGTTCCATGAATGGAAAAGCACTCGTTTTGTGAAGTCTTGAGGTTTTGGAACACAGAGCTGTGCTTGTGTTTTTCCTTCAGTTTTATTTTTTCCTTTTTTTTTTAATTTTATAATTGAGACAGTCAAAAATACTGAAATCCCAGAGCCATATAAGGGACTATATTTCATAGGGAAAAACACTATTCAGGATTTTGAGTGCACATGCAGGGAAGGAGGTGCAATGGCATGACAAATAAAATGAAGCACAGTTTGCCTGATCAGTGCCAAGTGTTCCTGATTTTCATTTCATCTTACTTGAGGTTTCCAGACCTTTATTTAAATACCACAGCTACTTCAGCAGATGCATGACCAAGGTCTGTGATTTTCCTGCTTGCAGGAGATGCCAGGACATTTCAGTTCTCTGATCCCTAACAAGCAGCAGCTCCTGCTCTAAGGAAATATGAGCAAATATAGAAGGCACACAGTTTATAGCACCTTACTTTACTGACTGCTTTTGCCATTACAAGAATTGCACTTAAATCATGGATAGTTTCTAAGCCCTACGTTAGGAGTGTGTATTACTTTTGAAAAATAACTGTAAAGCAAAGAATGTGGAAAACAAGGTAAAACTCTCCTTCTCTAGATAATAGATAAGACAGAGGGAATTCACTGGGATAAGGGAATTAAAGCACAGTAGCAGAGAGTTGGGCAAGAAATAATGGCAAATAAAGTCCCCACAGCAGTTTATAATTTAAAATCATGTTACAGTGCAGTAAAGACTGGGTTTTTTGGTTTATCTTCTGTCTCACATCCAGATTTTCATCATTAGACTAAGAGTTTACTCAATCAGAATGGATTTTTTTTTCCTATTTACTGGCCTGAAATACCAACAGCAGTTTGGTGTGGCTGCTTTACAGGTTGGCTTACTGCAGAATATTGCACTTTTACACTCTGTGCCAAAGATCATCTTTTTGAATTATGCCTTTACTAATGCTAATTGAGTTCTATATCTTTACATCTCCTACTAAGTATGGCCAAGGGGAAACCAGGTTCCCTGTGATACAGCCTACAGGCACAGGGAAACCAAGACGCCTTACAATTTCACAACTCAACATTATTGCATGACAATAATAATGCATTGAACTACAAATTCATATTTGTTTTCATATTCTTGCAATACGATATTTATATTTTTCTTCTGCCAGTGTGTGTGAAAATTCAGGACCCATCATTATGCAATTTTTGATTTGGGCAGTCTCTCTGTAATAAATAGTTCCCTGACTGTAAAACTTCAATGTAGTTATTTCTGACTTTAAGCTCTCAGTCATGCTCCTTCTCCCACCCTTTCCATAGTTAGGACAAGGGATTTGCTGGCATGCTCTTATAAACCCAGGTCTCTGGAAAACAACTGTAAGGACTAGGGAGGGGTTGGCATTGTCCCACAGGCACTTCCAAAACATACTCAGTTTTGGGGCCCATTAGAGCCTAATAATACATGGTTTTCAGATTTCAAATAATCCAACTAGTAAAAATTGGTTTCTACAACAAGAGCTAAGAATTTAATGAATTCTAAATTGATTCCTGTGTACAATGCCAGCAAGTGCCTATCTTTGAAGAATTTCCATTAAAAGAAGCTGTCCAAGCTTATTTCTGCTCCCAGACCTTCTCATCACAGTAACTGTAACACATATTCAACCAGCAGAATAAACATTTGCTCACTCATATTGTATCTCCTCCTTAGTCTGCTACAAAACAAGAGACTGCTCTCTTACCAACAGCAATTTACACAAAGTGTTTGCTTTTGTGCGACCTTTCCTATCCAGCATAGCTTGGAACACCAAGCTGGCAGTCTCTGATCCCCCTGCATTGGCCGCTCTCCCGGGTGCAGCAAACACCTCACCAGCAGCTCCAGGAAAGGTGACAGCCATGGGATGGCCCCAGGAACTGCAGTCTGCACCAGGACATGTTTGTTCCTGGGCAAAGGCACAACGCCAGAGTGAAAAGTTTGCCCTTCCCAGCAGTTGCTGGCATGAAGGCCTGGCCAAGGAAAGGTTTGAGTTTCCACTGCTGTCAACCAGAATCCTTTCACAGGCACTGTGAAAGCAACACAGAGATTGCTTCTCCCTCTGCAGTCTCTACAGTGGGACAGCTGACTTCTGAATAAGAGGTTATTAAACAAGATACATAGGTAGTAACTAAAAAAGTTTCTAGGAAAAATAATAATCTGAGACCAACTTCAGTCTACTGTGCTTATTTTTTAAGCAGTTTTACCAATTTCAGTTAAGTGTGATATCAATATACACAATGCAATTTTTAGTCTTCCATTGCTTTCACTGGGATATGATTTTAAGTCAGTGCTGAGATGTAGCACTTGGTATCAACTGTTCCACACACTAATGTGTGTGAAAACACACACATGTTAATTTCTCGGCATTCTGGATGGGTTTTACAGCAAGACAGCTCCAGCTGTACATACAGAAAGGCAGCTCCCAGATCGCAAGGAGTGATTGGAGTCTGCTTTCAAACCAACCTTATATGTGTTCACAAAAGCCTCAAGTCAGGTCATGACTCTGCCTGCAGTTTGTGCTCTGGGCACCCAGGAACCTCAGGCAAGTGTGGAAGCTTAGAACATCTTATGATACCATGAGGATTATAAAGAACAGTCAAACTCCAACCCACACACACTGCCTTTAGAAGCTGCCGGTATTGCACTTCTACTAACTACCTGTATCACCCACCTGGCTCAGCACTACTTATAAGTTAGATTCTCAACATTGTTTCCTAGATCTCTGCTGATTCCTTACTTAGCCACCATGTAACAGCAGCAATTTTTGGCTACTTACACAAAACAAATCCTAAAAAAACAGATACATGCCTCCAGAACCTTCTCTCAACAGACCATGCATTCTCTAATACACACCTGCTCAAGGGTAGTTTGTTACAAGTGCATATAAACCTACAGAATTACCAGACAAAACCAAATCTGCTGCTCTTGCAAGCTTCTCACCCTGAAGACAAACACACAGCATGCCTGACAATGTAAAATATCTTTTTTTTTAACAGCACCTTTATTTTTACAATAAAAGGTAGGAGCTTTCCTACTTTAATCAAATTTTTAAAAATTCCTCACAGCTGCTTCAAGTAGTTTGGGAAATGTAATAGAATTTTTCTTGTTACTTTCCATGAAATAGGTGGGGTGATGGTGGCCATGTACATGTCACCACACTGCTGATAGCAATGGAAAACTCATCTGCTGTACAGGAGGTGCACTGAGTAGTAAACTGCATGGTCAGGATGAAAGTCTGGAGTGTATCCATGCCTGGAAAGCTTTATTACATCCATGTGAACATAGTGACATGCACAGAATACCCAGGGCTGTCCTAAGCTTGCCTTCCTAGACATTCAGATAAAGTACTTCTGTCCTTCCTTCCCACTTTACAGCTGCCCTTTCTGAAAACAAACACATTTCTGGCATATTTCAAGAGGTAAGATATGTAACACTAGATTTTCTACCACAATTCATGCATTCTTCCCGCTTTTCTCCCTGACATTTGACACAGCAGCCTGAAAAAAGTACCCAAGTTTCATGTGGCATTTGTTGCAGATTATAAAATTCTAGTAAACAATGGATTTTTTTCCTTATTTGAACCATGTGTGTTCTACTCTGTGATCTACCACAGATGGTATTTTTCTTGTTACATAGATGTAGTATCCTCTACTGTTAAGGAGTTATATGTTTTATGAGGGAACAATACAATACCATTGAATTCAAGCAGGCATCTTTAAAATCAACCTGAAGGGTAGTTTATAAATTATAGAGAAGCACAAAGCTACCTGGCATTGATGTGCACACATAAGGGCGACAAAGGACAACAGAAAATTGACTATTTCAAGAGAAGGCCAGACAAGTTCAGCTCCTGATTATTTTTGAGCATATTAAACATTCCTAAGTGTTCTGTTCCACTTCTATTTCCACATTAATTACCAACCTATTGATTATTTCTTTGTTTTCAGTTTAGAGCTTGCAAAAAACTGAAATAAAGTCATACCCTTTAACACCTGTAAAAATACTGCAATTAATGGATGCCTAGGAAAGTGGGTCAGAACAGAATATTTGAACACAGATAAAAGATATTTCCTTTGGCCATGATAGAATTTTTTATTAGATACATATTTGAGGTCCTTTATTCAAATCCCTTAAAGAGTTTGAAAGAGACTTCAGACCAAAAATTGCTCAGCTGGGTATTAGGAGATCTGTGTGGTTCCTCTGATGTAGGATAAATGAGTTAAGGGTGGAGAGATATTTCAGAGGTACTCCTTAGAAGCCATTGTTGTTAAAAATGGGCTTGATTTACAAATATAAAAGAAAAGATTTTTGAGAATTGGATTGCATTTCTGTGACCATCCGATATTAGAAAGCTCTGCCTATTACAATAGCAGTTACCACAAATGTGTTTTGAGGGAATCTGTAAGGTGATGTGTCGTTTTGTAAGGACTCTCAAATCCAATGTGCAACACAGGCACATACAGATTTTGATAGCTTTCTATAGCCAGGGCATTTCTACTTTTTTATACAACAGAACTTTATCTCCTCTCCATAATTTCCAGGGAATAAGCTGGATAGAGAAATCAATAATGAATATATCAGTTAAAAAAATATTAATTGTTCAGAAAATACTTGTTGATACGATTCATACATCTTCATTTTTCTATTTGGCCCTGCCACAGACCTAAGTTCTATTAATTACTGATCTCCTTGGACTATACTTCTCAAAAGTGAACTCCTACAACATTTCATCTCCAGAGATGATTTCTTAGTGCAATAATTATTCACATCATTGAAATATTAAATCTGTCTGAAATGGCCTACTTAATAGAATTAGGTAATAATTTCCAAAAACAGAAACCAAGGCTTTGCCAGTAGGTTTTGTCATGGAAAATTGTATCGTGACAGCGCTACGTGTTATTTCATACTCAGAAAAGGCCATAAGCACAACCAGATAGAAAGATGTACTAAAGGTCTCCTATTATTTTCCTTGCTCTTAAAGCATTTATTGTAGTGGCAGTTTAGCATTCAGTTCCCCAGAAATTCTGGTAGTAAATCTATTTTTGGGAGGAAATGGTCCTTTGATAGAATTGTGCAAAGTGCCAGCAACTCTGAGCTCAGTTGCAGATTCAGCATAAGCAGGGGTAGAATAGTTGTGTTAACAGCAAGCATACAATAAAACAGCTTAGTAAATCCTCAGACTTGGAATTAAAGTCATAACACAGCAAAGGGAGACAGCAGAGAAGGTGATATGTGAAGAAAAATAAGCATGCCTGCAAAGCATAGGCTAGTGCTCGCATATTAAAGATAGATTTATAGGAGGAGAGACATAGGCCCATGAACATGCTTTCAACTGATCCAGAAAGGAAATTTCTTATATGCTTGAAATCAATGGGTAAATAAAGTTCTTACTGATTTAAAAAGCAGTGGCAGCTGCTCTGCCATGTACTTTGTCAATGCAGTTCCAAGGAATATCAATGAAGCTCAAAGGTTAGTTTCAGGGTATTTTTGTTTGACTGACAAGAGTTTGAAATGTTTCCTGGATTTCTATTTGTGGCATCAAAACCCGTTGGACATAATTTCTGGAATATCTACTACAGTTTGTCCAGGTTTATTCTCCTTTTGCAGTTTTATACCTCCTATTAAGTGAGGAAAAAACCTCAACTTTTCATTCCCTTGCAACAAAGCTTTTCCAAATTTTGTCTTGCTGTACCTTAAATCTACCCAAATGATTTGTGGAGCAACTCTGAAACAGAGAGAAATTGCCATAGTAGTAAGATAAAGCAACTCTAGTTTGAAAATGAATCCTCCACAGAGCCAGAAACTGGGTAACAGAATAGAAAGAAAAATTACTCTGTAACAGCCCATTAAAGAGGTTCAAAAGTTTGTTTCATTTTACTGTCCTGGAAAGTTGCTGGTACGTATCCAACCAAGTTTTGCTTGTATGTATGCAAAGCTGATAAAGTTAAATCTACAGCATATGAATACTTAAAATGTTGAAAGATTGGAAACTCCAGGGTCCATCAGGCTCCAAACATCTTTTTTACATGTGCACAATTAGTTTTATTTTGGGAGGGGAAAAAAAAAAAGTAGTAAGAAAAGAAAAAAGCCAGAGACAATTATACATAGCCTTGTTCTTTAACTAGCAAAAACGCATTGAGGAAGACAAAACATACAATGTATCTTGAACCCTAAAATCCTTCACTTCCCAAGAAAGCAGGCTATGACTTAAAACATATAGCTCCCAAGTCTGACTTGAAAGAGATCTTTGAAGGCTGGTTCTAAATTAACAAATAACTCAGTTACTAAATTAAGCTAATTTTCACATGCCTGATCTCTTACAAACCTGTGACAAAGTTGGGATTCACATTTGTATTGAGATTTTTGTTGGAACCAGAAGTGGGATTACAAAGCCAGAACTAGGTTTTTAGCTATTATGTGTCATTTGCCACTGAATACACTGTGGATGGAAAGAGCTGTAATAAATAGCACAGAATGTTCCAAAGGCTGGTGAGATGAAAAATGTTGGTTTTTGGTTTCTTATCCTGCTTGGACTAAGCTTTGTAAACACAGACAAAAATGTGAGCAAGTCACAGCTGATTCAGATAGAAGTAAATTTCAACTCCAAACTCAAATGCAAAGGGGTTTTCTTGAATGCCTTGGTCGCTCACTTTTAGTCTCAATTCTGAAGCTAAAGCAACAAGAACAGATCACAGTAGGACAGATCACACAGAACTAAGATGCTGTTTGATAATTTTCCTGTAAAATAATTTAAATTTTAGAACTGAAGAAGAAATATTCCAAAATTCCTGAAAAAAAGGTCAAAATAGCTCCAGACTGAGAAAGAAGGGGAGAGGTTGCCAGTTGTCCTACATCAGTACTTTCAGATATGCAAGAAGTCAAGTCTTCAATACTTAGAAGTTATTTCCAGCTCTACAACCCCCACTCTCATTTTCATTACCTGATTGCATCATCTGAGATGCCACAGATTTCTCAAAGCTCTTTAAAGAGGCTTAAAAAATAAATTCACCAGACCAAGGCAGACTGACAATAAATAGTGACTCATGCTGCAATGAGAGTGATTTTAAAAAATAAATTATATACATATAATTTGTATTCATATGCAAATAAAAACTACATTAACAAGAGAAAACTTGGATTATGTATTGCTGCCTCTGCTTTGCAGTAGTGTTTCTAAAGCAGGAACTGTAGTTAGAAGATTAGAGGAGTTATGGAAAAACTGATCTCCCAATTGAAAAAAAAATCCACTGGCTTATTTTAGAAATTATTTAACTGGCAGTTGCTACACTTGGCCTTTTATCTGTTCCACAGCATAAACTCTGACAGTCTAATACACTCTTTCTTTCTTTCACTGCTGGCTAATGAAAGTGTGCATTTTCCAGTGACTGTGTAATTCTGTTTTGGACTGATGTCATGGCTGCCACTCCAGCAGACCCATTAAAAATAAAAAACATACAGACCTAGAACTTAAGCTGTTACCCAAACCAGAAACTTGTGATTGCAGAGGCAAGCTACATCACCTTATAAATGGATTTTGATGTATGTCATCAGTTTTACTGAGAAATGCTGTAGATTCTAAAGCATGCACAGTTTAGGAGCATTTAAACTCCACAAAAAAAAATAGAACTGCATGAGAAAAATGTCTGCTCAGTTTGAATTCACTGTAAGACTACATTTAAAAGTGAGAAGGCCATTGCTTGGGGAAAAAAAAAGCTTAATTAAGACAAACTGGGACTGAAATACAGGAGAAATTTCAGTGTTCCTTCAAAATGGAATCTCTTGTGGAATGCTGCACCAAGGGGAAGAAAGTTTTAAAAACTTGTCCTTGACAATACTGATCAGAAGACAAGCTGCCAATAATCCATTTTCATGCACAAAACACGCATTTCACAGCACATACATAACTGAGAAGAGATGAAGAGAAATTATTCAAAGGCATGCTTTGGCAAATGCTTAATGAATATGCTTTCTTCCCCCTAAACTTAAAAAAACATGCCATAGACATGAGGGTTTGCACTTTGTCACAGCAAGGCCAGAGAACAGATAAATACAGAAGAACTTTACTTTAGATTTACAAATCATAGGGTCAGTAGAGTTTCCAAAAAGGGAGATTATATACATGGTACTAAAACTGTCATCAAAAGGAGTTGCTAGAAGAATTCTAGAAAAAACATTCATTAAGGCTATTTCTGTCAATATCTTGCCCAAACATACAGAAGCCTGGACAATTGTGCTTTGAACTCAGGTGATGGAAGCTAAGCAACACAGTTGTAAATAGCAGAAAAAGCAGCAGAGTTAACTCTGTTTTTTCTCAAAATGTATAGTACACCAGGTAGAGTGAAAGTGAGTGATAGGTTAAAGAAAAATGCAGCAGTCACCTGGACATGGCCAGCTACCAGGTCAAACAGCCACTGACACAGCTTTAAGGCAGACTGTGAAGTGTATTGAACAAGGCATTCTAATGAACAAGCAAAAGAAACAGAGATCTTGGCGGGGGGGGGGAAAACTATCAACTCATCTTTGGTTTTGTTAAAAATTCAAAATATTTACGGCTGATGTGCATTGTATAAACAAATCAATCTGTAAGTCAACTTCCTAACAAAAGTTCTCAAGTGTTTGTAAAACATACCAACCTAATTTATCTTAGAGTAGAAGCTTGCCATATACTTTTCTTCCCATTCATCTCAAACATGTTTTGGAAAAAATAATAGCCAAGACAATAGTGAAAATTTTTGTTTCACTACAGCCACATACAGAAGCAATTTCCTTTAAACTACTTGAACGATGCATGTGACACCAGCAGAATAGTCAGAAGATATCCAAACCAGCAAGAACAGATCATTTCCTACCTCTGGCTGTACCTGTCCTTGGGGATAGAGGGACTGGTATAAAACTTCTTTAGCTGTACCTGCTTGGCAGCACACCAACCTCAGCCAACAGCAGGTGCTAGGAAACAATCACATACAAAGGTCAAACATAAACTGGTATTTTTCCAGTATATCACCTTTTCAATCACCCAGCCTATGCAAATATGACAGAAAATAGTGACAAGCACAACTGTATTTTGTGTTCTGTATTTTATCCTGAGAGCCTTAAACAAAGAATAATTTCATTTTTAGCTTTAAAAAGTCATTCTTAAATGCAAAATAAGACTCATCTGGTTGCATTTATTTTTAGTTCATATCCCAGGAATACAAACCAATGCTGTTCATACAGGTATCTAGTACTTACATGCCCCTTTTAAAATGCCACATTTTCATAAATTAGTGTAGGGTAAGTATCCCAATACTGACCAAAGCGAGGTGGAAGCAAGAATGAAAAATATTTGTGTTAACAGCATTTTGCTGGAAAATCACAAACCTCTCTACCAAAAGTAAAAGGTTTGGTGCTCATACAGAGTCTGCAAAATGCCAATGGCTTGTGAAGAGGGCAGAGGAACATGAAGTAAAGCAACACCATGAAGGTCCTGCGGTGCTTCTCTGCAACTTTCTCTTCTGGGTGTATGCCTGCAAGCATAGCCCATGAAACTGCCTTTAGAACCAAACTAGTCTGAAGTTTGCAACATGCAAATTACTTTTGTTTCAGTTTACCTCCTGAATCCACTTAGTACAGCACTACTGTTGTCATCCTGAAAGGAAAATCCCAGTCTAGAGTATTGCAGTTTCTCCCATCCCCACTTTTAGTGGCATCATCTCTGGTAGCAAGCCCAGCCTGGATCACAATTTATATTGCTAACGGCTGTACAGTGCAATGAAGTCAAAAAAGCTGTGTGGGGGAATCCACAATACTTATTAGTAACAAACCCCTACAAGAAAGGTGAACACAAGAAAGCCAAAAGTGAACACATATACATATTTCTCTATTTGCAATCCTAAGTTTTAAAACCTGGTTCTCAGAATAAGTAGATCATGTAAATTTCCCAGGAAAATGGGTGGTTAAAAAAAAAATCCCAGCATTAGGAAGACAAGTATCATTTGATATGGCATTATGTTAAGTCCTTGGAAGATGCTGACTCTCACCTGTTCAACATAGGAAGGTATTCTGTAGGTGTATGAATTATTCCAAAGGAAAAATTTTACCCTGATTTTCAAATAGACCCACAGAAATAAACATACAACAATCAAATTCTCTCCCTATTGCTGCAGTCACACCTCCTTGAGTAGGAATACAAGTCTTCTCTTTTTCTTACTAAAAGTTGATATATTATTTTGATTAATTACTTGCCAGGGATTTACTTGGCTGTCTAACATAATGAGGGAATGATTTTTCCGCTACAGTTTGAAAAAAAAAAAAAGTTATTCCTTTTCAGCAGATGAATTATGTCTCTGCTTTCCTCTGAAGAACTGGCTTTGGAATGAGTTTAGGCAACACCTTAAAAATAACATGGGCTGGATACTTTTACTCTCTGGGAGGGTCAGTTCTAAGTAAACACTGAAAAGAAAATCTGTCTGTTTTGATGCTCAAAAATAACTAAACTGAAAATATTAAAGAACAGTTAGAAGCTCAAGTAATCTATGTGTAGTATACTGGTAAGTGAGAAGTTTCACCACAAGGAGAATGTGGGATATGCAATGACAGATGTAAGTAAGAAACCCCCTGACAGAATGAATTCATGTTGATAACTACATACATTAACCAGTGTAGCTCTAGACTCCCAGTGTTTTGTTCATGTCAAAATTCTACCTGCAAGGTACACCTAGCAGAATGGTCCTTCTTTTCAATCCACAAGTACTTCATTATCATTCACAAACTAAAAAAAGGACCACAACAATTTCACTGTTACAGAACACCTAACTACTGAATGCCTTTCCTTCTACTTTCCTTCTAACACTGCTGTACCTTTCACCCTAGAACAAGCTAATCTTTTTCCTACACACCTAGGAGGAGCTGATTTATTTAGAGTGACATACAGGCTTTGCCCTTCTCCTGACTATGACCATTCACATTTTGCCACTCAGGTCTCAGTTCAGAACAAGTGATTACCTCTCCCAGACAAAACATTTTTCTTCAAGTGTATCTTTTCAAGTCTCAGCTGTACTCCCAAAGGCCAAATGGAAACACACAATTCAGGCTTCTCTTAGTGTAGAGAGAACTAAAACAAATTCACTTAAATTTTATAGAAAACTCTCCCAAATATCCTAGCAATTAGCATTGTCAGTTAGCAATTAGTATTTTATTTTCTTTAAAAATTATGAGTCACATTCTGGAAAGCAGATCCTCTGTTTGACAGGGGACAAACTTAAAAGCAAGGTTAAGCCTTTAAGCAAAGGGCAAGCTCTTTCCAATCTTCTCTTTACTTATGGTAAGATCTCCTGGGACTAAAAAACATGGCTAGAAAATAGTTGAAGGATGCTTGACTGCGCAGTGCATTCAAAATAAAAATGTCACTATTTTGTTTTCAATTAACTTTTAATTATTATCAACATAAATCTTACTTACTAGCTGGGTATGACTCATTAGTGGCCCCAGCCACTCCTCTTTTCTATGCCAAAGCACCTCTCAGAGTGTGGGGAGGATGACTTAGGAGCTGACTTCATGTTAACTCATTCAATCAGGGCTGACTCCTGAACCCAAAAGCAGGAGCTGGCACAAAGAAAACAGAGAAAGGGATTTTGAAAGTATAAGTAAACAAAGGTGAACTAATAAACACCATGGAACAGTATGATCTGGTGCAGATCCCCTAATGTACATCAGAGAGGTACTTCCCCAAAGCTCAAACACAGGAATGTCCTTTAGCACCTGCCAGGGTGACTATCGAGCAGCTATCAGTATCTACACAGTGTATATTTAAGCATGTATTCTATTGCTGAACATAAATTGTAACTTCTCCCCACTCATGTTCTGAGAGCTGATTTATTAAACACCAGTGTGTAACATTAGGTGCTTGCGAGTTAGCTCAGTGGAAAAACTGATCAGATTGTTCCTCTGCCTGCTTGTCCTTCAGCCTGCTGCCAGAAGTCAGGGCAGCTGCCAAGGGGTCGAACACTCTTGTCAGTTGCAGAGCAATTAAACCGGCATCCAACCCACTTGGATTCCCAGCTTTAGCACTCCATACCTTTAACAGCTTGTACAGAAACAAAGATTTCTAAAGCCAACCAAGACAAAAACCAAAACAAACCCTAACCCCCCACCAAAAAAAAAACCCAAAACAACTTACAGAACCACCCAAAAGCTGCACAGAAGTTATTTGTCCACCTCCTGTCTTCATTTGTTTTCAAATTTCATTTCATACTAGCCCTAATAGCCAGAGTATCCAGCACCTTCCTTCTCTCATCTCATCTCCCTCAATTAGCATTTTAAAAAATTTAGACCACACAAATTCTGTCTATTGATTTTTCTTTGGATTGTCCTTTTTTTCTTCCTTTTACCTTTGAAAGCAAACTGGAAACACTACTGTCAAGATTTGGGCAAACAGGTCTTCTCTGTAATACTGACCTAGCTACATAAGAAAATAAGCCTTTCCAACATCATACTTGCTCTTAGTTTTAATTTCTTTAATCCATTTTAAACTGAAGGTATGCATTTAAACTGAAAAACTTGAGAGGGAAAGGGTACTTTAGAACACACAGTCACCATCTCCTCCTCAGACATATCCAAGCACCAGGCAGCTCTCTTAGCTACAGACATATCCAGCTGTTCCAACACAGTCACCTGATGATCCATCACTTCCAGCTCCTACAGACAATCACCATTTGCCCCTGTTCTCATGTGCTGTACCAGTGACAGATGTTTCTATCTACATGACAGAAAAAGGCATTATTTGACATGACCCTTTTGATGCAGAGACCCAGAATACCTTCTCAGTGTAAAATCTATCCTTTTCCTCATTAATCATGATGCTGGTCTCAGCTATCTGCAGACCTTGGCAATACCCTCTGCAGGTGGTGTTTAATGACCTGTCTCTGTCTCCTCTTTGCAGGTCTGCTGCAAGGGAATGCTCCAGTTCTGACACTGACACCATGATTTCACCCACATTCAGCAAGTCAGCATAGAAGGCTCCAGCTATGAAAATTGCTCTCAAAGAATAGAATGGCCTCAGCATCATGATTAAAATCCCATTTAAAAACACATCTCAAGGTAACATCTCATTGCACTTCTACATTAGTCTCAAGGAATATGAGTTCCAGATAAAATTCTAATTTAATACAAGAATGAGTTCCACATGCAATAATTTAAACTGAATAACAAAAGAGCTCATCAAAATGCCACTTTTACATCAGAACTGAAAATGCAATTACCAAGTTCACTTACAAATTTGATCTTCAAACTTGCTCAGCATGCTCAGAAGCCCACCTTTTTTTGTAAACTTCTTTGAAATACAAAGCCATTTTAAAGATAAACTACAACTGCATTCTTTTTCCACTGCATAATTCCCATCAAATATATTTCCAGCACTTCCATTTCTAATGGAATGACCTAATGAAAGTATCTGAAAACAGATGCTTTTCAAATTATCCTCAAACCAAAAGAGCTATTTTCCTCCAGACTGTATGATGTTGAAAGTCCTAAAAAAAGATTATCACCAAGCTCCTCTCAGGTAAGTTCACTTCACTCTGTGCATGCTGCATCATCCACAAGAAATATAGAAATAAACCTCTATAAATGTCCTTCTGTCCTCCTGTTCAAGCTAAACAGACTTTAAGTACTTAAGCAATTTGTCCATTTTGATGGAATTGCAGTGTGATTGCAAGCAATTCTGTGATTATTCAGTGCAAGCTGAAAAGTTAGATGTTCCTACTTGGTGCTATACTAAGACGGCTAGTGAAAAACCTTTGGGAGGGACACAAAGCCCCTGATAAAAATGGCCCCTCTTCTTGCTGCCACAAATAGGCTAATTTTGTTATTTTTTGAAAGATCAGGCTGGCAGTTCTCCATGTTTAAAAGTTCTCTTCTTTGAGACTATATATAATTTTATGGCTAATGAAGTGGGAGAGGATGGTGAAAACCAGGATCTCTGATTTCACACACATAGCATACACAGTCAGCAGTACAGCATCTCTTCAGCTGCCTCCACACATTTCCAGAACTCTGGGCTAGTGACCATCCACAAAAAAAGGTGAAATGAAAGTAATTCAGTTTCATGCCCTTCTAAGTCCTTTCTACTTCTGATGGTCCTCAAGCACAAGTACAAACTGCTTCTTGGTGTGCTGTTGACATTCCATAAATATCTCTTCTGTCTCCTGATCTAAGTCTTCTCAGATCCTTTCATATGGGGCACAAAGGGAAAGACTCCTCTTTGCTAAGTCTGAAAGCTTCAATGTGGGGACTTGCCTTTTCAAACTAATTATAGTTCACAACATTCAGCTTTGAACATTGTCTTTCCTTCTTTTCTACAAATTCCTGGTGTGCTTAACAAGTCAGAAAGCTGTAACATCACACTGAGATTTGTCCCCTTACTTAATATATGCTCTGTTCACTTACTGCCTTTTCAATATTGTTAAAAGGAAAACTTGATATTTCTATTTTCACACTACTTTGCTTCTTTGTCTTGACTCTCCTGCTCTGCCTCCTATATTTTTTATATATGCCTCCTGCTTCTTTTGCTGCTGGAAAACTCAGCTGTCCTCTAGCTTTCAAAGTCACACAAAGACAAAAAATTAAGCAATTAAAAAAAAAAATTCCTCTGTCCTTGAGGAGGTCCTTTTTCATTCCCCTGTTCCTAATATTAATGTGCCTCTTAGGAATCAAGCATAAAAGACTAAATGCATTTGAAGGAAAATCTTGATAGATGTGAAAAGCTATCTTTCAGCTTGAAGTCATGAAGCAAAATTATTATTCCATATGCATCCACAAATAAAAAAGGAAATTAAAGCATCAGTGATTATGTTTCAAGATTATTCCAATTTAGTTTCATGTGACTGTGTTTTTGACATCAGGGCATCCTGGATCAAAGGAGGATCTACACTGAAAGGCTGTCTAATCTTAAGTGTGACAAAGTAAGCATAAAACATTTATTTCACTTGGACTTCCCAGGCAGCAAATAGACTAGCTTACCACTGAAGTGCAGATAGTATGCTGTAGAGAAAAATATTTTTGTTGATGAGTCCATATCAAACAGAAGAGTTTGTCACAGAACTTTCTTATTTATTCCATTCTATTTTGTCTTACATGTCAGTTTCTTCCACACACTGGTATCGCAACCACAGCTCCTGCACAAACCCAGAAGAGACTTACACCCACAGTGTGGGGGATAAGCAGGTGAGAAATCTTTCTTAACACATCAGCACATGTACCCAAGGAAGAGAACAACAAGGAAAATGACACCACGAAGCAGCTGGTGCCAGGTAGCTGCCCAGCAGAGCCCACTAGGAAGGTGTGCTAGTGGGGAACAAAACACTTCTTGTTCCAACATCATGAAAGAGTGATACCCAGAAATCACCTTGCACCAGTTAATATTCGAGTCTTCAAGTAACACAAAACAGGAAGAACCTGAAGCACCACCCATTGAAATAGATTATAAATACAACAGCATGAGAGTTCTTGTGCTTGTGGGCTTTTAGTAATAAATGGCACAAGTAAAAGGAAACCACATTTTGCTCAAACCATCTAATATGGTTTTCTCTAACACTATTTGCATTTTTTTCCATCTAAATTGAAAATTCACAATTCACAAAGTTAAAACTGGTTACCCCTGTGGGCCTGAAAGACACCCAGTGAAACAAAATGCAGAGGTAAGCAAATTCCAGCAATTGCCACAAGGCTGACTGAAGCCTGGCTCTCTAGATTTGCACAGGAAACCTTTGTTGTATTTGGCAGCCACTCTCTTGTGGGGCTCTCAGAATTTTTTTTTTTTTTTTTTTTTTTGTCTACAGACCATATTGCTCAACAGAGGAAGAAAATTCAGCCAGAAAAAGTCAATTGCTGATACCTTTGCTATTTCGCTTTGACAGCCTAGATTATTTTGAGTATTTCATAAACTGCACATTCTTTAAGACAGGATTATTTAACCTGCAAACTATAACCTTTGGTCCTGCTCCTCAGCCCTGACAGTTACTGAGCAGCACAGACTCCACAGAAGTCATCAACTGGCTAACAAACAAACTGTTTTATAGAGAGATTCAGTGCTTATCAAACTCTGCCTTGCCAGCCAAATTCTGCAGTTGCTCCTATACCATCATGTAAGAGACCAAACATTTCCGATGGCTTTGTCTCCTCCATGCAGGAGTGCCTGGAAGCACTGCAGTAACACAATACCCAGTCTCAGTGGGAAGGGAGGGTCTCAAGTTGCTCAACAGCCTGTCTGCTGGCTGACAAAGGAGATTTTCATGGCTCTGGCAGGAGCTCTGTCCAGCCTTTCACAGCCAATAACTACGAGTTCTCCTAAATTATGACACCTGTAAGTTTCAGGGAAGAGTAGAGGCCAAATATTTATCCACAAATGTCAAATATGATCTTATTTATTCATCCCTGCGATGGGAAATACCTGTGTGGTATGTCAATCTGACTGACAGAAGTGCTCAAATGGCAGGATCTTGCTGAAATTAAAGGGCATTAGCTCCCTAGACACCTGCCTATAATGGCAGCAAAACATCAGGACACACCATACACCAGTCTGTGAACTGTTCTGGGGACATTTTTCTTCAGAGACAGAGGAAATTTCCAGGGTGTGGCAGTTTATTTACCTCAGATACTGATCAAGAAACTAGTGAAAGATTTGAATTTGGAAGAAAGCAATTTGAAAATTGAAAAAAATAGTATGTTAAGCATGAAAAGTAGCACAGTAAACACACTCATCTTCACAAAAAAAACCTGAAATAGTTTTACTGCAGTTTACAAGCAGAATAGCACTGAAGATAAAGAAAGGCAATTGTGAATCTAGAAGTGAAACTACACAGAACATGCCACAAGAATTTATATGAATTACCTTCAAAGAGGGTAGAATAGAAGTAATAAGACCAAACTAAAATCTTCCATAGAAACCCTAATAGCTTGAGGATGTATTAACTTATCCACAGCAAACCACAAATTAAATACATAGTCAAGACAGGAGAAGGTATTTACATGAAAAGAAAAAAGAAATGGAATCAAGACAAATAAGCAAACGATTGCAACCAAAATAACTTTGGATAAGTATTTAGAAGAACAGGTATCTCAGTAAGAGTCTCTCTCAGAGAAATAACAAGTATGGACACCTAGGGTAATCAGATTAAGATTACTTTTACCACAATATACAAAGAATTTAAATTGGCATAAACTTAGAAAGGTGCCCTAAAACAATACAGTCTAAGGTGTTTATTCATAACAAGACTTCTTAGTCCAACAGAAAGAGAGCAAAACTATGCTTAAGCATAATTTGGAACAGGAGACTGATTTAGTATTAGTGAACAATACTAAAGTAATCCCAATAAATGCTTCCATTGCATAGACCCTTTTTTCTCACCTCCATTTAATTAACTACAAACTGTATCTAACACCTGGTAAACTCCAGCACTTCTGTGACTTCTAAAAGTAGGAGGGTTTGACAGTGTTCTCTTCAGATGAACCAAAAGCATGGTTTGTAGCAACCCCACGTTCTTGCTACAAGAATGCATTTCAGGAATATCATGAAACAAGAAATTCATGGAACTGCTTATGCTGGGATCCTTCAATAAGGACTGGGATCCTTCAATAATACCTGCCATCATTTGAAGACAGCAAAGACATTGCTGCTGCTGCCTTCAGAAACACAGTGCCATCCTTATTAGTTCACTGGAGCAATACCTTTCTTCTAAGTCACAAAATCAACGGCAGGTCAATATTATGAGCTCTCACTCTCTCAGGGCCCTCCAAGTGCACTGTGCGGATCTGGAGCACACTGTGCCAGGAGAACCCGAAACCTTCAGAAAAAAGAACCACTCAAATTGAAGCTACAGAATATTGGCAATATGGATTATATCAACAATTGCTAAAGGCAACATAATCCTTAACCCAAAAGCAATCCATGCTCCACCAGCTACCAAATTCCAGTAAATTTAGAAAAAAGGCATGTAAAGGATTTAACAGATGTGCATACCATTTTAGAAGATCCTTAGGTAGAATTGGTGCCTGCAGATTGAGAATGTTAAGAGCAGGTATGCAGCACTACAAGTGAGCAGCCATGTGTGGGTAAGGGAAGACAAAATTTGGAGGGGATAATGCCTAAACCACATTTCACACAACCTGTTACTTGCATGCAAGCTAGGAGACAGTCTCCTGTTAATTTATGCCGGTCAGTTCAATAGGCCTTACAATACAAAGCTATTCCATGATGACTGACTGTTGTTTCTAACAGTTGAAGTCCCAGTTCAGAATACATCATGGTTTGTATTGGTTTTTCCTGTTAGCTAAAGCAGCAGCATTTACCCAGACTACTAAAAACACTGTGCATTAAAAGATAACACACAACTATGAAACAAACAACACGTTTGGACTCACTCTCCCCTCCAAAATCCTTCTTTCAGTAGAAATCATGGTAACAACCATTTGGCAACAAAACTGTTTTCCCTGCTATGAAACTCAATACAACCGCCCAAAAAAACAAAATCCACTCTGCAGCTGCTGCAAGAGAAAAATCCAAGCAATAGGCATCTGGACTTGGTGCTTGGAAATAATTTGGGAAATTAATTTTACGTCAGTTTGAACACACTTATAAACTAGAGTTCTGTTGGCATTGTTTATCTCAGAGGAGACGTGTGAATAGTAAAGGGCACTCGCCCTTTAGATTCAGCCCCTTTGTGTCAGAGAGATGCTACAATGCCAAGGCATCAGTGCAAAATGCAGAGGAAAATTAGAGGGTACATTTCTTGTATGAGAAGAAAAAAACAAGTAACCCTGCTAACTGCAGTATTAGAAAAGAGAAAGCAGATATTTACTTGACCTATTATATTACATTACTTAGGACACCCACCAGTTCTGAAGTATCACTAACTCTGATCTGTGAACCCTCGAGGCTCTTCTCAGAGTTCTCTGAGGAAAGAAGATAACTACCATTAAAGATAACCACCTCCAGTAAGGAATGTTTTAGAGTTAATTAATGAAACACAAGAAAAAAAAGAAGAGTCTATGCCTGCTCAATGAATTGCTTCTTGAAAAGTAGGGCCGTGGTTATGAACTAATGCATTAAAAGTACATTGTTTCCATGAGCTCAAAGATTTTGCAATGAGACTTTTCCCAAAGACACTAAAAGCTGCACCAAGACCCCAGTCTCCTAGGCCAATTTTCAGCCTGTCACTGGGCATGCAATCCCAGCCGACATGCAATCCAGCGCTGGCCCCTGCTCTTGCTGGCTTCAAGAATGGGACAGGATTTTTAAAAATAGGGTGATTTTCAGTAATAGGGAATTAACACAAGTTGAGAAGAGAACAGTAAAGCTTGTATGTCCTGCTTTGTTGTTGGAAACACTTACAGCAAGAGAACACTGTTTACACACAGTAATGCATGGTTACAGCTGGTTTGTATCACAGGAGAGGCTGTGAACATTTGTTAGACTACAGGCTTAAAGCTTTTAAAAGACTGAGAGTCTCTCCTTTTAAGCCAGAATGTTTTTGCAACTATTGCAGCCCTTACCTTCCCTAGCTGAACAAAGCTTTGTCTCCCCTGCTATTGGTAAGGAAAAAAAAAAAATTAAAGACATGGGACAGTGGACACTTAAGATTCAGCAGCTGCTTGATGTAAATAAGATTGAGACCCATTTTAGCTCTGCTCGCCTTGAACTCTATTCTTGCTTACTAACAGCCACAGCTTAAAGAACAAACCCATGAAGGAAGACCTCCACATACAATAAGATATACTTAGAGTATGTCTGTCTTTTTACAGCAGAGACTTTGCACTGAACAGTTTCAGTTCAGAAGGAAGTCAGAGGTGCAGGCTCTGTTTGGCTTCTCAGGTTATCTTTTGACTACTCAGCATCTGTTTCAGCTGTTATGAGTTGCTCCATTTGCAATTTTGTGAAAAGGAAAAGGTATCCAGCAGTAGCCAGTACCTTCTTGATAAAGTAACTTAAAGTCTGTGTGTGTCACAGCTAATTAGGAAATACTTATTATTTATTTCAGAGCTTCTTTTCTTTACCAGAATAGAGGAGATACACCAGAATACAAAATCAGCATCACACCTCTACACCTGGCGGGTATTAATAAGCAGTTAACAGTGATGGGATTTGACTGGCATTGCCATGACAGATGTGTACAAGACATCATCTCTGCTTTTCAATGAGGTAAAAGTGCTGTAAAACGCACATGGATCAACACTGTCTGTTGGGGTAATTTGGAAGCCCCTTGGCACTTTATCTAGCAGGCACTTGTTTCTCCAGATGAAACCCTGACTCTTCAGTGACTGCCTTGGTGTAAGGCACACACAGATGCAGAAAATGCATTTGATGCACAGCTGGTACAAACCACCATCTGGGACAACACATACACAGGACCATACAGAGTTCCCATAGCAAGGCTCAAAGACTCCTCACAACCTGGATACAAAAGCACAGTTGTGCTAGCATGGCATGTTTGGTACCAAATCTCCACAAAATGCCCTTTCCAAAGGGAAAGGCACAACCCAACAAATGAAGAAAAGGTCAAGTACATTCACACCACCTTAAGGTGGGCTTCTGCGGTCATATGCTATAGCTTTTTCTATTCTAACTACTAGAAATGGTCAGAAAATAAATCCTATTCCCTTTTGACCATTAAAAAAAAAAGGAATGCATGAAATGAGAAGAAATTTCAGTGGAATTCTTGTTGTCAAATTCTCATATTTTATTTACTTGCAAGGCTTCTCACTGTGTCATTACTTCCTTATTAGGTAACTGATATCTCCTTACCTTAAAATATTGGTAACAAAAATTCCAAACAGCTCTATCATCAAACTAAATGTACTTCAGTAATTATTGGCCAATATTCCCAAAGTACTTAAAGAACTTGTAGAGTCAAACTAGTATGGGACGACATTATAATCAAGAATTCTGTAGTATTAAACAGTCTTATAATCTTCAAAAGAAAAAGGTACTTTCAAAAGCAACTATTTAAATTAAACTGAAACTGTACTATTTACTTCTTCATAATTTATCAGACACCAAAACATACAGACATGAAATTATTTTCAAGACCAACTTCAGAATCCCTATCAAGATTCAAATTTCTATTTATCAAGTTTGCTTCTACTCATTCTCACCATATGCTCAGTCCCTCTATTTAGAGATGTTTCAAAACAAAACTTTGAAAAAGTGATTGAAGTGTTTACACTTGTTTTGCCATCACCGGTTGAGCACTGCTAAGGAAACAGGAACAACAGTCTCTCCAAGGTGCCGGCCCTCCCTTTGACAGCAGCGGATCCAATAGGAGAACACCAGTGTGCTGTTTACGGCAAGGCTGGCTCGGAACAGAGAGCTCTGAGGGGCACCGCGCCTTTGGCGAGCTCCCCTTTTCGGGGGTTCTGCGCTTCAAACACGGAGTTGTTCATGTTGCAGTCGTTCTTCCAGCACCCTCTAGCGCCGGCGGCGGCTTTGACTCGTTACTATAATGGGTTACTATAAGTACCATCTCTCCATAAACCAAGCCTCCCCTCCCCGCAGAGCTGCTTTGCCAGCTTGAACACTATGGATGTGCCCCGCTGCAGGAGCTTCCCACAGCACCACGCCTTCCTGCCGCGCACTCTGTTCTCATCTCTGTCACGTTAATTTTTCTTTCAGCAAAGGAAAATTGGTTACCACAAAGAAAACAGTGTAATTTCCCTTCAAATAAATATATCCCCTGAACTGAAGTCAACATATGAGTACATTGTCGTTGTGTTGTTTACTTAGGCAAATTAGTAATAATTATTTGAGTCAGTCACATCACCTCCTAAACGAAGGCATTGTTAAACAAGCAGCCTTCTTATCCCTGATTTCCTTAGAGAAGGCATGTATTTCAGAACCCTCTTTGCAGGCACAAGCTGGTTGAGAAGGGCACAAAATGGAAGACAAAAAGCCATTCAAGACCAGTGGTGGAGCTTACAACCAGAACAGATTTTGAAATGTACCAGATCCTTTGCCCCATGCTGAAATGCTGGCCAGTCAACATCCCAGTGTGAAAGCAGAGTGTGGGGAGTGATAGATCACAGCTCCCAGGCTCCAGACAGGGATACAGAGCTGGATATTCTATTAAGGAGCAAGGCTGAGATCAAATAGGATACAGGAAAGTAAGAAACTCACTGAAAACCAAATCAAATATGAAATGTAGTTAGCATCTTAAATCAGGTATCTGTCCTGTGTTGTACTACTGACCTAACGAACTGCAGTGGCACTGTTGTTCTTAAGGACAGTCCCTTCCTTAAGGACAGTCATTCTGCTTCCTTGAAATGCCAACAATGGTTTTTTCCCTTAATCACTCTTACACTGTATTATTTACATGGGATTACACAAGTGATGGGACAGTTTAGAAATTCACAGACTAGGCAGACTACATAAACCTCACTAGTAACACTTGTTTAGAAAGAACTCACCTCTTGGCCTGGAAGGATTTCCATCTAAGTTGGTAACATATTTAAAGTTATTCTATTTTTATTTACAACATTAAAAATAGATGTCTCAGAACTACAGCTGCATTCTCTCCAACTAGTAATTACTTAACACAATTACCTGTAATTACTTACACAGTCACACAGTGAATTCTAAATGCAAACAAATCTTTGGCCAATACTATTTGCTATGATTTCTGAACTATTTTCTCAATTCATTGCAATATGTTTTTTCAAAAATTTGCAAAAATATACCTTGTATTATTTACAATTACATTCTATTGATTGATTGCTCCTAAAGAACCACAAACTGAATACACTAGAATCCTTACTGAATCAAGTCACTACTTTGGGAGAGACAAACGCAACTTTCTGCAGACAGACAAACCTATGAATTTTGTATACTGGAAATGTAGATTTAAACAAATAAATTAGGAAAAGCATACAAGGCCACCACTTCAAACAAATAAAATCAAACAGGTTAGATTAGTCTTGCTCCTTTCTCCATTGAACACCACAAACCTGATACTTTCAGTATCTTCTACTACCTCAAATTCCAAAAACAGGTACAGGTATGTTTTGGTTTTTTATACACCTGTGCATCAAACCACACTTAAAATATAGGTTGTGACAATGAACTAAAAGGCTGAGTGCATCTAAAAAACCTTTTTTTTTTTTTAACATACCATGTGTGTGTGTTTACTATTTAATAATAATTCTATATTATATATTATTATTTACAACTATTATTCATTTTTTCCTAACAAATTTATGGCAACAATTTTAACTTTTAATACAAAAGTATTTTAAACTCTGCCAGAGTGACCCAATCTAATTCACAGAAATGTTTCATATTTAGAATAGCACTACTAAAAACTTTGGGCAGCTTTACTTGGAACAATTACACAGAGCATCTATAGTTCAAAAAACCCTGTATATAATAACTAACAAGTGAAATTGATACTGAAATCACATTAACTGTGGCTGCATTACTGGGTTTTCTGCTGAAGTGTGGGAAGGAAAATCGAATTAATTGTGCTGCTGGAAGCAGAGAAAGCCAGTGCTGAAAGCAGTGGCTGTCCTGTGGGGGAACAGTGCTCTGCATGATGCTGGCAGTATAAGGTTTGTTTTATCACTCTGTGCTTCTGCTCTAGGATATATGTTTGGGGATAGTCTTGATCTCTACATGGTTTATCAGCTTCAAAGCTTATGGCAGATTTCCAAGAATGATAAAAAGGTGTGCATTACAAAAACATATGCATTAAGATGCACAAGGTATTTGCCTTTCTCATTCATCAAGGGAAAGGATGAACATGCCAAGTTCCTGTGTTTTATCAAAACTTGACTACATTTAGTGTAGACCTGACAAAAGAGTCCCATTCACATAATAATTTGAATTAAAGGGACTGGCTTTTCCTGGATACCTCGTGTTTTCCCCCTTTGACAGAACTCTGGCTTTACTCAGTGCCTGTGACTGAGGATCTGGACACGATGCCCCACACAGGAGGGGCACCAGGTTGCATCTACCTTTGGGTTCTAAAATGTTCACCAAAATGAGAGCACGACACAACTGTTGCAGCCAACTGCAACTTAGGCAGCACTAGTAAATTCTGCTCTCAGCTCTGGAGAGAGTGCACTGATTAATTGTCAAAGCATCTGAGAATGGCAGCCAGGTTTCTAGGCGTACTATGCCCTCTCACACCCATCCCCAGCTCCCTATGACCACAACATTCCACGGTGTGTGCTACTGTCCCTGCACAATCCTCTGGATTCAGTCAGCAGGGAAGAAAAGGGGGACACACAGCGGGATGATCACTACTACCCGCTCATAACGCACCTGTCCCTCTTATTGTCTGTGAAGGGCGACTGTTTAAAAACCAATTACAGGCATACCAGAGATACCTTCAATCGCCTAAACAGCCGCCAAAACTACACAGCTGTGCAAGAACTGCAATAGCTATTCCGGAGCAGCAGTGAAGGGCGCAGACACCATAAATCACACTGTACTCCAGACATTCGCATTGATTCTGACAGCGGTTTTCCTCCAGATACGAGAACACGATGTGCTCAGTAACTCAGCAAACCCACAGCTCGTCCAAGTCGACAAACAAGGGGGGTTTTAGCAAAGCTTACCCATCGGTTTCCTCTGCTCAGCCTTTCTGCTCACTTAAACAAGGGAGTTAGCGCATTTTTCTCCTCAGACAGGCGCAATTCCAGGACTGCAAGGACTCTCCCTTGCAGTGCCCGGGCAGCCCGTGCCAGGCGCTGCGGCCAGAAGGGACCGGAGTGCGCGGGGGGAGTGAGAGGGGCAGAGCCCCTCACGGGCCGGCACAGCCCTGCCCATCTCTCCGGCCGCCTTTTATCCTGGGAATGGCCGCGGAGAGCAGCCAGGGGAGGTTTCGGATGAAAACCCTGAGGTAGTGGGGCACGGGCAGCAAGCCCACAAGCTCCACAACTCCCCGCCGTCGCCGGAGCTCTGAGGGGGGCTCGGCAGGGGCACTAATGAAGGGCGGAGCGCCCCGTAAAAATCACCTGGTGGGCGGCCGTGGCCAGGTGAGGGGCGAGCCCTGCTCCCCGGAAACCGGCGGGAGGACACAGTCTCAAGCTGTGTCAGCGGGGGTTCAGGTCGGACATTAGGAAAAATTTCTTCAGAGAAAGTGTTTGGAACGAGCTACCCAGGGAGGTGGCAGCTCCTAGAGGTGTTTAGGGAGAGTCTGGACGCTGGGCGCCACGCTCCGTCTGATGGATGAGGCGATTTTGGGGCCGCTCCCCTCCTGCGCCTCCCCAGTGTCTCCGTGAGGGGGCGCGCGTGCAGCCCGTCCGCGGCACGCGGCGGCGGCGGGGCCAATCGGCGCGGGGCGGGGCCGGCGCGCGGGTGCCGGCGGGACAAGATGGTGTCGCCGGGCGCGCTCCGCGTGGTGCGGTGCGGCGGCGGCGGGCAGCGCGGCGCCAGGGCCGTGTTCTCCGCCGACTCCAAGCAAGTGGGACGGGGAGCCGGGGCTGCCGCGATCGGGAGGGCTCCTGAGCTCCGGGCGGGGCTCTCCCCGCCGGTGTCCCCGCGGCCTGCGGCTGCCGCGGGGCGCCCGGGCCCCTTGGGCCGGGGTAACAGCGTTTCCCCCCTGCAGGTACCTGCTGTACGCCTCGGGGGACTTCGTGAAAGTGCACAGCGTGAACACCGAGGAGACCCTGCTGCTCCTGTGCGGCCATGCCGACCTGGTGACCTGCATCCAGCTCAACCCGCACAACCACATGCAGGTTTGCGGGGGGAGGTCCGGTGGGGGTGGCCGGGCTGCCCCTGACCCTTATGTGCCACCGCGGGGACTGTCCCGGGGCTGGCTGGAGTTTGGGAAGGGGCCGGGAGTGATTAGGGCATCGTCGAGCTGATGTTTCGCTGAAATCTGACAAGAAGGGTAGAGCTATGTCAGTTTCCGACAAACACAAACGTGAAATGTCACCTGGATTGCACTCCTTGAATGGAATGACAACATAACGGAAATACAGCACAATTTCCGGTTGAAATTGATTGAAAGAGTAAAAGAAGCGTGTGAGAAGATTAGAAATACCCTTCTGTATTTTCTGGTAGTGATGCACATGTGACTAAATCCCTTTAACTTGCCCAGTGGCTCCCTCTGCCCCCAGCTGCTTTCCCTGCTCATAGTTTGCTTGGGCTTTTTTGGTGTCTGGATATAAATCAGACTTATTTACCAAGAGGGACAGATCTACATATTAGCTTTGTAAAATTACATATTCACATGGTGGGTATGTGTGCATTCACTCTTTGTGACAATGTACATTTTGAACTAGAGTAATGGTGTTGTGTTTGCACTTTATTTGAAGTCAGCACAGAGCTGGTCTCTGTCCTGAATTTTTTATTATTCAGTTACCTGGTTGTGATTTTATGTGGAATCTGGCTTTGATATATTGCTATTACTTATACAGTTGGTTTTGGGTTTTTCTTCTTCAGCTCTATTCTTCCTCTCTCGATGGCACCATTAAGCTGTGGGACTTCATGGATGGCATTCCCATTAAAGTATGTTGAGTTATTCCTGTTAAGAGCATGGGCACAAATCAGTCTGAGATTCTACTATGAATACAACTAAAACCCATCTAATTATGGCAGTAAAAGAATGTATGATGATGATGATAATGATGCAGATCCTTTCAGGGAAGAAGGTGGGAGATGTACTGACATACTGACCTTGCTACCTGCTGCAGTTTTGAGTCCAGGGTAGTTCTGGGAAATGTTCTGCAGTTTGGGGTACACCAGTAGGAATTGGTCCAATGGCTTGAGATGTGGGCTGCTTACTCTTGCTCATATTTTCTGCTAAATACCCACCTCTGGGTGTGCCTTTGTGTTAGGGATAAGGTGTCCTGAGGCTTTTCAGTAAATCTGATGTCTCATATTTTATTAGTACTGTTTTAACATTTGTATCAGTCCTTGATAGAATAAAGCTGTATTTGTCTTAGAATTGAGAATTTTAATTAATCCATGAACCTTTCTGTAAGACATGATTTCCTTATTTTAAAGACATACACACAAATGTACTAATTGTTGATTTCCTTCTGGTTTTTTTTCTTCAGACTTTCACTGTAGGATCCAAACTTCTGGCACTGTATGCACTTGCTAGTGCTGAGGACTCGGTGTTTGTTGTCATTCCAAAGAAGGGTGAACGAGGTACGGTACAGGCAGTATCATCCATGTCATCTCAGCCATTCTGTGTCTGTGAGATTAGTCTCCCACCTTAGGCAGTAATACCATAAACATTCACAGCATGCCTAGGCATTTTTAATGAGATTTTGTTTGCAATAAATACATCATCATCCATGTCATCTCATTCTGTGTCTGTGCTACTGTCCCAGCAGTGAGCAGTGTGCTGCAAGAATGGGCTTTAATAAGTTAATTCTGAAATCTTTTTTAAATCCTGTGGCAGGTGTCTAGTACTGCAGTTTGTACCTCTTTCATTCTCATTCTGTGACATCTGTCATTCCAGTATTGCCTAGAAGAGTGCTTGTGTTTGCTTCTGAAGCATGTACTGCATGGATGTAGTCTCATAGATGCAGTTCATCTTTGAGCAGTGCTCACCAAGGTTCAGGTTACACTACTGAAGTTGGGTATGAGTGCTGGGGATTATTCTTCCACCTTAGGCATTTATTACCACAAATGTACTTGTCCTATTCACAGCATTCCTAGGTATTTTTAAATGGAATTTTGTCTGCAATAAATGCAGCTTGGCCTTACTGTGTACTATAATATATTGCTACTTCAGAGCAAGAGCAAATACTGTACAGCCTCCCTTGGATTCTTCTGCTTACACTTGCACTGATACCCGCTGTCTGGTCCTTGTTCTTCAGTACTGCCGTTGGTTTCAGGCAGATTGTTTTTTCTTTGGTCAGATACATACCAGCTGGTCTCAGTTAAGCTGACAAAAGGAGCAGGCCAGGATCTGGAAGGCAAGGAGCTCTCAGTGGTTCTGGATGGTGTTGGTGTGTCACCGAAGCAAATTGCATTTGGAAGAGAAGTATGTTCACATCTGGGTTTTTTTCTTCTCTGGGTGTTGGTTGGTTGTGGTTTTTAGTTCCTCTCAAATGAACTCTATGCTGTTTATGCCTTTATAAAAAGCACAGCAGCACTGAAACAAAACTGGAAGTAAATGAATCAGTGTAAGAACTATACTTTTTTTAACATTACAAAAACAAAAAAGAAACTTTGACACTTATAATGGGAAAGTATTTACTCAACGTCAGCTTATATGTTGTCTCCAGAGTAAAGTATTTTGTAGTGAAATGTGCTTTATTTTTTCCTTGTGTGAAAATATAATCTATATGTCCTAAATGGCTTTACTTTAACAGGATTCATATGTGGTATCAGTGAAGGATGTGAATCTCCAAGTTTACTTTTTTAAACGGAAATTGTTGAACAGGTAAGAATAAGAATGAAAATGTCAAGTATTCATTCAGTCTGATATATCCTAAATGGTTTTTAACTCATGATGTGTGCTGGAGGGGATGTAGTTACTATATGAGAAGCTTCCTGTAGAAGTGAACAGTGAGCAGATCAGTGGCAGTGGTACCTTACCTTTGCAGCTCAGGAATGTATTTTTTCAGTTAAATAGTTAATTGAGGCTGACCTGAAATAAGTGACATTGTTTGGATAGGGCCCAGGTAGTGGCAGGGAAGCAGGAGAAAAGGAGAGGGAGAGAAAGAGAAGCAAAAACTCTTTCACCTTGATTGAAGGTGAAGAATTAAGGAAATCAAGAGGAAAATAAGTCTGTCATTATTTTTTGAGAGTGCATGTAGCCATAACAACTTGAAAATGTTTGATTTTTCTAATCAGAATTATTTTTTATGTGCACTAGCTGATCCTTTTGAAGATCTGTTTTAGAAAAACCAACGTAACTGTTACAATGAAATTTCCTTTCTTAACTTTTAAAGGTTTTCTTTAAGTACAGCGAAGACAAAAGGAGGAGACAATCGCTTCAGTTGTGTTGTGTGCCATCCTACAGAGGATTGCATTGCAACTGGCCATGCTGATGGAAAAATTCGCCTCTGGTATGTGCATTTTGGTTAACTGTGTATCCCATGAACTCCTCTGATTGTGGGAATTAAGTCAAACCTGAGCAAAGCACTCTAATTTGTCCTTCGCATTGCCATTTTCCGAAGTCAGAATGAGCAATGAACTTGCAGTGCTGACAGTGTATATGTCAGGTGGAAAAAATGCCTGTGTTAAGTCTTGCTCCATTAAATCTAAACTTAGGTGTAAAAGGTAATGCAAGAACAGCTGAAATAACTCTTTATGGGCTAGTAGAGTCCTAAAGAGAGCACATCAGTGGAATATGTGATTAAAAACACTACATGGTTAAGTTGCTTCCAGGGCTGAATTGCTCAGTACATCGAAAATATGAGGTGTGGACCAGGAGGCTTGTGAAAACCTGTAGTGTGGTTCCTTCCCTCCTTCTGCATCACTTGAGTGTAGGATAAACTAGTCTAGAAGTTAGAGGACAGGATGATATAATTGATTCAGTTCAGTATTTCCTTTGGTTTGCTTTGTTGTTGATGTTGTGAGTAAAGAATTGTTTTGTTCCTCTCCACACAGGAGGAATTTCCACCACAAGAAAGCGTACACATATTCTGCACTGCACTGGCATCATGATATTGTTATGGATCTGGCTTATTCTTTGGAGGGTGAGTAAAAGAAAAATAAAAACCAAAACAAGGCAATGAAAAAACCCTACCAAAAAACCCCCAAAAATCTCCCTCAAATAAATAAAACCTTAGCAAATTTGAAGTGTTGCATTAGACAAGGAAGAATCTGTAGAAGCTCCAAGTTTTTCTGTTTACTAACAAGTTAATTTCTAGAATTTTAAGTGTATCCAGGAAAGATCTGAAATAAAAACTAAATTAATTATTTTTATATACATTTTGATTGGCATTTATAACGTCAAAGATCTTCCTCTTGTCGTAGAAAGAAAAATCTAATCCCTTCTCTCACCTCTTCTCCCTCACCTCCACTCCTCCTCCCTCCTCTTCCATTTCATTAATAGTACTGATGAATTCTTGCCAGTTTTACTTGCATCCAAATAAAACAAGCCAGTCTTGTCTGAGCCCAAACCTGCTGTCAGAAATACTACACTTCTTTCTGAATTGTGTGATCTGAACTATTCTTCTTAAGGTATTTCTTACTGCAGAGTACTTTTTACAGGAGAACAATTCATGCATATCCTAACACAAATATCCAGCTGATTCAGAAAGTGATGGATCTACTGCTCCCAAAGCATTGCTTAAATTTCATTGTAGACACAAGTTCCTGTTACTTAATCCAAGTTTCTCTAGCAATGTAACAGGAGATAATGAGAAGCATGTCTTCTCATTCTGAGTTTAAAAAGTTTTGAGAAACTCATGTCTGTCTGTCATTATAAAGATACAGGCTGCTGATTTTATTTCTTTTTAAGCAAAACCTTTTAACTGTATTTTGTTGCTGGAAAAGGAACCAGGTTGCTGAGTGGTGGAGTTGAATCTGTTGTAGTCCAGTGGCACAATGAATCTTCATGCCAGAAGGATTTCCTGCCTCGTTTGGGGTCTCCTATCGAGTGCATCTCCATGTCCTCTGATGGCACTCTCTGCTGCACCCTGCACACAGACAACAGTAAGCCAAAACACATCCTAGTATCACTTCAGTGGAAATGCAAATCTGTGTGAGCCTTATTTTCTTGATTTTGGATGAATTAACTAAGAATTGCATAAAATTTCATTAACGATCTAAAAAAACAGATTATTTTGCTATTTGATCAGTTCTGTGAATTTCCTTGGTGACTGCTGTAACTTGGCTTTCCACCTTGGTGGAAACTGGGAAAATATACATTTACAGTACAGATGGTTACATGAAATGTGTGCCTTTTGCAAGACTTGGTCTGCTTTCTCTTTCAGGAATTTCAATAATCAACAGCAACCTAAGGTTTTCCAGAAGCATTCAAGGGCTAATCAAAAGTAAGTGCAGTAAAATTTGTCTTCCACTTAGAGGGTGGAATGTGTCACTTAACAGCTTTGGCCATTTGTCACCTGAATTTTGTTTCCAGGTAGGGATATCAAGACTGGCCTGGTGGTTGATCCTCGAACCAAAGCCTTGGTCCTGAATGGAGAGCCAGGCCACTTGCAGTTCTATTCCCTCCAGAGTGACCAACAGCTGTTCAGTGTAAGTTGGATGGGCTTGTACCAAAACTCTTACTTACTCAGTCAAGTAACTTGTGCATCAGGATTTATTTGAAGACTTAATATGGCAAATGGGGGAAAAACCCTTGCAGCTATCCCACAGGGCTGGATTCCAGGCTGATATGTTCTTGGCTTTATCTCTATTCATGTGCTAAGCAAATCTAAATCTTGATACTGAAAAAACTACTCTAAAACAATGTGCTATCCTGTTAAATGTCAAAAATTTGTAGGTAAAGCACCTTCAAATTATTTTTCATTCTTTCCTACACTTTGCATCACTGTGGAATGCACGTGCTCTAATTCTGCTTTCCCCACGTGTTGGCATACTTCTTCATGCCACAGCCCAGTCACATCTACCTGGAGCCCTCAGAACATCCTTCCTCTGTGGTTTCATGAGTGGTATCTCTTCCAGCTCCACCTGAGTTTTCAATACCCTGTGGCCTTGCTTTGCAGCTGGACATTGTGCAGCGCCAGTACATCCACCAGGCGGGCCTGAAGCAGTCGGACCTGGTGAAGGTCGCGTTCAGCGCTCAGGGCACCTGGCTGGCCACGGTGGAGGAGAGTGAAGAGGTGGCTGACCCCGAGCTGCAGCTGAAACTGTGGTTCTACAGTGAAGAAACACAGAGGTAATGGTAACAGCTGGCCTTCCAACTGTCAGTCACACAAATCCCTGCACAGATGGTGCCTTGCAAAAGCAGAGTTTTTCCAGATCTGGGAAGTTACTATGCACACTACAGCATCTGCAGCAGAGCACAGAGTTGCACTGAATACACACAGGAAATAATTGCTCTGGATCTCTTTTACTTACAGTAATTAGAGACTATGGGTAACCATGGGACTTAAATTCACATATTTTCTTGGTATTAAAAATCATGGACCTGACAGGATGGCTCTGTAGCTCATATAGTTTTCCCACCTCTGTGTAATCCATCATTAATTGATTAGTCCTTCTCCAGAGGTTCAGAAGATCATAATTTTATTGTTGGTCTTTGTCTTTAGCTAACATATGCATCTGGTTAATAGCCTTTCCTTAATTTTCCTATTAAAAAAATTACATTTTGACTACAAATTATTTTCTTAAAGAAACAAGGCAAAAGAAAGCTACTACACAGATCAACCACTGATTTTCTAAGTACTGGAAAGACTGCCCGGGGCTCAGGCTGAGTATTTCAGAGGTGCTTGCCTACTGATAATTTTTGGTGCTGGGCTACTGTATGGAAGCCATTGGGGAAATCTGATCTTTTAATGCAATACCATTTAGCTGTCTTAATTAGAAATTCCTTTGATTGCTCTTCTCCCTAGCCATTCCAGAATCAGCTTGAACTGAAGTCTTCCCCAGGTTCCAAATGAAATAGAATGGCAAGCTTTTGCTTTCTTTTCCTATAGCTTTGCACTGAACACCAGAATAAACACGCCCCATGACAACCACATCACAGACATGTGCTTTCGTGACATGGATGAACTGGGAGATGACTCTCTCATACTGGTAACAACTGGCAGAGACTGTGTGTTTAAAGTCTGGGTGATGGTAGAAGACTCTGATCCAGAAGGTAAGCATGGCCAAAAAATAACCCACTTCATCTTGTAACATAGAACCATAAGAATAAACTGAGTTGGAAATTAACTACAATGCCATTTGAAGTCATGCTGTAGAAATCAAGACCTTACTTTCATTTGCTTAGTCCCCTGCTTTGATCTGCTTCTGCTGCATGAAGTATTGTGTTCTCCTGAGGATCCTGTGATGGAGTTCTGCTGTAGTTACACAGTATTAGCTTGGTCTGGGGGTTCCTGATATAGCCAAAGACCTTGGCAAGCTGCTGCAGAAGGGAGTGGCAGCCTGTGTTCATTGGTTAAAGAACTGTTTGTGGTAATGTTTTTTCCATGCTGAGAAAATAGATTTTTGTCAGTCCTCTGGATTGGCTTTTCATTTGAGACTCCTGCTCAAAGGAGCAGGGTATAGTTACTGTTTGAGCTGAATTACTGTAAAATAAGAGCACTTCTGCGATTCAACATATCGACCACTTCAGAGTTCATTTCCATCAGGTACTTGAACATCATAGAATGGGTATTTAGGTATTTCTGAGATACTTTTAATAACCAAATTTAACCTCTTGAAAGACATACTGATGTTCACTTCTTTCAAACACTCCATTTGTGTATGTTTATTCATTGCTCTGTATGCCGTTGGATGTGAAATACAGAAGATTTCCAACATATTAATGTCCCTTTATTTAAATGTTATTACAGTATCAGGCACACTTAAGTGAAGTGGCACTTCTCCTGCCACTTGGCTGTCTTGTCATTTCATGTTCCCAAGTAGCTGTGATAGTGGTGTTGCTGAACTGTGTGCAGTTTAGTAATCTGTTTGTCTTTTCATGGGCAGGTGAGAACATGTTCAAAAGTACTTTTGAGCTACTAGGGTTTCCATTTGGCAGACTTTGCCAGACTTTCTCTTTCCAAGCTCTTTATCCTTCAACTGTGGCTGCTCATGAGAAGAAAGACAAAACCTTGTCATTTACTATATAAGTAGTAATCTCCCCAATGGCATCTGGGTGTTTGGTTTTGCTTTTTTTCATAAATTATTCTGAAGCTAAATTATATCTTAACTTAATGAGCAGATACTTTGATCTTGAGTATAGTGTCAGTTGGGGGATGAAACTTGATTTTTTTTTTTCCTTCCACAAAATAGTTTTGTATCTGCTGACTGCCCTCAATCAGGGTGTTGGTATTTTAGGTGACTACAGGGTTCTGTTTCTTGGCATATGTGAAAGTACCAATTAGTGGTGGCTGTGTTGTGGTGTATTTGCCCAGTGGGGCAGAGTAGGAATGCTCAGGTAGGACGGCTTGACATGCTGCAGCTTCTCTGCAGCAAATACTAGTTTAGCCAAGAGCTCCTCAGTTGAGTTCACCCTGGTGTGTGTTAACTGCAGCAGGTCTCTTGCTGGGCCCCTAGATGGTGCCATGCAGCAGTTGGAAGTACTCAATCTTTTCTAGCTTTTTTTTTTTTTTTTTTTTACAGGCAGGTCTTTTAATCATCAACTTGTAGCCATTATATAAAGGGTAAATTAGCATAGGGTGATTTTCCCTTTTTTTCCTCATTCTACTCAAATGTTTCAAAAGCATGCTGTAGGAATTTTTATACTGGGAAATGTATATAATGTGGTAAGTACATCACATTGCTCCAGTTTATTTTCTGGTAACTATCAGCAGTGGGAAAGGTGTGCAAACAGAATGCAGTGGCAGGTGAACCAACAGAAGGAAGCACGCTGGTAGGTCACTTGGTGATCCTCAGATCTTCTGTAAACGAACAATGAGCTTTGTTGGACTGAGATGCAAGCTGTGTTCAGATTTTGAGTAATGCTTCTGTGTTCTTGCTAGAGTTATGACAGAACCATTTTTCCAGAACAGTAAGTGTAGAAACTACTTGAATATCATTTTACCTAACCTCTGCCTGTGTGAGAGCACAGGTAATGGAGTTGGCAAACTAAGCATAAATATTGTACCATGTCAGTCTCAAGGTTCTCTGTTCAAATGCAAAGCTGAGGACAAATGAAAACCCTACCAGCTGTTTCTCATATTAGAACAGGACAGATTCACTCTACTCTTCAAAAATTGTGAAAGAAAACTGCCTTGCCTTGAGCCTGTTTTGCAGTAATAATTGAATTATTTTTTCTTCATGTATGGACTTGAATTAACTGGCTTGTTCATTCAATGCAGCACACCAGAGTGTGAGCTGGAGCTGTGACTTTGTAGGCAGCTACCACAACTACCAAGCCACGAACTGCTGCTTCTCAGAAGATGGCTCTTTGCTTGCTGTTAGCTTTGAAGGAACTGTCACTGTATGGGATTCACTTACTTGGGATCTTAAGTGTACATTTTGCCATCCACCTGGAAATATAAGGTACACTTTTCATCTGCTCTTTTACGTCTCATTTGAACTCTCAGAAAAGAAAGAATCCATTCATAGCTGTCCAAGACCTTGTATATGTTCATAAACATATACACATAAACATTGAATTTATCAGTCTTAAATTCATATATAGAAAAGACTGAAATGACTTTTAGGTGTTGGGTTTAAAATAAGATTGAGCATTGCAATTCCTTCTTACTTGCTTATCTCTCTTGTACCTCCCATGCTTAAATCTGTACCATGGGGCACACAAGTAGTGTGTTGATAGCACTTCTCTTTTCCCCCATTAATCCAGGGGTACATCAAAGTCCTGAAAAAGTGTAAATGCAAATAGTTGGTTCTTTATTTGTGTATGCATGCATGCAAATGGAAATTATATCAATAAACCATAAATGCATGATGATCTTACCTGTACTATGAAATACATATCCTGATCCTTTGTAATCTCTGTTCAAAAATCCATGTTTTCCTGGCAGACTATCCCAGCAATGTTCCATTGTATGCTGTCATGATAAAAGACATCAACATTGTATGGTCACAATATTTTAAAGACTCTTGACACAAAGAATCATAGCAGCATACAGAGGTTTCTCCCTTCCATGTGCTGTGTGTATGTTTATAAGCTTTTCTTTTGTGTGATGAAATCTGTTTTATGTTGGTCCTCTAAGATTAGAAATTGAGAAATGTTACTCTGAAACTGGTGTGGAGGAAAATTGTGGGAGGCAAAGTCCTAAGGGTGTTCTGTTATTCTCAAACAAGAGACTGAGAAATTAAATCACATGCTTTCTTCAACTGGAGTAGCTTCTAACCCTTTTTTAACTACTTCTCTCATTCTAGTTCCTAAACAATAGTAGGGCTTCTTTAAATATGAAATTGTTTTCCAATCCCAATGTGAATTCTTACAGTTATGTATGGATTTGTAATTTATTTTAGAGTTTTAAACCCCTCCTTTATATTGGAATGCTGTAAAACATGTAATCCTTACACTTTAAATGTGTAAGGACTTTAAATTATCAGACTTATGTGGTAGTTGTGTGTGGAGTTTCATGCCACTAGAGGTGAATGCAAAAAGCAAACTTTGGATTTAGATACTGAAACTAAATCATAACTAAATGGTTTTTGTGACTTGTAAGTAACTGCTACATAGAAGAACAAAGATGAACTCTGAAGGTGACTAATTTGTTTTGACTTTTTACTTCTGTAGGAACATCTGCTTTGGGAGACTAACATGTTCCAAGTACCTTATTGGTGCCACTGATTATGGCTTTCTGTGTTGCTGGAACCTGCTCACTTGTGCATGTAAGATCAGCTTGAACATCTGCTAGAGTAATTTATTACTTGAAATTACTGTGAAACCTTGAGATAATTCTAGTTCAGTTCCAGATTTAACACACTACAAAATGCTCTGTGGAAATAGGATTATTTTCATACTTAGGATAGTATCCTGTCCATGTGCACGTGCTTTGTGTGTGCAGAATAAATCTTAGGTTAAGTGAATGATAACCCACTAACAGGTAGTATTTCTTACACTTGTGTAGGAGTTGGTAGCATTTGTGTGTTTTTATTCACCAGGGAATGAGTGGAGCTGCCTCTTCCAGCAGCTAAGGCCCTGTGTGTTGTTTGTTTGTCCTTTTGTTTGGCTCCTTTTCACCTCTGCCTCTTGCCGTGCTTGCTTTTCAGTGGAGTGGAGTGCCCACCTCAACGTCGTAGTTCTGCAGCCTGATCCCCTTTCTGAACATATTGCTGCAGTCTCATGGCTCTCCAAAGAGTCCAGCTGTAAGTACAAAGCCTTCTTTCACAAGTCATAATCAGCAGAATTTAAAACTGGGGAAGCACAATTCCTAGAAAAGGTTTTCTTAGAATTCAGACCATGAAAGCTGGAGAGGGAGTTCAGTGTGCACTTGCACCTGTGGAAACTGAGCCATATCTGACAGCAGCATTCAGATAAAGTGTGTTACCTTTTCTTCCAGCAGGTAGTTTAAGGTACAGGATATATCTCAGGATTAACCACACTTTCTGGGTGAGGGTCTCAAATGTTCTTGACCCTCTCTTGTAAATGCAGAACTGTGCCGCTACATTTTAGAGCTCTGACATTAAGATAATTCTTCCTACAGAAATGTTAATTTCCAAGTGTGTTCTCTGGACTGGAGTATTGTGAAAGGTCCCTTCTATTATTGAGTAAAGTTATCCAGTTATATGCCTGTGAACTGGTGCTTGGAAGCAGTCCTGTCCAGCCTTCCTGGCTGTGATACACAGGGCTTTGACAGCTGGCCAGGAGTGTAAGAATTTCCTGATTTTAAAAAGAAGATATTTTTGGTTTTGCAGTGTTTGTGTTTAAACCAAGTGAGCCATGGCCAATCTACATCCAGAGAAATCTTTGTAAAGAAAAGATCCTGCTTGCTGCCTTCGTTCCAAGAGATGAACCCGAAATTATAAGCTCAGAAAAATACCTTTGGCTAAGAAAATCCCAACTGTTTTTTCTTACAGATACACAAGTAAGGAATAGTAATTGGTAGGTGGTTCCTGGGGAAAAACTGTTTTCTTTAAAATGGATTGATAGGAATTCAGAGTTCTGCTAATGAGCTTAGGAGTTCCTTTTTTGATTTCATGTCATTGTAAGCTGTGCTTTGTTGAAAGCTTTTAACTGCCAAAATAGCCTAAGATCAAAATTATTTACTGGTTTTCTACTCTTCTTGTGAATAATTTTATGCTGCTTCATTGATACAAGGCACTAGATAACATGGGAACATTGCCTATGCTGTTTAATTTAAACCCCTAGAAGCTGATTATTCAAATGTTCTATGTGATATTTGTTTCCCTGTAATTTCTGGATGGGGGTGTGGGATTTTTTGTTTGTTTTCCCAAAAAGCCTATAGAACCTCTAGGTCCATTTTTGCTTCTCTTCAGTTTCTTTACAAAAGAGGAAAAGATGGTTTTGCCTTTTCCACTTGACTGATAAAACTTTTGGGCCAGTTGGAAGCTTCTGTAGGCAAGCTGTGGAAATATAGAAAGCAGTTTCACATATGATAACTGTGCTACATCCTTCTGTATTTCAGGAGCTAATGACACTTAGCACGAAGTCTCTGGAAGAAAGGCTCACACCATCAAGCAAACAGGTACCTCTCACAGAACTTCTGACTGAGATGGGCAGGCCAGTTCAAAATTTGGTGGTGGTTATATTGTCATATTGAAATTCCTTTTTGTCATGAAAATGCTCACCAGATCCTTACTTGGAGTCCCAGGCACTTAGCTGAAGGGGCAGTAATCTGGATTGGTTTATTTTTTGACAAGAAGTGCTGTTTGTACAAATTTTTTTTAAAGTATCAGTGAGATGCTCTCCATTTCCCCTGGGGGAAAAGAAAGAATGCTTTTCTAAAAGATTCAGCTTACATAAATGAAGCAAAATGTTTAAATAAGCTCTTTCCTTATCTTGGTTTCTGTAACACTTGGAACCTTGAGTGTGTCTGAACTGTGCTTTCTAGTGGGGATGAACAGTTGTCAGTCAATTGTGATTTACCTGTGAGAAGGAATTCCAGAATTGAATTCCAGTATGTATTTATGTAGAGAAGTAGTCTGGGAAATTGGATTTTTTTTTTTAAATTCATTTCTAAGAAGTTGAAACTGTAACAGCAGCATTTGATTGATTTGGTTGGTCAGATAAAGTAGATCAAAGTAGAAGTTAGTATCTTTCTAATACAAAATGCTGTGTGACTGTGGGCATAAGCAGTTTCTTTAGAGAGTGGGGAAATAATCTGGTGTTCAGATTAATGTATATTGATGCAGGAAAATGCCAAAAGTCAGGGTGCCATGTTTTGCTTCCCATTTGCATCCCTCTGCAGATGATGCTGGAGTATAAATGATCTTTTGGTTCTGTGAAATCAGAAAACCCATCCTTTGGTTTTATGGCACAGGCACCACCTTCCATACTTGGAAGTTAATAGGTAGATCAGCAAACTAAAATCCATTGTTCTTGGGGCCAGATTCTGGAGAGTTTTGTAACCCTCTGTGCAGGATTCTTTCCAGACACCTGACAGAGAATGAGTACAAAGAGCCACATAGCTCAGTTGAGTTAAATTTGAGGGTAGGTTTTTCTCACTGGGGTTTATTCTGAATTTTGGTAACTTAAAAGGAAATAGATTTGTGACACTAAAATTCTACTTACATTTTTTCAAGCTGGCAGTAGAAGAAAGTCTTCCTATGACACCATTTAGTGTGCTGCTGGGAAAGCACAGACGTCAGCAAGCACAGGAGGATACAGACCTTGGAAAACCAGTTGTTCATAATAAGCAGGAGCAAGCTTCACCTGCTGTCAAAGAGGTAGGAGTAATTACAGTTGAAGTAATTATAAGCAAAATCACGACAAACAAAGCCTTTCATAAAGTTTTTGTTTTATCTTTGCAGCTTTTGCACACTCCAGCACACGTTTTGCCATCTGCTTCCTTCCTCTGCACTATATTTATTAACTCATTGCTCATCTCCAAAGAGAACAAAAGGTAAGAAAAGTTCAAGAACTCTCCTTGGTTATCAGAGTTACTTTAAATTATGTCAATCTTTGTTTGAAGTGCAAAAGCAGTTTTCCAACTCTTTATCTATTCAGTAATTTAGTAGACTACTTCAGTGTGGTAATGGTCCGGCTGTTTAGTGTATTGATTGGCTATTTTTGTTGCTGTTATTTTTGCTGGGTTTTCATAATGTGCTTATATGCAAAACACTGCCTTTTACACTCAAATGTTCTATATGAATTTAACTTTATTCCAGGGATTTAATGGCTTTTTAGTTATTTTTGGTTAAATAGTAGATTCTCAACTTTATTTGAAATTACTATGGCTTGCTGCATAATTATTGGTTTCAGTTTCTAGATACACCAGTAAGTTAGAAGCTTGATCTTAAGAATTTGTATAGAACTCAGATGTCATTTCTAATTAAGCTACAACATACAAGTGTATACTGTAAGCACATCTGAGTTTGGCTTACAGTGCATTAATGCCAATTTAATAGAGTAGTTTGGTAGGTATATAAAATTGTAGCTTTCTCCTTTGGGATCAAAGGAATGCAGGCACAGGGATTATGACAGTGTCTTCTATTAGGATTAATATCTTGTCACTTACACTGAAGCCAGTTCAGGGATTGCATTTTTGTGCCATCTGTTCTTTAAAGTGCTTCATTAAACTCTGCCAGGCCAGGGATGAAAGCCTGTCCTTGCAGTCAGCTGTTGGTGTGGATTTGCCACACAGGCGAGTGGGTGGTTCACAGGGCCAGAGCTCACCCAGGAACTATCCCAGCTCCTGAGTGTGCCCTGGTTCTGCCCTAACAGCCTCTTATGTGTCCTGGCTTCTGCCCCCTTGTGCTGGCCACTGCTGCAAGATCTCTGACTGCATGGCACAACAGAACAGCCACAGAACAGTGGCAGAAATCTCATACATGGGAACTTGCATCTAGTTTCAGTCCTGAAGAATGTGAGAGTTCAGTGACCTGGGTAAATATTTGCACTTGCAGAGCTTGTACTTTGACAGCAGTGACTGCTGTGGCTGTGCATTTAAAGGTACATGTAATTGTAAGCATTGGGCCCTTGAAGATTGACCACAATTTATCACTGTATCGTGTATATATTATACAGTGGATGTATTATTAGCATTAAATGCTTCTATTTTCATTGCAGTATGATACTACTGTGTGCTTCTCCATTTACATTTGTGAGTGATGAATAGTTTGTGTTAGAACAGATGATTTTTAGAAGATCAGTACTGTTTTGCCATGCAGTTCACTCTTAATAGATCTGGAATATTTATACAACAGACACTTGCATTAATACTATTAATTAATGCATTTGAAATTATAACAGTTCCATATAATTTGTTGGAATTGTGCTTTCTACTTCAGAACAGGCTTAAAACTTTTGAACTCAGAAGGGAACAGACACTTTTAACATCTCTCTATGTTTAGAGAAAAAAACCCAAACAACCAAAGAATTTTTTTCTTTCCTAGTAACACTCTAGGTATTGCAGCAGATTTAAGACCAAGTGACCCTTTTCAGATTTGAAAGAAAAGAATGACCTTCTTGAATACTGTTCCATCTACCAGTATATCCAATGTTTCTGATCCTGTAGGACTGCAATGTTGTAACATTTGTCATAATGCTGACCTGCCTGCTCTGCAGTTACCTACTGTATTTCAAGAAAGAAAACTATTTTAAGTTTACTTAGAGGAGAGCTATTTGAAAAATGGCTTGAAATTGAGATGGCAAGAGAAGTATAGTGGTAGACTGAAAGGAAAAAGGTAGACTGAAATGAAAAAAAAAAAGATGAAATCTTGTTTACTCAGTTGTTTGCATGACACTTCTCCCCTATAGTACTGTAGTATGTGAGAGTACCTATTAATTGGGTTGTTTCCAACCATCTTCCAGTGCTGAAGAAGTTGCTGATGAAGTAGAAATGGAAAGTGAAAAAGCAGAGGATGAGTCAGATGAGGAAGATGTCACAGCAATGGAACAAGAAGATACAAGCCATGTGGAATTATTAGGAGAGATGACATGTAAACTGTCTAAATCCCAGGAAAAGGAGCTACGAAAAATAAGAAAAATGGACTACAGCTGGATATCAGCCTTCTAAACAGACATATTTCTTTTTTTGTACTGCAAGTTGAAGCTTTGTGGATTAAATATTCTTTAAAACAATTTTTCTGGTCCTCTGGCCAAAAATTTCATCAGCTTCTCTTTCCAAAGGAATGCGAACAAGGGGGAGTGATTAAAGTTTTGAAAAGCTGATTCTGCTCTTAGTTTATTACTGATTCTCTGTGACCTTAGAAAATGCTTAACCTGGTTTGGGGGCTCCCCCCCATTGGAAGTGTATTTAAAAGGCTGATAGAAAAACTGAGTTCATTATCAGGTAACAAAGTGACAGCTCAGCTGCTGAAAATCTTCCCCACTGAGGCTGGCTTGCTGCTGCCAAAGCAGCAGCAGCAGCAAATGCCTTCAGCTGGTGACAGAGCTTAGCTCAAGGTATGGCAGGGGAAGTCAGGGTGGTTTTTGATGCTGAATGCAGGTAAGTAACAAGTCTCCTCCCCAGAAGTTCCTGTCTAGCTGTTGAGACAGATGAGAAGTGGTTTAACATGCCTGGTTAGAGAATATAGATATTTAATCTTTTGTGGAGTTCACAGAGTATGGAGATTCTCAGGTGGAAGGTGCACAAGGTATCAGAGCACTATGAAACCTTTCCAGATTTCAAGACAACTGCATCAGGTAGGAGATATATCAGTTAATGCAACAGCCAGTTTAACAGGCCTTTAATGTATCAGCTGCAATTCCTATATGTCACTTAACTATACATAGCAGAGTGTAGATTGGTTTGAAGTGGTCAATTTGAGGGCATAAGAGTGAATACAATCTCTGTGGTGCTGCAGTATGAAGGCAAGCAGATGCAAATGGTACAGGTCACTAAAAGTTCTGAAGAAACAGTATTTTGCTAAAACTATTCAGATTAAAAATGCTGGAACAAGAACAATCCAACATTCAGTGAAACCTGACTTCTCCTTACTCTGCCTTTCCAACAAAGTAGAGGACCAACCCTCTGCTTTCTCTCCTGTGTTAACACCGAATAGTGGGATGCAGTTATTGGCAATCTGTCACTTCCACCCATGTATAGAAATACTGAAATTCATCCTTAGGCATCAAGGCAAGCAGCTCAGAATCATTTTCCTAGGAGGTTTACCTCTCCCATTTTAACACAAAGGCGGTGTTTGCTCCCTTGGTGTGCTGGCAGGTCCATCATCAGCTGCCACAGGGTTAAGCAGGCCCAGGCTGCAGGCAGGGAGGAATGGATATTTTAGCAGCACCCAGAATGTGGCAAACAGTGACCTGTGCATTTAGCAGTGAGGTGCTTGGGATGCTGGGCTTGCCATGGTGAGGCTGTGGGGGGAGGCTTAAACCCTGGGAGATGGAAACACTGCCATAGAGAGGGGCACTGGAAAGAGCTGTTAAAAACAATTCCACCAATAGGTCTGAGTGCTGGCCTCAGGGAAAAAAAATGACAAAAATTAATTTAAAACTCATTATTATAGAAAATTATCTTTTAATTCTGTAAATTCACTATCATGGTTGTCAAAACACGAATGTGAGGATATGAAGATATTTTAGAAGACATCATTAGTTTATGCAAAGAGCTTTGGAATGTCTGCCATGCAACTTGAATTGAGTGATGATAGTCCCTTGCACACTCTATATTTCCTTCCAATCAGACATTAATGTGAAAAATACTTAATTGATCAAGTTTCAGACTAAACCAGCCAGGGTTAACTTAGTCCCATGGCAACAAGGGGCTCCTGCATCTCCTCATACAATAAAGTCAGGCACCACAGCTCTTCAGACTACCACTACCTATGACTGTGACATTTTCCTCTATCATAGATTATGTACTAGGACTAGTATTACTGAGATTTTTAAGGAAGTTTTTCGTAATTAGGCATTTTCCTTTCCTATTTGGGCCTTGGTATGCAGAAAAATAACATTTTAAGACCTGTTAAAATTTTTCAAAGTTCGTTTGCCTGTAAGTTCATGTCTTGTTTCTATCACACAGGGAGAGAAGGAATACACACCCTCTCACAACTCTGGCCAATTTTCTGGTTTTGCATTTTTCTCCCTTTGTGTAACAGCTTTTTAAATAACCTCATATGTAGCTGAAGAAAAAAAAACCACAGCTCCCCAAATATTAGCAATTTTTATTTCCATCCCTCTTACCTGCAGAGCTGAAACTGATACAACCTTTTCATAACCTTGGACCCAGTGGATTTTTCCCTAAAAGTTTCAACAGACCAAATAGGGAAAATTATTTAAGACTGTAACTAACAAATGATAGGTTTTAAAAACTCAGAAACATTAAGAAAGTACAGGAAAATAAAAAATATTCCCCCTCCAAAATATGCACCATACTAGGAAAGACACACTGGAAGGTTTTTGTGTTTTTTCTTAAATAGCATCAGACTTCAGCTCTGGGAAAAACAAGTGTAGTTGAGCAGAAATCTGTACACATGTTGCAAAAGTGCTGCTTCAAAGCCTGGTGTTGTGTTACTGTGTCAGCAACATTTAAGTGCGGCTTTAAAGGAGGAAACCTTAATATCTGTTCATGTGGGGGTTTTTTTAAATTCACATGAAAGTCAAGTGCTTTCCTGGAAGCCAAGCCGGCATGAGCAAGAGACAATTCACGTGCAAGTCAGCTTCTGAAGGTGACCTTCAGTTTTGTGTTTAGGTGGTAATGCATTGTGTTAGAAATCTTCATCAAAATACAGCTTTTAGACTTAAATCTTTTGTCATTACTGACTTGGTTTTGCTTTTCCCAGCAGACTGAACTTGCTGGGATAACAGAGGGCCCTCACTTTGTAGTTCTCTCGGTGTGTATTTTCTGCTCAAGAGGGAAATAAATTTCTGATTACAGTTTTACTACAGTTTTTACCAACCTTTTAGAAAATGTCTTCTGACTGATACTGCAATTACAACAATGAAGTATACACAGAGGGAGGGCTGCTACTGATTTGTCTGTGGCTGCTTTGGAATGCTTTCGTTTTAAAACAGTTCTCTGCTGTTCCTTCATTTTTTTTCTTTTTTTCTTTCTTTTTTCCAATCTTGTGTACCTCAGTAGCCATAATCAGTCCCTGTATTTACTGGGACTGTGATGCCCTAAGTCAAATCTTAATTTGATTTTTTGTCTTCTGCTTCTTCCTTCTAAAGGCTATTTTACAAGATTTTATTATTCTTTTATAGAAAGACACAAAAGATCATAGAGAAGAAGATTGAACTTAATCTCATGATTGCAGTCACATGATAAATACAACAGGTAAGAAAACACCTCTGCAACATGTAGAGGACAGTGTTCAATACCTGTGGGTGCCCTGTGCATCACAGCAGGACACCAGTTTGCACAGAAGCAGTCACAGCTTTATTTAGGCTGAGGGACAGAACACACAAGGGTGGCAGGTGCCTAGAAGGAGGCTTGTTTACTTCCCAAATTTTCCACTCAGACAAGTGGTTGGATAAACATGAGAGCCTGAAAATCCAGCAGCTATGGCAAGCATTACAAAAAATAAATATACAGGCAAGGCCTTATGGTGCACATCATGGCAATGGGCTTTGACTGAGGGACTGCTCCCCTGAGACTGCTCAGGTGCTGCTCTAAATGCTGAAGAGGTGACCAGTAATTTCAGCCCATTTGTTCCAGTCAACTGCAGTTCCACAGAGACTGAAAATCACTGCTCTACTCTGGCATTTTGTGAGGCCCAAAGCAGTTATTAGTTAACAGCAGCTGCAACGTGTGCCCTGTCCTTGGTGGGCAGACTTGGCAGGAAAGCCATGAGAAAGGGGCAGTAGTTGCTATGGATTTTTGAGTTCAAGAACAGGAGAAAAAACAAAAAGCCCTGCAAATTGTGCCGCGTGTTTTAGGATCACCTGGATCTTTGTATTTCAGCCTAACAATCACTGGCTGGCTGGCCTTGGGGAGGCTCTTGCAGATACCTCAATGTGCCAAATCCCAGTCTGCAGTGAGCCTTCTAAAGCACATGCTAACAGCCAGAATTAGAACCAGCAGAGAATAGGACAGAGGAAAACAACAACAGCTTCAAATATAACTCAGAGAAAGCTGAACAGACCTTCTGCCCCACAGCAGAGGAGCTGAGGTATATTTATTCTTGACAGATACTAGACTAATTTTGCAAAACTCTGATAAAAGCCATTCTATGGTATGGAATCTGTTCAGTGCTTACCTTTTCTGACAGACACAGTTTTCCCTAATAAAAGTAATCTTCCTTTCCTGCAAAATTTCTGTGCCATTCTTTAATAAGAATCTGTATGAAAAAAAACGAAAGCATGCTACTCCATTTCCTTTAAATAAAATAACATCCCTTTTAACTTTTATTTTTGCTTTTCCTTGTTCTTTAGCAACACCAGAACTGTCCTTCAGCCCTTCTTTGGGCTAATTGCTTACAAGGCAAAACTTGTCAAGGTCACTTAATACATTTTTGGATAGTCCTAAAGCCTGTTCTTTCTCTCTTCTGGCTTGTACTCCTTGCTGACTACCTTTAGTATCTGAATCTTTCTGGTGATGGCAGAAGCAAAGGCAGCAATTTGTACATCCTAACACCCCAGTGCTTCTCAGCAAACCCCTCTCCCAGTGCAGAATCCCTGCAGAGCACTGGTTTCTGTGGAAATCCCAGTTCAGACTGAACAGGGCAGGTTTAGCTTTGGCCTCTGCACAGCATTTCCTTGAGGAGTTAAGTAGTAGGCTGTAATGATGTAAACTGGAATTTAGCCAGGGCAGCAAGGTCATTCCCCTCTAAGGTTGCAAAAGACATTTCAATAATACTCTGAACAGCTCTGCATTTTAACTACTTCACTAACATAAAGGGGTGAGCTTGTCACAGTAGGGTCTCTTCACAAGACGAAATCATTATCAGAGGGCAGAAATAATGAATATTTGTGTTTGTACTGTAAAGCCAACTCAAGATGAAATCCCTACTCTTCAGAAATCACTGACAAAGCACCCTTTCACTTTACAGTCCGGGGTCACAAAGTCACATTGCCAACAACAAGGTAAAGCACCAAATCTTAAAATACTGCTATAAGCAATGTTCTGAGTTGTATGTGTGGTTTGAAAGTGAATGTAGCCCAAGCTTCTTACAAAGAATTTCTTGTTAATATTGTTGGCAATTGAGGGAACAAAGCCATTTAGGTAAATACCATCATGTGGCTGTAAGGAAAATTACCCCACAGCTCTGGAACCTGCCTATCAGCAGTTCCTGAGGCTGTGGTTTCTGAAATGCTTTGAACACACAAGTGGCCGCCATGGAAAGAAGCACTCCCACCTCCCTGCAAACATCTGCTGCCTGCTGCTGCATCTCCTGTGCCAACACAAGCTCCCATTGCCTTTGTGGGGAACTGGCTGGGGGAAAAAATCTGCATACAGCAAAACCAGATAATACATGAATAAATAGTTTAAGATGTTCCCAGAACTGCAGTTCCACTGAGAACAGGGCAGGACTTTTCTTCAAGAGGTTTTTCTATGCTCAGAACATGAAGTTTTAATGCTATACACCCAAACCTCACTCCTTTGTCCCAGAGCCTGTCCCTTGTGCTAGGAGAGCTGCAACCACACCTAGAACATTCCCAAGAGATGTTTGTTTGGTGTGATACCTGAGACAGCCCAGCTCTCATGCAGCAATTCCTGGTTTCCCCTTACACCCTCTTCCTCTTCTCCCAAAATAATAGGTAAATAAACAAATAAAGCAGTGGCCAGCAGTTCAAAGAAAATACTTTAAGGCTGATGGCATTAAACTGCTGAGGGTGATTGTTCTATTAGCTTCTAAAATGAAAACTATTAAAGAATTGTGAGCTTTTTAACATGCAAGTAACTATCATTATTGGAGCCATGACCTTTGTCTTCTGTTGACCCTGCCAGATGAAGATGTGTAACTAAGAATCGGGCTTATCATTCAAGAACAGACATTGCAGCCATCAACTCGTCTCATTTCTTCATGAGAGCAGCAACAAAGGAGTAGGTAGAAGGCAGTGCCCAGAAAAGCAAGAGTTTTTGCCAGTTTTTCAAAATGGCTTATACTGCTAGTTCCTTTATTTTAAAGTAGCTAAATTATCCCAGCCATAAAGCTGCTTATCAGTTACTGTTATTGATGCCTCAACTTATGTTTGTTTGCAGGGCTTATTTTATTTTATTTTTAGATTTGAGACTGTGATCAAAGCTTTGAATATCTTGACTATTTGATTTCCTTTAGTGACCAAAGGAGTTTTCATTTCTTCCTCAAACCAGTGGAACAAGCCAACAAACAAACTCTCCAACATTATCTGAAATGTTATCTCTTTATTTTTAGTCACTGACTTTAAAAATAATAAAGTAACTTGGCTCTCTCATAAAGTTTGCTAGTCAAAAGCAATATATAATTTTCACCAAAGTCAGACACTTCTGTAATCAAAGGTTTTGTTCAGGCTAAGTTTCCCCTGTCCTTTGAGCTTCCTTGGCCCTACTCTTCTCTTATTTGCAGTCCTAGCTCTTCTATGGAAGAAATACAGGGAAAGCAGGGACATCTTTCACAGTTCTCTTCCTTTTCCACTTTGAAAATGAAGTTTAATGTAGCACAAAGTTCCTCTTTTTCATTAAAATTATGTTAAGATAAGTTCTCAGTATGAAAGATAACTGACTCCAGTCTGAGAAGGAGGATCAGAGGGGGTTTGACACCTTGGGCTGTTGCCCTGTGATCGAGCAGGAGCACAGGGACTGTTGGGATCACGGCTGCAAAGACAGTGAAGAGCAGGTCCCAGGGCACATTGCTTTAGACTCCTGGTTTTTCTTGTGAGCTGCAGATTGCTCCATTTCCCCTACCACTTCAAAGTAGGAAAAGTACCAAAAAATATAAACACTAAAAAACAGTGCATGAGCTCTTAGTACAAAGAGACTATTTAAACCCTAAAATATCCCATCCTGAAAAGAGCCCTTTTTCATTTGGCATAGTGCAAATGAAAGCTGGATTTCTGAGAATGATCACATCTGTAGGAAAGAAAAATTTACATAGTGCTTGTTCCATCAGTCTGTACAGTATGTTATTTCTGGACTGCATATTCTGTGAGTAGGCTCAGGATACAGAGACAGTTTATCTTTCCTTTTCTATGAAATCTGCTAGCTGATCTCAAGGATTAAGTGGAAAGAAAAACTCACATCAGTTGCAAAATAAATACCCACTTCTAAATCAACAGGTTAAATGAAGCCAGAAAACCACCCTGAATGCCCATCAGTGCAAATCACCTGGAAGCCATCAATGATAGCTTTCCAATTAACCAGCAAAGAATGTTCCAAAAACCATCTCAACTTGGAATAATGCAATGTAAGTAGAACCACTTACAAAATAATTAAAGATGGGCTGAGATATACAAACAGTGGAGATTTCCAGCTGCCCCTCTCAGCTCAGAGGTAAATCAAGCCACTTACACAATTCAGGTAAAACAATTCAGTAAATCCTGTAGAAATGGTGCAAATATCTCTCTATAGATAGATAAATATAATTCAACTGTGGTCGAGACCTCAACTCAGAGATGGATATCAATGCAAACACAAACATGTCAAAAAAAGGAGAGCTTCCTATTTACATTCCAAAAATTTCAGAAGTGCTTAAATAGTTTTCCAGACTAAATACAACTGTGTGATGAATTAACATGGAAATCCTGCATCCAGAGAAATAAATTTTAAGCCTGCTTAGCTTTTTGTTAAGAGAGAAGGAATCTGCAGAGACTCACAGGTGCCGCTCAGGTTGCAAGAGTAGTGTCAGCAAGCAAAGGAATAGCAAAGGGGAAGAGGCTAAAAAACCCCATTCCTTAAAGCTTTAGGAGAAAGAAACCCAAGAAGTTCTATGCACAGCACAATGTTTCCAGTTTTCCCATCGTTTTTTGGGTTTGGTTTGATCTCTGATGACTACCTGGAGCATTCACGTCCCTTTTCCGTATGAATCTTCTGGTGCTGAGCCACAGACTCCTCTTCACTGGGATGTTCATGGAGACTCTCTGCTCTTACAACTGCTCATGTGAATTAACTCCCTGCAGTGAAACCTCCTGATCCAACAGGGCCAAACCTGACCGAAGAGTTCAAAAGTTATTTGGGAGGGGAGCGGGGCCGAGGGAGACGCGCACAGAGAAACTGCAGGAAGTTTCATTTTTCTCACGGAACCAAGGCAGAAATCAATTCTCTCCTTTTGTACAACTCCCTCCTAGGCAGTCATGCCAAGTGGGAGAGGCAGCTGCTGAGCCTTTTCCCTGAACTCACACACTGGGCCACCTGCAGTACCAGGGAGGGAAGAGGATCCAGATGATCACGCACAAATGCACAGGGACAAGAATCTCACATTAAGACCCTGCTGATCTATCGACTTAAAATATATCCCAAAAAATGAAATCCAACAAATTCAGTCTAGGTCATTGTTCTAAATAAGAATAATTAGGAAAGCACAGAAAGGAGGCTTCCTGCAAGCACATCAAATGGACTTGAAAGATTACTAAAATTTCCTAAGTGTTTTATTACACTAATTAGTGAAAAGCTGTTCAACCAGAGATGACCCAAAAACACTGCATGTGCAACACAGCAGCTCACACCACAGAGAACAACAGATTAAGTTTGACTCTGGGCAACAGTTAGGTTTGACTCTGGGTTTTACTCTAAGCTTTGATTTTTTATTTTTGTAGAAGATCCTTTTTATGCTTTAACTTTTAGTCCGTGATTATCAGTTGGAGCTTTATAGAACTGATATTCATTTCCTGTAGATTTACTGAAGTCTTATTCTGTAAGAGTTTTCTGTAGCATCTGCTGTAGCATTCTGCAGATCTGTTTTGATCTCTGTTGTTTTAATTACCATCTTACTAGTTTGCTCCAAATTTACAGGACCTAGAGCCTTACATCAATACTTTTTGTTTAAAAAAATATCAAAGCTTTAGAGACAAGGAAAATACAGATGGCATCTCAAAACTGTTTTGCCTCTGTTTTGATTTCCACACATAATCAGGCTTTGGACATCAACTGTGTGGTTCTTATAGGTGAGGTATAGTTTGCCCAAGCAAAGCCCTGATAGGAACAGTGAATTTTGCTGTTTCCAGTCCTGCACACCTCTCCCATTCCCAAGGAATCAAAGAGAATGCAAGAGCCAGAAGAGTTCACAGCTGCTTAGTATCCAGCCTGAAATGTGGAAGAAGCCATTGTGCTCAGGTTAATGTGCTAAATATTTATTACAAGAAAGCAGACCTGAGCAGGACAAGGAGGCTGTCAGTAGGATGTCTTCATTAAGGAATCTAAAACATGTGATTGTTTCTGACATATTTTTAAAAGAGATTCAGGAGTTACAAGGAAACCACATCTAGAATAATGCAAATGTGGCTATCATCAAAATAAAAAAATATTAACAGCTTAACAGAACTCACAAAACTAAAAGTTTTAATGAATTATTTGTTAAAACTTTTTTCTCCATAGGGAAAAAAAATAAGTCTGCTTAACAATAGGGATTAGGTTAATTTTGCTAACATTTTACTGAAATAATCACTTTAATTGTCATTTTACTTTAAGTTTCTTAATAACTACAGGCTCAGATCTATAGAATTTAGTAAGAATGAAATCAGCAGGGTTCCAAGGAAATGATCTTGGGATCTTTAGGTGTTGCTATTTCTCAAGAAATTAGAAGAATAAGAAATTCCATAGCAAACATTCAATTCAAAATGACAAATTGAAAAGCCTACCTTTTTATTAGATCCAGTCAACACTAATTATTTCTAAAGTAAAATATGAATGGTACAAAGCAGCTTTTTTTTTTAATCCTGTATTCATTTTCCAAATTCAAGTTGACTATTCATTAATGAGATCACACTGCAAAGAATGAAATGTGAACCAAGCCATTGTGCAAGTTTGCTAATCCTGTATTTACTTTTTGCCCACAAAAAGGTTAGGATTGCATGTTCATAAAGGAAAATTAGTGTAAATGAAAGAAATATCTGTTTAAGGGAAGAAAAACTAGAGTAATAGAAATATGGGAAAATGAACAATTCAGAAATGCTGAAGTGCCCTCCCTGAAGGTTGTTACTGAGAGAGATTCAAAAAAGGGGGGGCATTTCTGGGGCTATTTTCTGTAAAACAATAGTGAAATAAGGCTGTAATGTGCATGTTGTAGATCAGAGAGGTTGAAAGGTACTGGAAAATATTAGGCAGGTCCAAGTTTTTAGAGGGAAAAAAGTTCTCATTGCTTTTTTAGACTAGGTAAAGCCTGTCTTGTGATACCAGGGGTGTCTGCTGTCTAAATAGAGCACCAACATCATCTGGGGCAAAGAGGGCTGTGTGTGATCACTGGCACTAGCAGAGATGAGAGTCAGCACCAGGTTTGTTAGGGCTGGTAAGGCCAAATATATATTCCAGGCTTGACATACTGCTGGAGACAAAATCCATCTTAAAAGCCATTACTGGAGGCTGAAGTTTATGAATTTTATGGCTTTGAGGATTATAAACCAAAAGGCAACAACATCAGGAAAAAAACCAACCAAAACCCAGGCTGATTTCCCATCCACCCTCATGCCCCCAGTTCTGTGAGCAATAATATTTGTCATTTGAGATTATGGGCTTTGGAGAAATAGGGTTTGTTAACCCTAAGTGTTTCATTTGCTGAGTTTGTAAGTCCCTTGTGCGTGGAGTAAAAACCAAACAACCCTACAAAACAGCTGTGTTTGCATTTAAACAAACATTAATTGATTGAAGTAATGAGTAACCTCAAAAAATGGTTTGGAAAGTTCACAGCATCCTTCAAATGTTTGTAGACTATTAGAAATTAACTAATTTAATTTTTTTATGTACTCTTTAGCTAAAGCTGTATCTGGAAACGAGGGGTGGAAGGCACACCACACTTGTGTGTAATGGTTAGAAATAAAAGAAATATGAGTTAAATACTCAGAAAGGTTTTCTTGACAGTAAATCTACCTTCAGCCTCCAGTGTCCAGAGGACACAGTTCTGTCACACTTCTGCTCTTTAACAGAGAGGAAACACTGCAGCAGTAGCCTGGCAAGCGGGTCTGGGCTTGTTCTGTTCCTCCATCTCCTGCAAATGGCCTGACACATCCCACAGGTGGGAGAGTGGATGTTGGAAATACAGCATGGTCTCTTCAGAGGCACATGGCCAGTCCTACCTGACAGCTTAGGGGAGCTCTGCAGGGCTGGCTGGAGCCCCCAGAATGGCTGGGAAGGAAACACAGCACCCATCACCAATGTAATACAGTCCCACGGCTGTCCTCAACCAGAGGAAATGAAAAGATGGAAAGGTAGAACACACTGCAGATATGTGTAGTACCTCTTCAAAGGAATTTGACATGTCAATGGTATATTCCATAAAACAAGCCAAGAATTTCTTACTTTCTCAGGTATCACTCTTGTGATGATAGATATCACTGCCTGGACAGATTTTTCTAACCACTTGTTCCATTCAGTTCTTTCAATGGTGTCTATTGCTGCCCTCTGAAAGCAACTGGTTACTTTGAAAGAGGAAATGAAACTTTTTGAACTATTTGGTTTTTAATTTACCTACTAAGACGTTACTAGAAAACTGTCTGCTCTTTATTTACACTAAATTTCATGCCTGTAATTAAATTATATTCCTATAATACTTGAGCCAATTACTGCTGAGTTTTTTCTACAGAAATCATAATTATTGTAAAATGATCCTTTGAGCACCCCATAAATACAATGCAGGATGATGTTCCACAGCAAAGAATGTATTTCCTTCAGTATTTTGCCCTGTCTTTAGTTTAAGCAACATCAACTCCCAGCTGGGATGTAGCCATAGAAATCAGGAACTCTCTGGAATGCATCAACATGCTCAGAAACCACTGAGCTGGTGGCAGCCAAGTCCAAAGCATGTACCTCATTAATTAATCCCACATTTGTGGATTGTACACTGATTTGCTGAATAAGTTCCACTGTTATTCAGAAAATAAAGTGGGTAATCAGAACCAGATGATCTACACAGAAAATTTCTTATTTCCTTAGTTCAATTTTTCTAAAACAATAGTGCAGACAGTACTATTTAAAAAGGATAAAAAGAAGCAAATCTAATCAAAGTTAGCTTGCACTAATGGTAGTTTGGTGCAATAAATATTTGCCCCTGACTGTACCTACATAAAGCTGCATGTGCAGGGAAGGTAGAGCAGCAGACCAAGGGACACTGTTAATTAACCAGATCCAGTCAGAGAAAATGTTCACTTTACCAGAAAAGTTGTTCCTACAATACCAGATGCAGTTTTAGTGCTTTGATTTTTACTAGACCAAGTAAGATCTGGATTTTCCTCATCTCTGTGTTCAGTACTTTAATAGCACTAAAGTTAGAAATTAGAAGACCCAGTCCTTCCACATGAGCTCAAGCACAGAGAGTTAGTCTAATTCAATTTACTGGGACAATTCAGATGCATTAGAAATTACTTACATACACATTTACAAAAATCAGAGATTTCTAGATCCTTTCAGAGGGTAAAAATGAGGGTAGGAGATAGAAATTTCATGCCTATGAGGTAGGCACTGCAGCTGCTCAACCAGCTTCTGGTTTTCCAACACCACATAAGGTGAAGGGGTTCCAAAATGAAGCACATGCTTCTGGTGTATAAAACTTGATGACATTCTTTAACTCCCCAAAGACCTGAGCTCCTAGATCTACCAAAAGAAAAGCTAACTGGAAAGCAGTCCAGCTGCCTGTGCCTACAGCCACATCCAAACCCACAAAAAAATGCTGCTGAAGCCCATGAGGTCAATCAGATGGAGAAGCTGGGCACAGCAGAAGGGCACAGAGGACCTTTCTGCTGAGCAAAAGCCTCAGCTGAACAAACAGTGACTTGATCTTCCTTGGTTCCTGCCTGTAGCACATAACAGCTCAAGGTACTCAGGCATGCAATTATATTTGTACTTTGTATTTGCTAAGGTTGCATGGCTCAGAAGAATTTACAGCTTTGGAATACCAGTGCATATCTATAGATGCTTTTTCACATTTTCCATGATAAACATACTTCTCTATCTGCTAGCATATGGATGAAGCCTTTTTCAGAGTCATGGCAGGTATAGGTTACCTCATGTCCCTGGGCTGCACTGTCTCCTAGTTACACACACATTACCCACCACAGCAGGAGCCTTTATCTACTGCAGGCACTCCTGACAAGGAGCTGAGGCTTGTGAAGGCAGTGGAAAGCTCAAACCTTTTAATTCTAAGAGAGAAATGGTAGCACACATCCACAAACCTGAAAGTGAGGCTGCCACCAAAAGGATGAGGACTCTTGCTCCATGGCACTGAATTGATGTGTAGCTTGATAGAAACTTTCTGCATCCTTAGGGAAGCTGGCACAAGATGTCACTGCAATATTTCAGTGGTCAAGGAATTTATGAATCATAAATTATGAACAATTGGGAAAAAAAAACCCAACTCCTTGAAAAGCTTTAGCCTGTGTCAGGGACTTAAAGATTTGTTTCTTGGGATTGTTTGGGTAACTATCTGCATAACCAGATAATTTAAGGATCCTCTACTGGAGAATTAAGGATCATGTTAAGAAACTTGTTCTGTGATATGGTTGAAAAGCTTTTAAACCTACAGCCTTTTAAAAAAATATGAGGGGAAAAAAAAAGCTGTTCTGTATGAATGTAAAGGATTAGGAAAACCTTGTACTGGATTACCAAGGCCTCTTGCTACATATCCAGCTGGAGGCACCAGTGCTTGAATGAGCAGCAATGCCTCCAAGCACTCTGGTGGTGTTCAAATACACAGGGTTTGCTTTCACTTCTGGAGAAACTAAAACAATCCCAATTAATAATCAAAAGCTTCCATAGCAGACAAATAGTGGTAGATTCAAATTGTCATATGAAATGAGACAGTTTTGAGGCCACATATCCCAAAGACTAAAGCTAAAATCATGATCCATAATTACTGAGAATGCTGATCTTGCATGGGACAATAATGTTCCTGTGGACAACACCAAAGCAGTTTCCTTTAATCTCTTCTAGTTTTTAATTTCTCACACATGGCTTTATTCATATTTTGCCATGTGAAGTACCTTGTCTTTTAGTAAATGAAAGCTGGAAAACATCCCAAACTTTGCCTTAATTCTAAGAACATACTCTTCAGACCAAAATCATATGATTTGAGGGTCATTTTTATTCCTTAATCATGACTCGTGGTCATTGAACCAGTCACAGCAGTTCTCTGCTGCTAGCAGTACCTAAAGTGGTGAGAAAGCTGACACAGCACATAAGCTGTGGCTTGGATTGCTTAGAAAAGGGGATCTTTCATGCTTAGCAATCCTCACTTGTGCAGGGAGAGGAATTTGACTAACCACAAAAACAAAACAACTATTGAGTAATGTGCAGTCTTCATTTTAGTGCTCCCCTGTCCCATTTTAACATGGATTTTTCTTCAATTTTTCCAACTTTTCTTCAAGTTTTCTTACCTCACTAATTTATTTTGCTAAAGAATTAATCACACAGTAGATAAAGTAAGGGATGGTTCTGTTATTTCAATGGAATATATTCCCACAAAGGCCTCTGGAGCACCAGAAAGGACCACAGCAAGAAACATAGACAATCCTTAATAATGTACTTCCTACAGAGCACACCTTGTGATGTGTGGCCTCATCCTGCAGAAGCTGTTTATAAAAGCAATTTTTGTCTAGGATAAAATCAACTTTTTGGGAAAAAAAAACCCTGTAAAATAAGTGAGAGAAAGCATGAAGTGGGCCTTTTACTGGGTGTTTTTATCTTCAATTTTTGATGTGTGGTAACTGTATGACTAAGAAAAAATATCCTTTTTTAATTAAAAAAATGTACCTGTACCAAGGATTTATACCATGTTTGAATTTCAAAGACAAAAGACACTCAGAGAGTAGCAACATATACATCTCTCAAACTGCACTTGGCTAAATTAATCACAAAAGTAGCTTTAGAGTGTCTGGGGCCAATACAAAACAGGAAAAGTATTTCCTTCCTCCAGCTCCCCAGAGCTGGCTTTCTTCATGGGACAACATGTATTTCATAGGGCTGGGTGTGGAAGCAGCTCTCCTGCCCTCAGCAACACCACGTAGCCATCCTGACCCAAAACCCATTGTGAAGGAGAAAAAAAAAAGGGAAAAAAAAATGCAGAGCATGCAAATTCACCCCATCCACCAGTGAAGGAGAATAAGGGAATGATGACTTCCACTGAGCTCTAGTTGCTAGAAACAATTTAAATGGTTAAGTTTTTCTGTCCCTTACTCCAGAAATTAGCCCTCAGATAGAGCCACTGGGGAGTGACAGGTGGGAGAACTGGACTGTGCAATGGGGTTCATGGAATATTTGTTATTCCCCTTGGATTTGACTCCAGCAAGTCTTTCAGTCTGAACAAACCAGTCAGTCTGAAGGCAGGCAGAGAGGTCTAAGGCAGTTGAAGACATAAGAAGAAAGCACAATTTTTAAACTGGACTCCTTAGAGACTCCACTTTTATTTCTCTTCCTAAGCCTGGAAAGAAATTAGTCTTGCTAATGAATCTAGAGTCTGTAAGTATAAAAAGAAAATGGAGGTTTAAAGTAAAACCAGAAAATAAAAATGTTAACAGCACTGAGTTACAAAGAGGTAGATGCTAAGAAGAAATCTTTATTTGTTGGTCCTGAGTGGGATTTGACCTGAGATGGAGGTTTGGGGTTGAGGAGAGAGGATTCCCTGTTCTAAGAGGGCCTTTGCCCATCTCAGCCACATAAGCAGGAAGACAGTTATTTATCTGCAAGAGCTGACAGCCCTGATCTGGCTGTTACTGGTGCAGCAGAGGCCTGGAAAGCAAAACACTTGGGCTGCCTCAGCTCCTGACCACAAGGAGTACAGAAGAAAACAATTTTTGCCTTAGTTTTGTTCTTGGACATAATCAGGACCCAATTCCATTTAAAAACCATCAAGCCCAAAGAGCCCTTTACAAAGGGCTGTGAGGCAAATGTAACACTGAAAACCAACTGCACTCACCTGTTGTCCTAGGGAGGCAAAGAGCTTTCTGAAAGAAGTACAGACACAAGGGCTCAAATGGCAGTTTAGCGTAAATTCATTACAGAAGTTAAGCCATTTTAACCTTTCCAGAAAACAGAAATTCATACAAGTTTTGGACTGAGCATGAATTTCAAAAGCAAAATGTTCACAACCAGCCTTCTGCAAATAATGTGCAGAAACAGCAATTTCACAGACAGAACTAAGAGTCCCACAGGACGGGAGGGCCACTGTCACCACGGTGACAAACTGTACACAGTTCCACCAAGGGATCCCAGACAAGGCTTCCAGCTGTTCTATGATCCAATCAGCACAAACAAAATCATATTACAGTCCCCTTTTTTTTACTAGTCAACATTGAACTGTTCTTGTGAGGAAGAAGCAAATTGTCTAACATGGATAAAAAAATTTGGGTTATCTATGTTCAACAGCTGTCTCTGTTGATAGAGTCTTACAATAAAAATATTGGGGTTTTTTTTTGAATGTACAATCACATTTCTTTTAACTAATTTTACAAGTATTCTAATTGTATCATAAGGAGAAGGGCAAACAACTTGTTCAGATAGCAGTTTAGTCCATTAAATAAAAGACAACAGGCCTGTTTGTTCAAAACTGACTCACAGGAGCAACACAAGCAGCAAAAAGGGTCCTGAGAGGCAAAACTAAAAAATGTAGGATTAGATCACCCTGACATTTCAACTGAAACACTTGGAGTTACATCAGACCATAATCACACTGTAATTACACAGCAGTTTAGGTGTAGAAATGACTGCTTTTACAATTCCCTGCAAAAGAAGAAGAAATTGGCAATAATTCTTCTTCTGAAACAGCAAACCCCATTTTCTTTCTGGCAAGCAGTTGAATTATTAATGTTTGTAAAATATGTCAAGATCTATCAATAGAAAGTGTACCAGGAACAGAAAACACATCACCACCCATGTGTTACAGAGACCTCCCTTAACTTCACTCCTTTGAAATCCAGCTTGAATTCAGAGCTACATAAAACTTTGATGTAAAGCAAATAATTGTTCTGCGTAAAATACAAGCTGGTTTTGTGCTTTGAAGATGTGTGGCAGTAAAGAGAGGGAAGTCACAAATTATTTCCATGGGAAACATATGACTCCACTGCTGCACTCCTATCATTGCTCAGACATCTACTCCTGGGTCTTCTGTTTACACTGGGAAAGGATGTGAAACCTCAGAAGTATTATTTCTTGTATATTTTTACATGTCATGAGCACAATGAATTTGCTTGCTCCCAGGGGCAAATCATAGAGCAGGCTTATTGCTAGAATCAGAATGCATTAAACTCAGGTTTTGATCTATTAAAATAGACTATTTACAGCAAAGGTTTCCTTTCTGAAGGAACTTCCCTTCAAAAATTTTTGCACTTGTAGAGTTTGATGGTACCTATATGCTTAGATGAGGTTGCACCTTCATGCACAGTGTCCTTACTGTGGTTTTGGTGCTAAAGTACAAAAGCTGATCTAGCATAACCCATTTTCCTTTGAGGTCTTCACCAGAGAGAACCATCAGACTGATGTGAGATACCCACATTCCCTGTTTACAGAGGCATTTTCAGGAGTAATAAAAAAAAAATTGCATTTCTGATGCTGTAGTAAAACAAAATGAGTGAAAAATAACTCCCATTCACCAAAAGGCAGAGAAAATACCTGACTTTAGCAAATGACAGGTAAGGAAATTTATTCTTACAGCTCTGTGGGCAGACAGAATAGGATTTTACATACCTCACTGGATTTTTGTCCTGTTCTAGTTCATTTTACACCACTCACCTCTCAAAGTGTCCAAACATCTTTGCAACATCTTCTTGCTCAGAGCCTCTTGGCAATACACAGTCATTCCACAGTTTCTACCAGCCATCCCTACCCTTCTGGCAAGTACCTGCACCATGTAAAAATGACTTTTGGCCCAAAAGACCATTTCTACAAAATCAATTTTTTAATCAAAATTTCATTTGAGAATCCCTTCTTATCCTAGAATCTGAAGTTACTTGAAATTAATATTGTGCATATATTTATGACTCATTAAATATTGACCTTTCCTTTAAGTTGGTCTAGCTTGGTTTTAATTTTTAAGCCTCTCTTAGGGAAAAAAGTGACTTCTCTGAAAGAGTGCAAACAAGAGGTAGGGGTTCATTCTAGACTACATGCAAGGTGAAAGAGTGCATTGGTTCTTTTCAAGGGCAAAACCAGAGAGCATGTGAGGAATGTGCCAACTTTCCATAAATAGCCAATGGACAGCAATTCAAGTTCCTAATTGTATTTCTGTTTACCAAGGACAGGGGAAAGAGAAGGACCTCAAGGAAATGAAACTCTCCAAGTACAAGTATCAGCACAATCACGTTTGCAATATCTGAAAAACATGAGTTTTTCTTTCTAAGGACAGAAAGAGTTCTAACAAGTGACCCTGAGGTAAAGGGTACCATATGAATCTTCTGGTTCACTCAGAATTAATGTTTTGGAGTACACAGATTCTCATATAAAAGGCACAGTAAGCCCTCCTGTGCTGCATAGGCACTGGAGCAGGCTGTTCAGTGACTAATGCACCCTTGCTATTCCCAGCTTTGGAAAAAGCAGAAGAATCTGCTCTCCAGCATCATCTTCCTTATCAGTGGTTGCATGGAAGGCATTCATTTCGTGGCTGAGGTGAAGGTCATTGTGTCAATTAAGCACAGACCTGGCACACTGCAGATGGTGTTTCACCTTGCTGACCTCATAACCACATCTTTTCAATGTGCATAGAAATGTTTTACTGTACCCTGCATCTCTCTTTAAGGAAGTATTTCCACTATCTTGTCAGTAAATCAGTATTCAGAGCCAAATAAAATATAGTCAAGACTACTGATTTTCTTTCCAGATTAGTTTAATCTTTTTCAGTTATAGATACACTGAGACAGGACTGTAGTCTAAGAACTGAGCCTATAACACAGTGTGTTTAGGGGTGCAGTGTGCCAGGGAGGATGGAGGGGAAAGTGGGGATGGTGCAGGCAGGAGTTCTGAGACATTGCTTAACAAATCCCTTTAAAGTGCTACCACTCATGTGGAAGCTCAGGGAAGGAAAAAGCTCAAGCTTGGAAATCAAGCTGAAGATGTCCAGCAGGTCTGAATTTCAAAGTAACCTTTAAAAGTGGCTGACTCCCAGCTCATAGAAAGCCTTTGTATTAACTCTGTTTGAGGGCAGGACAGCTGAAATTTCTACCTTGTCTGTAGTTTTTAGGTAGAAGTTACCAGAATCCAACAATTTTCTGTTGTTTTTCTGCAAAAAGGTTGATGAACAACAACAATCTGTTCTCAAAACATGAGAGCTTCTTTTACAGTGTTGGTTACTATAGAAGATTTTTCTTGCATCCACTCCTACACCTCAGCCAGTGAACAGGACGCAGACTGTTTGGAAAACTTCCATTTTTCACTTGCAGTCTCTCAACTTTAACTGTTCAGTTTTCCTGGCTTTTTTTTTAACTCAGGAAACAGAGCCAATAAGGAGCATTGTTAGAGGCAAAGGGAGAACTCAATATTTGAGTTGGAGTGCCACAAAGCTTAATTCATTCTAGTTATTGAAATGAAACTTCTAGAAAAGAAATTTGAACTTGCAAAAAATATTAAAATCCTAGCATGCAGATTATAACTATTTTACCTCAAAGCAACAAGTTGCTTCCTGCTTAAGGTGATTCATTACTGTGTTCTGCAAGAGCTGTTTTTGTGACTTCATAATCAGAATTCAGGTTTGTGATACTTAATGCAATTCAAAATATGTATTAGTAGTAATAAACCGTCTGACAGTAGAAAACATACATTTCCTGACCCTGTGAGAAGAACTTGTAGCTGTAGTCAGAAAAGTGAGCTGTTACTGTGATCAGCTGTAATTGTCATTCTGATAATACTTTAGCAGTAAGAGACACAAAGATTTTAGCTCCTTCTCATTCCTAAATGTAGTAGTCCATGCAGGGAATCTGTGTAAAGTGCTTGATGCAATAGTTTAAAATAAAAGTTTACCACAGTGTTCAACCTTTAAGTTTATATCCTTCTCATCCTAATAATAAACATTTATAGAATCCAAAAATGAAGTCCAGTGGTAAAAGCAATATTTTTTTTATCTTTGAAATGCTGGAAGAGCCTGTACAGATTTTTTTCCCCATTTTCATTAAACTGTTTAATGTGTTTACATCACATCTAAGTGAAGTGATTTCTGTGCTTACACCAAAGGGTGTTTGAGTTTCCAGTCATCCAGAACCACTGGCATGTACAGTTTGAGTAACAGGGTGTTTCATACAGAAGAATAAAACTAAAGCAGATAAAAGCAAGGCATATCTCCATCCAGGGTGTGTTGGTAAGGGACTTTCTTACAAGGAGATAAAAAGGCTGTCACCACTGAAGAATTTCATTAGCACCTTTGCTAAAAGAATCTGAAACGACTGCAAGATGCTGTAAAATAATTACCAGTGTTACTGTCTAATAGAAGGACCTGCTTAAAGCGTTTGCAGCTTCCAACCAAATTTCAATGCTTAAGGAATTTCTCAAGGAGCAAACACAGCAGTTTCGAGAGCACAGTTGTAGTTTTTCCCCCCATTAAAATAAGATATAGATACAATGACATTTGACATTGTCTAATGTCCTCCATCAGCTTCTGAGTCAAAAGCAGGGAGATGTTCAGCACAGCTGTGGCAGGGCTCCAGCAGTGGTAGGAGGAAGCTTTGTCCTGCCTGCCAAGAATGTCAGGCAGGAGATGGAGAGCAGCGAGCTGAACTTTGCCTTACATAGTGGCTGACAAGGCCAGAGGTCTGTACAGCTTTCATATTTTCATTTGGCTTTACTTCTTACAGAACTGTTAACTCTGTGGGAATCCAGGGGAAAAAAGCTTCCATTGTAACTAATTCATACTGTGCTAAGCCTGTAGTCAGAGGTCAGCTTTCACTCTGGTACCCAGCTACTACAGAATTCTTTTAACATACCTTCTAAAAAGACTTCCCACACACACCACATATTGCCTGATGGGGTGGATTTATTAATCTCTTAACCTACAGAGCCCTGATTTGTCAGAAACACACAAGAGAAAACTTCACATGACATGTCCCACATTTGTATTTCACTGCTGAAGTTTTTCACCTTACTCATGAGCAGCTGAGGGAATATGGGAGCCCCCAAACCTTCAACAGCCATTTTCTTGTTACCTTTACTAAAGGACAACTTCTGTATTCTAGGAAGATTTTATTTTGTTAAAAATTTCTTGGTTTGTCACTATTCTGGTGCCTTGATGTGACATAACACTCATTCTTTCCATTTCATTTTCATAAACTTTTTACCCCTCTAAAATACAAATGAGTGGGTTGGGGCTATTGCAGTAAGGAAGTTTTGGTGGGAATTTGTGTTAAATCACAGAACAGCTTCAAACTCAAACAATATACACAGATTTTTCTCTTCACTGTAGTAAAGAAAAACAAGCAAGTAAGTTGTTGGGGGTCTGACATTTCATAATATTTTAATGTTCTGCCTTGCAGAGTTACTCTTGCTTAGAGATAATTTTGTGTAAGGCTCAGTATTTTGTCTTTCCCAAAATATATTTTGGAGTGTGTGTTCTTTTGTTGTGAATTTTTTGCTGGTTTTGCCAAGAATGTCCAAGTGCTTGAGTTGAGTGAGACCCATGTGTCTGGGATGTTTTTCACCTAGCCAAAAGTATCTTTTCCCCCAGCTCAGTCACTGAATCAATATCTTGTTCCACTGACTAATGGACACTTCACATTAGTTCTAGATCATGGACTGAAGCTGCAAAGGCATTTTGGTGCCTGACTGCCACACGAAGAACAGGAATCACTCCCTCCACTGAGAACTGGCTGATTTTCAGTGAGCACTGCATTATCAGGTCAGATTCTTTCCACCTCTCATTCCCAGCCCCTCCCTGCAGAGGAAATACCATGAAATGTTTTTCCAAAGGAACATGTTTGATTTCACAGATACTGGAAGCTGCCCACACAGGCTTTTTTCCTCCCCATGCACGGAATGGGGTGAACCTGCCAAGGGGCATCAGATGTGCTTTACCCTATTTCCTACCTGAAAATTATGAAGGAACCAGGAAAGCTGAGTTATGGAAAAAGCAGGCTACTGTAGCAAAGAGGCCAAAGGGTTATCCCACAGTGCAACACCAAATCAGGATTCTTCCCAGGGAAGGTCCTTCACATGCTATGAGCCAGTAACCACTGAGATGGCAGGACAGGAGGGAGAGGGGATCTGTGCAGTGCTCAGTGTGGATAAAGAAAGGGGAATTGAACTGCTCAAGTTTCTAGTATGGGTGTTTTGTTTCCTTTTTAGTTCTGATCAGGAGATTTATGGCAAAGGCAGCAAGAACACTGCTTGCCTCTCACGAAGCTGTGTTTCTCCTATACAGGGTGAACATGAGTGGTGCACCCCTGACTGCAGATTAAACAAGAGCTTCTCACACACCCCCTGTATTTTAAGGTAGTTGAATCCTACCTCTCTCATTACACTTATGCTCACACTTACACTGTCAGTTCAAATTTCCAGCCTTACAGCTGGCCTCTGACCATTGTATCCTTTTCTTGACAATGCCAAATGAGTAACTGCAACCAGAACCCCAATCTTAAAAAGACATACAGTCCTAAAAAGTTGGTATTAGTAGCCTTGAGAAGGTTTCTAACCTTCCTACCTGCCTGCAAAGTTAGTAAAATTAATATGGTTCAAAGTTAGTAAAACTAATATGCCATGGTAATATTTCATGGATTTCAGCTATCTTTAATTCAAATTAAACGTCTCACAAGAATTAAAGTTTGTCAAAGAGCCCCACAGATAATTCCATTCAGCAGGAACACCTTTAGTGATCACTGTATCCATTTGACTGAATTCTCTCACTATATTGTATAACCCAATGTTTTCCCATACTGACTAATGAGTGATGCATTAATGGAATTACTATATAACCACAGATAAAGGAAAAAAGGAAAACCATTACTAAGGAACATGTGATACCATGAGTCTTAAAATACTCTTGAGATAGGCCTGCACTACTTGCTGGCTAAGAAACTGCTGAATCATGCCCTTAGACTCATAGCAAAAATAGCATTTGGCAAAGCACATACAAGCTATTAATGTTTCCTATTGTTCCAACCTGCTGATCAGCTGCTAGTCACAGAGGATGAAAAAGCATTCTCTTACCTTTTCTGTCTCCTTGAGAGTAAGAGAATAGCAAATATGTTTTCTCCCACAGTAGTTCTCCCTTTCACAATATCAACTTTTAACAGAAAAAAAACTTTTCAAAGCATTCTGTGAGCTCTCTGCATTTAACACGCCCCAGAACAGGTGTGCCTTCTTACCTAGAATTGCTGGATAGCAAATGTCACTCCTCTCCCAGCTGTACTCCTCCCTGGTGAGACTGATTTTCTCAGTACATGATCTGTAAGTTATTTCTTAGAACTAAGGGGAGAAAAGAACATTTTTTGGTCATCTAAAGACTTTATTAATATGAGGAAAGTGATTCTCTCTGAGATCTAGGAAAATGTGACTGCTTAATGCCCTAATGAGGAGGGAAAGGTTTTAAAAAGTTGAGTTGAAAAGCTCCAGCTGGAGTTAATTATGTTCTCTAAGAGGCTTTGTAATTACTGTGTTTCCTGGCCTTCAGCATCACGTAGGTGAAAGGACAGACAAGAGCAGCCTTCTGAGCTTCTCTGTGTGCCTCATTACCTTCTCCCTTATTCCTTGTGGCCTGGAGTGACAGAGCCCTAGACTGAAGTCCTGGGTTTATCAGCAGCAAGGGTGCCGTGCAGGCTGCTGGGCTGGACTTGGACACGTCTGTCTGAGGTGGCTGGACACCCCTCTCCCAGCAGCACAAGTGCCACCCTCTTTCCAGCCCCTGTGCCAGTGTGCAGGGCCTCTCACTTTGGCCCTGTGGTACCACAGCTACTGCCAGCCTCACCCTGGCACTGTTAAGGACAGGAATAGAGATAAGGGAAGGAATAAGTCAGGTAGAGCAGCCTCTCATCAGAAGTGCCAGGGGACAAGCAATGCAAAATTGTAGAAGGAAGACTAGGAAGGGAAGACATATTTCTCAGTGAGAGTGCTACTTCCCACTTCTCTGGCTGACTTAACCTCTCCACAGTGGCCAACTGCCACCCACATAGTATCTGACTATTTAAAACATCTTGGTGTTTTTAAGAAAAACAGAAAGTGTATTACCCTTTAACCATCTGCTCTGTTACCTTTACCCAAGAGTTTGGGTCTCACATAAAGAAACATTCATATGCCATTTTTAATTTCTAATACAAGAGGGGTAAGAAAAATATCTGTGTGCCACAGCGACTTAAGCTGCACTCTTGCATTTTATCTGTAACTTACCTGTCATTATGTAAATTTTCTTACAAATAAAATCCATCTTTGAAAAGCAAAATAATCTCTAAACAGGAATAGTGGGTGGCCCAGCCCCCCAGTCTCTGTGGAGGGCAGTTCACTCAGAAAGTAGAGGGTGGTGTTTCCAGAGTTTCCTTTACAGAACTGTAACTTGTGGGAGGCTGGGCACATGGGGTCTGTTGGAGAGACAGGCTGAGTTCATTTGCTGCTTTAGCAAAGCTGCTGTATTCACATGGCATAGGGTACTCTGTGTCACATATTTCTGCTATACAGAATGAATCCTAAACACATGATAATCACAGTTAACTTTGTGCTATTTATTTCTCACAAGTGAGAGTAACTCATTGAACTCTTCAGCACAGCTCTAATTAGGTAATTTCTCTTGGTCTCTGCTTGAGAGGCTGCTCTTTCTACTGAAATCCCCAAAAACGTTTTGCTTCATGATCCTAGTATTTTAGATCTCAACAGCAAGTAACTGAGATGCTCAGAATGCAGAAAGGCTGATCCCCTGCAGTCACTGAGCCTGAGACACAACCAACCTGTAATAATTAGCTTTCAGTCAGTGTCAGTAGGATGGTACACAACTCTCTTAGTCCAGGGGACTTCAGAGGCAGCAGGAGGATCTAGAGGCAATTTACTGCAGGGGACCAAGTGATGCTTCAGACTAAGGGAACAGGGAAAGGTGGGAATGTTCATGGAATAAACTGATGATCTGAAGGGTGCAGCGACTTAAATGACTAAAAGAGAAGTAATCCCATGAAACCAGTAATCCTTAATCTGCAGCATGTCCTGTGTCACACACTCCTGCTGCACTTCCTTCTTCCTTTATCATCCCAGGCTCCCATGCCTCTCTTTTTATCAGTCTTACTTTGCTTCTCTGTGAAACCCAGCCAGAACTGTCTTGCATACTTCAAACTAATGCTTGTACTTCAGCCTCCAGGACTGGCTTACTTTCCCCATCCTGCTGTTCTGTGATTGTAGCCAAACTTGTGGCATAATTTATTTAGCATGATGTAACTTAAGAATTACTGAGTCATCCTCAAGCACACCTAATAATGCCTTGTATCACTTCCTCAGGATGGTCTTGAGAAACTGGTCTTTCCCTTTTTATCAAGTGTCATTCACAGATGTAAGCAAAGTTAGCTGAATAAAAATGCACTGTAGGAATTGATACTGACTGTGAGATATTCCTCACTATTTTATTGCTTAAACTTTGACTCAGTAACAGTTTTCACAAGCAGCAATATATAATGACTAAATTGTTTTTAATGTATCTAACAACAAGCAGGAAAGTGTACTAATATCCTCCTATTCTGAAGTATTAACAAGGAGGATTAGAATAGTAAATTTTGTTGCTGATTCTGTCTTTTAGTAAAGAGAATTAGAAGATCAAAATGGTAATAATCATTCTCTGAATATGTATTTTTGTTAATTCAGTACAACATTTGCTTGTTGTCCTCTCCCAGTGTGAAGGTTCTTGGAATTTATAATTGTGTACATTGATCTCCACAGAATTACCTCAAGTAATGCTGAAGTATGATCCCAAGAAATGCTGCACACTTTAGGTAAACTACATAAATAAAAACAGAAATGCTGTTGCCTTGGCCACCATGTTTGGTACTAGGTCACGAGGGTAGTCCATGAAAACCACTAAGAACCCTGCTGGGTGCCCCCAGTTGGCTGCCCTCTTTATCCCCCTTTTCTGGTGTTAAATTTGTCAATGCATACAAAGTTATCTTCAGCAAATACCTGACACACTGGCAATGTACAGCCTCAGAAATCAGCACCTATCCTGAACACACAGGCACAACTCCCATGGTGTGGAGCTCTGTGATGTGGAGGAATGTGGCAAGGGTTGAGGAGAATGCTGACCTGTGCTTCAAATCCTTTGTGACATTTGAGAGGATTTGCCAGAAAGTGCTGAGGTTACTCACATGATCTTCAGCACTTCTGTTTCCATGTTCTGATACTGATCTAATCTCTGTTCTCTGTGACCAAGTGGGAAATGCCAACTAGACACTAGAAGCAACATGAAAAAGAAGTACAAAATCAGCCTGAATTACAGCTTTCTGCCAAACATCCAATTATCAGCCTTGGTCTCTTCTCTTTGCTCTGGTCCATTTAGATAAGACAACATTTAGATTTTATCACAGCTAAGCAGATAAAATGAAACTGTACATTCCTACATAACCCTGAACTTCAACTGGTAACCTGTACTAAAAATCCAAGTAAATAAGCCATGTTATCATTTTCTTACTGAAAATTTACTGTTAGCAAAGCAGAACTGGATAAGAATTCATTATTTGTAGAGGGAGAACATACCTAAGCAATCACCTTAAGAAAAGGACAATCTCTCTTTTCTAATCCAGTTGCCTTTGGTGTGAAACCAAAGACTAGGCCTCCTTAGGTCTGATTCTGTAATTCACAAAGTCTGTTCCTCCTTGGGTCCAAGCAGTCACAAAAAAATAAAGAAAATAGAGGAAACAAACAGTGGGAGAACAGTTTCTTTTCCCTCTTCTGGCTAAGATGAGCCTAATGACACAGATTCAGGGGAAGGAATTAAAGGTGATGAGATGTATTTTTGTTCTTTTGTAGCTACTGTGAATTTTGCATGGAGGCTGCTGGTATCTGCCAGCATCAGGCACTAATCAGAGCAAGAAAGAAAAGGAAATAAAAAAGCCAAAGCATGATTCTACTTCTTTGACAACTGAAAATCTCTGACAAGGCTATCCTTGGATAGTAAAGGCATTAAAATTATAGTTAAAGTTCCTTAATGGATGCAAGACAAAAATGGCTTTATAGTAAGATATAAATCGAGAAACATTGTCTTAAAATGAAGTAAATAGAGGCTTCCCAACACATAAAAAGTTTCTTGGTATTCCAGAGGGGAAAGAAACTTTTCAAAAGACATTTAGGAGATGTTCTTATACAAAACTTTTCTCCCTGGAGAAGCATTTAATTTTTAATTTTTTTTTACATTCCTTTGATGGGCATATACTACCAGTGCTATTTTGTGCATTTCTCTCCAAGAGCTGTTCTTATTCCAAGTGCCTCACTGTGTGCAGGGGTTGTAGGAGATTTTCATACCATCCATTCACTCCACAGATACCTTGAGATTACACTACTGAAATTTTCAGGGGGTTTGTGCAAAGCAGCTGTGTCTGTGCTTAGACAGCCACTAAGGAAGCTCCACAGTCTGGATGGGCTGCTTGGTGTCTCTTTGGTCCCCAGCTGTGTCACAATTTGCTCCCATCAGGCATGGCTAAACAATGCCAAGGTCAGTACAGGATGACAGGGAATAGCATATTGCAGTCAAGCAAATAAAGCCAAAACTGTCCCAAAGAATGGATTCTTTATCTTGATTGGTTATCTTTAGAAGATAAATGAACTGCAGCACACTTCATACTGTAAACAGTAACTTTGACTGGCCTTACTCCAATAGCAGCTGAACAAATATTTCTAACATGGACTTCTCCTCCTCCCTCTTTCCCCACTGGACAGAGCACATATTTGGATAACTCCCTGTCAGTTCTTACATGTGATGTGGTCAGCCAGTGGAAGGAAGCTCCCAGAAATTCAGGAATTCACACATGGCATTTACTTTTTCAGCAGCCTGAGAACCAAGTTGTGCCTTTCTAGAAGCTAGCCCAAAAAATACACAGTCCCAATTTCCAACAGCTGCAGCTCTTACCTAAATCAGCACGATATCAACAGCTAAAGGAGCTCAAAGGAGGCTGGACAGGAGATGTACACATCACATGCAGGCAGGCTCTGCACAGGAATATTATGTGAGAATTCTGAAAAACAGTGAAAATTTGCTGTATTAGCACTTATTAATTGTTTTGACAGTACTAAAAAAATACCCTTAAATTCTTAAGCAGGCTTCCCAAATATTTTACTAATGCTGCAGAACTACTTTTAATAGCAAGTCCAGAAATTACGTATAAACTGAAGGTGAACAGTAAGAGTAGTCCACTGCCTCAGCAGCAGTACTAAAGGAAACACTGAAATTAAAGATCTGTAGAAATACACCACATGCAACTGAAGATCACCTCAGTCTCTAAACGTCCTGAATTCTTTCACTCATTTTACAGAATTACATAACAGGTAAGGTTGGAAGGGACCCTGGAAGTCACTTAGTCCAACCTCCTTGCTCAAGCAGGGTTCCCTAGAGCATTTCACTCAGCACTTCCCAGAGCTCTGACTGCAGCTGTTACACTGTTCTGGCTTCTCTCTGGTTATCACTGCTGAAAAATTGGATGCAAGTCTCAATTTTTTTCAATTTCAAAGAGAACAGCATCCTGTATGATTCAACTAATGAAGCATACATGCTAAAGATCCCATTTCCATTTCACATTTACCTATGTTTTCTCTTTGTTATGCTATACCTTCACAATTACTTCCTACAACAGGGGATACCCGTTCCCTACTCAGTATTTGGGAGTCAGTTGGTTGTGCCTAAATGTAGAGCCTTGCTTTGAATTTCATCTTTTTTTTTTTCTGGACTACTTCATCAGTTTGTTACAGTGTGCTGTTGGCAATAGACACACTGACATTTCACACAGGACATATTTTTACCCACTTTTTTCCAAGGACACAGAACTTGCTCAATCACACTCCTCTCTGCCACCTCCTTCACTTCCTGACAAACAGCTTTTGAAACCATTTGGTTAATTCCATCTAAATATGATGAAAGAGAAAGGTCTCAAAGATTGACTTCGGGAGGTGGGCAGAGGAGAAGCCTGGAACTGTTTGGGCTCCCCAAGGCCTTTGGCAGAGCTCAGGCCTGGCAGGTGCTGTTTGTCCTGTCAGCTGGTCCATCCCTCCCCCAGAGCGCTCACGGGTCCCTTGCACATGCGGCACTGCCCAGGATGGGAGCACAGGCTCTGCTTTGCTCTGTGGCACTGTCCAGGATCAGAGCACAGGCTCTGCTTTGCTCTGTGGCACAGCCCAGGATCAGAGCACGGGCTCTGCTTTGCTCCGTGGCACTGCCCAGGATGGGAGCACGGGCTCTGCTTTGCTCTGAGGCACAGCCCAGGATCAGGATGGGAGCACAGGCCCTGCTTTGCTCTGTGGCACTGCCCAGGATGGGAGCACAGGCTCTGCTTTGCTCTGTGGCACTGCCCAGGATGGGAGCACGGGCTCTGCTTTGCTCTGTGGCACTGCCCAGGATGGGAGCACGGGCTCTGCTTTGCTCTGTGGCACTGCCCAGGATGGGAGCACGGGCTCTGCTTTGCTCTGTGGCACTGCCCAGGATGGGAGCACAGGCTCTGCTTTGCTCTGTGGCACTGCCCAGGATGGGAGCACGGGCTCTGCTTTGCTCTGTGGCACTGCCCAGGATGGGAGCACGGGCTCTGCTTTGCTCTGTGGCACTGCCCAAGAGGGGAGCACGGGCCCTGCTTTGCTCTGTGGCACTGCCCAGGATCAGGATGGGAGCACGGGCCCTGCTTTGCTCTGTGGCACTGCCCAGGATGGGAGCACAGGCTCTGCTTTGCTCTGTGGCACTGCCCAGGATGGGAGCACGGGCTCTGCTCTGCCCACAGACCAGAGGAGGGGCAGTGCTGCGGGACCACCTTGTGGAAGGGTCAGTATGACACAAGGCAGGGGTAGGAGATACAGCTACTGCAGCTGGCAGGGGCCAAGGACACACACACAGAGAAACCCACGCTTTGCTGGTGGTGCTGCTCAAGGCAGGACTCACCCTCGGACTCGAATCTGGTGGCACTGGGATGAGGATATCCTGTTACATTGTTTCCCTCCCTCCTGACACGAACAATGACTTAGCTTAAAAAAGTTGGGATGTTTTCTGAGCCACTCTTTAAATCGTGTCTTGCTGTTGTGGGTAAGGTTTTTTCATCTTAATGAGTTATGCTTAGATATCTACTGTACCTTCTCTTTCCCTTATCAACCAAAGGAAGCGACTCCAGATTTTGTAAATGAAGTAACTTCCCTTACACTTTATACAAAGGATTAAGAACTCTTAACACTGCATGTATGAAAACAGATTGCTCCATCACCCTATACCAAGAGTAAAAAGCACACAGTTGCATGCTTCCCTTGTGACCACAAGGGAAATAAAGTTCAACTAGAAAGAAATATTGACCCACACAAGGACACGCTGAAGTATTTGAAAAAGCATTATTGAGCAGCATGCACTTTGTCCATACTCCCTGCAAGCCTTTTAGCAAATATCCTTGTTCAGTTTTTTCTGCCCTTCAGAGGGGCAAAATGGTGGCCCTTAAGCAGAAGCTAAAGGCATTTTATTCCAGGAATAAAATACTTTTTATTACACCATGCAGTTAAAGCACCCACAAGCAGGAAAGAGAATGTGTAACTACAGAGGGCAAGAGAAAAAAGGACTACTAATCTAATAGTTACTACTAACTTATCTAGTACTAAGTACTTGAGAAAGACAGGAATGCAGAGTACAGCACAATATGTTCCTGGAGAATCTGAAGGTAGGCCAGCCTTGAGGCAGACAGAAAGGCATTAACACCTCCAGAGCGCTAGATTCAGAAAAGCCACACCCACTAGTTGCACTCTTCTCTAGCAGAAACAGTCTTTACTCTGACTCCTAGGACATCCACCACCTACTTTGAAGAAGAACATACAGAAGGGACTTTAGTATTTTAAAATTACTAGATATGAACCTACTTACTGCTTTGGAATTTCTGAGTTAGATTTCTCACCAAAGAAACAAAACAGTTTAAAGTGAAGGGTCTGAGTTCAGTCTTTTCCCTTTAAGAAGATTCAACTTTCATACCCCATTACCCATGCTCACTTTTTGAAAATGCTTTTGAAAGCAAAAGCAGTTAAATATTTCAGAGGAGAGAACTACAGTACAGAATATACAATGTATCTTGCTTTCCAGAGGCAGGGCTGATATCTCAACCATCTGGTAAGCAAAGTAGTTCAACAAGCAAACAAATAGTGGTAGGTATCTCCAATCATTTTACCTTTGGCTGCTGAGCAGTGAATTCCTCAGGGGCTTAAAAAGTCAGAACTTTGCAAAATGTTTACAACTGAGTAAAAAAAAAAAGGCAGCAGTGAAACTATAGAATAGAAAATTGTGAAGGGACTTCTTCAGTTTAAAGAAGTATATTCTTTACCTATTAATTACACAATACCATTCATAAATCTTTTTCTCTGTACATTTACAGGGGTGGATATGTATGCCTACATTTTCAAATCAGTATTCTAACACTTGTCTTAATTTTAAGTGGCAGTGAAGAAGGCAAACAAGCATAAAGGTCTGTTTCTAGGAAACTCTTAGTTCAAACAGGAATCAGTTCAGAGAGCTCCTAGTGAACCAATACAACATCCTTGTCAAGGTCGATTTTGTGCAAACATATCCTAAATACACAAAGCCAGAATCAGTTCCATAAACATTCTGGGTTTAGTATTGAGAAAAACTTGACTACTAAACCTTGACCACTCCTATCTCCAGAGCTCTCACCTACAGGTTGCTGCTACAGAAGGCCATCATCTCAAATTCAGTATGGTAAAGATACATGGCAAAGATACATCTTTACTATCTTTATCATTCTGTTGCTCAGCAGGCCAAGACACAAAACTGTTCTAATGTCAATGCACGATCCAGGCTGAGGTTGCAAGACCTTCACCTATTGTGTCTTAAGCACTGTGGATGGTAAATAAAAATCAATTCACCAAAGAGTAACAGATCAAGATCATTGACAGATTTTGACATTTGTTATTTGCTTCCTCCTCAATGCTCTTTGTTTGTGCTTCATGGCAGTTCCAGCCCATCATGCAAAAAAGCTTTCTACACAGGATCCATGACAAGTGTAGCATACTCAGATACCCACAAACTGAAAAATCCAGGACAAAAGTTTTTATGCAAATTTATTAATTAGCTTTAACAACAGTAATACATAAATCAATACTATGTCCAGCATAAGGTTGTATAATAAAATATTCTGGTAAGATTGATTTCTAGTGCGTACATTTTTAAGGGCAGTTTTCATCCAATTTGGACATTTTTTTAAAAAAATAAATAAATACAAGGCCAAAAATGCTCACTTAATGAAAATCCTGCTAAGTAAGACTTCAGGCTCCACACTGCTTCAAAGCACTACTGAGTACAGGTGTCTGCACACATCTTGGACTTGCACACAAATGGGCCGTGCTCAAGCAGCATACTTTTTTTTTTACATCCAATGCAGACCAATACACACAAATTTTCAAATTTAAACCTCCTTGTTTGTCTTCAAACAAGCAGTCACTTTTCTATTTTAGGATTGTCTTGCCTTCCAGCTGTGATGTGCACATATGAATCCTAACCACATCATGTTTACCAAATACAAGGCTCCAGTCCTCTTCTCATAGTACTGCACTATCTAGTGGAACTATTTATGAAACAAATTGCTACTCAAATTAAACAAGACTAAATTGTTCTTGGAGAAAGGAAGAAAAAAAAAAAAAGTCTTTGGGAACAGGCAGGAACATGGCATGCTCCCAGCTCTATTTGTCACATTTTTGGAGCTCTCTAGACTTGAGAAATACATCCTCTCTGGGATGGCTGGTGCTTAGTACTACAGCATTACATTTTAGGCACCCTGGGTTCTGTGCACTGTAGACAGCACAAAAAATAGCTGCATTTTCAGCTTTGTCTCCCTGATGGCCAATGAGTCCAAGGTATACAGTGGCATTCAGATGTTTTTCAAAGTGCAGTACAGAGGCATTCACTGACATTTGGACTACCTTTATTTATATTTGACAACATTAAAATCTGGTCCCAATTTAAATTAGATACACATGAGAAAATATATTTGGCAAATCAGAGCTATTTTATTTGCTAGTGTACTTATCATATACCACATAAAGCTATCCTTTGGACATATTTACTCTACAAATCTAGATAAGCTTGTTTTGTCTTCTGACAAATTCTGCTGATGGCAAAATTCCCTTTTCTTTAAGTTACACTCAGGATTGAGTCACAAATTTTAAACCTACTCTAAATTACATACTTTATTATATCAAAACAAAACCCAAATGCTTGGTCAAAGTATAAACACTTATAAACCTAGTGAAAACATCCCTGAGAAGCTTTCAGCAACATGGAGTAATTATTAGGTTTGGTCCATTAGAGGAGAAAAATCGTTACACCCAGTTATTGAAAACTATGGGCTACAACTGCATTGGTTGTACATTGGATTCCCATTCATTCCATTTCATACCTCTCACAAAACAGTGTATCTGAGACAAAAGCCACTAGAGGTTCTTTACATACTTTGATGGATAATGTAATTGTTACAAAATTTGTGATGACTGGCCTAAATTCAGCCCTGATGTAACGCCTTTAATTTCAATGGAGTTCACACACTTACATTCCAGGGCTGAGTCTGGCAGCATATATGACTATGAAGGACAGTACCTAAAATTAAAAAAACACTTAAAAGTTACAGAGGATACTTTTCACAAGTTGCTGACATTATGTTTTCACATACTAATTCTGCAAACAAACATTTAACCAATGTTGAAATTTAGAAGTCAGACTGCCAAGCCATAGGAAAACTCAGAACACCACCAGGTTCAACTCTACTGAGAAAGCAAAGTGCGTAATTTCCACAAAAGTGCACGAAAGGTTAATGACTATGGAAGTACTGTGTTAGTACACATACAGGGTAAAAAAAACCCCAAAAACTAACAAATAAGGCAAGAACTTCTTGAACAGAGGGGATGTATCATTTTCATTGCTGTGAAGTTGCTTTAGAGGGCCTCTCAGTCCATCATCTCATTGGTTTCACAATATTTTAGAACAAAGTCAAAATTCATATACACATCAGATAAATGCAAGTGATCCACCTTTTGCACAGAATATTAACTATTTTCAAATGCAATTGTTTTCAGAAACCCTATTAAAGCCTGATATATTGGAAAATTAACTAAAGCTGCTTGTACTCCGAGGCAAAAACTAAGTTAGCACTAGAATTTATCTTTCTGTACCAGTACTCCTGACCTTAGCACTTTCTGCTACATCAAACCCAAGCAAACCTGCAATTTGCAATTTAAAAGCCATGCTTTGTAATATTACATCAATAGCTTCTGCTAAATGAGGCTGCTTTACTCTAAGAAGTGCAACAAAAGTGTAATACAATATCTTGTACCTAACAGTATTCTAATTTGTAAGGAAACATGCAAAAAACCTGCAAAGGTGTTTCCATAAAGTTAAACCAAAACATAAAATACTATGAAGGTTTTGGGGAAAAAAAAATAAAATTGTTTATTAGAAGAATCCAAGAAGGATCATAGAATATTGTGTGTTAGAAGGGACCCACAAGAACCATTAAAGTCCAATGTTTAGAGAGAATGTTCATACCAGTTTAGGAATAAAGGTGAGCAGAACTGTTCATGGTAAAGGAATATTGGAGAAAAACTCCAAACAATCAAATACTGTATAAAAAAATTATTCTGAAGTAACTAAAAAGGAAAAGACCTCATTTTACTCAATGAACACAAGAATTATTCAGAATTCCTGGTAAATTGAGTATGTATAACTACTTAACCACAATATCACTGTGGAGGTCAGCCGTGGAACTTGAACAGTACTTTTGTGATCAAACACCAGACTTGTGGGGAGCCTTTGATACTGCAGCTATCAAGGTCCAACCAGGCTGTCCTCTGCCAAACATGAAACGTTTACAGGGTCACTGCAAAATGAATTTTCTCTCTTGGGAAAGCTTCCCCAGAGAGCTAAGTTATGCATTCAACTCTAGAGAAACACCTCAAACAGGGTCATAAAAGGAAACATATGTGTTTAACCATGGTATTTGTGAAGCAAAGTTTAGTAAAGAGAAGTGGATCCTTTCAGACAGTAGATGTGTTACCAGGTGGTGAACTGTCAGGGGCTGCTTTGGGATCAGGAGTGTGACAAACAAAAAGTTGTTTTCCCAAGCTTTTTTGGGCAAATCTGAAGTACATTATGTGGCCCATTAAAACAAAAGACACAGAAATAAGCACCAATAAGCCAAAAGCTTCCGGGTTTGGGGCCAGGATGACCATGATGAAGTGCAGCAAGTCAAGAAGATAATTCATGGAGTTTTGGACACCGTTTATGATGCCTCTTTCAGACTCTATGACGTTTTCTTGGAGTAACTGTGTGACAGTCAAATCAAAGGACCAAAGGCCTATGGAGAGAGAAAACAATTATCCATACTGCTGGGCTTCCCATGGCAAACTCATCACTGGCACAATTCAATTCATCCTTACAAGCACTCACTTCTGCCAAAAATCCACACCATAAGATATCCTCTTGTTGACTAGAACTGATTTCACACTCATAGTCAAGAGCAATTTACTTTCCTTTTACAAAAAATTTCATTAAATAATACATAAATAAACTCGACACACAAAGTTGCCTGTCACATCCTGTTTCATCATGACTATGGAGCCAATGTTTTACTCATCCTTTTCTTGTTTAAATAGCTGGCTTACAGATATTTACAGTGTATTCATGCTAGATGCAATCACTAAAGTTCTGCATTTAAAAAAACCACAAACATCTTTTAAACTATGCAGAATACACAATTTCAAATGGGTGACATCAGCTTCCATACTGGTTTACTCTGTTCATGACTCAGCTTTAGAAGCTTATCTTGCAAAAAAACTTAATGCATGTGAATCAAGTATTTTATTACTCCAGAATTCAGCAAAAACTGCAGAAATTGAGGATAATGATTCTACAGATGACCATTACTGCACATTAAATTTATATATTTGACTGCCTATTATGTTGACAGATACTAATATTATGCTAACCAGCAATACCTCAAAAACTTAAGCTGTCATCCAAATCAAAGCTTTCCTTCTAAACACCAAAACAATTTAAATAAACAGATTCAGTAAACTCTGAAATGTGAAGGTTTTTCACAGCAGATGTGTTTAGTGCTGTTTCCTAGTAACAAGTGGTTTCATTTGGTCATGAACAAAAATAATTTAGAGATAAGCTTTCCAAAAAATACGTTACAATAATCTTCAAGTGTGGTAACCTTTCTCCTATTAGTGACATAAAATATACATTGAGTTAGTACTGCAGTCTTCACCCTAGTGATACTATTGCAGGATCATTTCATTTTTATGTGAAGTATAATCAACTAGCCCCAGAAACAAGATGTAACATTCTAATTATTGCCTCAAATTCTAAAATAAATTGTATTTAGTTCACATGGAACATAACTTTTAGAATTAAAAGCAGATATTAAACCAAATTTTAATAGAGATATGATACTTACCAACTCTAGCAGCAATGACTCCTGCAAACAGGAGACTAACAGAGATTAAAGGCACAGGCTCAGGACTCATCTCTGGGTCACTGTTAGCAGGAGCAATAGACCTGTTTAACAAGTTGGGCATTCCAGTTGCAAAAATCATTTCAGGTTCTGGAGATGCTATAGTAGGCAATGGCTCATTTTCAAACAGCCTGGCACTGATGTCAGCAAATGGAGAAACAGTCAAATCCATAGGACTTCCAGGCATAAATACAGAGATGGCACATAAGATCAGACAAGCAAACTGAGCAACTCCAGAAATAAGGCCCGTACGAATGAGGCCACATTTGCGCCGAAGCCAAGTGAAAGCTACTGTTCCCATGATTCCAGTGACTGCTGAGGCACCCATGAGGAGGCTTAGCACAGAGCCACTCAGCCCCTGAGTGTATGCATAGCCTGTAGTGATACAATCGAATCCCAGCACAGTCATATAGAGAAATGCAAGGCCCATGCCTGCAAGGAACACCGGCTGGTTGTAGTATGCAACCCATCCGTCCCGGAAGGTTATGAAAGGTTCAGCAATCCGGGCAGCGCAGCCGACTTCCTTCTCCTGCTGGGGCTCAAAGCCAGCTACATCTTTCTCAATAATGAGCTGCACTCCTTCAGCAGGTTTCATGTCATTCTCTGTAAACAGAAATGGAGCTGTCAGATACACTCCTGCCTGCAAAATGCACAGTGTAAAGCAACAGACAATAGTGTGCGGTAAGTTCACTACTGCAGAAGTGCATCAGTCAAACTCCACTGCCAAGCTTTCTCTCAATTACATAAATTAGAATAATTTAAAGCATTCTTAAGTCCTACCTGGGGAGTAAGACCGAGTAAATTTATCCCTATCAGTGATAGGGATAAACAATGATAAGAAAAAGCACTGCCTACTTCCAGACTTGTGACTGAATGCCCCAGCTCCACAGAGAAATTATTTGCCTAACAAATGCCAGTGTCTGCTGGCATTTTAACACAGATTTGTGTGCTTAAAAGCACTGACTGAAAAAAAGAAGGGCATACTTAAATGTCTGACAGTATCTCATGTCAAGGCTGAAGCCTATCCAGAGTCAAAAGCTTTCAAAGTGTGACTTAAAAAAACCAAACAAACCAAAAACCTATGCATTTCTATCACTCCATTCTCACTGCAATAAAGGAAAAAGGCACTTCCACTGATCACAAAAATCCAAAAACTCACAGCACTATTTACTCCAGTAAGGAGGGTAGAAATTCCACAGATGTCTGGATGCCTGAGTGGTGCTTTTACACTACTAAGTTCAAAACTAACTCCACATACAGCAAGTGAGACGCATGAAGTACTTCAACTTATAAAAACACAAGTCTTCTAATGAAATCAGAATATTGCAACAGCAAAGACTAATAAGTGTTTCCTACATATTGATATTTGCTAAATGCTTCATTCTCCAGAAGTATTTAAGAGCCAGTTCCAAAGCTATGGAGCCTTCTACACTCTCTTGTTCTCTAATACTCAACTGCCATCAGCCTGATCCAACAGCTTACTGGACCAGCTATTACCACCATGGATCTGATGACTGGGAAGATAGATCTCTTCAGCAGTTTTAAGAGCAGCTTTCTAACTCACAATATAGTGAGACAAGATTGTTAGTTAGCATTTAAACAAAACCCAGGAATTCTTCCTATTTAAAAAAAACCCTAAAAAACCCAATAACAAAACACAAACAAAACCCCACCACCTATGTTACAGCTAGGGGCCATAACATGAGCTTTCAGTAGTATTCATATACTGCTACCTTAAAAATGGGGAAAAACTTTAGTACTTTCGTACTTCAGCATCTGGCATTTCTACTACTTTAAAATAAAACTCTGCTTCTGAATTTAAATTTCTGATATTGAGTCTATCTAAAGCAACTTTAATATCAATTTTAGTGTTACTTATAGTAATAGCCATAGTCATCCACACTGCAAATCCCACTTGTACTGTTTGGCCCAGAAAGCAGAGCTGAAGGCCAAAAGAGTTTATTTTTTTTCCTCCAAGATTTCCTGGTGCATGTAAAAATCATTAAATCACACCAGAATAGAAGTCTGACCATCTATTCTAGAACCTCTTGAAAGCCTGTTAGTATTATGTGCAAGCAGAGATGATTTAGCAATGAATAGTCTTACAAGGCTGTAGACACTACAGAGCCAAGGGCCTGGTCCAGCTTTTCAGCTTATTGATGGGTAGGAATATTCCTTATGATCAGCCTGAAGTTACAAGGCAGACTTGCTCTAAGGGGTTAACAAAGAGAAGACAATTCATTCTGCGGCTGCATTTTATGAAATTCCTCAAAAATCTGCACAAAGTAGCGTTGCTTCACTTAGTCTCTGGTATCTATACCCAAAACCTGAAATCTCCAAGCTAGGAGTAGAAAGCTATTTAGCCTCAAAGCAGTGCCTGTGGAAGACAGAAGTCAACACTTGGCTTGACTGATGCAATGAACATACAGTGAATTTGAGTGGCTGCATTTCTGTGTTTTCAATACCTTTCTTTACATTCAGCTGTTTCAGTTCCGATGCTTCAACTTTTGCAGATTTGTGAGCCAGAGTAGGGGTTTTCTGGTAAACCTTCCAGAGCAGCAGATATTCCACACACATGGACATCAGGTTCCAGCCAGAAATGAATCCACAGCCAATCATGGGGGAGCCAAATGTCATTATCTGACCAACAGCCATTGGGGCCAAGATATTGGTTAGCTGATCAATTCTTCTTATTGTGGCATTCATATCTGTCAGAAATTATATGATGATAAAATGACTGGTGAACACGTACAGTGAAATATTCATTGGCATAACTGTGAATTGCACATGTAATAAAGGTAAAGCTACAAGTCTTGCTCCAATTGTAACTGGTTCCAGAAATAACCAGAGGCACCTTCTGTTTCAATATTTAAGTTGACTGCAATCAACCAAAGTGCTTGTAAGCCAAAAACCTACTCCTGTCAGTTTTGCCTGCATGAGGTCTTCCAGGTTTAGCATGCTGGGTTTACAGTGGCAGCATAGTCCTGTTCATCATGAGATCAGGTAAAACTGCTCATCATGAGATGAGATCACTTTTACACAGCACTGATACTGTGGACTCTGAGCTCTAGCCCTGTAACACTCAAACCTACCATGCACAGCTACAGGAATCTCAGAAGGTGGAATTGTTTCTGGGGAAGATAGTAATCTATCTCCCAACACTGGAGCACGTATTTCTTAGCCTCCTCCATTCACTTCTAATAACTGGTGGCCAAAGAACCACTGTGATAGCAGCAGAACTTTGAAATGGCTTTTACATTGCCTTGTTAAGTCACATTGGTTGATGGCAGCTGTAGGCATCCTTAGATCTTACTGAGCAAAGTCCTCACTCCTTTCTGGTCCTTTGTTTACAGTCAAAACAAGCAACCCATTCTCAGCACAAATGCATCTTTCATTTGCTGCTAGGGAATGCCTCACCCTCCTCAATCTTATCTACTTTCCTGTCATTAAACTGTCTGGGTTCCAGTAAGTGTCCAATTAATAGTGCCATTCTTCCACTCCTACAAATTGCTAGACAGTGGTTTCACATATGAAACTCCTTTTAGAGTCCTACTGTAAAACTAGAGCTTGTGAAGGCCAAGTGAAATTCTACATCAATATGAAGCTGCTTTACTGAATCTGTAGAGAATTAGTCCTCAAAGGAACATTTGGGTTACTCCATTTCAAAGTTAATTCAATGTGAACCTAGTTAACCCTCAGTCAAATCGTTAAGTGAGATACTTGCATAATATTGGCTTTAAAAATTCCAACCGACTAACCTTTGTTTTTTGAGTCGAGTTACAATCCAATCAGAAAAGGTACAAAGAGAGTAGGAAAACTAATCAAGGGCAACAAAGGAGAAGTTAAGGTAATTTTTAATTTCCCTATTCCACTAACTTGCATAATTAAGATTGCTCTTTGAGGAAAGGTAACAATGCAGAGATGGACAACAGTATTTGCTGCAAATCAGTGTCAGCACTTAATATTTTTTTTCCTACGTTAAGGAGTTTCAATAGTCTCCAGGTCACATTACATCATGGTTAAACAGAAAACAAGCCTGTTCAGCCTGGAAAGGATGTTTCAGATAAATCTGTTGAACTAAGGTGCTTAATCCAGTGGTTGTTTTCATTCTCAATCAAGTCATAAGAGAATTTACAATAATCTCTTGCCTGATTTCTCAGAAAAAAAAAATGTAAGTAGTCATACAATTGTGCCTGAGCTCATGAAGCAGTAAAGAGGCAGGACTGACTCCCAGGCAGCAGCTCACTGCAGGTGTGGTCTGTACTTTATCTCATGGGTCTATGTGGGACAGGAATGGGGAGATGATTTGCTGAGTAAGATCTGACACAACAAGAAAAGTTTTAATAGTTCTCATTAACCTAAAACTTTTACAGATAGCTGCTATTTTTCTACCTGTGATTCACCTGTGTAAAGAAAGTTCACCTGTATTACTGCTCTACAAAAGGCATGACCTAGAAAGGCACTGCAAGGTCAAAATAAAAGATTAAGGAAGATAATTTGTAGACTAGGAAATAAAAGTATGACCCTTTCAATGCATCTAAGAATTAGCCTTTCCTGGATGAAATGGGTAAATATTCCTTCACTGGAGATAAACATCAAGTAAAAATCTGAAATACGGGATTGAAATTCCCAAAAGGACTCTGAACTCTATAGGAAATTCAGCCAGCTTTATACAAAATTAGAGTCCAGAAGCTGAAATGCTGTCTAAGCCTGAAGATATCTAAACTATAGAGGTGAGCTATAGAGGTCTGGGTAATGTTAAACTGCTCTGTGCCTTGTTTGCAGTTCAGTATCAGTTCCTCTATCTGAGAAGGCTTAAGTCCCCTTATGGGGTTGATTCAGAGCCTATACAGCCTGACCAAAATCACAAAAAATGCTGCTTCGCACACTGTGTTACAATCAGAGGAACAGCACAGCCAAAGACTGTAGTAGGCCCTTTGGTGTAATTTGCCTTGTGTATCCTTGGTAAGAATCCCAATCTCTCACATCCAAGAAGTATCATGACAAAGCTGCAATAGGATATAAATGGGAATTAATTCTCTCTCCTAGTAGTATCAATGTCACTGTGCAAGTGCAGGGCACAGGGGGAGAAGCAAAACTAAATCATCTTTTGCCTAGAAAGTATTTTGTCTGTAGTCTATGCTCACAAGTTCCCGATGTCAAAGGAAAGCAGAGCTTCCAATTCCAACTGAAGGAAAGTTCATAGCTATGAGTTAGACATCTAATGCTACAGAAATGCAAGGTTTCAAATGTGCCTGCATGCACAGTATCACCTACTGGCAATTCCCTAATATACCTACTTAACTGTTCTGGACTTCATTCTCATGCATCTTTCTTTGATCCCTGAGAGGAGCCCAGTTACGCAAGAGTTCTCTGTTTCATTCCAGGGACCTAAAAATAAAGTATTGCAACACTTGGCTTGTTCAGCAAGACTAGTTTTCCTAACAGAGCTGCAGCAGGACTCAGAGGAGGGCAAAACAAGTTTGGGGATGCCTAACTGAATTGTAATCATAACAGTAATTTGTGATCTCAGTAGCTGCAGTCCAGAGCAAGGAAGAGCAAAATAAAGGCTGCCCTTTTACTTAATGTTTTCTCATAATATCTGGAACTCAAAGATGCACTGATCTCTGTAAAACTCTGTCTTAAAACAAAAATCAAATCAAGCTTGGAAAGTAAGACATGCAAGGTATTATAAAGGCAATATATTTCACCTGCCAGTTTGCTTCTGTCTTCCCCTGCAACCACAACAATCCAGTCCCTCTGAATTGTGATCGCTGTGGCAGTGCTGGCCAAATTGGCAATATTTGCTATTGTGATAACCAGGATATAGCACAATGTCTAGAGAAATGAGGGGAAAGAGTTATAATGTGAGAAAACTGATGGACATCTCCACCTTCTACACAAGCAGAAAAGACTTTTTTATTTGATTCCATACATTTCAGCATTATTCTTTACAAAAAACAAGATCAAGTCTACAATTCCTAGCAGAAAACAATCATCATCTCTGTTTACCTAACAAGTGCCGTTTCATTTGCCAATTTTGGCTCCCAGGAATGTCTGTACAGATTAAAGACTTAAAGATTAAGATAAAAATTCATCTCCCATGCTTCCCAAAGTTTTTTCACAAATTAATTTCTTATTAACAAGTTGAAACACTCACAAGAAGCCATCCATGGTATAATGTCAAGAGCTGTGTCTTAAACAAGAAGATAATCATCAGGATAACACCGCACAGGATGACAGATGAATTCTGCACAATCAAGGATGTCTGGGCCACTGTTTTAAACCAAACAGAGCAACAGTCATGAACATAAGAATGAGCTAACTATAGCCTTAAGGTGGACACAATTAAGGAACACACAGATTTATTAATTAGCCTTATTTTCCTAGTCTCCCTGAAAACATAAGCAGCAAAAGTATACTTCATAGTAGAGTCTGAATCTTCCATTGCCTTAGAGAAACAAACTAACATCTAATGTAACTTTGTAGCTCCTGATTTACACTCAAAGTAGGTCTTCCCTCAAAGTCCTCTTTAAATGCTGACAGTATGTTTCAAGTAGTAAAAACCTAGCTCAAGCCTCTAAAATTAATCTGCAAGCTACCATGGAAAGAATACTATTTTGAAAATTTTTGGAAAGTAAAAATTCATTTGAAGAACTTGATCCCGTTTTATTTGTAAAACAGACTACAGCATATATACAATATGCATAATGGAAATGCAGTGTGTTTACACTCAAGTGAAAGATGTTTGTATCCAGACAAAACACAACAAAAATACAGGTGCATTTTAGTGTTTTAACGTAAATAGAATTTGGTCTGTAGTGCTTAAAGTTACATAATTTTTACCTTTTGTGTTTCCATGCATCTCTACACATCACATGGGTTTAGCCTGAGCAACAGACATATCATGACTTAAAACTGTTTTCCTCCTGTCTTTAAGAGTACCTCTGTATAACCATCACCATTCTGAAACCTCTCTGCCCTTCTTAGATGAGCAAGTCTCATTCTCATATTTGACTTAACTGTCAGCTTCACCTTTTTAACATGAATTTGGAAGGTAAATAACCTGCTCAAGGCATCTAACCTTTGAGCCTGGAGTTCTTGTCCACCCAGTCTCCAATAAGGGCTCCCAGGAGAAGAACTGATCCCGCCACAACCAGGCCATAGACAGCAGTCAGGAGCAAGCTGTTTCCATAAAGTTCAACCAGGAACACAGACACAGCAAAATGCCACATCCGATCTCCCTTGAAGAGTAAGAGAACATACACATTACTGGTTGCTCTTCAGAGGTACACAGGTTTACTATTTTACTAAAGCTCTGGACTAAAATAGAGGTTTGTTACACGTACAGAGGTGGTGTGGGGTTTTTGTGGTTGTTGGTTTCTTAGGTTTGTTGATTGATACATCCTGTCACCATTGATTTTATCCCAGTGTCATTAAGATCATCTATCTTACTCAAGTGGATCATTACAGTTTGCAATACCACAAATCCAAAAATCCCAGATATTTTCTATTAGTATATTACTGGACAAAGTCTGTCACCAGTCACATCCAGCAAGCCTCAAAAAGCTTACACAAATTCTCTGGCACAGATCAAATATTAACAACAGATTTACCATCACTATTTAAATAGCTTTTCAAGGCAGCAGTTTGCTCTTAGATGATCAAAGCCTAACTGCTGCTTTACAACACAAGAGTGAGTCAAGTGGAAACAAGTCATCATACAATTCAGGATAGATATAGGTAAATGTTAACTGAAGTTTCTAAAATCAATGGACTTCAGCTGGTTTTAGTGTTCAGCACTGGCATATTACTCAGAGGAGGTAGAATAGCAATGCTCATTTAACCTGTCGTAAACTCACTGCTAGTTCACCCTATTGCTAATTTAACCTAGTGCTTAAAATAAAACACATTCATGTCCTGGTAACCACTTGCTACAGGTACAAAAAGGATGCCCAAATTGTTAAACACATCCAAGTGAAGTAATTTTCATTCTATTCAAAACATTCTTAGGTTTGCTAATAAATACATGGAGGTTTTTGTCACTTCACACTTTACTTTTGAACCTATTGCAGCAATCCATGACAGAAAATCCTTTCTGCAATCAGTAAAAAAAAAGAAGAATAGAAATTATTCATACCATTCTAGTGCATACAGGTTGTTTAATAAGGGTCTCTAACATTAGTCTCCTACAAACCAAATATGAAACAGTTTTCTTCTGTTGCCTTATCTTAAATAAATAGTTGCTATGTGATATAGCAGAGTACAAATTTCTAGGGACCTCAAATATTCGGAAGGGCTGGGGGAGGTGTAACATAAAAGAACTTTTAAAAATCAAAGCCAGCCAAATCTAATCATGTAACACAGCAATCAAAAGCTACATAAAAAGCATACTGTTTGGAGGGTCAAAATAATTGCAAAGTGTGATTAGCCCTCAGTATAGTACAGACAAAAAGCACTTGCCTTTTAATGTTATTTCAGTTCACTGGCGTTTTCTGCAAACATTGTAACATGTAAACTTTGATACTTGTTTCCTTAAACACAGGCTGAAAAAATTATACTCCAATCATGGAAAGAAAAATCCCATCTTTTCAAATAAAATCCCCAGGGTATTTTGTATATATTTTTAAACTAAATTGACAAATGCTACTATAAGCATGATCATCTTGTGTCTCCTCTCATATATTATAAACCATTTTTCACTCAAGAGACACCCAAAGCCTTCTGTAAAAATGTTCCACTCACATTCCATGGTTAGTTAGTAGAAATATACAGAAAATATCCCAGCAATGAATCCACAGGCATATAATTTCCTAATTCCTGCTTTCCCTTAAATTTAATATGACTTCCTGAAGTGGTACTTTATAGAATTTCACTTAAAATAGATGCAGGTGAATTAGCCTAGATAACTGTTTATTAAGCTAGGAAAACAATCAAAAAACCCCCTTTCATATTAAGTTTGGCTTTTTTCTTTATGCATAGATGTTGCATTTACTGGATTCTGACAAAATGAAAAAGGCATTTTTAAAAAAACCTAAGCATGTGTGAGTCAGGGCCAGTCACTACTGTCAGAGTAAAAAATTGAAACTCACTTCAAACTCATGGAAAGGTGAATTTGACTCCACAGACATCATGATTTTGCTGTACACTTACCTGAAAGCCTGTGAACACTGTTCAATTTTATCTAACAGATTTACCCAGAGTATTTTGATCAGGTCAACCCACAGAGAAGATTTTTGGGGAAACCACAGCTACTACAACCAGAAAGTATGATTTTCTTTCGGAATTAAAAACCATAAAGAATAGGCAAAGATAAAGGAGAAGAACAGTATTAATGGATTGCAGAGCTTTGTAGTAGGTATGTAATTTCAAGCTAGAGCTATTGAAATTTGAACAGCAAATGTTGTTTACAGAAACAAGCAGATCCTTCCTTTGATTACATACACTTAGTTCCACCTTAAAATGTCTCAAAATGTGGCTTTTTGAAAACTTTTAAATAGCTGCAGCTCAGCATCACTATGCTTTAAAAGACAGCTCCTCCCCTTCTGTAATTATAATTACCCTTATAATCACCGTATACTGAATGTATACAATCCCATGTCAGAACTGAAGCCAACAAGTTAAGGAATAGCCAGGCCACCACCTACTCCCAGCTTCCTGAGGGGCACAGATAAGGCTGGGAAGTTGGAATCAGCTGATCTGGAAAACATTAGGCCTGACACCAACAACGTGAACCCAGTTCCATGCTGTTCCTTTATTGCTGAGGGATAGACAGCAACAGCATAAGGTCTGGGGCTCCAGTGCAGCATTGCTGGCCAGCCTATTAAGATCCCAGAGGCCAGGCACACATTCAAATACTTGACTGAGCAAGGGCCCAACAGAGTCTAGACATTGTTCAAGTCTGAACATTTCTGGAGATGTGACATGTTTAATCATTTACAGCTTCTCTTGGCATTTGGGAATGGCATAGTAACACAGAAACCTAATCAGCTCTCAATTACAGCAAAACCCCATTCCTCTTGGGTTTTGTGTTGTGGACAGAGCCATTCTAAAACAAAGATGATCTATTACTTGGTGTTCTGAAGATTGAGGTATTTGTTTACTGTTTCTGGTAGCAAAAACCTTCACACAACAGGAACACCAAAGCTTAGGAGATACAAAAGGTGAAGTCACAGACCCAGTTCTGTCGAAATAAGCTATTGCAGAATAACTTCTGCTGTTTGAGCAGATTTGGTTGAGGGTATTTTGAGTCAAGATTTTCAGCACAAAACCCACCAAGACCTGACTAGGTTATATTAATATTGCTAAACAGACATCTTGTAGTCTATAATTTGTTACTTTGTGCAAGACTGTTTTCTAACTCTGCTTTGCCACCTTTACTCAGGGACTCAGAGCAAGCCCACCACAGAGCTGTGAAGCACTGGCCAGAGAGGAGTAAGCAGGGCTGGCCAACTTGCCAGTGAGACACTTTGTGGGACTGATAAAAACTGTGGCAGGCAATAAGCCCTGACTTCTGAAGGGCTGTTTGGCTCCCTACTTTTTAATATTAACAACTGCCAAAATATTGCATTTGTTTAAACAAACATTTGATACTACTCAAAGACTGCTTTCATTAAGAGAAACATCAGTACAACCTTTCAGGCTAGCAAAAGCAAGACGCTCCAGAGTTAGGCATGCGCTGTTGCAACTGGAGATCAGCCACTTGTTCAACACATACATCAAACCAATCCAAATGTTCCAACACAGGACCAAAACACAGAACAAAGAAAATGGGGAGGGAACCTTCCATTTATTTTTGAACCAAGCCATTGTATGAAGACTTAAGATTGTGTTAAAATACACACATATTCTTAATTTTATTCTGTGGAACAGAATCAGACTATTTTCAGTGCATATCTTAAGGTAGCCTTTTTTTTAGTATTCTAAAAATGAGTAAAAGCTAGTATACTAAGTTGTATTAGCACAGAAGGAAATCATTTCAGGAGGCAAGCAGCTTTACAGAGGACAACTCCTGACGCTGTCAACAAGTTAGCTAGTGAGTGGCAGTATTGAGCCCATTGTAAACACTGAGCAATTGCCATTAGTAAATATGAGTCCTTTCCATATAATGCTGCAATGGGCTGTCTCTCATTGTGCTTCTCTATAAGGAGTCTCACTGGTTCTAAAGTTATTTAAAAGCATTAAAAGGTACAGAACCCTCCAAAAATTGATTACTGCACTACTCTGCACTAAAACTAAACGTACTGCAACATATTTTGTAAAGATTATGAAGACTTTTAACAGCAAGGTGTTGTAACAAGACCTCTACGGTGGTGTGTTAATTTGTGAAGATTTTTGGAAAGCACCATAAAGATCAGGTAAATCATAGCCAGATTAATAAAATCCTACATCTACCAGGCCAGTATTTTACTTACCCAAGTGGACAGTGCATGTCCAAGATAAAGAAGAAACTTTGCAGACGTAAAATAGGCAATCACAGATCCTAAATGAGAAATAAGAAACAGATGCTAAAGCAAATGCGGGCACATCCACCGCATTTCGCTACAGCAGGCACAGCTCGCTGCCGCGGACACCGTTCTGAGAGCGGAGGCGCCACCGGGACACGGCGCGACTTGGTGCCCCCCACCCGCGGGCAGCCCCTCCCGGTCACCCGCGCCCGCTCCGCGCCCGGAACCGCTCGGGGGGCGGCCCGTCCGCACTGACCGCCGCGCCGCCGGCCCTCCGGCTCCGCTGCCCGCGCCATGCCGGCCCGCTCCGCCGCTGCCCGCTGCCGAGAGAAGGGGGGGACACGCGGCTTCGCTCCGTGTTGCCTTCCCCGACTTAGCTAGCACTGTAGCTGAAGTCGGAAAGCCTTGGCCTTATGCGCCGCGGGCGGCGGGGACGCTCCGCCGCGCAAGGGCCGAGCGCCGCTCGACGCCCGGCTGGGTGCTCTGAGCTGCCGAAAGCGTCGGGCTGGGAAGTGGCGGCGCAGCGCCTTTTGTAGCCGGCGGCGGCACCGCCCCCGCCCGGCCCGCCCCGGGGGCGGCCCCGGCCCCGCCACCGCCAGAGCCCGGCGGAGCAGGAGGGGCGCCCTGCGCGGCTGCGGGTGAGCAGAGCTTGATGCTGAGCCGGGGCTCTGGGCACCGCGAGTGGCACCCCGGCAACCGTGAGCCCCTTAGTGCTGCCTCTGGCTCGGATCTTTGCTGTTGCCTTTTTGTTTTCCGGCATCTTAGAAAACGTGACGTCTTTGAATATGCAGATTCAAAAACCTGGGGTTGTAAGAGAAGCGCCAAGTACCTCAAGCGGTGGTTGAAACACTGCCAAGGACAGTGCTCTCAATTCTGAGCTTCCAAGAAAAAAAAAAAAAAACAAACTAAACAGGGTACCAAAACTTAAGCTAATTAATTGAAATAGCTTTTCTATTCTAATGAAGGTGGCGTAGAATTGACCCAGTTGCTGCTGGCTCAGGCTCTCTGCTTCAGATGAAGCATCCCAGTTCCTACCATAAATACTTTTTTTGCACACTACGTGACCTACTTTTGGTATTGGCCACCACAAAAAACTGCATGTTTATAGAACTCAAGAAACAGACAAAATGTACAATAAGCTAGATCTATTTCAGGATACTATGAAAATATTTAAGAATTATCTGTCCTGGTGTGGTTGAAATCATAATGATTATTCTTGACTGCCAGAGCTGAGATTATATTTTGTGTAATTGTGTAATACTGTGAAGTTCCCTCATCTGTGTGTAAAATTGCTTTTGGTTTGGGTTGTGGGTTTTTTTGTTTTTTGTTTTGGGGTTTTTTTTTTTTTTTTTTTTTGTGTTTTGTTGTTGTTGTTGTTTGGTTGGTTTTTTTCCCCCCAAGTATATAGGCCACCCCAGAAGCAAATGCCTGACATAACAGACCAATAACCTGTCCTGGTGTTGCCACTCCTGTGATCTTGTTCAAAGTATTCTTACATTAATTAGATGACTTTCTATGCATGAATCATGGATTGTACTTTGCATAATGGGAACTATACCCTGGGAAAAAAGAATTCAGAAGTAAAATTCAATATAAACATAGGAAGCCTAAAATTGCTATTTTAATGGTATTGGTTATCCTAGGTGAGTTAAGTGTTTTCTTCTCATGATACATTCCTTAAAATTTTGCAGAAAATCTTTTCTCAGATTGTCATCAAAAGCAGAGTAAATTTTCTTGATGGTTTTTCTTATACAGCCTTACTGCCTAAACTGTACTCTTCTTTACTAACAGCTAAAAATAGAATTACTTTTCCTAAACCTTAACAATTTTAATATTATTAGCCCATATTAAATAAAAACCCCACAGTGTATCAAAACTAATATTTTGTGGGTTTAAGCCTCTTAACTGTCAGTTCTTGCACTTCTACTGACAAGGGCAGTGTATTCCACAGGTAGATACAGATGAACTCTGGTCTAAACCCTGATTGTTACTTGTATCTCAGCTGGAAGGCAGCACGATCTGGAGGAGCTCTGTGTCACAGATGCCTGCCCTGCTCCATTGCAGACCATCCCACTGGACTCACATCTTCTCCATCGCTGTCCCTGGTGGCACTTGTGGCCACTGTTGTGGTTTGGTTACTGGATTGATGAGGTCTAATCTGATCTGTGATGTACATAATACTCACTTACATATATGTGATACAGCAGCAGTTCATCCAGGGACACTTAACAGCACAGTACTGCTGGTTAGACCTTTTTTTGTTATAAGAGAATGGTGTGCTCTCTAGTTTCTAGTCCTCTAGAATTAGAGTTTAAATAATCATTTCTGATTGAGTGTTTGCTGAACTTTATACAAGTGCATTGGATTGTATAGGTGAAATCATCATCTCGGCAATTTTGTCTACTGGTAATGAATTGGGTTCAGGTGATATTAAAGCTATGCCAAGAGGCAAAGAAAACACGGACAACATTCTTTGGTTGCTGTATGTCTCTGGGATTTCTCTCATGGAAAAATGTGTGCCGTGTCCAGTGGGACACGGAGTGAGCACAGTGTGAGTCTGGGATGCTGCTGTAGGGGATGGCAGCAGAGGCTGTATTGTGTGTGCAGTGAGGTCGGCCTGTCCTCAGCGCACAGTGGGTGATGCACAGGACTGAAGGTGCAGATAAACCCTGCAGTTTGTCCACTGCAGCTTACACGTGTCCCAGCCACACCAGTCACTGCACACAATGACACAGGGTACTTGCTGCCAGCAGGCACCAGCCAGAATTTCTTACATCCACAGGCATGTGTGTTATACCCTTCTCTAACAATTGCCCTGCCGCATGTCCAGAGGACTTAGATATATAGCTAAAAGGCCATAGCTGATTTGTGAGGTGTTTCCAGAAGCAGGGGAGTTGGCAGGTAGGGGAAACTCATCGTTTTCTTCTAAATTTGCCACCACTTTGCTGATGATCTTCCCAACATGCTTACTAAAGTAAGTCTGTGCTCAGGGTTTTTCCCCTTACAATACTGATGTCCAACATAATACAGTAGCTTGAGCACTTTGATTTTTACATCTAAGATGCTGCTAAAAAAAGCCTCAAATATTTTTATAAATACTCCACTAAATCCAAATTTTATCAGATTGCTTTGTAAAGCCCCTGTAAATATATTTTTAAAGATGCTGGTCTTTTTTTCAGGTTGACTGGCTCACCAGAGTCTTTTCACAACATTTACAGATTTCTGATGTATTTAGGATGTTTAATAGCTGGAAGTTGTATGAGAGGAGTTGCCAGTTTTACTTGGTACACCTCCGACTCAGCAGTCTTGCAGCAACAATTTACACAATGGCACAGCACACCAGCCATGGATTTGAGACCAGGCCTGACTATTGGTCACTGGCAGAATGAACACGGACATTTGAATTAAGAAGACATATATTTATTTTATAGTCTTCCTAGCTAAAGTTTTTTCAGTAGATAAATTCCATAAGCTTTCTTAAAAATATATTACTAATATAATTTCTCTAGTTATTATTTGAATGAAGAAATACAAATACTAAACTATTTTTTAGATTTTTAAAGTTTCTGATTTAAATACAAAAAAATTTCATTCAAAAGGCATTCTTCAAAGTATTTATAATAAGACAGGTGTCTAGAACAAAAAACCCCTTATATTTAATTTTTCTGGCAACAAGGGCAACAATTAAACTATTAGATGCAAATAGCAGGAAATATTTTCATTATTGGTAAGTGCATAACTATGATGTCAGTAATAGTCAAAGACACACTTTCAGGAAAAACACAGATTAAAAAATAAGAGAGGATGTATTTTGGCTTTAAACAACTGCCCACATCAGTGGCAGCTTCTTTAAGCACTGTGCTTATAATAGAGCTGCTGAATGTAGAACAATAGCAATTTTACCAAATAATACTCACAATTGTCATCATGGTTTAACCAAAGAGGCATGAATCATAGTGAGAGACCTCATGCACACTCAGATCTTACACTCAGCTGAGAGGTTTCATGAAGTTTAATTATCATGCTGTTGCCACTCTTCATTAAGACACACCTCTTGGTGTGCAAAGTGGTTTTTTATTCATTCAGCTCCCACAAAGCCAAGCAAAACTGGAAAGAATATATATAATCTGTGTCTTTTGAAGGGTGAAGCTCAGAAGCCTTTACTGCACTGCCCCCTGCTATGACTTAGGCATGGGAAGCTGTGGCTCTGCTGCTCATAACCCCACATGTTCAACTCCCAGAACTGCCATCTGTACTTGCTGACACTCCAAGTTTGCAAGGTTCTTGCACAGGGAAACAGGCAGAGGTGGGATAGAAAAGTCTCCCAGGTGTTAATCCAGACCTGTTCCGGTCACTTATATATTATCTATACCTACTAACAGTCATTAACTAAACATCTACTCCCTCCCACTTTCTCTAAGATCCACAGTGGGATGGTCTTATGAGATTTATTTCATTCAGACTTCAAAGTGACAGCTCCTGTTTCTCAGGGTTAGATGACAGATCAATCATTTTAACCTGAAACAATCATTATTTTCAGAGCTAGGCTCCTGTGACAAACTCTTGTGAGAAAACCATGCAGAACCTCCAGCAAATTCAGAATTGAGAGGGTTGTTTGCAGAAGCTAGAATTATCTAGCTTCTACACAACTCCAGCTCAGGGAGCTGAACCAGCTCTGTGTTCCCATAAGCAAGCTAAACGTTTGTAACTGATAAGTGATAGCCTGACCAGTGACCAAAACAACTGAAAATCATACCTTATATTGTTATGCCATATGTTACAGGACAACTGGTTTCAACAAGAGACTTCTTTTGTCCTTTTGTCATAAGAAAACACTGTACCCTAAACTCAAAAAAAGAAAACATCTTGTACCAAATGAGAAAAAAGTAATTAAAAGAAGTCACCACATCTACTTAGGGACAAGTGGATGTTTTGCACCCAAATGTCAAGAGTACCATTTCTGCAAACTGCCTATATCATACTGCACATTCACTCTCAAGAGAGAGTATTATTTACTTGAACTGGAACACTGTGTTGAGGAAGGGACTGAAATGAGTCTGGAGGGTAAGATAACAGCCTATCTGCAATTTAAGCTCATTTGGTTTGTTTTCTTCATTAGAACTTACTGCAGTTTTTCTTCTATCGTGTCTCATTGTTCTGTTACTAAACAATAAAAGAATGCTTTATAAACAGAATTTTGTTTCCTGTGTGTATTTTAGTATGTAATATGAAAAAGCTGGGATTTGTTATTTTTCCCACAGCCTTCTAATACCTATGAATTTTGCATTTATTCCTTAATTCATTGTTAAGGAATTTTGATACATACAATAAAATCAAATATGAACACAAGTCAGACAGTATTTGTATCCCTTAAAAAAAAATCATTTGTTAGAAGTAAAAGGTATCCTTCTCTTAAATAACTCCTATTGGAGGTAATGGTTGACCTCTTTAAGACAATCAGATTTTGATATCCCTGTTCACCTTTCTGCAATGTTTTATTCTGATTCTATGCCAAGAAAATACTTTAAAAAACATTTTTAACTTCAGGCACATATTTAGTTCCCATTAATTTCAATTAAATAAAGACCAAACAAAAACATTTCTAGATTTAAGACAATGTTGAAAAACTTCTTGGAATAGAAGTGAATCAGGGAATACAAGTTTCTTTTGACCTGCCACTAGCTTGAATTGAACAACCTGTAGTATCAGTGATCCCACAGCAGGAAAAGGGAAGAGCTTCAGTTGCACTATCAATTTCTGTTTCTGGGTGTCTCCAGAACAGTCTTTATAAAAACATGTTTGTCTTTGGAGACCAAGATACAGTTATGTTCAAACCAGCCACAACTTGAAAGCAATTTTTTGGAAGGTAAAGCATAAAGTACAAGATGTACTTAGAATGACGTGGTGAAGGAAGCATATGCCAACAAACAAAATCATTTTTTTGAACTGTTCTGGAGTTATGCAAATAACATGCACTTCAACAGCCATCAATTGTGCAGCCATTCATCTTGCAGGTAGAGCTCTTCACCCATACACAGCACCCTGTGTGAACAGGGCTCTGCACTGGGGCGTGACACTGAGCCAGATACATCTTTAGCAAAACCTGCAGAGATGAGTCTGACACACAGTTCTGAGCACCAGAAAAACTTCATACTACCACCTGCCTGTATTTGATGTTAGACAGTGATTAACTAAGTTGCCATATCTTATTAAGAATAATAAGCCAGGCTTTTTCCCTTTGCAATGTCATTACCATAACCCTTTGATGTTAGTACTATATTGATTATTTACAATAATAATGACAACATAATCATCTAGTAATTAGTCATCGTTCTACAAGTACTTAGCCTTCAATTCTCATAAATCCTAACCTTAGCTTTCAAAGAACAGTTTACCCATCAGACTCAATCAGACACCTTCTTGTCACTGCTGGTATATGCCTTCACTAACACAGTAAACTTCAACTAAGAGACAGGGAAAGCTGTTCCCACAGAAAGCTTTGTCCATCTTCAAGCTATTTTCTTTAAGGGTGACAAGCACAATAATATATTTAAAAATTTTAAAAAACCCAAAACCTGAAAAATTCAGTTTGTTCTGAAATGTCTTTTATAAGGGCTCTAATAAAAATATTCATATTAATATTGTTTTGTTAATTTTCTAACTAATCTGAAGTGAAAGTTCAGATAATACCACAGAAAGCACTCTCTCTGTTTCATTAATGACACTCAGGGCTTGAATCATATTCCAGAGATACTGCCAGGGAGACCCTGCAATGTCCAAAATGGAACGTGGAATCTGCTAGCAGAAATATATTTATGTAGTGTGCTCAGGGACTGGACACAAACTCCTCTGCCTCAGAAAGTTCTTCAAAGCCTTTGGCCCCAGAGGAAGTTTTAGCCCTCAGCTTCAGCTCTGTGCAAACACTGTTCTAGCAGAGCTGGAAACATGGCTTACCTGTTTCTGCAGAGCTCTTATTTTTTTAAATATCTTAAGCACAAATCTACTCAGTACCCTTAATCATCTAACAAGAAAACACACATATGACTGATAACTTGCTGCTATCTAATACTTCTCCACCCTATTATTATGGCTAGCACTCCCAAATGGATGATCATTAATAAATTAAGGGAACTGATACAGAAAGTTAGCAACATCATGGGGTACTGGTCTTATGAAGCCTGGCACGTGAATCTTGAGGTAACAAGAATCCTTTCCTGACACATTAATGTCAGGAAAAAGGGAAAATAATTTCAAACAACTTAAAACAACTAGGAGAAGGAAAAAAATCTGAAGAAGTCTGTATATTACTGGTACTGCCAAGAACAGATATATAATAGCTAAATTCTTAAACTACACCACATGGGTTCTCACACAGAAAACATAAAACAATGGCAAGATCAAAGGATTTGAAATTGTCTTAATACGGTACATTGATTTTTTTTTTCTGTCCTCAGCTGGGGCTGAGGGAGGGCTCTTGCTTCACTACAGAAGAGGTTGACTTAAGTTGCTTTTCAAGGTAAATTTCAAGTAGTCTTTTAAATCTATGGGCTGCTCACTAATTATGTCTTCAGTCCTTTAAAACACATAACTGCCCATTACTGTATTCAGTAGAAATACTCAAACATTAATTATGCACGTGCTTCCAGGTGTTTTCAGGATGACAATCCATGCCAAAGTCAATTAAGTATAGGGCTCCAAAGTGGTTGGGAAATTATAAAGGATAAACAGGCAGAGGATGTTTCTTAAGTGAAGGTGCAATTCTGGAAGTCAGACATGGTCAGAAGCATTGTTGTGATGTGTTTAACCTTGCGAGCAAACAGAAGAGTTGTTGTAACCTATAATTATGAGAGACAACGTTGTCACAATTAAACCTCTAACTAATGTCTATTTACACAATATTCACATCCATCCTGAGGAGCACAGGTTTTTCATTTGTGAATTCCTTTCTTCTGTAGTCTTTCTGTTTTGACCACATTCTTATTGCCAGCAATCGATTTCATACCTCCCCTTGCAAAACAAGTGTTTTGTTTATGCTTTGTCCATAACAAGTTTCAAGACAGTGATTAATTTAGATGAAAAACTTCACAGCAACTACATGTTATGTAGGGTCAAAATAAGTTGCCAAACATAGGCATCTGACTCAAGAGATCCTGTGAAAGTAAAACATCCAAATGGCAACTATAACATAGGTCCTGCAAGAGACCTGAGCTCTACAGGTGTACTAATTGAGTGGCAGACAGGACGGCCTCTGTCATCTCATATGGTAATGGATGTCTAAATTTAGAAAAACAGATCAAATTCCCACTTTATAATAACCTTACTAAGGCTTTTGTATCTTCAGGACAGCACGTGTTTGGCAAACTTTTGTCTTAGAGTACTTTGCCAATCTTTCCACACTGAGATTCAGCAGCACTTCTGGACTAGGTTTTACAGCAGCTACAGGGAAGAACATAGGTCCAGGGAGATTGAGAGCCACCTTCAGTTTTCCCAAATCTACTTCAGATTGTAAAAGTCTTTGTGTCCAGCATTTTCCACTGGAAACTCCGACACACAACCAATTGAAACGCTCTCACTTAGTAGCAATTTACATGGTCAGAGTTTGGCCAGCTTTCTCCAGGATGATCCCTTGGAGCCAAGAGAACCTTTGGATGGAGTCTTAGTGGGGAACCTGACAGGTTTTTAGGAGGCAGTCTGAAAGGAGAAAATGAGGCCTCTACTATATATGAGCTCCTGCTCTGGTAGTGAATTGTAGTTGTAATTGGATAAGGTACTGACTAAGAAGGTAAGAATCATCCCAAATTGTCCAAGGGAACATGCCTGTCTTCACAACCATTACTCCTTAGATAGTTAAATACATGGCTATAGGCTGTGGGAATCACTGGAATAAAATATTTGAGATCCTTAACATTTTGTACAGAAACCTAGACTTGGAGATTTATAGGAAACCATCAAAAGAAGTATTTCATTAATTGATTCAAGACATGAGATCCATTCTTGTGATTTTTTAGGTACAGCCATTTAATTAGAAAAATTACATCATTAGGCTCTGATATGTCAAATTAATGAATGTAAGATTCAGTAAATTCAAGGTTTATTACTTTCTCAAAAATGCACAGCCCAAGGATAGGGCATAAGGGGACAAGAAGGCTGGGCATTTACTTAAGTAGGAAGGCTGAGGGAAGAAAGAAAAATGAAAACTGTACCTGCCAATTTGCACATGATCTGATCTCCAGTGAGGCCTGCAGGAAGCAGAAGGCAAATGGGAAGAAAACCAGCAAAACAAAGAAATCAAGTCTTTGGCACACAGGAAGACAAGACCACGAAAGAGACTAACTGCAGCGAGTGACCAGGAGCGCGGGTGCCGGCCCCTTCTGGATTTTGATCTTAGATTCCGTGCTGACTCACCACGTGGCCGCCAAGCAATGGCTCCACCTTCGTGTTTCAGTTTCTTCTAAGAAGGCGGCTATTTATCTATTAGCCTTACGGACTGCTGTAAAGATAATTAATAAACGTTTGGAAAGTGCTTTGAAGATGAAAGGCCAAATTCACAGTAGGAGGGCATTGAGCTGATTTGTTCATTCCTTTGCATCAAAAATGGTCTATGCTTAGAGAGAGCAAGCAAGAAATTGCCATTTGTTATTGCCATCTACTCCCTTCTCTACCTTCTACCTGTTTTCACCTATTACTATACTGTGTTTAGTTAATGTTTGATTCAAGTAAATCATATGTGTACAACTATTTATCAGCTAATCATGTGCCCAACTGATTGTCAGATTAGATTCCAAGAGTAAATAATATACAGGGGACTGTTGATTATCATATATATGACAAATATATTTAGCACTGGTCATCAGCTCTCTCAAATTAGGACCATTTTTAAGAGTTTTTTCCTACCTTAGCATCAAAGTAAACTGTTGATGACAGGTGTTTGTTAAAATTTTGTATTATTAAATATATTCATAAAAATCACCACAGTCTGACTTTCCCTAACAATTCCTCTGCTCAAGACTGAAGTCTTTCAGGAAGGCAAAATAGTCTTATCTGTTAGGCCATTGCTGTTTTATGGCTGCCATAAATCAACTGCAATTTCCATCCAACTTAATATGCCTGTCTTTTCTATGAATCTACTTAAGGTTTTGTGTGTCAGGTTTTATAGATTCAACTATCTATGAAATCACAACTTGACCTAATTTGGTAGTGTTGCGTAACAGAAGAAAGCTCACTTGAGAAAACGCATTAGCCATCCTGAAATAAAGTTTATTTCTAAATTATTCAAACAAATTATTTCATAAGTATTTTGAATTATATTTTTTGTTTGTTGAAAATTAAGATTTGCTCTGTTTGGTCAGGTACTGCCACTGACTAAAGTATATTACCATGATCTAATATAGGAATAGAAAAGTCAGTTATTCAGTGTGAATTAGGACATGAAATATCAGATATGCCACACTAATCAAGTGACTAGTCCACTTCTGTTTCTCCTCTAAATAATCAGTGAATAAGTCATATTTTTAATTCTAAGAACTAGAAAGACTAATGAAAGGCAAAAATATTATTAAATTCCGAGATGAAATTTACTTATAGAGCTTAATACATTTATAATTCAAGGCAACCCAGCGAAAAATAATTTGACATCTCTGCAAGATGTTCAAATGGGAACACAATCAAGGACACACATAGGTTTTGTAAAAAAACTACAGCAAGTTGTACTTATTTAACAAAAAATAACAGCTAGTTTAAAAAATACAGGCTGCATCCCCAAACTATAGAACACAATTGCTACTTTTCAAGAACACCACGTATAACATGACTTGAGAAGTTGCAGAAAGTGACATTGCATCTAAATATTCACATGTGAATATGAAGGAAAAATAAGGATATTTTTGTGGCTTAACTGGCTTAACTGAAAGTTGGATGGAAGCGCTGATAATTCACTGCTTGCTTTCTCCCCACTGATACCAAAATGAAATTATATAGCAGCGTGCTAACCAGTAATCCCAGTAATCTTGGATTCCCCCTGCCTGGGGGACTTGTCACTGACGCTAGTGCTGTCTCTCCCTCCAGTCTTGTTCTGGCACCATGGGGTTGAGCAGCAGCTACAGGGCCTGGCTAGGAAAATAGGGTACATGCTCAGAAAGCTCATGGTAAGATTTATGCTGCCAAACCTACTGGTACCAATGCTGAACTCATGCTGCACAAGCTCCCAACTCCAGGAAAAGCATATCAATAGCTTGTCATATTTTCCTCTAAGTTTTATCAGCACCTCACTGTCTGCAGAGTGAGAACCCACTGGTCAGCCTACGTTTTGTTCTATCACAGGGTTTTTCAGTGTCTTTCCAAACAAGGGCATTTTTTGTCTTAATTTCCTGTGCTATAAAAAGGGAGAGATTTTCTAAAGTCTTCTAAAATTTTTGTATGAATAGTGTCCTGCACAGTAAATTCAGAGTGCTGTCATATGCAGGCATGTCTAGTTTTATGTCCTTCAATTTTCTCATCTATAGAATGAGGATTTTTCTATGTATCACTAAGATGTTAAATTAATGAGTGTCAGTCAAGTATTCTGAAAACTTGAAAATGGAGACAGCATTGAATTAGTTTCCTAATTAGTTCCACCACATGCATACTTCATGAAGTTTAACTCTGCAGAGAGACCAGGGAGGAGGAGGTGTGGAACAGTGGTTATGGTGAGTAGGGTGATATTAAATTAATGACCATTATAAGCAGATGATAGTTTATCAACTGACTAATGTTGGCTATTTGTTGGGAATTGGTTTTATAGAAAATATGTAATTCAGTTTACAGATAGACTGTACTAAAAATGAGCTCCTTCCCCAATGGTACCAGTCAAGTTCATTTGTGGCAGGATGCTGAGCCCTTCTTAAAATCCAAGCAAGAAAAAGAAAAGCTTACAGACAGCTTGGGCACTTTGCAGGATTGACATGTCATGATTTGTCACACTGGTAACACCTAAAACATATGTTTGCACACTGTCCACAGTACTGGGTGTTCCTCAGAACACAGAGCACATGGACAAAGTATTGGGGCTACCACTGTATTTTTCCTGACCTGCTTGGTCAGTATATATATATAAATATATATATAGTAACTAAAGAACTACTGGCCAGCTAATATCCAGTGTGTCCGACCTTACTGTAGTTCCCCCAGGAAAGAAGATCCTTGTGTAATGAGTAAAGAGGTGCTAAGTTTAGTCAGACTTCACTTTCTCTGAAGGTTCTTCAGAGCCCTCTCCTCACTGCATGCCTTGCAGGCGTTTGCTGTGTGCTTTCTGATATGACACAGCTTTTTGGTGAGCAGTCTGCACAGAAATTGTGGCATGAAGTGCAGTTGTTAGAGCAGTGACTGTGCTGCCATACAGCAAAGCTCATAGCTGCAGGATCAGAGGGGACAATAGGAAATGTGGAGTGAGTAACAGTAACATCAGAAATGCAAGATGCAAGCCATTTATTTTAGGTATTAGAAAAACATGGAAATTAATGAATGGCCGGAGTAGGACAATGGAAGTGGTTTCACTGGCCAGGTCGAAGTAAACAGTGTGATAAAAGCATGAAAGGAAGAAAAACAGATTAATTGATCTCAGTAGTATTGTCAGCATGGAAGAAGTAAGGAATTAAATTTCTGTAGCTAAGCATGCAGAAGAAAATAAAGTATACTGCAAATAAAAATGGTATGGTACGCACTGTCCTTGTTCTCTCTCTCCACTATAACTTCACAGAGGACAAACAGAATTTTTGTTGCAGCCTTGGGGCCGACTGATAAGCATAATCTTTGTATTGGACTCCGTGGCAGATCAGTAAATAAGGGAAACGGGGTTTAACTAGCATTCCACACAGGTCATCTCACAGAAGCAGGAGATGAGAGCAGGCTCAGTGGAAAGAAGGGTCATGAATTAAAAGAAGACCTTGCTGGTAAACATTAGGCTACACTGTGGCAGGTTTTATAGACCTTGTGAGATGCTAGAGCTTTTCGAGCTTTTCTTGATCTCAAAAACATTTCAATACTAGGACAATTCATACTGAAAAAAAGCTCAAAAGGTCTCTTCCCTATTCTCCTGCTCCAAGCAAAGTCAGCTATGAGATCAGGTTACTCAAAGCTTTATCCAGTTCCAAGGCTGGAGACTGCAAAATCTCCCTGAACAACCCGTTCCACTGCTTCTCTGTCATCATCTGCATCTTCTTTTATCTCATCTGAGAAATTAATTAATGTTTCCAGTTGCCAAATATCACCTATATCTGTTCCTGGTTCATCCAATAGTGGCACCTTGGAATTTTTTATTCTGCTAAGGAGTCATAACTAGCTGGTTAGTTGGTTTTTTTTCACTGTTCATACAGTATGGGCTGTGGCATTGTGTGGAGAATAAGAACCAAGGAAGATGATGCTGTGCTAAAAATTTAACTCCTCACCTTTGTTCAGGGAATCATAAAGCATTAGAGGATGGCCATATTATGAACAGTCTCACAGTCAGTATATTCAAATTCTGTAGGCTGAAAGGCTCTAGTGCAGTGCTTTTAGGAGAACCACCTGACTTCTGTACAAGCTGAAAATATTCTCACTGTCATCAGAACAAAGATTTCAGTCCCCAGGGATGTTTTACGAAAGAAAAGAAGCAGCTGTACAAGCATTCCTGCCAAAATAATCCACAAAACATAACTATCAGTAATTGCAGTAAATGGCTGCATATTTTGCTTCTGAGAACCACAGGGAATCAAAATGAGAGCAACAGCTGTGGAAGAAGCCATTAAATCATAGGGGAAATAGAAAAGGACAGCAAGACACTCCATGATAAAGATTTTTCTTAATTTTGAGGTATGCCTTTGTGCCCTCTGAGACAGAGGTCAGGCTGCTCATCACCTCAGCAAATTAAAAATCAGCAACGTCATTTGGGTACCAAACCAAACAATGATAAATGTTCTTCCCACACCTATGCACAAGGTGTGGCACTGATCTTTCATCAAATCTCTGTTTGCAGGAAAACAGCTTGCTAGATAAAGCTACTGCCTAGCAAGAGCATTTCATAATGACCACTCTACATCTGGCTGGGTTACCCAGGAAATTTCCTCTAATGAATAATCCCTCCTATCTGAAGTTGGCATGTTTTGTATAATTCTGCAGACGCTGCAGGGTGCTCAAGGACAGAATATTGGCCTGATTACACCACACTCCCTCCTCAGACATAATGCAGAATTTTCAGTCAGGATGTTGCAGCTGTTCCACCGCTGTGCATTGCAGTGTTATGCAACAATTAAGGCCAGGAAATGGAGATTACTTCATACCTAGTGCAGAGTGGGTGATGACTTTTAAATATCCTCAGAAGTAAAGTTTTATTTTACAATTAAACAATAAGCAAATAAACACATGAAGCAACGGCACTGAAGTCAAGCAGGAAGTATCTTAATGACTTTCAAATATGAAGAACTGAAAGTACAGTCTAACATCAAATCAGAGTAACACATGGAACATGAATTAACCAGAGCTGAGTTTACCAGAAATATTTCACCTATTGGGTCATACAGAATATGCTCCACAGGCAGTGAGAGTTACTTGATCCAAACACACAGTACACTGATGAGAAATAAACCATAAAGAATTAAACAATAAAATGCTTTGCTATGCATGAGCACTGTTCTGAAAATCAGAAATTGACAGATATATAATAAATAAAACCTTGCAAAAAGACCTATTTACCAGATAAATATATATTGCAAAATCTTACTTTTAAAGATGAACTAGTTAGAAAAAACATGAAAAATTAATTGTGTTAACGTCTAAGCAGAATGCCCTGCAGTTATATCTCAGGAAAACTCTAGTAAATGCTTCTGTGGAAAAACAATATTCTAATGCTAAAAAGTAAATGCAACAAACCTCAGGGAATCCAGTTATTTTTAATTAGTCACACTAATTAGCACAGTGAAAGCCTCAAAATGAAGATGATAGCCAAAGCTTAGCATTGCCAGCTGCCTATCTTCTGATACAAGACAACTGAGACTACACTGGCACTTGTGCAATTGCTAGAATACTGAACAGCCAGCAGTAGTGAGTATAATGCAAGATACTGTGCTTTTTTGTGGTTGTTGTTCACTTAACAGGAACACTTGACCCTGCAGTATAAGATCTCTCAGATTCACCTAAGTTCATGACATTCTGGTCTGCCCTACAACAGCCAGTACAACAGAGGAGATTTCAGTAGCTGTGCAACTCACTATTCCTTTTGTACTCACAACTACAGGAGAGTTAGGGGCTTAAATTAATTCTCTTCCAATAATTATTGAAGTATGAGATTTCATTCTTCTTATTTAACTGTATTCTATGACAAAAAAATACCATTAGTGCTCAGAAAATTAGTGTATTAAAAAAATCAGCATTTCAAAACTAAGAATTTCTACTGGATTACATTTCACCAACCATGAGCAACATATACATTTTCAGTTCTAAATATATTAAACCACTCAGTGCTTTTTGTGTTATAAAATTAAATTTAAAAGAGGCAACAATCTCTACTAGTTGGATGTCTCTTTCAACCGTGCTTCCAGTTCTGATAGAGTCGTAAATAATTCTCCCACATGTCAAACACACAGTATCAGTGAAGTGCCAGATCAGAAAGATAACTACTGTCAACACTGCTAGCAAACATCTTGCCAATCATCTAGCAAGTATTTCCTCATTTTTGTTCTGCATAGGGTTAGATATGCAGGCAGAATAGATAGTGCAACCTGTCATTAGAAGGTCTGCTGGGAAGAAGCTGAACACTACAAACCTCCTTTTCCTCCACTTCCCTATCTACATGTTGGAACAGAAAACCCTTACCCTCAGTTTCCTCAGCTTTGTCCTCTGCATCGGAATATGAGACACACTCAAACTCTGCAATGGCAAGAAACTGAATTGTTCAGTAACTAGAGGCAAATGTTCAGCTTTCTTCATCAGCTAAGTGCATGATGCAGCCTGGTCAAAGAAAAACACCTTCAGTTTGAAAATCTAAAAGCAGCTTGAGCACTGACTATACTGTCAAGATAATATACTGAGGTATACATTAAGTACTGAATATGCTTGCCAAGATAAATACTAAAATATCCTGCATGGTTTTGGAGTGGAGTAGTGCCTGAAAGAAAATAGCAAACTGCAGTGGTATCAGATGCATATTTAGGTCTGATTCATTACATGTGAAATTTCCTCCTTTGCTGTTCTGCTGTTCTGTTTGTAGAAATTTTAATTTTGTCCAAGTGTTAACTTACTTGAGTTTAGGTTTCAATGACTTCTGTAAACTTGAAAAAATATTATTTGAGTTATCCACGATGACTTAAAAATCCTTTTCAAAACAGCATCTGGCATCCTCGGAGGTCATCAAGCCCACGACAAAATTGTGTATCAGCAGGCAAGAGAGATCAGATGTGAAGCAAGAACAATACCTCTTAAGGTATAAAGCTATTTAAAATTCTTTGTGGTTTTTTTGTTGGTTTGCAGGGGTTTTCAAGTGCTTAATATTGTCTAACATCCACCATATTTGTCCTTATTTGACAACATAAATACATATGAAACATAGAATTCTGCAATATAAAGAAATGCTACTAACAATAAATAGAATATATAGAATTATTTTCTAATGAAGTAGGCTTATGTGCATATATATAAACTTGTATTTCTGTATTCATAAACTTATCCACAGTTAAATTTATACAGATGAGACCTGAAATTTTATTAAATCTAATGCAAATCCCCCAGCAGCAAGATGTTCAAGACTGTGCTGCTTAAATTCCCTGCAAGAAGAATGCAATAACCCAAATAGTTCTTCAGCACCTAAACCTTGCTCATCTTGCTTTGTAATCAAGTAATTTGATTCATATTATCTACAGGAGGAAAGCAGCAGAATTTAGCTTTGCAGAGTACTATTAATTTAAACAAGCAAGATGAGGATCACATATCCAAGTTCTTCTGTAATAAGATGATAATGACTTTATTACAGTTTAAAATACTAAATATGGGAGTAAACAAAAAATAAATGCTTTTTTATTGTTCTTATTCAGAACAAGAATTTGTTTTCCCAGTGTCACCTCTGAAGAAAATTTTCCAATTTTTCAGTCATTCAAATAATATATTTTATTCTGCAGGGTGTTAGCTGTTTTATTAAAGGGATAAAGGCAGAGCACTGATGGAGGAAGAATCCAGTCTGCTGGAGTCTAGTTTAGTGCATGATTGAAAATAAGCCTAGCAAAGTCTCCTGGCAACACTTTGTGGAAAACACAGTAAACAAATAAGTGTAAGTTACATGAACAGTAACTGAATGCTAAAGCCTTCATTTCTTAGCCAAAAATACTTCCAATGCCTCTGTGTGCAGCTGAGGAGGAGCTGTTGCATCCATTTCAGTGACAAACAATATGTGTTAGGCTGTATTTGGTGGACATACTCAACAGGGGATTAAGTCAATTAAATACTTCAGATAAAAAGCAAAATTAAAAAAAAGGAGCAATTATTGTCTTCCTCTGATTTTAAAGGGATCATGACCTCCTTCTATTTAATACCATTTTAAATCAGATACCTTAATGTAGTCTGTGTAAGTAGCTGTGTAAGTAATGGGTAAATCTGATAGTTGCAAGGACTGTGAGGCCTCTTCAGCAAGTGTTGGCCAAACTTGCTCTGCTTTAATTGTGCTGATTACTGTATAAATTCTACAACAGTTGTGACAGAATTGCCACTTTAACTCTGCTAACCATTAAGACAAGCACAGCCTGTGACACCACTATTCAGGGGCTCCCCTCCTACTGGGACAGAGAACTCAAGAACCCCTGCAGTCAAATCTTAACCATACTCTGTGTCTAAGAGTTGATTTAAATTTTGAATTGTCTTTTGAGCTCTGAACACTGTCCATAAGAGGATTTTGACGAATGCATTGTCTCCTGGATATTAATTTTTTCAAGATTTTATTGAAAGTGAAGACAGCAGACAAGGCTAAGAAGATACAAAAGAAGTAAAAAATAGTTGCCTGTTTTCCCTTCTTTAGGGAGAACTTTAATCCTTTTGGACTGGAATAATTTTAGAAATGTATGTTCCTTCATTAAAATTTATTGTCATGCCTCTTTATTTGTTCTGGTCTGGAGAGAATCAAATGTAATCACATCTTGTCCATGTTGCTAGCAATTTTACCATTTTACTAATGGCCACTCTAAATTTTCCTCCTTTATGCCATGTAAACTGATGCTGACAGTACTGTCACTTCAACCGAGACCTATAAGCAACCTATAAGCAAAATTTGGCAAAGCTTGTTTATTGTAAATTCAGTATTTTTATTTCTGATTTCCACTGCTAACAAAGGTCACTACTTCTCAGTAAGTATGTCAGGTTACACTGACAGTGTCATATTTATAACCTTGAAAAAAGGTTTTAGAAGTTTGCTTTAACAGTATTAACTGAACTTACATTGTGAGATATTAATTTATAAGTATCTAGTGCTAGCTTGGGGTTGTTTTGTTTTCCAGACAGCTACTGTACTGATTTCTGAAGTGCTAAATATCAGTACCTTTCTTTAAAGAAATTTCAGAATATTAATAAAAAGGATGTTACTCAAATGATCAATATTAAAAATTTGTATGATTTTATCTAGGTAGAAGGCTTACCTCTCTCACATGTGATAATGTATGTCAGGGGCAGAAAGACCTTAATTCTATTGCCTAAATTCAGAGCCATAGGCAAAGTTTTGCTAAATATTCAACAATCAAAATACATACCAGGAATTATGCATTGATACCTTGTGGTTATTCTTGCTCCAAATGATAAATTAACATTTTAAAAATCAGCACTGAAAATACCAGGAATGCAGACAGCATTACTGCATTTTAAGTAACTATACCAGATACAGATATGGCAAACATTCAAAACCTATCAGCATTTTCCTTGCTGGTTTCTCCATTCTAGTGGCTCCTCCTTGAAAGAGAAGGAAATCTTTTGAGGGCTATTAAACTACTTAAAACTTGAGATTCTTACACCTCACAGTAGTGAGGCACCTTACAGGCTGCCCTTTGTACTTCCATAGGCCTTCTTCCTTAATTGCAACAGCTGTACTTATTCCAAAAACTCTGTTAAAATGGGAAAGCGCATAGGATCAGTGCTGGTGTTTCACAGGAGAGCATTTGGGGAAAACAGTTACATCTCAGTGATGTTTAGACTTCAAATACGATGACAATCATTGTAAAGCTTAAGGCACAGTAATGTGCAAGCAGGGAATTTGCCTTTTTAAATTTTATGTTAACATGACAAATAGAAATGTTTTGTGCTGTGATAACCCAAAATAAATGTTTCACAAACTTTTTCCTGTGAGCTTTTCTGTCAGAGGTCACCAAGCTGTGTAATGTTTAGTCTGCTGTTCCATGAGAACTTGATCAGAATATTTTCTTTCCAGCTACGGAGATGAAAGGTCTAGATTGCCAAGCAGGAATTGCCTGATTTTTAAACTGAGGTTTAAAACAGTCAACATAAATACTGTGATAAAATTAAAATAGATACACATTTGTCATTCAGTGCAGTGAATATTTCTGCAATGAGTAGTTTTCTGACTGTGACTTCCCAAAGCAAAAAAAAGCCCAATTGAATTTTAAATATGGAAATAATAATTTAAACATGTAAATACTAATGTTCATAGGTGGATCATGAATAAAAGCTAGGACCTCCAAGTTTTGTTCCTCACCCTGGAAAATCAAGCAGGTTTGGCTTAGATTTCCTATCTGTATTCATTGATCTCAGCTGGGCATTTTGAGTTCTATTGACCTGAAAGCACTAAGTATCCCATTCACCATAAAAGGATGGTGAACAAGTACAACCCTCAAGACTGAAAGTTCTACCAAGAGTTCCATTTCTTTGGGTCCCAGGTTGTTTTTCCATGTGTGCAGGCTGATTTGTACCAAAATTTCAAGTAGAAAGAAGAAAAATAAAAACAAAACTGGAGAGGAATAAGGATAGTGTGTAACGGCATAAATGGGAAGGCCCCAGCGCAGCTTAAGACAGAAAGAATGAAGTTTAAAAATAAATGAAAGCCAATAAAGCTGTTTGATAACATGGCCTCTGGCACATTAGAATTTGAAAACTTTCGTGTTTCCTTTCAAATAACTCCCATCCCCATACCTGGAAAAACAGTCTCTCTAGTGGCTCTATTTGCCCAGTAGCAGGAGCCAAGTCCAAATGTATGTGACAGTGAGAACAAAGGCACAAAAAGCACATGAGAGCTACACATTTAATAAAACAACCTAGGCAAGATTCGAATCCAACTGGGCATCTCAGAGCAAACGTCCTTTCCTTCACTCTTGCCTCAGAGAGCCTTACAAAGGTATTATGCCTTTCCCCCTCTCTGCAGCCTGCTCAGACATGTTCTGTTCTGCCCAAGCTCTCACTTAGGTGTCTGTTGTTTGTCTAAGGAATATGCTTTATGGGGCTGTAACCTATCTCAGCTGAAATTACCAATTTCCTGATTCCAGGAGCCCCATATCATGGGAGCAAAAGCAGGCTGCCACTTCTATGCCATCAGCTTATCCTGCTCAGGCCTGCCTACTCCTCCAAAACAATCTAATCTCTGGGTTTTATCTTCCAGAAAATATCAGTTGTTCATAGTATTAAACACAGTACTTACTGTCATGGAGGCACTCCCAACAGGAAAGAGAAGCAAGCCCATAATTATCCCTCCAGTCTTCTCCAGACTTCCTAATGCAGCTTCCAAAAAGCACTTACTGGGCAGTAAGTCTTGAATGACTTCTTGACACTTCATCCAGAGTTTTTGGTGCAGTTAGCAGTAATCTGATTTTATATCAAGATGCCTAATCCAAGATCATCCAAATGAGGCATCTGTCTATCCAAAGTTCCTGAGCAGTTCTAAGCCTCTCATATGCCTGCTCTTTGGTGGCACCAACAGAAGAGCTTCCAGCATCCAGGCACCAGGCTTCCATCTTCATACTGCAAACAAAATGTTTGTTTTGTAAGACACAGCTCTTGATTTTTTAAGATCCCTGAACATTCCACTGCTTAAAATGTGTATCTGGAACTCTGATCCCATACTCAAAGTAGTTACTGGAATAAACCTGTGCATTGGTTATTCAGAGCATATGAGGGACTGCCCTGCAACAGACAAACCCAAATCTCATAGTTCTGCATTTCTAAGTGAAACTAGCACTAACATGAACTTAACTCTCTTCTAAAGTCTAACAAAGTGCACAACAAATTGTTCCGCACTAAGGAAGGAAAAAATATGAAAATTAAAGGTCAAATTGTCTTCTCAACTACAGCAACATAAGAAAGGCTCTCATTAGAGCTACTTCAGTTTTACTCTGAAGAACAGATTGAACTTTTAAAAGTCTATTTTTGAATCCTCTCTTACTTAAATCATCAGATGAAAGACTGCTAGGAGTATTTTACAAATAAGCTGCTTGGTTCAGCACTTTTAGAAGCTCTGAGGTATGCAATCAGATTGTAAAAACTAATGAGAGACTGATGATATTTCTCAGCTATTTTGACAACAGACTTAAAATCCTCCATGTGAAAATGAAATTCTGCTTTTATTTAGAAAATTAATAAATTAATGCTTGTGAACTACCCAATTTTTGCGCAAACGAGTTCTCAGATTGCTTGAACAGTGTATCAGAAGTGCTGAAAAAACTGACTGTACTTCAAGACCATAAAAGTGCTCAGACTTCTTGTTTTACTTGCAGTTGCAGGACTTTTAAAGTAGAATGATTACAGGTTTTGCAAGGTTTCTTATGTCATTGACAATCTAGGTGCTTAACATAAGGAAACAAACCACAACTTTGCCTAGATTCCAGATCCCTGGCTGTGTAAATTAACCTAACTCCCTTCAAATCCTGATGTCTCAGACAAATTAGCAGAAGGATTGCCATAAAGGAAACCCAACTAATTTCAACAATTTGAATTTTCTTAGACCGGTGTAAATTAGAAAATTATTAAAATATAGGTTCAACTGTGAAATTAACATGGAGATTGTTGCTACATCTAAGATTCTACTTATTTGGATTATGAGGATACAATGTCTGAATACAAAATAACCCAGGAACTGAGGGAGAGATCAGAACTGAGGATGCTCCAAAACAGACAAAACCCCACATAAATGCAATATCCTCTGACTGTGCTCTCCCCTTTTAGAGACCTCATCCACCTTAGATGACTGGCCCCACTCTTTCCTTGACTGTCTCTGAGCAGCCAGCACAGTTTCAGCTTGCTCTCTTGTGGCCAACATTAGAGCTACAATAGTCCCGGTGCTATTCCCCTTCAGGGACCTCTGTGAGCGGCTCTTCTAAAGCATGACAAGTTTCCTCAGAGTACAGTCACTCACAGCTGAACCTCAGACTTGAACCCAACGCTGATTATGATGGCTGAACATGTTTCCAACCTGAACAGACTTAAACCCAACGCTGATTATGATGGCTGAACATGTTTCCAAGTGTCAGCTGAGAGACAGAATCGAGTGCATGTGGATTTCCAGCCCACACAAAAGCCAGGGAAACTTTGAGGCTGCTAAGCCTCCAAGGCAGTATCAGTCCTACCCTGTGCCTCTCACAGCTGTAAAATCCTCTGACACAAATGTACTGCCAACATCATGAACAGAGGTCTTCAAGACTTGACAGCGCTGTCACAAGGATGGCCTCACCTCTTCAGTGTGGCTTTAACAGCAGCCTTTTGGAGCTTGAGCTTGGTTATTTAAAGGTTACTGTTTTGGCCATGCATTTGCAACAGGTCATGGCAACTTCAAAGAGTTTATGACATTAGTAACTACTTCTGGTTTTTAGCTGTTTACATGACTTGTTGGGTAATTTGTGTCATTTTTTATATTTTTAAGGATGCCAGGTACTGAAAAAGTGAGGGCTTTAAAAGACTGAAATATTTGTTGATACTTTATTAACATTGTGTCAGGCATTATTAACCTCCAGAAATAGTTTATGCTGGTAAAAGAAAAATAGTTTAGAGCACCAGAGGTGGCACCAGTGCACAGACACAAGCAGAATGACCAGAGATGTGTCACTGAATGACATTTCCCACTCAGTTGTCAGCCAGATGAGCTCTAAGTGCCCACCCCAACTCTCAGGAATAACAGTGCAGGCACATTGCAACACCAGAACTGCAGCAGCCCTGAAGGGAGCTTGAATGGAGATGACACTGCCCTGCACAGAGAGTGAAAAGGTGCCAACCTTTCTCTTTGCTGAGCTGCAAACACAGTTGCTCTTATTGTGGGTATCACTGTAATTTCAGGAGTGATCTTGTCACAGGAATCCATTCATTTTAAATGGAACTGTCAAAAGCCTACTCCATATCAGTAGAAGAATCATCAATTTGTGGTAAAACCAGAAGTTAAAACCATTTGCCATTTGCTATTATGCCTCAAAACCATTATCATCACTCTTCTGAAACAGTCAATAACACTGAGTGTTGGGGTTTTGATTAATAAACATTAACTGCATTTATTACTGAACATAAAAAGGATAATCAGTACAGAAATTATACTTTGACTACTGGGTTACTTGATCATCAACCTTTGTAACGTATGAACAATAAATAAAACTTGGGCAGCAGAGGGTTGGGAGTTACTCAGATTAAACACATTACTCACCAGAACAACAGTGACAAACTACAAAGCACACTGAGCAATAGCACCAAAACTGATCTGTGTGACCCAGATATGTATATTTCTTCTAGAAGTCAAGGCACAAGCCCCAGAACCAACTCCAACAACTCCCCAGCAGCCTCAGCTGCTCTGCTTTGGGACTGCCAGGATCACAGCAGCACTGTGCACTGCTGAGAAAAACAGATCAGCCCCCTGACCTGTCCCACCACACAGCCCCTCAGCCAGACATTGTGGGCAAGGCTGGAGGCACAAGTGTGAGCTTTAAGTGTACAAAAGAGCAGGACTGACCACTGAGGCAAGTGTAACCTCAGTTTCTCTTTCTGTTAAAAGCAAATAAGGACAAATTTTGCAAGTAAGTGTATTGCCAAATACACTTCTGATAGCCAAATTGTCTTTCTTCATCCTTCTGCTAGGAGCCAAAATCCTTGTTCTTCCTATACTGCTGTCCAAAATTTTGATCAACATCACAGACATTCCAACCAAGTTCATGGATACAACCAAGGTGTAATTTTGGTCACAAACTCTAAGTATTATCAAAATATATAATATGTATGTGAGATTAAGGCATAAAACCACTCCAACCTCTCTTACTAAAATTGCAAATATTTCAAATGGTTCATGAAGATTTGAACTATTTAGTACCACAAGGACCACGAGCGGGATAGAAATCTCATAAAATCCTACAATCGGCAGCAATTGGTCTGTAAGTTTGGATTACTCTTGAGTGTTTAGAATAATTATACAATGTTTAAAAAGGAAAGGGATAAAAATGAGACGATGTATTTTTAAGACAGGTAGATATATGCATCACTGTGACATATCTATAGTGGAATAGAAGAGACAAAGAAATGTTAGGATTATCTTAGGTGGACTGTCTTAAACATCCATCTTGTGTAATAATAGAATCCTGGAATGCTTTGGGTTGGAAGGGACCTTAAAGATTATCTCATTTCAACCCCCTGCCATGGGCAGGGACTAGACCAGGTGTCTCAGAGCCCTCAGCAACCTGGCCTTGAACACTTGCAAGGATGGAGCTGCCTCAGGTTCTCTGGGCTACCCGTGGAGTGTCTCACATCCTCCGTGTAGGCAACTTCCATCAAGTATCCAATGTAAACCTGCCCTCTGCCAGCGTGAGTCCATCCCTCCTTGTCATGTCACTACATGCCCCTCGAAAAAGTGCCTCTCTAACTTTCTTGTAGAAACATACCCTAATAATGAACATAATTAAACATATGATCCTAATGTCTGTAAAGTGTGTATGATTCATATCTCTTCTGGAATACCTTTAAGCAAACCGCTCAAAGGGGTTTGAGAGCCCGACAGCAACCCGGGGTCACACCACACCAAGCCGACACACTCCACAGTTTCCAAGCCTCATTCCCAACATCTTCCAAGGATGCACAGTTTCCAAGACACATGCCAAACATCTTCTCCACCTTGGGCCGGTCCCGATGCGCTCCCGGACTCGGCTCCCGGAGCTCCGTCCCGCCCGGCACAAGCCGCCGCACTCCCGGCTTCCCCCGGCCGGGGGCGCGAGCCCCCTCAGGATTCGCGCCGCCGGCCCGCGCCCCCGCGCGTGCTCCGCCCCGCCTGCTGATTGGTGCTCCGTCAGGCGCGCGCTCGGCCGCACCTGCTGATTGGTGCTCCGTCAGGCGCGCTCTCGGCCACACCTGCTGATTGGTGCTCCGTCAGGCGCGCTCTCGGCCACACCTGCTGATTGGTGCTCCGTCAGGCGCGCGCTCGGCCGCACCTGCTGATTGGTGGTGTTCTGCGCGGCCCCGCCTGCGCGCATGTGCTCTGGTGCGACGGGTTTGGGTGTCTGTGTGTCGGAAGCGGGGCCGTCGCCGCTGCCGGGTGAGAGCGCCCGGTGCCCGTCGGGGCCATGTCGGGCCGGCCGCCGCGGCAGGAGAATGGGGAGAGCGCGGTGCTGCGCCACAAGGAGGAGCTGAGCCGGCGGGTGAGCGGAGGCGGCCCCGCGGGGCCCTGTGCCGGGCGCGGGCGGCCCCCGGAACCTGTCGCCTGGGGTGCGAGCAGCGTGAGGCAGAGGAGGGCGGGTGCTGCCAGGGACCGGGGCTCCCCGAGAGCGGCCCCCATTTAGCGACCCCGCTGATAGTTCGCTTGTCAGATCGTATTTTGGGTCTTACTGCTTCAAGTTGAGCTTGAAATGTTAAGTGAGGCGCAGTGAGGTTTTTCTCACAGAATATCGTGAGTTTCAAGAGACGAGTTTCAGTGGTTGAGTCTAACTCGTGCACTGCACAGGACAGCCCAAGAATCTCACCATGTGCCTGAGCACGTTATCGAAAGCTATTTGAACTCTGTCAGGCTGGCACTGTGACCGCTTTCCTTGGGGAGTTCAATCCCTAATCACCTTTTGGGTGAAGAACCTTTTCCTGGTATCCAATCTAAACATCCTCTGACCCATCTCCAGGCTGTTCCGTGTAGTACTGTCACTGGTCACCAGAGAGAAGACATCAGTGTCTGCCTCTCCACTTCCCCTCCTAAGGAACTTGAAGACTGCTGTGAGGTCTCCCCTCCAATTACCCTCACCTGCTTCTCATATGGCTTCCTTCTAGCCAAGTTCATTTTTATCTGCCCAAAATGTCCCAAGGGATTTCAGCCATAGAGGCTGATACTCCTCACTTACCCACTCCCTCCTTCCTGGTGCAGTATGCAATCTGCCAAGCCTGTGGAACTTTAACTCCAAAAAACACCTCATATCAACCTGCCAGTATTCCAATAGGGCCTACAGGGAAGCCAGAGAAGGGGCTCTTTGTCAGGAGCTGTAGTGACAAGGAAGACCAAGGGCAATATGTACAAATTGAAAGAGGGCAGATTTGGGTTAGATGCTAGGCAGACATTATTTGCTGTGAGAATGGTGAGGCACTGACACATGTTACCCTGAGAAGCTCTGGATGCCCCAGCCCTGGAAGTGTTCAAGGCCAGGTTGGATAAGGCCTGGAGCACCCAGGTCTAGTGGGATGTGTCCCTGCCCGTAGCAGGGGGCAGCTTGGGACTAGATGATCTTTAAAGCCCCTTGCAACCCCTTAACATTATGTGATTATATTTTAAAAAGTTACTCCTGCATGGCCACGTGTAGAGACAGTGATATTTTTGATTGCCTGGAAGCTGCAAAGATGGGACATCACAGAGCTACACGTTGTCACTTCTGTTGTGCCTAAATGGCTGGTTTAGTCTGTAGCAGAGGATGGCTCTGCTGCTTTGCCTTGTTGGTGTGTAGATACAAGAGATTGATGTAGCTGCTGGAAAAGTTGCAGTTTCAGTGTGCCACATTCAGTTTGGCTGACCTCACTCTGTGGCTTTTGAAGGTAGGAGAAATACCAATGTATGCAAAATAGCCTGTTTCTAGGAAAATTAAGTATGTAATTTTTATACTTACTTTGTCTTCAGTGATTCAGCTAGACATGCATGTTGCTGTCTTAAAATATCAGTAGACATGCTCAGCACTAGGATTCGAATATGATGTCTTGTTCTTAGCATTAAATTCAAATGCATCTTTTGCCTTTTAGATTAAAGAGCAGAAGGTTGTAGTCGATGAGCTTTCTAATTTGAAGAAGAATCGGGTAAGGTTTTACAAATTTGCTTTTAACTATTTCGTTTTAGCAGAGAAATAAACATGGAGGGGCAACAAAATCAGAGCATGCTGTCTTTAATTTGTTGTAATCCAGATTTCAATAAACATGTGGTCTGCTGTGCTCAGAGTAATTTGTCCTGCAAATTATTTGATTATGTATACTTGGGCAGTGTTGGGGTTTTTTGCTTTTTCATGTTTCATTTGAGTTGTTTCATTAAGATGCTGGGATTCATGAAGTATTCTTACTTTTTCTGTGCATTTGTTTAAAATAGAATGTGATCCCTTGTGGATGAGGAAAAGAGAAATTCAGAAATGTCTGAGGTTGAGCATTAAATGCTTTTGATGGTACAGCATTAGAATGCTGGTATTCACGGGGCAGAACTTACCCCTTCACCTTTATACCAGGAGTGTCTCTTTGGACCCACACCAGCCTCTGCTGCAGTGTGGTTCCAGCATCTGCTGCTTTGACTTAATACAGTGTGGGTTTTGTTTTACAGAAAGTTTATAAGCAGCAACCCAATAGCAACATATTCTTCCTTGCAGACCGGACAGAAATGCTGTCTCAGTGCAAAAGTAAGTTTGTAGTGTAAAAGTATCTCAAATAGTTAATGTTTAAAAGCTGGATTTGTAGCTGATTTCAAAGGTATAATAAAATGAGAAAATTGCAGCTGTGTGTCCAATACAAAGTAATAGGAGAATGGATAATAGAGGTGTTGATGGAACAAGCATTAGAAGAGTATAATTTAGAAGTATATATTTACTTTTCTGGAGTGAACAATTGCTGCTTCTCTTTGCTTTGATTTGGGTTAATAGCATTGCCATTTTCATTGTCAGTTCCCTTTTCCTACTACAAATGTTGCAGTCATACTGATTATATAAGAGTTGGCCATTCCCCTATTGCACTGTGGCTTTCTTTGGAAAAAAATCATCATCTTTGTACAATTAAAAAGGAATATGCTACAGCAAGCTTAAATAGCTTGTGTTAGTAATGATGGAACACAAACATAGCACTTTGCTTAATTAGTGTTTTATGTTTATCACTTTAATTGAACAAATGCTGGAATTATTAATGTTGTAGATATACACTTAAACTTACCTATGTGTAAACTTTTGTGTTTATGAAACTGATTGTGTAATTTTCTCTTCCACAGATACATTAGATGAATTGAAGAAGGCACATCAGGAGCTGGAAAATTCAGAAAAAGCTAAAATCAAGAAGTAGTTGATGTGAATTCCTCGTTGCAATGTGTGGTATTTGCTCTGTTGTTACCTTGTGCAGCCAGCGTGCGATCCATGATTTCCTCAGTGAAGACATCCTCTGCCATCTAAGAAGAAGAGGACCAGACAGTAGCCAACAGTTAATAAAAACTGTGTCTGATCTCTCTTATGCATGCCTGTTTTCAGGCCATGTACTTCACTTGAGGGGACTGGTGACTCCTCAGCCTCTGGAAGATGCCAATAACAATGTTTTTCTTTGGAATGGAGAAATTTTCAGTGGAGTGCATGTAGGAAATGAAGAGAATGACACTGAAGTAATGTTTCATCATCTGGCTTCATGCAGCAGTGAAATGGACATTTTGTCACTCTTCTCATCACTTCAGGGTCCCTGGTCTTTTATTTATTATGAAGCAGGCAGACACAGTTTATGGTTTGGCAGAGATTACTTTGGCCGTCGTAGTTTGCTTTGGCAATTCACTAATGAGATTGACAGCGCTTTCTGTCTCACATCTGTAAGCGGTTGTTCTGAATCAGGGAACCAATGGCAGGAAGTCCCAGCATCTGGAATTTTCAAAATTGATCTCAAAGGTTGTGCAGCAGCTAAATCTTTGTCATTAACATTGTTTCCATGGAAGTACAGCTGCAGAGAGAAAGCAGTAGAAGAAACATGCTTTAATGTTCTTGACCAAGTGTCAAAAGACTTACCAAACCATGTACATCTCATGGTGAATGAATCAAAGCTGTGTCTTAGAGCACCAGTTATCCCCTTAAATAAAACAGTTTCTAAAGCTTCAGGTGCATGTCCAGGCTCTAATTTTAGCAATATTAACTGTATGGTTTCTGTAGAAACCCTTCAAGAATTTCTTGCAGAGGAACACAAGAAAAAATTAGCCTGTCAGTTTATTGATGTTTTAAATGAAGCAGTCAAGAGACGAGTCCTGTGTCTCTTTAGAGATCCAGATCAGGTAACAAGAGAAGTTCCAAGGATGTCTCATAGGAAAGCACATATTGCAGTGCTCTTTTCTGGGGGCATTGATTCTATGGTTATTGCAGCCCTGGCTGATAAACACGTGCCTTTGGAAGAGCCAATTGATCTTCTTAATGTAGCTTTCATGATGAAAGAGCAAGCTAAGCACAGGGGTACCACTAAAAGACATACCAGCCATGAAGTACAGCTTGATTTGCTCTGTCCTCAAGGAAGCTGTCAAGATCCTGCTGCTAACACTGGTACTCATTCATCTTGCTTTGATGTTCCTGACAGAATCACTGGTAGGGCAGGATTGAAGGAATTAGAAGCAATTAACCCTTCAAGAACCTGGAACTTTGTGGAAATTAATGTTACACTAGAGGAATTGAAAAAAATGAGAAAACAGCGTATTAATTACTTAATCTATCCACTGGATACAGTCTTGGATGACAGTATTGGCTGTGCAATTTGGTTTGCTTCCAGAGGAGAGGGCTTCATTAGTAACCAAGGAGAACTGAAACCATATAAAAGTCCTGCAAAGGTACTGTTTTGTTTTGTTTTGTTTTCTGCCTAGTGTTTGACTTCTGAATGTAAAAACAGTTTTGTTGATTTAGAAATCAGCTGGGATTTTTGCTACTCATAAGGCTTCTGAAATTCAGCGTCAGAATGTAGAATATTCCATAATTATAATATTTGTGTAATTCTAGAGTTAAAAAATCACATTCAGTTCTTTTGTCATGTAATGGGCATGGCTTTTCAGTGAACTTGGATATGCCATAATATCCAGTGGAAACAAATAACCACCACCTATCATTTTTGATTCTGATTTCTCATGTCTCTGCTCCTGATGGTTTGTGTAGGGAAGAAGGAACTGTTTAATTTCAGCTGTTGAAGGCACAGTAATGGACCAGATGTAATAGTGGTTTTTTTCTTGATAAAACATTTTACTGTACTTACTGAGTAGTGTAAGCCATTTTTATTTTGTGTAATGTAGCTGTTACTAACTCAGTAGCTGGTAAATGAATAGTACTCTGGGTGTACATTCAGGTAACTACAACATATGACACAGTCTTTGGCAATAATTTTTAAAGGCTGGTGTTTAACAAATGCTGTTTATTATCCTAGAAACTAACAAAGACATTCTTCAAATATACTGGTGTATTTGTGATATATCTGGCATTATTTTGATGTTTTTTCCTTGCTCTACTAGCAATGTTTGTATGTACTTTAGGGTCTGATAATTTAAGTTACCATTGACTGTGCTGGGAATTGTTTCAGGCTTTGTACATGTGTAAGGTACAGCCCATTCTCATAAGTAATACTTTTAAAAAATGTGTATTAAAATTTTTCTCCTTAAGATGCAGTTAAAGATTTAAGGTCTGTTGCATATTAACTTGCATAGATCCTAAGATTTCTTCTATTCTGTTTCCTCAGGTTGTGCTTACAGGTATTGGAGCAGATGAGCAGCTTGCTGGGTATTCTCGACATCGTGTTTGCTTCACAAAAGATGGCTTAGAGGGTCTTAATAAAGAACTAGAAATGGAGTTAGGGCGCATTTCTTCTCGAAATCTCGGTAGGGATGACAGGATCATTGGTGATCACGGAAAAGAAGCCAGGTATTACTGTTTTAACATGGAGCAAAACTGATTTTGCTGGTTGGATGCAGCTTTTAACACCCCTAACAAAATCTTAATTGAAATTTCTGTGTGTTTTATTGTCTCTAGTTTGGCTGCAGTTTTGTTAATGTGTACTTTGTTGTGCAGCTTTTGGGTTTGTTTTTTATAAAAGCGGTCTGTAGTATATTGTGGAAGAGTTTACTTAAGGAAATTTAGCAACTTCACTTCCATCTAAAAGTTTTAAGAAGAAGCAGCAGATGTTGAAATAGGCAAATTCTAGCTGTTTTTATAATTCTAAGCTAAACAGTCTTTTGCACAACTTTGAAGTGTTCCGGTGTGGACCTTTTGGGAGTGTCTCTGGAGAAAGTGTAACAGGAGCTGTGTATTCCTATCCATCCATGCAGTAAAGGCATAGTCAATAACCACCACATTTCCTGGCTGTTAAGTCTGAAGAGTTGAAGAATCATTTTATTTGTGCCTACTTCCTCCATGCTACCATCAACTTGAAAAAAATTCCTTAGGTGTTGTCCAGGAGCAGAGGCCACTCAGATGCATGAAAGGTTTTCTCATGTGATTCAATGTGCCAGTATTTTTCCAAATCTGGTCTTAGTTGCACATTTTCACTTCAGCACAAGAACAGTTGGAGTGGTGGATATGCAGTGCTCTTAACTATGTACCAAGATTAGGTATGAATGCCTGAAATTCAGAATGATACCAGCATTTGTTGTATAAATCTTTTTGTTTCAAAGTTACAGTGTAGTTTCATATGGTCTTTGCATGTGGTAAAGGGGGAAAACCAAGATTTTCACCTATGGAATTTTTAAAGGGTCTTTTCCCCATGTAAATCTCTTTCAGGTTTCCTTTTCTTGATGAAGATGTTGTCTCATTCCTGAATTCTCTGCCTGTCTCAGAAAAAGCTGATTTGACTTTACCTCGAGGAATTGGCGAGAAACTGATTCTGCGCCTTGCAGCCAAGGAGCTGGGCCTGACAGCCTCAACTGTTTTGCCAAAAAGGGCAGTACAGTTTGGATCTCGGATTGCAAAACTAGAGAGCAACAGTGAAAAAGCATCTGACACATGCAGCAGGCTGAAGTTACTTTCAGTAGATGAATTATAGAGCTGTGTCTGGAAATGTTGCATTTATTCTATACACAAAGTCAGTAAATCAAGTTTTCTTACAATGTTTGGTCTGGGTTTTTTTTACACACTTGGACATAATTATTAATAATCAGAGTTGTACATGTCTACGAGGAACTCACTATGAATGCATCCTGCACTTTTAAGTTTTTTTGTTTTAATACTGAGAATACTTAGTTTTCAGTGATAACTGGAATCACTTTGGTGATAGCAACACAGCATTTGTTTCTCTGACAGATGATTTTCAACTTGTAATCCACATATTGTCCCTAAGCGTAACAGCATTGAAACACTTTTCATTGAACTATTTATAGTTGCATTTATTTTATTAAGTTACTTTTTAAGATGCCAGCCATCGTATCTCTTTTAATTTTGGCACCTTGATGGAATCTTCTTCAACTCTTTTTGAAATATCAATTCCCAGGGGAGCTCTAGAAAACAAAATTATGTATTTGTTAAAAATGAACATCGCCATTGCCATATCACACAGATATACAGCTTCACAGACCTTTTTTACAATCAGCACGAGAGTCAAAGTATTTCAGTACATTCCCTGCACTTCTAACACTGTGACCATTAAAATAGTCTGTACCTGGAAATATATTTACAATGAGGAAATATTTGTGTTTGTAGCCATTCCAAACTCTAGAAACACAGCTGTGATTTCAAAGCCATCTTCTTGGTCTATTGTTCTATTTAGATTCTGATTTTAGTTGGTAATTCATTTTATGTCCTGCTGATACATGCAAAACACTAGAGATTCACAGGTAACTCCTATGATAATCTTAAATAATTCATTGTCTACAGCAAGTAAAACTTAGTTTTTTTATTCACTGAAATATATACAGCAAATTATTTTTGAAGTAGAGTTTTATAATTTTTAATCTGAAAATTGCAACACAATTTTTTTATATTGAGACCATCCAAGTCTGTTTTTCTGAAAAGGGAAAAATAACTGAAAAAAATCCCAACTTTAAGACCAGCTGGTACTTTTGAGATATCTGCATTTTGTTTGGCCTTAAGCCTAACATCTGGGCAATCATGGTAAGAAAGCACACAGAACTCTTATGATGTATGGTAAATTAAGTTTCTGAGCCAAAACAAACATAAATACTAGCCACGACCATTTGTATTTAAAACTGTCCTGGAAAGTAACTTTTAAAATTTCTGTGTGCTGCAGAGAGACTCAGCAGCTTGTGCCTGTTTTTCATGTGACCTGTTCCCCTTTCCCAGCCCGCAGTGAGCAGTGAGAACAGAGCCTGGGAACGAGCAGTCACTTACCTTGGCTCATAGCGGATGCCAGCAGTGCTGTGAAGGACCCCCAGCCCTGCACGTAACCTTTCAATGCCATTCCTGAGCAACAAAGCAATTACATAAAAATGTACATCACAACTCTGCATAGGAGCACATCATTCAGTCTGCACAAAAAAAAGCTGCTTGACTCTCATGTCAGCTTTGCATGTGCTCCTGTAATGTTTAAAGAGAAACAACTCTTACCATGCAATCATCACACCATTATCAGTGCAGAGTCTTGGAGGAGGACACAGCAAAGCAAAATCATTTGCATCTGCCAGATTCTGTAGGACTTTTCGGATATACTGATTACTTGCAACTCCTCCTGATACAACCTGACAGCATTTCAGAAAGAAAAAAAGGCATTAACTCAAACATACTTATGGGTCACACACAACTAGCATCATGTTTAGAAAAGGGTTATCAGTTGAAGTTCTAAAGACAGCAATAAATGCTGCATTTAAGATAAAACATACCAGAAAAGAGTATGCTAAGTTTGCTTATTATGCAAAAAGACATTCCTGAAGCATGTCAATCTAATGGAAGGTGTCCCTGCCCATGGCAGGAGGGTTGGAACTGGATAGTCTTTAAGGTCCTTTCCAAGCTAAACCAGTCCATGGTTCTAGTGTAACTAGAACAGCTATCAAGTATTGGGCAGCACTAGGACAAGTTGTTATGGGAGGTTAGATTGGATGGTAAGAAAATCTCTCTCTAGCTTAAAACCCAGATAAATATTTATATGACTATTACTTCAATATTGTTGGTATTTTAACAATATAATACATACTGAGATCTTCCTCATATGTCAAAGGTAGAAAGTACAACAAGGCATCTGCATCTTCAAATGAAGTTTTAGTGTCACATATAAAAAGGAAAAAAAAAAGGTATACCCACCAAAGTGGCATTTGTTGATGGCAATATGCTGTTTTTGATGCAGAAGAGCATAGCTCGATACGTCCTCTGGATAATATGAACAGCTACTGCATGCTGTACGGCAGCAGCAACATCCTTAACACAGGACAGGATCTCACCTTCCTGAATACCTACAAAAGTATATCATCAAAGGGGGCTCCTGAGTGTAGGTCATCAAAAGCTCAGTTTGTATCTGACTGCCTAAAAATACCTTCTTCTTTTTCTTTCTGTACAATGGCATTATTGACAACGTTTTGAAGTCCGGAGAAAGAGAAGTCGCAGTTCCGATACTGCCGCATGGGCAGTCGGAAGGTGAGCAGTTCCTGGTTCCCAGTCTGAGCCAAGTGCTCTATGGCCTTCCCCCCAGCCATGCTGTGGCACTCTGGGTGCTTTCTTAGAGACAGTCTTCGTGCCACCTAAGGAGATGACAAACAACAGACTTGGAATCAGTTCCTCCTGGAACAGCATCACCGTACTGCAGTCCTTGGAGTAAAATGTGACACCAAAACATCCAATCCAATGTGAAATTGCAAACAGGGCATGGTAAGGGTAACACAAAACATCAGCCCAACTGGATATTTTTTTTCTTGGAGTATTTAGAAATGCAATTCTAGAACAATCTGGGCAAACATAAGGATCAACAAAATTTTCAGGAAATATTAATTACTACATTTTTAAGCTATAGGAAACACACACAGTCTGCCATACTGTATTACCAGACACACAGGAACAAAGCTGGTTTCAACTTTTGAAAATCCCCTTTATGATTCCATGCACTCCCCCAATTTTTTAATTAATATGCACAAATACTGTTTAAAAACAGTGCTGAGAACAAAGTCATAAGTGACCAACTTTACAGACTGTACTCAGGGATCCAGAAAACTTAAGATTGTGAAGGCCAAAGCATCTTTTCAAACTCTAAAAACTAAAATTAGTAAGAAATGCTTTGACATGCATTGTTGTAAACCTGACAGCATAGTAATACCTCTATAAAATACCTCTAAAAATCTTCTCTAATTAATACGGCATCTTTGTATAATCAGTGTCAATGAAACATCCAACACCAGTTTTGGTTATGTTGCCTATTTGCTAAAATATAATTAATGTACATAAGTTACAGTTGATATTTTGTGTACATTTTTAACAGTAAACTATGGCATTTCAAAGTAGGAAAAAAGTTACATAAAACTTGTATTGCATTGAATTGCTGTCCTTAGGCTGATGATATTACTACCATTATGTAGCATAAATGCAATAAAAAGAAGAGGACAACTAAGGAAAGGAGGTATTACCTTATCCAGCATGTCACCCGGTGCGATGTCGATGGACTGTCCAAGCAGGAGGAAATCTGAAACTCCTTGTGCTACTGCCAAGAGACAGTGGCCTCCAGAGATGAGGAGAACTAAGAAGGGAAATTCCAGGTGATGTGTGAGCCTGATGGTCAGTGCGTGAGCCTCCATGTGATGGATGGGGATGAAGGGCTTCTGGTGCCTGCTGACCAGGCTGCGGCTGTACTGCAGCCCCACGCCCAGGCTCAGAGCGAGCCCGGGTTTCACTGTGGTGGCCACAGCCGCAAGCTCGGCCACAGAAACGCCGCTGGCACACAGGGCCTCTTGAACCACTCGGTCGATGTTTTCTCTGTGAAGCTGCTGTGCCACCACGGGAATTATTCCTCCTGATCTAGTAAAGTCAAGGAATTGCAAAGCATTGGTAGCTTATAACAGATAGAATGCCATAAAAATAGTTTTCAGGCACCTCTTAACCTCGTATCCTGCCTGCTTCCTTAGTGCATTCTCAAATGCCTTGTTTAGTGTCAAGGGCACTGAAGGCAGCATAATTATCAGTGGAAGGCCAGAAAAGGATGTAACTTGCCCTTTTTTGGTACAGATGCTTTTTAAACGTATCTCAACACTGTGCTAAAACAATGTAACTTAATATTGACAACCCCTCACTTGTCAGCTCATGTTCTTAAACCACCAATGCTTATATTTGATTAATTTTCCCTTTAAAAAGGGAAAACTAAAATCTGATTTTGCAGATTTTAACAGTAGCAATATATTCATCTGTTATTCAAGCTAGAGAAGCAATCAATCTTTGAAAGAAAATACTGGAGGAAACTTAGTGAAATGCATGACATTTTTTCCTCCCTCCTAGTACTATCTCAGGCAGTATGGCCAACGTGATACAACTTCACACCTACCCACCACTAACTGAGTTTTATGGGGCACAGAATACTTTTATATGGATGATATTATAAGTAACAATAACAGCAAAATCGTTATTAAGGCAGAACCCTTGAGAGAAGTCTGTTCTTACTGTAAATGAACTTCCTTCTGACAGTGCAGTGCTTCTCCCAGAACACAGCCAGCTTCATCCACCACAGCAGCGCCGGTGTCGTCACAGCTCGTCTCTATTCCCAAAACCAGCCTGCCAAAACGCTGCTTCCCAGAGTGAGTAGAGCTGGTCCTCAGCCACGCAGCTTGGCCGTGCTTCACGGACCGCAAAACGCTTTTGGCAATGCTGCTCATTGTGTATCATCTACCTGGTGGTTATGTCTAGAATAGAACTGTATAGTTTATTATTAGTGGAGGGTTTTCAAGCACGTGTTCCGCTCTTGATTTTCTGAAGAGCTTCTAAAGTCATGAATGGACACACTAAACATTTAAGACCCTACGAAAAAAACAGCTGGGAGGTAACGTCTTTTTTTACCTGAATTACGTGTGAAGAGAGCTCCTCACTACGCTCGGTGGCGGTGCCTCTTGCAGCCCTAAGGGAGGTCGCAGCCCTAAGGGAGGTCACAGCCCGCCTGTGGCCCGCAGCAGGAGCGCTGCCGTGCGGGCAGGACAGGGCAGGGCAGCTCGGGCAGCTCTGGCCGTTCTGCCGGCTCACGGGCTCGGCCCCACCACCGCAGATCCTCCAGCCCCATGCAGGGGGAGCGGCGGCCGGAACCCCCACGCCCCGCCCCGCCCGAGACGCGGCGCACTCGCGTCGTCCCCGTGTCGCGATCTATCGCCACCCCCTGCCGGGCCCGGCTCCGCCCCGCCGCGGACGCGGGCGGTGCTCCGGGCCGGCGCAGCCGCCGTGCGGAGAGCGGGGACTCCTCCGCAAGCCAGGAGCTTTGTCCAGCCGCCCCCAGGCACCCGGCCCCCGGACCTCGGGACACAACGTTCGAGCCGTGTCTTGCAGTCCCTGCCCCTCGGCAGCGACTGTCAAAGGTAGCACAGCCTTGTGATGCCCATTATTTAAAAATGAGCCAGTTACCGCTTTCTGTGCAAGCAACAGACAGAACTAATTACTGCCAATTGCTAAAGAAAATTTTTGACTCATTGCCCTTTTTTTAACAGCATCTTTATCAATAAAGTAAATAGCCAGGAAATTGCTGTAGAAAAAAAGTAAATACACCACTGTAGGCTTGTCTTTTGATATTTTTAATTTTTTTTCCAGCTCACTGGCTGCCACTGCAACCAAAATGTAAATCAAGTTTTAAATGGGGGTCTTCCATTAAATCTGAGCTGGTTTGGGCTGGCAGACACACAGCAGATTTCAGAATTCATCCTTTTTCCACGACAGAGAAATAAGTGCTCAGAGCAGTAGATGTACCTCCTTCACTCTAATTCCAGAGCTGATAATATACAAGATTACCCCATACTACACAGTACCCCTAAAATACAGCATTCCTCCAGATTTCCAAGACATGCAAGTTATCTATACCTTTTTCTGCAAAAGCATAGTTAGTCCATGTGATTTGCCTACTCACCTACTTCTAGTTCAGCTTCTATTCTAGCTTACGACCTACACAGCTTCCATGTTCAGACACTTGCTCTGTAACAGAGCACCTTCTCCTACAACAGCAGCAAGCCTTTCCCCACCACCTCAAAGGCCTCTCAGCTACTGAAAAATAACCCATCAGTGAATAGCAGAGAAAACAGTCAAAAATTCACACCTAAAATGAAATTGCAATTTTTCAGGATGTCCCACTTACACATAGAAAAGTCAGTATCCTGGTAAGCAAAATGAAATAAACACAACAGTAGCAACTTCTAAAAACATACATAAAGTGAGCTCTTGAGTTGATGTGGAACTCCCCTGAGCTGGCAGTTAAGGACTTTGTTCAGTTATTGTGACAAAAAAAAATAATTAAAAAAACCACAAGAACAGAGAAGGCAGGAATTATACCATCAATTTACACTTGCTGTCACAGTACTTACTGTGGGACAAACTTTCACAATGCAGAAACAAGCACAACCACTTACAATCCATTACAGCAGAAACTACCTAATTTCTCTTAATCTAAGAATGTGGCCTCACCAGTCCTTGGCATCAAGGATTCTGGAGTTATATGTAAAGTTACCACCTGCATTATGGATGATGGGTATTTGTGAAACTGCTCTCCATTTCAGCTGTTACTTGAACCTTCCTTACAAGCCACTTGCATCAGCCACACGTACAGTCTTAGTGGGGATTAGGCTTTAGAACTGGGCCTGCCCAGTTCTTCATGAAAATCTTTCTTCTACACATTTCCAATCCACATTGAAGTATCTGAAGGCATCTTCTTACAAAGTCGATTTTCATCCCAGACAATGCTGCAGGAAGCAGGAATTGTATCTCAGACGTAAAAGCATCTCTCCCCGGCTACGATGAGATGCTCAGCACAGCAGACTACTCATTTCCTTCACCTGGGGAGCAGCAGCAGCCATGTCAGGGGCAGCCAGTGTTGAACCTTCTGCTCAGTATTTATTGATGCCAAAGATTCGAACCCCATGCAACTGTGGCAGCTTGGGGATAAGCACGGTCAGGAGAGAGGCTGTGTTGAGGATAAAGTGTGTGGGATCATACTTTGTATAGAAACTCGTCAGGAAGTACCTGCAGGAGAAAAGGGAGCTAGCTTAGCTGATGGCAGCCTTGTCTAAAACACATACAAAGCATAGCTGAAAAAAGTGCTTTAGTGATTAATAAGATTTTACTGGCTAACATCTGTATCTGTATTAAATATCTCACCTGAGGTTCTAGATTATCTACAGCAAAATTATGGTCCAAGTTTCTTCTTCCCATACCTCTCAAGGTGCTAAAAAGCAACTCTTACTTTACTGTTTTTTTCCAGCACTTCTCCCCACCTTGAAGAGTTATATATATTTTCTCAGTTTCTGTCCTTTATGAGCCAACCTTCCCAACAGCATGCAGGATCTTCCCTCCCCTCTCACTCTGCCATATAAGTGGACACATAAATTTTCTTCAGGGACAAACAGAAAGACTTTTAGAGTCGGATATTAAATAAGCATCTGATTTTTCTTAGTTACACAACCACACTTGTCAACGGAGACAGGTGTATAGAATTCCTATGCTATTTGCATAGTGTAAATAGAAGACAATATATACAAAGTAAAACTGACACCAGATCCCATTCACTGGGGACTGACACATTTCTAGCTCACAAGTTGCAAAACAGTTAATAAATGCTGTCACAAAAGCAATTAGTTTAGATTTTCAATATTTATGACTTCACAATCTCTTAAAGAAATTCAAGAGTTAACAGAAATTTTCCTCACAACATTTCTGATCATTAAAACCTGCTCCATTAATAACTGTTTACAAGCTTTGACTTCAGTATGTGGAGTGTCAAAAGCAGAAGAAAGATTATTGATTACATAGACTGTAAATAAATACTCCCTACAGCTGTGATGTAGAAATAAACAAACAAATAAGAAAAAAAGACAGAAAATGCTTTTAGACTGTAAATTGCAACCCATCATGTTGCAGCTTTTGAAATCATGGCTTTATGTGTCACTTGATCTATAACACAGTTTTGAACTCACAGAATTATAGGAGAGATTGTGAAGAACTTCCTTGAAGATGTGAATTGTACTCCATAATCCAGTTGTTCCCAGTGTGTTAGTAGCCTAGCTTTGCCCTGATCAGGCGTTTCAAAAGGAGTTCCCTTTACTGCATGCAAAAACACGTACATTCCCTGGGGAAAATAAACAGTGAATACAGAGGCAGTTTTAGTAATATTTTTAAATAATTGTAACATTGTTCAATGCATTATAAAATTTAAAAAATAAAAAGAGAGAGTGAGTGAATTCTCACCCAGAAGAGCTGCTAGCCTGTAATGACAAATTATTGAAGAGGAAGGAAGAGACAAGAAGTGATTTGCCTGAGATTGTGCAGAGTCAGAATTAAAGCCTGTCTGTGTGGCATCCAGTCCACTCCCTTGCCTCCTGCACTAGTAGGCAAAAGTTCCTTGAATTCAACAGAATTTTAACAAGCACTGTAACAAGTGTGGGGCTGCTGATTTTCATCACCACTTTCCTAGCACAGTGTTAACAAAGTGATGAGTAGTAGAGTGTGCAAAAAGCAAAAATCTACCTACAAACACTGACAATATCACACCAGCTCCTGAAAGCTTTCTCACCCCCTTACCAGCTTCAAATCCTTAGAAACTGACTAAGCATTCTGCTGAATACCATCTGTCCACCTCTTTACTGCTTCTCCTTAAACATGGTGGACTTTCCTTGTGACTGTTCCTGTTTGATGGGAACATGCCATGCATGGTTTGTTCTGAAAGACCAGTTTGGACCTCTTGGTTTCAAACAAGAGAGTACACCTTCTTCCAGTTTTAAAAAACACTTATTTTCTATCAAAGAGAGCACACCAACTTCAGGGAAGAGTCTCTATGAAACACCATCAAAGATTTCCTTCTCTCTCTATACACATACAAAAATTTTCATAAGAAAGCCTTATGTAGAAAAAAAAAATAACATTTCTTCCAAACTCTTATAATGGAGGAGAAATCTCAGCAAATCACTTCATGTCTCCTTCCACCTTTTTTTGGAACAGCCTCCAGACCAGAGCCCTGTGAACGTAGGACAATTGATTTGTTTAATTAATTTTTTGATTCATGACATTTGCAGTGTCTATTTTAATAACCATAAAGACACTTTTAGGAGAGATCCAAATGCTTACTCCACATTTTATTTCCCAGTGGTACTTGCAGAAAGAAGCATCAAAAATGCTTTCAAGGTTAGCTAAGAGTTTTCCATAAGTGGAAACGTGAGATTTTTTTTTTTTTGGTCAAACCATTTGAGGATTTGTTTCCAAAAGAAGTGCCATTTAAATTCTGAAATATCCAACAGTGCAATTTATACTCATCTTCTAGTGCTCCACTACAAAACTACTTGCCAGTGCATGTTCTCATCCCTGTTGTCATTACAGCTACTTGCAATGAGTTCAGTAAGGCATGTGGGAAATATTTAGTAATACTTGTCTCTGCCAACATCTTCTGAAGTCAGACATGTCTGATGCTGTCAAAGATAACACAAAACGCTCTAATGACAGTTACAATTCCACCAGTAGTTTTAAACCTATCTACAAAACAAAAGCTCAAATAAAAATTAAAACTTTACATTCAAGAGGATATTACCTATCCACAGTGAACTATCATTTTCCTCAATAAGGAAGGAGCTATCTTTTTGTCTTCTTTGCTGGCAATGTTAGAAAGCTGAGCTAGTAAACCTCAAGTATGATGTAAATTGCTGGGTTATGGTCCTCTTTCCTCTAAGCATGGCAGGACCAGTATAGATAGCTGCACTACTTTAAGTGGTTACAGGAAAACCATAGCATCCTGAGGAGAGGAGCAGAAAGCAGCTCACAAAATCTTTTGCATACAAAAGTCATCATGCAAGTCACAACCCTCTGAATAACAAATGGTTTCAGGGTTGGGGTCAAAGTAGTTCAGTTTTCCCCACTGCTTTCAAGTGAGATTTCTCTGATGTCCTGTATGGTGTCAAGATTGCATGCTGAAGTAATTCTGAGTTATGCAGCTTGGCCAGATAGCAAAACTAGAAGAAATAGAATAGAAGCATTTTTTTAAAAGAAAATAGGTAGGCTACTAAAATTAAACATTTCGGGATACTAACAGATTTATGTGGAAAAACTAGGAGATAGTGTCCAAGAATTAAAAATGTGGTAGTTTTTGGATTCAGCACAGCTCTCTAATAACATACAGAACACTGTGAAAGTTGGTTAGCATGTCTGCAACCTTCCAGCCTAATTAAACGACATTTAAAAGAATACATAAAGAATATCTCATGTCTTTCATGCTTAAACTGAAAGTGGTTGTGTATCACCCCTCCTCCCCAAAAGAGCCAATCCTTTGTGGATAGGCCAAGGAGAGGTGGTGTTTTGGATAGCAGGATTTCATTGTCCATACAGACTGGCTACTTTTCACTTCCCTTGCTACTGAAAATAAGCACTTATGAACAACCACTATTCAAACTTTGTTCCAAGAGAGGCTACTCACCAGGTTGTGAATGACATTTGTTAAAGTCCAGGCGACAGGGACACTAAAGAAGGGAATGCTGAGCAGGACAATGTGCAGCATGCCGACTCCCAGCGCGTATGTCAGCCACATTCCACGGCTGTTCATCACTCGAGTGTTTGGATTTACCTCGCTGTGGGCAACTCCTACGTTCATTTTTACCCTATAAAACAGATCTGTTTGAAGACTGAGACTACTGTTGCAGAGGAATACTTAACATATGCAATTTTCAAATGTGGGAAAAAACTGCTTTAAAGAAGCAGGTCTGGAGAGAGAACAGATGTACCTCAAGATCTTCAAGCTATGGTTTATAGAGAAATCAGTACAAAGGGACAGCTGGGAACCATTTGTTTAAAACAAGTTCAAACAAATAAAACTCACAAGCCTGCTACAGAAGGGACATTTAAAAAAATTAGTAAGCCGTGATGTCAGAAACTACAGTTGCAAAGCTGTAATAAACCAAGCTAATAACTCCTATTCTCTGAATTAAGTTTCTTCATCCATGACAATATCAAGAGCTCTTTTCCACTTCCCACATCAGAAAATCTTCCTCCTCTTTATTGTGCATATAATGGTTAGTGAAGAATTCTGCATATACCAACTGCCCAGCCACCTACTTCTAAAAACAGTAATGAAGGAGTAATCTACGCCTCCTTTTCTTGAAACAAAGTGCGGATTCCCTCCCCTCCCCATCTATTAGCTTCCAGACAGACATTTCCATCTTCTAAATCCAGCTGAAATTAGAGAACAGGTTCAAAAGTTTTCTAAGCAACAGACACATGCAGAGATACACAGGATAATTTCATACGCTGATATATCCAGGAAATTGACAGAACTTACCTACAATGCCACTCTCATCCTATGGCAGTAAAATTTGTAATTATAATTTTTAAAAAACCCCTAAACTATTGCTCACTTAAAACTCACATGATCTCTGGGACTATGGATATTCATTTATGGAAGGGGGATGAAGAGGTTTTTTTTTTTAGCAATTATCTGAATCAGAATACAAAAGCACTGTTTTAACCAGCAAAAGCAAGCTTGCTTTCAGTGGGAAGTTTGTTTCTGACACTTACTTAGTGAGGTATGGAGCATAAAATAAATATAAAATACCCGAATATTCTGCAATATGAACAGCCGTAGACTAAAAACAGCCACGCTGAACCTGAACCCGAACCGGGGTACTGCCGACCTTACCCAGTACCTGTGGCAAAGCATTCCAAGCCGTGCACTTGTAGGGCACACATTACCTGGGATGGGCGACGCGAGGCTGTTCCTCTCTCCCTGGGATGCAGCACCCGCCGAGCCAGCACCTAGACAGACATCTTGACGTGACCCACCATCCCTTCCCATTCCACGCCGCGACTCCAGCCCCATCCGAGGGGCAGCTCGCTGCACCGCCGCGTTTCCTCTGCCATCCCTCCCCTGCCGGCCCCGCTCCGCCGCCGCCGCCCCGGCCCCGCCGCTGCCCCAGGCCGGCCGTGCCCGTGGCCTTCTCCCCAGCCCCGGCGCGCAGGCGGCCCCGGCCGCCCGTCCCTCCGCCCCCCGCCAGGGCCCCACCTTTCCGCAGCCCCGCGGCCGCCGAGCAGCCGGAGCGGAGCGTCGGGCACCGGCCGCAGGTAGAGCCCGCGGTGCCCGTGGGCAGGGCCGGTCAGGAGAGGAGCGGAGGGGCCGGGCCGGGCCGTCCGTACCGCCCACGGGCGCGGGGCGGGCGCGCAGGTAGCGCAGCCGCGGGGCGGGAACGGGAGCGGGAGGGAAGCGCCGCCGCCTCGCTGAGGCCGCGCCGGGGCCGGGGCGCCGCTTCCCGCGGGCGGCTGGGCCGGGGCGGCCCTCGGCAGAGGCCGGGCAGGCCCCGGGGAGCAGCGGGCGCCTCGCCTCTCGCAGCGAGAACCGGGAACTGCGGACGGCTCTGTGGTTTGGGGTAAACTTGAGGGCCCGCAGGGTTTATCTGCAGCTTTTCGCCCCTTTTTTTGTCTCGTAAACCGAATAAATGCCTCAGTGCGTGCTGAGGGAGGGCCTCTGAGGAAGGCGGTGCTCGGAAGGGGGGGCGGGGTTCTTACTGTGGCTCCAGACATCTGTGGGGCCGGAACCGTGAAATGTAGGGGGATTTTATTCCCGGTTTAGCTGAGGATGTGTAGAACCGCAGTTGTTGGCATGTCGGACATGTCTGTAGAAGGATCCAAGGGTTAGATCAGTGATGGGGCTCCCACGCAGAAAATGCTGCGCTTTCCCACAGAGCACGGCTGTAACGCCTCTGGTCCGTCGAGAGTTACAGTAGTAAGGTGGCTTGAGCTGAGGTACTTGTCTCTTAGCTAAAAGGCATCGTGGGTTAGGTTCCTTTCCATGGGTAAGACGTCCCAGAGGTCCCTTTGTGCCTCCCAAGAGGTGTTCCCGAGATGTGGCCAGCGTTGTGTCCCTCCATTGGGGTCCAGAGCAGGGGACGCCACACAGCCGGGAGCTGATTCCTCTCCCAAGCTGCCTGCGTCAGTCACACATCATAGAAAACTTGCCTTTGAGGTCTCCAGCGTTTTTGTTTTAAGATCCTCCCATATCTTAATTAGTGTATTTTGATGGAGAGACATCCAGCTCCCATCTGACTTACTCCCATGAGTAAATCATGAAGCAGTTGATACAGGAGTCCTGTACAGTGCATGAATGCCTCAAAACCTGCCTCTCTGAACACGTGTAAATGATATTAACATCGGCCTGTCTTCAGCAGCGCACATGTTCTCCCGCTCCTCTTGTTTTCCAGTTGGTGGAAAAACAGTTCATTGGCTCCTTTTACCACATTTGTAAGGCAAACTCCCTTTGCAATGTAAATAACAATAATAAAGAGAAACCCCCTTTGTAGCTGTTCCTAGAAAAGTTTCAGTGCTGCTTGTGCTTCATAATACTGTACTCCCTTCCCCTGCTGCCCCCAAAGCCAAGTAACAACATTTTTACTTAGTCTTTTATGTTTAAAGGTAGCTGTCTTCAGAAGGATGTTGAGGCATAGAAACGTCCTGTAATTGTAGTATCAGCAGCATGCACCCTGCAGGGCTGTGATGCTTAGGGGTGTTGGCTGCAATCCCTCACCAGGACCTGGCTGTGTCAGGGGAAATCTGTGTTTGTTTCATTCCTCCACGTGTGCTCATATCCTTGGAACAGGTGCTGAGTGTGCAGTCTGTGTTCTTCAGCAGATACCTTGGACTGAATCAATGGGAAAGCCAGGACTGCCAGGATTGTTTGCCTTTCAGTGTAAATAGCATTATATAATATAAACTAGAGAAGAGAAGAAACCTGTCTGGACCATTCCCCTGCCTCTCTCATATATGTATAAAACTGTGGTTGAATTCTTTTGTGGCAAGCTACATGGATCAGCAAAATAGTTTTCCTGGGGCTTGGCTGTTTGTGTCAATGTAGGTACTTAAACAGAAATGCATGCTAAAATTCACAGATCAGTGTACAGTCTCTTCATGGGAGAGTGTCTCTATAATATAGCAAGAATTTTATAACCCTTTGTATTTCCAATAATTAAAAAAAGAAATCTCCACTGGTTTATAAGGATCTGCATTTTCAAGTGAGAGAGTGAAATAGAAATAAAATGACCTGCCTGAGGGCACACAGTACATCAGATCAGAGAGGCAAGACTGTAACAGAGAACTTTTTTGGGTTTGGTTTTTATTTTTGCCAGTAGATCACATTGCCATTGAATATGGCTTTTCCTCAGCACCAGTGTGTTGCCTCCCCATTTCTCCTCCGACACCTATTGACAGCAGAGGAAGTGGGTCCTACTGTAACTTGATAATTTCACTTTCCAGCCATAATGCTGCATTTTTCTACATTTCAAATTCCTGTGAAACAGTTTCTTAGAATTGTGTAATTGTAGTGTTCCTTTTACGTTATTTTTCTGTTATTTTTCTGTGCAGCTGAATCTTTCCACCATGAAACAGCTCCCTGGAGAGACAATTCGGCTCCTTTCAAGTTCTCAGGTGATTACTTCAGTTGTCAGTGTGGTGAAGGAGCTGATAGAAAATTCCTTGGATGCCAGTGCTACAGGCATTGATATTAAACTGGTAAGTCTTTCTCTCAGAAATAACTGGATATAAAATAAGATGCCAATAAAATTGTTCCATTGCAAATGTGATTTTTGAGGCTATTGTTATTTGGGGAATGGCGCTGGCTATTATATATTTAGATGTATATATTTTTACCTCAAGTAGAAATGGTACAAAATTAATTTCCATTTGGGTTTTTGAGGCCCTGCTCTGAAACAGTAAGGCATATTTGTGCTTCGGAGTGTATTATGGGGAAAAAAACTGTCAGCTTTCTTAATCTTCCTTTTCCTATGTAAAATTTATGTTTTCTGACTAATAGCCTGTTTTAAAAGATGTTGGATTAGGTTTGTTTTAGGCTGACATATTTAAGTCTCATTACAAAGTATTGTAAGAAAGGTGAAAATGGAGACAGTGAAAAAGGTTGATGGCCATTCAAAACAAAAGATATTTTTGTAATACAAATTACCACCCTATCTAATTAGCATGGTGAATTCTGGCTACTTCTAGCTCTTTATTTTTATAAGCTGTTCAAAAAAATTGACATGTCATTCAGGGATAGTTTCTGACAATAGAAATTACTACTTTTAATAAAGAATTTGAGCCTTTTTTACCCAACATTGGGTGAATGGGTAACTGGTCAGCTCCTCTTGCTGTCCTATTTCTGCTTTTGCAGTCTTTTGTCAGCAGCTGTATAGTAGCAGTATCTCCTGCTTAGTAAGAAAGAAGTGTTGCTATATCCTGTATGTATGTATGTATGTATGTATGTATTCAGAATAGTACCCAGTTTCCTTTCTGCAGATAACAGTGAATGCATAGGATATTCTTGAATTAAGTGTTAGACCAATCCTCTTAACTAGGAGAGCAATTCATTTTCTCCTTATTTCTTTGTCTATGTTTGCTGTATTTTCTGAATGAGTCTGAAAGCATTCTCGCATGTTCCATGTGAGAATGCTTTCCTGTAGATTTCAAGGCATATGTTTCTTATTGCTTTGAGTGAGCTGAAGATGTTCTGTCTTTGCTATGGTCTCTCATAATCTCTGTCTTCTCAATATTTAGATTGCAGAGTATCTTTCTTCTTGAGTAACTCCAAAGTGAGTAGTGTGTACACAGTTGTGGGGGTAAAGGGTGTGGGGATCAGATCCTGGGAGCTGATCAGTAACTGCAAGGAGTGAACAGAAAGGTTTTGGAGTGTTCCAGAATGGTTGGAACAAACTTTGCAGAGAAGAGAGCTAACTAGTGTGGGTTTCACAGCACAGTAACCAGCTTTGTCCCAAATCAATGAAAAAAAGCATTTTTAACCATTTTCAGTGCATGAGTCATCTGCACTACTCTGGCATTCTTGTGTCAGTCCAGCCAAATCCCGAACACTGTACTTACAAACAAACAAACATGGCTTTACAAAAGTTGTCAGCAATTGAAAGAAATTTGGTGATTGTTTTTCTGTGGGTAATAGGGGAGAAGAGGAAACCTGCAGTCTGTACAACTCTAGACAGTAATATTGTAAAACAATGGATTTTTTTTTCTGGTAGTCTTTAATGGGAAATTAAAATAACTCTGACCATGTAATAGAGGTCAGTGACCACATTAATTCTGGATTAGTTCAAAAGCATAACAGAGAAGAGAAGAGAAACTTTGAAATTCCATTTTACAGCTTGAAGGGTTTTGCCTGAAACTGCAGCATTTTCATTGTTTTAATCTTTTTCAGCTGGAATAGGAGGGCATAGTTTATCCAATTTGCTTGAGCAAAGATAAGAATTCCTTTCTGACAGACAGATATTACCCTGAAGATGGAATGGGTCTCAGATAAGAGTCATGGCAGTGGTGAACTATAGTGAAAAGCTTTGGCTGGTGTTTCAGTCTTGATTGGCCATAGGTCATGTTATTTGGCATCTTTGCACTGTGTACCAAAGCTGAATCATACTGATTGGCATCAGTGACCTGGCAGAGCAACTGAAACATTTCATGGGTTCATAAACTTGGTAAGAGTCAGCTCATGAAGGAGTGTGTTACAAAATACAAAGTTTAAGCATATTTACACAATATTTACATAAAACATGCATCTTAATTAATAAGATTAAGAAGAGAAGGAGAGAATAATTTATCTACCATTTTGATTCAAGATAAATCTCACTTTTTTTAAACAACTAACTGGTCAGAAAGTAAAAATTAGAATGGAAAATAGGGGCTCATTGTAAAATTCTCAAACCTTTCATTAGCACATACAGCAGCAGGGTAGAGGGCTTCCTGCCTCTATTTCCTTTTGGTTTTTTTGTGCTCACTTGAGGTGTATTGCTGAGTTGTTTTGCTGCCCAGTGGGAAGTTGACTCAAACATTGAGCAAAAGCATAGTCTTTCACCTGAAGACAGCTTTTGCACCATGCATTAAAACAGAAAGTGAAATGTACCCATATTTCTATTGTTTTTTGTGTATTGTGGTTTGAGCCTACCCCAGAGTCTTTTGATGTTTCCTAAATCAGATTGTGTGAATGCAGATGGTTTCTTTAGATCCCTTTCTTTTGTTTTTGATTGCATCATTTTTTTTGTACTTCAAGAAATAACCTTGTGAGAGTACATTTTAATTTCTCATAACTGTTTTCAACATAGACCCAGGTAGGATAGCAAAGTTCTGTTTAATCAACCTGCTTTTAGTGATCAACCATCACATGCTCTGTCCAGCATCAGTGATGGCAGCCACTGTTAGATAATCTTTCTAAGCAAAACTACTTGTAAGGTCACCTAGATGTATTACACACTGCAGCACATTTTTTTGTTTGTTGCATCATAATCTTTTCAAAGAGCCAGTCTTGCTTCTGTGAAAGAAGCTTAGTTAGTGATCCTGCAGCTCTGATTACTTTCTCCTTTTGGTTCCTCCAGGTGCTGCTCAATTTTGCAGACTATAGTGTAGCAGGAAAGAAGAATTTTTTGCTGCACTTGTTTGAGATGTTACAGAACCTAAATTTCATCTTTTATTTAGCTGTTGTAAATATCTGGGCTTCAGAATTTTACCCTATTTATGCTGGTGCTTACTGGAATGACAAATTTAAACTGGAATTCAGTAAAAGTAAAGGTAAATCACAAAGATTGAACTTTGCTTCTGTGATGGCTGTTTTAAAAGAGCCTCTGGGAACTTTTACTTCTTTTTGTAAAATACTGTATCTCTTTAGAAACTTTTTATTACCCTTACAGTTCATGCCTTGCCCCATATTAGAATTTCAGCTTCTGTGTATTGAACTTGGAAAGCAGAACTTAGAAAATGTAGTAGAATCACATCTATCAAAATTGAAACTGAAAATGGTGTGAAGTGAGGGTCTAGTGAATTCAATGGATGCAGAACTGCATTCAAGTGATTTCAAAAAAATCAATACCAAGTAGGTACAAGAGGTGAAAAGAGACAAAAAAATCTTCAGCTTTCTAGCTATAGGTCTCCTTTTGAGCTTAGGTTTTGCTGTTTCCCAATCACAGGAGATTAAGTATGTTATTTAATTAGAGAAACCATCACTATTATCCTAACATGGTATATTTTTCCTTTTTTTTTTCCTTAAACAGAGACATTTAATGGTTGCTTAGGTCCTCCAAACAAGCAAAGCTTCCACTTCTGTATGTCTAGTTAGAAGCTATAACCTTAGCTGCTTCAAAATTACATCTTATTCAATTCGGTTGTTTTACTGCTCCTTTGTGTTTTGTTCTTTTTTTAGGAGAATTACGGGTTTAGCAAAATAGAAGTAAGAGACAATGGCAGTGGAATCAAGGTTGATGATGTCCCGGTTATGGCAATCAAACACTACACCTCAAAAATCAGCTCTTCTGAGGACCTTGAGAGGCTGACAACATATGGTTTCCGTGGGGAAGCTTTGGGATCGATTTGCAGCATATCAGAAGTGAGCACCTGCAATAAATGTGGAGCCTTTGTGTTATGATTTTTGTTGCCTGTATGTGTTAATGGAAGTTTTATTCTGTGCAAAGAGTTTAAATGTTCCAGTGACTTGCCAGGGATATGCTTGTGTATGCTGCTTTTCTCCCCAGCCCCAGAAGCCAAGTCATGCAAATTTCTTGTTTGTGTCAGTCCTGCCTTTCTGTCACACAGGTCACAGCAGTGCTCTGTTTATTTTGCTTAGTCAGAACAGGTAACAGACAGATTGTGTTGTATTTTCTTTCCTTTTGTGTCAGGGAGTGTCATGTCAAAGAGTATGGCTGGCTTTGCTACTTGAATAAGGGCCGATCAAGAAAGGAGCAGAAGGTGATGGCCAGGAGGAGTAATTTCAGGGAACTAATGGCCCACATAGCCACCATTCCAGTAATGACTTCTGCCTTGTTATCTAGGTGATCAGCAGTCATGGGATCTTGCTGGGCTCCTTATTGCTCTTTGACATGTATGTGACTGCAATTGCACAAACTTTGTCCCTATGAGTAAACAGGAACCTGCTACCTGACCTATCTGAGTCTGAGCCATGTGTTTGTATTAAGAGGATTGGCAGTGTACTGACATTTGCTACTTAACTTGTTGGCTAAAAGTAAATATGTTTGTTCAAAACCTGCTGAAAAGTGTTCAGGCTGCTGAAGGCACAGCATCTGCCAGATCTCTTTTGCTCTCCCTTTCTGAATTCATGCTGCACCAAGGCCAAGTTTTAGGTGCAAGTCTGCCGAGGATTAGCTCATGCAGGAAGATACCAATGCCTGTGTCTGGTTGGAAGAATCAGCTGCTGAGCTCAGGAGAGATGATGGTACAGCTTCACTCCTTGGTACCTTGGGCTGCATTCACATTGCACTAAGCAGGAGTGAGTTGTGTATTTGGATGGAGATTTCCAAAGATGCTTTCGAAAATGTTGGTGTTTTGATAGATGATGACAGACCTCAATCATTGGTTCCTTCTAATGACCTCTCAGAGCAGAATGCCATCTGTTCAGAGCTTCTAATCAGCTCTATGGTACGTTTCATAAGAGATGGGAGGTGTCCTGAGTGTATGAAGTGCTTTAATATGTATTACTCCTTGTATCAGTAATTATGTTAATTAACACTCCTGGCATTAATTGTGTTCTGCCTACCCAAACTGCCCCCTGAAATTTCAGTTTGAAGGTATTTTGCTATTAGCCCTTAAGTAGGTCTGCAATACTGTAATTTCCAGTTAATCAATTATTGTTTTTGTCTCCAGGGGCATGACTGAATGCTGAATGATTTGTGTGAGACACTAAAATAAACCAAAATATCCTGAAACTCTGTATGTGTGTTAAACTGTGTCTTCCAGGTGGTTAAAAGGCAGTGGTTCTGTTACTCACAGTGTTGGTAACTGAACTCTGATTTATGACTGCTCTTGCTAAAGCAATCTGTGAATTACCTTAATAGCTTACAAAACTTGCTGTGACTGATTGCCAGATATGTTTAGGTGTGGAAAGAAAATACATTGTTTGTTTGAGAGTAGTCTTTAAGTTTATGGAATCTCACATGGATTTAAGTTGTCATAGTGTGTTTGTCTCACGGAGGGTAAAAATGCAGAACTGTCAATTGATAAAGTTTACTTAATCTGTGCTAGAATAGAAAATAGAGCAGTGTGTGTTGTAGGTAGCAGGAATTGCTGTGTTTTGTAAATCAGCATGGTAGACATGCATTTAGTTGAATAGCAGGAAACATGCAGAATAATGCTGAATGTTTCTGTGCCTGTAAGAAATACCTGTTCAAGAAAAATTTTATAAACTAATTAAATGTAATTATGGTGACTAAAGTAACAGATTGGTGTGGTGAGTGCTAGCAAAGCTTATCTAAGCTCATTCTGAACTTTGTCTATCCCTGATTAACGTAGGCTTTTTTTACATCACTCTCTTCAGGTTTTGGTCACCACAAAGACAGCTGCTGATGATTTCAGCATTCAGTATGCTTTGGATAGCAGTGGACGTGTAACCTCTAAAAAGCCTTCCCATCTTGGGCAAGGTAGGCTATCACTGTTCTGGTGTTGCAAGGTGACAGGTGTATTTTGTGTTTCTCTGAGGCTCTATCTGATGTTGAAATACCTGTTGAGTACTTAAAGGCTAAGTATGAAATCTTTGCAGCTGTAAACATTTCATGCCTTGTGTCTGAGAATGTGTTGTCATAGCATAAGAAATGATACGTCTTGGAAGTTGTTCTGGATTGTAATTATAAACTAGTTTCTCCTTCTCTGACTCACTTCTTCAAGCTGACAATGGAAATAAAACCTGTAAAAATTAAATGTTCCAAGTCTGTGTAAGTGTATGAAAGATTTCTTCAAGACCAAAGTAATGTTTCTGTATGTAGCAAAATCCTTGCTTAAAGGAGGAGGAGTTGCCCTGCTGCCATCCATAGGAATTGGTGGAAGCAGTGTGGCTGTAGGGCCAGGCAAAGTCACAGATCTTTCTAACCTGCAGGAAGGGTGTGTACCTAATTTTTACTAAGGATTAGTAAAAATTAAGATTTAGCCTGTATAAAGCCTCTATATAAGATTTAGTCTGTAGCCAGAATGCCTGTCTTTCATTGAAATTGTTGAGTTCGCTGGCATATCTAATGCTTTGCAATATCCTTATGGGCTAGGAATTCATGTGGTTGTGTTGGTAGATGAATATTCCTCCTCCTACTGTATACTGTACAGAGGTATTCGGCACTTCAGGTACTACCCTAAAGCAAATGCTTGTGAAGGCCCTTGGTGAAGCACAGTGTTCTTTGCCTCCAGATACGTGTGATTAGATTCTAGTCTTTAAATTAATAATTTTGCTAATGAAAGCTAACTTACGCATTGAGACATCTTTATTTAGTGCTGGTTCTTGCTGTTGTTAGTGTGTATGAAAGAAAGCTTAATGCTGCTGTCAACTCTAAATAAAGGAGAAGAATCAAAAGTCTCAATGCCTTTTTGGGAGGAGTGACTGCTAATTTGGTATATTTCTTCTCATGCTAATAACCTGATTCAGTGCAGCGGCATACAAACCCGTCTGTTTAAGTAAAAATAGTTTCCTCAATATCCAATCAGTGATTTGCTTTCAGTGTAATTTCTGCTTTATTTTTTATCACCTTCTTGCAGGTACTACAGTAACAGTCCTAAATTTGTTTAAGAATCTTCCTGTAAGAAAGCAGTTTTACTCAACTAATAGAAAATGTAAGGAAGAACTGAAAAAAGTTCAAGATCTACTGACAGCATATGGTATCATAAAACCAGATCTGAGGATAACATTAACACATAATAAGGTAATAATGAGGTTTTTTCTGTCAGCTATCTTAAGGATCAGTTTCTGATGAATCCATGCAGTTCATGTAATACTTACACAAAATCTTTCATTCCTAAAATTTTTCTTTCGTCATGGCTTTGTTTTGGACTTCTGCTTACTTTCTCCTTTCATAGGTGTATATTTTTAATGGTTACAGATTTTGATGTTAAGCTCCTAAAACTCAGTGTCAGGTATTTTTAGTCTCTTGCAGGAGATGCCTGGCTAGATATATGAAGTATAAAAATTATTTTACATGCTAGTGGTTTGTAAAGATGGTAGTGATGTTTTGCAAACCAAGTGAGACCTTATTAGACCACGGGGCCTGATAAAGTATTAACCAAAGTGACCTGAAAAACTTGCAAAACTTACTATTTTAGGCAGTCTACCTGGATAGAAGCTATAGTTCATACAGGCAGCTTGCTGTATTCTGAGTCATAAGAGCTCAGTACATAAAAATGATTTTATTTAAAAAGGCTGGAAAGTTAAAAACAATTTGTGTCATTGGTGTGAGAACAGTAACATGTTATAACAACAACAACACTTAGTTGAGCTAGTTGCTCTTGGTTAAACTTGGGAGGATGAGTGCAGGGGTTACTTGGATACTTTGACTTCATTGCATGCTGAATGGTAATTCTACATCACAGCTACAGAAATGACATGTTGAGCAGCTCCCCTTAACCTAACCTAAATTTAACAGAACAGATTTCATTGGCTGTACCCTGGCTTTTTACACCTCTGAGGGGGAGGCTGTGCTAATGAACTTCCAAGCCACTAAGTAGAGAGTGACATCTCGTGGCCAGATCCCTCAGTAATTCTGTTTCTGTTCTAAAATAATGCTGTTTGTTGATATTTGTCATGCTCACTGAGACTTGATCAGTTACCCCATCAATCAAGCATTCACACTTCAGTTCCTCTGCAGTGGGAGTAGGAAAAGGCGCTGTACTTTTCTGAAATGACAACAGATTTCCCATACTCCTCTGGACTTGTTTAACTGCTTTGATTGTATTTTTGTCTGTATTTTTAAATATCACTGTGTAGATACTGTAAAAAACTAAAGCTAGCTACAGAATTAGTATTTCAAGGCTGAGACAGAGTAGTTATTTGCAGTCCTACTTTGCTGAGGTCCCTGAGAATTTGAAACCAGACATCTTGGGGGGTGTCTGCCTCCAAGATTGTATTGAGCTCCTCAACATATTTACCAGTGGTTCACAGTACTGATGTTGGTCAATAAAACTAATTTGTCATCTTGGTCGTTTGTTTTTACCCTCTTCCCTCTTCAACAAGTCACTAATGCTATTTTCTTTATGTTATTTTGATTTCAACCCTTTGATCAGGCTGTAGGCTATCTTGGGATGGTTTTTTCTCTGCTTATTTTAATACAATGGCAGTAAGGTCCAAGAAGGTGATTACGTGTATTTTTCCCAACACTTCCTGCAAAAATGGTGTGAAGGGTGGCATGATAGTTGCCATTGCACGCTGGGGTTTTTTTTAAACCTCACTTATAAGTTTCAGAGGTACATTCTTCAATACCCAATTTTAGGAATTATATGAATGGGTAAAAAAGTTTCATTCATTATAATGATAAAGATGATGCTGGGTTTTTGTATTTTTCATTTTGCACTGCCAGCCTTTTGTTCGTTTTAATTTATTTTTTAAAAAGAGGAAAAGAAGTGAGAAAGTGCTCAAACCGTTTCATCACAAGAGGTCGCTCAGTAGCCATTGCTGAGACAGGAAAATTAAAGGCTTAAGTAGACAGAAAGTGTAGTCTGTCTCTGTGCCTGTGGAGATGCTTTAAAATAGTCTGAAAGTTAAAAACTGAACTGAACTTTATAAAATCTGTATTCAGATTCCTGCCTTTCTGCTGCTGTTGGCATTCTGTGCAAAATAAAAAGTCACCTGTTGTATCATACCTTTTAAAAGATTTGAAATTCTGAATTTCCAGTGTGTAGCAACTTGCAGTAGGTCAATGGTGCATTTGTTTTAAGAATAGCTTTTTTTTAATGTAACTCATAGTTAATGTGTTCATTTAAAAGACAAATTGTATATGCAGTCATTCAGAGAACTTCTTAGAATCCCAAATTCTTGAGGCTGAACTAGTACTTTGTGTTACAATGGAAGAAGGTACACATTGAGAGTACAATCAGGTTCCTGGGCTTAAAAGGGCAAGAAGATAGCAGAGATGAACTATTACAAAAGGAGACAAGGAAAGATGGATTGAAAGACTAGAAAAGATAGTAAGTGAAAAAAGTGTAAATAAAAATGTATTTCAAGGAAATTTTCTAAATAAATTACAAAACTGATACTTAAAAAAAAAAAAGCCAGGGCAGAAAACAAAACTAAAAACAACCCTCCACCAGAAAAACCAAATTCTCTCCAGTTTTTACAGTCCTGTATTTTAAATGAAGTTGAAGGAGAATGGTGGGTTGGATGGGGTTTGAGAAACTGGTCTTGAGAAAGGTGCCCATGGCTGGGGAGTTGGACCCAGATGATCTGCAAGATCCCTTTCAACCCAAACCATTCTGTGATTCTGTGAAAGCATAGTCCTGGCTTTACTGGGGAAGAATGTAGTAAGGCTGAAGCTGCCATAAGGTGTCTGAGGTTTGACATCTGAAAATGTTGCCTAATGAATTCCAGCAGAAACTTATTTTGAGCTGTTGAAATATAGATTGTTTTAGGATGCATGCTACATTGCATGGTGAATTTCCACCATGTCTGACTGTATTTTTCAAAAGGTGTGTGTCTTATGCTTTTGAATGAGATTTCCAGAATTTTTTTCTTCTTCCTACATTTCATGTCTGTGTTAGTTTTGAAAATATTGATTGCTGTTAAGTGTGGTTCTCCACAGAAAAGAGCCACCTCTTCCAGCCTTTGGTTGATTTTTAGTGGGTAAGAAAATAGATATTCTGTATTCCTCCTCAGATTTATTTATTGTGGATTCTCCATCAGTGGCTTTCCAAGATAGGAAACACTCAATTGCTCTTTCTGCTCAGAATGTTTTGTTTGCATTAGCAATAAATAATGAATCACTTTGCAGATCAACCCTTGAGGTACTATTGCTATTTTGACAACTTGGATTAGCTAGTGCTCCTTCTTTTTATGAAGGTTTATCCTGCCAAGACATTCTTTGAATACTGATAATGTTGATCCTCTTGCCAGTATGGTTATGTTAGAAAGAGGTATTTTTCTTCTTTCATCACCATGTTCCTTGAAAGCATATTGAATAATGAGACAGCCAAATGGAAATAATTTACATGAGTATTCAGCAAGTTTATTTAAAGTTAATGTTATCTGAAGGCGTGTTAAGAACATTTCAAAGTCAGCTACTGCTTAAACTGCCTCAAACCCTTCAGCCCCAAATGCTGTGTTCTAGCAACCTGTGAGCTCTGGCTGTGTTTTACCCAAGGTGGTAAAACACAGCTTTTAGTAGTTCCAGCTCTTCTCTAGAACTGCAGTTTTCACACTCTTCTCTGTTTAATACCAGTAGCCCTCAGCTCAGTCTCTATAAACCACTGATGTTGAAGAAATAGAAGGGTATTTCATCAGTGTTTTGTAAGACTGAGGAATGATTTAATTCTGTTTCAGTTGCCTTTATTCCACAAATGCCAAAATGAGCAAGGACACCCAGTAGCTATACCTATTTTAACAATATCATATATAGTAGAGCCAAAAAAATTTCAGCAACAGATGGTTTAGATGGTGCCTATCAGCAGGTCATGCTGTGCACAAGTGGTCCCATGTCTTGTGCAAAGTACAGATGGGCCATTAGTAGGCTCAGTAAATTTTCCAGTTCCTGTTGAGGAAAACGTGGCATAAGTGATTTTTTTTTTTACCAGTGTTTTTCACACATAACATTTGAAGCTTGGTCACATGCAGTTCTGCCTAAAACTTTCTTGTTTGTTTCTTGAGAGAGTCGTGAGTCAGAACTTTTGGATGCAAAGTCCGTTTAAAAAGTCTTGTAATAACTGTGGGTAGTAGTCTTCCCCAAAACCTCTTTCGTTGGTAGAATTGACTTAAAGGATGCCATCTTTGTTTTCTTTACAGTAAGTCTCCTCTATTTTCCTAAGTTGCATAATCTTAACGAGCAGTATTTATGAAATAATCCAAATCCAGGTTTTTTTTCTGTGTCCCTGTCCTCTGTAATAAGTGTGGATTTTTAAAAAGTGAGTGTGTTAGGGTAAATTTACCATTTTTAATAATGTCAGTATACTTTTCATTCATTCATTGTGCTTCCAAACTCTGCTGTAGCTGCATGTTTAAAAAAATCTGAATTGAACAGAAATAGCAGCACATAAACTCTATCTTGAATTGGAAAGACTACTCTGTTTAATGTAACAATGATGAATTAAATCCTTCCTTAATCTGTGTGTCTTAAAATATAAAGAGGAATTATGATTAAGAATCTGCAGTGCTCTGCAGCCAGCATGCTTCCATTCTAACCTGGAATACAGCTCAGTCTTTGCTTCTATTCGTTGTTCAGTGGCTTTGCTGAGAAAGCCAAACAGAGAGTTAATTATGGTGTTTTTTTGTGCTGAGGACACCTGTCCACTAGGAAATGCGCTGAGACCCTCAACTCAATTTACATCAGCTAGAGAACAGCTGCCAGATGGTAACTACTTTTGGTCACTACCAACCTGGTTGAATTTGAACTGGTGACCCAGAGGTGAAATGCTTTATATCCTATTACTAATTCCTTGAGGTTTCCAGTTTCTCATCCATCACTTTTTACAAATGACAGCACAGTATATGTCAAAAATCTCAAAACAATTACTGTTTCACATATGCAGTGTGTTGCAGAATGTGAGATGTGCCTTTGCAAGGCTTTTGCACTCACACTGACGGCTTAAAAAGGTACATGGAAAAAAAGGATGTTTCCAAAGCTGCATGGGAATTTTCCCTCTTCTTTAGCAATGTACTTTGTCACTGTTATATATGTTCTTTTTGTTAACTGCTGCTTTATGAAAGGCCTTAAAACCTCCCTTTATTTAAATAGAATTCATTGTGATGTACATTTTCTGAATCACAGTTTAGGATTGAAAACTTGGTTTTGACAGTAGTTTGATTGTTTAGGAGGCTTTATTTATTTATTTTTTTCCTCCTGCTAGGGAAGTGGAATTTAATAGAATCTTAGAATATCTTGAGTTGGAGGGGACCCACAGGATCATTGAGTTCAACTGCTAGCTCTGCACAGGATGCCCCAAGAATCCCACCATATGTGTGAGAGTGTTGTCCAGATACTTCTGGAACTCTGTCATGCTGGGTGCTGGGACCAGGCATGGGGAGTCTGTTTCAGTGCCCAACCACCCTCTGGGGGAAAGAACCTTTTCATAGAGTCTGAGAATCATTAAGGTTGGAAAAGACCTCCAAGAGCATCAGGTCTAACCTTTGACCAAATACCTCTGTGCCCACTAAACCCCACTGTGAAGTGCCACTTCTGCTCAGTGTTTGAACACTCCCAGGGATGGTGACTCCACCACTTCCCAGGGGCGCCTGTTCCAATACCGAACCACTCTTGCAGTGAAGAAATTTTTCCTAACACCTAGTCTGGACCTCCCTGGTGCACCTTGAGGCCGTTTCCCCTTGTCCTGTTGCTGCTTGCATGGGAGGAGAGCCTGACCCCTACCTGGCTATGACCTGTGAGGCAGTGAGCAATAAGATCTCCTCTGAGCCTCCTTTTCTCAGGCTAAACACCCCCGGCTCCCTCAGGCTCTCCTCATCACACTTGTGTCCTAGCTTCATTGCCCTTCTCTGGACACACTCCAGCACCTCCATGTCTTTTTTGTAGTGAGGGACCCAAGACTGCACTCTGGACATGGGGTGTGGCCTCACCAGTGGTGAGTCCAGAAAGACTATCACTGCCCTGGTCCTGCTGGCTACACTATTCCTGATAGAGAGCAGGGATGCCATTGGTCTTCTTGGCCATACGCTGGCTCATGTTCAGCTGCAGTCAACCAGTGCCCCCAGGTCTTTTTCCAGTGGGCACCTTAATAGCCACTCTTCCCCCAGCCTGTAGTGCTGCAGGGGGTTGTTGTGATCCAGGTTCAGGACCTGGCACTTCATCTTGTTGAACTTCACACCACTGGCCTTGGCCCATCAATTCAGCCTGTCCAGATCCCTCTGCAGAGCCTTCCTGCCCTCCAGCAGATCAACACTCCAACCCAGCTAGATGTTGCCTGCAAACTGGCTGAGGGTACTGGCTCAGTCCCCTTCTCCAGATAACTGGAAAAGATGTTAAACAGGCCTAGCCATGATTCTGACCTCTGGAGAGCACCGGTAGTGACCAGTTGCCAGCTGCATTTCATTCCATTCTCTACTACTCTCTGGACTTGGCCATCCAGACAGAGTGCATCCAAAAAGAGTGCACCTGTCCAAACCATGGTTTCTCCAGGAGAATGCTGTGGGAGACAGTGCCTAGAACTTTACTGGAGTTAAGGTTACATCCACAGCCTTCTCCTCATCCACTAGGTGGGTCACCTGGTCATAAGAGATCAGGTTCCCTGGACATCCATGGCTGAACATGTGTGATTAAAGCATTCAAAAAGCATGTGACTCTCAATAGTCTTTGGAATTCTTAAAAGGCTTTGAAGACAGGTGTTACCACATGAAGATCTTTGGCTCCTTGTAATGTCTGTTAGCTCCTCTCCTAACTCCCAAATGCAAGCATTTCTCCACTGTGTCATGCTCAAGACAGTCTTTTTGTTGGGAGAGTACTCTCGTGTCATGAAAGGGAAATCTGAGTAAGGAATACACTGGAATTTGTAGAATGAACAGTGCTGTGGAATATGACTGTCTTTCAACAAATCCCCTAATAGCTCTAATATGCAATGCCATTGGGTAGACAGGTATGTAGCTGCATCTCATGAGGGGGGAAAACTGGTGCCTTGAGTTTCTGTACTGGATATCTCCGCTGGTAATTGTCCCAGCATCACATACAAATGGAGGGGGCAACTGATTCCTTAGGGGTGAGTGTAAAATATCTAGGAAAAGAATTGATTAGTTGCTTAATTTTTTTATAAGCTAAATTGAAAAATTTTTGTGATTTCTGTTTTCAAGGGCAATCTGTGTAAGGGTTCCTTAGTAAGGTAACTTACCACTGGTTTTAAAACAGGACACCAGTTAAGGCGTGGAGCTGAAAAACAGCAGCGCTTCTCAAGGCTGGCATTCTAAAGAATGTGGTGAGGAATACACATTGATCAGTTTTGATCTTAGCAGACAGATTTTCCTCCACTGCAGAGAATGTGCCAGCCCTTGGAGCTAGGTGTCTGTGCATCATTATGATGAAGAAGTTATAGACACAGTATTGGAGGATGTGGTTTTGTTTCCCTTGGGCTCAATTCAATTTTGGGATATTGCTGCCTAGTTTTGTTTATGTACTCTCAACAGGTAGGCAGCAATGCTTCCAGTTGAAACCTAATACGCTATTAGGTTTTAGGTCAAGAAGCTGAGGAACATACTGGCCCAAAGAGTTAGCTGCAGTGAGATCTCAGATGCCAGGGTGACAAGATTTTTGAAGCATGTAGCACAAAACTAGAGAGACTGAAATGCAGTTCTCTTTTAAAGAGCTAACTCAAGTTACGTTACCAGCCTACAGCTCATGTACAACAGCTTGCTCAAATAGACTTTTACACCCCCAAACCTTATTACAGGATGAATAGTATGACTGTCATGAAATAAATAAAGAAAATAGGTGGGGTTTGGGTACTAAAAGTCTACTTTTAAGTGTACTGCCATTATGTAGTAATAAGGCAAGTGGAATGAGTCAGTTTAACTTTCAGCATCATAATTGTGCTGAAGTGGCTAGAGTTGGAAACGGCATCTGGTCGCAGGTCTAATTAAGATTTTCCTTTTATCTGGGATTGCAAATCACTGTAGCTGCTGGTAGAAATTCTAAAATATAAAGGATAGTTAGGGATGCAGAGCAACTGGGTTTTTTTCCCTGTTCTTCCTTAAGGTCTTCGAAGAAACAAATACTGAGCAACTCTTAATTCTCTCTAGTCCTGTATAGCAGGCACCCCAGTGGGAAGAGGTTGCACACTCCTTCTCTGCACTTCACACATTTTTCAAGGAATCCTCCTGCAATATATGTGTTCATCCTGAAATAACAGATGCCTAGTCTGTGTGCACATGGAGTCATACAATCATTTAGGTTGGAGTGTACACTGTCATCCTCCAAAAAACTATGCCTCCTCCATGGGGTGGAGGAATAGGTACACGCAGACACACACATCATTATGTTCTGCATATGTGCAATAGATTTTAGATGCATTAGGACATTTTGTAAGATCTGGATCGTGCAATCCGTTTCAATGAAACAGAGAGGTGGAATATATTTGGCTAGCTCTTGCAGAATCTAAGATGGGCCATATGTAATAATATATCTTTGAGTAGGCTGTTTCTGCAGCGTCATCATACTGACTAGAGTCAGATTCTTCCTTGGCTCATCCTAGACACCCGCTTTATATGACCTAGAAAAAAATATGGGGGGTGTGTGAGAGGGGTGTATTTTTAGCTAAACTAAAGGGTATAAGCAAAGTTAAAAAAATAGGGTAATGCAGGAACCTCATGGCAACACTTTCCAAAATAAATGAAATGGAACAGGCATTGTTTCTCTGATTTTTTCATGCCTGTTGATACTTTTGGGGAATATAGAAAAATAATTTTCTGTAAATTACCAGCTCTTCCTATGTTGTTGCTTCATAATGTGCAGTCAGGGCTGGAAATGAATACACACTCTATTCTGTCTTTATAGAAATTTAGGAGTTGGCATGGCCTCTTTAGTTTGTGGCTTTAATTTAACCTACAGTGGTAACTATTTCCTAAAATTCTGTCTGTAGTACTGAGTATCTGGTGAGTATATGACTATTTAAAAAACTAATCTGAACCTATGACAGTATCTACTTTTCGCAAGTTTGCATTTAATAAATTCTCATTTTTCACAGCTTTCTTAAAACCACCTTACTCAAGTGATCTTTTCAAAGTTCTGAGTATCAGCCATTTGAGCAGGTCAAGTGGTGTAATAACCTTGGATTAATCAGCAGCTAAGATTTATATCTGTACCTGCAGCATCACACTAGGATACCCGAAAATAAACAGCATGATGTTTATATTAGTCATGTAACAAGTGTCTTTCTCAGTTTGGTCACATGCATTTAATTTAAAATACATCCAGTAAAGAAAAAACTCACTTGGCACTTTCTGTTTCCATTTTAAGTAATCAATTTTAAAATAGAAACAGTACAGGATATGTTTTATAAGAGGAGCTATAAAGAAGAGGACAGATTCTTTCATCACTCCAGAATGTCTTTGAGGAGGCTTAGAGCAGGTGTAAAGGAGAGAGGCTGAGGCAGCCCTGGGCTGTCCTTCACCTCTGCCTGCTCTGGAGCACAGGGGGACTCCCTGCCAGAGCTGTGGACACCCGACCTGTGGCTCTCCTCACTCGTTTCTTCTTCTCCCCTTTTTCTGTTCCCTGCCCCTCGATGTAAATTGTGTTTTATGTTTGAGGGGTTCACCTCGCTGTGGAATAACCAAGCTGTGATCCAGCATGTGCAAAGGGCTGTCAGGCTGCTCTATAGGAGATGAATTACATTCAGGCAGGACTAAAAAGCCCCACTTCACAAATGCTGTAGAAGGTAGTAGAACTGGAAAATTAAAGATTTGGGAAATAGTTTAGGGAAATAGTCTCAAAGCTTTACAATTCCACCTGTCCTGTAGGAAGGGAATATCATGTTCCAGGAGAACTGTGTTCTTCTGTGGAATTCACCCCTGAAGGCCAGCAAATATTCCATTGGACAGGTGGAATTTTAAGGCTATGTATAGCATTTCTTGAGATGGGTGCTCGTGTATTTTTTGCTCTCTCACCATCCTTTCACTTAACAGCTTGCACTTAAATACTGTGAGCTCATTTTGAATTTATTGGACAGCTAGTACCTACTGAAAGTATAAATTTCAACACCGCTGTAACATCCAATTTAAAATGCAACATGCTGCATTGTTTTTCCTTTTGTATTTAAAGGAAAACATTGAATACACTCAGGAAACTAACAGTGGCAAAAATGAAGTGGACCTGAGTGTAGCAGTCTCAGTTGCCTAGAAGCAGAAAACCAACCAAGGATAACATTTTTGTTGTCGATACACAGCAAAGAAAGTCAGCAGATTCTGAATTAAATTTGTGACTATTTGGCATAGGACTTCTCATTAGTGATAGACAAAATTTCACTTCCCAAAGTAAGTAATACCTTCTGTATGCATAAGTGGACTTCACAAGTAACTTCTGTTGCAAGTTGCAGTTCATATTGCCTTATTGTATTTATTAAGTCTTTGTAATTATATTTCAAGATGTGTAGCTAATACAGCAGATGGTCCTTCATCCTTCTAACTTGTAAAAGTTTTCATTAGACAAATAACTGCTTTCCTAATATATAGTTCCTTAGAAACTGCTTTTCTTTCTAAATGGCAGGCTTATCATACACCTAGAGTATCCAGGTGAGAGCTATGGATGGACAGCTAATAGCCTGATTTCTACTGAAACAAGCTCTTTTGTACAAGTAACTTAAACATTTCAGTGCCCACTTTCAAATATTGACCAGCCTGTGAGAGACCTGTCCTAAACCCTCACTTTAACTGCTCAGGAAAAGCACAAATCCCAAAGCTGTATATCTAAGAGGAGAAGTAGTATTTGTATTGACTTTGTTTTAACAGTTGCCCTCAGGTACAGAAGTCCAGAATAGCCACAAAACATGCATGAATACAAGCTTTGATTAGTTTTCCAATTGCTATGTGTCTAAATAAGTAACAGAATATGAGAAGACGTGTCAAAAGGTACCATATTTAGTCTGTTAACACAGAAAGTTATGATTTTCAGAGGGTCAAGGTACAGAATGTTACATATACAGTGTGTGTGCAGTTGCATATGCATGTTCATAGACATGACATGAGTTCAACAAATATAATGTCAAAAATTTGACTCTGTGCCATTTGTTTCAGGCAGTTATTTGGCAGAAGACCAGGGTATCAGATCACAAAATGGCCTGTATGTCAGTTCTGGGAACAGCCGTTATGAGCAGTATGGTACCTTTTCAACACTGCTGCGAATATCCTGAGGTGAGTTTTAACTTCCTTCTCCCAAATTCACTTCAGGTCTGGAAGAGAGCTAAAGAAATACTCATAAAGAAGAAGACTTTGAAAAAGAAGGTGTGTCTCCAGATTGACATCTGATTAATGCATTTGATTCTATTACTGTCCTCTCTGTAAAATTAATTGGTTTGGTGATTGAAAATCCACTCCAAGAATCACCTCGTCATGACTCATGTGGCACTGATCAAATGGCAGTAAAAACAGTTGTGATGACAAATGCAGAATTGCTGATTGCTCAGAGCTGTCTCAGTTGGGATTCCTGGCCCACAGGCAGGTTGTGCTCTCATTAATATCTAAGCATTTAGATAGCTCTCATCTTCGTGGCCTCTTAGCCTTGTACTCTAAGGAGTATTCCCTCAATTTCAGTGGGGGCACCTGAGCAGTAAGAGAAACACATACTTAGAAGGACAAGTTATGCAAAACTTCCACCAAACACATATTTCAACTAAACACTTTCTAGTTTTCAAAAAATGCTGTGTTCTTGGCTTCTTTTTCCCCTTCTGAAAATGAGGGAATTCCCCATGATACCCTCCTTTGTCTAATGTTTTCAAAAATTTTTTACTCTGCTTCCATTTTTGTTGGAGAAATTTTTTATTAAAGGGGAATCTTGCTACCTTGGAACCTTCTATGCTGCATTTTCCTGTATCACATAGTAATAAACCTTGACAAGATGAGATGAATCCCTCTCAAGTCACAATGGCTCTTGGACACAACCAATGCTGTATTCAGCATGGTGATCAATAATATTATTCAGACTTTAAGGTGTCACTGTTTATATGTGCAGCTTAATAGCATTATTCAGACTTAAATCTTGAGTTTGCCAGAGTGCTTTTATACATGCAGTAGAATGAGGGGGAACAAAGCAAAGTCACTTCTAGTACTTTACAAAGTTTTATTGTTTATATCTGAACTGAACATCCAGAGCTATTCTTACCTGAATGTAGCTTGGATGTGCCCCCAGGACACGTGCAGGGGGCTCCAAAGGGAAGATAAGGGGGTACTTAGAAGGGACTAGCTTGGAGGAGGCACTTAGGTTCTCACATTACTTCTCTGCTATATCGTGAGGCATCCATATTCCTTGAATAGAAGTTGGGGAACATTCCATCTCTCTCTCTGTCTCTAAATAGTGTGTAAAATACCATGTGCATCATTTATAGGTGTATAAGTGATCCATGCATAATGTTGACGTTCAGAAACTGTGGACATTACTAAACTAGGCAGCCAAACACTATGGAGTGGCAGAGTTAAGTTGCCTGTGTAATCATTTTTTCCTCCCTTGTGTGCAGGTATTGGAGCAGGTATTTAAGGGCCAGGCATATACTGTTTTTTCCCCTTCCCATTCAGTCTGTCTCTCATTTACTACACAGACCAGTGGGCAGCTCTTTAATTTTTTTGATTCCTATTTGTTCATAGTGTAGCTTCATGCTCCTTTGCTGCAAAGTCTAGTTTTGTCTGAAGACAAAACTGATCTTGCTGTTCCTTAATGCAGAGTTAAAACTTCTTCAACAGGTGATCCAGGGATTTTAAAGACTGGCCTTCTTGAAAACATCTCCATTACGGGCACTGGATGAAACAGGAACACATTTCAAATTAGCTTTGAAGCCTGCAAACTCAGAAGCTATGTGTAAAATAAAAATAAAACCAAGAAAATAAAGAACCGAAACATCTTTTTAAACTTTTCAAATCCCCAGTCTTGTAAATGGATAGATAGATTCATTTGGGCTGAAAACTTTCACACAGGAAATTTCCCTAGTGTCTTCTTTTCCTATGAAGGTTAAGTTTAGCAGCTACATGTGCCACTGGGAGAAAGAGAAGTATAAAAGAAAGGCGTTCTGCTGTCCACCTGTCACAGATATATTTTAATGCCTATAGAAGTTGTGGTTTTTATTAAAGTAATAATTTTGTAAACAGTTGATCTAGTATGAAATCAAAGCTTCATTAATCTCTAATTTTGTCTTCATACTTCATACACTTTCATATATGAAAATTCTACTAAGACTAGTATTACAAATTGTAGGTAACTTTTAATGAGCATACTGATATTCTACATGGCTGTAAATAGTAACAGCAGTCAGCCATTTCTAAATCTGGCAACTTGTTAAATGAGTTATTTAGAGACTTTCAGTTTTGCTTTAATGTTTTCTGTATATAAAAATACTGTTGGAAGTGAAAGACTTGTACAAATATTTGTGAATTAGAAAAAGAAGCGCAGAGGAGGAACATTGAGGGAGGATGTGCTAAAGCTGCAGAATAAAATCTCAAAGTGCTGCATGTTGTTTTCTGATAATCATCCAACAGATACTTGACACCTCTTTAATTTGACCAGTGGTGTTTGGTTCTTTGCAACGTTGCTGACCAGAACACGCCAGCTTTAGCACAGAATGCTTGGTACAAGGTCAGGAGGGAATAAGGGAGCACATGAGCAGATAGCTGTGTGACGTAGATGAATGGGAAGGATAGGCCAAGTCCCATGGATCTTAAATTCCATTTCAAATGCATGATAATTTGGATTTTAGCAAATACAAGGGGTTCTGCCAAAAGTAGAGCTTATGAGGACTCATTTCTGTGTTCAGTGATCCACCCTGCTACCAGAACATTCTCCAGACTTTCTCATATCTCCAAAATCCTCATGCTGCCCCAGTGTTCTTTCACCTGTTTGTTTGGGCCGGTGAAGGAGGGCAATGTGTGGGGCAGGATGTGGGCTGCCCAGGATGTCAGTTCTTGCATGCTGCTGTTCCTGGCTTTTGAAAAGTTACAATTGCCTTTTCTTTAGTAAGGTCATTATCTTGAGGCCGTTCTCTCCAAACAGCTGTCAGTTATCACAGGAATTGTAGAAATACATCTTTGGGATTTCTGGTTCTTTATCAGATTGATTTGAAATCCATCCAACAGTTTCAAAGTTGCTTAGTGAAGGGAGAGGGGGAAGGGATGGGACAAGCAGCCTTATTAAGGCAGTCATCGGCCTTATTTTGACCTGAAAAACCTGTTAAAGAATCTCAACAGAAAAATCTTCAAACTTGGAGTTCATGTTAGGTACACAAATCATGTGCTGTTTCCAAGGCTCCCTGGCAGTGCTGTGCTCACAGGTTCTGCTGCAGCCTGTGAATCGTGGGTGCTCAGCACTCTTGAGAGTCAGATGATTTGGATACAGGTGGCGTAGGTAAATTTAGGTGCCCTGAATAAATGCCCTGTGACAGGCTATTTAAGGTGCTCTGTACATAGAGAAGGAGGGATTGTGTGTTTTGGGCTTTCCCTGTAGGGGTGGTTCACTGCTGCCCTGGCCAGGTTGGGCAGCACTCCGTGCCTTTGGCTTGGACAGGGCTTAGGTTGGCAACCCCACAGTCAGGAAGCCAAGAGATGCTGGCCTGGCTCTCCACAGCCTCAGCTCCAGGCAGCATCCTGCTGCAACTGGCATTCCAAATGGGAAATATGTCAATAAATTGACCAAGGGAAATAGATACAAACCCATCTTTCTCACCCTTTTTTTTTTTCCCTCTGCCTTTATCTTTGTATATTGTAGCTGTCAAGAAGCAGCGCATCCATTTGAATGACTTGGACTCCCGTACAATTTTGTTTTACTATCTCACCTTTATAAAAAAACATTTTGGGTTCTTTAAAAAAACTTTTGCACTGTATTTGTTTTATTATTGCAGATAAATCTTTCTGGATTTCTCCCAAAACCTGAGTCAGACACTTCTTTGACAAGCCTTTCAAGTTCAGAAAGGAGTTTCATTTTTATAAATAATCGTCCAGTTCTTCAGAAGGAAATACTGAAGGTATCTAGCTTTTAATTCAAGGAATAAAAATGTGATTTCTTTGAGGACAGAGACACCTAAGCAATCTATAATTTTTTTCCCCTGTGCAATAGTTTAGAGTATTACAGGTGAAAATACTAGCATTTACAACAGAGAGCCCTTCCACAAGTTTGACACTGCTGGTTCCTCAGTTCTATTCCATATGCTGCAGCCAGACCACAGAGTTGGAGGTTGTGGTTTTGGCTGTTTAACAAAATTAGTTTCAGATCCTCTATGCAAGACAGCAGAATAGTTGATTCTTTGCATTAGCCTGTAGAAATCACCTGTGGAATTTCCCATAAGGGAACTTTATGTAGTTTTTTGTAAGAGAATTCTTCTCTAGTTTTGGTTTTGTCTGCTTCCAGCTGTGGGCTTATCAAGCAAACACCCATGCTTTCCCTTTAAATTTGTGTATGCATTGGGTAGAAATGAAAGTGATAGTGCAGCAGCATTGGCTACAGCTAGGCATCGTGTAGGCAGAATTTGATACTCTTGGGTTTCTCTCACTACTGAACCTTGCAGCACTTCACTTGGAGCAGCCTTGCTGTCCTAATCCTTGTCATCGCCAGGGAAGAAAATCATGCTCATGCCAAAGTGTTCCTGCAGGTTTTAAAGTGGACACAATGACAGTTTTCAGTTGGCAGGCAAAGCTTTGTGTATGTAAACCCTGAACTTATGTTGGTATGTAAATGCTGAATAAGGGTAATCCATCTCCATGCATTATTTGATGTGCCTGGCTCTTCTGGGAGTTCAAAGCTTAGTTTGAATCCCATGACAGAGATCATTTCTTAACAAGAGCAGGGAAGCCTGGATGCAAGGTGGGATTGAGCACACAAAGTAAAAATACAGTGCCCTGCATGGAAAATAGGCTATATATCACATTTACCTCCATGCTATGAAGGCATGGAAACCACCAGGAACTGCCCTTTTGGTGATTATTCTGGCATACATGAATATGAGGACCTTTGAAGCATTTCTTTAACTTGAAAAACTGACAAAACCAGTAAACCAGTTATGCTTTTATAATGTCACATTTTGTTTCTATGCATTTTTGTCTATTTTATTGCCTTTACTGATGTCTCTTTATTACATCAATCTAGTTAATTCGACAATACTACAATCAGGTGACACAAAAGGACTGTACTCGTTTATATCCTGTTTTCTTTTTGAGTATTACTGTACCTGCCTCTGCTGTGGATGTGAATATAACACCTGATAAAACACAAGTTTTGCTTCATAATAAGGTAATTAAGGTTTGTTCTGTTTCTGAGTTGTAAGTCCTTATATAAGTATGATAAGGGCCTTGGGACTACCAGAATGTTCAAACATAAACACTGTCAGTGGGTTTTGGGGGTTTTTTTAGTTACATGACAGCTTGCCTTTGTCAGAGCACTGTTTTGATCAAAAAGTACTGAACAGGCTAACTGGGGGATTCTTCAAAATTAGTTTCCCAGTTCATTTAAAAGGTTTTCATGCTGTCAGATATATGCATGTGCCACTTTGGTTTCAGATGGCTTTTCAGGGAGAGAAGCTAAGTGGAATTATGTTATATGGCCCTGTATAAATTAGATGGTTAACACCACCATTAAGGTGAGGCTGGGCAGGAGGGGAATTTATTTCTCATCAAAGCACTATTTTGTCACTATGTGTGATATATTATTGATGACATCAATTAAGTGCCACAAAAATTAGAAAGGTTGCATTGGTGGTTATTAATGTGCTTATTCAAAGTGAGTATAGGTAGTCACACCAGTATGTTAATCCTCTTATTCATAAAAACCTTTTGTATTTGTCTGTGTTATTCTTGTAAATGTCCTGCCTGTTAAGGGTCACTTGTATGAAAATTAATACAGCATTTTTACATTTGATCTAGTTTTCCTTTGGCATTAGAAAAAGGGTTGGAATTTCTTTTCTCTCTTTTCTTTTTATTTTTCTTTTTATTTTCTTTTTTAAAAATTTATTTCTGTTTTTTATGGATTTGGGTTTTTTATCTTACTCATTTCCATCACTTGGTGTAAAGTTGAATTGGAAACGTGGACCATGAAAGCACATCCACATGAAATTGGATGTTGCTGGTGCACCTGTTTTGGCTGTAAACTTCTAACTCCATATAAGGTAGGAATAACTTTACATGATACTGGTATAAGAAGTCAGAACCCTGTTACAAAGAAAGCATTTAATTTGCTCTGTGATATCAGAGTAAACTAGTAAAGCAGAATACCTATCACAAAATATTTGAAGCTGAAAGTGTCCAGTTCAGAATCTTTTGGGATGTGTGAACGAGTGAAATGCAACGATCTGCCCAGATGTGTCTAAAGATTATTCCAAATAATAGCACTTTGCATATTTTTCCATATTTTTGGTATCTGACAGTTACATTTTCAGGTGCACTTTAGTGTGTGTGTTTTCTTCTTTTTTTTTGCAGGAATCTGTCTTACTTGCAGTTGAAAATGTGTTGAAATCACTGTATGGGCCACTACCTGCTGCAGTCCCTGGTGAAAGTAATAAAACAGATGTTACCTCAGAAGACATGTTTGTTCATAGAACAGACCAAGCAGATGTGGCTGTTAATGAAACGGGACCATCTGGAAATGATGAGCTACATGCTCATACTTCATTCCTTTCACTCAGAAGTGATGTGCAAAACTGTCAAGCAGGAAAAAACGCAGAGATCTGCTTAAATCATCAGACATATAGTGGTGATAATGTACACAGTTGCCTGGACAAAAGAGAGGCTTCGAAGAGTGATGCCTTTCCAGACAATTCCTTCAATTTATTGCTTGAGGAGGAACAGAATGGACAGAATATGGCTGATATTGAAAATAATAGTGTTCCTGTGGACCCCGAGTCTAAAAAAGCCAATGAGCATGTTTTGAGCTCTGATAATATTGACAAAATAGATAAAAATGAGGAAGCCTTAGTCCCTAAGGACTTACCTGAAATCTCTGCTGATAGTTGGAGTATGGGAAATGCATTTAAAGACAGTCTGGGAGACAAGCTGGAACCTGTTAAGATCTTGATTCCTGAAGTTGGAGGGACAACTAATAAGCAAAATGAATACACTGGTGAAAAAAACAGTGAACCACAAAGCTCAAATCAAAGCATAAAGAAAAAAAATGTGATAAGTGAAAAATTTGGACGTGTGACAGCTTATGACTTAATTAATAGCAAAATAATTAAGAAACCAAAGTCTGCATTTGAATTTTTCACACATGAGTGTCGTCCAAAATTGATAGATGATAATCCAAAGACCAGCATGAATGACATCCTGCTGACAATTGAAGAGCAGTGGAAGAATTTGAATGAAGAGGAAAAACAGAAGTAAGTTCAGGCTATGTCTTGCTTCTGAATCTGGAAGCTACCTAAGAGTCACTTGTAATGAATTAAAAAAATTGTAATGTTCCAGTTATTTATGAAAAAATAGATAATGAATTTTGACTTCTCAAGATCAGAATCATTATTGTTTCACATCAGAGTTTTTGTGTTTTGCTGTGTGCAGTTGTGTACTGCAGATTGGAATTACTCCTTTTGCCATTGTGCTGTGCAGCAGTTGGATTAGGGACAGCAGTAGTTAGGGACAGTTCTGCTGAACAGTTATTTAAGATAACAGGCAAGAAACTGACTGTTTGAATCCTACAAACTTCTAAGGGCAGCCTTTACAGCATCACTCCCAGTGCAGTGTCCTTGAAAACCAGCATGGTGATGCATGAGGCACTGTTGAGTTCTTCAGAGGTTTTTCAGCTTTTATTACTATAAAGTGAGAATTCTTTTTTAGGAACTTTGATACTCAAACATTGTGTAAATTGCATTCTTCTAAATTTCATTTGTATCCCAAGCAAGGCTATCTCAGAATTGTATTTGCAAAACCCAGTCAAAGCACACAAGGAATTACTTTTTCCCCCGAACTAGCTATTCCATTGCTGATTCAAAACAATTGCTAAAAATTAATCTGTCTAAATTTTAATCTGTTTCAAACAAGACCAATTCTCTCCTGGATTACAATCTGAATAGCTAAATTCCATATTTTTCTAAAATTAATTGTTACTGAGTTTTTGAAATCCATCTGCAAGAAAAGGAAATATTTTAATAAGACATCTGCACTGTTCTGAATGTTAGCTGTATCAGAGTTAATTGAAACCTTTTCAGCTAGCTTCTGGTTTACCTAATTTAAAGTTTACTATGCAAGCAACATGCCATGGTCACAAACCCATACATATGAGAAAGTGTTTTGTCCATCTCTGCATAAGCAGAAATATTAATGTAATAGTAGAAATCTACTCCAATTATATTCATGCTTTTAATGAAATGAAACAAAAGCTTCTGCCAGCTGTTTCAGAAAATTTTAATTTGCTCTGCTTTAGCTTTTGAGATTTCATGGTTGCTTTCCTGGTACAACTGTTATGTTAAAGAGTGTGCCTACAGATTAACTTTGCATTAGTTCAGGAAGGAGACCTCTCTAGCAATCAAGTTTTCCTTATATGTGGGGTTGAATGCAATATATTACACACAGTGTATATATATTTTCCTTATATTTAGAATTGAGTCCCATGGCTGTTGAGGGAAGTGAAGAATTAACCACTAGTTGTATCTATAGATACCAGCCTTGGTTTACCTTTCCACATTTATGATCTTAAAATTGCCTCAGAGAATAGCAAATAGGAGGAGATACACAGACAACTTTTCCTGCAGAGCAGCAGTCCAGAAGGACTTGTGGCAGAGAACATGAGTCTTGCCTCCAGGTACTCTGGATAAATTGGGCCACCTAGAGGTAACAACAAACGTAAATACATCAGGGCAGCCAAGTGCCACAGCTCTACTTCATGCATCCTTGCTGGCACAACCCCACATTTCCTGGGCTCCAGTCCTTCATCCTTCTGTGATAAAGTCCTGCCTTGTGCAATGGGTATGCATGGTTTCAGCATCTCTGTTTCTCTCTGTGGCCCCTCCATCAGGTCTCAATTAATTTAAATCCCTTTTGGGAGTAGTACAAGCACCAGATGTCTCGTAGTGACACAGGATGGCCTTTTCAAAACAAGCCAGCATTTATTACACAACCGGAATGTCAAATGTTATGGTCTTTAGGTTATAATAGAGGAGGAAAGCTCTGTGCATGTCCATGCTGGCAGCATCACATATCCCCCTGCTTTGCAAAGGATTTCATTCCTTGCAGTCACTTGGCTCTTACTTAATACAGCTTGCATGTGTTTCTGGCCTTCATGTTTCCTGCATATCAGGCTCAGGTAGGAGTGGGAAAAATCCCTCCAAGTGCCGTAACAGTGGCAGAAGTAGTTACCTTGAAGGTGTAGGAAAGGTTCAAAGTTACACACGTTGTCATGGGACTAACAAATCACCTTGTCAGCACTCTGCAGTAATTCTTCATGAGTAGATTTGTACCTTGGGAGAAATATTTTTTCAGGTAGCATGGTCTTTGCTGTCAGAGTTTGCAACAAATACTCAAATTCAGATTATTTGTCTTGTAAGGGCTGAGAGACATACATTAAAAGGGGTTTCTTAGTATGCTTATTATTTTGTTTGGGTTTATGTTGCAAGGGGGAAAGAATATATCATTGGTCCATTTTTCTAGTTAAACCAAAGCTGGCTTTGGAACTAGACTTCATTCTACTCTTCCACTCTCTGCTTACACCCAGTTTTGCAGATTTTCATGTCCTTAAGTTTTGTAGCATCAGAAAAAGATCCTGAATTTGCAGAGTTAATTCACAAAGCAGAGAAACACTGTTCTTGTAGCTCTTGTTGATTAAATGTTCCTCTGTGGAAGGATTTTCAGAAAGGCAAAGGTGTTCCCTCATAGTTTGTAAATCTGCAGTTTTTCTTTGGCTCTGGGCAAATCACTGATATTGATGTGTATGAATTTGGAAGATGCTCACAATCAAAGTTTGTAAGACTAGAATTTTTCTGGTGGTAGCCTAAACTGACAGGCAAGTTGGACTTTGTTTGGAAGTGCTTTTCATTTTGGATTATCAGTGATCACTGAAGGCTCAATTTTTCTACACTTAAATATTCTTCTGCATTACAGTTAGGTCTGTTCAAAACAAAGTATTTATTGATCTGGTCAAAGCTGTAAATGAATTTGGGATTAAAAAAATTCTGTTCAAGTGATTTCATCCATTCATTTTAAAAGGAGCAGATGTTTTTTATCTTAATGTTTGCTCCATATTTTCTAGGACGTGATTTATTGCAAGAAACTATTTAAGCTGACTTTTTTAGTTAACTAAATATTGGTACCATATGTGAATGCTAGCACATCATAATTAATTGCAAATGGTGACCCTTTTGTTGACCTTAATTTTCCAGCGTGCATACACACATAATTGAATCAAACTGTTCCAGCAAGTAGCAATAAATAAATATGACCAGCTAAAATACTTATTTCCAATACTAACATATGATAGTACTTTTTTTTTTTTGGTTTTTCTTTTAATTGAAAATTAGACTGGTTTGAATTACTTTCTAGAATTCAGAATATCAAATAAGGGCGAAAAGAGGGAGTTCAGCAAATCACAACCTTTGCTTTCAGAAAAGTAAAATTCATAAGCAGTAGACAAGCATAAACCTGGGACCTATAAAAGTTTAGTTATCTCACTGACATTTATAAACTCATTAAGAATCCATTCATGTTGTAGAGGTTTAGTATGTAGTAATGTTTTAACCATTTAGACAGCATTTAGGAGTAGTTTTTTATTGACTGCTTTTGAAAAATGTGTAAGATTGAGTATTACTTACAGATTTCTGTGATAATCATACATATCCTCTATTCTTACACTTCATATGGCTAATTTTAGGCCATTTGAAATCAAATACGCTTTTAAGTAAGTAAGACCTGGGGCTTGGAAAATGATTCAAGCTCCAAAGTCCTGCTGGGCCCCATGGCCTCCCCTGCAAGGCTGTAGAGCTCTAGAAGCTTAAACTACTTTGTGAATTGAGCTGGATGTGCCTGTGACAAAAAACTCCTTCAAAAACTCTGTATTTGATTGCAAATTAATTAAGGGACTGAGTTGAAAAGAACCTTGCTGTAGATCTTTATAAGATGCACTCTATTCCTTACAGTAATTCCTCCCCCTTACAGTAATTGAGGTTTTGCTGGCTGTCTTAATGAAGGAAAATCTCCAGCTTTTGTTCAAGGTGTGATGTAATAGAGGCACCATCACCATCTTCATTGCAGTGGGATGGACCACGGATGTGGTTCTTGGCTCTTGAAATGGTTACCTTTCCTTCTGCTTTAGTGTGGTAGGGGTTGGGGTCTGGAGCTTTTTATCTGCTGATGCTGCTGGTTTGTTTTCTCCTTTAAGTTATGAAATAAAAGCCACTAAGGACCAGGAACGGTACAACAGAGAGGTCAAGAAAGCCAGTGCACAGCCAATGCACCGACCAGCAAAGGAGGCAGAAAAACACAAACCCAAGCTAAAGAGTTCTGCATCTGACCAACAGAAGCTTGACAAGATATTTCATAACCAGATTGAAAAGAAGGGAAAACTGGAACAGCCTGTGAAAATTGTGACAGTGCCTTTTTCTCTGAGTTCCTGTAGACGTCACCTTCAGAGACAAGAGAGAAATGTTTCAGATGAACATGAGCTTTTCCTCATCCGTCGTCAGAGTTTTCCTGATGTGTGGATACTTGCTTCTGAAAAAAATGTCAAGTTGCTGAATCCATATAGACTGGAAGAGGCCTTGCTATGCAAGAGATTATTGGTGAACCATAAGCTTCCAGTAGAGAAACTGGACAATCCAATTATGTTAACAGACAGGTATAGTGCTATTGAGCAAAAATATGTATGTTACTTGAAACATCAGTTGATAATTATTTACAGTAAACTCTGGCAAGGCCCTGTTTGCTAATGCTGTGCTTATTTGTGCACTCACATCTATTAAAACAGAGTTTTGGTTTTTATACTTTGATCTTGAAATACTGAGCACACTTGGTCTTTTTCTAGTTGAAATAAGTATGATCTTTGACCCATTTCATTGGTAGCGCAGCAAATACAAATTTCCTCCCCTGGAAGAAAACTAAATGCTCCACATTTTTACAACTTCACTTTAGCTGATTTTCCTCCAAGAATTAGGAAATGGCTGATAGAATTATTATTACTGTATGCCTAAGCTCAGTCCCTTCGCTAAAATAAGTGAATAGTTCTCACTTTGTTTCTTTAAACAATTGCTTTTCCAAATGCTTTTCCAAATTTTACTTTATAAAATCTTGATGACTCCTTATCACTTGATTACCTTTTTCTGTGGTTTTTGCACACTTGTAATTTTCACATTAGGAATGGTGGTTTTTAACACTTTGGGAATTTTTTTTTCCAGTCTTATTGGTGGATCTCAGTATATGGCTGCTCTTTATAAAATGCAGAAGAATTACCAGAGTTTCCGTGGATCAGGTTATTTGTCAGATCCAAGGCTTGTAGCAAATGGATTCCAGATAAAAGTGATAGAAGGTATGATGTTTTTAAAATCTATTAGTTGCACTGGAGCTTGCTTCCTATGATTTAATGATTTAAATTATTGTTAATGTGGATCATGTTATTTTGCATCACCTTGTCTTTTAAAACACTAGCATTGTGCTTTCCTTAACATTGAGATTTTATTTCTTGGCAAAGAGTGTAATCTTCCATACAGAACACTGACTAATGGAAACTGATGACTGAAGAGAAAACTTTAATAGTATTTCAAAGAATTCTCTGAAATGCATGTTTTCCTCACTTCTTTCTTCTTTCCTCAAAATGCTCAATGCCCATATCCTCAGTTGCCATTCTAATTTAATTTAGATTAAACTGACAGGAATTCCTGAGCCCAGGCACCTTCTGCAAGTATGTGCTTTAGCTGACTCCTGTACTCCTGAGCATTGAGGAGGTCCAGTAAGGAGCTGGATCCTGGTTAATGTCATACTTTTCTATTAAAATTGTAACCCAGAGCCCAAAGGGGCCAGCAAAGAGATGGTCAAAGGATCACCACACTTTTTCTCAGAGTTTGATCTGAATATATCTTGTAGGAGTATACTTTTCAATACCTCTCTGTTGATCACAAAAAAATGCATTTCATAGATTTTTTTACTTTATCAAAAGAACTCAAAGGTCTTTACATCTTTCTGAAGAATGTTTTCTAGGGATGCATTGGAAGCACAGGGGTGACCCAGTGGAGGTTCTGCAGATCATAAGTTCTATAGCAAAATTCCAAGAAAAGCAAGCCTGCTTGGGGGTAGCACCTAGCTGACAGCTCAGGGAAAAGATTGGCCATAAGAGCTGTTAGAAATGCTATAGCTTCATGTGTTACAGATCCCCACATATGTACAGTGATGACAGATGTACTGTAACATATGGGATCTTTTAAGGGTGGGTACAAAAAAGGGATGTAGACCAACTCCTTCACTCAGAGGCTGGCTCTTGTGAAGAACAGAGCCAAAGCTGTTTTCCTTACTGGATCATGCACAGCAAAAACAGGGAAACTTCCTTCTGACTGACTAAATCTCTACATAAATACCAACACCTTAGGTGTTGATAATATTCTTGATAATAATCATGGAGTGAATGATTAGGGAAATTAAGCATGGACTGTAAGAGGCTGCTCTTACATGGTTTACTCAGACAAGCAGTTCAAAAGCTGAGGAGGTCTATGATAGGTCCTTAGGCAAATATGGGAGGGAAGGATTATGGCTTCTCACTTTTGCTCACCAACTTTTTTTTTTTTTTACCTCCTGATATTCTAAGTTTGCTCAAAATCTAATTAGTGTAAACTAGACATGAATAAATTGAATGTGAAAATTTGAAGACAAATAATTTTTCATCCTGAGTGAAGAGTTCAATTTCTAGTTTATTTCTAAGCAACAACAGAAAGTTGTTGACCAATCTTGTAGCACTGCAGTTGTGTCATGGTTAATCACAGCCAGCAGCTCAGCCCCATACATCCACTCGTTCACTCCTCCCTCAGCGGGATGGGGGAGAGGACTGGAAGGGTGAAAATGAGAAAACTTGTGGGTTGAGATATAAAGACATTTAACAGGTAAAGCAAAAGTTGTATACAGAAATGAAACAGAAAAAGGAATTAATTCACTGCTTCCCATGGGCAGGCAGGTGTTCACCTATCTCCAGAAAAGCTGGGCTCCATCCCATGGAATGGTCATTTGGGAGGACAAACATCATCACAGCACTCCACTTCCTTCTCCTTCTCCAAGCTCTGTGAGCTTGGTGCCACATGGTCTGGAACGTCCCTTTGGTCAGCTGGGGTCAGCTGCACAGCTGTGTCCCCTCCCAGCTCCTTGTGCACCCCCAGCCTCCTCACTGGTGGGGTGGGATGAGGAGCAGAAAGGGCCTTGATGCTGTGTAAGCCCTGCTCAGCTTTGACAAAAACATCCCTGTCTTACCAGCACTGCTACCTGCACAAATCCAAAACAGCCCATACTAGCTGCTGTGAACAAAAGTGGCTGTCTTGGCCAAAACCTAATTTCAAACTGTTTTTAAGACAGCTTGCTTAGTTTAGGAGCAGCATTGTAACACTATAATAATGGATTTGACACAGTACCTGGGACATAGTCTTCCCATCCTGTGTTTCTAAGATGTAAATTTAAGTAAATGAAACCTCAAGGAAACTGTTCTCATTTGGTTTACAGTAAGTGAAAGTGCTTTGTATGCACTGTGGAGGTTGATGAACTATAGGAATAGCCCAGTAAAGAATGGCAGTCTAATTCAGTTCTTTGTCCCACTTTTCTATTTTAACTACTTGACTGAGAAATTAATAACATGAGTCTTGTCAGTCATGTTTATAAGCTTCTGCTGATGACATTATAGCAGTTACAGCCTTTTTTATTAAAAGAGCATGCCACTGTAGATGAAGGTAGAAATACCAGCAAACAAATGGAATTTCTTTCTTCTTCCCAGCTTTTTTCCAACTGACCCAAGGATTTCTTCTTAATCAGTTTCTCCTTTTTCTTAAATTTGTCCCTGAAATACACTATCTTCTACAAATACTTATTAGAGTTGATTTTTAGACACACAGGTATTAATTTTTAACATTCCTAATGTGTCCTTCTCTGGGAATTTCACTATGAAGTTTAAGGTTATTTAATTCATAGATTCTTGTATAATCTTTACAGAAGGGGGCTTGCATATCAGGAGTGATTTTTCCCACTTAGACCTGAGTATTCTGTAGGATCTCTCAGCTTTGAAAGAACCAGTTTGTTTCATAAAACATCTTTCACAGTCCTTATTAGAAGCATTACCTTTTTTCACTGTCTGTATTCACTGTCTGTTTTTGTGGGGTTTTTGAAATTCAGACACATCCTGAAAGAGAGGCATTCTGATGTTCGTGAACTAGAATTTCCTTCAGAAAAGTTATGTTTCTTCAGGATATATGGTAAGTTTTTTGGGCCAGAGGTTTCTACTTTGCATGGTGGATGATGCTCACTGTGGAGAGGTCCTAGAATGGAAATGTGCCATTAATCCGTGGTAACTGGAGAGTTTCTCCTTAGCAGCATCCATAGGAGCACACCAAAATCCCATTCTCTGTGCACACAACCTTTGTAACTAATTCTTTCCTATCTTTTGGGGTTAATTGGATCAGTCCTAGTATTTGCTGTTTCTCACCTGAACTGAACTATCAGTTCTTTCTCTCTGCCAGGGTCCAGTGCAGCATATTCAGAAGTCTGTGTTTTTCTCTGGGACTTCAGCCCTGATATGATCATAATAGATATTCCTTTCTAACTGCTGATTGATTTCTCATTAATAGACACTTATTAGCACTTATTAATATCCATGGCTTCCTTTTTCATCCTGAGTGAAAAGGTTTTTTTTCTGTAGTAGAACGTTTGCTTTTTCTGCCAGAGAGATCCTCTTACATCACAAGCAAATTTGTTAAATGATTGATTGATTTCTTAAGATTTGAATTTCAGCATGCAAGTGGTATTTCTAGTAATTTCTTTTTGCAAAATAACAAGCCTTTCTGCAGATAAGTCTGTGATGCCATCATAGCTCTAAGACACCTCCCAAAACAAGAGCAAAGGAAATTTAGCTGCTCCAGTTTGACATTCAGATGTTTTAGTCATAGAAGAGGCTTTTCTTGACCCATGGTGGTTTCTTAAGAGGACTGTCAGTCTAGTAGGTTGCACTGATTATTTGTTTAAATCTCTGCAGATACTCTTCTACCAAAGAGAAGGACCCAGAGTATTGCTGCTCATTACCATATATTATTAAGTCTACTCATAATACCCAGATGCTGGAACATTGGACTTCATGCCTTTGGTACTGTGCACCCCACTAGGACAGTTTCCTAGATAAGTTGATGCCTTAAGCTTTAGCTTTCATATTTTTCACATTCTGTACTGCCTTAGTGTGTAACTCTGAACTTCATACTAAGTGTTAGCAAGTCCTCCTCACAGTTTAGTCAGACAAAAGAATCCTTTTCCAGCCTGAGAACCAAGGACACCATTGCAGCTTCAGGCCCAAAAAGTGTAAACGGCAAATTGAAGAGAGCAATCTGGGAGGATGGGATTTCTTAACCTGAAGCTGTAATTGGACAATTAACCCCAATATTTAAATGAACCAAAACTTTAAAAGTGTGAAAACTTGTGACTCAGGGTCCATCTTGGGTAGAGCCATAGCCAGACTCTTGTACTGCCCAAGTTGTATCCTTTGAAGGTCTTTTAATAAATTCCTACTTTATTCCTTTAACTCTGTCTAGCCTCTGTTCCAGGTAGCCTCTCTAGGCATCCCTATAATGGTTCAAATTTAAATATAGGACCATAGATTTATTCCTTATTTCCTTGTGCTGTTGGGGTGTTTTGCAGAACTGACTGTTTATTTATTTTAAAAAACCCTGAGCAGCTGCCTTAATCTGGAAGGTGACCAGTAATTGTGTTGCATTAGGTTTTCATCTCAACTGATCTTTTTAAAAAATGCTTCTTTGTGGTTCAGAATCTTAGCTTCTGGTAACTTGTGGCACAGAGGGGCTTTTTAGAAGATTTTTATTCTTACAGTTTCTTACTTGAAAAAGAACCCAGCCAGAAAGTATTAATTTTTCCTTACTTGGATGACATGTTAGGGGCAATGTCATTCATAGGATAAAAAATGACTCATTCATTAATCTTGCATTAATCTTGGAATTAATACTCAGAAACTGAATCTTATTTCCTTGCACTGCTTGGAATTTATAGAAATACAACTCTGTTCTTTAATGGCCCATACCTTTTAGCTAGTGGGGTGGTTCTGAGCTTTATTTACTTTCATAATTTACCAGTAGTCTTTCTCACAGGCCTTGCTCTGAACTCCATGGCACCATGTGGCACTAGATACACTATTCCTAATAGGTTTTTGAAAGGTCTAAATAGCTGTTCACTTCCTGAAAAGAACTCAGTTCCACATGGAGTTTTGTTCTTGTTCTGCCATTTTGGTGGTAATACTCCTTAAATGTCTTTATTTTCACAAATGCACCTTTGGGTGTTAATTTTTGCAAGAGTGTGGGAGTTAGAGATCTTGCTTGCCTATTGTTTCATTTGAGGATAAGTCTGCCTTTTGAATGTGTTCTTGCTAGGAGACAGAAAGGTAAACTACCTTTACTCTCTTCAGAGACTATATGACTGCAGCCAGAGTTGTTCCAAGTATCCTAGATTTTGGAAGTACCCCATCTAGTTCTTGTTTTTGGTAGGCTAAGATCTTTGTATTGTCTCCCTGTTAATATTAACTGCTCATCAGTCTAAGGAGTTTTCGACTAGATTTTTCTCTGGATAGCTCACAGTGAAAAACATGTTGTGAAATAGCCAAGAAAACACTTCTTGCTGTCAGTGTGTCAGTTAGGCAAAATCAATGGTTTCTTTGTGGAATGTGCCAGTTGTTGTAATTTGCAAAGCTGTGACGCTGAGCTCCAGTCTGTCTTCCACTGTCCTCCCACCCCCTCATGTTCTGGCCTTACTGAGGCTTCAAGTGATGCTACCTTTGGGAGAGCAGTCTGTTTGCTTTTACTTAATAAAGCAAATTACTTAATACTCAGTGTTCTGGGACCTGCCAGGCATTTGTTTGCTCACAGTGACCCCTACGTGCAGGGAACACTTCAAGAAGTAAGATGGATTACTTTCTCTCCAGTTCTTTTTAAGATGTGTTTATTATATGTGCCTTCACTGCACATCTGTCTGTTTGCCTTTGGGAAAGGCCTAGAGAGAGATGGGAATTCTTGGTTGGAGAGGAACTGAGACCAAGGAACACACCTTAGCTGGTATTGTATCAATGTTGGGTCTTGGGCCATGCTCCAGGGTAGGCTTTTAGGGTAGAATTGTCTGCCTCATGCAGTCAATATGAATATGTCCAAAGAATGTGCTTATAAGGCCTCAAAGAGCAGTAATAGGTAAATACCCATTGTTCTTGGTGATATAAATTGCCTCTGCTCTTGTAACCCACCAGTGGAAAACCATGCTGCAATTTAATTTCAGTTTGATTTTGACCATAGACTGGGAGATAGACAGTGTTTAGTGTCACCTGATCCAGGTGGCAGCTGGAAGAGAGCAGTTTTTCCTGGCCATCAAGAAGGAATTATCCAAAGATGATTGTTAATGCTTTGTTTGGAAGGTGAAAGGGGAAATTTGTAACAATGAGAAATCCACATTTTTACTCATTTGAAAGCTAGTTTATTTGTTCATGGAAACACTTTCCTTGGAAGTTGCAAAGTATTTCAGAGAAACTACTATGGCAGCTGTTTGAGAACTGCTGTTTGAATACTCAAAAATCCTAATATATATTTTGTTAAAAATTTACAAGTACACTGAGGCTTGGACATCTGCTTATATCATCAAGTGTTGCCAATATCAGAGTTCCTGCAGAGGCTTGCAGATAAATACTTGTTAATCAGCATGCATCAGGGCTTCTTTGCGGTTAAAAGAATGTTAGCAGAAAAGGAGAGTGGCACACAAACAGAAATGCCAAAGAGATAAACCCTCCCTTAGCCAGGGTTTGTATTGTTTGTTCTTATATTAAACTCTTTCAAGCCCACTTTGACTTTGAGATGAAAGAGGAAAATGGTGAAGTCAAATCTGGCTGTCAGAATTTGCAGATGGAACAATGGCTATTGGTGAAGTTGAAGAGCATATGAGGAAATGTTTTGCAAATTCAGAGCCTCACTGTCATAAAAGTTTAAAAGGAAGTACAGGAAATACAAGTTTTTAAACTGAGTGTCTAAATACCTGAAGCTTTAAAAAAATTGTGTCCTGTCTTTGGTAGCAAATAGAGGGGTAATTATTAAAAGGTTTTCAAATAGATTTGAGTCCTAATTTCAGAGAGAAAGCAGCATAATCAAATAGTCTGGAATAGTTCCTCAAGTCTAATCTGTAATTAAATCAAAAATAGGACAAAAATTAAGAGAAAATAGCTGAAGGAGATTTTTTAAAAGAGACTTTATCTTTTCCTCCTGTACTTTACTGACAGGCTTGCCCATGGGGAAATATTAGCATAGTACATCATCTTTTCTCACCTTTCTATCTGGCAAACATTCAGATAATTTAACATTTTGCTTTAAGCTGAATCTGAACACAGGTTTTATATTATGATATAAAAATATGTCTCTGCTTGCTGGCTGCAATTAGGGAAAAGCAGTTTGAAAAGTGAAGGAAGACAATGCTGGGTGAAAAATGAAATAAAGTTTCAGATGTAAAGCAGTGTTTATTACATATCTGGAAGAAGGTTATGTGATTTTGGGGGGGAGGGGGGATGAGGGGCTGTTCCCTATATCAGATTCCCACTGGTCAAAGTATCTCATGCCATGAAGCTTAAAAAGGCCCAAGAGCATTATTTACCCAGTGACACACCCATATTTAGGAGAAGTTTCAACCTGCACAGTTATCCTGTTCATCTTATTTAATGACTGTCAGATAGTGCCTGGACATGGATAACTCAGCTTCATTCTACCACCTTATGAAAGTACATCTAGCTGACTTATGATGCATATGTATTTTCTCTCACTTCTGAAATATTTCATGGTTTTGTTTGAATTAGGAACAGGAATTATGCCTTGTGAGAGTTAGTTTAATCCACTTTGGAGCAATCTATTTGTCTCCTGTAAGTTTTGACTTTACAAAAGCCATTTATGACTTGAGCTGAAGGTAATTTATCCTACCTGGAGCCATTACACAAGAGTGGATTTATTTTCATTAGTAATTCAATTTTTTTAGGTCTATGTCAAAGTTTGTACTTGTTAGGCTTGTAGGGGAGGAAAAGCAAAGGTAGCTGTGCAGGTTGGGCTGAGGTTTCTCAGATGCACACAACATGAATGAGAGGATAGTCTGAATGAGAATATGTGAGCCTGACCACCAGAGAAGTTGCTTCTAACTGGCAGTGGAAAAAAAGCTGCTATACTGGAACAACTTCAATCTTTTTCCTTTCCTGAAGTGTGAATAAGAAGGGAAGTCATATAGACCTCAATGCTTGAATAGATACTGTGTTAGAAAGGCTGTTTAATTTTTTATTCATCATTCCTACTCAGAGTGTTACCTGCTCCAGCAGTGATACCATATGAATTATAATATGAACTCAGTCACAGAGCCTCTAGTTTTATGGGTTTGAGTTTTTCCTCAGATGTGGTAGAAGAAAAAACTGCTTTTTATTTCAGTAGAATCCAAATTTGTTATAACATTTGAACTCTACAGATGTTTAAACCACTTACATAGGAAATAGTGCCAACACTGTTTTAATTTTTTTCAGACTAAATTGTGTTTTATTGCTAGTATCAATTTTAATTTTATGTATGTTTAATTAAAGTCACAGAAGCTTTAATTAAAGCTGTGCTCAATACTAGGAATGCTGCAAATGTTTTAAGCATTAAACGGTGCCAGCTAGGATTTGGATTAATGTAAGCTGAGACATTTGTGATGTGAATAAACACACATCATCATAATGAAACATTGTGCAAATAAATGCTTTTCATTCCAAGGGAGGAACAAAAAAGTTTCCTAATTGTATTGGGCTAAAGTACTAAATTACTTTGCATCAGTTTAATTTTCTGTGAATTGCTATCGAATAGAAATCAAAGCAGTGCATGAATTACTGTTTTGTTTTTGTATTTTCAGGTGTTTCGGCTACAGAAAGTCATCTGGAAATAGAAGGGATGGCAAATTGTCTGCCATATTATGGAATTTCTGATTTGAAAGAAATTCTGAATGCAGTAGTTAACAGAAATGCAAAGGAAGTATACGAATGTAGGCCTCTCAAAGTGATAAATTACTTGGAGGTGAGACAGAAGCTTTCTTTTAGTATTAGCCAGCTAAACTTGAAATAATTCCTGAAACAGCTTGAAAATCTTCTTTCAGCTTTGTCTTTTAATTAATTTCATTGTGTTCTAAACAGAAGTAACTCTTGAAAAAGAGAGTATCATATCCTTTCTGAGTTGTGTATTCCTTACGAAAATGTTTCCATCAGCTGTACCCAAAGGCAGTCACCCAGTGTGATATAACACATGCCAAAAGGTGATTTTCACAAAGTTTTCCGTTTTCAGAAAAAGTGCCACAGAATGGCAGTGACTCATGTTCATGTTTTCTGTGCAAATAAATAAATTGTCTATCCAGAGACAGTAATGGCATGAAGTTTCAGAGACAACTAATAGATGTGGAACTAGTTAAAGCTGGAGTAACCAACAGCAATAGCAATTACTTCCTGTCTAGCTGTTTTACTAATGATCTTCAATTCCAATTCTCTTCAAAAATGTTACCAAAATGCATGTAAAGTCTCTTCTTACTTGGTCATTCACAGCATGCCTTCCTGAATTGGGTTACTTCAAACTGGGACCTAGGCACATACTTACAAAGGGTATGTGTTTTATCTTTTAAGAATTATTACACAAATCTTTCCCTATCTTTTGGAGGTAGTAAGCTGCCTTTGTAGCAAGTGATTCTGTTATGTACTACTGAACCACTCTCATGCATTCAGGAAAGAAGCTTAAAGAAGGGATAAGTTCAGTGTTGAGACAGGAATGGTTTGTAAAAAAACCCAGACAGCTATAAAAGCTGTTATTCAGAAATAAGCACTGAATTTTTTGACCATTCTGGAAGGTTAAACACTGGAAATGCCATTCACTGTCATGTTCAGAATCACTATTTTAATAATTCATTTAATGTTTGAGCTGGCAGCATGTCTGCAGCTTTTGCTGTCAGTGGATAGATGGAGAAGAAAGCATAGGGTAATGATTGAAGCAGCAGCCTTCCAGGGTGTCAAACAGTCCACAGTGATCTTTTTCCACTTGGAGGAGTGGGAGAAAATCTCAGACAAAGAAAATTAGATGATTTAGATTAAATCATTATGAATGGTGCTCAGGTTTGTACAGTGTGAAGGTGCGCTACATACATTTCTGTCCAGGTAACATGGCTTAAGTACAGAAGAGAAGGCAGTGGCAGGAAAGCCCATCTTGGAGGAGGAAACAAAAGTTCTTTTTGAAGTTCCTTAGTTCTTTGAGGGTGGGTGCTTAACAGTTACTTCTCCTTTCTAGTGTTAAGTGAATGCAATAGACCATAGTAAATGCAAATTAATCTATGCAGATTTGCTGTAATATTTTTCAAATTGTACTTATTGACTGCTAGATACTTCTAAAGTTTGTGGTGTGAAATGTGTCTTGTGAACTGGTAAACATGTACAGTTGATGCTGGTGACAACAGGAAATAAGAAACACAAAACATCTTGCAAAAAGTAGGCTAAAAGAGTGCAAACATAACTAGGGGGCTGACTGTGCATGCCTCCATTGTAGAAATGTCATGAACTGACCAGTAAGAAATGTTTAAAGTTATATTTAGATTTCTTAGATTTGGAATATTGAGCAGCAGAAAAGGATGACCTTTAAACAGTGAGTTTTTAATTCCTGCTTTCTTGTAGCCACAGGCTGATGTGCTAAAAAGTGGTACTTCAAAACTATTGGGGTTTTGGTTTTGTTTTTCCTTTCCACAGGGAGAAGCAGTACGTTTAGCTCGGCAGCTGCCCTTACATTTGTCAAAAGAAGATGTGCAAAACACAATTTACAGGATGAAGCAACAGCTTGGAAAGGAAAATAAAGGCTGTGTTCATGGTCGTCCTTTTTTTCATCACTTAACAGATATTCCAGAAGTTGACAAGCACAACTCCATGGAAATTATTCAGTAAATGGAACATTTTGTTTGGGGTCATACTTCTCTTGCTTAATTTTGATCACTACTCTGTAATTTCAGTATGTTTTGTGCAAAGGTTTTGTTTAATGACTTTTCATTGTTACATGTTCACTTCCTAAAGACTTTATTTAAATAAAAATTCTATTTGAAAACAGAAAAAAATACTGTAGAAAAAGAGCTCACCACTATTTTCTGGTTTTTAAAAAAGAATTTATTAAAGAAGTATTCTCAACTGGTTTCCTCCTTCTCTTATTGCTGCAGGTTTAAGAAATACCAGTATGTCAGAATTTTTTAGATGTGAAGTGGTTAGAAGTTGCTTTCAACAGAGCATGGCAAAGTTTATTATACTAGAGGACATCAGCTGTTAATATTCAAAGGAATGCCAGATAGCTGTAAGTATTTGAATATAGCATTGCCATATGCAATTATTATAGTTAGTTATGCCATATGCAGTTATTATGGTGTTGTATTTCTATTTGGAAATTCTTAGCTCATGTAAATGAGTACTGACAGTCCTAGTGTTTAATCTCCAAAAATTCTACACTTACAGAAGTATGGTTCTCAAAAATACAGTACAAAAGTTTAAAATCTTCAGATCAATAAAAACTGGCCAGTTCCACAAAAGCAGAATGGATGTGAGTCACAGGAGTGCAGGTTAGCACTGAAATCAGGTGCCCATGGCTGTTTATTGGTGCAGTGCTATACACAAACTGTTTGGGGGTGGGAGACATAAACTGTCCTCCCTCAGGGAGAATGTGGCATAACTAGGACATAGTCTGCTATATAGAGAGATACTGATTTTGGTAAATTGGTTCATTCTCTTCTACCAGAACACAATGTTTACTCCTCTATTTCAAGTAGTGGCCTACTTCTGTAAACCTACCCCCTAGGCCTTCTGTGCACAGCAGATGCCTTGTCTCTGCAAGAGTATGTTTTAAAAGTTTCAAGCTCACCTGAAAATTCCTGTTTATCCCCAGCTGTTGTTTGCAAACCTTGGCACTATGAAAATGTGGTGGTAGGACCTAGCTTTGTAGTGTTTCTGTGACTCCTGGGTAAATGGTTGAAGGTTGCTGAAAGGCCCAAGTGCAAGTTAGTTTGTGGACAGGAGTGTTGGACCAGACAAGCAAACGTAGTGTTTGAATCTGTAAATCACTGATGCTGAACTGGTGAACTAATTTAAGAAATCACATCACAGGTATACATCACAACATGTAAATTCTAACCTGAAAGGCAATGATTATCTTTTTCACAGAGCCTGTTGCAACAGAGCAAGGGGTCATTGTTTTAAACCAAGGAGGATCAATCTAGATTACATATAAGAAAGAAGTTTTTTACAATGAGGGTGGTAAGGCACTAGAGCAGGTTGCCCAGACACACAGTAGGTGCCCCATCTGTGGGAGTACTCAAGGTCAGGTAGGATGGGGCTCTAGGCAGCTCAATCTAGTGAAGATGTCCTGCTCACTGCAGGGGAGTTGCACTAGGTGACCTTTATGATTATTTCTTTATGCCATTAAAGTAAGTTTGTCCTTTTCATAAAGAGCAAGGATGATCAGAGGGCATAAGCAGGATGTCTTTCCAAGCTTAATGGTAGCAAGGTACAAAATGAGAATGTCACTTGCAAACTGGACACTTGGCTCTAAATGTCACTCAGTGCAGAAGATGTGAATTTTTAGAATCGAAGTGAGAAGGTGGATGGAGATAGAGAAAGGAGACGTGACCCTTGGCTCTGATGGGGAAACAGGATCCCAGCCTTGCATGGGATATAGAAGGTTATAGTTTGTTTATTTTTATTCTTGTTGGAATACAAATTCTGAGAGTTTAGAGACGTGCCATTACAGTGAGAAAAGCCAGAAGCAAGCTGCAGAATAGAAGTTAATCTCCCAAGGTTGTTGGAAATTAAATTAATGTGTGCACCACTTTTAGTCAATTTGGAGTATAATATACAGTATTTAATGAGATGAATAATTGCTGCTTCTTTTCCAAAAGGTAAGATAGAAGATACCTATAGCCTAATTGTACTGAAGCCAGTGCTAGTATCTTTTGAAACACTTAAGTCTACATCAAGAGGACAAGTCTTAATTGGTATCAGGCCCTAGACTGAGGGCAGAACATGATTGGTAAATGGTATTCACAGGTGCCAGGGTGGGTTTAGTTGCTATGGAAGCAAATTAGCATCAGGCTTTTAAGTGCAGGTGCAACAGGTTAGGCAATTATGAGTTGGGGCTTCCCTCCTTTCCTTGCTGTGTTTGCTGGACTTTCATCTTGGAGAGCTGCTCTGGAGTTCTTCCTTAGGTACGTGTACATAGAGTTTGTTTTCTGTCTCTGGGGGATGTTGTGTGGCTGGGTGCCAGCAGTGACTGCTGGAGCACGGCTTGGGAGCTGTAAGTCTGGGTGTTTCCCCGCCAGAGTACTGGTTGGAACTGCAAGCTGAAATTGGGAGTTGCACTGTTGTTCTGCTGATGGGAGATGGCTTTAGATAGGACCAGAGTGGAGATCTCTCCTTGCTTTATCTAGTGTGAACAAAAAGAAATGTTACTTTCTGTTCTTAGAGATGTTCTCACTGATGCCTCTAGTGATGCATCCATTTAATGTTCTTTGTTTAAACAATAGAAATACCCCAGTTCTAGGTTTCCAAGTTGGAAGAAGTTAAATGGTGTGCCTGAGGTAGGAGTTCTGGAGAAGGACTTCTGCCATTGCATCAGCACGGGGTGCTACACGGTGACCCCCACGAGGCTCTCGGGGAAGCATACAAAGGCTGCCTTTCCCTGCAGTCAGTCTGTCCCCAGCTCCGCAGGCAATTTGTTTAAAAGAAAGAAGAAAACCTGAAATGTGCAACGTTGGGTGGAGTTGCATGTTGCCGTCCTCGATCTCTTCCCAGGGAGGAAGAGCTGCGGAGCGGAGCGTGGTGGGTGCGTGTCCCAGCGGCCAGCGAGTGGCAGCCACCTCCTTGTCCCCACGAGTGACTGGGCTGGGGCATTCCAGGGACTTGTCGTATTTGCGCTGCCCTCTGCTGGCATTTCGGTTTTGTACAATTTGGTCTTAAAATTAAGGTCCGGGGCTGACCATGGATGAGCATCATTCCTTCCTCGCTTCGCGTCTCCTGCAGGTGAAAGCGTTATTGCTTACCTTGCTCCTCGTGGCGTGCTTGTTCACTTTCCTAAAATATGCCTAGGGCAGATGGCATTGTTCCCTAGGGGAGGGTCAGGAGCTTTCCAGACTCGTTGGAAGACTTGCAAAGCCTTTTGGTCATACGTGGCTTTGCATTTTTCAGAGGATCGCTTGTATCATTGGTTGAGGCAGGTTTGGTTCTGGTAGTGTGTTTGCAGCTCAGGTGTCCCCTTCACCCAAATTTTGAGAAGTTGCACATTCCTTTAATGGGAAACAACTGAATATAAATTTGACTTTATAAATAGAGGAAAATCTCATTGAAAAAAACAATTATTTTTCCTTGCATGTAAATATAGGTATGAACATGAAATTGAGGTAGCACCTTTTATATGTGTCTTTTCTGGATGCAGTAGAAATCTTATTAATGAAGTTTCTGTTCCAGTTAACCAGTGTGTGTGGGAAGGAGTTTGGACTATTTCTTGTTTGGTTTTTTTCCCTTTAACGAGTCGTATAGTTTAGAGAACTATAGCAAAACCAGAGGAATGTTGAAGTTATTTCAGGAGCACCTAGCAGTCATTGGCAACAGAAAAATCTAGATGATGGAGTTTGGGATTTGTTAGAATGGATTCTGATATGGAATATTTAAAATATCTATCAACAGGAGTAATATTCCCAAGCACTTTATTTAGTTATACAAGCAAACATTCCCTGGTCTCAAGGATTTCATTCCTTTTTTTTCCTCCTGCAAACTTATTGGTCTTACTTTAATGAAAGCTAACATCAGCAAACAAGTTTTTAGGTTTTTGAAGGGTTGTAATATTTGATCTTCAGAGTTTGTTTTATCTTCCATAAAGCAGGTCAGGTTTTGGGTTTGTATTGAGGTTTGGTTTCTTTTGCTAAATACACTTATAATTCTGAATTTATTTTTTGGTTGCAATAGAATACTGGAGAGTTCTTGAGAATTTTGTTTCATTTGTACCCAGCATTTAACAGGATGGGTTAGCAATTATAAGAAACTTCAGGTACATCCATTTAATTTTGCAAATGGAAGGCTACCAGAGCTTTTATTTTTTTCCCCTCCTCTCCCTCTCTCTGTAAGTATGGAGTATCATATCTGAAATTATGGAGAGTATAAATGTGGAAATGTTAAATCTTTTGTTAATGGCTTCGAATTAAGCACACATTGTTGCAGATGATTTGGAGGACTTATTTAAAGTAAATATACAATTTCAAGCTCAATTATCATTCATAGTTTAACCGAGCATAGTGAGATATTCAGTCTGTGAATTTGATACAGTGTTACTTCATAATTACGATGCTTTTTTACAGTAAATTTGATATAGAACAGTTGCTAAAGGAAAGCTGCTGAACAGTGTGACCAACCATTTTATGGGACACATCTGGTGCATTAGTTCAGGATGTGCAGTGCAGGAGAACAGAGCCTTTTGCCCAAAAGGAGAAGGAAGCTAACTCCACATGTATACGTTTTGGGGACATGCAGAGAGGTTAAACAATTACGAGTTAATTGTGTAAGCTAATAGGAGGGGTGTTTGTAATGTCATTTCGGAATAGCTAAGGAGGAAACAGAGGAGAATTATTGTTTTAAAATCTCAAATGAATGGTTTACACCTGTTAATGTTACATTTAGAACAGCTGTTTCTTTTATTATCAGTAAACAGATGCAGAAAGTAATGGAATGTTTTAAAGCAATATGTTAATCCTGTCTTCCACTACTGAATATTCTCATAATGTCATGATTCAATATTAACTGTACTGCTGTTGTCATCTGCATTTAAAGAATATTTACTTACATTTTTAATCACTTTTTATTTGACGTTGTAAATGTTTATCCAAAGTTATTGTAGTTTTTCATCAACCCAGCCTAAATGTTTTTTCACACCAGTAATTTTATTGATGATTTCATTGGTCTGAGCTACTCAGTCAAAGTAACCCTGATTTTGGTTTTGCTCAAAGGTTATTTCTGTATTGGAAATTTCACCTGAAATGAAACAAGCTATATTTATAAGGGGTGGGGGAATTGCTCTTAAGGGCCCAGTCTAGCACATATTTTATAAACTCCTTGTGAAGTTCATTATAGGTGAAGCTTTTGCAGAGTGTACTCAGGTTAAGCACTGCTGTTGGAATAGTACCAGTTAGGTGGTACAGGAGAGGGTGGGTTTTTGGGGGGGTTATGTGAAAATAGTTTTAGTTCATTTATTTTCAAATGTGTTGTGCTGCCTCAGTTTTAAAGAGAAGCTGTGAATCTGACAGTCTCTTGGAAGGAAATATCTAAAAACTGCAGACCCAATATCATGTACTTAGAAAACAAAACCAAAACAAGTATTCCAAAATAATTACAAATTAATGCCTAAACTGGCTGGAAGTTTCCTAAAAACCTGTAGTGTCCACTAGATGCTCAGAGGTGACAGTAGGACTTCTTCAACTGGCAATGCATGTCTTAACCTTGGAATTGCAGTGTGTGTGAGTGTTCTGAAGCGTGCAGCATTGCAGTGACCCAGTGTGCGTGGTGGAGCGTTACCGAGTGACCCTCGAAGAACGGAAGCACAGCAGATTCATGCTCTGTGACTTGTTTGGCAGATTAGTTTTCAGGAAATGCACAGACCAACGAATATGGCAGCTGCATTATTAAAAATACTGTATTCAAGCCCAGGTCAAATTGTTCATTCATGCATGGAGTAACTCAGCATTAATTGAATCATTGCATTTTTGACATATTTTAGATCACTGATATTTTTTGCTTCAGCACTAAAAATGCCTGATAAATTACTATATTCACAAGGGGCAAGCATTTTGACAGAGGAATGCTTTATAAAGCGTTTATGTGTGAGTGTTTGCTCATCAGGTCATTGCAGTAATAAAAATGCATTGGTAGAACTAAGATTCTGTGTTAATTCTAATGTCAGTCTATTTATGGAGGATTTCAAGATGCTTAGGTAAAAATGTCTAAAATTATACAAAATAATCAAAATTAATTAATGTCTTCCTTAGTTCTTATTAGCTTGACACAGCTTATATTACATAAATTAGAGATGTTCCTGATGAAAGGTAAGAGAGTTGATTTTCTCAATAAAAAAAACAAAATGGGAGAGTAGGGAGAAACCCTCTCATGTCCATTAAGCAAATTTAAGATTCCTGTCATCTCACTTCAGTAGAATGGAAAGGAAAATTCTTTTTGAAATAATTTGAGTTTTTCATATAAATTAGTTTTTGAAGGGCTAATAATTCCAGCTTGTGAGGGGCAAATCTAGGTATGATTCTTGTTAGACTTTGCCAAAACAGACTAGTAGTAAATAGATTATTTCAAAGGAATGCTTTGTTGGAGGTCTATTCTTCCCTTAAGCAGACAGAGTAGAAATGTTATTAGTCAGTTAACATTCCTGATGCTCCCTGATACCTTAGGTGTGTATAATTTAGAACAGGAACCATTTAATATTTACTAAGACAAGTGGAACTGTAGGAAACTGTTCCCTCATCAGAAGAATTCACTCAGTTACTTCTCCCACAAGAGAGTTACAGAACTTTTCCCTGAGGCTTCACACTGAGCTTCAAAATGCCCTTTTCCAAAAGTGGTTGTCCCAGATCCCATTGCCATTTAGGAGAGCCATATCTTCTATGCTTTATTTACAATGACCTTTGAGCAACTGAAAATGCTGCCAGCTCCTTTAGAAAGTGTGGCTTTGAAATTTCAATTTTGATCTGTGTTTGCAAATGAGCAACTGTGATTATGCATCAACTACAGCAGCAGTAAAATGGATACTGACCTTTTGCAATAATAGTGTTTTATACTCTTAGTAAGCTTCACTGTGGAATCTGAAAATGCTTAATAGTGCACCAGCCACTTGTAGGTTATGGAAACTGAAGAAACAGCTCAGTCAACCATGAGAGGGATGCAGAGTTTACAAGGGTAAAAACTCGAAATGCTGCAATGCAGATTTAGACTTGTATTTTTACTAGGATGAGCATGAACCTAATGTTTAATGGGTGTGTGCAGTTCATTCTTGCCTGATTGCAAACTTCTTCTGGAGTTCTCAATATAATTTCTTATTCTGTATTAATCCAAGTCATCAGAAGTTATGCACCTTTTCATTATTGTGTCCTGCTTCTTGTGAGTTTATTTAGGTGCTCTGTAGCAACAAAGGTTGTGTTAAATTCCTTAATCATATCAAGTAATGAAGGTTTCAAGCGCCATGAGGTTTTTTTAATTTTATTTTTTTTAAGGCTGTGTGGATGCAGAACTAATAAAAATTGAATCCATTTAAAGAAAGGTTTGAATGACAAAATACAGCACAATAACTCTCTTGCCAGTTTTCTTCTGGTTACCAGTCTAAGTCTTTTAAATCTAGCTCAGAAATCTGGAGCAAGTACTTTGGCATTGCAGTTTGTTGTAAGGAAGATTTAATAGCTTGTTATGTCCTATTTCTATAAACAGAAGTCATTTAGAGTTCAGCAGATATATTTAGAATCAGCATTTGTGCTGGTAGTTACAAGCTGAATAAAATAATCTTTGAAAAGCTCAATATGCAGAAGGGAATATTCAGGTTCAAATTTACCTCACAACAAATTCTCTTTTAGGAGACTTAGGGATTTTCACAAATAGGAACCTACAAAATTGAGTATCAGACTTATTACTTTATTTTAAATCTTTTTAGTAATGAGGTTTTGTGGTGTGCAAATGTTAATAGTTTTAAGAGAACTGTGTGGCTACTGCTGTTCAAGAGGTCAGGTCCTGTACTCTTTACTCTGGCAAAATTCCCTAACCTTCAGAGAGGGACATATCCCTGTCTCGGGGAGTACAGAGCAAGGCCCAGTAAAATGGACAGCCAGAAGCTTTGGAGAGGTCTCCTCTACTCTCAGCTGGTTTGGGACAGAATATTAATGCAAGTTTGCTCTGAGTGATTTGTAATCTAACCTCTGATTTGTTGTCTTCAAGGTATGCGTGATAACTGAGAAACATATGCAAAGTCAGTTTAAGAGATGAGTTTTATAGCAAATAGTAAATTAAAACCATAGTGACCTTTTAGTCTTGCTGATCATGTGCAGAAGGATGTTCATGTGGTGCCCTGTACTAATCACAGTAACAGGGCTCTTGCTCAGGGAACAGCAGGCACAAGCAGTACTCCTGTGTATTTGTTCTTCTACTGCATTTTTTTAACTGAAAAAAATTTGCAATTAAAATTTGCTGTTATACCTTGATGCTATTTTTGCATATTCTCTTCTGGAAAAGATAGCACTTCTTTTCTTATGAAAGAGGTTTTTACTTAGTGGTGCAAATAATCGTCAATCCCTAGTTCAAATTTCAGTTGTTATTGCTGTCTTGATTGCTGGCTCTGGCCATGTTTGATGCAAAGTCTAATGATTTTTATTATACCAGTTCTTGTATAAATTTTGCTAGACACTCCAGGAGCTTGAAGGCTACTAATTAAAAGCATCTTAGATATTTAACTTAAATATCTTTTTCCTCCTGTATTTTAACACAGTAATAACTGCTGTAGTTTATTTTATATTAAGTATCCGTGCTTTCAGCATCACAAAAAATTGCACTCAGTCATATGATCACCCCATCCTTAAAGAAGTGTCTTGTAAGGATGGTTTTGCAAACAACAAAAACCTTCATTTTCTCTTCTCATGTCTAAGCAGATAATTTTTTTGTTTTTATCATGTTTGAATTCTGGTTTTTTCAGTAAGTCTCAGAGAAGGCTTCATGTAGGTGTATTTTTTTAAACGTCAGTGCTGAAGAAAGAGAAAACAGTACTTTTTTTTTTCCCTATGTTTTCATTCTTTACAGTGTTGCTAGCTGTTCACCCAAGTGTTAGAAGTGTGAAGTTGTGAACACAAATGATCCTTATGATGCCCCTTTATCCCCTCACCAAACTGGAGTATTGGGAAGAGGACTGGCAGTGTGGCTGGCTCTTGGCAAATCTGGTAGCTGAACGCACTGACGGAGTTTCCCCATTTTAACTACATGGGGACTCTACTGAAGGGGGAAATGAAATACTGGTACCAAATGAACTATATGATGTGCAACACAAAAGTTTTTCTGTTTTGTGGGGGTTTCTATGACATGACCTGTGGGCTAACTGAAGAAAACATCACTGGGAAAGTGCTCCATATACAGATACAAGTGCTCCTATTGATACATTATTTTTCTAAGATTTTGCTGAGTAAAGCTCTTTCCATACATAAGCGTTTTGGCCATCTGCAACTGCTTGTCAGTGAGGCTGGTTTGAGAACACTAGCTGTAATTGTAACCTCAGGAATGTGTGACCAGCTCGCGGCCAGCTGTGCATGCCCTGACTTTTCCCAGGTGTTAAGATACATGGCCACTTTTGTTCCCCTTAACCAATGGGGCAAAATACAGTCCTTGTTTTTCTGCACCTTGTATTAAGCCTAAGAACTGCTGGGTTTTGTTAGTTTTTCAATAGGTCATAGCAAACAACTACGTGAAGTTGTCCATGTTGTTTAATTATTGGGCATCTGTGACACAGTGTGCTGCATCTGTAGGACAGCATGTATTTTGAGAAATACAAAAAGGGTACTCAGTTCACCATGGCCTTGCTATAAATTAGCAGTGCTGACCCTGCAAATCACATAAGTGCTCCTTTTTTATTGTTGTTGCATGGAAAAGATTTTACTTGTGTTTTGATGGCATAGATATTTCTGCAGTTTAAGCCTCTTGAACCAGAGTGAGTTCTGATGCATTTTTCAATTAGTCTTATTTTAATGATCTATTTCATGTTCAGAGGAACACTTAGTAGCTGTTTGCTGCACAGGAACCTAATTGGAACAACTCCTAAATCAAGCCTGGAGTTGTCTGCATAGAGTGTTCTGCATTTTCTCATTACCTGTGTAGCACTTTCTTTGCTTGTGTAGCATTTACTACGTTCAAAGTGAGGCACAAATAGCTTGAAAGCAATGTGTATGCTTACAGGTCTCCTCCTTAGAGGTACTGGGAGTGACAGCATTTCTAGTAATCATGAGGACAAAAATTGCTCTATAGCTTGTGATGCTTTAGTTAGGTAAAAAGTGAAAACATGAGATTAATTTATGTACATGATAATTTGCGCAGTGTGATCTTTATAAAAGGATAAATCCATGTCTTAAGTCACTGCTTTTCGCTCTTATTTGCCAACAAGCTGACCACTACATTGTAGATGTGGAAAAGGAATTAGTTTTTAACTTAGACCAATTCTTTACATGGTCAAAGTTACACATATCTGTAAAAGTAAGCTACCTGTTCATATCAGTTTCCATGTCCATGGAATGAACTCAGACCTCAGAGCAGATCTGTACTCTCTGACACATTCTGAGTTCTTGAGATACAAATTTCTGCCTTTTAGGGACTTCCAAAGCTTGCTCTTTTGAGTTTGGTCATCTTTGAAGGGGAGACAATATTCTAAACCAGCACTGGAGTTTTTCTAAATGCTCAGAAGTCAGGGATGAGCACATGTTAAAAGTTTCATGTGCCTAAATGCTTTTCAAAATCTAGTTCTTAGGGACTCAGAAAAGATCATGTAATCTTTGAGACTCAATGAAAAAATATTAGGTTCTGAACAACCCTTGAGAAATACACCAGAGCTGTTTGGGGAAGAGAAGAGGAGCACACCAATCCAGTACTGAGAGCTGTTTGAACATAAACACCTGTAGCAAGACAAGTTCTCCCTTATAGCTGCAGGGATATGGAGCAGTCTTGCATGATGGGCTTACATAAAAGACTGAAGGATGTGCTTTTTCAAAGATTTTTCTGTAGTTAAAAGTCCTGGTCTGTGAATTCTCTTAAAAAAGCAGGGGCTGTCCACTCTTCCCCAGAGCCCACAGAGCTGATGAGTCTGGGATGAGACTGCATGATACAAATCACTCATGATTTGTGCCTCTGACTGACGTTCCTCCAGCGAGGACTCCCAGATATGTACCAGCATTGTGAGATTCCTGTAACCACTGGTCTTCGGTATTTCCTGTGAAACTTAAACCTAATGTTGGAAATCTGCATCAGCACTGAACTGTTCTGCCCTTTGTTTTCTGTTCGTCAAGGTGGCTTTGCTAATTAGCATAAATCACAAAGCTCCTGCAGCAATAGTGTTGTCCATGTGATATACAGCATCTCTGCTGTGCCCAAGGAATATTTACAAGCCAAAGGGCTCTTCTTTGCTTGATTTGGAGAAGCCTCTTGTTTCTTCTTTCAGTTTCTCATTATAAGATAAAACAAATAAGGGGCTTTAAGAGAAAATAATGTAGAATATTATTATTATTATTAGCCATGTCTGAAGGGAACAAAATAAATCACCTAAAGGCAAAGGAAATACATCCCTGAGGACATTCAGAAGTTTAAAAACAATGAAGTCAAAAAATCTACACTACGTTACACTAGACTACAATAAAAAAGTTAAATTACTCTGAATTGGGTGTAACCTAGTTGAAAAATAAGACACTTCAGTGGGGTATGGATGCATAATGTAAACTATTTCAAAGAATATTTGGCAGTCTCTTAGAATTTGCTCCAAATGCTTTTGGTTCAATGGGAGTTAAAAGCCAAACTCCATTACAGCCTCACTTGATATTTTATTTTAGAGGGAAGAAGCTTGGAAACAAGTCTACTTGGTTTTTTTAAATTGCTTTAAGGTGACAGTGGCAAAAAAGTAAGATGAATTGCATGCTTGTATTTCTTTTACTTACTCTCCTATTTTCATTGTTGCCTTTACTTTTCTTTCTCTTAAAAATGAAACTGTACATGGATCGGATAAATTAGAATAATTGGTGACAACTGTTAGTTTCATTTAAGATAGATCTGTGCACGTGCTTTAGTTTCATGCTCTTTCTCAGAGGCTGATGTTGAAGAGGGAATAGATGTTTCTGATGTTGTATTTCTGACCTGTATATGTTTGCAATGTTTATTTATTGCTATACCATCTGAGATGATCTCGAGTGCTTTGTGTATGAGGAGTTAGGATGTTTTGGAGTAGGAAACCTTTTTTTTCCCTCTATGGCTTTTAAAAGATCATTTAAAAACAGCTCTGATTCTGTGCACTTTTCATTCCTGTTGCCTTCTGCTGCATTTTCATGAAAAGTTGCAGCCTAAGTAGTATTAATCTGCTTAGTAGTTGGGTGGAAGCAGAGAACAGCTAGAAGTTGATTTTCCCCGTTTCCTGCAGCGCACAAACCCAGTTGAGCAGAGCAGTTAGCCTTGCTCCTGAGGGCTAATATAAATTAAAGGTCCTGAGCACTAGGGGTTGTTAAAATTCTCAGAGGGCTCTTTATAAGATGTTAACCCCCGTGGTCTGGCCAGGCTCCAAACGGGGTAATTACATTCTTCCTACCTAAATTCCCCCTGCAATTGCAATTCGATGTGCTGGTATTCCTCACTTCCTCTCCTCTGCCGTGCCCCGTGGAACAGTTGTTGCATTTCATCCCAGAGGTACTTGCTTTCAGTGACTGATGGAGTGATCTGTGTGTAGAGTCTATAAAGCATTTTAAGAGCCTTTTGGATGAAATGTAATTTATTATGCCTAATTTTTTTTTTAATTATCTCCTGTTTAAAATGAACTGGGTTAATCTGAGCCCTGAATGAGTGTGAACTGTGTGCAACAGATCTGGAATGAGAAAGCATCAACAACTGTTCTCATTCCTCGTTGAACTTCTTCCCACAGTTTTTTTAGATACAAAAGGTAAAAGATCAAACTAACAGTATAGGAAGCTTTTCTAAAGGGTTCATTACAAAATTGGAAGAATGAGCTATATAAAAAGGCTGATAGGACTTTTGCCTCAATTGAAGCACAAATTAAAGTATATATATATATATGTATATGTAGATAAAACATTCCTCCTGCTTAGGGATTCTGTTGTAACCTTAAGAGCAGCAACTAAAAACTCATGTGCTAACAGTTGCTCTTCTTCTACCCCTCTTTATACTAGGAAATCTTTTTATTATAAAGACACTTTAATTTTAATTAAGGTATTGCATCTTAATTGTAAGTAGACTCGTGTAAATTTAAGTGCTGCTTATAATGAAAAACATTTAGTTAGCACTCAGTGTTTAACAAGATAGTGGGGAATATCTATATGTGCCAAATATATGGAGACTTCAGATACAATCTTCTCTAAACATGGGATTTACATGTCAGATATGTGCAATGCAAATAGGGTAAAGTGTGGCTGGGGGCATCTTTCTGTTCAGTTTCACGCTGGTTTCTCTCCACTCTTGGGGTGTCCCATACTAAGCTTAACTGTATACATGGGAAACCTTTGTACAGATGCTAGCCTGAGTGTGCTACACTCTTCTTTCAAGAGGTCACTTAGTCTGGTCTAACAGCCTAAAAGGTTGTTCATATCAGATATTTGTCTCCTAGAACATTGGCAGATAGAAACAAAAGTGCAGCGTTGATCTGTGCTGTAATGCTCTCACTAATTAAGGGACATGCCTGAGCTACTCACCATGGTGCAGGGCAAGGTGAAGGTTTTGCAGGTGACTTTTCTGGTAGCAGAAAAAATGTACTTCCTGTCCCAGATAGGAACAATCCATGTATGAGCATACACAGATTAATATGGTGCACTTTCTGAGCTCCTGAGGGGATTCTTTTTGTTGCCTTCCGAGTCAGGATGTTTGGAGGTCTGCACTGACCCTGCACCAGCCATTTTCTGGTGCTGCTGAGGAAGCTTAAAAAAGTAAAAACAGCCAATAAAAAAACTGAAAAAATTGTTCTTTACATAAAAACGTTTAAAATACATGTCTAATACAATACAGATAGTGTAGTTTTTCACTAAAACACAATGGAAGACCTTGCAAGGGCATTTTAAACTTTAGGCTTTCAAACTATCACAAACATATCTTTCTCTCTCTAATCTGTGAAAAAAACTGAAATAAATTTAAATATTTGACCCTAGATTTAGCTCATTGTGCTCTGCTGCTTGTTTCTTAGAAAGGAGCCTGCACTATACAGCCAGATGTTCCTATGAGCTATACCTATGTAATCCCACTCAGTGTGGCTTTAATGGGTTTTAACTTAGAAAAAAAAATTAGTTCTCTTGCCTGTACTCTATTCAGACACATTCCTGTTTAAAAACAGATTGCCATTTAGAATGCAAATAAGCATTTGTGTAGTTTTATTACTGTAACCAATGTGCTTTTCTAATTGCAATGTGTGATAGTAAATATTTGCATAAAATACAGCTGTGATCTGAAGCATTTCTCTTATACTTTCTAGTTGCTATTACCAACGCATTTAAAAAATACATTTAGTTTGTAAATATATTTCAGAAGGAAATTTGTTATTTTTACTTGTTTTTGTAAATAAGTATAAATAGCTTTTTTCACACTGGTTGTCTCCTGACAGGCACAAGAGCTCTGTACTCACTCTTGACATCTACAGTCACATGTCTTCTCATCTTCTAAGCATCCTAAAGTGTTTATGTTATTTTATTTGTAAGAGCTTTGGCAAATCAGCTTTTGGCAAATCCTTTTATATTTTGTACTAGGTTCTGTTTCCAAGACGAGACATAAATTGCTGGAAGCTTTCATGTAGAAAAAGAAATACATGTATTTTAATACCTGAGGAACATTTAATTTACTGAATTGTGTTTTTAGGTAATCTGTTAGAATAAGGTGGCAAAGGCTTTATTTAGATGGAAGGTGACTCACAGCAAGATATTGCAGAGGTGCATAAACCATAATTTTGTGCATCTGTGATCTTTCTAGCTCTTTTATGTTTTGTATTTTTTCCTTGCATGACGTGTGCAACTGCTTTCCATTAATTTAATATCAAATTTAATTTTTCATAATATCAAAAACCAATTTAGTAAATTAGTCTGTATTTTGAATTGTTTTTAATCCTGATATTTGTTCAGTGAATAGTCTCTGCTGTTTGTGCTTTGCCCCTCAAAATTATCATACTTTGTTTTTCTCCAGTAAATTCTCTAGTTTGCTTTCTGTTGGCTGTTACTGCTTTTTGCATCCTATCCCTCTGAAGAGGAAGGAATGTGCTCTTTTTTCTCCTACTCATCCATAACTTTTGCTCTTTCCTTTTATTACCCACAGCTGTCTGCATGTTCTTTTTAAACTCTCCATCTTACAGCTTCATTCCCCATAGCATTCTCTGGCCTAATTAATTAGAAATTCCTGTTTGTTGCACTCTAAATTCAGTTTATAGCACTCAGTAAAAGCTTTTATATCTAAGGTTGAAAGAAATAGGGTTGTTCCTATTTCACCCAGTCACCTACCCATTTCTTCTCTCTTTTTGGTTTTTTTTTCCTTCATTGATACCATTTTCTTCTTTCTCAACCTGTATCTTTAGTACTCCAAACTCAAATTTCCTTCTGTGGCTATATTTAGTTAAAGACACAGTCTGATAATTAAATATTCCAAAATATGTTAAAAAATAAGTGAATTTGCATGAAGGAGTTTCGGGCATTTTTTTTTTCATTTTTTGTTTTGTTTTGTTGGGTTTTGTAAATAGTTTTCAGTACTGGTGTCCTAGTCATTGCAGGAAACATACTTGAGAAATTTAGAAAAAGCATTAAAGGGAATTTTCTCAGAGCCCCAACCTCCTCATACTTAAGAGATTATGTAGTCTACCCAGAATAATAGATTATTATTGCAGTTCATTAGAGTGAAACTGTAGCAGTATCTGTAGCTTCTCCAAAAATTCATCATCATTATGGGATGTTGTCTTTAATGACTGCTCTAAATTCCATTTCTTTACAAGTGTTTCGTTAACTTGGTTGTGGAGACAGGTGGATTTTTACACAAAAATTTTGTTGTGCTCTTGGGGAAACCAGCCATGCCAGTAATACTCACTTTAACTGAAATTGAGATGAATAATCTGAGGGTGATTTACTTAAGGTTTGAAACAGTTAACACTCTCTTAGGAGGAGATGAGGAGTAGATAAATGGTGAACAACTGGGAAGCTGGCTCTGAAGGACATGCTCGTGAATTTGGACACCGACTAATCTGTTTTGGCTGTTGCTGGCATGGCAAATAACAGCCTGATGCAAAACCTTCCTGTTTCTTCCCACTCTGGAGTTTAAACTTTCCACTGAGGGCAAGCAGTGGCCATGGGCCAAAGCCTTCACTGGCAGAAGTGGGAGCAGCAACCTCCCTCACTCCCCTGTGGCTCTTCTGGCTCTTGGGCTGACCAGTGCCCCACAGGACACAGACTGAGGAGGTTTTCCCCCCTCTTGGCCATCCTGGAGTCAAGCTGGGACCTCAGCTAAAGCATATGGCCTGGGAAGGGGTGTAAGCTACAGCCACATGGCTCGTGTGTGGCCAGGAGCAAAACCAGACACCTGTAACTGTGTTAGGTTGTACCATCTTCCCTGTTTGCCTGGGCAGAGCTGCTGGGCTAAGAAAATCACCTAAAGAGAATTGCTAAGGTGGAGATGTTGCCATTCCGGATTAGCTCCTGCTGCATTCCTGTTTTTTCACCGCTGTTGAGTGAGGTTTAGGGGTTGGATGGGTGTTTTTCCTTTTGACTGTCTATGAAGATGATGAGCTGGCTAAGTGACTTGTTCAAAAAGCTCATTCACTGCAAAGAATATTATGGGCTGCCTTGCTCTCAGGTCTGATCATCTCCTTAATAGTCCTGTTCTTGCCTTACTAGCACCAAATCCTTTTTTAGCACTGCAAACTCTTTTGTCTCTGTCCCATAGAGCATCTAAAGGAGATGTTCACTGAACAGCTTCTCCACTTCCATTCAGCCTGGTTTGGTGGTTTCCTCACCCTCTGCTCAGTGTAGGTACAGGACAGAGTCCCTGTTGTCCTTGTCCTTTCCACATGCTCCCAATGGCACCTCTCTGGAAAGCCACAGCTCCATCAGAGTGGCAGCCTTTGAGGACTCTCACGTGTCTATTGTGTCACTGGACTGAGAAACCACCTACCCACTACTGGGAATTTTAAATCAGTAGAGTCTTCTATATGGCTGCTGCCTCAAATGGAAGAGATATTATGGAAAGGATCTTGTGGAAAATATTTCATATCTCACGTTGTGATAAGATTTAGGTATGTTCTCAAGTTTCTGTCAAAGATAGTTTTAGGCTTTGAATGTAACCAAATGATTTATCTTTTTTCCCCCCTCTCAAAGCCCCTGTTTTCTTCTGAACCATGATAAATTTTGTGCTTGCTGTGTGGAAAGATTTTTGCGTTTCAATGCGGACAAAAATGAGTTTTCTTTTTTTTCCTAGAACTTTTCCATACCCTTCATGTCTTTTACCTACTCCATAAAAGTAGTAAGTTTTACCAATCCTGTGTTGATCAAGTCAGCCTTCATCTCTTTCAGACTCTTCTAACTATATTAAGACTAGCTATCAAATAACAAGGAACGTGTTAAAGTCCTGTTCCTCTGAGGCTCAGACAGTCCCTGCTGCTTCCCTTCAGCAATTCCTTGGAGTTTTTTGGGCGTTGCTGTTTAGAATCAGATTTATGCATGAAATTTTTACCTGTTGATGCAGAACTGTAGGAAGGATTTGTAGTCTGCTCTCTTCAGTCTTCAAATTGCACTGTTTTGTCTGAAGCTCATTGTAGAATGCCTTAGAATCCCATAGATGAAAGTCTGTGGGGAATAAATTTCATTTATGCTGAACATGTATGTACATTCAAAGTAAATTTGTGTATATTTGCAATGATTGCCTACCGATCCTGCCCCTTCACCCCAGTTAGGTGAAGAAAGATAGGTTTAAAAACTCTGAAGTCTAAAAAACCAATTAGCCAAACCTCCTGAAGTGCAGTTAAAGCTCTACTACCCTTTTAAAGCAGTAGGGGGGGAAAACAAGGTACAGTCACACCCAAAGGAATATTCATGCCAATAAAATCTAATTGCAGGCATCTAGCAAATGTGTAGTTTCTAGAGATCAGTGTAAACAAAACATTTTCAAGACCAATTCCTTTATAAATAATTTAGTTTTTTTCTTAGCACTTCCCATAAGAACAGGAGATATTCTGAAATATTAAGGGAAAATAGATTGATCATAGTTGGTAAATGCTGACTGGAATTGATCAGAATCTTGGGGTGAAATTCCTACATTTTCCTTATGGTCCAATTTGCTCCTCAAATAACCTCCCATCTTTTTTTTTGTTTGTTTGTTTTAGCAATGATGTCAATATTTTGGACAAAGTTTAGCAAAGGAATTCTATCAGTTTTAAATTTTCCCAGTAGTTCCTTACATCATATCATGGCTCCAAAATAACTGAATTTTGTCACCATGTTTGGTTTGTACTTTTGATTTCAATTCCCGAGTTGTGTAACTGTCAAAACAGCTCAAGCCTGACTCAAACTTCTAGAGCAATTGTGATAAAAAAATGAGAAGAGGGATTAGTGAGTGTTGGCAGAAGTAAAACCATCCTTTTCCTTCATGCCTGTACTTGGAATGATGCTTGTGTAAGTTACTGAGGAGTAAGATCAGGAGCAGCAGACAATCCTCAGGGTTGAGGTTTCTGTTGGAAAGGGGCAGCTAAGAGAAGTTTGCTTATGTATGTTTGGTGGCTTCAAAGACCTTCAAGGAAATGTTAAATGAATGCATATTAGGGGTTCTTTGAATCACAGAAGATTGGGTTTGCATGGTCTTAGTAGTGGGGGTGCTGCAGTGTCCTACTCTGATTTGACTGGTGATAACTTCAACTCATTCCTCAAGTCCTGTCTGTTTTGCCTGCAATGGCAATGGGGGAGTGATCTCTTCCTGCCTTTCGGATGATGAACCTTTAATTATATTTTGTATTACATTTTGTCTACCCTGCCCAGATGAGGAGGGGAGTGACAGAGCAGATTTGGTGGGCACCTGGAATCCAGCCAGGATCAACCCACCACAATGATGCAGGAAAGCAAAATGGCAAGAGTTTTTGGGGGTTCCCTGTCACTGAAAAAGTGAAGACCTAACACTGTAAGAGGGTATTGAAGCAGGCATAAAGCCAAGTGAATCTTGCATGAATGTATTTAATCAGATGTAGAGTCAAGGTAATGATGAATAATGCCTAAATACATTTGTAAACAGGTGCAAAACACTTTTCCCCTGCCTGGAGGGCTGCCACTGTTATATGATAGCTTAATATTTCAGCTAGAACTACAGCTGAAAGGCAATGATATTGAGTGGTTTTCATTATCCATTCGGTGTGGTTGAAATGAACATAGCCATGTAAAATAATATTAAAATAAACTCATCAAACAGACTTTGCAAAAAGCTTTGCAAAACTGGAATTATTTTTTTTTCTTGTAAATAATGTGTATTTGTGGAAACCCCTCTAAAGAGCTCTGGGTTGCTGAATGAGTTTTTGGGTAATTTTTTAAAACCTGTTTAGAACTCTGAGCTACAGCTATAAAAGGCCTTACTCCTGAATTTGTAGCTTCTGCCACTCTCCCATGTGCCAAGTGGAGTTTGAGAGAGGGTCACTCACCAGGGTAGTGTGGCAGCAGCTCATGATTGTATTCTGGCATTGCTCTTACAGCACTGGGACTCTGGTGAAGATTCTGCATTAACTTGCAGCAGAGGTGCTGCCCCTAATGAAGGACAGATAAGGACAGTTGCTAGACTAGAGCTAATTATAAAATTAGCAATAATTTATTTTCAAACTGCATTTCTTGGCTTTGCTAGGTTCATGCTAAAGGTGTTCAGTTTTGGTGAGATCATCATTTTGACTTGGGTTTCATACTTCCTTATGTTCAGAACATCTATTTTTATGATGGAGCCTTATACAAACCAGCACAGCAGAGATTGTGATATTCCTGAGGATTAGGAGAAAAGCAAGAAAGCAAAAACATCACTGGCTTACAATTTTAAGTTCAGTATATCTTACATAATCAAACTTGAACAGAACTGATTGGTTTAAACATCTAAGAGAGGTTCTCAATAATAAATATTTCTTCTAGCCTTAGACTTTTGGACCTGAGAGACAGATAACTTTTCAAGTGCTAAATATATAATGTAGACCAGCTTTCCACCCATGTTTTTAGTTTCTTAGCTGTTTCTGAATGTTTGGTTCAACATGTAACAATGTGAACAAATGAAATATAAACATCATCCTTAGAGTGCAGGATATAATCTTGCCTTGTCTGAGTTGTGTTTCTGCTTGAATAGTAGAATGTCAATCTGAGAAAGCAGGATATCAAAATACAACCAACCAATTATCCAGGTATTTAAAAAGCTGTACTTAATTTTGTAAAGCCAAACTTGTCAAAAAATCTTATGTTAATAATAGATAATTTATTACCTTGGAAAATCCGCTCTGTATTTTAAATAGGATTACCACTGGATTCAGGAGGATGAAAACCACTGTTGAAATGTATCAGATTATTCAGGGCCCATAGGGGAACTGTGCACCATGGAAAAGCAGGTGTCTCCTTTCACAAGGAAGGTTTCCCATTACAGGAATAGGATTCAGAAGGACACAGGGATCTTTGAAGAATCTTTCAAGTTTCTGCTTCCTACCTCTCTGCATTTTTTTCAACAAACTTTGGGAAGGATGAGGGAAAATTGTCTTTACCGGAGTTTTGTACTTACATAGCAGAATTGCATTCTCTTTCAAGTAATTTTATTTTCGCAAGCTGCTTCTTTCTGCTGGTGATTTAAAAACTAATGTGGTTTGGTTTAGTTTTTTTATTGTCACTTTTTCATTATGCACAGAGTATAGTGATAAAACCAGGCAAACTTCTCCCAAGTTAGGCATATTCAAATCATTTCAATAGGTATTATATGAAGAAAAGCTAAAAGCAGTAGATCACTGTTGAGTGTCTGTCAGTGCTCAACATAAGACAAACCGTGTGTCTTTGTGGAAAGGCAAGAATTACCAAACACTGCATGAAGGCTCTGGAGGAAGGCTAAGAAGCTGGCAACTGTCCAAAAACATGCCTGACTGCTCTTAGCATAGGTCATGGTGGGTGGTGGTGTGTTATCCATCCTTGTCCCATCAAGGAATGATTCATACTTGCTAGATATTCTTCCCTTTCTTCTGTATGTTATGTTTGAAAGGAATAATTTTTCCAGAATTAACATATGCCTTTCTTAAAATCAATCTTCGATGTGCAGAGGTTACTCTGGAATGACTCTCTGATAATGTTTTACGCTGAAGAAGTGTTAGCAGTTTTTCTTCTACATAAGTAGCACTAATTCTCTGCCATTGGGAAGTCACCTGCAACGGTGTTCTTGAAGCAGTGAGTTGTTTTTTTATCACCTGATAGGTTTTTAGCTCTAGGGATGAAAATTGAATTTCCAGTTGAATATAGAGTGGTAATCACCTGGTGACAAAGAGCTTCAGAGAAATGGACAGATTGGAAAATGTCTGGTGCTCTGTGCTGTGAGATTAGGTGTCGACAGCATTCTTGTGAGGTGACGTGAAGTCTCCGAGGAAACACCCTGGCAGCTTTTTATCCAAATCAGAGAGGAGTGCTCAGAAACAGAGCAAATCCTGGGGGAACCTTTGCAGTGCTATGCTCAGGGTAGATGTAGCACTTCAAGGTACAGAACTGGGCTTGTCCCTGCCATGATTTATTTCAGGTTGCTTGCTTGGACCTTGGACTTCCACAGCTGGGATCCCCATTGTGCACTGATACATTGGCTCTACAGAATAGTTTTGCTGTGGTAAACTATAATGGTGGTGGAGGGAGGAGGAAAAAATGGTTTAGACTTTTCAATTTCCTACTGCTTTTGAAGTCAGTTCACCTTCTGGAATAGTACTTTCAAAAGCAAACTGTATTTCCATTACTAGTGTATCCTCACTGAAAGGCTTAAAATATTCTACACTTCTCATTCAGTAGGAAATTTCTTTTTTTCTCAAAGCCATTTGGTGGTTTAGGATCCTTCTGCTACAGGAGTGTGCAAATTAAATAAGAACCCTGATTTAATCCAGGACTTTAGGACTAGTTAAAGCTCACAAATTTAAAATATGCTCTAAGTAGTACATATTAGGAGTTGGAGAAATTATTTAATATTTATATTTCTAGAACGTTCATTAATCTGAGTGTGTTGCGTACCTGTGGTGGGTTTAGCCTGGCTGGATGCCCACCAAATTTGCTCTGTCCCCTCATCTGGACAGGGGAGAGAAAATATAATAAAAGGCATAAGGTTGGCATAAGGGCAGGGAGATCTTACAGCTATTAGAGTCACGGGCAAAACAAACGGGACTTGAGGAAATGACCTGAATTTATCATCAATCAAATCAGAATAGGGTAATGAGAAATGGAAACAAATCCTAAAAACACCTTTCCCCTGCCCTCTCTTCTTCATGGGCTCAACTTCCCTCCCAGTTTTCTCTGCCTTTTCCCCCAGCAGTTCAGGGGCATGAGCAATGAGGCTTGCAATCAGTTCATCACATTACTCAGGAAAACACTGGGTGTATTACCTGACATTGCAGGAAGATGAGGCTGTTTGTGTCCTCCCAGTGTCACAGTCACCCCAAGAGCAAGTCTGGAGCATGGATTAGCTTTTAACCCAGCCTTCCCCATTCTATGGTCATGGTAGTTTTAAATGTTTTTATGATTTAGTCTTGAAGGTAGACTTTTGCATAGCTTTGTTTTAGGAGATAACTGGGAATTGAAGTGTGAATTAGGGTAACACAAAGGTTGGCTGCTTCAAATTTCATAACTCTACTGATGGGATTAAGAACAGCTATCGTAGCCAGAAGTACATTTCCAGATCTCATACTGAGTTTCCTGAAAAGAAGAATGGAAAAATCTTTCAGGGACTGTACCATTAGTGCAGGATTGTCCTAATTTCATTGTGAAGTCTTCAACTGGATATAGAAGCTCTTTTATGCTTCGATTTTTCATTAAGGTTATTTTTGTTAGTTCCATCTTCTGATTGGTGGTGTGTATTTGTGTTTACAATAAACACTTAGGGAGGATGGACTTTCTGGTTAAGTCATTTAAAAATATTATATACGTGAATCAAAATCTGTATATCTAATATTTTTTGTTTTCAATGGGGAAATTATTAGATTGACTACAATAAAGGAATTAATATTGTTAAATCATCTGTGGGTTTTTTTAAATTATGTTTTTTGGTTTTTTGTATGGTATTTCATGTGGCTCTACTATGATTAGTACAAGTGATAAAGTTTGCTTTTAGCATCTGGCAACAGTCTGGGATTTTTGAGCAGTGGTATAGGAGACAACAGGGTATCCCTTTGTGAGAGTGCATGTGTATCCCAGTCTGTGGCAGGCAGAGTTCATGCTCACAATGATATGAAAAATACATTTTTGAAATACACAGCTAATGATGGTTTTGATTAAGGAGTAATCATTCTGCTATATTTTGGTGCAAGTGTTAGTTGTAAGAGACAAACACATGGTAGAATTTTATTCCAATATTTATTTCAATTGATGTCTTTCTCATTTCTTATTTTGTGTAAAGTTAGTTCGGGTAACAGGAACATGGGGTTGTTGTGCTGCCCTTTTTTAGAGCAAGCCTGCCCTGTCCTGCTGAGTGAGGCCATGCATTAGCTGAGAAAAATCTGCTGGACTTCCCAAGGGTGCCAGGTCAACAGCCGCATGATAGGGTCACTTTGTGCATTGAACAACACAGGAGTAAAACTGTCAGAATTTTGTAGTCTTAAGTGTAATTTACTATAAATTATAGCCTGCTCTGTTGAACTCTCAAGTAGTAATGAAACTATGGAATAATGCTGAAGTCAAAGCTGTGTGTTAAAGCCACTTTCTCACCTAAAGGTTTATTCACGGTCACATTGTCCTTTAAGCACAAATATGTGAGATATAAAAAAGTATTCCAAATGTCCAACTAAAAATTTGCCTCTGAGCAGCAAAATTCCGCTGTCTTCCTAACAGTGAGAGGGAAACTTCTTTGTTGTTAACAGGTATAGCCAAAGGAAAAGGGGCCAAGACATACACAAAACATCCAACCAGAAATCTAGGCTCCTGAATTCTGAATAGCAGCCCAAATCAATGTTTGTGTGTTTGCATCCATTTGCTCATGTGGGTTTCCTGGTATTCCCCAAAAAAATCCTGGGATAAAATACATCTATTTGTAATAATCTCTGTAGTTAAAGCAAACCATCACAATGGCAATATTCTCTTACATTCTTTCCACATATATAGAATAAAGATTGCTTGAGTATTTTAGCACAACTGAAACGTGGTATTTAAGACTTTTGTCTCACTTGTAAAATAATGGTCATGAAATTCAGATTCCAGTCCAGGATTTTCTTATTGAGTCCAAGGGTTTTTATTCATTATTTCTCTGTTTGGTTAAATATGACCATCTGGGCAGAGGGAAAAAAAATAATTTTTCTGTGACTTGTTTTAGTAATAATGCCAATAATTCTTCCAATTATTCATGCTGGTCAAGCATTATTGGAAAAAGTTCAATTTCAGACTTTCTTTATTGTCTCAAGTCCACACAGCTCACAGAGTTGGGGTGCTTGTTGGGAGTCTCATGATCTCCACCACTAAAGAATGGTGAGAGATTTCAAAATTAATTGCAAAGCATGAAAATAATATTCCTCCGCCACCCCGGTGGATGAGGCGGTGCCATTCTCCCATTACCCCAAGAACTATCCAATTATTTATCCACGTTAGGTGGTAGTACTTTATCAGGAGAGTTCTCCCATAGCTTGAGAGTGCAATCATCCAGAAGAAAAAAATACAGAGTTTAAAAGGCTTCCCCATACTTTAAAAAACCTAAACAAAGAGAAAAGCAAACAAATTTATTTCTCAATGGAATAAAAGTTTAAAGTGAGATGCTTCAGTGCACTAGGAGAACCAGTGGAACAGGGGCTTTTCAGATCCAATAAACATTTTCTTTTCTGTCATCATGGTGGCAATAATCAAAAATATTGTCAGTTCAAGGTGCCTGATTCTGATGTCCATGTTGATGTCGCAGAACCTTATTTTTGCCAAAACTTTTTCTCTGTTATTCTGCCTCCCTCATTTCCTTTGCCCCTGCTGTGTCAGTCACAGAATCACAGAATGGCTTGGGTTGGGACAGAGCAGTTACCCTGGGTCACCACATTCTTAACAAGGCATGAGTAGCAGTGCCAGAAAAGTCTCTTGTCCCAACCATCCTCCAGAAATCTCTAGCATTTCTGGTGCCCTGCTGCATTGCCTTTCCTGCAGGTGCTGGGGGTGGTTAAAATTCCCATAAAGTTTACCTGGAATTGTGAAGTTTCAGTTCTTTTAAGGAGGCTTCCTGATTTCTTGGTTAGATATTTCATGACAGATACCCATGATGTCTTCCTTGGTGGGGACATTAGTTTGATCCCAGTGGCTCTGCAAATGCCTGGAAAATCCTAGTTCCTCCTGCCTGTTTATCTCTGTGTATGACTATGTTGTGAAAAAGGAGTGTCAGGTACAGCTACAAGAACTCAGTCTCATGTGGCACAGCATTCCACCCTCCCTGTGGAAGGGAATCATGGGCAGGATGTAATATGGATAACTTCCAAATTGTGGTATAAGCAAGCTGTGGGTGAGCTGCAGACGTTGGTGTTTGCTGTAAGCTGGTGGAGAATGTGTTGCTAAATCTCTGAGTGAGATCCATGGCAACGCTGCCAAGGAACAATTGGCTTCCAGACCAGAATTAGGGTCCGTGGGAGCGGATCTGGAAAAGCCTCATGAAGGCTGCGTGGCCAAAACTGAGTAATTGCATTTTGTTGTAACTAAGCTCCTTCTTAATCACAGTCAAGAGAAATTTGTGGAACCAATTTTCAGTTGTTTTTCAAATGAAGACCTGAAGTTCAGCCATGTCCAACCCAAACAATGGGTGCTGAGGATTGCACTGTGCCTTCTATAGGCACGATTTGTTTTATCCATGAGGCTTGTCATGCATGTTCCTGTGGTAGTAGCAATTACTACAACTCTGTTCAGATGAGGTCTTGTACAAGTGCAGTGGGTATAAAGAAGTGGGCAGTCGAGGACAGCTACAGACTTCTGAAGCATTTTGTTAAAGCCAGTAGTCTTCACATGAGTACATTGATAAAAGCAAGGCATTTAGTGGTATCACTGTGATGAAAAGAAAGTTGTGGTAGAAGGCCCCACTTGGTGTAAGGTTCCATTTCCAGAGCAATACCCTGCTAAAAATTATGGTTAAGATGGAAAAGTGCTTTTTAAAAAAAATACCTTTTCTAGGTTTTTTAATGTTCCTAAGACTGCAATTTTAAAATATAAATCAGTAAATTAATCCTTAAGGGGATAGTCAGCTTTGGGTTTATAATTTTCTGATAACTAGAGCTTGTGTCTAGATCTGTGTTGGTTAAAAAGTTGAGACTGTTGTTTGGAAATAAGAAGAGTAAGATGCTCTTAGAAAGCAGAGGAGAGTTCTGTGAGGATGCTTTAGTAGTATTCCCAGGTTTGGTAAGTTATTGGAGAGCTGAAAATACAGCAGTACAAAAAATTGTGCAGCAGTACAAAATAATAAATTAGTCACAAGCTATTAAACAAAAAAGGTAAGACAAGTATTCTGAGACTATTTCAGAGATAACATAGTGGCCTCAAAAGAGACTATTTTGAGTACCTGCCTTTTCTGTCTCCTTAGGCAAATAGTGTAATTGTAAATGGGATGGTAGCAAAAACCATGGTCCCAAAACACAGGTTAAATAAATCTTCTGAGTTTGATTTATCAAGTGTGTTGGTGACTGTTGATACATGGTGTTGTGAGGACTTAGGTCTGTGAGATCTGACTGCAGAGTATAAAATTCTGATGCTGCAGCTGCATGTCATGATATGATGAGAGGAACACTTCTGCCATGGGGAAAAGCCCAGTTTTAGGGTGCTCTTAGAATAATTCCTTTCTAGAAGGAAAAGACTCAGTAATGATGAAGTTATGCTGCTGTTGGTCTGAATAACCCATGTTCTCTGGGCACACAGTGATCATGAGTGGAATCCTGTGAGATTTGTTGTCTCATCCCATGGCGGGTGAGCAGCACAAGCGAGCGGAGAGCTCTGGCCAGCCAGCAGCACATTATGGTAGGTGTCACCTACAGCAGAGAAGCCATGGGCATTTTGCCCTGGACCAGCACCTAGGCTGAGCTTTCCCACATGACAGCAGCATACAGTAGGCAGCTGAGCTCAGCCTGAAGGCATGTGTTTGACGTGCCTCCCACTCCTCCGACCACCTGGCGCTGCAACCTGATGCCATAATGCGTGACAGCCAGGTGTTCGGGCTGCTGCTTCGGATGGCAGCGTTGCCGGGTTTGAGGGATAACAACGGGGGAAAATGATGGGGAAAACGTTAGTAGGAGAGATGATTGCTGTTTGGAATCGGAATAAACCTCCTCTTCAAATGCACAGATGCTAAAGAGTAAAGAAAATCTTTGCTCTTCATGCTGTTTTGTATGGTGCTTAAGAATGCCTAATTAGATGCCACAAAGTGCCCTGAAATAATGCTCAAATTCCCTGATACTATGGCTTGGTCGGGAAGGTAGTTGCTCCTCTCCTAGGCAAAAAACTAATAAGGATTTCTGCAGAAAGAGTGCATGAATCATGAACCTTAACTGCAAGCTATTAGCCAAGTTATGAGTAATTATACTTTGGATGGCTACATATTCAAATTATGATGCAAAACATTATACTTAAGTTAGATTTGCTGTAAAACATCTTTTAATTTTGGCAAAGAGCAGACCTTTTCAGGTTAAGCATTCTTAAGACAGAGGAAGTAAAAGTTTAGCAAATGCTTTCAGTATCATCCTGGATTTGGGAAGATAAAGTCTTTCTTGCTGCCTTGGTTACATCCCTTAAATTATTTAACTGCTTTAAATTTCACTTTTTATATAGTACTCAGCTCCTTGAAGTGCTTAGAAGCAGACCACTGTTAGCACATGGCTGCTTTACAATGACTGTTACACCTTACATGATTTCAGTATATTGTTCTGTCTGTGTTGCAGCTGTCTCCCAAACTGCCTTTTTTTAGTTTAATGGAAGCTGTCTACCAAATAATGCCTCCATAATGCTTTCCCAGGTGTTCCTCCCTTACCATCATAACCTTTAAGTGCTCCTGGTAATTTTACTGGTGAAACATGGAACACAATGCCCAAACCAAGCATTTCTATTCTTTCCTCACCAGAGCTGCTGACAAGATCTCACCCAAGGCCATACAGGCTTCATCAGGAGTAACAGGAAGGGCACTGCTGAGCCAGGGCTTGTTCCTCTGCCTTTCCACAGGTGGCATTCATTCAAGCATTCAAGGTGAATGCTTTCAGCTCTTGAGGGATTGTCTTGTACAGAGGTAGTATGGTAAATAAAATGGAAAAGCCACAGGTTTGAAATCATACTTGGTTATTGATTTGTAGGTGAAAGGCATTTCTATGGGGAGAAATTGCAACAGCTTTTAGGACCACTGACTACTTTTTATTCATTCTAAGATTTAGAGCACAGAGTCTGTAAGAGCACACATTCAAGATCACAAGCTGATGCATGGACACTAAGCTATTTTGTTTTCTGAAAGCACTGTTTTGAAAGCATGTATAGTGTGAGAATTATGTCTCCTTGTAAAGAAAAGGAACAGTCTTTCCTGTAGCCTCAGAGAGCCTTAGTAGCTAAGGCTGGTGGAAATTAGCCAGACTTATACCCAAAATGCTGCAAGGCTTGTTGCTGATCTTGACACCTCATCTACAGAGGGCTTCATTACTTTTTCTCATCTATATTCTGGAGTGATAAAAACAGGCAGGGTTTTTTTGTTGTTGTTGTTTTATAGTCACGGTAGTAGTTCTTCATCCCTCACATTCACTGTCTAGCAACTAAAGAGCATAATTCTGTTTAATTTATCAATACACCTAGTAATTAATTGGAGTCATTCACTGTTGGATGAGCTGTACATTTGCACTTCTCCATTTCCTTTTTTGTTTTGTAAGATTGCTACAACAGATGTTAGCACTATCTTTTTGTTTTTTTTAGATTATTTAGAAGTGGCCAAGAGTAAGCGGAGCAGTACTTCTTGCATATTCAAATTCAGAAGTTGGCCTGTAGCCCTAACTTTTTCCTTTGGATTTTGTCAGGGCTTTTATAAACTAAATGGGAGAATTGGAGGTTTAATGTTTCCATTTTGTTAACATTTTATTTTTATGGATTCAAACCTGTTACACTTGCATTTCAAGCCAGAGTTACAGTCTTAATTCTTGCAGGGGAAGACTTGACAGAAAAGCAGATGCAGTTGCTTTACTGGTTTCATTGCTGGTGTTAAATCAATGTATAGATATCTGCTTGCTGCAGTTAACATTGTTGGGAGGAAGCTCAACTGCAAGCACAGAACCAACTTGAGTCGGTTAAAACACATCCCTAAGGTTCTTCCTGACAATTTTGCTGAGTTACATAGGTACAGCATTGTTTGTAAATCTTCTAGCTTGTGCTTCCCATAATGTACTGTTTCCTAACTTGATTTTTTTTTATTGAAAGGTACTAACTTTATAAGTTGAGGTGGGATATTTTGGTTTTTAAGTTTGTCCATCCAGTGCTTCAGATTATAATAGCCTGCTTTGTTATGCTGCAGCTTTAACAAAATCTATCTGTCTGGACTGAGCTGTCCAAACCTAATCTCAAGCAGATTTATTTTTTGAGACGTTTAGCCAAAATATTTCATTCGCATCCAAGGTCTGATTAAAAAAGAAACCACCCAAAAAAGCCTTCAAAAACCCCCAAACGCCCAATGAACAACCACAAACCCCAAACCTAGACTCCACAGAATTGAGGAGAAGCTACCTAAAGCTATGAAGGGATTTGGCCTTTAGTTCTTCCTTTGAAATCTGCTCATATTTAGCAAAACAGTCCATCTGTGAAAAATTGCAGTGCATTTATGCTTAGTGGTGTTGACTTCTGTGTTCAGCTGTTAAATTCCCCACAGGCTTCGTTGAGCACATTGGAAGGTTTCTTCCCTAATTGCAGCTTCCAGCAGGAGCAGAATGCACTGGATCTGCTCAAGGGACAGGAGGGCAGTACTGCAGGGGGCTCTTCCCCCTGCAAGGGGCTGTTGGGATGGGATGGGAGATGATGTGTGAAATGGGAGGGGAAATGCTACTCGAGTTACAGTGTAACTGAAGCTGGGTAGGAGGTAGGGGTCAAACCGAACTGGAAAAGGACTGGCTCGTGTTGGGAGGGAAAGGGCTGGGTAGTCGAGCCAAGAGGAAGAACTGGAGCAGTATAGAGATGAGGAACTGCCCTGCTGCAGGTGTGCACGTGCATCTTGGGGCACCTGGAGGCTGCCTTGGAAAGCTGGACTCCACCTGGTTCATTCCTGTTGGGATTTTTGGGATGTCAGGCAAGGAAATGATGCTGTTCCTCACACATCATCCCTCACTGGGTATTTTCATTGCTCTGAATACACAGCTTAACACTGAGGTTTGAGAGCCCTACATAGTATTCACAAATGCTGCTGAAGGCTCTCAGACCTGAGCCTTGAAAATAAAAGGATGTAACAATAAGAACAGAAGGAATCACTGAAATCTTAAATTGATTGTCAATAAACACATTAATAATGAACTATGCAGCAGCTAAATCAACAAGATCAAAGCCCACATCATGTTCCATGAGTAGCCACTTCTATGTAAAGTCAGTATTAAATCATGGGAGCCATAATTGCTCTATGATCATTTCAAGTTTGGCAAAATCTAAAAGACGCATACTGGATAAAATTTGCAAGGAATAAAATTTGTCTGAGTGTCAGGATGGGGTCCTGATTGGAGTAGATGCTTTTTGGAATTCGTACTACTTATTTTCTTGCTTTAATTTTGCTTTCATTGATTCCAGGAATAAAAAAATCCATCGCTATTGCACTGCCTTTGTGCAGGGTACAGTTATTACCAGGCAGCCAATGAGGTCCCTTGTGTGGGGGTAAATGAATTTGCATTAGCTTTACCTATCATGAGTAAAAACAATCCTGCAGGTTTTGTCACTGGACTTTGGTGCAGACTGGGAATATGCTTTGTTCCCTATCTGCAAAATCCATGCTGCTGCATCTCTGCAGCTGTTGCTATATGAACTGGCCCAATTAAAGCAGTGAATGTTTAGCTACAGGATATATGGAAGTTAATTGGAAGTCTCTGAATGGTTTAAGAGCCTCATGCAAGGAGATGCTATTGATAGTTCACATGAGCAGGATGGCAGTGCTTGGTGCCTGAATGTCACGAGTTAAAAGTCAGAGGGCAGGAGGTTGGTCTCCGTTAAAGCCAGTGGAAATTTTGCCATTGACTTCAACAAACAGAGGATTTCTCCCTTAATTCTGTGACTTTGTTTAGGAGGGGAATTGTGTTGTACTTCTAATTCTTGTGGCTTCACTGAAAGTCTGTATTCCAAAAGCTTTCAGATTTTTTATTTAGTCTGATGGTGTTTTGTGGGAAACTAAATTGAAAGTGTATTTAAGGGCCCCAGGGACCTGCTCTGGTGAACTGCATCGGGAGAAGCTGAACATCTGCTTGATGCCTGGACTCAACTTTAGCAGAACTCCTAATCATTCAAAAGAAATTGCAGAAAATCTGTTTGCTTTTAGATTTCAAGCCTCATCACTCAAACTTTAAGTTTTAATGTCCTTACATACAAATTTTTTAAAAAAGTAAAAAAAAAAAAAAAAAAATCAATACAAAATATTTACCACCGAGGCAGAAAATATATAAAAGAGAAAGGGAGGAAAATCAAGCAGTTTTGCAATTTTAGGGTGGTTTTACACAAAGGACAATTCAAAACGGATTTCTGGAATATAACAAAAACGTGCATCATACTAACATGAAGATGTTTTAACAATGATTGTGTTGTCTTAAACACCTGGTTTATCAGTTCTATTTCACATGTGAAATAAAATGGACTTTATAGTAAATAGATGTTTTTAATTTCAATTAACAATTTTTTGCTATAAGGAAAATGTACAGAATTTGTGTGGAAATCCATGTACTATGTTTACTCAAATACAGAAAATACTTTGCTGCAAACTTTTAAATATAATAAAATGCATTTAATAGCAATCTTCTGTGGTATCATTATTATTTATGAACATAACATTCAAAATATGGAAATTCAGTTGTGGATCAAAATGACCATAAAAACAGTAACCCAAAGAACCTTATAAACATGTCAAAAGCCATCATTTATCCTAGATGGCTCATACCAATGTAAAAAACATATAAAATGTAGAATAATCCTCAACATATGGTTTACTTTGTTGCATTGTTCCTACATATTATTTATGTTAAAATCCAGAAAATTATATTATGAAGAGAATATTGGGGATTGTTTATTAAACTAAAGTACAGGTTAAAGCCATTCTTTTCTTTGTGATGAACATATACCAACAGTGATTAAAAAATAAACATTTATTTACAAAATATTGATGCATACATATTACACAAGTCAGTTATATCAAAGTGGTTTTTAAACAATATCTGTAGCAACCAACTATTTGCATTGGTTTACCATAGTGCAAACGGTAATGTTGCAAAGGCAGGTTAAAATGTGGGATTGCTATTTCAATGTTGGATTTCTCTGCTGCCTTCTGTTTTTCTATGTCTAGAAAACTATTCCTTTTCATTTAAAAAATATCTGTTTCTTGAGAATGTTGAATAGTGTACCTGAGGATAGGGCAAATTCATTATTAAGCCTAAATTCCTTCACTTATATAACTATCTCTCTGTTTACTCAGCCTGCTTACGTAGCACCATTGCCATTGATTACTAACATACTAATGAGAAAAAGGAATGGAAACACGCTAAATACACTATGCCATCCCTAATTTCAGGGTTTGTCCATTTATGTGGAATTTCATCTGATACATTTCACAAGTCTGCACTATATATTCAAGTGTTTAAGGATGATTCTGGTGGTATTGTGTAGTGGTGTATATGTTACCGGTATATATGTTCCTGTAAATATGATATTAAGTGAAGAAAGGAACCTAAAAGCCTGCTCCTTCTGTCCTCAGGTGAGAAGGAGCTTGCTTTTGATTACCAACGTGTACTGAAACCTGCATATAAATTTGCATCCAAATGACTGAATATTGATTCCCTCATAATGTAAGAACTTTGTGGATTAAATCCGGTCATTTTGATTGTAGCTTTTCTCTTTTGCTGGCTCATAAGCAGCCATCAGTAATTACATTGTCCTTTAGTTCACGTTCTGTAACTCCTGCTGGTAGCACATAGGAGGTCGGCAATGCCTCGTGTATATAACTTCACAGTTTGAAACACTGGTGAGGGGGTATAACTTTTTCTAATTTCTCCCTTTTTTTTGCTTTTTTTTTTGCCTTTTGCTTTTTTTTTTTTTGCCTTTTTTTTTTTTTTTGGTAGCTTCCACGATGTGTGAAGCAGTGGATCCGGCGAGGATCTCATGAGCACCCGCAGCGATCTACAACCATGGCTGGTATCTTGCCGTAGATGATTTGTTCTTTGCCGTTGAAGTACAGCATATTGATGGGGGACATCTTGGTGGGCGTGCAGCAAGGGCCTGCCGAGCCTCTGGGGTTGGCTTGGTGCACCAGGTGGGTGTGCGGGTACTTTTGTAAAAACACAAATTCACATTCTCCGGAGCAGTAGTTGGCTTTGTATCGTTTAGGAGCGATAATCCAATCCCAGCCGAAAGCTTCGAAATCCACCGTCAGCGGGTAGCGGCAACATCGGGATTCTGTCGAGTGCTCGTCACAGTCGAGACCGAAATCTCTGCGGGACCGTTTTGGTGTGTCTGTGACTCTGACCTCTAAAAATGGGTTCTGTGAGAAGAGGAGAAGGAATTGGAATCATTTCTGAGGTAAGCCCAAGTTCACTAAAAACATGCAAATATTTCAGATTAATACTCTGAAATGAAGTTTGCAAACAAAATTTGACCTGTAATTCTGTTATAGTTATCTCTGAATTTCCCTGCTGTTTCTCTATACAGAGCTTTAATACCTGAGTATTTGCCCCTGAAATCATCACTTTCTCAGTGCTAACATTCATTAACTGCTATAAGAACATTTCAGAAATTTGGAAGATGCTGGATTTTAACTTTTGATGTGGATTTTTTATTTGGTTTTAAATTCCTTAATAAGAGCTTTTGTGAATCCTTCTGAAATTTCTTTAATTAAATCATATTGAATTCAGGCTTTCTGGATATCAAGGAAAGTTTTTCGTCCAGACCAAGGAGGATGAAAGTTGCTCCTCTATTGCTGCCATGCTTGAATGACTCTATGACTGAATGAATTTGGAGAGACAGCTAAATATTTTGACTCCTGGAAGAGTCCTGTGGCCAGGAATGTACTTTTGGCAGATGCCTAAGCCACATGCCTCCTATGGAAGGTGTGTTTCCACAGTCACCAACTGAGACTAGAAGGAAATTGCCACCTCCACGACTGCGACTTTGAAAAAGTTCCCAAAGTTGCTGCCTTCCACACACTGATTTCTGCCCAGTGAGTTGGTTTGGCACTGATGGGGCCATCCCATAGAGACCATTCCTCAGGAATAACAGCCCAGCTAACTTTATTAAACAGGTTTCCTTCTCCCCAGATACTTGCGAGCTGTGGAGCTGCTGGAAGTGCACTTTCCAAAGGTAAATTATATGGGGAGGTGTTTGGTGAAAGGAGCACCCCTGTACTGAGTAGAGGAGCTGGGGGGAAGAGAGATTTCCTCTCCCGTTATCAGTTGTGCCTCTAACCCTGCTCTGCCACTGAAATTTTTATTTATAGATGATGATAGCCATGAGTTATCTGTATGTATCATCATTTGAATGGATGGAGGTGGTGAGGACATTCCTGATCATGATATCCAGCTGGCCTGTTTCAAATACAGGAGATCCATATTTATATTGGATGTACAATTAAGATATCTCAGAGTTTTTCTTTTAAACACTTTTAAATTATATTATACTGCTATGAAGTTAAATGTTGCACAAATATGGTTGGACACCATGGTCTTCTCCAACCTAAATATTTCTATGTTTCTGTGATCAACAGATTCATCTACTACATAGAAGTAAAAGTAGAATAATATTCTTCATACTTTATGCAAAAGGAGGTATCACTTGATATGTTTAGAAATTTGTATAGGTTGTAGATGATCAGTGATTTACAGAAACAGATAATAAGGGAAATGCTGTAGTTTCACTTCAGATTTATTTCAGGTGTACTTGTAGGTACATTTCAGATTTAATTTATTCGTCTGTTCTTATAAAAACAAATCAGTTATTTTGTGCACTTTCCTATTATCCCGACTTGATTATTGTATCAAGCAGAATTTCTCTATTCAGACACTTCTAATAGGTAGAATGATACACTCTACCAAATACTGAAATGTAAAGAACTTAACATTATGAAGAAGAGCTGTAGTCACCTTCATAAAGAGACAATTTTTGTTGTTGTTAATAGAAAATATATGCATAGAGAGTATGTAGGAACTCCCTTGCCTCTCAGCTATATTGGAGGCATCTTTCCTAACCAGTGAAAGACTAAAGACTTTGCTTTAACTTTATGTGAAATAGCTGCTTATCAAGCAGTATTTGCTCTCAAAATTGAAAACAATGTTACTTTAATAGCATCATCCATCAGTAATTGCCAAAACCTTTTCTAGTTAATGCCTTGCAATATCTTTCTGAAATACTGCAATTTCTCTCAATTTTTAGATAGGGAAACAGAGGCAGAGTAAAGCTATTGATTTTTGGCATGATCAGAGAGCAAAGAATGAAAGAATTGGATACACAGACCTTTTATCTTCCATTCCCTAAACAATGCATCCATTTTATCTTTAAAACAGAGCTTAAATGCTTTTCAATGAAATGGGATTTTTCTAAATAGACTTACCAATCCATCTTCCCCCGGTCCTGGGAAAGTTACAGCAAGATTCCGTCCGTTCTCATCAAAAGCTTTTATTTCGATGCCTAAATTGGATTCAGGCTGTTTGAGCCAATTTTGCAACACTGTCTTCACATCAATACTCTGCCAAATACCGGTGCCTGGGTTCATGTCAAGTTTCAAAGATCGAATTCCAGTATATCTTGTACCATCTTTCATGGGCTTAATTAGTCTCAGGATCTGCACAAACACCGTTGTAGGTTTTTGGACTTGCCTCAAGTATATCCACAATTGTGCCTTTACTACTTTGTTATATTGTATTTTAGAGCTAAACTTAAAGAAGCAACATTTTGGTTTTCCCTCCATTTGTACAAGAAAATCAGCTATAAATGAATGGAAAGAACAGATTACTGAACAGGGAACAAGAAAAAACGCGTATATAAACCTGACTATTTTTTTCAGACTGTATAAAAAATATTACATTATGTTATAAAGAATACCAGTAACAAAGTAGGTTTAACTTAATTCATTTTCTTTGGTGTACACTCTACAGCAACTTTAGTAGATGTCAACAAAATTACTTTATCACCTGCTACCAGTTCACTTCTGCTGGTCACCTCCTGAGGACCTTCATAAAGCATGCAGAATAGCAACTTTGCATAAGCTGACTCAACATGTGTGTGGTGATCCAGCTATTTCTAATTTACTCCAAAGCCTCAGCCTGCTGCAGACCATACAGCCCTGGGCAAACTGCACAAACACTTATATTTCTTTTCTCAGTGGGAAGAAAATAATTGAGGGGATTAATATAAGGATCATTTTGTTTTCATTTGAATAATATTAGAGGAAAGTCACGTGCAGTGCTGTGTTCCTCCTTCCTGTAGCCTACGATGCAGCTGTCATACCTAGTCATGGCAAGATCTTTCCATGCCAGGATAAAATGGGTAGTACTAATCCTAAATGGTGCAGGACTTTAACATTCATAAATCTCATCACTTAAGATACCTGTCTCTTTAGTGCATTTAAAATAGCTCAAGGGCTTTTTATAAGTAGGAAATGAACTCAGAGCAATGCAATACAACGACTTTTCTTCAGTCACTGTAAATGTGTAGCAGTTTGATTAAAAATAGTTATAAAACCTTGAACATAAAAGTCTGGAATAAAAATGTAGGCAGACCTCAGCTTTTATAAGGCTGCAGTAAAATAATGCTATTAAGTGCCCATCTTAATAATTACTAAGTTGAAAAATTTCACTGAAAAATTTACTTTTTCATCTGTGGGCTCATTTTTAGCTGGTGAGAGCAGCAGATATTATTCTAGTCTGCATATCATAATGATATCTGTAACTGCTAACATGCCTTTTATGTCCTGTCATATTTTTCCTTTTTGACATCATATTCATAAGTGTTATTTAAAAAAACAGCTGCCATAGTCGAATACTTAAGCTGATGAAGAACATAAGATACTACAGTATTAGCTGTGCAAAAGATACTTGATAGGAGGCATAGCAGATGTTTAGCACTCAGAAGATAACTCAGAATCTGCTCATTCAGTAAATGCCTTCATTCTTCCTTGGCACGATTGCATGAGCTGATTGCTATAGCACGGACATTTTTACATTTAATCTGTTACACACATATTTGCTTTAAATATATAGTTTTAACTCCGAGGTGGGTGGTGCTAGTTTATGGGATCAGCAAAGAGGCAAGAATTTAACTCTCTGCTTGCACTTGCTGTAGCATGTTGCAGTTAGGTAGGTGTAGTGCTCTAAGCTGCATTTCTGTTGATTTCTATTCCTTCTAAAAATACTGGCCAGTGAAACCTCCCTCACAAAAATTTAGTTCTCTCGTTATCTGCACTTGTACTTTATATTTGCGAGAGGAAATGCCCCGAGTGCTGCAGATAACGAAGTTGACTGAACTGCAGATCTCCCTTTGCTTTCTAAAGCAATGGGCAAATCCTAAGTGCCACAGGACACACGCATTATAAGGAGCCGAAAACCGAACAGTAAAACAAAGGATCGCCACACGGTCATCTGAACCTGGCTCAAATTCTTTAGAAATAACACTCTCCTCCCTCCCTCCAGCAGACTTCAGCCAGCAGCCTGTTAGGAGAGCCTGAGGAGGAGTTGTGTGGCTCTACAGCAGGGAGACAACTCTCTCAGAGGGGCAGTGGGAGGCGAAAGAAGCAGGGTTACTTACACTCTGTAGGCATTGTGATAATCGTTTCGGTGGTGGCATGATAGTCATCATCTTCCAAAGAGCCATCGCTACTGTCATCTCTCTGCACATCATACTGATCAATCAGTTCCTGCAGTGGAGGAGCCTTGGGTAAAAGTTGTTTAATAACATCCCTGCTAATGTTAGGAGCTTGTTCCAGACGCAGTTTGCTGAGGATTTGAATTTTTATGGCTTCTATTCTGGAAGATTTTGTATTCTGTCTCCACGTACAAGCATTGCACAGTCCGTCCTTTTCAGCATTCTCTGTGGGCTGACTACTGTCATCAAGAGCCACCGGATCAACTGCAATCAGCATGAACAGGTAAATAGAAGCATAGAGCACTAGCTTTTGCATGATCTCACATTCAGTGCAGCACTTTTGCCTTCTTTTTTTTCCCCCTCCCCCTTTCCCTTTCAGTACTAAACAGATCCGTGAAAGCAAATGCAATCTGAGAGACAGCTTGCCACACTGGTGTACCTTATATATTCCAAGGGGGCTTTTTATACTCCAACTTTGATTAGGCTCGTGTCGTCAAACCCGACGATTGGTTGCTGTCCCAACAATGAATCTGGCTGTCAGAGGGTAAAGCCCTGTCGATCACAAGTCACTAGACAGCGTTTAGTTACAGCCAAGGGTGAACTGATTTATCTGGGTTCTTCGCAGAGGATATGCCTTCACATTCTGAAAGGATATATTTCCAAGTATTGTGGGCAGCAGTACTGAAAGACAGCACTGTCATTCTTAAATATTTTACCAACTGTATACTTGTACTATGAATCAAGAGAAACCTTGCTCTAAACTTGTTTTAGGTTTCTACCAATCTTTCTGACTTGAAAGTTTGTTCTATTTAAAAGAAAATCCCGAGGGGTTACTTTTAGCAGGCAGGAAAATTGTGCTTTAGAAATGGATTGCAATGAGTACTAATTTATGTTGTTCAACAATTGATATATATTCAGCAGTTCCTATTTCAGAAAACCTTAGTGGGTTTTCCTAGACACTAGCTAAAGCAGTATTGGAGGTTTTGTGCATATCTGACACTATGCAAATGCCTGTCTTATTTGTTTACCCCTTTAGCATATATCAAAATCCACAGAACAAATCCTTTACTGAATTAACAGTCAGTAATGAAAAATGAGTCTGCCCCCTCTTCATGCTGTCACCAGAATTCTGGGCAGTAAATTAAGTATCTTTAGTAGCAAAGGTATTTTTAAGGAATATCTTTGCCTCCTCACTCTAATATTACACAGGCATAGTTTGACTTGCTTTTTCACTATTAGTGAAAGCATTAAAAGATTTGAAATATTTAAATCTCTACTGTGTATTTATCTTCTATTTCCATGTAACCTTTTATTTCTCTTCAAAATGTCTCTGTATTATGCCAGGTTAAGTGATATCTCTGTGCTTTATTACTTTCTACTCACATACTTAAAAATTCTCTTATGTCCTGCTTTTATGTTAAACAATACAGTTTTAATATGCTTTCTGCATAAGAGAGATATATCTCTGTGTGATTGCATAGGTTATGGCTTATAAAATCTTACATTTGATCTTAAAATCAAATGTAGTTCACATTTGATGAGCTGTTAGCAATAATTATGGAATTCACACTTAGTGAGGGGGGTGAGGGGGTTACTGCTCAACACTGGCTGCATGTCCCAGCCAACAGAAACCCTGGAATTGGTATGTATTGTATATATTTGAATATTTGGAATCTGTGTATTACAGCAAAGGGAAATCCTGGAATTTCATGCAATATGCTAAAGTTTGCCTAAGTTAGGACTGAATTTTCAGTTTCTCACAGAGTTTCTTTTCTTTTCCCATTCTGAGTACTCCTAAAAATATGTCAGACGAGGGGTTTTGCATGTGTTCATAGAGGAAAAACGTTGGTATAAGTAAAGGTGTGGACAGAACTCTCAAATTTATTTTTTTTTTCTGCCCAGTAATTCATATTCCTCTTGTATCACCTCTCCAGGGCATGCAAATTCACTGTATACCACAGAACTGAGCCAAAGATTCAGCTCATAACCAGTGACATAAATCACAAGTATTCAATTGAAGTTGGTCATCCTGCCCTGATGTAAAGTTGATGCAAGTGACAAATGTATCATGCTCACACCTTCCAGCTTTAGGGTCAGACCCTGATATTCTGATTTTAACCAAAACCCATGTTTTAAGCAAGCAGTTTGCTGCCTTAGCTCCTGAGCATTTGGTTTTTACACAGAGACGATGCAGCTACTTTCAGCATGTGGTAGCACAAATGGGCCATGATTCACTGGAACAAGAAACTGCCTGCCATGCCTATAACATCTTTAAAACAGACTCCTGGTGCATTTCAAGTGATAGAAATGTGGTTTTGTGGAAGATGCATAGGATGATTTACAGTAAGACTCTTTCTGAAAAGTGCTGACCTGTTGGTGAATTTTGGGGGGATTTAAGTTGGAGGTTGTTTACTATTTCTACAGTTAATGTCATAATAAAATTATTTAAAATTATTTCTTTATTTTAAACTAAACCGTATAGCTCTAGAAGGGAATCTACCCCAACTGGAAAGTTTGACAGGTACCAGGTTTCATACCAGAAACAGCTTAAGATAATGATCCATCAATAATGATGGAAATAACGATGCAGTCATTGATATGAAAGTAATTCAGTGTTCTGGCAGACCATGGCTAAAAAATCATGGCTCAAAACCTCTCTTGGCCCTCTCATGAGTGCCTCAGCACTGTGACCCTCTTGGGCTGTGCTCTGCAGCCACACTGGGACCTCGCCTGCTCCTTCTCCTGCTGGTCCTCCTGCTCTGGCTGGCCAGCATGAACATGCAGAGCTTCAAGGTTCTTTTCCCAGTCTTCAGCAGAGAGTCCATTAATCTGCCAGCAAGAATCCCTTTGCTCCTTTCTATGCAGCATTTAGTTATGGCTGCAGGGCCAAGGCCCTCTCCTGTAAGCTCAAATCCCAGGGAGCTCAGAGCAAGGGCTCAGGTGACACGTGGTGGCAAACAGACCCTGCTGAGCACCGCTGTTTAGGAGGCAGCAATAGCAGCTGGAGTGGTGGCACAGAGACTGGAAGTGACAAATGCACCCCAGAATTCACCAGCAGCTGCATAACAGATAGCAATATTTCCATTTCCCTCATAAAATGCCTTTCATATGTACTGTGAATAACTGTAGGCTGTTAGTAGAATATTTTTCATCTTTTCTGGTTGCTGGCTTATTTTTTTTCCTCTGAAATTTTGAGAATTTAGGAAAGAGCACAAAGAGTTGCACTTGATCAGGAGCTATTTAGTGAAGGATCTAATTTATTTGATAATAATAATAGAATATGTGATTTATTTTTCTGTCTGACTGGCATTGTAGTGCTTTTGAAAAAACTGTGATGACTATAAGTGATGAAAAGTGATGACTACAGAAGTAGGTGATAGAAGAGGAAACAAAGTAAGTGATGAAGAGACTAGGTAAAAGTTGTTCTAAAATTTATTAGGCAAAAAAATATTTTAAAAAGCCCCAACAACAACGAAACCCTAACACATTATCACTAGCAAAACTAAAGAAGAGTTAAAAATGAAATGCACATCTTACTGAACTTTATGGCATTTTAATATTATCTTTGGGACTTGTGTCATTCTACCCGTTGTGCCTGCCAATAGTGAATAGTATTCCCAATCCTGACTATGCGAAGATCATGGCTCTGGCCCCCAAAATCAAGCACTGCAAGAATGTGCCTTTGAAAAGGAAAAAGGCATACATCTGTCTACCTGGCAACTTCTCCTCTACTTTCCCCATTCTTCTATGAGTTTTTGGAAAACCTTAAAAAAGAAAGTTTAAAAAAAAAAGGTTGAAAAAAAGGGGAAAGAAACCAAACCCACCCATACAAATTTGATAAAGAGGTTTCAAAGACATGCTGTAACTGCAAGTTATGTGGAAAAACAGTGACTGTGCAGAGGAAAAGGAGATTACTAATGGCCTCCCTGAGGAGAAGGCAAGCAGAGCCCAAGCATTACCCATCCTTTTTGGCAGGCTCTCGTTAGGCAGAGAGCTCGTGCTCCCTCAGCAGCGCTCAGCACGCCGCTCGCCCTGAGCATCCGCAGCCTGTCACCCCTGCCCGGCCAGCAGCGCCCAGGGACGGCCAGCTGAGAGCTCAGCTTGTTTTGGGGGAGGACCAAACGGACATGGAAGGCAACCAGGACATTTCTGAGAAAAGGGAGAGTTACAGGAGTATGAAGGAGCTGCTTTCCTGGCAGGGGAGGAAAGGGACATGGGTTATAACCCTGCCAGTAACTGGACGACTTCATCCTGCTGTGGGCTTCATTTTCAAACACTTCCTTACAGCCTGCAGGACCAGAAATTCACTTTTCTTAATTCTGTTTTTCAAGTTAAATGAAGTGGTTCTCATAATTGATTCACCTCAAAAGGCAGAACTGGAGGAAACAAAGCAGGTGTTGCAAAATGCGCTGTAAATTTGTGATTGCTATTTACATTGATGTCAAGTCCTACCTCTGAACCAGTTGGCTTCTCTCCCTGATTTGCTCATAAGGAAGAGATAACATTCCTCCTGAGCTGCTGAGGAAGGTACTAATTGAGTAAGCTTTCTCTCACTTTTGTCAGCACAAAGCCTAAATTCAAGAATAGCAAAATGCAAAAGAAAACTTCATTTTAAATCATTTTGGACTCATCTCTCTCTTTGCTGCTATAAACTGGAAATAATGTTTGTGCAGTTATTTTGTTTGGAACAGTTAATTTGAATAGAAAAATTCAGACATGTCATAAAATGTATTGGAGTTAGGGTGTTTCAAGTGCTTAACTATGAGTCCAGCTCACCAGGTGCTTTCTCTTAGCCCTCTGAATCACAAGATAAATGGATTACTTTGAACAAAAACACAGATATAAGACCATGCCTATAAAACACCTACAAAGATCTCTTGCAATAACAAAATGCCTATGGAAACATCATCCCAATGACATTATATAAATGCATCTACTGTAAGGCAAACACAGCCACTTCTAAACTTATTACCATGAGCTAAAATATGAAAGCTGTAACTCATGTGAGTTCTTGCTCTGGAACAAATGGCCTGAAAGAGTTTGTCCTTTGCTATACTTCTTTTTTTCCCTAAAAAAGCAGTCACATATAACCTTCTAAACATTCTGCTGTATCAGCTGCTGGAAGCCAACTTCACAGATGTAGATGGTATGAATATTTAACTCCCTCAACTTACCAAGAAAGAAATCCACATTGCTTTTACCAGTTCTGAGTTCTAGATATCCTATTTCACACAGGAGAAGAGCACGTGTGGCTCAGGGCATGGATGCCCAAGACATTCAGCGATTTGGGATTTTGAGGGTCTGTGGTTTGAGTAGCAGGACAAAATGGCAGATGATTTCCTCCACTCAGAAGCTGAGTCCTGCACTGGTGAGTCCTGCCTGCTAAGAAGGGTCTCAAAAGCCATGGTATGGAATTGTGCAATGGTTAAAATGAGGGGAACAGGTAAAACTGGTGGTAAAGGGCTGCTGTGGCCATTTCAGCCCATGTTGTACCTCAGCTTGCCCAAGAAATGCTGCTGAATGTAGGCTTTGGAGAAGTTGTACAGGGTTACCTTCAGCTCCTGGACATCTCTCTCCTGCCTGCAGCTTTTGTGTTGCCATGCATAATTGTGCCTGTGGAATTAGGCCAAAAATGTCCTGTTGCTTTTTCCTCTCCTGTGTGTTCCAGTACACTTTGCTCCAGAACCAACCTGATACCATAGTTGAAATGAAACCTAGAAACAGATAGGGAAGTGCACTAAGTTCATTAAAAGCTTTTAAGGAAGAAAATGCAGTTATAGTGAAAGCTTTCAGTTTTTCTGAGTTCTTTTGTATTCAAGATTTTGTGTTTCCTTTACTATGCTGTCTATATATCTTGTAAAAGAGCCCTGTTAAATATCTACTTAATTCTAAGGGTTCTGTCCTTCTTATGGATGCTGTCTTTTCTTTCCTTTCTTTACAGTTGTAGGTTTTTTGCTTTTACCCAAAATTCCTGACATTCATCCTGACTTTCATCTTCAGTGTCTTTTAAAATAGGTGCGTCAGCTGCTGCATCACTGATGGGAAACCTTGGATTCCCCTCAAGAGTTGTTACCGTGCTTGGAGAGGTTTCACTTGTGCATTTGCACAATCAAAGTGCTTGAAATACCACAAACTTCGTCCCAGCATCACTAGCTACAAGAATGCTTGTATTTTCTCCGAGGCACAGCTCTTCGGAAGGGATTTTCACCCCAGGAGGTCAGTGATTTTGTGTGAGTGGCCTGTCCTCTGCTGGGTTATTCTGGAACAGCAGCTGCTGGGAAGCGAGGGCTGCTGCTCTGAAGTCTTTTTGCTTTTCCTCTTTCTTTTTACTTTTCTTTTTTCTTTTTTTTTTTCTTTTTTTTTTTTAATACATAGGAGGTTTAAACTCTCTGGTGTTCCCATCTTGGCTCCGATCACCTCACAGTCCCCTGGCTCATCTCTGTAGATTTCAAGTCTGCTCCAGCATAGCCAGCGTGTCCTGTAGCCACCAGCTCAGGGCTCTCACTTGCATCCCAACCCTCTAACCCTGACATGTCATCCCACAACTTGTCATTGCCAGTCCTGATGTTACCCCCTCTCCCTTTAAGTCTAGTTTAAAGCTCTGTCAGTCAGCCCTGCTGGCTCATAAGCAAAGACCTTTGAGGAAGGTGAATTCCATCAATAGGATGAAGTTATGGCAAAATTAAGCTTCTTTCCTTTCTGCCTTGTGCTGGTCTATGGTCAGCTTTAGACAGGCTAATTTGAGGCAAATGTCACTAGGATTGAATGAAAAGTGGTAGTGGAACATCCTCCAGGAAATCAAGCAACATTCAGATCTGCAGTCATCCAAGAAGGCCTTTGAATCTGGCATGTTCATCAGCAAAGGTCAAATTTACAACTTAGAGCTGGGCTACCTGATTCAACCCTGGCATTAAAAATGCTGGTAATGTAAATTTTTAATAATCCTATACAAAAAATTAATCAGCTATTTCTTATGATAAAATATATTGCAAATATATAACCCTACAAAGTCATAATTGTATTATGGGAAAAATCAGGCACAAAAGGCTGAGGAAGCTGCTTCTTTTAAAGTAGACCCCAAAGAATCAGATTTTTATGAAAACCCCTGTACAAAATAATGCAGAGACAGGAAATCACATAAGCTGCTTTAGGGTTTTAGAAGACGAAGAGCAGATCAGAGACTGTGTAAAATTTCTTGATGTATTTGATTCTGACTTGGAGGAAAAGAACCAGAAATGCTGAGTTTTTTAAAATAAATTAGGTACCTTTGAAGGATTTTTACATAACTAGTACAACTGTTTAAAGGTATTGGGGCATCCAAGAAGAAACTGAGCTTTTACTTCTCCTGCTTTATTTATATCTTTCTTTATATGTTGTTCACTCTCTGCTGATGCAGTAAAGATGTTCCCTATTTATGAGCTCCATTATGAAGCATCCCATAAGAGTATCAACTGAAGGAAAACTGCCTATACTGGCTAAAGCTTTAGCTTTACTGCCTTTTTCTCTTGGGAATTGCCTCTGGCTGCTCTAGCAGACACTTCCAATTCCTAACAATTTTAAAGGCTGATGCTTTAAAAATGTACAAGTTTGCTTTTGGTTTTGGTTTTTTTATCCTTGGGATTTCAAGTTTTTCTCTCCGCCATCCTGCTAGTTGGCAGCATTAGCTAACAGGTTGATAGGAAACAAGGATAAACCACAAGGGTATTGCCTGTTTAGGGTTTTTTTACCTTCAGTAACAGATTTTCAAACCCCTTCTACCATTCTGCAGAGATATAAAACTGCTTAAGAGTTAACTGTAGAAGAGTTAGAAGTAACTATTGCTGTATCCATGGCTATACTCTACATTCACAGAAATCATGTAAACCTTTTATACTCTGTTGACTATGCAAATGATTGAAAGGATGCTTAAAAGTTGAAATTCACACAGGAAATCTGAAATTGTTGCAGTGGCTGTTGCTTCAAAGTTTGGTTTTAAGATGTCCCAGCACTATGAAGGCTGGAGAAGGGCTTTTAGTGAGTAGATCTGGAAGAGTTAATGGAGAAAAATATTCCATGGATACCCTGATTAACAGATACAGAGTTATTTGTTTGCTACTGACTTTGTGATAACTACACAAAGCTTTTTTTATGTCGAGTGAACTTTGTACCGGGGTTTTTCCAGTACGTAAATCTGAGGAACTTCACAACTACTTCTGAAGTTTTGAGAAGAAAAAAGCCTTGCTGCATGCAAAGCTGAGGTTATGATCAATTAAAAATATAATCACTTGACCAAACTTAAGGCTATCCAGAGCATACTAATAAAAGCGATTGATGGTACAATTAGGAATGTAATGCAAAATGGAAATAAAATTGACTGCATCAAATTACTTTATTACACTTTCTACTATTTACTGAAGTAGCTCAACATTAAGAAATGGTTCCATTTTGTCATTTTGTCCAAAGCCTCTAGAACAAAGGAAAATTAATGAATAACTATTGAATTGTGCAGTTGCCTGCTTTGCTAATTCTAAACCTTAATTGATGCATCTAATGATTTACATGAGTAACTCTGAGAAAGCATTGTTGTAAATTTTAACATCCCAGTAATAATTTGGTAGAGAGAAATTACTTCACTAGATCCTAAATGGTCTTAAAATTTTCTACATTTGTACACCTGTAGGTAATTATAGGTTTGTGTACCTATATTCCACATAGATATGTTTAATAAGACCTTCAAGTGAAAGGGCAGTTTCTGCTCAAAAGCTTTCTCATTGCACTGGCTGGTTTGAGAAATGAGATTTCCTTTCTGTATAGCCCTTTCTTCACATCAGTCAATCAGGCATTGGCTAGGGGATCATAATGGCACAAAATATTTTCCACAGCTGTGCTACCTGACAAATTCTGTATGTTTCTTACAAGAACAAAATAATGTGAAGGAATTACTTGTCTCATTATGGATCTGGAATGGTCTGAAATGTGTATTTACAGTTCAGATAGGAATAATGCTGTACTCAGAAATGCTAATGATTTAGTGATAGGAACATCTAGCCCTGGCTAACATTTAGAGTCACCTGATATTGATATAAAGTAACAGTTTTTAATAATAACTCAGATGCAGAGGTTTTGGGCTTTTTTTTTTTAAATTTCAACATCTCTGTATAGGGTTACATTTCATGTTCTTTCAGCCACTTAGAACTAACAAAGAGTAACAAGAACAGGAAAGCTGGTAAGCAATCTTGTATCCTCTTCTGTGAGTCATTTGCAACAAGCATATTACATGGGAAAGGATGTTAGTTTTGCATTAGGATGTGCTGTGTTTCAAGAAGCTCTTTGAATGCCCCCAAGGTGTGTTAGCCCAGAGTGAAACAGAATACCAGCAAATCCCACTGCATAGCCCAGAATTTAATTTTTATTTTCTAGAGAGGATCTAACTGAAAAGTGTTTTTAACTACAATGGTGTAATTTGTGGTTTGCAGACAGTGAGAAAGTCACATCTGTCAGTAATTTCTCCATACAGCAAGGTATGAAGTGTGTTCTTTTTAGTTAGCTTATAAAGGATTAGAGCCCCAGAATGCTCTGAGTGTTTGCAGCATTTGGAAAGGGTTTTAGTTCCTGAAAACAGCCATCTTCCTGAGCTGGAGCATTGGAGCCAGGCACTGGGGTAGAGCTGCTCTTTGGGAGCTGGCATTAATATGCAGTTCCTACAATACACCCGTCATGCTTTATGCACCTCTTCCCTCTCAAATGAGTGTGTTTGCCATCTGCAGTGTATAAATCACAGTCAACCTTTCCCATATCCTTCTTCCTTGGGAAAATACCAGGCAATGGGACCAGAGTGTGGCTAGCTGGATGCTTGTGCTGGAGGGAGGGGCAATCAGGGAACCCACACCCTTATCAGAAACACACCAAAGGATCACCTCACATGAGAAGGGTCATGGTGGCCTGGCCAAACTTTTCCTCTTTCTGTGCAGTGTAAGGAAAATCAGCCATTGATGCAGGGAGGTGTTTTCTCCTCAGTTTTCTCCCAGCACTGTCTCCATGGAGTTTCTTTTTCAGCACAAGAACACACAACACAATCATTCCCAGTCCTGGGAGCTTGTGGAGGTTAAGGGAAGACCAACATGCCCTTTGCAGCTGCCTGGTTTGTGAAGTAACAGCTATGGAGCATGGGAATAGTGGCTCCTCTTCTCCCAGGTGCAGGTTGTGGTGATGCTAAACAAACATTTTTCTATCTTCTAGCAGTGAATGGAGCTTGGAGTGTATTATTTGGGCTTTAATTTGGGGGAAGTCAGATTTCCTCTGAGGACAAGTACATTTTCCAGCTTTGCCTTGAGAGACACTTTCCTCACATATTTTTATTCCTGAGAAGTGCCAAGAAGGGAACCAAAGGCAAGGGCAAAAATGAGGACCTGGAACCAGCTTGCCCAAATACACTGGCACTCAGCTCAGCTGGTGATGAAGGATGATCTGAGACGTGGCTAAAGAACTTAAATGATTTTTGTCTTATCTGCGCTGGTTCATTTGCCCCCCACAGCACAGGGCAAATATCCATCACAGTTTGCATCCAGGTACTCCATTCACAAATTTCCAGTAGCCATTATAAAATAGAGTGGATTTGGTTTGGGGTTTTCCTGGAAAATCTCTTTTGGCACTCTACAAATGATACAGTAAGAGCAGGTATTTAAATAGAGAACCACAATAAAACATAAATCTTCTTAATGAGTTGTACTCAACCAAAAAGCTAATGGGGTTGGGGCAGTTCTTGTGAGTGTCTGAGGAGTCTCAGGCCTGCACAGCAGGCTTTGCATCCACATGGTAAAATCCTTGGGAACCAGGAATTCACGTTGCTTTCATTCCCCTTCAGACAAACCTGGTAAGGTTTCTTTGCTTTTGTAATGATGTACTTCAAATATCTTTTCAATATCTCATTGCTGACTCTAAGGGTTGTATTCTTTGTTTTAATTCAGCCATTTAGGATCCTAAGCATTAACATTCAGTTGATTTATATTTCTGTGCTTACTAATTGATAATTCCTTAAAATTTATGGGCTTCTTTTTCATCAGATTCAAGGTATGAAGGGAAACATGGCTACAGGGAATGCAAACTTTGTTACTTGAGCTGCTATTCCCTCTTTACCTTTCCATTCTCTCTTCTGGTTTTCACCACTGTCTTTTGTTTTCCAGGGAAACTGTCTTTAAGCTGTATGTTCTAAGAAACATGTACTTTTCTGTTTTCTGCTGTTTAATTAATACCTCACCAACTTTGGCTGAGGCTGTGAAATGAGACATAACCTGTCCTTGTTTGACTATAACCAGGTCTTTTTTTATATTACCAAAATAATGGGTGCTAGGAAACTGCATAATCCTCAAGGAATCTCAGCAAGCCTGCAAAAGAATCTGCCACCTCACACCTTGAGCTCTGCTAAAGGCTGGCTTTAGTGTCAAAGCATGAGATCAAAAATCCTTTCCAAGCTTTGAGGTGCACATTGTAGTAAATCTGGGTGCTCTAAATCCATTACAATGGTGGCATCTCCTATGAGCTCATTATGTATAAGGTATTGCCTTTTTAACCCCTATGGAGTCTCTTTTCTTTCCATTCCATTATATGATCTATTATACCCTTTTAAAAATTTATTTATTTTTATGAGAAATCAGTGATTTCTTATCTTCCTTCTCTTTCCATGCATAACTTAAGATAATTTATTTTGTTCTTTTTTTTTTTTTCTATAGTAAATAGCTCTGCTTTTTAGGTATTGGTGCTTCAGCTCTATATAATTTTTGTCTCCCTTCTCTAGGGTTACACTGCAAGGAGTTTCTTTCTCTGAAGATGGAGTAATCAACAATATTCTGCAAATGTCTACAGAGTTTCTTGCAAGGTAACATAGATTAGACAGATGTAGATAAACCAGAGCTGTCCTATATTTACTCATTCTACACACCAGTATTTGGAAGTTACAAAAAAAAGCTCCTGCATGTTGAAGAGAAGTTTTTAATTAAGCTATACACAGTGGCATGCTCATTGAATAATAACAGTTTTTTTAAAGAATAATAAACATGGAACCCTGTAAGATTTGTAGGTAATTCAGTTGTTCCTTTGGCTGACTGAGTACTCCCAGCTGAACAGTTTGCTCCATAGGTTTGTCTAACTGGAAGGCAGAATGAAAGCATTTTCCTCAAAGTGCTTCCCATTTAGCTATGGCCAAACCTCATGAGAACTGTGGCTCTTAAAAAGCAGCACTAAATTATTCCACATTGGGTGGTTCTGACTACTTCTAGAACATGGAAATGTCTTGAATGTAAAACCAGATTTGCATAGGTCAGATTTGTGCAAACAATGTGTTATTACATTTTTTTAAGTCATGTAATAGTTTTAAATACTGCACTTGAGTTTACTGAGGAGATAATTAGAATTCTAAAAACTTCTATCAGGGACATCCCTTAAATATAAATCAACGGTGGATAAGAACCCAAAATTTTTCAAAGACAAGGTTTTATTTCCTCAAGAAGATCTGAAATGTACTTTTCCTCACAGGGTAAAAGTAAAATGTAACATTATTTTTACTACTACCCAGTGGTGTATCATGCAGACAGCGTATACACCACCACCTGTGATTTTGCCTGCTGCATGCTCAGTGTTCAGGAAATAAGCCAGAATAAATTTATTTTCCATCTGCTGTATGCTTGAGTGTGGGAGCAGCATGCCTATATTTAAAGAAAATTCATGAGGAAAAAGAAGTGTTTCAGAGCCTAAATAAACAGACTTTGTTCACTTGACTGATGCTCAGTGATGACTTTTGGAATTGGCTGAGAACCTTCCAAAATGGCTTTTCATGGCTGTAGGACTGAGCTTGGGGGGTTTTGATTTTGGGGAGAAGGGTGGGGTATGGATACAATTGCAGTGCAATGGTATCATCATCTATGTGCCAATGTAAACATTTCTAACGCCATCAAATTCACTGCAGGGGGGAGCACAAAACCTTGCTTGTAGTTTTCTCCTAGGGAGAACTGAGAAGCTGTATCAATACCCAAAAGGATGCAGACAGCTTTTCACTAAATTCTTTATTCATGCCTGTAATACAGACAGAGTCCAAATCAGAGATATCATAATATGAAGTGGCTTTCTCCTTTCTAAAGATGAAATAACAGTATACTTGAAGCATGGTAAAGGTACAAGAAAGTCACAATGCTGGTTGTAGAGATCAAATCTTGTGTGCAGTTCTGTTCTTTAAGAAGCACATACACAAAGCCATGAGTAAATACCAATAAAACCTGGCAAAATATCACAGAAGACAAAATATTCCAAAGGCGATGTTATCAAAATCCTTTAAAAGTGAATTAAAAGATCATATGGACTTGCAAAAGCTGTGTGGATCAGGGCCCAAGAGAAGTCAACTCTAGACTTTAGTTTCCAGTGTCCTTTGCCCTTTTGCATCAAGCAGGAGCTTCTTCCAAAAATAATTTCCTGAATGCAAATGACCTGTTATAGCCCTTATTACTTGGGGTATAATGTTCGAAGCAGGAGTGACCCTTAAATTAGTTGAGGAACACGTATGAAACTTGCAACTTCTAATAATAGTGAGGCAAGTCTTCCATATGTTGTTATAAATTTCAGTCCAAGATGATTAACGTGGCTCACAGGCTACTCTTGTAAGATGATAGAAGAGATATTTTTGCTGCCTCTCCTGAGAGGGCTAGTGTTTCAAATTATTTCCAAACAAGCTTCTTCCAAGTGAGAGATGGTTCTCATTTTTTTGTCACCTTAATAAAAAGGTGATGAACACTCTCTTCTTAACTGTGCCCTTATATGAACATCAAACAAATATTATGACAGTATGATGTGATAGCAGCGTGTATGTGCCAGCCATGAAATATTGTTATATTCATAAATACAAGTCATTAATTTATTGTGCCTGTCAGTATGTTTGGAGTGGAGTGCTTGTATTGTAAGCCTGCAGGAAATCTCAGAAGTGAATTCAGCAGCTACATCTTTGTTCAAAATTATTTTTACTTATAGTAGGTCTCTATCTAGTATATTTTACATCAATTCTGTCCAAAGACTTCTGAAGAAAAAAATCTTATTAATTCCTTTATTAATTAAAATCAAGGCAATAATAAATAGGTATGAAATTGTTCACAGCCACAAACAAGATGAAATGGCCCAGGATCTTTTTCTGGTATAGAAAAGGTGACTGATGAAGCTCAAAGGATCATATTTTGTAATTTATTTATTTATTTGTGGATTAGTTATTTATTTATTTACTAATACTATGTGATACTGTTCCTAGATGAGATACATAAAACCTCTAAATGTTCTTGTTTGGCTGAAACTATCCATCCTGATTTATCCTGTCTGATTCAGAAGAAGTGAGGCTTGAAATGCCTGTCTGTCTGTGGATACTGTTGACGCTGGGTGAAAAGAATTTGTCAGACTGTGTGTGTTTGTGAGCTCTTAGCCGAACAATTCCTTTAGTTCACTAAATGCAGGCTTTTTTTGAAGCTAAATGACACAAGTTTTGCTGTGGAAACTGCATCCAATTGTTGGCCTCTCATCACAAAGCCTGTATTTGAGTAAAGTTTTCCAGCTAGTAAGAGGTCATGCCACATACGAGCAGGATCTTGAACTTCGAACTGTGTGAGATGAACAATCTTTCATTCAGACATCAAAAAGCAGACTTCTGACTTGAGGGAAGGGGGAAGAAGGGACAGCCAGAAAGAGAGTGAGAAGTTATTCGAGATAATATTAAGCTTTAGGGTTGTTGGGAGATCACCTGGGATCAAATGGCCTTCCTGGGTTTTTTGTAAATTTGTCTCTCAGAGATTATTTTATTTTCCTATATTAACTACTTTATTAAAACATAACTATATAATCCTACTGAAAACCCCTGCAAGGCATGTTCTAGTTTTAGGAGCTATTGGATTATAGATTATTAGGCTACAAAACTCCATGTGTGTGCATGTGTTTGTCTGTGCATATCTGTCCTCATTAAAACTCAGAGCCACATCCCAAACCAATGTGATACAGGATATCTGCACCCTTAAATAGCCAGAGGCTTATCCAAAGAGGTTTCATTCTCATGTAATACTCATGACATTTTTCTCAAATATACTTCTGCTTGGATAACAAAACCAGGCATCAGTTCATACTGCCCAAGGTATGCTCTTTTGTAAGCCAGACCTGGCTGGAAAATGGATAGAGATTGGAGCTCCCGCCATTAAACTTCCACAGATAAATTTTGGAGCCTTGGTGGTTTTTTGGCAGGCTTCTGTAGACAAGATTTTGCCTTAGATCCAAGTTTTCTTGCAGCCTAAACCCTATTTGTCTTTGCCTAACCCAGTGCTTAGGCATCACTTCTCAGGGCACATTGGCCGTGTACTTGTGGATGTTTGTTTTTACTGTACGTCTGACCTGCCCCTAGCTCCAGCCCTGGCTCAGCTCAGCAGCCTCTGCCACTCCCAAAGCTGTAGGTGCACCCACCTCCTGTCAAAGGTGAACACTGTATCTCAATTAACACTAAAACTGAGGTATTCATCCTGCTGTTATTCCATCCCAAAGCTTATGCCATAAACCCTTTACTATTCAAATCATGCTTTCTCAATTTTTAGATCTTTTTAACAGTAGATGATCTTAAGCTTCAATTGCCTGTTTAGAATGATGCATATTAACAGATCAAATACTTTGAGCCTTTTTAGTGGTAAATTTTTTTTACATGCACTCAAGATTAGCTTTTCTTCAAAGCCCTGCCTTAATGAAGTAAATGTGTAGCAATCTTATGCCATCTAACTCCATATTCCAGCTGAAATATTCTTTCCACTGCTATATTTAACATAGGAATGGGTATCATAAAATTAATGAGAAATTGGGAAAAAATGAGACTTGAAGCAGAACTCTAGTTCCAAAAGGGCTCCTGAAGTATGAGCTCTGTGGAATCTCTGAGCATTGAGTAAGTGTTACACAGACCATCCATAACTAACATTATTTCAGCAGAGTTGTTCTATTGCTTATGTTGTCCTCAAGACAGCTGTGTCCCCCCAAATAGATGACTTTTCCCCTGTTAAAAGTTATTTTTTTCTCTTGAAATCAGATTGCAAAGTTATGTGTATGGGCATCTACCGATAGCATGAATTAAATTTGTTACTTTCTTCTTTGCCATTATGTGGTTAGAGGTAATATTTCTAGTTATGACCTCTAAAAACTATTATTGTATCTTTCTAGTTGATCTATATAATGTCATAAATTTCCCTGTGTACAAGAGTTCTGATTTGAAGATGATGCAGCTGAAAAACCTAATGATAGAGTGGTAAGGACATTTAATATTGGATGCTATCTCAGATAAGATCATTTGGGTATTGAATAATGTCTAGAGATATCAAATTATTTATTATGTGAGGTAATAATGATGACATTGTTGGTAAATTAGACTCTTCTAAAAATTAATTTCAAATTTATCTTTTCATTTCAGTGACAGTTGAAGTAATTTTGTGACTTTATAAAGGAATTTATTTGCCATTAGCGCTGCAAAAGGTGATGTTGGTGTATGAGAAACAGTACAGAGGGCTTGAGTTCAGCCAGCAAGGCAATTTAAGGAAATGGAAGTTTTCAACAGCAGCAATAGCTCAGATTCAGTCACCCATAAATCTCCCCAAGGGTTGCAATTCCTCAGCATCTGTATCCTTCAGTCCCCTGTCTTTGCTTTAATGTATCCTCTGAGGGAGTCACTACCCCAGCTTCTTTCTAAGGCATCCTCTGGCTCATTTCTTCTGGCTAATTTGAAAATCCATTTGTCCTGTGCTCAAAGGGAGCCAGTTTTATTGCCCACCTCCTGAGCACACTGACCAGTTCTGCATGGCAGAACAGAGTTCTTTGGTGCTCTCTCCATGGGCTGCCTGTGATATCCCTGAAAGCCAGGGGGATGCAGGCCTGCCCTCAAGGAGCATTGACAGAAGTGGTCCAGGCTCTTAAAGCAGCAAAAGCCATCACCACTGCTCTCGTGGCAGCAAGAGTTCACCCTTTCACATATTTGTACTGCTTAATCTTTCAAGGTGGAGAAACTGATCTGATAGAGAAAGCCCCTGGTTTGGGGGCTTACTGTAGGTACTAGGAAAAACTCTGCATTTCACACCCGTTCATCTTCTTTGGCCTTGTCCCTAAAAACACATGAAGAACTGGTTCCTAGGGGCAGGATGTGCCTCACTCTGAACAAAGCTGGGATAAAATAATGTGGTGGGTTAAGGTCAGTTAACAGCCACACACCCACCTGGCTGCTCATGCCCTCCCCTCTCCTGCTGGATCTGAAGAAAGGAGGAGGAAGGAAAGATTTATGGATGGACATAAAGATAGGCAGGTGCAGCCAAAGCAAGCTGTGAAAGCAAAGCAGAGGAGGAGGAAAAGGGAGGAGTTGTTGCTCATAATAATGTTGATCTCAGTGTGAAAATTTGGAGACGCAGACGTGGGTACAACATTGCTCTGAAACACATGACTTCCCTACATTAAGTACATTAATGTCCACAGATGTCACAAAATTGGTAGGAGCAGGGTTTTAGTGTGTCACTGCTCTGCTGATCCACAACCTTGCCTGCAGTGATGTCTGTCTTTATCTCTGCTGGGAGGCAATTTCCTGTTTAATAATTAATTTTAATATCATTTTGGAGTGGGAACACCAACAGTGACTTTTATTTTGTAGAAGGAAATGTTGTGGCAAGATTAGGCCCTAAGTTCCTCTTACTTCTCTGCGTTGTTTCCTTTTGTATGGCAGTTTTTGTACAGCAACTGCTTTGTTGCTGCCCTCAGGGCTCTTTGTTTTAGGCATGCCAGCGACCATATTTCAATGTGGTTCTTGCTTTTTTCCAGCTAATATCTGACTGTCACAAAGCTATGATTTTCAGTGTAGAAAGAAAGTGGCTTTGTTTGCATCTCCATGCCACAGGGAAGCCTGATCTGGTGTTGTATTGCAGTGCACATCCTGAAGTTGAAGTTTATTCTAGCAGACATCTAAATGCAAAACATTTACCCACTTTCTCTCAGTCCAGCTTCTCAGCTGACTGTAATTCTGGTGGGTGGCTTTTCAGTCACAAATCTCTTTTGATCCTCTTTGCAATATTCTAATGCCTCATGTTTGGTTAATCCTCTTGCTGTGCTGCTGCCTGGGTTTTCCAGGGCTGCAGTTTGCATGTCTGCCTAGGCTTCATGCCTTAGTGCTGTTAGGTACTGATAAAAAATGAAGTAAAAGAGGACTTGCATATAAATTAGGAATATTCTGTGGCTGGTATGCTGCCTTATTTGAAAAAAATGTGAATAAGATTTGGTATTTATTATATCTAATTATGTTTTCCAGCCCTGCACATGGGATAGGGATGGCCTCTGCTCAGCAGGAGGTAAGTGCCTGAGAGCACAGGCTGGTGCAAACCACATCAGGGCTGCTGCTGGACCCTGGGCGTGCACTTTGCCTCTCCCAGTCAGTGTGTGCTCAGACTCACTGTGCCCTCCTGCCAAACACAATCTTCAGTTTCATAAACAGACTGAACAAAAGCTAGAGCTGCCTCTTCCCCGGACAGAGCTCCCAGGGAGAGGGGGGTTATTGCTGCTGTTTCTGTTTTGCTCCTCCATGAATGTGCGGTGCTGCTGTGGTGATTTAGCACCCGGCTTCTGTGGACGCCACGGAAGGAGCCCTCATGCAGAAAGGTTTCTTAGGGAAAACAACCCTAGTTCTTGCTATGGCCTCCAGATCAGCCCTGGACCCGAGGTCAGTGTGAGCAGGGGAGCAGGCTGCACTCCTCTGGCAGTGCAGAGCCCAGGTCGGGCTCACTGCAATCTCCCCCTGCTGGAAGAAATTCCCCTCTTCTGGAAAACTGTCATCTCCAGTCAGAATTAATACTCAATTTCTTGTCTGCTTCTGAATTCCTTGGGTGTCTTTGCTCTGTGGTTACTCAGAGACATTGTCCTTACTGACCCTGGGGAGAGTTTGGAGAGACCCAGGGGAGTCAGCACCACTGTCCATTCCAGGACACAAAACCTGGAAAGCCCCAGGAGCAAAAATTTCATTTTAAAGATTCCTAAATTTGCCCAAATAATTTCCATTAAAATTTTTCTAATAATTTCTGGGTTAATTACACAAATTGAAACAACAGGATCTAACAACTATTACATTCAGTTGGATAAACATTTGTGCTGTGTAGAAACAGCACAAATTTATTTTAATCCTCTTCTTGATTAGCTTAGAAGCTTCTCAGACTAAATAATTCTGTGATTCTGGTTTCTTCTTTTTTACTTTAATGCTAAGTATAGGTTGTTCTATGGGAGGAAAAAATCCCACATATTCTATCTCATATTTTTGAGCAGAGTGCCTTTATAGTATAACTTTGTCATAATTATCTTCTTAGTACATTTTCAAGCATCTAAGTAGATAATGTTGGGTTTTTTTCCTGGAAATTTTTGCAAATTCGGTGACTTAAGCAGTTCTAAATATCTTTGCACAGGTGTTGCTGACTGGATGAAATGAATTTCTGCAACTCAGCCCCTATCCAATGAATCCTGCAGGACACACTGAAGTGTAAGTACATGGGTGAAACTGAGCATGTTCTTTAAATTCTGCTGCTAAATGAGGCCTTTTATCATAAACCACCCCCCCGCCAAAAAAACAAGTCCTTCCCAAATGTCTCACTGTGATAATCACAAAGGGCTGGGATTTCTTTAATGGGTACAGAGTTCAGTGCACACACTGATTTTGTGTTTTTCCTTTGAGTTTTAGCAGTATATGCACATCCAGCTAACACCAAAAGAAGTAAAACTAATAGCAACATGTTAAAACTATTTTAAATATTCAGGATCTCTTCATACAAGAAGGTGGAATTAGGCTTTACATCTATATTCTATTGTATTTTAACTTAAATGTAAAAGCTATCAAGCCTTTTTTTGAGAGCAGGAGGATGGGACATTCCAAAAATAATCATGATCTAGAAATCAATGTTGTGCCCTAAGGTTTGGAGCAGTCGTGCAATCCCCACTGTCATGTACTTTTGGTAGTAACAGAGTTGAAAACTAGGGCAGCACTGAGGGACTGCCATGGCATGTGCTGGGGCATCCTGCAATCATATTTGGCCTTACTTTTAATCAACGTGGTTGCAAACACCAAGGAAATATTTTAAGAGAATAAAAGCTCTGAGAAATGGCTTTGGTAAATCTTGGTTTTGTGTAGAACAGCAAGAGCAGCTGAGAACAGTGTATAATGAAAGAAGAATTAGGTAAACAAAAGAAAAATCCATAGCTGAGGAAAACAACACCTTTCCCATGCACAAAGCTTTTAAAAATAGAGCCTTTATTTAGATGGTGGTTCCTTAGTCTATAAAGCTGTGTTGCAGTGACCTTCTTTGCATCATGGGCTTAATTCTGAAACTCTACTGAAGTACATATTAGAAGGTATTCACAGCATATCAGGTACAACTTGAAGGCTTTTAGATTACTAGGAGGTTTCAGTCAATAACAAAAATTTTCAGGGCTTTATACCTCTTTAGACTTTATATTGGTTCTTCTCAGACTGTGCAACATTTTCCAACCCGTGCAGTTAGTGGATTACTGCACGTATGAATAGATTTGGTAAAGTCACCCTGTGGCTGTGGGCATGCTGGGGGGAGCTCCTGGGGCAGAGAGTGCTTGTCATGGCTTCCCTTTAATTCTTCAGCTGAATTAGAAATATGTGCCTCAGTGAAGCCCTCCCTAATACCAGGGTCTGTTTGTGCAGTTAAAAATGAATTGAGAAACAGAGCAAGTGTTTCAGCCTGTGACCTCTGACTAGGGATTGAATTGCTGGTTGGATTTGGATAAATTCATAGGGTCTTGTAGTCCTTTTTTGAATGCCACATCAGTGACTTGTCAGTGGGTTCTTAAATGAACTTAAGCACTGCTTGGGAAAAATGATTGTGTTTTCTCTGCTTTCTGTTGGAAAGGCAAGGCAGGGGGAATCTCACCCAGCATCTGTGGTGAGCAGGGTGGATGGACTGAGCATCTGAGCAGCACCTTGACAAAACCTGAGCAGGTGCTACTGCTGCCAACCACACAGCTCAGGTCAGAAGATGTGGAAGAAAGCTGGGGTTACTGGAAATTGGGCACTATTTACAGGTGAAATGGGAGGGAGCTGAGCCAGAAGTGCATGTGAGTAGTCCAGAAATGAGAGTAGGATATTGTGGGTGTGTGAGACAGAGAAGAGGAATTGAAGGCTTGGAGGGGGGTTCACAGACGTGGAGGAACTAAGAAGGGTAGCAAGGGCAGGAACTGTGAAATTGTGTCAGAGGGAGGGAGAAACCAGATTTCATTTATTCTGTTACCCTTGGACAACCTCATTAAAACTTTGCCATCTGGTGCAGAGGTTGTTAAGTTACAAATTTTAACCCAAAAGAAGTAGGTTAGCAGTTTCTTAGCCAGGTTCCTCTGAAGTTTTAGCATAGCTGAGCCATTCTGTCTGGGTACCATTCCAGCAGTTCCAGTGCTAACACCATTCCCTGACTTCTGTGGTTCAGTTTGCACCAGTTTTCCCCATTGCAGCTGGATTGATGCTGCATCCACATCACTCTGAGGTGAACACGTGCACACAGAGCAGGGCATGCCAAGAATTTAGAGGGTTTGGGCTACATTATAGGAAGAACTAGCAAACTCCAATAAGCAAATAATGAACAAAAATAGCTAATAAAATAAATACCAGGTCTTATGACAACAAAAAGTCAAACTTGCTTTAAAGCTATTTCTTCTGGAGGGGAGAGTGCTTTCCTTACCCCTACAGGAAAATGCTTTCAGACACTGAAATCTGGGAGAAGGGTGCAAGAGGCAGCATTATCCAGCAAGTGTAGTTGCAGGAAAGGCTTTGATGCCTGTGCCCTCCCAAACTAGTCCGTGTCCAACAAGGGCTCCTGCACCCTGGTACGGGGGGGGGACCTTGAAGCCCCATAGCCCCACTCCCTGGGAGACCTCTGAGGCCTCCATGTTGAGGGCTGGGGCACCTCAGATTTGGGTATTGTGGTTTTCAACATTACAGCACCCATGTCTGGCCCCAGCCTTGCAGGCTGAAATACTTTACAAGCTAAATATTTCATTGACTGCCTAGCCCATGCCTGGCTGTAGTCATTTCAAATGGATGCTCTGCATTTAAAAACACTGACTGCTTTGCCTCAGCTCAGCATAATCAGCTGTCTTACAAACTCCACAGCTAATAAAATATTAAATCTGTTTTGGCACCTAGAAATAAATATGGGCTCGAGATTCTTGTCACATGTATCACCCTCTCCTTAGCTCCCTGTCCCTGCCACATCACACTGAGGTGCTGCTCAGGACAAACTTGTTGTTGGGTGGTGGCACAGGAGATGAGCAGTGCACTAGACCAGACTGTTATCTCTTGGGATGCAGTGAAGTGATCCAGTCAGGCACCAGCTGTGCTTGCAGCCTGTGGAATGTCTGCCCCACGGCACCAAGTTGCTCAGTGGGAGCTGCATTCATTTAAAAGCTGAAGATAAAAGTAGAAACTTGCATTAGAAACCAGGCTAGAATAATAAAGAGCACAGTAGGCATAAGCCTATACAAAGATATTTATAATTTAGTCACAAAATTCTTGTTTAAAAACAGGATGTAGTTTAAAAGTCACTGTTGTAGCAATACCACTGTGTTAATGCAAGGTAACCATGCCTTTCCAGTACTTCATCTTGTTTTAATTCTCAGGGCTAGGAGTTTATTTGATTTTCTCCTCTGGCCACCTACAGATGAGCTAAAACAGTAATAAAACATTTGCACAAGATCTGCCCAGGTCAGCAGGTCCCAAGTCAAAGCTCCTTGAAACCAGAGGGCCAAGTGTCACCAGCTTTAAGAGGTTTTGGGTCGAGCTCCTCAGACCTACCCTTGCAGCATGTGCTGAGTGCCCAAGGGCATTAATCCTGCCTGGGGTCCTTGTCACTTAAAAATCACACTTGCGAGGACCTGAGGTTGCCTGCCCTGGCTACTGTTGCTAAGGATTGAGCTTTGGTCTCCTGTTGCACCCCAGTCCCAGAAATTCTGCCTTTGGTCTCTAAGGGAGCAGGGGGTCCCATTAGAGCAGGATGAAATGACACAGCACACACAGTGTGTACAAACCCTGCACCCAGCACTTGGCAGCACAATGCTTTCTCCAGGCCCCAAGGCAATAATTAGTGACAGATGTGGGGTTTTTAATTCACAGGTGGACTGTTTGCAAGTAATGAGTGTAATATCTTGTGCTGTTGTTGGGTGGTCACAACAGCTCTAGCAGCAGTCGTTTCATACAAGGAGCTGCTGGATTTTGTTGGTGCTGTGTGCAGGGGTGTCTGCCTGCTCCCTGTTTCGCAGCTTTCCAGGCTAGGGAAGGTTTCCCAGCCACTGGAGGAGCCAGAGGGATGTTGTTCTTATTTTTGTGTACCTGTCCATCCCCTGGCTCTGCCTGCCCTGCACAGCCCCTCCAGCACATGGATAATCTGTGACCAGCAGCTACAGTTACAGTGGTGCTTCCCTTGATGAATGTTACCAGTGCAGTGTTTTCTTTGGCTTTGAAAGCACTGCAAGAAATTCCTTGGCAAGTCAATGACTGACTGGAAGTGTGTTAGAAACCTACTTGACAACTGGAGGCTTGCTTGGAAATAAGGTGCTGCAGTTGTGCCCAGGAGCAGGCAGTAGAGCTGGGTGAAGGGATTAGGGAGTCAGTCATGTAAGGAGGGGCTGAGGGAGCTGGGGGTGTCCAGTCTGGAGAAAAGCAAGCTCAGGGGAGACCTTACTGTTCCCTAGAACTACCTGAAAGGAGGCTGTAGTGAGATGGCTTGGCCTCTTCTCCCAAACAACAGCAACAGATCCAGGGGAAAATACCTCAGGTTGTGCCAGGAGAGGTTTAGGTTGAATATTAGAAAAAAATCCTTCATCAAAGGGATGGCCAAGCATTGTAACAATCTGCACAGGGCAGTGGTGGAGTCACCATCCCTGGAGGTATTGAAAAGCTGTGTAGGTGTGGCACGAAGGGACATGTTTTTGGGGTGTGGTGGACTTGGCAGTGCCAGGTTATCAGCTGGACTTGATGACCTCGGAGGTCTTTTCCAATCTAAATGATTCTCTGATTCTATAAAACCTGCCTAAATAGATGGGAGACTTAGCCAGAGCTCAGCACAGGCACTGAAAGTGAGTGCTGACTGCAGTGAGGGGCACGAGCACAGTGCCCAGCCCTGCAGCACCCCTGGCTTTTAGCCTGCTGCTGTAGGACAAGCCAGGGCCAGCATGAGCCTTGTGTCCCCAGGCCTGTCCCCATCAGGGCCAGGAGACTCCTGCGAGTCCTGGGGTGCTGTTTGCCAGCCCCAGCCAGGCGTGAGCTCTGTGACAGCCTCACAGAGGGGATGCCCAGGCATGCTTGTGTCTATTGTACAGTAGTTTGGGTGTCAAGAACTCCCCAAAAGCAGGAATGCTTTACCCAGGGTGTCTGTTTGCAGCCTCTCTTACGAAGCCTCTCAGTTTTAGCATAGCTTTTATTTTTGAAAAATTGAAAATGCTATTTTAGTTGGCTCAGCTATCATTCTGGAATCTTTCCTTTGGAATGGGGGTGTTTCCTAAAAAGCTTTGGTATAATTAATACTTCTCTGTGGTTGTACATGATTTGATGCTGCCTGACAGGATAAAATCAGAGAAGCATCACCCAGGTCTCTCCCCCAGTCTTTTCCACTGTTTTCTTTGCTTTAAAGCTCACCAGTCCTTGTGTGCTCAAATGTGTTCTGGCACCTCAGTGCTGTCCCAGGGCTGAGGAGAACACGCAATGGTGATGGCCCTAAGCTTTTATATGGCAACTCCATTCTTTAAACATCTTTTCCACATTTCACAGAATTGTTAGGGTTGTTGGAAGGGGCCTCTGGAGAGCATCCAGCCTCCTGCCAAGGCAGGGTCACCTGGAGCAGGGGCACAGGAATGCACCCAGGTGGGTTTGGAATGTCTCTGGAGAAGCAGACTCCGTGACCTCACTGGGAAACTGTTCCAGTGCTCTGGCACCCTCAGTGTAAAGTTCTTCCTCATGTTGAGGTGGAATTTGTGTTTTAGTTTGTGGCTGGGCATCACTGAAAAGAGTCTGGCACCATCCTCTTGGCAGCTGCCTTTGAGATATTTATATGCATTAATGACATTTCCTCTCCATCTCTTCTTCTCTGGAGTAAACAGGTCCAGCTCCCGCACTTTCTGCTTGTAAGAGAGTGCTCCAGATCCCTCATCATCTTTCTGCCCTCGGCTGGACCCCCTCCAGTAGCTCCTCGTGTTTTGTACCGAGGAGCCCAGACCTGGACACAGCACTCCAGATGTGCCTCACTAGGGCCGAGTAGAGAGGGAGGAGGATTTAAAGGAGGAGAAGCCAATGAGAGGCGGCTTTCCTGCCTGGGTGATTTTTTTCCCCTTTTCCCCTTATTTTAAATGGCAGGGCCGGTGCCGCGCTGAGGCGCCGCTGTGCCCGGGCGGGGCAGGAGCGCCGGGGCCGGGGGCGCTCGGGGATGCGGGGCGGCCGCAGGTGCCGGCGGGGGGCTGGGGGGGGACAGCTCGGGGCCGCGGCGGCGCTCCCGGGTTCGGCGGCGCTCCCGCCCCCCGGCCCCGCCCGGCCCCGCCGCCCCCGCCCCGGGGAGGGCGGGGAGCGCCCGGCGGAGCGGCGGGAGCGGCGTGAGCGGCGGCGGGCGCGGGGCCCCTCCCGGCGCTACCTGTGCGAGCGCCGCGGGGCCGGGCGGGGGGCCGGGAGGCGCTCCCAGCATGGACTTTGACGGTGGGTTTGCGTCTTTGCCGTTCAGGAGCCTGGAGGAGGCGGCGGCGTCGGTGGGACGAGGGCCGGATCCCGCGGGCACCGCCGGAGGAAGGGGCAGCCCGGCGGCCGGGGACCGTGCGCGGCGGGGCCACGCTTCCAGCATGCTGCTCGCACGGACACCGCCCCGCCGCGCCGGTATGTGCCCGGCTCCATCGCCCCGAGCCGCGCCCGGGCCGGGAGGGAGCGGGGATGCGCGGCCGCACCCGCGGGGCCAGCCCGGCCGTGGGCAGCACTGGCCTTCGGGCGCCTCGGGCTGCTGTCGTGCCGGAGAGCGGGGAGAAGGAGCCGTGCTCTGAGGTGGGGTTTGGCAGGACGGCCGGCGGTGCTGCCTTACTCCTCCCATCATCTCGCAGCCAGGTTGCCGGCCACGGACTCCTCCGAACTGAGCAAAGCGGAGGTGCCGTTCCCGCTGGGCACCCTGAGGAAAGGTGGTGCTGCGGACAGCAGTGAGAGCGATGCGGAGTGGGAAGGTGAACGGCGTGGCTGGTTCTCTCCAGGCGCTGTTCCTGCTGTGGGGAAGACGTGAGGCTACTGTATTTGCCGGCCGAGGTGATGTGAGGGTCTGTCAGCCCCTGCTTTGCCATCAGCCCCTTTCCAGGCTTCCAAACTGACCCTTATACAGAGCAGGTTACCTTCATCTGCCATGTTACAAAATACAGATTTAATAATGCAAGACCCGTCATGGCAAAGATTCTGAAATATTTTATGCTTTCTCATAGTTCAGTAAGTAGCAGTCCAAATTAGTTTTCTAAATATAGTAATTTTAAAAAAGGAAAAAATGCGGGGATTTATCCTATAGGCTTAACAAAGCAGCATTTTTAACCTTCAAGTACATACAAATTAGTTTTCTTCCGAGCATCGCGTTCTGCTGGGAACGTTCTCGCTTTAAAATCACCCTGGTTTGTACAAGTTGCCCAAGGGGTTGGGCAGAGCCTCAGGACGCTCCTGTCCCTGGGGCAAGGTGTTTCCGTGGGCAGGGTCCTGGGGGACAGGGCTGGCAGCGGTGCCAGGCTGTGCGGGCACGGCTGCCTCACCTGGCTGCCGGCCTTCCCGCTTCCCAGGCGCGAAGGCGGCAACTGCTGGAAGCAGGAGCTGGCACGTCAGGAGTGATGGAATTCAAGAAACAAATACCGGGGGAGAGCTGTGAGACAGAGTGATTTTTAAGGCTGACATAGTTCTGTGTTGCAATTCGGGGCAGTTTTTGTACAGCTGGAGCATCTGGTTGTTAACTCCTCGCTTTGTCCTCTTACACCTCAGTTTGTGTGAATCAGTAGTAAGATAGTTGTGATTTTAAAATGTGGGGCTGTGTTTTCCTGTGCCTTCCTGAGATGTGGGAAAATGGCTTTCCTGGTGCATTCCTAATTCCCATTTCTCTTTTTATAATGGGCTTCTGGAGATTAAATGGGGTTGTGTGCTGCCTTTATTGTGCTCTTCTGTGATTCATCTTGGGCAGATCTCGACCGTCTCCTTCCTTCTGACTTTCATTTGTGTTAATCCAGTGGAGCCTTCAGCTTCCTGAGGGTGTCACAAAGGCAGGCAGTGTCCCTCATTCATACCTTCTGCTCTGCAGCTCCATATGCTCGTCGTTGAATATTGTGACAGCCACTACAATAAAACCCGACCCCGTCAGCCTGAGCCACCGATCCGCTGCTCTAGCTGCTGCTGCTGCTCCTCAGTTCCTGCTGGCAGGATCCCCAGGCTGGGCAGCAGCCAGCAATAGCTGCAGGAGGGGCTTTTCTTGCTCGTAAAGATTTGTGCATCCCTTTTCATTGTCTGCAGCTCTGTCTCTGCCAGGCACCTGTGGAGGACAGTAATGCACCTTTACAAACCTGAGCCTTAATGTGAGAGCTAGTAGCTTAATGCTTCAATGTATTCCTGAAGAGGACTGTTAGTAGGAAGGCTGTGACTCCATAATTGAGTTGTTGGGATGAAGTTTTGTGGTATATGTAGGAAAATTTCCTGTTTCCACTCTAGTTCATTACAGTGTTGGAGCATTGAAATAAACCAAGAGGCTGCTCTGTCTGGGCCCAGTGCTGTGCCTTAGAGCAGTCTAAACTCAGTGCAGGACTTGGCCAGTGTCTCTGACACCTTTGCTCATGTGCTTTGTGTTTTCCCCTGCTCTGGGGATGGACTCCAGGCCATGGATTTGCAGCTAGTATAGATGGGAGGGGTTGATAATTACAAGACCTGTGGGCTTTGCTGAAAGAAATGTTGAACCTGCATGTGTTACACAGGGCAAGGAAACAGCTGTACATATAGGTCAAAAACATTATATCTGTTTCTGGTATTTTGTTTCTGTTCACTCACCAGTTTTGAGCATTGTTTTGTATTTGGGGTCTTGGAGAATTTTGGATCTCCTCATTCACTATTAGCTTTCCCTTCCACAGGCATTCATCGATAGTTTCTATAGTTAGGTTCCTTAAGTCTTGGCTAAACTTCCTGCAGATGGAGTTTCTGAGAAGTCCTGATCTTCTTCATGCCCTTTCTTCTCCAGCCTCACTCCAAGGCCTTAATTGCTAAGGAAATCCATTGGTTCACTGTTACCCGCCTAGAAAACAGGCTTCCATCAATGGTAGGTGTCCTTCTCTTGTTCCTGTGGGGGTAGGAAATTAATTAAATTAATGTTTCCTTTTGTCCATGGTTTGGCAGTCTGTACTGGTGCATGCATGTGTTCTGAGACACTGGGGGAAAAACCATCAATACATTGTAAGCATTTCTGTCCAAATTTGGGCTATACATCTGTACATCTGTTTGGACAAGCAGCTGAGATAAAATATGAACAGAACCTTTAAGAGGTTTTTAGCATCCTGTTCTCCAATGGCCTTTGGGCTGCTCCCTGAGCTGTGTTGTTGAACAGGGGCACTCCACACTGTGTGTGCAGCTCTGGTGAATAAACTGCTGCACAGGAGGGAGGATTTCAGGACAGGCCGACTGGGTACAGTTTTACTTTCATGAAATTAGACAGCTACCAAGCACACAGTGTTCTTAGCTTTTAACAAGACTACTTCTTCCTGGATGAAGAATAACACTGTGGCTGCTGAGGGCTGTACCTACTGGCATTGCTGTTCTCTGAACTATTGGTATTTTCACCCAAAGATTTCTTTTGGTATTTCATCTTGGTTTGCTGCTCCCAAAGTTTGGGTAAGATTGCTAGAATAGTGCAAAAAGCGATTGTTTTTATCCCTGGCTTTTGGTTGTGTCTTGGGGAGGGGCCAGACTGTTTCTTGATTTTATGGGGGCTTTTGCCTTTTTTATTTATTATTTTAAATCAGGGCTAGTTTTAGAGTTCCAGATTTTGTCAGCATAAAAGCTCACATCGATACAGCTGTACTATTTAGCAGCAAAAACACCCCACTTGCACTGAGCATGTAAATCATAGAGTGAAGTAAGAAGAAACATTTTCTTCTTTCTTGTTTTTCCCTCTAGTTTGAAGATTTTTATGTTCCTTAACTACATTGCTAAATTGCTTGAGAGATGAAATTTGACATGGAAATTGCTTCCATTAAGTAACTCAGTGCTCTTACAAAGGAGTTTGTAGGCAGGTGGGGCTCAGTCTCTTCTCTCAGGTAACAAGCAATAGATCCTGAGGAAAATACCTCAGGTTGTGCCAGGAGAGGTTTAGGTTGGATATTAGCGAAGATTCTTCACTGCAAGGGTGATCCAAGATTGGAACAGGCTGCCCAGAATGTGGAGATGTGGCCCTTAGGGACAGGTTTTAGCTGTGGACGTGGCAGTGCTGGGATAATGGTAGGACTTGATCTGAAAGGCCTTTTCTAAACAAACCAAATTTATGATTCTGTGACCAGCTATGCTCTTGTTGAACAACCTGTTAAAGTAAACTAGAGGTGTGCCTGGTTTGGAAAAGGAAATGTATAATTCCCCCATTCAGTTAGAAACTGGCTTAGGAGCCTGGAAAAGCTTTATCAATTCTGGCCATGGAGGGGAAAAACCCAAGCCTTTGAAATTCCAGGACGTTCCTTGAGACAGATAACCAGGAGACTTTCCCTTCCATGCTAATCCTGCACAGCAGTTGTTTGCAGTTGCTGCATCCAGCCTTTTCCAATCTGTAGCTCTTATCTCTTGTTGGCACTAAGCGACAGGAGAGGGAGGGGATAGCTCTGAGAGGAATGAGAGCTCCATTTTTGCTTTTCATGTCCTGAGCTGTTTTGGGATATTTGGGTATCAGTGATTGCCTGAGGCAGCAGAATCTTTGATATTGTACTTGTCTTAAAGTAACTGTAGCTGTTTAAAACTTCCTTTTCCTACAATTAGGACGAGTTTTTATAATAAATGTTGTGCCGTGCATCTCCCCTGTAGGATTTGCAGGGAGCTGGATGTTCAGGAGAGCAGAACTGAAGGCCTGGTGGGTTGGACTGCTCTGGGAGCCCCTGCCTGGGGCTGCTTTGCACAGGGATGGAGGGGATGCTGTGCACTGAGTGAATGATTCATCCCGCTGCCAGTTGTGTGCTGCTGCTCTGCTCACAGCTGCAGAGGATCCCAAGGCCAGTGCCACGAGTGCTCCTGAATTACAGCCCTCCTTGGCAGGGAGAGGGGGTGCTCTGGGTTTCCTCTCTGTTATTACATGGAGGGTGTGAATATTTTAAGTGATTGGGTGCAGTTCAGAGGGGCGGATGTCTGAGTGCTGTTTGGTAGGTCACCTGCCCGAACTCCAGCTTTGAATAGCTTTGTTCCAGAGTTTTTTATTTCCATGATAATGGTAGCACTGGGATTGTCTGACTGTTCTCCCTGTGCCCTTGGATGATCCAGGTCTCAGCAGAAGCTTTGAGAGGGAGAAGGGAAAACGGGAGAGAACTTTTGAGGTCAAGCAACAGATGGGCACAACACCTTCCCCATATCCTTCCTGAAATCCTCCTGACCTGGACTTGCTGTGGGAAGAGGTTGGCATCCTAAAGATGGTCAGGAGCCACTTGCCCAAGCAGTGGCCCCACTCTGAGCCCAGCATTAGGTGCTGTGTATAAATTGTTGCAGCCTGTCATTCAATCTAATTTATTAAGTGCTGTATCATCCTTTTACCTCTGTCAAAGTCAAGTTCTGTGTGGGAGAAAAGGCAGGCAGCCTTGTGCAAGGCCAGCACTACAGATCCATCACCTTGGTGGTGGATATTGTGCACCTCTGACATCCTGGAGAGTGCTAAGCTCTGTTCCTGGGTTCCCTTTGCAGAGTCCCAGATGTGAAGCTCTCTGTGCTCTCCTGGGGACGAGGTGACAACCTGTTACAAGCCGATGTGGTTCTGGTAAGTGGCACTCTGAGCTTCTCCTGCAGATACCCAGGGGAAAACTGAAAGCCTCCCTGCTGGAGGAGGAGTCATATTTGAATCAAAAAGTTTGGCCCTGTCACAGCAGGAATTAGTTGCTGCCTTCAGCTGGGCAAAGCTGCACATGTTAAAGCTATTTTGAAAACTTTGACTTATTTTTAATCTGGTGACTGTTGTAACATAAAGTGTTGCAGAAAGCAGTTTCTTATAGCAGTATATTGAACTTCAAGGTTTTTTCCTGAGGTTCTCATGGATGGAAAACATATAGATGATAGCAGGAATTCACCTGCTTATGATGGCTACAGATGTTGCATAACAGCAAAATGCTTGCTTTTCTGCCTGTTTTCATCATATGCTGGTGTATTCCAGAGGCCAGTGAAACTCTTAATTTTTGATATCACATGTTTACCTTTCTGCAATTATTTTTATTGATTATTTTAATGCTTTAAAAAATCCTGTTTGTTTTTTTTTTAAATAGCAGTTATGTGATTAATGGTTTTTTTTCTTCTATCTTAGATTGTCTAATAGTGAATTGCAGATCCTTTCATCATCTTTTTGTTTCCTTCAGTAGTTAGAAATGAACTTACCTTGGCAGGAAACACTTTGCCAGGCTGGCAAAGAGACTGCTTAGCCCTAGTGTGCCTGCTGAGTTCAGCTACCACCCCCTCAATATTTTCTCTCTCCTAGTATTACCACAGTAAATAAAGTATTGGGTGAAAAAACATCTGAACTTAACCTTGGAAACTTCCAATTCCAATATGGAATTGATTGTTTTAAAGTCTTCCATTAAAGTCATGCACAGTATTGTGTGAAGTTAAATGAAGCATTTAAAAACATTTTGACTGTACATCCAGTAAAATTGAGCACAACTAGTAGCCTATATTATTCAGATTAATAAATCAACATTTCACCTACTGTAAAAGAAGATGAGTCTCTGTCTCTAAAAGGAGATGAGTTCTGGTTTCACATGGTGCTGCTTTAGCTCCTGGTCGAGAGTGAGCAGAGCAGCAGAGCTCGCTGACCCCTGGCTCCAGCTAAGCCCAGCGGCTTTGTCACGTGAGGAACTGCAGAGCTCTTGGCCTGCAGCGATGGCTGAGGCACAACTGGCCACAGAGCAGAGCTTGGGCACTGACACAAGCAGGCTCCTATCACACAGGTTTGCCTTGTGCAGTTACAGGGTGCAGCATCGTGCTGGGAGTAAAATGAGCAGGATTAATTTGTTGGGTTTTTCCCTCTCAGGGTATGAGCGTTGTGAGGAAAAGTAGAGACGTTAAAATCTGTCAGAACTTAACACTCTGGAGATGAGTTAGGCAGAGAAGACTTAAACAGCATTTCACCATGTGTGTGCAGGCAAGGGCTGTCAGCAAAACAAGGAAGCAGGCAGAAGGTTGAGGGCAGCTTCATTTGCAATTATTTCTGTGCCAACAATTATTAACTCCAGTAGACCAGGCAAACTGTAACACTCACTGCAGTGGCTTGGAAAGTACTGAGCTCTGTAAAGAATGAAATGAGCAACAGGCAAGAATTTAAACTAGGGTGCAGAACTTGGCTTTGAAGCTCAACTGATTTGGAACAGTTTAATTGTATTGTGAATTGCCTTGCTGTCTGCAAGCTTTAGAGCCACCCTGTCCTCTGTGTAAGACAGTCCCAGGAACATTAGACTTGGCCCAGCTGAAGAAGTAGAGGTGGTGAGTTTGCAGAGGAAGATGCTGACCTTAGGGAATTTCTCCCTACCTGCTTTAAGGAGAAGTTTATCCTCCCTCTACTCACATTCTGTCCTTTCCATTGGACAGTGACTCATCTGCTGGTATCCCCTAACAGAAATCTCCAGCTGCACGAGGGAAACATTAAAGCAGTGATAAAATCCTAACTAAAGATAGCTTCTGTTTAACAGTCCTTCATAAAGAAAGCTTAAAAAAAAAAAAGAAAAAAAAAAGGAAAACTACAGCTCCAGACTTGGATTAAAAAATCCAAATCTGAATAGTCTTTTTTAAGGAAAGTGTCAAGGATAAACTCTGATAAAAATACACTGCAGCTGTGCATTACCTTGGCTGGATCAAGACTGCAGCTTTCAGGCATCAGCAGTGCTGGGTGGTACCTGCTGTCAGTGATTCTTTACCATGTACTGAGATCTACATATTTGTCCAGAAGAGCAAGTGGAAGTGATTAGTATTAATGTTTTATTGATGGTAAATATTGAAATTAGACAGCACAAGATATTACTATTAAAGCTTTGAATTATTCAGCTGCCTGAATTGCTTTCAGGCCTCTCCTTGGCCTCTGGTCTGGAGGCAGGTTAAGTTTGATGAGTGTATGTGATGGAAGATGGGTACAGACATAGGGATAAATGTAGTTTTTTGTGCAGTGAAGGGAATCCTGCTGTTTACTTATCTCATGGCAAGTTATCCATCCAGTCTTTACTCATTTAATGATGAGTTATTGATATAAAAATCTGACAGCTTGGCTCTCCTCTGCGTTGGGTAAAACTGCTAGTAGAGGTCAGCCCTTGGCAGCAGGGTTTGTGTTACAGGCCTGTCTGTGGACTACAGTGCCTGTCCCAAAGCTCTGGGCATGTGCAGCACAGGTCAGTGTGCACAGAGAGACTCACTGAACTTCACTGAGGTGGTCTACAAGCATTCCTCTACAATGCTGAAATGTCCTGCTACAAAGCTAAAGGTATGGCATTGTTTGTGTGGAAGTGGTGGTTTCTGGAGCCCTTTAGGACTGACTGCCTGCCAGGAGATCCAGCCACTCCTTCTGTGCTGCACTTCAGCCCTACAAACAGGTAGTAATGGTTTTTATGAAGTAGCAAAGAGAGGACAGGAGTTCATCCCAGGAATCTGGTTCTCCTGAGAGAGAACTGGGGAAGTCCCATCCTACCTATGAAGCACCATTTGCCTGCAAATTGGATTGATTTCCTCTGCAAATATTTGCCTGTGATCAGGTTACTGGACAGGAGCCCCTATTTCCTCCACTGTATAAAGGAAATAAATAAGGCTTAACATCTTTGCCACGATTGTGTTTTCAAAGGCTATTTACAAAAAATCTTTAACTTTGGCTGACCTTAGTACAACGTCATTGGGTGAAGCTGCAGGGAACAGTTGGTTTCTGTGCTGTGCAGCCTTTATTTTGGCTGGCAGTCTGTTAACTCTGATAAGTGGGTAAGCGCATGCCAGGCAAAGTCAGGCATATCGTGAGACTCTGCTTTGCCTGAGAGGAAGTAGCCCCAGAAACAGCTTTGTAGGCCAGTAAACAAAACCCATATTTGGAGCTGACCAGTTCTGGATCTTGAGGACTTGAACAGGACTCTGCCAGGTGTTTTGTTGGTCACTTTCCCTTCTCTGGGTGTAAAGTTGTCCTGCTCTAGTGAGAATGGTGCTCTGGCTCTGTTGGAACTGCCTTGATCACAGCAGGCTGCTGCTGCTTTCTCTATCCTCTCCAGGGAAAAAACAAAACCAGCTCTTGTTCCTTGTGAATACCTTCTGGTGGTTGCCCTGCTCCAGCCTCTTTGAGCAACAGCAGAGTGACACTGGGAATTAGTGTCATTGTGCCCAGAGGGCGTGTGACAGCCATGACACGGGACTCTGGCTATGGTGGTTGTGTGGTGCCGTTGTGGGGTGGTTTTGGTGTTTATTTCCAGCAGCACCAGTCCCTGGAGCTAAGCAGCATTTGTTTGCAGTTTCAGGAGAAGCATGACGCATTGTCAGCTTGGAAGAAACAGACTTTATTTTTTTTTAAGACTTTTACATTCCTAGATGGCCTACATCCCGTACTGGGAATTGCATTCAAAGGCAGCGTGAATTCAGGTCAAACTTTGCCTACTTGTAGTAGATGGATGTTACCGATAAAAACATTTTACGCACGCTGGGCAGAGATTTACTTAAGCCGCTTCTCCAAGCGCCTGTAGTGAACTGAGGTTTCCTTTGAGCTCACTGAGAATGGTAACGTATTTATTGCCTTTGTATGAAACACTGTTTTGACAGATTTCCTCAGAAGAAGCACAAAAGGAGATGTTCTGTTCTTTGAAAATAACTGGAGCCACTGGCAAGAAGCAGCAACACCGCATCGAACAAGGGAACCACTTCCAGGTTATCACAACATGCTGCTGAACTGACTTTTGCGGCTGCATTTTCCAATGTACCATGGGATGCATCAAATCCAAGGCTGCCTTCCAAGGTTCCAACGCTGTCCAGGATGAGAGGATCGGGGGAGGCGGCGAGGGCTGCGCTGGGGAGAAGTCGTCGCTGCTGGCGGTGCAGGCGGAGGAGAAGGGCCCCTCGAGCGCCATCGTGCTGGACTACGCGCACCGGCTGTCACGGGAGATCCTGGAGCAGGCGGTCAAGCAGTGGGCGGTGACCGAGAGCAAGTACAGCGACATCCCCTTCATCGAGAGCGACGTGCCCTGAGCCTCCTGCCAGCGCAGAGAACGCAGCCCCTGCTGTCCCCTGAGCATCACCGTGGGGAGGTGTCTGCAGGGGGAGCCTGAGAAAATCTGCCTTTTAGCCTAGATTGCTAACAAACTACTTGGATCGCAGTAGAACCTGTTCGTCAAGTGTCATTCGTTGTCAGCCACGTGTTGAGTATACTCTGTCTTTGTACGTGTTGGATGTGAGCAGAAATCGGCGTTAAAAGGAGGATGAGAAGACTGTGGCTGCCCTGCACCTCTACAAGCACTGCCACAGAGGAAAAAACGTGGATTATTTCTATGTTCTGCATAAAAGATCAGTGGTCTGTCTGTAGGTGAGATCAACTCTCTGTGCTTGGTGAATCTGTCTGCGTTTTGCTAAAGTGAAATCAAGGTCTGCATCTAGCAAAGGTTACTGCTATCATAAATTTTACTTTTGATTCTGTGACCTAACTAAATCTGTAAAATCACAAAACGATGAAGGTGATGGGAGGCGCTTTGCAAACCCCAGTGGTATTCAGGGAGCCATTTGGATGATGATGCTATTCACCTTCCATGGAAGTGGACCAGTGAGAAACGTGCCAGTGTCGATAAGCAGTGCATTATCATTAACAGATGCTTCTGTAAATGCATGAGAGCTTGTCTCTAAAACCCTGCAGTAAGATAGGTTAATGACATCTGGTGCTGTGTTCAGACCTAAGCTGTTTGGTTTTTTGGTTTTGTTTGGGGTTTTTTGTGTTAGGGTGCCGGTTTGGGAGGATTTGGTTTTGTTGTTTTACTGTAACCCAGAGAGATGTGCAAAAACTACTGATGGTAACTAGTGAAAGGAACCTTCAGAGGTGTGGCAGTGCTTTAGGACAGTTTGCTTCGTGGCAGCTGTGGCTGCATCACACTGAAATTCCACTCTGTAGCACCACCCTTGGGACAGGACGTCTTCCTTCAGCTTCTGTAGGCTGCTGCTAACCATGGGAAACTCTGTTGATGGCAATGCCAGCAGGAGCCACAGGAGCCCCAGCCCTGAGCAGTGCCCACAGTGCAGAGTTAGGGACCAAGCCTTAGAGCCAAAGCTCAGGGGCTGTGTCTCTCCCCCAGTGCATCCACACACAGCTCCCTGCTAGCCCAGGACTCACAGCCTGATCCACCGCACTCACAGCTGCTGTTTGACGCATCAGGACACCCACGGATTGTTTCATTCATCCCAAAGGTACAACGCTGCTGATGTTTTATACAAAGTGAAGGCCTTCTAACAGCTTGGCCTTTACACCTGTTTGTTCCTTTCTCTGAGATGCCCAGTTTAAAAGACATCGTTCTTTTTCCTAGATCAAAATGTTTTCCATTTTGTTTTCATTTTACAGAGAAATGCTTTCCATACTGGCTAAAGCTGTTACTATTTTTAAAAGGTACACATAGTTCTAGTAAATGATCCAAAGCATGATCTTTCAAGCAATGGGAAGCAAGCAGAAAGAGGACCATGTCAAATGCTGTAGAAAGAGAGTCTATGGATTGAGCTGTTTTGCAAATGTTGTGACACAAACTTAGGTATTTGAAATTCACCTATATGGGGAAGTGGTTTTATCAGGAATGAAGGGTGAAAAATGCTTCTCTGTGACACAGCACGAGGCTGCCATTAAATCCCAGTGACCAGACTAGATTCCCAGTGACCTGCTATTAAGGCTGTTCTCAGGCTTTTGCTGGAAAAGGGAACAAAATCAGCTTATGCTGTAATGTTGTCCTCTTTGAAGTTACGTAGTTGTCCTCAAAGCCATTTGCAAAGTGGGACTAAGGTTTTATGGTTCACTTAAATTCTTCTGGTAAGTGACATTCCTTCAAGTTCTACAGCACATATTTGATCATACTCTGTTTGCTTTAAAATACTTCCATATATTAGTGTGAGTTGGAAAGCAAAGCCAAAACACTGATCAGGTCAGTACATATCAATTGGATATTGCTTTACCACAGTATTAAAGAATATTAATAATCTTATTCTAGCTGAAATAAAGCTTTATTACAAAAAAGAAAAAAAGGGCCAACCTTTCTCACATGAGTGTGGGCTTGAGAATGTGAACGCTGCTTACCACAGTAATTAAAATTAAAAAGCCAAAGCTGCACAGCCATTGTTGGCCAGGCAGGTGAGGAGCAGGTAGAAAACTGCACTCACTGCCAGAGCACCTCGAGGTGGATCTGCCCTGGCCCCTGTACAAGGCACTTACAGGCAGTGAAGTGCTGCAGTGCTTCCTGTTGCCACGTCTCAAATCCTTCCTCTGGATGTAGCCTTAGCACCTGACACTCTTCAGGAATATCAGATGCCCTTTTGAGAGCAGTTCCCTGCTGGCAGGCAGCCACTGCACGGTCCAACAGCAGGCAGAGTTACAGCACAGCTGAGGTTGCACCAGAGCATCCCCTGTGATCTGCACTCGGCATTTCCCTGGAGCGGGGGTCACCAGGCATCCTGACCGTGCCCCTGGGATCGCTCCCCTGTGGGGTGGCTGCCCTGCCTGCCCCAGGGCTGCCCATGGGGGGACTCAGCACCAGCTGCTTGGTGGCCCAGCCAGTCCCACACCTGCAGCCACCAACCTTTGCCCTCGCTGGTGCCTGAAGGTTCCAGCAGCTCCAGAGTGGCCCCAAGTGCAATTCCAGCTGCTTTAGGATGCTTTCCATGACACTGGCACTTCAGGGAAGGCACGCAGCAAATGGAAAGCAAACAACAGGGAGACTGCTTCTCACCAGGAAAATCATCTCTTTTACAGGATGCTGTCCTTATAAATAATGCACTTACCCTTAATAGAAAATAAATCTGTTCAGTGCTACAGTCTGGTAAGAGATGGAGGGAGATCTCTCTCCAGAGCTCTGCTGTACATTTAATAGGCACAATACTAATACATTGTAAAAATAAAGACTTCTTCACCAAAATAAATTTATGCTAAGCTGTGCTAGAGTTTTAGAGCCACTGACAGTGGGTTTCCAGCTAAGTTACCATTGATTTTTTGACTTCATTTTGTGTAATAAAGGCACTCCTGTTTGGGACTGGCATACTCTGCAAAACTGTTTACTTCTATTTAGGAGTTAAAAATACATTTGCTTTATATTTTCTCCAGGAAACAAGATTAATCTGAGTGGGTATGATGTGACTGACTTGATATTCTAATAATGGTTCAAAATACATTAACTGCAGCACAACTTTGTAAAGTTGACGTTTCTGGACTAAGGCACATCAGTATTCCCAAATGAAACACACTACAATATATTTTTACAATATTTTTTGTGGAAAATATTTTCTTGTGGACCAAATAAAATTCAACTTACCATCTGCTTGTATGCCTTTTATTTGAAAAAAACACAAGATTGCAAAGATTGGACAGGATCTCGTTACCTCGAGCTTGGGATAATTCCTGTTCACATAAATTCTGGAAGCAACTGAACATGCAAGTCAGTTTATTAATTCAAAAGTATGTTCTTCCTAAGATCTTGTACAATCAGAGGAGGCATGATCCCTACTCCCTGGGAATTACTGTGTTTTTTCTTTAACACAGTTGGCTGAATATTGCTCCTTTTATACAAAAATAATGGCATTATTAAGATAAAAAATCTTGAAAAAATAAATTTAAAACAGCAATTGGGTATGAATGTAAAACATAAGAATTTTAAATAACACAGGGGGAGGTTTGCACTTCTTATGGGACCAGCTTGAGGTAGGAAGTCATGTGACACTTTCAGAATTACCCTAGAGGTTTTAATGAAATCTCAATTACTTTTGGAACTAAACTCAAGGGCAGTCCCATAACAAATATGTCCACAGTAACATAAACTCACAGCTGAAATTTTAATAATTTTATCTTACAAGACTCTAGTGCCAAAGCAAGGTGCCATTTTTTTTTTATTTAGCTCTCCATTGGCTCACCTCTGATTTTTTGAAAGTCACTCTTGGAAGTTCACCTTGATGCCTGAATTTCCTGGACTTTGTTTCCAGGCAACAGCTCTTGGAAAGGAAGGAGCCTTAAGCCATTGCAGACCATTGCTGTTGGTCATAAAAACTGCCCAACATTGAAAACTCCACAATGGTTTTGCTGCAGCTCTGACTTTTTCATTCCCCACTGCTGACTATGGCATTTAAACAGAAGTTTTCTTCCTTTGGTCTTCGAGGAAGCCAAGATTTGTACCTGTGACCTGCATGTAAGTGCAGAAGTAAGCAGAAAGAAACACTGCTACGTGCTTTGATCAAGCATAAAAAAGAAGGCATAATGTTGAAGAAAGATTGGTAGCTGTTTGTATACAAAAGAAAAAATAATTTCCCTCCCACAAATACTTGTATCAAGGGGTTCTGGTTATATTGTGTAACTTCATGTATTATCAGCATCAGAACCCCACCACCTTGAATGCACTAGAAATTGCTGCTTGGTGTTCACAGCACGGTTTGAGGCACTTGTTTCTTCACCACTGTAAGACTAAGAAAAACCAGCAATTTTGTGAAATCGTGAAATACTGATTATGCAGCTGAATCAGACATAATGACATTTTAAAAAGTGGGCTATGTGAGCAAAGAGAAGCATGCTTCAGGCTCTGGCAAGATTATTACATTTGAAACAATGTTTACATCACACAGCAAGGCTGAAAACTGACAAACGTTTAATCAATAGAACAACTTCTTATTCTAAGACTAATAATGTATCAGTCTGAGCTTTTATTTAAAAGGATATTTAACACCATGGATTCTGTCTTGCATTTTCCTCTGTAGCTCTGACTGCATTAAAGGTTTAACCATATTTTATTTTCATTGTACACAGAAGAATCTGTGGCACAATCCCAATTTACCAGATCAGTGACAAAACCAAGAACACAAAAGGTCTCTTGACTTTTTGCTTATTAGGTCACCCCTTAAACTGTGCTCTTTTCCCCAAGGGCTCCTCCTAAACTAAGAGTTGATGCAAAAAATTAAATGTTAATCACTATGTAAAGCAGTAAAAATAACAATTTGCCTTGAAGTGATTTTTCCCATTATTAACCAGAGATACAATTATTTTCTCATTACAGAGAATGTTCCTGAATGCAAAAAAAAAAAAAGAAAAATAGACTTGTGAATCTCAGGCTAGCTAAAAATGCCTTGTCCAAATGGATCACACTGCAGTTAATTTTTGTATCACAGAACTAAGCAGATAGATAAGATGTCAATAGGTTTGATCTTTACAGCTTGAGATCATCATTTCCCAGTGGTTTAAAACAATTGTCCACAAATTCATCGCTGACTTCTTCCAGAGCAGCTGGCTTCCATTTGGGGGACTGGTCTTTGTCAATCAGCACTGCCAGGTGAACAGAGAAACACCAAAGTTACTCATAAACTTCCTCTAAATAAAATTACTTAAGATGGCATCAAGACAGATCACTGCAGTGATTCCATGGGGGAGACAAGTCTCTGTGCTCTGGAGAAGGCAGAGTTTCTGTAACACAGATGTTTCTACACTAACAGAAGTTCCTGAGTTGTGACCTGCCCAGAGATGTCTCTGGAGTTGCTGGATGACACAAAGAATAGTGAATCATTTCAGAGCAGCCCAAGATTTGAAGGAACAGACCTGAATTGAGTGGTTTAGTCAGACCTGCCACTCTTGGCTGACTTACACTTCATGGGAGCCTGTGAACGGCACTTCACGGTGTTGCTTTTGGACAAGGCTTTCACACCTCTGTGCAAAATCTGACTCTTGGGAGAGTACAGGAGATGACTCAGTGGTGCTAAGTGCCTAAAGCTAATTTAAACACATCACATTAATAATGAAATAACTCAGGAGGAGAGAGTAAAGCAGGGTATCTTTGTGGGAACTGAGGGTGTTTATTTGTAAATACTGACAGCTGCTGAGGCCTGGGTAGATTTAACTGTGACAATCTGTATAGCCTTATTACACAAACTTTATGCTGCAGCCTGGGAAATACATCACTGAAGATAAAAACTGCCACTGAATGAATCACATGTAAAAGGCTAACAAGAAAATGCCAATTCCCAAAGAACATTCCCTGTGTCACAGGAATGTTGAAGGCATGTCAGCAATGGCTGCATTAGCAAACAATAAAGAGGGAGTTAATTTGTGTGTAAAAATTACCAGTATGAATGGAATTCCAGAGCATCCTTCCAAGCACCTTTCAGGCTTTAAGAAACCCATAAAGGTGCTACTGAAAATGTGACATTTTTGTAAGAACTGCAGCTCTCTAGGGTGCACTGATTGCCAACAACCCTCACAACACACATTCCCTTGGGATGAGTGAGATCAGCACCTGATCTGGAGATGCACCTGTGGCCTGGGGGAACCTCCTGACCAACACAGCCCACAGCATATAACAGAGGATGGGCAGGAAGAGGGAGCACGTTTCCAATTTCTCTCCTGAGAATGGCTTGTATTTGTTTGTTTTCTGACAAAGAGTTTAGAGGAGAATGTTTCTAAAGGCAGGTGAACTATGACACTCACAGAGACCAGATATTTCCAAGAATAACAGCTATTTTTGGGTAAGTTGTTATGTTTTCCTAAACTGATTTTGTTCTTATTGAGTGAACTAGAAATACCCAAGATGAAGAATGTTTAAGGGGGTGGAATGTTATGTTTAGTGAAAAGAATACCTACCTAGAGACTGTCCTTATCAAAAAAACAGGCATTATGGTCTGCCTACCAACTTGTAGTAAGAAAATATGTGACCTGAAAACTTCTCTTTAACTTTTCTGTCTTTAACCAATGGTTGAGAGTGGCTACAAAATACAAACCAATCAAATGACAACTTCAGTAATTAATATTTGTGTAGCTGAAGATACACAGGCATATGTCCCCACAGAGAAAGGCAAATCAGAGCCCTACACCTATTTACTTGTAAATAGGGAACTAAGGACTCCTTAGAAACAAATTAGTTGTAAAAGCTAACCCATTATATGGGAAATTGCAATTCCACTGAAAACAGAATCCATGAGGACAATTCTTTAGAAGAAAAGTCCTGTAAAAGAGTGCTTTTACTATGATGTTCAACTGGGTAACTTACTGAAAAGCTGTGATCTTGCAGGGTATTTCTGAACACAGTGAAACCACTGGTTTGCTTGGGTGAAAAGATGTAACTATCCCAAATCAACTATATTTATTCCATTAGAATAGTAGTTATTTACACATTTTCTTCAATTTTAGTTGAAGTTCACGGTTTAACTGTTATCCAGTAAAGTCACCAGTGACTAGAGATGGTTTAAATTAAAGAGGAAAAAGTGTCCATATGTATGTTAGTACAGCTTCCCCTCTGCCATGCTGCCAGTTCTCCACTCCAGGGTACTGCTGTCTATTCAAGATCATTTTTCTGTTTGGATGTGTGGCCAGTTTTACTCTGGAGGATAAACTCAATGCTCCTAATGGTCTCTCCAGTAGAGTCTTTAATCTTGTATGAGTCCAAATATTTGTTTTCTAGTAGAAACATGAAAATATTCCCTTTCTGCATTGACTTCTTTGCATTTTGTATCTCTCCAGCTTGAGATCAATCATTAAGAAAACAGAAATTCTGAAGACTTCTAAGGTAGGCTATGAGAATTCATTATGATAAAAGTAACCGAGCACAAATATCATGTTAAGGGTTTGTTCTTGTGTTTCACCTTTTTTAATCAAAATCCCAAACCTCTCTGTTCAGTAGCAGTGACTTTACCAGACTTCAGTTAGTGCTCTGTTCCTGAGCTTCCTCCAGCACAGTCAAAACTCTGGTATTTCCAAGCCCCTGACATTCTGTTTGCTGCCATAAAATCTCTCAGCTCATGCAGGGCCCTGGGGTGCCCAGGGTACAGCTCACATCTGCCAGCCCTGCAGGGGAGGTGGCAGAAGCTGCACAGAAATATCATCTTTGCAGCATCAGCAAGATGTAGAAGACCTTTACAGTTCCATTTCAAGTGCACATTCCTGCATCAAGAGTTAGGAGGGTGAGTTAACAGGTATTTGCTGCTGAGATTGTATCCTACCTGGATGTGATTGAGCACTGACTCCAAAAGGGACCACTTTTCTTAGCAGTAAGATTTGAAAAACAATTCTTGGCAACTACCCAGACCTATGCATTTCTTAGTTGACATATTATTCTATTAATCAAGGTGAATAATTGATACCTAATGTGTTCCAAGTCCACATTTACCATTTTATAGGAAAATGCTGATGAAATATGATCCGTGTGTTTTACGCCTTAAGAGTTTTGGCTTTTCTTTAATCACTCCAATCACAGGAATCATAAACAGGGAAGACTGCCACAGCAGATTTTCAGGTTGAAAGAAAACTGGCTAAAAAAAAAAGAAATTTTGACCTCAGGTCAAAGCAGGTTTAAAAAGCTTTAAAACTACTCCCTAGAAAGCCTTTTAAAATTATGGTTTGAAGCAGATGAAAGGTATTAGTAAAACCTGACCTGTGGCCATTGGCTGCCGAGAAACATTCTTAAACTAAAATTTGATTGTTGTAACTCAACTTCTTTTGATGGCAGATCTTTTGTGGTACAGAGGGTCAAACAACTGGCTCTTAAATGCTTGTAATGTAAGGCTTTAAGAAAGAGAAAGCTAATACGTAACACTTTTATCAATTTTATTTACAATGGTTGGTCCTGTGATGTACTTAATAAACTCCCATCCTGTTAAAAAGGATGCTCAGCACATTGATGGATAATGATTTTTATGAAATTAGACCAAACTACAAAAGTGATCTTGAGTCAGATTCTACACTCCTCTGCAACAAGAGGAAACAATGCTAAGACTGAAAATTTGAGAACAAGATCTATGCAGTAAGCGGAGAATAAAAGTGCTTCAGGAACAAATTATTATTATAAGCAATCTCCTCAGTGCAGTTGGATCTTTGGTGGGTTTTTTTTTTCCCTTCCCCTGATACAGTTACACTTTTGCTACATCACCCTGTATAAAAGAGAAGTTTCCCAACTGCTGTTCTTGCAGCCTCTCTCTTTACAAGCAGTTTGTGTATTTCCTGGCCATACTGATGAGGGATTTGCCTTTGTACTGTACTGCAGTCCCAGATGGTTTCATGACCTTGTGCCTTGGAAGGAGAAATTCAGTTGGTGCTCCTCTGACTCTCAGACTTAGAGTTTGTCACTTTCTGAATAACTACATTTCAGCAGCTTACTTGCTGATCTAGACTATATACCAGGAACAGTATTTTTAAGATATCCTTGTCCTCATTACCAACATAATGAAAACCACTTCTCAACATGTGTGGTAAATTCTTCAAAGGAGTGTCTGCTAATAAGTGCTAAAGACTAATTAATTGAAGTCAGAAACCTTCCCCATGCTGTATGAATGAATTTTGCATCTCTCACCCCAGGCTATCTTTAGTACAGTGTTACTAATAGCAGCCACTCCAACTAATATCCATTCCTCAAGTAGAATTTAACTGCTTATAAAGACAGATATAAAACAGTGAGGAGGAGGTGATAATACTTGAGTAAGTAACTGTGTGAATTAAAAGTCCAACCAAAAGTTATCCATCCAAATGCCTTGTACTGTAAGCTCCTTGGAAAAACCTGTGCTTTATTTCATCTCGTGATGAACAGTACATAAATAATTGCTACAGCTCCTAACAGATGTGACTTTGGGTTTGAAAAACTGCACAGTGAATCAGCAGTAGGATCAAGGACAGGCTTGAAGTCTGTCCCCTGGATGAACTTGCTGAGCCATTGCTCTACTTTTACCTCTACCTCTCTTGACCAATGCCTTAAAATGCTGAATTAGTTAAAGTTAAGTTTATGTATATAGTTTTTTAGTAGTAAGACGCTGCCATTCAGAGATATTCTGGACAGGGGGAAAGTAAGTTTTTGTTCTAAGAGTTTTCTATACAAACAGTTGTTTTTGATTTTGAGTCTCAAAGCATTATGTAGCCGGCTGAACCAGCTCTATGGCAACACTAAACCTGGACACAAGTGATAAATGCAGCTATTCACTACTGTCAGTGTTCAATGTGAAATGGTGCAACCAGGTGGATAAATAACATTAGGGAACTGAGTTTGCACAAAGAAACAACATGGCTCTTGTGCTTTGGAACAATAACGAATTTTGGCCACACAGAAATCCAATAAGCAAAACCGATGGAAAGTTGGGAAGTTTTTTCTGGGCTGTTGCTGCAAGCACTTGTAGTGATTTCCAGAGAAGCACCACAATTGTGAATTGGTGTGCTATGAGGCTTGAGGAGTGTTTCTGGTGTGGATACTTACCTGCTCGAACCCCTTCATAGAAGTCATGGCCTTTCTGAAAGATTATAAAAAAGAAAGCTGTAACGACAGGTTCTATTTATCCCATCTTTCCCTATCCCACTTCTGCTTGAAATGCAAGTTCTCAAGATTCAGTTAAATTCCACTTGTACTGCTCTTTTCTAGGCCTACTTCGTCTTTACTTATTAAAGAGCTCTGTATCTTCTTGCTTAAATGCAGCCATGTCTCTCAAAATCAGTTTGTTGACCTGTAGCTGTGCCACAGTCCAAGTTCTCTGTGTAGCACCTCAGATCTTTTTCTAAAGAGGTTCACATAATGGGGCTAAGGTGTGTAGCATCAGAAATTCTTTTGAGAAAGGCCAGTCTTCAGGAATTGCGATGTATTCTGCAAACTTGGAAGCCTTTGCAGTTAAATGGAATCCTATAAACATCCAATTCTTTTTAAAAAAAGGGTAATGTAACACTTAAATCTGTAAGCATGCTTCATTAGTAATGGAGCCACAATCTTAGTTTTAGTCAGACATTAGAACATCAGAATTAGACAAATTTTCACTTCTTTAAGTATTTACTTTGACTATCACAAATAATTTAATTGGACACATAAAAACCTTATTTTAAAATGTGCCAAAACTAATAATAAGGATGCCATGGCAAACCCTGTAAGACATTTGTTCAGGTAATTCAGTTAGCAGCTCTGTTCCACTGCAAGGATCACTTTCTCATATGCTATCCAAGTACTCAGCACTTAGTACAAATAGCACTAAAATCTCTTGCTGTGATAAATTTTTCATAGACAACACTCTTGAAAGGCAGTGATAAACAACTATTTGCACCCTGCTGCTGGGAACTGAGGCACTGAGGGCTAAGTAATTTGAATAGAAAACTTGTTCAAGATCCCAGTTTTAAAATTACAATCCAAATATAAAACTATCTATATATTAATGTTTTCATATTTTTAACTGAAGTCTTCTACATTCCCACCTGACCATCATTAATGCAGTGTCCTTTGCATTCCATATAATAACATGAAACGAGGAAAAAGTGACAGCCTCACCAACACACAAAGATGATATTGAAAATGAAAACCTATAAATTATAAACTCTTGATGAAATCTACATAGAATGTTTAGTCTCTGGAAAATTGTTCCCCCCCTGTGGCTGGAAAGGGACAAGGGGCTCAGCTGTTGCTTACCATGCATGCTTGGCTCAGTCTGTATTCCATCTGAAGTACCTCCTGTAAGCTCATGGAAGCTCCTTCTCTGAGCTGTCTGAGAGTCAGCTTTAAAGATGTAGGTGACATCTTATTAATAGTCTGGGGAAGACATTAACATTATTTTTATTTTCTTCAATTTGGACACTTTTGCAAGTCTGTCTTTTGTGCATTTTAAACTTTCTGAAGTAAATGATGGCTCTCTTCTCCCTGAGCTCCCCTCTGTGACACCTATTCCTCCTGCTCGCTCCCACCAAGCTGTCACATTAAATGGATTTTCCTGCATAAGCTTTGATCAGCAAGATCTCTGGGATGTGTGCCATCCCTTGTGAAAAGCCTAGAACTCCTAAGGTCCCATCATTTGAGATAAAATTACTACTAGCCAGAGAAATTACTATAGTTTCAAAGACATTTTCAAGGAGAATCTTTTGATAAGTGAAGGCAAGTGTTACAAGCAATTATACTTTCATTTTGAATATCATATATATATTTAGTGTTAATTACTCTTAGATTTACTGATATTGTAGGTGATATTAGTATTGCTTAGCATTTAAGTTTTATTTGGTACTAATAAGGTAGTAATAGAGAGATTGGCAACGAATTTCAAGTCGTTGCTTCACCATCATTGGCAAAGACCAAATGATATGCAAAGAAGAAATCTGTGGAAGAAAATATCAGAATAAACCAAACATATTTATTCAGGTTTCTTGTATAGGATTAACAGATACTGAAGTAGTTTAGCCCTAAATTACTCTGCTGACAGGAAGCTTGGAGGTCTTGCCTTCTTTTGACAGAAGCACAGGCTAAAAATATTGTGCCACAGACCGGATTCTTGTAAAGCACGCAAACAAATGCTGTAAATCTGGCTCTCAGGAGTATCCTTTGGTGAACTGCATGCCAGTAAACAGCAGGGGAAAGTGGGGAGAAAGACAAAATTCCTAGTTAAGAGAAAAGAACTGAGCTTTAAAGCTTCATGGGGTGGTGGGGAAAAGGAGCTAAATCTTATTGTTGCTTATCACTGTTTTCTTACTCTAAACACAACCCTCCCTTCTCTGTAAACCCAAATAAAAGATATGTATCATTCATGGTACAACAGACATTTCCTGATAATTAGGACATTTTCATCACTATTAAAAAGCAGCAGATGGTACGATTTGCCTCTTTACATTATTTTCATTGCAGACATTAGGCTCCTTACCACAGCCTGAAATGGCAGGTTTCCAGTCATCAGAAGCAACATTTTTTTTCTAGCTCCCAATTACTCTTCATCCCTCCAGACACCAGCTGATACAGCAGTGACCCATTTTGCCTAGTTAAGCTGGAAAACATGTGATTGCTACACAAGCAGGAGTATGTGGAATTGTGCCTTCAAAGCACTGCCTCTGTTGTTCTGTAACTTGCATCTAATGACTGCAGTTGAGAGAGAAGCTGGCAAAGAATGAGCCAACACTGGCTCCAAGTGCCAGCAGTTCCCCAGTTCTGGTCAAGCTCTCCAACAATGAGCTGCCTTTCAGCAGATTAAGAAATCTGCTGTACCTCTAAGGACATCACTCTGTAGGTCCCAGATGGGTGGCAGCTTTTAACTGGGCCCCTTATTTCTTGTAAGATGCTCTTGCTGGCCTTATCTTTCAGCTGGACCTTTCCTCCTTTGAGTTCCATATTTTGTCATTTAGATTAGGAAGTCTTTGCTCAGACCAGGTTAAATGCTAAGCATGGTATAGCCAGGTGGCTCCAGGGGTGAAATGGTCATGGCAAGTTCTGGTCAAAGCAAGCACTGGAATGGGGAAGATCTGAAAACAGCACTTAAGGCAGCTGCTGGATGCACTAGACTGGTTATCTTGGCATATCAATGAGGCTGATGGTGGAGGAGGTACTGACATAAATCAAGCTGGAGGAAGAGGAACACGCCAAGAAAATGGGTAGGTGTAATTGCAGAAAAATGAGTCATCAGTGTAACTATAAATACATTCTCTGTACAAAGAGGAGGGGATTGGTGCTAGGGAACAAGCCTGAAAAAGAGACAGGATAGGCTGGAGTAGGGAGTACTAAAATGCAAAGAAGTCTTAATAGAAGTATTTGACATCTATTCCAGTATCTTTCAAACCATCTTGATTTTGACACAATGATCCCAAAAGCTCTAAGCTGAATTTGCAGTAGACTGAACACCAATAAAATGCTAACAGAAGGTGACTGAATTAAGAGGCACTGACACAGCAGATTCCCTTATAAGCATCTAAGTGGGAGTAGTGACTTTCTTTCACTTAAAAACCCCAAAACCTCCCAGAGGTCCAGTGCATCACTCCCCTTGCAATAGATGAAGACATCCATCACTTACTTATGTGAAAACCAAGTCCAGTATCTGATGCTTTTCAGGTTTAGAACTTGCATTTATTTCATCCCACTAGAAATGGCACACCTGCCCCTCAGATTAAAGGTTTTTGGCTCATGTAAATCCTGAAAACTAAGTAGCACTACAAAGTTAAAGGTTCGAAAACCACTGAGTTCAAAGTGTTAGTTCTCTAGCTTTCTACCTGTTTGTAGCTGGATTCAAAATGTGGTGTAAATCATGAAGCCATTCTCAAGTAGAATTTTAACAACTTTATATTCTTCATGCAATATTTCAGTGACAACCTGCCAAGCAAGCATGTTTTGAAAGTAAAAAGCAGGAGTATTGTAGGTCAAAGAGAACAGGCTCCATGGGATAGCATGGCTCAAAGCATACTTGGATTATTGTGGAATTAGGAGTTCAATTTTATTAACCTTGTTAATTCAAGGTACAAGGTGGATGTACCAAGGGGTACCTCCAAATTAGGATATTTGCATTAAAATTTCAGTTAGGGCTTATTCCATAAGCTCACTTATACATATAATAAACACAGGAGCAAACTAGGATAATAAGCACAGACATTGCTGTTACTAAATCAGCTGCTATTATATTTATCAGGTGGATCTGCTGCTGTTCCTGTACCTGGACACTAAAGTGAAACCTTGGTTTCACAACCTTGCCTAATCCTACTGCTTAGCACAGCATGTCTGCTGTCAGAAACCACTCTGAAATTTAAGTATTTGTTCACACTAAAGTCTTGTATCTGCTAGAAAATGTGGGATTTGTTTCGTAGGGTTTTTCCCATGAATTTCTGTATGGACTGAAGCAAGTCATACTAACAGAGTATATTCTCTTGAACAGAACAGACAATTGTTCTGAAACTCTGGTCAACTCCAAGGACATTCATTTATGAATCCCATGAAAGAAAAAAGTTGTTATGAAGTCCTATTAAAGACATAAGAGAACTGAAGAAGCAATAAAATAGCCTTTTTTGTTGTTGTTGTTGTTCAGGAATTTAAAAAATCAGTTACACAAAATCATAACTTTGAAGCAGATGACCTAATTTAGTCATCAATAGATAACTTAGTTTTAAGTTCTGAATTGAAACTGTTAAACAGATGTACTATCATCAACAAAAAGGAAAAAGAACAAATAATTCTTTGTTTTCACCATCCACTGAACCTAATCAATATAATATGAACAGATAATGTTTTTATTCTGGCACCAATTCATTTGACTGCTTTATCCAATGAAACTTGGAATAGCAGAGTCAAAAATCATCTTTCCCCTGTATTCAATTTTGCTTTTATATGACATATGCTAAACTTCTTGCAGTGTACTAGATGTACTGGTTGGCACAAAAATAGTCTTAGACCTTCCTTTCTCAAAAACTGTTTGATAGTTCCAGTGACAATGTGTTACATTTTGAATTAATTTTTTTTTAAAGTGACAGGGTGCCTAATGTGAATACTACCTTATGAAATTCCTTCTGCTCATATCAAAGTCAGAGATGATGGAAGTTTTATTTTACTATGAAAGGAGGATTTCTTCTGTGAGCTGTAACTAATGTTAAAACAACCCTTTTGCTGCAGGAACACTTCAGTTCTATCCAGTTGGAATATTTCACCAGCTCCATACAAAACTTTTACAAGGCACCTGAACAAAGATACTTCAAAGGAAAAAAAGAAAATACACACATTTATAAATGAATGTAAGTTGCTTCTTGCTTTTGAGGCTGGAGTATGAATTATGTGTGTAGCATTGCTGCACAGTTTTTGAGTAGTAACTACATCCAACACTCAGAAATGCATTAGGAAAATCAAAAAATATTTTGTGATTATAATTTTTTTTCCTCTTTACCCAAATGAGATATCTGGAATGGAAGAAAAATAACAACACAGTTTTGGCACTGTTTTATTCCAAGCCTTGGCAATATAATGAGAAGCTATAAAGGGAACACTTGTTCCCAACAACCCCCTAACTATGGAGAGGGGAAAAGGAAGGGGAGTTTGTTTTTTTACTAAACTACAATTTCATGCCCCACATGATGGTGCTCACATTGTGTGATTTTAGAGGGATACCCTTGTCTGAGTAGAACTACTGAGAATCCCTCAGGACTGTGTATGAGAACCTGAGGCTCTCAGTCCAAAGCCGTATAGGGTAACTGCAGTCTGCCCTATGATAAGAAACCATAAAAGCATACTTAAAATCTCTAACAAAAATGACAGAGGAGACTTTACCTCTAGCTGCTTCATGGCAAAAGGAGAACCATCTTGCTTTAACTTTTTAACAATTTCTTCCATACTATTTGCTGAAAAAAGACTAGAAGGAAAAAAATCAGTTAACAAGCTGATTCAGTCTCTGTGGCTCTTCTTAGCAATGCCTTCCATGTTGTTCAGTTTCAAATAATTCAGGCCTCTCCTTTTCCTTTACAAATCTCCAGTGTTTCAATAAACCTTACTAACAAACTCTGGTATTTATCTAAAAACTTCAATTACTACCATCAGTCTTAGCTGTATTTTTATAACATAGTAAATCTTTAGCTATCAGTTCCATTCTATTGGTTTGCTGTCAGCATCTTTTATCTCTAAATGTAGTTACTGCCATCCTCTTGCAGAGATTTAGCTCTTTCTTATCACTCTCACTTATTTCTCCTTTCCTTAAGTTCCAAGCTATCCTTGGCCTTTACCCAATGAATACTGTAAATGTGTTAGGTTACATTTCCTGTTCAATGGAATAGTTACTCTCACAAATTCCCATCCAATATCTACAGAAAATGTTCATTTTAATGTGCCATAGGCTATGAATCAGGTTACTTTGCCCAAGTATTTAATGTACTGATGAGTGAAATATTTAATGAGCTTCAGGATAAAGCTCCCTAAAGACATAATATTACTTAAACTTGGAGGTAATTTCTCTCACCTTATCTGTGAAATACTGTTACTACTAGATTGAACTTCGTTTTTTCTACACACAAGAATAAAAATTTTTAGAAGTTTACTGAATATACCTGTTAATCTTCTCCATATGTTCATCAAGTGTAAACTCCTTTTCTTGATCAATTGTGCACTATTTAAAAAGCAAGTAAGTATTTTAGTTGGTTGTTTTAGACTGGAAAGTGTATCAGTACCAAAAAATTTCAGTGACTTATGTTCCAGAAATATCGTATCATAAATGAACACCTAAAGTTCATAAGACAGCAATTTTTAATGAATTAGGAATTTGCAGTGTATATATATGAACTTGGCACTATCCTGTGACGGTTAAAGAGGTTGCCTCATACTGCAGTGCTTGCTCTGAGCTACTTGGTATGCACATTCGTCTGGGTGGTTATCTTGTACAGAACTAATTCTGATTATTTATCAAAACACTTCTGTGCAATACACTAAGAATGTCAGTGCAGATAAATCTACTCAAGAATCAGAGATTATTTTTAAAAACAACCTTTCATTTTCTTTAAAAATATACAGGCCTATGTTTAGGCCTTTTTAATGACCAAGGAAAAAAAAAAGGCATTTCTCTTCCTTCTCTTTTCTATATAATTAAACAAAATTTTATTTAGACATACAAAGTGTGTGATAGATACATTGGCCTTCTGTGGGAAGGCTGTCAAATGTTTCACATCTTCTGGCATTAAGGGGTTTGGGACATAACCAGATGTTTCAGGAACAGCAGCTGAAGCTGAAAAGGTTCCCTGGCATTTCAGCTCTGATAACTAAAAATAAAGTTTCCTTTTCCACTCAGTGTAGTCTTGTAAAGCAGGGTACTGCAACATATAATCACTCCTATTTCACAGCATTCTGTTTTGTCAAAATAATCAGTACTATGATGTCAATTAGCTTATCCCATTTATTTTTCCAATTAATCTTATTTATGAACTTAGTAATTACAAAACAGAAATAACAAGAGTAGACACAGCTCATTTTAAAGCTGAACAACAGAAGAGTAATTGAGTAACACTGAATACTGGCTTGATTCTAGAGGTTTTCTTTTGAAAGAGAACTGCAATGCACATCAAAAGAGTTAAAATAGCCACTGATTGTAAAGGCAAAACCTTTTATTTTCATGCCCATTGTTACATGGGGCTAACACAAGTATTACGGAGAGAGTGCAATGAGTTTGGAAAATCATTACTTTTAAACACAGAAAAAGATAATCAGTAACATGGATAAAAAAATAATGTCTACATATATTTTACAATTTTGCTTGATTTCAGTAATTTCAGATTACCTTCATGTGGTAAGAGTTCAATAAATCTGCAATTTTTTCTTTTGAAGGAGATTTCAGTGCTATCAGGTCTTTCTCCAAGGCAGGTAGCTGTTAAAAATAAGATTTAATTGCAAGTAAGTAAAACAAAACATACTACTTGGGTTATTACTATGGTAATAGTAGGATATTCATATATAAACACTCCCTCATTCTCCCCAACTTTCTGACAGACCTTAAAGAATTACAAAGCAAACAACACAAGGACACAAGAGTTCATGTGTCAGTGTTGAACCACCCCAATTTAATTGTCTGCAGTGACCAGCAAAATACTACTTCCCAAGCAGCCCCCTAAAGCAGTGCTAAAGCCAGGCTGCATCAGCCTGAGAGGAAAGAACATTTTAATGGAGTGTTACCATCACTGCAAACTTTGCAGTTGTACAAATCTCTAGTTCCATACACTGTTGTTTAAACTGCACAATTTTTTAAGCAGCTTCATTCTGCTGAGTAGATCATGCCCTTCCAACAGTGGAATTGTAAAAACAGCACCATTTGCTCCTTCCTTCAAGCAAAGCTGTCACCAGCTGGCAAGTGTTAGAAGGACAGCTTGAGAGTGTCTCACCATGCCTGTTTGCAGGGCAGCTAATGGAAGTGCACCTCTGCAGACATGGGTGTTGGTAACAGGGTACTGGGGTGCCAAAACCCCAAAGCTCTCAGTGTGGCTGTGGGCTGTGCCCTGGCCAGCACTGCTGGCACCTTACCTTTTCAGATTCTACAAAATGTGTGGCGATGCCAGCTTTTAGCACATCTCTTCCTTTCAGCCTGCAGCCTGTCAGTGCGAGGTAATAGCCAATCTTTCCTGAGAGCCTTGGCAGGAAATAGCCTCCACCTACATCAGGGAAAAGGCCTGCAATAAACAACACAAAACAAAAGTAAAGGGAGGAGATCTTTGACTAATCATCACTAGCAGCAATGTTTTTCTTGTCTCGCTTTCATCTTCCTTACATAGGCACAGCAACCTTGCCCAAATTTCTCCTTGACTTGGCTTGACATTTCTGGCATCAAAACCCTTCCTAAAAGCAAACTCTTGAACACTTTCCAAATTTCATCTTTTCCACTGGCACATACTTTACAAACATATACCAAAGAAGAATATTTATTCTATTTGCCAACAACCTGAGACAATTTTAGATGCTTGAAAAATCAAGTGTTCTGAGCAAGGAAACAGAAGTGACCCAAAGAATTGTGAAATCATTTGTGCAAGCTCAAACTGGATGCTGCTTTTTCACTGAAATCCTTTATTATGATCAAAATATTAAACACTGATGAGGTGCCTTTTGCACAGCTTAGTTTCAACAAATTTGGGGGATGAGAATTCAATATAGTTCAACAATATTGCGAGGGCCTTCCTGAAGGTGGAGGCACAAGATGCTTAGTACTTGGCTCTTTGACAGGATTGTGACTAAGCTAAAAATTAAAAAATAATATTAAATTCTCCAGTTTAGTAAATTTATAGTTTTTTAAATCTATATATCAGGGTAATTTTCTTTAAGAATTTAAAGCGGTGACTGGAATTTCAAATACTTTTAGAAGTTGTATTGGAAAGTATCTACCTTATCTACCTTCTATTATATAAACTGATCACCAAAAAATAAATTTAGACATCTTTTTAAACGTACCTACACTTGAGAAAACTTTAGTTTAGCTATTGATTTCAGTATTTAGTCTTGGTTTCAGAAATTTGAATGCATAGAAGCAGGGTCCAGTTACTACCTTGAAATCATGCCAATGGTGCATTCATGAAACTGAAGTCTTCTAAAGAAATTAAAGGTGTGGTGGATTTTTTTCACTTTTAGAGAATGAATCAAATTAATCATGAAAACAAATGAAAAAGAATACAAATGAGTAATAATAAACTTGTAAGGCAGTTGCCAAAGAAGAGATATTAACTGGGAAAATTCAGATGTACCTAAGGAGTTTAAATGGGGTTCTGATAGAAGATGGTAATTTTTCACTCACCTGTAATTACTTTTGTTCACGACAGAAAGACCCTATTCCAAGTATTCTGAGACATAAGAAATCAGCGCTCCCTGAATAGTCCTCCCTCTTGGATGCAATAAGGGGAGGTTTCTTTCAGACAGCTTCTCTTCAGTGTTTCCCTCTTAATAATCTTAATATCTAACCCAACTCCTCCTCTGGTTCTCTCCTGGTCCTCTTTTTGTTCTGCTGCTTCTACTCCATCAAAAGGTTGGGTTTAGGAGTCACTTCCTATCAGTTACAGCTGTATTCTATTCCTACTGATGTGTGTGCTGTCATTAATTGATTTATCCCTCGTCTCCCAGGCTACTGAGACATACAGCTCTTCTGAAATGCTGAATGCCTTGCTGATAGCCTTTAAAAGCCCTAAGCTGTATTAACTCCAATTCATCACTTACCTTTTTTTTATATGTACTCACATTCTCAAATACTCTATTCTACATTTTACCTTCTCAGCTTGAGCTATCACAACAGTGATGCCAAGACTTCTATTTAGTTTTATGTTTCTATTCATCTGTCTCCCCTTGGATATCCTTCTACTGCAATAAAAAAACCAAACCCAACCTCATTTAAAAGTAAAACATATCTTAAAAATGCCCTCTAAAGCAAAAAGGCAATTACATTATTCTCTCAATCCACCAGAGCAACAACAGCAACAATATTTTTTCTTTTTTTTTTTTCTTTTTGCTATGCTTAAAATAATACTGATGCTGGACTACTTTCCCCCCACACTCCAGCACATTTCCAGAGGAAAAACATCTTTCTATTGGGATCCATAGTGTCCTTCCACTTGGCCATACACAGGAAATCAGTTCTAAATAAACCGTGAAGTTGATTAGCTTAAGTAGCTTTAGGGCAAATAAACCTAAATTGAATGAAGGTTTCTTTAATTAAGGAATTTACAAACAGGATTATTGAAGGTCTACCTAATCCACTTTAAACTTACTTGGTTGCATAGTCTGCTATAGCTTCTACTGTATCCTTTTCAATTTTCCTGTCTTTCTTTTTCTCTTATGATTTTACTCCTGTTGTCCATGTTCTACACATTACCCCTCTCTCAGTAACACTTCCCATATGTTTGTCTTTGCTGCTGGGGTTCTCTTAATGTAATCCACACCTGATTTTTGGGTTTTTTGTTAGCATTTAGCAATCATATCTCAATTTCAATTCTCAATTAGTGAAGTTAGAGAAGAGCTGTGTTACTGCTGGGCTGTCCACGCCATGAGCCTGTGCCTGTACTGCTGACTTGCAGTCTGTGCTCTCACACAGATGCAACATGCTCTGCTGGCGTCCCAAAGGTGCAACTCTGCATTTGCCAGGCAGAAGAAAGGAACTGCTGCTACATTCTTATCTTGTCTGGCAGAGAGGGTTGGGAATTTATTAGTATTGACTTTTAGAAAGCTAAAAACTTAGCAGGGATATGCAAGAAAGTATCCATCGCCTCAAAGCCCATACCTTATACTTTCATCCTTTGTTCTCCCCACAAGTGGCTTTTCCACACCTTCCTACTTCTACTGGGAAGTACAATGCTTCCCAGTGCTTTATCTTATCTATGTCAAACTCCTATAGTCTAGAACAGCCTTTTCTTTCTATTTGCTAAGTGGCATATTTATCTATATCCTTTCATTTCTGGTGCTGTACAAATGCAGAATAATTGTGTGAAAACAGAGCAGCTGAATGAATGCTTTGTTTTCATTTCACAGCAAAGGTGTCATGCCTACTGAAATAAGTGAGCACATGGAAAAAAAAAAACAATTAATACAGTATCTAGAGAGCCAGACATTTTAAACACACCCCACAGAGATCAAAACAGCTAATCCTTTAAATCCAAACAGATTTCAGTGGTTTTACTTCTAAGTGATCCTAAAAGGGGTTTAATTACTTTCTTTCCTAAGCAAGTTCTAAGCTTTTCCTTCACATCTTCACAGTCTATTTTTGTTTAAATAAGTCCTTGTCAACACAATAAATCTGTGTAAAGTACATAGTTCTTGTTAATATAAAACTACTCATATCTTTCCCTTTGAAGAAGAAAGTGAAGGTGCTTTTATTATTAGAGTAATTTCATACACCAGTGAACCTCCGTTTAGTTAAAAAAAAATACAAATACAAATTGTTAACTTCAAATGGCTTTCTTATACAACAACTGATTATTAACTTCAGAGCTTAGAAAACTCATGTTGTATTAAAGTTTAGTTTACTATGCTTTTTTTCAGCAATAAAACAATACTTGGAGGGCAGAAGTAGTTTTTGGTTTTCATCTCAACTTTACTTGTTCTGAAAAATTACAATACATTTATCAGCTAGCAGGAATTGCTCTAATCTTTCTCTCAGGAATTAAAATGGTAACGAGCTTGCTTGTATTTGGGAGGTTTATTATGCTTTATTGTGCTTGACAGTTGCATCAGAAGAGTTTCTTTTAATCTGACTCATTTTTCTTGAGCCATACCTGTATCTTTTATGTAGCTCTGGGATACATTTCTTTTTTGTACCCCTCAGAATTGACAAAGAAACTGGATCAAACATTAGAAAACATAATGTACATGTTGCTGTTTAAAACAAAAAAAGGTCACACTGAAGACACTGTGATCTTGCCTAGGTACACTCTGTGCACAGTTGTAATGGGTCTACATTAATAATCTACATGAAAAGCTGGAATTCCAAAATCTGTCTCATTAATGTTGCAGAGCAGCTTGTGGTACACCCAGTTTGACTCATACAGAGTTCCCAAGGTAAAGCTGGTGTACCTGCACCGGGAGCTTCAGACTTTATCTTCCCCTATCTGTAGCACGACTTTGTTCTTTTTAAAAATAGTTTTATCCTGACATCCTTTGTGTCAATCTACACAGTTAAGAGACCCAATGATCAACTCCTAGAACACAGAGAAGCTTCTGATAATTTAACAGAACATACCTTCTATATACGGTCAATCTCAAATTCCCTTTTAAAATTCTTTCCCTGCTACCAAAGCATTCAGTCAAAGACATTTCACCCTGATTACACAAACAGTGAAACCCTAAACACATCAACATTTGATAATTTCTTCAAACACTTACCTATTGCTGTTTCTGGCATGGCAAAAACAGTCTTTTCTGTAGCAACTCGAAAATGTCCATGGACTGAGACACCAACTCCCTATATAGGCAAAGAACAGTTATAAAATTACTGATAAAAATAATCATAACCACAATTATGGTAATGATTAATCATAAAAATAACAATAAAAATAATAATTCTATGTAACATACCTCTTGTTTTGCTTTATAATTTAAATAATACTAGATTTACTATGTGCAGCTCAACAAAATCTTAAAACCCCTTTTATGGTTCAAACACTAATAAAGCATCATATTATCTTCATTTGGCTGAAATAGCTTTTTCTATTCTTTGAAAGATGGGTGAATCATACAGAGAATAACTGCAAAAAGCCATGAGTGACTCTGTTATCTCCACTGGACTACTAAGGGAGTTGACATCCTTTTGCTAATGTTACTCCATCTATAATTTTTGCACATACTTCAAATCACCACCAAAAAAAAACCACCCCAATACTTTTGAAAAATACATAAATTTCACAAAGTTGTCATCCTAATACTTTCAAAAGATTAAATAATTAACTATTCTTCTTATGTGATAATTACCTACATTATAAACACAAAATATTTCAAGCAGAAAAAGCCTTTAGCACTATTGATTTAAATTCAAAATACATGGTTAGAAACTAATTTTTTTATCCTGGGCACTTGTGTTCACCAAGTCAGTAACAGTATTCACATTTCTAACTATCTAGCACAATTCTCTAGCAGCCTGTCACAATGAAACCCTTCCCTCAAAAGCAGAAGAGTTTCTGGTGTTGTCTGTGCCATATTTTTGGATTTAGGTAGTAAGCAGCAGTAAGTTCTAGTTAAAAAAAAATCACTTTGCACAAAATAAGTTTAATTTAGATAAATCTTCAAGAAGCAAACTGATAAATAAAACAAAAATATTCAATGTAATCCAAGAATACTTAGATTATAGGGCACAACCACAACATACATATTAAGGTCTCATTTCTCAAAGGTTACCTACATTATGCTTGTCAATAGAAGTGTGTGTTTGATCCTATCTGGAGACAAGACCCTCTGCTGAATAATTCACAAGTAGTTATTTCACACAAATATTCTCCCTTTCATCCTTTCCACCATTTCAGTTTACTTCCCTTCCTCACTGTTAATTTTCCCTTTACCAAGACCTTGCAGCCATCCATGTTTCATGCTAAAACTAAGGTATCTTAAAAATTATTAGCCAAAAGAAGCCAGTGTCTGATGAGGATATCATAGATTTTAAACAACATTTTAAATTGTTCAAATACAAGAAAAAGGGCACTTTACCCAACTAAGGCTATTAGTCTTCACAAACAGCTTCACAGTATTTCATACTTCCCATCAAAAACAGTGGGATTAATTGGGTGCTACTCCCTTGGACAAGCAATATGTAAGCAAAAACTTCTTTTGCTTATCTACAGAGATCTTTGATTGGGTTTTATGTCAAAAATTTTTAAAAGTTATCTCAATTTAATATAAAGTAAATTTCTTCTCACCCTTCCCTGGCCTCTCATACAATTCTGCCCAAGAAAAAAATAATTTATTCCACTAGAGTGATACACAACTAAATCTGAAAATATTTTCAAGTTTCCTCTGTGTAATGACTATCTGCCACTCTCAGGTTTTAATATAGATGTAAGAAGTTTTTAAGATTCCAGTTTAATTTCCTGAGAAATGCACCCATAGGGTGAGTGGTTATCAAACTCAAATTTTATATTCAGGAACTAAGCCAAATGTATTCACAGGAAGCACTGCTGTTCCAGGGAGGCAAATGGGATTTGAGCAAACATCTGAATCTTATTTGCACAGGGAAAAACCCTATGTCCCAACCCTTATCTGTCCTTTAGCCCTTTCTCTGAGCACTGATCACATCTCATCTGAGCAGCAGCAAGAGCAGCAATGGGCCTGTGTATAGTTGTTCTGAAAATCCAAAGCTGTGGGAAAAGCTGCCTTCACTCCTAAAACAGCTCCAGAACTCTTTAATGAAATGGAAATGTGACTTCATCACTTCCAGCTTCTTTAATGTCATAATAGCATATTTTCACTGCATTAAGTAAAGCCTGCTGCTATTTTTATGCATGTTCAGCAATAACTATGCCTTTTTTCTAAAGATAATGAAATAACAATCATGCCCATTTTGGTCTTTCTAATGCTTAAATTAGTATTTTCTAATCCCATATCTAAAAATACAAATACCATCTATCTCAGAGCATTTTTTCTGGCTTGTTTTCTTGACAATCAGAATTTTGTTTAAGGATTCATATTTTTGGCTTGAGTATTAAGTACCAAAGATTTGAGTGTGAATTCCATGAAGGGAGCTTCTCTTCCAAGCTTGTTCTTTTTTTAGAGTGATAAAAATAAATGGCGGGTTCTAATAATAGAAAGCTGAAAGATGTAATTTTCTTTTCAAAGAAGTAATTAAATCAGATTTCACTTTCTCAAGTGCTTTAGCCATAACTGGATTTTTTCCTAGATAACCTTCAAGTTTTATACAGCCTTATTTCAGATGTATATTTAAAAGACTAAAACTCTTATTTTCTTTTTATTCATTATAAAGAAAGAGGTGCAAATATGTTCTTGATTCTTTGAAGATCATTTCCAAATAATCCAGTACTGAGATAAAATTTTGAATGAAAAATTAGTTAATGGTGCAAATCCCAGTAATTTCTTTACCCATGTGCTTTTTTGTTTATTTGTAACTTCCCAAGTGGTTAGCATACCACTGCATGCTTAACCTTCTAGATCTAACACCAAGGACAGATACTCATTAGTTTAATAAATCCTGTGAAAAGAAAAAACAGAAGTCTAAATGCATTCCTCTTTCATTTCTAGATTTTCTAATTTTATTTTGCTTTCATTTAGCTGAACTCTTACGTAGCTGGAGTCCCCCCCCAAGAAGGCCCTTCACACCATTAAAAAATCTTTTGTGTTCACTTCACCAGGTACCTCCAGCATATACATAAAAATAGTTTTAAGACATAAAAGTCTTAAAACTATAATATCTTTATTAAAATACACTTTATTCTGCACTGTCAAGAGTTCTGCTTTTCATGATCTTATATACCAAAGCTGATGTCTTCCTTCAGACTTCTCCAGGGTAATAATACACTCCCATGGTCAATCAGGCTTTTACTGCTGGAAACTTCTTTTTTCAATGACAGCTGAATTTTGTAAAGGGTACTTACAGAATGTTAAGGAGAATACAGAAATTAACAAGAAACCAATTTAAACTACTGGGCTGGTTTTGGCTGATATAAAGTTGATTTTCTTCACAGTAGCTTCTTCATAGCATGGGGCTGTGTTAGTCTCAGCATACCTCAGGGAGGCACACCTTTTTACAGTCAGTACAGTCTGAATTCATCAACAAGCTTATAAAAAAGAATGTAGAGTATCTGAATTCCATTCCCCATACAAGACTGCCCACTCAATGCTGTATTTCAAAAGTCATTATGTGACTGTGTATAGAAACTTCATCACTGATTTCCATTTTTTTTCCCATGATGAATACAGAACCCCATTACAAGTATTTTTCTAATGAAAATCAACACGACCAGGAGATGCAGAAATTAAATACAACCACTGTGACTCTTTTGTGTCCCAAAGGCTGTATTATATTAAATTGAGAACAACCCACCTTTTGTAAATCAGAGAATTTAGAGAAGTTATTCAGAAATTTAGGGCCACCACAACAGAGAACTATACAGAGGGAAATAAATACTCCCTTCTGGTCACATATAGAAAAGCAGACCTGTGTCACAGCAAAACCACATAACACTTGGCTATTTACTAAATAATCTACTCACAATGTAAAGGAATCACTGCCTAGGAATGCTTAGGCAGTAAGAATAAAAGAAACATAAACAGAAAAGGTCTTGAGGGATGTTGCTTGTGTCACCTTCACCAGGCTGGTAAATAATTTTGTGTCTGTTTGAGTAAGCAGTGTTATGATAATACCAATACTGACTGCAGTGAAAGTCCTTTTGTAACAGCTCCCATCAAGCGACTACACTTCCTACATTTTTAACTGCATGAGAATAGCTTCTGGTAAAGCTAAAATCAAAAAGAAATGTAGCAATCAACTGAGCATAACTGAGCATAACACAACAAAGGGCAAATATGTCTGCATACAAATGTGCAAAAATAGCCAACATGCGGCAAAAATGTTTTCAAAGGCAAAATGAGTGAGTGGAATTGATTCAGGAAGCAGCAGGAGCTTATGGCTACAGTGGATCAAAAATCATGGATGTAAGAGCATTAACCACTGCATCCAGACACAATGAATCTTAAACTGAATCAAAATTAATCTTTGTTTATCATTAATTTTATGGCCCACTCCAAAGAGTATAATCCATTTTCATCTGTAGATACTAACAGACAAGATGACACAGTGAGCCAGAGCAATGCAGTGTGACAGATCAATCTGGACACAGAATATCACCTTCTTTGGCTGCTGACATATAAATCAACCCTATGCAAGTGTTTTAAAAATATAATTAAAAACAGGGGGTATTGTGAACATTTCAATAATTCAGTGTGGTATTTTAAAACATAAAATATTGATGTTATATAATTTAAATAAAAATATTTATTTCCATATACTGATTATGTATTAGAGAGTCTCAGTCCAAATTGCTACAGACACATAGAAGCACAACAAGCTGACAGGAGACAGATCATCTCTAGTAATATCTGATGTCTCAGACTTGTTCTTCTGACCCCTAAGTATTTAAATAAATTGAGCCAACTACATGAATAGTAATCATGTAGGTCAGGTTCTTCTTACAAGGAAACTTAGGGGAAAAGACACATAGGCCATTCTATGCAGCAATGCTGCTACAGTGAGTGTCCTTTATCAACCAGATTTAGATTGACTTTTTAAAATCCCTTGTTTTCAGTCATCACAAACAATTTTTACTAGGGTAGCTATCATAATCTGCACAATTTTTTAGGGACACAAGACCTGTGCTGCAACACAAAGAAAAGAGAAGATGCTAGAAGTCCTGGATCTGAAAAGCCTATAGCTCTCAATTGGTAAGAAGTGCAACTTTTTCTAGTTTCACATTTGAAAATATTCCTTTTATCTCAATTTTGTTTCTTTATACATAACTGGCCATGTGTATTCAGAAAAAAAGATAGCAAGTGCAGTTTTTTTATTGTTTCTAAAATTCTGGAAGAATTGTTCCTCTGTATCACCTAAAAATTTAGCTACTGCAAGAAATCCCTGTGTCCAGCTCATCAAGTCTTGATGTCTGCAGGGAGGGCAGGCAAGTGGGAGGGAACCTGTTCCAGCACCTTGCATCAGTGCATAACTCACCTTTTAGGTTTTATCTTAAAATTGAAGAAACACTTCTTGTTCTTGAAGACAGGTATGTGCATCAGAACTTTATTTAAACAGTGGCACAGTTATTTAGGATAACAGGAGTGAATCCAGAGGATTTTTGTAATGATGTTCTATTTAGCTGAAAAAAGTGCTTGGAAAGTATAAGACCAATTGAAAGTCTTACAACTCAAGGAGAAAATGAGCACTCAAATTCCTCAGGAATTGAGGAAAATGAGCAGAAATATGAAAGGATGGAGAAGCAGGCAAAGATAATTCCTTTTAGAACATTTACTCTTTGATCTGTAATAAAGGGAAGGGGAGGGAAATAATGAGATAACTCTCAATATGAGGCTAGGTAGGTACATGAAGGCCTAGAATTAGAGAAAAATAGAGAGACTTTCAGCATGCAAGGGTTTTGCACTAAATGGAAAGAACAAATCTGTGCAGAAGCCAGCAAAAATCTCAGTCAATGTAGAGCAAGGAGAGGGAGAGAAAAGGAGTTTTACTTACTGTACCAGTACTGAGCTATAATTTAAAATACTTGTATTCAAGACAGTGCTTTATGATTCCCCTTTGGGGAATAACATCAAGTGCAAATGACAGAACCACTGAATGCTCATTCTGTTGATGTCAAGAGCTGCTGCCATTTTGTGGTCCGATTAGCCACAAAATGAAGAGCACCATTTATCCCTGGGATCACACACCAGAGCTAAGCAGGGAGCAGCGTAGCCAGATGGCAAAGGGGCTGGAACAGCAGCAAGGAGTGAACCCTTTCTTAGGATTGCCTCAGCACTGAAACAACACCCCATTATTGAAGGAGGTAAGTGGTGCACAAGTCAATCTCAAAACTATTTGTTTGTACTTGCAAAATCTGTATTCTATTTCACAGTAAAAGCTGCCTTCAGCTTTGAAGCACTGGCAACAAAACAGGCCAGAAGCTTCTCCATGGTACACAGGCACGAGGGAGGGGGAGAGGAGGAGAGGCAGAGAGAGGACTGGAAAGCAGCTTATCTAGGTTTAGTATGACAATTACTTTTACTCCAGGGCAGATTTTAGAGTGTAAATTAAAACAAAACCAAAGATGTTCCAGAGCGTGATGGTTGACAAGAGGCATGACATACTTATAAAAAGGAAGAAAAAGAATAAGAACTGGGAGAAGTCCCAAGAAGTACTGACATTTCTAGGTTCCAGTTTCCTAGCTTTACAAAGGCCTAAAGGGGTAATAATATTCATTACAGTAGAGAAGTACTATGTAAAATCATAATATTTCGTGAGCTTTCATATGCTGCAGCTAGTCAGCCCAAGGCCCATATATATACATGTGTGTATATACATTGATAACTATTAAGCAGTATTTCCATGATGCGCCATAAAATTTGCACCCCAAATTAAACCACAAATGAATAGATTTGTTCTGTGGGCAATATCCACTTGTAAATGCACATTCCTGTAATTAAAAATTGCATCACACATTGGCAAAAAAGTGATATTTTAATCCTAACGTTTCCTAGTTTTTGAATGTTAGTGTCAAATGCTGCTATCCACACTTCTGAGTAGAAGTTACATGCACACAACTTATATGACTAGATATATGTGGGTAGTGAAAGGAACATTCCTGAAGAGTTACAGCTGCACAATCTGGATAAAAATGGGAAAGGACAAAGACAGTTATTGGTCAACTCCAGCCCCTTGGTGTACTAAAATTCTGTAGACTAAAATGGATAACATAAAAGCTGCTTATGACATCACTACTATTTTACTTGAGAACAAATATTAATTTAATAAGGATTGTTGACCAAATCCTGCTAAAGTGGAAATGTAGATGTTTGTAACTATTGGTAGATGTGCTGTCAGGTCCTGAGATCTGATTTACAAGGAAAGGCAGATCCCTCTAGCAATTAGACAACAGGCCTGAAAGAGCAACAAGTTGCTTTTGCTAAAGCACAACATTCAACTCTGAAATCTGAGGCCTTTCTGAAGAGCAAGACTACTTATTGTCAAAAAGTATGAGATGTACAGAGAGGTGAGTGTGACCACTGATGGTTATTTAGCACTGTGGTTCTGAAATAAAGCCTGGCTCAGGAAGTTTCTAAATCCTGCATGCTCTAGAATATGATATTACAAAACAGGGCACTTCATTCATGTGTTACAGATTCTTCTATAAACTAAAAGTTTAAAAAGCCTTTCTTCTTGAAAATGTACTTCTCATTTTGAAAAGCTACTTAAGTTTTTTTACAGATTTTTAAACTGTATTAAGTTATTCCAGTGACCTTGACCATTTTCACCAACTTCCAAAGTCTATGCCCAGTTTTTCTTTTTTTCCCCTCTGTCAAACAGTCTCCTTGAATTCCAAGCCAAATCATTGAAAAGCCACCACTCAGTCTGTCTAGTGTGCTTTATTTGGCTCTGAAACAGGTGTGTCAAAAACAATTTTATGAACCTTTTTGTCTGTCAGAGAGAGTACGTGACGCAGTAACTTACTTTGTGCCAAAGCCTTTTTTTAAAACCATAGCTTTGGCCTGATCTTATAAATCACCTTTATTCATCTCCAAAGAACTTAAGACTGTGACTTTTCTAAACCAGAAGACCAAGCTTAGGATGTCATTTGCAGACAATATCTTTTAAAGCCCCAACATCTGAATTTCTAGTCAACTTTTCAGGTACTTAATTTCAAGGCAAAGAAAATTAACATATAGAAATAAGCTAAATTTAAACTAGTTTTCAGCAATGTGAGAGTGTGCGCCCAGTGTTCCTTTTGACAGAGCACATCCTTTAGCAGTAAATGGGATATTTATAACTCATTTCAGTATTTTTCAGTAAACTGCAGTCACCTTTGCCTCTAACAAATTTGTCTTACAAATCTCAACTTACTGCTCCAAATAAGTACAAAAAGATGAAAAGCTAAATTTATATTCAACATCAATTTTTGATGAACTACAGGAGAAGAGACAAGAAGGTGCTTAGAACAAGCTCCACAGCCCCATCTGTTGGCTAATGAAGATCCCAAAACCATCGACCAGCCCCTAGCCAATAATTAAGTAGAACCAATTAATTTTTTTGGATAAAATTCCAGGTTTTACTATCACAGATCTGTGGCATCTGTGCACCGATAGCAACTTTTACTATCCAAGCACATAGTAACTGAGTTTCTAACACACTTCTGTGATTTTTTTTACTTATTTCCCCTAAATTAGGCTGCATACTTTCTGAGTCAAAATCTAATCCCCTACCCCCAAGTAAAGATGATACTTCTAGTATATGATAAGCAAGTTAAGTTGTCATTCAACTAAACCCTAATGGCAGTTAAATTGTGTCACAGTCCCACTGAAATTTAGCTATCCTGCACTAAAATTTGGTTACCCAAAATAAAGTTTCAGGCTAATTGCTGTCTTTTAAAAGCTCTTTAGAGGAAAGAGAATTCATAAAAAATCTTAGTAATGCAGGATCATCTGACTCCATTATGTTCTTTTCAGTCCAAAAATACACTTTCTTTTCAAAGGACAAAATTCTATTCCTGCTCAGGCCACAGTCATAACAAGCCATCTGCAGGACCTTTTAAAAGATATTGGCTGCTGGGCAGTTTTGCTCATTCATTGCTCTCCATCCTATTATTCAAAAGTCCATAAAATAAATGGACTCCATATCTCTTATCTACGAGCCTTCAGGACTCCTATGGTCAATAAAGCAGTTTTTCTGCAAGAAGAGCTACAGAAAAAGTCCCCTTTATGCTGGAAACAATGTATGTGAGCTAGGCTGGGGGAATGGCTCTCTAGTGAGATCTTTGGGGCTTGGTACCAAAAAAGCAAAGGGCAAGAGAGCCACTACGTGTTTAGATCAAAAGCTGAGAAGAGCAAAATAGACAAATGAAATGTGTAAGGAAAGATGAAAAGGAAAGAGTCATGACAGGTCATGGATCATGTAGTGTTCCACTTCTCACATCCATCTTGGACAAACTTTATTTAAATAGACACTACACCCACATCATAGGGACATGCCAGAAAACAATGCAAATCTAAGCAGTGACACGGTGGGCAGGCTTCATTGTTAAACTCAGTGTTAAAAATAACTGAAGATTATTTTAATCCACTCTCTGATGTGTGGCAAATATATCCTACAGATGTGAAACTCACTAAAACAGAATTTTAGCATGTAAAAAAAGCATGGCATTGCCCTGTTATCTACTTATGGTGTTTACAGACAGCAATTGCTGAAAAAAATTATTAACACTGAGTATAACTAGCAATATGATGGAGTCTTCTCTATTCTGCTTTAGTAATAAGGTGCAGCCCTGATTGAATTGTGTGTGGAATCAGTATCCCACAAATGATGTTTTAAAAGTATTACAGAGGTGAGAAAGTAGATGCATTTCCAGATTATTTGCTGGAAAAATACTGAACTCATGAATGTCTGCTAAGGTGTAGCTTAGAATTTTCCCAATTTCTCAAAGAGCTGCTCTTTAAATGTATTTTTATATAATTCTATTTTTAATACACTTAGAATGGAGAATTGTTCTCAGATTTTGTATGATATATAAACTCCCCCTAGGTATTCTGAGAACCTTTGTAGGGCTATTTCCAGCAGTGAGGGGATTCTGCTCCTTTCCAAGAGAAAGCACTTGTATTAGCTATCAAGGAACAGCAGGGGCCCTACAGGGGCATCAGTGCACCCAGACAAGCAAGAGACAAAGGTTCCAATTATGATGTTTGTTCTTCAATTGACAGGTTGGAAATGCCTTGTGTGTGCTTCATTCAACTCACATTAGATGACTTTAAAACAATCTATCAGGTATCAGGTAAGGTCCTTAACTTACCCCTCCCATTGTAATGCCATCAATAAGTGCCACATACGGCTTCTTGCAGGTGCCTGTAAAAAACATCAAGGAAAAACAATCATCCATCTTTTTCAAGACTTCCCCTGTGACTAGCTGCCACATGACAGGTTCCCCTACATCTTACTTCAGCAAGGGCAGCAGAAAATAAATGGGAATTTAAGCAGTAATCATATTATCATCTTACAATGAAGGTACCTCATGTAATTCTTAAGTAATGCAAAGAAACACCAGTTTCTGATTTACTGGATTGTGAGTGTTGTAAGAGAACATTATCCAACCATCAAGCATTGGACTGTTTGTTATGTGAGTACCTGACAGTTTAGCCAGTACAAATAGCTTTGTCTGATGCTGGGACACAGCAGATGCCCTTTCACCCCCTCTCACAGTTTGGATTAAGAGCAGGGGTGTGTTCCAGCCCTTCAGTGCTTTATTACAAAGCCAGAAGTATGGGTGGGTTCCAGCCACAATGTGACTATAAATTCTGCAATGCAGGAATGTTCTGTCAAGGCAGCTCTTGCATGCAGCCCTGAACGTGGTGCAGGCAGGTTCAGATGACAATGTCCTGAATTACCAACTTCATCTGTTGGGCCCTTTAGAAGGTATAAAACTAAACCAAATGCTTTCAATTACCATTCATGGAAAGACTCAGAACTTAACTGTGAATGAAACAGCTGCCTTTTATTCAGTGTTTTCAGGTCAGAATTACAGTCCTAAGAGATTGCTGATACAGGTATCCTTTGCAACTATGTTTTGAGTTTTCCTGTAACAACTATATAGAGCCTTGTTTAAAATGGTGTAAAAATGGGATATGTTATATTACTGGTATTGAACTTGGTAAAAAAATAAATTACTACTTCTCTGATGTTACCACGGTCTTTAAGAGATTATCAAAGAGATAAATTTACATTTGAAGCCAGTGTTATGAGAACTGTACTGTTTCAGAAATTGCTGTTAACATACCAATGGCATTGTTCAGCCTATATTCTCCTATGAAGAAATCTTGTATCAGTTTATCTCCAACTTTTCCCGCTTCTGTGATGGCTTAAGAGAAACAAAAATTCCGAAGATAACTGTAAGTTTAATAGAAAATACAAGTAAAAGAAAATAATGCCTCATAAGTTGGGTCTTTTCCTACAGCAAATAGAGACCTACTTAATCCTGCTTTATTATATTTGAGAAAATTTGCTCAAATTTAAATATGAACATAAGTCTCAAATTTGATTTAAATGTATTTTGCTGGACACTTTGTCCCATACTGGTGAGAGTATTGTCCATTTTCTAACCCCTCCTAATGTCTAGTACTCACTTGTGATATTTTTCACACCAACATTTAGAACAGTCACTTAAAACTGACTATTCTAAAGACTATAAATACTAAAAATGAGAAGCCAATTAGAGCATGACATAAAAATATCTTTTTATATATTGTAAAAACAATAACCTGTGCTGGTTGTTTACATACAGTTTACAACAATTTTGCTAATTTTGACACTTTGGAGATTTCCTGCAGTTCATTGCTAAAAAATAATCACAGGCACCTTGATCATCCTTGTCAGATCTGTATCTAGCCATCTAAAATATTAGACACAAATTATCCAATACTATCAGTGCTACCTTTAGGGTCCTTCAAATTTCTTGGTAAGAAACTGTGAGTAATGAAAATCAGGGAAGAGAAATGTAGAGACAAGAACCCTTTCCTCCTGGAATGACTGGCTGATATTATCAGTTTTTCATTAAAATGTAATTTTACTCTTTTATACACTGTCCTGACAGTTGTCTCCAGACAAATACCTTAAACAGCATCTGCACATCAAGGGGTCCTAAAAGTCAGCACAACTGATCTCTTGTGTAGCAAGATGTTGCTTACCCAAGTCACAGTAAGCAAAGGAAATCAACACAAAGTAGTGACTGGGAAAGACATCAAATATTTAAGTAAGGATAGTCCTTACCTCGGATGTCACCCCCAGCACAAAAAGCTTTTCCTCCAGTTCCCTTTATAATTATTAGAAAAGTTTCAGGATCTTGCTCCCATGTCTAAAAAATAAGCAAATATTTCCACATAAGACTAAAAGAGTAAATAATGCTTGTTCTGTTTAGTGTCTATAGCTCTTACTTCACTTTTTCAAAAAGCAAATCAAACCATAGTTGAAAATAGATTGTCTTAAACTGAAGTTTGAAATCTAAATGTCTTTCTGCCACTTCTGCATCCTATTCAGCCATGAGAGCAGAGATCAGCAGAGCAGCCTTTCCTATTTCAGAAGAACACCTGTGCACAGCTCTCAGCCTCTGAAGAAAGGCAGCACCCCACAAAACAGGGCCTGACAGAAATCAACAACTATGACATCTTTTCAGGCTGTGCTTCAAAAATGTCTAATAAACACCAAAAGGCATCAGACAATTATCCAACAAATACTGGTATCCAATGAATTTGACTGTGTGCATATGATAAATAGCATCATTAAATTAAAAGAGACTATTTTCATGCTTAAAATCTCATGGTACTTCACTAGCTTGTAGAAACAGGGCCTGCAAATCCATGAGTTCTCATTTAAGGAATGACACGGACAGCCCCCTGCTTCCTAGTGGCTGGTATCTCTTATTTTCAGCCATGAAAATGGTATTGCACTCTTGATGGAGTGCAACACCATGCAGTGCTATTGCGCTCCATCAAGAAGCAACACCACTGTATGGGCTGAAATTTGTGCCAACTGACCAGGTGGGTGCTGCCAAAAGGAACACAGAAATGCTGAGCACTGCCTGCTCTCAATTCAGTCCTGGTATTAACATGGATGTGCATTTACCTATGAAGATGGTAAATTTCACTCTGTCTGATAGCCTGTTCTTTGATGTGTCCCCTCTTTCTAGCTTGCTTGACACTGCCTGGTTTTTCCCATGCTCTAAATCTGAGCTCACTGTACTCACACAAAATTTCATCCTTTCAATCAGAACACTAAGAAGTGTCTAACTGCATTTTAAAATTGGTTTCAAATAACATATGTATAGTGGATAGGTAGAAGTGGAGCTACTAACCTTTATTTGAGGATAAATTTTTTGGATCATAGACAGATTTAGTGCATTGAGAGCCTTGGGTCTATTCAGAGTTATTATTCCTGCACCTCCTTTCTTTTCCAGCAACACTTCTGCTGCCGAATCTGTCTGCTTAGACATTTTCTGTGCATGCAAAAACAAATAAATAAAGCAAATGTCATCAGTTAGGTAACTTGAGTAACATATTTACGGAAGTGTTTATGGAAATATATTCTCAAAACACACTATCAAGGATCACAAAACATGCATTCTGGAATTGTATGCTAAGTTTTTTCCCCCTCTACTTCTATTTGCATTTCCTAAACAGTTCTTTGGAAACTACTTTGAGTCTTTTAGAGTAATAGAACTCAGACAAGTTTTTGGACCACACATTGTTTTACAGTAACATTTTGAATTCAGTTAGATAAAATTTACAACAGAAACACACATACAAACGCACAAAAAAACCAAACCAAACAAAAAATTCCCCACCCTACTAATAAAACACAAATCCCTGATTCCTTAAAATTGACATTCTGAAAATACTTGCAACAATTAGAACAATGAGAGTTCCATATATCCTTACTGGTAGTTGGACACTGCAAACCCAAATGTATCCCATGCTTTGTCTTTAAGTAACTTTTAACAGTAGCAAACAAATCCCCTCAACTATTTTCACACTCACAGTGGGATGATATTTAAGGAATTTACAGAAGCTAACACAGAAACTATCTATAAACTAAAGTATCTATAAAATAAAGCCAAAACAATCAAGCTTTAATTTACAGTATAACAGACACCTGTAACCAAGTGCTCAAAGATGTGGGCAATACCATGCCTGAGCAATAATGTCAGAGTTCAGAACCACTGTGTTCTGAACACAGTGACACAGAAGTTGCATGTGCTGTGTGCCTCAGGGGAGTTAAAGAGTCCTGAAAGCTTCCAACTCAATCAAACATGATGCTGTCCTTACCAAATGTTGCAATATTACTTGCAGCCTGTTCAGTGCCCTCAGCCTGAAAAAAAAAAAACATTAAAAAAACAGTCAAAACCATAAATGAGCCAAACAGTTCCGCGAATATCTGACTGCCAAGTTAAGCAAAGCAGTGGCAGAAAAATTTGGGAACACAACTGCTTGACATTCTCCTCATAAGAATCAATTAAACTAGGGCAAAATTTTGTTATTGAAACTGTAGGAAATTCTTTGCTTACTAGTAAATAAATAGTAGATACCAATGTCAGCTACTAATGTTTTCAAGTTAGGAGAACCTGAAAATACCAGGACAGAGGGGCTGGGGATATGATTGACATTCTGTCTTTTAAAGATTGACAGCCCTTTTGCGGGCACGTTTAAATGTTGACATTTAGAAAAAAAAAAGTCTTGTCAAAACCTTCGTCTATTTCCAAAAGCTTCAACGACACAAACCTGCCCTCATGTGTACACATTTCACATACATTTACACAAGGTTTGTGTAAGAGATCAACAGCACTTGCGTTTTTGTGGGTGACAGGAGAGACCGAGGCTGGGAAAACTTTGTGAACACGCCACAGGTTTTGAGCAGTGAGGCTGTAATTTATTAATGGCCACTGAGGAAGGCTGTGCTGGCCACACAGCAAAGCTGGAGTGAGAAACTTCACCTTTCAGCCACTTCAGCGCACAAACCCAGCCAACTCCATGTTACGTGTTAGTACCGCGGTATACTACGCCGCTTTTTAATCGCACGCTTGTTTTTGAAGGTGAAAGTTAGTGAAGGCCTGGCTGCTCTAGGCCCGAACTATAACTCGCAGCAGCTGTGGGGCTGCCATCCCGGGCCGGCTCGGCCGGCGCTCCCCTCGCTCCCCGCCGCCGCCGCTGCCGCCCCTCAGGGCGGCCCCCGTTACCTGGGCAGCGCCTGCAGCGCCCGGCCCGCCATGGCGGCACCGCTCCCTCACCGGCTCCGCCGCCCGGCACAGCGCGGCGCGCATGCGCGGCGCCCTCACCGGCTCCGCTACCGGCCCCGGAGCGGCTCATGAGGGGCGGCCGCCCGCTGGCCACCACGAGCGGCCCTTCTGCAGTAACCAAGGCAGATTTCTTACCTGGGCAGGGAAAGGGAGCTGCTCCCCGTCTTGGATACGGCCGGGCGGTCTGAGGGCATCTGGAGATGCAGCTGCTTTGGCGGTGAAGCGAGCAATGCCGCGTGTGGTAGCAGTAACATCGGCCGTGGGGCTGGCTGCTCAAGGCGGGGAAAGGTCGCATTGCCAAACTGCCCTCCGAGCGCCGCAGCTGCATTCAGCCTGCTTGTTATTTTCAGCAGTAAGACTGGTTTCTTAATTTCTGCCCTCCCGGCTTCTCTTCACCCTTTGCAGCTGAAACACCGGGCACACCTGTACTGCCCTCGCGGCTGCTGACACACGGAGAGCGGCTGGGGCGGGATTAAGGAGCCGCTCTAGTGAAACATCCCACCAAGAACTGCTTATCCGTGAAGGTAAATACAGGGAGAACATGTACTTATGTAAATGTAAATACGTGGAGAACGTGTATTTATATTTACATTTAGAGCTAGCACGTTTACTGCCCTAACAGTAGCTACAGACGACGGTGAGCCCAAACACAGCCTGTGCGTTCGGCATAAATAGACTCAGAAATTGCAACTGTGAAAATGGCCTTTTTTTAAAAAAATAAAATATTAAGGCACTTGAGAATTTTTCACGCTAGGAGTCAATAATACAAAATTCACTTAGATTTCAGTAGCTAAGACCATTCCATAACTGGGTTTTTTTAGGCTGACACATAGAAAATATGAGACTGCTATTGAAAAGACATGATGAGCCATGGGGTAAATGACAATACAGTGCATTAGGTTGAAAAATGTAGCTTCATCACGTCTTGGTGTAACAAGTTCTTAGCATCAGCTGCCTTGACTCATATTTCAATTTAAAAGAAAAAAAAAAAACTTTAAATCTTTTCGTAAATTTATTTTTCTGGAAGAAGAAAAAAAAAGTCCTAGCTCTCAGAAGCACTTCTAGAGAAGTCTCCAGAGGGCAACCTTGCTCTTTATTTCTAAAATGATTCAGACCCTGCTTATATCAGCGTCATCTGTGTTGGCATTTCCGTTGCAGTGACTCTCAGAGTATATTTAATCTGGTTGTAAAAATTTTAATCAAACTAAATAGGCACAAAAAAAAAAAAGCAGAACATTTCTGTATTAATGCAGTCTCAGTTTTCAGTCTTGTACAATGTGAACAAAAAATAACTGGGAACAGGACATGAGGTGATTTTGCAGACACTGGGAGACTGTCTACTGCAAACTGATTAATTGCAAGAATTCATTAGGCAATCCTGACTATTCAAACTTTCACCTACAGGTTATATGATTATCAGTGATGCAGCTTATTGGTGTCATTTTGTGTGCAGACAGCCCTATATGCTGCACTATATCAAGGGCCATGCAATTAAATCTAAACCAGGCTAAATGACACCAAATTATCACACTTGGCAAACCTGAACCCTGACTTACATAATTATTTTAAAATTTGTTTTTGAGGATTACTCTGCAGCTCTCATCCATGCATTGCTAATTAGAGGGTTCGATAAGCAGGTAACATTTTTGTTTCTCATTTCCTGTGAGTGAAAGTCTCTACATTTCACAGACAAATATGAAAAGAACTTTTCTGTGGGATAATCTCTTTGTTAGTGTTGTTGTGAAAATGAAGAGATGGGTGTGTGGAAGCTAACCTTGGGTAAGAGCAGGTGGAGGCTGTTTGAGAGCCCTGGAAATCTCCTAATAAATTCCACCTGCACATGGGCAAGGCTGTGATCAGGACATGATTACATGGGATGTCTGTTTCTGGGGGTCCAAAATAGAAGCTGGTGATCTGATTCATCTTTTACTTATGCTGATTTTGATCTCTTCTCCTCCTGTCCTTACTGTAAGTAATGGAAGTCTTCCAGCTTTGGAGTCTTCCAGCTGTAGGTCTGATTTAGGACACAAGTGGGGCCTACTCCTTTGTAAACAATGAAGTAACAGCAAGCCTTGCCTTGAGACAACTACTGATTTCTCTCCACGGTGCTGACATTGAATTTATATTTAATGTTTTCTTTAAAATCTTTCCTTTTTTTTTTTTTTTTTTTTAAGAAGAGGGAGTGGTAGCGTAAGAGCCATCTTCCTTGAGCCTTCATTTTTAAACCTGCTGGTGATGGCTTGAATTTACCTATAGTTTTTTTAGGGGCAGAGGATTTCCAAAAAGCAACTCAGATATCATCTTATTTTTCCATAGTCCTCCTGCACGCCCCATTTTATTCAGAGTGGAATATCTAAGTGAAAATACTTTCTAAAAAGTAATAAAATACTTTTCTAAGTAGGTGGTGGCAAAAGAGTGAAAATAATGGAGTTGCCTGAGAATGAACAGAATGAGATGACCTTTAACCTGGGAGTTTATGAATTATTTTACTATTGGCAAAGAGGGCTGCACAATACTGGACCAAGCCAGGAACTGAGAGTCTAAATGCAATAGCCAGAAGGATAAGCAGGTTGTAATTCCTCTCCCTGGAGAAGTTTCCTGGCAGCACCTTCAGCAGGTTTGAAAAGAGAAAACAAGTTGCCGACTGTAGGAGGTCTGTAGAGTTGAGCAGATGTTTTCAGGTTTTGTTTCTGGTTTGGGTGGGTTTTTCTGGGGTTTTTTTTTTGTTTCTTTTCCAGAAAAATATGTAACTTTGGAATGTGGGAGCTCTTGCTCTCAAGAAGGTTTCCAGAAGCAGCTCAGCTGCATTCTGTTTGCACCTGTACACCCCTAGTTAACCATTAATTTGTGCCTCACATTTGCCTCTGAGAGCTCCCAGAGTAGTTGACCAAGACCAGATAATAAATGGTACAAGGTACTTCATCATGTCCCATGCTGCTGTTTCCAGGTTTGCTGTAAATTCAGTCTGTTCCTCTGCTGGTCTAACAGCTGGCATCTCATTTCTGTACGTGTGGGTAGTAAGTGCATCCTTACAGCCTGTGAAGGTTAAGGGAAAATGAGTCTGTGAAGGTTTGAGGAACAGAATGGGAAAATTTCCAGTTCATGCCTGCTAACTGGTGCTGACAAACAATCCTCACATTGTTATTTCTCAGCCCAGACTCCGTTGACAGCCCTTGAAAACAAGTGATACAGGCTGAAATTTCCTTGTGCCAGCTTGGCTACCTAATAGTAAAGGTTCAGGTCTGCAGTAGAGTCTTCCAGGGACATCACTAAGAGCAGAAGTAGACTTGAGAAGAAAACAAATCTGTTTCTTCACTCTCTAACAGCAGGCCAACCCAGAGAAGGACTGAAACACCTATGTAATATGGAGAAACAAATTTTTGCTTTTGTCTGTAACCTGAGTCATCTCATGTGAACAGCGTGTCTTCCCCAGGGCTTTTGGTCAGAGACCTTTCAGATCATGCATTCACACAACATCTTTAGTCATCGATTTGGGATGAGGGCATACAGCTAATGGCATGCAATATAGTGAATTTCTCTTGTAACAAGGGAGCGTGTGAGGGAGGGAGAAAAAAAACCAACTTTTTTTTTCTTCACCAGTTAATCTGCATCTTATCAGTGGGGAACTAGAAAGTGTTTGGAAAAGGCTGAAAGCAAATCCATAATGAAACTGTGTGAGTGAAATAGTTTTCCTTTTCTTTTGGCCTCAGAGAGCACCGGGGAAAGTGTGGGAGTGGCAGTGTGCTGCTGCAGATGCTGCCGCGTCGATGAGACGACGAGAGAGGATCCAAGCGAGGTCCATCCAGCAGTGAGCTCCTCTCCTCCCACCAGCCCGGCTTAGACATAGCACTCGTGCTGCAGCCACCCTGCCAGAACCCCCTGGGTGAGACGGGACCCTGGGCAAACACCCTCCCACATCTTTCTTCCCTGCTGCCACCAGCAATCTGTCACTCCTCTCCCCGAACCACCCTCCACCTACGTAGAAAGCCATAACTGTAAGGAACGCCCTCTTCCCTCCTCCTTTGCCTCCACACGAGCCTGTTCTCCGTGGGTGAAAAATGCTGTCTTCCCAGAGATCTGGTCACCCCCGACTTTGGCTTTGAGACCCAAGCTGTTTGATACCTTTTAGGACTACAGCTTGGAAAGCTCTGCTTGCAGATCTATTGTGTGCGTTTTTCAATTGCATATAATTGCACATGTGCAGGTGGGAAGGGGTTATTTGCTTCCCACTCGCTTCGATACGCCTCCCTTCCTAAGAGGACCGCTTCCTTCCCTTTCTGCTCTCAGCCTCCCACGCATTTAGCAATGAGAAATGCTGCAGAAAACTGACCAGCTACCAACCCGCCCACCTGAGGAGGAGGAGCGCCAGCAGCAGCAGCACATTTCTCTCGCTCTCAGCTTTTTAAACACAGTTAAAAAGAGCTGTAGCGTGGGTGGAAATAGCTGTAGGGAGTGTGTGTGGGAATGGGGCTAGAGGAAAGTGCATTTTTTCTTGGTAGGACAGTTAACTTCTAGTGGACCAAAAAAATATCCCAAAGATATCTCACTGCTGAGGGTGTCTTTGGCTGTATAATCAGTCCCTGAGTCTCCCAGGTCTGGAAAGGATGAAGCAAGTGATGGCAGGGAAGCTTACCTTCCAGCCTTCAGGAGTCTGTTAGGAAATGATATCTGTATTGCATCTCGTTTTGTCATCGCGTCTGCTGTTCTGCTCTCAATGTGTGTGCTTGATTCTGTGAGAGTCAGAGCTGCCTGTATGTAGGAAGAGAAAAAGGCATGTGGTTTTCACACCATGTGGGTCTGTATTTCAAAATACTGTCCCTGTTGGACCTCTTGAAATAGTACTGTCCCAGAATATCAGTTAATTCAAGATTTACGCGGTGTGCTTCTATACAAAATTAAAATCAAGCTTATTTGTGTTAACTGGTTGTTATTTGAGGTGCTTTGCTTGTATTACATGAAACTAGCAGTGAAACTAGTGAGGAACTATACACTGGTATAGAGTGCAAAGTGGTAGTGCTGTTTCTTAAGGAATCTCTCTGATAGACTCCAAGAACCAAAGGTCCTCAACAGCTGTGAGTTTCTGACTTGGTTTGACTTAGCTATCTGAAATACAGATTTTACAATATATAATCCTCCTCAGCATTGTCCTCATAGGACTAACCTGCACACATTCTTCTCAAGCCAAAACTCTACCCATGCATTGGTTTTGACTACATTTCTCACCAGCATCAGACCTTCCATATATGTTACTGATGCAGCATCTTATATCAGGATGTGGTCCTTAATGATTCATAATAACAATAACGACAATAACAGCCAAATAATGAATTTGACTCTGAAAGTACTGGAGATACCTGAAAAAAAAAATATTGTGCAGAGCATGTAATTTTCTCCTAGTGAGTAGAAGCCTCAAGCCTGGGAACTGGGCTCACTGACTTCAGTGCCTTCCTCCACAGCTTGTCTCCTGTAGCTCTGAAAATTTTACCTTAATGTTGGAAGGCAAATGTAGGCATAACTTTTAGGCTCTGAAACAAAGGAAGTTATGAATAAGCCTAATTAACACATTTCTATGTGACACAACAGACAGATCAGCTGATGGACTTGTGCTAGAAAGAGGTAGAGCTCTATCAATGGAGATGTAACTTTAATGGAACTAATTATCCTGGTGTTTTAAAAGTCTTATTTGTGACTGGTGAATAATATTTTAAATATATCCTTCTAACCTTTCACTGAATCTTATGTAGCTCATAATTATAATCTACTGGAATCACATACCCAGCCTGAGGAGGAACAATATTCCAAATATTAAGTTCATGTCACTTGACTCATTTACTTTAAAACATTGCAGCAATTCCTTTGTCAGTAGCATTTTGAAGCACTGTTGGCTTGCTTGTAATTCTACCTTATATTTAGCATTGGTTCAGTTAACTTTGGAGGTAGTGCTTTTCCTACCTTTTATATCAATGAATGTACATCAGATTTTAAATGCAGATTGTATGCTTGTCTTGCCAACTACCATTAGCCTGAATTTTTTCTTGTATGATCTATCTGTTGTGGTAGAATTATATTACTTGAGAAGCAGGAAAAAAAAAAAAAAAAGGAAAAATCACTCAAATATTTAGAATCATTAAAAATCTGTTTTAGGAGCTCAGTCCTGTATGTAAGATTCCTCTTGGCCTCCCTTCTCTGTCTGTTGTTCAGCTGGAATGTCACACACTTTGGTCTTGAACCATCTGCTTCCTTCTCAGGGGTTATAGTAAATGACTAGTTACCTATTTTGTCTCTATCAGAATCATAGTGAATTAAGGACAAAAGCATTTGATGCAAATTAGTAGCTTTCTGGCAGACCAGGGAATTGAGGACCTCAGATGTTTATTTCAAGAATTTGTTACTCTAAATTAAAGTGGGGCTCTTCAGCAGTGCAGTTTGGCTGACAGTGTGACAGTCAGTATCCTATTAGATGGATGTGGTGTATCCAAACCTTTCTATGTTTCTAGTCTGGCACGTCACACAAGTATTATTTTCACTTGAAAAGATGTGCATTTTGTTTTAAAAAACAATATTAAGAATATTTTTCAAAATTTCTTTCTGTTTTATTTCATCCTGGAGCACAGTGAAAACTGTTTGTAAAATAATGACTTGAACATTGCCTAGGGAAAGATATCTCACTTAATGCCACAAATGATGCAAAGGACAGCAGAGCAGAGTGGAAAAACTTAATAATGAGGGGAAAAATAGGTCAGTAGAATAAACAGAGGCCTTTAAGCTATTAAATAAGCATCTGTCACTCACTGTTGCAGATATATTCTGTTCAAAGTATAAATTATTCGTGTCCAATATGGGGTAATCATGAGTTTCAATGCAACTCAATTTATCAGCTCTGTGTGTAATGATTAACCTGGCAGAAGGATGTGTAGCAAGTCAGAAGGAGAAGTGTTTATCTTTGTTTTGGCTTTTTTTTCAAGGAAGAAATACGGTCACCCTGGATCATAAACAAACTTGCAATGGCAGTGACAGGGACAGAGTACTTGGTTCCTTGAGCACTTATTGAGAGGATATACTTCCCCTAGGGGTATAGGGCTCAGTGAAGAAAGGCAGTGGCAGCTGGGGCAGGGCACAGCATAGATTTAAATTGTTCCAAAGGAAATACATGATTTCTAGTCTCATTAGCTCCTCTCTGTAATCTCAGTCTTGCATCTGCTCCATGGATTTCATGGTGCCACTGGTTCTCCTGCCCAGACCCAGACAATCCATCACTCTGTGTCTCTGCAGTAGCAGGCTCATGCTGCTAGCAGCTCTGCATGGAAATATATATAATTATTTCAGAAATAACATGGAACTCAAGGTGATTGAGTCATACTTCGACACACCTCTGTCTGCCAAGAAAAATGCAGGCACTCCCTCATAGAGCTGTTGCTAAGAGCACTTCTTCAGGCTCTAGGAGTGAGAAGGTGCTTTATTGTACAGTTAACTGCAGGAGTTAACAGCAGGGTTTCAATCTGGGACCTGCACATAATTAAAGCATGTAATTAAAGGCTGTGCTTCTGCCTAGGAGAAGTTGCACCATGTAGAATTAGTCTGAGACACTATTCTGTAAACGTAAGACCTTTGAAAAGTGATTTTATTGGCATTTATGGGTTTAAAATTAAGAACAGGAAGTTCTGGCCAGCACTAAGACAAAACATTTTTTGTTTGTTTTATGCTAAATTTAAATAATTTCATAAGAAAGCAGAGACTTTATGTAAAAAAAAAAAAAAAAAAGAGCGAGAGAAATTAATTTTCAGTTTGAAATGTTAATAGATTTTTTTTTTCCCCCATGACTGAGCAGGAGCATGATGAAACACACTTGAACTGTGCATTTCCTTTCCTGTGTCACCACTAGCATCCCTTAGCTCTTGTGAGCCTTTTGGAATATTCACCATTGACCAGTTCCCTTCCTAGTAAGAGACAGCTGAATTTTGCAGGTACAGCTCTCTGTCACCTCAATTACAACAGCAACATACAATTTTCAGCGTATTTTGAATAGTCTGAAGAAGCAGGCAATGAGAAATTACTTAGTTGCTTTTTCACTCTTCTGTTTTAGTTCTCACTTCTGTGAAGTAAAGAAAGTCATGTTTCATTGTAATATCTACATTAACCTTTTAGATGACACAGTAGGGCACCATACACTGGTGATAACAAATGGCATCTTGTCATTGCTCCTATTAGTGAGCTAAAACATAAATATAGTTTATCTGTATGTTTGCAGTGCATGTACCAGTAAAAAGCCACATAGCACAATGACCCAGGATTATGGGATCCACAGGAAGAAGGTTCAGATGCTTTGAATTTCTGTGTTGCTTTACAAATCAACACATGGAATATATTTTCCAGTTATATTTTAAAGAAAACTGTTCTGTGAACTGTTACAAACTCATATTTTAAAGGGTCTGTGTTACAAGGGATGTACGCTTTTTCTTTCCAAGAAAATAATTTGACCATGGCTTTACATGTGAGCCTGTAACTCTGCCACCTGTTACCCAGTTCTGCAGAAGGCAATGAGCCTATTTTTTTAGCACAGGACAAACAAATACTCCATGTCCTAAAATGTGCTCACTCAGCCACACTCCTTTCCACAGGAGTCTCTCAATTTACCTTTTTTTCTGAGGAAATTTCCCACCTTCTTTACTTTTTAAGTAAAGAAAAAAGCTTGCTATTTATATTTACAGAAGTAAAAAGCCCCAAACTCCATCATGTTCCTCAGTATGTCATTTCAGGTGGTTGTAGGGTATTTGCAATCATCTGTCTTTTTCCCAGGGACTCATTTGCTTTTGTTAGTTATTCACAGCAATCAGTCATAGTGCTTGTAGGTACCATAATTACTCACCACAGAATGACTGCAACAAGGGGTTGTGACTTTGTCACTGCAGAGTAACAACCAGAGCAGCTCTCTCTGGAATATGTGTCATCATTCTGGGAGGTGAAGGAAGACATTCTCCCTTCAAGACGTGACTTCAGCACCCAGAAACTTGACTGCAGTGACCCCCCTGTGTGACCTTCACTCTTCCAAGAGGAGGAACTCTTTGCAGATCTGTTAGAATCTTTCACACCTATCTGATACTTAGACTGTGAGTACTGTGGACTTAGCTCAGGAAAAAACCCTATAATTCAGATGTGTTTCTAAAGAGCTTTAGCTCAGGAAATAGCTAAATTGAAACTGTAGTTTTGTTCAATTTCTCTCTCCCTTTCCCAAATAGGCCTGGGTTAATTAGTAACCAGCCTTCCAATATCCATTTCCTCCTCTTGCACCTTTTCTGTATGAACTGTGTATATTTGTTCAGCCACTGTTGTTGCAAGATCACCCCCACCCTGCTTAAGTCCAAAGGTTTACCAGTTTTGTTTAGCTTATAAACTTAAAGATGAGTAAGATAAGACAGGTTTTGTAAACTAATTACTGCATTCTATTTTAGTGATACTACATTGACTTAAAATTTGTTGCTGATGAACCAAAATTTAAAATGGATTGCAGTCTGAAGTCTTTGAAATTCTTTTCCAGTATTAGTATTTGGAATGCCAGTTTATGCTTAAGGTACTAATTTAGGAAGTGAAACATATGAGGTAGAGAGACAACCTATGTGTCATGTACATTTGTGTCTATCCACATTTTCATTTTTGCCAATGAAAATTATAAATAACACAGTTTCCTGGAGAATTTTCAAGATTAGAAGTCTTACTTGTGAGAGTGCTGTCTGAAGGGTTTTTTAGGCATCAGGAGGGCTGATTCACAATTGTACTCTACAATGTTTAGTTTAATTGTTTAACTTTTTTATTCCACTTCAACCTGAACGACAAAACCCCCCTACAGTTCAGAGCTGATGGCATTTGCACTCTCTGTAGTTATGTTATTCAGCACACATACTACAAAGAAAGAAGGAACTGAGACCTTAGGCTTTCCTTAAAATTCCCTGCTGTTCCTGCTATCAGTGGCCAAGGCTATGGAAGACACGAGGAACATTTGACTACAGCTTTTGTGACTTAGATACAGCTGAGGACAAGGAGGGGCCAGCTGCTGATAGCTTGCTCTTGCTTCTCCTTCTGTCACTCAGATAGGAAATGCTGCTACTTTAAATAAATAAGAATGGCTCTGCCATTCTGGAAAAGGAAAATTCTTTCCCAACTCAGTACATCTGTAAACAATTTTTAAGGCAAAGCATGAGGATTAGTGATACTTACTACATGGTGGCCCAGGGAACTGCAGGGCTCATGAAACCACCTGCAGCCCAAAGGAGAGCTGCAAAACCTTGAAACATTTCATTATAAGAATGTAAGATATTTTGAAAAACTGAAAGGGAAATAAATTGTGATACAAAATTTTTGAGAAATATTAATTTATTGTTATTCTAGGATCTTTTAGTTGCTCCCCAGAAGATTACAGGTCTTGGAAACAAAAAAATCCAGTAACCTGGGGATTTCTCTTCTGTGCATGTTCCTTTGCTGGCACTTAACAAACCTTTAGCATCCACAGTATCTTTGCAAGTTTTGGACAGGTGTCCTCATAGCTTCATTTGATTATTCATTTTCCACGTATGAGAAGAAAGATTAAATGAATTTGCCTTCTCCAATTCGGGACTTTTAGATCTGTTATATCCCTGCTAATGAGCCTCTTTATTTGACTGGTGAATACTAGACTACTCACTTGTTCCAGGCAGAGAAGTCAGTCCAAACTTCTGAGCATCCTTCCTGGAACCTTTCTAACACTAACATATTCTTATTGAAAGGAGAACATCCTGATTTTTTTCCCTGTAAATATTAACAAAATCTCTGTCTGAATTTCTCTACATGTGGAAAAAATAAAGCTACATATTATGCTAAAATAGAATTATTCCTTACTTTGCAATTGGTTTTGCTCATATAATTAATGTTTTTTCCTCCCTCACAGGTGCTTTGACAGTTTTGAACCTTCTGGTAACAAAGAGTTAACAGCATGCTGTAGCAATACAAGAAGTCCTCAGGGAGCTAGGTTGTGCATCTGAAAAGCAGATAAAATCGTCTAACTCTGCAGGCAACAGGCCTTTACTCAACTATTTATAGAGCTATTTATAGGGGAAGAGAAGGGAAAGAAAAAAAGGAATTAGTAAATGACTTTAAAAAGCACAGGTACTTAGAATTCATAGTTGATGCTCTGATTTAGGAAGTCAGGAGATACAAAAGGGTAAGAATGTTAATAGTGTTACATAGACAAAGACTATTTTTTCCTACTTTTGTTGCCTTCCTGTGTTTTGGATTTTTTTTTCTTTTCCCACCCAGCCATTTCAAAGGCATATCCTTGCAGTGATGCATCAGTTTTCTGTCTGCTTGAGGTTTAGAAATAGCTGAGCTGTTATAAATAGATCACAATCTGCAAGAGACTAAGACAATGGAAATACTCTAAAAGCTTCACTGAAAAATTTAGAGGTGGATTGAGATTCCAGCTGTCTCCTAGAGTAGAAGTGCTCCGTTTGAAATGCTTTATTAGCCACTGCAGAGGAACCCGTGCTCTTTGTGCAGCAGAGGGGAACAGCCAGGTGGAATCAGGTGGCACTTTTGGTCACAGTGCCAAGCACAGAGCGACGTCCAGCCCGGTCCCTGGGAGCTCTCAGACATGAGAAGGAGGCGCTTTGCTGTTCCTCACTGCCAAGCTAAAACACCAGAGGCAGTTACTCTTTTATACACTGTAGAGACACTAAATCAGAATGTTTAACTTTTCCCCCACGGTTTTTCTGGCAGTACTTGTGTGCTCTGAATTGATAGCATTCATCAAGTTTGCTTCCTTTTTCCATTTTGCCTCCAAAACACCTTTAGTGAGGTGCCATAGCATATGGTTCAAAGCTTGACCTTGTCTAATAAGGCAGCGAAAAATTCAGAACTGGGAAGCAGTTCAATATCCCTTTGTTTCTGTTTGAGAAATTCCTTTGTAAGGTCATTTAGTTTCTGCCAACACTTCCATCAGACTTCGGGAAAACTAGTAGCTGTCCTGCACTGAAACCTGATACCTGGGAGTGGTGTTCCCCCAGCCATATACAAATACCTAAGGTCCATTTTCTTATACTTGACTATAAAATTCTGTTGGAAAAAAACTGAGGAAGATGCTTTGGTAACTGTGGGTAAATGAAGACATTAAATGGAAGGAGCAAACTTTCTCAAAGATATGTTTCACCCTTAAAGAGGAGCTGCTTCCTGAAACCAGGCTAAATCACAGTAGCTATATCATGGCAACTAGCTGAAATAAGCTGTCCATTCTCAATCCTTGCTAAACACAAACCACTAATGTAGCACCTGGTCTTTGCATGAAGTCTGACCCCAGTTGTTGTAATAGAACTTTAGGCCAGTACAGACTGCAGAATCAGGTCCTTCAGACCTAAATTAGCATTCTGTTGAAAAACTAAACATATGTTGGGTTTTTTTACTGTCAATAATTTTGTTTCCAGGTTAGGAAAAGAAACATTGCTGTGGAAGAATCCAATGAATTTATTAATGAGCTTGGTAAGTATGTAACTATTAATATCTTCTGAGATTTTGTTTGTCTTATTTTTATCTTCAGTTCCAGACTCTGAAATAAACAGATGTTCTGAAGCTTTCCACTGAGAATACTACAATATGCTGTCTTAAATACATTGTGATAACTGGATATTGTATGAAACAAGTAAATAGCTGTGTACATTATTTCTGAAACAATTTACTTTATCTCACTTATAGCCCTAAAAAGAAAACGTCTAAAATATTTCTTGGATGTTATTAAAGATTTTTCTTTGCAACCAGAAAAGAGAATACAAAAATTGAAAAAAATACGTAACTTTGTCCTCTAATATTATCAGAGAGCATTAAATCTGCTATTATTATTCCATGGCATGACTGGCAATATAGTTTACCTGTCCTAAGCACATTTTCAATAGCTGAGTTCTTCAATTTGTCAAAAAAGTTTCTATTTATTTCACAATCACTTTTGATTAGAGATACACTGGGACTCAAAGCAGTAACTGAAGTCTGTGGCAATCCTCTTACTGAGACTTAAGTACTGAGGTCCTTTGTTCTTTACAGTGAGGATATCATCTCGAATTTGAGAAGGGCATCAGTAAATTGCTCATTGTTTTTACACTTTGAGGGGAGGGATCCATTTGAAATTCATCTAGAAACTCAATTCAACTACTGGTATTGCTTGAAGGTTCTCCTATTAACCAAGAAATTAAAAGATCAACCCATCAGTTATGTTGGAGGTCCTGAGAGGAAATACAGAATAAAAAGATCAATATGCTTTCTGAGAAAAGAGGCTAGATGGCTTGGCTGTGACTCCCTTTTGTAAGAAAAGTGCTATTTACTGCTTTTATTTATAATGAGGCAAATTCAGCTCTAGAGAGAGTCAGATGTGAGGCCTCTGAAATCAGCAGCTAGACTTGGTCTGAATTTGGTGCAATGTGTTCCTCAGTACAAAAGATTATTTCACTGCTTTTGTCACTTAAATTTACAGGTACTAAGCAAAAATGCCTTAGTCTTGGTTCAGGTTTACAAAGCTACATTGTAGAAAATAGGAATTTAAGCAGGGAGATAAGACTACATGGCTGCACTTGCGTCTGATTAAAACAAAGAAACAAAAACCAGTTCAAATGAAAAGTGCTCTGAGTTATCACCATTTTTTGTGAGAGCTAGTCCTTTTATTAAAAGAGAAGAATATGTAGTGCTGTATAAAATCAAATAGTCTTTCCATATGTAGAATATGGAACCTCAATTTAAATTTCTTTTGGTCAGGGAATATTTTGCCATGCAATGCTATGGTATTTCTTTTAAAAGTTATTGTCAGAAATATAATGTTTTTAAGAGCTGAGAACTGAAATTCCCATTGACCTCAGTCATTGCCTAGTAATTAGGAAAGCAGGGATATCTGACCCTCTATGCATTTCTTTTGTGGATGTAAAGGGCAGTAATAGTAAAGAATTTCTTGCTGGAATGCTGGTGTTCAACCCCTTGCTCTCGGAGGGGATAGAAGGGAGCTCCTAGGGATCAGAGAGAAGCAGTCAGTTTGCTGTCCCTTGGTCACATACCTGCAGTCATCAAACACATGAGGTTCAGGAGGTACTTGGTACACTCAGAACACAGCATAACAACCATACACTTGTTTTACTAAAGTCATGTAGAAGTAAGGACTCATTGTGCAAGGACATAGTGGGCAGAGGAGGTAGGAGGATGTGTCACATTTTTAACTGCTTTGCCTGCCCTACTCATTTTGCATTTTAATTTTAACATTTCTAGTGTTTATTTAGAATAAAATGTACAAGCAGATGGGAGCTATCCTTTAAAGTTTTAAAAGTTGGATTTTTTTCTTGGGACCCCCCCCCTCACTGGGAACTCCAGAGGGTCTAAATACATACATCTCTAAGCTTCTAAGGAAGCTCTCAGTTAAGCTTCCTTCCCTCTGTGAATACAGGCCAATGCAGAATTCATTGCAGGTTCAGTGGATAAATTGCATAAATTGTCTCTAGCTTCTGCCTGGGCTACAGGGTCAGCAGGGCTTTTCATGTTTCCCAGTCTGGAGGGTCATGACAGGATCAAGGACATCATATTTTTGCACCTATTCAATGGCATTAATGTCATCAGCAGCCCAACTTAAAGATTTACTCTGTGATCATCAAAACCAATGAAGTTGTATTTCCTACAGGTTTGTGTATTTGTATTTTTACAAATGCAAATTCCTTGCACTCCCTTGTGTCACCACTTTAAATGTTTCACCTGTTTCCTCCCCTTTTTCTCCAGTTCCCTCCTCTAGTCCCTTACCTGCCTCCAAGTTCTTCACTGCTGCTCAGGCACACAGAGTGATTCATAAAGAGTTACTGGACAAATGGGCACTGGACACTGTGGAGTTCCTGCCCTGGGATTTCCTCCCATGGAGGGCACTGTCCTGCCTTTCTTTCCTGCACTATGTTGGAGGAACTTAATATTTGTGCCCACCAAATTTATTATCTGCCAGTGGGTTCAAAGGTCTTGAGGTGAGGAAAGGCTGATTACTGTATAAGCAGACACCATGCAAAGACAAATCTGAATTCAGGGGGGAAAAAAGGCCTATCTAGTAGGAAAAAGTCGGTGTATACACACACAGTAAAGATAGTCACAGTATGCACAGTTTCTGTCTTTGCTTTTGTGCATTGCTCTCCCTTAGCTAATGAATGTAACACTTCTAAAAGTGTTAGATTAAAATTCAGAGGAAGTGAATACTCTGTTTGCCTGCCAAACCAGACGGACCACTGTACTGGTTGTCTTGGTGGCTGTGAATATTTTGTCCTTGGTTACCATTAACATTGCTGCAGCTGTGCCTGATTTGCTGATTCACTGGGTGACTGTTTCTCAGTTCCTCTGTTGGGCTTTTTCTCTAACTGCTAACATAACTGCTTTTAGTCTTTGAAGAAATAAGGAAAAGTCACACTGTTCCTCATACTAATTTAAAGTCTTCTCAGATTTACCCTGGGATATGTACAAAGTGTTGTATTATAAAGAACTTACACAAGAGGAAGAAATGAATGTCATAGCTGCCTTAATACAATGCCTCTCCTAGCAAAGGATTGACTATAAAAAGTAGTTTTTATCTTAGGCAAAATATAGGTCTCATGGAAGGGAAGGCTTTTCTGTTGACTTCATTGTATACTGGAGCAAGTCCTAGCAGCATAAATCTCACCTTCAATTTATCTTTCTAATCTGACTGATGTAAATGATTGTTTGTTTTTTGGCTCAGAGTTAAAAGCTGCCAAAGAACAGGAGAATATTTTATACCAACCAGAAATTCTTGATTTCAAAGTACAGTTCCAGCTCATTAAAGAAACCAGTAAGTTTTTCTAAATGTGAAAATTTAAGCTCCTAGAAACTATATTTGCTTTATTTCCCCTCTAATCTAAGGAACAAATCATTGAGTCAGCTGACACCACCTTGTCCTTTTCAAGCAAAGTCTATCATCAGTCTACATAGTCTACTGGTTAGCTCTGTGCAGTCTGGCAGGTATTTGTAATTAATTTTATTTTACTTTTAAAAGAGAACTACTTTGCTTTAATTTTTCAGCTTATATGGTGCTTTCTTTTAGACATTAAATTTGGTTCTTTAGTTTTTAAGCTATTAGACATTTGTAACTATTTCTGGTAAGCATTCTCACCATAATATATGGTACAGTTGTATGGAGAACACAAATCAAAATCTTTCTAAAATAATGTATGCATTGAAACAAAATCCCACAGAAATCCAAAGGCATGGATTAATTAACCCAGGTGTTTATAGTACAGAGGTTTTTATATGGCATGTTTATGTATGATTTATATTCATTTTAGAAAGTATGACTTCTGAATTTTAGAATATCCAGTGGTCATGTACATATTTATTAGTGTCACTGCCTTAGCTAAGAGAAAAAGATTGATTTTTGGTATATCACATTTATATATCCCATTTTACTGTCATTCAGAGCTTGAGGTGTGTGAAAAAGAGGTATTTCAAGAATTTGAATGTATTTTACACCTTACTCAGCTTTTTGTTTTGTTTCATACTAGCAACTGTTTAAAGAAAAAACCCAACTTTATACTTAAGTAACTTAAAACAACATTTCCTTTTCTCTGAGGAGTGCTTTGACTAGCAATATTTGTGACAGATGCATTAGGACAATTTATGAGCAGTGCAGCAGTTTGTCCATTTTTCCTAATCCTCATTTTCATAGCTTAAAAAAATCTCTGAGCAAGTATAGTAATTTGTAACAGGCTGTAATCCAGCTGTTTACACACAGCCTGGTTGAAAGAAATAACCATGCAGAGCCCGTGTTACCTTCAGTTCTGCCCAGGCTAGAGCAGCTTGTCAGGCTGGAATAATGCTATTCTGTGCTCAGGCTTTTCACAACACTCACCTCACCACATTCAGTTGGGGACAGATTGGGCTTTTAAACTCAGTAAGAAACCATTTTTTATATATATATATATATATATATATATATATATATATATGTATAAAAACATTGTGCATCACTCTTTATTGGTCATATTCTATTCTCTGGTCCTCAGCTGTAATATCTTGTTCACATACCGGGTTGTGCAGCAGCCTACAAAGAAATGTTATGTGTTTGGTCATGATTCTATTCAAAGAGTGTTTAAGTATTTAATGGTTTAAAAATTTTATTTAGGAAATGACCCAGGCACATATGAGACCGAGTGGAAGGAAGGGGGATGATTACAATGCAAGTATTTAAAAACACAGCTACAAGAGAAGGAAAAACACAGCTGCAAACAAGGCTGCAGAAGATGGTCACATTCCTAGTGTGATGGGCAACAGTGCAGTTATCAGAGATTAGAGAAAAACTGCTTTTAAGACTTCAGTAAATGTAGTCTTTGACTACAAAGATCTGCTTTTCCTTTTCAGTTGACAAACAATGACTGCAAATTATTTGAATTATGTGTTCTCCCTAAAAGCTTTTCTAGTAATTTGCCAGAATAGTCTCCATCAAGATGAAATAATTTTGTTTGGAGCTTAGATCTGGTTTATTTACAGTGCCATTTTGTAGTAAAAGCCCCCCTACGTGTCTGTCTCTGAATTCTGCAAGATTACAGGAGGCCTGCACTCCTGGTCCCAGATGTGGTTTCTCTTTGTGGTTAATTAGCCGTGGGGGAGATTCTCAGAGATGATGAGTTCTGAAAATCCTTCCAGAGACAGATGATAAACAAGCCTTCTCCTGCCCCAGGTCATCTCCCATAGGAAATTCAGCTTTTGTCTCCTGTCTCCTTCAGGAGAAGCCTTTACTGTAGAGGTAGGCAGGATGTTAATGGGACGCTGTCCACAGTGGTGGGTGAATCCACACACAGAGTCTGTGCCCCATTGGTGTGTCGCCGTGGCAGGGGAACAGCTGGAGAGAGCATTGCCTTCCACCTGGAATCCCTTGCACTTCGGTGAGAAGTAAATTAAGTGGGTCGAATGCCTGTCGTGCCTCTGTTCCTGTTTGTCTGCCTTAATGGTGCAAGCTTGTAGTTTTCTCTCAATTTCTTCCCTTGGGCAAAATAATGCAAATTATGTTTGATTCTTTGAAAAAAGGGGGATCCTCCCTCAGAAAAGGGAGGTGCAAAATAAGATGCAAGCAGTCATGTGTTTGTTCTGTGGTATCCCAGTTAATGATGTCTGCAGTCAGGTCACTGTCCTGGGCAAAAGCTGCCGTGCTGTGCCACTGGGAGAGCTGGCCAGTGGAGCTTGTTCATTTTATCAATCTGCTTGGACTAGGGCCCAATGTGAACTCTTGTGTAAAGAGCACCATCATTTGAGCTTAATCCTCAGCTTCAGGACCTCCTGTTCGGTTCAGGGATGATAAACCCCCCAAATCTCTGGCTGGCCTTTCACTTCGTGACTATTCCCCTACTTTAGTTTAACATCGCTGACCTTTTGATATTGCAGCACGACTCAGCTGTTGCTCAGGAGTTACCCTCCCTCCCTTTTTCTGCTTCAGTAAATAGTGTGTGGGGAAGTTTATGTTGTTATTTTAAACATTTAGGGAATTTTGTTTGTGTGCAAGTCTAGAAGCGGTGTTCCCGAAGAGGCGATGCCAGTGGCTGTGAAAGGCACTAAGGTAATTAATTCTTTATGCTGTGATACGCGTTTGGAACTTGTGACGAGCAGGAAGCGCTGTCAATGTCATTCGCCTCTTGGGGCCCAGGACGCTGCCCAGGCAGTGTTCTTAAGCCCAAGGCCCTGCAGTGTCCCAGCAGAGGTGCGGACCCGGCAGCCGTCCGCGGTCCGTGAGCGGACCGCCCGGGCCGCGCAGGGAGGGCCCGCCCGGGCCGGGCCGTGGCGCGGGGCCCGCGGAGGCGTTGCCGGGCGCTGCGCGGCCCCCCCGCGGCGGGGCGGGGGGCGGCTCCGTCCCTCCCCGCAGCGCCCCTGCGCGGCGGCGGCGGCGCGGCCCGGCCGGGGGGGCGGGAGGTGCGCGGAGCCGCCGCCCGCAGCAGCCGCGGCGGCAGGGAAGGGGCTGCGATGCTCCCGGCCGAGCGCCCCCCCGGAGCCGCCCCCGGGCGAGGTGAGTCAGCGCGGCCCCGCGGTGCGCGGGGGGCCGGGCCGGCAGCCGGGGCCGCCCGGCGCGGCGCCGCCGCCTCCCCTGCCCGCGCTCTGCGGGGACCGGCCCCGCGGGGCGGCCGGGGCCGGCTGTGGCGCACCGGGATGGGGAGGCCGTTCCCCCCTGGTGTCTGCACCGGCTCCGGCGCCCTCCCACCGGGGCGGCGGGCCTCGTCCCCGCGGCCGCCCGGGATGCTGCTGCCCGTGGGCCCGCGCCGCAGCTTCTCCCCGGCGGCGTTTCCTGCCGCGCCGGGGCCGGTCAGCTGCGCTTTCCCGGAGCCGGCCGGTTGTGTCAGCCTTGGCGGCCGCTGTGGTGGGTGCCGACCTCGGTGGGGTGCCGGCCCGCTTCTCCTGAAGCTCGGCATCGTGGTTGAAGCGTGCTGCGGCCGAGCCGTATAATACCCCCTGGCCTCCCCGGTGACAGAGTCGTAGTCCCGGAGGTGGCCGATGGCCGGGCCGTGTCCCGAGGGAGCTCCTGCACAGGCATCTCCGCACTTCTCCTTGCCGCCAGCATCCAGGCGTGGCGTTACGTGTGGCTGTCACTCGGATCCAGAGCCCTCACATCCTTAAAATACCGTGGGGTTTAGTAAGCGAGTTGTCGGTTGCTCGTCTGTTTATTGGAACAAGCGTAGGAACAGGTACTTATTTAGGAAGTCAGCCCTGAGGGTGCCATAGCTGCTACGGATGCCTGCGATGTTCTAAGTTAGATGGAGTTTAAAATCCATGTCTGTTCGGCAGCTCTAAAGTTTTAGCAGCAGGCTCTTTTTAAATGTTGTGTTAATAAAAAAGTGCAGTGTTGAGGAGTGGTAAATTTAGTTGGATAAACTAGTGCAGAAGAGAACAACTGAATAAACATAGTGCTGAAGTATTTCAGTAAAAACTTCTCCAAACATTATTACATTACTAAGATATATTATGTCTTGTTGTCCACTAGTTGGTAACGTCCAAGGAAGGAGATTACAAAATGCTAGTTTTGTAGCTAGGTTATTTTGTGTGTGTTTTTTGTTCCACTGGGTAGAAATAGTGGACAAAGGTAACATATTCTGTTGTTTGTATTCTCTGAAGACCCACCAAGGAATAGGAGAAAAACAATCATCCCCTTAAGGGTAGTATTTGTACTAAGGGTAGCATTAGTAGTCATAAGTACAGTAAAAATCGTAAGATTTTAAAAAATTATCAAACAGGTGGAGTGAGAATATGAGAGTAGAAGCTGATGATGTGAGGAGCTAATGGGAGGAAGCTGTGATTTATCAGTAACAGAGCTGGTACTAGGTCACAGCTTGAATGCAACCTAAAATTCATCATAATCGTCAGCTACAGTACAATGGGCCTGAGTTTATATAGCGGTGAGGGAAATTGTGAGCTGGTGCCATGATCCACCTGCAGATGTGGCACTTGGTCCCAGAGGCTGGAATGGCCAGGAAGGCCTTGCTGTCCTGCAGCAGACCAGGACTGCTGCTGCTGCCAGGCTTGGTGGGGCAGCTGGGTGCCCTTGTCCCTCCCCAGTGCTGGCAGCACTGTGCTCCTGGAATGCCCTGGGCACTTGCCTGGTTTGGAGCTGAAAGCACACTTGGAAATTACCATCATTAATCAAGTGTAAACCTTGGAGGCAGCTGACGACTGGAAAACTGGTTTAAAAAACTGTAGGCTGATACCAGCTATAAACAAGCTCTTTAACAAATAGAGTCTACTCAGGGATCTTGATGTGCATATATTAAATGGAAAACAAGATTGGAATACAGGAGTCCTAAGATGTGAGTTTAATGGTTTTTCTTTAATAGATGAGGATTCATAGTATTCTTCAGTTTAATGTTAATACTAGCACTATTGTAGCAACTTCAGACGTATCTTAAGTGCGTTAAACCTGTTATAAACCTGATCTTGACATATTTCAGGCATACTATTACCTCCCAATCTAATTGACTGAATGTCTCAATGTGTAGAGTTTTTATATCTATATTGAAGAAGCAGAAAAACCTATAGCCCAACACATTAACAAAGTGCATATCAGCAACACAAAATAAAGCAGTTTGAAGTGCTGTAAACAAGGTGGTTTCACTTTCATGGAAACCCTAATTACGTTGGTTAATGTTACAACACTTGTGTCTTGCTTTACAGTTGAAACAAGCACATTTCCCAGCACAAATTCACTCTGTGTGACTTATTTCTGCTATTATAAATTCAGTCAGGTGTTCATGCTGGAGTCTCACAGGAGGAACTGTTTACCTTTAGAGAGCAGGGGATGATGTGGGACAGGTGGGGCAACCTGTGGGCATTGTTCTGGATGGCTTGGCAGGGAACAGCCCATCCAAGGGCTCCGCCTGGAGGTTGGCTTATCTGGGAGAGGCTTGGGAACTCTTGGTGATGCAAGAGTGAATGAAGAAGTCTAGGCACTTCTCTGTCATGACGTAAGTTGTTTGCATAACATTCTCCTCCTTTTTGGCATGGATGCAGCAGGCGACAGCACCAGGCTGCTCCTTAGGGGTGAAACTTGCTTGAAAATGGAAAACATGGTCTATTATTTATGGCTACTGCAGCAGTGCCTTGTAGGCCTGCTGGATGCAGGGCTTCCTTCTGGAGCTGCTGCACAGATACTGTAGCAGAAAGTATTTGACCCAAAGGTTTTGGAGCTTGGATTGATGGGGCAGGGGGGCTGAGGAGGAGGTGGTGTACATGAGCTGTGTGATGGATGCACTCGTGGCAGTTTCACCAGCTGGGGGATGAGTGAGGTGAGCCTCTGTGTAGTTTTCAAGTCTCCTTCTCTAGCAGACCGGTTCTTGATCAAACAATACTTAGTGACTTAGGGTGTTTTGAAGAAACGTGTTTTCTATTAACAAATTTTAAAATGTTTGTATGAAAATTTTATGTGGACTTTAATGTATTTGCTAAAAAATGAGTTTTCTAGTCAGTGAAAGGCTGGAAGGGGTCAACTAAAATGTGATGCCATTCTGGCTGGCTTTGATTTGTCTGCACAATGCAAACAGCAAGCTGGCCTGCTCTGTTCCTACAGCTGAATGTTGTTTGAGAGATTAATTGATCATTCCTGTTCTGAGCATGTTTTCTGAGGCTGTATAAATATAAATCTTGTACAATGAGTCATTTTTTTAGGTATTTAATGGGTTAAGCTTCTCTTGATCATTTGAACTGTGTTCTCGTGACTGTCATAGGTTTTTTTGGTGGTTTGTCTTTTAACATTCACATACATTCAAACCCAGATTTTCAGTCTCTGCTTTGTGAGTCTTAATTATATTTTAATTCTCAAAGCTTAGTGAATGGAATATTTATGCTGAATTAAACTTTATTTTAGAACCGCAGTACACTTTCACCTCAAATCTAACTTTCTGTTGGTCTGCAAATGAAGTTTCAATGCCTGGTTCTGTAAATACCATGGTATTTTCCCTGAGAGGTTTAGGGATTTGCTACCCCAGGCTGATCTCTTGATTGACTTTTTTTTTCCTTTTTTTTTAAATTTGAGATATAGTTCAAAGCGAGGGGTTTTTTTGTCCAAAGTTTTGGGAAGAGTGACTCCAAGGGGTGAGCTGAGTTTTTAGTACACTGTATTATTATTTTTCTTTGTTTCTTTTGTTATGTTTTATTCTTTTAATGTCAGGTTGTCTTGAGTAGATTAGCTTTTTATCCTTTCTGATCTTGAAATCCTGTTAATTATTAGGAGAGGCAGACTAAATGAGGATCAATTTAAGAAATAAAAGCAAGAATGCCAAGAAGATACTTAACTAAATGTAGAATACCCTCTTTCTAGCTACCTGCCAAAGATGGTCATTACAGTTTTTAAAATGACCACTGCACTGTCATCACTGAATTTCTTGGGACAAATAGTTCTTCCTCTATTCCCAAGATAGCTGCTCAAAGGTGCAAGTCTGCTGGGAAGTTGTATGTGTTTGCAGGAGATGACTGGATAAAAAACATGTTCTGGATGTAAGAGTTTGAAAGTGGATTTTGACTTGCTGGAAGAACAGGTATTAAAGCAGGTGACAGCAATCTGCAGCAGGAAACTCAGAAGAAATAATAGTCTCTACTTAGGTTAAAAAATATATTATCTGTGGAAATCTTGAAGGGAGAAGATCCTTGTGGTTAACAAGTGCATTCTTTGTACATGAGGAGAAGCACACGCACTTGTGCATAAAGAGATTCAGAGGAGGGGGGATCTCACAGAATAATGCCCGCTCTGAGAGCGCAGGGTCTGCCGCGCTGCCCGTGCAGCTGCGAGCGAGGCATGTGCGCTCGCAGCCCGGCACGCTGGCATCGCGGCTTGGGGGGGAAATCGGCACTTCAGGGCTCACTGAGCTCTCTTCCCGTTGTAGCCTTGTAGGGGTGATGGCATGGTGAGGAAACAAGGGCTTGGTTCCCAGTTCTGAGTTCTGTAGTGGTTTGGAAATGTAAACCTCTGTCGGGATAAAAGCTCTCTGTTAGTTGGAGGACTAAAGTGCTGTCTTGTGACACATGTGCTGCTGTGCTGTGCCCTTGCTATGCCTCTTCCCCTTTCTCTTTACAGGGCTTTCTCAGGGTTGTTGGAGGAATTCTTTCCAATTTACATCCTGGGGCTTTCTTCTGTGTTTCTGAACCCTAAGTTTGGGGGTTACACCTCCAAACCATTATTGCTGTTTTTAGAGTGAGGGTACCACTCTGCAACCTTTCTGATCTCATTTGTCCTGGCAGAGCTGATTACATTCAGCAGGCCTCTACCAGAATGTTGTGTTCTCTTCAACTTCAAATGAGTTAAAATTTATATTCACTCTGAAGTCCATCTGTTAACTTTCTTCCTTACTCCTCTGTTGTTTGTTCTGAGTTGTGCTTTTCTTCTGTCCTCTTATTGTCTTGTGCACTAGAAAAGTATTTGCAAAGTAAAGATACAGTATTTGAAGGCAATGGTTAAAATAACCAATAGATAACTAGTCTCTTATCAGTGAGAAGTATATTGGTTTTTCCATCTGTCTAGTATGCTGCATGTTCAATCTCTGACTGGCACAGGGTTTTGTCATAGAAGGAAATCCCCATTGGTTCAGGGTTTTTGTAGATTTTTTTCAGTAACAATACTCTGTTCATTTTCTTGTTCTCAGTCATTTATTTTTAGAATTTAAAATATTGCTTAATATGATTTTCAAAAACCTGACTCCTAAACAAACTAGTGATCAAAACAATAAAGAATGCCATATGGCTCCTACCACTCTTGATGCTGTTATATTTCTGAAGAGTATATTTTGTATTATTAATAACATTCAATGAAGCTCTTGGTGTGAAAAAATATTTACTGAAATTATTATGAAATGCACTTTTCATAGCATTCTAACCCAGGATGTTCTAGTCAGAATAGCAGGAGTGGATCTTTTGGAATTATGCAAATGCAATGCATTAGAGGATGGATGCTGAAGCTGAAATAAATTATGGAGGGGGGGAGAATATGCAGCAACTGAAGAGTTTAAAGATTAACAGTATCATAATTTGTTACGTACTCACTATTCATACAGCATATGGAATTGAAATTGCACTTCAAGAGAAAAGGGAAACAAAATTAATAGGAATTGCTCTAAAAGCCTTCAGTATTATTTATATGAAACCAGATGGTTCAGAACTCATATACAGGAATAAACTTGTTTAAATGAGGATGATTTCAAGCCATACTTACAAAGAAGTTGTCCTAAAATATCCACGTGGTTAAAATGTGAGTTCTATCTTGTCATGTCTGGGGAACAGGAAATCTATTCTTCAGAAGTAAAAGCTGTAAAGCTCTGATGCAGCAAGCAAGCAAGTTGCTGTAAACAGATGAGCATATACTGAAAGCTCAGTTACATCCCCTTGACATAAGTGGGGCCCTGCACAAGATCTGGAGTCTTTGTTGTCAAAGAAAGAGAAGGCATAAAGAAAATAAGAGTGCAGATGATGACTGATCTAATTTACTCATTAGAAGGGCTTGTTTTAGGGATATAGAAATGAGCAAAAACCCCACAGTTCTTCCACCTGTCAGGTGGATGTGGTTGGCTGAACCAGAAATTGCAGGAGCTCACTAGACAGCTGCTGGGTTTTGGTTCATGTGGCTTTTGATGGTAACAGGTAAGAGCAAGAAAATGTGCTTCCATATTTGACTGTTCTAACAACTTAATTAGGACTGTCTAATCTTTTGACAGTTGAAATACTTTTTTTAAAATTTAATTTGAATTGGCTCTGAAGAAACTGGAAGAAAAAACTTGAATCTCTGTGTATGTGCTGGCATGGTTTTCATTTACTTCTGACCTTGAATACATGAATATTTAAGGTTCCAAGATTTGTATGTAGCCTTTTCTCTCTAAGTGGAACCAGAGATCCTCATAGATAGTATCCCATAGAAATGACATTTGAAAGTAAAAAACAGACAAACCTTGTGAGTGTTTGGGATTTTAATGATGGTATTTTTAGACATGTCTTTCACTGAACTGTGTAAGGTTTAGATTATTCTCATGAACTGTTGCTTTTAGAAATACCCGTGGCTTGTTGTCAGCTGTTACATATATGTTGAATCAATAAGGAACAATTAATTTAACATACTAGTGAATGTTAGTCTCTCTTATTAGCCTTTGTCAGTATTAAATAATCCATTCCAAATTCTTTGTCAGTATTAAATAATGATGAATTATAATTATTTAAAGGTACTGAATATACTGTTGCATGACTAATTTTAAGAGGATGATATTGTGCTTTCAGATGAGTAATGGAAGACTTATTTCATTGTCCTCTTCTACTTGAAATAAAGTACAGAACTGCAAAAAAATACTTATCATAGAATGATATAATATCCTGAGTTGGAATGAACTGAGTAGGATCATCCTGTCCAACTTCAAATTCCTTGAGCAGGTCAGGATCATAAAGGGAATGCTCTTCAAGAAATTTCAGGTTCTTCTCGTTCTCCTTTCAAATACTGGCCCTTGAAAAAGTTCCTCTGTGATAGTAATACTAATCCAAACAGCAAAGGATTACAAGCCCAAAATATATAAAATGTTTAACTTTCTCACAGTGAACGTGAGCTAATCTTATTAGGTTAAATTTAAAGGTACCAGTAGAGCAAAATCAGTTTTTTAATAATGATTTGGAGCTGATAGCCTGCTGGCAGAGCTGGTTTTTGTTCTTTGAAAAGGAAGCGTTTCTTAGCTCGGCTAGTTTATTGGAATGGGTTGTTTTTAAATGTGAAAGCTGGCTGGTCACTCAAAGTCTAAGGAGTGTTTATTTTTTAGTGTTGCTTATCAATTTTGCAGGCACTTCTGCAGAAGATAAGTGCAGGCAGCTGCAGTGCTGTTACCTTCCAGTCCACCTCTTTTCCATTTCAGAATTTGACTTGAAGATGCCTTTACAGGGCCTCTGTCTGTTTCTTTGTTCCCAGGTCTTTGATGTCTTTGAGATTGTTACCCTAGTTTTGATCCTAATTCCCTCCTCTTCCCATTCAGCGTAGAAGCTCAAGCCTCCCATCAATTTCTGCTATAGTTGTGGAGTGCTTGGAAAAATGTTTTCCAAGAGGAAACTGATGAGCCTTTTGAAGGCCATCATGAGGCATTGGATAATATGTTTTGATGATCAAAATAACCTGGGTATATGTGGCTGCATTGCTTAATTACAAAATCATTACTATCCTATGGCATAGGAGGGAATACTGGAAATAAAGCAGTTAGCCTTGGGGGAGAAAAGCCAACTTGAAAGAAGAGAACTTGCAAATGCTAGCACTTAATTGCCACAGTAACTCTGAATATATAAGTTATTCTCTCTCCTAAACATGAAAGATGTTTTATTGCACAGTATAAAAGCTGATGCTGGGAGAACTTCACAGAATTGGTCATTAAACACATTTTTATTGATGCTACCATGTACCACTAGTCTAGACAAATGGCTTTCTCCACCCTGAATACTGCATTTATTGCTCAGGAATGTTACTTACAAGAGAGAAACTGTCTTTGTCCTTGATGGCTGCCATTGCAGGTCTGCTCCCCTGTGGTACCTTAACCAGCCTATGTTTTATTTGTTCACAGGGTAGCCCTAGTTCCTTGAGAGTCCACCAGATCCTGGATGCTTGTGGTAAACCATGGCAGCGGATGATAAGGTGGCCATTCTAACCGACGACGAAGAAGAACAGAAGAGAAAGTATGTGCTTGCTGATCCTTTCAATGGCATTTCCAAGGATCAAGACTTGCCACCCAATAATGAATCCCCTTCGACAGAGACAACCACTGCCCCAGATGAAGAGCTGGATTGGTTAGAAAAGCACTGTGTCAAAATAAACAACGATCTTCTGATCTCAAAGGTCTTTTATTTTTTCTTCTATTCTGCATATGGCTCTCTCTACCCCTTGCTGCCCGTGTACTACAAGCAGCTGGGTATGACCCCCAGTCAGAGTGGACTTCTGGTGGGCATCAGGTACTTCATTGAGTTTTGCAGTGCTCCCTTCTGGGGAGTGGTGGCAGATCGTTTCAAGAAAGGCAAGATTGTCCTCCTGTTTTCGCTTTTATGCTGGGTTTTGTTCAACCTGGGCATTGGATTTGTGAGACCAGCCACCTTAAGATGTGTACCGAAGGGCCTTCCCCCTGCACATCCCACTAACGCAAGCAGCCTTTTAACAACAATCCTGCAAAACTCCTCCGTGTCTTCTCCACTAACCACAGTGAGTGCTGCATCCCCGAAAGTTCGTGGGAGGAGAGACGTGGTCACTTCCAGTTCAGTCACTTTGGAAGCAACAGGGACACCTAATCCTGAAATAACATTCCTGGTACCTACACAGAGCAATGGTGAGGATTTTACCTTGGAGAACAGTACCCATCTGATTTTGCAAAGCACCACCACTAGCCCAGCCTCACTAGGGAACACAACTCTGAGCACCACCTCAGCTTCCATCAGCACAAAGCCGGTGCCTTCTGACCAAGCTGTGCTCGTTTATGATCAACAAGAAGTAGAGGCCATCTTTCTACTCATTCTGCTGGTTGTCATAATAGGAGAATTTTTCAGTGCTTCCTCTGTTACCATTGTGGACACCATAACTCTGCAGTACCTCGGCAAACACAGGGACCGCTATGGATTGCAGCGTATGTGGGGGTCTCTGGGCTGGGGGCTGGCCATGCTCTCTGTGGGAATTGGCATTGACTATACTCACACAGAAGTTGCCATTGAAGGTCAAGGATGTAAAGCTCCAGAGTACAAGAACTACAGGATCGTTTTCATTGTTTTTGGTGTCCTCATGACGATGGCTCTGATTGTGGCCACCCAGTTCCGATTTCATTACGCGCACTTCAAGCAAGATGAAAATAAGAGAAAAGAGGTCGAGATCTCACAGGTGGACAGAAATGCCTCCAATGAATCTTCAGATAACACTCCTACCAGTATGAGCCAGTCACAGTCTTTCAGTTTTTGGGACCTAATTAAACTGCTGTGCAGTATCCAGTATGGCTCCGTGCTCTTCGTGGCCTGGTTCATGGGGTTTGGATATGGCTTTGTGTTCACCTTTCTGTACTGGCACTTGGAAGACCTGAATGGCACCACCACTCTCTTTGGAGTTTGTTCTGTGCTCAGTCACGTGTCTGAGCTGACTGCCTATTTCTTCAGCCACAAACTCATTGAATTGGTTGGTCACATCAGGTAAGATGGCAGCAATCATTAAAGAGCTATACAAAAAATGGTGACTCTCAGGCTCAGGCCTTGTGCTACAAAGTGAAACTCAAGCTAATTTTTTTTTTTTTTTTTAATTACTGCTCAGTTATGTGGCTCATGTGATAGATTTTTTTTTTTTTTTTTTTGTTATTCTAAGAGTTGAAAATGGTCTGAAATGCTTGCTTTGCATATGAGTTGCATTTTAGTATGTGCTTTATGCCTGGCATAAAGCACATACTAACATGCCTTTTGCAGAAGGTTCCAGAAGATATCCTTGTTCCCTGATGCATCGCTCTGAGATCTTTACAATTTGCCACCTACTCAAGGGTTGTATGTTTTGACATACAAATGCCATTAGCTTTTCAGTTTTTTTCCTGTGAGTAGCAGTATTCTGCAAACCTCCTGCTTTAGCCTAGTTCCCCTTGCAGGGCAGTTTGTTGCCCCCACAGTAGCCTGGAAAGGTGTCAGCTGCAGGCTGAGAGGGGAGAAGCTGAGCTGAGGAAACGAGTTGAGCACCTCCTGTGTACATGGCCTTGTAATCAGACTCTGGGTGTTGGCAGAATGAGGTTGCAGCCTGGCAGTGTCACTTACTAGTTCAGGGCTTGCTCTCCTCCTTCAGCAGTGTGTGTCAGCTATGAAGTGAGATGGCTGCAGGGCTTGTCCTGTTGTTTTTGCCTTGTGTAAGTGAAAGCGACTGCTTCCAGCATATTCGTGAGCATTGGTTTCCAGTAAATTCACTAAATTGATTTAATAGCCACATGTTCTAAATCCCTCTTCTACTCTTTAAAAAAAGCACAGGGGAGGAAAGATGAGGAAAATCTGAGTTAATAAAGCTGCAAAGGTGGTTTTTTCATATTTACTCAGGTATTCTGTGCATGTAAGTTCAGAGCTATGTGTTGTTAGCATCATATCCTTTCCAAATACCCAGTTTATAATCATACAGTCATTGAGATGTAAGTATTTTTAAACTGTTTGCACTGTTCTTTTTGTGTATTCTGTTCCAAGGTCTTGCTCTTTGTTTGCTTTTATTGGGATGAATATTTTTATTCATTTGCCCTCTACTAAAAATGTTTGAGATGTTTAGCACAATAATTTGAGAGATTACTTAAAAGATGAAGTTCTTTCTTACTTGAAACTGAGGAAGATCTCTTTACTTAGAGTCAGTCTTAATCTCTGAATTTGACAATAATTAGTAAGAGAAAATGACACCTTGCATGCAAAGCCTGGAGGAAGGATATGATGATGAGGAGTGGTGAGAACACATCACAGTCTTCATAGCTAAAGATAGCTTGGGTATGCTCTTTCACTGTATATTATAGTACAAAATTCAGGCTTAGACTTCAACTAAAGAATGAAAACCAAAGAGTGGTAGGATTGTGAATAAGATTAAATGGAGGGGATGGGAGCATTGGCCAATGAAAAGAAGGATGATATAGGGGATTAGCTCCCTTTTTTTAAATTTTTTTTTTTGGCACAGCTAAACCTGTGAAGCCAAGATTGGATCAAGATTGAATTGTTTAAACACTAGTCCCTGTTTGCTATGAAACAACATTCTACATACCTACACCTGGGAAATGCACATTAGTCATATTTTAGTGTTATCTAATGGTTACTTGTGTTTAGTCATCACAGTTTGAGATGACTCCTCCGGGTTGCCTGCTGCCTTGTCCTTTCTGAACTTTGTGTGTTTGAGAGGAAGCAACCTTTATTTGTTCTTCCCCAAAGAAATATGGATAGGAGTTCATAGCTGACCTTCTTTTAGAGGTCTGTATGTGTGTTGTCTGCTGCCTTCTAGTGCAAATAATAATTTTTCTATTAGGAATAAAATTCCAATAGCCTCCAACTCCATATCCTTAGCCAGAATCATTTGGTGTTGATGTTTTATCTATTTTTAATAGCTCAAAATTCCTTTATATGGGTTGTTTGACTTCTAGATGTAGACATTCTTTCTGCAGTATTTGAATATTATTCAATTTTTCTTTCTGTGCTGTTTGAAGGCAGGCATGAGTACCAGAATTGCACACATTGTCATAGTAGCAGGAAAAAATGCTATTGAATGTCCTTAGTAGAACTGCAAGGAAATAGGCTTTACACCTTATCAGATAGAAGCTCAGTTTCCCTTTTCAAGTTTATAAATCTTTCTGTTTCTACCATTGTATGTGGTGGCATATAAAACTCTTACCACAGTTTGAAACCTCTTATGTTTTCACAGTTTTTTAAAAACTAATGTTCAAATTATTGTCCAAGTGTTTTGCCCATTACCATATTAAATACCTGCTGATTAAAATGCCCAGTTTCTGACTTCATTAGCTCTACTGTTCATACACTTGTGCAGTGCATGTGTGCTTCTAGTGTTTCTTTGAGAGGATATTAGGAAGAAGCTCTTTACTGTGAGGGGTGAGGCCCTGGCACAGGTTGCCCACAGAAGCTGTGGCTGCCCCATCCCTGAAAGTGTTCAAGACCAGGCTGGATGGGGCTTTGAACAACCTGGCCTAATGAATGGTGTCCCTGCCTAGGGCAGAGGGGTTGGAACTAGATGATCTTTATGGTCCCTTCCAACCCAAACCATCCTATGATGCTATGAGCAAAAAAATGTACAAAACTGGCTATGAAATATTTAGACCCCACTTGGTGTAGAAACATTCAAAACTGCTAGTCACTTAAGAAGATGATGTCAAGCTCTGAAAATAACTTCCTACTTGAGGTTAAGCTAGAATGTGTTTGTCTGACCACAGTTCCAGCATGTGAGCTTTTATGGGAAGCAGAGACTGGTAGTCATGGCTGTAAACAGCTTAGACTCCTTGTCACAAATATAGATTCAGTGCTTTAAATGTTTAACCTGTGAAATGAGTATGGTGTCAGTGTGGGTGCTGCACGTAGGGTTCATAAGGAACATCTGTTTACATTTTCCATGTAGGTCTGATAAGGAGCCTAAGTGATTTTTATAAATGCATTTTTGAAAAGACTCTGTAAATATACAAAAGTTTTTGTGTGACATACCCCTCCAAAACCATATTTATAGAAATCTTCATAAACTGTAATTTACCTAAAATTCTGTACATATATTCTAACAAATTAAGAGGTAGAACCTGACTAAATTGCTGCTCTTAAACTCCAAATCCAAATCTTTCTGCAAATGTAACAGGTAGGTGGTTAGTGATGATGGAAGAGCTCTGAAGCAGCAGGAGGTCACGACTCTGGTCTGGCTGTACTAGGGGAACAGCTGAGATAGGAAGACAGTTCTTGGTGAACAGACAAAGTTTTTGCAAGACAAAAGTGAAATTAAGCTGTCTAGAACTCATCCTAAACAGAGAGGTGCATCTGTACTAAACAGATGTACTATACACCTAAACAGAGAGGTGCAAATGTATAATGCCCTTCCTTTGTATTCCTGAGAGTATGCATCACCCTGGGCCTTTCTGGTAGGGGAATGAAGACAGGAGCCTGCAGACCTTGTGAGTTTGGTTACCTTTTGAGGCTGATGTGTCCTAATACATTTCAGAAATGTGGTTGTACATAAGAGCTACATTAAGTTGTGGCTATGAAAGGAACCAAGTTATTTGTTTGGAACAGAAGGCATTAATTAAAGGATGAGATGAAATTTATGATTCACAGCACAAGGAACAAGTTTGTTCTCATTATTGTATAACAGTGAACTTTTTCATGGCTTCCCATGTTTTCTTCCTTGAGTGCTTGGGCTTTTGTTGCCTAAAGGCAGCTTAAACCAGCTATTCATGGACCTCACATGTATCTGGAAGCAGCACAGCTTGGTTTGATCTATGACTGAGGGGGGATGACTTCCTGCCAGCTTGCCCTACTTGTTGAAAGTAAATTCATGTTGTTATGAAATGCACAGGCCTTTTTTGATATCACTGACATGATAAAACTCTGGAACTGAATTTTTCACTGTCAACATGTGTATTTGGAGACCTCAGATGTTGACAAGATGTTGTGTTTTTGTGATGGTGTCTCACTCTAGATTTTCCAGTGGCTCTGTACTATTTAATTAATTCTCAGTGTGCATTTGTAAAAAAACTAACTGAAAAAGCAGCACAAAGAATAAAGAGCCCTTTCACAAGGTCAGTGCTTCACCTTAACTATCAATTTATTTCACTTATGCCAGACCAGGGTTCAAACAACAAGCCCTATTGGGACAACAAATTATCCTCATCCCTGAAAAAATCTTTAAAGGTTGCAATAGTACCCTTTTTCAAGCTGTAAACATGTTTTCAATTAAGTCTTTGTTTCCCAAGATCCATCTAAAATAAGAGGAAGATAGCTGGATGAATGAGCACCCCAAAGGGAAGCTATGCTAAATCTAAAAACTGGAAAGGAAGAGTCATCAGGTTAAATGTGCAATGGGAAATGCACTTCACAAATAGTCTTTGTATTTCATTGTTTAAAAGCTGTTGTAAGAGTTTTTGTTGTTTTGGTTTTTTTTTCCTCTAAATTCTGAGATGCAGCATCTGCTGCTTTTCAGCAGGATGGCTAAGTTTTATCCTGAGGCATGTTGTTATAAACCATATTGCTTCTGTGGGATGTGTTTTAGAGTAGTTCTGAGCAGTTTGCAGATACTGGGACTATAAACTTATATTAATTGGGTTAAAATTAATTCCTTTAATACAAACCTGCTCCAGGCTTTCATTGAAATGGCAGAATGAATCTCTGGATGATTAGAAAAGCAGGTTGTTTGGAAAGGATGTTGAATGCACTCAGAAATTCTCTCTCTGAAACACAATCCTGTTTAGAGTGTGGCAAAGAACTACAGAGCTCAATTAAAAGCTCAATGGGTTTGCTGTCTCTTTGATTTATTTTTTTTCTATTAGGATTTTGAATGTGTTGAATGGGCAGGAGGAGGGTTTATGTTTGGGTGTAGAACTTGAAGGATATATTTTTTTGTTGAGCAAATGCTTTAGACTGGCAAACAGTATGCCTGTAAATAACTTCTAAATCAGTAAGCTGTATTGTAACATACCAGAAAGGGAAAGTGCAGACCATCCTGACTTGTCCTTTCTCTATTTCCTTTAGAGTGCTTTATATTGGCCTTGCCTGTAACACAGCGCGATACATCTACATCTCGTACCTGGAAAATGCCTGGACCGTTCTTCCCATGGAAGTGCTTCAAGGTAAGGCCTTCCAGCACAAGATCAGGTGCTCCCATTTATCTTGCTTTCAAGTGAGCTGTGATTAAGTAAAAAATCTGGTCTTTCTCTGTTGTTTTGACCACAAATACCCCAGAAGATGCAGGTTCATAAAACACATAAACCATTAATGTTTATCCTGGGAAATATTTGACATCAAAGGGTGGGTGTGCATTTGATTGTGCACAGTTCTCTATTTATTCAAACAGAACTGTGTGAGACCAGCACACCCTCTAAATAAACAAAGAGACAGAAGCATGAGCTACAAGGGTACACACCTACTGCAGATCCTGTTTGGTGATAAATGTGAACGTCATTAAATGCCAGAGGTTGCAGTCCTTGAAAGGATGCCACAAAAAACTTCAAAAAATAACCTGGGTCATTCTCTGTTAAATATTTCAGTTTTTCACTTCCATCAATACTTTTAGATTATAGAATTTTTGTTTTAATAGCTAGAGCAGAAGTTCTCTCAATGCTTTCTCAATGCTAAGAGAACTTCTTTAAGAGCTATGCCCTTTCTCAAACTTATTTACAAGGACAGAGGTGTGGTCTATTGACGAGTAACTTGAGTCCTGTTTTCAAATCCTGTTGTAGAAGCCTGTAAGAACTTCCTTGCAATGTTAAAGTATACATTGTTCTAGTGTGGTTTTTATGACCTTTTTGTTGTCTTTTTTGTGACCTTTTTTTGTGGTGGGTATCACTTCTGAAAACCATGAAAAAGTGGAACTGTTTTACTTTCTATTTCTTCAATATTTGAAGAGTACCATTTTTTACCATCTTTTTAAAGCCAGTATTTTGGCTTTATACAATAATATTTTGATTTTTTTCCTCAGATTATACTTAGAAGTTTTATTATTCTGTGTGCAGCATAACTTGAATTTAACTTTTTCTGCTATACTTACAGAAATCTTTGTAAGGTAGACTTTGAGTTACAAAATGCCATTAGAGAGCACTGAGAGATCCATTTGTGTGCTGGTTCCTTAACGTTCTGAGCTAACAAAACAGTTTATCATATTATAATTGCCACAACAGCAAGCTTCTGAATTTTGTTATTAAAAAAAGCCCCCAAACCACAACTATTGAATTGATGCTTCATTTATGCTTGGTTCATACCAAATGTTAAAATAGGAACGTGTTAGAAAGAACCTGAAGAATGAGTATGTGTTATGCTCCCACCTGCTCAAACATCTAGGGAAAACAAATGATAAATACAAAGCTTTGGATGCTGCCTTTTAGGTAATCCTATTTTAAAGATATCCCATATCAAAATACAGGAAAAAACCTTTTTGGTTTCACCTATACAGCCATAAATTTGTGCCTGGAAGTATCCTGTAAGTCATGGCTGAAAAGGAAGTTTCTTGTACTTTGAATGTAGCTTTTCTGCTGAAATTTCAGTATGAATTGCACAATACATAGGTTTGCCTTTACATACAACAAGAGTACACAGTACACAAATCCTCAGTAATTGAGATTTGAAAAAAAAATTAAGGACCTTCAAAATATTACTTTGTCATAAATGTATCTGCCAGATGTTACTATATTTAGCCACTGCTGAATCATGGGCTCCTTGGTTAATCTGGCTATTTGCAGTTATTTATAGTCAGCAAATGAGAAGGCTAAACCCAAACCAAACCCACGCACAGCTCCCCCACCCAGCCCCAGGTCTCTGTGTTCTGTGTGCCCTTGTCAGACATCATTTGTTGGTCCCTGATGTCCGTGGGTGCCCCGTGTGTGTCTAACCACTGCCACTGCATTTGTGGGATTCCGGTCATCTCATTCAGTGTTGACAAATGGGGGATCAAGGTTGTCACCTTAGAAGTACTGCTGACTTCCCCCCCACCTCCCTTCTTTATTCATTCCCTTCCTGCTCTTACCAGTTTTCATCTTTTCTAGAGTTGTGTTTTTTTTCTGCAGCAATTCCAAGTCCTGTTTCTTTGGGCTCTGCTTTCTCTCCTACATAACCACTGTATTGTCAGTGGCAGTAAGAAGTGATACCTTAATGAAATTTGGTGAGGTGGAAGCTCTTATTTTTAAGTGAGCTTGTTGACAGAGGGAAGCAAGAGTTGTAGCTGTTTTCTCTATGTAAGGATTGGAAGTATTGAAAACCAAAAAAAGAGTAGGTTGTGTACAACATGTGGGTACCATGTGGGCCATCAAGTTGACAGGTCTTTGAAACCCCTCGGTGAAGTCCTTGCTCTAATTGTGCAGAACTTTTTTCCAGGAAGCTGTCACATTCTATCTAAACTCCTCAGCTTGAGGGGTTTTAAGGCTAACAGAAGTTTTAGTTGACTTCTGTAAAAAATTTATTTTTCTGTTTATTATGTTTCTGCAATACAAGCAGGATTATCCCCATGTGCTGTTGCTGAAGGGCATGGAGACCTTTCTGGAAGATGACTGCAGACTGCATCTATTGATTGTAATAAGAACCATGCTGTGTTCCAGCTGTTGTTTGTAGATGGGATGAGGACAGCTCTCATTGCATTGCACTCTCAAAGGAATAAATGAGGAGATTTAAACAACTCACTTCTCAATCCAAAGTTTTTGACCACTATGCTGTATTGACTTGCACAGGCAGTGTATGAAAATAAGAGCTAAGGCTGGATCTGTAATAACTGAAGATTTCAAGACATCCTTGTAAAGCATACACGTCTATATATATTGCACACAAGCAATCTTGTTCATTTGGCACTTAGCAGATAAAGTTTTGCTATGCTAGTTAGCTGCAATTTATTGTTCCAGGGCACTGGTCCAGGTTCTCTGATAACAGCTATGCTAGCTCACCAATTTGCATGACAGGAATTTTTTCTAAATTACAAAACCATCTTGTTAACCTGAAAATGAGCTGTTTTCACTTGGCAGTTACTCAGCAAACTCCAAAACAAGTACTATTCTAAGAAGTGACTCCTACTGATGTTCCAGCAACACAGTTCTGTCTAGAGAGCAAAGAGTTTGGCCTTTGGCTGACAATAATTATGATGCATATTTCTCTTGAAATAAATTTGGATCTCCAAATCTTCAGCTCACAGTTTGCATATGAATTATCCTAAATTCACTAAAATTACAAGCATCACTCTAGGGTTGCTGCACTTGTTGGAACTGTTGTGCAGATGATGAAATGGTGGTTAGTGGTTTTAGCAAATAATGTCACAATATATATAGTGAGCAACTTCTTTTAAAAAGAATTGTGGTTAGCAGTAACAGTAATCCAGACCAGACTTCTTATGTGAGTTGTGGTAAAAACTGTTTCAAATAGTTATTGTTGTATAAATAATAAAAATCACATTAATAATGTATACACATACTAAAATAAAAAGGCTGTGCCTTTAAAGGCAAGTGTAGTGAGCTGATTTAAAGGTATGGATTTGTTTTCAGAGAAACAGAGAACACTGTGTTCTAGTGGGGCTTGCACTGCTGAAGATGAAAACATCCAAGAACCTGTTGGTTAAGTTATGGCCTTTTGTGTTCAAACAAACTCAGTTCAAATAATTTCAGATGTGTTTTTTATTTGTCTGGCTTTAGGAATTGCTCCTAACAGCCAGTAAAACTGCATGTTTTATGTTAATTGATGTATTTTCTAAACCAAAACCACTTTACCTATTTTAAATTAGCTCTGCTTTCTTATTGGGACAGCTCTTAGTTGCTATTTGCAATGCATCCATGGATCTGCATTAAAGAAAGTAAGAGACTCAGTGAGTTTTAAAACTCTTAAGCTTTTTGCATAGAAAATCTGTGAGTTTTAAAGCCTTAAACTCTAAATGGTAAGGTAATACAGACTCATTTTGATGCAAGCTTTTTCTTTTTCAATACAGGGATGTACTAGTACCAAAACCTTGAGAGAGAGATACATGCACATATATATGTGTAATACACAAAGCTTGAGGAGTTTTGGGTTTGATTTTGAGTGAATTTGACCTGGATAGCCTGGTGGACATGCAGGTGTGTACCTGCACTATATCAATTTCATAGAGTGCTGTTTCTCATTTTACCTAAGCAAAATCCACATTATTCCATATGTTATGAGAATGTGTTTTCTTGCTCATAGTAGTCTTCAGCCTAAATGCCTAAGTAATTATTGATTGTCCAACTGTTCATTACTAAGTCAAGTGTAGAGGACAGAAACATGTTGACTGAATCATCAGTTGTGCCAATATTTGTTTAAAACTGAGGCAGTAGAGCTTAGGAATTGGTAAACTGTGATGACTATTTTTAATACCTCTAAAATAAGGGAAAAAAATTCCCACTCAATCTGAGGGTGGCAAAATAGTTCAGTCTTATTTAATGTGTGATGAAGTACAAAACTGTTTTGTTTTTCTAACTTCTCTACAATCCTGCCTTTTCCTGTCCTTCCCCACTCCACACAGGCCCAAGGGGAGGGCTCCACCTGTAACCAGCTTCCCACGCTGAGGGTCGTGTGCTGGCTGTCCCTTAGCTCTCCTGGAGGAGGAAAAAGTGTTCCCAACCCCAAACCTGCTGGGCATGGGCTGGAGAGACACTTGCGTGGTCTCTGCTGGGGGCTGGGGTGGCCATGGCGCCGTGGTTGGTGGCACTGAGGACTGGGGCTGTCGTGGGGCCGTGGTTGGTGGCACTGAGGACTGGGGCTGTCGTGGGGCCGTGGTTGGTGGCACTGAGGATGGCTGCTGCAGGAGTGCGTGAAGTGGTGGCAGCACCCACACAGGATCAGGTGCAGGGCAGGATGCAGCTGCAGCAGGAGGGAGGCACTGCCTCTCAACAGCAGCCATGGAAAGTGATGTCTTTGGCTTACCCTGAGGAGCTTGTGTGCTGTTCTCATCTGAACCATTCCATGCTAAATGCAGAATGTGTTGGTATTGAGTTCAGCAAGAGTTTGCTGGGAGGTGCTGCATTTTTTGGGGGAGTGAGAAGGGCACGAGGGGATTATTTCTTGCCTCTGGAATGGCATGGATGTCTGTGATACTGTCTGGATTTTATGACCTTAGTGCTGCCTTCACTGTGGTGGTAAGGAGACTGCTGAGAGGCATCAATGCTTTAATTGCCTGCAGGTTGTGAAATTGGGACTGTATTCCAAAGGCTCTGTGTCACTAGGAAGGCACAATGAATCTGGCAGAGAGACTTGTCTCCCTAGGGACTGTGTCTCCAGAAGAGAACTGAGGTCATCTTGGAGGGAGAAAGAGCTGAGGGAGACAGGCTCTGCAGGAGGAGTTGTCCTGTCTCTCTGTGGCTTGGTTGCCAGTATCACTTTACCAAAAGCCGATTTGTACTTCACAGCCATTTGTCACTGGAAGGTTTTTGTTGTTTTCCTCTCCATGTGCTCCAGCTGGTGAGTGCAGTTGCTCAGATGTTGTGTTGGCACCCTGTGGCCCTGGTGCTCCTCTGGTGTCTGTTTCTGCAGGTGTCACACATGCAGCTATCTGGGCAGCCTGCATCTCGTACCTGAGCGCGGCTGTGCCTCCGGAGCTGAGGACGTCGGCACAGGGAATACTGCAAGGTCTGCACCTGGGGCTGGGCAGAGGATGTGGAGCCATGGTTGGAGGAGTTTTGGTCAATTACTTTGGTAAGTAAAAGTAATATTGAAAATTTTAGTTTTATTTATTCTGGTTTTACCTGTCTGCTTTAAACTTATTTATGCTGTAGATATATTGTAGGTATTGTTATGCGTTAAAGAGTAATACACTTTGTATGGATCACAGGATCATAGAACTTTTCAGGCTGGGGAGGGCCCTAGAATCTCCAGTCCAGGCCCCTGATCAAAGGTCAATTTGATCAAGGTCAGCACTGCATTCAGACCAAATTGCTCATGGCTTTGTTCTGTCAGTGTCCAGATTGATTCAATATGTTCCACCTAGATATTTCCATTATTGTGTCGAATACCTGACCTCATCTGTAAGATGAATGAATCCTTTGTGAAAGAATAGGTTGATACTATAAAGCCTCTTGATGAACAAATGAGAATCTAATTACTTGCTTAAAAATCTTTTACAAAGCCTGTTGAAGAAGTGATGGGGGAGGTAAATGTAATGAAACAAGCTAATAAGAGTCTACATGGGCAATATATAGACAAGAAGCATATCATGCTGACTCATTTTATTTTAAGTAAGTAGGTTCTTAATTTAGGAAAAAAAAATCTCATTACAGGTCCTGCTGCCACATTCAGAGGAATAGGGATGGCTTGTTTAGTGATTCTGCTTCTGTTTGCACTGATCCAGTGGATGTTGGTTCCTGATGAAGAAGAAGGTAAATACTCATGTCACAGAGACATTACAGAATTAGAAGCAGTGGAAAAAAGATCTCTCTGTAGCTGCTCCTGCACCTTTACTTTTGTATGTTTGGTGTCTTAACTTGTATTTTGACAAAACAGTTCATTTTCAAGTGGGAAGCTTTTGTCCTGTGCAGTGAAGAAATTGAAGTGGTATGCTGCTGCAAGAAGGGCAGCATTGAGCTCTTGAGTGTCCATAGAAGGAAAGCATGATACATTTTGCTGCCTGTATGTCCTCTGAGTTCTGAGAATCCTTAGGTTAGTCTTCACAGCTGTAGTGAGTCATTTCAGTTGCATCAATTCGTTAAGGTCACCTCAATCCCACTTTGTTCTCTCATATTCTGCCAGTCGAAGCCACCTGCTAGAAATTATAGAGGTGGCTTCAGGGGACAAAAAATTTTATAGATTTTTTTTTAAACCTGAGGTATCTCCCCTCTGGGGGAACTTGAACTTTTTAATCTCTATCTTTATATTGATAAAGGTTAACCAGAAACTAAATACTTGGAGCAACGTTAGGGATTTACTGTGACTATAATTTTTACAAAGACAATAAAACTCTGGCTAACTGTGAAAAGTCATGAATTTTTGAGCTGCTTTTTACCCAAATATTTTCTAGTATGAGTTTTGAATATAAAATGAAAGTTAGTTTTCTTTTGCTGGAATATTAAATTAACTAGTTATCAAGCTGCCTGTACTGACGTGTTCAAATATACCTTTTGCTAGTGTTCAAATGATAATGGTAAAAAATGGAAAGGTGAAAAGGCTATTTGCTGCTTCACTTTCCTATCAGCATTCAGTTAATTACACACGAATCTACAAAAGGCCAGTTTGTCCATAGTGGCCTTGTTCTCTTTGTTTCTGTCTTTGGTTTTCATTTAATACACACTACCCATTTTAACAGTGTGTGTGTTAATTTAAAACATGACAGTAATTAGGCTGCTTTCAGCAGACCAGTTGGAACAGTAAAATGAAGCATGTGGTCAAGCGTGTGCAGGATTAGTCTCCTCGTTTCTTCACTCCTTGAGAACATCCAGCTCTTGCTTAAAATATCCAGTATTATCTAGGAGTTTGTAAACCAAATGTGTAAAAGGAATTTTATAATTTCAAAAGAAAGATCTTGTTAATCTGTAAAATATTTTCTTTGGAAAAAATTTTTTTCAAAGTTTACAGAATGTGTTTTTTACAGAGAGCACAGAGATATTACTGAAAATAACTCCCAGTTACTAAAAATCTGTTTAATTATTTTTTGTATGAATACTCTGGCTCTTCAAGATTGTAAGGCATGCTGGGTTGGGTCATGGCAGTCATTTTATCCATGACATTTCAAGATAGTTACAAAAACTATTACAGTTTTGGAAGACCTGAGATGTAAAGGTCTCTTGGGACAATTTCTTCCTTTACCTGAAACTCTTTGACAGATACTTTGTGCCTTCCAGTGTGTCACCATCCTTAATTCTTGTCTCACTGCCTGCATAACTCCACAGGAACTCTTTGCTGGGAGCAAGTGGAGTTTTTCATGCTCCTCAGCCCCCATGCAGTGGCACAACAGCCATGCTCGTCAGGCAGCAGCCACGTTTCCCCAACCAGACTGTGCCATGTCTGGCTCCTGGTGGCTCGTGCCAGTGCTCTGCTTTCAGGGCAGTGATAACCACAGTGTGAAAGCAAGGAACACTTCATGATCATTGTCTGCTTCAGGGTTGTCCTTTTTTAAGCTTGTTGGCTTTGCCAGTGATGCTTTTGTTTTAAACTTCAGAAAAGACAATGCTGGCGGAAAGGATTCCAGTGCCTTCCAGTCCTGTTCCCATAGCAACTATTGACCTTGTGCAACAGCAGTCGGAAGATATCATGCCTCGGACTGAGCCCAGACTCCCTCCAAAGAAAACTAAACACCAGGAAGAGCAAGAGGATGTGAACAAGCCTGCTTGGGGCATCAGTTCTTCTCCATGGGTCACCTTAGCTTATGCTGTCTACCAGATAAAAGAGATGGTTAAACTATCCAAAACCAATCCCACTCCTGAGAATCAGCCGTTACAGGTAATCTTCTAATGTTCAGGAAGCTCTTATGTAATTTTACAAGCTTTAAAACCTTTATAGCTCGATAAATCTGTTTGTACCTGGTAGGTATTTTCTGTCAGCTTGTAGTAAAACTGGACTTGTGACACACTAGTTGAAATACTATGAAATAGAGTTGTTTTCTATGTATAATGTAGCAGGAATAACTTTGCAAGTTGTATCTTCCTGAAGATGGTAGGAGAAGAAACATAGAAAGGGACTGTATTTAACAGACTTGGATATATTTGTATTCCCTTTAAGTTTACATTTCTTTTCATATTAGTTGGAATCTGCAGGTTATGTGTTTTGTAAAATTTACAAGGTGGTAATTGAACGTGAAGATGCACAGCTGCTTAACAGACTGTAAAATTAATTTTATTTAGTTTTGCTTCCTTAGATGATGCTGTCAGACATATACATGGCTGCTGTGGGCCAGACAGCTGCTGATTGGATACAGAACTTTCTTTTCAAGTGAAGTTAATCTCTTTTTTACCTAGAGTTACACCAAATAAGAGCCATTCTGCACCATTACCCTTCTGTTAAGTCTCCCCACAGAGCCACTTGTAATAGCTGCCTCAGTGGTTGGATGGGCTTGGATGTGAACTTGTAATGCTCTGGCCATGCCTTTCCAACTGGAGCTGGTGCACACTGCTAAGCCAAGTTGGGAGGTGCTGTCAGTCAGGGTTTGGAACAGCATGGTCAGTCTCAGCCCTGTGTTTACCTGTCTGAAGTTCAGGGTGGGTGAGGTTCCTTCTTGAACCCAGTAGGCGTAAACACAGAAATGCTTTTTCCACAAGTGCTGTCTTTAGAAATGGGTAATTTGGGATATGAGTGTGAATCAGCAGAGCTGGGTGTAGGAATTTCACCTGGTCAGTGATCTCCTGCCTTTCTTACTTGACTTTATTCTTGGAACTGTGTTAGAGGTGTGCTTAAGGTTGGCTGGGGTTTTTGTTTGCTTTTGACCTTTCCAAAGTCAAAGAATGTGAGCTGAAGATATCACAAGGTCTCTTACACATTACATCGAAGTAATATGTCCAGACAAACTGCTCAGCTTCCCATTGCAAAGGTACTCAGGATCTTGATTAGTGTAAGCTGCCCTCTGTTAAATCAGAGCAAAGAAGTTACACAGAACTCAGGCAATGGACATAAATAATGTTTTGCAGGTGTGTGGTGTCTGAGAGTGACTTGTCCAGCACTGCCAGACACAACCCAGCTGCTTCACTGAGCACTGTGAAGTGCCAGAAGGGCTTTTGTGCCTATTCTCTATGGCACATGTTCTCTTCACAATGCTTTTATTCCTTTAAAAATACAGTGCTGATACAAGAGTACTTCTTGTTAATGTGCCAAAACTCAATGCACCAAGGAAATTGTATCATTTTCTTCATCGTGTCTATTCTCCAAAATTTCTCATCCCTCCTTCAGTGCTCCAATAGGACAAACTTGCTTCAAAATATTTCAGGTTTTGCGCTCAGTCATTTATTTTAGGCTGATGATACTAAAATACTGAAACCAGGAAAAGGCTGTCAAGCTCTCTTACTGAATTTGGTAAATAGCTTCCTTAAAATGAAAATAGATCATTTGGAAGGAGGGTCAGTGCACAGAGAATTAGTGACAAAAATGATTCCTTCTTATTTCATTAAGATTTTGGATTAGTTTTGCTTCTGCTTGCTCATAGTCCTTCAAACAAAAGGACATACTAGCCTTATTCTCTATGCTTCAGTGCAAAACAAATAATTATAGGCAATGCATCACCTTCTAATGAAATGTGTTAGTGTGGAGATTTGCTCTTTCAGCCCTGGGAATGTAAATGGTGTTTAAATGTGCTCTTATGTTCCCTGATAAGGCTTGTTTAAGAAGACTGGATAAATTTGTACATCAACACAGCAAAAATTCTGCCAGTCAGAGAGTCTGAGCAATATCTTGGGAAGGGCGGGGATCAACTGAGAAAAACTGTATTTAAGAAGCATGAAAAAAAAGTTATAGACTTGCTTAGCCATAAGAATTATCTTGTCTAAACACTTTGAAGACCAGTTAATTGTTTTTTTCCCCTTGAAACACAAGTTTGTTTTTTGCATGCTTCTTGGGAAAGTGCAGTTAGGAAAAGATATGGAAGGTAAGCTGCTGTCTGCTTGCTATTAGTGTCATCTGGATTTAAATGTAGTACTTTTGCTTTGCTGCTTTAAATTTGACTCGTTATGTTGTGGGCATTCAAAGCAAGTGCCTTGTGATGTTCCAGCAGTGCCTGAATGCATCTGGGGGGTGCCAGTGGGGACAGTGTCCTGAGTATTTATGTTGACTTTTGGAATGCAATTCTTTCCCCTCTGTTTAGAAAACCAATGAGAATTGCAGTGCTTCATCAGCCAGCTCAGCAAGACAGCCCCAAAATCCAACAGATTCTGAGCAGCCCAGAAATTGTTCGGCACCAACACCTGCAGCACCATCAGATTCCCAAGCAGATGGCAGCCGTGTGGTGTCGGATCGTGATGCTCAGCCTGCTGCTGCAGGGCCCTGAGATGTGCTCATCTTACCAAATCCAGTGCATGGAATTCTGCTTCTCACCTGGGAAACGCTGGAGTAGGAGCTCAAAAGTAGGACTTCTTCATCTTAACAATCATAACGTGATGCAGTGCAAGCTTTTAACTATATAAAGAATATTCATATGACTACACAGAGCAACATTGAGCAGGGAAGCCAAAAGGTCGGATTCTCGAGGGAAGTGATGTGGCCAGATATAATGGTAGGAAGGATTCTCAGCTGCTTTGCTAAAGCTGAGTCAAGGGTTCTGAAATTTCTTTACCATCTGTGGAAGAAAGGGAGTTCACTCCTCATTTGTTGAGGCACAGTGTGTCTGATTTGATTGGATTTTTTCTTTAAGTTTATTCCCAAATCAAAATTAAATGACTTTTTAAGAGAGACACGGAATTTCCCTGAATATTCTATCAGAAAATACCAGATCTAATAATTCTAGCAATGTTATGAAAGTGTCTCTGGAAGGATTTCTCAGAGTAGCTTAAGAAAGAGTATCTTAATATTATGGTAAGGGATGAAGTAAACTGCATGCATATTCAAAGAATATGTTTTTGAAGCTAATGTTCAGTTGTTTGAGATAGAAGTTTAGTTCTGCAAAGCACAGGTTTTGAACTGGCGTTTTAGTGCAACACAAAAGCTGGAGGAAGGCTTCTGAAGAATTTACCCTCTGTGCTTGCAGCCTCGCAGGTGGGCATAAGGTTGTGTGCATTTGGGTAATTTTAAGTTTGATGTTATATTGAGACAAGAATCTTTGATCCAGATTGCACAGCCTGAGATTGATCAGTGATCTTTTTGGGTTTTTTATTTCATCATCTATACAGGGGTTTATTTAATGCAGTGTAGTTATTACGGTTATTTATTAAGAAAACAGTAAGCTTTAAGTGCCTAGGGAAGGTGGGGGGGTAGGGAGGAATCACCTAAAAATCTTAAATGTTTAGGATTATAGGGGCAAAGTAGTGGATGCAGAAATCAAGTAGAATGAGAGATTCTCAGGAGGAAGCAAATGTAACTCAATTGCAGTATGTTTAGGAAGTTACTTTGCCCAATGTCAAGACACTGGAGGACTTTGGATTATGTTTTGTTATGCTTCTTAATACTGTCTGCAGCCAGCTTGTGCTGGTGCATAGTGAAAATTGCTGCTGGAGGGAAATCCTCAGGCTCAGGGAAGAGTCGGGGGGGTTTAGTCAGGACAGTGTTTTGGCCCATTTTCTTAGACAAGCAGCTTGTTCCTGGGAGATCCTGAGCACTCTGCTCCCATGGGACTGAGGGAGCACTGCTCAGCTGCCCTCCTGGAAGTGAGATGTGCGTGAGGTACGAGGCCTTCCGTGGGGAAGGTCTGGGGGACTGAGCTGAGCCAGAGGCAAGGCCAGCAGGAGCCCAGAGTCAGGGAGAGGAAGGTGGCAGCAGCTGAGCAGGAAAGGGGGTGCACAGGTTTACCCACTTTGACATCTGTTAGCTTGACTGAAGGGGTGTCCCGTAGCTGTGCTTTAGCTGTGCTTTTAGAACAACCCACGTTCTGGCAGTGCCTGGGACCAACACCATAGACAATAAAAAGAAACATCAATGACTAGCCACTAGTTACTTTTTTTGCACTTGAACTTAAATGTACTGTACTCACATAAATCCTCATGACTTGTCTAAGTGTCCTTTAAAATCAGAAATGTATTTATTGTATGTTTGTATAACTTGGGGGAGAACTAAAGACTGAACAGGTGACAGTACAGAAGGATGCTAAAAATCATCTTGAGGCTAACCAACCATTTGTTGAGTTCATGCTGTATGGTGTTACCTCAGCTGCTACTGCATAGCACCTGGATTGTGAAGTGAAGAGCTTGTACACTGTGTTTACACTTCAGAATTGTGTATTTGAAATGCCTGCTCTTTTTGGAATTGTATAGTCATTCTATGTTGCAAAATGGACATGTACACCTGGATTTTGATATTTGTGAAACTGTAAAAACTGTGGTAAGAAATATAAAATATCCATAACATATTTAATAGTATCAACATGAACTTTTATTTTATTTGTTCATATTAGTGTCAGCAGTGAACATAACCAACCTGAAGTGAAAATAATTCAGTGATAATGACCTTATACTAAAGTCAATGGAGGATGCTGAACTAAGAGCCTGGGAACTACTCTTGCACTGGGTTAAAATAGTATTTGATAATAAAATCTGACTGTAGGCACCAGTTCCCTTCTGTGGGGTGCAGGGACTGTAAGGGACACAAATCAATGTGTGTTGTAAACTGGTCAGTGTGAAGGAGTGCAGGGCATCACTGTGAACACTGCAGAGACCAGAGAAAAATGTAACATCCTTTGTTAAGGGAGAAAGGCTTTTGTAAGAGTTAGGGCAATGGATTAATGCCTAGATTTTCTAGCTGAAAACCAAAACAATTGTACTTAACAATTGTGTTTCAGTAAGGCTGTGTCATCTCCACATATCACAGGAGCACTGTGCAAGTGAACAGGGCTCCAGTGACAGCAGCTGGTTTTGGTGGGTTTTGTTTATGAAACCCTTTCAGTGTTGGAACAGGCTTGGGAGGGTTTTTAAGGTCACTATAAGCTACCCACTAAGGTAGCCATCATCTTTCTCCTGTTGCTGCCATTCTGTTTTGCATGTATTTAATAGTTTCCTGCTCTGCTTCGGATAGTATTTCCCCATCCCTGCCAAACAGTGGATCTCACAACTACATACAGCGTGAGTTCATCTTTATTTAATTTTTATTGCTTTTTAACTTTTTTCCTTCTTGAAGCAGATGTACCTGGTATTCTTCTAAAACATGTAATTACCTAAACTAAAGGGGGGGGGGTTTAATTTTTATTGCTTTTTAACTTTTTTCCTTCTTGAAGCAGATGTACCTGGTATTCTTCTAAAACATGTAATTACCTAAACTAAAGCGGGGGGGGGGAGGAGGGAGGAGGGCTTTTCCATTTAACATATTGCTTAGGTAAAATACTACCGTAATGTCTAATCTGGGCTACTGTATGTAAATACATGTTATGTATTTATATGCCTCCATATTATAGAAGGGTAATCATCACTACCTTACTAAAGAGAGGACATCCAGGAAAACTATATTTAAGCTCAGACAAATCTTCCTTGGCCTCAAATTGCTTGGATGGGAGTTCTTGGCTAACTATAAAGTACACTGAAAAAAACCTCTGTACTTCAAAACATGCGAAAAACAATAAGACATCTCTTTGAGTATCCTTTGCCTAATCTGTAATGATTTTAAGTACTCTATTTTCATGATGGTGACACAAAGATAAAATAAATCTGATCTGGTCTATGGTCATTGTTCAGGTGGGAATTTTCCCTTCTCCCAAAGCAGCCAAGACAACGAGGCCTTCCTCTGTTTCCACAACTGCTTGCTGCTAGTGCCAGAGCCCCCCAAGCCAAACCTAACTTCCCAAGTGTGGGTGGCAATTTAGCTGTGGATTTGGTAGCACCAGCCTCTCTTAGGGGCTACTACAGTCTTGCTGCTAGTAGCTTTCCTAAACACAGCCCTTGCTCTGTTTTTGAATGTTCTTGACTTAACAACAAGTGCATTTTGGATCACCTGCTTGATATGGCTTTTCTCTGCTAAACATGCTTTAGATTCTGCATAGGTACTTAAAATTTTATGGCACTAAAGGGTGTTAAGTGTCTCTTTACTGTAAAATGGAAGTGTTTCTTTTAAACTGAAGCAAAGCTGAAGGAGTATAAAGGAGAAGAGACCACATCAGTAAGGCTATAAGGCTTTCAAGCACCAACTCTGAGTCCTTTGTTACACAGAGGAGCTCTTGGATTATGGTATGGCCACACTTCTTAGCACCATTGGAGGTAACGGGTTTTGTCCCTGCTGCAGTGATGGACAAGGAGAACCCAGGACAGCACCTGCACTGCTGAAGTCACGCTGCACCATTAGGCATGCTACAAAGAACAGACAGCCCTTTTAAAGCAGACAGATCCCAGTCTGACATGCCTTTCTTGAGCACCAACTGCTCCCCATTGCTTACAGTTCCCGGTGGGGTTGTGAGATCAGATGGTGAATTAATCAGAATTAATGGTCTCTTGTTTTCTGCAGTTTGTAAGACAGTAAAGGGAAACAGCATAGTGAGAACAGAAGAATACAGGGAGGGAGAGTCTAAAGAACAAAAGAAAGAAATGACATCTGCAGGTGGGTGAACTGAGGTACACTACTCCCTAGCCTAGGACTGTGTAATACATAAGCTGAAAGACATGTGACTGCCCGCATTTTTCTCTGGTCCTCCCCACTTCTCTGAGAAGTCCCACAGACGGCTGAGAATGGGAAGGCAAAAGTCAGGTATCTTCCCTCATTGTTTTCATTCCCTCATTCCCAGGAATGATTTTCTGCTTCTTAACTCAGTGAAGAAACTACTGAGTACTCTGAGGCCAGTGGAGCTCTGTATGGGTTATCTGCATTCCCAGTTCCAGGCTCACAGCAGCATTCTGGCTCTGCTAATAGCAGTTTCTCCAAGCAGCTGAAACAGCCTCAGCCTTTGTGGCCTTTCTGGAGCTCTGTAGAGGCCTGGAATAGACAGCAGCACCCGCCTAAGGTAAGCTAACACTGAAACTTGAAGGCAGTAGCAAAAATGTTTAGGGATGGAAAACCTCTCCTAAACCATTGTCAAGAGATGGAGAAGCAGAGAGCTAGAGAAAGGTTAGCAGAAGATCTGTACAAGAGAGAAGAATGTTTGTAATTAAACAAAGACCTGGAAAGAACAAAATGCAGTGTAACTACAGCAGAGGTCAAGAATGGAAAAATATGGGAAGAGGGTGAAAAATTAGACAACATTTTGAGGAGCAAGGGGAGCTTAAAACTCAAGGCAGAGGCAGGATGAAGCTAACAGACCAGCCCAGCCAGAAGAGGAAACAAACCTCGTTCAGCTGCATCAACTCTCTATAAAAGTCTCACAAACAACGAACACAGTTTATCGACACTCTAAAAGCATTATCAGAAGTCTTGACACAGAGGGTACTTAGTAAAAGGAGAGTATTAAAAATGGCTTTTCCTCCCTCTAGTGCTCAGCACAGAGGACTTGATGATGGAAAGGGCCAAAACAGATTCTCTGTTTACTGGAGGTAGTGTTCTTGGTAAAAGAAGGCATCCTGATGGACAGACTGTCTCCAGTACTTGCCTTGGAAATACACAATGTTTGTTTCCCTAATGAAAATACCCATAGCATGAGATTCCTCTTCACTTGAACAGCCCCTATGGTAATCAGGTAACATTGGTGATACAGGCAAGAGTTTTTTTCAAAAATCCTTCTTTGTCCACCAACAACCACAAGAAAAGGCTAAGTGTGAGTGTTCTCATTCTGTATCCTCCCTTTCTAGGAGAAGTCTGTTTTCTGTCTCTTTTTGTTGTTGTTGTTGTTATTTCTCAAAGCTCAGAGCAGCTCAGTAGCATATGGAAATGGAATTTGTGCCTGCATTTCATTTTCATTCTCCTCATCTTCTTCATGGACAGAATTAGCTGGCTCATCTTCCTCAAACTGTGCCCTGGTCTCAAACAGCTGCTCTTCCAGGAAGAAGCTCCCAATGCCATACTGCTCATCATGCGCCTTTGTTTCTGCAGGTGAGACGTGGGGAGATCCCAGAACAAAAGCTGCAAACCTGACAAATTTTGAAAGGAAGAAGTTATCAACTGAGAAATTAAAAGAAGAAATACTGTACATTCTAGGGGTATTGCTATTTAGGAAGGAGTGTTGTAAGGACATCCCCACAGGCAGTGCAGATGAGGGGAAGTACCAATAACGGATGGCAATGACCGCAAGGATTGGTTTTCCCAGCTCATTTTTTCAGTATTTTCTGTAGAAGAAGTAACTTTTACTCTTCTGGAAACCATCTGCAAGGTCTTGTGACTAAGCAAGAAGATCTAACTTCGTTTTTGCATCTTGTCAGTACTTGCAGGGTAATCCAGACTAAGCATTTGTGCAGTGGGGTAGTTGGTACTTTAGCTTCTAGAAATAAATTAAAGCTGTAGCATATTTGAGACAAATTCAGGTGTGTTGATATTGCTAATGCAAGAAAAAAATGGCAAGAATTCTGCACTCCTACGTTGTATGTAGTGACCTTGTTGCTGGTGCTGTGCCTGAACTGTGTGCAAGCTGAGCTCAAGTCTTCCCAAAGAATTCCTGCCTCTAGTGAAGCTGGAGCTGCAGACTGGGAATTCTGCAGCTGCTCCAAGTAAATGCCCGAACAAAGCACGAACTTAGCACTGTCCCTATACTGCAATCCCCCACAAATCTTCCTTTCAGTGGGCAACTCCATTGAGGAGAGAGAACAAAGCTGGAGGTTTCTGGCAAGAGTGTGGGAACAGACGGCAGTTCTGACACCTGGGTAAGTGTCGACAGCATCAGAGAAATGTATGAAAAAGGAAATGCAACTACATTCTGGAGTTCTGGTAAACTGATCAATAATTTACATTTCAGACTTAACATTTCTGTGAGATGAATGTCGTCACCTCGCTGTTCTTGGAAGCTCTGTTAGTCTAAATGGGGAACAGGTTTGCCTTGGGATGAACCACAGTCTGATGCTTAATGGGAGCTGGGAGGGGTTCTCCAATTCTGATTGCTGTTGGTTCTCCTTTTTATTTCCCTTTTCACAACCAGAGAACACTCTATAACACCTCTATTAATGAAATGATGGCTAGAAAATATGTGTCTCACGTTGTTATATACATATGGTGGTATTTAGTTTTACAATACAACAGTAAGCTTTCACTTTTTTATCTCTCCATCATTCTAAAGAAGGCAAGCAGCTTTTTTATCTCTCCATCATTCTAAAGAAGGCAAGCAGCTTAGAAAGTAAGACTGTTTAACAGTAAATCTATAAAACCTGGCAGAGAGGCTGTCTGCGTGCTAGTCCAAGGAGATGAAGGTTCTGAAACTGGGTTTAACTTGTTACTGAATAAATTCCAAATTGACTGGGGTTCCTTTAAAATCATGACACTTGGTTCTGTGGCAAGGACTAAGTCTTTGTGGCTGGCTAACATATGAAACTTTGCTTCTGATCTCTTCAAGTTTTTGTTTTGATGGGAATACACTGTTATGATTAATTTTATATTCTGCAGGGTTTTCTGGCTTTGCTTGCTTGACCCTTCCTGAACTATATTTGTCTAAGGTTTATCTCTTAAGCTATACATGGCACAGCTCTTCTACCTGTTCTACTTGCTCATTGTAGGTATTGATTTCTTTCTCTTTATATGGTCTCAGATAGTGATACTTCAATAATAGGATTCCCTGACTCTGCAGATTTGCAGTTGAAAAGCTTAATATAGGTAATATTTGAGTCTGTATCTTCACCGTGCCCCAGTTTTACACCACAGAAAAATGCACTGCTCTAAAACCTGAAGCAGGGCAATTTCACTGGTTAGAGAGCCACCAGGGTCACTGCAAGAGCTTACACAGGCACAGTAGGAAGCCTTTAAGTTCTATGAACATGAATCAGCTGTGAAGGTCTGCAAATTCCCAAGAGTAATTTGTGGTCAGGGAGGAACAAACAGAAATTTAATGCCACCAGAGAGTAATACCCTTAAGAGGTGTGGCTGTGGTCCTGAGTGGGATAGGCAAGATAAACACACCTGGAACAGTGCCTGAAGTGGCATTTAAGTCTGCAATGTGTTTAGGTGTGCAATGTGTTTCCTGTTTTAGAGAAGCAAAGTTTTCTTACCTGTGTGGAGCCTGGAGTTTGGATACAGCTATCCATGATGGGAAGTCAGGGCTCCTGCAGAATGAGCGCAGCTCCTCCAGAGCTCTGATCGTTTCACTTTCACCTTGCTCTCGATACTCCTCTTCAGTAAGGTATTTAAACACCAATTTTTTTGATTTAAAGTGATGCTTCATTTTTCTAGAACAAAATTAAAATAACCAGTATTTATAAAGTCTTCTGCCATGTAATTATCTGCCCTTTTTCTCTGTACCTGCTATTAACATGCATTAGTCACCTCTACTCTTTTAAGAGAACAAGCTGCATTCTTACATTTGAGGGCAAGGTATGTAATGTTTGCTAGCCTGTTTACCCTAGGTCTTAACCAAAGCTGTAGAATTTCACATGATATTTAATGAGCTTTAGATCAGGTCCTTATTGTGTATGCATGAACTAAAATCTCACAGAATTAAAAGAGATGGCTGCTTGCTCAGCCATTTTTAGGTGCAAAATGCAAAATGTGTCTGTGCAGTGACATGGGCTGAATCAAAACTCAGTCTGCATATGTTACTTCAAAGATAAGCAATGCTCTAAGCCTGTTGTGAGTTGCTCATGTTGTTTACTAGCTAGCTCCTCTTAAATCTTGCTCTGAATTACAAAACTGAGTAGTCTGAGGCCAAAATGTTTACAATCTGATGGTTTTTTAGCGTCTGCATAGCAATGTATAATATAATTACATATAAATTAAAAAGTGTGCCATGTTCTGTTTCCTTCTGTCGACTGCTTTCAATTTAAATGTTGTGATGAGTTAAGATAAGCAAGGGCTGGATGCCCATAAAACTTTCAGCTCTGTATAAAAACACCTGCTCCAACATCAGCAGCATTTAACTTTCCTCCTTGTATCCCTTTAAAGCAGAGAACTGTAGTCATTGTTTAGGTCAAATGGTGAAGGGTCTTGCTGGCTCAGTGAGATCCACTGTACTTAACAAGAAATAATGCAAGACTCTAAATTATTTTGATATATTTGCTGCTCTAACTGTGTATCTGGCATCGTGGCCTCACAGTTTGGTGCTGTGGCTTAAGGATTTTGAAACAGAAAAATCCTAAAGTCCTTATCATTCTCCTAAGAGAGATTACTTGTAGAGCTGTATTTCTTTATAGAAGCATCAGTTCATGAAAACAAAAAAAAAAAGAACTACATGAAGAATAAACTACAGTGTTTCAGAGTAAAACTTGAAAGTAAAGTAAAAACAAAACTTGTGGCCACATCATACTGATTCCAGTGTTCTGAACCTGTTTACAACAGGTGCTGATCTTACATGTTGCTTTTGAAACAGCTGTTGCTCCTCAGCTGCAGGCAAAAATTGGTCTACAACAAATGACAAATTCTACCTAAAATAAAAAAGCTTCAACCCAGACCACTTCATACTTCAGTATGTAAAAAGAGAAGACAAGACTAAAGCAGTACGTTCTTCAAAACTAAACAGTGTAAGAACAGTGTATAAAAAAAAAAAAACAAATTATTTGTTTTTTATTATTTTGGTTATGCCAGTTCTAGCCTTTGCCTCTTCTTACTTCTCTGCGGTTCAGCAGAGTCCACAGCTATGGAACAGTCTGTACTAAAGACTCTGAAGCTGGATGCCATCCATCACTGAAGGTAAAAAACAGATGTCAATTGGCAGGGCTTTTTAGAATCTTCATTTGAGCATTGCACTTGTGCTAAAACATACTTCAAATTCAAGGATGAGCAAAGACGTTGTTCCTGTATTACTATTGCAAACACTTAGCAAGTTAGGGTTTACCTACTGCAATCAGTTCCTTTCAATTCCACAGCGTAAATGGGCCTCTAGGAATACTGAGGAACATCTCCATAGTTCTGATAGATTGCTTCTATGAATGACAGGGAGAAAAACTAAAATAATGGAGAATGCTGTTTTGTGGACATGTGATTTTAGTCTCTGAACTCTCTTCAACCTCCAAGGACAGTCACTTTTGAACAGCTGCATCCTTGGTGCTGGTACAGTGTTTTATCCCTAAGATTCCATATGGGTTCCCTGCAGCTTCTCTCACTACACGTCAAACCGAAGCAGTATTGCTGCAGTCTCATCAATCAAACAGAAATGTTCTGCTTGCCATATGCTGTGGACTAGAAGGTGCTACATTTGTCCTTAAGAACACAGTCACACTTCTCCATTATCCACAGAACAAAACTCGTGCTTAAAACTGCCAAGTGGAAAATAATTTTTGTGTCTCTGGACCTTAAACCTTTCCTAAGGCAGTTTTACATTTGGCAAAATTCTGAACTAGTACTAGAAATTCCTACAATTGAAGTGTAGTGTTATTTTCATGATCAGTTTCCAGTATTTCCTAGTTCTCCCAGGACTTGAACATCCACAAACAGACACAGACCTGGCAATGTGACAGGCAGCACCCAGGGGGTAACACAGGCCTTTGGAGCAGAGGCTGACTGCTATGACTGCATATGCAACTTGAGGGATGGTGACACCAAAGTAGATCAGGACAAAGGATGTTAACTGGAGTGTCCATGTGAACAAGGTTATGCTGAGCTCCGTGGTCAGCGGCCCATGCTGATGGCAAATGGCAAAGCTGGTAATCCCAACAGCCAGAAAATACCCTGTAGGAACAGAAAACGACATGGAGAAGAAGATGCAAAGTACCCCTATAAACTTTACTTTGCTTCACAAAGCTGGCAGCTGCTGTGAAGTGTAGCCTGCTAATTCTCGTGTTGTCTTACAGGCAACTGCATGATGTTTTATGATGTGCTTTCTATTTCCAAAGTGTGCCAGAGTTCACAAGGTTATCTCTGAACACCTTTTAGCCAATGCTGTGAGCTGCACATGAATTCTGTTCACGTGACCATGTTGAGGCAGGTGCGAGATCAATAGGTTTGTCAGCCCCTGCAGCCACATCCCATTCCCAATCTGTGCATCCACTTCCCACATCCAGCAAACTGCAAACCAGAGGAGCTGCCCTTTTGCTCTTACAGGGAAAGTACGTAACAGCAGCAAATAAATGAACAAATAATGCAAGCAAAATCTGCTCTTAGAACTAGTCCTCTACATCAAACTCTTTATACAATGATACAATGTGAGTAAACACTCGTTTGAGTGGATTAGGAACCTTTAGAATATTTCAACATCTATGGCTTAGGAGAAAATAGAACTCTATATGAGTCACTTGATTTTCTTTTTTTATGGGCAGGTATTCATCTGACCACTAAATTAAACCAAAATCTGCAGCACATTTCTTAGTAATTTTCTTACCCAACAAGTAGTTTTTGTGTTCAAACCACAACCACTGTATATTCTCTTTGAAGCAGTAAATAAAATAGATAGAGACCATCCAGGAGCCACTCATTAAAATCCAGAAGGTACTGTGCTAGAAATTAAAAAAAAAGAAAAAAACAAGTAAAAAAAACTTCATAAAAAATTCAAGCCAGAATCAGGACCATTGTTTCCAAAGGAACTCACAGGCAAAACCAAATATGAAATTCTTTAGACCTACAAGGTTTGAGATTTCCACTGCAGTCCTCTGCATGCTACAACAACACAGTATCAATTCCAAGCAGAGCAACTGCATCCCTGTATTTGTGTATCATGTCCTAATGTCACAGTATAACCCAACTGACATGTGTTCCCAATTAACATATCTCAGCAACATTATGGAACTGCAGAGGCTTTATAAAACTAAAGGAGAAATTCACATCTGCCTTACAATGAATTGTCTTTGGTGAATGGAAGAGAATCTGTCTCAGTTGCCACTGTATTTTTATTTAGATTGATTCACAGGTTCAAAGGTAAGCTTAGCTCCAGTTCAGTGAAAATAATTTATGTTTCTGAATGAACTCTTCTTGTACATCACCCATTTCTATTCAGTTTAAACTCAGGAGGAAGCTAAATAGGACTTGACTCTGACCTAACTCTATTTACTTGATTCAAGCAGTCCTGCAGTCATTTCAGTGCAGTTACCTGGCCACAAAACCAGAACAAGGTCAGAATCTGGCTCTGTACTGTCACTTCTTGTATTATGATGATTACTATTATTTTATTTATAAATGTAGATTTACCCTTGGAATAAACCTTTTAAATGTCAACAGGACAAAGACTAGCAGAGCAAGAATACCCAGTATTACTCCAGAAAGGTAAAAGAACTTGGCACTCCTGTGAAGAGAACAAGAGATAATATGGTGAGATGTAGAATTTGTAATTGGTTAAGATGCCAACATTTGTAAAAACAGAAGTGATGTTCAATAAGAACTTAAATCAGCTGTAAGTTAGAGTTGTAGTTTTATGGTAAGCAGGCCCAGTTTGGGTATTAAATCTGTGTAAGGAAAAATTCCCAGCCGATACTTAAGGTCACTGGAGTTGTTAGAGGTTAAGAGACTGTGCTGGGGTTTTTTTAAAGCTCACGCTACTTCTGATTGCATTGACCTTCTAGTCTCTAGTACACAGAAGAAAATGAAATAACCAATATGGTTCTGCACTGCAAGAGAAGTTTTATTTTAATTTAAAATGCAGAAAACCCTCCACAAACCCACAAGTTTTTTTTCCTAAGCATATGCATTTATAAATTCCATCTTCTTAATTCAGAGTTAATGCTATAAAACCTATTGCTGCTCTGCTTGTTTTAGAGGTGCCTCCTCACAATTATTTTGTGACTCACTTTGCTTTGAAGTTGTGGGCACATATTTTACTGTAACAAGTGAGAATCCTCCCTTACATCCTATGAAAACTGTGCATCAGAAGAAAGACTGGCACAAAGGTGGAGGCAGAAGAGGCCCCGGATGACTTTGTCCTAAATATTTTCCCCCAGGGAAAGGCATCATTAATAATCAGCATTATTTAACATTCAGCTGTCCTCAGTGGTCTACAAAAGGGAAAAAGGGCTTTTCTGATCCACACACTTGCCCACTGAGGATTGATTGTCTTGGTGTCCCCCAGTGCAGGGAGCTTGGATACAAAAACCCAAACACAGCTGATTGATAAACAGAGTTAGGCACTCCAAGATATGTCATAATCTGTCCAAACACAAATGGTATGAGGAAGTTTTAAATATATATTCAGTTCCTTATTTCACTTTCCCAAAGAACTGCCTCTTTAGCTTAGAAAACAGACCAAAGATGCACAGGCTCTGGGAAAGAAGGTCAAAAGCAGCCAGTACTCACCTGCTCAGGCTGTTTGCAAAATGGAACAGAAAAATTCCAGCTACAAACAAAAACAAGAGCTTTCCATCTAGCACTAAAAAAGGGGGAAAGAAATAGAAATTGACTTTAGACTAATTCAGTCTGAAATGCTGATTATATAAAATATCAACAGAAAAGTCCCAAGCTTCTTACAGAAGAGATGGTACATTCAGTAGCACTGGCAATACCAAGCCATCTGTAATCTGAATGCAAAGATTTGGTACTCACTTTCTCTTTTCACCCGTATAATGTATGTTTCATTTTTGAAGGGTTGTATTTTGAAACAAATGTCCTCTCCATATTGTTTTATGCTCAGAAAAGTTTCTGTACATGTCTCTGGCTTCCAGAGGATCTGAACAGCACATGCAACAAACTCAAAAACAGTTTCTGAATTCCAACAGTTGTTTTTTTCTGAAATAGGCTCAAACCGAAACCTTTCTCTGCTGTAAACTTTTATCTAGAAACAAAAAAACAGAATACACAGAGAAGCAGCTCAGAATCAGTGTGGGTTTCTGTGGACTATACTGCATATCAGCCATGCATGTGGTAATGACAATCAATCTTAATTGTTTAGTATTGGTTATTTATATTACGCAAAGATTAATTGTTTACAATTAATACCTTACAAGGTAATTCAGAGAACTCACCGGCAGCGAAATTCACTGGAGGGGCCTCGATCCATCCAAAGGCACAGTGGATTTGGTTTTACTGTGACACTTGCCCACACACAAATTTCTAACAAAGCTAGTAATAGCTGACTGACCACAGTTTGTTTTGTGAGTGTTCATACCCCTCCTCCTTCCCCTCCTAAACTGTAACAAATTTGACTTGCTTTTCTTTATAATGCAATCTTCATGTTGGAGACATAAGAGCAATGAGGAAAATGAAAGATAGCATAACAAGAAATTTAAATAGAAGCACATTCCTGTTGGGTATTTTGGGGTTTTTTTGCTGGCTCCCAGTGCCTTCCTCCACCAAACTGGTAAAAGATCTTGTCCATCCTCTAAGTTGAGGCAATTTTCCTGAGAACTCTGATATATTCTTTAGGGCCTACTAGACAACACAGACCTATCTGCAAAAAAGTGATGCAATGGGTAATAAACCAGGTTTGTACTGGGAAAGGAGACAATGTGTCAGCAAGCATTTTATTGTGGAAAAAATCTGAACTTCCTGCTTTTAAACACTAACTCCAGGAAAGTTTGTGTGACTGATGGAGGGTTTTACCACCTGGAGGATGCTACCATTCATAAAAGCACAGACAAAGAGATGTTCCACTTTCTTATACCTGAGAGAAAAGTCATCCAACAGAGACAAAATGAAAAGGTCTGGAGACATTTGTCTGGAGACATACTTTTCAGGAAAGGAAAGGAGCCATAGAGATGGTTAGCTCCTTTAGCTGTTACTGCTTCCACTCTTGAAGGGATTTTTATTTGCTTCAAACTAATTTCTGAGTGTGTGTCTTGTAAGATGACCCTCTGCTACTCAGGACAACACACTGCTGCTGCTGTTTGTTCATTAGTCACAATCTAACGAGCCTTTGGTTCCAGCACTTTGGTGTGCTGTGGTGAGAGAGCCACAGAACTGCATATAGTCCTCAGATTTATATGTGCCATAAAGGCAGTTGGTGATAGGCAGAAGCATTTGTTGCAGAGGTTAACAGTGATCTATCAACAGAAAATGTGTGCAAGAAAATAATACCCAATTCTAAATTAATGTTTTTATGGGAGCATCATACTCTAAGGCAGAGACCCAACCTCACTGCATCCCAACTGGAGAATCATAATGCTGCATTTTATCATGGTCCCAGCTATTTAATTCCATAGAGACACTGCCCTGATCCTGCTAACTGGCTGGGAAAAGCTCACATGAAATGTACTGACTGACCCCCAGAACAGCCTCTCACCTGGATAGTTGACCACAGGTACTGTAAGCGAATGGTTCTGTTTTGCACATAGCAGTAACAGTTTTCATCCTGCTTCTGGATGACATCCATTTCCTGCAATAAGCTGCAGTTTTTACCTGGGGGGAGCAAAAAAGTTAATTTTAGGCATGTGTCAAATACAAATGTCTAATTATAGTCCATTTCATTGTTGTAAATGCTGACAGAAACATGTTCAATATGATTTAGATGAAAATTGAAATTGGACTTTTAATCAAGTCATTTAGGCTCCAAAGTAAACTGCAACACCTTTGGGGAGAAAAAAAAAAAAAAACAAAAAAAAAAAAAACCAGGGTGGTATTTTTAAAAAATGTAATCCAGAAAAGCTTGGCTTCAGCGTCAGTGTTTTGATGGCACTGGAATAGGGCCTCTGGGCCAAATTCACTGCTGGCATGAGTGGGTGTAACTCCACCAGAGTTCCCTGTACCAGTGGTGAATGCAACTGTGGGAGTCTGAGCAGGTAAACAGACTTACATATTAACACAGTCATTTAGCACATGACACGGCTGCTGATCACAAAAGTCATACTCCTCTCCCTCGGAAATGTTTCTGATATTAAATCACACAACTCTTCTTTTTAGAACATTTTTTCTCCTGTCCCAGTCCAGCCATGGCATGTACTACACTGACAGCTCACTATAAACCACTGAATTAGAGATGTGAATTGGTCTAACCCTCCTGAAATGTTAGTGAGCCCCTATGATCTTCAGAATTAGGATTGCACTTTTGAGCAGAAATGGACCTAAAAGATTAATGGAGCACAGTTTTAGATACATTCTGATCTATAGACGTGTGTAAAATATACCCTATAGTGCATTACCACAGTGTTTCAAGAACATAATTAAAGAGAAGCATAGAGGAAATAATTACACATCCGAACAGAGGGACTCATATGGCTTACTGAATAGAAAATGTAGGTCTCAGCCAAGCTCAGTAATAACTGCTAACACACTGTCATGCACTCAGAGCAGCAAAATGGGTATGTGTCATCTCAGCCCAGACAAGGAGATGCTGTTTGCAGGTAAAAACCTGCTGTGTCTCTATAAGAAAGATGAAATTAAGCTAAATTATATTTTAACAAATTTAGTTAAGCCAATGAAAAATACTGTGTGGATGTTCTTACTCAGATTTATTATAGTTTTTACTTAGGTCTATTATAGCATTGCAGAATTATTGTCCACACATGATCCTACTAAACTGGTTCAACCTTAAAACTTGGGCATTTTTTCTTGAGGAAAAATTACACATCAGATTAATTTTCATCAGTGGCAAATCCAGTGGGAGGGAGCACAGCCACTCAGACAAGCACTGGCTGTTCCTTTAGACAGGCACTTTCACAAAAGTCATTGCACGGGCTGCAGAAGGATTATTTGTCACTGATGCAGCAGGGAGGTGAGGCAGGGCACTACCCAGGCCTAAAACCAGGATAATCCAGCAACAGGAAATGGCAGGGCCAAACCACAGCCCAGAGTGTCCACACCTCCCCTGAAGGGCATCTTAGGATTTCCTTCCACTATGGATAAAGTATCCATCCGTGTCAACGGCAATGTCATCCACGTGCAAGGCTGGCAAGTATTTTCTTACTACCCGTAGTTTTAAGACATTTTTCTTGAGAAAAAAACAGCTGCTTGAGATGTTGCATCAGCTCCACAGAGTGAAGCAATGGTGTTCCAAAAGGAGAGATGCTTCTGAACAGGTATCTCTGAGGTGGTGCTGTGTTTAGCTATTGGGAGGACACACACATAGAATGACTCTCCAATTCTGAGACTGCAAGCAAAGAAATTCGAAATTATGAGCCATCAGCATCTGCTGCAGAATCCGGAGGATGACTCGAGTACGTCAAAGCCGGTTCTCGAGTTCCTTATTGCTACTACAACTGAGCACAGCCTTTAGGGGTTTGCCTGCCCTCAAATATGTTAATAAAAGACCTGTTCTGCACCCGATTCCCCTGGCCCGAGCTCCTGAGGAAGCCAGAGGGAGTCGCACACCCGAGGCAGCTCCCGGCCCCGCCGCTGGAGCGGGCGGGACGCGCCCGCCCTCTGTGCGCCGCGGTCCCTTTGTCCGTGTGCGGGCTCGTCCGGGCCGCCTCCCAGCGCCCCTGCCCCCCCGGCCACCGTGCGGGGCCGTCCTCCGGGACCCCAGCTGCGAGGGAGAACAGGGGCACACGGCAAAGCGCCTAGGCCGCGGCTGCCCCGGCTCCGCCGCAGCTGCCGGCGGGGCGAGGGGCCCCGGCCCGTCAACCGGGCAGCGCCATGTTGGGCGGCAGCGGGGGCCGCGGGGCCCAGGGACAGCGGGAGCGAAGCGAGTCCCCGCTCCCGTAGGGATGGGCTGAGGAACCCCCGGCCTGTGAGCACCCGCCCTCCCCCGGGGCTGGCAGGGGACGGGCAGTACCTGCTGGCGGCGCCTCCCCGCTGCCCGCGGCCGCCCCGGGCAGCGCCAGCCGGACTAGCAGCAGGAGCAGCCCCGGCCCCGGGCGGGCCCGCGGGCGCTGCCAGCGGCGGGGCGGCCACGCCGGACCCATGCGGCCGCCGCCGGCTCCAGGCTCGGCCCTCGCGGCCGTGAAGGGCGGGGCAGGGGCGATGCGGCCCCGCTGCCCGCTCCCCCCGCGGGGCCGCCGGCCGCCCGGGGCCGGGGCTCCACCCGCAACACCCAGAGCTTGTGCGGAGGCTGAGGGACCCGTCCGGAGGGTGACACCCCGCCCTCCGCTCCTCTTCCGCCTTCCGTGGGGGTGAGAGGGTGCGCTTGGAAAGGAGGAGGAAAATCAGCGAAGGTAACTGCTGAACCCAAGCGTGTCCTCGTATTGTGATCCTCCCAGAGTGAGAGCGTTGGCCGCCCAGTAAAGGTATAAAATCCCTCCCAAACCAAAGGTGGACAGCTTGTGACACTTGCAGACCTCAGCCCAGGCGGTGACCCAGCTGAACGGGGACGGTGGATGTTGTCCTTACACAGCCAGTTGCCAGCCCCAGGGAAAGGTCACCAGGGTGCCAGCAAGCAGCAGTGTCTGAGCCAGACACTGAACCACACATTAATCAGCCCCTCTGTCCGCCCAGAGGACCTGCCTGAACGGAGTGATGTTGGATGTTGTGATGGAGGCGAACATCCTCAGCTATTCTGTATTTCCTGGGCAGCCACAAGGGAGAGCCAGGAGCAGGACACCGTTCCCCTGTCAACCCTGTGAGCGAGGTCCAGCTCAGCTCAGACCCCGCTTGCTCACTGCAGTCATTTTAGATCGCTTGTGAGTCACAGTCACCAGTCAGGGGTGGAAAGGGCTGGAGCTTTTTTCCCTATTCTGTGAAAATCAATAAACACAGTTTTGCCAAGGCATTCTGGCATCACTGTTGTCTATTTTTATACTGAGCCCTACATTTGGCTTTTCCAACCTACTTGCTTTGCTCCAATGCGTTCCCTTCCTTGTTCTTAAAACAATGCCCCTTCTCTGCGTGAAGGTTCCTTTTAGTTTTATTTTTTTATTGTTTAGGGCAGTATTCAACTTCTGGGGTTGCCAGGATGGGCTTTTTTAACACCTGAAGGGTGCTGCCCACTGCCTCACACCTTGTCTCGGCGCTTACATCTGCAGGGAGTGGGTGGTGCAGGGCTGTGGCTCTCCTCGCCTCACCTCCTACGCCCGCTTAGTGCTGGCTGGGCTCACATCTAACTGTGGATTTTTCCTTGCAAACACTGAGGAAGTGAAGGATAAGGGCAAAAATAGTTGGGATTTGATAGCGTGTGCAACATCTGACAAACTTGAGTCCCCAAAGGAAGCAGTAATTGATTTATATCTTTGTCTTTATGTAACTTGGGTGTTGTCTCTATGTAACTTTCCAGGCACTTCCTCTAGCAAATTTAATAAAGAAATACTGGGGTTTGTTCCTTGGATCCCTGATAAACCCTTAGGAATGTGTTACCTCTCAGCTGTGTGTCTATACAACAAGGGACCATCACGGCCAAGTTATTAGAGGAATCCCTCTCACATTTTCAACTTGCAATATTTTTTTGGTTATGTTAACCTTCTTGACAGTATTTTTTCTGGGAAGGGAGACACTCTGCATTCAGTTCTCGCTTGTATTTTCATTTTTAGAGCTCTTAGCACTTCACTGCTAATTAACTTTCAATAACTGTCGTAGGGTTACAGTTAGTCAGCATGAATCAGACAGAAAATGTAGCTTTAGGGGACCACACTCTGTCAAAAACTATTAGAAACCTTTGCTTGATTTCCGAAGAGAATATACTCGCTCAAGCAGGATATAGCAGCTATTAGGCAGCGTTCTACTGCACTAAGAAATCCTCAGTAAAAGAGACTCAGTGGTTTTGGTAACAGCCCTCCTTTCAGGGTGGCTCTGAGTAATTAGGCAGCATTTTCCTTTCTTCCTGTTTGTTTGTCTGGTTTACTAAATGGTGGTGGTGGTGCTTAGGCCAAAGCTGGGGTTCTGAGCTTAAAGGTGGTATTTTTACCTGTTTGCTCACAAATATAATTCAAAATAGGGGGAGAAGGAGGAGGTCACTTATAGGTGCAGGCCAGCTCTGCCCTTCCCAGGTGTTTTCAGCTGTGGAAAATTGAGTGAGAACTGCTTTTGGCTGGGAGCACTCAAGGGAAGACTTGGCCGTGGCAAGCAGCAATGCTGTTGGTCCCAGAGATGGGGGACATTCCTGGGATGCAGCATGCAGAGCTCTCAAACTCCATGCATGACAAATTGACACTTCAATAACAGGGAAGGAGGAAGGGAAGCAGTGCAGAGCCATGTCCACAACATGTGTTTTCCTCCCAGGCTTTTGGGGTCCTGCCACCCCATGCATTCTGAGCCCTTAAACATTCAACATCATCCACAATGCCCTCATCTAGGTGTGTAAAAGCTGGCTGCAGTATTAGATAGGATACCAAATCCTCTCGATGCTGTTAATCCATGTTTTTCCACAAAGGCCCCAGGTGCTCCCTGCTGATGATTTAGTTGGCCTGTGCAGCAGGAATAGGCAACAGCTGTGTGAGGTGAGGAGGGAGCTCCTCCATGCTCCCCAAAGCCCCACCTGCCTTGGGCTCTCATGCTCTTGGAGGCAGCCCCACTTCCCTGCAGCACCTGCAAACCAGGCTGAGGAGAAGGCACTTGAGTCCCATTCCCACCCCATGAGGTAATGCTCACTGCCCACTTGCAGCCTGCTCCTTACTTTCTACCTAGATCTAATAGAGGCTTTCCATTTCCAGGTGTGCTGTTAAAATCTCAGCACGTTGCTCTGGATGACTAAGGATGCTTCCTCTGGTTTATTTAATTTTTCTTTTTTCCCCTTTGCCCTCTCTTCCCTCTCCTTACGTCAGCAGTGGGCATAATTTGTTTGCAGAGTTCCAGGGTGTCTCATCTTTCTTTGGCTAGCCCCAAGTGCATGGGGGTTTGTTGAAGCAACAGCACTCTTGATTTCTTAGAGCTGGTATGTGGGTGTTGGATTGTGTCATTCGTAGGAGGTGAACGTCAAAGGAAGCGGGATCAACTGCTGGAGGTTTGTAAGCCAGGTACTTAATATTGGGTTTCCTGGAAAAGCAAGGAAAAATAGCAAAACAGGCAGCCTTTGAGTCTTTAGTTTTCCCATGTAATCAGATTAACACAATACCTGTGCGTGCTCAAGAACAGTTTGGGTTGGTTTTGGTTTGGTTGGGTTGGGTTGGTTTTTTCCCCTTGGTTTATTCAGGATGGAGAATGACTGTATTTTCCTTGAAATAGTTTCACATGTTTTGGTGGATTCTGTTGAATGTTTATTCCAGTAACACAAATAATTTGTGTTCTGTTAGTGCCCTCACAAATAGTGCGATTCATTATCAGGTACATTATGTTGTCTTTTTATTTGATGTAAAATGGTGTCTTTGAGTTAAATTTAGATAGAAGAGCTATTTGAGACTATTTTGTTCATCTCCAACTGTTTTTTTTCAGAAGTGCATTAGTCTGAAGTATTTCATGGGCAAAATACTGAGTTATTTTGGGGACAGACAAATTGTCTACAAAAGAAAAGTATAGCTGCTTATTTTTACAGTAGTTTTATGGTAATCACTCTTTTATTTGACAAGTATAGATACCAAGCTAGATAGAAAATTCCAGCAGAGTGCTTTCTCCTAAACTGCTCTAGGGAACAGGTATCTCTTGCAGTCCTTGTTCAGGCTAAGCTTAAAAATTAAATTGGACAGAAGTGCCCTTTAAAAAAAATTATTTATCCATCTTATGCATTAGGCAAAAGGACTGTAGCAGCTTCCTTGGCATTTCCCCTTATGCTCATTTTCCCATGGCTGTCAAAGGGATCTGTAGGTCAGAGGAAGGAAAGCTGATGGTGAAGTGTTCATGGAAGGACTTTTCTGTAATCACTGGAAAAACAGTCCTTCCCTCTGCCTTCAGCAAAGCATTGTGGTGTAAATTTATGGATCTCATTGGTATTTCTCCTGATTTACACAACAGTAAGCAGTATGTAAGCATAACAGTAAGTTAAGTAGCAGTGGGCCTTAAATATTTATCTGGTTTATTTTTAGAATGGCAGTTGCAGCTATTTATAGAGCAAGGAAGCAGTGATACAAATCTGACTGGATTCCTTCTTTGCTGTGAATCTGTGAGAGAGAAGCAGTTGGGGCTTTTTGACCATGAGCTCTTATTTATTATGTTAAATTTGCACTGATTAATAGGTGATAGGCTTCATTTTTCAAGAGCCTCTGAAGCCCTGCTTACAAGCATCAGGGATCTTGTTACCTCTGTAAAGAAGCCTTGATGCAGCCTAAGTGCAGCTGTGAGAGTGCCCTGTGCTGCTGTGCAGCACTAATACCTTACATGGATTTTTCTGTGGGGAATGGTCCCAAGGGAAAACACACTTATGGTGGGTCACTGCTTGCCCATAAAACCCCAGGATGGAACATGTTCTCCTGTGGGAGGCTGTGCTGGATGTGGGATGGGTGGATGGGGGTGTTGCTGTGAGTGAGCCTGTGTCTGTGCCAGTGTGCTGGGAGGGACATTCCCTCTGGAAAGCAAAACTAGGCTGGTGGATGGAGATGCCAGAAGAGAGGATGCCAGTAGTATGTGCTGACTCAGAAATCAGCACTTTTGGCTCTTGGGCCACTGGTTGATGTGTGGCTTAGCTTAGTAGTTACCTAAATCTTTTGATTTACCTAAACCTTTTGATCCCAGATGGTTTGGAATCCACTGATGTTGACATCCTGACTAAATCTCAGACTCCTGGGGTTCAGTGCAGCTGAACATCCCTCACCCCATACAGACAGGCGGGTCAGCACCTGGCAGGACCAGTTTTATTGCTGCATCCCTCCTGTGGAGAAAGAGGGCTTGCCCACTGTCATGAAATTCAAAACATCCTTCTGTATTTCATTTAAAAACAAACCTTGAGAGCCTGGGAAGGAAAGAGAACTAACAGAAGTAGTCAGCTCCCTGTGTTTGCTATGAGAAACCACCGAAGGTGGTATGGTTTTGTAAGGAGGCCATGGGAGCAATGTTTTATTTATGGATAAGTGCGTGTCTGTCTGTCTTGTGCCTTCAGATTTATCTTTATACTGACTGTTGATTCTTGTTTCCACATTTATACAGTAGCCTTTAGTAATTGTCCTGGGATTTGACCAATCACTCTTGGAAGAATGAATTGCTAGTACTGTTAAACAAACGTGAAAAGAATTATTCTCTTTCCAGCGTTTCTTGAAATTAAATTTTAGCCCTGGTGTGCTCAACTACCTTCAGGATTAATCTCTGTATTGTCAAAGGAGCCTGTCAAGCCCTTTTAGATCAAAGGAGGCTGTTTTCTGTTAAGAAGGTTCTGATGATGTTTTCCAGCTCTTGCGTACAACACAAAGGCAACCTGTGGCTCCCCACTGCTGTTTGACCTGTTAAGTTTTTGAGTGTCTTGCTGCTTCCTATTTTCTTTGTGTGAGCTCTGCCAGGTCCAGCTCAGGCAGGTGGCCACTGGCACAGCCATAACCAGGCACCTCCAACCTACCTGAAATAGCTCCTTGCTCTCTCAGAGCCTGTCTGGTCAGGGTTATTGATGGTTTCTTTTCACTGTTCCTCACCGCCACACCGCTGAACGCCTGCACCCGTGTGGAACCCGCCGGTGCGCAGTTCCTGTGGCTGGCAGAGCACACTGCCTTGGCATGCTTCCCTCCCTTCCCAGGATGTCTGGCCTTTTTAAATTCCTACTTTTCCTGCTTTCAGTTACAGTCCTCTGTCATTACACATTTTCTGTGCACTTCTGAACAGGCTGCTTAATGACTCTTTTTTCCCCCTCACCAGTTCAGAATTTTTTGACTGCTGCATTTGTTCTATTTGAATACAAACATGGGAGAGACAAAGAAATAAGTGCTATGGAATGATTAGGTAGAGATATGCCAGTGGTTTTGCCTGATTAATGGATTTACATTGTACATTACTCACAGGCAGCTTTCCAATGTCTTTCTCCAGAACAAGGTAATTTGTTTAAAGGGCTATCTTTTTGTAAAATGCTGATAAGCCAGCCATGCTTGGTGCATGTATGGACATGTAGGCAGGGAGAACCAGGATAGGATGTACAGTCATTTTGCCCCTGCTAGTCACAGCCATTCCTGCAGGTACTTGAGGAATGCAGGATGTGCCCCAAATAGATTTTAACAAATATTCCCTGATGGAGTTATTTCAGCCTCTCCTGACATCCGTACTGGCTCTTGATGACAACAACAGGATCTTTGTGATGGTGACTGCAGCAGAGTACAAATGCTTTTCTTCTTTCGTGCCAGACAGCCAGTGAAGGTAAAGACTTGCTATGCTGACTCAGAGGAAAGGTTGAACAAGCCTGGGCTCCTGCCTCTGACAGTGGCCAGAGAATCTTCAAGAAAATCACAGAAGAAAACAGGCACTTTTCCCTGATTCATCCTCTTCACAAAGTGAGTATTTCCAGCTCTGGCATCTATTCTGACAGGATGAGAAGGGATAACAAAGAAATAGTGTGTCAAGGTGAGGAGAGAGGCTTACTCTTCAAAGTACTAGGAGGGTTTAGTTTTCTGATCTGGTGCCAAATGCAACAAAGGTACTTGCCAAATGCCCTTGCAGTAGGACTTGTCCACGGGCTTTACAGCTTTGCACCTCTCTCTCTTGATGTCCTGCTGCTCTGATTCTGTTGGAGTCAGTGGGATTCCTCTGGTGCTGAGCCTGTGTGAAAATCTGACTTTTCCTGGCTGTAGGGTGCATCTCTAGAGTGTGAAAGGGTGGGAGAGCCCAGTTCATGTCATTAGCAGGGCAAGGTGTAAGTTCTGAGAGAGCTGTAAGTTCTTCTGGGCTGTTTGGGATGGGGGAAGGACACGTCCTTCCTGCTGAGCAGGGAGACAGCCTGGTTTATCTACTGTCCAGTTTACCACAGTGTGGAGTGAGAACACCTTCTGAAAATGAGGGGTGATGCTGGGCTGGCCCTTGTGGTTCCTACCATCTCCTCATGACCAGCCTTTTCTCATGCTCCAATTCTCATCTGGATGTGGAGCCACGTTCAGTGTTGTTATAAATCTGCCAAAGATTGTGGCATCAGTACCAGGCTCCTCTGAGGCACAGGTGACTGGAGGAGCCTGGCTCAGGATTAGGATGCTGGATTATGTATGTATATAATGGTGAAAATACACAAAAGATGCAGGGACAAGAGTGACTCCAGGCTGAAAGTCAAAACTCCTTTACCAAGCACTTCCAGCTTTTTTAATTGCATATCATTCCTCTGGCCTTTCCAGTTCTATACTATGGATATGAATGCACAAAGATATAAAATACTTATGGCAAAGTGTTAAAGTTAACTGGGGACTGAGCTTCAGGCTTGGATTTCTTCTTTCACTCCTGAAACATTTTAAGCTATTAATTTAAAAAACAGCATGGTCTGGAAAAAAGAGCTTTTCTTCTGTGTCATTAAGCTTTAAGTCTGTTCCCAGAACTGCATGTCCAAAGGAAAGCATCCCTAGGCAGGTGTTATTTGCCAGCTGATTTGGACCTTTGGCACGTCCCAGCTCTGAGCAAGCTTCCTCGGTGTGGAGACATGCCAGAGTGAGCTTGCAAACACCATTCCCTGCTTCAAAGGAGCTCCAACAGCAAACACACCAGGTGATCCTGCCAGCTCCATAAACCAAGCAGGCTGCAGTCTGAAGAGGTCAGAAACAACTTAGACACACCTGGAAATACTCATAAAGCCCTTGGGCCTCATCATTATTGCTCAAGGTGTCCAGCAGCTCTGCAAACATTCAGATGATGTCTGGGCCAGGCAGGTGTGGCTTCAGCAGCTTGTATGCCCAAATAAACTCAGCAGGCTGGAATCACACAGCTAATACTTGTCCGTTTCTTAATTTGCTGTTATCTAAGTGTCTATAATCCTTGTAGGGAGATAAGATGCTGGCTGATGCTTTTCCACACCTAGAAAGGACAGGGATAAAAATATCCACTGTTGTGTTCAAAGACAGCAGGGAAAAAGCAGGTCCTGCTGGCACCAGGCCAGGGCAGAAACATCCTACTCCACAGGCAGGTGGCCACAGCCTGTGGCACAGCTCTGGTCCTGCCCTTCCAATCCACACTGCCTGTTGTCAGCAACAGCATCTCCCAGCCCAAAACACCCATCTTCACTAAGCTGATCGTGTGTGGCCACAGGATGCCTTAAGACAGACTATTGCCACTTGCTGAGTATTAAGAAACTTCTAAAACATCTCTAAGTGGCCAAGACTTGCTGTGCTCTAAATCGTTGTCCAATGTTCTGTAGGCATGTATTGCCCTGCAAATGTTCCCTGTTGTTGGTTTTGCTTCCAAGCTGTGCGTCCAAGCCAGGTGCTATATTAGTTTCTTTTGCTGTGAGTCATAGCACCACAGCCCTGAGAGAGACCATTGCTACATCCACTGAAAATGGAGGCTTCAAACCTTTGAAGAAGAAAAATGGAAAGGTTGTGGAAGGGTGACCCGTCACAGAACTTAAAAATGGGGGAACAGGGAAACTGTGGGGGAGCAATGGCTGGGGTGTTCCTCAGCCCTTCCAAGCAGAAAGGTGGAAAACATTTGGGTCCACTGACTCCCTTTATTTGAAGGATAACTAGCTGTTGAGCTTTGAAGTCTTACCTAGGTGGCTAATGAGTGATTAGGATGCCCAGCAGTGGGGCTGAGTGCTGAGATGTTCCACACTGGGTTTCCACTGTTGTGGAACACAACCCTCTGGGTCTCCACTGTTGTGCTGCAGCTGGGACCAGCTTTCAGTGGAGAACCAGACCAGCTGCTGCTGCTGCTGCTCTTGTTCTGAGCACTCATAAATGGAATTTGCTCCCTCATGAGAAATATGGATGACATTTAAATTGTTTTGATGCAAAGCAATGGTGTTACAGCTACTGTGCTGTTTCTGATTTAGTAGAATTTATACTTCCAGTGTGGCTAACAGGTAGCCAGTGCAAACCTTGCTGTGGATTGTTTGGTGTTCCTCAGAAGCAGATGTTCTTCAGTCAGGTCCCTTGTTCCCTGATGCTGCAAAACACCATGCCCTTCCCAGTCCAAAGGCAGCATTCCTCCTTTGTTCACTGCTGGCATTTGCAGGAAAGAAATTCTTCAGTTTCAGGCTGAAATAATTCCTCCCCAGTCGTTTTCAGCTGTATGTTTTCAGTGTATTGGGAACAGAATGTCAGACTGGTATTGTGTGGGGCATGGCACTTGGATCTGCAGGACTTTTTTGCATTAGGGGCAAGGAGAGATCCTGAGAGCCCTAAATGGCACAGAGAGAAAGTAGTGCCACGACTAGGCAGAGTGAGGGGCAGGCAATGCAGTGCCAGCACAGATGGGATATGGGTGAGCTGGGCTTAAAGAGTCTTGGTTTGGCTATTGGTCCTCTCAAGTGAGGCTTGACTATAAAATCATGACCCTCAGGCAGTTTGGAACTAGGATTTCTTGCTTAGAGATAGAATATTCCCTGCCACAGAAACTGCATTAACTTCGTTAGTGACAGTTTGTAACACACATCCTGGCTGTTTAATTGGATTTATCATGGCTATTGGGAGCATAAATGTGTTTACAGATTTGTTTTGAAAGCTTTTTTGTGTGTTTTTCTCATAGCAAGTCAACTTCCATGTGGTGCAATTATGTTCAAGATGTTCCCTGTAGCACTGGAATAATGTCAGATTATATTGTGTGTGCATGTTATTCTTCGAAAGGATTTTATCTGAGGCATGATACACTGTGGCAGGAGGAGAAAAGGAGCTTAGTTTTTATTAAGAGAGGTATAAAAAGCTTAACACAGAGAAAATTCTGTCAAATCATGTTTCCTTATTATAGGAAATACTTGTCTCTCTCTATTGAAATGTGAAACTTTTTCCCCTTTAACTTCCTTCCTGCTCCATCCAGCTCTGCCAGAACTCAGTCCACACAGCTTACCACTGCTGTACCACAGCCTTTCCAGCATTGAAAGGTTGAGGCAAATGCACAAGACATTTCAGAGACAAGCATTTAGGGGAAATGAAAGAAGAGATGACTTTCATTTAGTTTGAAAAGTTTCTTAGGTTTTCTTTAGTGTGGCTGGAAACTTGCAGTGTGTTTCATGCAGTGGTACAGGAGGCCTGTGTGAAGCCTGCTCACATCCCCAACCACAGTCCTGGCACCAAAGGGATGCTGTGGTACAGGATTCATCCTTGGGTGTCAAGGGCTGCAGCACACAGTGCTTACTGTTAGATCTGTCTTATTTTTTTCTTTATTTCTTTCATTAGTATTATTATTAATTTGGATAACAATGCAACTTAATGTGCAATTTCCTGTCTGATGGCAGTTCAGATATTAAATGTCACATCTGCCTGGTACTTTAATCCTTAACTATGACAAGTTTTCCCAGCACTTCTAAAAGAGACAGTTGTGATATGTTTCACTCCCTGCTGAATGGTAGTCAGAACCCCAAATTTTTTCAGTGACCCATTATTATTATTATTATTATTACTACTCCTAATTGTTGTTATTAGAAAGCTTTGTAAGAGGAATTACTTGGAACAGCAGCACAACTGTCCCCACTGTGGGAAAGGGTTTTCAGACGTCACCGTTTGCAGCCTGTCACTCTGTATGTTGGTCGCAGCTTTCCTTTCTCAAAGTTGCATTGAAGGATGACTTTCAGGGACATGCCTCTGCTCCCTCCTGTGCCTCCCGAGTCCATCCCCTCCCCACAGAGCCTCTCTGTCCCAGGGAAAGCTGCCAAGCCCTTGGCTGAGGTCAGCAATGCCATAAACAATGCAGCCATTTGAAAACTAGAGAGCTCAAAGCTCCTGTTCTGGTGACCAAAGGGATGGATGGAAAGATCAAAGAAGAGGACACACAACTTGGGAGGGTGGGTTTTGGAAGCAAGCAGCAGTCAGGCTCAGTGCCTGTGATGCACAGAGCATTGCTGCTGTGCCACAAAAATGCTGATGGAAAGGCATGAGGAGCTTGCAGCTGTGCTTTGCTTCTCAAGGAGCTCCAGGCAATGACCTGCCTTTCTGTCATAAGCTCTAATGAGGTAAGGGAGTAGGAGAAGGGATTCAGGCACATCAGAGCTCAGCAGAAAGGGAAATCCATATGGCAGTTGCTCACTAGAAACAAAGCTGAATGATTTTTGGCAATCAGATTTCTGGTGGCCCTGTGTGGATTCTCGTCACTGAGCGTGGCAGCAGAGCTGAGAGCAGTGTAACTCTATGCAAGCTTCAGGTAACAGTTCCCATTGGCTCAGCAAACCCCAATCTGCAGATCTGCTTTGCCAGTTGAAAATTTGGCCTTGATTTTAAAGAAGGGGAGGGGAAAAAAAAAAAAAAGAAGATAAAAGCCTGAAGCTCTGGGCAGGTATGTAAGAATGTGCCCAAGAATGTACAAACACACCTCTGTGGGCTTAACCGGGTAGATATTTGTCAAATTTTCCAGAATAGTTTGTATATTCAGAAGAAAATCACCTTTAAAAATCAGCATGCTTTGCAGAAACTTGGTGTGCAGACCATTTTACAGAGCTTGGGTTTTTACCCTGTTTCAGTCAGGGTAAGAAGCTTGAAAGATGAGCTGTTTGAAAGCATTTCACAAGACCCATGAGTCATGCAAAATCCTATCGCATTTTTCCTCTGGTTGAAATCACACAAGTTACGAATGCTAGAAGAGTTATTAGATCATAGATAAAGAATGCTGCACAATGGGTTGGTGAAAATAAATAAATAAAACCCCCTAATTTTCCTCCAGCTTCTAATTCCCTGGGGAAGACTTCAAGAGGCAAGAGTGGAGTATCACAGCTCACCCTCAAAAAGGAGTGGCATGCAGCTGCATCCCTTGCAGAGCTGCTATTCCTTCTCTTGGTTTCTTCAGTGCTCCAGGCAAAAGGAGATTTTAAAACCACTCCTTTATCTAGCACAGTTAATTTCCCCACCCTGTACCAGCTCAGCTTCCCTGGCAGGTATGTTGGGGGATGGTGGACCCAAGCTTTTATCTGCTCCCAAGTCTTCTGCTAACAAAATTGCCCATTTGTAATCCCAGAGAACCTGCTCCGTGCCTGGAGAGATCCAGACAGGCAGGGAGAAGGTGACACTGTGTTTATATAAATCAGCTCTACCAGTGCTGCCACTTCTGTCCTGTTAAGATACCTGTATCCCCCAGGTATTTTTATTACTAGAATAAATCCTGCCTGGAACTACTGCTGGGATCTGGGGGTAAGTGCTAGGCTGGCCTTCCAACTTTTTTTCCCCCATATTTATCTCTTATGTCACTTCTGAAATCTTTCTCCCTTTAGTTTCTATTCCCTGAAATGCTGTGGTTGGGCTTCCCAGATGTGTTCCTTGTTGATCAGGAATTTCTAAACACTGAGGAGGAATTGCAGGAAAGCACTAGGCAGTGGGTCTTGTGTGACCAAAAGCCATAAAAACATTGAATCAGATGGAAAGTCTTGCTTTCTATTTCAGTCACCACTTTTTGGAGCATATATCAGAGGTCAGAAATTAATTTTGGCACAAATAAAGTAAATTCAAGCAAGAGGAGAAACATGTGCCATTTTGGACAGTATTTTGTGGGGAAAAAAACAACCAGCTGAGGGAAAACAATTATTTTTAATTGCTTACATGATTGAAATATGTATGATTAAGCTGGTGTTCAGCTGAGGGAAAACAGTGTGGTTCAGTGACTTTGCACGTGGCACAGAGATGAATAGTTCTGTTTCTCAACAAATCTGAAAAATTCTCACTGTTCAAGAGTTTTCTAATGACCTCTCATTGCTACCTTTTTCAGGTTCCCTTTTTCACACATTTTTTTCTTTCCCACAGTCATTTCATCTTCTCTCTAAACAGTTCCCTCTGGAGGAAAGACAATGGAAAAGAGAAATGCAGCAGCAACCTTTGGGCATTCAGCTCCTTCCTTCTTCCCAGCACAGTGTAGGATCTGCCATCTGATCTTCCCCTAACAGTACATGTGGAGGGTCAGTAACAGCCTCCAAACAGGTAAAATGAAACCTATCCTACTTTTGGACGGTTGCAAAATTGCACACGTTGTAACGAGCAGTGATACTAATTTACTGTAAAATCTTCTGTGTATGTTAATGAGCTAGGTCTTGCCAGTGCTAAAAATAAGTCTCAGTGTAGAAAAGGCTTACAGAATGAGCAAAATTGCTCATTAACAAAAAAAAAATCATCTGTTGTCAAAAACACTTGATCATGTTAGATCTCCAACTCTCTGCTTCTTTTGGGTGACACCAGACCAACTTATCCCTCCTCCTGAAGGTAGTGGGTGTACAGTTTTAATGTCTTCTACAGTGAGGATGGTGTTACAAGACTTCTCAAAACAGGTAAGAAGATGTATCAACTCAAGATAACTCAGCCTAGTTATCTGGATTGAAATTTTCTACGTCAAAGTTTAGCCAGAAAGTTTCATTACAGGAAATGTTAGGTAAGGGATGAAGCTCCCAGCCCTGATAGTATTCATCACCTTGGGATGGATCAGGACCTTAACCAGATCATGTATTGTTCTGTCTTTGAAGAGATGGCAGTGAATTTTGGAAAGAGAGAAGCCTATAAAGCCATTATTGGAGTCAATTTTGCAGCCATTCACACAATACTCAAAGGTGACCGTGTCTTTTCTGCTTTTTCTTAGCAAACCCTTTGGAAGAGATTCTGTTCTGTATGTATTGCAGCTGTATTTCAGTGTATTCAGTGGGGTTTTATTTGTATGTGACCTTTCTCAGTGATGTCAAACTTGCACAGAGGAAAGCAAAGCTGCAGGCTTGGTTTTTGCTTGCTTGTTGCTAAAGCCCAGGTCTCACATGTCTGTATTGGCCAGCAGTCACTTTGTGACAGATCACAAGGCTAGCCTTTGCTCCCTTTCATCCAGCTGTCACTGGTGCTCTCTAAGGCACCACCACCTAGGCTGGATGTCAGGAAAAGGCACAGTCTGCTGCTCTGCCTCAAGGAAGCAGCTACAGGAAGAAAGCAGTGGCACTCCTTACTCTAGATCCCACGGAGGTGGCCACTGGTGGCACTGGGGACAGCTGTTGGAGCTGGTGATGTGTGTTGTGTGCTTCCAGCTGTCCCAGGGGGTGTGCTTTGATGCAAGGATCTGAGGTGATCACACGGGTCTTGTTTGTTTATGTTTTATTTATGTGTCAGTAGCACCAGGATATCCCAAGCATGGGTCAGAATCCCCTGGTGCTGGATCCCAGTGACAAGACAACCCCAGATTCGGGGGATTGGGAGTGAATGTGTGAATTCAGCAGGGACAGAGTCACAGAATTGACTAAGCTGGAAGGGGCCCACAAGGATTCTCACATCCAACTCTTCAATGGATGGCCTGTACAAGGGCTTTGATGAACAGACACAGAGTTTAGCAGAAAAAATAACACTCCCCCTTTTCCAAGGAGAGTGACTTGTAGGTGTTGCATCAGGGCTGCCTTAAAAGACAGCAAACTGCCTGCTTTATAGGTTTGGACAGATGTTTTGCCATGTGAAGAGCACTTTCTGTAAAATGCAAAGTGTGTGTTTCTTTGTTGTTGTGCAGGGGATGTTCCCTGAGCTGGTGTGTCACCATGGTGCTGGACTGGGGAAGCTGAACATCAAAAGCTTTAGGGAGCTGTATGGCTCAATTGCTTCTGCTTTCATCATCCATTAAAAAAAAAATCCAAATGGAAGATGAGAACCTGCCTGCCTTAGGTTCATATGGAAGCAATTGTAGGACCAAGCAGCAGCAGGGGATTTTCTCAAAGATGAGTAGATGGTTGGGCCTCTACAGGAAATCTGCAGCAAACAGATAATTCAAAAATAACTTTTTGAGGCTATAGGATGTAAATGAAAAGAAATAGCTAATCAAAAGGAGAAAACACTGAAAGGAAACATCTGATGTCAGAAGCTGTTGGCTTTCATTCTGATCTTCTTGGTTTTTTCTGTATATAGCTTTTAGAGTGCCCTTAAGCCTTCTCAAAAGGTTATTACTCTTCCAGTGGCATTAGAGAGGCTGAGATGATATTTGCAATGAGGGTAAGTGACTCTCTTGAGGTTTTGGCACCCACAGCTCCAGATTAACTGGAAATGTAGGCATTTAGTAAATCTGAAAATAAGTGCCTCTTGGCCCTGTGCACTTCAGAGAAGTCAACTGGAGTTTTCTGAGAGAGAGACCAGAGCAGGAACACAGTATATTTCACACAAGGGATGCATTTTTAGAAAAATTAGGCCCCCCAGAATTAATGCCAGCTCATAAGGTAGTGGCCTCCATTCTTTTTTGTCCAGACTACCTCATCAGTGGAAGTCTGGGAAGCCCTGCTGTTAGTTCCATTGATGGGAACAGTGAGACTTCCCTTTCTGGTATTAGTTTTGGCTGGCCAGAGGTGTAATTCTTACAGATTTCTGTTATTTAAAATCTCCTCGGGTTTCCAGTTTCCCTAGTAAAAGAGGTCCATTCGAGGTCCAGAGTGGGTTAAAGCAGTGAGTGCTAATCCAGAACTGGTTTTTGAGATCCTGCACTGGTAGGGAGATAGCTTCAACCAGGATGAAGGCTAGGAGGGATCTGGCAATCAAAAACCAGCGCAGGAGACAGTAGGATAATACCAATGAGGCATATCCCATATACACAGCTCTGTCTCAGTTGTACAGAAACGTTCTCTGCCTCCCCAGCAGTCACTAACCCACTGGTTTTCTTCCAGAAAGTAAATCCTTGACAGACTTGAAATGATGAGTAATGACTCCACTTTCTTCCATTCCAGCTGCCGCACAGGCAAGTACGTTGGTCGCTCATTGACCCAGCAAAATTTGAATGTCTTCCCCTTCTCTTGTTGTCCCCTGTCTACCCTATCACTTATCAGCTGCTTGCTGTTATGGCACCACCTTCTCTCTCTCAATTGTAATTGTACAATTACAATGGCACTGTAATTGTTTTTTACAAGAAGAAAGAAAACGCTGGTAAGCAGTGGTACACATCTAGGGAAAATGTCAGCACTTAAACCTGAGCCTTGCTTTTCCCTCTGAGCTGTCAGAGCTGGATCCTCTGCCCTTCCTTACAAGTGGGTTTGAGGAGGTGGTTGTTTTGGCTGGAATTGGAGAGGCACAGGTGGTACCACCAGCTGTAAATTGGAGGAGGCACTTCCTGATTATGACCACTGCCTACACACAGATCACTGCCAAGAGAGGAGCTGGAAGGCACAGAAGCCTTCTCCTTACTTGGAAAAGGAGGGTAGTCATCACTCCCCTCTCCTGCAGGCTTTCACCTGTAGACTTTGGGCTTCTTTGTCAGTGCTTGGCTTCCTAAAATGCTGTGATATGAACAACCCTCAGCCATCAGTGAGAGACGGATAAACTGAGGCACAGAGTATTTAAATTCTTGCATCTAACATTTAGGTACTCGGGTCTGTACATACAAATGCACAGCATGTTTGAAAGCCAGTTTACTTTTTTAAGAGGCTTCAGCATGGATTCAGATGTCTACTTAGCCACGGCAAAGTGGTGAATGGCTTCCTGACCTCTGCAACATCTAGATTTTGCTCTAAATGTCAGTGGTGCAAGGCTTTTACCAAGCTGCAGAGCAGGCATGCACCAGGCTTACCTGTGAGGAGTTTGGAATGTTGTTCTGGGAGTGGGGGGAGGAATTTCAGAGGGCAACAACAGCTACCTATTCTCAGCTGTAAGCACACACCCCCATTTGCACTTAGTATTTTTATTTCTGGGTTACAATTTTTTATTTATTGCCTGGTGCTCGTGTCTCCACCTTCACATTATGGAGACCTCTGTTAGCCGGCCTTGACTTGCCTCGTCTCCAGGAAAACTGGGCTGCCTTGTTCCCCCATGTGCTGAAAGCCCTTTCCCTGGGGTGATGCCTTGGCCTATTGCCACCTCAGTCTTGGTTTCCATTTCTTGTCCTAAACGTGGATCCACCACATGGGGTGCAGCAAGTGAGGGAGAGGCACCGGAGGGATGCCTCTCCCACCGCCACACGCTCCACGCCCACGAGCAGCAGGAGAGAGCCAGATTAAAAGATTAAAGTCCCAAACTGCAAAGCCCCTTGGGCTCCTGATGAGATCTGAGTGCCTGCTGCGAGGCCAAACTCCCACTCTGGGGGTGCAGAGCCGTGTGCGCTGTCGCTCACGCTGCAGCCCCTGGGTTTGCGGACCAAGAATTAAATAACAAACCAGTTTTGCCCTGAAGGAGGGTCCTGAGTTATGCCTTGGCAATAACCCAGGGGCTCAGGGGGTGGCTTTATGCTCCCCTCATTGCACACCTGAGTTTTGAGGTTGGTAGCTTTCACTGGCACCTTGCTTGCTTGTGTTGTGGTGGCTGGATTGCTTTGCTTGGGATGTGGGATGAGGCTGGAGAGGGAGAAGTGGCAGTCAGCAGCAGGGAGGGGTTTGAGTCCTTTGGTGCCTTCTGGTCATTTCTTAGAGGTCTCTTACAAGCCTCACCCTAGCAAAACTACCACTAGGTGTGTGCTCACAGACAGTGTATTTTCTCCTTTTTATTTGTTTTTTGGTTGTTTTTTTTTTCTTTTCTCCCACTTGATCTCTATTAGGACTGGGCAAATAATTGCCTTTTTGGGTTTATGGCTGAAAGGCACAGAAGTCAAACTGTCACAAGCACTATTACTGTGTTTCTGTCTGTAATTTTTGTTTGACTAAAGCAGTGAGTCCAAGCCAAAATGATGATTCCAGCATCACCACAATACTCAGCATGCTGAACTCTCAAAAGCAATTTTTTCCATTTTTTTTAAATTATTGTTTTTATATTTTTGAGTGCTTTTTTAATCAGAAACAGGTCGTTTCAAAGCAAAAAGTTCAGCTCTGCTATTTTGAAAGTGTCGAAATGGTACATTTTGGCTTCTCAGGAGTTGTTCCTCCTTCTCCTCCCTGTGCTTTTCAGATGAAGCTCTTTGTCAGACACAGGCTGAAGCTGTGAAGATGTTCAGTTCTGGAGCTCCCTGTTTCAGCACATTTCCCAGCTCTGCTTCCCAAGTGCTCAGGTGACACCAAAGTACAGTGTGTGCCAGCACCTTCTGGCCCTTGCCACAAAGGCTGTGGGGCTGTGTGGTGGCCGCACAAGCAGTGCCAGAGGGGCCATGAGCTGCCCGTTGTGCAGCCCTGCCCTGCCTCCAGCTGAGGAAGAACTGGGATCTGTGCCTTCAGGGAGAATGGCAGCAGGACCTGTGTTTGCCAAGCTGCTGAAACGGCCATAATCAAAATATCACACAGGCACAACCCTAAAATGGAGCTATTTCCAGGTTTCTGCCTGTTTTCATGAAGACTAAAGGCTAAGTTTTATCAAAAGTCTTTTTGTATTAACTGTATGCTCATAGGTCTTTGTGATGCATCTGTATCTTCCAACTGATTATAATTAGTGCACTGTTTTATTTACATAGGATTAATGTAATTCAAATGACTAGATGAAATTCTTTGATCTCTAGGGTACAAGAGGTGAGATTATGATGATTTACGATTTTAAACAGTTGCTCCTGGCCATAAAATCTATTCATTTGAAAATCAATAGAAAGATATCACTTGCCATGTTGATGAGATAACTTCCTCTGCTACTCAGCCCTGACCCCACTCTCCTAGCTTGCACCATCCTATCATGTTTGGATACCTTTTTTTTTCTCCTGGAAGCTCTTCTCCACCTGATCCTGTGCAGCCCTTCTGTGTGTCTGGCGTAGTCTCCTTTTAATTTGAAACCACTTTTGGATTTATATGCTCCAAGCATGCAATCTCTTATTCAAAACTCTTTTCCCAACCATGCATTCAGTCAGATGGTGTAGCTGCCAAAAATATCTGCAGCTCCATATTTGTTCTTTGTTGCATTGGATGAATTTATAGGTGCAGGGTATTAGAGAGTGTAAACTTTCTGATCTTTAACAAGGGCTGTTGTCTGTTCAGCAAGTCCTGCCCATTGCACAATGGTGTGAATATTTATGATGCTAAATAGTAATGCTTGCCTCTGACCCTCTTCATCAGCAGATCTAGCATTGCTTCACTGTGGAAGCAGTCAAATCATTATCCTAATAACCAGATGGGGAAGCTGAGGTGCTGCAAGGTGAAATAACTTGTCCAATGTCAGCAAAGGGGAGTTAGAAAGGGAAGGCAGCTGTGTCTGTCCCCAGCTACGTGGTACAGCCACTAGACCCTGCAGCCTTCTCAATGACAGCTCATGAAATTTGCCTTTTATGCAATGCATTCTTCTCTATTAACAGCAAGCAATTCCAGTGTTTTCTTTACATGTATTAATAGCCTCCCTGAGAAATATGCTTCAACATGCATTTTCAGCAGTACTTGTGTGTGTGTTGTGCCCCAGCCAGCAGCTGTGACCTGCTAGGAGGAGGCAAACTGGGCCAAGGCTGCACCTACGCCCCTGCACTCTGCTCCTGTGCTCCAGCACCCCTCCACTCCTCCAGTGGCAGTCAGGGAGGTTGGGACCGACCACGGAGATGTTCTGCAATACCAGCTGCTGTGTTGGCAGCCTTGGAGTTGCCTCTGGGTCTGACTTACTGTCTTGTCTCCTTGAATATAATTGCTCACTGCTGATTTTTTTTTTTCCTTTCCCTTTGATTCTGTAGCGCTTGTACCCTACTCAGATTCCTCATCAATCTCACAATCTGGGCAATCTGAGGAAATAGAGAACTGATCATCTGCAGACTTCTGTACATTATGAAAGTGTCCCTGTGCCGTGTGTGATTCCAATCTCTATTTCCTTTAATCAGACAGAACATCAGTGTGTCAGACTGCACCAGCCAGGTCTGTGTGCTGGGCGGGGAAGGACGGAGCCGCTTCTGCGGAGATGCTCCCGGCTCCCTGGAGGTGACGGCACATCTCTGGCTTCCCCCTCCCCAACCCTTCCCCCTCCCCACCCTGCTCAGCTCAGCCTTGCCAATGTTCCATGGCAGAGCATGTTCTGCCCCTGGCTGAGCCCACTGGGGCACGGCTGCCTGAGCAGCACTGGCTGTGGGGAGTCCTTGAGGAGTGGCAGAATGTATCTGCTGGAAGTCTGCCGCAGGTGAACCCACTCCTCACTCTTTGGAGGTCTCCAGGGACCAAATCACTTCATAGAACTGGCCAGAATTGTAATGATTTCCACTCAGGTACCTTAGCACGGTGGTAGAAAAAGCATGAGTAGAAGGTTGGGTGGGTTTATGTGTGTGCAAGAGTGCTCTCTATGCGTTACACTGGAAGTTCATCACAAGCTTTTCAGCACTCTGTAGGGCCTCTGTCATGAAGATCAGACTAGGTAGTCCACACTAGGTAAGTGCCTTAAATTTTGGCACTTATTCCCTAGCTTGTAAGCATTTTTGGAAGGAAAGGAGATCTGAAATAGAAGTGAAGTTCTGTCACCTTCATCTTTTTTTAGTGTTTTATTCACTTAGTGTTACAATTTTTTGCTTTTACCTACCTGTACTCTCAGTACACTACAACCATTTCAATACTGAATTGAACAGCTATAAAATTAACATAACTCTATCCATCCCTCCCTTCCCATTTGTGCAGGGCAACATCTGAAGGACATTTTTACCTGCAGATGTCAGGACATGTGGGAGAGGGAGCAGACTCAGAGCTTGTGTGTCCTCTGTGGAATGTAAGCAGAAAAAGTACCTAGACAGGAAAGTGTTTGAATGTTAATGATAGGACAGTGCTAAAAAATACTTCAGAAACACTTCCCTGCTTTTTTTTGCTGGGGAAATCTCAATTTGTTGGCTGCCACTGGCTTTTTGCCCAGCATTCTCAGATCTGCTGGTGAAGGGAGACAGCAGAGCACGTTTGTCCTATTCCTCTTCCCCAGAGTGAGATGCCAGACTGGAGCAGATTTGCTGCTGTTCCTTAGGACACACTGCAGTGGAGACTAGAGTCTGTTCAACCCTTTCCTACACCTGCCTTGATATATTCAGTAGCCCAGGGCAGGGCTAAGTTACACCTCACTCACTAGCAGCCCCTGGAAGCAGAGCTAAGTGGTGTGGGAATCTCCAGAAATCCATTGGAGCAGTGGTGTTCGTCTCCCTATCCCTAGGGCACACTCACAGCCCCAGGCATGCACTACCCCTGCATCCCAGCATTGCCCTGGGTGGACTTCAGCCACATCCCAGGAACTTCTTGTGGGAAAAAGGATTAGTGTTGGGCAGCCCTGGTTAAAATTTGGCTTTCCACCTTGATGTGCATTGTTCCTGCTCCTTTTTTTTTTTCCACAGGAGTGGCTGAATTTCTGTAGCATGGTGTATGAAGCATTTAGGACGAAAAGTCTATAGAAGTGTGATACTAATAATATTTTACAGCTTTAATTACCATGATTGTAGTGCCTAGAGGCGTATGCAAAAACATTTTGAGTGGGTGGAGGGGAGGCAGTGCTGTGAACATTTTTGTGGTTTTGCTGGGCAATGCGCAATGGAGTTTTCTCATGGGAACCACAGCATGCCAGGGAGAAAAGCTGCCTCTGCCTCCTCATCTGCCCTGTTGGGATACTGGGATCTTTGGGATCACACCCCAAAGACGAGGAGACAGCCCCAGTCACTCCAGTTTTGGGGACAAGCTGGGCTGACGGACACTGTTCTGCAGAGGGGCTCTCGGGGCAGGTGCTGCCCGTTCCTCCAGGCTATTTTTCCTCAGGCATCATCCCTTCCATGCAGTCAGCTTCACCCGCGGGGTGATTTCGGATTGGGCAAGCCTGATTTGGGGCATGGCCCTGCCAGCAGGCTGGGGAGCAGCGTGCCTGGCCCGGGTCAGGGTGTGCAATGCAGACAGAGCTCCCGCCGGCCGCCCACCCGTGCGTGCCGTGCCTGCGTGGGCAGCGCCAGGGACACACAGAGGGCTCCTGTGTGACACCCACCAGCGCCCAGCACCATCCAGGCTCGCAGCTCGCCGGGAAATGGGAAATACCCCGTGCAGGAATGCAAGTTCTGAGAGTTCGGGTGTTGCAAAAGGAAAAGGGTATGGAAAAAGGGGTGCTTGCGTTTCCCCCGCTCCAGAATGCGTCCTGCGTGCCTCGAACTTTTTAAAACTTCGTTCCTAGATAATTTATTAATTTTAAGACGTTTTTATGTGATTTGACATAATTGCTACAAAGCCTCAGCCGTCTATTGGAAAAACTGAAGGAGACATTTGGTTTTGTTTGGAGCTGCTTACTAAGGTCATGACTCTGTCTCCTGGTTTGCCTGACCCTGCTCAGACAAACAGTCAAAGTATGGATTAGAAGGCAAGGGGAAAGGAAAGGAAACCCTCTGTGAAAGGTATTCGCAGCTCTAGGCAGAGCTGGACATTGCCTACAAGACAAGCATATTTTATTGAGGCTTTTTTCCCCCTCACTCACTATTTTTTCCCACACGTGTAATGCTTTATTTCTATTGTTATCGGCACTAAGTATGAGTTACTTAATTTATTACTTATTACTTAATTTTATCACTGAAACATTACTTACTTAAAAACTCAGAGTTTAACCAATTCTCCATCAGTTAAACAGCTACACGCTCCCATTTCTCCTCGCTCCAATTGACACTTGGTACTTTCGCACCGGTTTCTGCGCGTCGCATCCCAGGCCGCCCCTTTCTGCCCCGCGGCCGTCCGGGGGGCGGCGTGCCCGTCCCGGCAGGGCGGCTCCGCGCGGTTCCCGGGCTGTTTTCCCAAGGCAGGGCCGTCGGGAGCCGCGCAATTCCCGCGGGGGCGGCGCGGGGGGGTCGCGGCCCCGGCGCGCTCCGGCCGCGGGGGGGCGCTGCCGCTGCCGGTGCCGCCCCCGCCGGGCGCTGCGTCACGCGGCGGCCGCGCGTGGGCGGGCGGCGGAGCGCGCGCGGGCTCTCCCCATGTGACCGCGCGGGAGGGGGCGGCGAGCGGGGGGGCGGGGGCCGCTCCCTCCCTCCCCTCCCCTCCCCTCCCTCCCTTCCTCCCTCCCTCCCCTCCCTTCCCTCCTTCCTTCCCTCCCTGCCGCCCGCTCGGCCCCCGCGCACGGCGAAGGCGCGGCCGCGACGAGGCGAGGTGCGGCGGGGCGGCCGCGCGCCCCCCCGGCGGTGGCGGAGGCAGCGAGGCGGTGGCGGGGACGGGGACAGGCTCGCCCACCCGCCCCGTCGATGGGAAAGGAGGAGCCTGGGCGGGGGGGGCGCGGGCAGGAACTTCGGCGGGGCTGAGTCTGCGGCCCCGGGACGGCACCGAGGGGAGCCCCGGGCAGCCGGCGGCGGCGGCCAACTGCAGAGTACGTGCGGGGCGGCCGGGGGGCGCGGGCAGCGCGGCCCCGGCGCCGCGGGGCACGGCCGGAAGGAGCGGGCGGGTCGTGCGTGGGTGATTCCCGGAGAAATCCGGCGCGGGGGGGACGGGGGAGTGGGAGGAAAGTGCAGAAGCGTCCCCGCCGTGTGCGCCGCGGGGCGGGGGCGGCGGGCGGGACGGCGCGGCCGGGCCGGGCGGAGGCGGCGCCCCGGCGGCGGCCGCTCCGGCGGGGTCCCGGGCAGGGGCGGCGGGGCACCGGGCGCCCCCCGCGCTCTGCGGGGCCGCGCCTCTCCCCGGCGCGGACGGGAGGGGTTGTGCGGGCGCGGCGGCGCCCCGCGGGGCAGCCCCGACGGAGAAGGCGCCCCGGGAAGGTTCCTGTCACCGGGCTCGGTGGCCGCGAACTTAGTGCGGGGACCGCAGCTGCCCGTCCGTGCCCGCCGTGGGGGTTTCCTTCCCGGGAGCTCCATCGCTCGGTGCGGGACACTGCTCTGGAGGTATTTGTGCGCTCGTCTCGTCCTTACGCGGAGGGTGTTTGTGCCTGTTTCGAGTTTCTCATTAGTTGAGGCGAGGTACGGGTTTGTACGTAAACGCGGAGCTCACTCATCGGCTGTATTTTGGCACATCTCAGAGCTAGACAAGACTATTTAATTTGCGAAGTCTCTCTTCTGCAGCTACATGTAATTTTCTCCTCCTGCTAAAAGTCCTTTGGAAACGCTGCAGAAGTGTAATGAATATGCAAAGCAGCCAGCTCTCAAACCCAAACCCAGTTTGTCTTCAGAGACTTTTCAAAACGCCCAAAGTGATCAAGATACATTATGAAATAATCACTTTTGCCTAAAATACAGGGATGTGATGTTTCACACTTTCTCCTTGTATTCCTAATTTAATTGGTGACAGCTCAATTAGAATTCACATGAAATAAAATCTCTACAATCGGTTCGAGTTGCTCGGTTGCTTTTACTTCCCGTGCAGCCTTAAAAAGCAGGAAAGCTGCTCAGGAAACCCTTGTCCCATGCGTACATCCCACAGTTCCCGAGTTTTCCTTCTCCCGGTGCTTCACCCACATCCACCACCTGCCTACTTGAGCCGCGCATCTTCCTGCCCCCTCCGGGAAGTGTGCGGCTCCGGGCTCGGAGCGGGCGCGGCGGGGAAGGAACCGGTGCTTTTCCGTGGTTCAGGGTGCTGAGCTGAGAGGGGCTGCCGCTGCCCCGCTGTCTTGATAGAGGGAGCAGGAATAGGTTGTGATTCCTGCGCTAGCTGTTTACAAATATTTAAGAGCGCTCTGTGGTGTCTCTGTGGTTTTTGCTTTCCTTTTTCCCAGGAGTTATGTTTGTGGTCAGAGTTAAGGTGACAGCCGGCGTTTGGAGAGGAGGGCATGGCATGTGGGGTGATGGGCTGTGGATGTGAATGAGGTAATGTGGAAAATCAGAATGCATGGTTGTGGGTTGCAAAGGCTGAGTGAAAATCTAACTTGTGATTTCCTGGTTCTCCCGTGGCTATAACCGTATGCAGCCTTGTGTTTATTTTAAACAGCTTTGTCTGCTGTGGGGAGTTTTCTGGCTTCTTTGTTCTGTATGTGAAAAACATTAGAGATGGCTGCTCTTCCCTGTGTGTTCTGACACTTCTCACTGGTATGGACAGCAAGCAAAGAAGAGGGAGAAGTAGCAGCTGAAGTGCTGTGGCTGTGTTCATTTATTCCTGTAGACCTCCCCGCGCCAGCTTTGCGTTCCTGCCTCTTGCTGGAGAAAGGGTTTGCAGTTGTGTTAGAGTACCTGCTCACTCACGATCTGCAGCAGATCGTTCTGGCTGGCTTCTTAGGATTTGCCAGAGGACATAACCAGGCTGTTACTCCTGAACCAGGTTGGTTTGGGATCACAGATTAGACAGCCTAAGACTTATTGAGTAGGCTGCAGGAGAGGAGGATCACACATGGTGCCCCAGGGTCTTATCCAAGATGCTCTTCCTGGTGAGGAGCAGACACAAGTGTCCTGGCTGTGAGCGCTCCCTGTGTCTTCTCATTGTGTAACCTCTTCTCGTGTTCGCCCTTTGCCCCAAAAGCACAGTCCCCAGTGCACTAAGAAATGAGAACAGTGGTGGAAAGCAGTATTTCAGGTCTCTTAGATACAGCTTAAAGGTCACCTGAAAGATGTGGGGCGCTGAGACTTGAGTGGGTGTGCTAAGGCTTTGTGTAGCCGGCCGGGTGAGCAGAGCCAGCAGCAGCAGCGCCAGGTGTCCTTTGGGTTCACAGTCTCCTTGGGCTCAGGCAGTGCTGTGCTGCTTTCTCAGCAGTCCTTGCTTGTTGCTCGTCCTCTTCCTAAGCCTCGTCTTACTCCTGCAGGTGGACTAGCATAGCTGCTTCCCGGGCTTTGTAGGCTGGGAGCGGGGCCGAAGCAGGGACTGGAGCGCTCGTGTCTGGAGAAGCAGCGTAGCTGGGAGAGGCCGTCTCGGAAAGGGGAGGGAGCCTTCACCTTGGTACAGTTTAGAAATAACTTGGGATGGCATTGAGGTGAGTGCTGGAGGAACTCTGTTTAATGCAAGGAGAAAAGAGGTTAAAAGGAGGAGTGTTCGAAAATGCCTTCTCTGCAGAAATCGGTAGCGGTCGTACATGGAAAAATTGCTCAGCCCTCTCAGGAGTTACTGCGCTGAATTTGAAAAACAGAATGGGTCTTTAAAGTACAAAACAAAGGGATTTCAGTCTTGCTTTAAATGCAAATCTCAATGCAGTCTGAAGCGTGGACTCTCTGCTGATGCCTCCATAGTACATATTAATCCAGTTTTATCTGTCATGAGGAGATTTGTTGATTAGAAGCCTCTAGGTAAAGGCTGCTTGTGGACTGGTGCTGCTCTTCCAGCCTGTGGGCTGGAAAAATGAGTTCAGTTCCATGGCTTGCCTGGAGCTCTTGGGCTGTGTGTAATTTCACTGCCACCGTCCTCCCAAGATTCAATTTAGCTCTCGGCACAAAGTCCATTTATGTTGATTTATGTAGATTTTGTGCTAAGATGAATAACTTCCAGAGGAAATGGGCCTTCTTTTAAAAGTTATATAAGTTAATTTGTGGTATTGATGGTGAAAAGTCAGCATCATTTGAAATGGGAGGGTAGGAATAGTTTACTGGAATGCCACTAAACCATAAGCTGTTAATTTTGGTTATCTTGACAAATTTTGTTAAGAATAGGAGGATTTTTCTAAAAAATTCAGTGAAATAATGACACTTTTTAAAGCAGTGAATGCTGTGCCCTGTGAATGGTTACCTTTAAGTGATTTTCTTCATTTTCCTTGTTTCTTGTGTCTTTGAGTGTTGACAGTACTTGGTTGATATCCTGCAGTTAACTATTCTTTCTGCAAGCCAAACTGTGTTTCTAAAATATGTAGCTATTAAGTATTTACAGTTTCACCCTGAGTTCCAAAGTGTATTGTTCATTAGCTCTTAGGCTCACCAGCAGCTCCTTGAGGTAGCTGTTTGAATCTAAACTGCTATTACTACCCTTCTGCTGTAATACTGGCACACATATCAGAAATGATATGTTCATCTGGTGGTTTGGGGGTTTTGTATGTTTTGAGTCTTTTTTTTATTTCCCCTGGGCTTCATCTCTCTTCCTGAAGAGATTGACTGTCAGTATCCCATTGCTGCCACATACATTTCTGGGAAGTTTCTTTTGGCCTCCTGATTTTATTTTTCTCTAGTAGAGTTAAATCAGAATTTTGCAGCAAAAGCCTGGTCTTCCAGATGCCTCCTGAATAGAAGTTGGGCTCTGCTTGTTTTATGTGTATGTTTGACTTTGTGAAGAAAAGGCTTATATTGTGAAAGAACCACAAAAATACCCAAACCATTTTTTTACAATATTTTTCATGTTTTACAATATGCAAAAGCATGTACTGTGAATATAATTTCTGACTTTTACTTTTGATAACCAATCTCCCAATGCCCCATAGCAAACGTATTTGCTTGCATTGCAGTTTTGGAAGAAGGGGAGTTGAACAGTATTAAAATACTTTTTCCCTAGTGTGTGCAAATCTTTATGTAGGTGTTGTTTTTTAGGTTACTACTGTGTGTTTTTTCAAGTCCAGTGTGATAGTAGAGCCAGAGCAATGTTAGCAGACCTGCTCAGTGTTTTATTTCTGTTACTTTCTCAACCAACTATAAATTACATGCTTTAGACCTTATTGATTGGTGGTTTAGTGTAATACAGTAATACTGGAAATTATCTGCTTGTTTCCATGAAAGCCACCACAGAGTGAAGAGGTGTGTGTGTGAGATCCTAGAATTCTCTGAGGAGTTTATTAGTTGTGCTATAACTGGATAAGGGGTTTATGAAGTTGAAACTTGTGCACATGTTTTTTCCTGCTGCTGTAGGAGCTGAACACTGCAGAGATCTGTCTGGTGGGAGCCTTTAAGTACAGTTGCTGTATTGCTGAGTGGTATTTCATGTCTCAAGTGTCAATGACAGGCAGCCTTGTTAGCAAATGAAACAGGCAGGTGAATTCAAACTAAGGATTTTAAACTGTATGTGTTGGAGTCCATCAGTATTTTAGCTTTTTCTGCAGCTGTTGCTGCCATAATTAAGATCAGCAGAGGCATTAGATCCTTTTTACATGAAACAGGTAAAACTGTAGAAATACTTGGTTCTTAAACACTCTTTTAGTGACCCAACTTCATTAATCCTCTGGGGTTCTGTGAAGCACTTTTCTTCTTTGTTTTTCTTTTACAGTCCTCCACACATTCCGTGGGGGAAAATGATGCGACAATGAAGAAGAATTGAAACTGATGAGATTTTTTGCTTCAGGGATTGAGTATTCTGTAATTCTTCAGAATGTGTTTTGTGATCATTTTCATCTTAAGATATAAAAGAGAATCGAGTAGAATCTGAGAGCGATATTGGCTGACATTCTTGGGAACACACATGAAGTAGGAATGTTGAAAACAAGCCGGCTATGTGTTTGAATCATCTTTTTTGTTGGTGCATCACAACTATCTGCTGATTTGGTTTCTTTCAAAAATGTTTCCATTAAGTTTACAAGTCAAAAAATAGAGCTTTTGCCCCTTATTCATATCTGTGGGTGTTCTTGTAATGAGAGAAAGAAATGCTGTCCTGTGAGTTGACAGCTTTGTGTGAGGTTGGGCGGCGGGACAGCACATCTGGGTATCGGTGCTTTAGTGCTCATCTTCTCTCTGTTTTACTGTTTGCAGGTTCTGTCGTCCGTGATGGCGTCAGCTCTGCCCAGAACCCTTGGAGAATTGCAGCTGTATCGAATACTACAAAAAGCAAATCTCTTATTCTACTTTGATGCCTTCATTCAGCAGGGTGGTGATGATGTCCAGCAGCTCTGTGAAGCAGGTGAAGAGGAGTTTTTGGAGATAATGGCTCTTGTAGGCATGGCTAGCAAGCCACTTCATGTCCGACGGCTGCAGAAGGCTTTGAGGGACTGGGTCACAAACCCTGGCCTCTTTAATCAGCCTCTCACCTCCTTACCAGTCAGCAGCATTCCAATCTATAAGCTGCCAGAAGGGTCTCCTGCGTGGCTGGGGATATCCTGCAGCAGTTACGAGAGGAACAGCAGCACCAGAGAGCCTCACCTGAAGATTCCGAAATGCGCTGCCACGACGTGCGTGCAGAGCGTGGGCACGAGCAAATCTGATGTGGGGAGCTTATCACTGCAGAGCAGCAGCGAGCCCAGGCTCTGGCAAGGACACCACACCACAGAGAGTGAGCACAGCCTTTCCCCGGCTGACCTTGGCTCTCCAGCATCACCAAAGGAAAACAGCGAGACCCTGGATGCTGCTGCTGCTCTGTCAGTTGCTGAGTGTGTAGAACGTATGGTTCCCTCCCTGCCCAAAAGTGACTCCAATGAAGTGAAGGAGTTACTGAAAACAAATAAGAAACTGGCAAAGATGATTGGTCACATCTTTGAGATGAGTGACGATGACCCTCACAAAGAGGAGGAGATCAGGAAGTACAGTGCAATATATGGCAGATTTGACTCGAAAAGAAAGGATGGCAAGCACCTCACCCTCCACGAGGTAAAACAGCTCGAGTAGAACTGGGCTTCCCCCCCTATTCCTACACCTTATACAAGATGCACTTCTTGTATGGGCACTTCTTGCTGAGTGATGAGAGCTGTGTGTCTGGAAGTTGTGCATTGAGTGCTGTGGGCAGTCCTGGCCTGACATGGAAATCTCAGGTGCAGCCCAGGTCTCCTTTTGTGGGTGGGTGTGGGGATGTGTGTGTGTGTGTGTGTGCTCGTGGTGATTGTTGTCATCACACTGCTCACTCGCTGCTGTGGCCTGTCAGACAGAAGGTTTGGAGAGTTTGGCACCTGCATAGCAACGAGTATCACCCTGAGCATGGCCTTGGGGATTCTAAGGATTTGGTACATTCTTAAAGATGGTCTGTCATGGTATTTCCTTGCAGCTTTGAGAGTAGACTTGTTTGGAAGATTAGTAACTAAAATTCCTTGTGTCTGATGTGGTTACTACCTTCTGCTGTCTTCCCTCACCTCAAGACTTTGTCCTGTAGCTTGTGCACTTGAGATGAAAAGGATTCTGTCAGTGAGGTCCCTACACCCAGTGGCATGGATTGGTTTTTTTGTTTGTTTGTTTGAATTGGGATGAAGCTCAATTATACAACCTGTGGGCTTTTTTGGGCATAGTGGCCTTAAGCCTGTCAAGTGAGGTGTGGACTGCGTGAGGAGGAAAGGAAAGGATGTCTCCAGTATTGATGGGTGGTTGTAACCTGAATAGTTTGTCTTTTCACCCCTGAGAAGCATCTCTTCCCTCTTGCCTTTGAAAGTTCCTGTGGGCCTCCCTTGCTCCTCTTGTGGCATTCCTGAGGCTCACACTGCATGTGTTGTAATGCAATAGGTGTGTCTGTGTGGGGAGTCGTTTCCTAGTGCCAAAGTACTGTACAAGAGGAGAACAAACATTAATTCAGAGCTCTGCCAAAACTCTGTTGATACGAATGCTGCATCAGCATTTTCACAGTTAACAGTGATTGCAAAATTTCAGTTGGATTTAAAATTTGGCATGTAAGGCTTAGTTCCCAAAAGGAAAGGCAGTGTTTATGTTACAGGAGTGCCAAAAAAACTGTACTGGCTCTAGCCTTTTTTCGCTTCATGTAGAAGTTTTGTAGGTGTGTGATCCATAGCATAAGACTGAGTTGTCTTTATGTTTCTGAGTAGAAGGGCAGAAGGAAACAAGGCGTATTTCTTTACATTTTTGTTTACATATTTACATTTATAAGGCGACTGCACATCACCGGCACTGACTTGACAAGGGCTTTTACTGCAGGCTGGGGAGACATTTCCACAGTAGTCAGCCACATTCCTACCACACAGTTCTAGCTGTGCAGCTTACACTTCTGTACTCTGTGGCTTTATGTCAAACACTTATAATCTCTGAATTTATCCACTGTACAAGATGAGATCTCATCTTACTCCCCTGACCTTGTGGAAGCCTCCCTCGTAAAAGAACAAGTTGTGTATGGGTTGGAGGCAGGATTTGAAAGGATTAATTGTGTAGATGCCCTGTATACATGGCTGCAGATTCAGGATTCAGAGAAAAGGGGTTCTCCTTACCTGAGGATGGAGGCAGTTGAGGTGTAGAACAACGTATGGCTGTGTGCTTTCACAGCCTCTCTCTGGGGTAGCAACTGCAGAATGCAGAAAACGCTCTGAAATCTGGGCAGACCACTTGTAGGATAATTTTCTGGCATCCAACAGTGTACTGGAAGGTGGGCTCCTGGGGCACCTTTTGTGCAGGCTCAGGAGTGGCTCTGCAAAACTGGGGGATGAACACTAGAGTAGTAATTGAAGGAGCGGGATAGCAGTGAACTGGAAGAAAGGACAACTGCTCTGCCTTGCTCATTTTTTTTAGTATTGCACTACAGATCTTTACTACATCATTGTAAAACCACGTTTAAAAATGGAATGAGAGCATGGTTTGGCTTTAGGAAATATTTCTATCGCTATTGTGATTAAGGGCACAAGATCAAAGGAGTCTGTGGTTGACTTATGCCTCACTTACGCATGTGGGGCCTCGCTGAACTTGATGGGAACTGCACACATGCAAACAAGAAGAATTTGCTTGTAATTAGTTTACTGTTGGCTTAAAGAGGCTGGATTTCTCAAAGTTTTGCCTTGAACAGTTTTGTCTTCATTTTCTGTTTAAGGCAGAAAATAAATAGCAGCAATGAGACCTAATTTTTTTTGTTTAAAATCTGCTAAAGCAGAGTTTGCCTTTCATAAACTCAGCCTCAGTGTGTTTTTGGTTCTGATGGCTTAAGGAATTTGCTGCTCAGAGGGAAGGACCTTAAACAACCAGGGAGGTAAGCTTCTGCAGGTCCAGAGACTGTTTTTCTGCACATGTTAATACTGTCATTCTGCCTCACAGTTCAAGGTTTCTCCTGGCAGCTGTCAAGGAACAGCTGAATAAACTTTATTATGAATTTAGAGAGCTTAAGTAATGGTTAACTTTTTAATGTAAAGATTAGGGTATCTCTGGCTTCTCAAGCAGAGGGGAGTTGGATGCAAATTTAAGATCAAATATTAGTGTGAATTAGTGAGAATATTTTGTTTCAGAATGAGCGCTGAAGTGTCTCAGAGGGCTGGAGCAGCCATTAGAGGCCTGTGAGAGCTGTAGACACTGGGCTGGTTTGGAAGTGTGTGCTCCTGGTAGGAGTATTTGCATAAAGCATTAATCTGACATAAAATCTTCCGAAGGCATTCCAAAACTAATAAACATGTTGTCCTTAATCCATCCCATTGTTCAGTGTTACACAGCTTTTCAAACACAGAGAGCACTTAAATGTTTAAAGCTGGACTGGAGGAGGGATGAGTACAAGGCATGCCCCTGAACTCGGTGACCCATGCAAAATTGAGTCAAGTTTGTAATTTGCATTTTAATATTTCAGTCTTTGTCTCAGTACCTATAAAAGGTAAAAAAAAAAAAAAAATCCAGTTCAGTGGAATTAGAAAAACAAGCAATTAATTTTGTCTAGCTTGGTTTCTTCCTTTTCTTTTGCTGACTCACCAAAACAGTAGGGCTTGGTATTTAATTATGTGTTTTCTAGTGGAGGAGTCTGTGAACCCCATCAGATGGAAATATACCCATCCCTCTCCTGTATGGTTCTGTGCTGCTCCATATCCTTAAGGCTTCCAGCAAACAGATTCTTTATTTTTAGGCATGCAATGCTTTGTATCTGCAGTATTATGCCTCCTGAAAAGGCAGAAAGCCATGATGCACTTCAATTCAGTAAGTCTGAATGTGACCTGAAAGAGAAACCAGGAAAAACAAGCAAATAAACATTTGGCTTTTCTCACATATTAGGATAAACAGCATTTGCCTACAAATACCCAAAGCATTTTCAGTCATTTCAGCTCTTTGCAACCTTTCAACACTTGGAGGGATAAAAAATATCTCAAATTATTTTGTAAGCATTAGCTGTATTATTCATCCTTGGCAAAGTAATAGCTATCAGTGTTACAGAAATTAATGCCTGCTTTGGATGGTAATTATTTTAATCAGTGTTGTATTAATCTTATATTGTGTCTTTCTCCCCATTGTGTTTTTTTCTTGAAAGACAGACATTGTGGAACAGCTGCTCCTGTCTAAGGGGTAATAGTTTGGTTTTTTTAGTACTTTGTATTGTACAAACATAGTAACCTGTTCAGGTTAAGCCCTTGTACATGTGATCTCTGTGAGATTTGGGGTTTTTATCCGTACAGAGACCAAAGGATCAGGCAACATATCTAGTTTACCTGTTAAATTCAAGTCTGTGCTCTGATTAACATTTAGATGTCATAGGTAGTGCCCTACCGAGATCAGAGGATTTTAGGCTAAACACAGGAAAAATTGCTTCTGAAATTTAGGAGCAGCAGTTCTGTGTGAGGTTTTACTAGAAATACTGCACAGGCCACTGAGAGAAGAATCTCAGCTCTTCTTAATGCATGTTTTTTGTTTTCTCAACCTTCCTGGAGAACAGGTGTTGTGTTGGGCAAAATAAATTTTTGGTAGTTTGGATGCCCCCAAGCCCCGTGGCGTGGACAGCGTGGCTGAGTGTTGTTCATGTCCTGTGACAGCTTCCATCCTTCAGGGATGGAGCGCGCAGCGATGCGATGCGGGTGAGCTGCTGGCCGCTGCTTTAATTCACAGGTGACCCTGCAGGGTGGCAGGCAGCAGGGTGAGGGGGCAGCTGAGGGGAGGAGTTCTTGTCCTTCTCCCAAGGGACAGCTGTAAGTGCAGACCTGCTGCTCTGTGGGAGCAGCGGGTTGGGTGTCTGAGGTCGCACGTGTGCTGTGCCGCCTGCGCGGCCGCTCCGGTGCTGCCGGGTGCAGGGTCAGGGATGGCACGTCTCCATCCATCATGGATGTGCTGACTGTGCTGTGGAAGCCAAGCTGCTCTGCAATACTCACCAGCCTGGGACAGATACAGGATGTACTGTTGACAGTAGCTCCAAAGCAGCTGTGCTCCTTTGCCAGAAGCCAAGCCTGTTCAGAGCAGCTTAATTTCTAAAAGTAAAATGGTAGAAATAGCTGTGGGCACTTGGTAAAAACACCTGTAGTATTCTCTTGGCCTCTTGCTGTTATGCCTCATTACACATTCTGGCTGTTCTTCAGCTGAGGAAAAAGTGAGGAAGCCTCTTCAAGCCCTGCTTGCTGTGGAAGGAGCTTGGAATAGCCTGTCCAGCATCTCGATTTGTGTCTCATGGCATTAATAATGTTGTGTCTATGCTGCTGACCATAGGCTTCTTGGACGGCAGTATTTTTAAGCTGATATAATTCATGGCAGTATCATAACTTCCTGTAGGCTTCTGAAGAGCATTGCAAAACCATTTTGAGCCTCAATTTCAAGCTTTTCCTCCCTCCCCAACTTTTTTATGAATCTTTTGCCAGCAGCAGAGGCACTAGAAATGTGTCCTGGCAGGCTCAGGAAAACATCCTTGAAACAAGTTACATTTGATTCATGTCTGAAGATAGTCTTCACAAACATGAGGGTGAGAAACATAGCTAAAAAAAGTTTAATCGTTTCTTAAACCATCACCTTCTACAGAATTTATTCTGTATTCACAAGGGAAAGCCATCTGTACCCACACTGTCAGGGTGGTTGTTTTTTTTTTTTCCCCCAAGTCCTGGGCATATTGCGTTTATAAAAATAGTATTCCCTGTAAGCCAGGCTTTGGGAGCCAAACACTGTGAACGTTCAGAGCTACTGTTTTATACTGAGATTTAATTAGTGCTGGGATGAAGCAAAAGCAGTTCACATTGAGACAGTCTTACAATAATGTTTTACTTTATGAACCAACTACATTCATATCTTTTCTCTTCCCAAAGAGGTTACCTGGTTTAGTAAGGGGTATAAATAAACTGAAGAAACCCTCCAGAGTTTTGTGTACAATTATAGGTAATTTTACTTGTGATCAAAATTCTTTGTTATTTCAGAAGAGGTACTTGTACAAGTAGGTGAAAGTGTGAAAATCCTGAGTGCTTGTGTGTTTGATTTGCAGCTAACAGTTAATGAAGCAGCTGCCCAGCTGTGTGTGAAAGATAATGCCTTGCTGACCAGGAGGGATGAGCTCTTCGCACTGGCCCGGCAGATCTCTCGGGAGGTCACCTACAAGTACACCTACAGGACCACCAAGTAAGGCTTTCCTTAGCTCTGAGGGTCTTTACTTCTGGGGAACTAAGCAGGCTGACAGCATTTCTTCTGAAGCACTAGAGACACTTCCTTCTTGCTCTTCAATTAGCAGTGTACTCTTCTGGGGAAGGGAGGGAAAGGCTATTTGAGTCCTGAAGCTTATAGACTGATAAGATTTGGCTGTCTTGAATTACCTTTTTATTTGCTCTCTAGTTTTGCAAGTATTTTGAGGATAGTGCATATTAAGAGGCATCTGAGAGGCTGGTATTTCAAGCATTTGAGGCATTAGTGTGTTTTGAGGTTAATGTAAATTGGCAGAGTAGCCAGGGATGCTCAATGCTTCAATTTCCTTTTTTCCGTATACAGATTTGGCTTGTTAGCCAAAAAGATAAGGTCAAAGGGAGTGGCTTACAAGCTTCCTTTAAAGGAACTGAAGCTGAGTCCTAATTTCAGTTGTTACTGTTCTGTCAAATGAATTGCTGTTGTGAAATGGTGACAAAGGCTTAACAGCTTTTAAATACAATTAAAACCTTAGCATTAGTAAGTATGATTGAATATCTTGATACTTACCTTAGATTTTTAAATGCTGATTCCCTTGCCTGTAATGTAATATCCTTTCAAAATACATTTTGCTACCCTTCTAGAAAGTTTTCCTTTGCTCCCCTTTCTTTAATAGAGATTCATTTAAATATACATCCATCCTGGATAAGCAGTGGCAAGAGCATTTCTATAATTTTCTGTGCTTTCCTTCCTCTTTGGAAGGAAGAATCCATGAATCTCTTGATTCTTCTGAAAACAGCACAAAATACTTGTGTTCCTCTACACTTGAATGACTTTCACTGCCATGTCAAATTGAACTGGAGGCTTTTTTTGTGCATCTTGTTCTTCCCTGAGCTGTTTTTTTTTCATGACTCCTTTTCATTATTATTGGTGATTTGGGTTAATGTGCTGTTTACTGATCATTTATGTGTCTTCTCTTGTAGATCTAAATGTGGAGAAAGGGATGAGCTGTCACCAAAGAGAATCAAGATAGAGGTACAGTAATGTGACTTCTGTATTTTGACCTGTGTGTGCTGAAATTCAGTTTTGTTTTGAAGGGATCTGTCTTAAGAAAATTTGTCAGAAAAACATTTGATAGACAGTTGATGGGTATGATAGAGAGAGGGTGGGAAAACATCACCAGTGTCTCTGTAAATGTAAGTGTTTGATGGAGAAACCTGTAGGAGCAGGGGTAAAGAGTAGGATTTGTTTAACGGTAAAGATACTCCCAGTGTTTTGCACTCAGAGTGAGTAGGAGGGGAGGAATGGGACTGACTGACTTCCTGTGGTGGAATAAGCTCAAGCACTGTAGGAGATGTCTTCCCACAAGGCCTGCTGCTTTTCAGTCAGCATGAGGTGGGGTTTGCCTAATTCACTGGAGTCAGCTGTTGATCATGTCCAAAATACAGAGTTCTGGATGATAAGGACTGATGGCAGAATATTAGCCATCTCTGACTGAGCCATAAATTAGGACACAGATCATATTGAAATAAAAGCTGTATATCTCAACACAAAAGGTTGTGCCTGTAGATATTAAATTACAGCTTTTTGTAATGAGTTTTGTGTCAAATGCAGGGATACATGGCTCATATATACACTTGCACAAGATGTTGCTTGGGGAGATGCTGGGAGTTTCTTGTTAAGAGTGCAGGAGCAGCATGTGTAGTCTACCTTTTTATTCAGGTACCACTACGAAGATAAATTTGAGGCCTTTTTAAAGTTACTTTTAACAAAAAAGAAAAAAGAAAAAGTAAAATGTACATATATATACCTGTATACCTCATAAGAATAGCAGATCTTTCTTAATAATTTGTATTTTAAACAAATTACTGTTTGACTGTTACGTGGGTATCTAATTTATCCTTAGCAATGTGGGTGTTTTTTATTGTACTATCTACTCAAAAAGGTGTAGGTTAAATGTGTGTTAGAATATGAGCTAGATTTGTATGTGACACAGATAGGTGATGTATTCTCTAACTGTAGAGGAAAATTGCAACACATTCTGAAATGTGTTTCTCATATGCAACGCATTGTGTGATAAATGATGCACTGTATGTGGTAAGGCTTTAAGTTTTTTTTGCAGTACTGCAGTGCTTTCACCTGTACAAAGGCATTTTCCTGTGAGGCAAACCCTGGTGAGAGCAGTTAGTTTTGAATAGGCAGCTTTCAACAGGTATAGAGGAGTTCATCTTATTTGTGAAGTTCCATTAGTCCATATACAGTTGTAGTTTTGAGTTTGTAGTGCAAAATATACTCGTGCAATGAGGATTCACTGGTAGCTTTGATAAGTCAGCAACATCATTTTTATGTGTCAGGATTTGCTTTTGGCCTCTGCTTGTTCTTTGACCCACAAAAAAGAGCAGGGAAAAGCTGCATTAAATGATTTTATCCAGCTTCACCTTTATCAACACCATGTTGCAGGATGGTTGCTTGAGTCTCCTCTCTTTTGTTCATTCCAGCCCTAATTTGTAAGAGCTGGTGGGGACCTGCCACTCCTCTGCTTGAAATAGTATTACAGTGACTTGGATTTCAGCATTAGAAAGTTTTTCCTTCATTCAGTAATAATTGATGATGAGCAAGTGTCTAAAATGACACACTGCAAGGGAGGTACTGTTTTTTACAGGATCTTCATTGAAAGAAAGCATAAAATTGAAACCCTGAAAAATACAAGTTGAAACTCAAGGTTTTCTGGAGAACAGGATATCTGGACAGCCTTAGGGGATGTGTATTCTCCTATTTTCTGCATGGTGAAATCTTAAGAGTCTGGAAGGCCTGCTTCTTTTATACCCTTTATTGTTCAATAATTCTGAGAAAGGATATTTACTTGGTTCTTGTTTTATCTAAAATTACGAGTTGGATTTTAAAATGCTTGTGAAAATTTCATGTCCTAATTGTACAAATTTCAGAAATAGGTCATTTTTCCAAAATAAGAAATTGAAAGTTAATTTGAATTAAATCTTCAATCTGATAGCATAGCATTATTTATTTTGAAATTACCCATATTGTTATCAGTAGAAATGTCTTTTTTCCTCACAACTTTGGGAGTGTTCTAAGGAGGAGCAAAGCACTGTTTCAGTGCATTTTGGATTTGATGTACACTGTAAATTTTGGGCTTTACTTCAATGAAATGTAAAAAAGATGCAGTATGACATAGGAGATCACTGCTATTTTGGGTTCCTGGTGCTTGCAATTTTTTTTTTTTAAGAGTAAAAAGTCTTTTTTTTAGTTATATGTTCAGGGATCTTTTTGGTTATGTTTTGGTTTGGGTTTTTTTTTGGAAAGGTGAAAGTAAAAAGGAAAATGGTAGCAAATGCAGATTTTTCCTTCTGTTCTGTGTAAGAATTCCTTACACTGTTTTTGGAGTTGTAATGCTTCATCGTGGATCTGTTTGCTCACCATGATGTAAATACAGAAAAGATGTGAACAAGGGGTATATTTTTTGTTGTTATAACTTGCTTTTTTCTGGTTTCCTTTTTCCTTCTTTTTTTTTTTTTTTTTTTTTTGGGGAAGAGTCATTTTGCCTTTCTGTTTTAAGGCTGAACTCTGTATTTTGATTCACCATTCCTTTAACTATTAGTCATTAATGTCTCTGTGAAGCGTGGCCTAAAATTACTGGGGCTTCAGTTTGGAAAGACTTCACAGCCTGTTTGCATAGTGTAAAAGATTACTTAAAAAAAAGATGAGTTAATTTCCTGAAATATAATAACACTTAAAAAAGCCTCCAGAGAGGCTCTGAAGGTCATCCTTGAGCAGAGCCAGCAGAGCTGTGTGTGCATGCTGCAGCTCTGTCAATCTGCAGCCACATTGTAAATTTATCCCTTTCATGAATATGAAACTTGCACAAGCATTACAAAGAAACAATGTGCCATGAATTACATCAAATTACCTGTAAAAGCCTTTCTCTTCCCCTGTGAGCTCTCCCCCTCTTATTCGTTGAGTGGGTGGGTGAGCTGTGGGAGTGAAGTGTAAAGAGGAGAAGGGGAAAAAATTCCAGGCAAATGACAGACTAAAGGTGTGGAGGGAGCGAAAAAAGGAGTGGAGTGAATTGGTATTTGGGAGCAGATTATAAAAAAGGAGTTGTAGTTCCTAAATCTGCTCTGGACAAAGAGCAGGAGAGGCAGATAGGGGTGGAAATGACACATCCTCCTGCAGAGCAAGGATCAATCCTGCTTAGGTGTTGTGTGGCTGGGGCACCCCTTTTTTTGTCATCTTCTGTGACTCAGTGCCAGCTCAACTCAGAGCAGTGAGCTGTTGTGGCACCAACTTAAAAAGCAAAACAAGTCACAGATACATCAGGCAGAAGTGGAGGAAGAGGCTCTTCATCACTATTGGGGTTGACAAAGTTCCCCTTCAGAGTCTGTGTGAACAGCCTAGAGAGGAAAAAAGGAGAATTTTTAAAAATATTCTTGCTGTGTGTCGTCTGAAGAAATTACTTTGTGTGTCTGTGTCTCCATTCATCTGAACTAGAGGGGTGGGAAGAGCTTTCAAAAACTCATTTCCCATAGCTCAGTGGGAGTCAGGGGGCACAGGCAGGGAGACCTGAGCGGAGGCTGCAAGGAAGAGTCTTCCCTTGGTGCCAGTATGGGTGGAAAAAGAGGAGAGAAAAGCCCCACCTCCACTATTTCTGAGAAGGCTGAAAAGAAAACCAAAGTGTGGGATTTGTTTTTTTCACAAAAACAGCAAAAGCAGTAGAAGGTACTGTTTTCATAGGAAAAATGTCATTAGAGGGAGCAAAAAAGCACATGTGGGACTGGGAACATCTGCTGCACAAAACCGCTTGGAAAACAACTAAGCAGCAGCATGGCAAAACAAAAATGCTGCAGTGCATGCAGGAGGACCTCCAGGCAACCGTGGGGCAGAGCAGGTTGGTGCTTGGTCCAGCCTGCTCCTCATCCCACGGGGCATCAGGGACAGGCAGCAGTGGGAAGGGCTCTGGGAAGGTGATCCAGAATGTGTCATCCTCCAGGAGTTACCTCCTGGCTGAGGGGGAGCTGGCACAGCAGCAGGCAGCCAGAGCCGCCTCTGGGAAACAGCCTGGTTTGGTAGAGGCAGGTGATCACAAATGTGTTGTGAAGAACTGTGTTACCTGTTTTGTTGTAAAAATAGGATCCTGAGTGATAGGGTTTTGTGTGTTCAGCTTCTCATCTTCCTACACACAATCATTCTCTTCTCCTGGAGATATTCAGGTCTTAACTATAGAAGTGGTCAGTGCTCATGGAAATGTGCTGCAAAGCCTTTGTTTCCAGCTTAGGTTAGAGGCTTTGTGGCACAGCTTTGTGGCTGTGACGTTTTTGTGTTTATTTGTTCTCTGAGGGAGTATGTTGGGTGTTTAAAAGCAATATGCAGCATTCTGACAGATTTTAAGGTGTTGCCCTGAGCATAAAGAATATTCATTATTCTTTGCACTGAGGTCCTGGCCATCTGCCATGAGTCAGACCCCTCCCCTGCGGGTCAGTGGGGAGCCTGCCAGTGGAGGGAACCTCATAGTACTTCCCCTGTGTTTTTTCTGAAAGATCACTTCTATTTTCCTTGGGCAGTAAGCCTTTTGTCCATCTATTGTTGAAAATGCAATTATTGACATGTATGTGTCTTTGGAATCTACAGGGCAAATATATCTAATTTAGTGTGTTTTTGAGACCGAGGTCTGTAGAACCTCAGGGACAGATGGCATTATTCTCAGGTTTGGGTCTGTCTTAAGATCTCTGGCTTCCTCTCACATTTTAACAGAGTTACCTATACTGTGCTTCTGTAAACATTTCTGGATGTTCCTCTAGTGCACATGAGCTTTTCTTTTATAACACCAAGATAGATAAATCCCTCGTTTTGAACCTTTGCTTCAGTGGTTGTTTTAATGGAGTCTGGCAGGCTTTCACAGGAACTTTATTTGCTTTATTGATACATATGCAAGCTGCAGAAGAGATTTGCATGTCATAAGAATTTCAGACTGAAAGAATTATTGAATCATGTTTTCTCATAGTCTGTAAATTTTCCGCTGTACTTCTGAAATGGTGATATTTCATTTTGTGATTCAAGTGTAGGTTCTGTGTGAAATATGTTGAATTTCAGGAGGCTTTTCTCAGTTTCACAAGGTTAGTATATATCCTTGCCTACATATAAACTTGATTCCTGGAAAGTGACAGAAACCATAGGCCTAAATCTGCCTGTCAAGGCTGAATGTAAGCTAGTTTAGTGTGAGTAACAAGGGCAGTCTGGATTCACCTGAAACTTGAGAGAGATGAGATTTTCTGTGCCATATTAGGTATATAGCAGTTGCTGTGGAGGGGCTGTGTGTGTTTTATGCACAAATATAAATGAAATAGATAGCACAAACATTGCAGTCCAGAATTTTCACAGAAGTTCAGGAATGTGATTTTTCGGTTGTTTTTTTTTCTTCTTCTATGTGTACATAGAAGGTAAAGAAAAAATAGTAATATGTCCCCCTTGGTTTGGTTTCTTTTTTATGCTCAATAGGATGGTTATCCTGATTTCCAGGACACAGTCCAGACACTCTATCAGCAAGACAAAATGCCACTCGCTTTGGCTAAAGGAAAGAGTGAAGACCCAACAGCTCTCAATTCCCAGGTAAACCAACTACAGTACGTTGTGAATAACACAGGCTGTGTCTTTGTACATTGGTTTTGATGTTGTTGTTTTGATGACTAAATGAATTCCCATCAGTCTTAAAAGGCTACCCAGCTTAGCTGTGATTGCGTCACTCTTAATTTGGGTTTACCTCCCGAAACTGTTCTGTCACAGTACTACAGCTTTGCCCTTGTTAGTTCCAAGGAGGTAAGATGCAGCATAGTAGGCTTGAAAATCTGTGGTTGCCTCTTGGGAGCAAGTAGGGTAGTATTGGTACAGGCTGTGCTGTGTTACTTGTGTTACCCGCTATAAATGGAAAGCTCAAGTTTCTGAGTTGAGAGGAATAGAGTAGGCGATCTTGGAGTCCTCTCTGCTGACTTGTCTTACAAGAAGAAAGGCCAGTGTGTTTAGGAAATAAGCAAACCTCTGGATCTGAGAGGATAAATTGGTTTCCTAAGCAGCACCTAGCCTGGTGGAAGTGCAGTGTTCTTGAGCAGACAGAAAGCTTTGTATAAATGAAGACAGGTTGCCAATTTTTTCTTTGTCTTTTCTATAGTGTATCCCAGCCTCGAGGCAAAATACCCATCTCCTACTGCCAGTTCTTGCCAAGGAGGGATTTCATGCTAAGTTGCAACAAATTTTTTTTGTATAGCTGATTTGGGCAAATGTAATCACCAAATGTGCACGTAAGATTACATTTAGGAGTTACCTTCCTGTTTTCTGAGAATGGATGTGTTACCCTATCATTTACCTTCTTCTATTGCAAAGTAGTGCTCAGTCACACAAATCTGGGATACATCAAATGCAGTTAAACCACGTGTTCTGATGTCACAGAATAATTACATGAGCTTGTTTGTATATGCTTTAAAGTTTTTGTTGGTCGCTGCCATATAACAATGAACTACAGATTTAATTCAAGCTTAAACGTATCCGCAACTCCACAGGTTTTTCTGTGGTGATCAGAAGCATAATAGAAGTTTAAAATTCTGGTTTTATCCCAAGCAAACAACAAAGATGGCATGAATGAGAAATGTTTTCTTCTTTTTAAAAATTACTGTGTAGTTCAAAAGTTGGTAACAGGAGTGACAGAATAGCAGAATTAAACTACACTTGTAAGTAATCTGTTTGAAAATAGTTTCTCCTTTTACCTTCCTCCCAAGACAGGGCTGGAGCTATCAGTGTTCTTCTGCAGACCCTGATGAGCTCTGAGCCAGATTATGTAAATACTGGCCATGCCATTGCCCTGCTGTCAGGGTCACCACGGTGCTGGAGAAGCCCAGGGTTTGCTGGTCTGTTAGGCTGTCACTGTACATGTTCAAATTATTGAACTATGCTGATCAAGCAGCCTTTTGTGGGAAGTCAGGGCTTTCAGCATCTCCCATGAAAAGTGAAATGCTCTGCAATGAGTCGACCTTTGTAGCAGCTGAAACAATTACAGCATTACCTGGGAGAGAAATCAATTTTTCTTATCAATTGTACGTGTTAAGTTCGTGTACTTTCTGTTCTCGTGTTCATTGTGGCTCTTCTAAATCAACTTTCTTGACTTGTGATTTTCTTCTTATTTTTGCAAGATGCTTATTTACATTCTCTCAAGAACAAGATTATAGTGAAAGTTAGAATTCTCTTGGCATTAAAGTCAATGACAAACATTCAGACGCCATTTCCTCCCACGTTGCACTGGATTGTTTAGCTCCACTCTCTAGAGGTGTATAGGTCTTGTTCTTCTTCTAGACAGACATTTCACACCTTTATCCCCCACAAACATACTGTCATCCTACACTTTCAGAATGGCAGATTTTTAAGCTTGTGTAGTGCTGTTTCCTAAAATAAAGATTCCAAGATGTCTGGTGAAATCTTGGCATAAGTTTTTAGCAGATGTTGCCATTGCTTTTGGAATACTTTCTGGAATACTTTGTGAAGGCATATATTTGAACAGAACTAACTGGATAATAAAGACATTCTTTTTTGCTTCTCTTGAGATTCTTTTCACGTAACCTGCAGTCCTAAAGTGCAGGAAGCGATTTTTGTGTGTTTTTGAAGAACAGAATTTAATGTTGCATTTCTGGGTAGATGAGCTACAACAGCTTGGATTTTAAGTATTCTTGAGTGACTCAGATGTACATTATGAAAATCTCTATGGGTGCAAAAATATTTTGTTTGCTTCATAGTTTTGAAGAAACCGTAAAACACACATCTGTACATATGAGTCAACAAAAACCACTATCTAGGCTGTTAGTCTTTTCATCTGATCCTGTTTTTCCTCCTGTGTTTTGACTTGTTCTATGTACATATATAGAGAGAAATCTTTTTTTGTTTCAATTGCAGTCGGAAAAGGTGATGGCAAAACAGATGGAGTTTCTCTGCAACCAGGCAGCATTAGAGAGACGCCTTTCCACAGGGTGTTACAGGCAGAACTCGGAAGAGCACAGCCCCAATGGCATGTCATTAGATAATGCTGATGGACAAGGTATGGTAGCTCCCATAGCTCCCAGGCACACGGTGCTGCCAGCAGAGACATTTGATGTTATGCAACCTCTGTCAGTGGTGGTGTTTATCTCAGACAGAACCCTGAGCACTAAATGGACAAGACAAGATCTCTCTCTGCCCTGAAGTGCTTACTGTGTAAATAATGCAATCAGATGCACACTTGGGTTCTCTTCTGTTCCTGTTGTGCATCTGGGCAAACTGCTTTCCCCAGGGATAACATGGAGAGGGCAGGAGGTTGGGTGCACTGCTGTTATTGAGAGCAGGACTTTGCTCTAGCTTTATCCTCAGTTTTGAAAACAGAGCAGAGTGTTGCATTTCATTTGTGTTCTTTCTTTGAGAAATTGAAAATAAAGGAGGTAATATAGTTGGTACCCCTTTTTGTTTACCTGTTTGTGCAGTCTAGGAACAAAACCTGAGGAGCTGGCTATGTAAATGACTTAGCACTAAGCATGTTCTAATGATGTTCTTAGTGGCTTGTTACTCTTCAAAAAGCTTACAGTTCTGTGGTTCTCTTTGATTTACCAACTGGCTATTCCTTGTCTTGAATTAATTTTAGGAGTGTTTGTTTTGCTTGAGCATTTCTGTTTAGATCACTTTTTTTACTGTTGTGAATTGAGACAAAATGTTGCAAACAAGAAATACAACCAGAAGTTCTTGTGTCTGTTTTTTAAATGCTAGTTTTTCTAAGGGGGTTGAAAAGAAGCAGTAGAGGGACAACTAAGGGAATCAAGACAAGTAAGTGTTAAAAACAAGATTTTCATTTGTATGAATTAGTCAAGTAATGAGGTACAGAAGTAATCATGAAGAATAGGTGTGTGGATCTAGCTTTCCTTGGCCCAGCAAGCTTCTTTATGCCATTTGGCCATTGTGCAGAGGAACTGGAAATTTTTTGGATCTCGGAGGGATTGTGCAGTGGGAGAGGAAAATTTTTGTATCTCAAGAGAATTTTTGAGCAGAATAAAGGGGTTTTTTTTAATTTTTTTTTTTTTGGTCTGGCTGAGTGTCCCTTCGTAGCAGTGCCTCTAAATTAGTCTGCAAAGCAGTATATTTACATAAGCCCTGTTTTGCTAGAAAACTTCCCTGAGCAGCTGGAATCTAGGATGCATTTTCGCTGATAGAATTAACATGTGTTTAAGTCTCTGTTTTTTCATACTGACTTACTTTTAAAGCATCAATGTCTCACTGTGACCAACTTGCAGGTGAAAGACCACTGAACCTCCGGATGCCCAACCTGCCAAGCAGACAGATGCAGCACATTTCACTTGATGGAGAGCAGCACGTTGGGAAATCTCTGTGCGGTGACTTGATCCGGCTTTACCCCAGCGGTGAGGCCAAGTCCCAGTCCTCAGGTTAGTGTTGCCCCTGAGAAATTACCCACCATTTCTTATTTTCTGTGATGTCTCTAAATGAAGCAGCCAGGAAGGCAGGCTGGCATGCATTGTGTGTAACCATGTCATCAAGGCTTTGGAGAAAACTCCAAAGGAGTGTTACTTGATAATCTAGAGTCAGATTGAATATTATTGGGGAAAAGTTCAGGGGATGGAGTAGCTAGAATCAGATAATCAAGTCCTGGCATGGGTCTGTCCTGGGTATTGACCCAAATTACTGCTATTAAATACTTAAACTGCATCACAGTGACAGCAACATCATTATGAGATGGCTTCATTCCGATAATAGAATCAGGCTTTTTATAAAGAAGATGTCTTTATTTTGATTTACAAGGACCTAGCACTGTTTCTCTGCTTTGAACTACATGTGATGCAGTAAGTGTTTGCCACCTGGGTTTCTCATTCAGTGACCTCTGTTCACTGCCAGTCTTGTAATTTACCTCTGGCATTGGGAGAAACCCACTCCAAGTTTGATAGAAGAGAGCAAAAAACCTTTGTGAACTCTCTGTGGGTGCCTCCAGTGTAATACTCAGTGCACTGAGCTAAAGCCAGGGGTTCGTGAGACTCTGGTGACTTTAGGAGCAATAATAAAATCCCACCTGAGTTTGAAAGATGCAGGGGGAAAGAGGTTATTTGAAAGACAAGGTGCAAAAATTGGTGTTTTGAAAACCAGGCAGAATCTTGTCTGTTTCACTTTGGGACACTGCAGTCTTGGCTCACCTCTTTTGCAGATTTGTCCCAATCCCAGTGCTAATTCATTGAGTGAAATCTCCAGTAGGGGATTTTTGCCTGTTCCTTCTCAAAGTGCAAGTGCAGAGTGCATCTCCATTAGCCCCTGCAGCGCAGCCAGAGGGGTTGAAGTGAATCTCTGATGCTCCTCTGTCATCACTGCAGTGTAACTGAGGTGGTTCTAACCCAGCTGGGTTAAAGACCTGGAGGAGGAGGCAGAATTTATTGCTTCATCTGTTTGTATCCATGTCGTTCTTGGACCTTTTTGTTGATTTAAGAACAAAACATTTGTTTCCAAACAGTATTTTAACATCTATCTTTCTTTCTTTCTTCCTTTCTTTCTTTCTTTTCTCAATGCAGAAGGCCTTGGTATATTAAAGGATTTTCCTCATTCAGCTTTTAACAACATTGAAAGGAAGGTCATAAAAACAGAACCTGAAGACACAAGATAGTCATTCTGCTCTGGAAAACAGTGTCATAGTAAAGAATGAAACTTCACAAGAGAAAAAAAAACCAGCCTTAATAACCAGTGTTGCCTCATTCAAATAAGAGATTTCAATAGCCAAAGCCTAAGAACTGGTACAGTAATCTGTGGAAACAGGAAAGCAAGAGACACTGCAACTAAAACAGTAATACAGGTGGATAAACATTCCTGTAAAAGTGGTTTTATAACGTGGGAAGATTCACAAATTAATATTGTGGGTCTTCATTATTTAAGAATGTATTATGTATTTGTATAACTTATCAAAGTAAATCTAGATGTCGGGACGTGTATTGAGTCCAGTAGATGTGGCTACAGTTCATTTTACTTGAAATTTCAATGTCTACTTTCAGTGTACCTAGCGTAGATATGGTTGTTAAACATTTGAATTAAAAATCATTGGAGAATTAGGAATGCAAACCTCGTGACGCAATTAACAGCAAGTTTGCAACAATATTTGTAGAAAAAGGAAAATGCATACAATATTTTCATGGTTTAAAATGTTATGTGGATATAGCATTTGATAGACCTAGACCCTAATTCTGTATCATAGCAGATGTACTTGACACTTAACTATTGCTACATCACTTCCAATGGTTCCAGCAGCCTTTGTGTAACACACTCACAGCATAATACCTACACACAGCTCAGGAGTGTGGGAAATGCCAGTTAGAGGATGGAAGAGTCCATATGATTGGCTCCCATTTCCTCAGGAAAAACTGGGGATTGAGGTACCATACAATTACTAAATTTCATTTGGTAGGAAACTCGAGAGACCAAGTAGTATGGACAGGGCTGCAAAAATTGTCATTCAGACCATTATAACTTCTTGGACTTCTCTGTGGATCTTAAAAAAAAAAAAAAAAAAAAGGCATCCCAAGTGTGGCAAAGATGAGAAACGGTGCAGGATTTATGCATCGGTGTAAAAGGTTGCACTTGATATCTTGATATCCAGAAACCATAAGATTTTTTTGGAGGAGAGAAAGGAGTTGTCTTCAGCACATAACTCCTTGCTAAGTGCTGTCCAGCCCACATGATTCTATGAATATACTGTATACTGCATACAGTATGCCAATACGTTTCTTTATGTGTGTGATTAATTAACATCTGTATTCTTTATTTATTTGACATTTTTTATTTTTTGTACATGTTCACTTTTGAAGATGTCATTTTATCTAAGGAGGAGTAGTTGGCATATAACTTTGGAATTTTCCATGGTGTGTTTGTGTGCATCCATCTTTCCTCTGTGCTGCTCTGCAGTCAAGACAGTTATATGCCTCCATTTCCAAACACAGTTTGTGCTTACGACGTGTTCTGGAGGGGAAAGGGAGAACTGAAGAAAGTGAGTTACCATGTCAGAGGGTAAACTTCCCTATTCAGGTGTGCACTTCATGTCTGCAGTTTGCTCTGTGTCCTAGGTGTGTATTAACAAACCAGTCAGTCTCTGTTGTACTGAAACGCTCAGCAAAATGTGAGCTGAAATGTCTACACTGCAGTCTCTTATCACTGTAAACATATCTAATTATTTTATCACTTGATTTGTGGAACAAAGCTTTATAGTAGAAACACCAGTAAAACAACTTTTTATACTATTAAAATGTTTGGTTTTTTTTAAAAAAAAATGTTTCTTGAACTGTATGGTACTGTTTCACTTACTGAAGTATCTTACTTTAAGCAATGGAGTTTGCAGCTTTGCTGTTTAGGCATAAGAGATTGAATGTGTAGTTATATTTCCTCTTTCCTGTTGTGTGAGTTAGTAGCACGGTTGTTTCTTCAGTTTGTAACATTAACCAGTGCCCTGGTTAGTACCTGAGTAGTTTTCCTGAGACGTGTATGGAACTTGTTAAAGGACAGTTTAAGGTTTGAACTGTACAGCTTGAGCAATAGAAGGTACCAAGCAGCAAACCTTTAGAGATGCAGGAAACATTTGGTTTTCTCCAACATCTGACACCATCAAACGTTGTGTGTGGGTCACAGAAGAAGCTCTTAAGCTTGGTGGTCTCTTCAGTTAAAGAGAGAGGAAGGAAAAAGAACTTGCTAAGCAGCACGCTGTTTCAGTCGAGTCCAGAATTTATTTTGTAAACACTAATGTATTAAATTTGCTATAAATTAAAGTCTATAACAGTTATATTTTTGAGTTGTAAATACAGTACTTTGTGTCACGACCAGTTGGTTATCTCCAGAATGATATTTCAGTTTATAGTCCAACAGGCCATTTCAGTCTCAATAAGCTGGAAGCAATTTTTTTTACTGGTTTGAAGCTGTATGATTTTTATTTTTTTTTTTTATCCTGGGGTGGGGGAGGTGGGAGGTACATTCCAAGATTGCACATACGCTTGGTAATAGCAAATACTCAAGCATTGGTCTTTCCATGACAAAGGTCTTGGTGGACTGCATCCTGGCCAGCCTCTGGAGTCGCAGGTAAAGGCTTGCCCTCGTCTGCTCGGGAAGGGTTGCTAGATCCAGGGTACTCTGGATCAAAGGCCAGCCCTGCAAACGATGCCTGTTTTATTCACATGTTTATATTGTTGCTTACAAAATAAAAATCACCGTGAGAACTCTTTAGTTTCCCCAGGGTTTGTCCTTTTTGGTTTTTTTTTAATTGTGTTTTCTAAAAGATGTTAATTTTGGAAGGAGGGGTAGGGGAGGAGGGAGTACCTCGAACTGCAAGCTCTCGGTGGAGGAAGCCTTTTCCTGCTCTTGTGGTTGAATCCTCATTTAAGGGTGGCCTCATTATGTGCACAGCCTGCAGGGCTCAATGGGCCCAGGCAGGAGGGAGGAACTGAAACCTGGGCAGGGTCTGCAGCACTGAGGTGCTGAGTTCCCTTCCCACCTCCTGCACTCCTGCTTTTGTGGGTGCTCCAATTTGCACGGGGCTGCAAACAGCCCAGAGCCGCTCGGATGGGATGGCAGGCGTGTGTGAGTGCTCTTTGGGAATGGGGAGCCTCGCTGATCCACCCTGTCCCAACTTGCTCTGGAGGGGAGATACAGTACAAAAAGGGAAAAGCAGCAAAAACTTCAAAGAGAAGTCAGGGGGGACAGGGGGGGCAACCCCTCCATAAACCTTCAAAATATCCAGACTGCTGAGATGGCATGGAAGTCAGGAGTGGTTTGAAGCAGACTGGGATCAGAGTAGGTGCAATCCCCCCGCCTTCTCCAGGTCCAGGGGAGAGTAAAGATGGGAATTCTGGACCAGTGGCTCAGTGTTTGTTGCAGTTCAGTGCAATCTTGCCCTATTCTGGGGAAGAGGGGAAGCGAGCAGCTACACGCTCTTGTGTTGAAGGTACAAAGATGGGGAGGGAACAGCCACCTTATTGGTCTGTCAGGCTGCACACAAGTATAACTGGAAAACCTTTAGATGTCTATTTTTTCCGATTTGCTGTGGGCTGAGCAGTGGCTGCCCAAAGTTGAGTAAGAACCCAGTGGTGCTGGAAGGGCACCGTGCTGCCGGAGCCCACAGGTTTGCTTGAGGCCTGCCCACAGAGTCAGTGTCTTACGAAGCTGTGACATCCTTGGTTGGAAGGCAGTGTTGGATGGGACAACTTACTGCTCACTTGAAGCTTCAGGAGGTACAGCCAAAATCTAGATTTTATTGCTAGCTACCTGCCAAAGCTCTTTTCCTAAAGAAGCATTTGATATGAGGGTCAGCCAGGAGGGCCTTCGTCTGTGGCTGAGCTTCCCCTCACGGCAATGCCTTTGTCCACGATAACAACTGCAGAACTCATTTCCTCCCCATTTTCCTTTCAAAATACAGAGAACTCATACACAGCACCAGTACCAGACCTGATGGAAGCATCCTGGTTGCAGCAGGAAGGCTTGTTACTGTGGCAATTGGGATTTGGGAACTCTGGTTCGGATGTGGGCCCCTGAGGCCGTGAGGGGAGCACAGCACGCTCAGTGCACCCTGCTCTGCTCCTTCCCTTCAGTGTGGAGCTATTTTCCAGCTGAACAAGCAGCGTCATTCCAGGCACCTTCATGCTGGCATCAGGATGTGGTTTTGGGGTGCCAGCTGGCAGAAGGAGGGGTGTCTGCCCCCCGACATGCCCCCAGCCAGAGCTAGCAGGACTCGTGCTGTTCCCAGCCTGGAGCTGGGGTGCAAGTGGGTCGCACCATGGAGCTTGCTGGCTGTCTCCTTAAGCAGGAAAATGAGGAGAAATGCCGAGAGGCTCTTTTGTGCTGTACAGAAGGGTTGAAAAGATGTTGTGCTGCAGTGATTCAGTGGGGAAAGGATAAATCCCTCACATACACCTACGCGCCACCACGAGAAAGAACTCCGTGGGCAGAGAAGGAGCAGAACATGAAATATGAATTTCCTCGAGCTGCTCAGGGGGGATGGCTTCCCACAGCCCTTCCCCCGGTGGCTCTGGGCTCCCCCTGCCTGGCTGAGCCGGGATGAAGGCCCCAGGTGGGGCTGCTTGCCCTGCCCCTCACCTGCACCTGCAGCCCCGGGCAAGGGCGAGGCCCCTCCACGCGGGGTTTTGGGCTGTGGCTCTCAGCCGAGGACAGGGCTCCAGCTGACTGGCCGTGCCTGGGTGAGCTGGCAGTGCTTCAGGGCTGAGGGGGATGCTGGAGGTGGTTCCCACTGCGGGAAAGCTTGGGAAGCCCTAACGTAGGCTACTGCCAAATCTTTGGGTCATCAGATGGTGTTCCAGACACCTGCTGACTCCAAAACCACCGCTCAGCCTGAGTCCTGATGCTCCTGTCTTCATGTTCTTTGGGTAAGTGTGCAACAAATACTGCTTTTGACCACTAAAAAAAAAATATTTGGAGGTTGTCAAATCTTATTTGTTTGAGGTTCACACTGTCTGTGATAGGTGCTGATGAAGCAGGGGCCATGTGGAGCCCAGGGCACATACAGAGTTTCTGGAGGATCCATGGCAGCAAAGGTAATCACTGCTGGTTTGGGCAGATTTAATTTACATTGCAAGAGGTTTTATTCAATTCTATTTGCTTTCTTAAATATTTTATATTAATTCTCAGTAAATTTGAATTCCTCCTATGTCTATGGAGCATATGGGGATGCAGTCAATTTCCTATTACCTTGGGGATTTCAGAAAGCTTCATTCTCAAAGCTATTTAGAAAATTATTTAATCACCTTGGAAAATCCAAGCCAAAAAATCTTGTGTTTACTTATTACTCGGTTGTAAATTTGTGATGCAAAACATAGCAGTACTGGGTTGTAACATTGCAGATAAGCCTCCATTGAAATCCAGTGCCAAAATTAAAAAAAAAAAACAAACTAACTAAAAAACACATTAACTCTCTGCATGCAGTGACACGAATTTAGATGAATTTTTGCATCATAAGGTTGGGCAGGAATTTCCGAGGTTTCTGTGGAGCCGAGTAACCCGCTGATGCGGGTAGCTGGTTGTGACACACTGAATTAGGATGTGACCGTATTTACGCATTTTGAAACCCCGTAATGACTCATCCCCATGCCGTTAGGAGTCTGCTCTTAGTAAATGTGTGTTTGGCTGCTGCGAAGGGGCCGTGTGAACGCCCACGGGACCTGGGGAAGGCAGCCCTTCCTCCTGCCGCCTCCGCCGGGCAGGGAATGGAGGCTGGGATGCTGCTTGGCCGTGGGTGCCTGCCTGCGACCTCCGTTCTCCTCCCACTGGTCACCAGAATGGGATTTGCACGGACACGAAGCCGCTACCAGAGGGGCCCTTAGGTTCAGCATTGCCATAAAAAGAAGTATGAACTGGTCCCACCCTTAATACAGAAATAGTGGGGGACGCATTCTTGTGTTTCGCAGGGACCTGTTGAGGTCACCCACCTCTGTGCTTGCCACCACAGTTCGCTGAACTTGACACGTGTAAGAACCGCCTTATTTTTAAAGGACAATATCCAGCTGCCCCCACACTCTGGGTGTCTGGTGAACCAACTGCTGAGCCTGGCAGGGGGCACGGCCCCAGCCTGGGGTTGACGTGGGCTCCCACTGGTTTTGGTGGAGCGGTGTCAGCCTGACGCCCACGCGGCAGCCTTGGGATCCGCCTTGCACTCATTCAGGAGCTGCAGCTTCTCTGCCACGCACAGACTGAGCTCAGAGCATCCCTCTCGTATCTCCCCTCTCTGGCTCCCTTCCAGCCTCTCCCTGTGTGCGCCCGGTTATTACTGTAGCATCCAGCATGTTTTACTTCATATTCATCTCTCTTGCACATACCGGCCCACTCATGTATTAGATCCGAATCCTTTTTTTTTTGTTCCCTTTTTTTTCCGGCTTGTTGCTTGACAGAGCGGTGAGGCACGACACGCTGCGTGTTGTGACACATCCTGACAGGTCTCGGCGGCACAGCGTGCTGGGCTCGGAGCTGCCATCTCCCTGTGTCCTCTTTTCCCACTGGCCAGACCTGCTGCTTCCCAGTAGCAGCCGCCTCTGGGGAAGCAGAGGATGCTATGGGTGGTGATAGCACCAAAGGTGTTTTGGCTTTTAGCATGCCTCTTTGCCAAAGCAGGGGAAAGGCAAGGAAAAATGCAGCCACTTGATATTCCCAAAGCCTTGCCTGCTCTCTTCTTGGATAATGTTTCATTCTCACAGGTGGTGGTGGCTGTGTTAGATGAAGGTGGCTCCATAGGAATGGTTGGGGCCATGCTGGATTCCCTGCTGCATTGGTAGCACTGGCAGAAGTGAAGTGCCAGAAACAGTGTGAATACAGAGTTTTCAAATTATTTTGGTGTGTTAGGCATGTGGCCAGTTTTGAAGGGCTTGTCACTGTGCTCCTCAGAAGGATAAGAAAAGCTTTCGAAGCTTGATAGGAACAAAGAATTGTGAATGGGAAGGAGAATGGAGTGTATCTTACCAAGGAGCTGCTCTGACTGGCTGGGGAAGGCAGCGCCGGTGCATGGCTGCAGTGGGAGTGAAATATTGTTTTTTGATTTGCTGATTTTGCTCTTCTGAAGTGACCTACTCAAAAGGCTAAAACTAATTCTGCTGGCTGGTGGAGTCTGGATTTTATTTAAATCTGTGGAGGAAAAAAGTCAAAATGATATTCAAAGGAGCCATCTTAAAGTATGCATCCACTGTAGGAGATTCCTGAGTAGCTGTGCATGTTTTAATTATGAGATAGAGGAGAATTCATGTCAGAGCTTGAAACCAAGTTTACATCTCAACCTCACACAAACATCTTTCTCTTGGTGGCCAAAGCAATCCCCTGGGTGTTGGTGGACTGGGATCCCATCTCGCTGTCCAAAGGTTTCTTCCCTCAAATAGAGATGAGCTGGCCTGGAGAGCAGCAGACACTCTGCATATTGCTTTGTTGGCTCCCCACTCGTGGCAGCTGTTTCATTTCACCCTTTGCTGTGCCCAGCAGTGGCCAGATAGTGCTGGGTCTCAGGCTGGACACTTGCGGAGGTGGATTTGTTTGTTTTCTATCCATTTCCATGCCTTTGGAAGCAATGAAAGGATCAATGTGAGCTCCACAGCCAAGACAGAGCCAGTGAAGCAGGTGGCAAGCTGGCATTGGGTGCATGATGGAAAAAATCCTTCAAACCCAACTGAAAGCCTTTTAATTAAAACAAAAGATTAGATCAACAAGGTATTACAACAGGTGGTTAAATCCTGCGGCTAAACAGTCCAGGCTTTGTTCTCCAAGTCTGATGCATGAAGAGAAACTTTCTACGGGGCAAACAAGGGATCCTGAATGCATGGCATTAAATGTTTATTACAGGTAACACAGCAAAACTGGCCCCTGCATTTCACAGGGAGAGAGCAGAGACATGCAAATGCACAGCTTACATCGAAGGGTGCTCCCCAATGGTGTCAAAAGTTTGCGTTCCCATGGGATGGCAAGAGGCTGATTTGGTTTGCTGCTTGCTGTGGCTCTGCTGGAGCTTCTGGCAGCCCTGTGCACCCAGGAGCTGTGTGCTGCTGGCAGAGGACACTGAGGGACTGACACTGCCTGGGTTCCTTGTGTCCTGCCCCTGCCTGGCAGGGAGGCTGGCATAGCCATCACTCCCCCTGCTCTACACCCTCTTTGTTAAAGTAATGGGACAAGTTTGTGGTATTTGCAAAGCACTTTCATGTGTGCATTGTTAGGAGTTCTGGGCAGTTCATGCTGGATGTGTCATCTGCTGCTGACCCTGCTCCCAACCCCATGAGGTGCAATGAAGTGCCTGCCAGAGGTGCCTTGTTTTTTGTAGAGGAGCTACATCTCAACTTTCATAACCACTGCACCTTATTTCAGTCTCCTGATCTCGGACACCTAAACCTCAGGACATGCACCTGATGGAATGGGTTCAGAGGAGAGCCACAAATGTGGTCAAAGGGCTGGGCCACCTCTCCAATGAAGATGGGCTGAGCTAGTTCAGCCTGGAAAAGAGGAAGCTTTGAGGAGCCTTGTAGCAGACTTTCAATACCTAAAGAGGGCCTACAAGAGAGCTAAAGAGGGACTGTTGGAAAGGGCAGGTAGTGACAGGACAAGGGGTAATGGCTTTAGACTGACAGAGGGCAGGTTAAGATTCGTTATTAGGGAGGAATTGTTCCCCATGAGGCTCTGGCATAGGCTGCCCAGAGAAGCTGAGAGTGTCCCATCCCTGGAAGAGTTCAAGGCTGTGCTGGATGGGGCCCTGCAGGGGATGAGGCCAATGCAATGGAGATGTGCCCTCCCTGCAGCTGAGCACTGCACTGAAGGCATTCCTGACTCTGCCTGTGAGTCCTCCCCATGGTGCCCCACCATTAGGACTTGGGGAAGCAGGTGAGTGTTCTGCCTGCTCTCACAAACACAAATGATACCAGGAAAAGGAAGGCCTATTCAGAATTGTTAGAATTTTCCTTTCAATTAAGGCTGGAGGGAAAAAGAAAAAAATGGAAAGAAGAGACCCATCACTGTACTGTTTGGTTGCTTTGCTCTAGTCTGCATTCAACAGAATCTGGGGGAATGACTCTCTTATTGAAAGACAACCTTAAAACAGAAAAAAAGTCCAACCTAAAATCCTCACTGAAGCGCTCCAAAGGGAGGAATTGGATTACCTATGGCTGCACACTGGGAGAAAAAACGCCAAGCTATCATCTAGTGCTTTTAAAACATCAGCAGGGACAGGATTTCAGGAGGCAGGTGAGTATGGCAGGTCCCAGAGCAGTGATGCAGTTCTCCCACAGAGTGGGTTCTGCAGGCACAGACCCAGCTCGGAGCGTCACTGCCAGCGCAGGAACCCTGGGAAGCGGCGCTGTTCCGCGCCTCGGCACCGCCTGCTATTTTTTGCAGAATGAGGAAAACGCTCTTGCCTGACCCAGGGGCTCCTTCCCCCTGGGAGAGCACAGATGGTCTCCTGGTGAAGGTGTGGGCCTGGAAATTGGGAGCTCTGGATGCCTTTCCCGGCTACATCAGAAACTTGCTATGTGGCACCACCTACTTCTACGCCCACGTTTCCTCCTACTCCTTCTCTCTCGCTCGCCGCTTTTTCCAGACCTTTCACCTCGCTGCTCGAATGTGTTTTTCCTTTTGCAGAGTGCTTTTCTCAGACTCCAAAGCCTCCTGGTGCGCTGTCACCAGTACCTGGACCAGACACCCACTCCTGCCCAGGCTTCTTCTGCCTCTTCACCCTTTCCCATCAATCTCTCCCTTCCCCTTGTAGTGCTGCTGCCGTTCGATGTCTCCTCTTGACACTGCTCTTGGCCAGAATTCTTGCTCTTCACTGGGAGTGTTGTTCTCAGTCTCCTGCAGGCAGAGTTCTCAGAGGCAGAGCTGAGGTGGGTGCTGGGGGCACAGCCAGCAGCAGGCAGGCTGTAGCCCCTGCTCAGGCAAGCCTGCTGGCAGGAGTGCTGGGAAATCGATGGATGTGACTCACAGCCTGACTCAGCCCATGGGTTTTCTGCTCTGGACTGAATGAAACCCTCAGAGCTGGGACCTGCTTGTTCTCTTGGTTGTGTTTGTCCTGAGGCTCTGGGTTTTGCTGTAATTTGTTGCTTCAAGGTGATGTTCCCCATTTTTGGCTGGAAGTGTGTGCTTCATGGAGCAGGCACTGCCTAGCTAATAGGCCTGGGACAGGTTTTTTCTTCCTTAAAGATGACCTGTGTGACTGTGCATCCCCTTCCCAAGGGCTCCTTGCAAGGGCTTTGCTTTCTGTGCTCCATCCAAGCTGGCTGTGAACATCAATTGATATTGAGTGACTAATCACAACATGTCAGTTATTTATTGTGCCTCAGAAGGATGAGATGCGCACTCCTAAGTCAAAACATCTGCAGGATTTCTAAAGCCACATCTACTCTGGGCTGCCAGGCATGTGTTGCTGCTCCTGGTCACCCAAGGGCTGGATCAAGGTGGTGAGCCATGGCCAGCAGTGTCCAGATGTCAGTGGTGCCAAACCCTTCAGCAGCATCCTTGGCAGCTGCTGTTACAGCTCACTGCCCAGAGTGAGCACCAGGGACAGTGTGGGGCACAGCCCTGTTTCACTGCTGTTCTGACTTGAGATGAGATTTGGGATGAGACTCAGGCTTGCTCCAACTCATGTTGATGCAGCTTGTGCCCCTTGGAGAGCTCTGTTCCAGCAGTCCCATCCCTCAAGGTCCCTCTTGGTCAGGTTTTACCTTGGGCACACACAGCAGTGACTCTGTGACTTCAAATCCCAGCAGAAGCCTCCCCTCGATGGAATGAGAGAGGATCTGTTGGGGCAGGAGCCCAGTTAATTGGGTATTTTAGTGGTGGAGTATAGGAACACAGTAGATGCTCCAGTCCAGTCTCCAGCTAGGAGTTTGGTGGGCAGACTCATGAAGGAGCTAGCAGGATGTCATCTGGATCCAAACGTCCAGGGAGTCTGAGAACACCAGTGGTCCACTCCAAACAGGAGTGTGCTTAAGAGTGGAGACGAGAGGCATTTCCTCCCTTCAAAACACCAGGGTGAGGAAAACCGGCTCACCTAGTGTGCAGAGAAAAGCTGGGAGTGAGGGAAAGAACCAATGCCAGCAGGATAAGGGGATGCCAGGATATAACCCTCGAACCTACGGTTCACAGCTTTCATTTTTCTGGAGCTGCCCGCAAAGGTGGGACAAGCCTGGTGGGACTGGGGCTGGGAGTGAGGTCTGAAGCTGGTGGCATCCCCACACACTGCAGAAGGGCAGGGAGAGCAGAACAGCTTGGGAATGTGTGGCAAAGCAAAAGGTGAACCACAGGACTGGTTGAAAATATCTCTACTTTTCATAACCCAGTAATCCGTCTTGCATGTAAATTAGGTGTCTGGAGTGTTCCCACCACCATCAGCAGGATTTCTATCTGCCTGCAAGAAAGGGAGCTGGGTAGGAACCTTGTGTTACTGAATAATCTTGCAAGGGGAGAAAATATAAAAACTAATTAAATTAAGTCTTATTTAATACTTGGCTCAGGGATAGGATGGTAATAAAAGAAGAGAAACTGTTTCCTTGTTGTAATATGGTAGAGCACTAATTAAGGGGAAAAAAGGCCCCAAATGGTTGTGATGCCAAGCTGCATTAATATCCAGCTGTTGTGCTTTGCATCTGCTGGAGTGCTGAGGCAGTCCTTTAAAATATGTTGCTTTGTGTTTGCATAAATAAAAGCAGTGATCAAGGCTGAGGGACAGCAAATCAAAGGGAAAGCAGAGGGGCGGGAGACAGAGTTTATTAAGGACCACCAGAGGAGAACACAAACCCCTGGTCCTTCAGACTTCTCCTGCTGCCACTGCAGCCTCCAGCAAGGCTTCTGTACAGTGAAACTGCTGGGGCTATTCTTTCTCCTACTCAGCAAAAGAGGTGGCCAGTAGCTGATGAGAAAAACAAGAGAATATTACTTCATCCCTAAACCTGCAATCTTTTGATCTAGAAATTGAGGATTCAGGAATGTCTTACCTTTTCAAAACCCTATACAATTAATGCACAAATATTTTTATCAAAGAATTATGATAATTTGTTTTGTGATTTTAATTTATAAATGTATTGTAAATTTGAAGAAAAATCTTAGATTATCTAGGACCTTCTTGATGAGACAGAAACACGCCTCTGAAATAGTCTGGATTTACTAAATCTGGTATTTCTTTTTGTCCTTGGAGATCAGCTGGTTCAGAAAGAATTCAGCAAACTTCTGTGATAATATGTCACTAACCAAATCAGGCTTCAGCAGACATTATGTGAAGATGGTGTTTTATAAACCAAACACATGATAGAGAGATAAAGTTCGGGATTGGATTTCAGGATTCTTATAAAATATCACAAAGGAAAATAATCTGTAGCTGCTGATTAGAGCAAATCCAAATATTTTCAGTTTTTCATAAACTGGAATTTTGGGAAAACCTTTTTATAATTATTATTTTTAAATTTTATTTTTTTTTTTTAAATTTTAGAATGCTTGAGGAAAATCTGTTTAGTGTATGTGGATGTTTTGCCATTCCAATTTCTGTGTCATCCCTGTAAAGGCAGTGCATTACATGCCTTACAATTACCTACACATCATAGTATGATGTAAGAGCTTCAGCTATTTTTATTTTTAATTTTTTAATTAAGAGTGGTTTGGCTAGATACTGATTAATCTCCCTTGCCTTTGTTTCTAGATCAAAGTGGCTCATGTTCATGTTGTAACGAAAGGGTTTGACGACTTCGCTGGGGCACAAACAGGAGCCACTTTGATCTAGAACAAAGAAAAGATGTCTTGAACAGCACCAGATAACAGCTGCTCTTTGTGATTGTAATGGCAAGTAAAAGGAGAATATTTCAACTATTATCCCTGTCATAATATGACATGATAGAGTAACTACTTCTGACATGTAATTTAATACGTAAAAATAATATTATTAGAATGAAACTCCATAAAATAAGACTTTTTTTTTTAATGGAGGAGCCTTCATTTATAAAGTGGCAGCTTTCATCAGTATGCATGTTTCACCAGCAGCTGAATTCTGTTATGAGTGTCTTTGTGACAGAAAATACTTCCTTTGACCAAAAATTAAGGAACAGTTGTCATTAGCTTGGGATCCTCAGTGCGCAGCCTCTTGGGATGCAGAGATGCTCTGGCAGATGTGCCCTGTACCAGGGGACAGGTCACGAGCTTTGCTCTGCTGGGACTAGGAGGGGGATGCTGGCCACCACTGAAACATGGGGAAGCTGCAGGATTTCTTCCAAAAAGAAGGGTTTTCTTTGCTCAGGCTTTTTCCAGAGCTGCATGTAAAACAGGCCCTGTGGTCTCAGTAGGTGACTTTGTGACCTCACCTTGTGGCTCTGACTCATGTCTCTCCCTGGGACACAGAGAGCTGGTGTGGGAGAGGAGGTTTCCTCAGCCCACCACAGCTGGGGTCTCGCTGTCCTCACTCCAAAATCAAAGACTCTGTGCTGCTGCCAGCCATGGTGTCGTGTGGCCATGACCCATTAAACATCCCCCCTTGTCCCCTGGCAGGTGCCAGGGCGGGCAGGGACCCGATACGGCCCTTCCCTATGTCCCTGCAGCCTGGCCACCAGCCCACCTGGAGGCATGGCCAGGACCAGAGAGGCTTCCTGGGATTTGCGGCCAGGAAGCCCCAGTCTGCTCCCAACCAGCAGGCAAAGTTTGCTGGAACTTCAGGAGCTGTCAGCAGGGTTGCTGGCCAGCCTTAGCCACAGGTGCTCCAGTGAGGAGCAGCAAACAAAACCAAAATTATTTTGTGTATGTAAATTGTCTCCTGAAACAGGCGTTTGGCAACCCTAATGGTTTTCTGCATGCCGGGGTGTATCCAGGCACTAAAATAAGTCAGGATGTAGGAGGGATGGGAGGTGGGAGATAGGGAAGACTCTTTTTATATTACTCCCCTTGCTATATTAAGAGGCACTGTTCCCTTTCCTGGCATGAGAAAAAGCGCTCCCTCGACTTGCAGTCGGTCTCCCATCCTGGTTTAACTGCTCACAAATCAGGATTTAGAGATCCTTGTTCTTGGCCCCACCACCTGCAGGGATGTGACCTGCAGGGATGTGAGGAGGCCCTGGCCAAGCCTGGCTGCAAGGGTGAGGCTGTGGCAGCGCTGTTAGCTAGCACCGGGCTGCAGGGGTTGCCCTGTGTCCTGAGAGAATATAGGTAACTGAGCATTAGAGGGAGGTCCTGCTCTTCCCAGACAAGGGTGGGCTGGCCAAGGGGATTGCTTCTTGCTTCTCTCTTTATTTTTTTTCCCTCCTCTTTCCCCCCACCCAAGGCTCGCAGCTGGGTGTTGCTGGGTGTGAGGCTGACAGGGGGTGGATGTGCATGTTTTAAATCATGGCAGTGAGCCCAGAGCTTTTTGTATGGATGGCACCTTAGTATTGTAGAAATCCAGGAAAATAAATAACAAATCATTGACTCTGACAAAGTCTCTGCTCATGGCTGGCTACTACAGGTGAACTTCATCCCTCAACAATGACAATTTACAAGCGCTGCAGGCACTCTGTAATTCCTGTCCTTGGAAGAGAATCAATGAGATGTTTAACCAGTGACCTCCCCTTAGCTCTGGAGTTGCACCCACTCTGCTGACGCGACTTCTTGCCTCGCTGGCAGCCCGGCACTGCTGGAAGCCGACAGAAGTGAGGAGGAACTGAGAGCAGGCTGTTTTCTTCCCGGTGTGAGTGGGAGTAGGGAGTGGGCGATGCTGCTCCCCCGCTTGTCACAGCTGTTGTTTTCCGCCTGAGCGAGGGGAAGAGATGCAGGCATGGAGAAAGCTGGATCCCACTGAACTGCTGTCCCCCACGCTCCCTCCAAAGCCCAAACCCATCCCAATCCATCACACTTGCTCAGAGTAGCAATTAATGGGTTACAGAGCTCCCGAACAGAGAAGCTCAGGTGAAAAGCAGAGCAGAAACACTGATAGCCCCAGGTGCCCTTGCAGTGCCTGGCAGATTTGGCACGGCTGGCTGGGGAACCCTGGGCTCCTGGCCACAAAGAGGATGGGAGCAGAGGCTGTGCCTGAGGTCAGGGAATGCTGGATAACACCCCAAGCCGTTTCTCTGAATGTAAAGATTTATTGTTTTTCCACAAGCCTAAATACCAGGTTGCAGTGGAGGTGACTGTAGCTTTTAGTTCACCAGTGTTTAGGATGAAAAGCAAGTCAGGGGAGTGATCCCACAGGGACATGTGTGGATTTATTCACCCTGCCTATTGATGTTTGTGGGCTACAGCCTGAACAGAGCAGCTGAAATTACACTCTTTGTGTAGATATCGCCATTAACATCTACCCTTAATGACAGTGTCATCATTCCTACGCAAATTACTTCAACAGACAAAATGCAGGGGGTTCCTGCAGTAAGAACTGCTCGGTTTGTGAGCCAGCTGCTGTGGCAGAGCCAGGATGTACATCCCCCAAATGCTCTCCTTTTCTTCAGTAGTGCAAAGGGAGTAAAACGTGAGGGTCAGGGCCCTCCATGGTTCATCCTCATACTGGGATGCAGTGGAAACAACCCTTGCCTCTGTATTTCTGGCACGTGTAGGGATGTTGTGCTGATGACTGGGCTGTGAGGAGGAGGAGGGAACAGGATGCTCTGACTGTTACCCACAGGAGTGACAGCTCTTTGCTGGGGCTGCCTGCTACAGCACATCTCTCCTGAGGCTGGGGCACACCCAGTCCCTGTAAACCGATGGCAACTTCCAGGAGTGTAGGAAACACATTAAGGAGCACTTATCAAAACTCAGTAATGACAAAAAAAATGAACAAATTCCTCAGTAGTGTCTAGAGGATTTTCCCCAATGCTCTCATTGTGTAAATGCTGATTTACTCAGGAAAAAACCAATGCATATTTTAAAGCCTTATATGACATTGTAATGACTTTGAGTACTAATTCCAGAAATTATCCATTCCTGTTGCTGGAGCAAAACCCCATCAATTTTCCACTGTAAGGACCGTGTTTGCCTTGTGCTTTCTATAAGATCAAGGTGTCCTACAGAGCCTGCGATACTGGGAGACAACTCATACAGTATTTTTCAACAGGAATGTTTCTAGGGGTAGAAAATAAGCCATTTGTTAGCCATTATATCTATGTAAGTGTCATCCTGAATTTTATTCCCTTTTTTCCTTCCTTCTTTCCTCACTCTGTCAGTTTTTTCTCAAGCTCTCTAGAAACAGCTCCTGGTGCTAAACGGAGCCCCAGTCTGACAGTGTGACTATTGAGTACATCCAAGATTTCTTCCTGCAATATCAGGTGTGCTTTGAGGATTAGACAGCAGAGCCCTCACCAGATGCCTTTGCTATCAAGCTTCATGAAATCTGCTCTGACAGGGGCAGGCGATCCCCGCTCAGAGCCTGCTGACAGGGCTGTCTGCCTTGTGATGCTCAGCTTTATTTTTGGAGTGCTCAGTGTCTTGAATGTGTTAGGTTCTGAGATGCCATTTTGCTTTCTCCAAAAATAATTTCACAGTCTTTGTAGTTGAGGGCAAAAATGCCAAGACTGTATTTTTCTTTCCATTGTTTAAGAGAAGACAGAAGAAATATCCTCTAAAGTTACTTTTTTTATGTATTTCAAAGAAGGAAGAAGAGGCATGAGGTCCTTTTTGCTCTGCAGATCACCTTGAATTCCCATTTGCTGTTCCCACACCACCCTCTTGGTCCTTGGTGAAAGGAACCAAAATACACCGACTTTTTACTTCTTGGTTTTTTGGGTTTTTTTTTTTCACTTTGCTCCCCAGCTGAAATCGAAGTGATCCTGGTGCAGCAGCTGACCCCTGTTCCCCAGGGACTCTGCTGTTACGCTTCCTCTGGGCAGGATGGGATGCTACCTGTCCTTCCTCGGGCTCCCCCCTCAGGGCCTTTACTAAAATTTCTCTTCTAAAAAGAAGGCAGAAAGCATATTTAAGCAGATACTATATTTTTACTCGTTTCTTTTTTGCTGTGCTGAGGACTTCCCTTGGAAAGGATGGAGAAGGAAGGACGTAAGAGGATGGATGTTAGCACAATGCCTCAGGCTTTGGTGAGATTAAAAAACCTCACTTGTAGTCACTGGAAGTTGGTAGCAGAGGGTAAAAGTGGGTGACACTGGCTTTTGCTTTGCTGTTTGTATGAAATTTGTCTGTGCTGATCTTCAGGTCAGCAGGACATCAGCACTCCTGTAATGCCAACTCAGGCTCCGTTCATGGCAGAGGGCTCCCAAGAAAGGGATTTGTTCTCCTGTCCAAGCTGAAAAATCATTTAATTCATTGTGGGCACAGCTGGGTCATGAATCACATTAACAGGAGATGTTATGGGTTTCCTTGCTGTTGTAAGTGGGTGGGTGTAGGCACACAGTTTGTGGTGGTTTGAGTGGGGCTGGCCCAGCCTCATCCCCATGGGCACAGCTGTGAGCAGCAGGTGAGCAGCACTGACAGCAACGAGCCATGGAGTGTCCAGGGGCACTGACCAGCCACCAAAGGGAACAGAGGGCACACAGGGGCACTGCATCAGCATGAGGGGATAAAAGGTTGGGCTAGAGAGCCGTAAGGGTGCCTGCTTGGAGCCTTCTGAAGGGATAAGGTGTTATCCTGTTCATTATGGCTGTCTCAACTGTGATATATGCTGCAACAGGTGGAAAATGAAAAGGTATGTGGCACTTAGGGACGTGGTTTTGTGGGGGATGTGGCAGTGTTAGGTTTATGGTTGGACTCAATGACTGCAGGTCTTTTTCAACCTAATTGATTCTGTAATTCTAAGGTAAATAAAAGGGGACATTCAGATATCAAATATGTTGTTAATATCCCAAGTGTTGTTAATATCCCAGTGAGGTTTGACCTAAAGGATGACTCTCAGTGTGGCTGTGCATGGATGGATTGAGGTGTTTAACTTAGGAGTGTTTGATTTGGTTTGCTCTAATCAGGTTTACTAGACTTGGCCTTTCTTTTGCCTTCATTTGTTTAGATACGGGCTGAATTGATTTTTAATTAAATAGTCTAGGACCACACTCCAAGGGAAATTGACCATTTTCTCAAGCTAAATAAATGTTTGAAAAAGGGTTTAGGTTGGTTAAAGAGTCAGCGGCTGGGGAGGTGCAGAGAGCTGGCGGTGGGGGGACAGCCACAACCCCCACCCCTGGGTCGGGTGTCTGTGTGCTGCCTCTCCTCCACAGAGCGATGCCGTGGCTCTCACGGCCCGGGGCTTCCCAGCAAGTGTGGCTTTGCTCCTCCGAGTGGATGCGCTTCCTGCTGCGAGTGGAGCCAGCAGCGCCCGCGCCTTGGCATCCCCGCTGCGAGCGGCTACATTGGCGAGGCTCCTGCGCGCTGTACCAGCGTCACTCCTTGACACACAGCTCCCTCCCTGTGCCGGAGCGAGCGGAACAAATGTTCCCCCATTCAGGCACAGCCAAGGTGCTTTCAGCAGCTCTGAATAGAGAGGGAGGGCTGGTGGGGAGAGCGGCTGAGTGCCAAGATGCAGCAGAGAGGCAAGGCTGAAAATCTGTGTTCAAAGGCCACAGAGGTATTACCCTCCGCCACATAGAGGCAAATACCCCATCTTATTCCAAAGCAGCAAACCCCACTGATATGCCCCTTGATCACAGATAAAATTTGCAAAGAAAAGATATTTAAACCAAAAAAAAGTATAAATAAACATGGAGTGTTGTGCAAGACCCTGCGAAGGCTCTGAATTTGAGCGTTCACCCTGGCTTGATCCAAACCTCTGCTCCAACAGGCAAACACCCACCTCTGTGCCTGCCCACACACATGGCTGTCGTGTTCCTCCCACCTCCTGCACCCCAGGATGCAGGAGATGATTAATGCCAGCAGAGTAGGCATGCAAGTAGTATTTGTCTCGTTCCTAAATAAATAAGACACGTATGGAAATAACAGAATAAACAACAGTATTTTAACTGCAGCTCTTCTGGGGTGTATCATTTAGGGCTGATGTGTTAGGAATAATAGGGGAAATCAGGCAGTTTCCATGTGGTTTTGTGATTCATTTTGATTCTGCTTATATATTGCATATCCTTTATGGACCTGGAAGACAGAAATTCTCCCTCTAGTGACTTGCTTGCCTTGCTGCTTCCCACTCGGAAGTGCTGCAAGGGTTGGCAAGGGCTGAGTGCTGCTTTCTGAGCCTGATGCTCAGGCTGCTGATGGCCATCAACACCCTAAAAATATTTGAGGCTGTTGAGGCTTCGGTTACCATATAATATCTATTGTCTTAGAACTCCAGGTATCACAGGTTGCCACTCTGGCTATTCAAAAAATGGTATTCAACTTCCACTGAAAGTGGTGAAAATTTGGGTTTGGCCCAAGGCAATATTTTTCAGGCTGGTGAAATGTGCTGTTTTCCCAGACTTGTATGTCATTCCCATCAAGCATAAAAAAAGCACAGGGAAAATGTAGTGCAATTCAAATCAAATCACACAATGTTTTTTCTACCCCTTTCTCTCTCTCCTCCCCCAGTTCTCTTGAAAACAAACAAAAACAAAATGAAAGAAAATGAACAAAAACAACCAGGGGAAAAAAGGGAGAAAGAGAGTTGTTCAGTACTGAAGTGCTAGATCATTGTAGGTTTTCCAGAAAAAAACACCCTGTGTTAGATCGTTGCTGTGCTCCCTGGGTCACTTGGGCTATTTTTGGCACTTTTTGGGGTGTCCAGGAATTGAGTACAGCCACATTTTGCAGTAAGGGTTGGTCACCTTCGTGATGTTGATGTTATTCCTGTGAAAAATTACCAGATTGAGATTCATGTGTCCCTAGTCCAAGCTGTTCCAATTAATAAGCAGCCCCCCTCCAAGCCGACAGAGCATTCCCTGTGCCACACCCTGCGGTGCTCACCAGGAGGAATGGCTGAAAGATACAGCACTCCCAGGGAGAGCTGTGACCAGCTGTGCCCGGTGCAGGGAGAGGGGCCCATCTCCACCGACTTGGTTTAAATAAACCTCTAAACCTCCCAGAGCCCCCTTACAGTTGGGCTGCGTTTTGCAGGAGGAGATGGATGGCCACAGGTTCCCCCCTCTCCCCTGGTGCCAGGCATGATGGCAGTGCTGAGACCCATTAGGAGGATGGATGGGGGATATAAAAGGGTGAGCCCGAACATCAGCCGCTGGGAAGCTTTGAAGATTTGGCTTTCTGTTACTCATCTGCTGTGCAGAAGGGAGTTAATTGGTTTTATACCCAGGGAGCAAAGGGAAGCAATTTGGCCCTGGGTTCCCCATCTCTAATTGCATGCCTGCAGTCTCTTCTTGCAGGGAGGTGACAGGAGCTTTGCCACTGACTTCAGCAAGCTCAGGTGTAGGCTTCAAGTTTCACATCTTTATATTTTTTTTCTTAATATTTAGCATTTTAGGCATGTCTGGGAATTATCCTTGTGACAACTCCATGAAACCCATCTGGCTTCTCTCTTTTTTTTTCTTTTCTTTAATTGTGTTTCAAATGCATCTGTGCAAACCTAAATAAGCCATTAGTGATATACACCCTGTAAAGTGTGAATTCCGTGTGCTTAGAGCTTGTTATCAACGAGTGCAAATCCACTAAGAAGGGCGTTTCCAAGGGGGCCTCCTGTCCTTGATAATTCAGGTGGTGTTTGTGCAGATAAATCAGGGCACCAAAGCGTTTATTTGCTTTTAGTGACAGGCACCATCTGCTACTTGCCTGTGAAGCACTCAGGAAGGAATGCTGCCTGCCTGCTGTGCACAGGGAGGCTGTGGAGTGGGAATAATGCTGGTGGCTGCAGCAGCAGGGCTTGGGGAAGGTACATTTTCAAGGTTGAGTGCTGGCTGTGAGAGGGGAGGGGTAGCTCGGGTGCAGGCTGGCACGACCTGTCCAACAGCCTCCGGGTGGGAATGAGCACCTCTGACTATCCACACTCAGCCATGACAGCATCCTCCACAAACCACATAACGGCTGGAAGAGATGGCAGGCTTAGGAATGCTCCCCCATGGCCTTTGTGGATCCACCCACAAGTGCCGGATTGATCACCAGGAGACAATACCCACTCGGGAAGAGTTTGGGTATCCCTGGGGCACATCTCCTGAGGTTTGGGATAATGAGGGACCACAAGTCTGCCAGATAGTAGGTGTGAAGCTTTAGTGGTAGCCTGGGTGTCATTAGTGCCTTCCCCTGTGACAGCAGCCAAATTGCACTGCCTCGAGGTGTCCAGGACAGATCATCCCCCCGCCTTCATTAAGGTGCTGCCAGTGGCTGGCTGGCTCCTGCCAACATGCACTTTGAGGTTTGGCACCACCATGCTGCCATCTACAAAGTGAGGAGAGGGTAGCAAGCTGGGGGAGGTGGGAAAAGGCTGTGAAGGGATTTGGTGGAATGGGGCTTTGAGCATCACTGTGGCCTTGTACCCTGGAATAATGCTGTCCCCACTACCTATACATATATATATATATATATATATATATATATATATATATATATATATACACACACAATTTTTTAGAGCACAATGAGACATTTTAATAGAAAATAATTGTTCTTCTTTTCGGATAAGTAAGCAATTCCCTCCTGGGAGAAGTTCCCAGGAGTTTTGTGCTCTCGCATGCCTGTGCATTTCAGCAGGGTCAGCCCTCTGTGCAAGCCAAATTCATGCAAAACACCATACATGCAGGCTCTAGTCTACTGGGTTTAGATCAGAGACGGATCAGATGACTCACAGGAATCTATGGAAATAGATCAAAGTAGCAGCACACATTTGAAGGGAGCGTTCGGCGGGGAGCGGGGCTTTTCGAGCACGGCTCGGAGCATGAGTCAGAGCGTGGGCCGGCGTGGGTGGCGGCGTGGGCGGCCGCAGCTGTGGGTGTCGGGCCGAGACAGACGCACAGAGATGGCTGCAATTAAGTAGTTAGTGAAATGACTGTAATAGTAAAATGAATTTAAAGGCGCAGGTTGCGAGAGCGGCGTTTCCCAGAGAGCTGCTTGCCGGCTGCTCGGGGGCCGGCGGGCGTTTCCCGCTGGATGCTGTGCTCCTGGAGCCAGTTATCCCTGCTGATGTGGGAGGTGACTCCAGCAGTTGCTGGTTGGAAATGGGCCGGTTTCCAGGTGCCGTGCACACCTCCATGGAGAATGCGTGCCTGGGGCTGCAGGCGCTGACCCCGGCAGAGGGAGGGAGAACTGAGGCGAGGAAGGAATGCCAAGCAGAAACAGTAAGGGAACAAGGAGAGGAGAACAGATCTACATTTACTGGGAATAGTTGCAAAACGCCCACACACTTCTGTGGGACTAGGATCATGCCCAGAGCTCACAGAAAAGCTTGAGTTGGTGGGGTTTTTTTTTCTATGTTGCCCATCACTATCGCTTCTAGGGACTGGTGCTAGATCCCACTTGTGACATGACCCCAATACTCCAGCCCAGAAAGATCTTGGGTGGTACTGCTGCCTTTGCAAATCCCTTGCAACCAAGAGCCTCCAAGGGATGTGGGTTTGGCTCCTTTGCTGTTTGTCCCCTGCAATGGGAACAACATCCAAATTCCACTGTCTGGCTGACTCCATCCCATGGGACCCCACCTCACTGCGGCCCTGCGTGGCAGATTTTTGGGAGGAGGGTGGAAGTAGAGCGACACTCGTCCTCGCTTCTATTTTCAGGGATTGCTATTTCATGCCCTGCCAATCAGGTTTGATGAGTGTGCGTGACATGAGAGAAATCTGATTAAAATAAATAAATCAATAAAGCCCTCGTTCAGTAAGGGATGAAGGAAACTCAAATCTTGTGGTCACAAACCTGCATAACCAGTGGAAAGGCACCTGCTTTGGGCTGATACCTCGGCTTTTGATGTTCAAGCTTCACTTCTATGCAGCAGCACTGCTGACTTAATTCATAGTATTAATTTACTTGAGTCTGTTAGCAATTTTTATCTGTTTTGAGGTGAAAAAAATTAAGAAGTCATTCTCCAAGGCCAGCTTTGCTATTCTGTTACAAGATGAGATAAATAATTCCCTATGTGTTTTCCTGCCACTTTTAATGATGAATTATAATTAGATTTGCTGCCAGCAAGTGCAAGTGGCTCAGGCATCTCATGTGCCATGAGGATGCTGTGTGCTGAAGCACAGCTCCCAGAAGGGATGTCCTCCCAGGTCCTACAAACGGGGCCCTGCACATTTCCAGGTCTACCAGTTCAGGATTGCTTGTATGCTTCAGAAAACCTCTAAGCTTCTGATGGAAACCATGCGTGGATTTTAGTGGTATTTTGATAAAGTGGTTCTGCTAAAAGACATGTATGCTGGGGATTTCCTTCTCCACACAGATGGCTGTGGAAAGAAGGCTTTATAATTTATTGATAATTTTTTTTTGGTGGTGGTTTTGTGCACAGAGAAGGGTCCAAAGGATTCCTCTTCACACTGATTGATATGCAGGACACATTTTAGCAGGGAGAAAGGGTGTTATTTTGAATAATTAAAAAAAAACCGCCCCAAAAAAACCCAACCTCTTGAAGTAGTAGATGTGTAAAATTAATGTATTTTTAAAAGTCAGTGTAAGTGCTTCTAAATGTGTCCACTGTATCATGCTCTGCCCACGCAGTTGCAGCATTTCCCAGCATGTATGAGCAGCCCTGTCTCTGTTGTCAGAGCTGAGCAAGGCCACCATCAGCTCCAGTGCCCAGATCTCACCTGGTTTCTAAACCTCAGAAACTACTCCAAGTCTGCACCAGGCCATGGGTGCCACAATTTGCTTTTTGTGGCTACAAGAGGTCATACTGAAACAGCTGCCCAGTGTGGTACCTCCACTGCTGGTTATCCCTGCCAGTAGGGAGGAAAAGCACCTGGTAGTGAGTTGAGAGACTTTAGGGCTGGGTGGTGGATGTCCTGTACAGAGGTGAGGGGCTGTACAAAGGTGAAACTCTGTCACTTCCAGCCACCCTGGTGCTCACCTTACTTGCTGCATTTCCTGGGATGTGGCCTGCAAGCAGTTTCATGGAATATAAATTACTGGAGATAGCTTAGGTTTGCATATTAGGTAGTTTCTAATTTACAACACTCTCTGGTCTACAGAGGTATCACTCATTATAATTTAAAATACTTAGATTTCAAGTTATGAATTAGAAAGGAAGATAATTGCAATGTGATTTTTTTTTTTTTTGAAGGCACATTTCTATTCCTGCCTGTTCTCAGGTTGGGGTGCAATTGCAGAGTTCAGGTTTCCTTTGCCCTCTTTGATTGCCAGGCAGTCAGACCCTTGCCTTTCCCCACCCTGTAATTTAGCTGCTGCTCTGCCATGACACTCGGCTCTGGTTTAATTATGATGATCACTCAATATGGAAAGCTGTTTCAAGGGGGCTGAGGGCTGGATGCTTTGAGCCCCCCTGCTTGAAGGCTCTCCTGGAGCCAGGGTTGCTTCACAAAGCTGTGCCCAGCAGGCTGTGCACCTGACAGGAGGGCTTTGCATCTTGTGGGAAAGCATTTTATGTTTCAGACCAGGATCAGGACACTGCAAAGCTGCCAGGTGTGCAGGATGCAGAAAAGCCATTAACCATCAGATTTCTGCTTTCTCATTCCGTGTAAAACCAGGTCTTTGGTGTTTTTTGGTTTTTCCCCGTGGCAATTGGAGCCCATGTGCTCTGCAAGGACCCTGAGCAGGAGCTCTGTGCCTGCCCACTCCCCGGTCCTGCTCATGGCCTTCACCCCAACCCACTCACACTGACCCATCCTCCTGCCCCACTGCACCCTCACAGGCTGCTGTCACTGTTTCACCACTCCCTCCATCACTCCTTTTTTCTTTTATTTTTTAAAGCCTCGTGAAGAACTTCAAATCAAAACCAATTTCTCTTGCCATTCCCCTTGTCCACTGGGGATAGCAGTGAATGGCAGCCTCTTTCCATGCTTGTTTTTCACCTCTTATTCTCTGTGGTTCAGTCAAGATATCAACTAACTTGTGAATCTGTCTGGGTGCTGCAGGGGATGGTGCAGAGGTCCTTCAGATCTTTAAAATTTTGTTCCCCCTTAGTCCTGAGTCCCACAACCCAGCTGGATGAGCACCTCTCTTGGCTTTTGTTTTCTTGGTGAGGGGATACCAGGTAGGAGCATAACAAGTGTTACTTTTAAGCTGCTTCTGCTAAATGCCAGAACTGCCTGTTGTTGAGCTTTTAATGTTTTGGGAATCATTGATACCAAACCATCTCTCTCATCTGTTTTTCTGGATCAAAGGATCTTTTGCTGGGCTTGCCCTGGTGCTTCCCTGTCAGCAGCTGTAGCAGGGCCTGGTAGTGGCAGAGCTGTGTTCCCCCCTCACAGGCAAAGGGGCTTCGGGGTAGGGAAAAAACAAGCAACTCCAATTTGAGAGTTTGCAGTGGGAAGGAACACTGACATGAAGAAGGGAACAAACAGGGTGGGAGATAGACCATGGATGCAAGGGGATAATTAATTCCCACAAGTCACTGTTCCTGCCCCACCAGAGTTCTGACACAACCAAGCAATTTGGCTGTGACTGCACTGAGCTTGCAGCAGACACTGTGTATGAAAAGGATAAAGCCATAAGAATAATCGGTTTTTTCATGTAAATGTATAAAAAAGTGCTTTTTAATGATGGCAGTTCCCCACCTGTAAGGGAGAAAGTGCTAAGTAATTTTATATGCAGCAGCCTGGAAGATGTTTCTGGCAGTTTGGACTTGGGTCAGGGAAGACTCTTACAGAAAAAATCATTATCTCTGTGCTTGTACTCTGGTCTTTCTTCAAGAGAAGGAAAATTGAGGAGCAAACCACAACTGTGCTCTTCCCAGTGCCTTTCCAGTGTCAATTCATAAGGATGACTGGGATGGAGTTCATCTGATGCCGCATCTTCCCAGGGTGAGCCAGCCCTGCTGCCCTGGCCCAGCTGGCCCCTTCTCTGCTCCCTTTCCCACCCCTCACCCTTTGAGTAAGAGGAGAGGGGTCCTCCAGGCCCCAAGAAATGCCAGGTCCTGGCATTGATGATGCTGCACTTGATGAAAAAATCACAATATTCAGCCATTGCAAAAATATGTCGGAGTGCAGAGAGACAGTTCTGAGGGAACACATCAGCCTCTGTTCAAAGCCCATTAATGTACAGTTGAAAGATGACATTTAATTTGCTTCTGATTTTTCCTTTTCCCTCCTTTTTTTCCTCAGTTCCAGTTTCTTTTATCTCTGCCCTGTCACAAGGCTTGGCTTTTGCTCCCCAAGGCTGTAATCTCTGAGCAAATATCCTTTGCTGATATGCTTTGTACCAGCTGAGGAGCAGCTCCTTGTGCCTTGGGAGATCCGGTTTGGCCACATGTAGCATTTACAGAGGGAATTTGTTTATTTAAATAACTTCTGTATTTTCTCCCTACTTGAACATTGGTAATTCTGGGATGCCAGAATCAGCTATACTCTGGAGAGGGAGATGGGAGCAGCTTGGATATTTTTTTGCTGCCTGTAGCCACTGTAGCAGAAGTGCATGAGGGCACATTCCCTGCCATGAGTGTCCCAGAGCTCCAGGATGAATGAGGACTGGAAAGTGAAGGCTGGAAACAGTTGGTGGGGAAGTAGAGGGATAGTGAGGTGATGGGAATGATGGGGCCATGCAGCACTCAGGCCACACAAGCACTTCTTTCTGTGTGTTTTTTGTCTATTCCTCTCCTTGCCGCATGTGTGCGTGGGAAGTGCTACCCTCCATCCCTGATGGAGCATCTCCATCCTGAGATGATGACTTCATTTGTGAGCTTAATTATTTTCGAGCACGAATGAGCGTGGGTCATTTCAACCCCAGTACTGTGGAGCAGTGCTAGGGCCACAGGTGTTTCTGTGCCACTTGTGCTACTCAAGCTGAGCTGTTTGCTCAAAGCCAATAAAGAAAATCTCTTACATTTTGCTTTCCTGAGCATGCCCCAGCTGTAGGGATGTATTGGTCACCATATTATTTAATTCTTTAATATGCTGAAGTATTTAATTTCTGTAAAACTCATCCTTTTCTTGGTCTTTTAAAATTTTATTGCAAGTCCCTTGCATGAAGGAGGATGATGGAAGCAACATTAGCCATCAGTCCTTACAAATGACTCATCTCTGTTTCAAGGTATTTCAGGTTGGCATAGGCTGATGGAGCCTGTAAGCAGGAGATGGGCCTGAGGGCATTTGAAGCTGTGCAGGGGGATGTCAGACATTTTTACTCCCACACTTTCACAGGGCTGTTGAAAATGGGTTTCTACAAAGCATCCATCCTCTCCTTTGTATTTGTTCCAGGAGGGGAACAAAATCTGAGGCTGTATGGATGCTGGAAAAGATACCTACATTCATGGAAGCATTTAGAGAACATGTCACGACTCCTGACTCTAGGAACCACACTAATCAATGTTTATATTTAATAGTTATAATTGCTTTGATTTGCTCCACTGTTGGTCACTCAGCAGCTGCTTATGTGGAGGGTTCCCCCAGGTGATGCCTCCTTTCTGGATGTGACAGAGCTGAAGCTCAGGCCTCTCCTTTTGGGCAAAGCAATGGCTGTCACTCCCTCTTAGCAGGGGTCCAGCACAGCCAAAGGCACTCACCCAGGGTGAAATTCCTATTTTCCTGGGGCTGCCATCCACCTGATGGTTTCCCAGCCCATGGGGCACCCAGGGACTCCTTTTGCAGGCTGCCTGTGCAAAGTTCTCTGGGGCAGGGGACTCTGCAGTGCCAGTGGTGGTAGAGATTTGGGTGAGCTCCTGGTGGTTCCATGGCAGTTTCCCTCTAGGAGATAATGCACTCCCAGTGCTGGGCTGATTTGTGCAGCTGTGTGCAGCACTGGCAAAGCCCACAGTGTTTCTGGTGAGCTGATTGAGAAGAGATTTGGGCTCCAAAGGATCCCATTAAGTGAAAGCAGTTGTTGAAGTGTTTTAAAAAATGTCCTATATGGTGTTTACCTCAAGCTCAGAAATTCCTGTGAGATGAGAAATTGCTATTTGCCTGTGTTTTTTCACTTAGCATTCACAACTCACATCTTGGATAGGGATGCTTTGGGAATCCCAATGCTTCTGAAAAGAAACATCACTCAAAGCCTTGCTCTTGCACATCCTGCTAAAATCCCCCATCCTTTCATTTACTCTGGGCTGGACAGTCTGGCAGCCTGGAGGACCTAGCTGTGACCTCTTGGAAAGGACAATGCAGGTTGAACTGGCACAAAAGAGTGATATTTCCTGAAAGAAAAGGTTGTGAAGCATCAGTATTGTAAGTGCCCCTAAGGAAGCAGCTAAGGGTCAGCTGTCAGGCATCCTTGCCCTCTGTGAGGGTTGTGTGTCCTGTTAGAGAAATGCCCAGTGAGAGGTAGCTCTTGAAACACCAGCCAGGTCCCCTGTGTGGCATGTAAGGCGTTTCTGGGTAATTCTGGTCCTTGTCCAGGTGGAGGACAACTCCATTTATCTCCTGGCCAGGACCATGTTCTTCAGGCACCTTGATTTGGGGCCAAGCTCGTTGCCCCGGCCAGGGGAAACGGTGCCAGCTGAAATGCCAACTTACTTCCATGTGACACCTGCTGGTAAGAAAAGGCACGGCTGCCCTTTGGAAACGAGACCTGCTCGTGCCTTTTTGTTTTTCCAGAAAGCACTCAGTTCTTGCACCCCTCCTTTGCGGGGTTTTATAGGTGCTCCTCGTTGTTGTTCTCAGCACTCTGACTCATTTTGGCAGGTTGGAAAGTACTTTTTCCAGGGTGCTTATGCATACAGGATGTATCTCTTTAGGTGCTTGATTTTTTTTTTTTTTTTTTTTAATTTTTTTATTCTGCAGAAAACGGGCTTTCAAAAAGCTCCACCCCTAAACTAATTAAACTTCGACTTATTTCAGTGCCAACAGAAGCTGCTCTGAATGTGAGCCAGTACAATGACCTGACGTGGCCCACAGAGGCTGGCTTTACATCCGTCCACATTTTATGAGGAAAAAGTAAATATGCTGGCTGCAAAAGAGATATTCTGTGTGCAGTCCTTGATAATGTTTGTGGTGAGGACTGCTCCCTGGTTACAGTGCAAACACTGACTTCCTGAAGGCCTCTGCTTATGCAAATCCTCCTGAGCTTATCCTGAAATCCAGCATCACCCTGGGAGCTCTGGCAGGTTTCAAACGTGGCCCTGAGTGCTGCTAAGGTTGTGAAGCCCTGATTTACAGGTGTCACTATATTCTTTGGCTGGCTGTTTAAGAAGAATATCATTCAACAAACAGTAGTTGAATGCATTCATGTCAAGTGAAATCATTCCTTTAAGAGTTTTAGTTGTCAGGTATTCATTAAAGCAGGTTTCACATCAAAATGATAGTCACTAATACAGTGAAAACATCTTTTAGAGCTTTCAGGATTTTTATGTTGCATGGTATAAATGCTGGATCTCCACTGGTATGGAAATGTCTTCCTGGACCTACACAGCAGGTATGAACTGTGTACCTGTGGTCCCCTTCAGAAGAAAATGAATATACTATGTCAGTGTGCTAGGAACAAGGACATTCCTGAGAGTCCTTTTTGTAAATAGGGTGCAGTGGATTGTATCTACAACTTCAGCATAGCATTCCCATCACTTCTGCCAAGCTGTTTCCCACCTTGCAAACACTAAAAATTGGAGTTTGTATTTTTTTATTTCTGTGAGGTGAAAATTGTCATTCTAACTTCATTTTAAAAAGAAAAGGTTCCTGAGTTAAAAGGTAGTTCTGACTTAAGAAATTGAAAGTAAATAGCAACCTGGTAGCTTCAGACTTTGGGTGCTTTGGAGAATTTAACTCATCTGAGAGACTGCTAAATCAGCATTTAGTACAAACCAGTCCCTTTTTGCTTGTCTCAGACTGGAGAAACCCAGAGGATACTGCTAAGGCTGAAATGGCAAAGGGTCCCAAATTCAGGTTAATGGGAGCTGCAGCAGGCCCAGCTCTCCCTGAAAGTCAGTCAGGTGCCTAAATACAGATCCAGGCAGCTCACTTCAGACTAGCTATTTTTGAAGCTCCTGGCCCTGGTGTGTGAATTGATGGCATTTCAGTTGCAAAGAGCAGATGGTACTCGCTAGTGATCCAGGACAGCTTTTTTGCATTAGTGTCAAAAATAGATAAAGTGCCAGCTGTAGCTCTTTTGGGTCAGTGGAGGTGAATTCACAGAGTGATGCGAACAATATTGCAACAGAATAGCGAAATCCTTTTAGGAGCCCAGAGTGCTTTTAAAAGTCTTAAACTGCTGTTTCTCATGTGCTTTTGCACACCTTAATCCCCAGTGTGTCTTGCTCAGCAGTGAACTAAACTACCTGGTGCTATAACAGCATTATTCTGCATGGCTGTAGCTTTCAGGGGGGTACAATTCAGAGTTTGCATCCAGCTCTTGGAGGCAGCTTTGGCTGTGCTGCTGCTGGGGCACTGCCTGGGGACAGGGTCCCTTCCCATCCCTATGAGCTGGAGAACTCGCTGCCTTCCACGGTGCTGGAGGGAAACAGGAGCTGCCCTGCCCTTGTGTGCCTCCCCAGGAAACCTGGTTTCAGAGGGGCTGCTGGGCAGGCTGCCAGGCTGATCTGCCTAAAAACAGGCAGTGTAAAGAGAAGTTTGAGAGTGTTTATGTTTATTGGAAAACCAGAGGTGATTCTGATTCTCAGCCTAGTGCTCCTTTTACGTATTGCTGAAGTTTTGCTGTATTTTAGTGAGAAATTACAGAGAGGTGGTGCAGCATCAGCAAGGATGATTTGTTCTTGTTAGTTTAATTGGGTCATGGACTTTTTTTTTTAAGAAAGCTATGATGCATAAGGAAGAGAGTTTGCATCATTTAAGGCAAAAAATGAGTTGTGTGTAGGAAAGCTGGTCCACTGGCACACCCCGCTGGCTTGCAGTGGGAATGCAAAGGAAATGCATTGCTACACATTTTAAAAAGAGACTGCATTCGTGTCTTTTTATAACCTAAATTTACTTTTTTTTTGCCATGGTGTCTCTCTTGGTTTTCAATTCTGAAAACACGAGCAGTAATGTGCAAGCTGCTAAGGAGGGACCTACAGAGGTCAGGGAGGTTGGCCAGGAGCCTGGCCAGGAGCACTCCCACAGCAGATTCCAGTACTTTTGGAAACCTCTATCAGATCCTTGTGCCTACCAAAACGACTTCATTGTGCAGCTGAAACTGCTGACATCTAAAGTAGGGTGTATAAGACATCTCCATGCCCTAAGAGAGGTAAACAACACGGTGAGCTTGACCGTTGTTGGGATTTTTCCACATGAAGAAAATTACCAGAATAGCAACACAGAGAGAAAAAAAAAACCTGTTCTTTGATTATGCTCTGGAATCTCTCCCAGATGCCCATGTGATGATTGCCTCCATATGACTTTCCATCCAAAAGAACAGAATTTTAAAAAAAAGAAAAATTAATAATGGTCCCTTTATCCCTTAACAAAACGTCTGCAGTGATTCGGAAATAGTTATTCCAGCCGATTTCTGCAAACAGACCTGCTGCAGTTAACAGAGTGACTGGGAGAGCAGTAAAGGCCTTCAGACTGGATCTGCCCTTCACAGCACATGTATGAAGACTGATATTTTGAAGAGTTGTAGGTGATGGTTGGCCACCCCATTTGAATCCTCTCAAGTGGAGCCAATTTAGAAAAATTGCTGTGCAGCTGAAAGCCAGGCTTTTTTAGTGGTGTCAGCCCTGAAACTAACCTTGTTCATTAGTTCTGGAGTGGCTGAACCCCTGCATTTCTCAAGGCACAAATTACAATGTTCATATATTTGGGAGTCATGAGACTGATGGGGACAGAGCTGCCTGGGGAGGGGGGATTGACAAGACCCCTCCTTTTGTGTGTGACCCTCAGGAGGGCACAGCTGACTGAGCATTAGCAGTCAGGGCTCTCCTTTTCTTCCCCCACTCATGATTTGGATAACCCTGACAACCTGGTACCAGCACAGCCCTGCCTGTGATGAGTGCCCTCCAGACCTCATCCCCAAGCTGTGGGTTATGCTCCAGCTCACTGGACTCAGCTGTGTTGGCTGGAAAAGAACATTGCCTGGTGATAAAAGTAATGTCCTGGAGATGCAGAGTAGAGTTTGGACTATTCCCCTGTGGCATTGCTGCAGGAAAGGGGATGGAGGCAGAAGAGGTGGCCAGCAGGGTGAGCAGGCTGCATTCACAGTTACTCAGCAAGCTCCCTGAAGAAAAGGAGCCTTCCTTGGAGGCAACCCACCTTTCCTTTTGCCTTTTCTCCTTTCTGTGTCTGGTGTACTTAATGCTTTCACGGGCTCCAAGTCTTCCTGACTTGGAGAAGGAGGACATACTACAAATTATAGTGACTAATTTGCTCCAAGGACAGAAGTACTTGGAGGTAAAACCATTATTAATATGATGATCCAACCTTCATTCACCACTTTACTCAGTAGCCAGTGCTTGTCAGGTTTGGAATTTCTCTTCCAGCCCCTTGCCCAGAAGGGATAAGCGCAGGCCCTTTCTCTGGAAAGGGAACACTGGGATGCTCTGCACGGGGAGCAGTGGAGCTTGTATCCCTTTCACATCCACCACCATTTTTATCCCGTAAGGAGGACTTCTCCCTGGTGGATAGACTGCTTTTCCACGGCGGTGAGCCGCGCTGGTGCCCTCAGCCCGGGTTGCAGTATCAGCTTGTACCTGTAGGCTGTGCCTCTGGATAGCTTTTCCCATCAGCTCCAATTCCTCTCCGAGAGCCGGCCCGGAAAATGACGCAGTTTCTGTCTTACTGCTCGCGGATTATGTTAGTTGGGGAAGTTATTAATCACTCGCATTTGCTAGATTACCTTTGCATCTGTATAAACCTATCATGAGCTTATAGGAAATCAGAGCGAGATAGCTGCTGCAGGGTAAAATAAGCAACAAATGTAGCAACAGCCTTGGTAATAATAATAATCTATGCAGATACTTGCTTGTGTATATTTTATGATGCTTTCATATGATGCCAGCAGTGCACTAAGCACTTCAAAGCCTTGGGAGACAGATCTTTGCCCCACAGCACTCTTGGAATGAAATCAGTTCAGAGGAAGGGCAGTGAGGGGAGGGCCTTGTCTGGTTGGGATGTTGGAGCAGCCACGTAATTGAGTGATGAATTAATGTCAGTGGCATGCTGAAAATGCTGGTGCTGATGTGTTTTCTATGGTCGAAGGTTTTTTTCTGTTGAGTTTTGCTGTTCATGATGAAATACCTCTGTTGCTGACCACACCTGCTAATGTGCCACTCCTCAAACCTTGTGAAATGCAGTGAAAGTCCTGTGCTGATTTTGGTGTTACAGTATGAAAGGGCTGTGCCTGGTGCTGCTAAATGGAGAAGTAGCTTGGATATGGCAGGCGCAGGAGGAAACAGGCAGCTTGGCTCGGAACAAGTTGAATTTAGTTTCAACAGGTTTTATTTTGTTTTGCTTAATGACTTTACAGAAGAAACAAAAATATCCCTTGTGCTGCATATCCAGTTTGCATTGTTTTTACAGCATGTTCCTTTCTCAGCTCTTCTCCTCCTCTCACGCATAAAAAAAGATGTTATTTTGGATTAAGCCATCACTGTGGTATGCATGGTGGTACTACTCAAGGAAGTAAACAAAACAAAGCGCACCACAACTCTTCCTCTTGTGCTGCAAACCTACCGGTCTAAAACACTTTTGTTGTTCTTGGTAACTTTTATGATCTCCCCGCCTTCATTCTGATTGCTGCAATAGATTTGTAAGATAAGCCATGAAAGCAGCAGTAGACACTACGTGCCCTGCCTGACAGACAAGCCTCCTGTGACACAGTAGCCCTGGTTATCTACAGCGAACCACACACTGGTGTACAAATACCTTGGATTATGATGAGATTAAATTTGGGTGGAGCAGTAAATCCCCATTGACTCTGCACATGCCTCAGCACCCATTCAGCAGGGCTCACGTGCTGCTGCTGGAGTGCAGGGTGGCAGGCCCTTTCTCCCCACGGGGAGAGGAGAAAGGATCATGGGGTACCAGAGGGAGAGTCTGTTACGTGCTGTTTTTGCAAAGTGCTCATCCTTCAAAAAGGAAACAACACTTGGTAATGCGCTGTTCCACCAGGCAGGTAACAAATAAACTGGGCAGCAGCTGCAAGGTGACGAATTTCAGCTTCTCCCTTCAGCTGACGTGACCTTTTCCAGTGACACTATTCCAACAGAATGCTCTTGGGGTTTGAGAAACCACCACATAACTACTGGCATTTCAGTTTTGAAAAGTGAGTCATGTCCAAGCTGAGGAGCACACAATGATGCCTTTCAATGGCTTTTAAGAGCAGGCTGACTTGCATTCATAGATCCAGTTAGCAATGTGCAAATAGGGCCATGGCAGGCATATAGGAAAATCAATGGAGAGACTGCTAATCGTTTATTAAGAAATAATAAATTCTGGTTTTAACTATACCAAAGTAATTGCTCTTGTTTAGGAAGAGGAGGCTGACAGCTAAAGATACTCTTAGCCACTGGCTTGGTAATCCACTGCAGACAGGGCAGCCAAGGATAGCATCATCTCTGTCACCTTATTTCAATAGTTCATTGAATCTGTGCCTGAATCAGCATCTGAGCAATAGCTTTTCTTTATGAAAAGCACATTTTAAGGCAAATGTGTAATCCACTTTACACAGCTGTGAGGTGTTAACTGCTAAGACTTCATGTGTTAGGATGCTTGACACAGAATATCTTTATCCAGGGCACCACAGAGCTAGGTTCAAACTTGCATCTCTGCAGCTCCTTTGAAAATTCAGGACTTGAGATCTGATCTGAGCATTATCAGTTTAAACATATACAGGGTCAGGCTTAAACCTGGCTTCCAGCTTGAGTGTAGTATAAGTATATATACCACAGTCTGAATGCTTTTTGTGTCTTCCTTTTGCTTCTCATGATTGCTTCTGCAGTAACTGAACTGCTTGTCATCTCCAAATTGCTTTACACTCCCTGGATTTGAGACAATAGCAGTTTTTTTCTGGCTAAGAGCTCAAAAGGGAGTTAGCTGGGCTGGCATGTTTGTTATTACCGATTCTCTGGTGCCCTTTGTGAGAGGGCTCTTGGGAGGGATGAGTCAGGGCCCAGCCCAGTCTCCTTGTAACTCAAGCTGGTTTTTGCGGGGTTTTCACTATTTTCTGTCGTGTCTACATGACAGTGCTGCCCAGGGATCCGAGATGAGTGGCAGAGCTCTGCCGAGTTAAGCACTGGATGAACATGTGATGAAGAGACAAGTGCTGAAGAGTTTGCAGGCTATTGTTGGTGGGCAAAACTCATGGTACAAACGTTACACATTCTCTGAGCTTATTGTTTTTTGGAGGGGGGCGGGGTGGTTTTTTCAAATGGCAAAGTCAGCTGGCATTTAGCAAAGGCAAAAAGAGCAATTCTGTTCTTCTTTCTGGCTTGACACTGGTACAATGGCTTATCAGAGTGCAGGACTATTTTTTTGCACTGAAGACTAAAGACTAAGGGAATAGCTAAGTCCAGCTGAGCCCAAAGCTTTGCCTTATAAGGGAACTGCCCGAAAGAGCAGATCTCCGGCAAGCCTCTCCTCGGGAGAGAAATCAGCGCGGTGATGTGTCAGACCGGAGCTTGCAGGGATGGCCAGGAAAACAACACTCCTTTACATAACTTTGCAAAACTTCAGCATGAAGGAGGCCACCAGCTTCCTTCCGAGGAGCTGTGTGTGCAGTCACTTGAAAGAAACAGCAAGCAGTTTGCCTGAACAGGAGCCTCCTTTGTGAGAGCCAGTGCAGTCTCCGTTCCAGGCTGGTACTTTAGCTGACTTGACAGCTGGAAGCTATAAACACTTTCTGACTAGAGGCACTTTTAGCTGGACGGAGAGAGCTCTTTCCCCTGGTTTAGGAAATGCTCCTGGTTGTCACCCCAGGCACCAGTGTGAGCTGTCCTCTCTGACTGCTGGGGCAGATAATTCATGCTGTGGTCTGTAAGAGCCTCACCTATGAGCAGATGTGCCCAGGCAGCTCAAGGGATCTGAGAGAGGGAATGGGGCCAGTAGATTCTCCTCTCATGCCTCGGGTCCCTTCCTGAGCTCACCTGCTGCTTGCAAAGATGCTTTGCAAAGACTGCTGGCTCAGCAAAGAAGGTCGTACATTCTTTAATTAAAAGGCTTAGTGGTTATGAAATGTTCCTGAAACTGGAATGGAAGTAGACATTGAACCAGCTGTGTTTGAAGCATAATCAATTTAAATAGACCTGCTCGTGTCTGCCACGCAGCCATGTGACTCCCCTGGGTTTGGCATCTCGCAGACAGCCCGCTGGAAGGGGCGGGATGAGGCACAGCCCTGGTGGAGAGGACAAGGTCTGCTTTGTACGGGAGGCAGCCTCCCAGAGCACAGCACCGTGGCAGTGCTCCAGCCCCAGCTCTGCTTGTGCTGCTGTCGTGGGCTGTAAAGTCAGACAGAAATGGAATTTGCAAGCCAGCAGATGTGGGGAACTTCCTCATTTTAGAAAGCAAGGGCCAAAACTGGGAAATCCCCACCAGCTTGCTGTGCACATGCACCGACTGTCATCCAACAGGAGAGCTTCATCTGGTCCCACTTGGTGTTGAGCCCAGCTTTGAAGACCCCAGCACAGGGCAGTGACCTCCAACACTTTGGGAATTCAGTTTGGCCAGCCCCCTGTTTGGAGGTACATGGATCCTCCCTGAAGGATGGGGATACTTCTGAGGAAGCTGATTAGTGCCAGTTGTCAGGGATGCTGTGAGTTTGGTTTTGACTTCTGTGGGAGCAGGTTCTGCTCTAGAATATACCTTGAGGGCAAGTGTTCATGTAACACACAAAGCCTGCTTGGGACAGCACCCAAGAGGACCATCCGCTGCTGCTACTGGGTAGGGGTGATGCTACTGTCACTTACCTGTAAAGCTGGGGTGATTCTAGGTGTAAATGATGATAAGCTGGTGTTAATGAAAGAAAGCTTCAGGTCCCCTCACTAAAGGATCAACAGTAAAAACTGATTAAAAAAAAAATCCATATACTGCTGTGCATGGAAAAAATGTTTGTGCAGAAACATCTGATACCCAAGAGCTCAATTAGGTCTGATGAAGGAGTCTGAAGTTGCACTTCAAGAGCAGCCTTCAGAAGTGCATGGTTGTTTCCCCATATTAATTTTATGCACACATAAGTGGCTCTGTAGAGGTCTGAACATCATCCACTGAGAGCAGGTGCAGGAACATGGCACCTTGTCAAAAACTCTTGACAGATTTTAGCAAAACCTAAGGCCTAAGGATAATTAGGAACAATAAATATTTTTTTTCATAGTGTTTTTTCTATTAGCACAGTAAAAATTTGAATTTAAGTTAAATCAATCCCTCCTGTATCCCCATCAGCATTTAATGCAGGGTCCTTTCTCCCAGAGGGATCACTTCACTATAAGTTGGTAGTTTACCTCCTGTGTGGGAGCAAGGCGCACCAGAACCTGTCAGATCTAGAAACACAGGGAGGTACCTGTCTCTCAGGGAAGTTAAACCTGTACACTTTCATCTCAGGCTGGAGTTAATAATTGATATCCCTCAGATGTAAGCTACCTGCTTCTGAGGAAATAAAAACCTAACATACATTCCTGCCCCAAACAAACATTCCTGTGCCTGAATTTGAAATGCTAATGAGTAACTTTAGCATCTACTTCAGGAAACAGGTATAGGCTCTTCTGTTTAAAAACCTTCTTGGGTAAAACTCTTATCATTGTCTTTGAAAGTACTGCAGCATCTAGCGAAGTGTCCTTGAGCATCTTTTCTCTTTTCTGTGCTTTCGCTAACCACTTTTCCCTCTCTGGTGCCTATCCCTAAATGCACAATGCAGCTTTTTGAAGTGGACAGTCACACAGATGTGTTGTTTCAGGTGTACAGTATGACTTGTGTTTGACTCAGAGATTCATCTGCGGCTCTGCTATTGGTGGGTCTGGAGCAGCCTTGGCAGTTTGCAGCACTTCACTCAGCACTACAGGATGACAGCTAAATGTTGATTTGTATGATTTCTTTTCTTTCACTGCAGAAGGAAAATCCCAGCTTCTCTCAAGGTGGTGGTCACCAGAACCTAATGCTGTGGAAAAAGCAACACCTCACCATAACAGAAAAAACCTGTAAGGCTATTGCTCTGTTCTTCATGAAAGACAGTATGTTTGAGCACCCATCTCTAGCACTTGTCTGGACAGTCATAGACAGCTCAACCACCCTTACCATCCTTTCTTGCACCTGGAAAGATGTATGCTGCATGGTCTGTGTCATTTTTTTCTCATTACAGCTACCTGCCTATTAACATAATCCTTTAATTGTCATTACATTGACACATTACATGCTGGGTACTGTTGCACACTCCAGGAAGGCAATTTTCCTTCCAGGCATGGCATTTGCTCCTCCAGGATGACTGGCAGGGCTTATCTGGAAGGGATGGAGTCACACCTGGCAAGACAGGGGTGTCCCATCTCACCACACTCCTGTGCTTTCATTGATATCTTCTGTGTCCTTTTCCTGGAACACCATGTCTTCCCTCTGGTGTATGAGTTTTTTAAATTTTTAAGTTTAGCCAAAATTCAGGGAACTCAGACCTGACTTTAGTCTGGTGACTGTAATTTTCCCTTTTATTTGACTGGGGTATGGTTTTGACTGAGCACCTGTTTGATGGGGTGACACTGTCATATTCTAGTGCTGTCAGGGTGCCAGCCAAGTCTCTGGTTAGGGAGTCAATTCAGAGGGTGTAGCAGTGCAGACCCTGAATGAAACCTGTATTACCTCATGGGCCTTACTCCACAGAGCTGTGGAGAGGTGTTTTGAGAAGATGTCTGTTGTTTCAGCCAGGCTAAGATCTGAACACATTCTGTTATTTAAGCAGAGACTTCAAAGAATGTAGTTCAATTAGTTGACCTGGGATGCAAACCTTTATTTTTGATGTAGGTAGATGTATTTTAGCTGTGCTGATATGTCATCTAGACAGCTTGAGAGTGGTGTTTGTGTATGAATCTGGTCCGGTGCTGCCACTCAAGGAGGTGAGGATGACTAACAAGATGGTCAAGTTGCCATCTGTCTCTTGGTGGCTTTACTGTCTCATGTGTTCTATAAGGCAACATTGACTCTGTGCAATAAGCAAGGAGGAGGAACTTCCCTCAGTGCTGCCAAAGCACATGAGTTATGCTGGACACAGGCAGGATCAGGGGGTGACTCACAGGATGATGACCTGGGGCCTGGAGCCAGCTGGAGACCACTGACCAGCTCCCTCCAGATGCTTTCTTTGTTACTGTCATACGGTCTCTTCAGTGCCATGATTGCTGTCCTCTGCGTGTCCCAAATCAGCTGAGGAAGCACTTGACTGCTTGTACTTTCAGTCCTCTAGCAGAGCTTGAGTACTGAAATGAATGTGGAGGGGTAGGGGTGGGATTCACCTTCAGATGAACAAAAAGGATCTCTTCCACTTGCCCTGTGTAAGAGCTCCTGGGATGATTTAGCATATAAAAAATGCAAGTGGTTAAACACACTACCCATATTATTGAAAATGCTTTCCTGACAGAAGACATTACATTTATGTGTTTGTATAATACTATTGCTATGGTATTATGGCCTCTTCTATCCCCCACCTTTGTCAGGGCAGGAACAGCTTGCTTTGTGCAGTTGTGGCACTATCAGGTTGCTGAAAGACCTTGCTTCATTTATCTTCAACTCCTTAGAAGCGCTGAGGGCCGCAAGCCAGGCTGCGAGGTGAGAGTGATCACGGCAGCGCCTTCCAGCAGCAGCTGGGGAGGATGTTTTTGTGAGCACAGGTACACAGGCCTTGGCTGTGCACAGCTGAGAACACGGAGGGGAAGACTTGCATGTGTGTGTTTTAATCTCTAGGGTCAAGAGATGAATATCTGCGTGGGTTCACAGTGAGTGTGTCAGTCCTGCACATGGGAAGGCTGCCCAGAAGTGGAGATGTGCCAGCAACTCTTATTTCAAGTGCTGGGATAGGTCATGGCTGTGCTGTGAGTGACTGAGCAGTGAGCCTGCTCTCTTGCATATCCTCCCTGTGTCTGATCCACACTGCCCTGGGCATCCAGGAAATCCTTTCCACTGAGTCAGAGGAGGGATCCTGTTGTGTAACAAAGGGCTTGCAATCCATCATGGCTTCAACACAGGATTAGGACACCATCCACACTTTCCCTAAACTAATCTTCAAGTATGCTGGTGGGGCTGGGGCAGCCAGCCTCCACAGGGATGTCCCTGACAGTGTAAAGGGAATTTAAGGGACACTGAAGCTCCTCTTTGCAGGGATAATCAACAGCCACAGAACTTGCCAGGAGATCCAGCAGGCTCCAGGTCGCAGCTGCTTCCCATCACTTCCATTTCCTGGATAATAGTGCTCATTTCTTTCCAGATTTGACTTGCCTGGGAACCCAGTAACATCTGTTCCTCCAGGTTTCATCAAAGATGAATTTCCTCATGGCAGAAAAGGCTTTTAGAAGTTGTTTTGTCTTTTTTTTTTTTTCTCTGGTTTTGTTCTCAGAGCAGTGGCTTCAAGTGAGGTTTATCTCTAAAGGACAATTATAAAAATGATAAGCTTGCCCTGCATTTTGCTTTTTGCTAAACATTTTCTGCTCTGACTTGCTCATGATGCCAGCTCCAGAAGCCCCTCTCCCTCCCCACTGTTCAGGGAGCTCCAAAAGCCCCTCTCCCCACTGTTCAGGGCAGCAGTCAGAGTGCTGGTGGCTGTGTCCATGCCAGGAGCCCTGCTCCGTGTGCTGTCTCGTGTCACATAAATGCTGGACAGATTGGCAGTGCCACTACAACATACTGTGCTACAGCCAGTTCTGCTGAGGAGTCATGAAATGCAAAGGTACGTTCAATCTGCTGCACTAATAGGAGTTAAAAAACCGAAAAGCCTCAACAACAATGATAATAAACAGATTATTTTCTTAGTAAAAACCACCTCTTTAAATGGCTGTTTGCATGTGTAAGCCTGCACTCAGAGTTCTGGATGTTTTTAGTGGAATGTGGCATAGTTAATCTCTATAGGATCACTTATGGAACTTTAGAAATTTTTTTTTAATTATTTTTTTCTTTTCATAAACTCAAAACTAATTAGCTTTGTTAAGAATGCTTACCTCATGATTGCTTGTAGCATCATTCCTCATTGCTTTTCTCTTCTTGTAATCTCATTATTATAGGGTCAAAAAAGCATGTAATTCTTTAGGAAGGAAAAGTGAAGCAGTTAAGAATAATTTTACTCTCATGCAGCCTAATTCTAAAGCATTTCAAGCACTGAGCTGTTAGTGCCTTCAGTGGACAGCCTTGTGACACCTGTGAGGAAGGCATTTATATAAATGACCTCTCTCTTGGGCCACGGCCTGGCCTTTGCACACAGGCAAGCGTGACCCAGTGGACTGACTGTTCCCAGGAGATCCTTTCTGCTCCAGAGAGAGTGCCCTGACATCCTTCTGCCCACTCTGCTTCGAGGTAATGTGTAACAGACTGACAGACCTTTTGGGAATAATCTTCTCCATCCCCTTGCAGCTCTGATCTGAAAGCCTGTGAGAGCTGAAGGTTAAGCAGTTCAAGTTCAGGCTGGAAGATGCTGCTGACTCTATGTGAACTCTGAAATAGGCACTCAAAGGTTACACCTGCAACTTCGTGGCACAGCTGCCTCTTACTCATGCCCTTGAACTGACAAGGCCAGGAGGTAACAGAGGTAGGGACAAACCAGCTCTGTCCTGCTACAGGCAGGCTGAAGCCAGTTGGCTCTGCTGCTGCTCTCTTTGGAGCACAGCATTCCCAATATGGAGTTTCAGCAGTACTCCAAAACTGGTCTGTGTCTGTCTGGGTGACAGTCACCTGGTGTCTATACTGCATCTGCCTTCATCTTATGCATATGTTAGTCTTCCAGTTTTTAAGGTGGAGGTCTCGATGTGCCAATAAATGTGGCCTTGACATGAGAAGTAGGCAAGAGACAGAAATAAGCTGGCAGAAGAGCACAGCTGTAATGCTATTAAAGGTGCTCATTCTTTTTCTCCTCCTTGGAATATTTACTTGGCAGCTTTGGAGCCAATTCTCTGCAATCTATTTGGAGATAAAAAAAAAAGGCTACTAGCCTTTTTTCAGAACTACTATGTGGGAAGAGCACTGTTCCTCACAGTTTTCTTTTTCCATACAAGCACTTATGCTGAGCCAGACTCAATGCCATTCAGGTGGGGTGTGCCAGGCATCCAGAGCCTGGCCAATCCTCAGGAAGTGATCAGCAGCAGTCCATCACATAGATCCTTCTGCTTGTCCTGAAGTATAGGGTCATTGGATTGAGCTGGTGGATGTTTCAGCTCATTACCTTCCTAAGTTAATGGTTCTTGTTACCCAAATTAGTACTGAGATGTAAAGTAACCTTTTCCCTCTTATCTGTTAAATAAAGGGTATAATCTCTATATTCAGGATGTTTCTAGAAGATTATTACTCACTAGCATGTGGTTTCATTGATTAGTTCCAGTTCTAGCAATCATTAACAACTACTGGTAGTTTAAGAATTACTTCTTATTTCAAAGGGTGGAATTTATTTGGCTTTACACCAAGGCAGGTGCAGTAAACCCTGCTAAGCAGTTACCTTTCTCTTCAATCATACTTCTGTGTAAAAAGGCAATGCATTTTACTGCTTGTGCTTTTTCAACTCTGAATTTCACCTTTACTGTTTAGAAAACATGTTGACATATCAAACAATGTGACTAACAGGCAAAGCAGGACAAAGTGAATCACTATTTAGGCTATTTGTTTTTTTCCTTTTAGAATATGCTTTCCCTGTTAGAATATATCAATCAAAAGACAGAAATACAACTTAAAAGGTAGATAACCAGAAGAAAAACTTGCAGAAATATGCGCAGTGAGATAAACTGGATCGAAAAATTGCATGGAAATACACATAATGAAAATGCAAGAAATGAAACAAAATGTAACTTCTTGATTAAACATGACTAACAGAGCATGTGTCTTCCTATCTTGAGAGTTTGTGACTGCTGAAGTCATGATACAGTAAGTCAGTGCTGGGGAGGAAACAGAAAGGTGGCTGGATGACGTTTTCCTAACCATAATTATGTGAATAATTACATGTATCTGTATTACATGCCTTCTGGCCCAAAATACTCAATATATAGTTCACTTTTTGTTGTCTTGAAGCACTTTTAGCTGAAAATATCCTCCCTACCACAGCTGGGCTACTCAACTATGCCACTGTTCTCTGACTCAGTTTTGAAAGAGCCAGTCCTCAAATATCTAATGAGACTTTAGTCAAACACAGCACAAACAGCCTGAAAACAAACCAAAAATTCCTACTGAATGGACCACAGTAGGGGCTTAGATTTGTTCTCAAATTAGGCCCATAATGTCTGGGGTGATTAGTGTAGGGTATTACAAGGTTACTTTTTGTGCAACTATATGGCAGAATAAGAGATGGTCTGCTAAATCCAGAATTTGTATTGCCTGAAATCAATATAATCATATTATTCAGATAGGCAACTGGTTTGGCCTTATGCCTTATTTTAGGGGTATCTGATTGCCCAAAGCCCCATTTGTTGATCAAAGAACCACATGAAACTTTATCTGAATATCCCAAATATCCAAGCCACGTGGTCATAGTTTAAAAACTGCCTGTGACAGGAAGGCTGTGAAGTCTGTTATCTGACAACATCCCTTTCCTGTAGTACAAGGCCAAGTGTACAGAGAGAAACAAAATTATCAGCATTTCTTGGCTACTGCTCTTCTTTTGAGTCCTTCCACAGCATGTTAATTCAAAACACCTCAAGACGTGTTTCACAACTTTATCATGTGAAACTCCTCTTTCTCAAAGCAGAGAATGTCGACCTGTGAATTTGTAAGCCAGCTTGTTTCACTTCTGTTTTGTAGTTCAATAGCTGTCTCAGGACAGCTGTGGGGGAGTGACAAGCCATGGCACGTGCGTGGGAATGAGTGATGTTGCCACCAGAGTTCATGTCATGTTAGAAACACACTCATTTCCACATCACAGCCCAGTTAGCTGGTGTAAAAGCCCAAATAATTTGGCCTAATACTGCTATGAAAAGTATGCTGAGGACTGAAAATACTATTTAAAAGGTAGAGTTTCTTGTCTTGTATGTTTTCCCATCAGCTCCTGACTTCTGTGAGAGTTGTTTCAAGCCCTGTCTGAAAAGATGGAGCAGTTAAAGATGATGTGAAGAAGTTCTGTGACAGCAGTTAATGTTACTGAAGCACAAATCTTTGGCTTCCACAAGTGTTTCAAGTGCACCAAAAATACCATATGAAATTTTTGAATGTTTTTCTTCTTGGAATTTAGGATGAACATACACATATTTAAGCAGTAGATTAGTTACTAGCAAAAACATGTACTTAATCCAGGCTCTTTTAAAACCTTGATCGCTCTACTTTTTAAATCTTGGGATTCAGTTTTGCAGATCTTCAGTCCCCTGGCCTACTGTTGTGGAACTGTTCAAAAGTCCTTGGATAAACATTAAATACCCTTGGAGTATGAGGGTTCACCATGTATTACTGGAAGTGCTGTTGGTCTTTCTTCCTTTCACCTCCCTAACAAAGTTACATGTTTATAAAGAGAGAATTAGATGTGGGGGAAGGAGAGAAATCTTTCAAGGTTACATCCTTCAAGAACTAAAAAAACTTGTCTGTTTTCTCATTAGTCTTTATGGGACCTTTTGTTTTTAAGTAAACAGGAGACAAACACTCTTGCAGCTTGGGAGGAGGCTGGCAACTCACAGCAGTTGCAAAGGAAGGCTGAGGACTCAACCTGCAGCAAAAGAAACGAGAGGGTGCCAAAAATATCAGGGCAGAAAAAAAGCATGTGGTTTTGCTTGTGAAATTTGTCATTTCAGAGGTAGTGGGATTGTGTTGATGCTGGCATTATACCTTGCACCCAATCAGAGTGGTTTCTATGTACTCCAGAGGAGCCTTCTGGAAGTGGAAGACTTTTAAACTATTTTGGCTGCCACTTATGATGAGACAGTTTCCACCACAGTCTGACTGCTTGTTTTGCTTGCTTCATTTTACCTTGTTTTGTTTTGCTTCTCTGCTTAAGACTGGATGTTTTGTCAAGCTTAAGCGTCTACATGGCCACAGGTATTTTTGAAAAGGTAAAACCAGGGCTTTTCCTTCATGGGACAATTTAATGGGATGCAGTTTTATGCTTTGGCTTGAAAGCTTGCATCTCTCCAAGGGTCTTTTTCATGTGCTGAAGTTCAGAGCTGAAAGTGACTAGTTTAGGATAGGGGGAGGATGCAGCACACGCTGGCTTCTCCATCACGTCAGAGCTGAAGTGGCACTGTAGATCATGGAATGGGTTTGGGTTGGAAGGAACCTTAAAAACCCCTCATTCCAAACCCCTTCCATGGAGAGGATGATATTTCACTAAGCCATGTTGGTCCAAGCCCCATCCAGCCTGGCCTTGAACACTTTCAGGGATGTGGTAGCCACAGCTTCTGTGGGCAACCTGTGCCAGGGCCTTATCAGAATTTCTTCCCAATATCTGATCTAAACTTGTTCTCTGTCAGTTTGAAGCCCTTCCTCTTGTCCTGGCTCTGCGTTCCCTTGTCAAAAGTCCCTCCCCATCTTTTCTTAATGCCCTTTAGGGGCCTAATAACTCAGGTGTTAATGGTCAGCCAGTGACTGCCCAGTGCTGTGGAGCTCTGTGCATGACAAGCCAGCTGGTAGCCAGCCCCAGTGTTCTGACCTCTGCCAAATGCTGGCACCAATTTTCCATGTCTGTTCTCAAGAGCAGCAAGACATGAGCCCATGAGCTGCCCTGAGCTCCCCCATGCATGCTCATCTCAGGCATATGATGGGGCACTTGGATGATGTTGTCACTTGTTTCTTTTTGCTTGCACAAGATCACCTAGGCTGATATTTGAGCACTGGGAATACAAACAGAAGATCCAAATTTGCTCCTGCTCCCTGGCCTCTGTTAATATCAAGACTGCAGTTTGAGATGTCATCAGAATTAAGCATTAAATGTGACTGTGAGTGGAATGCATGGGGTATGTAACGCTATGATTTAGGTATATTGTAGTGCAAATAACATGCAGCGTGCTGGATGCAGCAGGGAATGCTTTTCTGCTAGCTGCTCAAGGTGGATGTTCTGACGTGTGAAGAATTTTACATCTGAAAAATGCTATGACTGATAATGAGAATGAGGAAGGATGGTGCTGTCTCACCAACCAAGATGAAAGGAAGCAGGTTAACCAATAGAGTAATGGGAAAAAAGTATTGAGGATTGCAGGTCATCCTCAATAACTCTGCTTCTGTGATTTGCTTGCTCTTGTTAGGTATGCTAGAACACATCATATGCTGTCTGCTAACCATGCTAGGAATGTCCTGGGCCCTTGTAGTCTTTCTTCATGTCAGTCTCACAAAATCCTCCAAATATTCTGCCCTTTGAATTAATTCCTCACTGCCTCTGTTTGCCTGGAATGTGAGTGATATGAACTGAGCTATTGACTCATCGATGCGCTATGCAGGAAGGGCATTTTTGATTTTATTTTTATTGCTTGTCACTCGAGGTCACTCCCTCAACCATTTCTTTCCAGTTAAATAAATCCTCTGAATGTTTTCCTTCTTGTTGGATTTCTGAGCTATGATGCCCAAACATTTGAACATTCATTTTCTTAGATTAAATAGTAACTATTTACTGCTTATGCTTCTATGCTCAGAGGAAACTGTTCTGTATCCTCTGTACAATCCAAACAGGAATGGTTTTTGTGACTGAGTACTTTTCCCTGGAATGAATATAAAATATTACCCAAAGGTGCAGCAAGTCAGCCTCACAAAAGAAAAGCGTATTCTTAGGAACTGCTGTTAGAATGGGTAGAAATACTTGAATAATAATAGTTGTCTCTGGTCCTTAGTTCTCTTTTGGAAAGTATTACCAAAATGAAATGGAGCCAACATTACCATTTAAAATAGTAAAGTAAACAGTTCATGTCGTAGTCAAGATAATCCTTAATTTCTGCTGCTTATCTGAGATCTGCCCTGCTGATCTGATGGGAGGATTTAACCTTCCTGAAAGCTGTTATCAGTGTATGTGCTTGAACTGGGAAGACCTCTTTGCACCTGCTTTTCAGAGCCCTTTCTCCTAGGAGATTAATGCTGCTATGCCCCTTTTAGAAAGGAAAACCTCGGAAATATGGATTATTTTTAGAGAGCTATACTAGGAATATTTTGCTACAATACAGCTTAAGGGAAATACTTTAAAAATAATGCCTATTTAAAAGATCCTTTTTCTTTCTTTCTTTCTTGAAGAAACTTGTTGTCTTAAATTCCTTTTTTTTTTTTTTGTCTTACAATGGTTGTGGAAATAAAAAAGAGAATAATTAGCTTATGGTTAGTGCTGTTTGTGTAACCAACTCAAAATAAAAGCTATGGGGAATTTTAATTTCAAATTTCTTTGCTCTGTGTGGAAACCATTTTGTAATTTTCTGTTTCTCTTGGGATACTGTGTGAAACACAGAATGGCAGAGCAGATGGCGTGCCTTCTCTTTCCAAAGAGACAAGTAATATCACTGTGTTCAAAGGAGAAGTCTAAAGGGGGTTTTGCTGGCATATGGGAAAGCCCAGTCCAACATCTGGATCAATACAAAAATCAGTGTCAGTTTAACAGGTTTAATGTATAATGCTTTCCCAAGCAAATGGTGGTGGTTCTGGTGCAGGTTTCACTACATTTCTTATGGCTTATTTTAAATTAAAAAAAGAAATAATCTGTCTTTAGATTAAGACACTCTGATATACCTGTGCCAGTGGGAGGAGGGGAGAGAATCAGTGTGTGAAATGTCTCAGGCTTAGTCATAGTAGGAGCAAGGAGTGATGGCCTGAATTATGCAGCAAAAGTTCTCAGAATAGTGAATGAGTCACTATTGCCCTTGAACTTTCTGGATCTAAAACTATATTTATCATTTTGCATTGTTCCCAAGCTGTGTAGCTGTAGTCCCACACATGGAGCAACTTGCATTTTCTGCCTTCAAGAGCTAAAAACACAGACAGGGGAATTTCCAGGGAGACAAGTCGAGGATCAATTTCTTTAAGTGAGTTTTAAGGAAAGCTTTAATGAAGAATACCTGCAGTGGGAGATGATTTATGTAGTAGTGTGAAGGCAATATTAAAAGCTTAAATACAGGAAAAAGGTAATAGCATAAAAAATAAAAATATAAAAAAATTAAGAAAGGAAGTGAGTAAAATTAAAGAGTTCCTGTGGGGTCAAGTATCATGGGGTACTCTTTTGAGAGGCATATATTTTTGTGAATGTAGTAGCCTTTTCTTCTCCTTCCTACCACCTTATCTGAAATGTTCTGAACAGAAACCAGAGCACTGAAAGGAAAGATCCAGATCATTACATTTTTCATTCTTCCACTTGTCCCCCTACAGTATAAGAGGTTAATTAGACAAGTTTTTGCACCAGGTTGTGGCTAAACAGCTGGCTTAGAAAAGAGTGCAGCTGTCATACCAACAAACCACCTTGGCACTAAAATTCTGAATCTTGTCGTGTCTGCAGAACTATGTGTTTAATTAGTGACCAAATGCACAGTCTGGAAGAGACAGCACTCACAGTCTCTGGTCTTAGAACAGCAGACTCTAGAAAAAATGGAAAAGGTGCTTGAGAGACTTCTATCTTTAGAGTATTTTACGTAACACAATTTTAAAAATGAGAAATATTATTACTGGGCAGCAGGATAAACGAGGCAGTATTGGCTTGCCAAAAAGGATTTAGCAAATGGAAATCCAAAATTAGTTCCAGGAAATATAATAGGTAACGTAATAAGTACGTGAGAAATGCAGGTACTTTGCATTTTTGTATGTGAAGTTACTGCAGCACAGGATTACACATCCCACACTGGTATTTCAAGTTTCCTTGATCAGTGGGAAGCAAAACCATTGGCGTGTGGAGGCTCATTTTATAGGCATAGATTACCAGCTATCTTTATATCTTCCTCCAAAACCCCTCATGGCTGTTGTGACAATTTATTAGCATAGGGAACTCCTGTGGGTATTTGTGCTGCTGGGTAAGTAGAAGCACAAGGCAAGACTATTCTCCATGTCTATTTGTAGTTATCTCAGTGCGTGAAAAATGGGTAACAGACCCTTCTCTGTTCCATGGGGTCTTTAAGTGTAAGTTACTATGCCTAGACAGCTGAAACTTTCAATCTGGGGGGGAGTGGAAAGCAAAATATCAGTATCTTCAGAGTAAAACATTTCAAATGAAGTGTGCATCAAGATCATTTTAACTCAGAATTGCAGCTTTTCCGCCCCCACCTCTGCCAAACATAATAAACATACCAGATGAAATAAACCTCAATGCATGGGGAAATTGTTCACAAGGAAATTTAGCAGTAATAAACTTCCAGCTCCACAAGTATTTACATTTTTGCTCTGAAAATTAAGATTCCTAAACTGAGAAGACTAGGGACAATTAAAAAACTGGTTTGCCTGTTGGCATTACTGAGGAAGTAGGATGACAGGAAATCTCGTCTTCTACTGTTACCCATAATGGATAAAATTTGCTAATATAGATTTGTACTCATCCAGGACAAATTTAGCAGTTGGTGATGTGGGCAAAGTTTCACCAAGTAACTGCAAAATCTGTGACTTCCAAAATGCTATATCCTGACAGCTGTGACAGAAGCTTAAGTGTATATAAAGAGTGACATTTACACCTTGTGCTGAAGCCCCGCAGTTATTTTCTGCTACACTTTTGCTTTCAGGACTTCACAACCATGGGTCGGTGGCTCTCAAACTGGGACCTGTAGGTGAGCAGCAGCAAAATTTCCACACTCTGATTAAATGTTGGATCATGTGAACATGAAGAATGGCCGCACCCAGTTCACCTAGGCAGCTAGGTGGTTGATTTTTTTTTTTGTGGGTTTGTGTTTGGTTTATTTATTTTTCTCAAAACCCCAAAACTTCAGACATTTGACCAAGAATTACAGCCTCCACTGTGAATTTTGGCAATGAGCTGTACAGTTACCCTTTTACTGAAAGTACATGGAGCTCTGCTCCTTGCCAGAAGGGTTTGACCCAAAAAATGTGGGAACAACCATTCCTTTTGAGCGCATTTCCAAGAGGCTCCTGTTGCCTGAGCCCTTTCCTAGGGTGCCTGGTGGGTGATGGACGCAGACCCTGTGCATCCTTCTCTCTCCTCTGTGGTGAGCGCTGCAGTTGTGTCAGCAGAGGTTTAGGTTGGATATTAGGAGAACGTGTTTCACCCCGAGGATGGTCGGGCAACAGAACAGGCTCCCCAGGGAAATGCTCACAGCTCAAGCCTGACAAGAGTTCAAGAAGGGTTCGGACAAAGCTCTCAGGCACAGGGTGAGGTTCTCGGGGCGTCCTGTGCAGGGCCAGGAGCTGGATTCCCTGATCCTTGTGGGTCCCTTCCAACTCAGCATAGTGTGTGATCCTGCCGGCATGGCAGAGGCGGTGCGCTTCGTAATCAAAAACACACAGTTTTAAAATATGGTCATATCCATGGCAACCTGAACCCGACACCGCCGCAGCCCAGCCCGCTCCCAACGCCTTTACACGTCGCAGAGCGAGGGAGGGAAGGAAGGAGGGAGCAAAGGAATGAGGGAGGGAGGCGGCGCCCCGGGCCCCGCTCAGCGCTCCGGGTCCGCCCGCTTGGGGCGCTGCTGCTCCCGCGCCGCCGGCCGCGCGCGACACCAGCGGCCCCGCGGGGAGACGCGGCCCGCGCCGGGGGCGTGGCAGCGGCCCTGAGTGACGTTCCTATAGACCAATGGGCGCGCCGCACGCCTGACAGTTAAGCGGGCTCGACCAATGGCGCGCAGCGAGGGGCGGGCGCGGCGCGGTGGGAGAGGCGCGGCCGGGCGGCGCGGCGGGCAGTCGGCGCGGTGGCGCAGGATGATGCGGCTGTGGCGCTCGGCGCTGCTGCGGGAGCTGCTGCTGCTCGGCCCGCCGGGGGCGGCCGGCGGCGGGGCCCCGGCCCCGGCACCCGCCGCCGGGACCAGGCGTCTCCAGCCGCCGCTCGCCGCTCTCGGCGCTAGCCCGCCCGCCGCCCGCCGCGGCCCGGCGGCGCTGCCGTCAGCGCGAGGTCTGTGCACCCGCTCGGAGGGAGCCTTGGAGGAGCCGGGGAAGGGGGCGCAGGCGCCGTCGCCGACTCCCGGCGAGCCCCCCGCCGACAGCGGCCACAACAATAACCACGGCGGCGGCGGCAAGGAGGTGGCCGTAGGCGGCGGCGGGGAGAAGTGAGTGTGGAGGGGGCGGCGGGCGCGGGGGATGATGCGGAGGCGCCATGTGAGCGCCGCCTCCCCCTCGCACGCGTGGTGCCTGCGGAAGGGGCCGGGCCGCGCCGGGCGGGCGCTTCCCCGGCAGGTGCGGGGACCCCGGGGCTGCCGGGTCCATCCCGGCCGCTGCCCGGGCGGTGCGGGCCCGGCTGCCGGCGGCTCGGAGCGGGAGGGAGGCGCACACGCGTGGCGGGGGGCGTGTGCGCCGCTCGGGGCTCCGCTCACCGCGGCGTGCGGCCCGGGCAGCGCCTCGGGCTTCCCCCGGCAGCCCCGGGGGTCCGTCCCGCCTGTGTGCGGGGGTGCCGTCCGTCGGGAGCCCCGGCGCAGGTGGTAGGGTGGCTTTGGTGGCGCTTCCACTTGGCTAAAAATATTTTTCAAGAGAAGCGAAAGCTGTGTCATCTCGCATTAATTATTAAAGGCAGTGTGCAGGGTGCGTAGTGCTGCCTCGGAAGTTTTGCGGCACTGTCTTCTCCGCCGATGCGTCCCTGTGTAACCTGCCCGAGGGTGACCCAGCCTTGGCAGGGGCATTGGGGGCTCGGTGATCTCCAGAGGTCCCTTCCAGCCCTAACAATTCTGTGATGTAGTGCAGCCAGGCACAGATACCGCCGTCTGTATGTGGTGAGTACGGATGTTTATAGGTGCTGCAGGATGTGTGCCTGTGCCGATGTGGTGAGTACGGATGTTTATAGGTGCTGCAGGATGTGTGCCTGTGCCGAGGTCCTTACTTTTGCTTTAGTGACAAAGGTATGTTCAGGTAGTAGAATGATAAGGCTGTATATTTCTATGAAGTTAATATTGCTTTACTCAGAACTGAAATACTCCTTAAAAAAACCACCCAAAAACATGGGAGACAGGTGTATCAGCTCCAGTTTTTGCACCTGGTAGTGGGTGCCAGAGGTTGAGTATAATGATGAGGTAAATGGTTTGACGGAGCATTCTTCTCTGTTAGTCTTCAGCATTATGCAAGTCTTGAGTATTCATTTCCTACCACCCCCTGTCTTGACTGTCTGTACATTGGCTGTTTGAACCAGAGTACATTTGGAATGTCAGATAACCTTTAACAAGAAGTTTGACAGCTTAACTGCAAACTCCATGAAGACTTCTTCTTTGTATATGTTTGAAAAGTGCCCGATGGCATTCCTGTAGGCACCTTGTGTGCCTATTATGGGGTAGCATAATTAAAATTAAACCCAAGCTGCTTTCCCAGTCTTTGCTATGCTTATTATCTAGATGAAAAAAGCAAATGACAGAAGAAACAGGGCCGAGAAAGCAGTACCTTGTTTTGACATTGAACAAAGTCTCTGTTAGTCTAATGCTAAGAGGAAGTCTGGGGAAGATTCCACAAAGCCAGTCAGGAAGGCTTCAGCCCTTAGCTTGTTAATAGTTCTCCTTTTGACTTGTGGTTTGTGGGTTTTTTTTTTTTTCAGCATGAACTTCAATATGGCAGCTGGGGAGAGAGGCTGTGACCTTGTTCTTTTCTGCTTTTTCCCCCCAGATGCATCAGCTACTCAGCCTGGTTCAGTGGGGTACAGCCTGCTTTAAAGGCATCACCAGTTACTTCTGCTGTCAGATGCCTTAAAAATTGCATGCCCGTTCAGTTATGTAACTGTTTGCAATATAATGCACAATCATAACGGGTAGTATTTCTAAATTTATGTCCTTGTTCAACAAACATGAAGTCTCCTCTTTGAATTAGCTCTCTAGATAATGTTTTGGAACAAAAATATATCCTTCTGTAGTCGAATAGGTGTGATTTATAAAGACTGCACTTCTGTTTTCCAGCAGAAAGACAGACATTTAAAACTTTGGAAAAAAACAGCATGCCAGTTGTGATGAGGTTTTGAGGATATTGCAAAGGTGATTTATTAAAGAGGTACCATTGTCTTAAACTGAGCTGTTATTAGCTTCCTACTGCTAGCATCAAGCAGGGAAATTCTTTAATTTCTAACATGCATGGTAAAGCTATGTAATCACAGCCAGTTGAACACTTTTAATAATTTTTGGCTTTTGACAAAAGGATGTATTTAAAAGTCAGATGTTTGTTCTTTAGATCTTACTGCAAAATGAACAGGGAGAAATTCTATAAAACATCTAGCATGTAGTCACAAACACAGAAGAAGCTAGAAACTTTCATTTCAGGTTGTGCAGGAATTCCTGGTGGCACATTAGTCAGGCTACTAGATACTTTCATTCTTACTTTTCTCAAAGCAGAACTGTGAAAATCTTCCTTCAAGCATTTGTAAATGGTACATTCCATGTGGAAGTTATTGCTATATTAAGACAGAGTGCAGGCTCGAGAAGAAAAGTGAGGTTCTTCAAAAGACAGGTGTCTGAACTGAATTGACAACTGGGCTAAGTCAGTGCAGTCTGTATTCTGCTGATTCCAGCACTTTACCATCCGTAGTGTCTTAACATTTGAGTGGTGTTTGGCAAATGGCTTGTGGACTAGTAATAGCCTTTTTTCTTTTTTTTTTTCTTTTTTCTTTTTTTTTTCTTTTTTTAGTTAGTTGGGGGGAGCTATTTTTTTTCTATTTGATTATAAAGTCATGGTTCTGGGATACTGAAATAACTCATGATGTCAAAAGACAGCAGTAAGGTTTTCCTGTTTATTTGCTTTCCTAACACTCCTTGTGTACAGAGTAGGAGTTACAAGTAAAAGCCTAAAATATTCTTTGCAAAGACTACACAGAAATTTAGAACAGCTCAGTTCCTCATAGTGAGGATAAATTATGAGGTCTGTGGCTGATGAAATAACTAGTATCCCATTGCATAACCAGATCCCCTGGTGCATTTTTTCCATAACATCTTCCACCACCTCTTTATCCCTGCTATCCAGCCTTCACACTGTGTATCCAACTGAAACTTAATGTATTTTGGACCGGAAAAATAATTGAGCTTAAACTGAGAATGGTCACAGACCAGTAGATTTAATTAATAGGAGTTGTGGATTAGAACACAATAGTATCTGTGCTCATGCCTGAGTTTTTAAAACACAGTAGCCCAAGACACTCCTCAGTTACAGACATGTATAATATTTAATACCCCTTGCTCCTGCTTTCAGTGTGACTGTTTTAATGTAGCTGCTTCCTTTTACTTTCGGTATAAGAGTTCATCTTGCACTGGACAGTAAAGGGATGAAACAGTTTATCTTAGTAGAAGCTATTTCTAAATTAAAAAGTCCTTGATTAAGGTGAGAGGGAGAAGCAGAACGTGAGTGACCCTAACTTTTGAAAGCTAAGTTGCTCACTTTTTAAAGCCAAATTGCAATAGTGCTAGACAGTGGCATATAGAATATCACAAAACAGTTAAAGGAAATGTTTTTGTTTTATTTTGTTTTAATGACAAGGGAGTGGTAGGACTCATTTTTAAGGGCAGGGATGAATTCTGGAGATACTTTTCAAAATAAATTTGCTTTTGCAAGCCAGAGAACTGAGGAATAACAAGTAACCAGGCAGTGTTTCATTTTGCTGATACTTCTGATGGAGTGTGGATACAATACTGAGAGATGCAAGAAACAGAAGTGCACTTTCGTTAGACCTTTCATAACTTCTGTAGAGGCCAAGGTTTTGAAGCTAGAGTTTGGTTTCTTTTGTTTTTTGGTTTTTTTTTTTTATCAGAAGCACTTTGTTAGCTACTAAACATGTCTATCTTTGATCTAAGTTTATAAATATGTAGTTTGCTCTAGAACAATGGTAGTTCTTGGGTAAATAGCTGCCCGCCTCTGTTATGCGATCAGTGTCTCACTATAGGAGTGGACAAAAAGCAGTTGCTTAGTGACTTGACAAGTGTTGGGAGATAAAACCAAGATACACAGCATCTGTAGTATGGTGACAGCTTCTTTGTGGTGCCTGTCTTAGGCAGAGTGGCTACTGACTGTGACTTGCAGCTTTCATAGAATCCCAGAATAGTTTGGATTGGTAGAGACCATTTAAAGGTCACTTAGTCTAAACCCCTCTGCAATGAGCAGGGACATCTCCAACCAGATCAGGCTGCTGAGAGCTTCATGCAAGCTGACCTTGAATGTTTCCAGGGGTGGGGCATTTACTGCTTCACTGGACAGCCTGTTCCAGCATTTCATCACCTTCACCATAAAATTTCTTCATTATATCTAATATGAAGCTGCCCTCTTCTAGTGGAAAACCATTACGCCTGGTCCTGTTGTGACAGACCCCGCTAAAAAGCCTGTCCCCATCTCTCTTATAGACTCACTCTAGGTACTGAAAAGCTGCAGTGAGGTCTTCCAAGACCCTCCTCTTCTCCAGGCTGAGCAACCCTAGTTCCTTGAGCCTTGCCTCTTAGGGGGTGGTGCTCATCCCTCTGGCCATCTTGGTGGCTTCCTCTGGACCTGCTCCCATGGGCCAGTGTCATTCCTGTGCTGAGGGTCCCAGAGCTGAATGTAGTACTTTGTGTGGGGTCTCAGCAGAGTGGAGTAAAGGGGAAGATCTCCTCCTTCACCTGCTGCCCACACTGCTCTGGATGTAGGGCAGCACGCACTTGGCTCTGAGTCGTGTCCAGTTCCTCCACCAGCACCCACAAATCCTTCTTGGCAGGGCTGCTCTTGGTCTGTTCTTCCCCCAGGATGTGTTGATTCCAGGAGTTACCATGGCCCAGGTGTACAGCCCTGCACTTTACCTTGCTGAGCTTCATGAGGTTCACACCTAAACAAGCTTCTTGAGTGTGTCCAGGTCCCTCTGGATATTAGCCCATTCCTCAGGCTTGTCACCTGCACCACTCAGCTTGGTGTCACTGGCAAACTTGATCCCGCTGTAGGTGTCATTGATGAAGATCTTCAGTGTTCCCTGAGGGACCATTGTTTGGTACAGTAATTGTAACCTCATTTTTGTGACTGGTGTCATATTTATTAATAATGCCTGAAACTATTATTAGCAATATCATATCTTTATATCATTTGTTGTTCTGTAAATCCTGTTCTGTATTTTGGCAGTTCTATCCTGAAGTACAGAGTAAGAATCTGCCACATTATTTGAAATTTAATATTTTTCTTATCCTAGAAATTCAGCATTTGTTAAAATGAAGTCCCCCCCAGAATCTGGTGTAGACATTGTAGACATTGTAGTGATGCAAAAGGAAGATCTGAAGGAAGGACTGGGAAGTCCTTGTGCTTGGAATTCCTATGTTGGTTTTTCTTGGCATTTAATAAACCAGTCCACCAGTATTGTAGTCCACAGATTAGTATACTGCCAAGGAAGTCTAGTTGTTCTATAGTCTGGTGCTTATTTCTTTTTTCAAAAGGGTAAGAAAATATCAAAGTCATTATTAATGAAATCAGGTAAACTGGAATTTCCACTTAATTTGACTGTGAAAATTGCAAGTTCCCTGACCTGAAAAACAGCTTTTTACGTGTGTGGAACAGAATTATCTTGCTAAGTGTGTTCACAGTGCCAAAACACATCTTTTAGGTTAAGCAAACATCAGTTACTGACATCACTGATCTGATGAACTGCAGAGCAAGCCTTTTCACCCCTATTTAGCTGATAAACTTTACCAAAAGGTGGACTATTTGACAAGGAGCAATTTTCTGTAAATATATTGAATGTCATCCTCTTTGCTTTGGTCGTCTGTGCAGCTCCATTGTTTAATTAGGCTGAGTGACCCAGTATTGAACAACAGCAGATGTGAAAGATATGAAAACCACGTTGAGAGATTTTCTGCTGGGAAAGGTGCACGTCTCTAAAATAGATTAAAATCTTATGAAGAGGCAGGTAAAATCTTGGTTAAATGGCTGAAGTATTTTTCTGCATCTTTTCAGATAGAAATTCTGTACTTGGAACAGCTGTAAAATTGAGTAATTGCTCAGAAAGATGTAATTGAATAGGTTATCAGTTAACATTTCTCAGTGTGTTTGCTGGCTGGTTTTGCCAGAGTGAAATAGGAAAGTTTCCTCTGCCAGACCTTAAACAGTCTAGGAATGATTTTTGTAGCAGAGACATTCCTTAAAACATGAAATCTCGGTGTTTTGGGGAGCTCAGTTGAATGCTTTGTGTAAACGATGAATATGTAGGGTGTAGATGATGTAACTTAGCGTAACTTTTAAAATTAGTTCCCTACAGAATTAGGATGCAGACATCCTATAGCTTTAGTTGCTGTGTTGGTAGTTCTGGTTCTGCTGGCTTGACTGGACATACTGTCCCCAAGGGGTTGAAAATGAAACATGCTGCCTGGAAGACCTGAATTTTCTTTAGCAAAAGGGCTGCTCAGTAATTTGCTTGAGGTAGTTGCAAACGTTTGTCTTGGTTGAATTGCAAGCCTGTCTGTGCATTAGTCAGCCAGCATAATTTAAATTAAAAAAAAAAAAATCTAGACTGTAAGACAAGGAAAGTTCTGTTGGCTTACAAAGCTGTCTTCTGTTCTTAGTATGTAAGTACAGGGTTTTAAATTGGAAAATGAGAGGTGATATTTTTTACTAGTGGTTTTCACAGCTAGTTACCAGGAAAGGAGGGAGGCAAGGGCAATCTAGAGGTTGTCTTAAATTTATAAGGGTATTTGGGTACAATCAGATTTTTATTAAAAATAATCATAAATCTGACTTGTGTAAGTATTGGGAGAGGAGAGGATTAAACGTCAGTCAGGAAGATTGCACTGGCCTATCTAGGGTCTGTGCTTAGCTGAAACATTTTATTTTTGCAGTTGTAGCCCTGAGTTCTGTTATCCGGAGAATTACTAATCTCTTGAAAACTTCAGTGACTAGAATTTGGACCTACTTTTTGTAAACACATGCATAAATGCATAAAAATACATAAATTGCCACTGAGCATTCTAGTTTCAGGCAATAGTTTCTGTATTAATACTGTACAAAGTATTGCCAGTATTAATAGATTATAAGATGGACCTTTAAAACTGATGGTTAAAATAATGTAAGACTGCATACTCTGCATTTTAGTTACTATCTACATATTTTTTTTCTTTTGGTTTTATGTATTTTTGTTTGTCAAACATTGGAATATTGGCTTTTTTGTCTGGAAACAAACCTGGGCACTTCAGGCAACCAAAGAATCGGAATCCCTTTGCTGTCACTGCCCCTCTCAGTCTGGAAGTGTAGTGGGCACTGCTTACAGGGCAAGTGTAAAGACTTGGGCTCCTGCTGCTGCAGGGTGCTTTGGAATATCAAGAAATATTTTTATATTTTTTACAGGTGAAATCTGTAAACTTCAAAGGGAAGGGAAAGCTGTCAGTACTACAGCTTTCTGTCTTAGAAGGAATCTGAGTGCTTAGTTTGGTAGGTTTCCTTCAGATTTCACATGAAATGGAGATGCAGGTAATGAAGACCTGCAGGCCTAGGGGAAGCATATCTTAGTGGAATAGGTAACACCTGGGATCCTTGGAGAGTGGTGTGTTTACACTGATAAGCACAGTGACCATTAAAGGTGCATCCACACTGGGTTTACTTAGCTAAGTAGGTGTGATGAGAGTCACTCCTTCTGCTTCAGGTGCTCTATTATGCTGCAGATGGCTTTGCTTGTTTCATGGTAACTGATGGGGCTTACATAAGCTTCTAGAAGGATAAGGACTTCAGGACTCCTCTGTCGAGTCCTGAAAATGGCACTGTTTTGTAGAAAATATTACACATTTATCATCTCCTTCTCTTGCCTGTGGAACAGTTGGGTCAGTATTCTCTACAACTTCATTATGAGGCATGTGCATCCTGGAATCTTATAAATAATTTATCCTCTGCAAGTAACATACCTATCCTTGGCAATATCAAAAAGAGGGGTATGTGATTGATCTGCTCCCCAAAAAACCTAAATATAATCTTAGCAGTAAATGTATGACAGTAAAAATATGACTGAGTTGCAGTTAAGAATGTTTGCTACTGTAAAATCTATGTATGCTGCTTGTAATATAGCCATTTTTTTCTGCTTAAAGTCTAGCTAAGCTTTGTGCTCACTGATGAAAACGTTCTTTGAAATTAGTGGTAGCAGTAAAAATGTGTTTGCCTGAGGATAAAGCAAAAATGTGTATAAATAAAAATAAGCGCTAAAATAATTATGGTTTTTTTTTCTGTTTTCCAGTAAAATAAAACAAGGTCTCCTTCCCAGCTTAGAAGATCTGCTTTTCTATACTATTGCAGAAGGACAAGAAAAAATACCAGTTCATAAATTCATAACTGTAAGTTTACTGTTCCAAAGTGCTGTATGAAAGCTAACTACTGCGAGGTTATTTTAACATCTTAAATGCAAGAATGCCAAGCAAAGAATTTCTGTTGTACCTGTTTAGCGGCGGGAAGGAATGTATTGTTCCCCCCCCAGTGCTGTTTCTGTAGTTAAGTAAGAGAATGAGTATATTAATGTTATTATTCACTTCTTTGATGTGCAAAAGAGTATGCCTGAAAGCAGCTATGCCTGTGGCATGTCTCGGTAGTATTTGTGCTTGTGTAAAATCTAGTTGGACTACTGGATCTCAAATAACATTAATGTTTTGACATGAAATGCAGCCAAAATGGCCAAAGGAAATTGCTAAAGAATCAGTAAAGTGTCACAATGTCTCTGTGGATGATGCAGTGGCAGATCTCTTACAGTGATAATGCTGAGCAGTAGATAACTTGATTGTAATAGCATATCTTTTCACTTAGTAATTATTGTTTTATTGTAATAGGCACTCAAATCTACAGGATTACGTACATCTGATCCTCGATTGAAAGAGTGCATGGATATGCTAAGACTGACTCTTCAGACTACTTCAGATGGTGTTATGCTGGACAAAGACCTTTTTAAAAAGTAAACTTTCTGTCAATTTTGTGACTGTATAATTCTGAATGAATGCTGTCTGTGTGTTACTGAGTGCTGTTTTAAGGAGAGACATAAGGTATATAAATTGATTAGAAAGGGAGTCAAACACACCCTGCTGATGCTCTTTTGCTAAAAGTTTGTTCTCAGATTCCATGCAGCAGACAGGCTTTGTGATCTCCACAAGAGCTTAATGTGTCAGTGTTGTTTGCATGTTTGTCTGACCCCATACTGCAACTCCTGGTCAGATGCCAAAGAAAATTAATTGATGCAGCATGAAGTGTTTAGTATGATTACATAAAACTGCTCTCTGTATTGTCAGTTTTTAATCTGAAGTTCAGGATGCTGCTTCTGTGTGGCAAGATGTTCAGAGCATATATGTAATTCTAAAAGTGAGTGTGAGGGAAACAGTGACGTTAAATTTCAAGATAGGTGGAAATGAGAGGGGTTAGGATTGCAGACATTGGTCTGTTTTGGAAAAGATCTGTGTGCCGTATTTTAGTGATGCTTTTGTTTGGTTATTTTTAGCAAAGTCTGTAGTCAGCTGAAAGTATAAGCACTGTTCAGTTCAAGCACCCTCCTTTGCTCCTCTACTTACAGCTTTTGTGTGCCAAAAGACTGGAAATGTTGAGGCTCTTAAATTTTGAAATGAAATTTTTAGACTGTTTGCATTTTTATTCCATTTGCAGGGTAAATCATAATACCTAAATTTGTGCATACAATTTTCTAAGTACATATATATATGGTACATATATTTTAGTACATATAGGTATATAAAGTATATACAGTATATGCTTATGCTGTACTATGTATTGACATAGTTTATGTAAGTGTGTGTGTGTGTATATATATGTGTATATGTGTGTGTGTATATATGTATATGTGTGTGTGTATATATGTATATACACACACACACACATTTTTGGAAATAGATTGAGAAAAAATTCATGTCTGTGTGTGCTACAGAAAGCCAGTCAGCTCCTTAAGCAGATGGATCTTTACCTTACTTTGTAAAGGTCCAGCATGGACTAACTTTACTCCTGTGTTAAGTTCTAGATCAGGTCTTCACTGTTTTTATTGTCAGCAGAGTAAGAACTCTAAATTGTTGGATTCAGAAACCTTCCTGGGTGCATGGATGGATTGGAAAGGAAATGCATTTGCTATTATCTGTTACCTTTATACTAAAAGGCTTATTTGTCACAGTAACTGAATTGTGTTTTAGGCAAGGGCACTTAATTTGAAAAAGAATTTATTGCTAATTAGCAGGATTATTTTATGTTCTGTGTCGCATCTCTGGGATTTGATTCTCTGTGTGAGGAGAGTAGTCATTACTATAAAAATTTGTGGAAAGCTTATATGATTGCTTCTTGTGTAGGAAGAGTTTTGAATGTGAATCTTGTTTCACACAGCAAATTTTTCTTTGCAGTAGCAGAAGGTTCCTTTTTAACCATTTTTGTAAATTAAAAACCCTGAACTTCAGTTACCTGTTCCTTGTAGGGACGCTGCATTTGTTGTGAAGAGGCTTGCATAGGGTTCCCTGTATTTTCTTCTATGAGTGTTTAAGGTGTGAAATACAGTAATGTATCTAGTCAGCTGTACTTAGCTCAGGACTTGAAAGCTTCAGTTCCCAAAACAAAAGTCAGTGGTGTAGTTCTCCTCTTGAATTTGAATTTCAAAGCTGCCAGATCAAATAAAATATCAAGGTTAAGTGATCTGGAGTGGTGGTAGCATAAGCTTGATGAAATTAATCAAGTCCACTAGAAATTACATGTAAAATACACCAGCTCACACATCTGTGTTGTCTGTCATTCTATATGCCTTTTTAGTGGTTCTAAACAATAGGCTCCAATTCGACTAAAATTGCATTATTTTGAAGTTTTTTGGCTTTACAGCACTCTCCACATTAGAAAGAATCTCCATGTTACAGGTAGAACAACTTGGAGTTTTAAAGTTTTAATCTTTCATCTGCAGAATTTCTTGCGATGAAGATTTCTGGGCTGCACATTTCAGAGAGAGTGTTGATAAATTAATGAATTAGCTGTTAATGTTGTGTTTGTGTAACATAATGTGGTCTTTGCAAGGTGAGACCAGGCTGCTAATGAAAGCAGTCTGACATGCTGGTTAGCTTGCTATGAGAATTTTTTCTCTTTCCTTTTTTTCCATTTTGGTACTACTTAATATAATAGTACTCTGTTACAATAATAGTACTCAACAATTCATCTGTTATTAGATGAACTTTGGGCTGCTTTGTGTAGGGAAGCAGTAATAAGCAATCTGAGTCAGAACTTGAAAGATAATAGATAAACCTAACAAGGTGGTAAAGGAAACAAAGTGATCTTAACTTGTGCTAAAGAACAAAGATGCAATTTCCAAAACCCCTCAAACTGTTGCTTTCAAAGTTGAGTATACGAGTCACTGACAGTTAATATTGATCATAAGACTTGCAGCCTAATCTTCCTAACCAAAATGTATCAGGAAAAAAATATAGTTTGAAATGACATTTTTTAGAGTGAGGCAAGAAATGCTTGGATTGGGATTTGGGATGAGAGTTCTGGGTTTTTTTTCAGGCTGAGATTGTAAAGTTTGTTGAAATGGAAGAATGTAAAGTAGGACTTTTTAGTGTACCATTCCTGAACACCACTAAATGTGAGAGATCAGGGCCAAGCTGTTCACAATATTTGACTGTAGAAAGGTTTTTATTTATCAGTATAATTATTTACTTAAATTCCTCCCTGTGATCTTTTCCTATGGCTCCACTTCTTCAGAGCCTGAGGCCAGCCATCTCCAGAGAGTTACCTGGAACATAATTTGTTAATTACTTCGGTGGGAGGAGATATCAGCTACAGAATTTTAGAGGCTGTTTTGGCTCATGTCCTGGCTGACTGAAAACTGTGAATCCTGTTTACTGTCCCGTTAAAGGGAGACTCAATAACTCTGTTTTTTTTTTTTTTCCATGCACCTATTGTTCTGAATACCCATCTAGAGTACCGAACCCTTGTATTTAAGTTGGTTTGTGAATTCATAGGATTTGCTTGGGTTAAGGAGTACCAGGATAAATAACCAGACAATGACCTTGGCAGAGTCTGGGAAAAATTGGCAGCAATAAGTAATGTCCTTCACCAGCACAGCCATTTCTGTACTGAGTTTTAATCCCTACATTAAAAGGATTGAACTGCTGAAGCGAGCATCATGGGCTTGGTGTAAATTTTAAGTGTATAAATGCCCTTCTTGTTTCAGAAACATGATGTGATCTTAAGAGGACTGTATTTCAGTGCATACTGCCTTCTTGTTTTCCAGACTTTGTATTGAATCGTTCTGAAAGGTTTGGGTGAACTTCAGATATTAGTTTTTTCTTATAGGAGTGCTTAATGCTGCCCAGGTAGTACAGACAATGTAGAAGTGCATCTGAAGTTTGAACCTAGTGCATATTATGTTGTTACTCCTTCTGCACTCATGGCTGCCATCAGTGTTATTAATTACTTTTGAAAAGGGGTTTTGCACCTGGAGTAGGTGACTGTAATTGGAAGCTGCTGGGAACAAAAGCAAACAGCAGTTTTTGCAAGATACAGAAAAAAAAAAAGATTGCAACAAAAACAACTCGACTGCAATTTTCACACAGGGTAAGAAAGCAGCAGTATTACAGACAGCAGTTTGTAAGTTCACAGTTTCTCTTTCACTTTCGGAGAGTAGTGCTTATCAGCATTTGAAATGTATATCAGTTGAATTTAAGATAAAGTCCTCGAAATAGGAGGAGTTTAAAGACTTGGAAAAAGAGGGGGGATTCAAAGGGAGGATAATTCTGTCTCTTAACCGGTCTTCATGCACCTTCATTTTGAACCGATGATGTCTTTTAATACTAGGATTATTGAAATATCTATTTTAAGTGAAAACATTTCCCTAATTTTTTTTTCTGATTAAGTCTTAATTGGAAGGTATGCTCTTCTTTGTAGCCTGTGCTTTACTAGATGTTCTTTACTTTCCATTTGCCATTAATAGTATGTGTCTGCTTCTGTCAACACTGCCAGAAGGCACGGTGTGAAGGTGTTAACTGTTTGTTTGCTGTTAAACCTGCCTTTGTCCTCCATGCCCTGGGATAGGGCTCTTAATAGCTTTTATCAGGTCATATTTCAACTGACTTGATAATGGCTGCCAATTGCTCTCCTCTCTCACCCGCAGACACACCACTTTCAGCAGGTCTCAGTTTGTGTTTTCATCCTTCCTTCTGTTTGTCCTAGATAAGTCTTTTCCTTTTTACCTCATCGGTTTTTTCGCTGTCCCAGATGGGCTGACGTTCAGAGGGTGTGGCCGATAGTGTAACTGTGTTTTCTGGGCTAAAAGGCAACAGAGATTCCTTGAGTGCTGGAGATTGGAAAGAAGAAACTTGCAGGACGGCTCACTATTAACTTTTGCTTAGTGCGGGAGATGTTATCAAGTTTTTCCACTTTTTTTTTTTTTCCTATTAAGAGTGGAATCACATTCCAGTTTGGTCTGTTGGCAGCGTTTTCACCTCAGTGGTGAAACGGTGAAGTGAGAGAAAGCAACCCTGAACCTCCCAAGTGTGATTTAACTCTGAAATTAGCACTTTTTTAGACAAGGACTGGGTTAGATGAACTTCAGATGGTTTGATCCCAAGAACTGGGTGTTTTAGATCCCTTTTGCAAGCTGAGGTGCTACTTGAAGTCTGATTGGTAATACCTTGGAGTACAGCTTCACAGTTGAAACTTCAAAAGAGAGCTTTAAGTAGAAAGGAATAAAAATGCATGCAGTAAATCTATTACAACTAATTTTAAAAAATGGAGTGGCAAATTGGAAAAGTAATATAGACTTCTTCTTGTAGGCATGTAGCTTCAAGGGACGGAAGGTCCTAATTAAATAACCTGTAATTGCTTTTTGACAGTACATTGTCAAGGCACTAATAAACGTTTTTAACTTTTTGCAGGTGTGTACAGAGTAATATTGTGTTGCTTACTCAAGCTTTCAGAAGGAAGTTTGTCATTCCAGATTTTATGTCCTTTACTTCCCATATTGATGAGCTATATGAAAGTGCTAAAAAACAATCTGGAGGAAAGGTAACCTCTTTGTAAATTCAACTTCAAACTTCTGTACATTTTCACTATTAACCAAATGCATCGTTTGTTAAGTAGACAGGTTTTTCTTAACATTTTTAGCAAAATTAAACTGGTAACTTGATGAAAAGAGTTTTGAAGTTCAGTTATGCCTGCAATTTGTTAACTGTGTTAGAAATACAGTTCACAGCCTCTAAGAATCTTATAGCGTTTTGATGTTGGAATATGAAAATAGCATTATTCTTTCTTTATTTTACATAAAGTATTAAACTGCTGTATAATTTTTCAGCCTACAGTTAGGCTATAGAAAAATTATGCAGCTCTACACATCTGTCTGGATTGTGTGGCAAAAGTAATTGTTAATACTGCACATTGGCTAGTAAATAAAATTTATTCTGGTGCTTGTTTTTTCATCAGTTGAAAAATCCCAGAATGTGTTACAAAAAAAAAATTTATATTATTTGAAAATGATGGACATGCTGTTATACAGAACACAGATATCTTTCTGAATACGCTGAAAATTTTACTTAGAAAAAATGTTTTATTTGATAATGATCTAGTGAATATAATAATTTCTAATGAAGTTTTAGATATACCAGGTGATCATTTCTAGAATAAATCAGTTGTAACTTGTGTATTTTTTCCTTTGATACTTATTTTAATTACCATAGAGTTAAGTATTTTGGATATTGTAATGTTTCTCTCTTTATTTCACACTGTGATAGGTTGCTGACTATATTCCCCAGCTGGCCAAGTTCAGCCCCGATTTGTGGGGGGTGTCACTTTGCACCGTGGATGGACAGAGGTATATTGTAACTTCTACATTTTGTTCTTGGAATAGTTGAAGGGAAGACAGAGGCCATGCTTCTGTAGCAATAATATTTGGAAGTTGAAAAGCTTTGCCTAATAGTACCTGTGCATCAAGCTGTATAACTTTCTGTGTAGGTCACAATGTACTTAAGTGTTAGCTCCTTCTCTGCATTTTAATGTTTTCACTGTAACATTGTTATATAATCTGTGTGTCACTGAAAAAGTGCAGATTCATGTTCTTTAAAAAGAAAATGAAGATGTGGGCACCGGACAGAGCTGAATACGGTTTTGCTTTTCAGGTTTATCAAGCTTTCCCCTGTAAGGGTGTATGTAGGTCTTAGATCTAGGCAGAGTGATTTTATTTTTCTCAGTATTAGTAACTCAGAGTAGCAGAGACAGTTAGGAGCCTAGATGTAAAGGGATACCTTGCACCATCTAGCTGAGAAGTAACATGAGCTCTGTGTCTCCCTTTGTGAGTACACAATGCAAGGTGCTCATCTGCTCTGCTGACCTGCAGTTTGCTGTGGTCCTACTGCAGGTTCTGGAAACTGCAGTTTTTAGGTGTTGTGTTTGTGAATGGGGCATTCCTGAGAGCATCCGACTTCCTTCTGGTGACTGTGGCTTGGAGTTCATTTTGGAGTTCATTTTGCCATGATCTGTTGAGATCCATATGTTTGCTTATAATTAGCCATATGTTCTGTAATCTCAGGGGAGGAGCTGTAAAAGAGAGCAGAAGTATTTTTTTCATCTCCCTGTTTAAGTGTCTGAATTAGAATCTATTAATAGTAAAAAACCTTATACTTTAAATTGACATTTTGCTTTGTTTTGGATATTATGGGCTAATGAAAGTTCTTAAAATTTTAATTTTTGTAATGTTTAATGTTGTGTAATGTTAGCTTTTATAATGCCAGAATGGTATTGTGATTTTCAGTGAAGCCTTCTTGTGTTTTCTGCAAAGAACAGAAGCAAATCCACTCCTGATTTTGCCATCAGACAAGTGGCTGCTTCAAGCCTTTTGCTCTCTAGATGTGGCATATGCTGCTTGCATGAGTCACTCTTTGGTGCAGTCTGACATAGATGCTGAAAGTAAACTTTCCAAAAGATAGCATGTAATAAGTGCTGTATCTTTGCCATTATTAAAGGAAATGTAAATCTGGCCATTTGATTATTGTTCTCAAATGGCAGAACCAAGCAGTATCTCATCTTTGTTTATACAGACATAAATCAGTTATAGTGGCTCTATCTGGGTCAGCTGTACCCTGCTGAGTATGTGGGTTGCAATTGAGTAGGATAAGTGTAAGACTAGAGGTTTGAGGAGATTTTTTTGCTTGGGTACAAGCCCATTTCTGAACTTGCTTTTATTTTGTTACCTCTGCAGTAGTCAGCAACTGACTTTATGCTTGGCTTATGGAGTCAGTTGCTAAGACCTCTAACTCTCATTGTTGTGTTCTTTAAAATCAGACTCAGTAATAAAATGCTTTGGCTTTTTGGGGCGTTTTTGTGAATAGTCCTTGTATGTTGAAGGATAGATGAAGCATTTAACTCTCTACTGCCACAGCTGACAAACAGAAAATTTCAAGCCTCTTCATCTGTGTTTTTCCCAGGCATTCTGTGGGTGATACCAAAGTTCCATTTTGTCTCCAGTCCTGTGTGAAGCCTTTGAAATACGCGATTGCTGTCAATGATCTTGGCACAGAGTATGTGCACAGATATGTTGGTAAAGAGCCTAGTGGATTAAGATTCAACAAATTGTTCCTGAATGAAGATGGTAAGAGATGCATTATACTTAATAATGCAAATACTCAGATTTAGAAAATTATGAGGCAAGCCTACACTGTTTTTTCAGTCTTTTTGATTTTACTGTATCCTCTTAAATATTATATTTATGTGTTTTGTCTTATTACTAGTCAGCGTCCCAGAATATTTTGCCATCAGCAAGGTAGACTTGGTCTTTGTTAGTCACTTTTGCCTAGTTTAGAATGCTAGTGAAAGATGGTTTATTGCTTCTATTCTGTTTGCCAGTTACTAAGCTGTAGGAAAACCCAAAGAGTTTAAACAGTGCAGGCATTTGAAATTTATTTTTATTTAATTGAGTTGGTAGAAAGAGTTCCTTAATCTAGGCTTCTGTAAAATGGTAGTGAAAGAATCAAAGATGTTAAATTGATTTTAAAAAACATATCACTTCTCAGCCTCCTGAGAAGCAGGTGCTGCTGCCAAAGGCCAGCACTGACTGGTTTCCAGAAGGCGAAATCTTCCCACAGTTTATTCTAAATGGAATTTCACTACTGATTCAAAACAATGTGTTTATTTTTTTCCCTGTGGCAGGATTATTTTAGTAAGAATTTCTCCTACAGCACTTACCTAGATTATTTCTTTTTCATATTACATTAATTTTTAAGCATGGAAAATTTTTTTTTTTAAATTTATGGGAAAAGTTTGAGAAAGATGACTCATGTAGCCTTAGAGGAAATACTGGATGTTATCTCTGAAACACAAATGTTTCTTCTAGTGGGTTTCTCTCAGTAAAAGAACAGACAATGTTTCCGTTGCCATGGTATTGCAATTAATATTTAATTACCAGCATAAGGCTTGGATGACATTTTTGTCAAGGACTGTATTGAATTCTGACTTAAATATCTCTAGTATTAATATATTAATGATACCTAAGTAAATTTATTATGTTTTAAATGCATGCAAATGATTTACATAAAAATTATTTATTTATACCTTAAAATCCTCTTTCCATACTTAAAATTAAAATATGTCTTTGCAATTTATTTCTTCTCTTTTATTATGTTAGTAAATGATGATGAAATACCAGTGTTGGAATACATTGCCAAGAAAGGATTAAGCATTTTGTCAAGTTATGCTATCTTGTTTTTGCTTTCCTAGTTTTTCCAAATACGGTGTTGTACAGTGTGAAGACTTGTCTTTCATATCCTACAAAAGCTCTGCTATAAAAAAAGCTTTGATGGTGCTGAAAATTGCCTCTTAATTCCTTTGAATTAATATAGATGTTCTATATTTTCACTTTTTAATAACATGACAAAGTGTAATAATTATTTTTTTCTTTTATTGCTACTTTTAAAATAGAACTATTGGAGAAGATGAATTGTTGGGCTGTGGTCTTTTACATTACTGTTATACTTCAAGAGTATAACAGTACATAAGGCTCTTATGCATAAGAGAATATGGACAATTGAAATTTTGACCAAGGAACGTGAAGTTAATAGAGAAGACTTAATTGACATGATAGAAAAATTAGTTTTTAAGTATGTGCTTCTGTGGCTGATAGAGAAAAAAGGCGCTGGAACTGACCGCTTTTACAGATGGCCTCTTTTACAGTCCTTAAGAAAATAATAAAACAGGAAATAGAAGTCTAATAAATAGAAACTTTTCAGTAAAAGTGAGAGAAAGGGAGGTTGAGTTTCTCCAAGTAAAGGAAGAGGAGGGAAGAGAAAGATTTAAAAGATTAAATCTACACTTGTAGATTTAAACCACTGTATGAACTTCAGATATGTGGGATATTTGTCAGTTTGACCATCCATAAATACTTGGAAGACTAGATTTGAAAATTTAAAAAAAAAAAGGTATTTAATCTTATTTAGTTTTTAAATATTCAGACATAGCTAAATTTCATGTTTGTAATCCAGATTTTATGAAGTGATACACAGGATACACATTACAGTTTCAAAACTGTTTATGCATCTGAAGGTATTTTTTCTATACTAACTATATGGAAGATTCCTGAAACAGGATATTCTTGCATTTCATTGTTTACTAGTATTGAGATTCAAGCTGGAAAGAATGAAGACTATTATAAGACAGTTTTAAATTATAGCTAAAAATGCCAACTTAAAACAAAAAGCTGTTGCTGTGTTTTGAGTATGATCTGTGCTTTGCCATGGAAATTTGGAAACTTGTGCAGGTTTATGAATATTGACTTTTGAAACTTGTTTTTGAAGACTGATAGTCATAGATAGCTAAGTGCCATTGATCATTGTGCAGTTTTTGAATCAGTATTTTTCCAGATTTGGAGGTAAAAGAACAGCAAATAAAGAATTCAAACCTGTCATGGTATTAATATATTGAGAATTGTTTGAGGTTTTCAGATACCACAGTGCTCAGAAGTCAACATCCTAGTAAAAATGCACATCAAAAATGTTAGTTATAAAAGAAAAGAGTAATTTGTGGAAGGTAGATTATTTGGGAAAAGTAAGATGGCTGAGGAGAGGGTTTTTTTTAGAAAAAAGAGATACAAAAGAAGGTGAATTATTCAGCAACCATGAACGACTTGGGAATGCAAAGAGACTTAATATGGAGATCAGTGGGGAAAAAGGAGAATGTAAGTGTAGCAGGTATGTGCAAGTCAGCTATGAAGTAAGCTAAATTCTTAAATGAAGAGGATTTGTAATTTTCAAGAAAGGAAATGATACCAAACCAAAAAAAAAAAAAAAATTACTGGATTGTTAAATAGCTGAGTGTGTTCTAAGCTGTAAAATATTGTGCTCAGAATGGTGAAATATTGTGTATGGTGTTGGATTACAGTATTTTTAAAAGGTTTAAGATTATATAATTGCTATTCTGTAATAGTAGCTTTTCAATCGTAAATCTTCATACTTAAATCTGGAATAATTTTTACTTAGGCACTGGACTGGTTTTTGACAAACATGTCTTGGAATATATTTGTAATTGAAAACTTTATTTCACAGACAGGCCTCATAATCCTATGGTGAATGCTGGAGCAATTGTGATCACATCTTTAATCAAGGTAAAAAGTTAATTTTTAGTTTCTCTCTGAGTATTTTAGTAGAATGTAGAAAAAATGTCTTGTGCAGATTATATTTGATTTTTGTCTGCAATATCTGATGGCACTTTACTCATTGGCAGGTAGACAAGCTCTGATATTTTGGGAATTGTAACCCTTGAAATGAATGCAGTGTTAGAATAGTAGTTTCTAACAAGTATCAGGGCATCTGAAAAACTCTTTTTCCTTGATGGTATTTGATTTGTTTCCTTCTTTAGCTGCACAACACTTGATATTCTCTTGAGAGTGTTGCCTTCTACTTGTTAATTGTTGAGGAAGTATATTTCTCAGGAATATACTTTGTAGAACTCAGAAGTACATTTCTGAGTCTCTAAGTGCTCTTAAAGAGCATAAAGTTACAAGAATATTTCTTGCAGTGCAGAAGAAATGGAGCAATGCTGCTATATCTGAATGCCAGTCTTATGTTGAATTTGTGTGTTATTAACATCCTGCACCACTAAATTATGTTGAGCTTCTGTGGTACATAGTTGCTGTTGGGATGTAAGTGTGCTTTCATGAACAAGAGTGTTTGAAAACAGGTACTTATTTTGCCAAGCACACCAGGTCTGAATGACTTTACATCTTTAGTCCATGATCTTGATACTTTTGGAAAGCTGTATTTTATGTTTTTCCTAGAACAGCTGTATAAATGTCCTGAAGTTGTTAATGGCATAAACTCTTATGTAATGTTAATGCTTGCCAGATACTTGACTTGTATTTTCTGCTGGTTTTAGTAGCCACAGGTACAAAAATGATTTTTTTTTTTTCCTAAGAGTACCTGCATAGAGTTCTGGGGAACATGTCAGTCCCCTGGAATTTTTGAGTAGTAAACTTGATACTGTTACTTCAGAGGTCTAAAAGTCTTGTTTACAACCTGTTTCTTGGTTGCATTTCCAAGTCTATTAGCTACAATGTGTTTCCTACCCCCTCTTTCCAAAACGTTGATTTTAAAATTACTTAGATCATGATTTTCTGTTATTTTATATTTAAAGAAGGTGTAAGAACTCCTGCTTAAAGACATTTATCTTTGATAGCTGTAGGTGAAAGAAAATGGCCTTAAGTATGACAGGTAAATTTATTCACATTTAATATTTTTTAAAGGTTGACTGAGCATTGAAATTCACTTGGATGATAGTGAATTTTAAAATCTGATTTAACACATTTGTCTGAAATGTTAAAATGTTAGTCCAACTCCAACATGCCCTACTGATCATAAAGCAAAACAAAAGCACGTGCCTCTTGTAGAAGGCACGTAGTTCTTGATAAATGGTGTACTTCTGAATAGATAACATGGATTTGTTTAATGCATGCAACTGTGGTATTTGTTAGAAGCATTGGGGATTGGTTTTGCTGGGTGGCTTTTTTTTTAACTTTTATTTGGGTTTTTTCTGTAATGTTCTTATAAAGAGTATTGCATTGCACTAACATTTCTGCATGTGGTAACTGCACGTCTGTTGGACACGTATCTTATCACACTATTATTTGTTCTCAGTGTAGATTTTCTGTACTGCTTTCACTAAGATACCATTTATTATTTGAATAACTAACCAAGCTAAATATATTCTGAAGACAATTACATAGAGGGTCACCAGTACAAAACTACTTAGTACTTGTAATTTTTGTCAAGTAACTTCTTTACAATCTGCAACTTAACATTATTGCTACTAACCAGTGAATTACATAATTCACATTTGTATTTGATCTAATATCAAACTTACCTTTTTTCTGAAAAAGGTGGCTTCATTAACTCATGTTTTGCCCTCAATTCCTCTGCATTTATTAATTTTTTTTAAGGTGTTACTTACATGTCTTGAAAATAGTGTATGGCTCTTAAAGTGTAAGAAAACTGAAATTCACCATGTATTGCATATTTATCTAACAATAGCATGTTAATAATTGCAGAGAGATTGTTGCTGTATTTCATGGTTAAGAATGCTTTTAGCTCCTCTGAGATTCATTATCTCTCTCTGAGAAATGGATCTAAGAACTCTTTCCATGTTCTCATACATTGTACTGAGTTGAGCAGCTGTTAGTAGATGTGATCTTGCACCCAGCTGTCCTTGGAGCCTGGCACGGATTATGATTGTGGATGAGGGATGATGCTTGGAGTAATCTCTATCAGAATATATTAACATGTAGTATGTTAACATTTTAGGGGTAAAAAAGGCTCTTAGCGTCACATACCCAGTTCTGTGTGCTGTCTGAATTTTGTGTTCCTGCCTTGAAGCAGATCAGGGACCTAAACTGTAAAGTTACATTGTCTTTGCAATCCATAATAATAAATAATTAGGGGTATGTGCATGTTAAGTTACACATTTGTTTGAGTTACTTAGGCATGGCTGTATCCTACTCCTGCCATCTTAAGTGATTTTCCCACTGCCCTGTGTTTGGGACTATGCTGTATTTACATTTTGGTGCCTTAACCCCTGCCCCTGTTCTAATTGTACTTGCATTACACTCCACAGACTGTTCCAGCAGTTTAAAGCATATGTCAACAATAAAAATGCTTTAGCAAAAGGACATCCTGCAGGTCATTTTTAATGGAATAAAGTTTAAAAAAGCCCGCTGAGGACCTTTTCCCTTGTTGATAGTTGTACAGCCATTTGCCTGTATTACTAGTTATATAAATGGCATAGTTACAACAATTTTCAAATAATTTTTATCAAAAGAAAATTGTAGTGGCGATTACAGGAGTTTGTGGAAAAGTGGTGTGAGATAAACCAGTAATTTTTATCATGTCTCCAAGGAAATACAGGTGCTTGAAAGAAGGTAATTCAACTCTTGCACGGATTTAGTACAGATCCAGTGCAGCTTTCTGTACGTCACATTGGCTGGGAAAAGTCTTTATTGCCTGTAGTATGGATAGATTTTACTGCTTTGATCTTTAAAGTTTTCTTAAACCTTAAACTCAATTCTCAGAGCTTGTCAACTCCAGGAGTATCAGTGGTTTTGTCAGTAACTTCCCACTTCCACATTACTTTTACTGACTGCCACATTAGAAGTGCAGATGAGAAGAAGAGTTCAGAGAGAAATATGTGGAAGGAGGCAGATGGCTGTGGGTGGAATCACCAGAGGACAATGGATTAATCTTAAGTAATTTTTATTGTATGCTTTAGCATTCCATCTGTAGATAAAAGTTTTCCTAACCTAACAGCAAAGGTTCAGGCAAATACAGCATCTTCAAATCTTCTATGTCCTGGCAGCCACATGCAGGACCTTAGACAGGGTGGACTGGAATGCTCATTGAAGGGAGTTGTGCTGTGGTCTGGAATTATGTGGGAAGCATTTAGCCATATTGGCAATAGCAAAATTCATAGCTGTTGCAAAAAATTTGGCGTACAAAAAAATGAAAATGCTGATCTTTGTCACCCTAAAAAAACCCTAGTTCAATGGAAGCTTATTTTTTCAATATAAAACATGGAGAGAGTTGTGATATATTTAAGAACTTTCTAAATCTGCTGATAAATCACAAAATAAATGAGGTGAAGAGTGGTAGGAAAAACATGTCTAGCTGTGCCAAGGGTCTGTTTGCTGTCAGGATTCAGTTATTAGGAACCCTATGCAGTTACTGTTCAGTACTTGAGAGGTGGGAAAATGCATGGTTTATTTGACAATACAATTCCAATAAATAGTACTGATTTAGCTTAATTGCTCTCTGCTGTCACTGGAGTTATCCTGATGGGTAAATGTGCATACAAATCACTTTACAATGTGTTGGTGTTGTGATCTTCTCTGTCAGATACTTGTCTTCACTTTGGTGACATTGCCTCTCTTCCTAGATTACTAATTTTCTTATGGTAACTAATTTGGGATAGAACTTTCATCCATGTTCTTCTCCACTTTTTATTAAAACTCAAGTATATTGGATGTTATCTGACACAGAATATGTAGTAGGTTCTGTGAAATGTGTTAAGTGGTCACACGTGCACAGAAGTGAAGGATACAAAAAAATTTTACAGGTGTTTGAAATTTTGATAGTGTTGGTCTTAGGTCAAATACTGTCTGTTAGAGTGTACTCTCAAGTATTTCAGAGTTGAAGATGGTACACTAAACTGTGAAGACACCAGCTCTCACAAAGCAGGACCATCTTAACAAATAAAATATTAAAAGTGTGTAAGCAGAGAAAGCTAAAATAAAGACATTAGTAGTTAACTTCATGAAAAATGCAGATGTGTTTAAAAATAAGTTTTCTTGCACTCTGACATAGAATTATGATTTTTTGTTTCTGGATATTTTCATCACAGTATAGTGTTAGATTATAAATTTGGCTTTAAAATTTCCAGAAATTGATTTTTAAATAATCTTCTACTATTAGAAGATTATAAACTTCTCATGATGCAAGTATTTTAATTAGCTTTGCTTAGGTTCAAAATTGAGAAATTGCTTTAACAAGAGACACATGGTAAGAGCTTATATGGTCTAATCATAGAAACAGTGTTGATCAATGAAAAGTGGCTAAAATATTAACTACTTTTCCAATAAATTTTGCCTAATTTTGTTGTTGCAAGCTCTGGTAAGTATCCATGGGTCTCTCTTTCCTATGTAGACACGTAGCCTTTGCAACTGTTTATATGTTTTAGTAGAAATATAATTAATACAGTACAAGTACCCTTTTTTTTAAAAAAAGGGAAGATCACTAAAACCTGACACAGTCAAAAAATTCAAATTTATGATTGACAGCCATAGTTTCCATTGGGGTTTTAAGTGTTTACAAAATTGTATTGAGCTGTCTTCTGAAAGTTTGAATTTTCTGCCTATCAAACTGCTTCAGTCTTAACATTGTAAATTTAATTTTGTATTCATTTAGAAGTGTTTTTTTATATGCATATACACACAAGCATGTATAAGTGTGTATATGAACATGTTCCAGTAAATGTACAAAGTGTTTGTGGAGTTTAGTGCATGGAATGTTTTCTTTGATGTTCTTGACAGGTTGAATTGCATCTGAAATTTAAAAATGCTGTTTAAGAAATATTGTGCCCCCAAACTCATAGGTTTATACAGTCAAGCTTAAAATAAGAAGCACTTGTGGAAGAACAGAAGTTCCCTTGTCCCTTATATTTGTTTAAATTATTATGGAAAAGCTGCTCAGTTCTCTGAATGTTAGGATTTTATATTTGCAATTGTATTTTAATCATAGAATGTATGTTGCCACTGTGTCTCTCCAGCTTTTTAGGAGGAGCAGGACACCTCTGTCAGCTGCTGGAAGAGGGGAAATAATCTGTTGGGGTTTTTAGTCATCATGCATATGGAAGCAGAGTTTGTTATTTCAGTAACATGTTGTAGTAAATCCCTGCTGAGGTCTTGATCATGCATTGCTTAAGCAAATAGTTCAGGTGTATGAGCAGTCTGGTTTCAGTGACAATGCTTTTGTGTGTGCTATGAAATACCTCTGCAAGTGCGTGGAACATCAAGGACCAAAAGCTCATCATCTGGCTTAGTGTGCAGAAGATTTTCTTCCCAAAATACGAGTTTAGTTGTAAACTTTAAAAGGAACCTTTTTTATAAGAAGTCGATGTGGAAAAAGTTTGCATTAAGTCTTTTGCCCACCAATTTTATGTGCTGCTGGTAAAGCCATGTTTTTGTTGAGGGAATATTTTTTTCCACTGGGCAGAACAAAAAAGTGAAGTATTATGTATTTATATTTTTGCAGAAAGCATGATCCCTTTCTCCCTCTTTTCTTTTTTTTTTTAACAAAAGAACCTGTTTCAATTTATTATACATGTCTAACCATACAATTATCAATGCAGCATCCCATAACTAATGCTGACCCACTTTCCCAGAAAAAGATGTTCATTGTGCATTTGAAAGGTTAAAAAGGTTTTTTGTGGTTTAAATGTTGTTACATATTTTACAGCATTAGGATCTATGGAATATTTTGACAACTGCAACAGTTCAATGAAGTTGGTAATTTCTTCTTTTAATTATTTTTCATTGAACAGATTTGGAGTTAAATTTTTAAGATTTGTGTTCTGGTATATTATACAGGAACATTTTGATGAAATGTATCATGCATTTTTTTATCTAATTGAAAATTAGCTAGAGTTTATTGCCTTTAGGAGTAAGGTTATTAGCCTTTAAACAGAAGGTAACCACTGGCACATAACTTTGAGAGAACAGTGTGATGTTCCTTTCACCAGTGATTGTACGTGTGTGTCTGCACATCCTCTTGTAGATGAGCTGAAGCATGGGCTTCCAAGATTATCTGCAACACCCTAATCCACATACAGAGTGGGAAATGAGACAGGCTTTATGCATTTCATTAAGTAAAATACTGTTTATTGATATAAAGCTTCTGTTTTTTCCACTTTCTTCCCCATCCCCACACTAAACACAGTACAAGTACTGTCTTGAATTGTTTGAGATTTGTTAGAGTCTTGTTATTCTAAATAGAATGTCTTTAATATTAAAATTCTGTATTAAAAGATCTTCTCCAGATACATTGTTTCCACTTGTGTATGCGATGCCGTTGGTTTTTAAACTTCCTCCAAAAATTCTACTCGGCTACTTAAAAAAACTTTAAAACTCCCCCCAGTGGACCATGTGCTATTTTTTACCTCCCACTCCTCTTTGAATCTCTTTCAATAGGAATTTGTGAAAGGTCACCTATCAGAGACCTCTAAAAAATTAATGTCTTTAACTGGCAGCTACTAAATTTGAGAATGTTCTTGAATGAGGGAGGAAAAAAAAAATCCTCAAAATAACAGCCTTCATCCTCCCTGAAAAACCCAAACCAAGCCCACCCTAAGAATTAAGTTTCACTATCATCCTTATTAAGTTGGATTTAGGTTTTCCTGTACATTGTTAGCACAGTGATGTGCCCTATGATGTGAAATTCTATTTTTCTAGCTGTTTAACAACTTTTAATAGGTAGCGCATTAATCAGATATTTTTTAATTAATTGCATTTATTTTTGTAGTTAGGGTAACACTTCATTTTAAGTCTTCAGTTTAAATTCTTAGTATGGGCAATGGCCGTGGAAATATTTTAACTTAAGTAGCCTGAACCTCCCTATGCTCAGCTCTGTTGGTAATATGAGAATTCCTTTGCCTTATTAATCTATAAAAAGTTAGTGTTTTTACTGTAATTATCCTGTTTGTAGTTACTTTTGTATTTTTTTGCTTTAGCTACTGCATTTACTTATGCTAAGCATGTAAAGTTGAATAGAGAGCACTTAAAATAAAGCATACCTTTTCCAATTAAAATTAATCTCCAGCATACAGGTGTTAAGGATGCATAGGATTATTTAAATTATAATTAAAGATGTACTTATCTAACATTTAAATTTCTTCATTAGTAAATGAAGTGATTGTAGTACCTTATTCTTAATTAGACTCATACCTTAGTTATGTGCATTAAAATCCTAATACTGTTAAGTGAACTAACTTTGTTCCTTTGTTAACAATTTTTGTAAATTATTTTTTCTTTTCTTGCAGCAAGGAGCAAATAACGCAGAAAAATTTGACTACGTAAGTTAACATTATAACTTCTCTTTTTTAACTAACTTCAGTGGTGGAAGTTTCAAGATGGCAAGGGAATTGAAAGTAAAATTTTAGTCATAACCTGGGGTTTGTCTTTGTAGATGTACTTAGTTGTTTAAACATTTAGTGATTTGTATTGCATTTCTAAAATGGTGTTGCAAGATTTAGGGTAAAGATGGGTTGAAAGTGCATAACCTTTTTATGTGTAAAAATATTGCTTTTCCTTGTCTTTGACAGGTGATGCAGTTCATGAATAAAATGGCTGGTAATGAGTATGTTGGATTCAGTAATGCCACGTAAGTATTTTTTATTCACTTACTAGGGTTAGGTGGAAAGTGGTTCAACTAATAACTGATATTTTGAGCTTATGACAAAGTTCAGTTATTTACATCTCAACCAGTATTTCATCCCTTTTATTGGAGGGTGTCTTTCACTTAACAATTTACAACCAAAGTTGTGCATGTCTCTGACATTGGTGGGGCAAAATTTCACCTTAAAGTGTTGGTTACCTCTTTGAAAATGTCATTATTCTGTCTTAGTGCTCTGTTGGTGCTATGGCAATGAGAGCTGTAAGTGCAACTCTACTCTTCCTGGCATTCATATTAAAAATTGAACTCTGCATGTTGGTGGCTGAATAGCAACTGTTTAGGAAGCACAGTTGATACAACTGGGACTCCTTCTGCTTTTTTATTTTGCATATTTAAATTATTTTCTCAAACAAACAGTTCCCCTTGTAAACTCAGTGTATAACATTCCAGAAATCTTGAGAGCTTTTTCAGGCAGCGCAGGGTGAATCGTGAAGATTCCCTTTAGCAGAGTTGCTTCCAGGTTGCCAGCTGCAATGCATGTGCAGAGGTGTTTTCCTGGGCTTTGTTTCAGTGCAAGGTGTGTACTGCAGAAGGAACCAGGCAGGTGTTCCTCCTTTAGGTTTCATCCTTACCTCAGTCATCCCAGTGAGGAGTGCAGCCTTTTGTCTGACCTGCTGTGTGATCATCGCATTCCTCTGCTTTGGGCAGGGAATATTGACCCTTTCACTGTCCCAGTGTGGGATGGTCCATTCCACTCTGGCCTATTTAGAAATGCTTCCAAGATGAGGATTTTGCCTTCCTTTGCCTTCTCTCCAAGTCAGCTTTTGTTGTGCAAGTAACCAGCACTGTGGGTATTTGGATGTCAGTGCTGATTCACTCCAGCTGAGTGAACTGGGATGAGCTGCTGTGGCCACTTCTGTCCCATTAGTAGAATATTTGTGTTCAGAAATGATGTATCCTTTACAGGGAATTTTACTGAATTACATTATGCATCTTGAGTTCAGCGATTTTCTGGAAAGTCTGACATGTTGCCTTGTCTTTTTTTTTTTTTCTTCCTCTTTTAGGTTCCAGTCTGAAAGAGAGAGTGGAGATAGAAACTTTGCAATTGGCTATTACTTGAAAGAAAAAAAGGTTATTTCTTTTTTCTTAAGCGTATTTTGAAGATGATATGCTGGGTTTTATTTGTAGTCTGCGAAGACTTTTAATTTATTTTATGGATAGTATGGCACAAATTTGTACTAGATATGTCTCATCAGTGTTATTCAAATGCTGTCATTTAAAAACGTGATATTTATGCCATTCTAATAAAATACCTCTAAATATTTTTCTGTAACATAGCCATGGTAATTTGTTTATTTGTTGTAAAAAAAGTGCAATCTATGCTGTAGAGGCGACTTTATAAAACTCCTGGATGCATTTTTCCGTTTGCTTATTTAAAGATGTTGAAAACTATAGTGAAAAATCTTTTAGTACCTAGTTCATTGATATTGCTGCACTGTGTTATTTATTTTTAAGTCTGATGTCATTAAGTATTTCTACTTACTACATTTAAATGTTTATATTAAAATATACCTAATATAGCTGGCAACAGTATAGCTAAAGTTATGTCTATCTAAAAGTGATACTTTAAAAAAAAAATTATCTAAAGACTTTTTATTTTGCTTCCTCAGTGCTTTCCTGAAGGCACGGATATGGTTGCTATACTAGACTTCTATTTTCAGGTAACTGACTTCAAAATTGAGACTCACTGTAGGCTTAGAATTGCTATTATGAGCAGTAGAAGCTGATTTGTGCCTAGACATGGAGGCTTTAATGACGTGCAGTTAAATGTCAGCTTCTGTTTAACTCTGGAAATGACAGATGTATGTTTGATGTATCCAGATTTGCCTTTGTTTAGGTGATCTACTCGGGTGTCTTTGTTGCTAATACAAACTAGCAATAGTCTTTAAACCACTTGAAGTTAGAAGTTTGAAACATCTTGTATTACTTCAGTGAGTTTGACAAAACGCTTCCTCTTTGGGTTGCTGCTTCTTATGGCTGTGGAGTAGTTTAACCTCTGGTTAACTGGAGCGTGCATGCTGAGCTGTAGGCTTGAGGGAGTGCCACAAGGGAAGTAATGGGAATATCACCTCCTTTTGGTTTCATTCAATGCTTTTGAGTAAGAATATATATATTTTTTTCTCCCCCTCCCCCCCTTTTTTTTCTTTTTCACTTTCAGCAAGTTATTTACAACTGTCACAAAATGAGAACTTGCAAGTGTGAAGTATTTCCTCAGTAAGGGTTTCCTGATGTTTATAAGTCCACAGCTCAGCCCTGCTGTATAGAGTTCTCAAGAGGCAGTTCAAGTTGTGTTACTGATTCACTTCATCTGGGAGAGTTTAAAAAAAGAAATACAGAGTTCTCAAAATCTGTTTTTGACTTGGAGACTTGCTAATGCAAGTTACTTATGCAAATTATAAGCCATTATTTTCAAAACGCAAATTTCATTTGAGTTTTTTGTGTGAGGATGCACCTGCTCTCTTGTATTTAGATTGGATGAGTGTTTATGAAGTAAGGTATGTGTGATTAGCTGTAGTTGATCTCTGGTTAAGTTAGAAACTAGATGCAAGCTGTTCTGAACTTGTGACAGAAGAGAATGTGTCATTTATATGAATTTACTGTGTAAAAATGCTTTTTAAATGCCTTGTATCCCACTGCCTGACGTGTTTTCGAAGTGGAAGCTATTCATAAGTTAAGCTTACTTTTCTGATGTATTTTAATTTGGCCTCATTTTTATGCATTCTGATCTCTGATTTAATGACCATGTGTCATTCTTTTTTTCCTTGAAAAATCCCCTTTTCACTCCATGCTCAGGAAAAGGGTAGCTCATACATGAGCAGCATTTCTCTTTTCCTGTTAGGGTACAATGCTTACCTTTCCAGCACTCAGATTCTACTTAAAAGTCTAGTTATTTCTTTTCTTTGGGTTTTCTGTAATGCTCCTTCCTCCCTTTTGTCACTGGGAACTTTCTGAGCAGGAATAAACATATTTACCTATTATTTCTGTAAAGTGAGGATGGGTTATTCTCAGTTTAGACAAACGAGGTACAGAATGCAGGTGCTTAAACTGAGAACCTAGAAACAATTTTTTTTTTTTGAAAGTAGGTGATATTATGTAATACTTCATATGTTTAAAACACAGTTGCCATTTTAGATGCGTCTCTGACAATCTCTTGATTTGCAACTCCAGTTGATTGGACTAGGATGTATTGAGTTTGGCACCCGGAAAATAAGAATTCCAGGTAGTAACTACTCATGCAAACGTGGCTTAGGTAACTTCATGAAGTATCATGTAATGACTGTTTGGCAGAAACAAGAATAGGAGCACTAGTTTGTTTACTTTTTAGAGCAGCATTTCAGCTTCAGGTTGAAACCAACTTATCTTTTGGTTTCTGCAGAAATGAGGCAGCATCAGGTGATGGCATCTTATCACATTTCCTGATGTGTCACCAAAGTATGTATAGTCTGTACTGAAGCAGGGATCCTGGGAAAAACTATGGTGTGGTTGTATCATTACTATATAAGAAATGAAATACAAGAAAGGTGAAATAAGGCTGCATCAGCAGGAAGTGCTGGCATTAACACTTGCATGTGCTAGAATTTGCAGCTTTAAATTGTACTTCTAATAATGTGTGGGATCTTCTAAGGCTTTAAAATAAAAAGAACCCACCACATGAAACAAGCTCAAATTGAAAAAAAACCCAGTCATTCTGTGGCTTTGCCATTTAAGCAGATGCAAAATACTTTTTTAGAGATTGTTTTACAGACCTCTTCCTCTCAAAGGAACATAAGGGGGGCGGGGGGAGGAATCGAGCAGAGACACTAACCCATAAAAATACTGTCCCCAGCTTTTAAGAGGGCTTACAAACACTGTCACTGGGATCTTTATAGTAGAAAGAATCAGACTGTAGTAATTGATGCTACTAGTGTAATCTGTAAGAAATGTTACGCTGCAGGTGGTTCTGAGATGTTATTTTAAGATTTCAGTATTTTGTTGATCCTGCTGTAGTTGGCCTTTCTGTGCTAGAAGTACCAGTGCTTATAACCTCTATTTCTTTTCCATAAGCTTTGCTCAATAGAAGTGACATGCGAGTCAGCAAGTGTGATGGCAGCAACCCTGGCTAATGGTGGCTTTTGCCCAATCACTGGTGAGAGAGTCCTGAGCCCCGAGGCAGTCCGCAATACCTTGAGTTTGATGCATTCCTGTGGCATGTATGACTTTTCAGGGCAGTTTGCCTTCCATGTAAGTACTTTACAGGTTTTAATTACAGCTGACCAGGAAGGTTAATCTCTGCTATTATTTTCTATGTTCTAGGGGTTGCTTCCTTGCTTTTGAGGCAGAAGAGAGGGTGTTACATGAATTATTTAGAAACTGAGCACGCTGTAAGGGAAAATGTCACCTAGGATTCGTGGCACTACTAGTGTCACATACCTTAGAGCACTCTGCCTTCACTTCTGGGAATCCCTTTCATATCAAAACATAAATGCTGTTCCTTAGGAAGGCTGCTCATGAGAGCAACAGGAACTGAAAACACAGCTGAAGAAATCCTGCTGTATGAGAGTCAAGGATAGCAGAAAGCCTTTGCAGACAGTTGTTTTTTTTTTTCAGTAACTCAGGCTCAGAAATTGTCCTTTATGTGTGAAAATGGCTGTCATACACAGCACACGTACTGTGCTCCTGTTTTCTAGTAGTGAGTTCCTTACATGTGTATAATTCAAGATGGACTGTATCTTATTTATGCTTTCAGTATTTGAGCATTTTTAGTTCTTCCTTACGTAAAATTGATTATGGTGCACTGTGTGACATAAAATTTGCCTTTTGGAGAGCCATGAGGATACGTGACATGTTAGTTCCTACTGAAAAGAGTAATGCCTTTGTTCAGATTGTAAACAAAGAGGTTATTGTATGATTTCATAGATACTTTCCAATTTTCTTGTGGTTTTGTTTATCAGTCAAGATTTTTACAGCTTCATTCTACCACCTTGTTGCAAGCTGTTTGTGAGACATACACTTGTGTACTACTGCTTAGTCATAATTGGTTTTTTAAAAAATAGATTTAAATTAACTTCTTTCACAGTATTATTGACTCACTGTATTCCTGAGAGCAAATAGTTTTATGATTGTGAACCTTGGATTGTCACAAACTGCATCAGGTTATTGTTTATCTAAAAAGAGATAAGTAATAATGCTTTCCCAGCTTTGAGTGCCTTCCAGATACATGTTTTATAAATGCTACACAATAATCTTCAGGAAAATGCTGATGCATTGTGTTACAATAGTGAGGAGCAATTGCAGAGGCCAGTAATCTCTGATTATTCTGTAGGTTGGTCTTCCTGCAAAGTCTGGAGTTGCTGGTGGGATTCTTCTGGTTGTTCCTAATGTCATGGGCTTGATGTGCTGGTCACCTCCTTTGGACAAGATGGGCAACAGTGTTAAAGGAATTCACTTTTGTCATGTAAGCAGCATTGCCCTTGGGTTTTTTGGTTGTTTGGTTTTGTTTTCTGGGGTTATTTTTTTTTGGTTTTGCAGCTGATATGTACTGAGCTTCAGTTGGCATAGCTGAGATCCAAGTAAATTAAGTAGTGATTTCTGATTGTTCCCTACATAGCAAGTTTCATCTGATCCAAGGGTGAAAGTCTAAGAATAGATGTTTGTTTTTTAGTAGTAAATAGCACTTGATTTCAGTGAGCATTGAAGTATGATGCCAGAAACACTGGAGAAATTGTTGTGGAAAAGCTTTGAGAAGGAACAGTTCATGGGGTAATAAAAGTGCTGGACTGCAGTGTATTGCATTAAAAACTGTAGAGCTCTATTTCTAAACTTTTCCCCCCTCTTGTCATAAAGGACAGTGTTCAAAACACTGGAAATGCAACTCTTATTTCATTGCAATAAAACAAAAAGGCTGTAACAAAATACTACCATTCTGATGTATTTTTAAACTGATTTTTGTAAACCATCTGACATAAAAGATGTCTTCATAGATGATACCCAGATGTTGGGCAGACTCTTCCCAGCTTCATGTTGTGCCAGTGAAAGAACTGTGGATAGTCTGCTGATAGGAGCATTAGAAGAAGGAGACATTTTGGGGAGGGCTTTGTAACGATTAATTTAAGGTGTTTTGTGGGAGCTGAGAATGTAAAGAATTTCTTCCTTTTTTCTCCCTAAAACTGCCTTGTAATGGTGATTGCTTAATTATAAATGGGAGGTTGAGCAGCAGTTAAAACTTCTCAGACTTCTATTTATCTAACCTTTACACAGTTTCAAATTAAGAAGTTACTAATTCTAGTTAAAATGCTTTAAAGCTTCATATTAAATGGTTTGGTAACTTAATTCTAAAACCTAGAATAGAGGGGTAGGTGAAGGGTTTACTGCATTGCAATGAGACCTAAAAACTGATACATGATTGTGGCATATAAGTAACATTAATGTAACAGTCACTTTTAAAAATACAACAGCATTGCCAAGTTTTATAATCATAGCCTTTCATGTCGTAATTCAAACTGATTGAGACTCCATTGGTCACTCATTTCCTTGTTTGATCCTTTTGATCAAAGTTTTTCTGTTGCTGAAGGGTTGCGTACAGCTTATTTATGCTTTAAATCCCTCTCCCTTTTTTTTATCTAAACCTCCAAACTGTTGATATGTGAGTTTTACCTAATGGCAGAGTTAGTTTTTTCCTGCCCCTTTTTTGACCCATCTGGATGTTCATGAGTTTAGGAAGATGCATGAAACAGAGCTGATGCTCTCTGAGGAAGCAAGCTGCTCTGAATTAATCTGTTTGGGTATTGTTAATTTTGCATAAACATTTGAAAAACTCTGACTAAACCCTGAATAATCTTCATTTAGCAGAGTATTGTAAAAGGATGGGCTTCCTGTCTTTGAGTAGGAATTTATTAAAATAGATATTTTGCAAATTTGCTCCTTGTTTTGTCCTTCTGTAAGAAGGAAGTAAAGATATTATAAAGGTATTATTTAAAGGTATTATTAGAATTTTATCCTGTAGATCTATTATGTTCAAAGTGCCTCGTGGACATGGGTATTCATTTGTTTAATAAACTTCCCTTCTTACTGGTTTAACTTACTAGGATATGATGCAAAATTTAAGTGGTAGTATAACTGAGAAGCATTTGGCTATCCTATGCAGATAATAATGCATGTTCTCTAAATGCTTGCAGGATCTGGTTTCTTTGTGCAATTTCCATAACTACGATAATTTGAGACACTTTGCAAAAAAGCTTGATCCTCGCAGAGAAGGAGGTGATCAGCGGGTAAGTTACTGTCTGTGTTCAGTGAGTATTGCTCCCAGACTTCAGAGGAAACATGGCCAGTTCTTCTCTAAATGCCAAACTGCTCAATGACATGTATTGCATCAAAGCTTTCAGATCTAGTTAGTGCACATTACTAGTGGGCACTTACTTGGGTGGGCCACACTGTCACAGGGTTTGTGTAAGGAGAATGGATGACTAGATTTGTAACTCCATTTCTGTGTAAGGAGAATTGATGACTAGATTTGTAACTCCATTTCATGCAGTTCATCTCCCCTGCTAGGTCAGGTAGATGGTATCTGATGGAAGTTGCCAGGAGTTTTACTGTACTGGTTGCCTTTAATAAAGACTTGACCAGCTGCTGGGCTTAGCCTTTCTGGTGTGTGCTGCAACACACAAGAAGTGTGTTTAGCTGTAGTTTCATGAGGATATCTCTGACACCATGTGACCTGCTGAGACTTGCACAGGCAGTGAATTCAGGCATGAATAGTGCTGCAGACAAGAGCCTGCTACTTAAGGAGCAGCATAAGCAGTGTCTGGGAATGAACTGAATCCCCTCCAGCTACATTCACAAATGATACAAGCATGAGGGGATTGAGATAAGGAAAACCTCTTTGTTTTCAATACCATTAGTGTTTTGACTAAGGCATGAAAATTTCAATACAGTAGAATGATTATTAAAGTGCTTCTATTTGCATGTGTACATCTAAAAATTACCCAGTTTTGAATTTAATTTTTTTATAAGTGGAAAAGAGAAACAGTTTATGTGAAGAGCTGAAAAACTTGAGTCTGTTAGCAATGACTGCAAGTATGAATTTTTTTTTCCTTCAAGTACACTAATAAATAATGTATGTTGCTTGAACAACTAGCATTCCTTTGGACCAATGGACTATGAGAATCTCCAGCAAGAACTTGCTTTAAAAGAAACAGTATGGAAAAAAGTGTCACCTGAATCAAACGAGGACATCTCCAGAACCGTAGTGTATAGAATGGAAGGTCGGGGAGAGCAGAACTAAACAAATGGGTTCTAGTTCTATTAAATTCTTCATTTTAAAAACCCTGAAGCATCTCTAGATTTAACTTTGATTTGAATATTGTTTACATGGTGTTTCATTTATATATACATTTTGTGTAAATTCTGTATGCTATACCAAAAAGATTGTCAAAGTTCAAGGGTGTGTGGGCAAAAAGCATGTGCAGACAAACCCAAAGCTGTAAACTGACTTTTGTAGTTACTTAGAACACATTTAGTTAAAAAAAAAGGTAAATCTTAGTGTTTTCAGAGACACACCACAAAAGTGGTATGTATCTGTTTATTTTTGTTTATATCTGAGATTTTTAAGTATATGAACTTTGAGGCTGAGCAAGAGCTTGTGTCCACTGAGCAGGGTCAGCATGTAAAGATAGAATATTAATTAAAATATAAAATAATATTTGGCAAAATACAGCAAATTCCTGAATTTCTAAATAATTGTATATTAAGTGGAGATAGGTTCTGAGTCATATTATTACCATATCAGGGTTACTTTAATATGAGCTTTCAAATTTGAAGAGAAATGGACCTTTTGCATATGCCATGCTAGTGAAGATTATTTGTTCTTTTAATCAAACCATTAATAATTATTAATGCTAATGTTGTAATAAAGAGAGCAAAAATGCCTGGGCAGGATGGGAGAAGTGGGGAGGAGGAGGAGGAGGGAAAAAACCTGTCTTGTTTGCAAGTTAACTAATGCAGCAGAGAGATTCCTGCCCCAGCTATTTGCAGTGTCTCTCTTGGTGCTTGTGCTGCCAGCTGGTAGTTATGACTCAGATGTCTGCCTTACTAATAGTGCTGTGCTCCACCCTGGAAAGGAATGTAAGCAATCTGGGGTTTAGACTGGTAACCAACTGAGCAGTGAGCAGGAAATATGTTCACAGGGAAGCAGATAGGTAGATCTTATTAGTACTGTTTAGAACTATTTTTCAACCATTAATGTGTGCATATGTTCATATATGAGGTTTCATTTACACAGGAGCAAAATCTTAAGTTATAATTAATTGCTATTTTTTGGAAATGATTTTGAGTTGCAGCACTGTCAGCTTACTGAGAAAGAGGACTTGCATTTTTCTACAGGCAGCTGCATCTCTTAAGCTGCATAATTTGATAATTTGAGTATCTTGAGTAGGGTGTAGCTCCAAATGATATATTTAAGCTTCAGATAGGCTCAACAGGCAGTTGTGAACAGAGGTCAACGACTTGCTAAATTCTTAACACTTGCAGGAATTAGATTCTTAATAATGCTGAAAATCTTAGAAAGCATTCTCTCTAAAGTTTTCTCCTCTCTAAATTTGAAAGTAATCTGATGTGTCCCATCCCTAGTACACATCACACAGAGTCCTGGTTTATCAAACTGGAGAAACTTGTCCAAGCAATGATAAATGGTATTAGCTGCTAGAGGATTTTAAGAGACAGTGACAAACAATTCTGTAGTAACACCTTCACCTCTTCTCTCTGCTCCCTTCCCCAGTCCCTCTCCCTTTTTTATTTTAAAACTCCAAACTGTTGATATGTGAGTTTTACCTAATGGCAGAGTTAGTTTTTTTCCTGCCATTTTTTTGATCCATCTGGATGTTCATGAGTTTAGGAAGATGCATAAAACAGAGCTGATGTTCTCTGAGGAAGCAAGCTGCTCTGAATTAATCTGTTTGGGTATTGTTAATTTTGCATAAACATTTGAAAAAGCTCTGACTAAACCCTGAATAATCTTCATTTAGCAGAGTATTGTAAAAGGATGGGCTTCCTGTCTTTGAAGCCTAGGATGGAAATATTTAAGCAAAACAATACAGAACATCAATTTTCAGTGAATTTGATGCCCTACTGGGATGAAGAGGTAAATCTGTGGTGCAGATGTCAGTAATAAGTGTCAGTCATGAATTGCTGAACAATAACTTTCATAATTTTATCTCTGATGATGAGGTTAGGTTTGTTAGTCCTTATCCTCAAAATCAAGGCAAAGTCTTCAATTATAAAAATGTCTTGCCTGTTTGAGGATTTTGCAGTAAACCAGTAGCTACAGAGACATAACAAGTATTCATATTCTGCAGAACTACTTTACCTGAAATACCCTCAGTTGCAAGAGGGAACAGAATGTGTCTGTGCTGCTAATGGAAAGTATTTACAGTGGTGACATGTTGCTGGATGACTTGCTGATTTAATTAAAAATGGAAAAGGCACGATGCAGGATTTGCTTGGTCTGATTCTACCCACCTTGATTTTTAGTACTGTTTGAAGCCACTTCTAAAGATGTGGTTGAAGATGGACGATTTTTCCACAGGCAAACCTGGTGGTAGAGTCAAGTCCTGCATGGGAAATACAAATATAAGAAAACTACTAGGTCTTTAATATGCATAATAAGAATATTTAGGGTACAGCTTAAACAATCTTTAAATATATATATATATTACAGTTCTGTAATATATGCTTTTGAAGCCTGCCTCAGAATTGAAGGCAGCTTCTAGCTAGGAAGGGTCAGGAGGAGACTCCTCTGAACCAACTGTTCTGTAACTTGCCCACACTTGTAGTTTGTTGCCCTGGCTGCCACGTGTGCACATGGCTCCTGTTTCTGGCAGGGCACCTGGGGGGCCAAGGTCACCCAGCAGGGGCAGTGGGAGAGGCCAGGGCCACTGAGGTTTAGTCATTCCATGTGTGAAGTCTGCAACGGTTCTAGTGTTCACCTGTGCTACAGTAATAGCAATTCTTGATATTCAAGCATTTTAGCTGTTTGTTTGTTTTTTCTTTGTCAGCATCATTAACATTTCATTAGAAATGTAAATGCTTTTTAAAGATTTATTTTAGCATTTGTGTTGTACCTTTTGGCTCAGTTGTTAAGTTACCTGTCTCGTTTTCCATTTTTCATTTGCATTGTATGTTATTTATGTATCTTGATTTCCAGCATGCTTATTTTTGTATTGTTTAATAAATTTATTTTAAGCTGATTTTTTTATTGTATTTTTTTTTCCTCTCAATGGAGAACAGATTTGTTCAAAAACATTTTTTAGATTGAAGTTGAAATAGTGAAATAGTGAGTACTCTGTTGAAAAATAAGATTCTGGAAGAGGAGGTGAAATAAGCAGATTAAGTTAAACCAGTCATTGAAAACTTTCCTAAGATTTTGTAAACATTTTGTACAATAATCTAATTATTTTTCTGTTTGAACTCTTGTCTTAGAAAGTTGAAGGCAAAAGTAAAATTAGCAAAACTTAGTCACCGTGACTTTTTTTAATAGAGAAGTCCTGGTGCAGTAGAATTTTAACATCACTGTGTTTTTGTCTGGTTTTGAAGATACTGATTCAGTCACATGGAAAATGTATGGTTAATGGTGCCAGTGCCAGTGTAGTAACTGCTGATCCTGAGCATTATGAAGGGAAAAACACAGCTTGTAATAAATCATGTGCAGCAAGGGAGGTGGTCCAAGCCCCACATTGTTTGGGTAGTGATGCTGGGGCCTGCCTCTACTGAGGATGGTCAGAATTGTTAATTTAGCTTTTCTGCAGACTGGTTTATAAGCTGAAGTTTTGTCATGGCTGTGAAATGAGCTGTATGTTCATTATCGTTAAAAACATTGAATGTCAAAGGAGTTTATTCTCTGAAAGTCATAAAGATGATGAAAAACAGTAGCAGGTACACAGAGCCACAGGTGATTTCCTGTAGATTTATTTTGGCTCTTATATTTTGGTTTTCAGCATATATTTGCGTCAGAAGTCAAGTGGGTGGGTAGATGAATAAAAAGGCAATGGATTCAGAGGAGGTTGGGTGGGGGGGATGGATTATGTTGGTTTTTTATTGCTCATGTATCTCTTGGTCTTGATACATACATGTCATTGATGCACAGTAATTTGTGAACAAAGGAATTGATTATGAGCATAATTAATGTATGATGTTTTGGTATCATAAACATCATTGTTTGTAGGCTTGCACTGTTTTTCCTTTTTTTTTAAATTTTAAATAATATTTCTGTAGTTTTTTTGAAGGTTCAGAATCAATTATTGCAGTGAAACAAGAATGAGCTTGTTTCAGCAGAGTTCTTATTAGAATGACAAATACACCTAATAATTTGCCTTCAGTGCAGAGTCTCCTTGAGGATTTGAGTTCACATATGTCTATGGTGGTTGGAGTTTTGGCAAGAGGTTTTAAATTGGGTAGAAATCTTAACTAAAACTATTTTTTTTAATCATGCTGGCACCTTGTCTGTTCCACATTTGTCTAGTCTGGAAAGTGCATGACTAACCAATATATGTAAAGACATGGTTGAGTCATGCACAGCCCCACTTTCCTTCAGGAATTCATGTCCTAGTGTGTTGAATAATTTAAATAGTCTAAATTATTAAACTACCTACCTTGAATCAAGCATGGTTTCTGATTTGCTGTTTGCTCCTAGAGAATATTGCGTACAAAATTAAAAATGCCCTCTTGTCTTTGGGTTTTCCTGCGAGCAAGAGTTAATTTTCTTACTGGCATCTAATCTTGCTTTATGCAGACTTTTTGGTATCACTTGGACATTGAACATTTAAGTGTTTTAGCAAGACTTGAGTGGCAGCACTGTGCACATGGCTCAGCTACTCCTGAAAATGCCACGTGTATTTCTTCTGTGCATAGCAGGGGTGCTTAATGGTCACATCTGAGGCTGCAGCTTAGCTGAATAAAGCCTAGAATGCAGTTGAGTAGCAGAACTGTGGTGGGGGCAAGTTTGTTGGGTACTTTGTTTGCTATTTTGGTTTTTTACCAGTTTAATTTCAGCAGGACTTAATTGAGGCAATAAAGCTGGCATGGGTGCTTGACCCAAGGACAAGGCAGGTGGATGTTTGGAGAATAATAGACACTTTGATACCTCAGCACTAGGACTGAGGAGGAAATGGGGTTGAAGGAAGGACAAGGAGAAAAGGAAGTTATTCTAGAATGTCTTCCTATCCTCAAAAATGTTCCAGCCAACCAGTCTTGGATGTATTTTGTGCTAAGCAGGCACGTGGGGCAGCATATCTGCTGTAAGGTGCTGCTTCCTGTTTTAGCTGCTGCTCTGTTTTGATTCTGACTCAGCTGGCACATAGCTGTGCCTTCATGTGGTTTTACAAACTCACGTGCACACTGTGAATTGGACATTTATCTTCATATTGTACCTTTCCTTAGAGGTCAGGTTTACTTAGCTGGGTGCAGTTCTTGTAACTTATCTGTATGATGTGCAGAGGGCACTAGTGACTGTCAGCAACCTGAGAAGGAAACCACGAGGTGACAGAGGCTGGGAGGGATCTCTGGAGATCTCAGACTCCAGCTCAAAGAACCATCTAGTGTCACTTGGATTGTGTTGCTCAAGGGCTTTGCCAGTCAAGTGTTGAAAACCTCCAGTGATGAGGTTTTATCATCTGGCTGGGTAAGTTATCCCAGTGCTTTAATGCTTTGGTTAAATATTTTTTTCCTATCCTACAGTTGGAATTTTCCCTTTCTGTAGTTTGTCATGGTGACTTCTGTGTTTTCACTGAATGTGATGATCTGACCTTCATGCTGTAATCTGTTGGCTTTTGGAGAGTCCTAGAAGTGGTGTAGGGGAAAGTGGCTTTTGGTCAGCAGTAACTAGTATTTTTACTTCCTGCTGTATTTTTCCTACCAGATTCTAAGTATTTTTTCATTATGTCATTGAAAGTGAAGTGATTCAGGGATTTGAAAAGGCCCTTTATTTTTCTATTGAAGCCCAAGAGGCGAAATGCAAACGTGGAAGTGTGCTATTTGCTGGGGGATGGCATGGTACTGTTAGGACCCCTTGTGATCAGAGCACTTGTCAAAACAATGAACTGAGAACACAAGTGGAGTGATAGGAAGAGATATTGTTACTCATTTCCTGTTGATGTCATTCACTAGCCCAGCTTTTTCCTTGAGGCAGGCAACTTTATTGTTTGTCCAGGAATTACTCATGCAATAATCAGGGTTTTTTTGGACTCACAGACCTGCTTTTGGTTATATGTGTAGCTTTTACTTTCTGAATGGAAAGTACATTTCACACTTCTTTTCAAGGACCTCTCTCTTAACATTCTCCAGCCTGTAATTATTGCAAATCAAATAATTAAAATGTAATCTTGCTCTGAGAATAAACTGTTTTGATTAAACATGTTTTAAAAAATCCCCACTCATGCCATTGCAGAGCAGGATTAACAATTATGATTGAGAATATAGAAAAGCAGGCTAAAATAGCTGAGTGTGTTTTATTCTACATACCAAGGCTGCTGGGGAATAATATGACTGTTTGCAGTATTTAAACATAAAAGCAGGGAGGAAAAAGATTTATTTAAGCTAATAAATATTTTCCATATGAGGAAAACATACCTTTCAATACCAGGTATGGAATACATAGCCTAAAAATAAGAAGATTTATAGAAACTCGATCCTAGTATTTAGAAAGAACCTTCTCAGCAAGAGTAGAGTGCAAGCATCTGGTAAGATTTCCCCATTCTGCTTTCAGCCTGCAGGGTGGAGTCAGTCTGTTGCTAGTGCAGGTGCCCTGTGTCCTTCTAGAGCCAAGTCCTTTCTTTTGGCTATAATTCCAGTTCCAAGCCCTGTATTTGTGAGTAAACTGTCATCCACAGACTGTGAAGTGCCTACAGGCTGGGAAGCAGGAGCATTGCCCCACTCTGCTCTGTTGTGTGGGTATCAGTGGTGTCAATAGGTCCTTGAAAAGGCAGACATCCTTTTGTCCTGTCTGCTTAACACAGCTCTGTCACTAAAACACCCATCAGCATTCCACTGGATTCATGTGACAGTGTTGATCCCAGTCCTTTGGTCCCAAATCTTGCACGGTTAGTGATGTCTATATCCATTACTTCAAAGGCTCTTGTTTTTTTTCCCTGCATCCAGGATCAATGGCTTAACATTCATTCCCCTTTTTAAGGCTTCTCTGTATATTCCCAATGCTCTTTGTTGCAGAACTGTCAGCAGAGGTTTAGTGTTTGTAAAGGAGCTACCAAAGTAGGTCTAACATTTCTGTGATAGTTTACTGCAAGAATTGTTTAACCATTTTTGAACTTCCAGCCATCATTATTTGCTGACAAAACTTTTCACTGCTGATGAGAAATGCTGAAAATGTTTCACAGTGGAGTGAGTTAAACTCTTTGAGAGGATCATTTTTTTACAAAACTTGGATGCTTTGGACATTGGTGGCATCACTGAAGTATTTCCATCCAAGCTGCTGCTGGCAGATGCATGCCACCTAGAAATGAAAATTTGCTTGGTCTTCATCTTATAGGGTGGAAGTCTTCATGCTTTAGATCTTTCACTTGATCTAGTAAACTTTTTGTTGAAAGGATTAATTGATCTACCATTCCTTTGTCATACTGTTCATGGCCAACAATGCAGCAGTAACACTTCTGGTCATCCAGGACAGGAGCCAGGCCAGGTTTTTCTGTCACTCCCTCTTGTTAATTTACAGTTCTGTGGAACTGCCTGATCCATTTTTATTCACTACTGCTATTGTAATTTGGTTTTCTTTATTAGGTGTTCAAGAACTTCTCTTGCTGGCACAATATATGAGTTTATGAAAGTCCATGAAATATCTTCTTTAAAAAACCAAACACAGTGGAATCAGCCAACTTAGCTCTTAAGTCTAGTGAAGGATAATTCAATTCTCACGTGATGTTTTGGGTGTCTTTTCAGTGATGTGCTTAATTTTGTTGCTTCCAAAAGCAAAAAGTGTGTTCATTTATTGGTACCAGAAGAAATTAGAAACAGCAGGTGGAAAAGCAAGCATGGCCCTGCTCACTGTAATCTAGTGAAGGCAGCTTTGGTGCTCTGTTCTCTCTGTTCTTCCCAGTATTTGTGCCTTCTGAAATCAGCATCATTATCCCCAAAATAAAGGGATGGGATGGATATACCCATACCAATGTGGGTATTAAGCAAAGGATAAGACATAACAAGAAATTGTTAGTGAGTAGCTCTTGAGATCAGCTCCTCTTCTGCCAGGCTCATCTGTTTCTCCAGGCACACATGGGAAGGGGCAGGGAAGCTCTCCAGGCAAAACATTGTCATCTGAGCACTGGTGAAGCCTCAGCATTAGGTACTGTAAGGCCTTCTGTGTTGAAAAATTTAGGATGATCTGTTGTTGAGAGGTTATCTGTGACACAATATTGGCTGGGTCCATCCTAGTACCTGTTCTTGACCCTTCATATCAGGCTTTTTTTTCCTGGAAGTGTCTTCCAACCAAAGAAGCATCTGTCCCTGGGATTCTGTAATCTAATACTGGTGGAGTCAATGGCTCTGAATCTTGAGCTCTGATTTCTGTGGGGTTTTTTGTTGTGTATCCCTTGAACCCAGTTCATTGTTAGTATTGGTTTTATCTGCTAGAAAGGGGAAATAGAAACCCAGTCTGCTTCCCCCAACACTTCCTGCTGTCCTGCTCCTGCTGATGGCACTGGAAAGGAGGAACTGCCCCATCCACTCACCCTGGACATTCTTATGATACTATCTAATATTTTCTAGTGAAATTGAGTTGGCATGCCTTGATTCCTGGGGGAGAGGCTTGTGTGCAGGGATCCAATTACACTTTGCTTTGTGTGACCCCCCCCTCCAGCTCTGGAGATCAGGTCCTGGAGTCAGCATTAGTGAATGGTTGCTTCTTCAGGGGAGGCAGGGGTGGGAGTGGGGCAGTTCAGGAACATGGCTGGCCAGAGCAGCTTGTCTCACCCTGTGGGGTTTGCACAGCTCAGGAGTGGCATAGATGGGCATGGTCTTTGTGAAGGAATCTCAGTTGCAGAAGGTAAGTAGATGTTTCACTTATTCTAGTAAACGGTTTGTTTAATTACTTAACTCTTAATTCATCATAATTAAATAGTCTTATCTGTAATTTAAACAGCATCAGTTTACTAATACTTCAGAATGAATCAATAGTCAGGACTGTAAATAACCAGGCACTACACGTTCCCAGTGTGTGTTGCCATGAAACAAGGTTTCTGCTTCCATGGCTTGTCATCATCGAGGGCTTTCTGTATTTCAGGCACTTGAGTAAAACCAAACATAGCATGAAGCAGCCTATACCTATGGAATCACAAACTATATTGGAAACATAGATGATTTCAAGTTTCATTTACAGGATTCTAAATCTCATTTAAAAATTAGAATAAATAAATGTAATAATGTCTGAGCATGCACTGGCTGAATTAATGGTAGAACTGAGCTCAGTCCTATCTGTGACTCTTTATTCTGTATGAGTCAAAGAATATTTTTGGACAGCTGGAAGAACTTGCACCTCCTGTCTGACAGTGTTTAGGGTGAATTCACAGGTAGACAGATGTTGTTTTGAGGAATACAGGTGTTAGAAACTCCTTCCAGAAATTTCTGTACACTTGATGGCCATCTTATGAGCATGGGGTTGGTGCTGGAAGAGATGAATTCTGTCTTTCATGGCTCCAAATGTGATTGGAGGAAAAGCACCTTCTGCTCACTGTTACTGTTTCCTGTGTTCTTAAGCTTTTAAATTTTTATGCAAACTAGTACAGTAACAGAGAAGGAAAAAAGGGACAAACTCTTACGATATTGTGCTCATTTTTAGTAAACACATTTTTTAGATGCTTTTGAATACCTCCATTAATTTAAAGTATTTTGACAAAAAAAGGGCTTCAGGCAGAGATGGATGAAGAAATGCAGTTTACTGTAACATGTGGTTTCAATAGTCTAATTATTTGCAATTTTGGGTGGCATAATCCAGTACTTATCTCAGAAAGGCTTGAATCAGAGGGAGCTATGAATGATGGAAATCCATTTGATGCCAGTAGATGGAAGAGGGGAATAAACCACCTCTGCTCAGCCTTCCCTCCAGGAAAGCTGCACTTCTCCTGTAGTGGCCTTAGCCTGTTTGCCAGTAAAGCAGACTGGCAGTTGTTCTTAGGTTGAAGAACGGGTCCTGGTGTCAAGACAAACCTTGGGTGTGTATATTTGGTTTAATTATTTCTTACATTCAGCTGCATGCACAGCTTCTGTGACAAGTTCCAAGACTGAGCTACTGGTGCAGGCTTGTTTCAATGTTCATGAACTGAACCTAGTCAAAACTCCTTGCTCTGTTTTTGAGTTTTAAACAGACACTTTCAGGACCATTGAAAATTTTTTATTGTCAGTTCTACCAGCTAGGATTTGAAACAATGTGAATAGTTGAATTGCAAGAAAATACTTAAATACCTACTGGGATTTTGCCCAGCTTTAAATAAAAATAATAATTAACTGGTGTGCTGGCTTGCCTGAGGGTTTTGCAGCGTTAGCAGCACAGTTGGTTTAGAGCTGCTTTGTGTTTGGATACATGGAAATACAGCCTCTTGTGTGCCTGCAGTCTAGACATCATTCATGGGAGAAGCAGCTTTCAGTATTTCAGTACATGCACAGGTCGTGTTTGAGCAGGGCTGCTGGAAACCGGAGTGAGGAATAAATAAGTGTTTTGTTAGTCTGTTAGTTTGATATCAACAGCACAAACTGTGTGGATAATTGCTGTGCAAACGGCACTTCGAGTTAATTCCACCAGGGAGACTCCAGAAATAAACTCCCTGGTAGCAGCTTTGAAAGTCACTTGTGGCAGCTTTGAGTCCAAAAATAAACTCTGCACCCACGGCTGGTAAAACTGAGGGAGCTGGGTATTGTCCTCTGTCCCCAGCTGTGAAGTGGGAGGACCTTGCACCATCTAGAGGAAAAGAAAGGATAGTCAAAGGTTAGAAAAGGAACTGGCAAAATCTTGTTTCCTGTGTCACTTTTAAGACATGGCAGAGCGGATTCTAAAGTTATTTTTGCACTTTGTCACATTACATGAGGAAACAAGGATCAGTAGTGCAGAAAATAGCCTAAAGAGGTGGTGGAAATTGTCAAGAAAAAAAAAATGCAAGTTTTATGGAATTAACCTCGTCTGTATTTTCAAATATATCAATATTTTAATGTGTGAAGGGATATGTATTAATTTATTCACCCATCTTCTAATTATTTACAGTGCAGTGGGAACAAATACTCTCCCAAGGAATTCTAAGTTTATAACTTCTTAAGACCCTTGTGTTTGTTTGAAGTCAGGGCAGGGGGCTCTGTCAGGGGCAGTTGGTGTTGGGTTGCTGTAGAGCTCTGTGGGATCATTTGATCACTCACTGAAAGCCTCACTTTTGTGTGCTTCAGGAAGTTATTTAGAGAAATTGCCTGTTCTTGTGGAACTGAGTCTTCTGTAGAATAAGGTAATGTTGAGGCTTAATACAGAGGCTGCTTTGAGTGCCTTCAAGGACTGTCCATCCCTACAAATATTCATGGACAACCTCACTAGCAAGCTCTGAGACCACTTCAGAGCCAGTCCTCCCTTGGGTGGGCACCTAAACTAGTCTGGGATTCATTTAGTGAATAAAACTTGGGAATTAGGTCTAGGAGTTGGGTCCTGGCAGGCAGCTGGCACTGGAGTGGGGCAGACAGGGCAGGTGGAATGGAGATGATGCTTGGCTGGGCTTGGAGGGCTTAGAGTTTGGTTGGATATTTGTCTCTAGTTCAGTCTTATATGGGCTTTACCTGCCCTTAGGTAATAAGTTCCACAAAGCAGAAGCTCAATTTTAAAAACAGGCTTTTGACTGAGATTTCTTCCCCTATGAAGTACAACTTACCTTCATATTGAACATGGTATTTTAAAGGCAGACTGTGGCTATCTCTTTTAGACCTGGATTTTTTTCCCCAACAATAGCCTTGTATGTGGACACTGGAGAGGAGATTCCAGGTTATTGAAAATTATATGTAAATGCAAAACTGTCTTATTTGTAAAATAAGTGATCCTGTCTAATGTCTGAAGATATAGATACCTGTGTTCTGCTCTCAGATCCATCCCTGGTTTATTTTTGTCCTTTTAGGCACTACTTGCATTCCAGTTTCAGAGTTGAAACACCAAAATTCGTTTTGTGCAGGTTTGAGTGGGTTTTTATTCTGTTTGTTTTTACTTTGTTTTGAAACCTTCCATGCCAGGAAAAGGCCATCTAAAGGCTGTGCTCCAGCATAGGTGAGTTACAAGTTCAGTGTGTAAAAACTGGATGACTAAATGGTTTGCTTCGTGCTCTAGGTTTGTTTTTTGTGGTATCTGTAGGTCAGCACTGCTGTTTCAAGAGTTTATATTGGTGTCTTGGCTTTCAGGGGTTGTTTCCCATTGATAAAATAAGCATCCAAAAATCTGCAGCTCTTCTGAAGAGCAGGAGGAGGGATTGCTTTTTGCTGCATACCCTGGTGACCCTCATCAGGGGATCAGCTTTAGGGAAAGCAGCTGAACAGTGCTACTGTGAAAGTGAATTCCTGTTGACTTTGGAGCTTTTATTGCTTTAATCACTCGTGACTCACATAAACTCCTTGCTCCTGCCTTCCCTGTCGGTCCCTGGCCGTTTGCAGAGGATGGGAGTAGGCAGAGTCCCTCTGTGGAGCACTAACCCCCCTTCCCTGGACGGGTGCTCACCTTGGGCAGCTTAACAATCTATTTTCTGCCTTCCGAGCTAATGCCGCGCTGAGCCGGATGAGCTGGGCCGTGCGCTGGGAACAATGGATGGAGAGCCGGGGTGTGCAGGGCTCCTGTGTCCCCTGCCAGCCAGGGTGGCTGGCTCCAGCGTGGGACAGCAGCTCCTGGCTGCAGGGAGCAATGTGCAGCTGGGATGGGCACTTTGGAAACGCCACCTGACGGATTTTCCGTGCGGAGCTGTGCTGTGTCACCCTCGCTGCGGGTGGCACAGGGAGGGTGACACAGCCAGGCTGTCACAGGTGCAGATTAGCTGTGCTCGGTGCTGTGGGGGTTAGTGGCACGGAGAAGTGTGCCTCAGGGACGCTGCCAGACAGGGCTGGGCTGATGGGATATGAGGAAAAAATGTTTCACCAGAGGAATTATAAAGTACTGGGATGCTCTTCCCAGGGAGGTGGTAGAATCACCATTTCTGGATGTGTTTAAAAAGAGACTGGACATGGCACTTGGTGCTATAGGCTAGTTGAGGTGTTAGGGCATAGGTTGGACTCGATGATCTTAGAGGTCTCTTCCAACCTCATTATTCTGTGATTCCCTGGTGAAGAGCTGCAGAGTGCATTCTGATGGCTGTGCAGCTCTCCTAGGGCTGGGAGCCTTGTCAGGAGCCTGGGGGGACAGAACCCAGAGCCCTGCTTACCTGGGACCCATTCTGAGGTTGGTGTGACAGTCACGTGTCATTGGGCACTGAAATTTAAATCCCAGTTGATCTCTGCACCTCTGTGCCATGCAGGAGAGTGTTTATAACTCTGTTCTTCAAGCCAGAGGGGCAGGGTTCCCTGAGAGGAAGTGTTGTGTCCCATTTTAAGCACAAAAAATGGGATGTGAGAGAAGAGCGTGGTGCACGTGTTCTCTCAACTAGCTCTGCTCTCTCTTTTTAACTCCTCTTGTTGTGTTTGAAAGTCTCCTGTCAGCACACTTGGTCTGGTGCACAGTAAAATTCAGATAGAGCAAAGTTCCTGAGAAACAACATCCATTCAAACCTTTTTTTCTCAATATTTTGAACATCTCTTCAGAAGGCTAACCTGTGGCGTTATCCCTAAATATCATGGAAAGAGTGTTGGAAAGTTGTTTATTTATCCTTGTTTGGCTTGCCTTGAGCAGTACTACTATAAACTATAGAGCTTGATTATATTGCTCAGCCACCTGGAGAAACATAAAATTGGAAGTAATACTTTTTTTTTTCAGAATGTTAATTCTGTAACATTTTCAAAGAAATTATAGAGGGCGGAGCATTCTCAGGAAGCAGGACACGGTAGGAAATTAAAATCCAGATCCACTGACCTTTTTAGCTAAGAGCTTCTCATGGAATTAATCCAGCTTTGAGCTAAATTAATTTTTCCTGAAGGATTTGCTTTCTGTACATGCACAGCTGTTTGGCTTTTCTCTCCTGACCCAAGTGCAGTGCGGGGCTGAGGCTCTCCCTGCCCTGCTGGAGGCATTGCAGAGCAGGACAGAGCCCTGTGGTGACAGGGACACCTGGGCAAGGACAGAGCACAGTGTGCCCAGCTGCTTGGGCTGGGCTCCTCCTGGAGGTTTGGGTGTTCTGCAGTAGTGATGAAGGCAGTGGGCAGAAGGTATCAGGCCACTCTCCCTCCACCACGAGACTGTAGCAGTTCATTTCCATCTCTGGGCCTCAGTTTCCCATCTCAGTGCCACTGACAATGCCAGGGTGCTGTCTCTGAAGTGTCTGGAGAGGTCTTCTGTGGATGGCATTAGAGCCAGGCAGTGGTAGACACCCTTGCCTTCAGTTAAAAAAATATCCTCTAAACTGGTCTCTGTTAGGAGAGGAGTGATTCTTAGTCTTGTGTGGGCATTTGCTGTTAGCCATCGTGAGATTATTTAAATAAGTCTGGATTTGGGTGTGCAGCTCAGGTAGGAAAGACTGTTTTGTTACAAATACTCCACCAAGGCAATTCCCACATTCCAGCCAAGCCTTTCAGATCAGTTAGATCTTGTTGAAATTTCCCTTGCAATAAGTAACTTCAGCATATTAACACTGAAGTTAAACTTTCCTTTCTTAAATTTAGTTTTTCCAGTTGGTACACTGAGGAATTGAAAACCAGCCCTGGAGCTCTCCTGTCATGCCCAAGTCCTTTGTGCTTGCAGAGAAGGGGGGCACAGCCATGCTCTTGCTGTGTGCTGGGCCACGTGCTCCCTGCTGCACTTCCTCTGTCCCTGTGCATCCGCTCACATCAGCACTGCTGCTTGAGGGAGCCTGCTCTGAGACTGTCACCAGCACCAGGCTCTGGAGATGTTTAAAATAACTGCCACAGGAGTCACTTTGACACTGAGTTTGCAACTAGCTTTGTGGCTCACTCACTTTGTCCATTTGGGTTTTGGAATGGTGTTTTTGCTCTTTCGTGTTCTGCCTTTTCGTCGCCCGTGTTTCTCTGAAGGATCTGCTGCAGCTCTGTGACTTCCTGCTGCTCTCAACTGTGGCTGTTTCCCTTGCTTTAACTTGACCTCAGTGCAGTTCTTGAGCAGCAACAGTGTTGATCTTTCTTTCTTGAGCTGCTCACATGCTGACCCACAGACTCACAGAGCCATTAATTGGAGAGGTGCCTCTGGAGACATCGGTCACTTGGCCACCTCTGATGTGAAGCAGGACTTGGATCCTTCGCAGCTTTGTCCAGCTGAGTCCAAGACCTCTAACCCCTGCTAACCTGACAGTGAAACTGTGGTTCTGATTTCTACCATGGAGTGACATGAGCATTTCTGAGGAACATTTCCTTGCTGGTTTCACTGCCTGGATGATGAAGATGATACCCAGTGCTGCACAGAGAGGGTCTCATTGTAGCTGAGTGAGCAGTGCTCTGTGGTGTTGGTGTGGTGAGAAGGGAGCTGCCAAGTCCCTCTGCTTCAGTGCATGCAGGTTTTCCCTCTTGTTTGGCCCTGCAGCTGTGTGGCAGTGTGAGATCCATCCAGCTCACAGCAAGCAAAGGCACTCCATCCCTTCTCCTTCCATTGCGTTTTCACTGTTAGGGAAGTACGTGCGGTAGGAAAAGGTTGTGAAAAACAAACTTTGTGTTTCTAAACATTAGGGAAGCTTGTGTTCACCAGTGCAGTTATCAAAACACCAACACTGAATGTTCATGAACCGCTTGCTTAGAGACTCTGCCAGTGAGTTTCTCACCACTTAAATTAGTTGCTTTGTGCCCTACTTAGTTTGAATGGATAGAGCTCATCTGTCATGTTCACTGGTTTTTTTTGTCCCCAAAATCATATGTTTGCTCCTGTCACTTCAGAGTTTCTTTTGCCTTTTGCTTTTTTTTTTTTTTTTTTTTTTTTTTGCAATGAACCTGTTATTTCAAACTAGTACTGTGAGTTTTGGGTAGAGAATTTGAACTTGACTCTGGCAGCCTAAGAGAGATTCTGCACAGATACAAAGCTTATGGCAGCAAGTGCTGTTCACTTAGTAAAGTTTTTCTCACTGTAAATGACAGCCTCTTACAGAATGATTTAGTATATATGCTGCTTAGATTTATATTCTCTCGAAAGCTGAGGAGATGCTTGTGGAGATGGTATATTCTTACCTTGAGTTCAAAATATATTTTGTATTTGCAGATTTCTTAACTTTATTGAATTCACTTTTTACGTGAACTCAATAAAACTTCTGTGTTTTTTGGCTGCCTTCTGAACAGTTTCATTTCATACCTTAGGAGGTTTGTTAATTTTTTGGCCTGGTCTATGCTGCTGTTACAGTAGGGTGCAGTTATGGGGTCAAGGTGTGTTTTGTTGGTAGCAAATCCAGTCTAATTCCCCCATAAAATCATTGAAGTCTCTCTAGGATCAGGAGGAAGTTGTCCCAAAAGGATTTTTTCAGCTATGATGGCCACACTTGGCCCATTTTAGTTTGAGTTCACCTTTGACCAGCTTTGGATAATTACTCTGCTAATAATTGTCCCGCTGAATTTGTTGTGTTTCTCCTGCTTTTTGTATCCTATTGCTTTTAATATTGGACACAGAACAAACTTCCTTCTGAGGTAAACAAGCAGAGATCTTTTTGCCTGGACTTGTATTTGGTTTTGTTTTGATCTATCAAAAGTTCAGTTTTAAAGTAAAGTAACCTTTGATTTTACTTTATCTTAAGGAAGGAGCAGCTTTGACCTCTCCCAGACTGCTGAGAGATGTAATCTAAGGTGATTGTGTTACAAGGCCTCAGGAATCTCTAAATTACATTTTGTCACGTCTTTATAGAAAACAAAAATCACTTTTGAGCAGAACATTCAGCTGAATCCAGGATTCTGGGTTCTGACTGCGCTTGGAGAGTTGTTTTTTGAAGAAAGGAATGTGCGCTATTTTTATTTTATTACTTTAATATATATTTGCATTTCCCAGAAACATCAAGAAGCCCAGCCAGAATGGTCAGTTACCTCTGAAATGGTTTTTGTGTAAGACAGTGTGTCCTTTGCTCATCCCAGACCCTGCAAAGGGAGAGTATTCATCACCTGTAGGACCTGAACCCCGGGAGTGCTGCCAGCGGGGCCCCAGCAGGTTGGAACGCCCGACTCACCTCGATGAAATGCAGAGATGATCCAGCTAAATTCCCCTTTCACACCTGCACTCGGCTGCTGTCTCTGGGAGAGGGTTTGGCAGTCTGGGGTGGCTGTGGTGCTCCCTGTGGAAAGCCCATGGAGTGTGGCTGGGTGGCTGCTGCCAGGTCCCTGTGTCCGTGTGTCTGTGACCCTGCCTGGGCAGAGCCCAGCCCAGCTCTGGGTGCTTCCAGCAGCTCCTTCCCGAGGTCCTGCAGCCTCCCTGTTGTAGAAGGTCAGTGCAGCATCAGGTCCCTCTTTTCTCTCTGTTACTTGGCTGGTGGCAGCGACTCAAAAAGCAAAGCAGCATTTAGAAAGTTTACTGGAAATGACTGTGAAATGGTGCCTAGAAGTGGCCGTGTCAGTTTATCAAAGAAACTGATGTGGATACTTAAAACCATCTAGGGTGTCATTTTTGGCACTTGTTAAAACCTGCAGAGTTGTTATAGCCAGGATGTATTAAAAATATGCATGGGACAAGGTTGGTGTACCCTGACAGTATCATTTCTTACTAGAGTAATTAATACAGCTGAGAAAAAGCACTACTTACCAGAGACTTACCTGTGTCGTGCTTTAAGCCCATATTTATCTGAAAAGATCCAACTTTATCTGCCTGGAAACCTTGCTTGTTACATAAAAGATCTGCTTAAAATGGTTTATTTGAGCAAAAGTGTGTACATTGGGTGTATGCAAGGATAATCTGTAATACATGGGAAAAAGGGTAACATTTAAGTAAATTTAGGTCTGCTGACATAGATTTCTCCTGGCATTAGGAATCTTTGCAGTTAATAACAAAAATAATCCTACTTTCCCAGGGTGAATTTGCCTTTTGAGGAGTTCATGGTTTTATAAACTGTGCAGAGTGATGCTGTGTGTGCAGTTCAATACTTGGTGTCATTGGGCAACTGAAGAGAGAAACAGAGTTTGCCCATAGAGCCAGGCTCATATTTTTTACCACAACAGAGCAGAAATTAATTGGTTTTAGTTCTTTTACTGTCCTTAAACTGTCCTTCAGTTTACTTTACTGTCCTTCAGCCTTGGAAAGACAGACCTTGCAGTACTGGTAGCACAGCAAGCTGTACTGCAGGATGTGGTCAGGTGAGGGGATACAATTCACAAGTTCATAAGCACTGGACCAACTGGCCCCACTGGGTTTTCTTTTAGAGGGAAGAAGATCAGTAAACTGGAACTTAATCTCTCTTTGTAGGTGAAGTCTGTGATAAATCTGCTGTTTGCTGCCTACACAGGGGACGTGTCTGCACTCCGGAGGTAAAAATCAGTTTGGGAACAGGAATTTGGGAATAGGAATGCTGCTTGTTTGGTTCCTGCTCTTGGTGTTTCTTTAGGAACATGCATATGCACTCTGTCTGGGTTGGGGACATGGAGCTGCATGAGCTAGAGATTGAATATGTTCACCCAAAACCCAACTAAGACCCCAATCCAACTATCAAAAAGGTACCCTCACACTATCCTGAATCCCACTGTGTTCCATTTCTTTGGATCACAGTAAAACAATTTCTTTAACCATTTTTTAATAGCAGTGGCAGAAAATCCTGTCTATGCTCTCACATGCTTTAATAATCAATTCTGAAAATGCCACAAAAATTCAGGTTGGAAAATGTACATTGTTATTGGACAGGTTTGGATATCTAGCTTTGCTTTTGAAATATGGAGGAGAATCTGGCAAAATTTTAAGGTAATAATGGTGGTGGTCTAAATAAGCATTGATTTGGCTAGAATATATCTAAATATAATTAGTGGGTGGAAAAATATATAGTGTATAGTTTAACTCTGCTGTGCCAGGGAATCATAGTGTGAAGCAAGAACCCTCCCAATCCCTTAATGCTGCTCAGGATTTTCAGACTTGGGAGACTTCCTGGGATTTTCTCACCTGGTATAAATTTACTTTGCCTTATGTGGCTTAGCTTGTCCACAAACAATTTTAAATCAGGCATGTTGTCTGTTATGTTTTCTGCAAAGGTGTTTTATTTCAGTTTATGACAGCTAAAGAACAGAAAGGAAGTTAAGGCACCAAGCTGGTTTTCAAAGCCAAAGCCCCTTTCATTATCAGCAAAGATATGATGTGCTCGTGGTGCTGCTTGCATCCTCTTGTGGCAGGGCAGTGTTCTGCCGTGCCAGTTTTGTGATGTGCTTTAAATTACCTAAGACTTGCCTCTGCAGTCTCCTTGATTGTGTTTTATTTTGTTTTTAAGGTTTGCTCTGTCAGGAATGGATATGGAGCAAAGAGACTATGACTCACGGACAGCCCTGCATGTGGCAGCTGCAGAAGGTACTGTCTCCTCACACAGCATTTGCTGTCTGTCTGTCTGTCTGTGTGCTTTAGCACGTCCTTGCTGTCTCTGTGCATACCTGCTTTTGTCTGTACATAAATGGATATACAGAAGTACAGGCACTCACAAAGCTGCTTTTCCTGTAGGACACGTGGATGTTGTTAAGTTTCTACTGGAAGCATGCAAAGTGAATCCTTTCCCCAAAGATAGGTGAGTGCTTTTATTGCTGGTTTGGAGGGAAGATGCTCCAGTAACACTTCCCTAGTCCCTGTGAGGAGAGGTGCCTGTCAAAGAAGAGTGGAATGTACTGAGCCAGGCCACTGAAGCGGGGGAACGGGATCCTGCTGGTTGTCTGTAGGCTCTGCAGACTGAGCAGGAATGAAGAATGAGCCACTAAACCCATTATTTCAAAGGTTGTGCTCAGCTTAATGAAGTTCCACAGTTACTGAACTGAATGGGGTCTGTGTGCTGAGCCATTAGTGCAGAATGTAAAGACCTGGATTTGTGGTGCTTTCTGGCTCTGTGCTTAACTGTGCCGATCTTAAAAATTCCGTGCTGCTTTTTGTAGGTGGAACAACACTCCTATGGATGAAGCTTTACATTTTGGACACCATGATGTTTTTAAAATTCTTCAAGAATATCAGACCCAATACACGCCATCAGAGGATAACAACGACGGCAAAGAGAACCGAACGGTTCATAAAAATCTGGATGGCTTGCTATAATCATCTTCAGCTAGATCCTAAGAATCAAATCACTTACCTATTTAATTGTGGTATGCATAAGTAATGAAGAGCGTGTGTGTTTCTATCTGATAGTGGTATATATTTTACAGAAGTCTCTGTTACTTCAGTGTTACGTTACAGGAGTTTCTATACGCACAGGACAAATCCAATCTCTTCAAAAGAAACAAAACCAACTAAGAATCTCCCTCCATAATGTGAGCAATATTACCTCATGCTGCATATAATTGATGTATAAAAATATTTAGCTGTTGTTGGCTTTACTGTGCACTACTTAATTTATTTTTGTGTTCTATGTGAACTCTAGTCTGTGGTCAGGAACTTTTCTGCTGAATTTTTGTTTCTTTAGCCCTCTGTTCCCAGTATGGCCTGGATGAGCCAGAGTACTGTCAGGTATGAGCGTCAGTGAGGTTTTTTTGAAAGCTGAGGATGCTGTTGTAGATTTAGGCTGGGTGTGTTAAGTAAGGATCTGCACTTATCTTTGGGAAAAAATAGAAAAAAGAATTCCACACAACCTTGTTTACATAATATAAATATCACAGAGTATATAGGTGACACTTGTCAATGGTCTAGGCTTGTTCTTAGAGATAGTCTTGTCAGGGAATGTGTTTTAAGGTTTGTTTGACCAAATGGTGTAGGGGAGTGTGACGTGTAGCTCCAGTGTGTAGTGGGATTTTTGTCTTGGCAGCATTTCTCTCAGTTCCCTTTGTCTTGCCTCCCTCCTCTCTCTCCATGTTCAGCTGCTAAAGTACTTCCCTGTGGCCAGGGAACGCGGGTGCTTCCACTCCGTGCAGGTGTTCCTTGCAGGTGTATTTGCACTACCCCTGGGGGGGCTGGCAGGGGCTGCTCCTTCCTGGTGGCTGCACCAGGAGCCAGCCAGGGCAGTGGGAGTGCTTGAAAGGCAAAGAACCGAACCAAATGCAATCTGAGCTCATTGAAGCTCGTGGTAAGGAGCACGGATGGAGTGAAACAGCTTTAAGGAGCATAGAGCCAATCAAAACAGGAGCAGAGCAGGAGATAAGCCAGGTTTTGGGGTATGTTCTCTTCTTGCACTGCCATCAACCAGGGAGCGGGATATTGCATCGCTGGGATTCCCCTGGTGTGGGACAGGAGTTCAGCACCAGGAGCACAAGTGAGTAAATGCCTTCTGTGGTGAATGGTGGCATTCATTGTCTTGCCACTGAAGCCAGCTTGGCACGTGCCCTGTCATGGAAAGTGTAGATGCAGGTATTTGTAGTTCACAGAAGTCCAATACTGCCACAGCTCCCTGTCCCATGTGCAATTGCTTCTGCCAGTAGTGTGGCACAAAACCTCAGAAGTGGGCGGTCACTTCAGATACTCACAACACACTACAGCTGTTGGATGTAGGCAAGGATTTTAGCACAAGAGTTTTAGGCAGGAATCATTTAGCACATGGAAAAGGAGATTGTGCTTGAGAATTGTGTATATGGTGGTTTTTATCCTAGCACGTGGTGTACAAGTCATTAGTAGATCTCAGAGGTCAAATTTTCTGTGTTTTGGCACCAAAATCTCCTGAAATCATGCCCAAATTCTTCCTAGAATGCCCAAGCACTTTATAAAGATGATCTGAACCACATTACCCTCCTTTAGCAATGAGTACACTAAGGCATGGAGAGAAGTAACCTCTCCAGAGCGACCCAGCAGGTCAGTATAGTTGAGAATAAATCCTTTCAAGTTCCTGTACAGTCTCTTGTCGAAATGCCATACTGCCTCCCTGCAGGGAGGACAAGCCACATGGAAAAGTGCTTGGTACTCATCACAAGCAGTGACTGTCTTCATCATGAAAGAGTCTGAAAGTCTAAAGCCCTCAAACAGCATCTTGAAGCTGGCTGGCATGGTTATCAAACACTTTTTCTTAAGAATCCTCCTGTTCTTAAGCTGGTTAGGTTTGGTTTTTAGTTTTTAGTTTTTTGGTTTGTTTTTTTTTGTTTTTTTGTTCTTCTGAAGATCAGCTATTTTTCTGAAGGCTTTTAACCCATTCTCTTCACATCCTGTGTCATGGCCACTGCTGTTGTAAACAAGAACTAAATGAAATGGCCTCTGGCTCTTTGTTGAGCCACATCAGTCACTGGGTAGCACAAGGCAACAAATTATGAGCTTCAGTGTAAAGGAATATTTTCAGATGGATCCTAGTTTTAAATTATGGATGTCAGTGCTAATCTTCCCAATTTTGCCCCTATTACAACACATTCTGTAGCTTCTCAGAAAAATACCTGATGTAGCTTTATTTAACTGACATTGCATTGTTCAAACTGGCATTTTTAAACGTAATTATATTATTTAGTACACATGATATAAACAAACCAAAACCAAAAGGATTGTAACTGAGCTAACATTGAAGATCATGGCTGTCCCTAAGCTTAATGCTTTCATACTGAGTGCTTTTAGCCAGTCCTAGCTTCAGTGCATTTTTGCTGGTTAGTTTTAGTATTTTCTCATTGTGAGAAGATGGATTATTTTGTAATGTCCAGTTCAGCGATGCAGCTGCTTAGACATGGCGTTATTTATAAATATAAATATATGCAGTACATTGGTTTGGCTGTTTATCATTCATGACACTGACATGTAGGTTTTACAGTAAATAGCTTTTGGTTATCTTACCCAACGCTGACTTCCTTATGCTCCAAAGAAGATTCCCCCCACTCCTTTGTTTTTATGTCATATATGTTTCTTCTGTATCACAACCTAAAATCGTTCAGCTAACTTAATGCTTTGTACTCAGAGATATTGTGGTAGTCTTAGCATTAATTAGCCTCTGTGAACAAACTGTATTGTACCAGATTTTTTTTGCTTCAGAGCTGGACTATCCGTGACTATACTTACTGGCAGTGTACTTCTGGTCATTGTAACTGACTGGGCTGATCTTGACTTTTAGATTCTGTATTGTGGGGACTAGACAGTGATGAATGTATTTCTAGCAGTTTCCCATGAATGAATCTAAACTTGAGCTGTACTGGTTCTGAAAATGAAAGTTATTTATTTTAAGAAATAAAATCCAGATAGTGTTGCTTTTTACAGCATAATAAATGGAAATACCAAGATGATGGTGGTGCTGCTGGCTTTTATTGGTTCTCTGTGGGAATGCCATTGAAATAAGTCTTCAGTTGTGGCAAGGCTGTCCTGGAATACCTACTCTGGTCATTTCCATTGTGCAAAGCATACAGGAAATCAGAATGAATTTCTGTCATGTAGCGTTTTCCTGATTTTTTTTTTTTGTGTTTATTTTGAAACCTACACTTCCAGAGCTGTGTCCTTTCACTGGTGGTTGCATTTTGTTAATGCTGGAATTCTGGCCAGGTACTCTGAACAGGTCTAGCTTTCTTTTGACCTACTCTGCTATCCTTCATCACACCAACAGTTTTCTTTACTCTTCTTCTGGCTGTACAGTTCATATAAAAGCCTGACAAGTGTGAGATGAGGGATTTTGTCACTCACTAGCCCCAGAGAAAAGCAGCAGGGTCCAGCTTGGTAGCTCACAAAGATGAGCCACAGATCAGTTATCCTACTGAGGACTCAAATTAGAAACTGAAGTTCAGTTTATTAACGGTTGTGTGCGGTTGGAAACAAATGAATGAAGTGATACAAGCAGGAATAAAAAAAGGTAACAGCCACCTTGTAAAACTCCAGTGCAGATAGACCTGCAACAATGCAGAGAATTAAAAGCATCAATACAGCTTCAGGCTTCAGAGCTGTAACTTTAGTTTCACAAACAAGTTTAAAATGAGATACAGAGTAGTAAAATACTGACTGGCACATCTACTTTATAACAGAGGGAGCCAAAACACGAGAGAGGACAAAAAATGGCAACTGACAGTTCCTTTTATTTAAAATATATAAAAGAATATTCCACTGAGGAAAAGTCACTGCTTCTAGAACTATTGGCTATGGAAAGACCAAGCTGTGAATAAGGCCACTGCTTTAAGTCCCACAAAACTGAAGAATAAAATGACTTGTAGATCATGAACACAAAGCATAGCTCAGAAAACAACTTGATTTTTGTATTAGCAACAGATACACATCCAGCTAGTTACAGTAAGATAAAAGCATTAAGTCCTTTCCTGTAGCATTGTTAATCTCAGTAACTCAGGGCACCAAAAAGAAGTCAGTTTGCAATGCTTTCTTTTAAATATGTTGGCAATGCTTTCATTTAAATACATGTGTTACATGCTCTAGGTCCTTTAATTTTTCTAGGAAGCTTTTTCAGGGGCCACATCAGTTGTCTTGGGCACAACACACCAAACTGAAGCAGTCCTTTTGTTCCCAAACAGCAGCTGATGGGTCTGGAGGGGCCTCTGGAGGTCACCTTGTCCAAGCCCTGCTCAGGCAGGGCCCCTGCAGTGTCCCTGTCCCTGGACAGATGGGGTGCAGCACCAGTGCTCTGCAGCCACTCTGCTCAGCTCCGTGCTGATGAGCAGCCTGCACTAACAGGTACTCTCAGAGAGAGGCAGCTGCCTGAACAGCCTTGCCTGAACTGAGAGCTGTTAATTGCCTCCGAACGTGCTGAGAAACCAACCTGTTCCTCCTCTGGTGGAAGCACAGCTTCCTCCTGTAAGTACTGCAGACTCTGTCCTGCAGCCATTGCTCTGGCTGAACTGTAACTTCTTCACTTTCCTGTGCCTTACCCCTAGTTACAAAACCACTTAATTATCAAAACCTGTAGAGTATTTTAGCTATTCAGATTAACAGTTAAATAAATGCCCTGGTTCATGATGCATGAGAAAACTGAGCTCCAGTCCCCCTGTTATAACCTACGTGGGGTCTGTATTATTGCAGAAGATAGGGGTGACCAGATCCTCACCCTGGCAGATTAGGCACAGTAAATAAAAACGTAACTCAATCCCTTTTGCAGTCTTCTAAGAGGAGGTTCTGATTTTGTCTGATGACTGCAGTCTGCAGAGGCTTTAGTCTTGATTATGTGCCTTGGCTTCCAAGCTCAGCATGTGCCAAGGTGGTGTCCTAAGAAATGCTTTGAGAAAGATTGTGCTAAACGTCCTACACAAGATTATGCCTTGTGAAAGTTGTGAAAATGAAATGCAGGTAACTTTTTGGGCTTCTGCTCTCTGCATAGGCCATGCCCAGAAGAGCTAAAAGCACAACAAACTTCAGCAGCACATGGATTTGGTGTGGCATGGTATGTGTGGAGTGTTTCCCTTTTGTGACCAAAATTCAAGGTGTAAGCTTTCTGAACAGAACCCCTGGAAAACAACCAGCTTTTCTTTGAAGCCTTCTATGTACAGTTAACTGTTTTAAACCTTTAACTAATTCCTTCAAACAATGAATGCATGTTTCTGCCATCACTGGTGTTGAGGAGCTCACATTCTCACCTTCCTCTTCCTCCACCTCGGCACAGTATCTTGCTAATTAAACAAAGATGTGCAGGTAAGGAGGCTGCTCAGGCTGCTGCTGTTGATATTCCCATCAGCTAAAACTGCTGCTGGACCTTGAGGCTGAGGAACCAAGGCAGTGAAGCGTTGTCAGCAAAGCACTGAGTGCAGCGCGGGATGCGTGAAGCGGACGGGCCGTGCTAACGACGCAGGGAAAGCTCAGCCAGAGCTCAGAGCTGGATATGTGTACACATCTGCAAGGGGAAAAGGAAACCTCCATTACACAGGCCCAGCCCTGCTTCTCCAGTCCTTGCTAAGCACAGAGCATGACCACCTTCTGCCCAGTCACACTGATTCACATCAGCTGCTCGGGGTGGGGCGAGCACTTGAATTTGTTTCTTTTTCTGAGGCACACCCTGCAAGGGCAGCGCTGCTCTGTTAGCAGGCAGTACCTCGCCAGCCCTGGCAGGGCAGCACTTCCAAACTGCACTCCTGCTGGAGGCCCTCCCCACACAGACCCTACCAGGGGCACTACAGGGATACTCCTTCACCCCCCTGCCATCTCTCCTCCACCTGCAAGGCACGCAGAGGAAGCTTTGCTCTCCAGTTCTTCACCCTTCTCCCTGCAGACACGTTTAAAAACAACTGCTGGCAATCCCAGTCTAGCTCTGGCTCACCAGCTATTCCTATGCTTGTGCCCTCTGTTTAAGTATTTGAGGGATGTCTCAGATAGGGGGGACAAACAAAGGGAAAAGCAAGTTGTGGCTGGAGCCTCGGGCTCCAGGCTGGCTCCTGGTACGTACCACAGTATCGATCTCGGCGGGGCCCACCATCCGGGACACCTCATCAAACTCCTCGGGAGACATGGGCAGCAGGTTTTCTGGAGACTGCAGCCTGGAAGGGTGCCTGATGGACAAGAGCAGGGATTGACTGTCACCAGAGAAATGGGGCACAGCTGGGCTACTCTGCCTGCCTCCGGGGCCTGAAGGGCCACTCACCAGGCCTCTTGTGAGGAAGACCAGGCTTTGCAAAGCCAGCCTGGCTTTAAATGAAAACTCAGACTACTCAGGGGTGCACATCCTAACCAAAGAAGTCCAACAAGTCTTTGAGAACATGCTTTTCAAGAAATTACTCGCCTGCAAGTTTCTAGGGTTTTTACCTAAAAATGGTGGTTTGAACACACATTAATGTGTTGTGATCAGATTCTCAAAGAGGAAACACTTGACTGGGGCACCTACAGCTTAAACAGTATGAAGGGACATGAACTACAGCTAAAATCTTATAAACAGTTCTCAAATATCCAGCCTTTTTGTGAGAACTTACACTTCAGATACAGAGATTAACTCGGTCTTGATGTAGCCAGTTCCCTTGGGACCATCCAAATCCATTGGCTCTGGTGCTTCAAGAGAGAAAAAAAGCTTGTGGGTTTTTTTTTTCTTCAGCAAGTTTACATCACATTTTCCCCTTTATCGTACCAAAAATACAGCCTATGACCCAGATAACGTGCAAGTCTCTCTGTCATACATTTTACAGCACTATGGTTAATTTATTCCATTTTTAGTCAGTTTTTCCTGTTCTCCTATAGAAAATGGCAAAGAAACCCATCCCATAATCAGTCATGGTTGGGGCTGTTAGTGGGAGCCTACATTTCTGGAACAGCTCACATGACAGCCAGTGACAATTAGGGGTTTCAGTTTTTGCTCTGATTAGTTCTCATGTAGTGCCTGTTTAAAAACAGACCTTTTCTTAACCTACAAAGGCATTCAGGCCAACTGCTCCCTTTCCTTCCACGCCACAGAAAGTGTGCAGTGCCCCAGCAGCTGAGGAACAAGCAGACAAGATAAAAGGCACGAGCCCCACATAGCACACTCACCCTCCTTAGGCCTGGAGTAGTACTTGCCAAAGGCATTGTCCTTGGGGATGTTGGGGTACAGGAACCGCAGCGGGTTCTCAGGGATGTTTTCGGCTGCCATCACTTTGTAATTGCGGATGATGTCCGGGAAGGTGACGGCAGAGAGCTCCTTCTTGGTGTAGGGCTCTACTGAGTGGAACTGTGGCTCTGCAGGGGACAGACACAGCAGTTCTTAAGGCTGGCTTCAAAGTTCATTTCTGAAAGTGTCCAGAAAAGCTGCAACCCCTTCCAACAAATTCGGAGTTGACGTGAGCAAAAGCCTTGCCTGGAGGACACCTACAGTGCTGCAGGAAGTATTTAATGCCTGCAAAGGGAGCGTAATTGCTCTGTGGGTAGGGAGGCATGGGGCTATAGCACACAGTGATGGCTCTTGGTGTGTTTTGTGTCCAGAATGACTGGTGTGACTTGTCCATGGAAATTAACTGCAATATTTCATTAAGTAATTTAGGTTGTGCTGCCTTTTAAACCTTCTTCCAAATGTTGTAATTCAAACTCTGCTGCCTATTAGGGTGTTTGATCCAAATACTATCAACCTTCTTTGAGCTTTTGGATGTCTCAGCAATAAAGGCAGCCAAGGGAAAGAAGCATCTTTCAGTACATCAGCAGTTTCTCTTCCACCTGCTGCTGGTTTTGGGCTCATCAAAGTGAAGTGTCAACAGCTGCCCCACACTGACAGGTGGGGCCGTGCAGAGAGAGTGATAACAAGAGAGCCCTGACTGGGTACAGGGGAGGTTTTAACTTCCTGTGGCTGTCATGCCTCTAGGCTTCCTTGGGAGAGGATGAGAAACTAGTCCAGCTCACTGAAGAAGCAAGCTCTTCATTGATCCATTTGGACAAGGGGAGGAAGGAGAACTACTTGGAAAACGAAGTGAGTACATAATTTATCTAGGGGGAGTGTGGGAAGGAAGGGAGGAACAAAAGCTGCATTTGGGCTTGGAAGGAGATGCAACTGTCTGTGTACTAAAGGCTGGGAGAGAGCCTAAGGAGGCAGGGAAGACAATGAGGGCAGTTTTTCCTTTCCAACTGGGAAGTGCTACTTGTCCTAGCTGAAACCCTGATCAATTGATTGTGTGGTTTGAGTTACCCCAAGTATAGTGTGTCCCTGCTATTGCTTGTGCCCTCTGCTGCCAGGGCTGTTGTGCTGGTCCTCAGGGTGGAGGAGAAGGGCCCAAAGACTTCTTGTTCTGATGCAAACAGGTCAGCAAAGGTTCTCTGTTGCTGACTTACCGTTCTGAGATTCCTCTACCCAGGTAAAGGTGATTGCTCCCTCCCTGCTGCTTTCACTGAATCTCAATAAAAATGTTCCTGGGCTCTGGTCCTTCAGCAGAGCACGTTCTCTCTCTTTGCTGATGAAGCCCATAATGCAGCTGTAATGTTGAAAAGAAAGAGCTGAGTTACTTCCCAACATAAAAACCAATCTGTGCTGTGCTAGCTAGGAAAACTAAAGAGCTTTCCTTCACTTAAAAGAGCTGAGGTACTGGTGAAAGCCTCACAGAAGGCTTTGTCCTGTGAACAGCTGGCAGCAGGACTGACTGGCTGCAGTCAGGTGGTGATTCATGCCTCATGGCAGCTGTGAATCACCACAGCTTCCCTCAGCACTCTCACTTCAGCCTGGGGGCCTATACAAATATCTTTCTGCACTTGGAACAAAAATGATGGTCCATTTTGCTGTCAAAGCTGGGCTGGGGGAGCAGAAGTGAAGTTACATGTGTGTAACAGGGTCAGATCCCAGCTAGCAGTCAGTCTTGGGTTCAAAAGTATGCTAAGGAACAGTTGTTTCTCCTTTTTGGCGGATGAAACAACTTTGCTGGCTGACAGATTACTCTCTTACAGGTATGGGGTTTGCTTTGGGCCTTGAGCTTGTTTTCTACAGGAACTGTAAAATTTTTGTGACTTATTTACTGTGCTCAGCAAATGTTATTGCACAGACAAGGAGGCTAGTGTGGTAGTTTTAAGAGATTGATTGATCTGGACAGGTACTGGGGAGGGAGTTTTCAAGTCAGTACGAGGGTATGACCGTGGCCAAGCCCCAGCTATTTGGTTTTGGTTGGTTTGTTGCTTGGTATTTTGCTTTTGTTGGCTTTTTTTTTTTTTTTCCAAACGTTTTCTCTGTTTCTTATTCCTCAAAACACTTCATCAATAATGATCTTTTGAGTACTATGACTGTCCTTGAGTGCATTAAGTTAGGGAAAGTGGGCTTTGCACATCAAACCCCTAAACAATCATAATTTTGCTTAGAGTTTCAGATGCAGTAAGCTGCCCTGTTTTATGGGGTTTGGGAGTTTGATTTTTGAGTTTGTTTGGTTTGGTTTAAATGCCATGCTTTAGGTAACAAATGTGTTCAGTAGTCAATGTCCTGTGTGTAAGGGAAGCCTTCTGCCTTCCTCTCTCTCAAGTATGAAGAAAGGTAAGTGTCCCTGAGGTTGCATTATTTACTCTTTTGTATACCAGGGGAGTATGTGCTATTCTAGTCTGTACCAAATCCACATGTCATCCCAATCCCAGAACTGCCACTCTGCTTCAGTAATGGTGACAAATATTCCCACTGCACTGCAGCTAAGAGAGGGGGAAGTTTGGGGCAGGGAAACAAGGCTTGTACTGCACAGGGCTTTGACAGAACTCTTCTGGAGCTGGGGGGTAAAAATGTGAAGCCCTCTGCTGAATGTAGCAAGGCAAAGCAATCCTGCTGCTGTAGATCCTGCAGAAGTGTGAGATACTGGGATGCTCCACTGTGAGTGTGCTGTTTGATGAGGTTTCATAATGTGACTAAAGCTAAAACACAGGATTGTGACTTTGGATAAGCCTAGTTTGGGCAGAATTACATCTGAAATCGGAAATCCCAGAATGAAAAGTTTACTAAACCAGTATTAAAGGGCAAATGGAACTGTGTTCCCATCTGGCAGAGTCCTTCTACTTGGTAATACTCTTAAAAAAATCAGTGAACTGCCGGGCTCTGGGCACACGGTTCTGGGCCCACAGGCATTCTGAGTCTGGCTGCTGCCACCTCCAGGCAGCTCACAGTAACTCTCTTCGGGCAGGGAGTTTGGTTTTCGGGTTTTTAAAATGGATATCGCTAGGACTTATACTTTCTTGTGCTTCAGTTTTTCTTGGCTGTGTTCTAGGAGGTAGGAAGAACCGACTTAGAGTGGGAGCAGAGGCAAAACAAAATCTAATCTAACATTCAAAGCCCTGCTCTGTGACTTAAATGGGACAACTTGGTGATCTGATGTTCTTGCTTTTAGCAGTTGCCTCATCAGAGGATTCCTCACTATTAGAATTCATTTGCTTCAGATTTTTCCAGTTTCAAGATCCACCCTCTGCACAAACAACCGTCTAACCTGAGGGTGCAATTGCAAGCCTAAAAGTGAAGTCTGAGGCAATGACCACATCTTTACATTCACTAAGGTCTTACCCATCATTCCAGAGACACAGGAGATGTTTCTTAATAAGCTCCAGGATTCCCTCAATCCACAGCCAAAAGGGGAAATTTTTATCATTTATATTTTCCTGAAATTCAGAATATGGAAAAGCAGGGATGGGAGGGGGGAGAATAGGGATAATGAGACATGAGTTAAAATAAAATGCCTGTCTGAGCCCCCAGTACCCACAAATGTGTGATCCATCACCTCTCACATGTGGCAACACTGGTCTAAGAGCAGATATAAGGCTCTGGCTCCTGCCTGGGTGCTATCCCTGTTGGAGTTGTGGGACATGCAAACCCATGCCTCTGGGGTTTTTGACTGGGCTGGCTAGCAGAAAACCTTAGAGACACTTTCTGTTGAGATCTGGATCTCAGCGTCTCATGAGGCATCTGTACCAATGAATTTGAGTGCTTGTACATCACCAGAGCCTTGCTCTTCCCCTGGAGTCTGCTCCTGGTTGCTGTGATTTCCTACTTATCTATGCCAGCTAAGGGTCTAAAACTGAAAAAAAATGTGAAGAGTCCTCCTGTCTTGCTTCAGCCAGGGCTGTGAAATTCCATGATGTGGCTTTCTATCATTATACTGACCCTCTTGGCCACCCTGTGTTAATCCTCACCCTGATCCAGTTTCCCCTGGTCTGGGGAATGTCCTTCACTAAGATACAGAAGAATTGTTCATCTTGACTTTTTGTTTACATTTTCTGTAACAGTCAAAATGGAGAGCTATTCTATTGATAGCAGATGCATTAATAATAATGGAGATGCTGTGTTTGAAAGACACTTTTTTTTTTTTCTTATGGAGTTTACATGGATCAAAAACAGTCTCAAAATCATCTACTCCTTGCCATTGCAAGTTCTTTTTCCTCCTGCTGCTACTTTAGCCTCACCACCAAAGCCTCCCATGACCATGTAATGTCTAGAATAACTAGGGGATGCTACTAGAAAAGTAGGCATGGGGGGGGGAAAGAACCAAAAAATGCCCAAAGTCCATGATAAAGCAAGATGAGATCCCTCTTCCATCTCAGTTTTTAAAACTGTGTGCATACCTTGCAGAATCTTGTCCAAGGAATAAGGCCATCCTGAGATCCTCCATTTGTTGGCCCTGAACACAATAAATTTGACTTCAGTCATGTTCCACAAGTTACCTAGTAAGGCTAAAAGTACCTAGCAAACCAAGTTCAGAGTATTTATTGGGAAGGCAGCTGTAGGACTAAGAAAGAAAAGGAAGGGCAGGCTGCAGCAGCTTTCACAGCTAGGATACCCCAACCTGTGTGAGCAGCCCTTGTGTAATGGGAACCAATCCACCCTGACACTTTCTGTGCTGTGCTGCACCAAACACTTGCCAGCTTCAAAATGCTTCCAGGAAGGAAACTGAATCCTTGCACAGTTCCTGCCAGCCCAGCAAGAAGACTGCAGCCCACTAGCTCCTCTGCAGGCTCAGCAGACCCTGCAGCATCTCTCTAAGATTAAGCACTTTCCTACCTTAATTCTGGTGATTTGCAGGATTTTGCCCCAGAAACTCTTGACTCCTAAGTCTACCCCAACCACAGACTGATCTTATTCCTGTTGCAGTTGTTTCCCTCAGCCTTGTTTGTATGTCCACAGTGTTTGATAACCATCTCCAAAGCATAAAGAAAAGTCCTATGCTGGGCCTACAGTAGCTGGGAGCTTTGCAGACCCTGACTGTAGTCAGAGCCAGATTTTTCCCATTCAAGATCACGCTATGGCTTCCCATAAATATGCTTTTCTCTGTCATTTTTCTAAAAATAAACTGGGTTAGGGAGCTTGTTACTGATACTGCTGGTGTTAAGAGATCAAGATTCTGTCAACTTTCACATTGCAAAAACAGCAGCCAGGTTGTGCCCTGGCACCATGCTGGCTCTGTCTCCTTGCACTGAGGAATCCTGAATATAGTGTTCAGCAACCAGGATTTTTTTTCAGCTGGGTAATATTTTTATCTATGGAGATAAGATTTAAGTAGCAACCCTACCAGAGGTCAACAAAATCCCTGTAGTTCTGAAATGCAAATTTGCCACAGAAATATATCAGGGGTCTCTTTATGTTGGTTAATTTAAAAAATAAAATTATTTTCCTTGTAGAAATTTGAAAAGGAATCTAATAAATTAACAGCTTTTTGCCAGATCTTATGTCTTGAGGGAATTAGAGAGTAGAATGCTGTAGTTGCCATCTAGACACACTAATCTCCAATGCCTTTAAATACAATTTTATCCCTGAAACTTAAGGTTAATGAAATATACTGGATCAATAGTATTTTTCATCTAGAGTCTACTGTGCAAAAATCAGTAGCAGTGTAAAGTGCTCTGCCTCTTCAGGCAAACTGCAAGGAGTTTGGAAACAAAGCCCATGGCTGATGAGGCTTTTATTAAGGACACTCATGTGGGAGATAATTCAGTTTGATATTCTTTAGCAGTTTCATAGTGTTTGCATGCTGATACTGCAACTGTGTTGATGCAGAGTGAATCCCCACTGTAGCTGGGGGCATGCATGAAGCTAAAATGAATGGAGGTGGACTAAAAAAAAAGCTGAGAGATGCCAAGAAACATCCACTTCACAGACTGACTAAACATGAGTGTTACTTCAAAAGGCAGAATTAGGCCCAGTCTGTGTTGCTCTAATGCATAAAACTCCCAAGTTAGAACTGCAGATTTTTTTCATGACAGGAACTCATTTACAAACTCTGCCATACTGAAAAGTGGAAAATGCTTCATACTGTAGGAGGGGGAAAGCTGTGAGAGGAAAGGAAAATTTAAAATGGGCTGCAGGAAAAGATGCAGAACTAGCTCCAATTCAGACAGGCCATCTGTGATGAAAGTAGACCTTACCAAGAAGCTTCTCCCCCAGCATGCTCAGCTGATCTGCATTAAGTCCTCTCTTTGTTACAGAAGAAAACTGCCAACTCAGAACATCAGAAAGCTTAGACCACTTTGCACAAGGTGGATTCAGAAAGAAGGACAGGTTCTAGAATGGAAGAGAAAAATACAAGCTATAGTTAACAAACATTAATTTTGGAATGCCACTTGAATTTTTGTATTGCCCAAACAAGCTCCAGGTTTAAGGATGGATGTCAGCTTGCAACAGCTCTGCAGAAGCAGGCAGCTATTCTTCCAGGCACTCTTTACCAGGAAAAGCAATCTCTGGGGCTCTGGATAGGTCATCTCCCAGCAGGCAGAAATGAATTGTTGGATTACTCAAGTGCACCATAATTGAGTTCTTGAATGTTTATTTGGCTTCTCACTGTGTGCTGTGTATCCTGAATACATGTACACTACCCTTATGGTTTCAAACACTGCTCTGTTTAGGTCAGGGAAGTCACTGCTCCTCTCTACACCTGAAACTCATTATGAGTCATCTGCAGAGCTAAAATGCAGCAGCCACTTGCAAACAATGCTTGAAAATGAGACATAGTACCTGATGAAACATCTTTTTTTCCTTGCAAATACCTTGGGATCAGTAGACAGCATGTTGAACCACAAGATAGAAGCCCATCCACTGGGAAGCTGGCTCACATTTGAGATCACAACAATGGGAAGGGATGTGGTCTGAAAGGGGCACAAAAGGACACGTCAGGTTACCCTGCACTGTTGCCACAATCCTCCTTGAGATTATCCACACACCCGGTTTCTGTTTTAATTCCCTGCTTGCATAATCTTGAATTTTTCTATAGAAGTTTGTATGTAGGGGAGAAAGTATGATGAAATACTGGAAAGACTTGGGTGATTTTTGTCTAATAAAGACTTTCATTTAGTGTCAGTATCCCAGCACTGACAGTGGCAGTAGAGCTCACAGAAGACTGCTTCTGAAATAAATGTAACCTGATAACCAACCCTGTGGTTTAAGCCCTCTAGGTATCAGACATTTTGCAAAGCACATCTATTCTTATTTACCCAGAGAGCTGACAGAATTCTCCCTCTGTGTCTGTACAGAGCTGTTGTGAAGTGTCATTCCCATAATTTGAAATAACTCAAAGTACGTGATATCCCAGTACTTAAAAAAACAAAAAAAAAGAAAACAAAAAAAGAGAGAGAAAAAAGTTAAGATTGTCAGCACAAATGACACAGAGGAACTGAAGTGCATCTGTTTGATCTAAGACTTACCTCTAGGTCTATTACCAAACCAGGCTGGCACAGCTGTGTCTCAAAACTCAGAGAGTGAAGCTCTTCTGTCACAATCAGAGGACCCTTGAAAAAAAAAAAAAAAAAGAACTTTTCAGGGACCGAAAATTCCTAGGGTGAAGTAATGGGGCTTTATCCTGAGGAAAACCTTTTTCTGCCCATGGTCACATGCTCTAGACCTCAGTAAGAGCTTACAAGTAAAAGTCAAGTGACAGTGCTGAATTCCTAAAACTGCCTCTCCAGGCATGTTTTTTGGGGTTTTTTTGGCTACTACCTATAAGCCATAGAAAAATCTGTGCTTGCCAAGAAGCCCTGTTAAAAGCAGATGCCAGTGTGGGAGAGTCCCTCACTGACATTCTGGCAGTATTTCTCCTTGCAGACTCTTCCTACATGGATCACTTTGTAGAAACACTGAACTCCTCTCCTATGATCTCTCATCCCACATGTGTCTCCATGGGTCTGAGCAGAGAGCACTGTATTAAAAGAATGCCTTGTTAGCACTATGCTAAAGCTTTGGAAAGCAAAGGTTAGTGCTGCTTACCTCATTTGTTCTGCTCCCTGTGTTTTTCTGTTCTTTCAGTTGCTGCAAACGAACAAAAAACCTGTCACTTGTTTATGGCAGCCACAAATGGAAGTGGTAGAGCTCCACTTGCTCAACCGTATGCAAACTTGCTGCACTAGTGTCTGATTTTATTTGGTTCTAAACTGTGGGAGCCAAAGGAATAAACTGTTAGGTAACTACTACCCTTTTATGAACTGTCCATCTGTGAAAAAAGATACTGCAGAGTTATGTTGCAATGCCTTTATGCAAGAAGCCTTTTAAGAACAGAAGGAGTATGAAATCAGGATCAGATGGAATACTGGTCTATCAAAGTACCCCTCTGAATCAGATTATAAACTCTAGACAGCCTGTCAGTTCTGGACAATGAAGGTAGAGTTCCATGTTCCCTGGTTCTGGACTTGCATTTTTTCCTTTCCTCCTGTAGTGATGGAACCAGAGTGCTCCCTGCCAATCTGCAGATCAGAAGTGCCCCACAGCCTGCCAAAGGCACTGACTCTTGCAGCTGCACACTCTGACAATTTTCATGTTCCAGACTCAAAGCTCTTTAAACTATTCCAGACTTCCCTACCTATGGATCTTCCTCTGAAAGGGCCAAACCAATCACATTTTGATTGATTCTGATTTTGAAACAGGTGAAAATATTTTTTAAAAGACAGAACAAAGAAAAAGGAGAGATAATCACAGTTCCTCTTTACACAAAAAATGAATAATGACTTCAATAACAAAAGCAATTTGTTTCCTTCCTACCATGCTCTACTACAAAATTAAGTGTCTGTATCAGTAAGAGAAAGAAAAAACCAACCCCCTACCAAGTGCCTGAATTCTGCTGCAAGACTTCCATTAGTAGATTCTTCCATGTTCATTACTTTTGTGTTTGTTCCCAAAATATTAAATTTCCTGAATCTACACAGAGAGAGAGAAAATGTAATTAAATCTCTCATTCATTGAAAGAACCTAACGTTAATATATCAAACTCTGATGCCACATACCCTTTGACTGAGTTCTTCTCAGTTACATCTCTGTCAAGGAAAAAAAAAGACAAAATAATCTTTTAAAGTTTCTGCCAAAGACATGGAAAATGTGCGTGTTTTAGTAGCTGACAGTGCTGACTGAGAACTGGTAAAATGCTTTTGTGAAATTCTTGTGCAAAAGATGAGGCAATTGGTTAAAGCAGTCAAAATAAATATTGTACTACACAGCCTGTGTTTTACTGAGGCTTGATATTGCTATGGGAGCTTTATAATCAAAAGAAGTACTTTCTTTTATTATAAAGATTTTAACTCTTGCTCTGAGGAAAAAAAAATACAGTTCTGCCACTCTAAATCTGGATTTAAACTGGTTGGATAAATTGCTGCACCACTTGAATTGGTCTTCCCAGCACTTGGGATTTTACTGAGTTGCATTCTATCTAGTGCACTTCTCAAGGACTCACCTTCCACAACCACATAAGAATTCCTTTTTACTTTTTTACTAATCTTTGCAAGTTTCTGGACCCTAGAACTATTACAAGTGAACAAAAATGCTTGGATGGGAAGACAAAAACCCACTTGCTTTCTTGAAAGCACAGTCCCTGTCATCATTTCAGACAGCCTGTCACATTTCTTTCCCTGCCCTTGAAGTAAGTGCAAAACTCACCTGAACCCCTTAGAAAATACAAAAGATTGGAATTCATCTGTTCAACTGCTGTAATTTTTTCTCTGATTGAGAACATGTCATATGTTACAGGTAGACAGATTATACCCCTTATTCAAAGGTAGCTTGAGGATAACTATATTCCTTACTAGACTCCAGACAAAAAGTAAAGGATTCTAGAGATGACTGAATTATGTGACTAGGAATGGTGGAGTCCAATTCCACACTGTCACCTCATGCTAATCCAGGTGAAACACCCCAGCAGAGTGGCTGTTGCCCAGGTCTGTCTGATTTAGCAGTAGTGAGCTCTTCTCTGTGGAGCTGATGGTGAGAAGCTGAGGCCATCTGCACTTTGTGACATGTCTCTGGTGGCAGAGAGAAATTTAGAGCAAGGGAATGGGTAAGGAAAGGGGAAGGATGTACCTGCTGCCATGGAGAACCAGCCTGCTGCTGGCCTCCTCAACACTTGTAATGTAACTGCTCTTGGGTTTCTGAGTATGGGAACGGTTTACCATTACCTAAGAGGGATTAAATAAATTCAACATACTTGTCAAATAAAACTTTCACTTTCAAGTTGTAGTTCAGTTCCTGCAGTTTCACCAGCAATCTGGAAAGAGAAGTATTTTTTTTTAGCATCAGCAATTGAAAAATATGGCTTTTCTTCTATTGTGTTGCTTACCACAGATATTTCAGCATGCTTGGGGGCCACATGGAGGCTCCAAGCTTGCTCCATACCAGAGAGCATTTAGAGATAAAACTAAACAGGCAAATGAGTTACTCTTTGGCATGACAGAGTGCTCTGCATGTATCTTCTTGCTGTTTGGCTGAGTTTGTTACGCACTCGGTACACCCCACTTCTGGGAAAGAGTAAAAGCTGAATGTGAGTTAAGTTCTGCCAGAAGAAAGCCCCTGCCCCTGGCACTTCCCTCCTCCTGCCTCAGCCCTTGGGCTGCAGGGCAGGCTGTGCAATCCTCTGGGCTGCAGGAAGCCAGTGACAGGAAAGCCTTACCACAAAAAAGGAACAGGGAAAGGGGAAAACATACCTCAGCTTCACAGTGAACTGCACTCCTGTCTTCAGGACTAGTGGCCTCTGAGGATGTGTTGGCATGCAAGGCTGCCTCTCTACCACAAAGGAGCTACGGGAAGAACAGGTTAAAGGCACTATGGTTTATCTGTAGTGCTCCTAAATAAGAAACCACATGAAAGTGAACTTTAAAGAATGCTGATTTACCAGTAATACCATACACTATATTCACTCGGCTTCAATCTACATAGAGGTGTGTGACTCAGTTCCTTTCAATTGTTACAACGGGGCTAGAAATAGTGATTTTTAAAGTGTTGGCTTTTCTGCAATACATTGATGGCTTGAGGAGGGAGATTGCTACATCACACTTCTCTGAAATCAAACAGCAAGGAAACACTGTGCTGCAATTACCATGGTGCAAGTGAGGAGGGCTGTTTTATTTGCCATTTCCAGGGCTTCCTGAATACACAGTAACACTGCTGTGTAACAACATATGCCCAAGGCACGGATACACTAGCAGGGAATTTGATGAGGGCCAGCTATGAAACAAACTTTTGGGGCTAGCCTGTTTTGATACACAAAATTTTTATCTACTGTGTGTTTACAGAATAGGTTTCTGATCTTATGTGAAGCAACTACCAGCTACAGTAACTTGCATCAAAAAGGTGGTACAGAGGCAAGGCTGGCCTCCCTGTGCTGGAGGCAAAGAGGATGTGTCCAGTGACAAAGGATTGGAGAATCTAGTGTGTATCTATCTCAGGCACAGCTTGCTGCAGATTTTCTTGCCTCTCTTCACTTGAACTTTGAAGCTTGAAGTGAGAAGTGGACAAACAGACTGAGAATTTGACTCTGTAATCAATGTGTACTGCAGCAAAGCTCCTGATACCTTAAATAATGACTGAGCATAAACCTTTTCCATAGGGCTGAACCTGTGGAAATCCTAGATGGGGTAAATCTAAAAAGCAGTAATTCAGTTTAATGTTTGACAAACTTAGGAAAACCTTGGAAAATGAAATGATACTATGTAGGAAATACTGAGGGAATGGTAGGGAAGGTGCTCTTTGTCTATTTATTCATGGTAACACCCAAAAGATCCTTATGGTCTATTACCTTTGGATGAGCTGCTGGAAAAGCTTGTGTGTTAGGTCCTGCAGAAATTGTTTATTTTTTGTGATGGGATCAGGGTCGTAGGTAAACTTCTGTTCCAGTTCCTCAAGCTTCTTGAGCTGCTGACGAACTTGCTGTAGACTTTCAGCAATAATGGTGAACCTACAATTGACACAATCTTATTACTTTTAGCACTTTTTTACATTGTACTAGTGCAGAGGCACCAGCCAGGTGACTGTCCCTGAGGACGTGGCAGTGCCCAGAGTACACTTTGTGCTCAATGGAAATGTGGTGAGGTAATAAAATGAATGCAGTTATGCTAAGACAGAATGAAAAGGGATCATACAAATAATCAGTATATTCCCTAGACCTGGTCCTCCTTCATAACATGGTTTAAATGTGGTCTTACACAAGACTTACCAGTTCTGCAGCTGGTCGAGGCAGGCATTGGGTGGCCCACCAATGCACGCTGTCTGCTGCCTGTGCTTCCACTCCACCAGCTCATCATTAATAAGGGCAGCCTGTGTGTGCTCTGTGCTCTGCAGCAGCTGCACTATCTTATTCACCACCTCCTACACAGAATATGAGATTAGCCTGTTCATTAGAAATACTTCACACAGGAGAAATAAGTACTGTTTTATCTAGTGCTCTTCTGTTTTGCAAAACTCTGCAAATATCTCAGTTGAACTGATATATTAAAAAACCTTTCCTACTGCTAATTTGTGTCAATTCAATGAAAATGAACGTGTGCTTAAGATTAAGAGCTGCTGACTTCTGAAAGAAAACTTGAATGCTACCTTTCTCTTGCGGTCCAGTGATAAGAACATGTGCTGGAGATTCAGCTGCTCTTTCTTGTATTCTTCCTGAGACATATTATTGGATTCATGTTCTGTAAAATAAGTCCAAATTGTGAATATGAGGCTGAAGGAATGCTGAAGGATGGGCGGGGGAAATGCTGAGGTGAGAAGGGGATAAACACAAAAAGCAAGATGCTGGCTTAGTGCTTCCCTTAGCACCTTCTGAACATGTCCCTGTTCTAAGGGATAGTCAGCTCTGCCAAGTTGTGTTAGAAAATAAACAGCCTTTTCTGGAACAAAGAATGCAACAACAGAGACAGAACTGTACAATGAAACCAGCATGGACTCTGTGTGTTTCCCTTGGTACACAAGAGCCTACAAAACCTAAAGCTGGTTTGGCATTTGTGAAACATCACTAATTAAGTGTATGGCTGAATGGTCACAGAGTCTACAGGGTTTGTTACTTCTAGTGGCAAAGGGATGTAAAGGGCAAAGGAATGCTGTGTTAACAAGGAGAATCTCTTACTTGGAACAAAAGACATGCAGAAATTTAGGTATCAGTGTGAAGCAGAGTTAATCAACAAGGGACATTACCAGTAAGTTTGGCTGTGTTATCATTAGGCTCAGGGCCCTGACATAAAGAGCAGTTTACTCTGACAAACTATATACAGTGGGGGATGTCTGAAAAATGACTCACCTCTGTTCTGCAGGGTTTTACATTTGAAGTCATATTCATCTTGTATATCCTCTAATGTCTTGATGTCCTGCTCCACTTCCTGTAATGCAGAAATGAGGGTGGCCACAATTATTTAATATTTTCAAGTAATGCAAGACTTGATCTGATTAGGAACTGCCTGGTACCAGGCCTGACAGACATGAAGTCCAGTTTTATATGTCTGTTCCTGGACTAACAGGAAATATTTCTACATTTTATCACCTTCTATACATCCTCCTTCTCAGCTAACTGAAATCTGTTAATTATAAAGTATGGAAATACCCTTGTGGTCAAGCCAAGTAAGTTCACAGAATTTAGAAGAACCTAGGCTACAGTGGTAAAACTTGGAACAGCACGTTGCATTTTAAACTTTCAAATTCTTATGTACTATTTGGAGAAAAGCTTTCTGTTGTGATTGTATTTATTAAGACCAACATCTATATGCTAAAAAAAGTATATCTTCTAGTTGGCAAGAAACTGGTCAGTTGTGATTTAAGAGGTTTTTTTTTCCGTCAGTTGCTAGTATTTCAGGTGGGTAAAATGCTTTTGTTGCTAAAATTTAGACACAAGGTACTTCCCGTGCTCAGGAAATCCCTGGTTTATGGACTTGAAAACCCCACCTTACTTTTATTTGTCATTTTATCAAGTCTAATTTTCAGCATCTGCAAATCAATAAACCCTACTGAGAAAAGTTCTATTATACTTACAGTAACATTGCTTTTTACATCCCTAACTTTGGCATCAAGCTCCTTCTGTTTGTCTGGCATCCCAGTCGCAGTGTTCTGTACGCTCCCTACCTCCATCTGAGGGAAGAAGCAGAACAAGTCAAAACAGAGTGACCCATAACTTTTTTCATCACTGTAAATGAATGGTATTTGTTGACAAACAACTTGAGGAAGCATGGCTTGTTCTGATAAATCATACTAAAATTTTGTAGTATTAAAAAAATCAAATTCAGGTGAATTTGAAAGAAACAAAGTATTTATTTTAGTAAAGTGCCAAAGGTCCCCCATCATGAATTTAGGTCAAGCTGTATTGGGCTTTGAGCAACACAGTCTAGAGGAAGGTAGATGATCTCTAAAGTTCCTCCCAACCCAAAGCCTTCTGAAATTCCCTTTCCCTTTTTGATGACCCACATTTATTGTGTACTGGAAAGGCAGCAGCAAGTGCTTTATGTGCCAGGGCCAAACAGCTGTGCTGCAGCTACAGGGGCTCTGTCAGAGTCACACTCTTAGAGCAGCTGCTTTGGACACTGCTGCAAAGGGCCCTTTGTTGAAAGCCTCTGCCCAAGTGCTCTTCCCATGCTGCACATTCAAAGCCTTGCTATAAATTGAGGTATTTCCTTATTAGAAATTAACATGCCTGGTCAGTCATCACTCTATTTCTACATAAGTGGATTACAGCTATCTATATATTTCGCATGCCTTTCCCAACTGTGGAGTTTTTATTGCAAAAGAAGCTTGTGTAAAGGAAAAAAAAAACAAGGTGAGAAGCTGGAGAACAGACGATGAAGGACATGATATGGCTTTACCTATAATTCAGAAGAAAAGGGCTTCACTAAAATAACACCCCAAAACACCACCAAAAATAGAAAGAAATACTTGGAGACAACAGGGAAGGAGGATGATGCATCATTTCTCCAGAGACAGTCCAAAGAAGCGTGCTCAGCTGCTTAATAGAGAGTAAACTGGGGAGTAAAATGCAGAAGAACAAACCTAAAATCTTACTTGATATATGAATTGAGCACTAATTATTAAAAATAAAATCCAATTAAAACAACCAGCATAGCTTTTATGTCACTCGAGGAATAAAAATTATTTCCTGGCCATTTATCCTCCAAATGCTTCATTCAGCAGAAAAAAGCCAGACTGTCCAGCTATGCTGGTACAAATTAGTGTTCTCCAGTTGGTACATATCAGTGCTCTCTCTTCTCTTTTTTAAGGAGCCTCTTATTGGGCAGAGAGAGGATAGCCTGTTTCCCCTGCCAGTCTTCATCCACTTCCTTTGTCCCAAACAATAGGCAAGGGGAGATACAACTGCAGCAGCCATTTCAAGACTGTTACCTCATTGCATGCCTGGGCACAGTTCAGTATTTTCCTCTCTTCTTTCAGACAGTTGTGGATGATCATTGCCATGTGTATTGGGTCTTCTTGGAAGTTATCCTAGCATTAGAGACACAGTCTATTGTTCAAGTCCGTACACATAATTTCTTGTCTTTCAGTAACTTTCAGATTGGCAAAAAAAATTAGGGTATGACCCAAGTGTGAGTCTCAGGGAACATACTGGTCACAAATTGCTCCAGGATTACAGGGTGTGATGGCCACAACCAGCTCCAAGAGCGAGTTTCCTCACTGGCATACAAAGAAGTATGAAAGGGTCAGAGACATTCCTGGGAGTTGTGGGATACTACCCTACAGTCCTAGAGAGAGCTCATCCCTCAAGAGCCACCCTCCCACACCTTGGTATGGCTGCTGGTTTAACACACAGTCCAGGCTGGATGCAAATTCCACCTTACTGTTTTACCTGCACACAAAGCTGAAATGTGCTGTGGATTGAGTACTGCCCTACTCAGGATGGTGCTACCCTGGGGGGTTTTCTTTTTCCTAGAGTTCTCAAACTGTAACTGAGCTGATAATTAAACAGTAACTTTCTAACTGTAGCACATCAAAACAAAAATGGAGCAACACTTGGAATTCTGGCTTTTAAATCAGGATTCTCACACATCCTCTGTAAAAATCCCTCACAGCAGGGTAGCTGCTTAGAGGCATCCAATTGCACTGAAGCAAATCAAGCACATGTACAGATATACAGATAACATATAGATGTGCAGATTGTATAGATAACCCAGGCGTACCTGAAGATTACGTTTGCTTTTCCTTATGTTGTGCTGCAGCAAAAAGTTGTTTTCTATAAAGAATCTACTGAATTGATCATCAAGCTGTGACAGCAGCTCGTGGAATAAGAGTGTAGCAAATGATACATTGTTGGCCGCATGTTCCCTGGAATCATTTAAAGCATGTTTGGGTTAGATACACTTACAATGCAAGAACCAAGAAATACATACAGGTATACTTGATTTTTAATCCCCAACTCCAGTTGTAGAATATGCAAGCACTGAAAATTGCCTTCAAATGTAAGATGGTTTCATTCTCTTAACTGACTTTACTTTCCTTGATGCAGAAATGTTGTTTCTCTATTATTTTTGCCACATTCTGTGCAAATCAATTTACTCATGCCATGCACATCAGGAACCTCAGAGTGACCCTGATGCATGTGCATGTTGTACCACCCCTCAAAGAGAAGACACTCCACAGAAAGTCTGGCAGCAGTTCAGAGCCTTTGAAGAGTGAGAGACTGATGCTACCAAGGTAGTAGCTAACTTAAAACAACCACTTCTACTCGGGACCACTGAGAACATCATGAGCAAGGACACTTACTCCAGGTATCAGGCCCTTCCAGAAAGCTCTGAAGAGGGGCAGGAGCACAGGCTGGAGCACCCACAGAGCTACTGAAGCATCCTACCAGTAAAGGATCACCCAGCAGCTTGGTTCCCCAGCATTCTGCTGCTGCCTGTAACTGCCCTTCTGAGGGCACTGCTTATCACACAACCCAAAGCCTAATTAATTTCTGGGCTTACCAATCCTGGTTTTCCAGCCACTGTGCCAGGTACTGCCTGATCTCCATAGGAAAGCTGTCATCATATAGCTGGTGAACTTGCTCCAAAAACTTGGAATCAAGTTGCTGTAGTTGATACCACTGAGACATTCTGAGGAAGGGGTTAAAAAAAAAAAAAAAGCCAGTGTAAATATTTAAGTACTATTTGGACTGAAGTGGTGAAAAATAATTTATGTGACGTTTTCATGAACATTGACAAAATTAGAGGATGTGCTGATTTTGGCTGGGATAAAGTTTATCTTGTTCACAGCAGCTAGTATGGGCTGTTTTGGATTTGTGCAGGTAGCAGTGCTGGTAAGACAGGGATGTTTTTATCACAGCTGAGCAAAGCTTACACAGCATCAAGGCCCTTTCTGCTCCTCACCCCACCCCAGCAGTGAGGAGGCTGGGGGTGCACAAGGAGCTGGGAGGGGACACAGCTGTACAGCTGACCCCAGCTGACCAAAGGGATGTTCCAGACCATGTGGTACCAAGCTCACAGAGCTTGGAGAAGGAGGAAAGGGAGACATTTTGCATGATGGTTTGTCCCCCCAAGCCACTGTTAGGTGTGATGGAGCCTGGCTTTCCTGGGATGGCTTTCTTGTGTACATGGCCTTTGCTTTACCTGTTAAATTGTTGTTATCTCAGCCCATAATGTGCCTCACTTTTACCTTTCTGATTCTCTCCCCATCCCCACCTTGTAGTGAGGAGGGGAAGTGAGTGAGTGGCTGTGTGGTGCTTTCTTTTTTGCCTTTTCCTCTGAACCCATTTTCATGGCATTTAGGGTACTGCTAGTGTTACTGCTCTCTTGCTTAGCAGATATGGAATGAGGATCTGTGTGTTTGATACCTGTACTCTGCATAACTCAGATCCTGAACGTGGAGTATCACCTTTGCTTGTGCAGATGTATTCCCCAGCACCAAGAGTATGAGTGAAAAATTTAGAGACCCCTCTAAGTGCTCATTTTCAGTTGCTGTTTGTGTCCACACTTGCCTGCTCTGAAAATGGACTACATCTCAAGTCACTTTAGATGGAGAAGTACTGGAAAGATGTTTTTTTCTATGTGTTTTAGTTCTCATGATCATAGTTTCAGGCTAAATTCAAGTAACCTGTGCGGCAGATACAGGGTGCTTAAAGGAACTAAGACTGTGCAGAACAGCTCCTCTCAGTCCTAACACTTTTGTGAGAGTGGCTTTAGCTCTGATGTAGGGTCTCTAGAAGCAGATCACTTAGCCTTCTATGCTGCAGGTTATCAGCTTGTAGTGGTAATGGCACATAAAAATACATCCAAGGAACAGCCCAGACTGAGAATATGAGTGGTGAGATGCAAATCCACTCACATCGTTGTTTTTTAATGGCTGCCTATAAGACCCATCCAAATGAAGAGGGCAGGATCAGGGTGAAAGACTATCTTCTATGCCCCTTCCTAGCAAATCCTTTCATTTTTCTATGTCAGTGCCCTCAGCTGCTGAGTGGTGTGTGCTAGGTGTGAGAAACAAAGGAGTTAAAACTGTTATGTTTAAAGTGAGGGCTTGGAGGCTTTTGATGTGTGCTTTTCAGATTACAGCTAACATAGCATTTGAGTGTGCTCTAACAGTCCCAAAGACGGAGACTTCAAGACCTCCCTGGGCAACCTGTTTCAGTGCTCTGCCACCCTCAGGGTAAAGAAATTCTTCTTCACATTGAGCTGGAACTCATCCTGTAGCTGGGCACCACGGAAAAGAGTCTGCCACCATCCTCTTGGCACCCGCCTTTGAGTTATTTATATGTAATGATGAGATCCCCTCTCAGTCTTCTCTACTCCGGACTAAACTGGTCCAGCTCCCGCAGTCTCTCCTTGAAAGAGAGTGCTCCAGATCCCTCATCATCTTTGTGAGCTCTACTGGACCCTCTCCAGTAGCTCCTGGTGTTTTTTGTACCTGGACGCCCGCAGCACTCCAGATGTGCCCCCCTAGGGCTGAGCAGAGACGGCTGATCCCCCTCTCGACGTGCTGGCCACCCGCTGCACCCCAGGGCTCCTCCCTGGCCCTCCTCTCCCTCCTTTCCTGCCGTTCCCGGGGATCGCGGCCGATCCGGGAGCAAAGGGCGCGGGCAGCTGTTCCAGCCCCCGGCCAGCTCCGTGCCCGCGTTCCCCGCGCTGCCGGCCGGCCCGGCCGCGGGTGTGAGGGAGGGAGGCAGGGAGGGATCAGCGCACCTGTTCAGCAGAGGCTGCCCAGCGACGCTGGGGGCGCGGGATCAGCGTCAGCCGTGCTGGGGACAGGGGTCCGCTTCGAGCGCTCCCGGGCAGGGCAGGTCTGCCGAGGGTGAGCTGTGGAGAGCGAGGAGTTGAGAGCGGGTGCGACAAGCGACAGAGGAGCAGGGGCGTCCCTGCCAGGAACGAAGACCGCGGGGAGATACCTCCCGTTTCCCCAGGTGCAAGGACACCAGAGCGCAAAGCTCGGTGGGTGTCCCGCGGACGGGGAGCAGTCCGAGGAAGCGACAGCTTTGGTTACACCGGGCACTCACCCCGCCGGCCCCCGAGGCGCGGGCAGCGCCAGCGCCATCCCCGGCCCCTCACGCCCGCTCCCCTCACCTCGGCTCCGGCTCCGGCTCGGCGCTGTCACGCTGCCGGCTGCGCCCGGGGAGCCGCGCGCCCGCCCCAGTGCGCGTGCGCGGGGGCGGGCCGGGGGCGTTCCCGGGCGGAGGGCGCGTCACGTGACTTCTGGGAAAGGCGGCGGAGGCGAAAGCGAAACCAGCGCGAGCCCTGAGGGCCCTGAGGGCGGCTGGGCCGGGGGGGCTGCGCGGCTGGCCCGGCTCCTGGCTCGGCCGCTCCTGCTCGCTTGGCCAGCTCCGGCGCCCATAAACTGCAGGGTGCTTAGCCTTCCCCAACCCCTTCCCCATCCCATTTCCCGTAAGTCCTGCTGGCAGGGACGCTGTCGCTGTCTCTTGGTCCAGCGAAGCCTTTTTGGGTTTTGTCTGGTGCTTGAAGCCGACAAAGAGCGGGATGTTGAGGTCCAGGCTCCGCTGCGGGTCTCCAGGGTAGTCTGTGGCCGCTCCCTCCTCATGAAAAGAATTAAGTAGGAGGTCTGTTTGGTAAAGGTCGTGGAGTGAAATGCTAGGGAGCAGTAGATCTATAAACATGGTTATGAATAAAAGCTATGGGGGAAGGTGACTGACAGGTTTTATGTTTTTTTAAATTAGGATAGTTAGAGCGTCGCACCAAGACAAAGGACAAAACAATCACATTTTTTTACTTTGTGGTTGCAAAGCACAGCGAAAACACAAGCACAGTTAGTAGAACTACATAAGAGCGGATTTTTTTTTTTTTCCTGGTAGTGTCTCGGTGCTTCTTTTTTTGTGTTTTTCCTCCACGCCATCGTTTTGTTTTGTGGAGAACTGTGTTCTTACTCATCGTGACATAAGGACAAAATTCTCACTTTTTTTAATGGAAGGAGGCTTGGGCTGTATCTTCATCCTACAGATAAATTATTCCAGTGTTCCTTTAAAGCAATGAAATTATCTCAAGGCAGATCTTTTCAACAGAATGTTAAGGCTGCCCTGTGCAAAACATCTGTACTGAAGCAATAGCAGGAACTGTCATGCCAAAACCTGATCCATGGTGCTGTTCAGAAACTCCAGTTATATTGAAGTTAATACTTGGGAGTCGGGAAGGGTTGCCTTGCATGGAGAGCAGGGAAGAAGGAAAAAGGAGACTGGTTCTCGTGCCATGTCTGATCTTGTCTTACAGTACTTCTCATGAACTTTAGGTGGTCAAAAATAAAAGGTATCCCCCGTTTTCTTTGAATTACGATTGTGAGAAGAGGTTAGAATGAAAAGGCATGCAATAGCTGATGTCAGGGAGCTTATGTTTCCTGCTTTAGAATTCTGTGTTACTGTGCAGCTCAGTTTAAGGTCAACCAAAAGGCAGCAAGACTGTTTTTGTTGTGCTTGGAAAAAATCCACAGAGTCCCCCGTATGCAGCTTGAAGCCAAAATTGGATTTATTCATGCTGGTTATATAAATTACACATATTACCAAGCTATATACACAATTGCTCTTGTTTTTTATTTTATGTTGGTACTTGCTGAGCTTAAGTGCAGCTTGCTTTGAGTCACTCAGTGTAATGAACAGAGATGTGCTTGTTTCTTTGAAATTTACTTCCATGTATCACAAAAATATCTCATTACTTTGTTTCCGCTCACTCACTTTCAACTAACCTAAATAGCCTGGGTGAAAGGAGAAATGAAAGCAAAATCTATGTCTTACTGATTCAAGAAGGTTATGTTTTCATCACAGAAGTCTCATTTATACCTGCCTGAGAAAGCTGTAAGGTGCAAATGTTCAAAGGTTTGTGTTTTAAGAGCTTTGCATGCATTAACCATGCATGGGCAAGGCTTGCATTTTGATTAAACCTGCATTTGTGAAATACAGTGCCCTTGGAGTTGCCTGTTTATTATTCTGTTAACAGGGATTTTAGGGATAACACTGGGGGAAATAAAACCAAAACAACGAAACCAAACAACCCCAACTCAGCAGTAAACACATCTGAAATAAAAAAAAAAAGAGTATTTAAAGAGGGCAATTTACTGGTTTTACAAAAACTAGTTGTCCTGCTTATTAACTGAGCCTGTGACAGGCATGTAATACCCTGTCATGCAGCACAAGTTTCCAGGTGGCCAGCAAATGCTGCAGCTCTTCTGTAACTGTTTTTTAGAACTGCTTCCCTGCTGCCATTGAACAGTTAGCATCCAAACTGTGTCAGATTGGGGTTTTTTTCATTTGTAGACTTTCTGACAGCACTTGCTGGGGTATCTGAGTGCCTCCTGCCTGAGCAGATTTACTTCTGCAACTATTTTGTGAGAGGGGAAGTTTTACTAACTCTCTCTTCCAGTGGAGAAATAGAGACAGCCTTTTTAACACCACAAGTTTTATGTCTGCTTCCTTTCTGGAACTCCCTCCTCTCCCCAACCTTGCCTACCTGCCTTCCACAACTTCTGCTGTGGTGTCAGATAAAAACCTATGTTGAAGGCAATTCATCTTTGGAGGAAAGCAATCCCCAGATACCTCTGGAACATTCAAAGTCAGGGGAACAAGAATCTTTGCTTTGAAATAGTATCTGAATCAGTGGTGTATAAGATTATGAATAAGCAGAAAGTATTTAACATCATAAATCCTAATTTCTCCAAACACATTCATGTCTTTGTTATCTTTATATGCTGTCTTCAGAAGCAAAACATTTTGCTCTTATGCTCTCATATTTACAGCAATTCTATGGAGGTTAGTTAAATTAGCAAGTAAAATTTATCTCTGCTGGGACCCCACTAAAGTCAAATGACTCCCAAGCCAGAAAGGATTTGGTCTTTTTTTCAGTGACAACAGCAAATCTGACTTGTAAAAGGCTGTTTGAATCCCTAGGGAGAAAATTCCTTGTTTATGTGTTGTTGAAAGAGGCCTAAGAATAATGTAATGGTTTCCAGAAAAGCTGACTTTCGAGGTGACAGGAAAAAAAAATTTTGACTTCTTTAACCCATCCAGTGTTCACACAATTACTGATTTTTCCAGTATGTGAACTTCAGTCAGTTGAGTACGGAGAACTCAGCTAGAAGGAATAAAAGGAAAAGATTAGTCTCATGGCACTTACAGCTGTTCATGCAAAAGAAAATGCAGATGAAACCTTCTCTGGCTCAAGGTAACTGCAGAGTCACTTTGAAAATGTCATACAAACTGATAAGGATCTGAAAATCCTGTTTCTAGTTGTTTATAAAATAGAGGAATGCTCTTTAGAAGACACTGTGTAGGAAACTGTTGCAGTAAAAATAAGCATGGTATTTATTTTTGTATGAACTTTGTGGGTCTTGAAGCCTGTGGATATGTATAGCAGGGTTCTTCCTGGAGTTTTGTTTTTTTCATGGGTAAGGGAAGCTGGATTGGGGGGGGAATAGAAGGGAATTCAGCAAAACTGCAGAAAGTTTATCTTGCTAAGAATGAGTTAGTCAGTTGCAGGATATTTGGCCTGCTGCAGATTTCACTCTTGTTTTCTGTATCTCACATGATGCTTTTTAATTGGCATTTCATGGAGAAAAAGTATTGCTTTAATAGTCCAGATTGTCTGCTTGCTGTACCCAGCCAGCTCTTCAGAAGGGGTAGATTGTTGTGTGAATTTGATAAAGAAAAAACCTCCATCTTTTCCTCATTTCCATTTAGCAAGGTAAATTGAATGGAGAAGAGAAGGAAGGAATTCTTTAAAAATCCTCTAAAACTATTTTTCTCATGCAGTTTCTAGCAGAACTTTCTAGTAAGAGCCTACAGAAATATCACTTACCATCCAGCAGCACTGAACCACTTGGCTTGGTACCGTTAAAATTGTATTTAACACTTGCAGTTTGCTGCCAGGCACATTCTTTTTGTCAGATTATGACCCTAAACGATGGCCATGGTCACAGCTTAATTTGAAGCTCTGGACAGAGCTGGTTTGAGATTTACTGAGCATGCAAGAAGAAACCAAAAATGTTTGGAGGCTGATGTTAACTGAAAGTGAATCCAACTGTTCTTTACTCTGACGAAAGTTCAGGAAAGCAAATGCGTGCATTGTTCGTAAGTGCAGTTGAGGAGGTCAGAACATTTCCACATGTTACAAACCAAAATAGAAATGAGTGGGGACGTGTCCTGGATTGGGTGGGGTAGGTTTTAATGCAGAATTTTAATTCAGGCTGGTTATTTCATTTTCAGCTAAAGAACTAGTTTGTCACAAGTGTGTTATCGGAGAAAAAAGTGAAGAATAAAAAAGATATCTTACTCTTGAGTGGATTTTCAGGTTGATGTATTAAAGAATTCATCCATTTGTATATAAAGTTTAACTGTACTTCTAATCACTGACAATCAGGATTCTGGTTTAGTTTTGTTCTGTTTGTGGGTAAGGAGAAGTGTTTACAGAGAGGCATTCAAAGACGAGTTGGCAGGCTTTTAAATACATGATCATTTTAAGATCATGTATCATTGAACATACATGAAGTTAAGGGCTAGTGTTAAAAAAGGAGATTTTCTTCTAAAGCTGCTAGAGCCAAACCACTGCTGTGTTTCCTGAGAAAAGTCTCTTGGACCAATTCCCACCTGCTATATATCATTGCTCTAAGGTCTCTGAGCCATGATGATTCAGAACATCATTTCTAGTCAATAAGGAAAAGAGGAATATTTTAAGAAAATATAATGTTTGTAGAGTATTTTCCTAACTTTTCTATATACTAAGTTAACATTACTTTTCTTTGTTGAAAGTGTTTTAGTCGACTTTTAATTTTGCACTTTGAAACCCCGTGTAAAATCTTGCAGTATGAATAAGTTGAGCAAGTTTTCTGAATTGGAAATTATCAAATTCCTTGGGCAGCTCCCCTGAGCAAGTCCAGGCCTTTGTGCTGTCCAGAGAATTAGTATAGGTGGCATGATTTGTCAGGGTAAATCCTTCATTGTGCAAGAACTCTGGGATTTTTGTGTTCTGACATTCATGATTCATTAACCAACATGTCAGGCAATTCCAGTGCTTTCAAGATGCTTGCAGTATCCTGCACCATTTAGAATAGGAAATATCTGCACCATTGTTTCAGAATGTAATGCAGCAAGTGATGAAAGGGCTCTGATTCATGGTTGTACAAGCAGCCTTTTATTAACCAGCATCTGTGCTGTATCCTGTTTACTTAATATTTACTTATGAATGTGAAAGTTTACAACTTACAGCAGTTTCTATGGCTGTGGGACTCAGGTGTTCTCTCAGCACAGCATAAACGCTTGGAGACATTGGAAGAAGATCTGATGGAGAATGTGGTTCTGTAGAGTCATTTAAGCTAAAAAGACAAAAAAAAAAAAAAAGCAAAAATAACCTAAGAAAAAACTTAAATCCCTCTATGCATATCAGTGGAGTATGATGGATGGTTTTTAAGTTTATTAACCCTGTCCTTAGGCTTGCTGCTGGCCCTGTAAGCTCATGCAACAACCTGATGTACACTTAAAAATGTAGGAGATTGAGTCAGGTTTGTCCTCTTTCCTTGCCCCTAATATCAGCTGCTGGGGAAAAAATGGAGTCAGTGAAAGAAAAGGAGATCAGAATACCATAAAATTCACGTTCAATTTTTACAAATGGTTTGCCCCGTTAATGGAAAAAGCTCTCCATAATTAAAGTCCTTTACTTCCCTTTCTTGTCTTTAGCAGTCTTTACCAAACTATTTTCAAATAGTTTGGGGAAAGGAGGCAGGGGAAACTCTGAAATGGGATGTAAATTAAATAAAAATAACAGGTAAAGTATAACACACCTGTGAGGATACTTACATTTTGGAGACTGGGATAAATACAGAAGGAACATAACCCTTCCCTCCTCCATCTGATGGCTTTGAGACTAGAATAAAGAGTAGAAAAATTAAATGTTGTTTAGCCATTTTATTATCCATTTGAAATGGAGTATTTGATTGGAGTGCCACAGACAATAATAAATTGTAAAGTCCCTGCATAAATAAATAGCCATGAAAGTGAGGGGAATTCCTGAGATTAGTCCTTGAGTTCAGATCTTAGTTACAGAATTGCCTATGCTCCCTTGACATGAAACACAATATAATACTGCAACTGATAAAAGAGATTTCGTTAGGCCTTCAAAGCAAATATACAATTCTTTAATTGTATATTAAATACAATATACAATTACTCTGGTACTCTGAGCCTGCAGATTTCAGTCCTGCAAATGCTTGGAGCTGTGTCTCTACAGATACAGCTTCAGCAATGTGTTCTGAATTCCAATTCTTTTGCACAAAATTAAGCATATGTGTAAGATTTTAGATGATTGGAACATTAGGCAAAGTCCACAGAACTAAAATGAAGAGAGAGAAAAATACTGTAGCCTCCAAATATTTTTGAGTTGTGTAGGAGTTTGAGTTCAAATGGAATTGTAACCTTTGATACTGAAAGTCTAGAAGAATGTGTTTTATCTATTAAAAAGATAAGGCTTTGAGGGCTTTCTTTAAGTGAGAATGAATTTGATCTAAAAATGAGCTGACTTGTAACTTGGTCATAAAAGAACGTAGGCCTGAACATATTTGGAGCCATTCTTGTTTGGCCTTTTTGCATTTTCCAGTGCAGTTGCCAGGGGCTTTCAGAAACATTGACTGCCATAATAACTTGGTAATTGTGCAGCATATTGGGAAAAGGTGGTGCAGATAAGCAGCCTTTGTTTTAGGGTTCCATTGCATGAAATGAAACAAAGTAGGGCTTCCAAGCTGTTTGGGAAATGCTGAGTTTTCTTGAAATTAAAGAGACAGCATGCTACAGTGTAACACAACTATGGCACCAATAAACAGGATGACTTTTCAGTTTCCTCTCCACTGAACACCTCAGCACTGAATTTTGTAATGCATCAGTCAGAGAAAAAAAATCCATTTCTTAGCTTCTTTTAAGTATTGTCATCACCTCTACTGTAACCTCTAAGACAGGGATATATTTGCAAAATGAAGCTGTCTAAATGACAGACACATGTTAAAACAGTTCTCTTGAAGATGACTATTAATCTGTTCTCTCCCTCCTCTCCCTACAGTGCTCAAATTGCCTCTTGACTTTGCAGCTGCTGCGCAGGAAGGGTAAATAGAGAAGTGGAGCCGAACCTTCATTTGGCTGACAGCTGTAGTGTTTGCCAAAGGCTTTATCTTTGGGGATATCTGGGTACAGGTACTTCAGGGGGTTTTCAGGAACGTTGTCTGCCATGATAACTTTGTAGTCGCGCAGTATGTCGGCAAAAGGCAGGGCAGATAAGCGACCTTTGTTGTAGGGCTCCACCGAATGAAATGTTACATCTCCTGCAAAAACACAAAGGCACCATAACCTGTAGATGAGCAACTGCAGCTGGAACACATTTTTGCATTTCTTTTGAGGTTTACACTTGTACGGGCTTTACCTGTTCTTAGCTACATTAGTATCTTTCAATATTTAATTTCTGCATATTTGGAAACAAATCTAAAGCCTGCAGTTAGCAGGTGCACCTCACAGAGAGCTTTGTTAATTAAAAGGACTCAGAGGTAGAATGTCAGAGTTTTGGTTTGTGTTTGAGAAATTATGATACTTGTATCTTGTCCAAAACCATACTATGACAGGATACATGTGAATTTTACTTTCAAACCAAACAAAACTTGACTCCTGTATTGCAGGTATATTGCAGAGTTTGGGTTAGTTTTGATTTAGTTGTTGGCTTTGTTTTTTTTAAATTTTAATTATACTTACCATTTTCTAGCTGATCCACCCAAGTAAAGGTAATTCCACCCAGATTGCTCTCACTGAACCTTAATAAGAATGTTCCTGGTGTCTTGTCTTTCAGCAGAATTCGTTCCTTTTCTTTGCTTACGAATCCCATTATGTACCTGAGGTATAACAGGAAATCATGGCTTTACTTTTGGAAAAAAATACAGACTTGGATCTGTGCAATGTGTAGAATCATAGAAGGGCCTGGGTCGGAAGGGACCTTAAAGTTCACCTGGTTCCAAAGCCCCTGCCATGGACAGGGCCACCTTTCACCAGACCAGGTCACTCAGAACTATCCAGCCTGGCCTTGATCTGGCCAGACTTTATACAGGTGTTCAAAACCTGGTTACAAAGCTTTATAAGGCTTGGGAGCCACGACCAAAGCTTTGTGTGATTACACATGGAATATGGCATTGAGCTCAAAGTACTGGTGAAATTTATCCCAGTACTTGATTGCACAGACAGAACTGAAGAATAGATCTAAACCTGCATTTCTAGGAGATTCCATGTTGTTCCCCTTTGACAGCAATTTCCAAAAATTATGAATGGGAGAAGGGAGACAAAGTGTTAAATTCATTGCACATACTCCTCTGCATGTATTTGCAGAGGAGATGAGTAAGGACAGAGAAACTGAGATGAGTAAAGGACAGAGAGAATGTGAAGAGAGATCAATCTACAGCAGTTCCCTTGTTGCTCACCCATCAATCCAAAGAGGAAGAATGTGTTTTTTAATCAAGTCCAGGATTGCTTCAAGCCAAACCCAAAAGGTAAAAGACTTCCCAGGCAAATGTTCCTAACAGTTAAAAAACAACCACAAAACACAATCAAAACCAAGACACACGAGAGGAGAATCATGAGAGTGATGTTACCCAACGTTCACATGACAGTTTCTTCTGTTTCTCAAGAATAAGCTACTTTTCTCAAGTGAGAATCACAATTTGAGCTGTGGTTTTGAGTAACATCTCTCTTTCAACCTGACATAAAACCAACTGATTTTTAAGATATGCATTGGAAGCACCTCATTTTTCGAGGAGAATAAAAATCACATCTGTGGTTTCTTCCTAGTAATACATTTATATTTTGAGTGAAAAGAAGATGAGAAAGTTGAACTTCCTTCCAAGGTTCTGCATGTGTTTAAATAATGTAGTTAATATGATTTAAAAGAGCTTACCCCTCTTTATCAATACATTTTCTCTTCCTCATCAAAGTTTTTGCATATATTGACTGTCTTGAAATTATTTAGGTCAAAACTAAACTTATGAAAAATCTTACTTATGCTTTATGAAAAATGTATTGCATGCTTTGGTAATACTTTCACTTGATCATATACAGAAATATATAAGGCACACTCTAATGGCAGTTTCTGATATCTGCAGCAATATAACTAAGTAGATCCCTAATCCCAAGCTTTATGCTTCTGGAAGTGTTTTCTTCCTAGTGAAATTTTTATGAGGGATGTGCTCATGCTGAGCTGAAAGTCCCACATATGGCAAGTGGGAATCTTATCAGCAGCATCAGGGAAACAAAGATAGGCATGGCTGTGGGTGTTATGAGAAATAAGAGTTTAGTGTTTCTTTTGGAACAGTACCTTGCAGAACTTTGCCCAGGATAGTTGATAATCATTGTAACTGACTTGCTGTCCTGAAAGAGGGAAAAGAAAAAACCCCTAAATCGTGCATGTATTATTCTGAAGTTATGAAATAGATCTTGCTTGATAGCTGTATGGTTGGGTGGGGGGTGAGGGGAGAAGTACAACACTTCCTGACATGGGGAGGGAGGGATAGGGGCATGCTAAGGGACTGTAGATCTGGTTTTCTGTATTCTTTTGAAGCAGGTGATAATAGTTTTGGAAATATTTGTCTAAAGTAGCCTGTGACTTGGTTTTTGCAACACTACATGCTCGGTTTCAGTTTTTAGCCTAAATATTACTTCTCAGCTTTCCCCAGGGCCTCTCCCTTCTGGGGCACCCTTGGGTCTCAGAGCACTCAATAGTTCATCTTGCTGAGGTTACAGGGCCTTTTGCTCTGCTGACACCAATGAAGTATCTCTGGTGAGGCCCTAGAAATGAACAGACCCACAAGGACAGGTACTTAAAATGAAAAAAACCCCAAACCAAACCTCATAAGTAAGCAAAAATACTTCCTTTTGATTTCAGATTTATGAGATAATTGTTAAGGAGGCAAAACAACATCACAGTTCAGCGTGACTCTGATGCCCTCTCCCTTCAGTTGAGCAGCCTGGAAGTTCGAAAGTTGAATTACTTTGTGATAAGAATAAGCTGATGCCTGCTTTTTTTTAAAGAAAAAAATGTCATTGTGACATTTTTGACATCAGCTCTGGAAGTGGAGGTCATGCCATGCTGGCTTTAGCGGGGGTGGAGTTCATTTTCTTCCCAGTAGCCAGTGTGTTTTGGATTTGTGCTGGAAACAGTGTTGGTAATACAGGGATGCTTTAGGTCTTTCTGAGCAGGGCTTACACATAGTGAAAGTCTTTTCTGCCTCTCAAGCCTCCCACGAGCAAAGGGGCTGGGAGTGCTGGGAGCTGGGAGAGGACACAGCTAGGACAGCTGATCCTAACTGGCCAAAAGGATATTCTGTACCATATGGTGACATGCTCTGCATGTAAACTTAGGGGTAAGAAGGAGGAAGGAGAGGATGTTTGGGGTGATGGCATCTGTCTTCCCAAGTAACTCCTTTGTGTGATGAATCCAGCCCTGATTTCCAGGCTGAACGCTTGCCTGCAGATGGGAAGTAGTGAATGAATTCCTTGTTTGCCTTGTGTGCACGTGTGGCTTTTGCTTTAAGTGTTAAAATGTCTTTAGCTTGACCCATGAGTTTTCTCACTTTACCCTTCCAATCCTCTCCCTGTCTCTCTCTGGGGGAGTGGGTGGCTGTGTGGGGCTTGGTTGCCAGCTGGTGCTGAACCACAACGTGTGCCTAAAGCCCCTACCTGTAGCTACCAAATATAAGAACCGCAAAGCAAATAAAAATCTGTACATTTCTACACACTTACCCATCAGTTTCTCTGCCAGCATGTTGAGCTGTTCAGAATTGAGTCCACGACCAACATATGATGAAAATTGCCAGCTCAGTACTTCTAAGAGCTGGCTCAAAGTGGCAGCAGGGGGGTTGTTGAAGAAAGACAAATTCTGCAAAAGAATGAAGGCTTTTAGATAGCAACCATGAAATACATATCAGGCTGTAAGAGGAGGCTGCAAGTACTTGAGCAGAATCTGGAAGTGTTGGAAGTGAGCTCTGTGTGTGGGGAAGCACTGGGGCAAACATGTGGGCCCTCCCTCCTGCAGGCACCCAGCAAGGTCCAGTGGGGTGCCTGAGCAGGGTTGTAAGATGAGAGAGCTAAAGTCCCTGTCTGCATCTTGGATGTTAAAATGCTTTGCTATGCCTCTGGTCGAGTCCTGTGTAAAGACAGTGAAAATATGCTTGAATCCTGTCCAAAAAAATCTAGATATTATTGCTGTGTTTTACTGTTTAGTGCATGGAAACTTTAAACCATTACATGCTGATATGGTGACATGCTGTTAAATCATTTGGCTTATCTTAGTTTTTTCAGTTGTGTTTTTTTTTTAATTATTATTCTACGCACAATGGACATACTGAAGACTGTGCAAAAACTGTTGGAGTATCACAGAATGATAATGCAGCCCAGCCTGCTGGTCAGCTGGCCTGCCACCATGGCAGACTGTCTGCCCCTTTCCCTACTCTGAGCATCTTTGTGACTGCACTAATCCCCAGCTGAAAGCCTGAGAGCCATTGACAGCCCTGTTCCACAGCCTGCAAATACAGTAACAGTGACTGAATCTAAAATATGTGCTGAGACAGCTGGGGCCTTAGAAAGAATGATTCTGCCTTTGCTCAGGGTTAGAGCCACTAAAAGTTGCTACTTAACATTTATAATCTTCTCCACAGAAAGCACAAGTTGCCATAAAATCCATGGGGGAAAGCAGCATTAAGCACATTACAGATTCACCTATATGCCTGCTTTCATGGTTTGGAGTTGTACTGATAGAGTTATTTTCTAACAGGTCTAGTTTTAGTCAGCTACATCCAAGAAAGATGATAAAATAAAACTAGTGAAGTCAGAAAAGTTGTGGAGAAGGCCTGTCACCTTTCCTCAGTTTAAGAACTACTACTTTAGGCTACAGAAAGAAAAGCTAAGGGTGCATGTGGTTTTATATCTGGGCAGGAAAAGAAAGATAGATAAAGGGAACAACAATAAAGTGTGATGTTGATAACCATGTATGTGACAAAAATAAGGCCAGTTCAAGAGGGAAATACGTATTTTTTTACACTTAATTTATTTAGTAACCAAATAGTACAAATGTGAAAATGCAGAAAATGCAGAATTTACATACTGAGGACCTACCTGAGGATCATTGGTTGACAGGTTGTACCAAATAATGGAGGCCCATGCGTTGGGCAGTTGGCTGACATTGGAAATCATCACCACAGGCAAAGAGCTGGTCTGGTGGAGAGAATGAATGCCCTGTGTAAATGCTGTTGAGGAAAGTATTAGTGCTAGCCCAGCACAGTTGTACTTCTATAAACTGCTGGAAAATGCCTTTTTCTCCTGCCTCAGATAATCTGTCCCAAATACTCACTTCCAAATTGATGGTCAGTCCATAGAGGCAGACCTGTGTCTCAAAGCTGATGGAGTGCAGTTCCTCAGTCACCATGTGAGGGCCCTGAGGGAATAACCAGGTTATAAAGCTGGGAGTGCACAGCTGGCATTTAACACTGTTTGAGTGATCCAGCTGCTGAGGTTACACTTGGAAAGAAAACTCGTATAAATATATAAGCAGAACAGGAAAAGAAGGAAGTGAAGGAAACTATTTGTTTGTTCAACTCTGACATTAAATTAGTCCAGAAGTCTGGTATTTTTTCTGATGGATCTAAAAGAACCCCTTAATATTGTTAAAGCAGTACTTCTAAACTTTTTCTAAAATGATACTTTTAAGCACAGATTTGCACACAAGAAGTTAACAGATAATTTTGCGTGTCTATAAAGGTTGTCTCCCAACTTTCCTTTTCCTAAAGTTTCCTGACTGATTGACAATTGGACTTTGAACAGGGATGTTCAACTTCAAGGAGAAACAAACCAGAAACAAAGCAAATAGCCACAGCTTTAATGACAAATGGGCCTCCATCCAGTTTTGCTGTGGGTACTAGTTGAAGGACTAGAGGCCTAAATCATTAATCCAAAGTAAATCTGGTATTAAAACCCCAAGCTTTTCTTGGATGGAAAAAAACCCTAAAATCTGTTTGTCATTGTTGATTAAAGTATGTAGTATTAGCGTTTGTTTTGATTACAAAGCAGCATAGCTCTGCAAAGATCCAAATCTCTGCCCCTTAGGAAACAGATTTCTTGAAATACTTTTCCATCCCCAGAACTCAAATATATAGAAATATATTTGTTCTTTTCCAGTTTTCTTTGTTATTGGTCTTTCCCTCCCCATCATGCATTTGTTTTGTCAGACTTTTCTTTCAAAAAAAGAAATAAAAAATTGCAAATCAAAATGCTTTCCCATGATGAAATATCCAGCTCTACCTGTATTTCTGACACAAAGTTGATAAGGGCTGGTGAAACAACCCTTCTTCCCCCATTGTGATTTTGCAGAAGCAAATTTTTCTCATGAAAAAATCATCTAGGCAAAAAGGTATATCTGCATGAAAGAACAAATCTAAAATAGAGAACTTCCACTTTTTTCTTAATGAGGCCAGTTATATTTAACTACACTTTCAGCATACTGGATGTCCTATAACAAACCAAGTTTTGAAAGCATTATAGTTGCTGTTAACAAAGAAAATCCCAGCTCCTGTTCTGCTAATAACCACTTTCACAGACTGACTTGGCCAAGGAGAGGCTGAGGAAATCAGCAGTGAACCAGGTCACAGTTCAGCTCTCCTAATTCCCCACAGCCCTGTTGAGAGCTTTGTATAGTTTTAAAGGCACAATGTGTAGAAGTGGGAGGGAAAGGCTGCCAAAACTGGAGTGCCAACATTTCTTAACCTACATTTTTGCATTTGCTTGTTGTGGTGTCAGTGATTTTGTAAGCACCAAAGTAACTGGGAGGTGAGCCTTGAGTTTGTCTTGCTAGTTGGGTGCTGAGTTGTTCAGAAATGTGTGTGAAAGGGGCACAAATATCTTCTTCTTTAGGGCTTGGTCAAATTCCTCATGCTGATCACACCTTTTGCTTTGTACTTAAAGAATACTTCAAATAACTCTTGTGCTTGTATAATCACAGCTATTTGGGCTGTGATGTGAGTGATTTTATTTTTATATTTTTAAAAATATTTATTTTAATTTGCTAATACAACTTTACCCTCAGTTATTATGCTGGTTTTAGTGCTGTCATGCCATACACAGAGTCACCACGAGAGGGGAACCTTCGACCAGGCTGGGACAAGTAAATTAAGCACATTTTTGATCCTGGCTGAGGCAGCAAACCCCTTTGATACAAAGATAATGACACCCTGACTTCAGCTCTGAACCTGACCAGCAGAACATATATTTAAAGGATCTTTCCTGTAGGAAACAATTATTTCAAACCCCCCCAAAAAAGTCTTTGAAAGCTTATTTGTTATTTTTTTCCTTTTTTTTTTTTTTTAAGTTTAAATGACCAAAAAGGTAACCTTTGAGTGGAATGCATTTGGATTATTACTCTCTACCTTCTGTTGTAACTTTTTCAATATACAGACTTCAGGCATGCAATTACAATTTGAGTCATTCCAAACAGTTCTCATTATACGTGTACTAACATAATAATTGGATCCTGTACTTCGTATATATTTCAAAACCTAACAACTCTGATGTAAATAAAATCAAATCTGAAATACTTGTGAGAGTATGCAAAAACAACATGTAAAATAAATGCACAAACCTCATTTCCTTTGCTTCCAGCACTTGTTTTCATTTCTTTGGGTTGCTGTATAAAGCAAAGCAATATTTATGTGTCAGAGAAACTATACACAGAAGTACATATAAAGAACATAATTTATAACCAGGATGTTCTTAGTTATAATAAGATTTTATTTGCAATATGCAAATGAAGTGTAATGAAGACTCTGACACATTAAAAATTCTATTCAGTGAGGGGTATTTTGATGTTTTTAAAGAATTTTTAGGAAACTAGGTTAATGTAACAAAGCATTAATTAGGGTGCTTGCCAAGTGCATCCCACAAAAAAAAAAAAAGGCTAAAAACCATCGATCTCAATCTCCTTTTGCAAAACGACACTGATGCACTGCATCTGTGGTTAAGCCCCAAAATTACCACAGGCAAGAGAGTGTTAGTCAGAGAGCAGGACTCACTGGGCTCTCAGAGGAGTTACACAAGCCAGTCTCTAGTCTCTCACAAGGCTTTATCGCAGGCATTAATTTCCGATAGATTTCAAGCATTCAATTCTATCTCCCCTAGAAAATTGTGGTGTGGTTTAGGTTTTTTGTTTGTTTGTTCTGTGTGTTGGGTTTTTCTGCTTGGTTTGGGTTTTTTTGCTGTTGTTGGTTTGGTGTTTGGGGGTTTTTTAATCAAACTCAGTTTCTGTGAAGCTTTTTAATTCAGCGTGATTACTCTTTCCTTTTCTGGTGGTAATTAGGATTTGCTTTGTCATTTCTGTGAAAATATATAGTCTTATTCTGTGGAATGGGTGAAGTATAGAATGGCATTTCTAGGAGTAATCTTTTTGTACAAACAGAAAGAAAATGAGTGTGACCTTGACAGTAATACAGTTCTCCCTTCAGAGTTTCTAAAGAATATTTTCTTTCTCTACTTACACCAGTGAAAAACTGTCAAACCTACCAAGTGTCGAAATTCCACTGACAAGCTCCCATTTGCAGACTCATCCATGTTCATGGCTTTCACATGTGTTCCACACAGAACAAATCTACGGTTACTGCAGAGGACAGCACAGTTATGTACTCAAATACCAGTGTATTGGGAAAAAAAATAATATATATGATATTTTATTGTCTTACCTTACAGTTGAAACATTCCTAAAAGAGAAGAGGGGTGGGGGAGAGGAAATGGGTTGTGAATCATAAATGTGTAAGACAGAAATTGTGATGAGAAGCATATTTGAGATGATAGATTTTGCCTGCTCAGAGTTGGTTTGTATTGACCCTACAGCTACAATTTTTGAACTGAAGAACTGAAATTCATACCGTCCACTTAGACTTTTGCATCTGGCCATATGTAGGTAGTGTATTTTATCTTGCTATTTATTATCAGACAGTATGCAGCTTCTGAGAGAAAAGGCCCTGGCTTCTCTTGCTCCCTCCTCATGGGGTGTTTTCCCTTTTTCTTGTGGACCCACATCTATGTCCATGCAGCCAAGGTGGCTTTTAGGAGCTCACAGAAGCACAACAAGCAGAAGGAGGGAGATAGCTGGTACCTAGGGTGTTGCATCATGAGAGCTCAGAGCTATTTCCAAATTAACTATCCCATAAATGCAATACAGTTTGATTTCAAACTTTGTGTAATGCTGCTGTATCAGTCTGATGACTTTTTTCCTAAGTCTTGAGACAAATCTGAAATAGACTTCTTGCCTCTAATTTGAAACCATCAATTAGACTTAGCAGCTTTGTTTTTAAGAGAGAAGTCTTCCACATAAAAAAGAAGTGTTACTCTGATCTTTTAACTGGTGGTTTTTTAAATTTTTCTTTTCCTTTTAAAAGCAGTTTAAAATCAGATAGGGTAGCCACTGAAAAAAAACTGTGTTGTCTCTGTAGGGAGTAAGAATATATTCCCTTTTAAGTTTCTTACTTGTCAATAGTTGCTTTCACTCTGATCTGGTAGTTCAGCTCTGGCAATTTAATTAGCAACCTTCAAAACAGAAAATGAGAGAGGGAATATCAACAGAATATCTCACCAGAAAACACTAGACCGGTTACTCCAGATTAAAGTATCAGAAATTATTATAATATGAAAACATGTTAGGCATCTAGGATTACAATACAATTTACAGGGTTGAATTCTCAGAAAGAGGAGGTGGGCTGTTCCAGTGGTGGGTGCCCTACCCTCCCTCTAAGTGTGTGGAAAAGTTAGCATGTGTTTGAGGGAGTAGCTGGAGTGACACCAAATAATTAGGAAGTGGATTTGTATAATCTCTGACTGCATCACAGATGTGTGTGTGCTTTTCTTCACGTGCCTTTTCTCACCCCCAGCCCTCCATGAACTTTGTGCTGCAAGGTGGAAATGAAATGAGTGTTCCTCTCCAACCTTTGCTGTTTCACAAAGTCAGGGGAGGAGCTTCTAGGAGAGAAAGAATTTGTCTGTGATTCACCCAAGACCCCCCCAAAATGCAGCCGTTTCTCTTTCCTCTGTGCAGAAGTGGATCTCAGTATTCAGATTTTGGCTTGTATGATAAGGATCATTATTTACTCAGTTTATAAAGTCAGTACAACAAGACTGCATGCAGTGCCCTGAAGGTGCTGCCTTTAGCCACAATGTGCCTTTCTTCCTTGTGTTTTACTCTTTACTGCCACTTGTTCAGCGTGGCAGACTCTGTGGACTTTATATCCCCATTCCAGAAAATCTCCCTGCAGTTGGAGGGATCCCTAACACAAATTGGCCTGCTTTGCTTTCTAGATTCTCCCAGGATAAAATAGTGTACACAAATGAAGTAGTTTACATCAGATTTTTTTCCCTTACCTTAATTTAACAGTGAACTGTATTAAAGTTTTGAGAACCATTGGCCTCTGGGGGTGTGTTGGCATGCAGGGCTGCCTTTCAACCACAAAGGAGCTGTGTGAGAAGAAGTGAAACAAATCGATTTTTAGGAATATGTATGAACAAACAGATGGGGTTTTTTGGCGGGGAGGGAGGAAGGGAAAAAGGCAGGTATCTCTTCAAGACTTATTTCTCTACAGATGCTGAAATGGGAGCTATGCATTCCAACTCTCAGTTCTCAAAGTGATCCAGTGGTCTAACTGTCCCTGAAATTGTTCCCATAAGAAACAGATATTTGAAAGACATTGAAAATTATACCTAATTCTATAGTTCTAAAATACAATGATGATAAAAGTCTTGGTCTTGCAAAATTTTATCAGACCCATAAAACAGAGTATGAAAATACACTGAGCATGGCTCCAATGAAATTAAATGATAATGATTAAACTATCGGTTTAATTTTTATATATATAGAGTGCAAACAATTGAGCCCACTTTGCTTTCAGACTCACTTGTGGTATATCTCTGGTATAGCCTGTACAAAAGGCAAGAGAAAAGACACTAATATTTTATCTGCTATTAGAAGTGTGAGTTGAGAGGGCAGCGGGTAGCATAGCTTGGGGGAGACACAGGAAAGAAAAGGAACATTTACTTTAAAAAAAGAAAGGCAAAATCACAAACACAAAGCCTCACAGCTTTTCTCAGCAGAACGTACACAACTCCTCCTAGAATAAGGGGATTTCTGGCCTTCATTTAAGAGTCAGAATTTGATGACAAACCCTTAAATGCTACCCATGAGAAGCTGCCTGGAACCTTCAGTTTCTATGAATTCTGATGACAGCTGTACATACTTCTTGTGTTAGGAACCTGGTCCTTAAAATCCTCAGACATTCAAACTTCTTTTTTCCCTTTTTCTTAACAGTGTGTTCTCAGTATTGTACCAGTTGAGGTGAAGTTCTGCACTTTGGCAGAGGCTTACGCACTTGCGGAAAAGGTTGTAGAGCAGAAAGTTGACTTTTTCCAGCAGCTGAGGTCTTTGCACAGGAATAGGGTCCCCATCATAAGTCAGCCTGGTCAAGAGTTCATCCAGCTTTTCCAGTTGCCTTCTGACTTGAAAGAGACTCTCTGCCAACAGTGTAAAGCTACAGCAAGACAAAGGATTAGTTTGCAATCTTTCCTGTAAACTGTTTTTAGAATACAAGAACTACTGAAGTTCTTGCTTGGGGAAAATCAGAATCTGTATTGAGTGTTGCTGTCCAGCTTTGCCCAAACTCACATCCATTCATCTTTTGTTTACAGGACTATATAAATACATTGGGAAAATCACCTGCTTTATCTTCAAAGATAAATGGTTCCACAACAATGTAACACCCTCTGTGATAATTTGGAAGAAATATATACGTGGTCCTGATGTTGTACATGCAGGGCACTTGTGCCAACGTTAATTATTTCCTACAGCTCAGGAGTTTTGCAAAATGAACTCTTTGAAAGGATAATATTTATATAGAATGAGCAAGTTAACAAGACTAAAGAAGTGTAAAAGCAGTAAGGAAAAAGAAATCCAAACACACTTGATAACAGTTCAATAGGGTATGTGTGTATAAAATCAGATTTTAAAGTTATTTTTAGAATGTTCATTGGGAAAAAAAAGTACTTCAGTGAAAAAAAGAAAGGAAACCTACGCAGGAAAAAAAAAAAGCAAAAAAAATCCTTTTTTTTCAGTCCTAAAATTTTCTTGGTAATTTTCCTTCCTTTTAAATTCTTTTTACTTCACCTTTTCTATATGAGAGTTTTGATGAGAAAGTAATGACCACGATGTTGTGTTGACATTGTATGGATGTGCTATCTTTTAAATATAATGCTATTTTCTTTTTATTTGCAATCACTTCAGAATTGCCATCACAGAGACTACTGCCATTCAATCCCTACACAGTGTAAAGTCTGGAGGAGTGAGTCAAAGCAGAAAGCCTCTACCCAGCTCCTGCCTAGACACAACTCCCACTGCCTTCAATGACAAACTCAGTCAGCACCATTCTTACTCAAGCAAAACTCCCAAGTGAGTGTGTCTCATGTATCTGGAGGATACAAAGCCAAAAATTAGTGACTGCCACGAGTCAGGCTAGCGTTCGTTCTGCATGGCCGCTGTTGCTTTTAGTTAGCCCCTTTTAGTTATTTACTCTCTTAGCTGCTGGTGAATTTGCTGCTGTTGCAGCTGATCTAAAGGAATGATCATTTCAAGTGCAGCAGACTTCCTGTGGTTTTCAGTGGAAGCACGAGGTCAGGGCAGGTTTACCAGTTCTGGAGCTGGTCGAGCCCCCCGTGGAGGGGCCCCCCGATGCAGGCGATCTGCTGCCGCCTCTTCCAGTCCAGCAGCTCCTCGGTCAGCATGTTGCTCATCAGCATGTCGATCTCATGGATCACACGCCCTATTTTACTGAGCACTTCCTGGAAAATAGGAAAGGTGTCACTAACTGACCACAGGCAACAGCTGCACAATTCACCAACTACCATGAAGCACTTACCGCATTTTTTTCAATTATTCTGAAAGAAACCATATTTAGTTCCTATTGCTTCAGTGACAGGATTCATCACCCATTGTACATTAATCCTGAATCTCTATGAACTCTTCTTCAGTAATTTTTTTTTTTGGGGGGCAGGGTAGGAGGGAAGAGTGTTGCATTCTTTGTGGGCATAATATCTCCAAGATTTTGACACTTGTCAAGTTCAAAAAGTTCTGCCTTTGTTTTGCATCATATAAAATGCATCGTGTTTTTGTTTGCTTGATTTAATCATAACCCTGCCCTCATGGACTCAAATTTCTTCACTCTTAAGGTGTGCAGAACCATATCCTCGACTGAGCTGTTACTTAATGGCCAATTTCTTAACTTCTAGTTCAAATCACCCAGACCCGCCCAAACATTTTGCAAATTGTTAACTCCGGTGAAATGAGTCTGTTCTTCTGAGATGAAAATTTAGAAAGGCACACATACGTATTTGAGTATTTGGTGTGAGAGTAAGGGGAGAAAGCAGATCAACCACAAATGACAAAACATTGTCACTAACCTTTCTCTTGTAGTCTAAAGTATTGAGCATTGCCTGCAACGCCAACATTTCCTGTTTAATGAGGGCGCTGTTTTTGTCATTCTGCTCTGCAGGGGATGAAAAAAATCAGTATAAATACATGTGTGGGTGTGTGTGCCTGTTTATAAGGGGAGAAGAGGAAAAAAAACCACAACCAGCCTGCAGCAAGAACTAGTGAAAAAATAAACTGTGAACATCAGTAGGTTATGTAACAGCATATTTCATTTGAAAGGACTACCTTTAGTAAAAGTTTAACATAAGGTTTTATGGATCCTGTCTGTAGATGTGTGTGTGGGGAAGGAAAAGGCAGAAAAAATGCAGGTGATACCCAGAGTTCTCTAAATTTCTCATCCCTGTGCATGCTCCTGTGTATTATGTACATCTGGCTTGCATCAGTGATTGATCTGTAAACACAAACAGCTCGTTGTGTCAGCAGTTGGGCTAAAGCTCTTTGGACTTGATGTGAATTACCATGTCTGACTGAGAGGCATTTCAAACAGAGATGAAGTGTTCATCACCAAGGGGAATTTCAGCAGCCAGAAGCACTGATCACTGGGCATTTCCCCCTCTATCTAACATTTGTCCTTCTCTGGGTCAGGCACTAGTTTCAAGAGTCCCCAAGCTCACCCATACTCTTTCACATGCAGCTCTTTCCCACCCTCACTTTCACCACCAAACTTTTGCATCTTTCATGCTACATTCCAAAAAGAAATTGGTGCCAACTGTGTGCCTGCTAAGCTCTGGATGGATGCCTTCCTATTGAGTTAGGGTAGATGTTTCAGTAGAGGCAGACAAGTAACCAGCACCACCTCAGCCACAGCAATTGCTCCCACGCACTCTAAGCTGGCTGTGCTGGAGCAGAGCAGTGAAATTTAAGCCCTGGAAGTCATTTATTGTCAGCATGTTTTATTTTGCAAGTGGGGCAGCTTTCAGGTATCTGTGTGGTCAGTAATTATGATTGACCTGATGACTAGAAACTCATTAAACCATGGCAACTCTTCTTGCTGGGTCATATCCAGCCTTCAACATTTAGGATTGATGTGTTTAAGGACTTGGACCTTTCAAGCCCGGTATCTTTGCAGCTTCAAAGGAAGGTAATATAAAGATATCTGAGCAGACACAAGCAGACCCCAGTTTCTTTTCTGAAAGAGATCATGCAAGGACTGTTCCACATGCAGATCTCAGCCACCACAGGCTGGTCAAACATGCATTCAGAGTGCTTACCAGCTGGTTATCACCACTGTGGTCAAAAAAGAACAGAAAGCCAAGTTAGAGGCGAGAAAAATCAGTTTGTATGATTCTGGGAAATAAGAGTCTCTTCTACATTCTCCCAAAGAAGGGCCATGTGGGGATATTAAAAAATAGGTTTTAAAATTAAGAAATGTACTACTTTATGTGCCATTAGGCAGCTTATCCATAGGAAATAACTATACTTTCTTAACATGATCCTCTTTACCTTCTTAACCCCAAAAGAGTCATTATGTTCCAGGACTAAAACTTTATATAAGCCAATGATCCATTTTTATGTTTACATATAATAATCAATTAATGCAGAAAACCCCCTGATGCTGGGGTCTAGCTGCAGAATCAGCCATTTCCTAGGAAATCTAAAAATGAATATAAAAACTCTTACCTAAGCTCTGTATTGTTTTGTACCTGAAGTCAAATTCCTCTTGCAGGTCTTCCAAGTATTTCACATCTTGGTCAGTCATCTTTCCCAGGAGAGAAATGAACAAATGCATAATGTAGTATTTTCCTTTCTTACTTTCCTTTGAAAACCCCTGAACAGTTCTGGGAACCCTTGTTTACTATCTTGTAAACTTTATAAAGTATGATTGAATAATAAATTTATAGCAACAGATTTATTTTACTTTTAGAAAGTCAAATATTATGCTCTACCCTGCATTTGACAGTGGTTGATTCAGCTTTATCCCTTCTTGTTTACTAGTGCAATGACATAAAAGAAAGTAGGAACAATTGTGTTAGCCTGAGCTAAACTGAAATTGTTATGCCAATAATGCTACTCTCTTCTTGAAACTTTAAAGCAGGGCAAAGGAATAATTTCACATTTGCTTAAATGGATATTTAATTGGGGTGTGCAAAGCCAAAAAAGGTGGAGTCAGACACAGGAGTAGAGCTCACAGAATTTATTTACAGAATGTCTTATGAAACTGGATAAAGAAATGCAACATTTTTGCTGCTTTGGCATTTTGCAGCTTTCTTTTCATATGTGCTATAAAAAAAAATAAAGATATTTTCTAGTAACCAATCAATGATAATAGAAAACACCCCATCAAAAGAAGGAAAATGAAACTGTAGGAAATTATCTGCTGTACTTTGAAGGTCTATTTCTGTGCTCTTTATAGGAAGCCTTGATTTTGCAAACAACTCATAAACAGTCCTTTTTGATTTCCTAAGATGTGCACTTTAAGAGTCTGAAAATACAGAAACTGGTTTGCTAAATGAGCCCACACACAACTGGCCATTTTGGCTTACTCTTTATTTTGGAGACTAAAGTTTTAAATTATATGTGTAAAGTATGAAATTACATACACGAGGAGCTGGCTAATTTCTGCGCTCAACTTAATTACCTACTAAAAAAAACCCCAACCCTGCTATCTAGAAAATGTTCTCATTTTCACTGGTCCTTCAGGAGTGGCTGTGCTTCCCCACACAGGCATGACAGGCTGCTGCTTTGTCTGCTCTGCAACTCTCATCTTACAACTTTATGTGTGGATAGAGACCTAGTATTACATTCTTCTGAAACGACTTTATCCTTCTGAGGGTTTGATCTCTCTAACCCTTCTTGTCTGTGAAAGAATGATGAGAGAATGCTGCTAGGATCTCCTTCCAGTATACCAGAAGTGTTGCTCTTGAACAACACATGGACAGGTATTTCAAGTACAGTTTCTACACTGAGGCTGCTGCAAAGCTGAAAGTGGGGCTGGGATAGCAAAAAAGCCGTGGGTACTCTGAATCCCTATCCTGCCTTGAACGGAATGGGCAGGTATTTATTCTCTGAGCTTTCAAGGGCTCTGGGACATAGCTACAGGCTTGGCTCAGCCCAGCTCTGACCTGCCATGGCATGAGAAACTCCTGGAGAGTGGTTACCATCAGCTGCCAGCGTTCTTGTCCCCTCATGACTCCAAACCACGTCATTATGTCACACAGCCTTCGCTCGACAAAGGTCTCGGTACATGACTCAGAGGCTGGGAAGGGTAAGCGACTGCTGACCCAGCTAAAGGGGGTGAAGTTGCAAAAATACATTTATTTTCTGAACCTCCCATCTTTTCAGAGACTGTAGCTGTGCTCTTACTGCACTCAGTGGTCTGCCTGCAACTCACATAGGGATGAGTGTGACAGGGAGCTCTCACACTGAACCCAGACAGCTGCCAACACCCAAGGATCCAGCTGTGTCCTGAGTTGTCAGTCTGGGCAGATGTCCTTGGAATAATGGAAAATGGATGATGTGTCTGTTGGCAGAAGTTGTTCTGCTACCCAGCTTAAAGAAAGTTCAGGTGTGTCTGTATGAAAATCACGTGGGCAGAGACAGCACACAGGACAAAAAGGTACCTGAGCGCTGTTCTTGATTGCTGATACTTTGTGTTCTACATTCCTTTGACGTTCTGAAACCACAGAGCTCTGTAGAGACTTTTCCAGTGGCCCCTGGAACACATTGAACAGATAATTGGTGGGTGAGTAATATTAATAATAGTAATAATAGGTGATAGAAACTGTACTGCAAGTTCCAGCACAGAGAGGGAATTCCAAAGCCAGTGTTCAACCATCTGGAGACTGCTGTAAACACACAGACAAGTTTGGTTCTACACATTTGAAAAACATGTAGCTTTAACTTTGAAATACAAGAGATTAAAAGGTGTGGGCATACTACAGGCATGAAACATCTAGTAAATTAAATATCGATCATTAGATTTTTTTTTTAAATATCCATGGCACAAGACTCATATAGGAATACATATTACATCCATAAGTGATTAACAAGAACATGTTTGTCTTAAAAATTCTCTCTGGTTTTAATCCTGTAACAATTTCCCCAAAATAAGTTTCATATGTAATTTGTTTTATTTTTTTCTCCAAACAACATAAAAATCATCAATAACTCTATAAATCATCCAACTCTATTGGATGGAATGTCTTTTGCATTCCATAGTTAATATGAATTAATGCATTGCATAATTTAAAATACACACATCTGTTTTGCAAAGAATAATCTCTTTAAAGCCTTTCCTACAGATTAAAGTCTTTGAAGATTAGCTGTGACATGGAAGTCCCCCATAGCAATGTTTCCAGCAGAAGAGCCACTAATGAAGTTCAAATGTGAGTTTAAAGGGCAACATTTGGCAAACCCTAGTGCACACAAATCACTTCAGTGGAATGAGGGGACAGGATTTGGTCTGAAAAGCATGTGAGCAGATTAACATGGAGCAGATTAATGAAATGTAATTCATTACCTGTACAGGCATGCTGGCTGCAGCCAATATTCTTCTTTCTTCTCTTAAGCAGTTTGAGATGATCACTGCTATATGCATGGGATTACCATGATATTTGCCCTGCAAGCACAAGTAAATACAACTCAAAAAAATTCCAGAATTCAGGATGTCAGGAAATCACAAGCAACATGATATACGAGGTGCAGACTGGTGTGGGTGGAAAAGAGCCCCCTTTTCATGTGCTGGTTCAGCCTTTCAGGGCAGCATCAGCTAGTGCCACTGTCATAAAATATTCTGAACAATGTTCCACAGAGATCATAAAGATACAATTCTGAGATGTATATAATTTGGAGATCAAATTGCTCCCCTGCTAACACAGCTGTTTTGAAAGGGCTTTCCTGTCAGCCTATTCTGGGCACGATTTTATCACGTCTTCGATTTTCAATAGGATGTTGCTGCTTAGCATGTAGCACTTCTGCCAACAAAAAAGTTTGTAAGCATATCAATATGGTAATGATGCAAGCAGGAAAGCTTCCTCAGCATAAAGCAGAAGACTTAAATTTTAATGTCTATGAACAATTTTTCTCTTTCAAAAAATAATGTGCCTGAGATGAAGGAATAAGTAATTTTTGTCCCAAGCGAAAGAATGAAAAAAAATCTATATTTTTATACCACTGTAAATAAAGTGCTGAATTGCTGATGTGTGACTGAGGACTGGGCACAATTTGAACTAATATTGGTTTATGCTGTCTTTATAAAATTGGAATGATCCAGGACTCTCGAGCAGCTTCCTTTATGGTGATATATTCATTCAGTGTTTCTCAGTATCCTTCATGCCTTTCATTCAGTATCATTCATTCAGATACCCTTCATTCAGTGCTTATAGTGTTTGTCCATTCATCAGAGTTAATCCATTTAATTTCTTTTCCTGTACAGTTTCCAGTTCTGGACTTACTCTATTTTCTCCTCTTTATCATTAGTCTTTATTTTCATCATATCTCCCTGCCACTCAGAACCTCTTTTATTCTAGCTGTCTCTGAATGTGGCACAATAATTTCATATACTTTAATACTTTATATACTTTAATTGATGCCATATCTTTCTTTGATGTCTCACACCAATTGTTATGTTAGATACAAGGGTGTGAATGGATCTGACAGAAATGTGAACACATTGCTGCTGTACTGTGGCACTGAAACACCTTTCTAATGCTTGAGCTAATGTGTGAGCTCTTGAATGAAATGTATACTGTAATCTGAAATATGTTTTGACTTCAATTGCAAAGTAAAGAAATACCGTATTAAAAATGATAATTTCGATCATAGCAACTTGCTTTAGTTGCTTGGTATTAAATACCATGTGTACTGTGGTTCCAGGTATGGACTAAGGTGAAAGATACAGGGCTCTTAAAACTAAATAACCAAGGTACCAAATGTTCCCTTCCAAGAAAGCTTTGACTACCTGTCATTGTTAGCAATGAAACAAGACTTTGTTTCTATAGTTTCTGAAACCTTTGCAGGACAGGAAAAGTACAACCCCACAGTGCAACCAGAGTAGCCCCAGTGCTGTGCCTCCTTTGATCTCCTTAAAAGCAGTTCAGTAAAGTACCTTTGCTCCAGCAACCATCTGTGTCTGAGGAACAGGAGTTATGAACCTGAGTGGTTTTAGGAGCTGCTCTGTAAACAAGAAGTGGTGAGTAATACTACCCAGGACACACCATGCCTCAGATGACACACCAAGCACTCCCTCCCTGCCTGCTCCTTCCTGGGCAGTGGGAGGAGACTTGATTAAGGATACACTGCTGATTTCCATGTCAAATAACAGTGCCAAAGATCTGTCACTACACATTTCTCCCTGACAGCTCCCTGGCTGTGAGGACAGTAACCACGATGTTGCTGCACGCTTCCTTCAACACCGCTGCACTTCAGGTCCAGTAATATATTCACAGTGCCCTTCACTGACAGGATGTACTTTGGGGAGGGAATAGAGCAATGTGGGAATGTGATCTTCCTGCAAGGGACTGAGTGGGGTGTCATGTGGAGCTGAGGTCAAGCAGCAACAGCCAGGGCAAATTAACTGCAGCAAAGAGTGGTTGTGCTCCAGCCCAGTGCCTGACTCCTTAGGGAGCCAATCCAGGCTGCTAACTGGCATGGAAATGACTCATGCTTTTTTTACTGACTGGGTTTTCTCCTCCTTGGTGGACTGAATCTGCTCAGCAAAGGATCAGTTTATTGTTAAGGATGAGCACAGGTGAAGTTGGGAGAGGGGGGAGCAGTCCTGCCTTGGTTCAGCTGTTATGGCTAAAAGCCTGTCTCATCCATCTGTAATTTGATTAGAGGGGGAAAAGTCCTGTTACTGATAAGGTTTGGGATGAAAGCTGTGGGGAGAAATCTGCCACTACTCTAAGTCCACTGATGGGCATATTAATTCCTCTGTAAATTTCTGCTTGTGGCTATTACTTTTTTTTGGTAGTAAAACAGGGCTTCACCTTGCCCCAGTAAGTGTTCATGCCATACTTTGCTACATTTGAGACCTGCCTTAGTCCCAGCTTACCGCTGCCCAACAGAATTCCAGCACTGCAAGGGTTTAAAGGGGTCCAAAAAAACTATTTAACCAAATCAAGAAGTAGTTAATATCCTCTCTTGGAGCTGGAAAAATGCATTTATGTAGAAGAGGCTCTTTAAAAAAATTCTGACAGTGGGATGTGTTAAAATTCCCCACAAAGGATGCCGGTTATGAGGGACTTCCCTAGCGTTTCTAGACACGATTCATATGCAAAACTTTCAAAAACTCTTTCTTCCTCTCCTTTTCTTTGTTTCATTAAGAGAAAAACATCTGAATCGAGAGATGCAGTGGAAATTCACTTTTTCCCCTCCCTTTCTTTCTTCTCTAACTCATAAATCTGTAGAAACAAGCTGGGTCCATAGTGATTCCCATTCTTATGCCAGGCTGGTGCTTCTTCAGCTTGATTCAGTTTAAGTAGATGCCAAGAAGGTCAACAGAGAGCTGCCACCTGTGCTCCTGGAGCAGCCCCTTTTGCAGTGAGGGAGCAGATGGATTGCAACTCATCAGTAACAAATGGATAAATGAATTGTAACACTAAATATCTCAATAATTGCAGCTTATTGAATAACGATAGCTACTAAAAGTCACAATAACCATGGTTTTGACTCTGGAAAAATAATTGCACTAAAAAATTTCTGCCTGTGTTTTGTAATTCTCAGCTGTAATTACACTTTGGAATGCACTGCTTGATGTTCCCCTATTATTCACCTACTGCCAGCTCTTGTTGCTCTGCGCTTCCATTTTGTTTTTAGCTGAGGGCAGAAATTGCCCAACATGACCTTGATTTCTGAATGACTAATTGAAAACCATCTCCTAGCAGCAAAGAGTAGTTAAGTTGGAAAATTAAGGAACTTTAACCAAAAATGGCTTGAGATGGGGGAATCCTAACTTAGAGACATGAACACTAGCAGGAAGAAGAGTACGGATCCTTTAGATACGCAAACTTGTATTAATAAGTTTAAACGTGTAAGGAGAAAATTTATATTTGTCCTTTGAAAAATATCAACACAGAGAAATTAAGGATTCGCTTTTCTTCTTTCAAATCAAAATATCTGCTAATACTACTGTAATTCTGTTGTTCTTAGAAGTTTTCTTTCCCCCCTCTTCTGTTCCAACGAGGTCTTTCCATGCCACGAGTTACAACAAACAACAAATTATCTTATTTGGACTGGATTCTTCTCAAGAACTGCCAGCATGATGCTAAATTTAAGCAAACAGGGGGAACTTGAACTTTCATTCTGAACAGGTGACAATTTTCTGAGAATGCTGATGACATTTCCTTGGAGAAAACCTTCCTACTGCCACCCGGCATGCACTCTTTCCACTCCAGGGACATCTGTTGTGACAGTACCTTACTAGATCATGGAGAAAAACAAAGAGGCATTTCTGCAAAAACAGTTTGTACGTTATAGCACGCAGAGTTTATGCCCTTTAGCCAAATTTTAAAACAGCTTGAACTCTTTGGAGTATGTTAAAGGCGCATGAAACAGTGGCTGGGGAAATGCAAGGTTAGATTCTGTAAGCTGCAAGGTCATGGAGAAACTAAAAAATAAATATTATGGCATTTTAAAATACGTGTGCTTTCAAAAAGAACACCAAACAACTGTCAGTTTTAGTATCTGCTTACTCTGACAGATATGAAGAAATCTAGACCAGAGTCATTCTCTTTTCTTCCCATTTTTAAAATTTCAGAATTTTAGCTGATTTTCCTGTGGGTGGCTCCATCACCAAGTGGATCACTCCCAGCCACACTAGTACTGACTGCTTTCCATGTGTCAAAGGGCTCTGTACACACCTATCAGTGAATACTGGATGTGCACTATGTGAGGATCTGGCTCTGTTTTCAGTAGGTAAAGCAGGGGATTAGGTGTTAGTTGGTCTCGACTTGTAATGTAGAAGGATGTGCTATGAAACCTTTAGAGAGTCAGTCAGGGGTTTGCCTGAGTATCTCTGTGTTTTCAAGGTGACCTAAAAATGGACTTGAGTAGGTTTTGGTGCTTTCCAAATCTGAAAATTGTTTCAGAATTTGGTCAGGTTTTAGCTCCTTTTCTCCCTTTTCTTTTATTTTTCTTTTTTTTTTTTTTTTTCTTCTTTTTAACTCTCAAATCCATCAGCTGTATTTCTCCTCATTTCTGCTAGAAAAAGCCCTCCTTGAGCCTTTTAATTGTCTGCAATAGGAGCATTACGTGGAGGTGTGGCAGAGTGATTTAGTATGACCATTGAAGTGTTTGTTCATAATGAATATTTAAAGAAGCTGATGGAAGGGAGGAGAGATAGGAAACAGCAAGACAAAGTCAAGCAAAAATACATTTCCTTCCCTATTGCTTACTTGTGATATGATTATTTTACAAAGTCTGATACTCAGCACCTTTCTGGATAAGCAAGTATTTCATCTTTCATAAAATCAAAAACAGGGAGAAAAACCCCTTTTGTCTATAATTTTATTTTTTTAAAAGAAAGAAAGATTTGGTTTAGCTGTGTATCTCGGATGTGTGGGTGGGAAGGCATAGCTGTACATACATATTTCCCGTTTTCACCTTCAAATATGACAAATAACACTTCACCTTGATTTGTTTTCTATCTTTGTTTATGCATCCAGGCAGAAAGTCTAATGAAGACAACAGCAGAATACAAAGAAAGAGTTGGTCCTTGTGTTAGCCTGATAAAGGTTCAGAGCTTGGGAGCTTTTTGAAAGCTTGTACTTGAACAGGCAGCATTCTTACTAAAAAATCTTCTACTAGAAAGATGCCTCTGTTTTATCTAAGTCTTTAGGAGGAAGTACCTGTGACACCATCTATTTAGACTGCTCTTGTTTTATTTTTAGATTTCTCCTTCCCCCTCTCAAAATATGTGAGAGAACTTAAAGGCAACCTCATTGTTTTAGAAGACTCCTATGATGTGTGGGAAGTCCTAATACACAGCTTTGTAGTCCTCTAGTTTTCTCCAAGCGTATGATGCATAACTTCCAGATGATGATAATTTTTTTCTGGGGGCATGTGCAGCTAAATTGCAATAGGCAAAGCTGTAAAAGCACAGTGCAGAGGTTTTTCCTCCACCCCTCAAATTCCACTGCTGAGTCCCTCCCAGCAGACTCTAAAACCACTCAAGGAATAACCTATAGAAACAGCAGATTTCTGTGCAGGTAGGGTGAGATAAAGCTACAGAAAATACATTTCTGTAGAAATCATCATCAGACTGTAGAACTGTACAGACAGGGAGGGGTGAATAATGTAGGGTAGTTCTTATTTGATATTTATCTGAGAATAAATAACTTCTTGTATAAATGAGATTTATTTGAAAGTAAGTGAAAATACCACGTTCCCTATGAAAAAGGGTAAAACATCAGAGGACAGAGAGGGCTGATCTCCACATGCCCCTCCTCCTCTGGGCACAAAGACCTGAGCATTATTAACTAATCTCTCAGGCAGATGTTCAACTGCAACTGGGCTCTTAATACTTCAGAATGAACAAAGCTCACAAGAGGTTATTTAGTTTGCTTGTATTTTTACTTCTGTCTGGAAAATTAACTCTGTTTCATTCTACAAAAACAAATGGAAATATTTATAAACTGTTTTTTGCGTTCTTTAAATAATAACTAGAAACCCCAAAGTATTTTACTTGTAACAAGTAACCTTTTTCAGCCCTGTACCAATACTTTTTAAAACCCTTTATTAGCTGCAGTTGCTAGGAGCAGACACCTAGCTGCTTTAGCAAACAGACTTCTGTGCGGGGTTTCCCATCTGCACGCCAAAATTTTCTGTAAACAGCTTTAATGGTTGTGCTGAAAAACTCACTGGGAGCAGCCTAATACAATCTGAATTGTGTCAGACAGCAGGACACGCTGGTTCAAAACACATCCTACCTGAGGGTGTTGAGCTGTTGATCTGGCAGGCTACACGAGTGCTAAATACGTGTAAATAACGTTTTGAAATGGATCTTCCGTGGTTTATTGGGAACTTTCTCTATTTTGTTCCATTCGCACCCTTTTGTGAGCTTTAACAGGAAACTGCAACTAAAACATCAATGGCTGTTTCCACTCTTTGCAACTGTTTCTCAGCACAGGGCTTTTTAGAATTGTTTGTTGAGCATCAGCTGGGATGTCCTGTCTCGGATCTAACGCTACTTTGTCCGCTTTCTTTGATGTGCTGAAATGAATAACCTTAGGATTGTTCCTTCCATTCCTCATGCATGTTCCTTTCTGGTACAGAGGCTTTTGTAAACTGTCACTTGAACAGAAGAACCTTTATTTGTTCATTTGGTTCTCTCAGAAGAAGCACAGGGGCGTTCAGTGGCCATCGCAGATGGAAACAAACTGGGCAGTGTAACCAGGAACGTGACACGGAATCAGGAATGCACTGCTCGGTTACCGTTTTGAGCAACATCATAAGGAAAGTAAAGATGTACTTGTAGAAAAAAAGTGCCTTAATATATGTTGTTTCAGATGATAGAAGATACTTTCAGAAGCTATTCCAGACCTTTCCATAAAAACAGCCCAGAGCTGTCTAGGATAAAGTAATGTAACTAAAGAAATATTTCCCAGCTACTTACTCTAACTTCCAAAAGCTTGTTTTTATATAAGGGGTTGGTGTGAATCAGCAGATCTGGTGCTTCTGCCTGACCTCTCCCTTTGTAAACAGACCCTAAGGTGTTAATGGTGTGTGTGCCCACAGACCTGCTCATCCAGACATAATCCCATTACCCTCCCTCCCCTCATCTTAGGCTCTAGCAGGGCTGGGGAGTCGGTAAAGTTCACCAATACTGGAGAGTCTGCTGTGAGAATTAAATGAATTTCATGAATATACATAATTTACAGCAAATTGTTCCCCAGAGCACACAGTATACTCATTAACTCAGGCTTCAATAGTAAATGAGGAGAGCAGCCCTTCTTATTCCTGAAATCTGTTATTTCACTTCTATAAAGGAAAATTTATGTAATCAGATTTCACTCTGAATACCACAAACAGAGAAGTGACAAAACAGATACAGGTTGCCTTTAATGAGAAGCAATTGTTTTCAGAAGTTATCTTGAGACTGGAGCATAAATAAGGGCCTCAGTTATGAGTAGGATGATTCTGGGAATTTCTGCTTTTGTCCTGATGAGGTTGTCCTGCACCTGTCACAGAGCACAGCCCAGACAGAGGCTCCTCCTGAGAGCTCAGCTGAACCCTCACTTGGCCCAGGCTGCATTCCACAGAGCTAATTCCTGCCTAGCAAGAGGAGTGCTCCAGCTTTCCAGCTTGGAGTGTGTGTAGGGAAGGACATCCCAGAGCTGAACAGGCAGTTCCCCCAGCATCCTTCCCCAGTGGAGTGGTGGGACAGGGGGGCACAGTGCACATCTCTGATTGCCAGGCTGCCCTTGGCTCCCTGGCTGCACTGCAGCCTGCCTGCTCCCTCCCAGCTGGCATTTTGGCATGTGAGCCAGGAATGTGGACAGTGCCTGTCTTCCAGGAGAGTCTCTGAGCACTAAACCCACCGGGGGCTTACATCAGGGGCAGGTGTCCTGTAGAAACATTCCTTCTGAACACTGGGATGTGATTGTCCACAGGCCAAGGTCATGCAGAATCCTGCATCTGCAGTTTGGTTCCTAGAAGTGCCAGGCAGTTCTTTCAAGCTTAACATCTGCCCCTTACATTTTGTTGTCATAACAACAGCACAAACCATCTCCTTGTGACTAATCTGCTTTGCTTTTCTCCATCTAGATCTCAGGAAGGAGAAAGAAATACAAGCATGGTTTCCCTGCTCTTTCCCCCACTGCCTCTGGACATTTTCTCCCTCTTCCCTTTCCAAGACTGCTGCTGGGGGGAACAGGAGCTCTCTAGGAAGATGGACAGAGAATTTAACTTTAGAAAGTGACTGTGCTGTTCTGTCTCCCACTGAAGAGCACAGCAACAAAAGGCTGCTCTGCTATAAATATGAATCCAATTTACTGACTTGAGAAGTAATAATAATGTAGGAAGCAAATATGAAGGATTTTAACCTAAAATGCTGACCCTGATTTTAATACAGTATGTGCATTTATACCAGATTAATGTAAAGAAGAAGAGATGTTTCAATGAAAGCAAATAGAGAAACGAATTACAGAGAGCTAGCAGTGACCACAGCTGCTTAGCTAAGTTTCTTAACACTATTTTTGAGTGCTTATAACTTTTTCAAATTACATATTTCCTGAAACACTATTCAGTGTTTCTTTTTGCCTGCAGATAATTTTGGAAATGTAAGCAGTCGAAGCAGGAATGCCACACTGCATAGTTATTTCTCTAATGTTGAAAGAATAGGGATGGTCCCTGTGATCTAAAACCAGGGGTGCCAGGCAGACCCACCTTCCTGCTTGGACTTCTCTTTGCCCTTCACAACCCCCAAGGTTGCCTGAAACTTTGTATTGCAAATGAGGCAGGCAAATTCTCTCTTCTTTCGCTATTTCCATTCTTATTTTCACAGAACAACTAACATATTTATGCAGCAAGGTTTCAGTGAACAGTCAGGAGAGAAGATTTTCTCAATTTGATAACAAAAATCTCAGGGAAATCTTTTAGGAGAGGTGTGCTTGGCTGTGGTGCTGGAGACTCCTAGAAATAACACTCTCCAGACTCGGGAACAGCAGCAGGAATCTTGATCCTAAGGAGTCCTTGTCTGTCTAGAAAGCAGCTGCACAGGCCACTTATGAGGTGTGCATTGCTTCCTCTTCTGAGGCTGCCTTTCACTAACCATCCAGTTGTATTTCTGATTAAATGTTAGCCTCTCCATTTGTGTCCTGTCAAGAACTGCAGGTTGCTTTTGAATAGCTTTTGTGTGTTCTCTAATTGAATTTTTCTTGATTATTGCTCTTGTCATAGCCTTTACCACAGCTCAAGGCACTATGCTGTGTACATAGTGATAAGTGCTGGTTTCCAGCATCATCTATTTTGTCAAGTATTACTCAACAGGGTAACACAGTTTGGCTCAAAATAATGAACAAACGTTGCACTCAGGTCTTGTATTGTGGTTGGACGGCTTTGTGTGTGCGCATGATGCACGAGGGTCTGTGCATCTGTGTGTGGTTCAGAGGGGAAGGAAGAGGAGGGAACTGTGAGATTTCAAAGAAGTGCTTGCACTAGAGAGCGAAGCAGAGATAAAGGTGGGCTCATGGTAACTAACCTTCAGAGAAAGTCAAACCAGCGCTGTTCACAGAGTCACCAGATAGGAAAAGATGTTTACAAAAGCAACTTCCTCCCCTGTTTAGGAACCCAGTCTTTCTTTCATCAGTGAAAAACCTCATTAGTTTCACAGTGTAGCATTCCAGCCTCCTGTTCCCTAGGTGGTGTGTTGGGACAAAAAGGACCATGGCATCCTGCTCTGTATATCAGTCACATTTTTCTGGTGCTGTCTCACAAACCTGTCACAAACTAGCTGAAATTGCAAGTGTTAGGTATCTGCAAGGGCTTCCAGCTGTGGCTGGGAAGCCAAATGCCCGTTTCCAATCTTCTCACATATTCAGCAATAAAATGCAACCAGTCATGCATTAACAAAACATTAGACCCATAATTAGATAATTTGTATATTCAAAGTTAAGAGCATTACAGAACATACTGTCCATGCTATGTGTCATACTCAGTCCATTAATAACACTTGACAGTTGGTAACAAGGATAGGCTGTCAGCTGATTTCAGCTACTATAGCATTTCTTTACTGATGTACTAACCTAATCAGTGATGAAATAACTTTAACAGCTGCAGCAGGAGACTACCTCTGCAGCTCTACAGACCATGCAGCCCATACTTTGGCTGAAAATGCATTTATCCTCTATGTCCCATACTTCATAAGTTACAACATAGTGTTTTACACAAAAGCCAAAATTTCTCATGTCACAGATTTCTTAAGACAGTATAAATTATTTTTCTTATCCAACGATAGGTTGTAATCAAGCATTGCAAGAACCTGGTCCTACTCCAGCCTATTCTAATTATTTTGGAGATCAGAATACAGACTGTGGGTGATAGTGTTCAAGATCAGGAAAAGCTCCAACACTGGAAGTGCCATCCAGTTTTTGGTGGTTTCCATGTGTATTTTGAAAGTGAATGGATAGCTTTTTTTGTCTAAATTGAGGTTATGTACTGTCTTGGTGCAATGAAGAAAGGTCAGCATTACTATTGATGGGGAGAGCTGCTGTTTTGTTGGTTTTTTTTTCTCACCTAGAAACATTCTACTGCAATGCTCAAGATTTAGGTCCTGTTTTATAAGCAGTATAATTCCAGTCTCACACATGTGCTCTCAAGGAGTTCATAACACTGTTCAGCTGTAATGGAGATGCCTGAGCATTTTGGCTTGTTCTGGAATTGTGACTCAGACCCTAGCACCCTTTAATCACAAATCACTTGAAACTCCCCTCCTCTTGCCTTTCTGCAATGACCCTCCTTTGCTTTGTGCTCTTCCTGAAGCACATCATGAGACATAATTTCCAAACGTGAGAGGACTTGAAAGAAAGGGCTTTTATTCAGGCCATTTTCATACTGATTATTACATGAACTCAAATGAGTTCACCCAAGGCCTGATTGCTTGGCTTGGTGTGCCCAGTTTGGCAGAGCACACAGAGCTGATGCTTCGAGTTTTGGTAAAAAATTTAGAATAAAATCAACAGGGCAAAGAGTAGAAGGAACAACAATGAGAGGCTTTAATTTTGTACAGCTTGTATGTAAATATGTTCTAGTCCTTCTGCCTGTGCACATTGTGATGGTACAATCATAAATGCATTGTCTTTTAAGGCAGGAAAACAGTAGTGTAACTGCTTGGCCTGAAATGGTCTTTCCATGGATCTGCCCCTGTGGAAGAATCCTTTACTAAGGTGATACAGCTTTGTGGTAAAATGTGCCAAGATCATTACAGAAACAACAGGATTTCTGCAGTTGAGTAAATCTGGTGTTTGAAGAGTACTGAAATTATGAAAAGTGCTGCTCCAAAAACGAGAAAAGAAACAAAAAATTACTTTAATTTTCAATAACAGGAGGCTGCTTGCATAACATAGGATGAAAAAGTGGCAGCGATAGAAATAGCATCATATTTTTAGGAGGCCACCGTTAGGGATAAAGAGTAGAAAGACACAGCCATGGAGGGAACAAAGGAATTGATGAAGTCATGCTAAGATTTTCCAGGCCAGTGTGTGTGTATGTACATATGTCTCAAATAAAGAAAATGTTTGGCAAGCAATGTAACTATCATTTAAGCACTTATGGAAAACACCATCAAAGAAGAGAAAAACCCCCAAACTTTCATTAAACTCCATGGCATATCTGCTTTGTGCAGAAGACAGATAGATGTCAGGAAGTAGGTGACTAATGAAGTGGAACTCTGAGAATCCTTGCCTTAGATAAACAATTATTAGAGAAACAATCAAAATAAATATCATTTTGCAGAAGCCTAACAGTAAATCCTTTAAGTAAGTCATAACAAATAATCCCAGAAAGGCATAAAACAGCAAGCATGCTAATGATTTACAGAGGTTCCCTTTTCACGGTGCTGCCTTAAGCCCCAAGCATTTATTTCATTCCATAGTTAAATATCTGTAGGTGTCTGAGAGGTGGTAATTACATTTGTAATAAACATGAGCATCTATAAGCACTGTGCAGTGTGATTTGTAAGAGCTCAGTGAAACACAGATACTCACACAGCTAAGCAGTCACAGCATTTCTATCCAAGCTGCAAGCACTGAGGCAGGAGTTACTGCTCCACACAAAGACAGTGGAATTGTTATTTTGGATTATCTCTCCAAAGGCTCAGTTTTCCCAGAGCTGCTCAGAGTCTGCGGCCATCGGGGCAGCTCTGAGCTGGGCACAGGAGCAAACTGCACTGCACAGAGCTCGAGCACTGCCCCCAGAGAGCAGTGGGAATTTGGCATTTGGAGCAATGACCCACCTGCAGCAGCTTCCTGACTCTTTTCAGGTTGTGGATCAAGAGCAGATTCTTCTCCTGCGACACCCGGTCCAGCTGTTCGTCCACCTGTATGATCAGATTCTGCAAAAGGATCATTGCCATTGCTTCATTGTTGGCTGCAGCCTCCCTAAAGAGTCAGTGAACAACAATGCACATTTAAAATGCTGCATGATATGTCAATCTAGCAGTACAGAAAATTATAATCTATTCAGAAATCTAGGCAGCAAAAAAAAAAAAAAAGACTTTAAGTATATGGTGACTTGCCTATAGTTAGAGCTTGTGAATAATGATTTTTCTGATTTTGTTTTTTTTTTTTTTTTAAATATTCCTACAGATATGCATAAAAAGAGGGTGAGGTATTTGCACAGACAGTAGTGTCAGCCAGAGGAGACAACCAGGGTTTTCTAATCTCTGGTCCAGTGAATATTTAAATACTTCCAGCTCACTTGTCAGAGGAAATGGGGCTTATGCAAACTGTCCCTCTCACTCAGTCACACAGATGTAATTTCTGAATTTGCTGCCCAGTTTCAGACAAAGTTGGCAACAGGCTTGAAGTCCAAAAGATAGAATATTCTTACAAATTTCATGGCAATCTGGCAGGTTGGTAGAAGAAAGGAATCCAAATTAGCGCCTCCACTGAGGGAAACAGCAGCAATAACTTGCTCCAGGAGGCAACAACCAGATGGTCAGGCAGAAGAGATATCTCTTCACACCAGGCACCAGCTGAGCCTTCCCCCAGCCAAACTATTTGGGGATACAGGAGGACTCTGAGGCTACTGGTCAAGGGTATGTAGGGGACACAGGACACAGACAAAGCCAGGTTTTACTGCTTCTGCTGTTCGTGGTACAGCTTGGTATGTGCAGGGCAATGGCATTAGTGAGAAAACTGAGGAGGAAAAGGTTTGGCCAGCATGGCATCTTTGTCCTTGGGATAGCCTCTCTCCTTTCCTCACAAATAGGAGGTGCCTGTTTGTGATATGCCTGCTAACTCCACGCTGGCAAAAAGGAGATTTTAACGTTACCCATGTTGCCACACCCTCATAAAGATGGAACCATAAACCACAAAGAAAGATTTTTTTCCTTGGCAGATTTTTTCCCCCCTGCACAATAGTCCTCCAATAGTCCTATGGATTTAGCTTGAAAAAGAGAGATGTCTCTTTCTGGCATGACTAATGATTTTTTTTGCATTTAGTTTTGAATCTTCTTAAGATAACTCTCAAGTGAATTGAATCCAAATTTGTGCATAAATGGACCTCGTAGAGAACAGTTCCTGTAAATAGCTGGCTTGTTCCCCAGAATTATCCAGCTTTAAGTGCAATTTTGGACAAGTGAATAATTTTATGTGGCAAGAGGTAAGTGTATAACATTTCCATTAAAAATTAACTTGTATTTTTTTTAAATCAATTTTTATGGGATTTTGTTTAGGAGTAAGTTCCAATGTGAATCTTCACCTCCTAATATTCCCTAAGTTTAAATGGCTAAATCCATTAACTAGTGAAATAGCATTACTGGAGTGTAGACACCTGCACAGTTTGTAAATGAGCACCTTAAAGCCTTCCAGCAATCAAAAGAATTGTTGGTGATTGAAATAACAGGAGACAGAATGAATGAAATCCTACCAGTCCTGGCTTTCTATCCATTGTGCTAGCAGGTGCCGGATTTCCATGGGGAAGTTATCATCATAGAACTGGTCCACCTGCTCCAAAAACTTTATTTCCAGTTGTTGAACTTGGCTCCATTGGGACATACTACAAAAGAAAGGAATTAAACGTGTAAAAATGGACATTAATTACTAATCCAAACTGCATAAATTGGTTATTTTCATTGCAGGTCTGATATACTTTGACATTTTATTCTGTCTAACAAAACAGGTGGTGCTTCAGTAAATTTAGTCAGAGGGAAGAGGGAGACAAGTGAGCAAGGCCATTAAAGAAGTTTTGGCTCTTACACTTGAATGGGCATGTCTGTCAATTCCCTTCCTTTACGTAGATTTTTTGAGATACTTTATGACGCTTATAAAGTGGCAAAATTTACGCACCACCTCTCACCAAGAGAAGAAGTTTAGGATTGTACTCTTCAAACCCAGGCAGAACTATTCTTATTTAAGGGTAGTGGAAAGCAATGATTTTGCTCTCTTCTTGGTGAATTCATACCATTCAGATTTTTCCTAAAGTCATCATGGTCGTGTGTTACTGTGCTGTTCCTAAAGCCCCACATTTTCTGTTAGGACAGTACTGCTTTGCAAGCTAAATCGAGTAAATCTCTACTTTAAATTGCCATAGAACTATATTTGATATAATTGATATATATTTGGTATTATTGATATATATTTGATATATATTTGTGCCCTGGGATCTCAGTCCTAGGCCTGAGATCAGTGGGCTCTGCCACCACCCAGATCCCACAGCAGAGGTGTTCTTCCATTTCATCTTAACAAAAGACACAAAAATACATTCAGGGCTAAAGACTGAAGTGGGCCAACAAACTATGGATCTGTTGGAATACTTTTGATAGAAACTTTTCCTGAAGAAAAAGACAAGTTTTCATCCAAATGGACATTTTTGTAGAAAGCTGACCTTTTCATATGCAGCTCTTCTATTTCCAGTTCTGAATTGTAGTTTCAGGATGTCAGCAGTTTCAAATAAAGATATCATATCTTAACGCTGTAGTCTTTCGTTTTGCATTTTTTTTGCATTTTTAAGTCAGAAGAAAAAAAAAAAAAAGTAGTATCTGAAGGTTTAATGGAGTCCTGAGCACTTACTCATGCAAAAGTAAAAGTGACAGGTTTTTTTTTCTCAAGGAAGGCTGATAGGATGATTCTGTGTGTAGTATGAAGAGCACCGTATATAACGTCAGTGGAAATGTGCCCAGTGACTTTTCCCTCCTCTTTATTACTTCCATTCTGACAGGAAAAAAATATTGCCTGAATATTTACTTTGTTTTTTAAAATTGCTGAGGAGGAGTTAGGCACAGGAGTGTTTCACTGTATTGACAGTTACAAAGAGTCACAAACCTTATTTCTGGTGATACGTACAAGGAATTCAAATAATAATGCAATAATAATTTATAGAAAAAAATCAGATCATTGTTAAGGTTTGGAAGGGACCTCCAGGATCACTGAATCTGACTTCAACTTTTTTTTTCTGAACTCACACTCAGGAAAAAAAAACCAAAACAAAACAAATCCATAAAATAACCCAGATTTTAAAGTCTGTTCACTTTCTGTAGGAGTTTTTATTGTAAATGCTAGTGAATTCTGGTCATTATGATATCCTAAGAAGATTAGTGAGGAAATTTAATCTTTTTATCTAAAGTTAAAAAAAAAAAAAAAAGAGGAAGAAAAGAAAAAAAGGTAAGATTTTGTCCAGCCTGCAGCCCTCTTAGGCCTGCCATGTAAGTTGCAGGGATGCTCACATGCATAAGCTGTTGCAAAGCACACTGGTAGGGCTTGTCCCTGGGATCTTTGTGCTCCTACAACCCACGTTCCCTTCGCACAAAAGGTTTTGCAGGGACAGTTGAGAATGCCGGGCAGTTGTATCTCATCGTGAATGCCCCCTGAAGTGAACTGTAAGAAAGTTTTCAGGAAAGATGGGGCAACACTGTCTACAAGAGAGGACAGGGGCAATAGTCTCAAAATGAAAGAGAGCAGGTTGCGATTAGGCATTTTAAAAAATTCTTTACTGTGAGGGTGGCAACAGGCTGCCCAGAGATGCGGGGGTGCCCGAGGCCAGGTCGGACGGGGCTCCGAGCATCCTGGTCTCTAGCGCAAGCTGTGCTGCCCGAACCACCCTGGCCCCGCAAGGCGGCCGGCAGGCAGCGGGCGCTGCGGGAATGGAGCCGTGTCGGGCCGCGCTCCGGACACCGCAGACCAGCCCGGCTTTTCGGCTGCCCGGGCGCTCTCCCGGCTGCCGGCATCGCCCTGAGCCCGCTCCCATCGGCCCCGCCCGTGCCGGGGGTCGGTGCCCGTCCGATCCCGTCTTATCCCATCCCGTCCCGCTCGGAGCGCTGCCCCCCGCGCCCCGCCGCTCTTGCCTGTGCCGGGTCGGGCCGAGCTCCGCCGCCGCTGCCGCCGTCCCCGGTCCGTCCCCGCGGGCTTTAAGCGGCCGTGCCCGCCCCCGGCCCGCGGCAGCGGCGCCTTCCTGTGCGTCAGCCCCGCGGGGCCCGGCACAGCCCTGCCGGCTGCCTCTGCAGCAGCCCCGGTCGCGACAGGGACCTGGGCAGAGCTCCGAGCCTGGAGGAAGTTGCTTGCCTTCAGGAAGCTGAAAAATACCGAAATCTTTCCCATTCCCGCCGTCAGGGCAGAGGGCTGGGTCCCGCCGCGCATCCCTGGGGGCTCGGCATTCCGCCGCTCCCCCAAAGCCCTGGAGGCACCGGTGTCCCGACTGCCCCAGCTCTGCTCAGTGAAGGCCAATGAAAAGGCAAAGGGCAGCTCTTGGACGAGTTGGGCCGCGGATCAAACTGCCCAAACTCTTGCGACTTAGAATCATAAGAGTTGGAGCACACCTCCAAGGACATCGGGTCTAACATTTGGCTAAACATCACCATTTCAACGTAAGACCCACAGTCAATGTGTTTATTCAACACCTCCAGGTATGGTGGCTCCGCCGCTTCCCTGGGCAGTCTATTCCAATGCTTAGCCACCCTTTCCATGAAAAAATTCTTCCTGATGTTCAACCTGAGCATCCCCTGGTGCAGTTTGAGACTAGGTCTCTGCTCAGACCTGCCCTCTGTCGTTTAGGGTTCAGCAGGCGTAGGAGGCTGGTTAGCTTATGTGGACCACAGTGAATTAGTAATTTGAGGACCACCCAGGAAATAACAATGATTAGTAATGTGATTCTATGCTGTCAGTAGGGGGAACTATTGCACTGTATTTCTTTAAAATAAATATTGGTAACTATTTATTTTTCTTTTTACATTAAGCAGTCATTTTCTGAGCATCCTTAAGCAACTGCTGTCTGTAATGATGAGAAGGCAGGTAGTTCATACCATTGCAACAAAACAAGATAGTAACAGGTTTTCAATCCTCTTTTTGCTTGCTGTTTCTCTGCTTAACCTAGAAAATAATCTGTATGGTGGAGTGGTTCCTATTAAGAAAACACAATGTTTCCTATTATCTGATGGAAGTGTCTGTTCAGGCTTGCTTCAGGAGGCCGTACCCCAGAAGTTCAGCATGGTGATCTCAAAATCCAGGGTAAGCAGAGGTCATTCTTCATCTGAGGTTTGGAGATCGGTTTCTGGGAAGATAATTCCTGTTCCCTTCTTCCCTCCTTTCTCCCCCCACTTCCTGGCAGGTAGGGCAGGGAAGGCAGGGCAGTGGCTGGGATGGAGACCAGCTGTGGAGCCAGCTGTCGGGGGTGCAGCATGCTGGATGTGAGGCAAGAGAATAGGGGCATGATCCTCACAGCAAGGGGAGCAGGAAAATGGATGGAGTCACCTGTGATGTTACAGTGAGTTGGGGACCTCTGGGGCTTTGCAGAAGCTCCTTGGAAAAAGAGGAAGGGAAGGGCACTTTGTTTGGGGGAGAGGAATAAAGAGGATTGTGGTCCAAGGGCATTAGAGTTGGATTGTCAAAGGCTGTTTGGGGACCAGGGGTGGGAGAGGAGGGTGTGGAGCAGCAGGGTCAGGGTGGGGAGGGCTAAGGGTTCCCTTCTGAGCCTGAAGCATAGCTCAGCCCTGTGTGATGGAGAAGGAATTCAGGACATAGTAATCTTCTCATCAAAAGTTCACAAAGGTTTTTCTAGGAACACTGAGCCAATTTATTACTTTGATCTCTCTGGCCAACCTGTAATCAAGATTACCATCTCTCATGTTTGGCCTCTAGTCATTATGCTCCTTGACTAGCCTTTAATTAGAGTATGTGTCATCTGTCTTTTACATAAAGGAGACACTCAGCTTGTGCATGCTCTACATGTGTTATGTCTTGTATTTGAACCGTCCATAGCTTTTTTTTGTGCATTCAGAACATGGACTTCTGGTCTCAGTGAGGAGAGTAAACACTGAAATTGTGAGAAGTTGTCCTGCTGACAGTGTAGTTCCTTCTAGTCAGCACAGCATAAATCAGTAGTTTTGTGTGCAGGTCACATCCCTTACTGTCCTCTGTTTGGAGAAAAAAGACAGACCCTGTTGTAGGCACGGAGTTTGTGGTGATTGGGAGTGGGGCTGTGGCCCAGCCTCATCCCTAAAGTGCTACAGCTGAGCAGGACAGGTGATGCTATTGAGGGTAACGAGCCATGGAGTGCCCAGGGGCACTGACCAACCACCACAGGGAGCAGAGGGCACACAGGTGCACTGCATCAACAGCAGGGGATAAAAGGTTGGGCTAGAGAACAAGAAAGAGCTGTGGGCACTGGGAGCCTTCTGGAGCAGTGTGGTGTTACTCTGGGTGGGTACATGCTTGAAGCCTTCTTTGGTGTTGGTGGTGCCTCCACTGTCATTCCAATAAGGAACAGCAGTGTTGGCCTAAACTTAAGTGTTATAATAATCTATTTATGAATGGTGGAAAGAATTCTTATTCCTGTGTTTGCATGTAGCTAAAATAACAGTCATTATGCCTAGAAAAAGAGGGTTTTGGCTGCTTGGTTGTTCTTAGCTGCTGAAATACTTACTGCTTTCCTCCTTCCAGTGATGAGTGAGCTATATGGGTAGATGTTTAATCTATATAAAGGTATATATGTTGCCCAAATTCAATGTGATATCAACTAGAAAAACGTTGATTTGCTACATGGAGAATAATGAGAAATAAGGAATTATAGAAACTGAAGTTTTTTTCCTGCTGACTTGGATTCAGGTTTCTGCTTTCAGGGCAATTTGGTCTTTCGGTACTGCAGTCTCTGTCCTTTATTTTTTGTAGGTGCAGGTAGAGTGGCCACTTGGCAGTGTACAAGCAGGTCAGAATGAGTGACCTGAAGGTAGATGACTTCTGTCCTTTTTGCTGCCCAGGCACTAATGGAGAGTCCATGCCCATCCCTACACTGGGGAGAGAATCTTCTACACAGCAGGTGAGAGGTTCTGTTGAGCTGTGACAGTAGGAATTTTCATATTTTATGGTCTGTTATCTTTGAACAACAGGTGTGTTGTTTTGATGCATACCTTTTTCATCACTTTACCACTTGATGTCATATTTGCAATTTTGCACTTGGTGCTTCAAATGTGTGTCCTGGGAAAACTTGAGGTTTATTCTCAAAAGATTTGTATAGTTCTGGAGATTTTTTTTTTTTCTTTTTTAAAGAGAAGGAAGCCTCTGCATCTGTAGAAGTTAAGGCCATTACCACTTGGGGTCCTACAGTCACCATACAAACTTCTACACTGACAAAATTAAGATAGGAAAAAATTACATGAAAGGCCTCAATTCCACCAGAGTTGCAATCTGCCATTGTTTATGGAAAGGACAGCTGCAGAGAAATGAAGGAAGCATGGAAACAAGTGAGGGTAAAGACAGCAATTTAGAAGAGTCAGGAGAAGGAGAGAAACTCTGGGGGGGCTTGTATTTATTACCTTCTAGTATAAATGAAATATTGTATATGCAGAACACCACTGTCCATGAACTTTGCCTTGTATGTCTGCTCCAGACATCATTTTTGCAGCAGTTTTCTCTCTTGAAATATGTGACTGATTTCATCTGTCCACTTCCTGAATGATATAATGCAAATTTGAGTTTTGCTGTTCCTGAATGACTCTAGAGCCAGGTTTTCTTTTCTGGCTGTGATTATACAAATTTTTAGGAATGCTGGTAATGTTACCTTATCAGGCTTTTTCACTCAGTATCATCTGTGGGAGCTCAGGAAGCTTTCCTTTATACAACAGCTTCCCTGACAATTGGTAATGATTACTTTTGGTTTGTGCAGATCTTGAAGACTTTAAGATGAGTGGTTTCCAAATTAGGGTGTGAGAAAGGAATACAAAATCAGTGTTAGTTGGTGAATGCTGTGAGGTTTTATACATAGACCTGTGAGGCAGAGCTTGGAGGCTAAAATGAAGACCCTTGCTGCTAACTTGGTTAGCAAATAGGTCAGTGTTGGCTGGACAAGAGAAAAGAGAAGTTTTTCATAGCTAGCTCACTTGGAATTTGTGCTGTCAATAGCTGCTCGAGTTCTTACTGCCTTCCTTGCCTGAGGTCAAGATGACCATGCACAATGGGAATTTCTGAGCCTACTTAGGAATATTTTCATTTTCTAGTCTCTTAGAGGAGTCCTTGAGTTTTACTAAGCCTGCTAGTGTATGCTAATTGCAAAAACCAGTTTGATGCCAAGCCATGACTTCTAAATGCAAAGATCAATAATTTTAGAACTAGTAGTGTATTGTAGACTGAGAAGACAACTTGGTTAATTAATTTAACAAAGTATTTTCACAAAGGGAGCAATTAAACTGAACCCTGATCACCTCAGCTTGATAATACTTAAAATGTTATATATCAAAGCTACAGGTTTTAACTCTGATGGTACCAAGAGGAGTTCTTGATTTATGTTATTCTCTGAAACTCCTTATTTTGGTATTCTTTGTATGACAAAGCACACATCTTCAGAAACAATGTCAGCTTTTTGCTTGGCTAGGCAGTAAGTCACCAACAAATCTGAAGCAGTTGTACAGTTGATCATAATTGTGTTGTTGGATATCACAAGCACAATGGCAATGGACTAATTGTCTTTCTTTTGGGCTGCAGAAGAAGTGGTATTTGATTGAGTTCTCTTCTTGTCCAGCCTCCTATAAAAAAACCCAGGTCAGGTGAGATTTTATGTTATTTTATTTCTGTAAACCTGCTTTTTTCCCTGGATCTCAGCCTCTCAGCATGCTGTAGATAAGGACCCTTGTGGTGGGAAATTGAGCTGCAAATGGCATATTCCCTGTTCAGTGCAATTCCCACAGCAGCAGGGAAGGAGGAGCATTATGGATGAGTGTAGCCACCCTTTATTTATTTTGAAAGTGTCTGAATTTCCTAGTGGCTTTTTATAGGATGTTCCAAAATTTTCAGGTGAAGCAATTTTTCAGTCTAATCAGTTCATACCAGAAACAAAAATGGGAGACAATTGGGATTACAAAAAATAAATTTCTACATGCAGTCTCAGTTAATGTTGCAAGTTGTTCTATTGATGCAAGCAATACTCATATTGTTCCCTTGCCTTCCTGAGGAGAAAGAGAAGTGATTTCTAGGGCTGGCTAACATGAGGTGAAATGCCAGTACATAAGAAAGCAGCTCATGGCTGCAAAAGGACATGAGTAAAACAAAAGCTCACTTCTTTCGTCAGTTTGTGGTTATCAAGTTCTTGTCTTGCACTGCCCCTGAAACTGCTCTGCTCATGAGGCTCCTGTGGAGGGGAATGGGTGTTCTTCTATTTCTTCTGGAGAAACAGAAAATTTGAGATTCAAGGAGACCATTTGCTTATTCACTGCTGTCTGGCCACTCAGACAGTGCAGCATCAGAATCCAAGGATTTTTGCTTAACAGGAAGAAGTTATGACGTCTGACCACAAGCAGAAGGAATCAAAGCCCTGTTCTCTTCCTAGTACAAGCTGAGGGCCTTTGTCTTTGGGCATAATGATGCTTTCATTCCTGGTCTGGGTGAAGTGGCATAGCTTCAGCTGGGGGAGAAAGTACATCCTCCCTCTGCAGTTTCAGGATTGCAGGAGTCTGCTGGGAGAGGAAAAGACAGAATATGTCTGGGTTTCCTCAGTCTGGTTGGGCAATTGAGTCCTGCTGAGTGCTTGAAGTACTGACTTAATGATTTATTTGCAATGCAGTGCATGAATTTGAAGGGAAGGGTGATGTTTGCAGCAGGAAATCCTCCCTGAGACCTGGAGCACGTTGTGTTGTTAGAGACGTGCTCCGGGTTAGAGACTCCCAGATTGGAGAATCCCAAATCAGAGCAGGGCTGGGGCTGAAGTGGGCAGCAGGCTCTGAACAAATCTGGGTATGGGCAGCACGTCTTGAGTGGCATCCCTTGGACACCCACAAATTCTGGGTGCGGGAAAGAGTGCACAGAAATTCCGGGGATGTGCTCCTCAGCTCGCCTCCTAAACGCTGCCCAGATTCCATTTCAAGTGCATTTGGGATCTTCTCTTGAATTAAAAATGAGGTTTGTGTTGCTGTGCTGCCTTGTGGTAGACAAGCAGCTCCTGCCTTGCTGCTGCTCTCTGTTGGGTGGATGGGTCACAGGAAGGAGCTGCTGGAGTATTTCTGCATCTGTCCTTGTCAGATGTGCAGGGGAGCATCCCAGCAAGCAGTCTGCTCCTGGAGTCCCACTGGGTAACAGGAATGAATCAAGGCTTTTCCTCTTCTACCCTGTGTCTAGTAATGTAAATACAGCCAAAATATGAAAATGGTGGTACTATGTTAAAATGTAAACCATAAATCCCTTGTTTCCTGATGTCCTTTGAATCTTTTATAATTTCTAATACTTACTGCATGTATTACAACTCTTGATGCTTTGAACACAGAATAAACAATTCCTTTCTGTATCATTTATATAATTGGTTCTAAAGCCAACATGAGTACAAATCTGCAACAAAATTTTCCTCCTCTCCTCTAGTTCAGGGTCCCCAGCACCAACCTGCTGAGAATCTGCGAGTGACATTTTCAGCCAGCCAGCCTTGATAGTGAGGTCATCTAGATCAAGGGGGTTTTTTATGGCCTTCTAATCTTCTTGGAAAAAAATCTGAGAATTGCCTAACCTCTTTGGGGGACAAATGAATCACAAATGCATTGTGGAGTGCTGCCACAGTAGTTATCATCTGCAATCAAAATAACGAGGCGAAGTTTTGAATTATTATCATTTTTCCAGTGCTGATTTTGTTTAGTTCTTTCCATACCAAGGAAGGTACAGATATCTTCTAAAAACATCTTACTCTGAGTAGAGTTGTTTTGCAAACTGCTGAGTGAAGGTTTATGACCTACTTGTGACCTGAGAAGTGCTGCACCAACACTACAGGAGTGCAGATAACTTACACCACTAGAACTATCTTTTGTCAAAAAAGAAACCACGGGCTTCTCTGAACTCCTGAGAGCTGAGCAAGAGGTTCTCAGTTAAACTCTTGTGGTATTTTTTTTTTTCTGAAACTTTGTTTTACAAACCCTCTGCTGGTTTTTTTTTAAGGTGCTTTTTACTGAGAAGGAAATACCTAATGCTGTATTTGAGCAGACAGATCCAGGAGGTGCAGGGCAGTGGGAGAGGCAAAAAGGAGAGCTATTATTGAAGGCTGAATGATGCCCTAGAAATAAAGCAGGCAGCTGAGGGGTTTTGCCCAGCCTGCTGGCCATTGCTGGGAGGGGTGGCTGCCCCAGCTGTGGGGCTGTGCCCTGGGGTGCCCCAAAGGGACCTGCCCAAACCCTGGAGGGAGGGAGGCACAGCTGGGGTCGGTGTGCTGCCCCCTGTGAAGGCTGCACCTTCTCAAGTGCTGTTTCTTTTGTGTACAAGTGTTTTTAATTTAAATTGAGGTTGCTGAAGCCAGGAGTGTACGTCCTGCCTGAGGATGCCCAGTGTTCTCTGCCCCTTGGTGGCTCTGGTGCCACCAGCTACAAGGACAAGCTGTACAAATAAAAATTTTAAAAATTACATTTCTTAGTATTTAAAGAATATTTAGCAACAGGAATTAATTATTCATGCAAACTTAAATGGCCATCCTCAGCTGATGAGAAGGCCAATCTTGGTGAGTGCTGTTAAGTTTTGCATGCTTCTGCAGCTAGATTTGAATCTTCTGTCTCAAGCTCACTGCCAGTGTTGTGTAAATCATACCATATGTTAGGCATCTTCAAAAGGAAACTAAACAAACCACACAGTAATTAAAGTGGGTTTTTTGAAAAATAAGACTTTTTTTTTTGCTTATTTGAAGATTTGTTGTATGGCAGTTCTGCTGAGAACCAGTATCCTTACATTGCTGTGTGGACTGCATGTTTTTTTCTCAATGGGAGAATAATTTTTCTGGATAAATGCAGAATTTGTGGTCTTTGTGCCGTGCCCATTAGCATCAAGAGGGGAAACAACTCTGAAGGGAATTCCCAAATTCAGCATATTCTAGCTAGGGGACAGCAAAGCCTGCTGCTCTCTCAAAACTTTTCCTGTTTCATCAGTCTGAAAAGATATGTGTGTTGATAAGTTTAATGAGGCTCTCAAATTACAGGAGGTTGTGTGCTGACGTGGGACTTGTGTGGTAACTCAGGGGTGGCAGCATTTTCATGAGTGCATTTGTTTTCAAGCAGTGTGGTTATGTTGCTGAGTTCACCAAGACAAACACTGTGTTTTCCAGGTGGCTTTCTTTACCAAAACCAAGCGTTGTGCAAGGTAACAAGTAATTATATAGCAAGGAGGCAGCTATAAAGAGTTATCCTGATGTAATTACCAAAATTAAAAGAACTGTGTTGCCGTTCAAAAAGATCCTGTTGAGGAAGACAGTACCTAAAATTAGGCTCTACCTTCACATTATGGAAAGGAAATAGATACTGAATCACAGAAGGGACATGAAAAAGCATCTAGCTCCAATACCCTGCCATGGGTAGGGACAACTTGCATGAGACCAGGTTACTCAGAGCTCCAGCCTTGAACACTGCCAGGGATGGGGCATCCACAGCTTCTCTGGCAGCCCGATCCAGCATCTCACTGCCCTCGCAGTGGGGAGTTTCTTTTTGCTGTCTCATCTATATCTGCCCTCCTTGAGTTTAAAACTCTTACCCCTCATGCTGTCACCACACTCCCTGATAAACAGTCCCTCCCCATCGGTTCTGTGGGCCCCCAAAAGTGCTGGCAGGCTGCTGCAGGCTCTGCCTGGAGCCTTTTCTTCTCTGGGCTGAACAAACCTAACTCTCTCTGCCTGTCCTCATGGAGAAAATTCTCCATCCCCCCGATCATCTTCGTGTCACTCCTCTGGACCTGTCTGACATAGCTTTGTTCCAAACCAGATTTTCCTTCCATAGCTACTCTACTTGCCTAAACATTGGCTTGGCTTCATGCTCTGCCAGCTGGGTAGGACATGGAGGAGCTCTTGAAAGGGAGCCAAAGTAACGGGTGTTATGGGGTGTGTTTAATTCCAGCAGTTTGTAAAGCAAGTTGGGTCTCGCCCTGAGGCTGCCCAAGGAGCTGCTGTCCATGAAAGCATGAGATCAGTGTTCCTTCCATCAGTTGCAAATAGTCTTCCTGAATATGGAAAATTGGTCAAAGAGAATGCTGCTGGGACAAGGTGCTGCAAGCAGTCCAGGAGCAAAGGCAAGATTCAAATTGTAGAGGGCCATTTCTTTCATCAGCATTCAGGTTTGTCTGTGTCACAGTACCTGCCAGATCACAGCAGTAAGCATTCCTCCACTGTAATAAAATATTTAAATCGTCCTACTACTCACTTTACTGTTCTGGTATTGTCTGAAAAGGGATTTTTCTAATTATGGTTCCTTTTGTGCCTTTTTTTAGTAGATACTCTTATTTGACCTAGAGGAAAAAAAGCATGTTCATAACCCAGGTGCTCCAGAGTGGTGAGGTTGTGCGTAAGTTTTGTGAAATAGAAGTATTAGAGCTTTATTTCAGTAAAATTTCCCTCTTGCAGTCATTCTTTCCCACCCATCCTATAGCCAGCCTTAGGACTAAGGCCACTCTGATAATGTGTGTGTGGTGATGATCCTTAGAGGCCCTGGCTGTACTTTGCTAAACACTGTATGCATGTCTCAACCCCAGGCTGCACTGTTCAGAGGGTGTGCAGTTGAATGAACACTAGAAATGCAGAAAGGGGAGCAGAAAGTGGAAACAGAGCAATGATCAGCATTTGAAGCAGTAGTCAAGCTGCTCAGCTGAATCTCTAACTCAAATTTGAGGCAAAGCCCCTGAGGGTGGAGGTTCTGGCTTTCAGTGGATCTATTTCCCTATCTGTAAATTGCATGTAGCTATATCCATCTGGAAAGTGTTTCCTGGCAAAGCTCTTGGTTTTCCATCAGAATGCTGTTGTGATGGCACTGGTATTATTTTTGTTAATAGGAGCTTATAATATGATTAGAACTGTCTTGCCAATTTTTTTTTTTTTGAGGAGACTGTGTTATTAAAATCATCATAATATAAATAAATAAGAATGTTTGGGTACAGCATAAGTAATTTTAAAGGTCACCTCTGTCTTGATCTGTTAACTTATGTTCTTTCATTCTTTATTTTATTTGCATCCCTGTTACTCTGGTTTTTTGGGGAGGTGTGCTGTGGCCCTGACACATGGATCCCAAACAGCCCAGGTTTTTATTGAAATTGACATTCTGGGGTATGATATGTAACAAACCAAGGGAATACTGGTGAGATGAGACCAACACGTGGCTATAGGTGTAATTTGGCAGGTTTAGTACTAGAAATGTTTACAGGCATCTTCCAGACTAGGTTATTTATTATTGTGCTCACACTGTAGTTTCTACTTGGTGATTGTCTCTCATGGATTCCAAGATTTCAAGCCTTAATAAACTAAGACATTCAAAAATAAGTGACAGATTTGAATCCTGCTAAAATTAGCATCGAAACAAACTCCTTGTGCAGAGTTTTCTTAATCCTTCTGTGCAATTAAAAAAATTCATTTTTTCCCGCTTCCTCCCCATTGACCTTGCCTATATGGAAAGTATCTTGGAAATACATGTATAAAACAGGATTAGGAGTCAGGAGCAGACACCCACATATGCTCATCACCTGGAATTTACTCCTTTCATGACAAAACAGGGTGCAGCATAAATCTGTTCAGATGTAGTAGTTTAATTGAGCAAGAGCTGCTTGTAGAAACACTGGTCAGGTTGTGCTGGGTTTTTTTTTAATAAGGGAAAAGATGATGCAAGTGCAAATTGTTGTAATGCTGAAATACTGTAGGTGTAGTTTCAGTGGAGGAATAATACAGTCAGGGCTAATGCCTCTGATATCTCATCCTGCTGGTTATTTGAAGGTAGTGAAATACCATTTCATTGCACGTGTTAAAACTTGCCACTATATTGTTTAACTACTATCAGATGAATATTTAATTTAAAGGAAATATTAAAAAACCCCAAAGGCTTATTTTTAAGAGCTTTATCGAACTATGCTCACCCAGAAATTGTGCATGAGTTCCCTTTAAATTCTCTTGAAGCTAAATAAGAGAAATCTTGTCAGGATTTTGAGGGCTTGCTATGTATTTAGACAGCTCAGCTCACAACTCTGGCTTGGAGGCATCCTGAAGTCCATTACCTATCTTTGTGCTGCTCCTCAGCAAGAAGTGATCTATCCTGGCACCCTGGCAAAGCACAGCTATGTCTGTCAGTACTGCACTTGAATGTGCAGGCCTTTTTATGAGCAGGTGGTCTTATTTGCAGTAGAACCACTTCTTACAAAGCCATGTAGTGAAATAATGGTGGAGTGACAAATCTGCAGGTATGTCAAAGTGAGAGCAGTGGATAGCCCTCTGCTATAGGAGTGTTTGCAGTGTAATATTGAGCTTCTCAGCAGGGACTCCTAAACTGGGAAAATCAACACATACAGTATGGTATTTATAAATCTAGGCAATGTCAAAGTTCCTGTTGTGGAACAGAAAGTGTGGGATTTGCTAAATCATGTTATTGCTGTGAAGCCTGGTAATGGCTTTTTCTTGTTTCTTTTCTTTCATCACTACTCTGAACGCCCTGAGCTATCTGTATAATTATTTCAGGCAGCAATCCACATTGTTAGCTTATTTCCCCTGGGTATGTTTGGTGCATTTTTGAAAGCAGATTTTAAAATTGCACGGATCCATTTGGAAGGAATACAGCAGTTCCCGTTCGGTTTTGCCTTATGGGTGTCTCTAGCAGTCTGAATTACCAGAGGCACACAGCTTCTTGGAAGCCTTCTGTGAAGTGGTAGAGCACAGCCCCACAGGAAAGGTGGTGTTAACACATCATGGCTCTGGTATTTGATGCTCCAGGTGAAGAATTGCAATACCGGGAAAAGAAAATCACGTCCAAGTAATACCTGCACTTAGTCACTGAGTCTGTATGGGCAGATACCACTGCTTCCACTTTGTGCATCTGCAGGTGATTGAGCAAGGCAACGAGCACAGCCAGCCTTTGTCACATTTCCAGCTGTTAAATTCGCTGCAACTTTAGCTGAGACCGAATCTCTGATTTTTCTTGCCATTAAATAAAAGCTCCCAGAGTTTAGAGAGCTGGGTAAAAGCTGATTTACTAATTTTGTATTTTCCACACCAGAGCCAGCTGAAGTGATCATCTCAAATCTGCAAAGGTCAAGGCTGCACAGTGTGCTGAGCTCTGTAAATGGCAGCTCAATGGCAGTGGCAACTGGTGAGCACACTCCTGGACTCTGTGTGACTGCAAAGCTACAGAGATCCTGAACTGTGCCTTGTGGCTTGTGTCTCAGCAGCACAGCTCCTTGGCCACATCTCACCCACAGGCTCAGAGAGTGATTCCCTAAATCCTGGGAGCACTTGTGTTCTGCCTTGCTGACTCTCACAAGTGCTGAGATGCTTCCCTCACACCTACGTTTCCTCCTTTCCCAGCTACGAGCTCTGAATCCAGAAATGTGGCATCATCAGAGGTGTTCCTGGCAGAGCTACTATCCCTTGAAGCTTTGCCATCTGCAAGGAGGAGTCCTGTGCTGTTCTGGGTTCGGAGAGAGAAGTCCTCTGAACAGCTGCTCTCCTCTTACCCATCCTCAAACACTTCTCCCAGAATTAACTGCTTAGCCAAAAGCCTGTTGCTGTTGTGTGCATTTCCATTTCAGATTGCGGCTCCCTGGTGCTTGGAGCTTATGTCTCATGTCACACCTTGCTAGGGAACAGGTGCTGGTTTCTTTCTTTCCTCTCAATTACTCAGGTGCTTGTGTCTAAAGGCCACCATGGTGGCCCTATTCAGGTGCTCTCCTCTCCCTTTAATGTCACTGCAGCTGCATTGATCTGCATTTCCATATCAGGTTTTCTAATGGATTTTTCATATCTGTTTCATCATGGCCTCAGCATTTAGCTTGGGTCTTACCCCTTACTAAAACCAGAAGAATTTTTTTTTATCTCCTACCAGGGAAAGGTGATTTAACATCAGGCTTTTCATTTGTTAAAGCTGCTCTTGTGATAGTTGTGGAAGTGCCATTATGACTGAGCAGAAAACATAGGTAAATATGTCTGCAGTCCAGACATCTGTGCTCTGTTGTTCTGCTGTTATTCTAGAAAACTTGTCCTGATTTTAATTAAATTCCTTGTTTAATTTTAGAAGAAAATGTTTTGCTGTGATCTAATTGTTATAATACAAAATTGCCTCAGTCAATAAGTAAGAGGAGGAATTCAGGGGCTCAGCCTACCGTGTGTATTGCAATGTGCTAAGTGCAAGAAATTGTCCTCTTTACTGGGTTTACATTTCCTGCAGACACTTGAAGTACAGACCACCTCAACAGTTTATCCAGGGTAAAGCTGGTGTATCACTGCCTTGCCTGAGGAAAGAGATAATAAGACTGCACTTAAAAAATATGTGATGATTACTTAATCTTACAAAAGAATATAAGCAAGCCTCCTGCTGGCCAAGCATGAGGAACTCCACAGAAATATTTGATTTGGTTGTGTGTGTGGTGTAGATGATACTGCTGCTGAAATTGGCATCCAGCTCTCTGCTGAATTCCAGCACAGCTCTGAAAAAAGCTGTGCAGGAACACACAGGGTCAGGGCCAGCAGACTGTACAATCAAACACCTCTGCTGATTTGCAGGATTCTAACTCTTGATCAAGATGCACAGCATCTCAGGTAATGCCAGATCTCTCGCTGATTGACTGTCAGATAAACACAGGCTTCATAAGGATTGCTCCTTGGTTTTCACAGTACTTTGCATGTTTGACAAACATCCTATCTATGGACCTTGGGATACTCTCAAAATTTGCCTTTCTAGTGGTTTGGGTTGCCTTTGAACTTCAGAGAAACTAGTTTTCCTTTATGTGCAGGTGGTGGAAAGATTTTATTGTTTAGTCCACTCAGGCTTGTACATTTAGTGAAAAAATGTAAGGCCTTCATATTTACAAAGGTATCTATTTTTAAGCCATGTGTAGAATCAGGGGAAATTTCGTGGGAAGTTTGATTTCATTGCATTGCCATGTTGAGGGTAGACTGACTCATGGGTGATACAATTTTGGATGTGTTTGTAATTCAGATAGAGTTGTAATCCAGGCTCCTAGATCCCATTGGGACAGAGCTGATGTGGTTTCTTCTAGTAAATGAGGGATCTAAATGGAGTCCACTTTTAAGAAATACATAGCACCAGAGGATACTGCAGGTGTGGAGCCACACACTCCTGCAGCTCATGCCGAGTAATGCTTCTTAAATGATACACTGGGGCACTATTTTATGTAACTTGCCATCAGATGACATAAATTCTCTGACAACTCCTAACTACACTGAAGCAAGCATTCTTGGAGTAGGCTGCAGCACTGGAGCCAAGCAGTTAATCAGGTGTAACATGAGGTTTTGAGTGATTTACTGCCTGCTGGTAGCTTGTACTGGGACTGTATTGTCCTTCTGTATGTACTGTATAATAGTTTTAAGCTGCCCTTAGACAGAACCCTATTGTAAACATGCTGCCTGGCTTAACTGGGATGTCCTGTAAAAATATGTTAATAAAAACTAATTTTAAGGGATCCTATTCCTACTATTTCTGCTTTCCAAACTATTCCCACCAGTAAAGTACAGGCCATGGCTCTTAACTCTTGCTGTGCTGACACCTTGTTAATGCCTGCTGGAGTTGTAATTCTTGTTTCAAAGCTGATCAATCATTGTGCACCCTCTCATCTGGCTGCTGCTGTGCCCCAGTTCTCTTCTGCTTTGGCTTGCACAGTGCAGAAGTTACCAGAGAAATAAAGTTTGTGCTCAAGGGGGTCACATAAATTTATTAAGACTTGATTTATTTCATGTCCCTCTTTGCCTCAGCTTACTCAGGTCTATGGAGTGAGTTCTGAGGTAATGCTTTATTTAAGTTAAGGGAGTTTTTAAAAAAGGTAACTTGTGTTTGATATCTGTATTTGCCAGGTCCTTGTAACCTGGAGCTTGCAGGTCATGGTACAGCAGTAAACCCTTCATGGGGTGCAATTTTCAGCAGGATGTGCTGAAAGCCTTCATTCATTTGGACAACTTTTACTAGGCTTGCTGCCTGGGGACAGATCCTGACAAATGTGAGTTCTTGCAAAGTTAGGTGCCACTTTAAACAGAAAGATGCACTCTGGTGGGCTTAGACATGCTGAGTTTTTTAAGGAAACAGATGCAGGGAGGTGCATCCTGAGGGGCTTATCAGAGAAATCACTGCATTTTATAGGCAGGGTGAGACATTCAGGAGACAGAGGAGACAGGACCTGCATGAAGGGCTTTTGTTTCCTGACCTGCCTGCAGTTCCTGCAGGACCAACACCTCACTTAGAGGGACTTGCAAACAGTAGCAGTTGGCAGAGAATGATGCTTTGGAGGAATTTCTGGTTCCTCTCTCTCTTCTCGCCCTGGAGCTCTGCAAAGTACAAATCCTCTGGAATAAAGACTTTATCAGGACCTCAAAGGGACCTGCTGGCAGCTCTAGAGGAATGCATCAATCCCAGTTTAAAATAGCCCCCTCCCACCCCAGCCATTTATTTTTAAAGAGAAAATTGTGATGTCCTTCCTTTTGTGAATTAATGTGTAATTTTGCATGTAAAGCAGTCACCACATGTTTTCAGTAAGGATTTGAATTGTCCCCATGGTTGGAAACAATGCTTGTATGTTGGGTGGTGGTCTGGGGAGGGAGGAGGGTTGTGTGTGTGCAGCTGTTGAAGGCCATTAAAAAGTGACCTGAGCCCCCCTGAGAGCAAGCCTGGCATTAACTGTAAATTGATATACTGGCTCTCAAACACTAATTTCGGATTTCTGCGTGGCAGGGTTTTGCTAAATGTTCTCATTCTAGGTATTCTGGTTACACTAATCTTTCAAAAAAAGATCGGTACTTTTAAAAATAGACTGCACAGCAAGTGATCAGCTGTTGGTACAACTTAATAATTGAAGGGTTGATCCTTCAAATCTGAAGCAGAAGCATGAATTCCCCTGATGTATTTCCAGCATAGTAGTTAATTTAAAATTTATCTTTAAAAAATAAGGAAATAAAGACAGTTTTGATTTTTATCTTACTCTTGGTTAATTTTTAAATTAAGAAGTTTATGCTGCCTTTGCTCTGATAAATGCTTATCACTGAATGCTACAAGACCTACTATTGTGATTGTGCTGCTTAAAGTTTTAGCAAAGCTTGGGAAAAAATTTGGCAGACAAAAAGATGGTGGCTCCTGATTTAGATTTGGAAGAAGCTTGCAAGCAAATGTCCCATGACGCAAACACTGCTTCCTCAGTTCTGGCATTTTCTTTCCTTCCCCTTGATCTGACTAATTTAAAGTGGCTGCAGTCAACTTTAAAAGATGGGTGTGGTGGGTGTGTTCTAGGCACCGGCACAAAACTGGAGTTCCTTGCCCAGGATGGGGAGCTGGGCTCGTGTGTTTGCAGGGAACCAATTCCCTGGAAAATCCCAGACGCGGTGCCTCGATATTGCAGCTGGAAGAAGCAGAGGAGTTTACCCCCCAACAGGGATGGGGCTTGTGTGGGGCTGAGGGGACAGGGGCAGGGACCCTGAGCAGTTCATTAGGAAAGGTCTGGAAGATAAAAAGCCATGTTCTTGAGTTCGTGGAAGTGCTTAATTTAAGGTCACAGTTATTTTTTCTTTTGATTCCTGTGAGTAGGATAAGTTCCAATGGCTGTGGAAGGAGCTGTGCAGGACGGTGTTGGCCTCTTTTCAGTGGGAACACAGAGCTGATGAGTTAGGGTGTACCTTTTGTGTCTGCTTATGAGATGTGTTCATATCATTATTATCAAATTCTTTTGGGATGCTGCTTTTTTGGCTGTTAGCTTAGTGAAAGCACAAGGAACAGAACCTAATTTTTTACCATCTCACTGTCTTCAAAGCGACAGCAAGAGCAATCACGTAAGGATGCGTGCAAATCAGCATCAACAAACTTTGAGGTGACATACAGATAAATTGCTTGTTTTCAGTCAAAAAGGCCCTTGCTCTCCCTTAACTTCTTTTTATTTTTCAGCTCCTGTCTGCAGCAGTTTGTATGGGAATTGCACAACTTATTTCCAGCGAGGTAAAGCTGAATGTTTTCCTGTTCATGCAGAAAGGTGACGAACCATGGCCCTCACAATACCATACATTCACTCAAATGTGTTGGTCACGGTAGTCGTGTCTTGCAAAACCTTTTGCCCTAACTTGTCTCTAAATTTTTCATTGTTGCAGTTCAGATTCATCATTTGTTTCCCTCCCCAGGCCAGTGAGATTCAGGAAGGAGTCATGGCAGAAGGTTAAAACCTGTTGAATAACTCAGTATTTAAGCTGCGTGCCTTTTGCATACAGTAAAAGCATCAGGGATTAATGAAAGCATTTTAATGGATTTCTGTGTTCCTGAATCATAGCAGAACCATGAGATCACTATGGATAGCCTGACTACCAGATTTTCAGGCTGGGTTGTGGTCCTCTATATTTGAGTAGAGTTTTTGGATGCATTTGAAAAATTACCTGAATGAATGAATTGTGGTTTTATGTTCACCTTTATTTTTTTATACTGTGTAAGATGCACGTTAATCAAAAGAACTTTAATTAAATGTAAGAATAATTCTGTATTTGTCACAGAGTCATGTGCCTTCTATACTTTTTCTGAAAAGGTGAAGCCACTCTAAAACATCATTTCGCACCACCTGTACTCTGTGGATTCACATTCAATCCCAATTGATGATAAAAAGTGCCTATAAATACATTGAGGAACCAACACCAAAGTAAAATAATCATCTGTTTATTTGAAGGTAAGGCCAGAAGACCAGTTACATCTGTCTGTAACATGTAGGTTTTTTCTCAGCATGTGGAACAATTGCTCTGTGTGGTGCCTGGAGCCAGACTGCTCAGTGCACTGAAAGGTGATGTAAAAAATGGCTGGAAGGGTAGGACAGAGCATGGTCTTGGCCAGGAGCAGTTTGTGATGCCTCTGCAGCCACTGTGCTTCAGTAGAGCAATTTACACTAAGCTGAATTTGAAATAAGTTAATATTTCTAGTCATTCTTTTAACAGCCTTAATAGATTGGCCTGATTTATGATCCCCATCAGATTTCTCTAAGGAGAAACTGCAGAGAGCTTCCTGTACCATAGATCTTGAGGAGTAGGACCATGTTGTAGGTTTCTTTTATCTTGTGTCTTGTGTGCCATACCTGTATCTTATCCCCATGGCTTTACACAGCCTGATTATAAAAATGCTGCAGTCTGAATTACCTTTATTCTGCCACCAAATTACCAATGCCAAAGGCTTGGAAGTCAAAGATCCTTATAACTTCCCTGCCACAAGCCCACTGAAGCCCATTTTGAGTACAGTGGGCATCAATTCTGAGAGTAGAAAGCTGTTGCTTTATGTTGCTAATAAATTTATTGATGAAATGTCACCATATGGATCACTGTCATGCCTGCAAAAAATAAAATCAGTGTGTATGGCTTGTAGTTTCCCTCTCCCTTCAGGTGCTAGGGGACCCCAACTTCTCCCTTGGTAATGAGACCCCTTGAATTCATTCTGGCATTGTCCCTGGGCCCTAGGCTGAGTTTCATGTGGTTCCTTGAAAGTGCTGTGCACTGCTGGAGGGAGCCATAAGGAGTATTTAATGCAGATATAAATCAGCTGCAGCAGAGCACAATAGCCCTCTTCATTGCTCTGTTTATAAAGTCATTAAAAAATGAGAAGAGTGACTTCAAAATAGCAGAATGAGCAGAACATGTCCAAACTCCATTAGAAACTGGACAAACTGGACAGAAATTCACATTTTCTTACAGAGTCATAATTGTTTGTTATAGGGACCATATGGAGCTGACAAGAATAGCTGAGATGAGACTAAAAGTTTTAGACATGAGCTTTCTTTAACCAATCATCAAACTGGTTAATGGCTTCCCCCCCCCCCACTATAATCAAGATAAAGCAGCTGCAGTGAAACACTGCAGTGGATAATGCCATGAAAGACTTTCCATGTGGATGTAAGTTTGTCCCTTTTGCAATGACATCAACATGTCCAACATTGTTCTAAAGAAAAGGGCAACACCTGCCTTTTAGCAGACCTTGGTTAGTGGATTGCAATTCTTTGAACAGTCTCTGACTGTGTGCAGAAATTCAGGCCTGAGCATGCAGGATTTAATACATAGCAATGCTCCAAACAGGCTGTTTTAGGGAGCTGGGGAGAATTCACATCTAATTACCACTATGCGTGTCTTTTTTTCAATTTTCCTGATTTAGTTTCAAAGAGTAGAAAACACCATTTTCCCCTCTCCTTTGATTGCCCAAGTAATGTTGATTGTTAAAATACATTTTGTATAATTTCTCCACTTAGCCTTACAGTGCCCCCTTTGAGCATCTCTTTTAATTATACTGAATCAAGCCATGATTTTGCTGGCTTAAAATATCCAAGACTGAGTGCCAGCAGCAATGTGTTTGGCTACTGCCTTACTCTAGTTCTGCCAAAGCAGAAACTCCCTAGGCTATTCACTCATGATTTTTTAAAAATATTTTTTTGGGGGGGGTATTAAACCTTAAAAGAAGAGGTGCATCCTTCATTGACTTTCAGGCTGATTTATCAACACTTCTTTATGCGAAAACTGTACATAGGAGATCCAAAATAATGGAAAAAAGAAACAGTGCTTGCTTTAGGAGTGAGAAGAGAAGGGGTTGGAACTGGCTCAGCATGGAAATGTAATGGTGGTGAATAGTAAGATAGTGTTTACAGCTGTAGAGGATGTTTTCTTGTAATCTCATTCTTGCCTTTATGGTTATTACACAGAATAACTTATTCTGTTTGCTCAGGAGGCGTCTGTGTTTGGCATCCTGCAGAGTGGGAATACGTAATGCTTTCTTCATTTTTTAGGAAGTGCACACTGAAGGAAGAGAGCAAGACAATGTTTAGCACATCCTTTGTGCCAATAAAATGAGCCACCATACATTACTGTTGTCTTAGAAAGCAGCTATAGCTAAGTGATTAACAAGGGAAGGGGCAGGGGAAGGAAATGCTGCTCAAGACTTCTCTTTCACAGAATGAAAAGAACAAGCAAATGGGCAACATTTTTCTTTTTTAAACAAACAAAAAGCCAAACAAACCTGTTTTTTGGTTTACTTTTTAAGTGCCCAAACTGAAAAAAATGTGATATCTAAAATCAGTCATCAGCTTTAAAAAAAAAAAAAATTAAAGCAAGACTATAGCTATATATGGAGTGCCCAGGGGCACTGACCAGCCACCAAAGGGAACACAGGTGCACTGCATGTGGGATGAAGGGTATAAAAGAGGAGAACATGCAGGAATAAAAAAGAAGAGGCTTTGATATGTTACTCAGTGTGTTGTGTCTGTCTGTCTCTACTGCAACAAATACTATGGGCAAATGCAAGTTGAGGGGAGCAGTTTTCTCAGCTGTGGCATGGTTTTCTGCTAGAGAGGACAGAGGAACTGTGTGTAAAGGAAAAATTTGCTATTTCAGTGATAAGTGGGTGTTCTTTTGTTGGATAACAGGGTGGTGGTGAATTTAACCCTGTATGAAGCTGTGGCATGACCCTGCACTTCCCAAAGCTTGGACTTCAGGAAGCTTGCCTTGCTATGTATTTTTTTCTGAAGTACAGAGATAAAGTTGTTCTAAACAGAATGCCCTGAAACCTGTGTCTGTTTTAAAATATCCCTGTAATGCAGACAAGGGATAATTATGGTAACAATGATGTTTCCACCATACCTTTCTTGAAGTAGCCTGGAATCTGAGCTTCATCATGCATTGCATTTGGAGTGGTGGCAGATAAGAAGAGCATCAGAAATAAACCCAGGCTTTCCTGAGGAGGTGTTAATGCAGACACAGGATGAAGCTGAAAGGTGATGTTCTTCATCACCTGATACCTGCAGAGCTCCAGGGTGAGTGCATGATTTGCAATTTATTCTCTGAGGAGGAATTCTACCAAATTTCCTGAAAGCTTGTTTGGAGTGAGGACTGAAAAAGCAAGAAGGATGCAGAAGTAGCTGGAGTATCACTAGCAAGTAAGAGTGTGCTTGCCCCCTGATTAGTTGAATCTTGCTTGCAGAGGGTAGGGTTGTGTTCCTGCAGATTGCTGAACATATTAATTGCTGTTTCACACCCCTTTCCACACACGTTTTTCTGTTGCAGCCCTTTTTGAAAAGCTTCAAAGGTTAAACTGCAGTATTACTGCAAAAGGGAATAATACAGATGCTGAGTGAGTTGGTGCAGTAAGAAAGGATTCTGCCCTGAGGGGAGGAGTGGGAAGCTCCAGTGGAACATACTGAATGTTTCAACAGTGATATATCCAGGATTAATATGTTCATGAGGGGCTGTTGTGTGTGTGTGGGCACTGAACAGGTCAGTGAGTAAGCATTTGAAAAGCTTTCCTTTAGTAGGCTGAGAATTGTGCAGGGCTATTATAATTTCACAGGAGATATTTCCCTGCATCAGCTAAACCAATAGGTATGAAAAGCATAAGTTCAAAAGGCTTCATAAAAATCTAATGCTGGTAGAAATAGTTTCATTATTAAAAAATTGCACAAAAACCTTTTTATTTTAAATTGAACACCTGTGTGCTTTTTGTAATAATATTGCAGCTGTAGACTCCTGGCATAATCAGAAGACAATAAAATAACTAATCAATGGATAAAAGGACCCTGTATAAATTCACCTCATAAATGAGATGAAGGGACTAGTTTTCTAAAGGGTTTGTTTTTAAAACCAATGTGATATTTGGTTCCTGGCTTTCAGGATGGCTTTTAGTTTGGAATCCTCTCTCCTAGCATGAACAAGAAGTAGCAAATCAGTACATCCAGTTGTGTTTGACTTGTTACCTTTGGCACAAAGCTTCAGCATCTCTTTTTAGCTTTTGGATACACAAACCTTTTGGAGTGAGGATGTGCCTTTGTTTTCCAATCAGACTCCAGGACAGCCTTCCTTTAGTGTCTGGATTTACAATGACAAAACTCAGCATAGCTGGCTGAGGCAAAATTGCATCAAATCCTGAACATTTTGCAATCTGAAGTCCAGAATTCAAGTCCAGCCACTGCCACTCGGGGTGAGCTCATTCCTTCTGGCCTGATCAATGCCTAGCAAATAAAAGCTGGCTGTTCAAAAGATTGAGGACACGATGAGCTGAGACACTTGCCCATATCACAGTGTGGATGTTTAAAGAAGACTGAGTTGTTCATTTACATTGACAGCCTTTAAAAAAAATCCTTCCTTGCATCTGAGCTTGATTAAAACCTCTTAGCTCTCAAACTGCACTGTCTAAGGGTGGGCAAACGTAGAGTAATCAGGATTGATATCCTGGTTTCTACTCTGGGGGGGAAAAAAGAGGCAATTTTCTTTGTGAGCTTTGAAATCTCCAAGTGGCAGCAGTTGGTGAGTGTTTGTATGAAATGTGCAGTGGTCTCTGCGGCGCTCCTCCATCCCTCCGAGCCCCTGTCGGCTGGAATGTCTCACAGGAGAAGTTATCTGTTCTTTAAACAAGGAAATGTAAATTAATGGCTTTTGTAGGAAACGTGCTGAATAAGGATCTCCTACAGACCTAGCTCTGTATGTAGGCTGAGACAGTTCCTGGATTTGAGCCATGCATTTTTCTCTCTACAGTCAAAAACATTCATTATAGCCTACGTAGCCTTACTGAAGTCTACCAGCTTTGTTTGCAGTAAAGATCACAGCCTTTTGGAGACTTGGCTATCTTTTTTGCTGTGCTATCTTGATATAGATACCAACCCTAATTCTTCCAATGAGACAAATTGTGTTTTAGCCACCCTTTCACCAGATCACAGAATTTCCCTTGCTAGATATGGAGCAGTACAGGAAGAATTTTCATCCGTTTGGACTCTTATTATTTTTGTGTTGAGTAAATGGGCTGGGTAAGAGGAGCAGGCACTGTTTCCTCATCTGTTTTCCAATTTTTATAAAATGTATGGCAGGAGCAATCCCTGTGCTCTCAGTGCACTGCATCTGACTCTCACTGGGACGGGTGATGTGCAGGAGGAAAGGTTTGGTTTTTATCACATTCCCTCACGACCCCCACTGCCTTTATTTTTTTAAGGCAAAAAAACTAATTCATCCCTTAAGCAGGCACTTCAGGGCTCATGGACAAATGATGCAGAAGAACAGGCAGCTTTTAGCTGTTTTCTCTCTCAGCTGTGTTTTCCTAAAGAGAATAATCATAGAAACCATAGGGTTGTGGTTGAGCCCTTTATAGTTGTGTGTGTTATATTAAAACAGTAAATCACTTTCATGAATGTGCTTTTTCTGTGTGGAAGCTGTTGGGTAATTTAGTCCAAAGTCAGCTGAGCATCTCTAGTTACTTCAGAGATAGCGTGTCCTGCAGATGGTTTCAATTAATCCTTGTTCAGGGCTGTCTAAAGAAAGTATCCAGTCTGATTGTTTAGTAAGTGTCAGTTAGGAACATCTCTATATGTGCCCATGAAATGTGACTTTCAGATCTGTTGTGAGCTGCTGGGTAATGCCCCCAGAATGTCTTGGCGTGGGGTTTTCATTGATATTCTTCTCTCTTCACCTTTTTTTACCCCATATTGGAAGTGGGCACATTTTGTGGGACTGTCAGCCCCAAACCTGTGCATCTGTTTGAGGAAAAGAAGCAGCAATCTGTGCTGAGTGGTTATTGTGGATTTTACAGAGAGTATTTTCTGTTCAAAGCCTGGCTCAGGCCAATTCTTCTGCTTCAAATTAGCATGCATTTAGGAATAGCACTTAAATGTGAGCAGGGTTTAGGAACTTCACTGGCTGCAGGCTTCTGAGAATTAGCAGAAGGACCTTTTTAGTTAAACCAGTGTTGGAGGTATATGTGGTTTATTACTTTCACAATAAAGGTGTTTCTTAATGAGTGAATATGAAATAAAGTGAATGTTTTGAAGAAAAGACAGGCTGTAAGCATTAATTGAAGTGATTATGAAAGCAAATGGCTTGTAATAGTGACAGGACATGCACAGGGCCAAACACCATAAATACACAGAATTTGATAAAAATGTGAGAATGAGAATCTATATATATCACAGAATAGCTAAACCATACATGATCACTAAATCGATGGAAATGTTCCTATAAATTACACTTTTTACAGAGAGAGACTCTTTAATCTGGTGGCATTTAATAAAGTGGATTCAAACAGGCAGTGGAACAGCTCAGGAGCAGCACTGGTAAGGAAGAAGTTTCATCTCTGTTGCCTTGCTTCTTTCAGCAGAGCTGCAGCTGGTTCCCAGCAGCCTGGCTGGGCTGGGTTCAAGACCCTTGCTTGAAGAAAGCTGTAAATATCTTCTCTTACAAGGTCTGCACTCACCTGTGATGGAAGCAGAAACACACCACATACACATGTTCCTAATTTGCTGCTTCTTGGCAAAAATCTGCACTCCCAAAGAGTTCACTGTGTTGTAATAAAGCTGGAGGACAAAGAAATTGCTCTTTGCCCACATGTAAGACTTGCATAGTCCCCAGTGAGGAGTTAGCATTTGGGGAGCATAGGAAGAGCTCTGGTGCTGGCAACATCTGCCTGGCATGTGCAGTCACATCCTTCACAGCTGGGTCACCTTTCATGGGCATTTCTTGCACTTAAGGTGGAAGAAATAATTGTTCTTATGTGCCCTAGGTAAGTGGATCTCTTTTCTTTAGCTGGCAGGCAAAGTGGAAGGCTCTCAAGTTTACAGAATTAGTAAGAAGGAACTTCCAGGAACATCTGATTTTGAAGTTCTTTAGCCATTGATTTTTCCATGCTGTGATTCTTTCTCATTCCTACTGCTTCCATCACTGCTGCCATTTATAGACTGGTGCATAGCCAGCAAGGAGCCTGGCTGAATCTGTCTGCTCTTTCACTTGGACTCAAAAAGGGGTTGGATGCACAGCTTAGAGCTTGCATAGTCAGCTCCCTTTTAAACCCTTCTTTAGGGGAATCATACATCAAAGAAATACCACGTGCATCGTAATTTCTTTGGTCTGTGAGCTGCTTGGACGCTGTTCAGTATTAGTATTTAGGATGAGACCTCTTAAAAAGTCATTCTCTTTTCAATTTCTGTAGGCTAGAGTGGTGCAACTGCTTTTCTAACACCACCTTCTGTCAATTACTTGTGTAAGGAGTGGGTCTGCATTTAAAAATGTCTAGTGGAAATTGCAGACCAGTTTTAAATAGTGTGAAAAATAATAACAAAACATAACTTCTCTTTAGAGTTTCACATCTTTTCACAATACCACACAGGGATGGTCATTCCCAAACAACTTGTTACACCTCAGAATGTGGCATGGGAGATACAGTATTATAAAACATACTTGGATTTATCCTGAAAGGGAGCTTGTATATCCTTCAGTTCAATTTCAATGCCTTTGTGTTGGGTGATTTTGTTTGCAATAGGAGACATTTCCCTGGTGCTGTGTGGATTCAAACTGAAGATTTTTCTCTTGCCATTAAATGTGCTGAGTGGTCTGATATGAGCTTTTGGATCTCACAGGACACTGGGCCTTTCCCTTTCCTAATTACAATTTCTGTGACTTGCTTGAGGGGATACTTGTGAAGGGATGCATGCAGCTTTGTCTTAAAAATACTTCTTCTGCAGAGAGAGGAAAGATTAATTTGTTCTACTAGGAAAAATGGGACTTTCTCCTCTTCTGTAACATCAATGATAAAATCCTTTGTGAGAGTGGGGAAATATTACTTAGGAAATCTGCAATTTCAAGGCTTACCTCTGATCAGACTCTTCCTTGGGCTCTTGAAATATGTTCCAAGTTTCCAGAATTAGCAAGATGGCAGTTCAGAAGGTTCTTGCAGCTCTCATGTTTGCAATTCTTTATTGTTTTGTTTTGTGTTTCTTAGTTTTAATGTGCTTACTCTTGAACTGAAAAGCAGAATTACTAAGTGGACACTGCTTGTCAGATCCTGTACTTAACCCTAACACACAAGGTAAGGTCTGACCTGGGGTGACCTCCTCCCTTAAATTCTGGGTCCAGACCTTCACGTTGTCCTAGGCTGATCTTTGCTGAAAGGAGAAAAGTGCCATGTTATCTGGGGGCATATTGTTGCCTCCTGACAAAAAGGGGAGAGAGTCCCTCCTTGGCAAAATGAGGAGATATTATGGCAAAATAGGAATCTGATGGTGTTTTGTCTGGTGGAAATACAAATCCTGTGTAAGCTCCATCTCAGGGAAGGCAGGTGATCTGTCTGAGTACAGGATGGATTTATGTTTCCCAAAGCACCTGAAGACAATTCCAGCCAGTGGCTGTACAGAGCCACTGCTTGCTTGCCTAACTGTGTGCAGTTTAATTAGCCACAGGTGGGTGAAGGAAGGATGAGCTGCACTTTTCCATGACAAAGAAGTCAGACACTGTTAATTGTTAAATCTCCTGCTTGCTCTTAGAGAAAAATCTTCTGTTGTTTTACAAATACTGTTTTTGTTTTTTTTCCTGAAGCAGAAAAGTATTCTAACTTCTGTAAAGCATATCCCCACAACTCCTGATACACTTAGAGCAGAGGTATAGCTGCCACATTTTATGAACATGCAGCATTTTCTCACTGAGTGTAGAAAAAATGGCTGAGCATGCTCTTGTGGCTAAGAAGCATTGACATCTAAACTGTCTTCCACTCTATCAAGGAAATGCTGTGTTTGTGGGGTTTTTTTGGTTGGGTTGCTCTTGCTGACTCTTTCTTTGTTTATGAATAGGAAAAAAATTGATCTTGCCTAGTTAATCTCACCATATATGGGAATTTTTTTCTCCAAAAAATATCTAATAATAAAAACATAGCAATCAGTAAATATCCTTCAGTATGAAAGACGAAGAAAAACAAGGGTTGATACATTTTAAGTTACAAATAATAATACCTGTCTTACATACTGATTTGTTAATTCTGGTCTTTAAATAGATCGTTCAACCAACTCAATGCATTTGAGAAACCTCCCACCCAGTTTCAACTGATGCCATCAGGTGTCTCTGTATTTCTGGTGAGCTATCCTCATCCTAGCACCATGAACTGGAACTAGATTCCTCTCCAAATCCTGACAGGCTGTGCAAACTGCAGCCCACAGTAGTTCTGTTCTCTGGAGTGGCTGGGTCAGCTCTTCTTTGTCTCTCTTCCTGGCAAGGTTGGCTAGGAGGTGCCCAGTGCTCTTCTGGCTACCAGGGGCTGTCAGAGGCCACTCCAAGGGCTGCTGTTGTGTGTTTGATTCACGGTTTGTCAGGCTAAACCATGCCCTGAAATCTCCACAGTTTGGCCCTTTCAGTCTCGGTTTCACAGTGGGTTTTGTACCCAGCTCCTTGCCTTGTGAAGCTGGAGGCTGTAAGGCTGCAGTCAAGAAACTGGAATTCATCCTGTGGAGACATCCAGAAAAAGAAAAGGGGGAAAAAAAAGTCATTTGTGAATAAGCAGCTCTTAAACTGGTCTGATGTACACGGGTGTCTGTCACAGCTTTTGGTAAATGGTGATGCAGGACCTGCAAAAAGGGAGGCAGGCACATTCCCATTCTCTTCTCTGAAATGGCTGTAGGCTGTTGGTGAACAAAGCCCCTGCCTATGCCCCTTCAGGGTGACATCTGTGTGCTAAAGAAAGCTATTTAATGATGCAGTAGTTGGAAATTCCCTTAAATATCCTCCAGGTTATACCTCGTGTCTGAGGAAGACCTGAATGTGTGCTGAATACTGATTATCCCCGAGCTCTTATATGGCCCAGGAGATACTATTTGCCTTTTAGCAATGAGCCATATTTTACAGAAAATAATTCTTGGTGTCTGACTGATCATCTGTGACCAGGCATGTCTTTTAGTCTACTTTAGATTTTTTTAAATTATTATTATTTACTGCAGATAGATTCAGTGGTAATTATGTAGTCCAGTAGATGTAATAAAATGAAAAATATTCTAGATTGAATTGGGTACTCTTTTCATTGCACTTACTTGCTTTGGGGAAAGAAGACAGGTTTTGGGACTAATGTCCCTTCCTTTGCTTGCTCTACAAAGCAAAGGATGTAAGATACAGTGACAGGCTGCTAATTCACATTTTATACTGAAATTAGAAAATTGCCTGAGAATAGGGATGGATTATGAGATACCTTCTTTCACACAAACCTGAAACAAGGTGGGGAATAAAGTGCTGGAAGGCTGGGAAAAACTCTGGGGAATTTTTGTTTCGTGGAGGACAAAGCAACTTCACAAAGACATATTATTATAATATAATAATATTGATATTACCTGTGTTATAAATAGTACCTAATATCAACAGTGGTCACGGATGGAAGTTCTGTTTGCAGGAATCTAAACATCAAATGGGCATGAAGAGAGCACCTGAGAAGGAACCAGTGTCACCCCTTCTGAAGCACTGTGGTAGGACCATGCAGGGAAAGATGCACTGCTTTATTCCCCTGTGATCCTTCTCTTTGAATTAAATGGAGACTCTTAACCTCAGAGGTAAAAAAAAAAGTATTTTAATGCAGTGACTATGGCTTATGATGATTTTAATGTGTTAAATTGAAATATGTACTTTCTCAGTGAAATGCTTGCAGTCACTGTCTTGGGATGTTGCTTTTTGTTTTATGTGTGTTGCAGAAAATTAGTGTTGACTGGACAGTAGTTGCTTTCCTTACTGAGACTTGTTTGCATTTAGATTTGGAGTAAATGAATTTTAAAAAATATATATTAATATTCTTTCCCTTTGTTATTTGAGAAAGAATGCATTAACTATCTCCCAGAAAGTAAGTTGAGTCATGAGAAAAGCACTTACCTGAAGCAAGGAAAAGGTGAAAAGACAGGGTCATGGTGCTGCTCAGGAATAGTTCTTGCCTGTGTGTTTTTCCTAAAGAAAAATTAAGCTGAAAGCTGAATTATCCTCCTGAGAATACCTGCACCAGTCTGTCACTGTTTCCATACAACTGAGTTTTGATCAAGCCCTCAGTTCTTCAGACTGAAAAATATTTTGTTGAAGTAATTTTTGACCACTTCTAATGAATGCAGTAATTAATTTAAAAGATATAAAAAAATAAGACAAATCTTAGCAGCTAAGTATCTGTACTGAAAATAATAAAGTAGTGATGAGTCTATGAATCAGCAGGGTCTCAAGGCTCTCGTTCCTGGGAAACACCTGGGAGCTGTCTCCAACACTTCTACAGTTACAGATTGGAAAATTGTGTGAGAACACCTTCTCTTTCTAAAAACAGGAGGACTACCAAGGAGATGTGTATCTGAAAATGTAGTCTTGACTTTGAAATATTGAAGTGTGCTAATGAGGAAGGGTTTAGAACTCATTTTGCATCCTCACTGTGTGGGTCTGATCGCCTTGAATCTCGTGATGTAAGCTGGATTTCTTCCACATCCCGAAGAGTTCTGGTTGTGTATCTGCAGTTCAGGCCCTCTTCTCAGTGTTATCTAGCAAATATAGGTTTAGCTTGGGGTTGTATGGAAGCTTATCGCTATTTAAAAACAACCCAGCTTGGGAAAAGCCTGCTTGCAAACACGAGACAGTAACAAAATGTGCTAATTTGGTTTCTTGGGAAAAAAGCACCAGCAGTGAAACTTTTCACACGGGGTAATTCGCCAGGAAGTGTGTCAGTGTGTCATACAGACCTACGTTCTCCATCTCATCTGTGAATGGGGAGTTTGCACGGGGGTGGGGAGAAGCCTCAGTGCCAGAAACACAAAATGAGCCCTTTAGGGCTTTTTCTTCTTTGTCCCTCCTTTCACACAATAGGGCAGTCGCTCTCCATTGTTGGCGGCTCCGGCGCTTATCGGGGCAGGATTGGGCAGATAAGCTATGAGTTGTTATCGACTATGCTAAGTCAAAGCTTGCTGTAAATACTTTCGGCTGCTTACACTTAGCCGAGAAACCACTGAAAACATTATTGCAGAAACCGAATGGCGGCTGTTTGTGTTTCACACCAAAACAAGCCAATTTCTCTTCCCACTTCGCTTTTGACGGCTTAAGGTCAGGGTGAAAGAAATGAACTGGACGACTGCAGAGCAGGCGGGTCTGCAGCGCGGGAGGCCAGGTGAGGAGGGCGGCGGCTCCCGGGTCCCGGTGTTGGGAGCAGCCCGGACCCCGCGCGGGGAGCGGTGCCCGCCGGGCGGCGCTGCGGGCCCGGGGCGGGCGGGCGGCGGCGCCTCCGCCCCTGTCGGGCGGGGAGGGGCCGGGGCTGAGCCCCGCTCGCTGGGCTCCGGCTCCTCGGCAGGGCAGCGTCCGCCGGCGGCTCGGGGCGGGAGGCGGCGGGCGGTCGCGGGACGGCGGGCAGCGCCTTCGGCGGCAGAGGTACAGCTCCCCCGGGACTCCCGGCCCGCACGGCTCCCTTTGTTTCGCGGCTCCGGCAGCCGCCCGGGATGGGGATGGGGCAGGGGATGGGGTCGGCTGCAGCGGGTGGTGCGGCGGCTCGGCGCCGGCTCTCCCGTGAGGAGGGGGCGGCGGCCCCGGCGGCTCCTGGGCGCCCCTTCCCCGCGCAAAGCTGCGGCTCCGGGACGCTCTGCGTGCGCTGTGGCCGGCGTTGAGCTCCGTGGATGGCAGCGGGGCTGGGACAGCTTCATTGAGGCGTGAACGCGGTGCGCACACACGGAGGGACGGTCCGGGGCTCGCTCCCTCAAATATGAGAGCGTGTGTGTGTGTGCGTGCTCTTTCTGGGAAGAGAGCGTGGCATCTGTTTCTTCTTGACTGAAATAATTACCCCGTGTGCGCGGCTTTCCTGAATGCAAAAGAATGGGCTGGGCTGGGGGGCTCGGGGGAGCCGTGGGAAGAGCGCTGGTAACTTGGAGCAGGATGATGGATTCTGCTGTCGGGTTGCACTTGAGAGAAGACTTGGGGAAGGGCTTTCCAGGGCAGGGTCATTGTCCCAGAGAACTTCCCTGAGGGGACGGGTCGGTGTAGCCTCCCGAGGAAGACCGCCCGTCTGCGCCCATGGAGGCTGTTGGGATTCGGTGTGGGACATCTGCTGCCGCTGTTTTGGGAAGGGCATCCCTTTGTTCCCCGCTGGAAAACAATGGCCTTCCTAGCAGAGCCACAGGGAGCGGGGCAGTCACGGAGTGGTCCAGGGCTCGCCTGCCTTGCTCAGGGTAGCTCTGTGCTCACGCGTTCATGCTTACACGTGCTGTTTGCTTTTTCCAGTAATTTAAAGCTTTGAAATTTCAGACCATGTCATTAAATCAGTTGCTATGTATTTAGTCAGGACCACTATTCTAAGGGACAAACGTAACAGTAGCGAAATAAAAGCTAACTACTCTTAAAATGTATGTCGGAGAAACTATTTAAAATGCATCCAGATTGGAGCCGGCCACTGGCATAAAGGTCAGGTAAAACTCCTGACTTCGCGGTTTTTGTGTGGAATCATGAGCCTTCCATATCCGTCTGTCCTATTGTTAATTGTGAATTAAGGCTGGCAACAAGCTGCCCATCCTTCCCTGCATGAATCATCACTTTGTCAAGCCGTGTCAAAAACAAGGCTTTCCCCAAAAGTGTGCGGTGTTAGAGAACAGAAACACTCCATCTGTTAAAGTAAAGTTCAGTACTTGGCTGCTTTTAAACACATGAAAGGTAAAGACATTCTTCTCATGTGCTTTTATTTCCAGTTATCCCAAGCTTGAGTTTAAGAATGTCTTCAATTTAGTGCTTAAAGCAATGTGCTGCCTCGGGCTTAATTTTGTGTGAAGGTGTGAGGGTTGGAGCGTTCCCATTCTTCCCAAAGCAACATAAAGTGGTCGCTGCTTGCATTGGCTTGTAGCACTTACTGGCGTGTTAGTTAGCCACAAGTTCCTCCATATCCTTGGGATGTTTCTCAAACACCTTTGTGGTGCTGGATGTCTAAAAGGCTTCTGGCTCCTTATGAGCACCACGGGCAGATTGAGTGCTCAGCAAAGTGAAGGTGAAAGGACTCCTGAAAGCATCTTAAATCACAGAAGCTTGCCTTTTTGCTTTTTTTGGGGTTTTTTTTTGGTTGGTTTTTGTTTTTTTTTTTTTTTTTTTGCTAAGAGACCTAGTTAAATCACACCTGTGGGGAGGAGCTCTGTGTGGAAATGATGCCAGGGGCCGGCAGTTCAGCTCTGTTGTGTTAGCCCTTTCAGGCATTGTGCAAGACTTGGTGTAATTGCCTTTAGAAGGGCAAATGTACATTGCAAGCCTGCTAGTGCTTCTGGGGGAAGGGAAAATAGAAGTCTGGCGGATGAGGAGAGGAAGTGGGAGAGAGCAATTGGAAACACAAGCAAAGTCATTAATTTTTCCCACTGTGCGCTCTTGAGAAACTGCTGGCAACATACTGGAGATACTCTGCCTCATGGAAGTGTCAGGGACTTGCTTCACATGATTCTCTGAGATCATCTGGTTTCCCTGAGCTCTGTGGGAACAGAAATTCCTGACGCTGGAGTCTGATCTCATCTTCCTTCGGCAGCAGTAGTAGCAGCGGCTTGGGAATTGGAGAGGAAGGTGAAGAAAGCGCCAGCGGGACGGTTTGGAGAAGAGCTCAGTTCTGGTGGAGGCCAAGCTGGACGCTGTTCCCTCCTTTCATTTGCCTTGTGTGGTCAGAGCTGGGACAAATGCTGACATAGCCACCAAAGTTCAGTGCCCTTGCAGACTGCTGAGCTTATTTAGCACAGCTCGTGTACCAGAGCGTCCTTTCGAATCCTGCCCTGTATTTCATTCATCTTTTTTTACTGTACTAATGGACAGCAAACTGAAATGGAAAGTGGTGACTTGAGTGACTGTATGCATCAAGCTTGGGGAATTTCCTGAGTTTGATGAAAGACAAAAAAAAAAAAAGGGTTTTTTTTCCCTCCCTTATAGCTGTGTAGTTAGTCTGATAAATTCTCAGAGCTTTCTAAGTGGCCTCTTCTGTTTGTTGTGGGACTGCTGGCAAAAATTTTAGGAAGATTGAAGTAGCAATGACCAGCCCTGGAGTCTGTAACTTGATCTACAGCTTTTTCTCTTCAACTGGGAAAGGAAGTAACAGCTCTTGTTACACCCTTATGTAACCTCTCCATTCATAACCTCCAAAAAAAGAAGGAAACCAGAGTTTGAGTCCTGGTGTATAAGCTAACATCAAGGCATGCTTTGTCATAAAGAAACAGTAAAGAATAACATTAATTTTCTTCTGTTTTGCAGTTCCCAGAATGGAAAAAAGCCCCAAAATCCACAACCCTCCTGAAAGTTAAACATTTTAATTTTGTGCTGATGGGATAGTGGAAATCTCTGCAACTCTTTGTCATATGCTGTGAGGTGGAGTTAAAGAGGATACTGGAACTACAAAATAGGGTGTTTTTGTGGGTCTTTTTTGGTGTGTTTGAGCTTTGGTCTCAAAACATTGATGCTTTGCAGTTGTGCCCCAGTTTGCTTGTGGTTTGGGAAAGCTTTGGACTTTTGGTGTGTATTACTCCAGATTTTGGTTCTAAACAGTGAGGAGACCAGGGTCTCTTTTATTTGGTTTATTTTGTTTGGTTTGGTTTTTTATTTCCTGATAGTGGCATAGCTTTTAGAGAAAACTACAGAAAGTTAATCTTTGTGCCTCTCCCAACTCCATTTTACTGGGAAATTTCCCATTTGGTATCACCAAGGAAACTTGTATCCATTTCTTGATATATATTTTAACTCCGATAGCGAAGTCACCGTGGTGATGAGAAAGTTTCAGTAAGACTAGTGCTTAAAAATAGAGTTTCAGACGTGAAGAAGAATTATCAAGTCCCCTTTCCAGATGCAAACTGGTTGGGGAATTCTTCTATGCAGGCAGTAAAGCAGGAGTGATGGACCCCAGGGGCCAGAACAACATCTTTTTTCCAGTGCTCCAGCTTTTGGGAGGAAGGCAATGGAGAGGTGGTGTCCAGCCTGAGTGACCAGATTTAACACTTCAGCAAACAAGCTGAAGAATCAAGAAAGCAATCCAGAGTTCCAAGGAGTCAGGGCAAGAAATTGCCACTGAGATTTTCTTTCATTTTCAGGGGTGGGGAGTGGTAATTGCCTTGTCTCTGGCTCTGTGAAGTGCTGCCTTGGAATTGCTTCTTGGGCAGCAGGACCATGAGAGCAAAAGAAAGTGAGAGCCTATATCAAGGAGAAAAAGAGGAATAGGTGCTGAGTAAGAGAAGGGTTGGTGGGTGTTGTACTATCAGAAGTGCTTCTTGTAGATTTCTTTATTTTCTAAATGAAGGCAGCAAAGAGGGACTCATTTTCCCCTACTGTGAGCAGAAAGCAGTTTTTAAAAGCGTGTGACCACAGCCTCTGGTCAGCAGTGGTAAAAGTTTCCTGGGCTCACAAATATACTTTGTGTGTGAGCTCTCTTGCTGTTTGCTTGATGCTTCTTTTTCTGTAATATTCTATAATTTTCATAGTTTGTACGCTCCAAAGTGCTACTGGGGGTACTTTGAATTGCAATAAGAGTAGAAATATAAAATTACAAATACGAATAATTAAACTGTAGGTTTTGCTACATGGAAAAAAAAACCAGATAGTGAAGTTTCTAGTCTTTTATATGCATTTTCTTTACCCAGTCTGTTCTCCTTTTGTCAACAAGAGTGTACTGGTGTTTGAAGATGTCTGAAATCCTGGGCTTTAAGGTATCCACCAGTTTTTATGCACAATGGAGCATATGCAGTGTCCTGATACTGTGCTTAAATCCTTGCCAGTAACATTTGAGAACTTGCACCTCAGAAATGAGGAAACTGCTGGGTGATGAAGGGTTGAATTCTGCATCTTGGGAAAGCACAAGCAAAGGAAGTTACTCTTACTCTCTGTGTTTTAATGCCTTTGTGTTAAAACAGTTTGAAGCACAATTAAGGTATCCTTTCAGATCAGAGGTATCCTTAAATTCCTTACTGCACAAGGGCTCTGTGGATGGCACAGGAGTGAGAAGCCAGCCCAGCTGTTAGGAGAGCTCTTAAAGGGAGTGAGTTGCTGTTAATCCTCTCCACTGTTTCTCTGTGGAAGCATAGAGAAACTGGTGAAGAGATGACATTTTTTTCTGTGACTCTGGGAACCAGTTCACTGTCCACTTGATAGTTTGGCTAGAGGGCTGAGAAGAAAGCTCCTCCCAGCAGAGCTCATGCTTGCCTGATGTGGAAGAAGGGATACCTGGGGTGCCTGACTTCCAGCAAAAATAACAGCTGCTCTACCTATTCATCAAGAGAGGCTTGGAGACAGGGCAGCAGAGAGATGGCAGAGGTGGAAAGGCAGATTATTTCTGGGAATAGTTAAGGCTACAAGATAAACACGTGGTTGCTTGAATGCTTGAGACCCTTCCTAACTTTTACCTATGCCAGGAGGTCTGTGACTGATGGAGCACTTGAGCTTTGTTGTGCAGAGCAAGCTAGGGAAGTGCTAATTCCCTGAGAACCTTTGGAGAAGGGAAAGAGCTGTTGAAAGGGTAAAAATGAATCCCTCTCTCCATGAAGAGTACTCCTGGTAGTGATGAGGGAATATTGGTGCCATAGGCTGACAAATGGCACTCTGGAGCAGGGCAGTGTGCTGTAGGATGGGTGATCTGGAGCACACAGGACAGATACAGCCTCAATTGTTCAGCTCACAGGCTGCCGGAGCCAAAAGGGCTCTGGAGATCACCTCCAGTGATCAAAGACTGCGGGGCTCTGTTGGAACAAAGCTCACTCCAGGAGAAACCCTGGAAAATCTTTTGGCAGGCAAGGGCAGAGCTGGAGCTCCTTGTGCCTTGTAACACTTGTGGAACACAGGGAGCTGGCCTGTATCTCGTGTGAATAGAACTTTTTGCTTCCTAAAAAGTGATGATAGTTCTCACTGAAACCCAGCGAGGGGAAACTTCGTAGCTGTGAGTGTGTGCTGAGTTTGCCTGCCACCGGCTGGTTTTGGTCTGTGGAAGGGAGCTGCTTTCTATTGTTTTTTTAAGGTGTCCCTCTCTAAATCTGTGAAGTGTTCTATTTTATTTGGAAAATCTCTGTTTATCGTGCTAGTTGTTAATAAAAACACTGTCTGCTGGCTTTTAACTTCAGGGACATCTGGACAGGAGTGATTCCCGTGTGTTGAAATGCAGCTTCATGAACTGCTCCCATTGTATGAAATACCTCCTGTACAATACACAGGAAGAGCTGGAGATGGCTGGATTTAGAAACTGATGACTTCTATCCTCTAATTCCAGGTGTCTATCTGAAAATTACTGTTGAGGATGAAAATGACAAAATAGTGGATATAGGTCAAATGCTTGAGACGAGCAAACCTGTCTTAGTACATGTAATTTAGTCAAGCCTTGCCTTCCCTTGGATTTTTTTTTAAATCTTAGTTTTGGGCAAATAATGCTTCCTCTTCCTGCAACACTTGCATGCAAATTCTTTTATTCCCTCCCTTTATTAAAAAATAGCAGTGCCTTTCTGGACAGGAATGGATGTGCAGAATAGACAGGGATGGCAAGTGGTGGGGTGAAACCCTGCACTACTGTTTTACCTTGGCAGCTACCCCTGGGAGAAATGGGACTAGTCGGCTCTGACTTCCTGCAGGTTTTTCTCTTGTGATGGATTGACTTGCAAAGAAGTAATAATTTCCACTTGAAGCTTTTTTTCTCTGCAGCTAGGGGATTTTGCAGAGCAATTTTTCTGCTCTGTGGTACTTAATGAGGGGTTTGTTCTCCTCGCAGCAGCCCGTGTCTCTGATGGAATGCTTGTGCTCAGATCTCCTCTCCTGCCTGCTTTTGCCTGCAAAATCAGCTGTGCTGTTGTCCTTTCCTCTGTCCTTTTGAATGAAATTCAACATTAGATGTGTCTGAGACGGTAGATGCGTAGACCAAGAGATCAACAGCTGGCACGGTTTGTCTTGTTTTCATAAAATGCTGGGCTAAAAACATTCCAAACCTTATTTACAAATCTTTCAAGGACCCCATCAGTGAGGCTTTCAGGAGGGGAAATTGCAACGGGCTGGAATAAGACCTTTGGGGTGGTATTTGGGTGACTTCTTTCCTCCAGTTTTAAATGGAAAAGATGGAAAAGGACAGGGAAATTTTTGCTTTACCTGGACTTTTACTGCCTGGAAGATGATATGAGTGCGTGGAAACTGTGGAAACTGTGAGTGCCAGCTGCTCTAGGGGTTAGGCTGTATGCTCAGTTACTGTGGCTGATTGATGCTGGGTAGATACAGGCACCAGTTCCTCTTCTGGGATCTGGATTTTAGGTTTGTGCTCATCTCTGTGACCGGTTTTAAGCCTGGTTCACTGACTGTTGTGACGACTTTCTGTGGCTGCTTTTCCTTCTGCTGTTGGCAGCTGAGCGCAGCTGCGGTGTTACCTGGCCTGTTATTTCGTTTTCTGCATATCTTCAGGGCTTATCACCCACTGCTTAACAGGCAGCAAAGCATTTGAGCTGGAGATTAGCGTGTACTCTGGTATTTTAACCCCGTGGTATTAGCACATCTCTTAGTACCTGCCTCGCCAATGATGTAAATTCGTGTTTGCTCCACTTGCTCCACCTTGAGCTGCTCTTTTGTCTGTGTCAGGACAAAATGTGTGGTTCCCGTGCTGGCTGCAGGAAAGCAAGGCTTGCTTTCTGCCCATGCGCTTGTGTGGAATAGAGAATAAAAATCCTGTTTTGGTCGAAGGTCTTGATTACAGCTGATTGCTGGATTGCTCCCGAGGGACTGGAACCTCAGGTGGAAGAAGTGATGTGACTTTGTGAGGGCTGATTGATTGTAAATGTGTTTTGTGGGGGTCTGCTACCGAGAGCTCTTTTGAGCCCCAGCTCTGGTGAGGTGGCAAGCTGCTGGTGTGTGACATACAGCAAACAAAGACGATCCCCTAATACAAATAAACACTGCCTTGTTTTTTGTGCCCCTGCTCTGCAAATGTAACCTTTGGATTGGTCAGGATCCTCCAAAATTGGCAGAAAACTTTAGGCGGCATCTTGAAAGATTAAGGTAATCAATTTAAAAGTGAGTGCTTAGTGGAGTTTGGCTGTCCAGCAGTAAAAGATTTTTTGGTTTCTTTTGTGAAAGAATTAAGAGTGTTTTCTATGTGTCCATATCCCTTACTGACAACGTTTTCAAAGTTGTGTTGTCCAAACACTGTCAGTCTGAAATCTGGTCTTTGTTTTAGGAGGAGAAGGCAGGACCTTTGACAACTTTTGGCTTTGCAGTCACGTTTTGTTCCCTCTTTTGAAAAAGATTCAAGGAAACCTTAGCAAGGTGTATGTGCAAAAAATTGACCTCCTTTGTTATGAATACTTTATCCCTTTCTGTAGATGTGGACCTGGAATGATTATAAAACTCTGTGGCTGGGCAATGACTAAGAACAGCCTAAATATAAGAAACCACCATGGATCCTGTTTCTGCTGAACTCAGTGGGAATTTAACCAGAATTTTGGACTGTAAATAGCCTTGGTAGTGAAGACCTATTTCTAGATGCATTGAAAACACCCAAGGTGTTTTCCCCATTAAACTAATTAAAGAAAAAGAAAAAAAAGGACTCCAGAATAACCATTTACAAAAAAGGCCACTTCACACCTGTAATCTTTGAAGCCTGTCAATGTAATCCAAAACGCAAAGGAACATTTTAGGGGTAAAAATGGAGTAGCAGACATATTTTGATTCTATTTTCACAGCTGCTAAAGAAGAGTGCCTTAGCAACGTTGAAAGACCCAAATGTTTTTCCCAAAACCTGGTGTGACTGACCCAGATGAGTTAAAGCAAGGCAGAAAGTTGACTTAGGAAATAGATCAGCCCCAGAGTGCGATTACTGGTGGCAGTTATTGTGTTGTGGTTGCAGAATAATTATCAGAAGTAATTTGAAGACATGTACTGCTGGGACTGTAAAGTAGGAATAATAGAATAGATATACCCCATGGTCTCATAGAGAAGGTAATATCCATGCTAATGTTATTCAAACCACTGGGAGAAAAATAACAGAGAGTAGCCTTAGAGAAATGCAAACACAGCCCCCTCAGGCTGCTGAATGAGTTGGGTTTGGTTTTTTTAAGGAAGAGAAAGAGGGCAAAGCTCTATCTTCTGCAGACGTGGCTCATGTGATTTTGGTTTTGTTGCAAGGTACCGTGCACCTTTTTGGTGATGCCAGAGTTGTTCATGGTCTCATCATAATGTGAACAGAGGCATGAGAGAGGCATCTCTCTCACTTTAGGGGAGATTACTGCTTAGTGTGGGCTGCAACCAAGCTGTAAATAAATGTAAAAATAAAAAACACTCCACACCAAAAGAAAAACCCTAAAACCCCCCAACAAACCCCAAAGAGCTTCAGCACCAACCAAACCTCTCACTTGTGCATTTTTGAAGAACCTGAGCCCTGGTAATGAAGTTTCATCCACAGTTTACATCCGGAGGAGATGATGTCCCAGCAAACATTTTGTACGTGTCCTAATTCGGGCTAATTATCCCACTCTCAGTTTTTCTAAACTGCACTTAATTCTCCATTGTTAAACTATTAAAAGATGGTATTGCCTCAGCGGTTGCAGCTGTTTGTACCTTAAGTGGCCGGGTTCTTTCTCGAAAATTACCCAATCCTTAGATAAATGCGCGGTGTTTGGGAGCAGAGGCCAGTGGAGCATTCGTTCCTCCTCTGGAATTCTCTGGTCAGATCTTCTGTCATCTAAATTGCAGTCGCTGGTGCGAAACTGCCCTAATCTGATGTTGCTGAAGGGCTGTTCCCGTTTAGCTGATGCTGAATGCAAACATTCCTGCGGCCCCAGTACAAATACAGCCCTGCTGGAATTCGCCAGAGCTGGCTGCTGGGAAGCGCTCAAGGAAAGAAACCCCTACACGTGTGTAATGTTCGTGCCCACGGAAATTCAAGAGAGGTTGCACAAGGCTTCAAATCACAGCTCTTGCTTGCTGGGGAAGATGTGAGAAGCATTAGCTAATTCAAAAGCTGCGAATTATAGAATTTTCCAGTCTGGGAAACGCCGATTTGTGCAGTAAGACTGTGAGAAATGAAGGAATTCAGGAGCTATCCAGACCCTGGCGAAACCAAAAGGAATGATGGAGAGTCAGAGGAAGCCTTTCAGTTCTCTGGGTGCTTTTACTGACGTTGTGATCTCCATTAACATTCCTTCCTGAAATTCGCCTGTCACGTTCCCCAAGTCCATTTCCTTGCAGGAAAAGCAGCGGGCTGCTACATCGAGCTGTTTTCTGCTCTTTTGCACAGGACATGGATGTGTCAGAGCAACGATTGGGAGCGGTCCCAGCTGGGAAGGAGGGCGCAGGTGCTCCTGGCAGAGCAGATGGGAGGGTCTGGAGGGAAGGCAGGGTTTCCTCTGGGTGATATCAAGGCTTTTGCACGTGTGCTGATGTCGGGAAATGCAGCTCGGAGCGAAAAGGGCGTTGGAACAGTTGGGCTGCCTCAGTTTGCCTGGTGAAACCAGCACGGGGTGTTTCCAATGAACTTCCACCCTTGGGGCATCAGCCAGAGGCTGGTGGGACACAAGGTTTGCTGGGCAGCAGAACAGGATAAATTTAAATCCTGCCTCTTGCTAAATTGGTGCTTAGGGTTGTGGTGAACACTGAGATATGGTGGTTGCAGCCCCTTTTGTTCAAATAGTGACATTGTGTCCCTGGCTGCTTTTCTGTCAGTGTCCCCACCTTGGGTGGGCTGCTTGCTCCCTGACAGAGAAAACAGGGCAAGGGTGGGCAAGCATAATTGCAGCCTGACAGGGGCTCAGGGTCAGACCTGGAACATGAAATCAGCTTGAACTCCACCACTGAATTACTGATGTTGCACATTGTAAGACTTAGAAGAAGGGGGTTGTCTTCTACAGCGATCTGGCTGTAGTGAAACTTGTGGTGTTTTAATTTTTTGTTTTGTTTTGTTTTTAAAGAATCAGAGCTCGAAGCGTGTGTGAGTACCTCTGTGTCAGTTTTGATGGCAGGGAAATTGTTCTCTTGCTACAATGCCTGGAAAGAAGGAAAAAAAAAAGGCAGCCAAGCCCCCCCTGCAGCCAGTGATAGTTCCAGTGCAGCAAACTCCTGAGTGTGAGCTAAGGGCTGCTCAGCTGTAGGAAGCTGCTGACAATTGTTGCTGTTCTGCTGCTGGAGGGTGATGTGGAAAACCTGGGACAATTCCATCAGGTGCTGTAGGCCAATAACAGGGCATTACTTCATTTCCCCCGTGGAGAATGTGTGCATTTAATTGTAGCAGGCTTTGGGGGTTTTGCCTGTTCTCTGCATTCTCTTCTATTTATAGCTGCCATTAGCTCTTTTTCCAGAATGGCTAATGATAGGGTTGCTGTGGCTGTGGGATGCTGTGATTTTTTTAATTTGCCATCCTTGTGGCCAAGAGGGGTAAGAATGTTTTAGATTCAACTGAAAATCTAAATTTTATCCCCATCCCAGGCACTGCAAGCAGTGGATACAACAGTGTGTGTTTTAAAAGGCTCTCTGTGGCGTGGGAGTGTGTGGATAAAAGCATTTTAAAGACACAGCCTGCCCAGCACTTCTCCTCCCAAGCATGTTGTCCAACATAAAACAGATCAAACTGTGAAGGATTACTGAATTGACTTAAAAAAAAATTTTTTTGAGAATGGGAACATGTTGCAAATATTCTCACTCCATTGAATTTAAGGTTTTGGTATGAGACCAAGGGGAGGAAGAACAGATTTGACAACTGCCTACAGAAAAAGGTGTTTTGAAATGCTGCTGATCTTTCCTTTAGGGACAAGAAGGGTAAATCTGGGAGAAGCCTCAGGTGGTAAGTGGGCATGGGTGAGACCAGAGAATGTTGAATCTGATCCTCCTGATCTCTCAGGCACTGGGAGCCGGTTCTGGTCCCATCCCTCTCATAGATCTGCTTCTTGTAAATGGTTCTTGAGCAGCATTCATCTTTTTAAAGGTGTGTGATGACATCCAAAAGTAGAAGCCACTTGCTTTTATGTTTGCCCCTGCTTTCCAAACTGTGGTGAGCCCGCTGTCAGCAGCGCTGATGGGGAATACTAACAGCTGCAAGGCATCTTTCAGTGTATGGCAAACACTTGGACATGGATTTGGATTGCATTTCTGAGCTTTTTCTGAAGTTTAGCCATGTAATGTTGCAAGAGCTTGATTATTTTTTTCTGTGTGTGTAGTGTGCTGATTTTTGACATTTTTTATAAAGCTGCTTCTAAAATTAGCATTTGGTATTTTGAAAGCGCTATATATTGACCTTCTACTATATTCTTCTAGTAGATTAATTTCAGTATTAAGTCCTATTTAATTGATTAATATATGTTTAAACACTGTTGGTTTCACGTAGCAGTGCTCTTTTCCCCCCCTACTTTTTACCTCAGACAACCAAATTATCCCACAGGCTGGATTTCCCTTTGTTAGCTAAACCAGAGCAGGGATTAAGGTTGGATTCCACCAAAGCAAAGGCCAACAATGCTGCCATGGCAGAATACTCTTGAATCATGCATAAGTGTAGGAGGCAATCTTTAGTGGATTTTTGCAAAGGCTAGGCTATTGGAAACAGCTTTGAGCAATCAGTGTTAAATATGTTGTTTCAGCCCGTTCAATTTTTTCATCATTTGGGTTTCTAATATCTTCTAGCTCACAAGTTGATGAAAAATATTTTAATCATGCAATACTGTAAATTATTGTAGAAAAAAACAAACTGAAAATTAACCTTTGACCATAAAATGGAACTTTTCCAATATATTGATAAGTCGATATCTGTATGCAACTTTTTGATCCAACTTATAATAGTAGATATAGTGTCTTCCTGCACTTCTTCTGCAAAACATGGCGCTGAATTTGGGAATACATGGACGTTTTTGATGGGTTTGGCTGCTCTTGCTCTTGAAATTCCCAAGCAGTGATGCATGAAATGTGGTAGATTGTATGTAATTTTACAATGGTAAATGAGGTATTGTACTTAGAACTTAAATTTTAGGTTTAAACTGCCCTTATTAGGATTTTGTGTTGGCTTTTTTTATATATTTGGCCACAAACCCATTATTTAATAAGTTCCATACTTGAGAAGGGCTTTATTTTTTCAGCCTTCAAAAGTTATTTGAGCATTAGTTGATGTATGGGAAGTAATTAGGTCACTGAAACAAGATTGGTAGTTAAAGAATTTGTCTTAATGGGATGCAGAAGTTGAAGTGATACCTCTGAAAAGATTCTACGAATGCTTAAAATTTTTTTTGGTGATTCAGAGAGGTGAACTTTTAAGAATAAAAGTATCTTTCTCTACAAAAATATTTGTCCAGTGTTTCTGTTTAAAATAAATGCTCTTTTGTTTGTTTAGCAGAGTTGACTCAGCTTTGGTTGGTTACCATAGTTCAGCACTGTTTTTGCATTTCCATGTGAATTTCTAGTAATTCCCAGGCTTGGTTCAGGTTTTGGGGATCTTTTTGTATTGCTTTGTTAGCTGCCTGTGGAGATGTGCTTCTCTTCATTGAATTTGGAAAAACATCAAGCAGGACTTAAGTCTTGATCTAAAATCCCTCAAACGTCACTCACTGATGAAAACCATCACACAGCTTTTAGTGAAGTAGCGGCTTCAGGGAGAAGGGAGAGATAAAAAACTTTGCTTGTTTTAAATTAGTGACCTCATGGAGAGGTATTATGGCAAGGTAGGACTCGTTGTAGGAGGTAATAGCTGCTCAATGGCACTTTGGGCAACAAGAAGAAATATTTGGAATTAAAATGTGCAGCAGTGGCAGGGGCACCAAGGGCAGCCTGGTGGCATTCTGCAGCTGGGAGGTGGCAGCTGCCTGGTGAAGGTGAGCTGCTGTTTTGTGTGCCTGCAGCTGTGCAGTGGCTGCTCCTGGTGTGTGTGGTCAGCAAGGCTGTTCTCTCCCCTCTGATTCCATTCTCCAGTCTCCTGGTGGAAGCTGAAAGCAGTGACTGTGTGCCTGGAGCTCACTAACCTCCAACGCTTGGATTGGGGGGATGAAAGGCTGGGAGGATCAAATAAGTGCCAAGTTTTGGCCTGACCTTGACTTCTTTGTCTAAATGACTTCCTTTATCAGCCTTGCTTACTTTGTTTTGTTTGATCCTGGTCCCCTGCTCCAGCCCAGCTTCTGGCCTTTGCCACCCCGGGTATATTCGTGCAGCGTCTCCCCTTATCAGCCGGACTGTTGCTGCCCCGTGAAAATGTTCTCTCCAGCAACAAAATTACAAGTGGATGAAGTAATTTTGTACCTTCAGCTAGGCAATACCAGCACTGTGCTACTTCAGAACCCAGGATTCATGAGCTAAGATCGCATAGCGTGGTTTTTGTCTCTGTGCGGGTTCACTGAGTTGGTTTCCATTTCAATATTCATGGAGTTGGAGAAATGCAAGTAAGGGCGAAAAAGAAACTCAGATTAGAGTTATTGACAAACTTAAACCCTAATCTGGAGATCCTGATGAAGCTTTTGATGAAACACAGACTCACATGCACTTGAACATTGAGCTGCAGTAAATACTGTGGTTTTGATGCCCACTGGAATCTCCATTCCTGTTTCTGGGAGTCTCATGTTTAATGTAAAGTGGACCAGAAGGCATTGTTGGCTGTTAGAAGTTACATTTTGGGATCATGTGGACTACCTGGGCTAATGCAGTGGCTTTGAGAATGTTCCTTGGAAACATAATTGTCATGTAGTGTTCTTCCAACTTTTATTCCTGAAGTCGTGTTACTAGATAATGCCTGTGAATAATTAGAATAACCTTGAGCTAACCTTTGCTGTTTGTTTTATTATTGTTTCTTTTGCTTTTCCCAGGACAAAATGGCCAAAATGGAGGTGAAGACATCGCTTTTAGATGACATGATTGGGGTGGGAGATATGGTTCTTTTAGAGCCACTTAATGAAGATTCCTTCATCAACAACCTGAAGAAGCGCTTTGATCACAATGAAGTTTATGTGAGTATATGTTAAAAAATAACATCCTATGGGGAGCTATGCTGTCATTCTTCAGATATGTGTTTATTTATAAGAATGCACACAGGCTGAGTGCCTGAACATTATCTATTGTATTAGGCATGTTTTAAACCTTACTTGTGCTGTAGCCTTTCCTGTACTGCATTCTTTGCATTTGATCTTCCCCATCTGGGATATTTTTCCTTTTCTTTTTTCTCCATTACACGACATGGGAGACCTCTGATTTTCATAAAGAACAGTTGCAGAACTGCTGCTGGCAGTAACTTTGATGCTCCTGTTGTCAGAGGGCATCACAGTTATAAATAATTCATTTACAGGGAAGGCACTTCCAGGATGTTAGAGCAGGCTGAAGCAGAAACAATGCATGCTCAGAATATGCTAAGGGCAACTTAAATATTGCCTGCTATCTTTGATTTGCAAAAGGGTTGTGTTTATTACAATGGTTGGGTTTTAAACTAAGTACAATGAGCTTGGCTATATGTGGAAGTAATCAGAGTCTTCAGGCATATTAATCTGAGTGATGATCACAGGAGGGATGTGAGCTGGCAGTTGAAACACAGGCAGGGAATGAAGAGGCAAATGGTGATTCCAGTTAAGCCTTTCATTTCCTGCTTCATCTCTTTGTTCCACTTTTGCCAAAATGTGCATGGTATTGTATCTGTTTCATTGCTCAGGGTGTGTGAACTTAATGGTTTCTAGAGACTTTCCAGGGCTGCTGGTGAGCCTAAGTATTTAAGCCAAAGTATATCTGTGATCTACAAGCAATTGTGTCTGCAGCTTACTAAAATAAAATAGGTGTTCTGTACTTAATTATAATTTAGTCTTCCCCACCTTTTTAATTTTTGGTGTGATTATATTTTTCATTCTTCCTGAGCATTTGAACCATGATGGTTTCATTATACTGGAGATTGGAAAGGAGAAGGTATGGGAGGATCTGTGCTATTTTTGTTTGCTTCTTCTGTCCCTTAGTTATAGTCTGTGCTTTTCTACCTCTGCTATTCATTGCCTGCCGTGTCTTTCTTCTCAATTTTTTGTTCAACCAGGCCTGCTCCCTTTTCTGGACACATTAGGTTGGTAATACACAGCTGCTCCTAACTGCTATTGTATCATCTCCACCGATTTGCTCCTTCAGGTTGTACTGACAATTTAAATTAAACAATAAAATTAGATTAAGAAAAGACTCTCAGTATCCATGAAAACCTTGTTGAAGAAGAAACCAAAACAATGTATATTTGTGGAAACATTTTTTCCTCAATGGTTAAAAAAAGTAACCTTTCTGTTTTTAAACTTCTGTTATACCTTTGAGAGTTACATTTGCAAAATTTTGTGTCTTGAATTTTCCTTGTTCCTTGAAAATGGGTTCTGTTCCCTATGGATAACCCTTGGATGTTGAAACAGACAAGTAGATATCAGACTTCTCTTTTCTGCTCTTTCATCTTATTTCTGGCAAATCCTTCATTTTCAATAAGTGCAGTGGCTGCCTCTTCTGAGATTCAGAGGGTTTTTTTTTTCCAGTCAGTGGCTTGTATGCTTAACATGTTCCATATCAGTTTTAGGGTTAATACTCTATTCCTAGTGCCTGCAGTAACAGTGGGTGATTCTGAATCATCCCATTCCATTTAACTCAAGAAGATAAGAAGGAAAAGAAAAGGAAAGAGAGCTGTTTGCCTGCAGATTAAAGGAGGCAGGAGCACCCAGCCCAATCTTTGGGTCATATTTGAAAGTTTTCTTTAAAGCATTAAAAATGCAGATGTGTTCTGTGAGGCCACCCTGGACTATGCAGTTTCTTAGGAAGTAATGCTATAAATCTTATGCAAGTGGATTTCTCAAGGGGGGTCTTGGCTTTTTTTTTTTTTCCCAGCCAACTACTATGGATTGCATTTAATTACTGTGTTTCTGCTTAATTCTGACTGGGTAGTTTTTTTCTTTAAAGAAACTGAATGTTTCAATGGCAAATGGGTGTTTTATTTTGTTATTATCTGCTGTTATGAGCTAGCTGATGGTGTGTAATCAAACACACATTTCTTTGAGATGGTGGCAGTGAAGTATGTGTTTCCCCCAGTTTCTGACTCTGCTGCACCTGGCACTCATGTGCAATTTAATTATCTGTATTATGTTCTTTGGTAGGTGATACCAGGTGCCACTTTTCCCTAGCAATGTGGAATCCTTTGGCTTGCAGGGGGGAAAGTCTGTTTTTTCAAGGTCTTACAAGCTGTGTGTGTGAATCCACAATACGAAGGCCAAATGTCACAGATCTTTGCAAATATTAAAACATTCACTACATACAATGGTGGAAAAAAGAGATGTCCATGCCTGTGCCACATGCTGCTACCAAGTGTGCAAGTTACTTGGCTTGTGATGCTGCATGGTTTTATTTACCAAATCACTTGAGGAATATTGTCTCCTCTCCATATCAGCTGAGTTTTGCTGTCTTGCATATTTTCATGACTCTGCTGCATATTTTAGAAAATTTGTAAAACAGTAACAGTTGGAGTGGTGCTCGCTGTAACAACCTCATTAATTTTCAAGTACAAACTCTTCTCCACCTGCTCCTTGCTGCCACCACTCATGGCAGCTGCACTTTGCATTTCTGGTTTTAGACTCTGATGGGGACAATGGAACCTCTGTCATACCTGGAAGTGGGGCTTGTTTTACCATGTAAAACCTGTGGTTTGCATCCTGGGGAAACCAAATGGCACTGTTGAAGAGCTGCTGGTGGTGCTTCACCAAGACTGGAGGTTTCTGCTCCTCCAACAAACTGCATAGAGAAATTGACCTCTCAGGATCCTTTCAGAGGGCAGTAGGAATGGATTTGTCCTTTCATGGCTGAGCTGTGGGCTTAATTTCAGCCCTCATGTCAGTATTCCACTGCAGGCACTGCCAGAAGTTGTGCTCGAGTTTAAAGAACAAAGTCAAGCTGCAGCAAACCAGGCTTACCCAGCATGGTTTTCTGAGCTGTTTCCTGCAGACTGAAGGCTCTGTCTGTGCTGCTACATATGTTAGTTTTTAAAGGGGATTGCAATTAACCTTCAAAAGGATTTGTTGTGAGGAGTGAGACCTGTAACATGGATAGCTTTGAAGATGCTGTGAGGTTGGCCAGGTGCTGCACGATGGTGTTAGCCAGTCGTGGTAGGTAAACTCACTAAGGGGACTTAGAGAGAGATGGGCACAAGCTCTTTAGTAAAGCCTGTTGTGAGAGGATGAGGGGTGTTGGTTTCAGACTCAGAGGGTAGATTTAGACTAAATAATAAGCAAGACATTTTCTTTATGGTGTGGATAGTAAAACGCTATCCGGAGAGGTGGTGGCTGCCTCATCCCTGGAAACTTTCAAGGTCACCATGGAGATGGATTCTGAGCAACCTGATCTAGCTGGAGATGTCCCTGCTCATTGCAGAGGGGATTGATTGGACTACAGACCTCTAAATATTCCTTCCAACCCAAACTCTTCTGTGATTCTATGAAACGTGAGAATCAGGTCGAGCCATCAGTGAGCAATGCCAAACCTCTCCCCTCCCCATAGCCAAAGATGACAAGAGGGTTGGGCTCATTCCACTGGAAGATTTTTTGCCTTTTCACAGTTTTTATGTTTGATGTTGGAGATCCTAGTGCCAGCTCCATCTGCCCCTTTGAAACTCTGGATCTGCTCCACCAGAGCTCCCGTTGCAAAAGCATTTAGCTCTGGACCCTCTGATGGCCCTTTTGCATCATCCCAGGCACGGTAAGCCCTTCAAGAACATTGGCAAAGTTTCATGCCATGGTGCAAACATGGCAAGGAGCTCCCTCCTAAGAGTGAGGGAGCAGACTGTGGCCTGATTGCCTGTTGTTCAATTTTATGTGTATTTGGTGGGAAGTTTAATAGACTTGGGTGTTGTGTTACACGCTAGAGCGCAAAGCTGGAGGCTGTGCCTGTAAAAATAAGCATGAAGGCTGGTGGAGCTGGAGTTGGGCCAAATATTCTACTAAAGACCATCAGATTCTGCAGTAATCTCACGCTGAGTGGCTTTGGGAGGGGGAGGGTTTGTTGGGTAACACGCATGTGTTAATTGGAAATGGGAATCTTAGAGTTTAGTCATGTCTGGAAATGTCTGAGGTATGTCTGACCAAGAAAAATCTCATTAGAAAGCTGTAATTGTTTATTATATTGTTTTTGCAACTCTTAAACTTTACATTGATAAAATTTGCATTGCTGTTCCACAAAAGCTCTTTTCTGTAACTGTTGGTAACAAAAGCCCGTGGGAGTCTTTGGTTAACTTTATGAAGTAAAATGTGGCTCATGGGCAATGCATTAGCAAGTAGGAAAGAATCCCACAATGTTGATTATTTGAAGGTTTCAGGGAGCAGTTTGTGTGGTTAAGATGTGTGACCTGCAGACCGCATGGAAAACTTTAAATACATTCATAAAATTCAGTTTGTGTGTGACTGATGAATTTTTTACTCGTTCTGTTGAACTCCCTCTCTTAAGGTTTGTTTTTTTTTTTCCTAAGTTGGCTGAAATATGCTCGCCCAATCCGATTCAGCAATTATTTTTCCTTTGCAGTTTGGGATGCTGACAAATGGGAGGGGACATCTGTCTGTATATGCATTTGCAGTGACTCATGAATGGTAGAGATTTTGGATAAAATGTAGTATTTGCATGGGTCTGAAACTTATTTTTATGCTGGGTTTGTTGTGAAGTGTCAAGGGAGGTGTGAGGAGTCTGGAGGGGAGTGGAGCTGCGTAGGCTCACAGGAGTCAGCCTTTAGAGGTCAGATATGGCTTTATTCTGCTGCCCTGCACATTTTTCCCCACAGTTATGTTGTTTCTTGAAGTCTTCCCAAATTTGCAGAGGTCAACATTTTGTTCCTTACAAGAAAATGTTTGTTTGCTTTTTGTCCTTACAACAAAACAGCATCTTTCTCTGATGTCAGCGTTTAATTTGTATTTTCTGGTGCGTGGAGTTTGTGGGCTGCTTTGGGCAGCAGCAGTCTTATGTTACTGAACATTTGTTGTTTTATCACTGAAACATTAAATATTTGGCATTCCAGGGTAATAACTCTGTTTTATCTGTTTGAGGTACCATCCTTGTGGCTGCCTTCTGCTGGCACGGCTGTTGTCGTGTGCTTGTTTCAGAGACTGAGCTGCTTCCTGTTGATCTCGATTGCTTTAATATTTTGGGGTTGACCATTTTGGTTTTGACTTGCCTTCACTCCATTGTGTCTGTCTATACTATTGATTCATCCCATTTTCAGCTACCTTGGATTGTTCAGGACTTCACTGAATTGTTGTCAAGCACAGTGGCTTTGTTCCTGCTGCACTCCTACCTGGTATTCCAAATGCTGCATTTGCAAGAACAGGGTAGGGAACTCATTTATGTCAATGAGACCAATTGTCCTGGTTTGCATCAGCCTTGTGTGACCATCCCATTGATCCTGTGCAGAAGAGAGTCTTGTGGTGTTGGGGAACACAAATGCAGCTTGCTGGGAAGATCTCCGTGGTAGTAGTAACTGTGTGACTGTTGAAATTCAATTTTATTCTCAGTTTCATTGCCTCCTGATGCCAGCATGATCGTGTTCACCTTTAAAATGTTGTTGCTGGGGCCAGCTGGGGTCCTTGGCTGGGTTTTAAAGAGGGTTGTTGTCCCTGTGGATTTTGGGTACGTCACAGCTGCGTGTGTGCTGGCTGGTGGCAGGACTGTGCTCTGCTGCTCCTGCAGCAACAGCACGAGAGTCTTCCTCCTGCCAGATCTGACCCTGCTCTCTTGTACTGTCACATATTTACTCGTGTTCATCCAGCTGGTCCATCCTGGGCTGCTGGTCTCCCTTTGGGAGTTTGAGGAGGGGCAGGTGTGGTGGCTGTCCAGCTTCTTAAAGGCAGATGGTTTGAGAGTGGATCAGAGCAGCCATCCATCCGCCTGTGATGGGAGCCCAGGGAACCTGAGCTTCCTCCCATCTTCTCTTCCTCCCTTGGGGATTGCCTGTGTCGATTTGAGCAATTTTCCCATCAGTGCCTCAGCAGTTCTGCCCTTTGAGGGAAGTTTCTGAGCTGTAGTAATAATATTGTTGCAGCTGCCACAGGCTAGGACCTTGAAGCCTGCTGCTTCTTCAGATGTGAAGAAAGGCTTCTGTGCCCAAGGCACATCTCTTCTGTGATAGCTTGTGGCCTAAGAAGTATTCTGCCTCCCTGCAAATCTTGCTTTGCTTTGTTATCTAGATAAAAATCCTGTGGGTCCTCTGGCCCTTCACATCAGCCTGCTCCAGCAAAACAAACTTCATAACTTGCCCAGAGTCAGGAGTAAAGATTTTCACAGCAGGTTGGCTGCTTTTTACCTTGAAGTGCTTTGTGGGAGGAGAGTTATTTATCTCAAGGCAGTGCTTTGTTTCCTTTCCTTTTTGTAGGGCTCCCACGATTGTGTGCCTCGTGTTTGAGGCACTGCTTGTAGGGCTCCCTGCAGTATTTGCATGAAGGAGTAAGAAAACAGTAATAAGGATCAGAGAAAACTGAATGCATTTGGTGGGCTGTGTGTAGGGGTCCTCTCCTCCCCTACACATCTTTCTTTTTTGGCTCTGATGTGATACTTTGACAAAAGAGAGGAGAAAGTGTAGGAAATGGCTCTAGTTACAGCGTAAGCTTTGCCTCAAAATACTGTGTATTTCTTCACTAAGGCGATGATGACGTCTGGGGCATTTATTGATGGTTTCAGTGCATGTTATCTGAAACCAAAACACTAAAGGAAGATTAATGAAGGACTGACAAATGAAGAAATAGAAGCAAAAGTGTCCAAGGGCTGTAAAAACATGGCTTTCACCCTGAAGAGCATTGGATAGCCTTGGCTGCCAGAGGGCAGAAAGTTCCTTCTCTCCCCCCACCTTTCATTCATACAGAAATAATGGAACATTTTGGAATGAATGCTCTCACTAATGTTTTCACCAGCGGTTTCTTGGCACAGACCTATCCAATCTCCAGCTACTGTCTGCTTGTGAAAACAAGTCTTTCTCTTTTGAAAAGTGGGCAAGCACTGATGTTTGGGGGTGTTTAAACACTGTCTTGAAGATTCCTCATGCCACCTTTGAGTTGGTGCTTATTTTCAGGTTTTGCCTGTGTTTGTATCCCATGTAGTGACTCTGTATAAATCATCCCAGTGTAGCCAGAGAGGAGCCCAGCAGAGGGGATCAGCCTGCTTCATTAACACCACCACTGGAGTCTGTCATAATGGCACTGAGGTTGGCAGCAATGTTCTCTGAGCAGGGCAGAGATTTCTGTGCCCTCGAGAAGCTCAGAAGCGAAACCCGATCGCCGGCGCTCGCGTGTCCGCTCCGCGCGCTCGCTCCGACTTGCAGTGTGGGTGTCTCCTGGCAAACCAGCTGCTCTTCCTGCAGGGCTTGGATCCCAAACAGCTTGCAGTGCAGTTCAGGGCTTCGTCCTGGCCAGTGCTGGCTGCCCACAGCTTGTCCAGGCTGCTGCTGCTGGCACAGTGGCTTGCAGGATCAAGCCCGTGTTGAAGGATATTTTAGTGGTGTGGTTATCCTCTGTGACTTAGGTATTGTCATTGTATTGTCACTGTTTGCTCTGGGATGCACATGTAGGCTTCTGCCTTTGTGTGACCTCTTTGAGCTTTGTTTCTTGAGTCACTATTTCAGCCATTAATGTACTTTGTACAGGACTGTTGTTTTGTCTCCTCACTTTCTTATTTTCCTTGATGGTTTTTACCTTCTCATCCCTTCAGGACCTCATCCACTGCTCTTCTGGGTAGGTTTATGTTACAGGCTTTACTGTCCCATGCAGGATTTACAGGGCTGCCTCTCCTGGTTAATAACTGCATTAAGCACATAGAGTAGTTTACCAGGATTGGGGTTTTTTTCTATTACAACATACAGACTTTGTCCACTGTATTTCTGGGACTAAAATGCTGTTTCCAGGAATGTGGTCTTGAGCAAGAGGGTTTTCATCATCATGGAGAATAGCCTGTGCTTGTTCAGAAGTCCAGTGATACATTTCCCTGCTCAAGCTCCCAGCTCACTGAAGCACAAGTAGTGTTGGCCCAGCATTGTTTCAACCTGAAGTGCAGCTGCTCAAAATAAGCTCACAGGTGGAGTTTATTTTTGTATGTGCTGCTGTGGAACGGTGCCGGCAAACCCTGGAGTGTTACAGGATGAAATCCACCTCTGTTTGTTTGTTTATTTGTCTTTCTCAAGTACCCTGCCCATCCCTCTCCACCAAGCAATACAAACACCTCCATTGCCATACACAGGAGTGGAGTAAATCAAAGCCCCAGAAACAGCAATGGGCTCAGGGGGTTTTGCTTTTAGTCTTGATGTTGCTCTCTTCCTTACTCTTTTCAAGCATCATCTCTTGTAACTTTGTGCTTCCAACCTGAAAAAAACCCCAATGGACCAGAGGCATGGTGCATTTAGCTATTTTGTTATGGCCAACCACAAATTTGAGCTCACAACATGATTGTTCAAATAATAGGTGATATTTTAATACAGTATTGATCTAGCTGGTAATGCTTATTAAAATGGGAAATTTCATTATGAAGTTGTAGTTTTAAAGTTGTTGCCCAGCTCAAAACAGTCAGAACATGCAAGTACAGGCTTCCTCTGCCATCTTCTTGGCCTCAGCTGCTCTGAACATGCAGTGGCACACGTGCTTATGAGTTGGCAACATGCAGAACTGCAGTAGGGCAGGCAAATACAAAGGAAAATGAGTATTACATTAGAAAGATAATTTTCATGTGTCACATTAAAAAAAAAGCACCCGAAAACCAAAACACAACTCTCCTCCACCACAATGAAAACAGTGCTGGGCAAGCCTTGGTTTTGGATTAATTCCAATAAAACCTAGTGGCACTTTTCTTTGATCCTACTTTTTCTCCCATTTCAATGAGTTGTTTTGGTGGCATGATCTGAAACTCTTCAAAGATCTAGGAGCCAAATGATTATTTGAGCCTAGCCATTTCTAAAGGAATGTGCATTATATATGTCTGGAGTATTAAAATTGGCTTGCATAAAATGGAAGAATCCAAACTAGCAATCTTATTTTACTAAAATTTCTTTGTTTCCTGTTTCTGTGCTCCGAAGTTTAACAAATTAAATTAGCAGAGAGAAGCCTTGTTGCCCCCTGGGAATTGGTGCACTTGCCAGGTGCATTTGCAGTTGGGGCACTTTACAGCAGGACTCACTTGTGTGCAGCAGCAATTTCTCTGGGCTGTCACAGGCTGCAGGAGGGTAAGGAGCTGTAAGGGTTTGTTTCTAGCAAAAGGGATGTAGGGTACAATTCCAAAAGGCTTGCCACAAATCCACATGGATGTTTAATGATTTTAACCTCTGCAGAAGGTTGCTTTGCAGAGATTGCCACGGATCCAGAAAAGCCTTTAAGGATACAGGGGGGGGCTTTGACAACAGCCCCAGCTGGACAACTTCTGTGCTGCTGCCTCGACTGGTGTCAGTAGCATTCCCTGGCTTCTGCAGATGGAATCTCCTCTCCTCTGGCCCTTGGGGCATTGCCAGTCTAACTTGGACAGGAGGAAAACCAGCTTTATTAATATACTGTGTCCCAGGGTGTGACATATTCTCCTGCTCGTTGGACTAGAGCTCTTCTAAAGGATGCCCTTCTTGAGTCAGCCTGCACTGCCTCTATCCTGGGTACCAGACTTTGCTGTGCACCCTGGCAGCAGAGGTGTTTGGGGCCCTTTCACTGAAAGGTTTCTGCAGCCTCTGGGCTGGAAATGTCCAGTTTACAGCAATAACTTGACTGGGAAGAGGCTGCTGCCTGTGCGTTTCTCACAAGCAGCAAGAGCCTTGTTATCACCTTGCTGTTTGAGGCTTTTGTTGAAGCCAGTCTGCTTGGGTGAGAAAGGCTCAGAAGGCCTTGCATGGTCCCTGTAAACCTGAAGTAGCACTAAAATGGAAGTGGGACATCAGAGAGTCCTGGTCACTGCATCTGGACCAGTATTTAGAAGGATGTCTACCAAACATTAACAGCTTTTCCAGTTGAATTGGAATTTGGAATTTTCTTCCCACTTGAGGTGTTAACGCCTTATCTGGACAGGGATGAGTTGTGTGTGTTGTTTTGGTGGAGAGTGCAGAGTTTGTTGTCATTTAAGCTGGCAGAAATTTGAATGCTCTGTTCTGAAGCAGTGTTGCCAGGCCACATGAGGGATGCGCTGAGAAATGACGAGTGAGGGTCCTTTGGCTTTGCCTTCTGAGCAAACACAGAATGCACCTCTGTGAGTCACATTGAATTAGAAGCTGGGAGGAAGGAGTGCTATCAGGAGTCTAGTTAGCAAAACTTCAGGAGACAGCAGATCTCATCCAAACTTGCACAAGGAGACCATGTCAAACCTAGAAAGAAATCAAATCTCCTGATTGCATTCTGTGCATCCATCATCATGAGGCCACGCTTCTTTGTTCATTTTTCTCCTTAAGCAGGGAAATTCAAGAATCTCTTCTGTCCCTGGGGTGCTGTGGTATGGTCTCCCACTACTCTTGGGCGTTCTGCTTTCAGCACTGGAATGTTTCTGTGCTTGTCACTGCTCGAGGATTTAAGCCATTTATTTTGTTTGTTTATAATAGAGCTCTGGTGGGAAGACAGATGTTATGTGGGAAAGCTATTTTCCGGATCTGCTTATCCCTGTTATGTGCAATCTCACAGACCACCAGCAGCAAGTAGCTATTAGGCACCAGCTTTGAGAGATTGGCATTTTCAGAAGAGGAAATGTATTAGTTCTTGTAAGCAGCTTTGCAACAAACCCAATGACTTCTTGGCACACTTTGGCTTGGTGTTCAAAATGGATTGGGCTATGTCTTTGTTTCAATATAGCCATTTGACCTTTTGAAATACTAGTATTTTAGGAAATGGCCTGTATTTGTTCATATCTGGCAGCTGACTTGAATTCCCAAAATACATTGTCCAAGCAGCACTTAGCTATGAAGACATGGTTCTAAATAAATCTCATTTAAATGCCTGTGTTCAAAATTGAAAATCAAGGTTTTCACTTTCAGTAATCTTTCTTTATCTTGAAGTCCCAGGGTACTTCAAGGAACTTAGCAATTAAATTGTATGCTATTATGATAGCAGAATAGGGACAATCTTTGTGTTCCAAAGAATTCATGTTTCAAAGTATAACGTTTGAGATTTGGCCTTCATCTCTTTTCTGCTGATACTTTACAACACTGGTTTCACAACAGGCTGAGCTCACAAATTCCTAAGATTTAGGAGGAAACAATTTATTATTGTTTTATCAGAGAAGAGTCCTAACTGGGCTGTCTGTGCACTTGGGAAGTCTAGAAAGCTTCTTACTCTTGGGCATCTGTTAGCCTTGCCAGGAATCTGTAGACTTCCAAATTGCCAAGGCCACATGTGTTGAGAGAGAGCAAAGTAAACTCTGTAGAAAGGCAATTTTAGCATTTCCATCTTGTTCAGCCAAAGAGATTAGGCATAGCTGGAAAATTATTTCCTCCATAGAGGGAGGATGACCACAAAACTAGAACAATTTTTTCTTTATTTGAAGAACATTTATATAAGCACACACTGCGATGTGTGCTTGAAAGGAGCAAAACTCTTAATTTTTTTGGCTGCTTCTGATCCATCCCAGGAGTAGGAAACACTGCAAAGATGAGCTGTGAGAGTCTCTGGAGGCCTCATGCCTCTTGTTTTATCACTGCAGTCTGGTTTATTCCACTCAGTTTGGGACAGAAGATGCCATGTGAGTTCACAGCTTGCCTGTGCATATGTGTGCAATGGAAAATGGGAAATATTCCTCTCCTGGCTTTCTGCTTAGGACCAGATTTAGCAGCATTTAGCAGGAAATTGCTTTAGGCATGTAAGTTAGATCTGCAAGGGTGTCAACAATTAATATTTTTCATTTTTGATTTCAGCCCTGGCTGTGATGTACTGGACATGCTTGGTCAGTAGCTTGGGCTCCTCATGCCTCTCCTCCCATTTCAAGTGCAAATTACAGTATTTTCCCTAAGAAACCTTGTGGGGAGAAATCCAAATACTGATTGTCAGGTGCTGAGATATCGCTGCACAGAAGCTCTTTAGAATCATAGCACATTTAAAAAAAATACTGGTTTTATTTTTCTTTTGTAGTTACTGCAAATGTAATCCAAGTAATGGGAACCTGTGGCTTTGTGTAGAGCATATACACCTCCCAGGGAGCACTGGTTACTGCAAAAACCATGTTTCATCAGGTGTTATTTATTTGTTTCACAGTTGTGGAAAGAGATACCAAACACTTGGGGTTTTTATTAATCTTTGGTCAGCAGCTGCAGGCAGGATGGAATGGGGTTTGGGTGTTTTTTGCTGCTCAGTGAATTTGCCTGCAGCCCCTGGAGCTGGAGGAGGCACAGAAAGCTGTGGGATATTTGACAGTAGGCTCAAGGATTCCAGTTCATGGTGACATGAGCAGACATGGGAGTCATGGTGTGCAGAACTGGTCTTCCTTGGGGCCAGCAGTGAACCCACCCATTTCTGCCTTTCCTTCCCAAGGGCGGTGGTGAGTGTGTTTAGAACCTGGAAATAAAAATGGCACGTCACTTTTGTCTGGCTTGAACCCCGACAGCTAATCCCTCCTTTGGCAGAGACCTGTCCAAGGCTGTTCCCTTCAGGCTTCTGCTGTGCCTGAGGCTTTGACAGGGTGACATCAAGTTCCTCCTTGGGAAGAGGGGCACGGTCCAGTGCCAGCCTTGCCTTTTGGGGTCTGGTGTGAGTGGCCAAGGGCTGCAGCAGAGCTCGTGTGACATTTGCCATGCAGATGGAGTCAGTTCTTCATGAACATCTGTGTTCTTCTGCCTTTCCCTCCCCCACTGAATTAGTCACAGAAATATGGTATGGGCTTTCTTTTAGAAAATGTTCATAAGAGGCTTTCAGTTATGCAGAAATAGCTACTTGGGACCCAACAGAGAGGGTATCCAAAAGGTGTTTTGGAAAGTGTGGACATATTTATTCATTGCTACAATTAGGCCTTTTTTTTTTCTTTGTTTGTTTGTTTCCACAAACTTATTAAATGGGCAAATAATATAGAAGCAGCAAAAGTATGTCAGAAAGAAAAACCCACAATAATTTTCTCTTTTTCTTCAACAGACGTACATTGGCAGTGTGGTGATATCAATAAACCCCTACAGATCTCTACCCATTTATACTCCAGAGAAAGTGGAAGAGTACAGAAACCGAAACTTTTATGAACTCAGTCCTCACATGTAAGTACAGCAAAAAAACTTTAGTTTTCATTCTGTCTGGGAACAGATGGTACCAGCTGTCTCTCTCCTCAGATCTGTTGATTAAAGCAACCAAAATGAAAATCACACCACCACCACTCCCCCAAAATGCATTTTTATTAGCTCAGCCATATTTTAAAGTGAAGTTAAAATGAGTTACTCTTTTTCTTTCATGCACTTAGGCCCTGGTATGTGCATTTCAGAACCCTCCTCCCTAACTGTTAGCAGTAGCCAGTATTACAGCACTGTGAAGTCAGCAGTCTGTTTGCAAGGAAATCTGCTTCTCTCAAAGTCCAGATGCCTCCTGGGAGCCTCGAGGTGTTCAAAATGTTTGAATCATATCGTGTTACTTTTGATATCTGAAACTCTCAATTTATCTCTGTGCAATGCAGACAAAAAAAACCCCCAAACCCTCTCATGATGAATGCAGAAACGTGTTGGATGTGTCTGAATGGTAACTGTAGGAAAATTAAAGCTTGGTCTTCTCTGTGTTGGCTGGAGATGAGCTCATTCATAAAGGACAGCAGAGCACTCTGAATGTAGAATGCCAACTTTAAGACTAAAATAGGATGAATAATAGGACAAGGTGGTGTGGCTGAGGGTAAGCTACATGGTCTTCAAGGTCTGCATGTTGCAGTGATCATTTTACCTTGCCAGTTTCACAGGTGGGGCTGGAGCCAGCTGTTCCTCCCCTCAGTGTGAGCTGGGAAGGAGTGATTGCACCTGACCCTTCAGCCACAGGTTCAGCAGACTGACTTGGTGGTCAGTCAGTGGCCAGATAAGTGCCTAACAGGGCCATACATTTATACATCTTCCCTCGGGGTTAACTTTTAGGTTAAATGAAAATTATGTGTGCAAAGTGTTCTGGAAGTTATTTAGTTAACTGATTAATTTTTTTTGCCCTAACACTTCATCTGTCACTCTCCCAGAAGCATAGTCTGAAATGCAAGCAGCCCAATAATCAGATCAAATAACCTTCTGGTAGTTCTTGGACCTCTTGGTTCTGAGCTCTGGCTAAATTCAGGTTTTCTTTCTTCGCTGTTGTTTAGCAAGCCCAATCGCTTGCTAAATTGACACAGCTCCTTGCTAAAAGAACTTTCTGCTCTGCTAATTTTGTTCAGCTGCATAAAATTTGCTGTCAAATGATGGAGTATTTTAAAAATAAAACCCGTGAGTTGAAGTTTGTCTGACATTCTGAAAGTCAGTGTATGTGCTTGGTTGCACCTTAAATCAAGTACATAGTAATATATTGATCTCCACGTTTTTCTGTCTCTCTTGAGAGATGGTTGTTCAGAACAGAAATGGTCAAGAGTCACTCTTGTGTGTATTATGAGAGTCTGAACTTGGTAGAAAAGTATTTCATAAACATCATTCACCACTAATGACAATAATTGTGTGGTCAGGCTCCCACCTGACAGCAAGGACTTCTGGAGCCCAAGCACTAGAAATCTACTTTGAGAGCAAGAGACTGAAGTGAGAAAATATTGGCTTTAATTTCTGTCATGAGATCTCAATTGCTTGATAGTAATATGTTTTCCTTGCAAATTTTGATAGTCTCTAGTCAAGAAAAGTGTAAGCCTAATTTGTTTTGGACAGATATGATCTCTTCACAGATTTTCTTTATTTTGTGTTGTTTCTGTGTGAGACTTTTGTCTTCTGATGCCTAAGTGTCAGTAGTGGACAAAATATCTTTAAAGATATGGGATAAGGAAATAATCTTTGTTTCTATTACTGATACATCATTTGCAAACTGTAGAAATACAAAATGATCTTACCTTATGGTGACCTTGCATCCCTTCCCACCTGTCTCTAGATGCTTATGGGAGCTGCAGAATCCAGAGAGTCTCTTTTGGCTCTGCTAAAATTGGTAAAATTCTCACCATCTTCAAGAGATATTTGGGCAGCATGGTAGGTGTATGAAATAAGTGCTGTGTGGGCTGCCTTATGACATCTCTGGCAAGGCTAAACCACCTCCCATCCCCTGGAGTGTGGAGTGTGGAGTGCTGTGCCTAAGGATTTGTGCCAGTCCAGTTGTCCACTCTGCAAACACGGTCCTTGGGTGCTGGGTAATGGATCATGAGTGCAGCTGGCAGGGTGGCTTGGAGCCAGACTGGTGCTGTTCACTATGCTTGCCTGCCCTGCTGGTCAGGACAGACTGAGGGCTGACAGACCTAGGGATGGAGCTGGCATCATCCCATCCTTGGAGCTTGCGGCTAATTCCAGGGTTGACTGCTCTGGCAGCAGTAGGTCACTGCTAAAAGCAGGGTTCAGGGTGTCTAGGGAGGGTGCTGCACTTCCACAGAGACCTTGCAATCTTCAAGGTGGCTCTTTTTTAGCTGCTCAGGAGCTTTAATGAGGAGATGCTGTGAGACAAACTGCAATTTGTGGTGTTTGTTCTGCCACGGGGGTAAAAAGCCCCCGTTGATTTGTGGAAATGTACATACTTAGTTTTCTTTGATGTGCAAATCTCTGTTGAGCCATGGACTCTTCAGAAGAATTGATTTGGGGTAAGACCACTGGGAAAGACTTTTGGCTTCTGTTGTGTGATCCTGGGCAAAGTAAAATTCTTGACTGTTTGGAAGGAAACTGATGCACCCAACCTAGAAAGTGTGTCTAGAAATAAAATTAAATATACTGTGTTCCTTATTTCAGCATCTATGTTGTAAAAATCATGTAACTTTGGTACTAGTGCTAGCTAGAAAAATGCAAGCAATTAATTAAAACAAAATTTCTAGCAGTGTTTTGGTTAGAGGTTGCTTTAGAAACCAGGTCAATATGGCACCAAAAGTCTTTCATCTCCTGTTGGTATAACAGCTCAAATTCTCCAACATCTGCAGTTTTGGAGGTTTGGGAAGCCCAGATTTAAGTGTCAGCATCTCTAGAGCAATCTCCCATGGGATGTTCTGCAGGGACAGCTCTGTCTGGAAGCTCCTGGAGAACCAAAGTCGTGTTTTATTGCTTTTCCATGAGTTTTGTGTGAGCTTCTGTCTAGGCTGGAGCTCCTCAGTGTGATGGGTAAGGAGGGTGTGCTTGGGCATGTCAGCTGTCCCAGGTAAAGAGCAGCCTTGGCCAGCACAGGGAAGGAGAAGGGAAAAGAGACAGGAGTTTATGATGGCAGGAAGGAAATCCATAGGGAGGAAACAGGCTGTAGGGGGGTGAAAGATCTGTTCAGGTGTTTTCTTAGCCCTAATCTGAAAGAGGAGGGAGGGAACACCTCGTCCTCTGCTCTGTGTTTCCTCAAGAGCCTCTGTGAGAGTGACTGATGCTTTCAGTGACGCCAGTTAACACTTAATTGCAGGGCTTGGACTGGGTTTGTTTTTCTGTTCTATTTTTTTTTAAATGACCTCTGGAAACTAGAGGTAGGGCCAGGGTCACACTTTAAATGGGCAGCCAAACTGAATTGCTGAGAGAAAGCTTCTGGTCAGGTGATTTTGGGATAGCATAACAGCTGATAAAATTTGATCAGAGAGGGTTTTATTTTAATAGTTCATTCCTCCCTGAGTGCACTGCTGTTGCTGTGGCACCGTGTAATAGAAGTGTTATTTTTCTACCTCTCCTGGAATGCTTGTTTTCATGTTCTGTGGCTATTTGCATAGGTGTAATAGGAAGTTTACCAAGCTTTTTAATTGCTGGCTTGTTGTTTTTGTTTTAATGTTGTTCATCTTGCTGGTTTTGTCTTTATCTGCAAGGCAGGATCAAACTTGTCTCTGACTCGGCGGGGCAGAGTATGACATTTCAATGTTCAAACAGTTTTGCTGCTTGATTTGTGCAGTTCTTACACTTCTGTTCTGCTCTCTCAGTTGATGTAATTACTCTTTCAGTTGATGTAATTGCTGCTTTGCTTACCTTGTGGCTGAGCTAGGCATGAGAGCACACCAAGCTGTCTATCTTGCTCTTTTACATTGGTTTTTCCCTGGTGACAAAGGCAGCTGCTGGCATCTTTGAAGTGAATGCAATGGGAAATCAAATAGATTATCATCCCACATACTTGTAACCCTCATGCTCTGTCACTTCCCTGCCAGTGACAGGTTTGCATTTAGGGGTTGGAGAGTAGGTGCTCTCTTGAATTTTCTGTTTTAACCTTGTCTCCTGGCTACTAGCAGCTCTCTGTCCCTGGGAGGGAAGGTGGCACGTGGCTTTTTGCTCCCTTTTACAGTCTGAGAAGCCCTACCTGCTTGCTCTGAAAGAATTACAGATTATTTTAAATTGAGGGACAGCATGAAGGTGGCAGCTGTATTGCTAATGTCCAGCTGCGTTCAAATAAGAGTTCAGTCCCTGTGCATTTTTTTTGGCTATGCACTGAAGTGTTTAGGGTGACATTAGAAATATGGAGGTGGCTTTTATTGCACACTTACTTAATTTCACTTTGGCAATTTGCAGTATGTTTTATTTGCTTATTATTGATTCATTTAAATCGACATTTCTGAAATTTTCTAAATAGTTTTGCATATAAAGCTTTAAAATTTAGACTTAAATCTCTGCAGGCAACTCTAGAAAACCTGCTTGCCTTTATATGGGGGCACAAACATACCAATGTGATACCTGTAAAAATGCAATAATGAGGAATTTATTAATGTTCCTCGCTTCAATTATTGTCATGTAGATAATTATTTGGGATCAATTATTATTCTGTGGATATCTGCAGTTACTCTGACAATGGATACTATTGGCTGTTTCCTTTTCCATTTTTGAGCCAATGTAAATGCTGAATATAGAAGTTAGATTTTTGCTTCTGGCTCTTTTTTTTTTTTTGCTGGTGTTAAAGGATCAGATGTCTTCAGGAACATCAAGGTTTTAGTAACCTTTTCCTCTGTGATGTGAAGCAAACATTTTTGTCTGGTGGGTGTGATAAAACTCCAGCTGTGAAGGATGTGAAGGATAGGTTTTACCTGTATGTAAAAGTAAGCTTTTACCCATAGGTAACAGAGTGGTAAGATGCACAGTAGCTGTCTTGAAGAAGTTGATGGTGGGATGAGAGGCTGTGACATAGTTAAGTGTCCTTCATTACCCCAGTGTGTTTATTTTAACATTTCCATTTCAGTTTGTACTCTCCTAATCTTCATTTTCTTTCTTTTTCTTTTTTTCCTCCTTTTTAACCACCCCACTGTGGTTGTCTTCACCTTGCAGTATCCCATTTTACAGACATTTTGTTCTCATCCCTGATAATTCCTGACTCCTCCAGAGACTCGGTCTTTGGACTTGTCCATGTGGCTCAGCAGAGTTCTGCTTTCAGAAGAGATTTATGGCTGAGAGAAGAGGCTCCCTTCAGAGGTTGGTTGGCACAGGTGACCACTGGGCAGGGAGGGAGCATCTGTGACAGGTGGAAATCACAAGTAGCAGGTAGAGAGCTCTGTGAGCACCTGATTGTTAAACCCATGCTTGGAGTGAATGAAAGGAGAAGAGGGGGCTGGAGCCCTGCAGAGAGCCTTGGAGTCTTTCTTTGGTAGGGGTGAGACTTATTATTCTCTTAACCTCTGTAGAGAGGCAGAGCTGGGGGTGGTGTGCCCATGAATGCAAGTCCCTCAGGCACAGAGGGGGAAAGGGGCTGAGACATCACCCTTGCTTCAGGAGCCAGGTGGAATTCGTGCCTGAGAGGAGCCTCTTCTACTGCAGTGCTCTCCCACACCCATCATGGCATGCAGAGTTTGCTACGTTTTGCACTTGGTTGGAGACCTCAGAAGTCCTTCTGAGGAAACAAGAGTTTTAAGGAAGGCAGGGATGTGGCCATACTGAAGGGAATGAGCTCTGAAGAGGCGTTTGGCCAGTTTGAAGGCTTGGTGTGTAAAGCAGGGTTTCTTCCACATACAGCAACTAATTTAGCTCTTCCTGAAATTTGAGCAGGGCTGTTTCAGTGGGTTGGGATAGCACATCTTGCAGCCATCCCACCCCAGTGCTCCAGAGCTGCATACAGTCTTATTGACAAGAACAGTATTTGTTTGTTTGCTGCTGGCTTTAGATTGCATGGAATTTTCTAATAATGCAGAATAATACAGGAACTGATTGATAGCAAGATGTGCAGTTGTAAGGAAGCTCCAGAAATGCACCCAACAAGTATAAACAGCCTGAAAAAGCAGTGTGTATATGAATGCTGTGCTCAAGTTCAATTTTCAGAATATGCTGGAGTGACATTTAGACTGGATTCCAAAGTTTGGTGGAACGAGCCTTTCTGTTGGCCCTCTAAGTAGCTCAGTCTAAATTAAGAAATGAAAAGACCCTTTAAATTCCTTTTTTGCTTGGCCCTGGTGCTGTCATTCTGCTGTTGGTGTCCAGGACAAGGGATGCCCAGGCTGGGAACAGGCTGTGCTGTGTAGCAGCAGAGCTTTGTGCAGGTGGGCTGGGGCTGGCAGGGCTGCTTGCACACAGCCTGCCTGGAGCCAGGCTGCACTTCTGTGCTCCTGTGGCATTTAAACACTTCCCAGCCTAGGAAGCAGTGTATATAAAGACCTCAGGGGTTATAAACAGCATCAAGGCAAAACTGCCTCCCAAAATACCCCAGAAGATGGAGAGTGCTGGCTGCTCTGGTCCCGCCCTCTCTCATCTCTCAGAAGCTGCAGCAGTGCGTTCTGCCACCACAGAAGCATCCAGAAGCAGCAGCTCTGCTGGCTCACAAACCCTTTGGGTGTCCCCAGCCACGGCAGCTGGCAGTGCTGGCAGTCACAGCTCCGGAGGGGCAGCACCCCCCTGGCTGCAGGAGAGCCTGCTGATCCATCCCTGTCTCCTTTGGAGAGCTGGGTGTGCTCCTGGCCAGCCCTCAGGTGCCCACTGGGCTTCTGGAGGGAGAGGGATGCAAAATTTGGGTACCTTTGAAACAGGGTGAGTTTCTAAGGGAAACACTTGAGATCCGTTCCAGATGCTTCTGTAACTCTATAATTGTTGTCATGGTGTACCAAGTAAAATAATCTTGGAGCATCCCTCATGAATTAACTGCTGGCTTAGAGCCTCAACAAAATAACTTTGTTTTCAGAACTGTTTTCAAATATTTACTTGTACCCCTGTACACAACATACTTCACATTTGACTTCAGTCATCTTGGGGATGGAGAGTCAAATGGTTTTGGTTGTCTCTGGCAATCTCTCCCCCTTTTTTTTTTTTTCCCTTGCATGTGAGTGTATTTGTTGTAGTTTGTAAGCACAGAAAAGTTTGTAACTCAGCTAGATTATTAAGATAATTAGGGGTTAAGATAATTAAGACCAAAGATAATTAAGAAAAAAAAGCAAAAAGAAAAAGTGCTTGAATAAATGCTGGGGAAGTGTGTACATGCTTCAGCAGTCTAAACTAATGGTGACTTTTTTGCCAGATCCCATTTCTCTCATTTTCCTGGAACTGGATTTTTCTGTCTAGAATTTATATTATGCCATTGATATTTTTAGGACATAAAATACCGAGATTTTTTAAAAACTAATTCATATTGTCACATGAAGTAGAACATTCAATACCTTCATTTTTCCTTTCATTAGAATTTTGAGACTTTTTGCACACTGAAAATAATGAGTTATACTTAAAAAGGAGAAACTACTGTGTTTCCTTTCTTAAATGCAGTCTGAAAAGTGAGGACAGGTAGAGGCCCTGTCAAAAAGGAGACAAATCCCATTTTATGCACTGTGTATACATGGACCAGAATTTCCATTATGCCTGTCCTGCACTGGCAGCCTGGTACTCTCTTTAAGATCTGGGATTTCAAATTGCAAGTGAGAACAGCTGTTGTTCTTTCACTGGAAGTGTCTCATTGTGTTTAATGGTTGTCTTTTTTTCCTTCTTTTCTTTTTTTTTTTTCCTTTCCTTTAAGCAATTTAGAGCCCACTAGAAAATGCCCATCTGCTCTGCTAGGAGCCTTTGTTGTGATTTTCGATACAGCATCAACAAGGCTGATGTTTAAAGCCTTGAAGAAACACTAGTAAAATTTCAGATTAACAGCAGATCATTTCCCATTCAATCTCTTTTTATCAACACCATTATGCAAAAGACACTGTTTTATTCAGCTCTGGGTGCAGCATGGTTAATGTAGTTTGGGTTATTAAGGATCAACTTTTTCATGTTAGGAATCAGGAAATACAGTCTTAATATTTACAGTCTAGCACGCTGAATAATCTTGTACTTATGTTTTGAATAGATAAGAGAGCTAGGACTCGGGTTTACAAACAAAGGTCTGAACTACAAAGACAGTTTAATTGTGGTCATTTCAGTAAATTAGTTTAAATCTGCTTTTTTCTTCCGTACAGTTTCCATATTACATACTGCAGAAATGATTTTTAGCTGCTAAACCTTGTGGAGTTCAAGCTGCAACTGGTCTTAATTACTCCAAGATGGTTTTTAGCGAGGATGTAGCGAGGATGAGAACAAATATGTGCAGTTGCCATCCTCCTTGAGCATCAGCATTCCAACCAAGGACGTGGAAGCAGTAAATTGTTACTGGAAATAGTCCACGTGGGCTGAACTGGAGCCTCATGTTTGAGCAGTGTGAAGGAGGCTTTTCATTTCTTGCTTTGACCATTCATAGAAATATAATTTTGGACATATGTCCACAAATCTCATTCACAAACTTGAGCAAATGGCATTTAATAGACTAGATGGACATGTTAGCTCAGTGTTGTACCTGAGCTAACAAGCTCTCAGCAGCTCAGATAAGCTTCAGTGCCTGCTTTGCCCAGGGGTTCATGGCAGGGACTTTATTTGGAAAAGAGAGCTGGGAGGCAGAAATTAAGTTGTGTAAGCCTTCTTACAAACTGCTTGGATTGTTAAGAGAACTTAAGAGTTACTTGCAAAATCAGAAAGGGTTCAGTAACACCTCTGAGCAGAGTAGCAGCATAGCTATGTAATTACATAGTGTTGACATTGCCTTTCAGACGTTTTCCAGATAAGCAAATTACTTTTATTTGCAGTTCTGTCACTGTTGTCTCCCATAAACTTGTGGGCAGCTGCATTCTAGCCTTTGTTACAGAGCCTGGATTGCAAATCTGGTGACTGGCAGCTTAGTTTAGGTTACAAGTCAGTCTGAGGATGTGAGAGTTCTCCTAGTGCCCCTCTGCCCTGCTCTGGTGAGAGCATCCCTGCAGGGCTGCATCCAGCTCGGGGCTCCCAGCACAGGGAGGGACCTGATGGAAGGGCTCCAGAGGATCAGAGGGATGGAGCACCTCTCCTGGGAGCCAAGATTTGGGGTTGTTCAGCCTGCAGAAGAGAAGGCTTTGGGGTGACAGAATTGCAGCCCACACAAAGGTGGGCAGAGGAATTTTGGACAAGAGCATGAGGTGGCTGGCTTCAGGCTGAGAGTAGGTTTGGGTTGGATATCAGGGAGAGATTCTTTACTGAGAGGGTGTTGAGAGACTGGAACAGTTGCCCAGAGAAGCTGTGGCCGCCCCATCCCTGGAAATGTTCAGGACCAGGCTGGGATGGGGTTTGGAGCAACCTGCTCCCTGCCCATGGCAGAGGGGTTGGAACAAGATGATCCTTAGGGTCCTTTCCAGTCCAGTCCTGTGATTCTCTGCTTGTATTTCTCCAGTACCATGGTATGAATTTGGTGGAATGCTTGGCATTTTTTTCTGCTGGCAAACTGTTGCAGCCCACTGGAGTGTGTTGACATCTGTTTACCTGTCTCACCAGGCAGAGCGATGAAGTAACTCACAATGTAATTTTTGGGATGTTGTAGCTCTCACTTTTGTGCTGGATTATTTCTTTAAAACATGTCCCTTTCTGTGCAGTGAGTATGTGAAGCTGTGCACCTCACTTCGCTGTTTTTCTCTCCCTGAGTACTGGAACGTGTTTCTTTACTTTAGAATAAAGGAGTAAGTTTATTTTTCTCTCTCGAGTTAGCAAAGTAGAACAAATTTGTTTGGAAAGCACTGATAGTTCTGCAATAAAATTATTTGCAGTGAGGGAAGTCCCTGCATGAACACATGGTATCAATAAACCTTGCATGGTTCCAAAAACATGACTTGCTGTATCTCTGCTGTCACTGCATCAGGAGGAAATTATTTATTTCTGCCTTCTGACTTCAGGATGCTTCCTAGGGCTACAGGAAAAAAAAGCAGGATTTTCTATTTGCTAAGCAGGAGAATGTGTTTTTGAGGCAGAGACACGGAACACTATTTGCTGAACATTTTTTCATGTGGAATCATAAGAGCAGCACTCTGCCCTTCAGTGCTCCAGGAAAACCCCACAACCAGCACAGCCCTGTTGTGGTTTCATTTGCGAGATGAAGTCGTCACTGGAGTTTTTGAACAGAGCAAATCAGTGCTCTGCCACTGCCTGGGGACAGCACACACTGTAAGGCCCAAAGATACATCCTATTTATAAATGAAAAAGAAAGATGAAAAGCAATTCATTCTATATTCCTGTCTGTATAGGGCTAAACAAGTTGTGATGATCATTGTTCCTCTAATAGGATTATAGAGTTTTCTAAGTATCCAAATTAATCTGTGATCTGGGCTTGTTATTTCTGAAATAGCTATGAATAATTTTAAGGACCCCTTTTTAACCACTATCTGTGTTTTAAAAATGAGGAATAGTTGGTTTGCATTGTTTTATTTTGATGGAAAATGTCTTCTTTGTAGCCAGCTAAGACAAGATGAGCTACAGGTTTTTGGGGGGTGTTTACAGATAGCATGTTATTCTCATGGTGTAGCAGCATAATAAAGGCATTTCTCACTCTGCTGGAAAAGATTTCATTTATGTAAAATTTGATCAAAGCTGAACTGAACTTGTGTGTTTGGCAAGTGAACTTCCCTGAGTTTCACACACATTCTGTATTAGGTACAGAAACGAATTCATTTTTCTGTGAAAATATTGAGAGTCTCTGTATTTCAGTGCAGAAAGGGAATCACTGTTTTCTCCTGCTCCCTTTTTCCTCCCTGTCCTAGCAGCCCTTCGTTTCCCCACATATGCAAAGGCTCAGAGGTGCAATTCAACTCTGCTTCTGCACAGATGAAACAGTCAACTGGGATTTTAAATAATTTTGTGCCCTCTAGTTAAACTCTTGCAGAAGCCAAGCGTGGTAAATCAGTTTGCTCCTGCCTTCCCTTTCTGTTCAGCTGTCTGACCCCTTGCTGCTCCATTTGAACCAGGGAAGTGGAATAAATCCCAAATTTTACAAGCCCAGCCTCGGGGACTGGGAAGCTTCAGAAGGTCCATGGAGAAAAATGAGGAGCTTGCCATCAGCATTTCTGCCCAGGCCACCCTCCTCCATCTCTGCTGGGAGTATTGCCCTGCCAGCTGACAGCACCCAGCTCTGGGATGGGATGTGGCCCTGCTTGTCAGGCTTGGTGAAGCTCACAGGGAGACTTTATTTTGTAGTCTGGGCTGGCAAGTGGCATGGTCATCCTCAGCTGCAGAGATCCTGTTTTGCCCTGGTTGAAGGAGAATAAGGAAACAGCTGGGTCACAGGCTCCTGGTGAAAGGCACTCCTTGTTGTCCATCGTGTTAATGTGAGCTCTGACAAGGTGTCTTGGATGTTGTTGAAATAGGCAGAAAATCAATTGCTGCATTTTTGGCTTTTCTCTACAGTGCTGGGGAAAGATCACTGTTGGTTTAAATTTTTTTAATTTATTTTTACTTACAGTAAAAGGAAGTGATCAAATTGATAAAGCCTCCCTTAGAGTGGAAATGTGTACCATACTGTGAGGGGGAAAAGGACCAGGTTTTGGTGAGTTGGGAGGCTGTGCAGGCACAGTATTTTGGAAGAGGCATTGTCTGAACCTCTCTGTAGGGAGGTTTTGGAGCTGAAGTTCTTTGAACACACCTTAGATCTGCCTCAGTCTGAGAAAGACAAGATTTTCAGCAAGAACCTTTGTTTTTTTGTCCAGATCTCAGCTTATTGGTCTGAGACAAGTCTTCTGCTAAACCTGCAGTGCATGTATGAGCATCAGAGCTTATATTATATTCCCAGTCTATCAGAAAATGAATCTCTCAGCCTGTGTACTGAAGTGTCCTACTCATGAAAATTGAGAGGCTTTGTCCTGTTCCCCCTCCCTTTTTCTCTGTCCCTTCCCTCCTGTCAATGATGGCTGCTTCTTACAAATCCAGTGGGCTGATTTTTACAGCTTTGGGCTTTATTCTGCACCTAATAATGTCCCAGTGGCTCCATGAATAACAAAGTGGGGAGGGTTGTGCAGGAGGTGCCCTTCTGCTGAGTGTATTGCTGATAAAACAGGTTTCTGTGCTCACCAGGAAAATAAAAATGGAGGATATGAATAGGAGCAAAGGCTTTCCATCTGTCTTAGCACACCTCTTTATCCTGGTGTTTGAATTTGTTTTATTTTCTTTCCCTGACTGGCATGTTTGAAAGAGCAGCTGCTTGCCTGTGAAGGTCCATGCTAGCTGATGCTCCATCAATTCAGCTGTTGCTTTATTCACTCCAGTGGCAGGCTAATCAACCTTTTCTTTTCAAGTGTGTCAAAGTGCTCAACATGAGACAGTTTGTAATTATGGAAAATGGGAGGACACACTTCATCCTTAGGGCAATTAAATGATTCTGCACTATGAGCTAATGCTATAAATAATCTCTTGCAGTTGTTTTTCCTGAATGGTGAATTTTCCACTGAGCTTCAATGGGTGGAGGAATATATATAGCAAATAGTGATGATTTACAACATAAAGCCTCAAAGCACTTTATAGAATCTGCTTTGACTCTTCCTAGCTCAGGTTGTTAGGATTTTCACACTGAAGCAAAATGCCATTCTGATGTTTTCCCACTGCATGTCATGAGAGAAAGAAATAATTTGTTTGCTGTTACCCTGCTATTGAGCACTTCTATGCATTCAAAAAGAGAAGGAAGGGACTGAAATGATGCTCTTAAGTAAACTTGAAGCAATTAAACTACATTTTATGTAAAATTTATATTAAAAGTGCGTGCACAATGTATGTATTCCTGAAAGAACCGTGTCTCAACATATTACTGCTATTCTTTTTAGTCCAGCATGGTATATTGTTTTTGATCAGCACTGGCCTTTAGCATCCTGCCAGTGTCTTTAGATAGGTTTGGGCAGAAATGAACCCTGGTACCAGGACTCTGCTTGGTGAGGAATTGGAACAGTCAGGGAGAGAGGTTTTCCTCATTTCCTTTGAAAGTAGCAAACAAGTTGTCAGCCAATAGCCAAGATTAAGATGTTCTGAAATGGGGACCCAGGATCTCTGAATCAAAGCAACAGCTGGTGAATAAGTGAATTGACTCTGTTAGGGCAGGAGAAGAGCAATTGGAGAGAATTTAAAATAGTGTTAACGAGTTACTTTTAATTGAGACTGCAAAGGAAAGTGAAAGGAAGCATGAAATTGATACCACAAATAAGTGCCAGTATCTGGCAAATACTGATCCTGGCGAGTTTGGCTTGAAGGAAAAAGGTGGTAGAAAAGCTGTGAAGTGAATTTCTGACTTAGAAGAAGGAGATTTTTATGGCTGTTGTAATGGTGGGTGCAATCTGGGCTGCTCAAATGCTGCACTGGCTGCTTGTTTCAGGGTGAGCTGGTGGGACCCTGGCTCCTGTCTCTTCCTGACCCCAGAGACACAGAGGTGTTTAACACTGTTGAGGTGCTGAAAAGTGCCAGAGCCCTTTGGAAGCCTCCCTTGGAGGGCTGTGCTGTTTCCCTTGGTTAAGATTTTGGGTTAGGGCTTTGTGACAGATCTGGCTGTCTGGAGCTTGTGGCTGAAGAGGCCGTGCTAGAAAGAAGCAGAGCCTTCTGACTGAGCTAGGTGTGGGCTGCCTTTCAGTTTCAAATTGCTTCTATACTTAAGTCTTAGCTAAAAGAGAGCTCCAGTAAGGATTTCTGTGTTTGTTGTGGTGAGAGGATGTCATCTTCCTCCAGGAAAACCTAAAAATCAAAGGAGAGCTTATTATAAGGTACGGTAACTGACAGTGCTGACGCACTCATCAGCTAATTGGAAACACATGGTTTATAACTGCTTTTTAAACTATTCTGAAATTTTACTTGGGCTCTGTAATTGGGAGGTGGCTCAAAGAGTGGTGTGTGGTTTAAATCCATGGTTGCAAATGTGGCTTCACAGAGCCATGCCTCTTCATGTTGCTAAAAGGAAAAGGCTAGGATTCTTTGTGGTCTCTAAACCATTAATATGCCTTAAACTTAAATGACCTTAAATGAAATTATTTTTTAAACAAATAGGAAATAGCATGGAATTCTATTTTTTTTTAATCAGATAGAGTTTGAACTAAAAGACTCAAAGTTATTTTTTGTTTTGGTTTTCTGTTACCATAAATATTATTATGGATATTGATAATAGGAAGGACTGTGAGGTGTAATGTTGTGTCATGAAAGTCAACATGACTTCTGGATAGATGTATTTTTTTCTTTGAGATGCAGATCTTTGTTCAGGCTGACAGAAATGTGCTATTGCTCTTTTGCAGTGCCAGAAAGACAAGTCTTAGTTATTTAGAAAGGCTCTTGGTTATTCCTCTTCCAATTGGATTGTTGGAACAGCGGTTGAAACATCAGTGATAGATTTTACAACACTTCCACTGGGTCACTTTTGATAAGTACTTCTGCAAAACTTGTATTGAAATGAGTTGACTTATTTTTTCTTTTGTCTGCAGTAGATTATATTTGATACCCTGGTAGGGGAGTATTAGGCTTTGTGGGTTGTGCAGATTTGAGAAAATGGCAGGAAATCTCTGACCAGATTGGATTAAACCAGAGCTGGATGAAATCCCCCTCTCTCCCCCAACTTCAGAAACCTCATTGCAGTGTTAGGCTCTCAGTTTTTCTGTGAAGGAAGGAGCAAAAGCATGATTTGGTGTCTTTAGCTATGCAGTGCAGGCAGAGTTAATAAACACATCAAGCAGTAAAATACATTTTGACAGGGGCTGTTGAGAAACTTAAATTCAGTGTATTAGAAAAGATGAATGGGTACTAAGCTGATTAACTCGTAACTCAGTATATCAGCAGAGAATACTTCCTCTGTGCTTGATGCTGATTTCATTTTCCAGTGTGAAACTACTGCCAAGAAAATAGTTTCAAAAGTGGAAAACTAGTTGATGGCCAAGATTGTTTGAAGGACAAGAGGCACAGAATGAGCCATGCAGTCTGTAAATTTGAAAAGTGTCTCAGAGTCTTATCTTCTTGCTGAAAGACAGTTTCCCTCAGTCAGACCTGTGGAAATCACAGCATTATTGTTAAAGTTTGTCTCATGTGGCCCAAGAATGCTCAGGGAAGTTTATTTCTTTCATCTTCATCCTGTTGCTTTTAATTTTTTTTTTTTTTTTTGCCAAGAGGAAGGTAATCTGTGCTGGAATAAGCTTTTATGGGCGCTGTTGTGCTTTTCAAATTGCGAGTATATCTGCAGCAACATTCAACAAACATTATTAATTTCCTAAATATGTCCTGTAACAGAGTCTGATAAAGTGTTACTGCTACTGTAGCTTGGATTCCAAACAGTAAAATGGGTGCCAGAAATTGTGTCATGGTCTCTCAGCAGCAGCAGCAGCAGCAGAATATTTTATGTCTTTCTTGCTCGTTCTCCAGCCTGTTGGCCACATCACAATGTGACTTTGTTGTACTGCTAAAAACATTACAGCCTGCTACTCCCTTGTAAACACATTTTCACCTCCAGCTGAACTGCTGAGTTCAAATGCTGCTACAATAGGCAGAGCAGCATTAAGGTCTGAGCACAGAGATCAGCCCTGCTCTAAGGTCTGAGCACAGAGATCAGCCCTGCTCTAAGGTCTGAGCACAGAGATCAGCCCTGCTGGGGCTGGATGGCATGTGCAGCAAAAGGAGTCGATGACCTTTGATCACTAAGTGGATGCTCCAGCCATCTGTGCAGAGAGGAGAATTGCAATTTAGTGCCTGGGACAGAACAGGCTGGGGAGAAGCAGGCAGATGTGCTGCAGGAGAGGAGATGGGAGGGACACAGGGAGGGGGATGATGGCCTGAGCATCCTTGGAGGCCCTGGAGAGGCAGGGAGGGTGTTGGTGCTTAGGAGCAGGGCAGCTGTGAGGTGTTTCAGCTCCCCAAATCTTTCAGAATGCCCTCACTTGGTTGCCTGGGTCTCTTGCGGAGGGTGGCTGGGCTGGTACCGTGATGTGGCCATAAAGCCAAACAAAACCAAAACCCAAATAAGCAGATGTGAGAGGGGTCTAATGCAGGTGAGGGATGGGAAAGTAGAAAAAACAGTGTTGCACAGGCACCTGATGCTAAACTGGAGACAACATGTCATGCTCTTCATAAACCTTTTGGGGAGGGGAGCCTGAAGCTAAGGGGCTGTGGTAGCAATAAATATGGATTAGTTTTAGTAGAGGTAGGTTGAATATTTGAAGCTCTAGACAAGGCCCTGAGTGGCTCTCACTGCCTGCATTGTGTTGTTCCTCCTCTCATCACTGGTGTCATGACAAAGAGCTTGCTCTTCTGTAAAGGAGCCTGTGGAAAAAGCACCATGTAGCTGTGCTGTCCAAAACAAACACTTGATCTGTTTGCTGTTATCAGCTGAATGTGAAACTCCTGAACTGTTGTAGGATAAAGAATCAAGCTGCTAAAAAGTGCATTGAACCTGCAATGATTCTTATGTTGACATGAGAGTTCATTTCTGTTTTTCATACGTGGTTTGTTTGCTGTAAATAATAATATTATCCACTTTTGGAGATATATAAACACTAAATATTTTACTCAATGCAGTAATCTAACAAAGGTCTTGGTCTGTTGAACAGCTGTTTATTTCATGTAAAAATATGCTGTGTTTGGATATCATTTTTTTTTTAATTGGGTTATGCATTTGTACCTTCTTATTTGGATTTTGCTTTTATGTCTTTTTTCAGATACTATTTGTTTAAGTTTTTCCAAGGGGAAAATACTTAGCTTCCAGAGCACTTCATTCCATTAATTGAAACATGCAGTTGAAAGAAAATCTTTGTTCTGTCTCAAAATTACTGCTAAAGAGAACTAAATATAAGTAAACCATCTGCCCTTCTCCAAAGTATATGTTGCTGCATGGCAGCAGGGCAACATCTGGATTCAAATTGCAGCCCAGGAGTTTCAGGGTCATGATATTCTGGGCCTCCAGGAAAAGACATTTTTGGCACAGGAAGTCTGTTGGTTCTTGTTATATTCTTTAGGTTCCCTACATGACATCACACTTACTGGGATAAGAACAGAGTTAGTGGGAAATAATTCTGCATATTCATACACGAGTCCAGCTATACCCAAAGGCTTAAAAGGCTCAGTGTTTTATAAGGTTGTGAGATTTCTTCCTACTGAGTAGAAATTGTGGCTTATGGTGTAATTATTGCTCAGGGTTCTCCTCTTTCCTTTATCTTAGAGTCATCTTCAGACAAACCATGCCCTGAAGTTGCATTGACATTTTTTCAGTGGAGAATATGACATTTTGTTCAATGAAGAAAGATAGCTACACATCCCTAAAATTCTGTTATTTTGTTTTGACTTTGCTATCTCTAGGAAAACTTCCAGATTATCTTTGCTTGTTCCTGAAGGAGGTCTAAGTAAGCCTCTGAGAAAAAGTATCCATTTTGCTTCTGTGGGTCTTTATATTCTGAAAAGGAAATGCTTCACCCCTTATGGAACATTAGCACTTGGAGAGTTTTGGTTTTTTGTTGGTTTTGTTTTGCCTTCCTGGCTGTGCAAAGGACAGCTTGTAATTATTATCAGTATTTGGTAGTTTGGGTTTTTTTTTTTTCCTAATTCTCACTTGGCTCTTTCTTTCTTTGCAGCTTTGCTCTGTCTGATGAAGCCTACAGGTCTTTAAGGGACCAGGACAAAGACCAATGCATCCTTATCACAGGAGAGAGTGGAGCTGGGAAAACAGGTGAGGAGCAGTTAGGATCTGATTAAAAACCATTCAGGGCTGCTCAGAGCCTGGCAGAGGGAAGCTGGAGTCACTCAGAGCTGAGAGCTGTCAGTAATTCTTTGTGTCTGGCCATTGCAGAATGTGAGTGCTGCCACACTTGTTGCTGCAGCTGTGAACTGACCTAGAATAGTGTTTTTTCACACTGTCACCACTTTGAAGTCCCATGTCATGTTAGCACAGTGTCCTCATCAGTACCCAGAGGTGTGCCAAAGTCATGCTGACTTGTCACAGAGTATTGCAAGGGCCAGAAGGTGTTTAGACTGTCCTGGTGAGAAGCCTGAAGACGTGGAACACTGAACGCTCGGAGTTTTCTAGGCTTGATACTTCCACTTGTCTCTCAATAAACACATGCCTTTAAAAACTGGATTATGCTATTTATCTAAGGAAAAGAAATTACTGTAGCTGATTACCTTGGAAATTTTATCAGCCCTTTGCACACTGTGCTCAGCTGCAGGGCTAAGATTGGTTTGTGTTCCAGAACACTGAGTTTCTTAGGCAAAGCTTGACATTTCCTTGAAAATGACTGCTGGTTTTAAACTGCAAGGTTGGAAACCAAGAGAGGATTGCATAACTGCAGTACATTTTAGGTAGACCTTAAAAAAGAAAGAAGCCGGTTATTTTCAAAGATAGGAATTTAAAACAGAGGTGAGACAGCGGGTAGGAAGGCATGCATCTGTTTCCAAGTAATTTGAGAGATTTTTCCTTTGCATCTGAGAATATGTGGGGCTTGGTGTGCTTATTCTGAGCAAGACTCAAAGCAGGTAACAAGAAGTCGCTTTCCTAGACTTTGGAAATATATAAAAGTGTATAAAGTGCAGTCATCATCTTTAGTGCTCTTAGATTAGTGGCACCCAATTAAGAAGTCTTGTAATATAATCCTTATTTACAGTTCAATGACAGGAAAACGTGTTCAGTGGAAGTGTTGTTTAAAAACCCCAAGTTTTATTAATATGGCTCTTTGAGGTTCTGTGTAGAAGCTCAGACTTCCTGGGCAGGTGGTGTTTAATGTCTTGGTTTCCTCACAAATTGTGAATTATCAAGCGCCCATACAACTGAGGTACACATATTATTGATTTGTTCATTTGAAAGGTGAATCAGGGGTTGAGTTGTTGAACTTCTCTATATGTAAATAGCAGGTTTAGATTGTATAGAGATTTTGAGGTTTCTGTAATTTTTATAGCCATATGGGAAATAATGTGAATTTTTCCTTTTTTGTAAAGGTAAGTACAAAATAGGGGGCGGAGAGAGTAGGAAGTTACTAGAGTAAAAGAAACAAACTTTGTACAGATACACTCTATGACTGTGTTTTAAATTTTTGGTAGCCAGAATATTTGACATCTTTGCCCTGGAAGAACTGAAACTGTCATCAGTTGAATCTTTTTATTTGCTTCCAGTTTCGTCCTTGTTTCTCTGCATGTTTTTAATGTTAGCTGATAGTTACACTGGGCAAGAAAACATGGTGCATCACCAGAATAAGGGATTTATTAAATGTTTTGAAATGTTAGGGTGATAACTCCTTTCCTGATGTCTTTCTTGGGCCAAACAGAGTTCCTAATGTTTGTTCTCTTTTTTTGATTTCTTTTGCTGATATTCAAAGCCTGAAGTCAAAGTATTGAAGTCATTGTGTGTGAACTGTTGTAATAGCTTTTTTTTTTGCTGCTTCAGTGCATGTTTCTCTCATTGAGTCCCTGTGTTTAAAGATGTTGACTGTTTTAGGAAATATTTCAAATTCAATAATTGGATAATTCCAAGCTCTGAAGGGAACAGAGTCAAAAGTGGGTTTGAGGCTCAAATAAAGGAGATGGGAACCTTCTGAGCACACCTAAAATTTTTGCTCCCTGATTGCTTCCTGTGTGGCAGGTTTGCTCATTTTCCTCTACACATGGGATAGTAATACAATGCTAACAAACAAATTTGTTTAAATAGGAAAAATCAAAATCCAAGGGATAACGTCTCATCTGTCAGTTCTTTCCTGAAATGAGACACTTAAATTTGTAACAGATCTCTGAAGATCTGTTCCAAATGCAATGATATTTTTTTTTTTTATGACCACAGTCTGGAATTGATAGGGTTTCCAGCTGTTAGTAATTACATTATGTATCAGCCTATATTGCCTGAAGTTTCACTGTCTTGCATCCTAGTGACCATCACAGACTCTCTCTATAAACCAAATCATCTTCCAGCTGCTTTTTCCTGACCAGCAATGACAGAAGGGTTGGATGGATTATCTAATCTTTATTTCTGTCGTGGGTGATCGACACCGATTTGAACCCAGCTTTGAGATTCCAAAAATTGCTCCAAACTTTCTTAAAAGCAACTCCAAGCTAGCTTTATTGTTTAAATGCATGCTTCACTTTCTCTGTTGGTTTTGCTTTCAGACAGACTGCAGCAGCTTAGGTGATGCTGCAGCTGCTCAGTTACTTGTAGATCAGAGCTGTAATTACATGTGTATAAGTGTTGTATTTTGCAGTGTTGTTGTGTATCTGCTGATATAAACTGTATTTTGTGTCTTGAAACTGTCTGGGCCTGTTTATTTTCAGGCTAGATTAAAACATTTCCAATGTGTCAGCAGGGGATAATGCTCTTCCCTTGAAGAATGCCTCTTACTGAGGCTAAATGAAAAAGGAGCAGGTAATGTGCTGTATCCAGTGGTGGCTCTTTTTTAGCTTGGGTAGAGGCTCTAGGTGTTTAAATCAAGAGAATTGCTGATGTAATGGCATGGGTCTCAGAGCAGGGTGTGCTCCTTCTGCATTTCCAGATGGTACAACAGTGCAGGGGAAAACTGAAATGAACGTGCTCACAGCTCCTGTCTGGCACTGAGGAAATGTGATGGAGATTTAGTCTGTAAAATCACATCCCAGCCTTTTTGCCAATGCTCATCACTCTTTCATTTGGCTCTTTCCCACAGAGGCAAGCAAACTCGTCATGTCATATGTAGCTGCTGTGTGTGGAAAAGGGGCAGAGGTGAACCAAGTAAAAGAACAACTTTTGCAGTCAAATCCAGTCCTTGAAGGTAAGAATCTCACAGAGTATGTGCCAGCATCTCATCTGTGTGTGCATTGGTGTTCCAGCTGAGCTGGTCTGGAAAACTGTGTCTGAGGATGTTTGGTGCCCAAAGCCATGGGAGATGCTTTATGTGAATACATCTGCAGGACTTTCTTCAGCTGTGTGCAGGCTTTCTTGAGAAGAAGATGGTTTTCCTCATGAAGGAAGAGCTGAGGAAGTTGGGTCACGCTTCCCAGCCTCCTCCTGCAGCTCTCAGAGGGGCTTGCCCTTTCTCAACCCTGCCTTGATGAGGCTTGTCTGTATCAAAAGACTTCACTTCAGTCCCTCTGATTCATTTCCTTCCAGATCACATTATTATAGTCTCCAGTAAACAAACAAGCTCTGTCAGGCATTATTTCTCTTTTAGGAAAAAAATAGGGTGAAGGAATGGATCTTAGAAAAAGCTAAGCCAATCCATATGCATGTCTGTTGTTCCCTGAGACTTATTGTTTCTTGGGTCTGGTGATTGTTGGCTCTTCCTGACAGCTGCCATTCCTGCTCTCCCATGAAAGACTTGGATTTTTTTAATAGTGATTTTAATTTAAAGATGTTGGCTGCCAGAAACAGGATTTTTTTTTATAGTCCTAGAGATAGGATATATGATCCTCAAAGCTTGCAGTTTTGTCCCATTGTCTAATAATTGCCTTCAGAAGTTCCTTGGTTGGCACTGACTTATTTAGATCTATTGTGTTGATTCCTGGCTCAGTCTTACCCAGAATTTTCAAAGCTGTTGTGGTGCTGAGACAAAGTCAGTTGTCAAAAGACAATTTTGTATTTTGGCCAGATCATATGTGGTGTTTGTAAAGATTGTGGAGTGCCAACATTCTGTTTATTGCCTTGCTTATAGGTGATGAATTGGAACCTGTAGGGGGCAAGGACTCTGCACAGGAAAACAGAGGGAAAAGTAGGGGAAAAAAAATGAAGGAAAGGGAATGCAAGAAATTGGGCAGAGAGCAGTGGGGAAGTGGATGGTTAAAACACGGTCTTTGCACACAAACCAGAAATTGTAAGCCAAGACTTGTAAAGAAGGGATGAAATGTTGACATTTAAGAATAATGGAAGTGCTGGATAAGCCTTTCTTTGACGATCAGCTGTGCTCCCCTTAAAGCTGAATGGGGGGATTGCAGCCCTCCATTGTTTTGGGCTCACAGAGAAGAGCTGTGTTGTTTCATCGCTGTTCTGGAAGCAGATTTCAGATCCAGACAGAAATGGCATGGTGGGTACTGAGGCTTTTCTTGCCAGAGCTAGATTGTTCCTCAGGGACTGCCAAATGAGTTTGATTTCTTGTTGGTTTGTGAAGCTTTGTGTTAATGCAAGAGGAATCAGCTAAGCTTGCTGAAGATTGCCTTAGCATTTTATGATGATAAATGATGATTGCCTTATCATTTCAAGGTACTCTTTGTTTTACTTGATGTGCTGGTAATGCCTGTTGAGCTTTTTTGGAAGGTTGGACGCTGGGTTGTTCTGAAAGGAATAATAACTGAGCAAGCCTGGCTGCTTATGTAGGTTTTAGAAAGAAATTAAGCATTTGTGGTGAGATTTATTTTTCTTTGGTTATGCAGTTCTGTTTCAGTCAAGCTGCAGTGCAAGAAAATGACATAAATGTTACATATGCATAATTTATCGTATGGGATTATTTTTATTAAACTACAGTCGCTACTGTAAATTAACTTTTAGAAACAATGAACTTTAGGGAAAACCAAGGAATGTGCCTCATGCTTTATAATGAAACATTTGTGCTTGGCTCCATGCAGTTATAAATGACTTGACTGTTCAGCACAGTGTTTAAGAAAATGCAGCTCAGAGATTTGGTTGTTGAAAAGATGATTTATTGCAGGGCATAAAGATTTAAAAACAATTCTTTCACTTATCCTGGCCTTTAGGATCAACAAACTTTCCATTTTGGCTCTAGTTTTTTGGTCAAGAATAAGTCTACTCATGCAAGTGTGTGGAAGCCTTAAGGCATGTATTTATTTCAGTCCAAAAAACGTTGACTTGACTTGATCTTCGAGTCCATATATGCTATGTAAATAAACACTGGGATAAATAAAGTCTCTTGTTGGAAGTAGGAGTGCTGTGCCTAAAGATGGAGGGGACACTCCTGTTCCACTCCATCTGCTTGGACAACGTGGGAGTTTGAGAGCTTGAGTTGTCCTCCTGCCTGAGTTCTTGTCCTGCCCATGCTCTAAGGTGGTGGCTGTCCATCTGAATGTCACCCTGGGAAGTCCTTTCTCAGAGAATTTTCTTTGTCATAACACTTGAGCTAAAGAAATTTAAACCAAACTATTCAGAATGCTAGTTTAGGTCAAGCTGAAGACAAACTTTCATTGTAAATGGACTGATTTCAGCTGAATAATATTCAGCTTGAGGTAGGATTAATGAGTTGAAATGGTGTAAATAAATCCATTTCAAAGCATTGATTAAACTGTCCTATGCAAACAATTTTTAAGTGTCATTCTGTAATTTCCTCACTTCTGGCCTCCAGCTTTTGATGTGTTCTGGGAACTAAGATTCATTTCTTTCTCTGAAATGAAGAAGTATTTCCTGAATTTAAAGTTATTTGGGTAATAAAATAATGATTTTTTAAAATTATTCAAACCACAAAGATATGTGCTTAATAGGGGTACAGTTTTGTTTTGGAACCATTTCCACTTGTATATTTTTTAAACAAGGAAAGTGTTGAGACAAAACTTCTTTGGACTTCTGCAGGTTTTTGGGATTTGGGACCATATCTGTCACACTCTGTCCCCAGGAGTGATGCCCATGCAATGAGCAGGGCATTGTTTCTCTGAAGTCTGTAATTCCTTTAAATACACAAGCAGACCAAGAGATTTTAGCATTGAAATATTTGTTTTTACTGATAGATTTGCTTGTTGTATTTGCTTTTCTTTTTCTCCAGCTTTTGGAAATGCCAAAACTGTGCGGAATGACAACTCCTCAAGATTTGTAAGTATTTTCCTCAGTCCTTTTCAAGGAGTGTGCTTTGCTGCTTGCTATTTCTGTTTTGCCACGAATCAACCATCAAGGCATCCATAAAGAGGGAAGGAATAATTTGGGGAGCTTTCTTGTGGCTGTCTGAGGAGTGTTTGAAGAAGGTGGACACCTACAGCAACAATCAGTATTTAATTTTGTACACAGGAGCACGTTCTCCTTCTCTGGTGTGTTAGTAGGGCACAGTTAGTGACACACCTTCAAAATGTTTCACCTCCTTGCCAGAAATCTTGTTGGTTTCTGATATGAGCACAGAGTTCAATTGGATATCAAAGCAGAGGCTAAAAAATAAAAGCAAAATTAGGATGTGGCCGCCTGTGACCGGATGAAGACATAATTACAGTGCAACTGGATTCTTTAATTTTCTGGCACTGGTGGCTTTAGTGGGGCACCTGTAGAGATTTTTTTTTTTTTTTTTAATAGAAACACTGCAATTCTCGGACATGACACTGCAGAAATGATGAGCAGACAGCCCAGGAGTTTTTCCAGGACAAAGTGGAACTAACAAACTATTTTGCCTTTCAAGTCCTCGCTTATAAACACTGAGCTAAAAATACTTATGGAAGCACCCAGCTGTCCCAGTCCTTGGGAAATGAAAATTTAATTATCTGATTTACTTATTTTCCCTCTGAAATTTGAATTCAGCTCAGTGTTAACCTTGAACAACACAGTATAGGAAAGAAAATAGAGTTTAAGTAGAGTCAGGTCAGTCTTGACGAAATACTCAGTAAATTAGTAAGTTTCTTGGAGTGAGTCAGTGTGAAGTGCTTGGTTTTTTATGTTCTGTAATAAAAAGTAAAATAGAAAAACAAACAAAACCCAATGAATGCAGTGAATAAGGAAATATAAACACGAGGCTTTTCAATGGATTGTTTTTGTCCTAGAATCTTAGGTTTGGCTTGGAAGGGACCTTAGAGACCATCTCATCCCACGGGCAGGGACCAGGCTGCTCAGAGCCCTGTCCAACCTGGCCTGCTTCTCTGGGCAGCCCGTTTCAGTGCCTCACCCCTTTCACAGTGAGCAGTGTCCTCTGCTGAGTGTGTGCCAGAGGGTGGAATTTGGCTGAATTACTGCCAGCACCTTCTATCTTTCTACACCGCCTTGCCGACGCGAGCGGCGCTGCCGTCGCCTTTTCTGCACAGTCTGTCCGTTCTGTCGCTGTCAGATGTAGCTGTTACTACATGAAGCACTTGTCAGATAAATTAAAGCCATCCAAAGGCCGGAGGAGCGATCCTCTGCCATGTGGAAAAGCCAAGCAGAAGTCAAGGAATTGCGGGAGGGATCCATCACTTGTGCAAGGCAGGCACGCGCGCGCTCGGGGATGGGCACCCCGCTCGCTGCCAGGCTGGCGGCTCTCCTTCAGCTGCCTTGCTGCACGCTCCCACAGCTCCCAGGGAGAGGAGGAGATCCTTTCTTCCTGCAGGATAATTTCTTCCTGCATCCCTCAGTAAATAATTGTGGCTGTCCCCAAGAGGCTGCAGGGATTGTTTGGCGTTCGCGGCGCTCCGCTGGAAGCTTGCACGATGTGCGTTTTCTTCGTAGGACCTTAAAGCCTGAGCAAGTTGCTGGGTTGCTTTACAGACCCGACTAAAGCTCTTTCCATAAAAATCCTGGGCTGTGATAACGTCTTAGAGGATTTGAATGATTTTTCCCTTATGCAAAAATCTGACAGGAGATTGTCAGATCACTCTTTCAACCGACTAACTAAATGTCTTGAGCAGTTTTTCTTGAACAGGAATTGTAATCATAAAATCTGTTGCTTTCACAGGGAAAATACATGGATATTGAGTTTGATTTCAAGGGTGACCCACTTGGGGGAGTTATAAGCAACTGTGAGTATTACTTTTGGTATCAGCATATTCACAGATTAAAATGTTTTCTGTGGAAAGGAAGATGGTTAAATTATTGAAAAGATCACCTGTGTTGGTCTAATAGAATCTCTCTCCATCATGTGATAAATTCTGCTTTTTTGATTTTATTGCTGTTGTGCTGCTGAATAATGTACCTTAGAGGAAGTGAAAACAGACTCGAAGAGGTAAGCATGAATATTGAATTTACTGTGTTGTTCCAAAGGTGCTGGGTGAGGTGTGTGAGTCTGTATATAGTCCCTGAAGCTGGTGGCAGATGCATATGGGTATCTGAGGGTCTTTTTGTATTCTTGAATCCCTGGAATCAGATGTGCTACTAGGTTTGATGGGCCATGTATGTCCTGTAATTTGCAAGGGTGATAGAGAGTGTGCTGGAGATCACCATGAGATGAGTGTGTTTACTTGGAACCAAAGCTGTCTCTACAAATTTACACACTTCAAAGTGTAGGAAAAGGTTTGCAATGAGAGAGGATGAACAGCTGTTGAGTTTAGGGAGGGAAAGGTGGCCTTGGAGCTTGTTTTATGACACCTGTAGCAGTTCAGAAGTTCTGACCAGCTCTCTGTTGGGAAGAAAAAGGCTGGGAACTGAATGGCAGCCCAGACTTGCTTTTCTTTTGAGGGTTTAAGTACAGCTTTTAAAATAAATTCCTCCTCAGTGCTATATAAAGCCATATTTGTTTGGTTTTCTTATTTTTAAAAGGGGAGGAAGAGGGCAGTGAGTGACTATACTAGGTGTCACTGACCCAGCCTTGACCTCTCATTCCACTCAGCCAAATTCACTGCTGCTTCTAAAGATGTGACTTTTGACACCGCTGGCATTTTACTGGTTGTGAAATAGTGAGACTCACCCAAGGTGAACTGTACTCTCCATATATAACATAAACATTTTAAAAACACCGTGAGGAATCTTGCACATAAATGTAGGTTTTGGCTTTTTTCAGAGGGCAGACATTTTTTCTCGACCAGATCACCTTTTGGAACTGTGCCTGAAGAGCCTAATTTTTGTGACAGAGTGGATCTTGAAACTCAAATTAGTCACTCTATGAGTGTTTATGGCTCTCTATTAGCCTTGACATTTGGCAGCTAACAAAATTAGAGGCCAAACGTTGTATATTCATAATAATTAAATGTGAACAAGAAGGTTCCAAAAGGATGTTATTTGTTTCTTTTTATTTCACATTCAAAATATATACATAAACATGAGCCCTCCTTTGTAAGAGTGGACATTTAACAGTCTGTCTTTGAAAGTACTGCACTGAGTCATGCAATTAAAATATTGTGTCATATCAAAAGGCAATCCAAATAGTTGCTCTCTAGTTTATCTGCCCCATAAATCTCTGCCTGGTGTAATTATAATATTACATGTAATTGCAATGATGTGATGACATATGTATCAAAGGGCAGACATATTTTTGGATCCATCTAAAATATGCCTGTTTTAGGCATTCTTTCTGCCTTGTCACATGTAATAAAAATCTAATAACAAGGAGATTAATTTCAATTTAAGAATAAAGACCTGATGTGTAGGCAAGCCCTGTTGAGGAAAAGATGTTACTTGTTGAACTGTGAAATGCCTCGTCCTTGGCAGGGTATGTCACAGGCAAACACTGAGTTCCTGTAGCAGCATGTTAATGCATCTCATCTTTGACTAAGTGTTTGCAAAATTTGCCAGTCCATCCATCTCTCTTTAGAAGAGATTTTAAATTCTCTGCATTTTTCAAAGCAAGTTGGTTGTGCTGCCTTAGATCTTTTCCTCACATCTGCAGCACTGCACTGTAACTAAACATTTCTTTTTCTGTGAGGCCTCATCATTCTGAAGATATTTGGGGCCTAAATTCTTTTACACCCCTCAGAATTTACTCTGGTTTTAGTCAAAATCAGGATTTGTCTTCATAATTCATCAGGAACGAAGTCAAGTAGCGCTGAACTTTCCTATCCTTAAAAGGGAAAGTATGATTATGAAAATATAATTCTATATTACATGTAATTGCAATGTTGTGTTTGAACAGTGTCAAATCTGTGCAGTCTCGTTTCATGTATGGCAGCTCAGATCTTCCAGCTGTGCTGGTTTCCAAGGAAATCGATATGCTGTTACATCATTGTGAGCAGTCATGACAAGAGAGAAATTGGGAATGGAAAATTTGAAATTAATGTAATTTATGCAAGCTTTAAGTATTTTACTTCAGTCAGGAATTGCTCCCCCCTTGGACTACAAGTCAGCAAGTGTTGCATTTGTTTGGTCCATCACCAGTGGGTGAGTGGGAGGGTGCAGAAGGCTGACTGAGGTGTAAGCATGAACTGTTAGTCCTGCCTTTTTGTTGGCTTTCTGTGAAGATCCCAGCTCGTTTTCCCGATGGCTGGGAGATGCTGGAGCCCATGGAAGGTGCTCACTCCTGCTGCCAGCTGCCAGCCAGCCCATCCACGTGGATGGGGTTAGGAAATCCAGACTGCTGCTGTGGGCATTGCTAAGCACAGAACCCTTGCTGGGACTGTAGGCATCCATCCCATCACTGCTCAGCAGCAAGCATCAGTCCCTGCTTGAAGCTGTGCTGCTCCTTTAACTGGCACCTGCAAACAGGGAAATGGCTTTTACATTTTCTCTCTCTGAGGTGTATCTATCTGCTCTTTCTGCCCTCCTGCAGGGTGCTTACAGTCTCTGCTGTTGCTGTGGACAGTCTTGGCAGCACTTATGCACTCAGAGGGCTTTTTTTCCAGAGCCCTTATGAGTAAAGGCAGTGTTGGGAGTGTTGCTTTCAGCTGGGTGTAATATTGGGGAAATAAATTGCAGAAAAGATCATTATTATTCTTAATTTTCATTTATTATAACTACTTTGTTAGTGAGGATGAGAGAGAGGAGAATCGTAGTTTCTTTTCCACCTGTAATTACACAATAAGACATATCTCATATAAAAACAGGTATGTTTGGTTTTGAAGCAATAGGTGCTAATTGCAGTAGCTTTTTTCAGCTCTGAAGAATGACTGTCCACAGATGCTGCATCTGTTTTGTGCTTAGGGCAGTGTTTGTGTGCACACTTGGTTCATTAGTTTTGTGACTGGTTTTGTGTACACTAAATTTGATGGCTGAAGGGGTTTTGCACAGTACATCTCAAAATCTTTCACTTTTACAATAGTTTAGACCTTTTGAAAAGCATGGATCTTACAATATCTTTCCCAGGCTTTCTGTAAGTCTTACATTTTTGTGTTTCACCTGGAATTTCCTGCTGAATTTTAGCATTCAGGGATCTTTCCTAATCTGCCTAAGCCCTTCAGTGATATAATGATTAACTAGGAGACGACATTGGTGCAGGTTGGGAAGTAAAGGATATGCACTGTCTGATCTGGAAATGCCATTTTTAACCAGCAAAATGTCTTTAGAGTCCAAATAACAAGAGATTAAGAAATCTGTTTTGCCATCTTTTCCAACAACAGCATGAAATAAATCTATGATTATTTAAGGCAACAACTTTTTTTTTTTTTTGAAGTTAGCAAAGTGATAACTTTGCAACTTTTTTTTACTTGTTTGTTAATTTTAAAAGTCAGAAGTAATTACCCACTTGCTGAGCAATCTAGAGCTTGAGCTGTTATGTGATTCCTGTTGGAAAGCTCCTTTACTTAGGGAAATATTGCAGAAACTGGACAATTAGACATTTTGGGAAGAGATATCCGTTCTTGTAGATTTTCTTTTTGTTTTTAAATCTTCACTTGTTCCAACATCTCCCTTGGTGTTCCTCTTAGCACGTTTGCCACCATTTAGGCAATGGCTTTGCCTAAATTAGGAAGAGTTTGAGAAAACAAGCTACAAACTATATTAAAAATTTTGATTGGCTCATTTTTACACAGCATTCATCACTTGAGCAAGGAGGATTCAACACTTCAGGTGATGCACTCCTTGTCATGCACATGCTGCCCATTTAGTGGTTTTGGATGGACACAATTATGCATCAGTTTATCCAAGAGAACATTGCTGTGAGCTTGGTGGGAACAACAGGGAAAAGTTCATGAGGAACTTTTTAATCAGTGACTTTTTCTGATGACAGCTAGGCAGTCAGGGCAGGAAAAGGGAAAATGTAATGTGGCTGTAGAAATAAGTTGCTGTGACTAGAACGTGTTGTGTAGCTTCAGTTGAGCAGCTAAAAGGCTCCTTGTCATGGCCAGCTGAAGAGACTATAAAATAAATGTCTCCTGGATGATTTAGAACGTGCCAAGGTAGTGTCATTTTTTGGTTTTACTGTTTTCTTCCTGCTTTTTGAATGTTGATTTGATTTCTAGGATATTTAGAGAAATACAAATATCCTAAATTTTTCTGCATCACTTGAGTTCATGGGTCCAAGTAACCAAAGAAATTTGTCAAGTTGTGCATTAGAATTTGCAGAAGTATTCAGAATCCTTTTTCTTTATTTATTTCTTTTATGTTAAGTCAACTTGTTTAGCAGGGTGCTTACACAGATCTCTTGCATTTAAACGGTGATATCTAGGAATAACAAAAAATCTTCAGAACCTGAGGCCTGTAGCTGGATTTTGAGTCATCTGAGCTGATGGGTATTCAGACAGAAATGTTTCCAAGGTTGAGCTTTCCCAAGGCAAATTAATTTTTTTATTTTATTTTATTTTTTTGCTCTGGGGCATGCAACAAGTTAAACATTCTTGTTGAAGCAGAAGCACTGTTAGGTAATGCAGAAATAACAACACCTAACCCTAAACACAGCATCTGTAGTTCTGTCTGTGCTCTCCTGATAACTCTGCATCATCCCTACACATAATTCACACAGACCATGTAACAAAATGAAATGTGGAGAGAGAGTTTGGGGTTTTTGCTGCTGTGGATTTTCACATAGATGAGCACCATCTGTCCACACATTCCACTGTCAACAGAATCACTGAGGGGCCACGTGCAGCAGTCTGAGGTGCAGCTTTGTCTTTTCTCTTTGGAGTGGTTGATCCACAGAGCTGGCAATTGGGTGGGAGTTAACACAAAAGTTACTGGCAGTGCCGTGGTTGGAGCAAGAAAAATATGTGTGGTTGATTTTTTAACATGCTAATGAGGGCAAACAGAGGGAAGAAGTTTTCTGAAGAAGTGGGCAGATGGTCTGGATCTGTCCTACAAGTCTGATTTCAGTCTGCATGTGAACAGAAAGAAAAGGAAAAAACCCCAATGAACACAGATTTGAAAAAGATTCAGCAGCAGCTGCTTTGTTAAGGAAAATACCTGATTTTCTGACAGTGACTGCTTTTTTCCTCAATTATGAAGGCTGACAGAATATAGAATTTTAGGCCTTTTGAAAACTGATTGTGAGGTGGTCAACTTTGTTGCTTCTAAAAATACATGAATAAGATAAACTGGTGAAAAAACCAGTTATCCTCCTAAACACAACTAATTTTACATACATTCAGGAACCTGTTTTTTAAATCTGCTGAAGGCATGCACGTAATTAGAAGGCTTACATACAATATTTTGCCAGGATGCGTAGCTGGGCTTTTATGACAGCATTTGAGAAAATTTATGGGTAGAATATTTTTAAACCCAAATAAGCCAAACCACATTGCTTCAATATCCTCTGAGAATACAGCCATTTCCTGAAGTGTGTGCAGCCACTGTGGGAGCTGGAGCTGTTTATTTTTTTTGAGATTAAATTTGGCTGCGATCTGTTCCAACACTTGCCTGGAGAACCTTCACAGCCAGCACAGCCCTGAAATGGAAAAGCAGCGCTTTGAGAAGCATCATTTTGAGTGATGGATGGAGCTCCTGTCAGCCCCACTGGGAATTATTTCATAGTCTGATACACCTGAGGATCACGAAGTGCTGCCTGATTATTTGGTTTAAATGCTTTCTTTATTTGGTGTCTCCTTTTCATTTACCCATCTTTCTTGCTCCTAGCCTGGTAACGTTTTGTCTCTTCAAACTTTCGCCTGTAGAGTCATCCTCACCAAATCCTAATTTTGTGGTGGTACTGTAAATCAGTTAACATCTTTGGAGCACATGGCCTCCCTGACCTGCCTTCTCTTTGCAGCTCACAGACTGAGCCTTTGCCAGAGCACTGGGCTTGCCCCTACCTCAAGGAAATATTAGAGATACATGATCTACTGTGCCAAGGTTCATACTGGCCCTCTTCTGCTTGGCTGATGGTGATAGAAAGCAATGAAGCAGAAAATGATGGAGGGTTATATTCATTTTAAAGGGTTTTGCTCCAGCAGTCTGTCCCTGACCTGTGAGATTTTTGTTGGTTTGTTTGTTTAGATCTGCTAGAGAAGTCTCGTGTTGTTAAGCAGCCAAGGGGTGAAAGAAACTTCCACATTTTCTATCAGATCCTGTCTGGTGCATCCGAAGAGTTTCTCTGTAAGTGTTGCCCTTGTGCCTTGTTCAAATATGAGTTTTCTTTATATTTAACGTGCTATTCCATGCACATCATCTTTTGTGAGAAATGTGATATTGATTCATTTTTCAAATTATTGGTGGTAGTATCATTGGTAGCACGTGAAGTCCACATATGCTTTGATATTATCCATATACCCGAGTCAGAATTACCGAATTAGTCAAAATTAGTCAGAATTGCTGGCTTAGCAATGTATTATATACAAATTTGAAAGCATGTTGTTATTCAGAAGCCTAATAATGAAAAGATCCTCGAAGAAAATCCAGTAACAGCAGCCTATTCCTGACCATGCTGACTCTGGGATGGAATTGCTGCTAACAAGAACGCTATCACTAATGATACTTTGATTTATTAGGCAAGCTCAAGCTGGAGAGGGACTTCAGCAGATACAACTACCTGGGCCTTGATTCTGCCAGGGTGAATGGAGTGGATGATGCTGCAAACTTCAGAACAGTCAGGGTAAGGAGGAGCAGGGGCTGGCTGTGCGCTCACACCAGCGCAGGGCTCCTTCTCACCGCCCTCGGTCCGTCTGTCTGTCCATGCTGGGCTGGGATGGACACCTTTTCTGAGTGCTGGCACTCTCCATGCTGGGATAGAGCGTGTTTGCACAGGGAAACATGGATACAGCTGGGAAATGGGATCAGGCTTCTGGAGTATTCTATGGGGAATACAAAAAGGACGAAAAAACCAAAGAAGAATTAAAAAAAAAAATAAAAAAAAAAACCCAAACAAACAAAACTCCCCCCAAACCAAAAAGAAACCAGCAAAAATAAAACAAAATGGGGAGGAAAAAAAGCCCAGATGCCTTGTTCAGATCCTGGGAAAAGTGATATTTTGTAGTGGCTTAGCACAGCAGTGACTGAGCCTCAGGGACCAGGTGATGCTGAGCAAGTCAAAAGAAAAGGAGGACTGGGGTGATTCTCAAGATGATTTGCTGTCCTGTCTTTGCTTGGTTGTTCTCAGGGACAAGATGAGTACAGGACCTTGTTATCCATGCAGATATGGATTCTAAAAGGGACTGGTCTGAGAAGACAGGAGGCCCTGTTCATCTAATTGGGAAAAATGGGGTTGGGTTACAAACTAAATTAAGTGGCTAAAAAAAGTACAGTGTTTCAGAAACCCAAATTTTGAATGAGTCCTGGAAGTGGACTGGACTGAATGTCAGCTCCATTTTCACACCTCTTCTGTATTAAACAACTTATCTTAGCATAGGAATTATGCCAGGTAATTTTAGTAACAAAAGTGTTCATAAACCATTTGTAATTTTGCAGATAAATGGCGAATTTTTCAAGAATTATCTGATTAAATGGAGATGCTTTTATCTCATAATTTTATTTGTCCCCTTTCCAGAATGCAATGCAAATTGTTGGGTTTATGGATCACGAAACACAGTCGGTTTTTGAGGTGGTGGCGGCCGTTCTGAAATTGGGAAATATCGAATTTAAGCCTGAATCTCGTGCAAATGGCCTAGATGAAAGTAAAGTCAAAGATAAAAATGGTAAGATGAGATTAGTGATGGGAAGAAAGGCACTCATTTGTCTGAAGTCACTATTAATTTTGTCGTTTCTGCAGACATACAATATCCTTACATATGAATTAGATTGTTTCCAGAGCTCACCCTCAGGCAGCTATGGGCTGCATTCTGTGCAATTTCAGTCGTTCTGTTTGAAATTCCAAAAATTATTTTCTCCTTTTTCCCCCACTTTATTAGCACTTTATTCTAAAATGTTAAATGGTTCTGTGCCTTTATGTAGCTGCTTGTTTTTTCTGCAGTGGAGGATTTTTGCTCTTTTGCAGTATCTCTGCCTTTAGTGTCAGATTCATTTGGTGACACTTAATGCAGCTGATCTATTTTGAAAGTTCATTTTCATCTGAAATTTTTTCATCATGAAAAGTAGTCTGCTATAAATGGAGGGAAAGTTTCTTCTCAAAAAAAAAAAAGTGGATAGGAAGTGCTGTCAAAACCAGCAGCTCTGTTTCCTTGCATATTTTTAAAAATTTTGCTTGGCAGGGTGGTGGGGAGAGAGTGTGAATGGGGTGCACTTCTTTCGAAGAACATTTTGGGAAAATACCACGCTTCTTAAAAGCTGGTAGTTTTGGGGAAGAAAAAGCAATAATATGGAAGGATTGATTGTATTTACACTTTGCTTTTTCTTGCTAGAACTCAAGGAGATCTGTGAGCTGACAGGTATAGACCAGTCTGTATTGGAGAGAGCTTTCAGCTTCCGCACGGTCGAGGCCAAGCAGGAGAAAGTTTCAACAACACTAAACGTGGCTCAGGTAAAAAGAGGCCCTGATTTAAAAGGCAAGATCTTTTTAAATGGCAATTTTATTCTGCATGATTAAATCATAGCTACCCCAATAAAAACTACAGCTGAAGGGCTGTGCTGAATAAATCACAAGCATGGGGGGTGTGTTTTTTGCTCAGTGGTGTCTAAATGCTAAGAGAAGATGCTTTGGTTTGGTGTGTGAATGACCTCCAAAAGATGAGGAATAGCCAAATGCTGCAGAGAAGGTAAAAACAAGCAGTGTTGAGGCAGCCTGTTTTCATTTAGGGCAGCTGCTGTAATTCCATGTGAGCTGTGGGCCCCGGGGCTGCTGAGAAACCTTTGCTGCCAGTGTGAATTCATCTCCCCGAAATGCTGCCCAGCCAGAGTGGCTGCCACCTGTGTCTCATCAGCTCAGGCCAGCAGGACTGGGGCTTCTCCACCCCAATCCCTTGCCTGGGACTGGGATGGGGGCAGTGGAAGAGCAGGAAGGGAGCTGGAGTGCCCTGGCTGTGGCTGCTGCTTGTCCCAGCCAGCCCGTGGCCAGGAGGGCAGCGCTCCCTGTGCTGGTTTCACTCAGTTCATAGCGCCTTCAGGACACCTCAGCAGCAGGAGGATGTTTGGTTCAGCCCAGCTTTTATAACACTTTTCTTCTTTTCTTCTCTTTAGGCTTATTATGCCCGGGATGCTCTGGCTAAGAATTTGTACAGTCGCCTGTTCTCCTGGCTCGTTACCAGGATCAATGAGAGCATTAAGGTATTGTTGCTTTGTGCTTGTAAAAAGAAAGAAAGAAATCAATAGAAATCCTTCAAATTAAAGTGGACAGTAAAACTGTATTTGCCAGTTTCATTTCTCCTGGCTGTACACTGTTCCACACAAATAACCTTATCACAGCTCGACAAATTGCTCTCTGCTCTGTTCTTAGGCTTGTAAAAATATTCACATTAAGTGTGTTTTGGGAAACCATATGTAACATTTTAGTTTGACAGTATTTGACAGCCTGCTTATGAGATGCATTCATTTTCTTGAGTCCCAAGTATGCAATGTACAGATGAGTGTTTATTTTTCTTTAAGGCACAAACAAAAGTGAGAAAGAAGGTAATGGGGGTGCTGGACATTTATGGCTTTGAAATTTTTGAGGTAAGACCTTTATAATGGTAACCATTTAATGAGAGAGCTGTTATTAAAGCTTAACAGAATTGTTCATGAATTCATAATCAGAATATATGTAATTTGACTCACTTGTTTCATGCCTGACCAAAAAAACACCACTAGAAACATAAACCAGAGAGAGATGTCTTAGCATGTCTGGCAATTGAAACAAAAAATGATGACAGCCATACTTGTGTTTTTACACCATAGATAAATAAATATTTATGATGGATAAACCAAATGTATTTTGTTGTGACATACGTCCTGAGCATAGGAGAAACTCTGGCACTGTCATTTCTGCCCTGAGGCGTTTTGTGGATGTCTTTGAACAAGCTGTGTATCCTGAGAGGGAAAAAAAAAATCAAAACCCAACAAAAAGGATACATTTTTTCCTGTCAGAATTAAACAAGGACTTAAATTGCATTTCATCTCAATTCACTTCGGTAAATACTCTGTACCTATTCCTAGCTAAAGATCTGTGGCTCACTGCTGCTTGTTGACCATAGTATTTTTAGACTGGTGGTATTTTGAAACAAAACAATCAATGAGGAGTTTTTAATTGGGTTAGAGAGCACCAGGGACGGGGCATTTTCCATAAATCTTGTTCTGACAGTTTTTGTTGAAAGATTTATGGATCTTGGTTGGAACCTGTGTGTGTTTAAACTAGAGACTTGTTTTCTCCAGCTGTGTGTGGATAGGTTGGACAAGCAGAGGGAGGTGGGAGGCAGAAGGGTGCCCCAGCACCTGAGCCAGCTGAAGGATTGTGTTTGTGGGGTGGTGTTCCAGGGATGAGGCTGTTCCTCACATGCAATTTTCATCTTTTCTACATTCAGCATCTTAGAAGGTCATAAGTAAGTGGCTGAATGCAGGAGAAAAATGAAAAGAAAAAAACACCAGAGCTCTTTTCACTTACCTCTCATGCTGAATTGCAGTCTAGCTTTCTCAAAAGCTGCAAACTCAAAAGCTTTAAAATAATGTGGGTAGTTGTTCACTCCTTTCAATGCCAAGTGTTGGTTTTCCTGGAAAAGCTGGGGAAGGTTTTGCCTTGTGACTTGAGGGTCACGTTCACACAAGGGGTGACTCTCTCTCATGAGTTAAGACCTGTGGCGAGAAGTGCAGCCAAGCAGCCTGGTTCAGCATCACAGAAATAAATGAATTATTGTTTACATTTAAACATATTAAATCAATCAATAAATAAAATTTTGACAATATGCAGCCACATAAGGAAAATTTAATCATGTCTTAAGATTTATAGCATAACAAACACAGTGGAATTTGGAGCATTTTGATGTGTGGTACATTTGTAAACACTATTGCCAAACATTTAAAATATTAGCTGAGGTGCAGTTAATGACAATAACATATCCATCTAATTATAAATCATTTAAAACCTAAGACTAAAAGTGTGCAGTTGCCTCTTGAACCTAATTCTTAAGTCACATTTTGATTTTCACATCTGTTCCTGAAACTTAGAACTAATGCCAGCTCCACAAAGAATGTTTGCTGGCAAAAATGAGCTTGAAAGGCTTCACCTCTAAATGTGTGCCTTTTCAATGTGGGAGCTGTTTGGTGTGCTGAGGGTAGCAAGGCCACATTAATCATGTTCCTACTCAGGAATCAGGTAGGTTTATCATCAGTGCATGGTCTTGGACCTGACATGGCCTTGTACCCTGGAGACAGAAGGTATCAAAACCCACAGGAGGTGCAGCAGAAGTGCTTTCTATACCTGCAAAATATTTACACAGGAAGCTCAGTGCCATTGGAATAAGCAGCAAGGAATGTGTTTACTGAAGGGTGGTTTTTACATTTAATTTTTTTTTTTATTTTTTTGAGGTTTTTGTTTTGTTTCCTAACGGGCAGGGCACAATATTTCTCGTGTCTTTTTTCTGTTCAGGGTGATTCTTTGGATCATCCTCGAGTTCCTTGTGTAATAGTGAATAAAGAAATCCAGATTTACCATTCTGGAAGATATGGAACCATACTTCACCTTCTTAATGACAATAGCAGTCTTGTTCTATTATATGCAAATTGAAGCTTTTAAACCAGATTTTTTTTCATCTGTTTTTGAAAGCTTGATTTATTTACTGTTCACCGTGGTTTCTGCAATTTTCTGTAATTTAAGCTGAATTTACAAGGGTAACTTGTGGTTTCTTGGAAATTAACAGAGAAAAGATACTTGGAGTATTGATACTGCTGGCATATTCTCTTTGGGTTTTGGGTTTTGCTAGTATATTTATCAAACACAAACCCCTCTTTTCAGACAAACACAAAAGCCATCCAAGAAAGTAGATGCAAGGACTTGGCTGTCTAAAAACTCAGCTTAGGGAATTTAAATCTATCAATAATCCTCAGCCTCTGTGGGTTTGGCAGATGTCAGCAGCAAGCTTGGCTAGGCAACCCACAAAATAGGTGCTGCAAAGCTGTGTTTATTTTTGAATCCTGCCTTGCCTTTTGTGGGAAGCCAAATGCTGGGGCTGAATTTCTGCGGAGCGAAACGCTGAAATTTTGGGTGGCTCTGTGGGAATTGTCTGTGGGCAAGGATGGAGGGACTGGGATCAGTGTGGAAATGCAGCTGGAGGGCTGGGCACGCTGTGTAACTGTGCTGCTGGAGCTTGGGCAGTGCCCTGAAGCCTGGAACAATGCTCCAGGTGTGTTCATCCACATTTCTGGGCTGGCTGGGATTTGAGATGGGCTGGGGATGGAGGCACCAGGAGCTCCAGAATCAGCCTGATCCCAGCCCTCCTGGGGTGGGCTTGGGGCTGTTCCCATTTTATCCCATGTTTGACTGGGTGCTTCTTGGGCAGGAAGCAGTTCCTGCATCTCTGCAGGATGCTGGGGTGGGGTTTGTGATGGAGAAGTGGTGGGAGCCTGGCAGAGATGAGCAGAGATGAGCACAAGGCTCTCTCCATTTGCTTTGGGAGTTGGGTTTCCTGTTGTGCACATTCCCTGTGGAGACCAGGAGCAGTGAAAACAAATGTCATGGAGCAAGGGTGAGTATTTCATCCTGCCCAGCCCTTCAGAGACAGAAATGTCTGTCTGTGCTGCTTGGTTATTCTGAATATTCAGGCACCACTCTGCAGCTGGTCCAGATGATGAAGTTAGTGATTTGGAGTGCAGTTTTATGGAAGGTGACACTGCCAAACAAGGCTTACTGTTGAAATTTGCCAGGCCTTGAGAAGACAGTTTGGGAGTGTGAGTTCTCTCTGCTCAGTCCCTTGGTGGAGCAGTTTGTTCCAGGTATTTTAGCCTGACAGGAAACTGGGATGCACTGGTGAGAGAATTGCAGAGAGGGACTGGTTCCATTTGGTTGACCAGAGGTGATGTGGCTGCCTTGTCTTTGGGGACAGCGTCTGAACGACTCCTTTTGCTCCAGGTAGGCAAGAACATGCAAAGGCATGGCAAAAAACCCACCAGTAAATAAAAGTATCAGAGGCAAACCAGCCAAACAAACCACCCAGCAGTAAAACCAGGTCCATTTCTCACAGTCTGTGATGCATTTTGGTAGCACTTCTTTTTATTTAAGGCAATTGGCTTGTTTCTTGTGCATAGAAGTCCCTTGAGGTGACAGAAAGAAGCTTGGTCCTGCTGCATGTACTGTGTAAGCTGTCATCTGGATAAAATGACAGCATCTCTGTTGAGGGAATGTGTTAGAAATGTGAAGAATGCATTTTCTTCCTTTTAACAATTTAAGAGTTGTGTTAATTGTCTGTTTTTAGAGGGAGGTAACCAAATAAGGAGCAGTAATAATTGAAAATGTCTTTCTGAGGTGTTTAAGGCATGAAAAAATAGGGAGGTGTTTCCACCTTCATCATAAACTTGTTCAACAGCTTGGTCCAGTTGCTGCCTGGTTGCTTTGCCTTTTCCTATCCTGTTGATTGCACGAAGGATGTTACAGTTTCAGAGCATCCTGAGCTCTGAGAGATTGCTCCTGGGTCAGGGTCTTTTCCTCCAAAGGTTTATTTTATGGGAGAAGGCTCTAGTTATTTGCTAAGCAGGATGACATACTGGACCAAAAAAAAAAAAATCTAAGGAGGAAATTGACTTATTGACTTATCAGGATCTTATTTTATCTTTCTTTTTTTTTTTGTTAAGAATCTGAGAATCCTTTCTTCATGCCTTGACTTTGGCTTTAACTCATCCATGGATGTCTGTTTTGTTAGTTGCCCTAATCTCCAGACCACAATTTCCAGCTGCTTTTTCTAGGCTGTCTGGCTTGCAACAGATTTCCTTGTTCAACCCTTTGCTGATGCCCAGAAGTTTATCATATTCTGGCAAGCAGCAGGGCCAAAATGTGTGCACCCAGCCCCTCTGCTCCTTCTGGCAACCCCCAGTCTAGTGGGATAGAGGAGAACTGAATTCTTAATCTATAATTGATCAACTACCTCTGCAGGCAAAAACACTGTGAAAGCAATGATTTCCTGAAGTGATGGGATGCTGAAAGCAGAGGTGCATCCCAGGAAGTTAACCACCATTTAATTAATTGTATTGCAATGTAAGTATTAGAGAGGTTTATTTTGCAACATGCAGTTTTATGATGTAAATCCCTGTTTGCAGCAGAGGAAATGCTTGAAATGCTGGAGCAAAATTACACAAATGTTCTGCTTCAGGTTGGGAGAATAATGTTCTGCCCTACAGCAGCTATTTCTGTCTTGGCAGAGGAGTGGTTCTGATAATACCAGAGGTTCTTGCCTGGTTGTAACTCCTGTTGTTCCAGGCTGTAATTATCAGGTTGAGTTTGTTGAAGTGGTGGTTCCTGGGTTTCCCCATGGATCACACCTGCCCTGGATTCTCTGCAGTGTTTCACCTTTTGAAGTCTGAATTTGGTTCAGACCTGTGTGCCTGGACAGCACAGCTGGGAGCAAGGTGGATTTCAGAGTGCCTGCTTCCCTGCCTGGCACACAAAGAGGGCTGGAGTTGGTTGGGCTGCACAAATATGGGAAATGGAGAATTCCCCAGGCTTTGGCACAGATCTTTCCTGCTTCCATGAGGTGCACTGAGACATGGCTGATTGCATATAGTGGAATATTTGGAGTTGAGATATGTACCTCTCTGGTTCTTTGCATACACAGGTATTTACACAAAAGTCCAGTGCAGTCTAGTTTACAAGAAATTAGCTTGATTATTGCTCAAATGTTGGTACATGTAAACAGAAAAGAAAGGGATAAATACTGATAACAGGCCTTTGCTAAATTTGCAAAAAAATTTGGAAAATTGTTACAACTGAGTCACGTTGTAACTGGGTCATTGCTTTCTGAGATTAAAATAGTATCTTTTTTCATTTTCTTTAAATGCTATTTTCCCATTTTGCTCATTTGAACTTCCTGGCATTTATATTCCTTAGTTTCATCTCATAAACTCGTATGCTTGTGTGGTCATACATAAAACCCCCTATCCCCAGACACCCCAGCAGCATATAAATTGAATTTGCTGGTTGGTTTCACTCTTCATTCCACCATTCATCTCAGTGAAGTGACTCTGTTGGTCTTTTATCATCATTACTTTTGCCATCTGGCTTTTTCTCTGGGGGCCTGATGGAACTACTTGGGGTCACCTGTTTATGTTAGGAGGCAGTCAGAGACTTCTGATGCCTGGAGCTGTGATGATATTTTAAAAAAGCCTTACTTTCTGGGGCTATTTTTGGCAGAGCAGAAGCATCAGTCTCTGTATGTCTTTTTCCCTCCTCACATTGATGTGAAAGTTCATTTTAATGACATCAGTCCTGTTGATTTCAACAGTCTCATGGCTTGAAATGTTCAGGGTTTTCTTTTAAAAGATGCTTTTCCTTTAAATACATCTTGTGTATTATTGGAGCTCACATAATGCATTTGAAAAAATCCTGCTGGGCACCTTTTTGTCAGTTGGTGGTTGCAGACTGAGTGGTTTTTGAGTTGCCTCTGAACAAGAATGGTGGGATGGAAGATTAGGGAGGGAGAGGAGACCTTGAGAAGCACCTACAGGTGTGACACTGAGCTGGGATGTACCCGAGTCTGCAGGTTTGGATCCACATCACCTGCTTAATTTGGGGGAGACAAAACCCACAACCCTTAAAGTTAGACTTAATTAGGCAGGTGGAAGTTTAGAATTGATTCCTGCCTAATGGAAAGGTACCCAGTTTTCAGTTTTAAGCAGGTATCACAGTTGCCTTATCTTTGGAAATTGTTGGAAACTGGGTGCTCAAAAGTGAATTTGAATTCTATGTGGGCAGAGAAGGTTAGAAAGTATCTAATGTTGACAGGAAAATGCCCTGGTTTAGATATTTTCTGTTCATAAATCTAATGGAGATCTCTCTGCCTAATTACCTGTAAGAGTTTTAGCTTCTTTTTTATTTTATTTTTTGGCCAGAAGTATTTTTGTCTGTTTCAGATGGTTATTTTACTGGTATAAAAATGTATAAAGTCAGCAACAAACCATATATGTTTTTTTCATGCACATGTGGAATCTTTCAAAAAAGCTGTTAGGTGAAATATTAAGGAGAAAAGAATAATTTCTGTAGGACTTTGAATCACCTGTATGTAATGGCTCTGGCTCACAGATAGAACTTTAGAGCTAGTTTATATAATAGCTTTATTTTTGCATGGAGAAGAATTTTTTTAGAGTTCAAAACTTGCTATTCATGAAATACCAACCATGAAGGTTGTTAAAGAATGAAGCTGCATGACACCATTATTTATGAAGTGAGAACCATGGTGAAGTAGGCTTTGATTTTTGTCAGAGAATTTTTCTAGTCCCCTAAATTTAGTGTTGCATCTGATAAAAGATTCAGAGGATAAGCTGAGGGTGGTTGGTTGAGCTGTATCTATAAATTCAACATGACTTTAAGCCTATCTCAGGTGACATTCTGTTTTGCCAGCACCTTTATTTAATTTGAGAGACTCTGTGGTTTTACATTCCCTGAAGGTTTTATTTTGTATTCCACAGTGCTTTCAAAGGCATAGTTAGGAAGCTGCTCTTAAAATGCAGGGATTGAAGTGATGACCTCGATATAAAAAATATCAGAAATACAGCCTGGAAGAGAAGCTGACACCTTGAGAAGATAGGGTCTTAATTTTGGGGTTTTTTTTTTCCCTTTAAAATTTCCTAAGAATATTTGATAGCTCTTCCTCAAATTTTGGGTCTGACTGCACTGCTTCTGTGTTGGTCAAAGCAGCATAAGGAGCAAGTAGTCTCTGATGGCTGTGTCCCTCCAGCCCATCTCCTGAGTGGGTTTAGTGATGTGCTATCACTGGTGTGGGTTATTCTCTACTGCCTTCTAAAAAATATATCAGAAGTCCTTTAAATCCCTTCTAATTCTGTTGTGTTAATTTCTATAAGACCTTCATTGAATATTGGCAGGGACAACTACTTTGTGAATGTTTTTGTATGTGCTTTGTGGAACCCTCACATGAATTAAATCAGATATTCATTAAGGGAGAATAAATGCACAACCCCTGTTTCCTTCCTTAGAATTGCTCAGAGATGAACACTAAGTGGGTTTTTTTGGGCATGGTTTTTTTAAAACCTTTTCTGAAGTGTATTTCATTTACCAAATGTCTCTTGGTCTGCTCAGAGTTAAGTGTTTTGAGAGTTTCAGCAATTTCAAACACTGTCCCCCATTTTCTTTGCCATAATTAACTGGTTTAGCCTTTTGCTCTGTATTATTCATAAAGAACAACATTGCTGCTGCTCTTCAATAACTTTTTTCCTGGAATAGCAATTTTCAGTGGCTTGGCAATGTCAGATAGAATTTCATAGCTCAAAGTGAGCGATTTGTGGAGAACTCTGTGGATTTTGGTTGCCATAAATATCACAGATACACGGCAAATCAGGAGAACATCTAGCAATTACTTTAATGTGTTGTTAATGACCTTTCAGTTAGATGGTTTAGCTGGATTTTCTGTTCAGTTTCCATCCTGTGTTGATGACCAAGCCTGTATAATTTGTGGGTGAATAGTCCTGCAGCCCTTTTAATCAGAATAACCTGGTCTTCTGGAGCAGCAGTCTCTCTGAGTTGGGGGGCATGTGCCTGGCAGGGGGATGCAGACTGTGTTTTACCTTTTCTCTTTGTCTGGGTGATGTAGCTCCTTTTACTTCAGGCTCAACATATCTGAAGTGATGGCCTCATCTGAATGTGTCAAGTAAACTTACACTCATTCTTCCTCCAGCATTCTCTATTTCCTTCCACATGCTCCTCTTCTGTTGCACGGGTTTGCCTGCCCAAGGTTATAAATATGGCTTTTAGAGGCAAACATTCCCTGGGGATTTAGAGACAGGACAATGCAAGAATGCTGATCTGTGTTAGGCTCTGATGTGTCTCAACCTCTTGGTTTATTTGGTAATATTTTAGACAGTGCCTAAAGATAGACTCACCTACAGAGATGTAATACACAACATTTATGTAGTGCTTTGCATTTTCAGTGATACAAAGATTGATCTACTTGGTATGCTAAATAAATGCTAATAGATATATTCTGTCTTGTTATGGAAGTAGAAGAAGTACTGACTGCAGTTTATGTAATTTCTTTTTCAACAGAATGCTGTAAGTATGGCTTGTTTGCAGTGCTGTTTTTGCTGCATGCCAACTCTTAACTCTCTCATCTAGAGCTATGCAAGTTTTGCAATCTCTGAGTGATAATTGCAGTTGGTGAGAGGGGCAGCATTTGTGGCTGAGGAATTTTTGGTGATCAGCTATGATTTTGCTTCATTTAAAACTAAAATGATAAAAGTAATCTGTGCTACCTCCATATTTTCTAATCTGCTTGTGTGTTCTTAATCTCATTTAGCGATCAGATCCTTAATTCAAACACTCAAATGACTGCACTTGCCTTCAGTGATAAAAATTCTATCAGCATAATTTAAGCTTCCCAGGTGTTGTACAACAGATCATTTGGGAGTTGAAAAAGGCAGAGAGTCACACCACAGGCTGTGGCACTGCCTCCTTCCCCTGCCCACCCCTCCTGCTGGGGTCTGCTCCACTCCCTGGTCCCTTCTGCAAAGGGTCACACATCTGCTTGCTCCCTAACCCGGTTTTAGAGGAATTAGCCTGCTAGAGGAGTTTTAGTCAATGAAGCTCCTTTGTTTCCCACCATTTCAAGGGGCAGTTTGCTGGCAGGGAGGAGGTGGGTTGACCTCTGGAGCCAATAATCTCTTAACCCAGGCTCAGCTCCAGCTGGAATAGCAGCTTGGGCCCTGTTCTGTAGGGAAATGGGATGCTTTATTGGCTGCTGAGTGGAAAAGAGCTGATGCTACTGTCATGATTTTATTTATCAGACCCTGCAGGAGTCTACATTTTACATATGGGGACAGATGAGTGCAGGCAAAACTTTGGCTGTTTATTTCCTGACACCACAAGTGTCCTTATGACTCGTTCAGAGGAATCAGTGTGGAGGCAGCAGGAGTAAAACCTACAGAGGTTTTTGTCCCTCCCAACAGACAAAGCCTCAGGGAAGGATTTGGTCTAAAATTCCTGAACTAATCATGATCTCAATCAAATATTACTCCAGCCATCACCTCACAGAACTGGAGGGAGTAGTTAATGGAGTGGCTTGTTGACCTGCAGCTGCTGCAGTAACTCTCTCCAGCTGGGTTCCGGGCTGTTTACACAAAGCAAACTCAAACATGTTTCATCTGACAGGACAACAGCTTTGAGCAATTCATTATCAACTACTGTAATGAGAAGCTGCAGCAGATCTTCATTGAACTCACCCTCAAAGAAGAGCAGGAGGAATACATCCGAGAGGTAACACTGGAATGGATCGTCACCCTCCTCCCCTTCTCCCTCTAAAAACACACAGGCAGGCAGGCTGGGACCATTTTTCAGGCAGCAGAGGCACTTTCTGACCACAGGGCTGACATGGAGCATGAGTGTGTGGGGCTGTGTGGTAGTCACATTAAGCAAAAAATGTTGGTCTGGCATTTGTTTCCCATTATGAGTTCTGCAGGTAAAAGGCAGACCCAGCTCTGATTCATCCCTTGGCAGCCACGGCTGGCAGTTGTGAGCAAGGGCTAATGGATTTATTAGAACACTAATATCACTTTCTGGTATTGGTGCCATTACCCTGCAGCCTGTGTTTTGGGTTCTACAGCAATGTTTGGGGTGCCCCCAAAGCCAGCCACAGCCAGCCCTTCAGTTGGGTGGCTAAAATAACAGCACACAGCATGAAAGGAACTGCAATTGGAGTTTGGCTCTAGTGTTCTTTCAGGTAGGTATTGAAGGGAGCAGTGTGAGCTTTGTGGATAAATTTGAGATGTCCTGTGGAGCCCAGCCTCTGGTGGTTGATGTTATTCTGTGAGTGAACATCAAGCTAAAGTTTTAATAGGTTTTAGCAGTGCTCCACGTGGTACACAGAGCTCAGACAAAATACCAGCTCCCAGCTGTAAAAACTGGCACACACTGCCTGTACTCAAACTGGATGATACCACTTTGCTATATAAACATTTCTAAAAATTACATAAAGTTCCTGCCTTACGATCCTGAGGATAACATGAAATTTTGGCATCTCTTTTTAATTTTGCATTCAGTGATGAACCATCGTTACTGCAGTTTGGTTCTTGAGTGGTATTTCAAATGCTGTGAGAAAAGTAAACTGTAAGAAGTACCACAGAGTGCAAATTGAGAATGAAATGAGTATTTTCCTTCTTTCAGTCCTTTGCCCTACCAGTGCTACCTCATGATGCACTGGCATCTCATCCTGGAAATTTTATCCCTGATGTTTGAGAAGAATTGAGATACAATAACATCTGAACAACTGTCATACCCTGGATTTTTCAAATTGTCTTTTCTAAATTTAGCGTCTCTTTCTTCCTCCCATTTAAAAAAAAAAAAAAAAATCCCAACGAGGAAGAAGTTGGAAATGTTGATCTCAGGAGCTGCAGGGACATGGGCTGATTCCCTTCTGGCCAGTGGGAGCGTGGGCAGCACGGGAGGAGCCTGGCCTGGAGCCAGGGAGTGCATGGGAAGCTGACATGGGTGGGGGAAAGGAATGGAGAGTGACTTTGGCAGCCACTCAAGGACACTCATTTTGTGCAGATAATGTTAGTAGTAGATGATTGCATTTTTTTTTTCCCCTTAATAAATGAATTGTTGGTAAGCATGAGGAATTAAATTTCAATGCAGTACCATGGTTAAGTGGAATATCATTTTAATTGCTTAGAGGAAAAGCTCCCTCCATTGTTTTCCTGTTCATACATTTATTTATATTTTCTTCTAGGGGATTGAATGGACTCATATTGAATATTTCAACAATGCTATCATTTGTGACCTAATAGAAAATGTAAGTTTTATTCAGGAACCTCTCTGGATTATTTTTAATGCATGGATTTAATTTAGCTGGGATGTCTGTATGCATCCTTATGCACTAAATTTTGTGAACGTGCCATTTGTTGTATTATTCATCTTACTTTCTGTAGTAGAAGTTTATTTTATTAAAAAGGTTTTTTTTTTAATAAGCTATATTACTTTTGTAGAAACATTCAGTAGTACCTACACTAAAAAAAAAACCCCAACAAATCAAATAGCTCTTAAATGTTTACATAGCAGATAATGTTTTCAATAGCAGATATCACATGCTGCATTGTAATTAACATTTATTTTCATATGGAAACTAGAAAACTCAATTACATGTTTCTGAGTGTGTGAGGTATTCAAAGTACTTGTATATACTGAGAAGACTTCCAATGCAAGAAAGATAAAATTCCTTAAGAATCAGAAAAGAGCAGTTTTTAGCCATTACTGTAAAATACGTGGTGATTTTACCATTAACTGGATAGTTTCATTTGAGTTGGAGTTGCTACAGTCTGAGTAAATGACATGAAGTTTCAATTTGGGGATTCAGATCTCATAGAAAGTCTTTCAAAAATGCAAGTGCTGAAAATCAATTGGAAATGGTCATGAGGTAGAAAGAGCCAAACTTTGAGGTGGCTCAAAGAATGTTTTCCTGGGTAGAAGTAGTCAAAAAAGTGAATGATCTCCTTTTTGTGCTGCGGTGGAAACAAGTACTAAAGCTCTTGCTTTGGAACCTCAGAACCAGACTGGAATCCTGGCCATGCTGGATGAAGAGTGCCTGAGGCCAGGAACAGTGACTGATGACACCTTTCTGGAGAAGCTGAACCAGGTCTGTGCCACTCACCAGCACTTCGAGAGCAGGATGAGCAAGTGCTCCCGGTTCCTCAATGACACCTCCCTGCCCCACAGCTGCTTCAGGATTCAGCACTATGCTGGCAAGGTACCTGCTGAAGGGAGCACGTGGGCTCTGGGGGCTGGGGTAGCTGGCTGAGGAATCCACACCTCTCTTGATCTTCTCTGCCTCAAGCCTAGAATCTGTGGTTTGGGTTGGAAGGCTTCGAGAGATCTTGGAATGGTTTGGGTAGAAATGACCTTAAATGTCACCTAGTTCCAAACCTGCTATGGGCAGGGTCACCTTTCACTAGAGCCCCATCCAGCCTGCTCTTGGACACTTCCAGGGATGGGGCAGCCTGTGCCAGGGCCAGCACCCTCACAGGGAAAGATTTCCTCCTGCTGTTGAACCCAAACCTGCCCTCTGCCCGTCTGAAGCCCCCAGCCACCCCTTGTCCTGCCCCTGCATGAGTCCTGCTGCTCTGGCTGAAATCAAAGCAGCTCTCCTTTCACCAGAGGAGGAAGGTGCCCCATGTGCTTTGGTGCTGCGTTAGGTCTCTGCAAATACATCGTTGCTCGCAGGGACAAAAATTCACGCGCGCTTGTTGGCGATGTATTTTGGAAGACACGCTCTTTGTCACTGAACTAGCTCTAGTTCTTAGTCACTTTGTTGAGAAAATGCAGTTTTTGTACATTTGAAGGAACTGAGTTTGATACTCTGTGTTTAAACAGATGGAAGAGAAAGTTATACAAGGGCTTGCAAACATTTGCATTTTACAAATGTTTATATTTGCATTTTTCAACATAAGCAGTATGAATAAATACAAGTCTGTCAACTTTCAGTGTGTAATCCACTATGAATTTTTATTAATGAAAATCAAAATAATTAAATTTGTAGACTGAAGGCAATCTACTTTTTTAAAAATTGAAAGTAAATCTAGGGTTGAAATTGTTCCTCTTGTCTGAATCTGCTGAAGTGATAATGTCACACAGTAAAGAATATTTGGAAAGTGTTTCATTTCCCTAGGACCGCTTAATGCTTTTTGAAATCTTCTCAGTCTTACAATTTTGAATGGCTCAATAGGTTTTTTCATTCAAAATTGTCCTGGAAATATCAGCCCTTCAGCCTTTCAGGCTTTCATTCACATTAGTTGCCAAGAAGAGTTTGTGACTGCATACAATCTATCAGGGGTTAATACCTAGGTGTTTCTTTGGTTGTCAGAAATCTAAGTGAATTGAAAACAGCCCAGTACCGTGAGAAGGGCTGTGCACAGATTGTGTCCTAGCAGGCAGTGAGGGTCTTTGATTGTTACAGGCATTCCCTTACCCAGCAGAGTGAATTCCTCCTATTTTGGGAGGAATGTTGTTTTTCCATCCTCAGCTGAGAACATTTTGATCTTGTCACTGGTCAACAAAAGTTTGACCCTCATTTTAAGAAATATAAGTAATTTCATGTGAACAGTTGTTTTGGGGTTTGTTTTGTTTTGTTTTTAGTAGTGGCATTTACTGCACCTGTCAGAACCAGAAACATGTTCTCCAAAGTGAAGTGCTGCCTACTGAGTTCCCAGTACTTGCTGCTGTGTAAAATACGTGTCAGTACTATTTTCATTCACTATTCTGTGTGCTTAGCACATACCCAGGCAGAGCTGAGAAATCATGGATCTGAAGAAGCACCTGTATTGCCAGCCAGATGACTTGTCACAATTAATCAAATATGTTTCCTACCCTCAAAAATTAAAGAAGCCAGTAGCAATCTGAAGTCTGCATGAAGTTCCTCTGGCTGCCTCCTGGGTAGCCAGCTGCAGGTCAGAGCTTTGTACTCGTGCTTGTTGTTATTGGACTGCTTTCCTGGTAAAAGTCCTTTAAAATAACAGTCCCCTGGGGGCTGCACAGCTTGCTGCTTGCACTCTGATAGCAAGAGGTGATATTCCATATCTTGTTTTAGTTAGGCAAATAATGCAAGCATTAGTACTTTGAAAGGAAGGGGTATTTTTGTTGTTTTGGGTCAAAAGAGAGGGAGAAAAAGCTCGTCAGACAGAAAAAAAGATTGTTTTGGAGTCTTGTCAGGTGTGTCAGAGTTATCACTGGAAAAGGGTTTCTTCCACTTCAGAATCCAGAATTGATTGACACAGGGAACTGTTGACAGCATGAGGAAATGCATCTTTCCCAGGTAGCACGTTCACGGACATTTTATCCAACAAAAAACCATCCAAATGTCAGATTTAAAATGAAAGCCAAAATATCCTTCGGTTCTTTTGGACAGTGTGTAAGAAGGAGAAATCAATTTCTTGGGTCAGTTTTGAACTGGTCTGTGTTGTAGCTGAAAACCTGTGCTGATGAGACTCTTGTCTGTTGTTCAGGTGATGTACCAGGTGGAAGGATTTGTTGACAAAAACAATGATCTCCTGTACCGTGACCTCTCCCAGGCCATGTGGAAGGCCAACCACTCCCTTATCAAAGCACTGTTCCCAGAAGGAAACCCTGCTAAGATCAATCTGAAGAGACCACCAACAGCAGGTTCACAGTTCAAGGCTTCAGTTGCTACCCTGATGAAAAATCTCCAGACAAAAAATCCAAACTACATCAGGTAAATTCCCCAGTGCCAAAGACTTGGTGAATTTGTTTGATGAGGTTTCTGGTATTTATGGGGTCCCCAGGACGAAGGAGGAATTGAGAATCTGGCTCCACGTTCTTAGAAGGCTAATTTATTGTTTTGTGTACTTATATTATATTAAAGGATGCTATACTAAAATTATACTAAAGAATAGAGAAAGGATACTTACAGAAGGCTGCAAGGAATGATAATGAATCTCGTGACTCTCTCTCCAGAGTCCAACACAACCTGACCGTGATTGGTCATTAAGTTAAAACAATTTGCATGAAACCAATCAAACAACCACCTGTTGGATAAACAATCTCCAAACCACCTTCCAAAGCAGCAAAACTCAGGAGAGGCAAATGAGATAATATTGTTTTCCTTTTTCTCTGAGGCCTCTCAGCTACCCAGGAGAAGAATCCTGGGTAAAGAGGATTTTTCAGAAAATGAAAACGTATGGTTCAAGCTCACCATAATAGCTGCTGGCACGTGCAAAGAGACGTCCCTTTTGGTTTTCCTGTGCAGGTGCATCAAGCCCAATGACAAAAAGGCTGCCCACATTTTCAACGAAGCCCTGGTGTGCCACCAGATCCGCTACCTGGGGCTCCTGGAGAACGTGCGGGTGCGGAGGGCGGGCTACGCCTTCCGGCAGCCCTACGAAGCCTGCCTGGAGAGGTACAAAATGCTCTGCAAGCAGACCTGGCCCCACTGGAGAGGGCCAGCCAGGTAGGCAAACAGCACTATTCCCACCTGTCCCAGGTGAAATTCCCATCTTCCCCATGTCCTGAGCTTTTGATCGTTGTGCGTACGTGGTGAAAGGAATGCAGTGCCGGCCTTACTGGTTTGGGTCTGGAAGAAAGGGTGTAAGAGAGAGATACTGCAGTGGATGCAAAATAATTGGGAGGGCTGCAGTGGTCAGGAGGGCACTTATCTTTAATGACCAACTTTCAGTGTGTAAGGATACTCGTTTTGTTGAAGACAGCCATACAATCTTCCTCTGTCCTTTCAAGAGTAACTTCACATAATGATTGGGGAATGATTACAAGATAATGCCTCTTGAAAATCAATTATATTAAATAGATACTTTTAAATTGCATAGCATTCACATTTTACCCACATTTTGCTTTTTGCAAATAATACCTGGGATGGGCAAATAAGCTTCTATTATTTCTTTTTACATGTGGCCACCAAAAGCAAGATTTAAATATCTTTCATAATTGATTAACATCTTTTAGCTACAATATGAGTCTTTATGTTATCAAGAGAACGGTGGCAGTGCAGTATTGGTAACAATAGCATTCAATAATCATCACAAAGGTCTGCACAGCTCCACTTCCCTTTTTTCTGTTGGTGTTCATAAAATGCATTTGATGAGAATGGAACGCTGGCATTTGTCAAACTTGTCAGTCTTTGTTTCACGGTCTGACATTAGTGTGAGGCCTTCCTTTTTCCTTTCTTCTGGTTTTAAGTAAAATAATTATAGATGTAAGAGGAAAAAATAGGCTGTTGCTGATGCTGTAAAATAAAATTTGCTCTTTTTTTCATCAAATTATTCTGAATCTTTACAGTGATTATTCTTGCCTTTAGCGGGATAAACTACTGAGTAAATGAGTTAGGCTTTCAATCTTCTTATGTCAAGCACTATTTAAAAGTTTAAAATATGCTTTCATATACTTTCCATAAATTAAGCTGTGAATATGTAAACTAAGGCATTTTAGAGCTGGGGGTCATGTTTGTTAAGCTCATTTACTCCTTCTTAGGGCTGGAGTAGAGGTGCTGTTTAATGAATTGAGAATCCCTGAAGAGGAGTTTTCATTCGGTAGATCAAAGATATTCATCCGCAACCCAAGAACAGTAAGTGAAAAATGCCTTCTGCAAAATCAAGCCCTCTCTCATGAGGACAGCATCATTCACTACCTGGTTCCTACAGATTTTTCTCCATGCACTGCTTTGATGTATTGCTATGACTGTAGCATAAAAAAAAAGTGATTTTTAATGTTAAAATCAATGTGAATCAAGATTCTGCAATAGCTGTCAGCCTTAATTTAATATAATTTTCAAGCAGCGACTTGTGACATTGTATCTGCCACAAATCTTGTTGGTCAACCTGCCTGTAGCTCTGGGGATGAATAAAACAACGTGTGACTGAGGGGGGACTTCATTAAAGAGGAGATTTCTCTTACAAGAGCTGTGCTTACGGGTTTTTTCCTTGTCTCTTCTCTCCTGCTGTTTTTCTTCCGATGTCAAACAAAACCCTGAAAATCCCCACACCCAGCTCTTCAAGCTAGAAGACCTGAGAAAGCAGCGCCTGGAGGACCTGGCCACTCTGATTGGGAAGATTTACAGAGGCTGGAAGTGCCGTACTCACTTCTTGCTAATGAAAAAATGCCAGGTGGTGATTGCTTCCTGGTACAGGAGATACTCAGTAAGATACCATCCTTACTATATGGGGGGCTCTCCTCATTGTTTAATGCATATAACCTTCATGGGGTATTTTTCTTCAATGTGCACAGAGAGCTGTTGAAAGAATTCAATTTTGTGTTAATACTTACGTACCAATAGCGGGAATAAAGAAAATTTAGTTTCTATAGACTACTGTTAAGTGCTTGCACTGTGCTTGCTTTTAAAAAATTAAAAAGCTCGCCAGAGTCCTTTCACTCTGGGGGAGCAGGATTCTCTGGCTCAGCTGGGAAGAGTCTTTTTCATTCAGCTAAAATGCTGTGCTTCCCAGCACTTACAGTGCTCTCAAAACATATGGTTAATGTGTAAAAAATGTTCAGTAATATACATGTGCAGTTCTGTGGAATTCAGTCATTCCTAAGCCTTTCTGTGGCTTTGCCTTATTTGGAACGCTTGCCTTAGACTCAAAAATGCTGCCTGCAGGGGTTTATTTTAATTGTAACTCCTAAGACTCGTAATTTGGTATCATTATTGATACAGTTCATCCCAAAGCAGTTTCGGTTCTGTGTGTGGACTGGGTGTTCTGTGCCACCAACTGAACAGCATTAATACATGACTCGTGTTTTCTTGGCAGTTAGTAAATAACACTGACTTACTGACTGATAAAAAAGATTTATTTGTTTTTTAAGCCGCTCTTGAACTTCTCAGCTGCGTTTTGTTGTTGCTAGAGAACAGCACAAGCATATCAGAAACCTTGATGAAACACAGAAAGTCTTCTTAAACTGCAAGTGGCAGAGTTGACAAATCCCTGTTTTTCACTTGACAAGCACTTCTGTTTGTCCTCTCGAAAGCCATCAGTGTTTGGTTCACTTCTCTTGGATAATTAGAGGGAAGTATAGACCATTTGGAAAAACTATGACTGAAGCATGCTTCTTGATTTTAAAAACCCCATGACTTTGTGTGACTGAAAGCCCCATTCCTACAAACAGCAACATCAGAGTTGCATTGTGCCCATGTGGCTTCATCACGATCTCACACAATCTTAATGAATTTACATGGACTTACTGCAGCTAGACTGGCACAGCTTTAAATATAAAGAAATGAAAACAAATACACGACCAAGAACTGCTGATTTCTTAACTGTAAGCCTTTATTGGGTCACTGATGAAACATGGCAGCAGTTGTTTTATTGGTGATGATAGAGATGTTTCCTCAGCCTCTTCACATGGATGGAAGGCACTGTTCTCCTAACCCAACATGAATGGTAGGCACTGTGCTTTGAAGGTTTCATGGGAAATCCCTGGAATGAATAAAGCTTTTTTGAGTAGCTCTTGTGCTGGAGGCTTGACTCGAGGATCTGCAGGCACATGCCTCGCAGGGCAGGACAGACAGCAGCTGTGGCATGAGGGTGGCCCAGAGGGGACCCTCTCCAGCTTGCTCACAGAGATTTTCACTGTCACTGAGTGGGCTGAATGTCAAGTCTAAAAGCCCTGTTGCAAAGTCTGTCAATTTAGTATTATACTAAACACTGTACTACTGGAGAACTGAGCTTTTTAGAAGGAAAATGCTCAGCTGTCCAGGAAATTTATTGCTCAACCTGGCATACTTAAATAGTACTCCAGCATCTCATTCAGGAATCCTTGCTTTTGGTTTTTTCCCTCTTCCAAAGTTATCATCAGCCATGAAGGTGCTGTGTGTAATAGGAACAGCACATGTCTTATGAAAAGGTGGTAAAAAGCTTAGCCTACAAACCTGAGTGTGTGTGACAGTTTGTGTGCTACTCTGATGGTGGGAAAGACAAATAAAGCTCTTACTGTTAGCATTTAATGTGCAATTGTGCTGCTGACCATGAACTTAGTGTTTCTGTAAACAGAGTGACATTGTCCATGCAGCATTGTTGATGTGCTTTGTTTCCCCTCGAGTTGAACACAGAATCTACACTCTGATCTGCTCAGTCAGAAATTGTTCACTTTTTACATTTAGTGCTTGTCTCCTCAAGCATATTGTCAGATGTTAGTAATGAAAGGTTTATTATGCAGTGTTTAACAGACATAATATTCTGTTCTAAACATCACATACTTATTTCCAACACAGCAACAAAAAAAATACCAGAAGATAAAGAGTTCGACCATCACAGTACAGTCGTACATCAGAGGGTGGAAGGTGAGTTTCCTGTTACTGCAGCTGTCTCTCCTTGGAGAGGTAAGGAGCAGGTCAGAAAACACTTTCCAAGTGCACTGAGCCTCCTGCCTGTCACACCTTCTCTCCTTGGAGCTGTGGCTGTGCGCGGCTGTTGTTAAACACTTGTGTTTGCTGTAGAGGAGGTGGGTTCAGGATACCTGCATGTGCTGCCTGGGCTATAAATCCCTAAAAACAGTGCAAGAGGGATGCTGGGACCACACTAAACCACTGGGTTATGCTTGAGGCATCTTCTGCCAAGGAATTGAGAAGGCCAGCAGCTCCAGAGGAGGATGCTCTGGGGCTCTGGCACTAACCTTAGGAGAACTATAGCGCTGGACTGATTTGGAAGAAACAAAATTGTGCCTGGCAGTTATTTTGTGCTTAATAGGATTCTCAAAGAATGAATCAAATTGAAAGCAGGATGAAAATAAAGAGTTTGGGTTGCCTGGGCTATTTGTTACTTGGGTTAAATCTTCAATTCTCCTCTGTCTGCTAAGTGGAGGAGTGAAAGCGTACTTGTGTTTATTGAAAGTAGTTTCTTGCTGTGGGCTTGTTCTCTGCCTCATTTTGCCGCAGCTTCACTTCTTCTCTGAGAGGTTTGTACTTTGTGAAGGGGTAATCATGCATCCTAGTAGATATTTAAGGGATGATGCTTTAATAGGAGGTAAAAATGAGATTAACAGCTCACATGAAAGCAGCCATGATGCTCAAAACAACTACTGCTGTCCATCTTCAGAAAAAGCAACCCTGGGCTCCTCTCTTTTCTTATTAACCTTTCTTCGCCCTGCTAAAGGTGGCTTTCCCCTCTAGTTAGAAAGAGAGAACTGCCTTCAGTTCTGGAGTCAGTTTCCTTTCTGTCAGACAGGGAAGGAAGGGGCTGCAGTTAGTAGCTATTGGTGTAAATAGTCTCTCCTGCCCAGAAGGCTTTTAAATTTTCCAGCAATAAGGTAACGTGATTTGATTTTGCTGTTTCTCTGGATTTTTACTTTGTCTTTATGATTTTGTTTAAATGAGTTAAAAATATCCTTTCAGTCTAGCTACTGATGTGCTGTCTTTTCCCATGAGCATTATTTGAAGAAAACTGGGTTAAAAGCATCATCTCAAGTTATGGTTTTCTGTTTGCCATTGGAGAACAAGCTCTTCTGCAGTAGCATTGTGCATGAAACCCTCCTGTGACAGCAGCCTTTAGTGTGACCTAAAGCTGGGCAATTTACTTGGGATTTATTCTTTATTGCACTCTAAATGGATTAGACATTTACTGTATGGAGAAAAAATATTGTTGCCATTGTGCAAACAGACATATATAGATATCTCAGTTAATGCAGCAAATCTGGGAGAAAACTGAGCATTGAACTAAGATCCCCTAGCCTGCCAGTCCCAGCCTTGCAGCACAGAATCCTCCCTGGAGCAGCAAATTTTAGTCTGGGCAGCATTTGTGAATGTATTTTTGGGGATTTGGAGGCAGTGTTTTTTTTTGGTTTTGCCTAGATTTACAAGTTGCCCTACTTCAAAAATATGAAAAGTTAGTTGGTTGGTCAAAAAGAACATTTTAAATTGCTTGCAGGCTCGGAAACTTCTTCGGGAGCTGAAGCATATGAAGCGTTGTAATGAGGCTGCCACAGTAATTGCTGCTTATTGGCATGGTACCCAGGTAAGAGAATGGCTACAAACTGTGCAGCTGTGTGTCACCAAATGGAAAGAAGGAGGATATCCCTCAGGGTAGTTATCTGGGAATTCTGTCAGTGCCTTAAACTGCTTTGACTGCTTAAACTGGTTTTGTTTTGGTTTCTCTTTGCTGCTAACATGTCGTAGCTGATGCAGTCTGGGAAGCTGGGACACGCTTTAAATTTTGCTGTTTGTAGTGACTGGTTACTTGCTTTCTTTCTTGCACCAATGGGAACTTGCAGTAACCTTTTCTTTCCTAAGCTTTTCTATATCCCCTTTTCAAATGCATCACAGGCACGAAGGGAACTGAGACGACTGAAAGACGAGGCTAGAAATAAACATGCTATTGCTGTTATTTGGGCTTTCTGGCTTGGATATAAGGTACCTCATGCACATATCACATGTACCCCCTTCATTGCTCAACAACATCAGCATTTAATCATTATTTCACGGTGAGAATTAATGACTAATACAATTCACTCGTAAATAATAGAGCATGACCATCGATTCCTTCCATCTCCATTCATGCCACACCTAATAAATCCGATAGCATTGTGTATGCCAGTGTTTTGTAGAGTAGGTAATACTTTGCATGGCAACCAAGTACAGATTTGCACTAACAAGCCATTAGACTAGATTAAAAATGAGTGGACTGCAATAATCTCAAATTAGGAGATGCATTGAACTACATGTGAATATGCAAAGGGTGGTTTGTGGGGGGAGAGAAGGTTGGGGGTTTTTGGTGTGTTCCTCCCCATGCCCAACAAGTGCTTTCAGTCACACTGTGTTAGTGATCCAATTGAGATTCTCTCCACTTGTTATAATCTGTACCCTGGACAGTCTTCATCTACAAGTTCAAACCAACGTTATTAAGTTTCATTAAATTCTAGTTATGATTGGTTTAATTGATTCTCTGGCTGTGATTTGAACCAGTAAAAAAAAAAAATTTAGTGACCACAAGTAAAGCAAAATTTTATGAGCTGATCTTTTAGCAGAAAATGATGTTAGTTTGCAATTCTAAACTTACAGCTCTAGAAAAATCCCAGGAATTTCAGCATCAGCTGTTTGTTTTCAGAAGCAAAGTCCCACTGAAAGATTCTTGCTAATCCCCAGCCTGTAGCTGTGGGTTATGTGAACATTTGAAATGCTGTTCACTAGAGGTCAAAAATATATTGGTTTCAATTAATAAATTCCTAATTTAATTGAAAACCTTAAATGCATTAGATTTAAAGCATTTTTCAGTTGTTATTTATGGTTGTGGGTGTGTTGTTAGAACACCTTGCCAACTGGATGGAGAAATATGCTCCAATTACATCTGGAGTATAATGCTGTGTTTGACCTTTGCTATTTTGGTAAAATGAATCTATTTGATTTCCAGCAAAATGGCAGCCCTGGGAATCCAAACAAACATGTACAGAACTTCCTTAATACTAGGGAGTCTTTGGAACTTTTCAGCTCTAGCTTGATATTTAGGTAATGGTATAATTTGACAGAAACAGAATTTCCTCTACATTTGATTAAGCAGAATACATTGAGAATTTATTTTGGTTTTGACCAGAGTTCCTTTCATCAAAATATTGCTCAGTACTGCAGAAGAGATATTTGTTTTCATAGTTTTAAGATAGTCCTTTGAATTAAAAGATACATCCAGTGGATGCAATACTGTTAACCATGTTAAAGTTCCTCATTTAAATGTTTAGTAGATCTGGATAATTTTTAGCATGGTTTAATAGCTATTTTTATTAACTGGCTCACAGGAATTCAGTGAAAAATTGTCTCCTTATTCCTTAACTATAAATAATCTAAATATAATAATATATATGAATATAAAGATAATAATCTAAATTGAATTAAGATTAGAAAAATAATTACAGCCTCTGATAAGAGAGACGTCTTTTTATTGATGTGATCTTTTATCTTTTCCTGGGGGAATATTTGGAACAGAAATTTTTAAAAGTCATCATCAGGAGTCTCTTTCTTTACCAAAAAAACCCACAAACAAACAAAAATGAAACAAGAGTGAGCCTCAAGTACTCAGTTTCCTTCCTTTTTCACGAGGTAGACAAAAACTTAGCTTTGCATAGCTGTTGCTTTTACATTGCTGTGCAGTAGGAGCTTTTCTGCCAAGCAGATGAGTGAAAACATAATCTTGGAGTCTACATCTACTGCACATTAACCTTTCCAGCTGCACCAGAAGAGCATTACTGGCACAGGCTGGAACTGCTGCTGCACAGGTCTGATAACTTACAGCTTGACAAGTGCAGATACAGGGCTAGAGCTGCTCTGACTGAGCCTGTAGTACTGGAACTCTTCCTTGAGTGTTTTCATCAGATAACTGAACAAAAAATGTTGCTGGTATCTCCTAAAATGCGACATTCTGTTAAGTTGCCCACACATGCCTCAAATTGCTTTCCTAAAATGGAATGATTGATGAAAGGTAGGAAGGTGCCTATCTCTTTGTACACGAGGAATGCGCCAGGTTTGATGGCTTTACCCTTAATTCCACAGACAGACTTCATTTTAACATGGAGATTTTAACATGGCTGGAGGTTTTGGGGTTTTTTTTAAATACATAATGATCAAAATTAAAAAAACCCTGCAGGATAAAAGTCCTCATTACAATGCTGGAAAGTCACCATGACACATAGCTCCAGAGCTGATTCTGTCCTGCCCAGGCACTTGCCAGTGGAAGAAGTGACTAGACAGTGAGATCTTAGTAAGTGTTCTCACGTGCATCACTTTGGTCGTGACACCACAGGCGAAGCCCTCCCATCAGAACCAGCTCATGGGAGGCACGCACAGAAGAGCAGGAGGAAGGGCTGGCAGTGGATAACAGGGCTGAATAGCACGATTCCCACCTGTGCATGCCACCTCAGCGGCAGCGGAGGCTTTCTGGAGCTCCTCCGCGCGCGTTGGGCGCCGGGGGCCGAGCGCTGCTCCTGCATCCCTTCCCTCCTGGGTGTGGGAGCGGCGTGGGCGCTGTCTGCTGCGGGCTGTCTCTCTTGTTCACTCTCTGAACCTTTTAGGCTCGGAGGGAGTTGAAACGCTTGAAGGAGGAGGCTAGGCGTAAGCATGCTGTGGCAGTCATTTGGGCTTACTGGCTTGGACTGAAGGTACTTTCTCCGGCACTCCCACCTGTCAACGGGAACTCGGTGGAGCGTGGCACACCTTACTAACACTTAATAAACAAGCAGTCGTGTGGGCTCACTAGGAGGGGTGGTTTTTTTGTTACACATTGTTTAACTTGGTCAGGGACTTGGCTGAAGAAGTCATAAATGAAATCGCCTCACTTACGGCAACATTGAGGCATTGGGGGGTTTTTGTCATATCAGCAAGCACAGGAAGACAAAAGTCAGATAAAAGGGACTCTATTACAGTTGTTGACTTTAAAAACTGACCTACCTTGGCACAGGTCCTATCTGGAAAGATTACAAGGATGTATTTTCTTGTTGTGACCTCTGCTTGTTAGAATGGGAAGTAGGGTGGAAGTGTCTGACTCTCAGTGCTGCTCACAGTAGAGCCCTGATCCCAGTGCTGAGGAGGGCAGGGTGTAAAGCCAGTGGTCATGTCCTGTTGCATCCAGCAGCCTTTTTAGGGCCTGGCATTGCACTACCTGTGGCTCGTGATAGCCATGAATTCCTAAAAAATTGAGATGCACAAAAGTGTTTTGTTTTCCATCCCTTGCTTTCAAGGACTGGTTGGCAAAAGAAAACACATCTGTAATCTGGAAAAATGTAGTTCTGCTCTGTAAATAGACTATGAAAATGGCATCTTCAGATGTTTCAGGTCTGTGCCCAAATGATTTACACAACACAGTTTTACAGATGCAGTCCTGAAGAACTGCAGAAATCTGGATCTGTTTGGTTTGGCTGGCAGTGACTTCTGCTAATAGGGATATTGTAGACTACGGGGGTAGGAAAGGAGCAATTCACTTGACAATGCAGAGCAAAGTTCAGGTCTCATATTCTTGTACTTAGCCTGACAGTGATGAAATGGGAAAAATAGTTAGAAAACATATAATTATATATAATGCATGTTCATTTGTATGTTAAAAAAAAAAGTCCATTGCAATACGTACATGGAAAACAGAGCTGGAAAATACAAAGGAGCCATTTTAAGAAGTCATTCTGCAGATCAGAATCACACTTTAGGTACTACTGCCAAAGTAGGTCTGTTTTTATGATTTTAAAACGAGGATATGTCCCTCCTGAGAACTCAGAGGCCGTTTTATATCAAACAGCAGCATTTAAATGCAAGCTGATGACTCCAAAACCTTTAAGGCACATTACAGCAGGAATACATTTCTGCAGTCTGTGGTTTTCAGTGAGTTTGGTAAATAGTGTAAGCTACATTTCCAATTTCCATCTCACCTGAAATACACAGATTTTTCTGAATAAGACTGTAGTCTGTCATTCCAATCTATCACTGTTACCACAGGTAGTTTGAAGGCAGAGTGTTTTCACCCATGACATGCGAGGCTGAAGAATTAAAGTTGATAAAAACAATGAAGATTAAACCAATACATTGTGAGGATTTTGTTTAGTTTTTGTTTTTGTTTTTTTTTTTTTTTTTTTTTTTTAATTGTATGCCAAGTAGATTTCAGTAGCATTTGTGATACTTTCCAGATTTAGGCTTTTCTGGAGCAGCTTGCATTTCTCAGTGCTTGCTTTGCAGCTTCCCTGCAGCACCAATAGGATGCGTGGGTGTCTCTTAGTCCCTTTCTTCCAAATTAATTTGCACACCTTGCAGCTCGCAAAGAATAATATAAAGCAAGATCATTAAGGAGAATCTATGGTGAGATTTGGGATGATTGTGGTTGGAGTGGCTTTGAGTGTGTTAATTACCTTCCCTGAATAATTAATAAAGTATGTACTCTAATTATAGAGCACTAAGCCTTGCAGTAAATGAGTGAATAAGGACTCTGATAATTTTTTTTCTCATAAGGTGAATGAGGAAAAAAATATGCACTGAATTTGCATGGAATGATGATGGCTGAATGCTGCCAGTTTTGTTGGTGCATCTTAATGTGTAATTAAGCAAAATCTGTTTACCTGTGGGGTGTATTTGTCCACGAAGGGTGACAGATTCTTGCTTTCCAAATGCTGGTTTATCTTGAAATGCATGAATTACTGTGAGGCAGAAAGGGATACATTTTTTTTCTGTGTTTTATGCTATGGATTTCCCTTTCTATTCTGGTTACAGAGAAGCCAGCAACACTTAGTGAGTTAGCTAAAACCACTAAATTTTGCTCTGGGGTAAATTATGCAAAGCCACGATGTTTTCCCTGGGTTTTGCCCAAAACCCCTAACAGGTGTGTTGCAGGCTGTGCCAGAGTTTGCAAAGAAATTTGAAGGATGTTTCAGCTGACTTGAGGTGAGCCTGGGTGTCACATAAAACTGCAAACCGGTTGGACTCTCCCTAATTGCATTTTCTGGATTTTGGTCTATCCTAATTAGCACTGATAGAAATATAAAAGGCAAAACAAGTACTCTAAAACTTGGACTTCCGAGTATGTATTAAAAATTAATATCACCTGCAAAAATTGTTATGGTGATTACTTTTATGATTTTCTTTTAAATTTTATTGGTTTTCAAATAAATTTTGGGAGCAAATATCAAGCTTGCTGACATTAAGCAACCTTTGTGTTGATTCTCTGTTCTTACCAAGCACCAAAATCCTATTTTTCTTTTGAAATGAAGACTGCTTGTGTGAAAAGAATTTTCTCATGCAGAAAATTCTGCAGAGGCAAAAAAAAAAAAAAAACCCAACACCTTTTTATTATAGCAAACTCTGTGTATTAAGAATTTTAAAGGAGAAAAATCTGGAAAATTCACCAGTTAACTCTGTAATTAACATCAAATAAATGCCACTTCAGACACAAGAAAATTGTATCATCACTGGTGAGGCCTCACTTTTTCAGTCCAGCTTTATGCAAAAGCCTATTGAATATAGATTCATGCTGTGAATTCGACAAGATTTGAATAATTTGCCTTTTTGGAGGGACACATTTCAAATTCCTTGACAAGTTTGCAAATAATTGCACTCAGGTCAGCTGAGGTATCTTTCAGACAACGTGGTCCAGGGTCTGCTTCACATAATTCAAGTGTGACCAGGTGATGTTCCTATTTCAGGGAACCCTTTGCATGTATGTATGCTTGTTTTAATGTTTTCTACCTTAGAGCTCGTTAAAAAAGTACCTGTGCAAACAAATGCATTCTTTATATTCATTTTGAGGGTTTGTTTAACTTTCCAGGTCCGTAGAGAATACAGGAAATTCTTCAGAGCCAATGCTGGAAGAAAAATTTATGAATTTATCCTTCAGAGAATTGTATGTATATATCTGCACAAAGTACATGTACACTTCCTGTGTTCTAAGTTTTTTATTTTCTATCAAATGTAGCTGTTGTGTTATGATGGTCTTTGTAAGGAAATGTTTAAGCACATGGAAAAGGGACAAATTAATATTCTGATATTGTAAAGAAAGGATAGCGATAATGTTTGGAGATATAAGAATTGCACTAAGCGTTTGCCACACTTCTGTGATACCTAAATCTGCATTTCTCAATATACCTGGCTTTAAAAATCCATATTCTATTTTATGAGAGCTGAGAGTTGCAGTTTGGTAACTGTGCTTTTTAATCACAGAGCATCTGCTTTTCCTTGCGGACTTCAATAACTCTGATATTCGAACATTAATAAAACATCTTGCTTCAATTTTATCACAGATGCAGAAATACTTCTTGGAAATGAAGAATAAGATGCCTTCTTTATCACCAATAGATAAAAACTGGCCAGCGAGGCCTTACCTTTTCTTGGATTCAACTCACAAGGAGCTAAAGAGGATTTTCCATTTGTGGAGGGTAGGACACATTCTGGTCCAGTCTGTGCAGAACTGGTTTTAAACAGTATTGTTCACAAAGGGTCTATTTTTAGGATGTGTTTCCTTTGATTCCAGCCAGGATAATTTTATTTCTTTGGAAGGAGTAGGTTTTTTGATCATTGCCTTTGGCCTGCAAGGGATATAACTATCCTGGCCACTCCTTTCTGGGGCTAGGGAGAGAGGTTTGCATCCTGCCATCAGCCTGTTAATTAATAGCTTGTAATACTTGTGTCCATGGCCAGGACTTAGACCTTCCAATGCTGGAAGTGCTGGGTGGAATTTTTTACTTATGAGCTGTGGTTAGCTGAAATTTGTTTTGGATCTTTGGACGGAGAGAACGGCGAGAATCTGTACAAGTGCTGATGGGATGTTTTACTGATCTTGTGGGCTGTGTTTTCTGTGAATTGTCAAGGAACAGTTTTTCTTTCTGAGCCTGAAAAACTCACCCTGTCAGCTGTGCCTTTTTCTTTCTCTCTGCCTACGTAAACTTCAAAAATTGTGGAACTGCATTCATATTCTGCATTCATATTTTTGTGAACTTTTTTAGCACACTCTTCCAATGAACGGTGTCTCATAGATTAAGCTCATGTTCATACTTACAGGAGATGTTTTATATACTGTTTCTGGTGTAATTCAAAAGTATCTAGAATGGGTGAGGAGAAAAACACCTCCCCTGTTTGTTATCAGTGGCACGTAGGATGGAGCTGAATCACTTCAGAAGCACACAAAGAATGTGCATCTTGAGCAATGAGCAAACATTAGTCTGTGGTGCTGTGAGATTGGGAAAGATAATTTTATGGTTTGTTTAATATATCCTGTTTTGTAGTGTAAAAAGTACAGAGATCAGTTCACAGATCAGCAAAAGCTTATATATGAAGAAAAACTGGAAGCAAGTGAACTTTTCAAGGACAAGAAGGCTTTATATCCAGCCAGGTAATGACTGATTCTGCTGCTTTTAGTGTACCATAAATTCAATATCCTTACATAGATTTGGGAAACTAAGCAAGATTTTGCTTTTCATCTTAAGCAGGAAAGTGCATTTTCCTTGTTTGACAACATCCCTCCCCCATTTGCCTTTACCACCCTGAAAACTGACCTCAGTTAGAAGCAAACTTTGTTGTTACAGCCACCATTCCTATGATAGCAAGAACTTCTGTCCAAAATCCATGGTGGCTTGTTGTTCTAACCCTCCTTGACCCACTTATGCCTCACAAGTTTGGGGAACTTGCAGGTGGGAACAACTTTCATCCTTTCCTCTCATTCCCTTCAGGCTGTTTCCTGCAATAATAAAGGTAGAGTGAGCTGGAAGTTTCTAAGTGACAGTGTCACTCACTCCAGGTGAGCTGTGCTGGGGAGCTCTCCTGTGTTCAATCTTGAGGTGAACACTGGGTAATTTAAGAGTTAGCTACACTGGTGCAGATCTTTTCGCAAAGATACTTATAAGAAATTTCTATTTCCATTCTAGAAATTTTTTATTTTTCTTTTTTTTTTTTCCTTTTAATAATGTGAAATCTCTGCAAATGTGTCTTTTGGTTTCTCAGATTATTGAGTTCTTTAAAACTGACAGATTCTTGTCATTGCTATCTACAGAGCCAGCATTATTCAAGAAAGTGCAGTAGTACCTAATTTTATTTAAGGAATACACTTCTTTTGGTATGCAGTAAAGCTGACAAAAGAGAGATATGATGTCCTTGATATAAGCTGGCTTACACTTTTTGAGTAAATATGAGCTTATAAATTGTGTTTTGTCTTGAAAACAACCATCTTGTCCATCTCCAGAGAGTTTTCTCTTAGAAGCTGCAGTTTGAGCAGAGCAGGAGCAAATAGAATGAGAAGCAAGGTTCAGCAGAGGGAGGAACAGGAATCTGCAAGAGTTTGTGGGAACAGGTCCATGCATGGACAAGCTCTGCTTGTTGTTTGTGTGTTTCCTTGGTTTTGTGCAATTTTTTTATTGAAACATTTCCTGTTTTCCTGTAATGGGCTCCATGTACATTTCTCTTTTTTTCCCCTTCAGTAGATCACTTACTTAATATCAATATATGCTAGCTTGTGGTTTGTTCCTTATTTGCTTTGGGATGTCTTTTTATGCTGGGAAAAGAGAAAGATGGCGCTTTTGGATTTTCCTATGAGCAAGCAGGTTTTTTTAGTTTTTAGTCAGCATGCATCTCCTCAGCATAGAGCTCCTTGGAAAGGAAGGAATTCTATTTGTATCCCTGGTTTGGTACTTTTTACACCAAGGCTGAACAATGCAATAACCTATAGCAAAATATACGCACACACATATATCTTTAAAAAAAAAATTATATATATATGTATGTATGTATGTATGTATATATATGAGAGTCATTTTTATCCAAGACATTCTTAAGTGGTATATGTGATAGAGGAACTGTTGATTCATTTCAGTTTTAGCTGTGACTTGTCATCATTTGATCAGGGAGGAAGTCCACAGGGAATCTGCTCTTTTGCTGACTATGATTTCATACCGCTAATTAATAAAAACCAAAAAACCCCAAAGCTCCAACATGGTGGAAAGTTGGAATGATTTCCCTGCCCTGCATTCATTTAGAAACATTTCCATCTCTTTTTGTCTGGTATTCAGAGCTGATTAGCTCCTACTGTTGTTTTGTTGTTTTGGGTTTTTTTAATCGGCCTAAGGGTAGAGAAAATTACTGTATAAAGTTTCTGATGAATTAGTATGATAATGGTTCATAGGATGTGGCTAATTTTCTGTCTGTAGTATAATTATTTAAGGAGAAAGAGGGGCTTGTGGGTACTAAAATTCCAGTATCCTTCCTCTTCTTTCCCATTTCTCTGTGTGCCAGAGATGCAATGGCCAAGGCACTGCTGTTCCACATCATGCATTGGCTCCTCCTGGGCTCCAATCTTGGCAAAGCTTTGCATTAGTGCTTTGACTGAAGTTAAATCACCATTTTTCAAGTGACTTCCAAACAAAGCAAGCAGTGACAATTCATCAATTCTTGGTCTGTAGTGAAGCCCTTGTTTTAACACCCTGAGGTGTGTAAAGATGGGGGAGTTTGCAGGAGCAGCAGATGTTGACAAGGAGCTGCTGCATGTTTCACAAACAACAGCAGGTCTGGAAGGCAAGTTCTTGTCTGTCACTGAAGTCCTGCCTGTCAGCATCAATAGGGTGTCAGTCCTACTGGGGGTTTATTTTCTGCTTTCACAGAGACTCTCACTGGGTGATTTCAGATTGCAGTTGACTGCTTATGCAAGGATGTTCATGTGCCTGATATCCAAAGCAACTGGGCCCGTTTAATTGGAAAATGCAAGGAAAACCCCCATCCTATTCTGTCTTTGGTGATAGCTTTCTCTTCATTCACCATCATTGAAAATGGTGTTGGGTGCATCTCCTCATGGAGCCTGTGCTGGTGTCAGGTTTGCTCCTTGCCTGGGCTTCATGTTTACCTCGTGTTTCCTTTGCAGCGTTGGGCAGCCCTTCCAAGGGGCTTACCTGGAGATCAGCGAGAACCCCAAGTACAAAAAGCTCAAAGATGCCGTGGATGAGAAGATCATTATTGCAGAAGTTGTCAATAAGATCAACCGAGCCAACGGGAAGGTAATCACATGGATTTGATTTATCCAGAAGGGTAATCATATTTGTTATAAATACATTGAAAGTGAGACTCATAGTAATCTGAGGATTTTTAAAATAATGTTGCTTTTATTTAACTTGGTGATTTTAAACACCTCTTGTAAATTTACATAAAGATTACTAAAATCTTGCTTTGTGGTTTCCAGCAACTTTTCCAAACAGAAAAGGTATCTCATCAACTGGTAACAGACTATATCGTGTCACAACTAAATGTAGTCTCTGTACTCAGCTAAGATATTCTATTCGCCAATTAAAGAAAATAAACATTTAAAGAATATCTTACTCAAGTATTTAGAAAACTTAACTTTTCCAAGTCCGTGCTGTCAGTCAAGCTTCTGATTATCACATTTTATTATCTTTTTAAATGATGAGTGGCATACTCTGCTAGCTTTACCTGCCTTCCAAAGCTCTTTGGAAGGAAGAGCCAAGTTTCTTGTATTGTTTGAATGAAGTTGTTAAATATGGTGGTTACCTTTTTATTCTGCCAGCATAGAACACATTTTGCATTTAAATTATACTTATTAAAACAGGAAGTATTATTCTGCCTTAGTAAACTTAATTGCTTTCACCGTATCTGTCTAAGTATTAGAAGTAGTAGATCTCAACTTCTCAGATGTAGATGTCATTTATGCATTTGTAGGAGTGAAATTAGGTTGCCCATTGTTGATGCCAAGTTAATTTTCTGGTTTAGAAGAAACTAATTAAATGAAGACAATATCTTTCCTGTATTTTCAGAGGCTACAGCTCTCAAGATAAAAAAAAAAAATTAATGAACTATGATTCTATGTGCTTAAGGCAGCTACTTCTTAATTTTAATAAAGATTTTATTCTTTAAAAGTTTACAGGAGAAAAATGTGTATGTGGATTAAGTTCTCATTTCTCTTTCTTACTATTTTCTAAGACAAATTTAAGAACACACATTTCATGCTTTAAAAATATTTGTCTTTTGAAAATGTGAATGCTTATCCTCCTAAAGGGTAATTCCAAGAGATAAAGGGAGGAGAACATAACTCTGAAAAGTACTTACGTGATTTGTGTTGCTCTGCATCACAGTTTTGGTGAATACTGCTCAATATAGAGACTTAGTGTGTGATGATTTTCCTGGAGATTTAAAGAGCATGAGAAATGAGGTTATCCTGATTTGCATAGTTTCAGAGTTTGACTTTCTGAATTTTACAGCTGTAAGCCAGTAATTAAAGGAACAGTTTATACCTAAGCATATGTGCCAAAATGAGCTAAGCTTCTCAGTCTATAATTAGACACATAAATAAATTTGACCTGATTTTAACTGATCTGCAGCTTTTACCGAACATCAAATGTTCCCATTTGCTAATGTGGGCCAAGCTTTTTAACTCTGTGAACTCCTTGGAATCGTAGTAGGTGCTTGATGAAAACCAGCTCTCTCCTCATGTGGACAATGACCTGCATTTTTGCATTTTCGCAGGCTGCATCCAGGATTTTCTTGTTAACCAAAAACAACGTTCTTCTCGCGGATCAAAAATCTGGGACTATCAAGTCAGAGGTTCCACTGGGAGATGTTACCAAAGTGTCCATGAGCTCCCAAAATGATGGATTCTTTGCAGTGCACCTCAAGGAGGTTGGTTATCACCCCATCACAAAATAATATGTTTTGTGTGCAGTGATGTGAAACCTATTTCTTAATTATCTTGTAGCATTAAATCATAGAGGTTTAGCTTGTAGGCTTAGAAATTTATTGAACTTTGCCATAGCTGAAAAAAACCCTTTGATTTAAAGCTACTGAAGCCAAATGAGAACAGTTTATTACATTATGAGCGATCATTTAACTGTGAAAATCAGACTTGTTTCACTGCAGTCTCTTCAGGATCAGAGTTTTCCACTTGTAATATGGTTCAGGTGCCTTGTGCCAGTGCTTTCCTTACATATATTGGTAGAATATTTCTCTTTTCTTTATGGGATGCCAAGAAGTCGACGTTGAGGCACAGTTAATTTGTTACTCAGTTCTAAGGAACTTAGTGCTATATTTGACTCATTGCACTGTAACCATTGCTCTGCTAAAATCATTAAGCTGGCATCTGTATTCTAGCCTAAATGAATTTGAAGACCTATATACAGTGTCTTTTCATACTCACTGCCATCATCCTAATCCTGGTATTGGTAATTTGCTTTTGTTCCTTTCCACAAGTATTGGAAGCTTGCTGTGGTGTATCCAGACAAGGGATACAGAAACACTTTTTGTAGGAAAATGAAGATGACCCTCCTTTAGGGCCAGAAGAGATTTTTTTTTTTTTCACCTTTCTCACCTGATTTGTAGATTATTTGGGTGCAAATGCTATTTTGATCCTGTACACTGCACTGCAATCCCTATTCAATTTACAAGACAAAAGATTGTTGTTTCCTTAAACTGGGAAGAGAAGACTCCTTGTAAACCCTCCTGCTTGGCTGCCATTTAATCATACTCAAGGTTTTGGTAGTCCTAACTGTTTTCCTTCCTGTTTCAGGGTTCAGAAGCTGCCAGTAAAGGAGATTTCCTGCTCAGCAGCGATCACCTTATTGAAATGGCCACTAAACTTTACCGCACCACCCTCAGCCAAACCAAACAGAAGCTCAACATTGAGATATCCGATGAGTATGTTTCTTGTTTGCTTAAGAGTACATTTGCTTCAGTGCTGCATGCTAAAAAGTCAAGGATCTGGTGTCAGAATAACAAAACACTGTTGTGTAGCTAATACTTCTTTTCTCTGGACAGAATACTTGTAAAGAAGGATCCAGTTTTCAGCGTGTGCTCATTTATAGTATTCATTTTGGCTTTTACGTCCCTGAAAGTCATTACAGAAAATGGGCTTTTGTTAAGGTAGTTTCAAATAGGGCTGTGAATCAGAATTGCTGCTGTAGAAATAATCAAGAATTACTACATTTGAGAGAACAATTTTGCATGTGACTGAAAAGTTCACAGGTTACTATCAGATATTTATAGAGTGGGCACTAGGTGCCAGGTTCTTCTGAAAACAACCCCAAAAGAATAGAAAGCCTGTCCCCAATCCAATGTAGGTTTATGAAGCTCTATCTCTCTTGTGAAGCTGTAACAACCTATTGGTTTTCGGTCATTAAAAAACTTTGTTTGATGAAAAGTCTGCATCTCAAAATAATATTTATTTCCGATTGGTACAGTTTCATATTTTGGTGTTAAATAAAGACTGCCCTTGTGGTGTTTTTAGCTATGGAATAAAGGTGTTTGTGTGTGAACTCCTGAAGTTTGCTGAGGAAGAGTCTCCCACTTAAGCCACCATTGCCATGTGCCACTTTTGTTCTGTGAAGTTCTCTTTTCAGTAATGTTGATTAGGTGGATTTATTCACTTTGAATAAAGAAGAAAAATTGGAACCCTTTAACAGTGGTGAAGTAAGGCAAAAACCTGAACCATTTTATCTGGCTGCAGCATACTAGGTGTGTTCTAGAGTCATGGTAGTGGATACAGTTTGTATCTGTTCAGATTTGAGGATTTATTAAAGACTAATTTTGCTCTTTCCTTGAAAAGAAAATCTGCCATTTTCCTTTGTTCTGTTACCAGATGTCATTTAATTTCCTCAAGAGTATGTGGTTTTTAGTCTCTAAAAGAGTGTGGCTATACCCTTCTAGTTTAAGGGGGGCTACAAAGGCATAAACTACTAAAGCTAAGTTTAAGCATGCATTGCACTAGACTGGACAGCCTACTTGCCTTAGGTCTGGAAAACAGCCTGCTTTCAGGGAGTCTTGCTTTTTGGGATGTGGTTTTTGTTTCTTCTCTTGCAGATTAAAAACACTCATGTGTGTACTGCTATTAAGTTTATCCAGACTAAATCATTTTAAGCTGTTCGCAGTCCCATCTGTGTTGATGCTGAAGCAGGAGTCTTCTCCCTGCTAGAGTTTAGACACAAGCTAGGGACTGAGGAAAAAATGTGGCCTTATTTTGACTACTCTGCTTTTTGGGAAGAGAGCTGATGTAAAAGTGCTGTTGATGCAGGGCTATGTTTAGGAGGAGACACACCATTCCCATGCATACTATCGGAGCAGTGGCTGTAGGAAAATGCAGCGTTGGTGACGAGACAATGGCTGTAGGAGCTGCACACATTTTTGGGGTGCAGCTCTTAGTGCTGCACCCCAGAAATGCAGTGCTGAGCAAGCTCTGAGTGCCTGGGCTGTGCAGCAGGAAAGCAGGACCCAAGGGCAGCTCGGCTCAGCAGAGGCCACTTCCTCCCCTGAGCTCTGCCGTCAGCTTGATTTGTGGTTTCCGGCTGCAGAGCAAATTCTTTGAAGTTTTTGGCCTCTGCTGGAGGACTTTTTAAGGATGCTAGAAGGGAAAATCGGCTGTATTACAAAGGACTTTTTAGGTCAGCAAGCCCTGCATGTGAGCCAAGAGGCAGCACCGCCTTGCTTATTGCTTTTAATCAATCCAGATCTGTGAGAGGTTTGAAGCTCCACAGGAGCACGTTGGTTTTCTGTGGTGTTTTTTTTTTAAAGCAGTTCTCCCCATTCAGTGAAATTTCCCTTCCAGTAAAAAGTGAAGAGTCAAATCCAGATTAATTTACCCTGAACTGTAGAAAATGTCTAAATTTGGAAATTGCTGGGCAGGAAGTGAATTTTCCCAGTTGCCGAGCAGGGGGCTATAAAAGCTGACTAAAGATTAGACATATGAGAGCTGCTGAAATACCAGATGTAATAAATTAAGCATAAATCAGTAGAAGAGAACTCCCGATGTTGCTACAGAAGTGTTGAGCTTCCATGAAAACAGAGAAGTCCCCTTGGCCAACAGTTGGAAATAGTCTTTGCTGCATTTCTGGTACATGAGAAATTCTGTTTCAAACTGCTTTTTTTCTAAAGGAATAGCAAACTGACTTGTAATATGTCCACAGTTATAGGCAAAAAGCAATCATTAAAAGGTACAACCTGAAGGAGATTCTAGCCCTACCATAACCTATGGCTGCTTTATTTATTCCCTAACTCTTTATTATTAATACAGAACTGAAAATGACATCTTTTGGAGTGATGCTTAGAAACAGCAGGAAAAGGCTTCTATTCCTTGTGTGTCTTTTTTTTTTCTCTCCACACTTAACTAAAGTTTTTACCATTCCCTCTCTTAGGTTCCTGGTCCAGTTCAAACAAGACAAAGTGTGTGTGAAGTTCATACAAGGCAGCCAGAAAAATGGCAACATCCCAACTTGCAAGAGAAAAAACAATCGGCTTCTCGAAGTGGCTGTCCCTTAACTGCAGCTGGTGACTCTCCCTTTCATGGACTTGTTTCTTTGTAATAGTGCAATTTTAGTGGTTTGGTTTTGCTATTTTTATCCTTTTCTGGAGCTGTTGATGGCTAATAGCTTTAGAAACCCTTGGCAAAACATTTGATCGATCGACTTTGAAATCTTTTTGTTCATGCCAGAGTTTTAACCCTCAAAATGCAGATTTTTATCCAGTGAGGCATTTTTACCAGCTGGCACATATCTGTCATACAACCAATCATTCTCTTTGTTTAGCAGCCATATTTTAGTGCATATCATAAACCCACATATTAATGGTAACTTACTTGTATTCCTTAGTCTAGAGATCTGCTTAACAGGAATTATACATGGCCTTGATGCTGGGTGGCCATTTGTGCCTGGTGTCCTTTTATCCCAAGCTGTCCAGGTGTCTGTCAGGCTCCTCATGTCCTGCCCCTGTGCAGAGCAGCTGAGCAGAGGCTGATGAAACAACTCCTGTAGCTCACACTAGGACCTGTGTAACTCAACCTCCTGGTCAGTGCAGCACAGAGACATCTAATTCTGCAAAATAGAAGGAATAGATGATTGCACAAGAAGCTACATGCATAATTTTATAGTAAAACATGCAGAAATTTCAAAACAGCATTTTTAATTAGGTCAGATGTTTTTAATGACTTTGTAAAGTAGAGATCAGCAGAATTAAAGAAGCTTTTTCTTTTTTTCACAAAAGCTATAAAGTTCAAAGCATATTTTCTGTTCTGCTATTCTTCTTTTAAATTATGAGTTAAGATTAGAGCCTGAAAAACGCAATAGTATTCATAACACAAGTAAATGCTAGTTATTTAAACAGTTAGTTATCAAGTGAAAGGTTTGAGCCTTTCTTTTAAATATTGGCATGTACAATGTGCAATAAAACATACGTGACATTTTGTGAGATTATTTATAATACACTTTTGTGTGGAAGAGAGCGGATTGGTGCAGACTGCATAGACAATGTAGGGGTTAAAATAGATCTGTGTTGTTAATTTGCAGTTTATAGAGTGTACACTACAGTTGTCAATTTGGGAAGAATACTTAGAATTAAAAAAAGAAAAAAAAATCCTTAATTTGGGGGTCTGTATATAAATTGGTATTATGGTAATAAAACTGTTCTAATTCTGTGCTGTTTGGTACTCCTATGTTATAACCATATTTTTGTACTCCAAACTATTTTATATAACTCGTGTGCCTGATGTAAATGCGTGCACAGAAAATACAATCAAGGGCCGCATTATAAACCTTCAGTGTAACTGATTGCACTTAATCTTTTATAAGCCAGAAGCATTAGCTGAAATCCTTGAGAGGAGAGATGCTTTTCCAGAGGGAAGGAACTGCTCACGTGAAGGGTTTGTGGGATGTGACTCTGTGATTCGTGGAGAAAGCGCCTTATATTTTTGCAGGCTGATATAGGACAGAGCAAGACCCTGGCTATCTGATGTGCAGTGCTGGAAGTCCAAGCATAAATAAAAGAAAGAGAAAGAAAAGTTCAGAGTGTCCTTCCTCTCCCGGTGGGGACGTGATGTAGCACTCACGGTGGTGATGTGATGAAGGCTCCTCTGGGTAGTTCAAGGTTAAAACAGTGTTTACTGCAATGGGTGTTCAAGTGCTAATGGTTATTAGTCTGAAAAATACAACTGGTTTGGGTTACACCACCCTCTGCTTTGGGATTAAATGGTTTTCCTATGATTTGGATATAAAGCAGTTGTTTTAACAGGATGCTTCAATGTTGCTGCTAAAAGTCGATACATGTGACCTTAAAGGTGGAAATAATCAAAAGATGTATTTCCCAAACTGGCAAAAAGCTGCCTCTTCCTCATAATTGTAGTTCAAACCCTTCTTCTAATAAATGAGTCAGATTAATAGTTTAATAAAATTTAAATAATTTTACATGTATTGCAATTACAGATGCTTGCGAAGGAGATTTTAGAATTGATTTGTGATGCAAAATTATGGTACTTGAAAGGAATTAGTCCATTGCCTTAAGAAGACAGCACATAATGATGACAATGTGGCATTTAAAACTCCTAAATCCTGTATTAGAATTTCTACTTGGGGAAGATTGGAGATTTGGTAAAACTGTTCACTCTCTTGGAAACCTTGCAGTAAGAACCGCATGAAGAAAATTATAAAAATTAATAAAAAAATAAGGGAAAAAACCATTTGAAATCTGAGGTAATTCTGTAGTTACTTGCAGGTAAGAAATGGGAGAGTGGATTAAGAACATCTGGATATTTGGCCCATGAAACTAGGGTATTACAGGATAATATTAGGATATTTGTCCCATCCCAGCCAGCCCCAGTACACATCCCTTCTATTTTTTTGACCTTTGCAGCAAGTCATAATAGCCATGCCTACAAAAGACTGGAAGAGAGACAAACTCCTCACCTTGGTTTCTCTTGTTTCCTTTCTTTTTCTGGACTCCAACAATTTCTATCTTGCACATTAGCTGGTACTTTGTGACAATTATCTTTTGACTCTTGAATACTTCTCAATGTACAGAGCAAGTTTTGCTGAACATGAATTAGATATTGCTCAGAGACCCATGGTATCTTGATGTTTAGATTAAGTATCTTGGATGTTGGAAATAAAAATGCAAGGTCACCTAACTACCTAGCTTTTTTTTTTTCTTTGTCCCTTTCTTCTGTTTTCTTTTTTCACTGTCTGTCAGATGGAGTTGTAAAGAGAAGAGTATTCCTCCTATGGTGCTAACCTTACTTTTGCATCCTCTACTTTGTAAATGCTATTCTTTCATCTCAAAGCTGGGCAAGGATCATTAAGAAAAAAATTTGATGCATGATGCTTTCTAGAACCAAATAAAATTCTGTTCTTAGACCTATATTTTCTCTATATCTGCATCTTTCTTACTGTGAAAAGAGCAGGTCACTGGGTTTTAGATTAATTATACACAACACTGGTGTGTGACTTCAAAAAAGAAGAAATTATTTTGTATGTGATTCCTTAAGAGGCAGCCTCAGGGATTCACAGTAACATTTTTCAGTCCTTTCCTCATTATAATTTTTAAAGAAAATTCTACCAACTCAACTTTTCTAACATTAGGTTTTAGACCAGTTGCCTGAGAACAGTAAAACCTGAGCCAGTTAAACCTGATTTTTAAAAATGACTTTGTGCCCCAAACCTATCATATTCCATGTGTTATGTCTTGTGATCTGTTTCCTCTCCTTTTGTGCTGAACAATTCTATCCTGATCGTTTTTTAAGATTTTTGTTCACCATACAAATTATGGAAGAAACTAAAATGTAAAATCAGGATAAGTATATTCAGTTTTAATTTGTGTTTCTTTTCTTTGCCAAAATGAAAGCCTTTTTCTATACATTTCTGGGGGGGAAAAGGAGGACTGAATTCAAAATTTTTATGTGAAAGGAGAAAATTTTCCCTCAGTAAATGTCACTGTTAATTCTTAAGCTTTCAGATCCTTAATCTTGAAGAACACAACATATTTTCCATATTCTGTAGGAATTCCATATTCTGTAGGAAATGGTTGTGGTTATTTTTAAAGGATTGCTCTGTAGTGTGATGGTGATGGGAGATGCACACACCTGTGCTGCTTTGGGCATTAGAACTTCCCAACAAATGTTTTAAAAGCAGAACTGGGCAGGACTCTGGGGATGCTGAGAATTTACACCAATGCAGAGCAGTGTGAATTTGAGGGAATTTGTAACAAGACTGACAAATGAGTTCTGACTCCTGTTTAACTTCCCTTCTAACTGTAGTGTTTTTTAGCTTACACAAACACAAATGTAAGTGGGAGGGACAATTGTTTGCCAATTTTTGTAAAACTCCTTAAAGTGATCCAGATTTTCTGGACACTGCTTTGGTATGTCACTGTCCCACGACCTTCCAGATGAAATGTAGCTAAAGGTTGGCGTCATGTAGCTTGATCTTGCAGCCATTCCAGCCCAGGGTTTGGGGGTTTGCACTTCAGACCTGTCTGTCTGCAGTTGTGTGATCTGCTCAGGAGTTTCAGGAGACTTAATTGAGGCAGTGGCATTCTCCTCAAGGACAATAACATTCACATGTCAGTCCCACTGACAGTGAGGCTTTCCATGTTCTGACTTGCTGGAGTGTTTCCTCCTGGACTTGAAGGTAAAGGGAGGTTTAGTGCATGGAAAAAAAAAGTTAATTGGCAGAGCAGAACTTGCTTCTGCTGAAATATTGAGCAGTAGGTGTGAACAGTGGCTGTTTTAAGCACAGACTGTTCAGACGTGGCCCGAACTGCCACGTTCTGTCTCACAGGGTAACTCTGCCCACAGAACTCCCTCTGCAGCACCAGATTTCCCTGGGCTTCTGAAGCAGAGTGAAGAGAGGATTGTGGTGAATTTACAGCTGCTGTCAGTAATTGTTGTGGAAGTTTGTTTTCATGTAGGTTGGGGGAGATTTGCTTTGGGCAGTCTCGAAAAATTAGTTGGAATGCAAAGAGGAAAAAAGTACTCCTATGAATTTGTTGGTTTTAAGTAAACACATTGCTATTTTATGTTTGCCTGTGTTTGTCTACAGTAAACTAGTGCTATTTAAAGAATTGGGATTCTGATATCAACTTAATCTCATCATCAGCTAGAACCAGTTCTGCCCCTGTTCCCTTCCACTCATGGATGAATACTCAGACTTAAACTCAAAATGAGAGTGAGGACAGTCCGAGACCATGGAGTTAACTTTGCTTATAAACAATTGATGAAACTGAGTCCTAAAACTGTTAAGAGACAGATTGGCTCTCTCCTTCATTCTAAACCTTTAAACCACTGACATCTGGCTGTGGTGTGATTAGGCAAAATTATGAAGTATGAGGCACAAAAGGCTTTATATGTGAAAGCTGATTTCCAAGGCTGCTCCCTGCACCCAGCCCAAGGTAATGATATCTTTGCTGTGTCACATTTTATTGTTTAGGGTATCCAATTATTAAGAAAGCAAAAACCAAAAAATTAAAATACAAAACAAAAAAAAAACCATAAAAACAAAAAAAACCCACCCAAACAACTAAATATTCTTGTAGCCATGAAACGTTCTTCCCTGGAAACATGGCAAAGTGCTTGGGATCTGCAGGGAATCCTTCTGGAGGAGCCTGGGACTTCACTGCCCACTTTCACCTTCACCCTCTGAAACACTGAATGCCTTTAAGCTGTTCTCTGAAAGTGGGACAGGGTGGGTTTTGCCACAAGGAATGGGGATTTTTACTGGCCTGGCAATGTCCCTTCTGCACATTATGAATTCTTTCCCCACCAGCATCTTGATACTAGGTGGTCTTCAAGATGCTGGATGATGTTTCCTGCTCTGGTTCACATCACATTCTGATTTCCTCCTGCCTTTGACATTCCCTGCAGTGATAAAGGGAGGCAAATATCTCCAGGATACAGCAACAATGTATTCTTTTAGGTTATTCCATTATCTACCACTGCATCTTGGCACCTTGGTTGCAGCTGAGCATACAGGAAATGTTTTATTTCCCTTCCAAAAGCTGTTTTTAATGAGAGATGCTTTGTTCCCTCTCAAGTTACCTTGTTAGCTGTATGGTATCACCAGTATTTCCCAAAACTGACAAAAAGCAAACCTGAAGCCTGAAACATGAAAAGCTGCTGTTGCTATGTGCTCTGTCTCTTCCTGTTAGAGATTTCCTCCAAGTGATGTTGTGATGAGTCTCTGCTGGTTTAATTCACTGCATGAAGCCTTCGAGGTTGCTGTGTGTGCTTCTCCTAGCTGGAAAAAATGAATCCATCAGAATATCAAACAGGCAGTTTCAAACTGTGATGCCAAAAGGAGGGAACTCATTTTTAACTGATGCAAAGGAGCGTTAAATAGCTGTGAATACACTCAGGTATCTCTTTAGTTGCTAGTATGCTGTATAGCTATGGGAAGGGATCTTGGCAGAAGTTTAAACATGGAGACTCAAATTGGAGGTGTTCAAAGCAATTCTGTCTGATTGATTTCCCTATAAGCTATTGATCATTATTAAAAATTTTTTAAAAGTCCAAAAGTTGTGGCCGAGCTTGCAGCAGAATATCCTAAATTTTCATTATATCACAAACTTCTTAATATCATATGGGGATTGTGGCCTTGTGATGGGAGGTTCCTGAATTTTCATGAACTGCTCTGGGGATGATTAAAAAAAAATATTTCTGACAAAGAAAAAGGACATTTGTTCTAAACAAAGAGCAAACCTACATCAACACAAGTGTAGGAATGTTTCCAGCTTGTAGTCAGCCCATTACTGGCACAGAGATGATTCTCCTTGACCCTTCATTTGAACACTATTTAGAAATGTTGTGTTGATATGACCTGTTGTCCAGCAAGTGATTGGCTCCAGGGATGTGGGGTTTGATCCTACCTGTGTGGTTTTCTTCTACTGGTGAGGAGGCAGGATTTCTCAGGGTAAAACAAACAAAACAACAAGAGAACAAACTAGAAAAGGAAAATGGGGACTGTGAGCCATTCCATGCTTCAAGTTTCAGTCCTGCAGAATCATGGAACAGTCTGAGTTGGAAGGACCATTAAAGATCTCTAGTCCAATCCCTGCTTTGATGAGCAGGACTTGAACTACATTAAATTGCTCAGAGCCCTGTCCATCTTCAGGTTTTTCTGTTCAAAGAGGGTGAGGAAAACCTTTTCAAAGAGAGGAGAGCATCTTTTCCAACTGTCAGACCCTGGAGTGCTACATCCAGCCAGGGTGGAGCAAAACTGATTTGATCTATTTTTGGTTACTGTGCTAGTCCTGATCCATGCTGTTATTTGGAGGCCCCCCTTGCCTTGTGGCTTTCTCCTCATGTTTTGCACCCCCAGATATTCCCTTCCCTCACATTGCCCCAGTGTGACCTGCTCAAGAGGTCTGCCTGTTTCTCCAGGGTCTTGGTTGTACTTGCATGGAATTTCCTAGAATTTGATGTAAGGAGGGGCATGAAATTCTCTCAGAAAGAAAAGCAAATCCAAAGCCAGGGTATATGGGGTAAGAGGCACTTGGAAAAGGTGCATGAGTGCCAGGCATCAGGAGCTTTTAGTGACTGCTGAACTGCAGCCACCAGGGTTTAGCTGCTTTGGCTCTTCAGTCTTGAAGAGCTGGGCTCCAAAACCCACATATCAGGACTGGTGCTTCACAGGGAGCTCGTGAGGTCAGGCAGGATCTTTTGGAGTGTGTCACTGCTCAGTTCAATGCCAACAGCAAGCTGAATCAGTGGGAAATCTGTTTGGTGGCAGCGCAGCACTGAGGAAACGCTGTCCCTGCAGTTCCTGGGAAACTGCTTTTGGTGTCCTTAGCTGGTGTGTGTGAACATACATGCTTCAAAGAAATGAAAATGGGGGGGCAGACATCTTCCACCTGGCACATCCACTGGATGCCACTACTCACCATCTAAGGGATGTTGTCATGTTGTTCCTTGAAGATTGTGCTCTTGTGGAAACCATAGTTCAAGTCTTCGTTCTTCATGTCTTGGATTGTTGTGTTTGCAACATGGCATAAAGGTCACTGTGGCTTTAAGGATGCATCTTTTTTCTTGTGAAGAAAAGGTAAGTTTACGCATTTTTGTTTCTTTTTTGAGTGAACTGGCTACTAATGAAAACCATTCTCAGTCTTGGGAAAAAAATGAAAAAAAAAGGATCCTAGCAACAAGAAGTAAGACTTGTATTTATAGCTATTTCTTGCCTAGAAATGGCTGGAAAAGTAAGACTGAGGCTGTGATTTCATATTTCAGCAAGAGCTGAACCACCACATTCCCTGCCACTACAGCACCATGGTTTGGCCCTTCCTGGACTCTTCAGTGAGCCAGGACTGCGGGCTGCAAGGGTTGAGGAGTGACCCTGTGACAGGAGCTCCCTGGGAACACAGGTCCCTGTGCAGCCCCATAGGGGGGGACAGGGGAGAGGATGTGGGATCTGTGACTCTGGCTGGGCGTGATGCAGAGCCACGCACTGGGATAGCAGTTGTGCTTTCTGCAGCCATGGCAGATGCCAGGGACTTCATAAACTCTCTTAGAAGATACTGTGTGTCAAAATCCCAGATTTTCTGACTTAAGACAGACACACAATCCTAGAATTCTTCCAGCCATTCTTTGAAAACATAGAAAGGAGAGGAAGAGGTAGATACAGATCCTGCTGCAGTGTCACCATCTCAAAGCATGGTTCAAAGTCTCTCTGTGCCCTGGTGCTGACTTTGTTGCAAACCAGACCCGGGTTTGTACAGCACTGGCTGGGGAGTGCTGCCAGCAGCAGGGTACATGTGCTAATGAGCCCAGCACTTGGCAGCCACGCAGGGAGGCCAGACGTGCAAGGCAGCAGGCGGTGTGAATGCAGCCCACTGTGTCATTGCACCACATCCGCGTGGGTCACTCAGGGAAGTTAGGGATGAACTCAGAATTAATGGCTGTATGAAACCTTCCCCCTCCCAGATGATGGCAAAATTCTCATCAGCTTTGTGGGGGCCAGAACCTCTCCCCGTTCTCATGTAGGTTTGCTGAGCGGACACCGAGCAGCTCATTGCAGAGCTTCCAGCTGGGATCATAATGTCATTTCCTCTGCTATTTGCCTGGATTCCTTTTTCATATGTTCCCATTCCCTCCTCAGGCTTGCTGAAGAGCTGCTTTGCTAATTTACAATTTACCTGCCAGATAGCTCTGGTGGAAAGGTTGCTCTGGCTTTCGGAGGAAATTACTGTGCTAAGCAGAGAGCTGGTGCGTACGGCTGGCACGGAGCAAAGCACGCGCCTCCTTTTCGGCTCTGTGCATGCAATATCCAGTGTGCAAACTCTGGCACGAGCCCTCAGGCTGGCCCGCCTCCAGGCCAAGGATCACATCTCCTGTCCCCAGGGAACGTGAAGTTTAAATCAAAGCAGCTCAGCGATGCGGGGAATGTGCCACCAGCAGTCCCTGACTGTGCCCTTCTTCAAAGCAGGCGGTGCCCGCTCTCCCCATGTGCTCGTGGCAAATGCGAGCAGTGCTGCACTGTCAGGCTCCACACTTGGCTTCTCCAGCCAGCTTTCTATGCACAGGCTGACAATGGTGTGAAGATGGAAGGAAGGAGAAGAAATGTGGGGAGGCAGCAGAGTGCTGGCACTCTTTGAAAGCTGTCTCCTTCGTTCCAGATGTTCTAAATCACATGTGGAGAAGTGTTTGTGGTCAGATGCTGCTTGAAACTGATTGTTGATAGTCTCCTGAGACAGCCTGTGACAAATTGAATAATAAAAATGCTGAAAATAGCATAGTTATTCCCTGGAAAAGCAAAGTTCCCACAATCCAATAAGCTGGGAAAGTTGTTGAACTTTCTTTGGACACAATGTGCTCTTTTTCTGTGTGTGTATGTTCTTCAACTTTCCATGGGTCTTTGGGCTTTTTCCTTATGACCCTTCCTCTTCTTTTGAGCTCCAGGCAGCCACGCTTCCAGCCTCCCCAGGAGCAGCTGAACTGATCACCAGCCTCCACCCTGAAGAGCAGCCTCCTGCACTCCATGAACCTCCATGAATCGTTTGCTCCCCGGTGTCGTGGGTTGTGGCAGGTTTGTCTTTGTAGGACATTTTTCTTAAACTGCTGGGAAAGCTGGCTCACAGGACACCTATTGCTGAAATCTTCACCACAACAGCCCATCCTGGCCAGCAGCAGTACTCTCCTGGCCTATGCCATTGTTGATTCCTTTCCCATTAGTCCACTTGTGGCACCTCAAGGCACAATCCTGACCTCCCATCCTCAGTGTATGGACAACCAGGGACAGCCACCATGCCAGGGTTTGGTGCTCTGTGTATTCTCCCTGAAGCAGGAGGCTTGAGGCCAGTGAGTGCCCCAGGAGTGCTTGGTGAGGGCAGGTCCCTCTTGAGAACTTTGTAGTTTAACTAGTGGAAGTGGGGTTTTTGGTGGTGAGAGGAGATTTGCTACAGGCTGCTTATGCTGCAGTAGTGAATTCCACTTCTGGTGGCAGAGGTGATAAAAGCCATGGGTAGTGACAAGATGTGGAAATATATGGAGTGCCCAGAGTGAGACTGTGTGTGCTCTGCTAGCCAACAACAGTCCTTATCATTTGATGGATAATAAATACATACAAGTGACTCGAGTCTGTCTACTACTGGAAAAATGTCACCAAAACTACCCTTCTGTGTGCTGATTTATCTATTCCTCTGATACTGGAATTAGCTATAGATCCTGTCCTGTTCTGGCATGAATTGTAAATCTGCAGAGACATATAGTTAAAATTTTCATGCCAATAGATTTAGGGGAAGGTCTTGCAAATATGGGCTCACCCAAGTTAGGCATTGTGATGATCTTTTTGTGGGTGATGATTTTGACCGTAGCTCAACATAGTAATTTGTTTTATCTGACCATTCATTCTGCAGACTGGCAATGTTTGGACTTCCAGCAGAGCTCATAAGCATTTTAACACGTGGACTCAGTTAAAGTCCTGACCCTATGTGCCAAAGTCTTCTCTGATGATTTTTGTTCAATGGAATATTCCACTCACCCACCAGCCTGCTCACCCAGACCTCTGCTGCTCCCCTGCTGTCAGGCAGGTCACCAGCTGAAGCCCATTTTTGTGTCCTCCCTGAGTGCTGTGGGGCTGTGGAGCTTAGTAAGTGAAGCATCTGCAGTGCAACTATTCCTCCCCCACATAAAAATCTGAGGCGTGCAGAAAATTCAGGGGTAGAGTAAAACCAAAGAAATGGAGCAGGGTGCAATGAAAAACACAAATGTTTTAGGAGTGTTATAGCCAAAATATGAAAGGCTCCAGTTTCGCAATGAAATTAAGTTTGTGCTGAGCTGTTGGTCTGAAGTGTATTTCCTGCATGATGTGTTGAGAATAGCATTTGCAAAAGATTTAATCTGCTGACAGACTGGTGCTCTGTCCCAAAACCACCAGCACAGTTCTCTCCATGACTGTCTCCTACCAGGCACTGCCTGAAATAGTCTAACAAAAGACAGAAAACTGGCTGTGCTTTTTCTGCCACGAAGATGAAATGCAGAAGATGATGGCTGCAGGAAAGGCTACAGTCTCCATTGTAGTTTTCTCCTGGAGAGTTACCTGCCATGAGTAAAGTCTTGCACTCACATCTTCATAGTTAGCCATGCTGCTGAGTCAGAAATTGCTGTGTGATCATCTCATGAAGTACCTAAGTGACTGTGCTGCTCCCCCAGGCTGGCTGAGCCCTGTGCCACCACTGCTGTCCCACAGGCTGCCCATCATCCCCCATCCTCCCTTCTTGGGCTTAGGAGCTCTGTCCCTGCCTGGCTCTGGGCCACCCTGGGTGCTTCCTTCACCAGCAGTAGTTTTCTTCCACATGGACATAGTGGTTTGGATCTGTTGTTTGTTGGGAACTCACTTTTGACAGTTCTCCCCCTGTTTATCTGAACTTGTGTGTTTATTTGAAGACTGGTGTGTTTTTATGTGAAGCTTGCTAGTAGGTGCAACCCTCCCATGGGTCCTTCTTCCAGCAATTCCCTGGCTCCATCAACAGTAAGTAAATAGAGCTCTTGATATTGGAAAAGATAATTGGCTGTGTAATGCACAGAAAGCAAAACTGCTTTCCTCAAGATGTATTAATCAATTACAGCTTGCCCCAGATGGTGCAGCTTGAACCATTTTCTGGACAGGGAGAAATATGTCGAATAGAAGGGAAGCTGTTTTTTGTAATAAATGACTGGGTGCATATGTGCATGACTGCATGGTTTAGCTCTTCCATAACAGATATCCTATTAACATGCTAATGAACATGCAAACGAGAAGCCAAGGATTATCATTATTTTTGAGACAATAATGTGTATTTTGGGTTTTTTTTTATTGTAATTAATGAGAGTGTTGTCTGGTCTGCTGGTGTCCCCATGGCTGGTTGCTGCTCAGCCAGGAGGAGATAGCAGCCAATGTGCTGCACAAATCCTGCCTCTCCTCTTGGCAAACTCCAGTTTGCCTCCACCCACCAAATCCTGCCATGTACTTGTGGAGGAACTCCAACATTTTACCAGCCTTCAGGCTGGCATGCCGAGGTCTGAGGTAGCACCAAAGCCAAGCCAGCTGCAGTGAAGGATCCATAAGTATTTTTAATGAAGGTGTTAATGGAAATGCCATGTTTCTCCAGAGAATGTAATGACAGGACAGTGCTGTGCAGAGTATTCTAATGAAACTATGCTGCCAGTTAGAATTCCAGCAGTACATGGAGAATAAGCAAAATGACCACATGGAGGAGGAATGGTCAGGGATTTCTGAAGGGCTTGTCTGGAGGGGCTCAGTTCCCTCAGCTTCTATCTACTTTAAAATAGTTTAGAGGGACTTGGGAGCTCTCAGCATTTGGTGAGATCCAGCTTCTCTGTAAATATACTCCAGTGAGGGTACAAGGTGTTCTGTGACCCTGTCGCTGGCCAGGTGACTCTGCTGACACTGTGGCCATTGACCTTGTCACATTGTTGGTGTTAAATGGGTCTGCTAAGAGGCATTTAATTAATTTCCTTTTTTTTTTTCCATTTTCCCCTCAAGAATCACTTGTATTGTAAAGCACACTGAGCTGTGCTGCTCAGAAATGCTTCTGAGATTCTCGGTAATGCATGAGGCAAAGATTCCTGTGGTATCTCACTCTCTGCTCCCTGTGAGAACACCTACAGATTGCACAGTCCAAGAGAAGGTTCTCTCCTGTGACCAAGGTGCCTCTCATTTATGACGTGACATCTTCTGAGGAGGACATGATCAATAAAAATATGACAGCTGTATGCAGGATCTGTCCCAATGATACCCAACACCATAGGGCTCCTGTGGTATTTAGGTGCTACCTGAATATAATGAACATCTGCCAGCTGAGAGGAAAAAATAACACCACAAATGTCTTTCAGGGAATCTGCTGGTTGCTGCTGTGTCTGATAATAATGTGAGAAGGAATGAAGGAGCACAGACACCCCACCCACCCTTGCATGGCTCTTTAACTTCACAGAAAACCACCTAACAGCCACACTCAGGTCCCTATGTCATGTTGCCCCCTGTAAGAGCAGTAACATCCAAAATGTAATGAGCACATGGAGGCACTGCTTGCTGTCCCACTTTTTAATGGGTCTAGAAAACACAGTTATTTATCACCCTTGCAGTCAAACTCATGGAGAGGTCTGTGTCTCTCTGAAACAAAATATAGTTGTTACCTTGCAGCACAAAAAATTGTGTGTTTGTGGGCTCACAGGGTAATTCCTGCAGGAGGGCAGGCTGGAGATCTCCAGCCCAACTGCTGCTCAAGGCAGGGCCAACTCTGAGACCAGACAGGAACTTTGCCCAGTTGGCCCTTGGAAACCTCCAAGGACTGAGATGCCCCAGCTGAGGGCCACCCGTGCCTGTGTTACATCCTGTGGTGTGAGTGCCTCCTTGTCTCTTCAAAAGGGCTGTTAAATGCAGCAGGAAATTTGGATCCCTTATTCAGAACATGGAAAAGAAGCTCCACCCATCTGTGTTTGTAGTCTTATTTCCTTTCATTCATTTACAATATAAAATGAAGTTGATCTGGAAGCAGTTTTGGAGAGGAAAATCATGTGTCTTTCCAGACCATCAAGTATTGTTGAATTTATTACTGCTTGAAGACAGAGTCATGATCTGGCCAGAGGGAAGTTTTGAACTGTAATGTGAAATGAAATCCCTTTGGCCTGAGGTAAGCCCCTTAGCCTGTGCACTGTAACACAAGGAGAATAATATTTACCACTTGGTGCAACAGCAAGGATTAATGTTTGCTAGGTGCTGTGAAAATGAAATTATTATTAATAGAAAGTTTCTTGTTTGCAAGGAAAGTTATGTGTGCAAACGCACCCTGGATCCTGTTCTTCGGTGAGAACCTCTTGTTAGCTTTTTTTAATTATGCTTGATATAACCAAAAGGCTCAAGACAGGAAATTCTCCCTCCATATCTCTTCTGGCAGACAACTAAGTGTAGAGACCTGCAGAGATGAAAAAAGAGGATGAGGAGATTTTCAGCTGAAGAAAGGTTGACACAAAGTCATGGAGACCCATAACTTGGTGCAGCAGGGTCTAGAACAGGGCCAGGAGGATTCCAGGTCACTGGAGAAAAGGCTGCTGGCACTGAGGGCTGCAATTATGGAAAGGTTAATGTATTCAAGCTGGGCTGAGCTGGCTCAATTGCCTGTTGGAAGCTTTGCCCCTGCAGGGAGGCTGGGCCATGCAGGTACAGCTCCTGCCTGACCTGCCACTGCTGCCTGGGCTGGGGTAATTGGAGCAGGTCACTGGGAGCCTGGCTTGGCTGCAGGCACAGATGGAGAGCCCTGGGAGAGCCAGCCCTGAGCTGGGGCAGGAGTACGTGAGGTGTTTGATTACCCGGCAGTGTTTTCCCACAATTCATGAATGTACTTATCTCCAGAGTTGGGTAATGTGTAGACTTTCAAGTAGCTGAGTCCTGAAGCTTATCAGACACATCAGCCATGGCCTAAAATCTTGAAAGCAAATTTTGCTTAGCTGAAAAGAGAGCTTTAATGTCAGTGTGCAGGGAATTACCTCCCTTCCTTTCATTTGCCTGAAATAAAGGCTGTATTTCAGGCAAAGTGATGCAGAATATAGACAAAAGAGCAGTGGGAGGAGAGTTATACTAAAGGTCTGGAACATGTCTTTGAAATTTATAATGCTCTTTTAAGATTAAATGGGTTAAAATTGCTTCAAGGTGATCTCAAGAAAACACTAAACACTCTATTCTACTGAATGTCCTTTTAAGAGTCCCTCTAATTGATTTCAAGACACATGTCTAAAAGTCTGAAAGATCTTCCAGTGAGCTTGTCAGTGGCACAGGGCACCATGACAGCCAGCAGGAGGGCTGTGGATGGGGTAATGCTCACACCATGTAAGGAGCCAGGTGCTGGCACAGCACACAGCTGCCTCATACAGGCCCTGAACATTTACCTCCTTAACCTTGGAGAAGGATTAAATAGCACACAGTTATTTGTGTTAGATTGCTTGGTGGTCAGGTCCTCCATTGCTTGTTGTGAGTCCAAGGGCTGTCCCAGAAACAGAGGGCTCTGTGCTTCATGGCCAGGATAGCAGGGCTCATCTGCCAGCAGTCAGGAAGGGGCACTTCCATCAACTGTGCACCTCCCTGGAAGGTTAAGTATGGTAAAGGTTAAAAATTTCTACCCTCCTGAGGAGGATATAAGCTTAGGGAAGCATCAGGCTGAGTACATGCAGAGGCCTCTGGAGGGGAGGGGTGCTGGCAGAGCTGTGCACCTCTGCCTCATGCTGCTCAAAGCTTCTGCTCCTGCCTCCCTTCACAACTGATATCCCATTGGTGCAAATTAGATAAGAATTGACTCAGGGTCTTTAATTGTGATTTTTATTTTTAATTTGCATAATTAGACGTGTAATGGACTATTTTTGCAGCCTGGGGACTGCTCTCAGGTCGTTAGTGCTGGCCCTGGGAGATCACCATCTGTCTGCAGAGGGCGAGGGCTGCGGGCAGCCGGGAGCCTCCTGTGGCTCGTTCAAACCTCTCCCCACTTGAACCCCAGCTGCTTTCCCAAGCCACCCAAGGGGGTGCAGCCTCACAAAACATTAGTCATCTGTCCCAGCTGGTGTCCTCAACAGATGCAACCGTTTAGGAGAATGTGGTGCTGGGGGAGATTAATAGGGTCTGGATTTTAGAGTGACTCCCACTGTGTTAGCTTTGTCTTTAAGGAAAGAAGATTGAGATGGAGCAAAAGGAGAGGCAATGCAGCAGTGCCAGGTTTGTGCTTCCCAGGTTGTGGGGAGGTACCTGCATGCAAGCAAGGCTGGAGGGAGGCAGTAGATGGATGTGGATGGGTATTTGGAGGTCCTGGGGCATGGATTGGGATGAGACTGACAGGGAAGGAGAGTAGAAAAAGAAGAATTGAGCCTTGCTGAAAATTTCACTACCCTGAAGTCCACCTCCTTGTTTCCCACGTCCTTTTGACACCTCCCCTTCTTTTCTACCCCCTTCCTGATCCTTCCCAAGCCTGCTTCCACAGCCCTGGATGGCCACAAGACACCCTTTGTATCCCATTACTCTGTCTCCTTTAGACTTGGCTACTGCAAGTTCTATTTTGCAGTTGCAAGAGCAACAAAATAAATCTTCATTCCGGGGGTGGCGAAATTCCCTGTAGCCTGCATGCTGAAAAGCCTTGGGCTGGCTCTGCTGCCACATCTTGTTCTACTTAAACTGCTGCTTTTAATAGACCCAAAATGTTTGCTTTGGGAAAGGTGTTTCCACCTCCTCCAGCAGAGCCATGTGCACTGGTTTGCTCATGTCAGACATGGCCTGGCCGCAGGCCGTGCTGCCAGGCCTGTGCTGGGTCAGCTCACGAGGCACCATCACTATCAAATCAGCCAACTCGACATTTCCTCTCAGACTTCAGTCCAGTGGAAGCTGGAGATTGTTTAGAGTGGGTTGAAATGTCTCATTCAAATGCCAGCTTCTACCTTTAATTAACCCTTGAAAATGGGACTTGCCCATAAGGATCCATAGATTTCAGGGGTTGCATTAAGAGTAATTGGTAATTTATCACACTGAAGTTGGACAGCAGGAGTTAACAAGTGGTTCTCCTTCATACTTTTATCAGTTTTCCCTTTCAACTTCTCCATGGCCAGTGGCATTTCTCATCAATTATCTTTTGGCAGGCATTTCAAATATTGCTGGGAATAAATATCTTGAAAGATGTTCCATGTAAGGTGTGAATCTCAAAGCCACACCAAAACTTTTGGCTGGGTAATGCTGTCCAGCTGCCTGCAAAAATCCTAGTGTGAATTTGGGCTGTGAGTGTCACTGTGGGCTTGAAATAGTGGCACATAAAAATGCGACATTTTCTCTGCAGCAGTGATTTGTGGGACCACTGATTCTCCCCTCCTACCTGCTCTAATGCAGTTTGGTGGTGAACAAGGCTGAGAAGAAGCCAAGACCCCTGTGAGAGCAGCTCTTCTCCCATAGTCCCTATTCATTCAGCAGCAGAGGGTGGGGAAGAGCAGACTGGGGGGGCTGTGCCAGGTGTTCTAGGGAGCAGGCCCCATGATGGGCTGTGCCTGCAGCACCTCACCACCCTGCCCTGGCAGCTCTGCATGGCTGCTGTGTCTCAAAACCCAGCCTGCAGCAGGCTGCCACTGCTATTTTGGGATCTGACTACCTCCTGAGAGCACACGGCCTTGCTGCTACCTGAAGTTCCATCAGCTCCATGCACAGGCACCCCTGGGCCTCAAAACAGTCGACAAACCACAGAAATGCTCTTTCATTTATTGCACCAAAGTGCTCTTCCAGAATCTTCAGGAAGGGCTGTCTCCTTCAGATGTCCCCGTTGAGCCAGCGGTTCTTGGCTATCTGCCCCGCGCCGGGCCGGGACGATGGGGTGTACTGCAGCAGCTGGGTGATGAGGGCTTGGCAGGGCTCTGGCAGCGGGGGCACCCCCTCTGGGTACATCACCCCCTTCTTCTGCAGCTGGGGCATGCTCTGGACGTTGGTATCATCAAAGGGAACGTTGCCGACCACCATCATGTAGAGCATCACTCCCAGGCTCCATATGTCGTATTTCTTGGCGTCGTAGGGGATGCCCATGAGCACCTCTGGGGAGGCGAAGGCCGCCGTCCCGCAGAAGGTGGTGCTCAGGTCCGGGTACCCTTTGAGCTCCTTGCTGAAGCCGAAGTCGCTGATCTTGGCGCGGCGGCCGTCGGCGGAGAGCAGCACGTTCTCGCACTTGAGGTCCCGGTGCACCAGGTTGCGGTCATGCAGGTAGCGCACGGCCCTCACCACCTGCACAAAGATGTCGCGGGCGTTGGGGGAGCAGGGCAGCTTTCCCAGATTCTCCAACATCTGCAGCAGGGTAGTGTCCATGGCCTCCATCACGATGTAGAGCTTCCTGTTACAGACCTCGATGAGCTCGTAGACACGCACGATGTTGGGGTGCTGGATCCTACGCACGATGGAGAGCTCCCGGGGCAGAAACTTGAACACGACAGCTCGGGATGCTCGCTGCCGGTCCACCACCTTGACGGCCAGGGGCCCCTTGTGTTTGCTGGAGGTGGCCGCCTTCACCTTGGAGAAGCTGCCCTCCCCTATTGTCTGACCCAGCTTGTAACCTAGCTCATTGAGTATCCTCTCTCCTCCATCAGACTTTGACGTGGTCTCTGGTGCCGGTGGGCTTTCTTGGGGCTGCTGTTCTTCCCCAGCATCGGGAGGCTGTATTGTCTGCTGCATGGCCGCTGCTCACCGTTGCTGCTCACCTTTGCAACAACGGGTATGACAACGCTCGCTTCCATGCCCCACCCGGCTATTGTGATGGGTGGAACGCTGTACGTCACAGGAGCTTTGGGAGGTGACGTGGGCATCTGGTGGGTCCCCTCTGCTCATGGTTGCCCCTGGCATGTCTGCATGGAGGACACAAGGGACAACTCCGCTGGGGCTGGATACTTTAGAGCTTTCACCCTTTCAGCCTCTTCATTTGAGTTCTGAGCACAGGGCTGTGTGGATGAAAGCTCAAATGTCAGCTTTCTGGGGTCAGGGACCCATTTGGGGACCTGCACCAGTTTTGTACAGGGTATTACTTGCATTAAAATCCAAACTACACCGATTGGTACAAAGGAGTGACTTCTACTGGCACTAACTGTGAACTACCTTGGCTGGCTATAAATATTGACTTTGGTGATGATGCACAGAGCTCTTACATTATTAGGGAGGCTTTCTGACCTTTTGTGGGGTGGAGGGGGAACTTTAAATGCATCTGAAATCAGAAAACCCAGCTTCTTGGTTTCTTGAGCTTGGAATTGCTCTTTATCTGTTTTTATCAAAATGATATTTTGGAGACTTACAGAGAAGGGAGACCTCGGACCTTCTCTAACTTGGATTTTAAAAGGTTTTAATCAGTTTAAGTTGCCATAATGTGGCCGTCAAATTGAGCAGAGGGCAGCTGGGCTGGGCCAGAACACCCACTCCAGCACAAGGCATCCCTCCCATCACACTCTGTCTCTCAGGCCAGTGTCAGCTCCTTCTTCCAGGTGCTGCATCCTTGGCTTTCACAAGCAGTTGTTTCTGGTTTGTGCTGGGTTTTTTAAGCTGCTTGAGTATCCTGTCCTTCCATATTTGCTTTCCAGCTGTACAAAGAAGCCTAGGACCACAAAACCCCATCTTCCAAAACACCAACCCAAACACTATTTTTAATTTTTGAATATATGCTTCATTTTGCAATTCAGTTATAAAGAGGAATGGTGATCAGCTGAAGATGAAAGAAAGTCTTTCTTGTGAGTCCACCTTGTCGGTATTCTGAAGTCACTTTGAGGAAATTAAAATGGGTCAAAGCTGCAAACATGGGTCTGTATGTGCTGCAGGGGGGCTTTACTCTGAACTGAGAGCAAGTAAAGCAGTCACCACATCGAGTTTTATCTGCTTAGAGGTTGTGGGTCCAAACCAAACCACTTTCCCACTTCAGGTGTTATTTCTACAGGCCAGTTGGAAGTATGGGAATTTAACATGCCATGGAAATGTGGGTGCCAGGCATGTACCACCAGAAATACCATCAGGCTGTACCAGCAGGCATGTTTGGGGCTTCAAATAAATGCCCCCAGATTTCTTATTTCTGAAGTGGATCAGCAAGATGCCATTTCCAGAAGTCCCTGTCCAGAAACTGATGTTACTAAATGCAAAAAAATCCCACCTAGCAATCAGCAGGCAGATGCAGAAACCCATTTTGCTGGATACACATGATTTCCTGACAAGTTTAGCCCTTGAGTCATAACCACAATGACTTCAGCCGAGGTCTGAGCTGGGCTTTTCAGAGGAGCTGGGAACTTTGAGATGGCTAAACAGAACTGAACCAATGTGGGCATTTTTATGAGGGGGAAGTGCTTAGACCAGGCTTCCCTTCCCCACTTACTACCAAAGCACCTCTGCAAAACACCACTGCTGCTCCTGGGAATTGAAGGACATGTGCACAGGGGGCTTGGCTGATGCTCAGAATGTATTTTAAAATAGGAATAGGCAGTCACATGACAGGCACCTTCCCAAAAGCCACAGGTAAATCCTCACTTATGGGAAGCCCCTTTGAAGCCCCTACAATAGCACAACCAGAAGAGGGACTGTCCACAGCGATGTGGGAAAACCAAAGTGGCTGCTACAAATCAGGTTGCAATAGTAAGGAGCAGTGTAGAGGAGTCCTGTGCTGCTGCTAATTCTTCATCTGCTTGCGGGAGCAGGTCACTTTGGGAAAATTTTCTGCTAAATTGGCTGAAGTGGGCAGTTTCAGTCTCACTAAGCCCTCCTGGGAGCCCAGAAAAAGCAGTCAGATGCTGCTGGAGCATCCTGGGGGTGGGAAGGCTTGAAGGAGATAGGGAAGCAAGCCCTGGTTTCCCAGGGAGGAAGCAGCTATCGAAGCAAACACTCCCCCTCCTGTATGCTCCAGGCTGCAGCTCTGCGAGCTGCCGTGGCTGCAGGCATCACTGCTGTGCATCCCTGAGCTCCTGCCCCACAGCCAGCAGCGTGGCCTGGGACTGCTGCAAACAGCTCCAAAGGCAGGCAGCAAGAGGCTGGGATGAGAGGGCTTGGTTTGGCAGGGCACTGCCAAGCAGAGGAGGAGGAACGACAGCTGAGCTCAGCTTTCTGTGATGTCCTTAGATCTCAGAGAAATGGAGTTTTTTGCTTGGTTGGCTGCTGGCTCAACATTTATTGGCGTAAAAATGCACCCAAAAATCTCTTTTGCTTTCAATCCCTGCACCTCAAGTACTGCTACCTGTGGTATAAATATTTAGGTCACACTGATATACTTTAGCAGTGTACTCACTACCAAGATATATTAAAAAATGCTGAGCTTCTGTGCTTTCCAGAGCATTTTTTGCATCAAAGCTGGGTTTGTAGAACTCAGTTGTTCCATAGCTCTTGTTAATGACAGCAATCAGAAATCAGGCAGCATTTACTGTTTTGTTAAGTGTGGCATGGGAGCAGGAGGGGCTGGTCTGCAGAGGTATAAATTATTGGAGCTCACTGTCTGGGATTCTGTTATGGGATGATGGCACCGTTGTACATCAGCCTGGCATGCAGATAGTCCCTCTTCCAAAGGGTCTCCTGAAGGACCACCAGGTAAGCCAGCCTTGCTGGGAAGGTAACGCAGCTGGAGGTCCCTGGCCTTTTGTGTACAGCCACCTTGGATGGACTGGACAAGAACACACAAGCCATGACTTCTAACAGAGGAGGGACTTTTTTCTTTCTGCATCACCCCTATAGAATTTTTTCACTGATAATGTGCCTGAGTGTTGGGGGGGCTGCTCTCTTGCTGAATGTCGCTGAGGGGGCCCTGCCTCAGGGCAGTCGCTGAGATCCCAGCTGAGGTGCAAATGGCAAATCAGGCAGCTAAGGAGGGCCATGAGATCATGCATGCTTTGGGAACTTCCCCTCTCCCTGTGAACCCATTGCCCCTGAGCCCTGGGGGCAGGCTTGTCAGAGCCTCAGATGCCTGCCATTGATTTGATGACAGACTGACACCTCTGGGGCAGGGATTCCACTCGAGAGAGGACACCTTTGAGCTAACCTGGGTCCTGCTGGCACAAGTGCAGCAAAATGCAACTCCTGTGAATGCAGATGTCCAAGAAGCCATGACACACCATATTTTTATACCTTGTGCCATGGGGCTGTAAGTTACAACGTGTAGCATGACCTCTGCACTTGCACAGGGCCCTTGAGATTTCTTTAAATACCTCTATTTCCATACAAGCAGAAATATTTTGCTCCTGTCAAGGAGTTCCTATGTGTCCAATTTGTGGCAAGTCCGTGACCAGACATTATTTCTTGGCACCCTGTGAATATGGGAATGGGCAAGCTTCTGCACGAGAAGTAAAAGCAATGTTAATGTTTTTGCTTTACTAAGTCATTATAGATAGCACAAAGGGGAACCACAGTTCTTCCCAGCAGATGCTGAAGTTACCAAGATCATCTTGTCAGCAATAGGGAAACAAAAGTTTTCTGGTTTATCCTGTATTTGATTTTATTACTTTTAAAAGTATGTTTCTTGTACTTTCAGAGACTGCTGGCTTGAAAAGAAGCACGCTGCTCACAGCATTATTTTCCATCTATCTGGGTGCTGCAGGTGCAGGAGGCTGGTGAAAATTCTGCACATAATTCCTCTGTAGTCCCACGGAGCTGTGCTACAACCTCCAGGGAGTAGCACATGAGTACCAAAGGGAACAAGCCAAGCTGAGGCCAACCTGTAAGAGGGACAGCCAGTGAAGAAAATGACACTTGGCAAATACTCTCATTTCAATAGTGATGCTACTGTCTCTTTATTGCCAAGAACCCTTCAGTGTGGAAACTGATCACTGGTGTGTGTGGTATCTGGGGCAGATCCTATGAAAAGCATACTGAACCCAAGCTCCCTGGGGAGCCGATTTGCTGTCAGTGCCCTAGATCCTCTCCTGCAAAATCAAGATGTCTGGGTGGTTATTTTAGGCACTGGTGTCAAACTGACCTGGGAAGTGAAAGGTACAGTCTTGTCTCTATACATTGGATATTGAGTGTCTGCACAGTGGCACCCTAAATTTGGCCATGGGGCTGTGGCTCCTCCCTGGCAGCAGCAGCAGTGCAGACGGGAGAAAACCAGAGTCACAGGAAGCCAGAACACTGTGCTGGGCAATGTGCTGGTTCTGCTGCTTCTGTCTTCCCCTCACATTTCAAGGATTGGTGTCTGTTTCAGATACTCAGGCTATGTTGGGGTTTTTATCCCTTTGGCAGATAAGGAGTTTTGGGACCTCACATTCCTGGTGGTCAGAAGTGGATGTGACCCTCACAGCTGTTGACCACCACATCTTGCTCTTACAGAATAAACTAGTGAAGCTGGGTGTGGGACTACTACAAAGTCTCCCAGAAATTCAGCAGGGTGAGAAGAATAACGCCAAACAGCAAACTCAGAGGATATCCACTTGATTAACCATGGTTGTTCAGACACTGAAGAGAAACCTGAGGCCAGCACTCATGTGCCAGAAACATCTCTTCATGAAAATTAGAATTTAAACAGTGTGAGGGACATTAAATGGGTTTGTAAGCCATCAGAGGGAATAGATTCATGGCAGCAGGCCATACTACCACCTCTTGGAGCAGCTTGTGAGTGCCTCAGTAGGTGCCAAAGGAGAAGAAAGATAGAAGGGCTAATGAGCTGCTCTGCAAAGAGGATTTTGCAGCTGGCATTGTCAGGCCACACCTGCCAGGAGTCTCAAACCTGAAGGCAAAAAACTGGAGTGGAGAGGGAGAAAAAAGGGGCTAAGCAGGCAGTGACAAGTGAGTTGCTGGAGGAGCAGGAAGACTCTCCTGGCAGGGCTGTCTCTGAGAGGCTTTGTACCAAAATTCTAATGGAAAGAGGAAGCAAAGTGAGATCACATGCAGTGAGTGGAAAGTCATGCCTGGCTTGTCAGAGCAAAGGAAAACCAGCTGCACAGGGAAGCAAGCTTTCCTTTCCAGCGCTGGAATGCCTGCTGAGAGGGATAGGCATGGCTGCAGAGAGAGGGGAGCAGATGGGCTCCTCAGCCTCGGAGCTCACCACACCCTTTCCTGGCTGGAGGTGTTGATTTCCCCTGTTCGGAGGGCTCCATCCCACCACCTCCCTGCCGAGAGCTGGGCCGCTGCTCCTCTCCTGGCCCGCGCTGCCGGCGCTTGGCTCGGCCTTCAAGGGCCGATTCCTGAGGGCTTCCCAGGGAGAGCCTCCGGAGGGAAGGGCTGTGCAGCACCCACAGCCTGCTGAGGAGCACTAAGCCTGCTCCTCCTGCCCCTCCTCAAGGCTCCTCAAGGCTGGGGAGAGCCCAGCCAGCCTGCTGAGGTCCCCTTTGCTGCTGGGGTGACAAGGCCGTGGTAGGAACCGGGGCTCCACGCTGCACATGCCCTGAAAGCAAGGAACACGTCCCTGCTCTTCTCGTTGCCTCAGGATCCACAAAAAACCTCTTTTGAAGCTGAAGGATGAAATGCCTCCCCGAGCTGGTGAGTTGCTCAGCTGTGTTTGGGTGCCTGCTGTGTGTCCCCAGGCTGGGTTAGCCGGCGCTCCCTCATGGCTGGCAGTCCCACAGCGGGGAAAGGGCTTCTGGTGAGGATTTAAGGAAGGACAAGCTTTCAAAAGCCACATCAAGGGCCTCTTGGTCTGGTGGAAATGGAGGTGGAAGTAGATGGTGGTGTAAACAGGACCAGACTCCTGGTACTAAAGTGATTTCAGCATTTATTACAATAAAAAGAAAAGGCCCGAAGCATGGGGGCTTGTGGGCCGAGCAGGAGCGTTCCCGTCGAGGGTGCTGCAGCACCGGCACTGGGTCTTCTTCATCAGCCCCGATGCTCCAGGTGGAGCAGCACGGCTTTCCTGGGTCAGATGTCCCTTTTTATCCTGTTTTTTGTCCCTTTGGATTGGTTTCTTTTTGGATCCTCCATTTGCATGAAGGTTTAAGGTGCCTGACTGGCCCATTACAGTTCTGTCCAGGCTGGCTCGGGGAGTGGTGCACTTTACTTGTGTGAAATATGACACCATATTTCTTATAATTCCCCATTTAACCCCTTTTACAGTATAACAACTAAACTAACAGTATATGCTTAACAATTATCAACTATTTTACAACAGCTTCTAACCTATTTTTGACAATTGGCAATGAGGGTCCAGAGGAAAGCTTCTCAACTCCCAACTTTTCTCACCACATCGAGTTCTGTCTGTTAAATCCAAATATAATCTAGAAAAACGAGTAAGCATTTTGTGTTTAACTATCCCAAGTGAACACCCTTTCCTCCTTACTCTGATTTACTTACCTGCCTGTGGAGAGCATGATGTATTAGAAAGAGATTCAGTTGTCTGGCACCTATTTTAAGTAATTTGTGGTCACTTAGGGACTGCAGCAGCCCATGGTGCACAGGGTTGGAAAGTGATGGCAAAGTTTTGGAGCTCCTAAGCAGATGTTTAAATGCTTTTAAGTGGTATGGATGTTATCAGTGGCTGATTTCATGAGGTGCTGCGGAGTCATGTGGTAAAACCTTTCCAGAAGGTGCTCCACAAAGCCCTGAAGTGGCTTCTGCCACAGGTCTGGTTAGCCCTGGATGAGCCGGTCGGGGAGGAGCGAAGGAGGGGACAGGCTAGACATGCAAACCTTCACAAAGAGAGCTTCAGAGCTGCCAAGAGTGATGAGAGAGCTCAGACTGAGATTTGAAGATAGCAAGGCCAGATTCTGAAGGTGCATTCTAAGTGGCAGAAGGAGGTGATCTTGGACCAGACAGTTGGTGTGTGCACATCAAAGAGGGAGGAAGACAGGCAGGCACTTTGGGAGCAAGGCTGGAGGCAGCTGAAAGGGTCTGGAGGTCTGTTTGCTGAGCAGACACCATCTGTTTACTCCATCCAGCACCTCACTGCACAGGCCTTTGTGGTATTTGAAGCTGAAACTGCCTGAGAAATCAAGCAAGAAACTATCTGTGACCCTGGGAGGAAAACTGCCAAGGAAACCAAGGAATGGGTGCTTTGGGTGGGGAGTGAGTACAGCTCTGCTCACACCAGCAGCAGCAGATCTTGCATTACATTGGCTGCTTTGCTTTCCAGCAAACTGGGCTTTTTGCTGCTTTCCTGCTTGTGGATTTCCCTAAAAGGGAAGTGAATCCATCGAAGGAAGAAGCCAGGTGTTCCCCTTGCCTGCTGGCAGTGGCTGTGGGATGGCATTGTGTGGGCCATGGGCGCTCCCATGACATATTATTTCTATTTATTAATTATATGTTACATGATATATTTATAATCTCCCAGTGCCTGAGCCAGGAGGAATACACAATATCACAGTGCCCTCTTGGGGGCAGGTGTTCCTTGGAAATAGACCTTTGTGATTCGTGTGCTGAGGAACTCCTTGCTTGCCACCGTTGTTTATTCTAGCAGCTCCTGCTGCTTGGCTAAATCATGGAATTTCCCACTGCACAATACCCCTCCTGGAGAAGAGCTCAGAGTTTGGCCTTAGGTTTTTATTTTATTGCTATTTCTCTGTCGCTGATCTGCTCTTTGAATCTAAAGAGACTGGGGTGAGGAGTTCCTGAGTGAAGATGGCAGTCTGCCCTCAGAAATGAAACCTGTCTTGTTTAAACACTGTCAGATCACTCGGTCCCAGCAAGAAACAAATTGTTTTAACAATAGATTTAATTAGCTGGTGTTTGTATTCCTTCACAGAGTGCTCGAGTCCTGCTGCTAGACCTGTCTGCAAGCCGTGGCATCTCGTGTACAGGAGTGTGAAGAACGAGTGGAGCGTTAAATAAGGACGTGGATAAGTGTGGCAATTCCCTGCTGACTGCTAGAACAACCTGCAGAGCAGAGACTGAGGCCAGCCTCTCTTCCTGTCCAGGTTTTGCAGTGCCATCTTTTGTCAAACATGAAAAAAGAAACAAAATGTGAATAAAAACATAACTTCCAGGAAATATTTGGCATGATCCTATGGAACTGTAACTGTATCACAGCTAATGTGGCTCTCAATGCCCTACTGTTGCCCTTAATGCTCTGAATGTAGGATTCTTAAGTCCAAATCCTTTGCCTGTATAGTGGCCACTCTTGACTCACACAAATTGGGCTCTTCTCTCAGGAGCTTGTGACAGGACAAGGGGAAAGCTTGGCTTGAAGCTGCACCAGGGAGGTTCAGGCTGGATATTAGCAAGAATTTCTTCACTGCAAGAGTGATTCGGTATTGGAACAGGCTCCCCTGGGAAGTGGTGGAGTCACCATCCCTGGGAGTGCTCAAACACTGAGCAGAAGTGGCACTTCACAGTGGGGTTTAGTGGGCACAGAGGTATTTGGTCAAAGGTTGGACCTGATGCTCTTGGAGGTCTTTTCCAGCCTTAATGATTCTATGGAACAGATGGATTTTTTTTTGTAATGTACACCTATAATCTCCCTGGTTCCTTATGTTTGTGGGTTATGAAAGAATCGCTCTGTTTTAAGGAAGATATGAAATGACAAGTCATTGCATTTGTGACAGTTTCTTCTGTGTGAATGGTTTTGGGGGTTGGTTTTGTTTTCTTTTGTTTGATTTTTTTGAACAAATTCAGCTAAAAGTCTATCTGTGGTGAGGATTCAGTTGAAAAAGATGTGCCACCTGGCAGATGAGTCCATGATCCTAAAAGCTGATTTTTCTGCAAAGCCAGACTCCAAGATTGATGCTGAGGGCTTCCCTAGCTTTTTTTTTTTTTTCCTTTCTAGATCTAGGTTGCTTCACATCAGAAACAATGTTTTCCTAAATGCCAGGCCTAACATCTTGTTCTGGGCTCTGCCACTCAGTCTTTCATGTTCTGCTTCCCCCCTTCCCTTTTCTCATGTCATTATGTCCCTAAAGAGAATGCTTCACAGGTCAGCCCTTGGGCATCACCCAGCTACACAACACAGCAGTCAACTGGAAAAGATGGAGCATGGGGCAAAAAAATCGTGGTGTGAGCAATGTTTGTCACTCTAGGTACAGCTGGGAAATGCTGGGACAGGTCTCCTTCTGTTTTCCTGGGACAGCACCCTCTTTTAGCCAGGATGGGGGAGAAAACCTTGTATTTCTAAGCATACCTTGCTGTGTGTGCTGAAGCCTTTTTTTAGCTTGCAAAAACAACAACTGGCCTCCCCAAATCCCTGCTTTCTTTCTAAGCTCTGGCAAGGTAGGAGACAGCATCTCTCCTGTGCTGTCTTTCTTTCCTTGGCTCTTGCTTGGCCTCAGCCTGTATAAAAGCTTTGCCTGCTTTCGTTTTTCTGCTCAGCAGCTCTGTTTTAGGGGTACAAGTTGTTTGCCACTTACTGGATCCTGCTCTGTTGTAAATTCAGCAAGATTGAACTGTGTGGCCTGAGAGGGCTTGTGCCAGGCAGAACTACAGCAGAATATTTTAGAAAAGCATCTGTATTTTACGAAAAAAGCAGTGCTTTTGTGGACAAAGGAAGAAAATAGAGGAACTTATTTTTTGAGAGGCTGTGGTGGTCTTGCAGGGCAAGGCCTTAGCACCTGGAGGAAGGATAGCTGCTGCCAGGGACATGCTTAAATCAGCTTGGTTCTGGCCAGCCTGTGAGCCTTGAGAGTGTGTGGGGAACAAAGCTGAGCCATGCCCTGCAGGCAGTGGGACTGGGGTGAGCATGGCAGGGTCTCCTCCTGCAGCTGCCAGAGCACTTGGAGAGAAAAGCTGCGTTGCCTCTGCCTCCAGCATGCAGGCTCTGCCTCAGGAGCAGGCTTTGAATTTTGAGCAGAAGAAAAGCCTCTCTTGTGCAACTATCTTCCCACCTCCCAGTTGGTTTCTTAATACAGATTTCAGACAAAACCAAAGATTTTTTCCTTTTTTTTTTTTTTTTTGAGAAGGAAATGTATTCAACACCCCCCTCCTCCCCTGCCTCCCCTTTTTCTGTCCTACCAAGCCCATATCAGCAGGTTGCAATGGTAGCAAGCTAAGCAGAACTGCAAAGATGACACCTCTAGGTTCTTAGGCACTGCTGGAATTCTAGCAGTGGTGGGAATCAGGCACAGCCTGTTTGTCAAGACAGAAAATGTTTTATTTCTCCCAGATATCTGTCTGGCAGGTAGGTGTGATAGAGAGAAGCAGCTGTGTGATCATTAAGGTGGCATTGTCTCCTGTGTGCTCTTCCTTCTCCAAGTCACTCCAGTGTCCTGAATGCACAGCAGGAGTGATGAGACAGGGTTTCATCAGTAACTGTCAGAGGCAGAAATAAATAACTTCCAGTCATATAACTTCACTCAATTTCTGCCTGCTTGTACTGGCCATACCTTGTATTTTCATGGTACCACCAGAAACTATTTTAAAATGTTAAAATTTAAATGAGCACATGGTCCTGCAGGCTAAATCTGTTACCAGTGATAACATTTCCACTGCAGTTTGTTTTGTAGTGCCTCAAGAAAAGCAACTGATTGGAGTGATTTATTTCCAATCCTAAGGAAAAAAGATAGCCTTGGAGCCTTTGTCAGCACCGGAGGAAAAGCAACCACAGCGCTGGGCAGGCGGTGTCTGCAGTCACGGAAACAGCTGATAACAACTTTCTCATCTTATCACTTCACAGATTTTTTTTGGTTTTTTTTTGCTAGAGGATGCAGACATGAAAGAGTCTCTAGGGTCCTCCTGCCCTGCATGGGAACTGCAGCAACTGTCCTGGCACAGCTTGACAAACTGGTTGTCTTAGTCACTGTGTAAGACATGGCTGATGGATGAGGCTGCAGAGAAGAACAGGGGTGGAGGCAGAACTGCCTGGGGTCTGGCAGGGGTGCTGTGTGGGGTAACTTACACCCACAGCAGGAAAGGTCCCCCTGCACCTGTAGGCACACAGTTTGTGGTGGTTGGGAGTGGGGCTGGGCCCAGCCTCATCCCCATGGGCACAGCTGTGAGCAGCAGGTGAGCAGCACTGACAGCAACGAGCCATGGAGTGCCCAGGGGCACTGACCAGCCACCAAAGGGAACAGAGGGCACACAGGTGCAATGCATCAGCATGAGGGGGATCAAAGGCTGGGCTGAAGAACAAGCAGGGCAGATACTTGAAGTCTTCTGAAGAGGTAAGGTGTTACTCTGTGTGGGTTGAAGCTTTCTGAAATGGTGTGGTGATACTCTGTGTATTGTGGCTGTCTCAGCTGCAATAGGCACCCCTGGGTTTCATTTCACCCAGGAACTGAGCAATGAGTTATTACCCTGTGCACATCTGGGCACAGCCTGTCACTTCTGGGACACTTCTGGGTCTGAGTGTGCTCCCCCAGGCTGGCTGGTCCTAAAGGAGATATGGCAGTAGTCATCCAGAGATGCTTCAGGTCTTTGGCATTTACCAGCTCCTCGAGTGGCTTCCCATGCATGTTGCACAGCAGCAATGACAAGATTAGACTGCTGTCACAGACAGATTACTTTTCAGTGAGAAATTGGTGTGCCACCAGCTGAGAAAGCCCCTGAGGGCCAGTGAGTGAGGAAGCACCACCACTGACTAAAACCTCACCAAATGATGTGGTCAGGCTGAGATTATGCGCAACCAGGCTTTTATCAGAGAGGTAACTGGTGGTGGCTCTCTTTCCTTCTAGCATCCATTTTGGTAGGTTTTTGCATTCCTCAGTGAAATGCAGCATCCCTCTGCAGATTTTACAGCCTCAGTTTCTGAGAAGGAATATTTGAAGGGGAATTTCTGGGTCTGAATTGCTGAGAAAAAAAAAAGCCTCTTTAGGAGATAAGGAATTTTTCTATTTCTTTTCCTGACTTCTCCCACTAAGACAATACTCTATACTTTTATAATGAGGGGACTTTCCCACCTAGCTGCCTTGTTTTCAGTTTGGATGTTCTTTTGTCTCCTTACTGGCAGACACAGCCTCTGGCAAGGGAGAAACTGCTGTTTCTCCAGCCCCTCTGAAATTCCTCCTCACCTCTCAGAATACCAAACATATCTGATAGCTCAGGCTTGATTGCAAGACACAGTAGTTTGTCCTCAGGCATGGGAAAAGGCCCTGGATTATGAAATCCTCAATTATTCTGCTGACAGAGTTTGTGGATTCTCCCTGTGCTGCTGTGACCCCCAGATGGGAGATGTCCTCCTGGCAGTGGTCAGGAGAGCACAACGAGTCACGGCTGCTGCTTTCCAGGCAGGGCATTTGCTCTCTGTAGCCCCTTTCCCCACTGTCATTTAGGAGCATCTGATTTTTAGGCACTCTTGCTGCATCTTCCTAACTCCAAAAATAGGCGTCTCTGTTTAATTAATTATGCTTACTTCTTCTGGGTGCATAATTGCAGGAGCCAGGTGAGAGTGCAGTGTTTTGCTTCCTCGTCTCTTACTCAGGACTTCATTAACGACAGCTGATTGTCCTGTCCCCACGTCCCTTGCATGCATGATTTACAGCCTCTTTCATCACAAATTAGCTTTTTCCTGCTTCTTTCAAGCCTTCTTGTGTTAACCACGGGCAGCGGAGGTGGCTGGGCTGGGGTTCCTGAGGCAGACGTGGGAACGGGAGCAGCACATCCTGCAGCTCCCTCTCCTGTGCCTGCCCGAGACACCCCCTCCCCTGCATCTGCTAAGCCAGGAGATCTGTAGGGCAGGGCCCTGGCTGGGCAGAATTCTCCTTGTCCTGGTGCCTGCCTCTCCTGCACACCTCCCAGAGGCACTTCTCACCACAGGGCCATTTCACCAGCTTCCTTGTAGCTGTGAACCTCAGATTTTCTTCTTGGAGCAGCCTCAAAGGGCATTTCACATCCATGCTTCCTGGCACAGGACTTGTGTGGGCACATTGGCATTTCCAGCCCTCTGCCATAAGTGTTGGAGGGAGGCTTCAGTTCCTCAAACCCTCAGATAAAGTGTTCTGGGGAAACTTTGCTGTGTGCTTTCCCAGTCTGTGAGACACACAGTGTGATTTTTGGGGTTGTTCTGTGGAGAGCCAGGAGTTGGACTTAATGAATCCTTTCAACTCAGGATATTCTGTGATTCCATGAGGCTAGTGCAAGGGACAGGGAAGGGCACTGAAAAAATCTCTTGCCCAGTCTGTCTGGTCTTGGGTTCATGTTGTGCTGAAAAAAAAAATCAGCTGCTGGGTGTTGTCATGGTGTTGCCTCCTGCTTTGCATTTCACGTTGCTCTGCATGGGCAGATGTCACCTGTTTCATTTCTAAGGTGACTGCTGCCAGTGCTGGGATCCCAGGTAACGCCTGAGACCCCAGTGGTGACACCTGTTGTAAAAGCAATCCCCCGCAGCGCTGTCCCTGCCTGGGAAACCACACCTTAGGCAGCCTCTGCCCATCACAAACCCGAGGATTCTAAATCAGAGCCTTTGATTGGAACCTGCTAGGATTGATGTTTGCTCCCTGCTGCCTGCCTGAGCCCTCCCTGGAGACCTGCACCCAGCATGGATGGGGCTCTGCAGAGGTCAGTGTACCCACCTGCCTCCTGTGCAGCATTTCTCCCTGCACAGGGTCTCCTGCTGGGAAACACAGCTGCTGCTGCAGATTTCCATTTGATTGCCTGTCCAGGGGCTCGGGAACAGCTTTTCTCCAGTTAGCAATGAGCAGCTTTCCAGTGGAGACGTCCCAGCTGCTGCAGGATGGGCAAAGGGAGGACTCATCCCTCTTGGCCACAGAGAGAAAAGCTGGCTGGGCTGGGGTGACAGCCAGGGCAGGGGAAGGGGCTGTTAAGAAAGGATGTTTGTGGCCATGCTTCATGCTGGCAGGCTGTGTGGAGGGTTACCATTTATCACCTGTCTTTCAGAGCCCGCTCTACACCCTTGGTTTGGGGAATCAGAGCCACTTTGTAATTCACAGGGTTTGGCATTTATAAGCTTTATTTTTCTACCAAACTCTTGTAGGAAGGGGGACTCTGGGGCAGGTAGGTAGCTTTAGGGAGCATCGACCTCTTGAACTGAGAACAAGTTCTCTTTATCTCCTGTTCTAAATCTCTGTAACTTCTCCAGTGACTTGTCTGACATATCCCCAGGAAGCAAAATAAACACGGGGTTTGGACTGGTTAATTCTGCAGAACAACTACTTGCAAAATCAATGGTGGGTTGTTTTTCTTCTCCTTTGCTGAAGCCAGAAATAGGTCAAGCAGCAAACCAGCGTTTCTGAGGCAGCCAGGAGTGACTGATGTACGTAGGTGTTTCAGAGATGGCCTCTCTCTGGGGTTACTGCTCTGCCTAAAATCCCCCATCTCCCTTGTGCTAGAAGGAGGAGGAAGTGCTTGCAGCAGAGAAATGAAACCACTTAAGATCTCCTCGAACAAAGAGGGTGGGTTTTTCAATAGAAAATACATCTTGTTCATCCTCCTCCAAGGCTGTGTGTCCGTGACGCCCAGCTCTGCCCGTTCTCTCCTGCCGTCCGCACTCGGGAGCCGCCCTCCGCTCAGCCCCCCTCTCATTAACACCGCACCTTGCCTGCGGTCAGGCTGTGTGAGGCAGGAAATCTTCTTAATGCAAGTGAATAAAAGCGTCTTGCATTGTATGAAGCGATTCTGGATCACATATGGGGTTGTCAGGTCTATTCAAAGTCACATTTAAGTTAATGTGGTCACAGCAAGACGGCAATATTCACAGTAATTTAGGTCTGCTCTTCAGTGAGGTTGTTCCACTTAATATCCCTTGGAAAATCCTAGTCCTGGTGACTGGCTTTATTTTCTGCAGATCTTTTGGATGTTTGCTTGTCTCTTTTGGATGTCTGGCAGCATTGTCACTGACAGAGGCTGTAACAAGCTGTTGCATGGGCTTTCACAAGCAGTCAGTCACTGCCGTGGAAAAAAATAGGGGTCTTTGTTTCCTCGTGTGTCCCTCTGAGTGTGAAATCAACCCTTCAGAGCACACAGTCAGGGCATGAGGGTGACAGCCCACAGATTGTTTAGCATTGCTCTTTATTGTTGGGGCAGGAGAGGAACAGTAATTAGACACATGCAATGTTCTATTTCCTACTGTTGGGTTTTTTATATCAAACTGGCTTGCTTGAAAGGCAGAGTTCCTGGATCTGAAACCCAGGAGCCATGGGGCTCTGCCACTGATGTGCATGGGCTGAGAACTGCCAAAAGGTCCTCTTAAGAGTGCCCACATCAAATAGCAGAAGTAGTGTGAGGGCTCTCTCCAGCCAAGGTCGCAGGAAAGAATTTCATAAAAGCAAACAAACCATCAGCCTGTTTTGGAAAATGCAAATGAGAAACCTGCTTTATCACTGCATCTGAATGGGAGCTGCTTGCAGAGGAAAGCAAAGAAAGCCAGGGATGGGAAACGACCTTCCAGAGCTTTCACCCTGCTGCCACGTGGCTCTGTCACCAGGGACTATTTCCTAGCACAGCCACTGTGACAGCCCCTCAGAGTCCTTTCCTTGCCAGCTTCCTCACCAGTTCTTCAGAAGAGATCAGAATAGCCCTGCTCAGATAACACCCAGTGTGTTTGTGCTTCCTTCCATGCACAGGTCTCTTTTAACATCTTCTAACAGCAGCGTTGGCTGCTGCAGCCTCTTGCACCCAAGTATGCAAATAGCTCCCTCCAGTCCAGGAAATACACAGCAAAGTTAGGTTTTCTCCAATGTGACCTTGTAATTTCTCCCCTCTTTTGAATTTCTGTGTGGCCCAGGTCATGATCAAATACAATGTAAGAGAGAAGCTAATTTCTTAGCTCTGTGTTGGGTAGGGTCAGTGTAACATCACTTCCTTTTTATGGAATACATAGGCTGACTACATGCAAAGAAAAGGCTTTTACCAACTCTTGTTGTTAATGATGGTCATTATGGCAGGCAGAAGGAACAGGCAACAAGACTGAGATCCCATTGTGATGCACAGTGCATGAACACCAAGTGTTACACTGGCCCTGCTTTGTATTAGAGTCTAATTGCAGCCTGTCACCGTCAACAAACCATTTTTTCCATAATGGAAACCACACGCACTCTGTATTACAGAGCATGCTAAAAGATATTGAGAGAGCTGGAGAAAAGAGCCCCTCACTTTTCAGTTATGATGATTTTTTGTTAGTATGTATAATTTATCTATTCAATAAGGAGTAGTTATTCCCCTATTGACCTACAGGATTTTAATAAAGAGTAACTGTGTGGCCTGACAACCTTCTTTAAGCACCTACTTAAAAAGTAACAGATGTTAGGCTAGTATGAATAATATTCTGTGAACAGGGTTTTTTTTCATTTTGTGTACCTCCTTAGCCCACCCCAGCAGTGGAGGAGAGCCTCCACTGACATAATTATTAAAATTTGGATGATGGACGTTCTTGCCCTGCCCAGCCTGTGTCTTGATGCTGTGTGACTGCTTTGCTATTCTCTGCCCTCGATGTACAGCTGAGAGTCAGAGTGCTCAGGGACTGGAAAAACAGGGACTGCTAAAAAAGCTCGAGGAGCTGTGGGTGGTGAGAAACACACAGTGGTGTTTCAAGCCTGGGCTTTCCCATGAAAACTTCTATATTCAGGGTTTTGTTCCTGTTTGTTGTCGCTAATTTGATATTTTGTATCGGCACTGCAGTTTGTCCTTTATATCTTGGTATTCTGTGGGGGCAACTAAAAAGGATGCTGCTTGTTTGTGAGCCTAAAATCTAAGGAAAGAATGTGACAAGAAAGCTTTGATAGCAGTGAAGTGGCTGGGGACTGAGGGAAGGAAATGGGCAAATATTAGCAAGGATACAGATGAGCATGGGAATGCTCTGAAATGCCAAGAATTTGTGTGAGTTTGGAATTTGTTTGTTGACTGAATTAAGTGACTCTGAAGCACAAACACTTGGGCAAAAGCAGATCAGCAAAGCAGCCTCTGCGTAACAGCAGCTTCCAGCAAAATCCAAACAACAGAAAACCCTGGGAGATCCAGACCTCATGCTCACCTTTCCTGCAGCATCTGCAGCATCAGGGGACACACTTGTAACTTCATGCACCAGAGAGATTTTTGTGCTACAGCTCCCTTTCTCAGCCTGTGCTGCACAGCAAGCAGGCCAGTGATCAACCTGCTTTTCCCTTGGGGCTTCATCTCCCTGAAGTCAGGGAGAGTGTCTCTGCATTGCCATCAGCTTCACAGACTTTGGAGCAGGCACTGAAGCTTGTCCTCAGCCAGCTGAACCCTATTCAAGTTCTGAAGCATAATATTTCATGTAGGTTTCTTGTTTCCTGAGGCTGTGGACAGTCTTACATGAAAGAAAGAGCTCAGGGACTTGAGACTGAGCCTGCCCCTGAAGAGCATGGAGGCTCAGAGCAGAGCAGGGCTGCAGAAATGGTAGTGCGGGCTCCAGACATTCCTGCCTGCCCCTCAGCCTGTGCTGGAGCCCTGTGGGGAGCTGGTAAATGAGATTCTGTGAAGCTAAGTGCCTTGGCATCAGTAGTAGGAGCTGATCATCGCTGTCTCCTCAGGTGTCAGTCCCCAGAACAGGAGTGGGAGAGGGGATGATGCCATTGGGCTGCATTGGGCACAATGCAGAAGGCATGGTGAGGGTGTGTAAGTGGTGCTCTGCTCCAGCCCCACTGCTGCCCCTGTCCTCCCCTAGTTCCAGGTGAGCATTCCCTCCTCTACCTGCTGGGGAATTGGTGTTAGCCTTTTACCTGTGCCTGAATTGGCATTTAATTCATGTCTTGCAGGAGAGAAAAGAGGATGATGATATATGACTCCCAAGCACTGGCTGCTGCTGTTTTTGTACAATTATTTTTAAGGCAAAAATCATTTTATACAGTGCTAAATCCAGCCAATCAATGTTAAAAAGAAGACAGTCTTTAATGCAAAAGCACAACCTCTGCAGAAAAGGATGTAGGTTTAGCTTAGCTATCAGAAATTCTTCCCTGTGAAGGTGCTGAGGCTGTGGCACAGGTTGGCCAGGGCAGATGTGGATGTCCCATCCCTGGAAGTGTTCATGGCCAGGTTGGCGGGGGCTTGGATCAACCTGCCCATAACAAGGAGGTTGGAACTAGGTGATGTTGAAGGCCCTTTCAACCCAAGCCATGCTATGGTTCTCTCAAAACAAAGAGAGTGCAATGCAGAAGATAGACAAAGGTTGTTCTAGATCAGCTTCTTTCTGCTCTGGCCCTAATGTCAGCCAGCATGCACAGGCTGTTCCCTGGCAATAGCCATGTGAAGTCCAACTGATTGAGGATGATGTGTGAATTGAAGCATGTAGTGAGAATGATTTCATCTCTTTGGAGAGGCAGTGTGAAATGGAAGCTGAGGAGTGCGTGGCTCTCACAACCGAAGCATTGCTCTCAGCACATGCGTTGGTGGTTTGGGTGCTAATTAGTCTTCCACCTAGGCAAAGAAAAGGAGATGATTGTTCTGGATGGCCTTTAAAAGGAATGGCAGGACTGTTAGGAAGTTAATAGTCATCTCCAAGTCACATCTGATTCAGCTTTGCTGTCACTTGGAAGGAATGCTAAAGAGCATTTCCTCTCTGAGGAAAGCTTGAAAGTTAGAGAGAGCCACTAAGAGAGTCTGAGGAGCACCTCTCCAATGAGGACAGGGCAAGAGAGCTGGGATTGTTCAGCGTGGAGGAGAGAATACTCTGGGAAGACCTCGTTGCAGCCTTCCAGTATGTAAAAGAAGCCTGTAAGAAGAGTGAGAACAGAAATTTTAGCAGGGCCAGTTGTGACAAGATAAGGGGTTATGGCTTTAAACTAAAAGAGGGCAGATTGAACCCCCCCACCCCAAAGTCTTGCCCTAGGTTTTGATGGCAGTGAGATCTTTTCCATCTGCAGCTTTTGCTTTTTTTCAGGTTGCTCTGGTGCCTGCTCCCCATGTCAGACAGGTGAAGACATGCTCAATGTGTTTAGCCCTAGCTTAATGCTTTCTTTGCAGCTGCCTGGGGAGCCTATTTACCTCTGGTGGGTGGACTTGGTGTATTTACATCAGTGGTACAGCTGTTCTGGAAATGGATATGTTATTTGCTGTTGGATGTAAAATACAAGAGCTACTGACCAGATTCTACCTTTCTGCACTTTACAGTTGCTGTAATATTTATGTTATTTCAGGTACATTTGAAAGCATAGTATTCTGGTACAGTTCACATTGCAAGATTAATCCACCACTGGAAAACTCCAGCACACACTGCAGTCTGTGAGAACCTTTGTGTGGATCTGCTTTGGCTCCCTGGCTCTGCATGGAACCAATTCCCGATAGGCAAGTCCCTTCTCTGCAGCCCCAGGCTGCCAGGAGAGGGCAGACAGCTGCCAGCAGCCCGCTGGAGGATGAGAAACTCTTCACACTGAACTAAAAAACCCACAGATAAAATCAGAAAAGCAGAATATCAAGTGATATCACAGCATGTCTAACACCTGTTCATTGAAATTACAGGAGCAGAAAAGTAAGAGAAATTTGGTGCATTTCCAGGTGTGGACATGAACTAACAATCAATACCCAAATACCTGCCATGCTTGAGGATTTTTTTAAAAACGAATCCAGCATCACAGCCTCAGCCTCTCTTTAATTGTTTCTAAGTAATATTTCCTTTCTGACTCCTGGAGATGACCTACAGGCTCTCTCGTGTGCACAGGCATCCAAAGACTGATGAGGATAATCAGGTGGAGAGTGTTTTTTTCCACAGGTGAGCTGGTACTTCTTGCAGGTGGCTGAGCAGACTGGGGGTTGGTTTCTGCAGCCCGGGTATTGCTCCCCACAACCAGCCATGTTTCCCTTGCCCAGGTGCAGCCTGCCACCAGGAAGTATGCTGCAGCAGAGGTTTGGAGAAGAGCCAGGGAGTCCTTCGTGTCCCTCCTTGAGTGAGAGAAGGCTGTGGGGAGCAGTAGGCTCACTCAGCCCAGAATGAGTTTTAAGGTATTTTCCAGATTTTCTAAATTCATACTTGAGGTATATTCTTATCAGGCTGGTTTTTAATCTGCCTGAAGGTGCTTTCAAAGTTTCAGATGAGCAGGTTGGGAATGCTGAGCCCCAAAGCCAGCCCAGAGGTGCTGCAGGTCCCTTTGCTGTGCCTCTGCAGTGAACCTCGGTGGCCGTCTGCCTGCACTAACAGGGATCTGCTGATTGCAGCCTGACATTTATATTCAGGGGAAGACAGCTTTTGTCAAAACCTATCAGTGAATCTCTTTCTGAGGAACTAATACAGCAAATCCTACAAACCCTGTGTTTTCTGCTATTTCTGACATTCTGTAGCTCAGTGGCTTATAATTACAAACAGTATGCTGCTACAGGGTCCTCTGCTTCACAGAGGGTGGCTGCTAATAGGGCTTCAGTGCTTCCCCTTGCATGCCTGGATATTCAGTTAGAAATAAAGCCACACCTTACATTAGGATAAGCTTGCTTTAAAAAGTAGACCTTCCCCCCCACTGGTAGGCACACAGTTTGTGGTGGTTGGGAATGGGCTGGCCCAGCCTCATCCCCACTGGGCACAGCTGTGAGCAGCAGGTGAGCAGCACTGACAGCAACGAGCCATGGAGTGCCCAGGGGCACTGACCAGCCACCAAAGGGAACAGAGGGCACACAGGTGCACTGCATCAGCATGAGGGGATCAAAGGCTGGGCTGAAGAACAAGAAGGGCAGATGCTTAAAGCCTTCTGAAGTTGTACGGTGACACTCTGTGTATCATGGCCATCTCAGCTGTGACATGCTGTGGCACATGGTGACCCTGATGTGATTTGAGATTGGGCTGCAGGGTGAGGTATGGATGGAGACAGAGCCCAGCATAGCATTGAGAGCTGCAGGAGAAGCTGCCTGGTCTGGACCAGAATGATTGTGACACCTGGGGTACAGGTGAGCCGCTGGGGACATAATGGGAAATAACTTATTAAGTGAAGAATAGAGTGTATTTGTCCACATGGAAAGCTTTGTTAAAAAGAGAAGGCATTAAGGCTACTGACTACAGCCTTCATAGTGTTTTACTATGGACAAAGTTGTAAGATTTTAAGACTGATGCAAGTACTGCTTTTAGTGTTTGGAAAGAAGTTAGGGAAAGACTATGGGAAGTGGAAGAAGAATCAGAATATGAAATTGAAATTAATAGGGAACTGAGGCGGGCAGGCACTTGCAGCCTTCTGAATTGACACGGTGGATGCTTGAAGCTTTCTGGTGTGGCGTTACTCTGTTTGGGTTGAAGCTTTCTGAAATTGTGTGGTGGTACTCTGTGTATCGTGGCCATCTCAACAGTGCTATTTGCTGTGACACCCACCTGCTGCAAGGCAATGACAGTCACCTGGGTGACTCACGTCTTGCTGTGCCTGTGTTGGGGATGAGAGTCCGAGCTTCCAGTGGGCTTGCAGCGACCTCACGCTGGTCCTTCACAACCGAGCTTTGTGTGCTCTGCTGCAGCCTGAGGCGAGCTTGCTGTGTGATGAAAGAGTGCATTGCCCCAGTCTGCTGTGTCAGAATGGTGTCACATCGTGGTGTGCAGGTGGCACAGCAGAGCAAGCTCCCCTGGATGCCTGCCAAAGATAATGTGGAAGAAGTGCTGAAGGCAGACACATCGCAGGAGATTGGGCTCCTCGCTCTTACATCTCCCTTCTTGTGGGAATTTGTAGACCTGAAAGCAGAGGGTGCAGTCTGCCATGAGCTGGGTAGGACAGCAGATGTGGCTATTGGCCACAGGGCATGGAAAGGGCTTTGAGAGGTCCCAGAGCTGGGGGTTGTGCTGAACTGTTCTGCCGCCCTACAGGTGGGCACAGCAAGCCCAAACCTAAATGAGTCAGCAAATACCTTGCTAATGAACGCAGGGCAGAAGAAATTAGATGGCGTTTAGGATGCAGCAGGCCATTTCAGGATGTACCACTGACAGGTGGGATTTTAGGAGCAGCATTGGAAACAGAGGATCTTAGCGGAGTGAGTGAGCAGGAGTGTAGTGCAAATCAATAATAAAAAATAATAATACTAAGACATCGTTTCGGTGCCTTGTGATAGAAAAAAATAATTATCTTACTGCACAAACAAATGGAAGATCACGGATGATTAAAATTATAATTAAAGCAAGAGAATGACACCGGCAGCACAGACATCTCTGCAGACTATTTGAACAGTGTGTTAAACAAAGTCAATCATTTCTTCATCATAATGGTATTTACAGTAACACAATGGGAATGCAAGGCATTTCACTGCAGGCAGCCTGGTGTTTAAATATATACTTACAGCACTGATATCCAGAAAGAATAGGTATGGTCTGTGCTGAAAAAACGGTTAATGCTACAGTTCAGTTTTCAGATGCCAGGCTTTAGCATAATAAGCAGCAGCAAAGGAAATTAAAATGAGGGAGAACGTTGAACAAGGGCTTTAAAAAGAGGATTTGCTATAGAGAGTTTAGAGCAGGATGATTTTGATTATATTACTGTGCTAGATAAAATGAAGCTGGGGGGATTCATAATTATTAGCATCTCTAATCCACAAGAAAAGATAAAGATAAGATGATAGAATATTATTAGCAACTTCAGGCAAAGCTTTTCTATTTGTGGTCATTATTAATTGCCTTCTCTGGATATAATTAAAAAAAAATCCAACAAGACATAGTTCTGGATGGTTTTTTTTTTTTTCAATAAGGCTTCAAAATTTGTCTGCAAATGTGTTAGCAGCCCTGGAAAACTTTAACAGGTACTAGAAAAGAATAAGGAGTGCTATCATATGCCATGCCACACACTGTGATATTGTGAGGAGATAATCAGGTGCTCCATGTCCCTTTTCTCTTTTGCAGATAAACAGGAGACAGTGAGAAAGATAAAAAAACTTAGAAGGGTTAAACCAATCAAAGGGATGCTTAGAATTAATTTGTGCAAATCCTTGCCCATAAATTCTACTTTATGTAAGAGGTTGGTATGGTGCAGGAGAGATCATAAAGTGAAGTTCTTAGTCATTGCCCTTGAGTTGTACCAGCCCCATGTGTGTCTGCCTCTAATACATTTAAGAGTTGCCTTTTCTGTTTGGTATTTTTCTGGAAGAACCTGTTCCTTTTCTGTTTTGCTTTTTGCTAGTGCTTACTTACACTCTTGAGTTGTTAGCCTGCTCTGTGATGTGAGATCCCATACTCCAGTTACCTGGCTGAAAAAACAAACACCATCCAACAGATTAAATTTGTCCATCTTTTCATCTGCTTTTCATTCGCAGGTACAGATCCAACTGATAGTGGGGCTGAGCTAGCAAAGCTTCATTGTTTGTCTGGAAAAACCTTGTCTCTGCTGTCCCAGTCTGCCTGGGGCTCTGTGAGAGCTGAGACACTGCAGGGCAGAGGTCTGGAATCAGCAGCACCTTCTGCCTTGCATGCCAAGTTATCAGAAAAATACTGGGCAAGAACAAGACAAGGACAAAGGAACTTAGGGAGGTTCCTCACTGCCTATAAATGTTTTGCTTGTGCCTTCAGAAGGCAGGCCTTCCTTGGGAAAAAGAAAAATTCATCATAGAATCCAGCTGGTTTGGGTACCCTTGAAAGCTTTTGCTTGGAATTTTTTTAAAAGGCTAAAGTGATGGGAAAAAGTAGGAAATGGTGGTGTACACAGGAGGTGGGGAAGACAGCATAAACGTGCTGTTTGGAGAGTGTTGCTCTCTGTAGAATAGCAGTGAAAGGAATTATAGGCAGGAGGAATCTTCAATTAAGATAGTATAAGGAAGCAAATATTTGAGGAACCGGTAAATCAACTAGATAAGGGTAGAATTAATGTAATTCAAAGACCAATTTCTTGTTGTAGGATGTTGCAAACATCAGAGTGCAGCACTGCATTTGATGATGGACTGTACAGCACAAAGTTGGAAAAGAGGCTGTAGCTCTCTCTAAAGCTCACTGAAAGATAAATAAATCACAAAGGTTATCGTATCATACTGTCAGTGAGGTTTTTAATAAGTAGGTACAATTATTTTAGGCATGAAGAAAATATAAGAACTATCTGCCCCCAAGGGCTGTTATTCTCGCAGCAAATGTGCTGGCAGAGAAAGTCAAGGAAAGGCATAGATATAAAAGGATGGGAAACTATGTGCTGGGGAAAAGGGGACTCTGATCCTGCTAGATGTGCCCAGCACTAAGAAGCACGTTCCTGTGGAAGACTTTCACCGAGGGGGTGAGGGGGAGATCCCAAATTTTTATATATTGCAATGAAAATGTGATACAAGGCATAAACCAGGCATCAATAAATTAATAAAAATATCAGACTTGGCAGTAGAAATGTCCTTGGGATGATCTCTGCAGTTGATAAGCACTGGGATGGGAAGTGTAAGTCCCACTTGCATAGTAAGGGCCAGTTTAGAAAGCCTTTGCTCTTACTGGTGAGCATTTAATGCTCATCTGGGGTGAATAAATTCTCCAAAAGCTCAATTTCAGGCCAAGTCTGATGATCAAAATGAATTGTTCCCAAGTAATGATTCCCCATATAAGGACTGGAGGATTAGGACCATCAGAGACTATCCCTGTCAGTACTTTGAGCACCAATAGAGGGCTCGTAGGTTACCAAAGGAAGAATAACATTTATTTCTCTGTTACAGAAAGCAAATGGAAAGCAATGGAGCAACGTTTAAAGCAAATAAGGATAGATGTGTCAGATCAAGCTCTCACACTTAGTTCAAAGGGTAGGGCTAAGTGGGAGGGTTAGTTACATGTGCAGGTTGAACTGTAAAGCAGTCCCAGGGACTGAGGAGCATGTCACCTACACTCAGAGGGCAGTCCATGGGTCTGACTTACAGGGTGCACAGCAGGTCCCAGCCTCACACCAAGCTTGTTCCCCACCTGCCAAGGAGAACCCTTAATGCTCTTGGTTATTTGTCCTGGTTCTCTGTCCCTGTACCTATTTCACTTAGGTTTTAATTTGCCATTTTTAAAACCTGGAGGTTTAAAATCTGGAGGGAGGAGATTTGTGGGGGCATTTTTTAAAAATATTTTTTTCCCCCCAAAGCTCTTGAGAGCAGTGCTCTCTGGCTCTGTACTGAGGATGCCACTAGTGCCCACACAAGAACCAAACTTTGCTGCTACTGTCTGGTTGGGGGCTAGTCTGCAGAGCCTGGCAGCAGCAGGCTTCCAAACGTGTGAGCTGAGTATTCCTACAGTTTGAGTGAGAAAACCTCCCCTGTCTCCCTTTGAAAAGGAATCCACCGTGGTTACTGTAGTAACCATGATCTCATCTGCCAGCAGACACAGGCTGCTGGACAGTCCTGCTGCACTGGGTAAGTGTTACACATGCATGACTCCAGCAAACCGGGCTTGGACAGCGTTTTCAAAGTCATTCAGGCTACCCTTTTGCCCCAGGGCAGGACTGGCCTGCCTTCACCAGGCAGGTTCTTGTCTAACTCCGTGTTTTAAATCTCCAGTGGTGAGGAAGGGAATGTTTTTCCTTGTCACAGCTGTTGCCTGTTTCATAGCCTGCAGGGTGAAAAGGATGGCATTTCCATACAGTTTTTATATTCACTGGTGTAACTGTAGTTCTTGTCTCTGGTTGCTTGATAGATTGAACTAATGACCAGCCATTTGTGTAGTGGTCTTTTTTGCCTCCCTTATAATGTTCTGGGAGTTGGAATGTGATCTGGGAGGAGCAGAGCTGTGCTGAAAGTCCTGTGACTTTCTATGGCTGGAGAGCACATGGGCAGGCTCAGAATCAGCCTTTTCCTCTCTATTCTACTGGACTGTGTTCCTGATTTATAGAATTGACTTCCTCCCAAGCCTGTAAGTAGTATCAAATTGCTCTTCTTTCTGACTCGGTTCCTTCTTTTTGGTTTTTAAATATGCTGTTACCAGTACATAGTAAATCCATGAAAACCCTGGGTTGTGAGAACTTCTAGGTCTTGAGGAAGAAGGAAATGGCCATGTAAGTAATTGCTGGCCAGAAGGTGTAACATGTTTGTCAGATGAAACAAGTCAGAGGCCATATTGTCTGAAGGAGAAAAGCGTTGTCTTAGCACGAATTCTACCATCATTATAGTGCAAGAGATTTCATATCTCCAGGGCCTCGTTCCCCCTTGAAGTTTCTTCACAACGCAGCTCCTCTATGCACTGCCTGTCCCTGGTCCTTACAGCAGTCATCTGACTCCTCTTCTTCACAGCCAACAAATTACAACAACTCTCTTCACTCAGCTAGCTCACCCACTCTTTTGTGGCACTTGCTCTTATTGGATACAGGTGTGGCTTGTTGAGATCTGGGCCTGTTTCTAATCTTTAGTAATTGGTTCAGCTGCAGCTCATTGGGGGATAAGATTACCTTCTACACTATTTTCATACATTCCATTTCTCCACAGAAAAGTAGATGCTTGTTTTAATGGAGTTGATACTGGCAGCATGAGCAGCAGAAACATTATTTCAGTGTCCTGTGGGAAGTTTTTTTTCTGTTTTATTTATCAGTTTGAGCTTCTGTGTCCTCCTTTCACACCCCCTCTGGACAGTGCCTCAGTCCATTGCTCTAAGGAGGCTGGAGGCAGATGCCACCCTATCTCATCCTGCAGCAGTACAGAGGCAAGGAGATTATTTAGCAGCCTCACAGTACATTTCTATCTCATACTTTGCTCCTTTCAGGTGGTTTTACAGACTTTGAAGTTGTAATGTATTAATAAAAAGTATAAAGATTTTACTTTTAAATTTCTTTAGCTCCCTAAGTATTTTGGTTTTGCTAGTTTCCAGTCAGGTTTTTCCCAAGTAAGCTCTGTGTTTATTTTGCCCGGGCTCTGCTTTCATTTCTTGAAGCACAGCTTTAGAATCTAAAGTGAGCTTTGCCATTTGGTCATAAGGCTTGACTCTTCCCTGCCTCCTGCTCCTCTTCCTCTGCTCTAGGCTCTGGAGAGAAGTGAGATCAGCTTCAAGGCTTGGTACAACTTTTTGTGTAGCTTCCATGCTGAGTTTAAGATCTTTAATGGTTTCATGGGTTCCATTAACAGCCCTCATGCCCAGAAATGCTGCTGCTTCTCCCACCCTGCCTATTTCTCCAGTCCTTAATGAAATTTTGTGTCAGAAGCTAGTTTCTTGTTGAAGGTATGGAATTTAATGAGGGTAACTGGGTTTCCTCATGGACCCACTTCCATCAGCCAAACCAGAAGCAGGAGGTAGGGCCAAGTCAGGCCCCACGGTCCAAAAGCAGCAGCCTGGCTGAGGACATCCAGAACCACTAAAGACTTGGAACCCAAGGCCCTTCAGCCTCTCATGGAGCCACTGCTCGCGCAGACAGCCCAGCAGGGTAGCCCTGCTGTGCCTGTGCCCAGCTGGGGAGGAAGGCAGCCAGGCAGACAGAAGCCTTGGCCAGCTGCAGCCTCTGCTCATGCTGTGTGGGCCCTTTGCAAGGAGGGATCCATCCCACCTGTGGCTCTGACAGCCTCGGCTGTCTGGCTACATGCCACGATTGCCAGGCTTAATTTAATTTTTGACTGGTCAAGATTGGTCTCATTTGATCAGTACAATTCCCCAGAGACAAAAAAGAAAAAAAAAGCATTATTCCCACTTCCTGCTATATTTGACTTTGATAAAACAACAGATTAGTTATCACTGAGGTAAAGGCATCAGCTGACCACAGTTTTCAGCTGGAGCATTGTGTATTTAAATGATAACAAGGCTATGTGAGCACAAACACCTTTTTGTTAAAGGTGCCTCCTACTTAATGAAGTGTTAGATGAAAACGAAATTGTCCCCAGGTAGTTTTAGTCTGGAGTACTTGGGTAACACACAGAGCAACAGCTTATTAAAATGGAAGAAGCAAACAAAAATAACAATGATGAAAGGGATCCTTGATTCAAAATGATATTGTGTGTCTCAGAGCATTGACATTTGTGTCAATATCGTATTAGCAGTAATCAAATTTCTCATTGTCTGCTGCAATGTAACCAACTCCTCGAGTGTAAAAGTCCATTAATCATGGAGGTGTGCTCTCTGTGCCTGTGTTGGTGGGAGGATGATAAATTAGGTGGCACTTTGCAGATCTGCTGAGAGAGAGGAGGACATGCATTGAGTATAGATGGAGTAGGATAAGCAAAACCTACTCCTAGATCTTTTTCCTTGACATTTTCCCTGTGCCAAGCCAAATAATGGTTCAGATTGTACTTTTACTAACTATTCTGCATACTTCTGTATCAAAATTTTCATTTTAAATGAAAGTGCATTTCTGTGCTTGTGGCAAGAGGTTGTGGGGGGTGAGTTTCTGTGACTGCAGAGGCATTTTCACCCTCTTAAAATGGGAGTAACTACACTTCCCAGTTACCTTGGTCCTGACAGAAGCTGAAATGCTTTCAGCAGGCTCTGGAGACCCAAGTCTGCCACAGACCTCCTGCATGATGTTGGCAGATCATTTTGCTCTACCTTGTTTCCCCTACTCTTACTGCAGACAACAGCACCCCTGCATCCAGAAGGCACAGCTTTAACGGCACCTAGTTACTGTTCATGAGATAGATCCAGAGAAAAAACCTGTGTTTTCTTCCTTCCTGGAACTGTGTGAGGATGGGCTGCACAAGGCAGATGCCAGATGGATGGATGGGGGGGATCTTAGAGGCTCTGCATCCCGTCCCATCCTCGTCATGGCTCTGTGAGCAGCCCTTGCTGTGTGTAAGAGGAGCCCTGTTACACCTCTGGCGGGGAAGGACACGCCTCTTCCCAGGGGAATGGGTGGCCAGGGAAACACAAGCCTTGGTGCATGCTGTGGCAGGCCCTTTGAGCAGGAGAGGTCCCACCTGCGGGTCAGGCGTGCAGTCAGCTCAGACCTGCAATTTCTGCAGCCAGGATTGCATGCATGGGGAACTTGACACCATGATCTTTCTGCCCATTAATTCCCCTGTCATCCTCCAGAACATGCTCTCATCCCAGTGACTTGCTTCCACACAGTTTGCCCCTGCTGCTGGGTGGGCTGTCTGAAGGGGCTGCATGTTTGAGGAGGTGATTTCAGGTGTTAGAGCATTTAAATGGGTGGGGGTTACCTGAGGGATGGCTTTCACCTCATAGTGATGGGACCCTCTGAATCTCCAGTTGAAAAGTGGTGACAGTATTCCTGACTTTCCAACATGGAGCTCTTGGTTACAGCAATGCTGCTGCAGTGCACAGAGTGTTGGGGCTCTGCAGTTTAGAAATCTTTGGTTGTCCATAGCAACCTGCAGGCCCTGAAATATCAGCCTGCACATACGTGGGGGTTTGAAACGCTGCTGGAGGCTCCTAGGAAAAGGCTCTTAGCTCCGCTCCTGTGTGTACCTTTTCCCCATTGCCCCTCCCCATCCCACGCAGGTTGTGGCTCCTGCCAGCACAGCAGCTTTTAGCAGGCTGCAGGTCCTCCCTAGGAGCATTGTGCATGGCCAGAGAGAAAGCAGGACCCAGGCAACGTGTGCAGGACAGTCCTACCCAGAGGTAGCCCCCATCCAGCACAGACACCAGGGCCCTGATGTTCACCACTACACAGAAGACCAGAGCTCACTTGCGACTGATGCCTTGTAAAAGGCAGACTTGCTTGTAGCTGAAATTAGGAGAGAAGCAAAGAAAGAGATCAGAGCCACTCTATCTCACACTCCCAGGCCGTGATCTGGGCAAAACTCCCTGTGTCCCAGCTAACGAGCAGGAGGCAGGGCAGCATCCCAAAGTGTAGCCAAGTCATTGGGCCAAAGCAGTGGCCGTGTGACATGACTCAACATGGCAGTGTTCCCCCTGCTGCAAATGTCTCAGATTAACACACTGGGTCACCCTGCTCCTGTTGGTGACTGAGGACCCTTGTGTCAGCCAGCTAGTGCAGGCTGCATTCTGATGCAGGGTGTTGTGACAGCCCTGAAAGGGTCACTGCCACCTGTGCTTTGTCACAGCCTCACTCCTTAATACTCCCCTCTGTGGGGAGCCAGAGCCTGGACCAACTGCTCAGCTTCAGTGAGCCACTTCTGCAATATTACAGTATGAAGACGTTTTGAGCAGCTTCTGTGCTTTTGGCAGCCCTCAGTCCTTACTGTAATTAGGCCTGGGTGTCCTCCAAAACGACAAAAACTTTAAAAGCCCCAAGCGTGACCCTGGGTGAAGGTAGGTGGGGCTGTGATCTCCAGGAAACGCCATCCTGGGAGGCTTTCAGCTCCAGGGGCCGGTTTACATAATCAAGACCTGACACAGCAAAAGAGAGACTTACAGTCTGATGGCTTCAATCTTTTAATCCCTATTTCTACCAGTAATCCTTTCTCTGCCAGGAAGAGAAGTCCCCTACTTGTCCAAGTAGTTCTCTTGGCTTCAGCAGAGTGTCTTTGGCCTGCCTGTACTTAATGTAAACTAAGATTACTTTTGGCATCTGTGGAATCCTAAAAAACTAAACCAGCAGAGTACGGCTGAGGGCAACAGGCTTTACAGGCCCAGGAGGTCACACTGGAGTTTACATTTGCTGCTGGCAATTCCAAGGGTTTGCTACAACAGCCACAGCAGATGAATCTCCTTTCTAACTGCAGAATAAACACTGCATGTGGGGGAAAGGAAAGGAAAAAGGAAAGGGAAAAGGAAAGGAAAGGAAAAAAGAAAGGAGTCCTTTGTCAAACATGAAGGATGTCTGTTTACCTCTAGCAGACACTGCTTATTGGAATGTTTTGCAAGTGGAGAGATAAAGCCTTAAATGGGGACAGCCAATGCACAAAGATGAGTGCTCTTCCAGCTTTTCAAGTTTTGGGTAATTGTGGCCATGGATAATTTTCATACCATGATGGCTTAACAGTTATGTGCCTGTGATTGTGCAGCCCAGCTCACATGGGAAATGCTTCTTGGAGCTTAATAAGCACTGAGGTGCACATCCTGCATGCTGCCATGGCAACAGCAGGATGCAGGAGAGCTGGGAGGGCTGGCTGCCAGGAGCTGCTGCACTTTGGCAAGAGAACTGCCCTTTGGATGTCCAAATCAGTTTAATTACCAGCTGTGGAAACTACCTGGTGTCTAGTGACTGATTCTTCAAACAAGTGATACCCCTGTGAGCAGAATGAACCCTTTGGTTGCTGGGCCAGCACAGCTGTGTGCAGGGGGACAGGCAGTTCTGGGGACACTGCCACGCGGTGCACAGGCTGGCAGCGTTTGTGCAAAACTCTCAGGGCTGATAAGGAAGCCCAGGAAAGCTCCAGTGATGGTTTTCTGGCATTCAATGTCAGATTGTGTTGGGAGTTTTGTTTTTACCTTGCTCTCCTGGTCTCTGCTGATGCCTGTCCCTTGCTGCTGACAGGGCATGTGCGGGGCAGCCTTCACTCCCTGCTGACCTCCTCTGGAGAGGGCTGAGTGGGCTTTTGTCAGGAGAGCTGGTAACAACAAGTTTTGTCCCATGGAGAACTGCGGTACTTTTACACTTATTTGCCCCCAGGTGAGGTGTTGTCCTTGCTGAAAAAGATCATGGCTCTGCAATGCAGGGGCTGTGTTTGCCAGGTCAGCCAGGAAGAGAAGTCCCCTGCCTGAGGAGTGGCAGTGTCCATGGGAACTGGTGGCTTGGATACCCTGTGTTCTCAGTTTTCCTCCGTGGCAGAGACTTCCAGCAGGGCAGTGACTCCTGTGCTGTGTCGTAGCCAAGGAAACCACAGGAGGCCCTGTCACTGGTGAGGGAGGACAGTGGGATAGGAAATGAAATGGGGAACATGGTCCATGTAGGAGAACAGGGACATGAAATAATTTAAATGTACTTCCTATGAAGTACTCTGCCAGCTTGGGTAAGTACCTTTTAATTCCAAGCTGAACCAAAGTCAATTGTTTTGGGGAGGTTTTTTTATTCCATTTGACAAACTGAAGGAATATGATTAAATTACCATGGACCTGAAACAGCTTTGTTTTGACATATTTCTGCTCAAGCTGTGGTAAAAGTTAGTATTTCCCACTCTTGGGTCTTGACATGAAAGAAAGCGAGTGTTTTGCATCAGCCACCACTGCTGATTTCAGTTGCAGGATGCACCCTTAGCAGTGGGTTTCCTGCTAATGTTTTGAGTAATGTTTTGAGTGTTGCTACAGGGCTCAGGGGAGTGATGGCTGATACAAAGCCTGAGTCTTCTGATACGGCCCTTCACCTGGTCTGTGGTTTGCAGCCCAGGTACCTCCATGCCAGATCCAGCCCATGAAATTACAGGGTGGCTCTCAAAAGGATGTTCTGAGTGTCTCACAGCTCTCTGCTGAGGGTTGGGTAACCTGGTGAGCTCTCCCAGGAAGAGCCTGCATGGTCGCAATGCCAGCACGGAGTGGCTTGTGTGACATATGCTCCACGTGAATTCCCTGCACCCTCCACAGGCGCATCATTTGGCTGAAAACAGACAACACTCATGGCTAATTATGTGTTGCTCTGCTACCTGCTAATTAAGGAAAGCTGCAAAGCTTCGATCTCTGGGGTAGTGACCACCTGACTCAGTGAGGGCAGAGGTGAAGGATAAAACTTGGGAGAGAAACCTGGAATGGGTAATACAATAGTGGTCAGTTGGGTTTTTAACCTTCTTCAAGATTTACTGATGTTCCTGTTCAGAAATCCAGCAACATGGGATAAAGAAATGTATGTAAAAGTCACAGTTCCTAACTCAAGGGAAGCAAACACACTGCAGTAGGAAAAGCCACTTCTTATCTGGCTGGAAAAGAAACCCAGTTGTGTTGGCACAGACGCATTTTGGAAAATTAAACAGCAGGAAGGGAAATGACGCCGTGGTTCCACAGGTGTGCAGGGAGGCCATCAGAAGGGAGCTCCCTCGCCCTGCAGGCTTCAGAGAAGGCTGAGGGGAACTGCAGGGGTGGCTCCCACTGCTGGGAATCCAGCTGGGTTTCCTGGGGCTGAGCATCCACGGCAGAGGCTGTGCTGGGAAGGTGTCTGACAGACTAAACAAACAAACTCCGACAAGCAATGAGAGCTCAGTATTGCTCCATGGTCCCTGTGCATTGCAGATGTACAGATGCACACCTCTGGCCGTGACTTCACCTTGGTACCTAGGCTGACAAATGCCAGGGGGAGGTTTCTTAATGGAACATATACATTGAAGAGTCTCATTATAGTTCCAATATAGGGCTGGATTTCAAAACCAGAATGGTGCCATCAAGCTTCTGAAATTAACATCTGGTTAAAGCCTGGCTTATAGGAACTTCTTAGAAACTCTCAATATAACACAAAATAAAAATGAGCCTGAATATGGAGAAGCTGTACAAAAATATTCATGATGTGTGTCACTATGTATCTTCTTTTACATGGCATATGACATGAATCAGGATATAACTTAGGGGGGTTACTGAACTGTGTTATCGAGGTGTTGATGTCTCTCAAGTCTGCACCACAGCAGCTGAAGCTCTGTCGTAAGGGATGGATGACTAAATGACAAGGCACAGATGATGTGCCTCCTGTGGAAACATCTATGGAAGATGCTAAATGGGTATGAGATACTATTCATTTTATCAGTAATGAAATATCTGCAATACAAAATAACTTTCTTGTGTGCTAAGATTTCGGTATTGTCTGGCTTGCCTGGAGAACATAATGAAACTATGGCACCAACAGATAATACAACTGCAAGCTAAATTAACTGCAGATTTTGATCCTCTGGCTATATAAAACTTTATTTGTGTTTTCTTGTTAAGCTAAATTGCAATAATTAATTATTGTTTTGCAGAAAATATATTCTATATTCTAATATCACTCTGCAGCAAAGACGAGACTCTTAGAAAAATTTTAAATGTAACCTCATCAAGAAGTTTTCTGGGCAGCACCAACATCTTAATGGCTAAAACCACACAAAAATTAGTCCATACAAGAACCAAATCTTTAGCTCTCCTTTGTATATATCTAATAGTAACAGGAAGGGAATGGAGTGACTCGCTGCATGAAGACGTTACCTTATATTTTACTATTACTAAAGCCTTTTATTGGTCAAGAAGACCCAGCAGAACAGAAACAATAATTATTTCCTGTAGTACTAGTTTTACAACAGTGGAAATGCACCCAGTTGGCAAACCCCTTTAAATGAAAGCAGTGAAGGCATCTGATGGTCTGGGATTAACCATTTCCCCAGCAGTGCCAGTGAGGAATCACACTCCTCTTTCCTAAGTGAACCTGCAGTCATTCAGACAATGGATACAGAATTATTTGGGTGGGTAAAATCCCCTTACAGTACCTGGTGCCTGCTCCACTGGCACTGTTTTCCTGCAGGATCTCCTGGAGACCTAAATGAGGTCTCTAAAGGTTAACCTGTGGGCAGGTGTAGGATGCCAGGAGGGAACGTTCACGCAGCTGGTCTGAGGCTGATGACGTGCACAGGTAACTTGAGAGCCTGTTGCACAGCTTTTGTGCCTGGGGTTGCTGTGGGATCGTACAGAGCTGGCTGGTTCTGTCCCTGTATGTGCCATGCTCACGATGGCTCTGTCCCTGCGTGTGCCACGTCCGCACCAGCTCTGTCCCTGTGTGTGCAATGCCAATGTCAGCTCTGTCCTGGTGTGCCATGCCCGTGCTGGCTCTGTCCCTGTGGTGCCATGCCCACATCACCGGCTGTGCTCCCCTCCTGAGCACGTGCCTTTCAGCAGTGTTTGAATTCAATGTGCAATGCCTGTTGCCCAGTAACTCACCGGCTGCATGGTCCTATTCTGTGCTGCCCTGTCTGGATTATTCAGGAATATCTGGGAACCTGTGTTCCTGAACTGTTTGTTATCAGCAAGCCCAAGAGCTGGGAAACCCTAGGAAGCTTTTACTGTACTCTGTTTATTTTTCCATTCCCTCCCACACCTCACACAACATGGGGCAACAGCAACAGGATGCAGTCAAATGGTGACCTACAAACATCACCGTGAGTAAGGCTTTTTAATTCCTCTTTTAAAAGATCCCAAACTACAGCTTGGTTTCAAACACTACCTTCCCAGGGGTGCCCATTCCAAAGGACCACTTGGAGTACCCATTTTACTTCACATATATTCATGGCTTTTGGATGGAACAATTTCTTTTGTTATCCCACCTGGACAGGAATGTAGTTGTTATATATGGTCAGAAAATGGAAGTGAAAATACAAAAGCTGGGGTACAAAACCTCTTCTTGTTGCCAGTGGCACTTGAAATGTGCTGCATCATCAGGTTTGATGTTCTGAAAGAACATTTTTTTACTTTTTGGCCAGGTGGACGATTCTTAGGGCTTTTCCTAATGTCTTTAATAGCAGTGATGATATGCAGCTTATAGAATTCTGCAGCAATTGTTGCTCATTAGTCACTGACACAAAGCTTTGCACAGCAGAATCTATCTACAGGTGCCACAGGGAGAAGACAAGAAAGAAAAATGTGTCATACTCTGAGGTAAACAGCTTTATTCCCTATTAGTCTGCCAGAGGCTGAATTAGTAATTGATGAAGCACTTTGCCACGATGAAATTTGTTTAGTCCACTTAGGATTTGTTTTTTGCTGTTAACACAGAGCTAAACAAGCAAGGCTGTGTCTACAAGCTCTTCTGCAGATAGGGGCTTGCTCTGTGCCTGGTGCCTGTCAGCTGTGAGCCACATCCCCGGCAGCACGGCCGCCTTGTTTGCACAGCACCGAAGGGAGGGCTAATATTCCCACAGTTACTCATGCCAGCACCGCACCCCCTTCCTCCACCAGGTGTTGGAGCTGCCTCCGCCTGGCTAGGCAGGGCAGGCACGCTGTCTGCGCACAGGAATGCAGCTGTCAGACGCACAGCGCTGCTGGAAGGCCGGGGGAGGGCTGGTGACAGCCTTGGGCAGGGTGGGGGGCATGGCACCTTCAGCCAGGTCTGTGGCGGGGTGAACAAAGTGGTTCCTCTGCCTAGGGAACACCCCTGTGGGAAGGTTGGGGCTTTTTCCATCTTTAACACACCCTAATGCTTATTAAGATTTGAGAAAGGCAGAAGCCCATATTGTTAAGATTACCACCATATTTTCAGAAAGAAGTTGACACTGCTAGAGGAAAAAAAAGCGAAACAAGAATATAGAAAAGAAACACAAATCCCTATCTCAAAAAGTAAATCCAAACCAAATTAAATTTTCAAAGCCTCCTTCCTGGACACAAATCCCCTATTTTTCTTTTGAAGGTCAGCAATAGATGATGCAAGAACAAGGCTGAACTTCCAGCCCATTAGGCTCTGCGGAGCCAGGCGGCAGACGGTGATGTGGTGTGTCTGCATACCTCCCCCAGGCACTGGAGAAGAGGTAAGATGCAAAACCCTTCCTGCAGTGCAAGGAGTTACAAGATCCTTTTCATCTTCAAGGGAACACACTGCTGCCACAGGGGTGCCATGGGACAAGTTCATGGACTGTAGGAATCACTCCTAGAAGAGACAGGGCTGGCAAAAGGAGAAGGCATTTGCAAAGCCTTCTGAAATGTTGCCTCCCCTGGCCAAAACTGTTAGGCAAGGGCTCACCTTGAGGGCACCTGAAGGGTTTCTGAGCCACTCCAGACAACTCCCCAGTGCTGACTGTCCTGTTTCACTGTGTGAAACAAGGAACTCAGCTCAGTCGGGAAGGCAGAGGTTTGTCAGAGCCCAGTGTCCCACTGGAACTGCCCTCATCCTCCAACTTGAAGTATTTGCCTCTTCTATCAGCCTTGGCAGTGGGGCAGTTTAAGGGATCACTCCACACTTTTGTTGGCATAAAACTGGTATCTATTTTCCCTATGTAAGCAGAAGTTACTGAACTGGTTTAGGTGACTGTGACTGGAGTCCCTGTGAACAGTGTGGGTTATTCTGGCACAGCTACAGTGGGAAAGTGCTAATCCCCTCATCTGCACTTGTTAAACCTTTTAGTTAAAGATCACTTTGATGAAGGTGCAAGGCTGAGAAGTCAGGGTTTTGCAACAGCACTCACCAGAGACCCAAGAAACAGCAGTTGTGAGTGCTAGTGGGCTTTGAGACTTGTCCTTTGGAGGTCTAATGGAAAAGATGAAGAGGCACCAGCTCCTATACTCCCCATCTGACTGGGGCAAAGTTAGACCCAGAGGAATTTGGGTCTGATTCACAGCTGAGCAGGAAAGGTGACCTAGAACAACCCCACATCAGTGATTTCATGGAAGTCATCTGACTGATGTGTGAGGGATTCATCAAAAGAGGGAAATGAATAACTTCCAAAAACACCTTGGAGGACTGCCTTCTCAGATGAAAACATGTGCTAAAATGTGTGGAACCCAGGAAGAAAAGGCTACATTAGTGCAGCCACATGAGCACACGGCTCCTCTGGAAAGAATAAGAATACCGTGAATTCTGATTGTTTGCTTGCCCTTTTTATTTTCCTCCTGTGGTATTTACAGTGCCCTGGTACTTATTCATCTTTCCTAGCTAACAGCTAGGGAGGTAGATGGAGCTGCCTGGAATCCTGGCTTCAGATACCTGACAGGGACCTTCCTGCTTCAGGCATCCTGCAGGAGGCAGGAGGGCAGCAAGGAGCTTGGATGTGTTCCTGTGTGGGAAACAGGACCCCAACAGAGTTGGGATTCCCCTACACACCTGCCCCACTGACTTTGGAAAAAGCTCCTCTCAAACCTGTGTGTCATTCCCGGCATCACTCCTATTTCCCTAGGGAAATACTGACCCTGATGGCAGAATGTGCTGTGTTTGAGCTGCTGAAGACACCAAGCTACTGTTTGCTGGGGTCTCCAGACTGCCAGACTGGCTGCCAGCTTGTTAACCACACACTGATGTGCCATTAGGGAGCTGAAGTGTCATCAGTGTTATAAACCTGAACCTGTAGCTTAATTTAGGGGTTTGTCAGACATATGGTAATGGGCTGGTAAGGCTTGGTGAAAGGTGGCATCTGCAGGCATCTGTACATTTTTAATCTCTGTATACAATAAAATATTACACATTAGCTTTTGCTGGCAGATTTCTTGTGGGAAGATCTACTTTGGGACTCCAGTAGCACTGAATACTGAGCAAGTGACAGAAATAAGGAGTTTGGAGCAATGTCTCTGCTGGCATAGCTCCATTGCAGCCAGAGGGTGAAATCCCAGCCCTGTTGAGATGCACGGGACTTGTGCCAGGCTTCAACTGCTGAGAACTCTTTTAGCAACTCAACCCTGATTTTGCTTTGGACTGAAACCTCCCTGTGGATCTCATCCTAGAAACACTTGCATCTTTCACACAGAAGAAAAATGTTCTGCAGCAAGCAAATGAGCTTGGAAATGATTTAAACTTCATCAGTGGAACCCTTGCTGTAGGCATTGACTGTGGGCTAAATTTGGTTTGTGTGGTAAGACACTGAGTGGCTCAGAGACACCTAGCTCCCTCAGTGATGGAAGGGCTCAGGCTTTGGCTGCAGTCACGGTTTATTGGACGCGCTCCCTGTTACTGCTGTGAATGGCAGGAGCAAAGTTCTGGTGCTCCCAGTGTAACTCATTCATGCAATCAGTGCTCATCAACATTTTTTTGAGACCAAGAACCCTAGATATTGCCAATGTACCTCTCTCTTCTCTTTACAGTGTATATTGCTGTCCTGGGATCCCAGCTCCTCTTCCAGGCCTATCCATTGCTCCAGGGTATTTGCTGGAAGCTCTTGAGGATGAAGACACACCTGCATCAGAGCCCCTGAGCTCCTGTTTGTGTGAGACTACAGCCCCAGAAAGGTCAGAGAGCTGGTACTTCCATTACCCACAGCTGTGACTTGATAACCTTATGGTTCTGAGGTCAAAAACTAAGCAGGAAAAGAGGTGCCAGAAAACCAAAATAAATTAATAACAATTCTGGTTTCTTTATACATTATAGAGAAGCAGGATGGGGGAAACTGTTTTGCTTTGCAGGTCACCTTCACAGCAAACAGGAATCATTCAGTCACTGCTGGATAATACCAAGGGCACTCTGAGAGGCTGGCAATTGGAACGATTAAAAAAATATGAGCGAGATTTTAAGTGTCTCTTTGAGAAACAAACAGAGCAAAATTGTTCATCAGTGGTGGAACAGACACTGTAAACAATGTATTTAATGAATCTGGAAGGCTCTTGTAAGGGACCAGATGACCAGCTCTTTCTAGCACAGTTCCAGTCCCTTACTGAAGGAGTTTGTGACCTTGCCTTCCCATCCCACATATCAAGCTTTCTGCAGCTGCATCTCTTTTTGCATTTTAGAAAACAGGAAATATTTCACAGAATCAATGAAACTGGTAGGTGAGCTAGCACAGGTTGCCAAGGATTGTGTCCAGTTGGGTTTTGAGTGTCTCCATGGAGTGAGATTCTACCACCTTTCTGCACAACTGACTTGTTTTGGGGCATTCTCACAGTAAAAAAAAAAAAAAAAAAGTTTTTTGTGTTTAGGCACAATCTGGTGTTTCAGTGTGAGTTTCTTACCCTGTCAGTGAACACTACTGCCTCCCTCTTGTTCTCTGTGCTGGGGATGGACCTTGGCAGTACTTGCAGGTGATCCTGGAAAGCCTGCAGATTTTCTGGATGCTGTGATCTATCTCCAGGACCATGTCACAAGCAGATACCTGCAGAGGCCAAAGTCTGCTCTTCAAAATCAGAGTTGTGGTCTTGCCTTTTGTGCCACTGTCCCCTCTGAGGATCCTGAACTCCACTGTCTCACAGGCAGCGGACCAAATGCTGACCCACCTTCACATTTCCAAGCAGTTCTTCCTCAATTCTGAGGTCCAGCAGAGCACCCTTGCCTAGTAGCTCCTCTATCAGCCACGCCAGGGAGTTGTCAGTGTGCTCCTGAACTCGCCTAGATTGCCTGGGCCCCTCCCTGTGGTTGTCATTTCTAGCTCAAACCTCTTCCTACCAGCTCCAAAAGAAACCTTGGTATAGAATAAATGCTCCCTGCTGCAGGCCTGCTGCAGCATCTCCAGGTGTGCTGGCTGTGAGGTGGCTTGGAGCCCACATCTGCACCTCTGCAGCTGCTCACTGGACAGATGTTCACCCAAAACCATCTCACCAGTGACACACCACACAGGCGTTCTTGGTGAAGTGTTTTAGTGTTTTTCAGCTAACCACACTTGTGATTTCCTCTCTGCTCAAGGCTCGTCATAACGTGAATAAACTTTCCTTACTGGTTGTTTTGGGTTTTTTTTTTCTTGAAAAATTGAAGGGTTCTCCTCAAATCTTTTGTGCTTGGGGCTGAAAACACAGGATATAAAATTATTCTTTCTGAGGGCTCTAAATAGATGCAGAAGACAAAAGAAAAGAATGAAGCAGAAAAAACACCTATGTATAAAAAATGTTGCCAGTTCTAAATACAGGTTAAAGTATTTTTGTCCAACCTTTGCCAGAGACACTGTCATTCCTAGAGTTTGGTTTGAAATCCTTCCCAAGTGACTAAATTAAAGCCACTCATGTACAGAAATACAGTTGATGACTCTGAAAGTTTTAGTGCTACCGTGTTATAGATCCCACCAGGAGATAGGCCCCTGAGGGAGTCTGTCATTTCCCCCATCTGCACTCTGAAGGATTCAGTACAGAAGTGGATTAAGCTCTTGGGGGCTTTAAGCAAACTCTCCTTTCAGATTCCTGCAGTATATTTCATTCTGAGCACTGAGTGGCACCCAGCAAGGCTGATCTGCTGCCTGCACACAAATATTACTCAAAATTCCGTGTGGCCAGGCACTTCACAACTGCTGCGCTCTCTGGATTTCTGCTCCCACAAACAGAAAGGGAAAGCCCAGCTAGCTGGGTTTGGCTCCGACAAGGAGCAGCAGCGCACACACTGCTCTGCTACCCTTCCTAAGGGGGAGAGCTGAATTCCAGGTGTTGAGCTGTTCTGTGGCAGAGCTATTCCCTTGGGACCCACCAGCCAGGAGTGTCACAATGCTTCTGGGGGCTCGTCCACCGCCTCGATGGCTCCCTGCCTGGAGAAGCTCCCTTCCCTCCCATTTTACACCCTGCCTGCAGCCAAGCTCAAGGGACTAACGCATCTCAACAGGCTGCTGGCACAATTCAGAAGCTTCGAGAGCCCTTTTAGTGTTCATCACGATTTAGGCTCACATTTTAAGCGCAGGAAGGCTTAAAACAGGCTACTGCAGAACCCCCGGCTTTCCCTCCATGCCACAAGCATTCGGCCCCAGGGTCAGAACGATGTGGTGTAGCCCGCAGCCCCGACAACAGCCTTTTCTGCTCGGCGGAAACCAACATCAAATCTCTTCCGGGAAACAAAACACTAACTAACTCACAAATCTTTATTTCTTTATTCCCACTGAAGAAGGGCGGAACTGCCGGGAAATCGCCCTCCGAGAAACCTGTGACAACGCTCCTCTCCGTGTTACAGCCGGGGCTTAAAATGGCGCGCAAGGGCAGCGAACCGCTCCCTGACTCCGCTGTGCCGCACCAGCCGCTCTCGGGGCGCGGCGGGGCTGTAGCCCGGAGGGAAGTCAGTCGGTGGGCGAGGGGCTGAGGGGAGGCCGAAGGGTTGAGGGGAGGCAGGGCGAGCTGACGGAGCACACCCGGCTCGGCAGCCCAGGCTCGGCAGCGGCAGCGCCCCGAGAAGGAGAAGATGGCGGCAGCAGCGCTGGCCAATCAGCGCGCGGCGCCGGCTCGCGCCCGCCCGTTACCCAGTCCCGGCGCTCCGCGTGCCCCGGACGGTTCCATTCACCGCAATCGCCCCCTCCCGGAGCTCGCGTTGGTGGCGCCCGGCCGGTATAAAGCGGAGCGCGGCGCACGTGGGCTCCTCAGTGCCGGCGGGAGAGGGAGGCGGGGTGGTCGCTGTGCTGGTGGTGTCGGTGTGGAGAGGGAGCGGTGGGGGTCGGGCGTGCCGCACAGTAACCGCACAGCCCCTCGGTGCTCGTGTCCCCGTCCCCTGTGAGGGTCGCCGGTGCCCCCCTGCCCGGCCCCGCGCTGCTCCCGCTCCCCCGCGGGATGCGGGCTCGGCCCGCCCCGCTAGCCCTCACCCTCGCGCCGGCCGCAGCATGAGCGCGGCGAGCGACACGTATTTCCTTATAAAAGACATAAAACCCGGACTGAAAAACTTAAATGTCATCTTTATTGTGCTGGAGATCGGTAAGTGGCGCCCGGCACGCCCCACCCCCGGGCCGCCCACGCGTGTCACGGCGGGCGGGGGGGCCGGCGGCGCCGTGCCCCCCCTGAGCCGCGCTTCTCCCCGCAGGGCGAGTCACCAAGACCAAGGACGGGCACGAGGTGAGGTCCTGCAAGGTGGCGGACAAGACGGGCAGCATCACCATCTGCGTGTGGGACGAGATCGGCGGCCTCATCCAGCCGGGGGACATCATCCGCCTGACCAAAGGGTGCGTACGGGGCCGGGCCGCGCTGCCCTTTGTCACCCGCGGGGCCCCTCCAGGGCCACGGGGGACACGGCCGCCGCCTCCGACCCGCTCCCTGTAACCGAGCCAGCGCCCTAAGGTCACTTGCCAAATTAAACCCACTTTTCCCAGGCTGGAACATGACTAGTGTGAGCGTGCCGGCTAGGAGGGGCTTGGGTTTGTAATAAGGAGGTGGTGGTGAAGAGATTTTTGTTGACTTTAAAAAGCTCCCGAGGAAAATACTTCTGGGGCAGGGGGGAGTGCAACAGTCAGTTCTGGCCTGTAAATCAAGCAGGGGAAGTCCAAAGCATGTTCTTATTTTCACAGCTATTTCTTTACTCTGGCAGTCAGCTCCTTAATGAAAGGTGAGGATGATTACATATCACGCAGAAAAGTTGCTTTTCATTGGAATGACGTAACAAAAGTGACAGGCAGAGGAGAACCTTTTCAGTTTCACTATAAAAATTCATTCTAGGGCTACACTGTAGAATGTGTAATTTGTTTGGCTGCAAATAGTTCCTCAGAGGTCGTTTAATTAAAAAAAGAAACAAACCCAACCCCCAAACTTAATGTGAGAATGCTAGAGTAAATCTGAAAATCCTTTTGCTGTGTCACTTAAATTGTCACTAGCAAAGTCATAGTAAATTTTCATTTGAGTTCTTCATACCAGTTAGGTTGCACTTTTAGAAATCCATTACACTGATCCTTTGGCCTACGGCACTCTGGGATCTGCAGTGTGTGCAAGGTCCTGTTAATTTTGTTTTTATGAAAAAGTAGGTGAAAGGCAACTCGGGCTGTGAACTGAGCTGCTCTTAAGTTGTTTGAGCGTAATTCTCAGTTCTGGACTGAAATTGCATGACCCTTGCCACCAAAACTACAGCTGCTTCCTCCTATGCAAATGTCCTTTTACACGAAATGGGCTGACTCCTCAGCAGAGGTGGTTCTGGGCAAGGCTGCTTGCGTGGAGAGCACGTGGAGCTCAGGGATGGGTGGAACTAAACCAGAGCTCTGGGCCAGCACAAAGCCCCGTGTGTAGATGACATTGAAACAAATTAAGAGCCATGCTGTTCAGCTGCATTACTGTACTCCCTTCTGTGAGTGGCTTACTGTAACTGCTCTGGTGTTTCTGTGCAACGAGTCATGGCATCCTTTAATCTAAAAAACTGAGCTTGGCTTGTCTGTATTACATTTATGAGCTGACATCACTGTTTCTGGTGGTTGGCAAAGTCATGCCTTCATTTACATGAATTGCATGCTCCCTTAGGACTGAGGAGGGAGTGAAATGGCAAAAGCTAAGTCCATTCTGGTTTGGCTCTCATCTTCAGAAAACTGGCCTCACGCTGGCATGCAGGGTTCTCCAAATGCAATTTTATATTTAAACAGAATTGACTGTGTGGTGTTGCCCTTGCAAGGCAGGTAAATTTCAGCTCTGTAGGCAAATCTGGCCTCATAGGGCAGGATGCCCTCTGATACAAGCAGAAAAGCTTCCACAGGCACCACGAGTAAGCATGCCTTTTTTTGCCCCTTGCTGAATTTCAGATGCATTCCTCTGCAAAAGCAGACACTGTTGCTTACTTTTGTCACCGGCTGATGAACCTATTTACAAGAAACTGTTGCACTTAATATTTCTGAATTTGAAATTAGTGCTGGAGTTTAGTGCTTTACGGCCGACTCTTTTTAAAATAAAACCCAATGCTTGCATATGTGGAATAACTTTGTGCTGGAGGTTGTTAGTCATGTGGTTTGCTGGGTCTTTTCCCAGTAAATGTATGTTTGACTTACATTTATTGTTTGGTAGCTCTTTTCCTTTGTTTTCTGCCACAAGACTGCCTGACTAGCTGGTTATTAAAGGTTAAGCAGTGAGGGAATCTTTAAAGTGAATCTATGAAGTGAAGAACACTAATCCTTGTTCTGGATGGAAAGCTCCCAAGGTAGTATCTGCAGTTACAGTGCCAGTGCTTTCCTGCTGAAGTACAGAGAAGGTTATCACTGCACTGGCACTGCTGTCCTCTCCTGCCAGCCTGACTCCTCCCTGGTGCCTCTTCAGGGCCCTGCGTGTGGCCGGATGTCTCCCAGTCTCAGCAGATAAGGCAAAGGGCAAGAGGAAGGTTTGTTATCTCTGTTCCAGAGATACACCCGGAGTGTAAGGAAGTGGTGACTTGTCCAGACTGGTGACTCCTCTGAGTGCACTTGCTGAGGCTCCCTGTTCCTGTGCTAGAAGACACGTATATTCTTTTTAACTCCCTTGCACTGTGCCTCTGTTTCTGGTCTGTGTTTTCCTCATTTTCTACACATACATGATGCCCCTCACTGAAGGGAACAATTACACAGAAGGTTTTGTATGGCTCAGATTTCAGTGCTTGAAGTCAAGTGCCGCCACAAAGAATAGAGTGCACTCACCCTGTCTTTGTGAGGGAACATTCCTGCAATCAAAAACCTATTTCAGTGTGTTTCTATACATCGCTCAGAGTTTGATGGCCAAACTTCTTGTGCCTTTAAAAAACCCAGTCTGGTAAGGGCCTATATTAAGAATGGAAGCACTTTTGATCATGCACAGTCAGTAGCTGTTCTCTAGCAAGCAAAGGTGATTCTTCCTGGCTCCTGCTGAAAGCAGAACTGCGAGTTGTCACCAAATATAACACAGACACTGCTTTTGGCAAAATGCCTTTTCTCTGCAGGACAAGTCATAAGGGTTGCTCCAGTCAACAAAAGAGCATCCAATCTCAAAATAATTGGCTGCTTTCCTGGAATTGTCAAAGGAGTCTGCTGAGCTTCCGGTACCTTTTGCTAGAAGTAGTACATGGGGATCTATAAACAATTGGTGTTGGTGACTTTGGGGTCCCTGAGAATTTTTTGGTCCATGCTGGTGTGTAATACTTGTTAACTTTCTGGAAGAAAGTATCCTTTAACTTCCTCTGTCAGCTCATTCACTAAGAAGCTGCTTCACTTCTCCTTTCTCTGGCCAGGTACGCATCTCTGTGGAAAGGATGCCTGACACTTTACACAGGACGAGGAGGGGAGCTGCATAAAATTGGGGAGTAAGTATTGTGTGTTCATACCTCTCAGCAGAGTGCCATGGTAAGTATGAGACCTGGTAGCTCTTAGGAAATGGAATTCAGGGCAGCAAAAGTGTGTTCTCCGTTGGTTGTGGATGTAATGAGCTCTGACCCTGTCTGGACTTGTAGGTACTTTGAGGAAAATCAGCCTCCATCAATGGCACAGGCGTAGGAGGAGGAAATGTATAAATGACAATGTGCTTTGCTTACCTAGGCCTTAGCTTGATTAACCACTTCGTTTTGGTGAAATCCTTTTTTATGTGTGTCATCCTTGAGGGCCAGGCAGTGCAGAGAAGGAAGAGCAAGGTCACTGCAGTGAATCATATCCAAGCAGAAACAGGCCTCATTAAACCTGCTTTAAGCTGCCCGTGGACTGGGGCAGCAGCTCCTGCCCAAGAACAAACATGAGTGACATACTTGAGCAACAGAAAAAATACAGCCTTTTCTCACCAGAAGAGTACTTCCTCTGTTGCACAAAGTGCTGTGGGAAACCCTTCAGTCATCAGGGAAGTGGGGCTCTGGGGTTGCTACATATCCTCCTGTATGGGTCAGAAATGCCCGGTGTTCAGATTGATTTACACAAAAAAAAAAAACCAAAAAACTACAGATGATCTTGTACAAAATCCATTACCTCAGAAGTGTTACCCAGCTGACTTACTCTCCAGCAGGCTGGAGCAATGAGGGTCTTTATCTGAGTTGTACCTCCCAGCAGCAGGTGGGAGCTCCACTTGTGTTTAACCATTCTAAGCAGTGTAATGATCCAGATCTTTCTTCCTCTCTGCCATAATTTCCATGTCGTGAGTTGATGGGCCTATTCTGCCATAGTCCCCTTGAGTGGAAAAGGATGAGAGCATCCTTTTCATTCCAATTTCATTGCCAGTTTTGGGCTGCTCTGTGCTATTATTGTTAATGGGGCACTGCATAGTATGGGCGTGTGTGGGAGTGAGTTTTCTCTAGAGGTGTAATGCAGTCCCTGTCTGGGAGCAGGCTGGGTGACTCAGTGCCTCAAGTGACCTTGTGAGTGGGTGCTGGACAAGATTATGCAGCTGGAAGAGAGACAAAGGGAGCCCTTTCATCACCTTTTGTTTTATTTAGGCCAGTTTACCTCCTTGATTAAATGAGTGCTTGCTTCTGCTTGATTGAAATGCCCTCACCAGGAAGATGTGGCAGCCTCACCACAAGCCTACAAAGGGATCAAAGAGCCTTTTAATAGCTACAGATATTTTCTGAACAGTGGGGTCTGGATTAATTACTTCTAGGTGATGGGATGTCAAGAATATATGCTCTGTGAGTTGTGGAGTTGAGAACTCTGTTAAAAAAATGGCTTTAGAACTTCCTAATAATCCTAATTTCTTCCCAGGTTCTGCATGGTGTACTCAGAAGTGCCAAACTACAGCGAACCCAACTCAGAGCACATCGGGCAGAACAAACTGGTATGTTAAACTTGTCTGAGGCTTCTGGCTTAAAGTGCTCTTTGTTCTGAATATTTCACACTAGGTTGTGGTCAGATATGACTCTTCCTGAAAAAGGGACGCAGTGATATATAGCTAGAAATGAGCCAATAATTGAAGTAGCAGATAAATTCCACGTGGAGCCACTGTAAGAACACAGGGGGGAAAAAACCAGCCCCTTTCTGTAAAACTGTGAGTTTTCTTTCTCTGATCAATGTCTTTTTTTTTTTTTTTTTTTACCTTTCTCTAAAGGCACAGGGTGAACAGAATAATATTTCTGCATCAAGTGGTATGGGTACTTGTACTTTTGGGCCACTGGGTAAGTTTTTTTCAGTTTGTAGAAGTGAAAAAATGAGAAACACGTAATGGGAATAGAAATTTATTTCAAGGGTTCTCCATTCTTGGGATAAAAAAGTGTACTAGCCTCTAAAAAGTCATTCAAACTGAGGCCAGAACCTCAAGCATGTAAGCGTGAACATCTCCTGAAGATGTTTTTTAGGATGTCTTCTGTAGAAGAGAGGAGAAGATCAGAATATTTGGGGTGCCTATATCACATAAGAGGTCTTGACTAATCTTAAATTGTTGTGATGCTTTTGAAAAGTTTTTGCAGCACTTGAAATTCTGCTTTTTTAAACTTCCTGAGGCATTGGTATTAAAAATTACTTCAGTCTTGCTAGATACCATGGCTTTCCTGCCTGGTTAGCTCACAAAAACAGATGTGGTGATAATCTGAATTCCAATATTTGACTTATCCAGATAGTTTTGTGCTGTATTTTAACACAGAATCTTAAATATGAAAATGCTTCAAGGCTTTGAGCAGGTGTAAACTGAGAGGGGACCTTAGTTCTGGGCTGCCTTACACAATGCCCATACTCAGTAGCTGGTGTTATACAGCTGTTATTGTGACCCTTCTTGCTTTAGCTGAGACAGGGATGGAGGGAAAGTAGTTTGGGAGGGCAAAGGTAAGCTGTGATTTGGGGTCTTACAGTGCCAGAGAGAGGCTTTTCCTTCTGGTCTTCAGGGTTTGGTGTTTACTGCAAACTCCATGTATTCCCTGTTGGTTGAGTGATGTAAGGAATCTGATTTCAACCCATGGAGCTCGTGATAATGTTTTTTCTGTCTTTTTAGGAAATGGTTTACAAACTGGACCCGAAGCAAGTGGATTTCCATTCACGTATAACCACGGCCACATTTATGCAGGTAGTGGGAGAGGCAATGGACGAGGACCTGTAAATCCAGCACCAGCTAATAGTGTTCAGCCTCTTCCCCCTGCCGTCAGTAACGGGAGGGACCCACGCAGGGCCTTTAAAAGATGACTATGCCAAATGTGGTTGTACAGCTTGCTTAAACTCCACACTCTACTTGAACACTTACTGCACTTTTATTTATAGTTAACTGTGAACCAGTTTGTCCTTTGGTTTGTTTTTTTTTTTTTTTTTTTTTACCTTTTGGTGTATGGAGCAAACTTGATGTGATCTGTTTCTTGTTTTGCATCAGGGAAGCACAGTGAGTCTTCCCCATACATAAAGGGGGTAGGGGGAGAAGGTGGATACGAGGAAGTAAGGGTCACAGGTGAAAATGTCTCAATTAAAACTCAGTGCCCTTTGCTGAACAGAAGAAAATTTCAGTTACATACATGTATTTCTGTTGGTCAGCCATGTAGCCTTAATAGGTCTACTCTGTCCTGTGCAAGCATGTGTTGACTTCTGTTAGGGATAATGGGAGCTCTTCGTATGGGGAGAGAAATGAAGGGAAGAGCAAAAGTGCTGTGGTGAGCTGGGTGTCCTGGGAATGAATATGGCTTGTGAAGCAATAAGTGTAAGGAAATGGTGGTGCCAGACCTAGTGGTGTCTCTGGAATCAGGGAATGGATAGCTCAGATCAAAGTTGAAGATGTGGTGAGTGTTGTGAACCTTGATTCTGATTCCAGAAAGGTGTACACTACTTGAAAAGTTCTCTCTGAACACCATTATCACTGTCAAGGAAAGTGACACTGATTTTTGCTTTGGATAGAAGCTTGGATATTCGTTCTTGCTTTGCATGAGATAGCAAATAGGAGGATCTAAATTCAGACAGTGTTGGGGAATATGCTTTTTGTAGCCTGTCCTTGTGTAAAAGCCCAAGGTTACTTTGCAGGAGCCTGAATTTCCAGGAGTGGACTGTTCTCAAATGCTGCATTACCCATCTCTTCAATGAGTCTGCCTACTCCTTCCTTCATTCACTTTTCCAAATAAATTATGTATTAGATGAAGCTGTATATGTGGATTGCAGAGGTACTGGCCAAGCCCACAGCGGCACTTGTGATGCTGTTAAGCTTTCCTTCCTCTGTTTTAGATGAAACATGAATTATCCCTTGAAGAGCCCTCTCCATATCCTGGGGGGCAAATAGCTGGTTTTATTTCTGAGATCACAAATGCCTTGACTCTAGATGAGAGTCCAGTGCCATATTTCAGATCAGGTTCAAAAGCAACTCGGAAACTGAGGTGTCATACTGGATTCATCTGTTTAACTCTTCTTAACTGACCTCTCAAATAAAAAAAAATTGCACTAACCACATCGAAAACAAATCTAACTTTCTTTCTGTCAAGCCATAAAGACTTCATGACAAAAGGCTATTTCTGAATTGTGAGTTGTCTCTTGTGGTCATTCATATTCTTTGAGTCTGCCGATGTGTTACTAATGTTTACAAGTTGTTTACATTTGATACTTTTTGCTTTTGGTACTCTATCATGATCTGTTGAAAATTGCTTCTAATTGGTGCAAGTTCCCTGTTTGGTGTGAAACAAACTGAAGTTTGTTTGAAATGCAAGCATCAGCAGCAACAAAGTGCTGAAGGGAGGTTAAGAAAGACCTGTGTGCCCCAGACACCTGAGGGCTGTTTGTCTCTACTCTGGTGAAGTGCTTTCCTGGTACTTCCAGGTGGAACTAGTGAAACTTGTTTTGGACACAAGAGGGTGGCATGCCTCAGGAGATCCCCTCTGCATTCTGCTGTGGAAGAACACTGGCCATTGGTGAAGCAGAAAGCAGGCATTTCTGGGGAAATGGTGTAAGGAGGAAATGTGTAACTCAGGGACTTAAAATGGCTTACTTGTTTAAATAAATGTGATGTATAGTCAAGATGCATGGACAGCCTTCTTCTGCAGTGTTGCCCTAAGACATATGATGTGCTTGTGAGAAGGAAGCCCAGAGGACTTCTAAACCCAGGAAGTATCTGTGACATCTTCCAGAGGTACAAAAGATGTAAGTATGGTGTGAGAGCCATGCTGCCCAGTCAGTCGTAGCTGTCAAGTTAGCATTGGAGTATCTCCAGTGTGGACAACAAATCCTGGTGGTCTTCTCTGCGGCATAAAGAGGTTAAAATCAAGGGCAGCCCTGTGTTAGTGTGTGCTGAGGTGCCTGATGTTTGTAGCTCTATGCATCTGAGCTTTTATTAAGCTAATAAACAGAATACTTGTTCACAAATTCCAAGTAAAAAGTGATATGATTAATGCTAATAAGAGGCACAAGAGTAAAACCCTGCAGTCAAGTGGATGATTGATGTGCAGTCAAGAGGAAAAAAGCAAGAGTCTGGCCTTCATATTCTCAAGGTTAGTAGCATTCCTGCTTTCCTGTTTCTTACATGAAACTATTGCAGTTTATTAATAAATTTTTACTTCTTTGCAGGGGAAATCTGTGCCCTGAACTGGACATGGAGTTAAATACAATTTTTCAAGGTCCTCTGATCTTCCACTGAACCTGTGACAAAGTTGTTTCCCTCGGAGGTATCAGTGTCAAGATAGTGAGCTCTCAGCTTGCAGAGGAATGTGGGAGCCTTGCACCTGTTGGGATCATACCACCTCGGTTCACAGAGACACAGACACACACATCTCTGTGCAAACAAGCAGTTGTGAATTACTGTGACATGCTAAGGCAGGTCCTCGGTGCTCAGATGAGGTCAGGGAGTTTCTTTACAGATAATCTTCCTGTTAACGGTTAGGCTACACTTAGGGTACTCTCATTCTGGATAATACAGATTCCCAAAGGCAAAAAGAACTGGAAGGTGTTCATGTACCCAGACACAAACTGCACAGAGCTGAAGTGCTGCTGAGTAGTCCCCGTTCACTTGAATCACAAGATGCCCTGTTCTCATCACCTGACAACAGCTCCCCCTCTCCTGCCTGCCCCAGCACAAGGACTGATGGCAGAGTGGAAAGAGTTCTGCTGTATTTCTCCTGCCATCTGTTTTTTCTGTCCATCCTCTGCATGAATCACCTTGATTTTAAAGTGGCAAAGCAGTCCTGTACTGTGAAATACTGGCCTATCTTTAGATACAGGGCAAAGTCATACTCACCATGCCCACAGTGAAAATGGGAAGGTGCTATAAGAACAAATATAAATGCTGGACCAAAATGCAGGACCTTAATGCAATCTGCCTTCACAACTTGGTTTTTTTAGCTTGAAACTGGCAGGTTGCAGTCCTGTGCTCTCCAAATAATGCTGGTCTTTAGCATCACAAATTTCAGGAAGGGTGTCTGCAGTGAGTGCTGCTTCTGCAAAGCCATGATGGGTGGTACAAAACACCTTTTCTACCTCAGTGCGGTGTCTGCACAGCCATGCCCCTTAGCAGTACTGCAGTGCTGTCCTCCATGTTATCTGGACAGGGGAGCGTTCAGGAGACAGGGCTGTTCCTGAAACCCCTTTTGTTTTCATAGACATTGAACCTTGTATTTCATAATGACCTGGCTGCTATGGCTGTCTTCTGCAGCTCATGTACACACTCCTAAAGCAAGGGATCTTTTCCCCACCGTAAGGCAGTTCTCAGAAGCTCCTGCCGTGCTTTCATAGGACTAGGAATTGTAAAAGCAATGGGGTTTGGAGTGTTTCTGGGGAAGTCTCCTGGGCTCCTTCATGGCCCATATGTTTTCACCTGCCAGGTTGTTCCTTCTCTAATGCTTGTAGATATGCCCAGCCAAACATGCTCTTTGTCCTGAAGCCCTGAGCCAAGCAGTTATTTGCAGTGCAGGTGTGGTGTCCAGCGGTGCTTTCCCACAGCATCCCGGCAGGTGCCTTGCTGTCTCCTTTCAGCCCTGGCTGGCAGCTGGCTCAGGAGCTGCACTCAGTTAATTGGGGAATTGCATGCACCTGTGCATGCTCCTGGGGAGGCTGCAGGGCTGTGGCTGCCTAGCCCGGACCTGCTGAGCTCTGGTAATGACCGCAGTGGAGCTCCTGCCGGCTGTGCCCCAGCCAGGTCTGCCCCTGACTGTGCAGTGCTGCGGGGTGAGCCTGGCCCTGCTGCTGAGGAGCACTGGGGCATCCCAGGAATTCATTAAGAGATGCTCTTTCTGAGTCCTTTATTCTTGCTTCCAGAGAATGTCAGGTTGTTACCGCTCTTTATGGGGATTCTGCTTTTTAATTTATTCTGTGATGGACATTAGTGTGTGTGTGTAACTGGGATGAGAAGATTATTCCTAAACAAGCTGTTGATTAAATTACTAGAGTTCAAAGGGAGTAGGAAAAAAGTTTGGGAGTGACTAAGGGGAAGTCTTAAGGACTTCATTTAGGTTTTTAATTTCTCTAAGTTGCTGTTGTTTTTTTCCTCAGTAAGAAAACAGTGCAGTTGTAAGAGCTTAATCTAAAACTGCCCTCCCACACCCCCAGCTGATAAAGACTGTCTGGATTTGTACATGTCCTAGCAAGTAAGATTTGGGAAGGAAGAAAACATCAGGATGTGGCTCAGAGAAGAAAACTCTTGTGCTCTAAATGTACGTTCAGAGCTAAATGTTTCTTTATTATAAAAGTTTAAATGGGATGTTTTCAGCTGTGTAGAGTGGATTGTAGGGCTGATTGACTGCTCCATGTTTAATAAATTTGCATATAAAAGACAAAATTGGCTTAATACACCATCAGCTGTGACTCCATGGAAGCATAGCTGCATGTTGGTTGTAGTGTGTCAGGAGAGCCCTCTACCAAGCTTTCTTTGGGTTCATGTCCAGAGGATGAAATGGCTTTGCAAAGTACTGGACAGCTGTTTGGGAAATATGGAACCATGCTTGTCCACCCCATGTCCCAGGGGGCTCACTGGGAGATCCCGCTGACTTCAAGGATAATTTGGAACAGGTCCTATGCAGGCAGTAGTTTCTCAACTGTAAAACTGGGATAAAGTGGTAGTGCAGATCTGTCAGATGCTAAATTCGTAATTTATGGTGTGGATGGTGCGGAGAAGCTGAAAGCCACAGCCAATATGTAGAGTTCTTTCTAAATCAGGAAACTTAGAAATATATATTTCTAAGCCTGGATCCTCTGTAATTGGGTAACTGGACTTGCCCTTTTGGATTTGCTCTTTTCTTTTTTTTTTTTTTTTTTTCCCTCCAGTGGTGCCAGGTGCTGCAGTTCTGTGCCCAAAACTGCAAGTGACCTGTCAGTGCAACTGGGAGGAGCTGCATTCCTGGGCTCTGCCAGCTGGGGCAGGGGTGGGGGATGCCAAGGCAAGGCCTGGAGCAGAGGGCTGGTGGGGACCTGCAGAGCTCTGAGTGGTGGCTTCTGGTACCTGTGTTGTGGGGACATTTTTGAAAGGGTTAGACAAAAGAGTGGCTTGGGGAAGGGGGGAGTTGATTCTGGTGTGGGACAAGATGAAGATGCATTAAATGATCTCTAGCTGGCTCCACCATTCTTTTCTATGATTTATGCATTAGGTTAATTTTTGTAATTTCCTTCTTCCTAGCTTGATTAATACTAAATTTAATTTTCTATAATCAACTTGAGCATGTAACTTGGAGAGATGAGGTTTAGGCTGATTGCAGTAAAAATCTACCTATCCAGCCTAGCTTGAATAAAGCAAAACTATTTTTATCCCTAAATTATGCAATATTTTCATGGAGCTCTGCAGCTTACTTATTTAACCTTTGAAAGGAGTGCTCTATTTTTCAGATCACCTAATGCAAACTTTGCAAATGGGTTTTTTAATTATGAGAAACCCACCTGCATGCCATCAACCAAATTATTAGTGAGGCAGAGAAGGATAACCAATAGTGCTGCCAGACTTAAGGTGAATATGAAAAATGTTTAAATGCTGAGAACAGAAGTTGCCAAGAAATAAGTTTAAACACCAGGTGCTGGAGGAACAAATTAATATTACTTACTTTATTTTTAGAAATAGTGAGTTGAGGCCTGATGGAGATAGTCTTTTCTATGTGCAGCAGCAGTGCTTGGCTATGCAATAGGACCAACAAAATCAACACAACCTCCTATTAGAAGAAAATAAAATATCTATTTTAGTTTTAAAAAAGCCTTAGGTAGGGAGAGAAAGAGACCTTTATAAACTCTATTTTTAAGTCTCTTGTGAGCTGTTGTGCTGTTGCTTATCAGAGCTGTCTGTGATGTGGGTTGGGATGACCTTGAAGCAAGAAACTTCTGTGCAAAAGCCATTCTTGCAGGTGTTTCCTTGGAAAGCCCAGTCTGGTTTCATTTTGGCTGTGTTTTACTGATGGCAGGGCCCATTGCTAGGGACAGTGAGTCTAAATGTTATTGCTAAGCTTATTTTCCCTTGTAGTATGGGGAATCAGAGGTAATTTCTAGAGGAAGCGGGACCCAAGACATCAGTAAGTCAGTATCATGAAGCCAATTAGAAGGATATGCCAGCTCAGGAAAAGTGCTGCAATTACCTTCCTGTAGTCTTTTTAGCCGGGTGGATTTACAGAAGCTCACTGTGCAACTTCATCAGGGCTGGACCTGAAGGCATGAGTCACAAAAATCTGGGTTTTTCTAGTAGATGTAAATGTCTGGAAGCCACACTGGAAAAAAAGAGGTGCATTGATCATGGTTGTTCTCTTGGATGTCTGGTGACTGGGAAACAAGAACTGATAGTAGATCTGTAATTACCTTGTGGTTTTGGGGATGTGCTTCAGCAGCCTGTTGTCACTGGGCTAATGGTGATTTAGTTTGGGTGGTGTGAACAAATGGCTCCTTCTATGGCTGTGGCTGCTTTGATGGCCAGAGCTGGGGAGGCTTCTTCTTCAGTCCAGGCACGCAGGTGGCCCTGAGGAATTGGCTGAAGGGATTAGCTTCAGGTGCTGTGTGCAGCCTGTGATCAGAAGTAACAGCCTGTCAGAGGGTCCCAGCTGTCTGCAGGGTGATGCACAGGAGGAGGTCTCCACAGGATAGTATTTTTAGGTACCACGGGTTACCTCATCTCCCAGAAATATTTGGTTCACTCAGGATATGAGGGCTTTGGGTTTGGGGTTTTTTTGTTTGCTTGTTTCTTGTAAACTTGAGACCTGCCTGCTGTGCAGCTCTGTGGTTTCTTTGACTGCCTTCTCTTTTACCTGTCCTGAGAAAACCTTCTCAGTGGAGGCGCTCCCCTGGTGTCCTGCTGAGCCTTCCCCTGCCTGTTTTTACCTTGCCCTGTGAGCACTTGCCCTGCTGCTCCTGCCAGTGCTCAACCTCTTCTCATTTGTCCCTTAACATGTTACTGCTCCTCGGGTGTTTGGCAGGTCTGCCTCATTATTTCTGCTTGTTCCAGCTCCTTTCTGTATTACCAAAGTAATTTACAGCCCTGCCCAATTAGAGCCCCTGTTTCCCTCCCCAGCCGGCTGTGACATTGCCTGCCCTCAAGAATAACCATGATCTTCCTGCAATCCCATTGATGGAATCCACTGGGGCTGGAGAAGGCGTTTCATGCATCACTGTAACAAGTTGTTCACAGCTCCCCATGTGCTGGGCTTCAAATTCAGCCTTTCAAAAGACTTTGATAAAGAAGAAAGGACTGGTTTTTTTTCCCTGACTGCTGCAAATGAAAAAGCTTCTCACTTGGGAGTCGTGGGTCATATTTATGGAAATGGGAAGAGCAGTTGCAATATTTATGGCAGTTACAGAAGGCTTGAATCTATATTTTATTGATATGTATTTACGTGCCCACAGAAATCTTACTGCATGCTAGTTGAGAGAACTTTATTTAGATTTAGTATTTTGAAGTCATTTTTTAGTGCTTCTTTATTATCCATGGAGTGCGAGGTCCAATATTTCAAGTAGGACTGTCACCAAACAGCCGGAGGTTTTAAAAAGATTTTTATTTTACATAAAGATAAATGTTGAAGCCACATTTTTCAGAGGCACCATCTGTTCCGTGTTGACCTTAATTTTCTGGATGAGTGCTTTTCTTCAAACATTTTAAGTCTTGTCTACATTTCATTTGGTTGGGAGTGTTTAGGTTATTTGTTGAACAGGAAATCAGATATTCAGAATGCAAACACACCATTACGTTGCAAATTATTCCCTTTGTATAATTTAGCAAACTGCTTCTTAAATACTCTGCAGACTTGCTGGGGTAGCTCTGTGTCTCTGGTATCTGGTGGGTTGGCCCTGTGTGGAGCTGGATTTCTTTGGAATGTCACCGTCATGCCTTGCACTGGGCAATGGGGTGCAGAACACTGAGGGAGAACTGCTTTTTAATGGATAGTTTCTGGGAGTGAGGCTTGGGTAAGGATTTGTTGGTTGGCTTCATGGCCTTGGAAGGACTTGCTGTCTAACAAACAATATCTGCTCCTACTAAAAGGTGACACTAAAATAGCTGTGTGAGTACCTATGCATTGTTCCCACAGGGCAATACTCCCCTTTCTCCCTTCAAATTCTTCTTGCTTCTATGTCTTCAGCTGAAATAGGTTTATAGATTATTTTTGCCTTCCTTTCCCTCCATCTTGCTCTGTGGCTTGTCTGAACCCCTGTGGCTCCAGCGGTTCAGCTGTTTGTTACTCTGCCACTTCCAAGGGCTTTCAGGACCCTGCCTGTCTGTCTGTCTGTTCCTTCTCTCCCATATCAGCTCCCTGCCTTGCCCTATCCAAAGCTTGTCCCTTGTCATAAAACTTCTTGGCACTGCCTGTCACTGTCCCTTGCAGGGGGCTGCAGCCCCAGCCTGTCCTGCTGGATGTCAGGTGTTCACTATTGCTACGTGCTAGATCTGGGCTAACACTGGCCTGCTGTAACAACTATTTTAGTGACAAAATGTACTCTTGGCAGAGATACTAATATCTTCGTGGCTTTGGATGGGAGGTGAGACCGTAATCCTGCTCTTCTGTGGTTTTTTGGTTTTTATTTAGCATCTCCTTTTTCCTCTGCAAAATGCAGAGTGATAGTGAGACCGGTTTTTTTTTCCCTCAGAGTATGGATTTGGAAGTAAAAGTCATGATGTGGTAGAAAAAGTGTTACAATATAAATTTTTTTTGTGCGTGTGCTTCAAGAAATTCCCAGAGGGGAAAGCTGTAAGGACTGCACTCTTTTAAATTAACCAGCTGGTTTCTTTACAGCTCTGCTATGTAAGTGCCTAGTAAAGCTCATTTCAATGAGGTGCCAAGATATGGGGGAAAAGAGCTGAACAAACAACAAAATATCTGCTTAAACCAAGGCTGAGCTGTTCTGAATACCAAAGCCTGGAGTCTGTCTCACCAGGCTGGCTGCTTTTAGAAATACCTATTCCTACACCAAGTTTTGAGGCAAGTGATGGACAGGGAGGAGGAAGGAGTGACTGCTGGGCTTTTGGCTTGTGCTTGTGGCTGTTTGCCACCCCAAAATCCACATAGTGCTCTGGTGCTGGATATTTAGAAGGTTTTTATATGTTCATGTGGTACCTGAGGCCCTGTGGAGAAAGGCAGTGTGTGGCCAGGTCACCTGCTGTTCTTCCTCCTCACCATGCCCAGGGCACCAGGCATCTCTGCTGGGAAGTGGGGATGCCAGTCTTGTTTCAACTCCAGGATCTCTTCCTAATCTGTGCTATAAAATAATTAAATCTAGAGTGGGTAAGTTTTGCCTCTTGTGGCTATCACTAGCATCTAGATTTATGTTTTTGTTTGCAAAGACAGAAGTTATTAATACTAAAGAAAACAAAGTCTGCTCTCCCTTGACCATGGAAATAAATGTTTTTCTACTTCTGAAAAAGCACTGAGTCCTGAAAATGGAAAATGAGAGTGGTTTGGGTTGTTTGGAGGCTGTGATTTATGTGCAAATTGCACAACTCAAAACAGGTGAAGAATAACTTTTTCTGAAGAGCTACAGCATCATGCTGCACCTGTGAGACGGGCCGTTAGGAAGGCAAGGTATCTGGCTTAACTGCCAGAAGGTCGGCTCCTAATTATTGCTGTAATTAATCTCAGGTGATCTTTTTTATCTACTCAGCAGAAGGAGCTGTTGCAGAAACTCATTAAAGGCATGACTCTTGAGCAGGCAGCAGAGTAGGGAGTTGTTCTGGGCTCTCCCAGGGGTGGGTGAGAGCTCAGAAATAGCACACTGGCCTGGCAGCAGCATTTAGGGCCTCAAGTGCCACTCTAGGGTAGCTTGGAACATCTGAGCTGTCAAAAAGTTGGACTGTGCATTTGATGTGGGAGTTTTGGGCAATGTAGTGGCATCCCAGTGTGCTGCTAACTGCCCTGGCAGCACTACCCCCTTCAAGGGGCTTCCACTCAAGGGTCACAATCAAAATCTGAACGTTCCAACACAGAGTCTGGATTTGCAGCTGCTGGAGACTGTGGCAGAAGTGGGGTAAGTGCACGACCAACAGCTGTGGTTTTTTCATAAGAGATCTACATTAAAAAACATTTCTGTCTCTCCAAACAGAAAAATGTTTAATTTTACAAGACAAAGACCTGGGTTTTTTTTTCCCCTATGCTTCTGACTTTCTACAATTGCCTAAAAAAACACCCAACTTTGTCCAGAATAGTTTGGTGCATATTCATAATGTTTCTTTTGGTAGTTCCATAGCATGAATTTTGTGAGGGTTTGAACAAACAATTGTTTTGAACTAAAAAGCCCTAACTTTCATGTGACTTAAGGAAGGTATTCTGCAAACACTGCCTTTGCTTTGACATGGTGTGTAGTCATACCTGCACTGCGTGAGTAAGTGGATTAGGGGTGACCAAAAGCTCTCTGACCTACTGGGCAGCAAGTTAAATATGAAGTTACTGTAAAACTATTTGGAAGACTACAACTTTGTTTCTAGTTATGTATGAGAATGTCTGAACTATCACCATCATGTGATTTTAGATATAAAAAAATAAGTGTTTTGTATCTAGGGGACAATATGCTCTTCACTGGTTATTACTTTAAAATAACAAAGGCAGCTCCATCCACTTCAAATGTGGCCTCACCCTCCCCAAAATGTGTACTTGCTTTTCACTGCTAGTACTTTTATGTTCTGTAGTGAAATCCAACAGGCCCAGCTGCCTGTTTAATTTTTGAGGGAGGTTGGTTGCTGTGCAGCCTTTCTCACAGGGTGAAACTGATGCTGAAAAATCTACCAGAAAACTGGCAGGGGAAGCAGAACTGATGTTGCTTTTGTTTGTCAGGGTGAAACAAGGTGTTCAATAATGGGGGCTTGTGTATTGCTTGAATTTTGTGTATGTGATTTTGTGTATGTGACTGGGCTCACCCCAACGTGCAGATCAAGAAAATGAACTGACAGACAAGGAGCAGCTGAAGGATGTCAGTGGGAGGTTCACAGGGAGGTTATTGAGGGCTGCAGAGAAGGCAAACACAAGCTAATGGGTTTTGAGTCTTCTAGTCTGCAGCTAGAAAAGAAACCTCCACCCAGTCATAAGCCTGCTGCTTGGTTGCAGCACTCTTGAAGAGAAATGAACCCACAATTTGCTGCCCAGGTCTCACCTGTGTGCTATTAAGGTCTGACCCAGTAGGTGGCCTGGTCTCTCTCTTGGCTGGGCTGGGGCAGCACAGAACTTCTGGGGCTCCCACTATTCAAAAAAAAAAAAAAAAAGCTTCAGAATGACTCCTTGATGTTTGGAAGAAACAGCAAGGTTGGTTTCCTGGGCTTCTGAGATATGCTTTCATATTCACTTCTCACTGCAACCAATTAAAATTGCTACTTTGTTTGTATCCATAGTTTTTAATAAAGCAGGCTCCTCTTTAAGGAAATTGCTACAAACCCACATAAGGTTCATGAGGCAAGTGTGGTTTTTCCTTATTAGAACATGCTATTATCCCATGTAATCTCTTAATTATAAGAAATGAACATAGCTGTTCCTAATTACTGAGCTAGCTACAGGTGAGAAGCTTATTTTTAATGAGATTTTTGTTTGATGGGAATGAGTGGATTTTCCAAATGGCATATCCTTACAGATGGAATTTTTATCTGAAAACTTAGGTATTCTAGTGATGTAGGTTGTGGTTTGGTTTTTTGTTTTATGGGTTTTTTTTTTTTCAAATCTAATGCAAACTGTAATGTGTAACATGGCTGACTGCTCAAGAGTGAAGAATGCTGTTTAAGAAGAGGCTTTCAGTGTTTTACCAGGATTCCCAAATATAAGGAACTTTTAGTGCAGATACTAGTGTGGAGATATTGATGCTTTGATAGCAGTGACGTGGCAATAAAGTCACTGCTTGTGGGAGAGACACAGTGTCTCTCCAGTGCGTCAGAAACCCCCAGAATGGTCTACAGGTGCAGCTCGTAGGCAGCCCCAAATGATGACAATTCCCTGCACAAGCGATTCTGATGTAAAGCAGGCTGGTCCTGTTGGGCCATAAACCATTTTCTCCCTGGCCTAGCTGGCACTGGTGCTAGGAAAACTCCAGCCAAAATCTGGGAGAGAAAAGGATGTCCCTTTTGCTGGTCTCAGGGAGACAGAAGAGCAGTACATCCTCACTATAAAATTGGTGTCACAATTTGGAGCCAAATTTAGTCCTAGACATTGTTTATGGGTTCATCCAAATGCAGGCAAATAGTTTTCCCACTATTGCAAAAATAATTTGTTTATTTGCCATCTGGTTATTATACATGATTTTTTTTTCCCCCAAGATAAAATTAAGATCTTTTGATTAGCAACTACAGTAAAATGTGTCTGATTTATTTGTGAACGTTGCTGTTTGCCAAGTACATTGCTGCAGCACAAGTACTGTTTGTTATGACATTGTACTGAGTCACTTGTTGATGCTATTTGAGGGAGAAAATTTAGTTAAAGAAACTGGAACAGGATGTCCATTTTATTTCAGTACTTGTAATCCTGAGTCATCTCAAAAAGCTGATGAAATACAGCACCTCACATTTTAGATGGGGCTTCTCTTAACATAATTTGGGGATGCTGTAATTTGATAGAGGGTGGAAAAATTCAGAGAGCTGAATTTATGCAGTGGGGTTTATTTTAGTTGTCCCTTTCTGTTGAAGCACTGTTAAACCTTGCACACATCTGTGGTAATTTACCAGGTCCTTAAACACTTTGTGTTTAGAGTGAAACAGGAACCAATGTGTAGATAGCACACGGCTGTGCAGGTAGTGGCATTTTGAGGACTCTGCCTCAAGTATGTGGATTCTGCCAGTGGAGATCAATTAGGTTTATTCTTGATTGATCATGTTGGCTGCCTCCTGCAAAAATAGAACTCCAGAGGCGTTTGGTTGAGTACATGGGAAGGAAGCAACCAATGGGATGGTTATTTCTCATGGATGAGGTTGAATACAAATATTAAGTGAAATTTTGGATATGATTTTATATAAGCCTGTATATGTGTGTGAGTGTGAGAATTAAGGTCTTTGTGAGAGTAGTATAAACCATCAAATGTGTATTATTGTTACTTCCTGTATGAATCTGGTAATGGTTGTAAGATTCTGAAGTTGAGCATACTTCCCCTTAGGAGCTCAGAGGCTTTTGAAAATAATTTCCATGTATCCCATTATCTTCACTTTGGGGTAGCAGGCAGCAAATCTGTAAAAAAGAGAATTTATGGGCAGAAAATAAAGGATATAGACTCTATTTAAAGCTGTGGGAAGAATTCACATTGGAATAATAAAATCATTAGATTTGGAACTTGCCTGTGAAACACAATACTGCTTTAGGTGGGGGATGATACTATAGGGTAAACACTGGTCAGAGGGTATAAGGGCCTGGTTTCACTTTTAATTTGGATACATGCACGATCAGTGGCTGCAGAAGCTAAGAAGATAAGGGGCCAATGTGTATTTATCAAACACTGATATCCAGACAGCTGTGGAATCGACCAAAGACTGTTGGTAATAATACACTGCGGGAAAGAATGGGATGTGGCTGCAGAAGGGGCCTTATGGGGCAGGGCAGCACCTTCCTGAGACAAACATCCTTGTTCTGGCTCCTGCAGGGAAGCACAGGATTGAGGCTGAGAGGTGGGCATGGGTGTCAGGGGATGGAGACCACCAAAACCCTCTGACCTGTTTCCAGAAAGGTCTGAAGGAATGGCCTGTGCATGGTATCTAATTTTCACAGAAAATGAGAAACTTTCCAGGGCAGGGAAAGCCTACCTATGAAAATTTACCCCCACCAAGCCCAGGTTTATGGGTACCCCAAGGACCCTGGACACCCCATCAGCTGCATCCATGCTGGAACCAGGGCTGGTGATCTCTTTTTCTTCCTTCCTTCATCTCTCCTCTCTTTGATCTTTCTCTCTTCCCTTTCACCTTCCCTCTTTATTCAAACCCCACTGCTGTGTACCTACAGAGGAGCTCAGGGACTATTGCAGCAATTTCCATGCCAAGTGAGTAATTTACTAATAGAACTTGGTGAGCTTTTGCTGACCTTCTGATTTTTGCCATTCTTCTCAACCACAAGGATCTCTGAATCTTGGGTGCTGCCTTTCCCTTAAGGGTGGTACATGACAGTAGTGCAGTTAATGTTTTGGGAGCCAAGGTGGCAATCTGGTTGGAAAAGGAAAATGATACCACCCCTCATGCCATGCAGTTGTTGTTTTCCTCCTGGGATCCTGTGGATCTAGGAGAGCCATGTTTGATCTGGCACTGGCATAACAGTGTGCCTGTCCAAAGGCTTCTCCTTTCATCCCTACACTTCCTGACATTTCCAGGAAATCTGTGTGACCAGGCAGCAGAGCAGCTAAGAAAGCTCCTTCATCCCTTAATAGGAAAGAACAATGAATAGAGGTAATGTAGGTAAAACTGTACATTTAAATTATCTGCAGTCAAGAAGTGAAATACATTCATCCCTTCTGGCACTCTTGCTAATTTATATTTAAAGCAATATGAATTTCATGAGCATTTTTAAAAATCATATTTTAAATTCAATCTGCTGTCAAGTCATTTGATGTTTTGTGTAAAGTCATTTCCCGTAAACAGGTTATTGAATATCAAAAGACTTGTCTCATACATAATTTCTGGAAAGAAACAATATTATAATAAAGATGAGAATCTGGCCCTCATGTGACTTGGTGAGCACTTTCTGGATCACTGCAGCTTCTTGGTGCTTGCTTTATCCCTGTCAAGGGAGTCACCTGGGAAAGGAGCATTTGAGAAGGAGTCCATAAAAATATTTTCTAGGTTACAGTAGGTTATTCTGTAATTAACTAGTGATATATAATAGATGATGAAAGACGGTGCAATTTTTTCCAAATATCAGAAATAGAGTAAGAAAAATGTGGATTAAAATACCTCAAACCTGACAGACCTTTCAATCTGTAGAGCTCATGCAGAACAATGGCTGGGTAATACAAGCAGATCTGTTGAAAAGCTAAGACGTGTTTGTTCAAAAGTGTTGATGAAATAACTGCTGTATTTTCTTGGCATGAGGTTCTTACCTGCGCTTGGAGACTGCTGTCATTTGGCAGATGCTGCACTCTGTAAAACTGAGCATCAAAGCTGGGATGTAGCTGAGTCTTTTGCAAAAGGAAATAAATTTGCCTCTGGATGCCACCAGTTCCTCTTCCGAGTGCTGACTAATATACCCTGGGTGTAAGTGTATAGAACACACCAATAAGGTGCTTGGGCTCTCAAAGATTTGATGGATCAGGCCAGTAGGGTGGAAATAGCTTTTTATTCAATCATTTATTCATTCATTCATTTGAACAATGTCTGTTTTGGAAAGGGGTTTCTCCTTCTGTCTTTGAAGACTGCCAGAGAAAGTAGTTTCTACATTTGCATCTCTTATAGTTTAATGTGATGAATCAATATAAACACTGAAATAGTCTTGCTTATGTTAAAGAGGCGACTGGACATTGTGCTGGGTAGAACTGGACTGTGCTTCTGGCTTTCTCCAGCAAACTGCCTCCTACTTGATATAGCTTTGAAGCAGTTTTATACCTTAACAAACTTTAATCTTAAACTTTGAAATTCCAAGCTCTCAAACTTTCCTAAGTCAGTGTTTTGGGTTTTTTCCCCAGGTGTTGATTGTCCTGGAATTTTTGTGTTATTTCAATCAGGAGTGAAGTTCCACCTAATTGCTAAGTGCCCAAGTGCTCTAAAACATAGAGTTTCTGAGCTTGAGGCCACTGAAGCATTTCTGAAATGGCACCAATCACATCTCCACTCTGCAGCCACCTGGGTTCAGATAACCTCTGGTTATCCCTGAGGTTTGCTGGGCATGTTTTGTGGCTCTTGGAGATGTGAAGACTCTGGCACAGGACTCAGACAAAAGAGTTGTCCATTCTTTCATCTTCCTCATCACTTCTGGGCTGGCTCCAGATTTGGTACCCATGGCCAGAGCTTTGGAGCTGGATCCTGCCTGCTGTGAGCCCACAGGCTGAGCTGGCAGGAGCTGTGCCCACTCAGGCATTTACCCTCCATCAGCCACGTGTGCTTCAGGGGGTTGTTAGTGAGGCTGGAAAGGGCTTGGGAGCCAAAGGGCTTGTTGGCAAGGAGACCAAAGCAGGTCCATGCTGCAGGGGTGGGAGAGAAGGATGAGTTACAGAAGGGGCTGAAGGAACCCCCAATTTCTGCAGAGGGTGGAGAGTGGTGTCACCACCAAAAGGAGCAAACAGCAGGTGGTTTTTGCCCTCTGTGCTGTATATTTTTTCATTGTTGGGCAATTTATCCTCTGCTGGGTATTGCCTCCCTTTCTTTATTCCAGAGGAACTGATGTGACTTAATTTGTGTCTGAGAAAAGCATTTATTATGAGGAATGGGGAGGTGCTGTTCAAATCCTTGGTGTTCATATGTTTTCCCCATGTTCCTTTTATGAACAAGGTGAAATTAAACCCTGAGGGTCACAGACATCTAATGATCTAAATCCAGTGCCATCTAAAGATCTAATCTGAAAATACTGACACTATTGCTTTGATTCGATTCTCAGAAAAGAATTCAGAGCAGGTAGAAAGATGAGCGTGGGGGAAAAATGGGATAAATAAAACCAGCTTTTCCTAGCAAGCACGTGGCTTTGAAAGAGTTAAAGTGTGCTGTGCACTGGTAATGCTGTAGCCTGCAAGTTAAAATTATAATATGAAGCAAATCCACAATACCCACAATAGGAAGCTCAGCACATCACGGTGGAATTAATGTGCCATTTCTGTGGTCAAAACGTGGGGCATGCTGAATAGCAGCTAAATTGTCTGGGAAGAGCCTGGCCAGACACCCTGTATTCCTGTGGAGCTCTTGTTCTGAGGGTGTTTGATTTCTCCCTTCTGGCTCCAAGGAACAGCAAAAGAAAAGCTTCCCAGCTCCTGCACCCTGGGCAGGGCTGGCGTCCATCTCGGTCACACCAGCTCTGTTCTCTGAGAGGCTGCAGTGCTCTCAGGTCACTGAGATCCCTCCTCTGCAGAGACCCTGACCTGAGGGCACTGAGGGGTGGTCAGAGGTGAGGAAGAAATAGCATCCTTTGGTTGCTGGCAGGCATTGTGTGGCTATTGTGCTCAGTGCTCATAGCTGTGACTGTCTTCAAAGAAGTCCCCGCAGATGTCACCACCTGGGACAGCCTCCCAAAGTATCTGCAGCTTTCTGCTGCACACAGAGGAGAGATGATGCTGGGAGAAGATTTTATATAATGGAGTATTTGTGATAAAGCAATGTGTCAGTGCCTGCTGTGAAGTGTGCAGGAGAGGCTCAGTGGGGCAGAGGTGCCAGGGATGTCTGAGACCTGCACAAGGGATGGGCACCTCTTCCTTGCAGGGTCAGCGTGGTAAAATGAGTTTGCTATATAGCAGGAATAAATTAAATTGGGGAAGATGTTATGGAATACATGGGAATGAGAAAAAAAGGTTAATTTCAAGTGGAGGAAGTTCTCTATGGCCAGGGCTCTTTGTGACAACGAATCCAAAACCGCCTGAGCCAGGGGTGAGGAGGCACGGGACATCCTCTGCACAGCCCAGCTGGTGACAGAGGTACATCAACACACCTCGGCCAGCCCGGGGGCCCCAGATCAGCCCCTGCACGGGGGTGCTGGGAGGGAGTGATACACATCAGCCCCTGCACCGGGACGCTGGGAGGGATACAGCCACTTCTGGTGCACCCTGGTGTGTGCCGAACAGCGCTAAGGCGGAGCGCTGCTTTTTGGAGCCATTCTAAGGTAGGATGCTTAGAGTGCGGTGATGGTCGGAGCACTCTCGGATTGCTGCGCTGCCTTCTGGCCCCAAACCAGCGGCTCTGCTGTGTCGATAGGTGGTGCAAGTTTGCTACGGCTTCTGGAAAGCTGGAGCAGCTTTCCCAGCATTGCAGCACATGTTTAGGCTACAGGGATCGGAGGAGGAAAAGCTGAACCCTGTAAGCAAAAGCAGAGCCTTAAATATTGCCCCTCTCAATATCTGGCCAGTAGCAAAGCAGCGTTGTCCTGCCATGTGTGGCACCTGCACGGATCCGGGAGGTGGCATTTAGACAGGCTGGGTTAGCCCCAGCCTAGTGCCCAGGTCAGTGGGAGCCCCGGGCTGGCTGCAGGAGGGGTGAGCTTGCTCCCTCCAAATGGCCCTGCGACAAACAGGGGGGGACAGCAAAGCAGTCAGGCTGCTGCTCTCCGTGTTCTGCATGCCATTAAATGGCTGTGAGGGAAAGCCAAAGCCTTGCTGATGCTGAGCAGAAGTGGCCAAGCCCCCTGGTTTCAGCTAAAGCAGCTGGGACTTGTAAAAATAAAGGAAAAAGAGGATTTAAACTAAAGCTGGGTGTCTAACAAGTTACTGCATGCTGAATGTCCAAAAGCAGAGTTTGTCAACCAGCCTGTAAATGTGCCCTGTAAGGTTTGCAGGTGGTTGTGTTGCCAGTTGGGGAAATCTGGTCTAAATCAGAGGCAGAGCAGGATCACAAAGTCATCAGGACTTCCACTGCCAGAGGAAGTCTGTCCTGCTGTTTCCAGTGGTTAACTGTGGGGTTGTAGGGTCTAAATTTATTATATGGAAATATTTAGCTTAGCTTTTTCTGCAGAAGTGATCCCTATGAACAGCTGTTAGCAGGTCCACTCAACAGAAGAAATTAATGCTCATGGACACCCCAGTGTAAGGAGACTGTGAAGCTGAGTGAGAAACTGAAGTGGTGCAGTCTGGCTGCAGGAATGTTTTCTACAAGGGTTTGTTTCCAAGCCCTGTAGCTGGCAGTCACCCTATCCCAGCTGTCCAGGGAATGACAATTTCTCTTTGCTGCAGCTTTCAAGGTTTTTAGCTGCGTCTGTTTCACATTGAAACAAAAAAAAGAAGATTCTTTTGGACTGCTTTCATCAAAGTGGAAACATCTGGTTTGGGTGTAAAAATAGCTGGGTGTGTACAGAGTACATTTTGCTTCTGCTTGTCCTGTTCTGCAGGGGCAGCAGGTGCAGGCACCATCCTCCCCCACGGTCACTGTGGCAGTGATTTGCTGAAGCCATGGTTTGTGTGTGCCTGCCTGCTCTGCCCAGCCTCTGGGCCTGTTTTCATTGAAAGCACTCTATCTGCCAGCAGAAATGCTGCCTGGAAAAGCAGCGTGCTTCAGGAATTTGTTACCTGGGTAAACAGAGCTCTAACAGCAAGAACATTACTTGGGATGGGAGCAGTGCAGATAATGGGGTTTGGACAGCTTTTCTACTCCATTGTCACTTTGGCACGTTTGTGGATTAATCAAGACCTTCCTCAGACAGCTGGGAAGAGAAAAGTTAGGGTAGATATGGTATTTCTGCTCTTTGTTCTCTCCATTCCCTTCCCAGCTGCCCTCCTTGCACAGCACAGTGCTGCAGTCAAGGCACAGGAAGGGTGGCAGCCATCCCCAGTGATGTCCCTTGCAGCCAAGGAGCAGACCCTGCCCTGGTCCCAGCTCCTCTGCTGGCTCTGCCAAGCAGGAGGGGTCTCTTCACTCTGCATTGTGGGATTCTCTTGTTGCTGATGGTGGGGATGAGGGCAGTGAAACACAGAGAGCATCCGAGATGGATGGGGAAAACTGCATTAAGATCTCTTGCTAATAATCCTTGATTAATGCGGTTATACTGTTCTGGTTAAAGGCTGTCACTGGACAGGATTAAGGAAGAAAGACCTAGGAGAAGCAGGATTGGTTGTGAGTTATCTTCTTGTATCTTTTAATCTCTCATGTGCTACTGCCTGATGTTTTCAAGTCTCCCTTTTGAAATGGCAGATAGAAACATATTACTGCTGTCTCGAACCTTTAATCTTCAAATGAAAATAAGCTTTTCTTGCAGAAGTAGGCTGCTTTTTCAGATGCTTTCAGAAATGCTGATGTTGTGCCTTGGTTGATCTGGCTAATTAAAAATGAGCTTGTGTCAATCAAAACTATTAGTATAATGGTAAAAATGCAAAGTGCAGCTCTAGTAAATCAGTGTTAGAAATGTGCCTTATTTCTTCTGTCTGATTCACTCGGGGATTAATAAAATTTTTGTGAGTTTTGATACTCACAGACTTTTCTGTTACAAATGTTCCCCTTTTAACCCCTGTTGTCTGCTCAGATGGCAGAGTGTTTACTCAACACACTTAATTACTTGTCTAAAGACTTTGCAGGGTGTGGCCTCGAGGTTTCTGCTGGGTGGAGCCAGCTGGGTTTGAGATTCCTCCTCCTTCTCCTCCTCTCCCTCGTACCGGCTGTGTCCCGTCCCCTTGGGAGCACCTCCTTTGAGCAAGCTCTCCGTTCTGCTCCATGGAAAACAGGACTGAGCTGAGCCCACAGTCCTAGGAATTCTGTCCTGCTGTCGGTCTCTGAGCTGTGCCATTTCCCAGAGTTTGTCTGCTGTCCTAGATGTTCAGAAAGCTTACCCTGATGATGCTGAATCCTCCTCTGAAGAGGCCCATCTCACTGGCTGTGAGTGACTGAGAAGGCTCCCTGATTAAGCATGTACAGACAGGAAAGTATTTTTACTCTCTCACATCCTTGCAGTGTATTTGGCGTTTCAAAATCTATTTCTGAACCAAATAGATGAGTAGTTGCAGTGAAAGACATTCTGAGTATAGAGTTTCACTTAGAAGTGCGCACATGAAATGCTTGTAAAGACACCTGATTGTCAAGGTTTGAAGGTTATGGGCATGCAGCGTTAGGATGGAGTTAGATCTGCCCCTGGTTTTGTTCTCAGCCAAGACACAAACCAAAGCACCAAAGCAAACCTGCCTTTTTTTATTGAATCTCTCAAATCTCACTACAAAGACTCCAGGTGCCTCATTGATTAATTAGACTCAAAATGGCAAATATGACCACCTAGCAGCAAAAACTAATTAGATGCAAATAGTGAATTAAACTCAACCCAAGGTAACTCAAAGGCAGCTCAAGGATTTAAAAAAGTATTTCTTATCCATACCCCCTGCCCCCCGCCCACCAAATGCAAGGAGCTTGACCTTCCTCAAAGCAGCCTTGTATAGAAAGACTCTGACTTTCCCTTCTTTTCCTGTATTTGCTAACCCCCAGTACCTCTCTTTGTCACTTAAAACTTTCCAGTGGTGAAGTCCTCCTGCTTCTGTCTGACCCGAGCTCCTTCCCCTGCTGACTCCTGTTATCTCTGGCTCAGCCGTTCCTGTTCCTCCCATCATTTTGAGATAATACTCTTTTGTTCTGCCTCTGTGCATGTTCTTGCATCCCACAGTCCAGCAGCCCTTCCCTGGTTCCTCAGCTGCTGCCTCATCCCTTCTCTCCATCCTCGCCCTAGGCATTTCTCCTGCCTGTCTGCAGCCCCACTGCAGCGTGAGCTAAAAACCCTCACTGAGGAAGATGTAACTGGGGCAATGTGACAGCAGGCCTGAGTGCATCAGGACAGGCTAGCTCAGGTTCAGTTCCTCTGCCCAGGTGTCCCTATCACTGCTCTTCAGACTGGGTGTGACACAGGCATGGTGGCACCAGCTTCCTTCACAATCCTGTCTCAGAGTGGGAGCCAGCAGGGATCTGTGACAGGAGGAGCTGACACAGACCCTGCACACGTTTGCAGCACAGCCTCTCGCCTTCCCACGGTGGAGGCCTCAAAGAAAGTATCTGCCAGGGTATTCCTGTGCTCTTACACCCCTAATTACCTGCTCATGACTAAATCATAAGCTGCCTTTTGCTCAGGTCTGCTTGTAACATCTTCCTCCTTCCCGCTTCTGATGCGGGGGCTTTCCCTTTAATGTAGCAGCTGTTCAGCTCCTGTCTGAGTGATGGGGTTGAAATACCTACAGACAAGCAGAGGATCTTTCGAATTCCTTTTGAAATACACCTGGAAATTGCAAATTCAGTTCTTGGATGGAAAGCTGAACTGCCTGCCACCCGAGGGGAGCAGCCAGGCACGTGCTTCCAATGGCAGGATGGGAAACACAGCCTCTGTGTTTAAGGACCTCTCCCCTCCACAATTCACCCCTGTTCTGCTGCAAGGCAGTCTCGTGATGGTCAGGATTTTCCTAAGGCCTCAAGATTCCAGTCTTGTGATCAGACTGCTTTCATCAAATCAAACTGGCCTGAAAGCATGGGGGTTTTCAACAGGGGTGTGCATCTGGCTTGGAAACCACAAGGCAAAGCTACATAACCCCTCATTACAAAGCTTTTTGGCTTTGGAGACCATGATTTCTTTGGAGGAAACCAGAGTGATAATATTGGAATGCTACTGGCAGCTATTCCCAGCTGTCTTTTCATTTTAAGGTGGCACATGAAGGAATGTTTTCCCCGGATTTGCCTCTTTGAGATATATCTCAAGGCAAAGAGGATCGTTCTGAAAAGTCTTTTTGTTTTGTATGACTTTTACACTTGAAATACTGGGCTGTTTTAGACTAGAAGACGTGGATTTTAGCCCAGCTGTTTTGGCCATGGCTGTTGACACGGGCACATTGAGAAGAGTTCACCTTGGTTAAAGTGCAGGACCAGTGCAGGTGGAGGCAGCTTTTTGTCCTTCTGGTCTTGTGTGTGCTGAAATAATTTTTCCTTTGGATGATGTAAACACACGAGGAACAAATTAAAACACAGCATCCTTTGTGCTCTGTTGGGTCCCCCCGAGACTTGACTTTTTTGAGAGTGAGAAAAGAGAACGTGTCCAAGAGGGGAAAAAATAAACCTGTATGTAACAGCTCTAAGCTAGGATGAAAAATGCAGAGAATAAGCACCTTTTATTTCCCTCAGGTCCTGCAGCAAAGCTGGTCATGATCTGCTTTATCTTTGTAAGGTAAAAATAAGATTTACTTTTAAAAAAAGTTTCAAGAGTATTTAAATTTAAAAAAAAAACAAACCAAAAAACTTCAACCGAGTTAGAAAACAAATAATGTACTGGTTACCTTTATCATCTATTTAATAAAAACTGAAGTAAATCTGTGGCCAAAGTAAAAGGCTGAGGTCTAGCAGAACTCTGGCAATACATTTGGGAGCTCCAAAATCTTAAGAACTGTGTATTTGGATCATGCTTTCATCTAGTGACAAAATCTTGAGAGTCACCTTCTCAACCCTTTGCTGTGTGTGATCCATTTGTCTTTCTAATGCCTATTGTGAATTCACCTGGCTCACATCTCTGCACATATAAACATCCTAATGAGGAGGAATTACTGCTGCCACCATGGATGTGTCTGGCTGGCTGCCAGGGAGTTCACTGATTGCTGGGGAGATGCCAGCGTTTATGAAAAACGAGTATTCTTTCAAATCACAAAATTGTTTGTGATTGGGGCTGAATTATGAATAGCTGCTGTGTCTGCCGTGGCCAAATAAGTTTACTTGGAAATCAGTGCTCGGGGCTCTGATTGGCAAATGGCTCGGCAGCTATTGAGGTTTTTGGGCCGAGTTTTCTGGTGTGCAGAGACCTGCCAGTTGGGACTGGGCTTGCACGAAGGGAGTCTGCTCCCCAAAGCCCTTTGCTGCTGACAGGCTGCTCCTCTCTGGACTGTCTGATGGCCCTTCCTGAGCTGGCTCCCGTGCTGATGAGAAGTGGGATGAACCTTTAGGATGTGTAGGAATAGTCTGTGTTTCTCTAGTTGGTCGTGCCACCCTCTCCCCTTTCCCACGTGTGATGCTGCCCCGGTTGGGCTGCCTTGCTGTGGTCTCTGTGGCTTGGTTGGGCTCGCTTTGCCCTCCTGTGGCTGACAGCAGATATTCAGGAGGTCTGTGCGCTGGCTGCTCCGGGCACACCGAGCCCTGGACTCACCCACAAGCCCAGCCAGTCTGCTCAAAGCAATTCCTTGGGGATGGTGCTCAGTATTTAGGATTTGCTTTGAAGCGCAAGCTCAAGTGTCTCATCGTTGCCGATGTTGTTCTGAACATCTCTGACTCGACTAGCTAATAGATATGGCTGGTGTAGGATTTATTTATCCACCCTGAAATACAACCACGTCTTTAAGAGGAGAAGCCCACTGCTGGTTCTTCTTGCTCTGAATCCAAATAATTATAACTTCAGGCAAAACAACTCGTAGTAAAGAAAACTTTCTTGGTAAGAGATGGGAGATCTTTCTTTCCCTGCTGTGGACATGCTGCTACGCTGGGTAAGCTGGCCCAACACAAGTGCTCTATGTAATAGGGATCCACTCAAAATGTTACCCTTTCTCCTATTTTTGAGCATTAATTAGTGTTCCAAGCATCTGTTACTGGCTGTGCGTCCTCCTGGCTAAACTCCTGAAATGCGCTCTTAGAGTTTGTGGAGGATGTACTCTGGGAAAAATTGGGAATTGCAGTTTGAAGCATGCATTTAATGCATTTTGCATCAAAAAGATACAGAGTTTGGAAGTAAAATGGATTTTTCCTGTTTTGCTAGAAGAGTAAGTAACCAATTCTTATCCCTCTTAGAGCATAGTTGTTCTATCCCTAAGCTCTGAAAAATCCAGCAGTCTTACAGAGAGACAGTAACAAAATCTCTCCATTTGATGCTAGAACAGTGTTCCTTTTTGCTCCTCTGTTTATTGAAGAGGCTGTTGAGGATTCTGCACCAGAAAAAGAGGCTTTTGGAGCCAGAATCCAGGTGCAGGAGCTGGTGCATTCCCACGGTGAGGAGTCTGTCCCTTGGGTGTGGCAGTAATGGTTCCACGTGGCTTACCTGGAGGTGGGTGCTGTGTGTTGGAAGATACATCCCTGCCTGCAGCCATGGAATTTCCAAAGCAGGACTGGGACCCAGATGTGATTATAATGTGAGCCAGAATGTAATTATGAATGCAAGAGGGGATGTGGGACTCCAAGCTCTGTTTGATATGGAAAAATCTTCATAGTTCTCAGCCTGAAGTTCTGCACCTATTGAAGATTTCTAAAGTTAGAGCTTTGGAGTTGCTTTAATGTGAAATATTTATTTTTATGTCACAAAGAAAATAATGGCCTAGGGAAAAAAAAATCTAGGGAAGGTGTTCACAAAACACCAAGATCAGGACTGTGAAAAATCGCATAGAAAATTACTTTCAGGTCGACACTTCAGAGCCAAAGTGGCACGAGTGCTCAGATGTGACAAGCAATCACCATCTCCTCTTAGACATTCCAGGAGCTGCTGAGTGCTCAGTGTGGGTTTGAAAATGAGGCCACTGATTTAGGCTTCTGTGGAGGGACTTAATGGCCTGATCTGAGGCATCCACTTCAGAAGGTTCTGACTGGACTCACATAAACCCTTCGAGTCAGAGTATAGAATTTTGTATTTCCTGTGGCCAGCTGGAGACTTAAATCCAGTTTTGCATTTCATATACCGAGATTGCTTACAGCCCCAGGAGGGTGGGGGGTATTTTAAGCAGTGCTCTTTGGAGGACTGGTCAATCTCATAAAACTGCCTGGTGTTTGCATTCCTGCAGGCAGAGGGTAGCAAAAAGCTGCGTGGATGCTGAATGTGACTTGGGGAGGGGCTGATTCAGCAACGCCCTCAGTTCCACCCTTGCCAGAGAGCAGAACTGGAGCATCCCCTCACCCCTTCTTTGCTCACTCTAGCTCTCACTACTGACACTTTAGGTCATTGCTTTTCCCCTGCCTTCAGGGAGGTAATACCTAGAGGATTCCTTGCTAGTTTTGGAAAGTCCTCCTTATACCTGACAGTTATATTTTCATTCAAACTTCACTTTGTGCAGGATGGTTGGAAGAAGGATGACAAATGTGTCACGTCATGGTTTCTGTTCCTTTACACTCTTGGCTGTCTGACTGGCCTGTAGCTCTGTGAGGGCATTATTTCTGCCAAGGTCTAAGGACTCTTTGCTCTACTGTTATTTTTGCTTCATAAGGATTTCTTACAGATACTGCACTTTATGATCCAAGTCTTTTTCCTCAGTATGACTTTGGTACGTATTAATTTTAAGATTCCTTACAAACATCCCAGAAGAATTCCTGTGCCACTGCCATGCCTTTCCCTGTTTCACACAGGTGCTTATCTTCACTAAACCTAGACTACTGCATTTTTCTTCAGTGGGTTACATTTTTAAAACTGTTTGTTCTTCAGCTTTATCAAAATCGTGTTCATTCCAGCTCTGTTGTCAAACTTCCTTAAAGCTTTTGTCATCTGCAGGATTAGTGAGCGTGTTCCTTTCCATCACCCAGATTATTCGTGGAAGTGTTCAAGTCACCCAAGACAGATCATCATGGAAAAGATCATTTCCATTTGACAGTGAACCACTGATACTGCTTTCTGAGAACAGAGTTTCTTCGGCAGTCTAGGTCATGTATCCCTCTTTTTTTCAATGATTATGTCTGCAAAGAAAGCCTTCCTGAAGGCAAAATATGTGTCATAATTCCTAGTTAAAAAAGAAGGGAAGCACGTGATGATCGTGGATACTCAAGCAAGTTTTGTCCAGTCCTGCTATATGATCCTGTTAAAACAGGGACAGCCTTGATGGATGGGCCAAGCAGAAAGAAATGGGAATTTCCTTAATTACCCAAGCTCAGACAGGAGAATCTGTGGCTCTGTGCTGGGGAGCCTGTTCCTGTTGGTTCCTCTGGTGTGACACTGCTTGTGCCCTGGCCAGGCTGCCTGCAGGGACATGCCCCGCCCTGGGTGGCCCCGCCCTGGGTGGCCCCGCCCTGGGTGGCCCCGCCCTGGGTGGCCCCGCCCTGGGTGGCCCCGCCCTGGGTGGCCCCGCCCTGCCCTGCCAGCCTGCATCCTGGTGCTGTGGGGTTCTTTCACCTGGAGAGCAAGAGGCCAATCTAGACAGAAATTTGAGAGATTTGATTTATTTACTGTTCTGCACAGAAAGGGGAGCTGGGTGGCAAGTCCCCAAAGCCACCACAAAGATTACCAAAACTTTTTGCTATTTATATACTTGAGCAAACAAAAGCATCAATGTTCGTTGGCTACAATTTACCCAGTTCTCCTGTTAATTAGTATTGTGTCTTCCACTGGTTCATGAATCCCTAGCTTCCCATGCTAAGTAGTCCATATGCTCAGTCACTCTCTTCTTTTGGGTTGGGGCATTTTTGGGTGGGTGGCCATGAGTTGGTGGCTGTGATCTGTCCCTGAAGAACTGCCTTTTATGCAGTTGGACCTGATTCAGCACAGTTGCTGTGGTGCCTTTATTGGTTCCATCCTTGTCTTGGGGGTTCTGCCAAATGTCCTTGTGGCCCCCAAATTCTGCTTTCTTTGTGTGCAGCATCAAGGGCACATCCTTCTTCCCAAGCCTTGGTAACCTCCAGGCTGACCCAGGTGTGGGAGCTGGGCTGTGCCTACCTGCAGAATGGCTGCACCAAGACATGAAATAAATATTCTTTAAAAAGACATGTGCACTGGACACACCGTAACTTTAGGCACAAGATCTTGTGGAAGGAAAATACAGCCTTTGCATGAACACACAGTGACTCATGCAGAATTTTGCAGGTCCAAAAAAATTCCTGTCCTGAGGCATTTGCAGCCTGAGCTGTCCTGAGGAGCCAGCACTGACCTGCCCTCAGCTGGGGTGAACTCTGGGTTTCCCAGAGCGTTTCCAACCCGTGTTCCCTGTCGGATAAGCAACCTTGAAGATCTGTAATGTCAGAGGAAGGGGAAATCCTGTGAACTGAGCCCCACCTATATGCAGAGAAGAAAATGCGTCTGTGTGTCCTTGGGTTTTGGCTGTGCTGCGCAGCATCCCGCATAAATGAGTGATGAATCATAACTCAGTGACGAACTCCAGTCCCGCCACTGCCTCTCTTCCCTTCCTTATCTCCTGGCTGCTGCCTTGCTTCGTGCTAAGCAGGTCACCAGACCATAATAGTTCAGTGATTCTTGCATAGATGGCTTGAAAGTATGGGCTGGGCAAGGAAAAAAAGCCCCAGTGGTAAGTATGAAAAGCATGTCATGACTCTGGTGCTGTAATAAGGAGATCTTTCATAGCGTAAATGTTAGTCACTGCTAATGGGAAGCATCACGTATAAATAACATTCCCATCTGGTTAAATATTTTCCACTGGAAGGTAATTCCCAGCTACACACTTTTTCCTGAAGCAGACACTGTCTCCTGCTTTGGCCTGACGCTTAGCCAGGCAGGCATGCAGATATTGGGTAGTGAGGCATGTTAAGCCTTTAGTACCACAGTCTTGTCTTAATTGATATTCACAATACTCTGACACTTTGATGGGGGGGAAGAGAAGGCAGAGCTGTGAATTAAAAGCACCTGTGTACGTGGGGCGTACAGAGAAATGTGATTTCTCTTAGTTTCATCTTGTGAGGCATGATATAAGCTAAGCTGGAGAAAATGCTGGCTGTTTCATCTCCCGAGGCCCCCGAGTTACCTTTGTGTTATGGGAGGGCAGATTTTCAGTTGAATTGAAGTGCAAGAGTGGAGCTAGCAATAATAATAATTCTTACTTTTGTATTGCTTCAGTAAGTGGTGCTAAGGACCTGCTCCTTGGTTCCCTCTCCTGTGCTTTCAGGGTGAGTTAGATGGATCTGACATTCACAGCTTGTTAATCACCAGAACCCCAGGTAAAAATAACTGGATACTTTAAGTGCTGTAAGATTTTCAATTGAATTTCAATAGCACCCTGGATGTTTGTCTTAGCTCTTGTACTGTCTGTGCATTGTAGCAGTTTCATCATCACAGCATAAATGCAGCTGTGGCCGCTTTGAGATGGAGCAGGAAACGGGGTGGGGGTTTGAAGCTGCCACAGTGTGGGTTTTTTTGTTAAGTTTGGCAATTTAATTTCAAACCATTTTATTTGGCTTATTGTGAGTGGGTAAATACAGTCCTTGAGAGTTGTTCAAGCCATACAAAAAGATGCTGTGCTGCAAGGAACATTGTGGACTTCAGAGCATCAGAGCACTCTTTTTCAGGAAAGGACAAATGACATGTACATCTTGTGTGTTTACTCTTAGATTCTGTTCCTGTTTTGATATCAGGGGCACTGTTGCATTCATGTGATGTTTTCATTTTGAATTTGTGTTCTCATACCAAGAAGAAGGATGTGTTTTGGAAATGGTGAATTTCAGAGGGGGGGATTGTCGTAGATCAAAGGACTATGATGTTGAAGAAGTGGAAGATGGTCTTTCTGTTTTTGGTTTTTTTTTTTCTTTAAACATTCTTTTTGCTCCTAAAGTAAAAAATTGCATAGTCTGATTTCTGCCATTTGTATTCAGGGTGCTCTTGTCCCTAAACAGAAAAAAGCTAAGATAAAATAGCAAGGCTCTGTGCCCTGCCTACTGGGGAGCAGCTAAGAAATCTCAGTGGCTGTGGCAAGTTTCTTCAGTGTTAGCTGGGGTCACAGAACATTGTTTGTCAGGTGATGTTCTCATTGTCATGGATGTGATAAGCACCTGCCAGAATCTGGCTGGCATCCAGCTGCATGGACCCAGCTGAGACAGAGAGGGATTTGGTTTAAAATGCTGGTTGGAGTTCCCACCTGGAAATTCAGGACAACTGAACTGGACTACCTGGTGCCTAGTAAGTTAATTTTCCACACTTACAAACATGAATCAATTGGCTTGACAAGTGATCCATTATTAAAGGGAATTAAGTTCCCATAGCTGGTGCTGCTTTCTGCCCATATTACCCCAGAGAGCAGATACTTATCTTTGGTTTTCCCACAGATGCAGCATTTTTGCTTGCCTGAAGCCCCCAGGGTACCCATAAATGGTGATCCTCCTCTGGTGGGAGATGCTGCTGCCTCAGATGCTCACCAGTATGGGTAAAGCGTGCCTGATTAGAGCCCTGTTTGTCTGAGTTAGGGAAATTGATGATCTCCTGGCCTTTTTTGGGGTCCCTTTTTTGGGGTCCCTTCCATACTGCGTAGCTTCCTTTAGACAAAGTGTTAGGACAGGTTTCCCGATGGGAGCTCCTCTGAGCTCTGGGAAATACTGCAGGCCTTGGGCATGCATTGTCTGTTGCATTCCTTGCCTGGATACTGCAGGGCAGAAATTTGTTCCTGGGTCTGCAGCCCCTGTACCTGTGTGAGTTCTAGGTAATGTGTGTTTTGCAGGGAGGGGTTTTTACACTCAGGCGTGTCTTTCAGTCACAGAGCACCCCCATATTGATGGCTCCAGGTTTTAACATTGCTGTGGCAGTTTGCTGCAAACAGATGCATATATTCCTCACAAACACTGGTACTTGAAATCTCCCCTCTAAGCTGGGGGAAGGGGCCAATTTACTTTTGCTTTGTGTTCGTGCCTTTTGGCATCAGCAGCAGCAGCGCTGGCCACAGCTGATGTCACAGAGTCCATGGCTAACAAGCAGGAAAGAAAAATCAGTGTTTTCACAGCCTTGTGATGCCCTATTTATTTATTGAATGTCATGTAAAGTTTGAATCTGCACTTAGCTTTTCTCAGCTCCCTTGATCTGTCTCCCAGCTGTGGTAGATGGTTCTCTCAGCTGCTGCTGCTGCCTCTCTAATCTGCACTTTGATTCTGCAGGCATTCCTTATCTGCTGGCTGTGGTCTGTTTGGCACATCCAGCTATGAAAGGAAAAGCAGACTGTTGAGAACTCGTGTGATAATACTTCTGCCCCTCTACAAAGGAACTTTCTGTGCCTAGCAGACTTCCATATGCATGCAAAGCAGTGTGTTTTAAAACTCTTAGAAGCACCAAGCTATTAAATGCCAGCCTTGCCCCAATTCATTTTGTGCTTGATTTTCAGTGGCCACGAGCTGATGTATCCCTGTTGGTATCAGTGGAGCTGCATGTGTTTTTAGAGACAAATTCAGGGCTGCACAGTTCCTGGAGCTTTGTCATGATGGGGTTTCACTAGATCTGCTCATGATCATTAATCTTTTTGCCTGCCTGCCTGTATCATAAGGGCTGTCCCTGGAGACAAACCCCTGGGGTCAGAAGCCCCCGTGGGCAATGTGGGAGCCAGATGAGTGAGCACAGGCAGTGACTCAGTGTCAGAACTGCCCAGGCTGGGGTGGGTTACAGGGTGTGCCATGCCATGGCCAGGATAAAGTTCATCCTGAGCACAGGGCTGGCTGTGTGACGTGGCCCTGCTGCTGGAAGCACAAGAAAACCCCCCCAAAACTGAGGATACAGAAGTGATATAATTTATCTACAGGTACTAGTATAAATAGGCATGGTCAATTCTTAGCTGTCTATCAGTAATAACAAAACTAACCAATGCCTGTAAGTGTGGCTCCTGTAAAGGGAGGGAATATGGTGTCATACACTAAAATTTGTAGCTAAAAGTCAAATAGGACACCAGAAATTTGAGCCTCGTGTAACTGCAGGGGAAGCTCCTGTATTTTGAGGCACATTTCTGCACCAGCCCTCTCTCCACAGTGCAGAATCTGTCTTCTCTAGGCTCATGCTGTTTTTTAGTACATAATTTTATTTTATTGTCTGTGCAAATCACAAAAACTTTACAAATTAAAATTACATTAGTAGGCTTAAAATTTGGGTTTTTTGGTCTCCTTCTGGCTCCTTTTGGGAAGCCAGCTACCAATGCCCACTCTGACTCCCAGTTTGTCTTCTGACCTGAAAAAGCTGGTGTAAAAGAAAATTTAGCTGATGTAAAAACAAATAAGCTTCCTCCTGCTTTGCTGTGGTCTCAGTGACAGAAACTTGCTCCTTCAGTGGCAGAAGGCTAGGGGTGAGTGTGCTGCTGGAGCTGTGATATACGTAACCAGCTGTTCATCTTCTCTAAGTGAGGAAGAAAATCACCCAGAGGAGCAATGCCTGTCCCTGAGGCAGCAGCTGATGTGGATTTATGAGCCTGTAGCAGACATAATCAACCTATTTAGTTTTCCCAAAGCAGGAAGCAAAGCTCTCCTGTGGGAACAGACCTTCTGTACCCTTCAGCAAAGTACACCTCCCTTCCTGGGTGATTCTGGGAGCCAGGAGCTGGGTGTTGTGTTGCTTCAGCTGCAGCAAGGTTATTTACCTGCTTGTGGAACAAGGTCTGCTGAGGATGCTCGGGGCTTTAGATCACCTGGCAGCTATCACAGTCTACCCTGAACCTTTGGAAAGAGTTTTCTAATGGAATCTTGCCCGCCTGGGGAAAAGTCTGTGCTCATCCTTGCTTTTTCACTGCTTTGGGCTCCAGTTGGAGCCATTTTTTTTTCTGACATAGAGTTTTGCTTGCCCCTGAGAGGGGCCCCTGCTCAGCAAGGACCTGTTTGAGCACTTCTCCCTGAGCAGACAGCAGTGTCCAGGTACAGCCAGTGCTGCTGACCCCAGGGCTGGTCAGGGAGAAAGAGAGCACGTGAAATCTATGGCAAACAGTGCACAGGTGAGCTGTGCTGGCTCCTGCTGTGGCATTTCCTCCTTTGAGGGCAGGGCAGGCTGAGCCACAAGGGCCAGGGGCTCAGGGAAGTGTGTGTGCCTGGAAGTCGCTGCTGAGAGGGAAATCTTCTCCTTTACCTCTCGTGGGACTGGGGAGCACAGGAACCGCTCTGAGAGCAGCACTCTGATTGTCTGGGTGCTCCCTTTGCAGCCCTCCTGGGGGATACCTGCTGGTGTTCCCACTGTGCACTCCTGATTGTGGCAGCATCTGACAGCCACAGGCAGGGGCCAGAGCCCCCTTGTGCAGGGGATTGATTCTGAGCAGGACTGGGATGCAAGGCAGCAGCTCCTCGGGGGCTGGCTGAAGTTGGGTGCTTTTCTCAAGTTTTATGGAAGGAACAAATTGGTTCTTAAAGAAGCCTTGGGGCTGGTGGTGTTTATGGCCAACCTGAGCAGTGCAGCTCCTTTCAGCATCTTCCTTCAGAATGTGAGCAGTGGAAGGCTGGGGCCTGGGAAAAGGAGTTTGGAAGGCAAATTCCAGAGGCGGTGTTGAATTCAGGTGGCACGTTTTGGTGGCAAATTCTGGCATCTTAGGCAGTACCTGTGTTTTCAGGAAAATTTGGGGTGAAAAAACAGGTTTGAGAAGATGTGGAAGTCATCTTCAAGGGGGAAATTGTTTGCTGTCTGTTGGAAGATCTAGTAATAACGTGTTTAAACATTTGCATGGTGCAGGGTAAGGAAGCTGGCAAATACCAACTGTGTGAGAACTTTCATTGTTTTCTGTTAAGTGTGACTTTTTCTTACCCTCCTTTTTTTATTTTATTGGCTGAATTTGGTTTTTCTTTTCTTTTTTACCTTTTTAATCAAAAGAACTCCCTGGAAATCACTGCAGATCTTCTTCAGAACTCCTTTGTAAGACACTGTATTTTTGCTTGTCTAATTCATCCTGAGAAGCAGCATAGCCCACAGGAAGCACCATTAATTTCAAGGAACCAATCAGCTTTAGTAGGGCTATTAGTTGAGATTATTAGGTGAGAGTTTGTGCAATATTGAAAGTGCCAAGCTATTACCAAATTTTTACATTGATTTTTCCAATTGTCATATTTTTTGACAAGCGTTGTAATTGTTTACTGGAAAAGGAAATGAGTATTCATGTTTTTTCTCTTGCTGCCTCTCTGTTTTAGAGAGAGGAGCAATTCATTATCTCAGGGATAGAAAACAATTAAAGTGTTGTTTCCTTAATGACTGCATGATAATGGAGTAACAAAGCGGCGCCTCAGACCCCCAGCTCCTGCCAGGGTTCCTGGGAGGGAGGCAAGTGCTGTGTGCAGCTGAGCTGGCACCAGAAATGTCTCATTTCTCCTGTGCTGGGGGTGATTGAAATCTCCCTGCAAGCTACTCTGTTAGATATGCTTATGCACTGCTGAAAAAAAAGGCAGGCAGTGGTAGAAAATACCACTGCAAGTGCACCCTGAATGTAGGAATACTTAATTTGTAGGCAGAGCTTCGCTTATCTGGCTTAGAGCCAGTTTTTTATGGTACAGGCAGCAGTGTTTGTTTAATGTGTCCCTTATCAAATCCCAGAGCTAATATTTGCCTTAGTCCTCTATGAAGATAAACAGGAACTGTTTGAGTGAGAATTAAGATATTGTGTATCATGCTCCTCAGAACTGAATCTGGGTACTTTACCTTGAATCCAGAGAAATGTGAATTCACACTGGTCAGAGCAGGCTTTCTTTAAAGCTAGTTCATGTGGTTAAAGTATTCGGGGAGGGTAAAGCAACGAGGTTTTCATCAAATGCAAAGCATTCTGGAGCTGCTTTGAATCCATCAACAGCCTTTCAGGTCAAGCTCTTGGTCCTGAAGGCAGTAAAGAGGTGAGATTTTGAAGCAACTCCTACAGGACTTCTGCATTCCTGCAAAGAGGAGTTCTGCATCCCAGCCTGGTTCTTGTTCATCTCCTGTGCTATACACAGGACAGGCAAAGCTTACAAAGTTTCCTTATCTTCAGTGCCTTCATTCCAAAACTGCATCCAAAAGTAGAATTATTCTCCCTCCACAAACTCAGATTTGAAGGCAAGCAGCAGCAGCATGAGGGCTCTTACTGTGACTGGTCAGGATAAAGGTAAATAAACGGGATAAAACAAATGATTCCTGGATGCTGTTGCTGAGCTTGTCAGGACCCCACCTTCCCCATCACCACTCCCTCAAAAACAAAACAAAACAAACAGTTCAGTCAGGTGGCTGCAAAGTTTAACACAGCTCTGTGAAAACACCAGTGAAAACCAATCTGGTACTGCAACTCATGGTGGTGATGCTAGTGAAATGTGCATGGGGGAGAAAAGGTGAGGGACTTAGAAGGCAGAGTCACAGCAATGCAGCTGGGGAAAGGAGCAACAACAAATGATCACTGCATTACAATAATATGTAGTAGGGTTCTTCCTCACCAAGCAGTATTTGTGCAGCATTCAAAGCTGAACAGGAAAATCTGAAAATATCATGAAGCTATGAGAGGAGGGTCATTGTGCAAAAAGAAATCTGTAGTAATGAGGAAAAACAGCATTTCATGCTAAGGGCAAGCTTTAGCTATTGAGATAAGAACAACAGCAACTGTTAATGCTGATAATCATGAATATTTGAGGTTTTCAGGTTCTTGCCAGGCTCACCACATGCTTTGCCAAGCCAAATGCTGGGAGGAAGCAATGTAGCTGGAACTTGCTGGAGTGCATTAGGTGGAGAAGAGGAAACCTTGTTTCCTGGCAAATAACTTTTTCAGCTAATGCTTTTTTTGCTGTTTTTGTCCAGCTGCACTGTTGAGTGAAAATACTATTTGGTTGGAGAAAGATGGCAGAGCACACTGAATGATATACAACCTTCAAGAATAAATCTCCATCCCCGTGGGGATACAGGAGTAGGCTAAATTCTCTTTATTACCTACGAAAAGTAATTATTTTGTGCATCTCAGGAATATCAGGAAAGCATCTTTCCCTCTCTTCCACCTCAGGCCCCTGTGTTGGTGTGGATGGCACAGCCATGGCAGGAGAACTGCTGCTGGAGATAAATGTGCCTGTGAGCTTTGCCCAGGAGAGGATGGGGCTGTGTGCCACGGAGGGGCAGGCACATGCCTTGCTGCTGAGCCCACAGGCAGTATTTCATGTCCCTGGAGGATATAGACTAAAGAAAACCCCAGCAGAGTTTAGCTGATCCCTCCTTCACTCTCATATTGAGCCTTGTGCAAAGAAAATGAGAGCAGACCCCAAGCTCTGTATTGTAGTGTGACGATTAGGAGCTACAGAACCAAAATAATCTTCCAGGCTGCTCCACTAGGATGGCATCAGAAAGGCAGTTCTGCCACACTTTTGGCTACAACAAGCAAATTAGGTGACTTCTGAGTAGACATTTTTACCTCTGGCTCCAGTGCCTACTACAGGTAAAACAATCACCAGATTTCTTTGTTCTGTTCTAGATTGTAGAATCTAATTATAGCCTGGGGGTTCATTTTGGTTCAATACTTGGGGTAGATGAGGCAGTAAGGGAGTGGATCAGCATCCCCTGCAACTGCATTGCTGATGCAGGCAGAGCTCCCTGTCTGCAGAGGCAGGGATGATCTCACCCTGTCTGCATTTTGAGCTGACCAGGCACCATATGGATGCAGTTAGTGCCTGCCCCCATGAGAGACAGACGTGGCATTCCAGCTTGGGGGCAGCATCTGACATTTCCCATGTCTTCCAGCTGGCTGGAAGCAGGGGCTCAGTAGCTGGGCCCGTCTCAGTGTGAGCATTGCCTCTGCCTGAGCAAGGTTGCGCAAAGACTCGCCCAGTGATTTTGTGAAATGGTTACAAAGTGAAACACTCCCGGTAATGTGAAATTAGTGCTATTAGCGGTGCAGCTTGAGTAGGTTCTGTGTGATCAAGAAGCACCAATTCGAGTTCTCTTGTCCCTGATCTTCTATAAACACTGTTTTTGGTAGTCTCCCACTGCTGGCATAGACTTGGACTACTGTCACGTCTTGCAGAAGGGAACTGTCTGAAACTGTTTCGTTTTCAGGCTGGATGCTGACTACTCTGCTAGCACAGGCACTTTAAAAAATACCAGAAGGGAAACTTTTGAGGAACTTTGTCTATATTAGTTTATAGAGTTAGGTATAAGTGTGCAGATGCCTTCAAAATCAAGGAGCCTTGGATGCCAGGTATGTTTTTAAGGTTCAGCACATTAATCCTTACATTAAATAGCAAGGATGGATATGAAGGTGAGCCTATAGAGGTATGTGTGTGATGTATATTACACAGATTTTCACGAAGGTGAGCCTATAGAGGTATGTGTGTGATGTATATTACACAGATGTACACAAAGGTGAGCCTATAGAGGTATGTGTGTGATGTATATTACACAGATGTACACATGTATGAGATACACTTCTACCTCTCAGTGCACCTTCCCCTTCCTCTCTTCTGCAGAAGGAGACTTTCCTTTCAGCAGCAAACAAATATGTGAGGAGACATTTTCCATTTAAGGATTGGAACCTTAATCCAGGTTTTTCCTTCTGTTATTTCCAAAGCTTTTCATCATTTTCTCCCCATGTTGTCTTCTTCTGCGCAGGAAATGATCCAAGTATGGTAATTATGAAAACCCCTGTATCTATTAACCTTGCATCCTGTAAGTCATTAACAAGAATTCATAGTACAGCCTTCCATTTTATGAGAGAGTTATATAACAAAGTGAGAGTTTCTGAAAAAGTACAATAAAATGACAGGCAGCAGCTTATGAGATGTTAGGAGTGGAGCAGGAGAGCTGCTGCTTTATTTTTTGAAGAATGAATGGTGGGAAGGGTTCTTGGGCAGGTCTGTTCTGGAGGTAGAGCAGAACCTGGCTCCCACTGTGTGAAGTGGCACCACTAAATAAAGAAACTGAGGAAAGCCAGAAGGAACAAGCTGTTTCTCCACAGATTCGTGAGAATGGAGCGACTCCCACGGGAGGCCAGGCACGAAGGAGAGAGGAATGGCCCAGCCAGCATGGCTGCCTCGTGTCTTAATATATCCCAGCTTCTTGGCAAAGCCAGGGGGAGGAGGAGAGCTGGGTGTGCTTTCCCCCAGTCCTGTCTGCAGTAGGAAAGAAATCCTGCTGGCTGTGCTGCAGCCAGGCTCTGAGGTTCAGGGGTTTGCGGTGAAATCCAGCTGTTGGAGGTGCGCTTCCAGCAAACCCTGCCTGCCCCTTGTCTGCAGGTCTGCGCTCAGTGGGGAATGACCCAAGGGTCTGGACAGGAGGAGGAGACCCCATCCTGCTGTTCAAGCACCTCTCCTCTTCCCCCTGACCTCTCTCCCCCAAGCCCTGGAAGCAAGGGGACGCGGCAGATGTGATCCGTGAGCGGCACTGCAGACCTGGCAAGGTGCTGTCACCGTCGTGGGCTTCTGCAGGCTCAGGCTGAGCTATTTTGATGGAAGATGTTGCTTTTGCCTATTCCAGACCAACTTTTGTCATGCAGAACAAACAAAAACTCGAAGCAAAATAAAAATGATTGACTACATTGCAGAGTAAAAATCACTTCTCGACCTAATCCTGGGCATTGCTTCAGCAATACATTTTGGCAGGTAGAGAGATGATAAATATTGAGCTCTTTGCTCACTGTTGCAGTCTCTTACATGGCAGCTGTCCCACAGTAATTTCTGATTCCCTGCTCCCATTTCCATCTCATTGAACTGTAGACCCTGTTGACCCTTGTTTTTCCTTTTTCCCGTTTTTGTTGGTGCCTCTTGGTTCTGTCCCAGGCTTTGTTCTGGGCACTCTGCCGGTGTTTCTCAGTAGCCTTTCAGCTCCTTCCTCCAGTTCCCCACCCTTCCTAGTGACTCCTTCCCTCACACATTCCCTTCTCTCATGCATACCCTGCTGTTCCACTTCTTATCCACATTTTCCTACTTTTTTCTCCTCCTACACACTTCTTGTTTAATGCCTCCCTCCACTTCTGGCTGCATGTCAACTATTGTATCATTAAAAATTACTGGGAGCTAATTAAAATAAAAATATCCCTGATGCATTGTTTTTTAGGACTAGATTTGTAGGATCCTACCAGTCTGCTTCCCTTTTTAGCAAAAGAATTTACAGCCACTTCAAAATCCATTAAAACCTTTCCAGGTTCTCACCTTATTTGAAGCTGTGTGTCACATATATTTCATATCTATGACATAGGTAGTGTTTAATAGCTACAGCATGACATGATTTTGTTTCAGCTGAGATCTCTGTGCTGTTGTATTTGTGTGTCCTGCAGCTTGCTTTTCCTTGGCAGAGTTGTGCAGTGGCACGCCCAGGACACACAGGTATTCTCCTAAAGAGCTCATGCCTGAGTGTACCATAAGAAACCTCTTCCTCTTCAGTTTTACCCAGGACATATTTACACAGCTCTCACATGACGTGTCACCCTTCAGCTTTCAGTCAAAACCTGCTCTCTGACTGCCAATCTGCAGCTATTGCCAACAGTGAAATGGGGAACCTTGCAGAGAAATCAGGGTTATTTAGGAAAAGTCACACAGCTCGAAGTGACAACTGACCCTGCAAATGCAGGCAACTTCCCTGTCTTCATCATTTGTTTACCACTAGTCAGATGTTCCCAGTGTCCCTTTTCCCATGTCTCTGGCAGTGCTGTGTTGAGCTGCAGTGGATCAGGGACCAGGCAGGAGTTAATGCAGCTCATGTTGTCACCCTCATGGGGCTCGTTTGCCTACAGGCATGTCAGAGGGAACAAGCAATATGAGGGCATATTTAACTGTAGCTGGCAGCACTCTGAAAAGATGCTGAAACTCCCTTTAAATGGATAGTGTAGGACATCAGGAGCTAAGTAGCTGAGGAATAAGATAAATTTTCTTGAACAGCGCTGTGTTTCTGCAGTTGGGCTGTGCCTGGTACTTGATCTGAGTGAGTGTGTGGTGTGCAGTGCAATCATCCCTCGTGTGCTGTTTGTTCCTAACACTCTTCCACATTCCCAGTATCCATCACAGTTCCCATCATCACCTGCACTTCTACACAGCTCAAGCCTGATGGGAGGGAGTAAAGAAGGCAAAGCCAGAGTCTCTCCTTGCAGATAATGGCACAGGGGTTACAGTGACTTTCTGCTCCCTGCCTTCAGCAATTTGAAGGTTCAGGGTGTTTTTCCACGAACCTTGAGGGAGGAGAAGGGAAGCCTGTAGTGTGATTGATGTCTGTGTTGGTTGATGTTCTGCTCTTTCACGTTGTGCCTGCACAAGCCTGAGCCTGCATGTGCAGCTTCATACTGGAAAGGCCAAGAGCAAGCCACGTGTCCCTTCTGTTGGTGCAATCTGGGCTTGGTTCAGCTGCTGGGCATCACCCTGCAGAGCAGAGAGAGAGAGAGAGGCTGGTTCTGTCTCTCCATTTTGGATTATGGCTGTTGGCTGAATGTGTGTGTCCTTGAATTTGCTAATTGTGTGTTTCTAATTATTCTCCAGCAACAGGCACTACAGGTTTTCTGAGCACTTTGCACCAGTGCTCAGCAGACTGTGTTGTAAGGGAAATGTAGGGCAGCCACACACACACACACAAAGTCATGTAATCTCTTGTGATGATCCAATGTGATTATCTGCTGAGATATTCCAGGGAGCTGTATGGACAAGTTGTCCCAAGGCCAGATTTTCACTGAAGGGAGTGAAGAGTATCACCATGATTATGGAATTCGGAGGGTGCACTGCAGCTGTGATCTGAGGGACAGCAAATGTTGGAGGGTTTAAAGGCATTGAGTGGCAGAGGAGCAATGCCAGTGTGCAGCCTTGCTGCCAGCCAGTGTAACACAGAGCCCAGTCTGGATCAATTCCAGCTCTCAGACCCCAGTTTGCTAACCATGGGGGGAAGGACACCAGTCTTCTTCTGGAAGGTCAGTATTATTTAAGGTTATGGAAAGTGAGTAAACCTGTTTCACCTTTATGAAGAAAACACTGCTGTGGAGTTTTTAGGAGCCACACAGTTATAATGAATAATGAATATATGATACTGGGTGTAGTGTTTAGCTCAGCCTGAGAGAGAGAAAATAATGGAAGTCTCTTCTTTCTGCCTGGGTGTTCAAATGAAGGAAAATCAAAGCTGTTATACCAGAACTATATATCAGCTAACATATTTTAGGAACTGTGGAATGATCATAATTACAAAAAAGTCCTCCAGAGAGAAATTATGAGTCATAGTTTATGTTCTCTTTGGTGTTGCTATGGAGAAAGAGGTTAGTGCCAATGGTCATACAGCAATATTAATCTCTGATCTGAAAGAAAAATAAATAACAATCTCTAGCTTAACCCAAAGCAGATTTATTCCCAGTTACTGCAGCACAGTCCATTAAAGGGGATAACCACATAAGAAAAATTAAAGATGACATTGATTATCAGTTTTCAACACGCAGTTAGGGAGAGTTCCTTATTTGAATTCAGACTCCCACAAATGACTCGGTGGAGTGAGAGGAAGGGAAAAAAGGCAGTTTGATCAAAAGGAGGGCAGGAAAGATCAGCCACCACTGACAGCTGCAAGTATGCTGATTAAAATTTCTTTATGCATGCAGTTGGACCCAGCCCGGGGTGGATGCTGGTTCAGTGCAAATCCCGAAACAAAACCCTGGCAACGGGCAGTCTGAAGCGGTGGAAAGTGGCTCTCAGCCTTTTTCCGACTATTTGGGAAAGCCGGGGCGGTGAGTCAGGGAGCGGTGGATGCCTGGCTGCTGAGTCAGCACCTCCGGGGCTCTGCCAGTTCTTTCCTGCCCCTCCTTCCCTTGCCCGGGCAAAACCCTGACCAGGACCGGGGCCAAACAGCTGCTGGCTTCGCTTTGCTATGGGAGAACCTTTTTCTTTGCCTGTAGGAAGGCTACCTGGCACCTTCCCCTTGACTCTCAGAGTGTGTCTTGCTGGGTCGCAGTAAAACTTTTGCCCCTGCCTACCTGATGTTGTTTTCAAGAGCTGTAGCCATGCTCTCTCTGTCCCAGGCAGCTCCCGACAGCACAGACCTTGCAGTCAGAACTTAGCTGGAAATTCTGCTCACAGTGCACCCTGCAAAGCAGGGCAGAGCCCTCCTTTCTGCCACACCGCTGCCTCTGCTGTGCTGATGGCAGGAAAGCTTTTTGTTGGGCTGATGAGCTAAGCAGATTGCATTGGGGAGATACAGGGATCTCATCTCCTGCATCTGTGCACGCAGCTTACTGATGATCACAGGGTGGCCCAAAACCATTGTGTGGCTCAAAGCACCTTTTGAGCCAGCTGAAGGCTTTTCACTTTCAGGGTTGGACTGGCCCCTTGTGAAGGGTCTGACCTTGAACAAATTGCCATTACTTCGCTAATTCTTCTGAGCTTACCTCTTTTTTAAGTGTGTGACTATCAGCCATCAGTTGTGCAGCTGTTTGGCATTTACAGCCTGCAACAACAAAGGGTTTTCACCGCATCAGTGTTCAGGGCTGTCCAGGTGTATTTTACCTTCTGATCCTTTTCTTCCCTTTCTTCTGTCTGTTAAAGAGACAGAACATGCTTCACTCAGGCCTGTATGATGGCTTTCACTGCACTCCCTTATCTGACAGTGAAATGGTCCAGAAACCCCCTATCTATGCCTTTTCACAGAGGAGTGGCTCGTGGATTAGCACGTGGGGGTCAACGTGGGATGCTCTTTGCTCTTTCCCCTAAAAGGGGACAGAAATGTCAGCTGGTTTTGTGTCATTGAAAATGGAAGTATCAGCAGCTGCTGAGTGCTGCTAGTTTAAATATTTATACCGTGAGGGCTTTATCACACCCTTTTTCTTTGTGCAGAGCTGCCGCCGGTTCCGGTGGAGGTCGGACTCTGAATCTGTGCAGCAGCTCACAGGTCAGGCCTTCCAAGGAATACCGCTGCAAGTGGAGCTCGCTGTTACCCAGTTAGGAAGTGTAAACAAGCAGTTTTTAAAAAAAGCAATTATGTAGACAAACCTGTCAGCACCATCACAGAATACTGGTGCACATGCCTGACATCTGCCAGCCTGACGAGATCCAGGCACACGCTTGAGACACTTGAAAGAATACAGCGCTGCTGGTCCCACGGTCTGCAATCCTGCACAGTCCTCCCTCCAACAGCACCTTCTGCAGGCTGATGTCTTCAGTCAGCCCTCCAGAGTGGAAGGCAAAGGGAGGAAACAGCTTGGGGAACGTCTTGAGAGCCTGAGCTTGCTTCCTCCTCTGGTTTATAAGAGAGCACAAAAGCCGGCATTCACGAGTCGAGAGAACATTTTTCTCTCTTGCAAAGCATGCTTTCTTTTGTTTGTCAGGATTACAGACCCACCTGTCCTTGTACACATGCAACTGTGATGGAGAAAACATTTAATTCCAGCCCTGCAACTGCTGGTGTGTGTGTGCTGTGCTCTGAAGGGGGTGTTTGAGTTAATTCCCCCCGTTTTGCTGGGCAGCATTGTAATGCTCTTAGAACGCCGCGCGTGGGATTCGCTTCAGCATCTCTGAAAGTGGATAGAGCATGGCCAGGGGTGTTGTTTGAATTAAAGCTTAGCAGGACAAACAAACCAGCATATATCTGAGAGCAAAATGTAAACATGATGCCGGGGCTCCTGGTTAGCACGTCGTGGCTGTGGGAGGTTGACAGCTGCTGCATAAAGGTTAAACGTGCTTTCTTTGGTCTGTCAGTAAAATTAAGCCTGCTAAAGACTATGTGGCACTCCAGAAGACAAGAGTTTATCTGTGTGCACAAACAGAACGTAGTCTTCTGTATAAATATGCTTTCAGGACTATTTAGAGTATTAGGAATATGCTGCAGTCCAATAAAAAGATGCAGATTGAGCCAGGAGGTTTTGGAAAGTGCCTGAGTACTTTTAGATGGGCTAGAAGTGTCTGGAAAGCAAAGCACTGGTGTTTGCATTGCTAAATAACAGCATAGGATGAAAAAGAAAATGGTACAGATACAACAGGGACATGAACTGAAGTAATAAATACTTGACCTTTAAGTTTCATCTTTACCAGCTTCTCAGACTGCTTCTCCCAAAGACTGACATGGCTGTGTTTTATATTATGCTTTTATTTGTCATATTCATAGTTAGTTACAAGTAAAAATTATTGAAATCCACTGTAGTTAATACAAAATAAAAATATAGCTGCACGAGTTATGCCATGATTTTTCTTAGAAACAGTATCTTCTACATGATACCATGCACTTAAGAGCTTAACTCTTAACAGTACTTGCCTACACTAAGCTCTGACTAACTAACTTCCAGTGTGATGTACTGGTTACAGATATTATCCCTGTGGAGTAATACCTGTTGATTATTTCATAATGGTACTTCTGCTGTAGCTTGTATTTCCCCTGTAATTTGTGATTCTAAACACAAAAGGAAGCAACCTTTTAGTGCAACGTTAAGCATCAGTAGAATTTTTATGTATATAAAAAAATAAAAATAACCCACTGCATAAACAACCAAGGATGTTAAGGGAACTGTTGTGGGCACTGTGCTTCCCTTTCCTCCCTTGCCCCTTACCTTTAAGTGACAGGAATGAACATTCATAGTGAACAAACTATCTTTCAATTAATTTTGAAAAATTACAGACTAGTAATTTTGAGAGCAGGTGGGTGACTCTGATCAAAGTTACCAGCAGAGAACCAAATCCTGTGGCTTTGCAGGCTCTTACTTAGGTAAACTCATCCCTGCCATGAAGTTCAATCCGTAACACATTGTTCCCTTTGGACATGCCTGAAAGAGTATTTCACCTTTTTGAAGAAATTGTCCTTACATCCCTGTAATTATCTAAGTTTCCTGTGTAGATATAGTTCTATATATGAAATAATCTGTAAAAAGATAAATTATGCTATTTTCAAAATACTCTGAGATACAAAGTTGTGCAGGTGCAAAATTTGATAGTATATTGCTATAAAGACTATGAATTAATTAGTGTTATCTGAGTATATGTACTTTAAGCTGGGAGTATAGATTGAATACTGTGGGGGGTTATTTTAGCTTTTTTTTACATTTCATAGCATTTCATATTTTCTTCAGGATACCTTCATGTTCCTATCAAACACTTTTTTCTTTTCAATTTCTGAACCCTTAAAGGTACAGTAACTGATCACACATTCATGCTTGTCACTAATGTATTTCCATGACTGTTAGATTGGAAAAGATTGGAAAATACTTTTTTTTTTTGCCCCCCTCACCTAAACACAGTGATTTCTTCTAAATGAATAGTGAGTGACTACTGGCAAAAACCTTTCCCCCACTGAAATGGATGGAACTGGGTTTTCAGCTTTGCCCTCCAAGCACTCTGCTCTTTTAGTCCTATGGTGCCATGGAGCAAAGCCCCAAAGAAACTGCACGTGTGTGCACACTTACTGGGGCTGTTGGCATTCACAGAGCCTGGCAAGGCAGCTGAAATCAAACACTCCCATCGGTATTCCTACACTGACATACAAAACTGCTCACAGTGCTGGGAGATACTGGGGGGAAGAAAAGAGGACAGAAATGCTTGGGTCTAGACTACTCTCCACACGTTCCTCTGACCTAACTCTAAGAAAGCCAGCTGATCAGCTTGCTTCCACCAGACATCCTCTCCTGCAAGTCTCTGACACCAGCTGCCAGCATCTCTAAATTCATGAACACCAGTGACTAAAACAGAGCACGGTGCAGCTTTAGTCGTTGACGTTGCCCGCTCTGGATTCAATCAGTCATCACTGCAGAGGAAAGGATGGAAGAGTCGCTTCTCCTGCCTGCGCAGGTGAAACCAGTTCCTTGCCTATGGAAAACCGTGTGTGTCTGGCAGGAGAAGGGGGGCTTGGGCTGCCTATGCTGTTTGGTCCACCTGCAGGACGGCTGCTTGGGTCGTTTCTTCATCAGATTGCTCCACCTCCCCGCCAACCGGGTTGTTCCTCTCCTCCAACAGTTTCTGGCTGGAAACTTCCAGAGGCACGCCGTACTCTTCGTCATCCTCCACGATGGACAGCTCGATGTTGTTGTTCATGGTGGCCTTGCCCTCCCCTCTGGCCTCCTTCTCCAGGGGCTCGCTGGCTGCCGTGCCCTGCTGGCCCAGGGAGGTGCTGGGGCTCATGTCCGAGTGCATGTCGGCGAAGGACAGCTCGTCCTCGTTCTCCGCCTGCTCGGTGCTCGCCGTCTCCGAGGGTCTGTCCTCCGCCTCCGCCGGGCTTTCCCCTTCTCGGCCCTTCTTGGTGCTGAACCCCACTTTGAAAGCCGAGCCCTTGGCAGAGGAGGATTTCTGGTGATGCACAGTGAGGGACTTCTTGATCTTCTCCCTCCGCTCGGGCGACACGATCTTGTTCATCTTCTTCTCGATGTTTTGGCGGGAAAATGCTTTCTTGAGGCTGTCCACCTTCTTGAGGCTGGATCTTTTGAGTTTCTCAGCTCTCGATTCTTCTGTTTTCTCCTCTGCACTGTCATCCAAGTCATCTCCCTCGGGAAACATTTCATCATCTGAACCCAGCTCCACTGTGTGCAAGGTTTCTTCCAGTGTTTTGTTCTCATCCACGGGCTCCTCTTTTCCTTCTGTAATGCTAGGAACGGGCTCTTTTGCAAAAACACTGGCAGGGATCTCATTTTCCTCCTGAAAGAATTGACAATATTTGAGTTTCGTAGTTCACAGGACACAAATTTAGTGAACAAAGCACAACCCTGAACAATTATTTTCCCCCTCCCCATGATGAGATGAATGCTGGGCATTTACTGTTTTTTTCAATACATTTAACCAGTAACAAACCACTCAAAGCCCACTGAACCATTATCTGGTACAGTTTAAGACTTCTGAGCTGTCAGCTCTAAGACTACTCTTTCAAAGTGACTTGGGGTGTATGCAGAATGGAAACCCCATTCTTTTAATTTATATTAGCTGTTCTTTAATGAGAGTTTAGCTGTCAAGTTGTACACCTGTCCCTGGGGAGAAGGGAGGATATGGTGGGGAGGGAGGTTGTACTGCAAACCTCCAAAAGTCACCTAACCCCACAGAGCTCTCAGTTTCTTGAGCCAAAGACTGAGAATATCCCTGCAGAGGTATTGGGTGCATCTGGGAAGTATCTCAAATGGCAAATGGAGTTAGCACTTTTGCCATATTCCTGGAAAATATATGTTGCTGTTAAAAACTTGTTGATATTGAGAAACCACGAAGTTTATGGTGTTTAGAGTATATCCTATTTTACAGCTATTTATAGAAAAAAACCCAACTCAAATTAATAAATTTTGTTGGTAAATATTAAAACGTGGAGAGGACAACTCCTTGAAATGTAAGGATACAAATTTATGGTACACAAAAATAAAAAGACACTATACCACATAGAGAAAAAGAGCTTCTAGCTAACAGGGAAAGTACTGCTTTTTAGAAAGAAAACCAAGAAAGGACACAGAATCTAAAACCAAAAGAGGCTGAGCAAGGGCAGAAGCTGCAGGTCATGACGAGGGATGTCTGTGCCCACCGAGTGCACAAGCTCTGCAACCCCGAGCAGCTCAGAGGCAGCACAATGAGCACTCTGTTCTCTGCAGGTCTTGCAGGCACCTACCCATGCAAGGAAAATGAGGCTCTTTGCACACTCCCTTCCCCTCTCAGCACTCAGAGCCTTGGATCTGCATAGTCTCTACTCATTACCTTCTTTATCGCTTTCAGACAGAGCGCAGGCAATTCCACTCCCGCACGTGCACTGGGAGGATTTTCTTCTCCCTCCTCCCTCCACATTTATCTTGAGATACAAAAAGCAGTAAGTGCTGAGTGAAATGGTTGCAATAGTCTCAGATCTGTCCCTAGTGGGCCTGAGTGTACAGTTAAGGGGGAGAAAGGCCACATGCACTTCCAAGTTCACGCTCATTATTTCAGGAGTGAGCATGCAGTTGTGATTGCCGCAGAGCAAAGTGTCTGGGGTTAAATTTGCTGTCAGGGCTGTTATACATGGTTGTTGTTTAGTCTGGGGAAGAGGAGGCTCAGGGGTGACCTTACTGCTCTCCACAACTCCCTGAAAGGAGGCTGTGCCCAGGTGGGGGTCAGGCTCTTCTCCCAGGCAACCAGTGATAGGACAAGAGGACACTTAAACTGTGTGTCAGAGAGGGTAGGTTGGACATTAGGAAGAATTTATTTACAGAGGGAGTGATCAGACACTGGAATGTGCTGCCCAGGACGGTGCTGGAGGTGTCCCTGGAGGTGTTTTAGAAAAGACTGGACGTGACACTCGGTGCCACGGTCTGCTTGACAAGGTGGCCTTGGGTCACAGCTTGGACTCAATCATCTCATTTCCAACCTAATTGTGTCTGTTTTTCTGTGATTCTATTAAATGCTAGGACTACTTTGGTAGCCCTTCTGGAACCCAAGACTATGCAACAGGCACAATAATTTGATGCCATATATTATATACACACACACAGTGGTTTGAGCGTGCTGGTTAATATCCCGCGCGGATATAAAAATGAGAAGTATAAAAGAAATGGGTGCTGGTTTGGCAGTCTGTACATGCTCTGTTCCTAAGGGTTCTGCTCACCTCTCTGGGCCAGTGGCCTCAGTCAGATCCACTGGCACACAGCTGTAGAAGCCCTCTGCCTGCAGGGGAACACCTAATGAAGCCCACACTCTTCTCCCCACACCTTTTATGTTGTTGCAACTGTCAGCAACAGTGACCAAGATAACAAAACAAAGGAAACCTGCACCGGCTTTAAGTGAAACCAGCTGTTAACTGCTGTACAAATATTTATATTTTCTCTCCACTGCAGTTAATGAAATGTGGATTACATGAGTGGGTGCAGCGTTGAATTATTCCCCAGAGCACGAGAACTCAGTATAAAACATAATTTTCATGTCTAGTGCATTCTTTCCAAACCTAGGCAATCACACACAGTTTTAGACATCTGAACATTCAGGTGTAAGTGCCTGAGTGGTATAGAAAGCTCTGATTTTAATGAGTAGAGAGGTGGGTTGTTACTTTTTTAGTATTTTTATCTAGGAAAGTGGTGTCATATGAGTTTAATCACAGCGCAGCCTGAGCCAGAGATGGGTCTGAAAGGTCCTTCTCAAGGTCAGTTTGGCTCTGTCTGCAGTATTCATGCTGAACTGAAGTGCTGCAGGCAGTCTCTAGAATAATATGGATTCAGATTTGATTACAATTTTTATCAGTTTTCTGAGTAGAAGAAAGACTGTCAAGCTACTCATGTTTATAAAGGGGAAAAAAACCAAACCCAAACAAAAATATACTGCATAATAATGAGCTAATGAGTGAATTAAAGGCAGACCCTAGGTGGTCCCTGGCTATCAGGCACTACTGGAATTCAAGAGATCAGCCCTCTGTCTAAGCTTTCTGCATGGCTCTGGAAAACAGCAGCCTCTGGGCATCTATTTGTGTGCTTATAGAATGGGAATGACACACTTCCCATGTCCTGCTCCCCAGAGACCTCAGGATTACAGGAACCATTAAAATGCAAATGCAAATAAATGAAGTAAAATGCTTTGAAAACATGAGGGTGCTGTAGCAGGAATGCTCTGTGGTGGAACAGACATTTCTGTTTCAAACATGGTTACTGATAACACCTTGTAAGTGGGTTATTGATAACTTTTTGGTTTTACAAGCTTATGTGACAGCTGTATTTTGGTTTTGATACATTTTTTAGCAGGCTGTTATTACATTTAGGAAGACTAGAACAATACACTGAAAAATGCCAGCTGTTACAAACTGCATAACTATTTTCCATGCCAAAAGAAGTAGAACTTTGATCTTTTCTTCTTGATCTAATCTAAAATTCTAAGAAAGCAATACATCTTTGTATTTTCCACATCTGAGTTCAAAAACAGCCCTTGCATTTTTTTTTTCTCAGATGGGCTTGACTGGAGGTAGCTAGCTCCTCTGAATTTTGTTTTTCCATGTAGGAGATGAATAGAATAGTGGAAGTCCTCTGCATAAAACAACTCTTCTAACACTAGTAATACTTGCACAGTTAAAACCAGTGCCTTCCTTGTGGCTTTTATCAGTCATCCTTGGGAACTTCCTGCAGGTCAGAATTTCATCCCTATCTTTCACAAAAAGGAATAAGATCCATAAGAGTGTACTACAAAGCTGGGTGGCCTGAGTCAACAGGTGGCTAATTTACTCAGGAAGTGCTGATTCTCTGATGCTGCATGAGGGAAATCAATCTGCTTTGGTTTGGTTTCTTTCGTTATATTTGCTGTACGAGGCCATGACCTTCAAGGAGGAGAGAAGGCATTTTCCCAGTCCTGCTCCTCTGCATGTTGCTGCCTAAAACTTGTTTTGCTGCACAAAATAGGTCAAAACATGACAAATCCTCCTGAAACCAGCTCCAGCTCCTTTCCTTTGGACAAATGCAGCTCTGCAGGCTTGTGTGCCGCGGTGGGGAGGGAGGGCAGGAGCAAAGTGCCACTGGTGATTTGCACATCCTGGGCAGGCTGGGGGGGTGGCTGCACTGTGCCCTGACCTCCCACAGCACAGCTGGGCCAAGCCCCAAGAGCTGTGGGAGGTATTTCTGTCATTGATCAACATCAGAGTATTCTCCCTGCAAGGCTCCAGCGGGGAATCCAGCATCATCAGCTTGTAGTTCGTCTGGTTCCCTCACTTGTTCATTGGTGAGCTTGAAGCTGCTTTTGCAAAAGATTATTGCAGTGATCTGAACAATAAGGTACAATAAAAGGGCTCATTTTTGGTGCCCTCCTCTTGCTTCGTTTTAGGATGAAGGATTTACCAACAGCAGCATCTGAAAAGGACTTGCATATTAGTGTGCTTGACCCCAAGCTGCAGTTTTGACTTACTTTATCTGTCCTATTTCCATGACATTCAACCAGTAAACGTGACATTTAACTGAAAAATTAAACATGAGCCTTTTTTTTAATCTTCCATTCTGCTTTTGCAGCTAAAAAAGCAAACAAAACCCCCACCAAACCAGAACCAAAAAGCTGGTCATGTGGCGAGAACAAAACAGAGGGGAACAATGCCAAAGCTTAACAAGGATTTTTAAAACAGTCACTTCAGTGTTTTGCTGAATTGCTGTGTCATTTATAATAACTTTTGCATCCTCAAATTCTTGGAATGGAGCTCCCTTAAAATATGCCACCAATTAAAGAAATATATGCAGACGTTCTCGGGAGAGAAAACTTAAGAGCATTTTAATGGAAAATATGTAAATAGGTGAACTTTCCTAAACACAGTTCATTCTCAGTGCATATGCAGAGGGAAAGCTGATGCTGGCACGTGGCAGCTCAACTTCATAAAATGCAGAGCTGGAGCTCAGTCGTGTGTTTTGGCTGTGCTCAGCGCTCCCACCCCCTATCAGGGAGTTTGGGGTACATGCTGAATGCAGAACTGAGCCACAAATGTGGATTTTTATTTTCACATTGAGCTGTCTGCCTAAGCTGGAGAAGCTGCTTCTAGTGAGGAACATGCCCTGTGAAGTTTGGCACTGTTTTATTTCAGTGGGGAAGGAGGATGCCCCAGCTGAAGAGGAGTCCCATAGATCCAGATTCCCCTTTGTTTTCCCAGGGACCTGGCGTCAATATGGCTTCACCACTGCGACTTCTCCTTCCTGCAATTGTTTTTTCATGGATTCCTGTGAAGGCAGGACAGACACCCAGCCAGCCTGCTGGTTTTCCCCTGTGCAGTTATCCCAGCAAGGCAGTAGCCCTGCTGACTACCTGACTGTCCCTCCTCCAGCCTGAAAGGAGGGACAGTCCACGCTGCCATTGCTCCACTGCCAGGAGCAATTCCCACCTCAAAGTTGTTTTGCTCAGAGGTTTCACCAGGCTGTACACCCCTATTTAGGGTCAGGAAACGAGCCAGCAGCACTCCGCTTTACCCCTCAAACCCTTCCTGGGGATTTCTGCTTTCACCCAGTCCTGCTGCCAGTGGAAGATCCCCACCCGAGGTGATGCTAACTGTCCTGCACACACAGAGCTCTGTTTGTCTTTCCTCTCTGCATTATGTCATCCTAAAATAGTAAATATTGAGTTCTCTGCAGGCAGACGCTCCTTGCAACAGCAAGGCTTTAGTTCTCACACTGAGAATTATGAGAAATGTTAAAAATTACCTTCCCCCAGGCCCTGCTGGTGCACCCACCCCACAGGACACTGTCTAGGTCTGAACCTGTCAGTTCATTAGCCAGTCATTAGCTAAGGGGGCCTGGGAGATGGCACGGTCATGGATCCTAAATTACTTGCAGAACTGCAGAGAACATGTGTCTTTTAATTTAGCCAGTCTCTGGAATAATTTCCACATTCCTTCTGGGGTGGAAACATGCTGCAGCTCCTCCTCTTCTGGCCTGACCAGCCTGGACTGTAATTTGGGAGAACAATAAGCAGGGAGGTGGGGGCTTCCTTTCTGGGGGAATTGCCTGTGCACTAACCAGGCCTGCCAGCTTTTTACAATCAAGCCCTGCTCTCTTATTTTGGGATTGTTTAGGAAAAAGCCCCAAGAAGCCAAGGAGCAGAGTTAGTGGCTGACAGAGGTAACACCCAGCTGCCAAGCTCAGAATGGTGAGGTGCCCCAGCTGTGACTACCCCAGCCCAGCATTTGCTCTCCTGCCCTCCCTCAGTGATTTGTGGAGCTCTGTCTTTTTTTTTTTTTTTTTCAAATACGTGAAAGTCACGTCCTGTGTTTAGTTAAACTCACGGCGTGCTCTATCCAGGCCATTGCTTAAAAAGGGGAAAATATGCAAACTGCTGCTATCACTGGATGGACTCCCAGCAAGCTGAGTTTTTCAGCTGAATTTTTAGCTCATCCCTGAATGGGCCAGATCAGTCCTGCAGAGTGAAGCAGGGCACTGGGAGACAGGGAGATGCAGCCCTGCCCCTCTCCTGCTTCCAAGGGCAGAGGCAGTCACAGTTTTTAGGGACATTTCTACTAAAAGTTTGCAAAATGGGCTCTTTCCTCAAGTTTGCCAAGAGTCTGGAAAAACATAAGGGCCCTTCCAGTTTACCTGAACCCCATAACACATAATAAAACAAACCTTTCCCCAAACACATGCTGGGGGTTAGTAAAACACGTCTCTTTCCCTTCATTTGCAGAGGATAAAAGGCGGCAGGTTTCTCACACCTGCTAAGGTTTGCAAAACGAGGTCTCTTTCCTCACCTTTGCTAGGAGTTAGTAAAAGACAATTTCATCTCCAAGATTGCAAGAGTTGAAGAGGGCTCCAAGACGGCAAGAGTAAAAGAGACCTATTCTATTCTATTCTATTCTATTCTATTCTATTCTATTCTATTCTATTCTATTCTATTCTATTCTATTCTATTCTATTCTATTCTTTCCCAAAGTTTAGTAAAAGTTAGCCAAGGAAAAGAAAAGTGTTTTCCTCAAGTTTGCAAGAGTAAAAAAGAAAGACAGCTCTTTTCCCAGATTTCCTAAGAGTTAGGAAAACTTGCTTTCCGCATGTCCATGAAGAGGAAAAGCAGGCGTTTCTCCTGAATTTGCTAAGAATAGAAGAGGGCACGTCCCCCAAGTTTAAGAGTTAGCAGAAGACTACTCTTTCCCCAACTCTGCTAAGATGAAGGGGTTTTTTCTTCCACGTTTAGCGAGTTAGCACAAGGCCAGCTCTGGTGTCCGAGCGTGCGGAGGGTTGGGTTAGCAGGCAGCGAGCAGCAGCAGCAGCGGGCAGTTCCCGGGGCTCTCACCTGGAAGATGAGCACCTTGAAGCGGTCTCGGCGGAGCAGCTGGGCGTGGTGCTGCTCCAGGCGGCGCACCTGGTCGCACTGGCGGTCCAGGCGCTCCCGCACGGCGCGGGTGTGCGCGCACACCTTCCGCGACTTCTCCAGCAGCTTCTCCACCGCCTCGCCCGTGGCGCCGTGGCTGCGGCACAGCTTCACCAGGTCCCCCTGGATGCCCCGCACCGCCCCTTCCAGGCCCCGCTGCCTCTGCTCCATCTGCCGCTGGTGGCCTTCCACCGCCTCCAGCATGGAGACCAGCTTCTCCAGCAGGGCCAGCACGGTCAGCGCGTTCACCTGCCCGCCGCCCGCCTCGCCCGCCGCCGGCAGCGGCGGCACCGCGCTGCCCGCCGCCGCCTCGCCCATGGCCGCGCCTCCCGCACGGCCGCCCGCACGGCCGATATAAGGGCGGCCAGCGCCTCCGCCCTCCCCCGGGGAGGTTTCGGGCAGGGCCCGGCCCCGGCCCGCCCCGGGCAGCGGCTGTGACCGCCCCGGCAGCGCCGAGCCTCCCCCGGCCCGTCCCGTCCCCGCCCGGGCCGGCCGGCCCGCGGTGGATGGAGCGGAACGGCACGGCACGGAACGGAACGGAGCGGAGCGAGCTGCCGGGGCGCGCTCGCTGCCTCCTCCGCAGCATCAGTAGGTGGCAGGAGATACCGCGGAATGCAGCCCCTCTGGAGGAGCGGGAGCGGGAGAATGTACTGGTGGTGATCGTCCGGGAGAGAGTTGTGGGTGTAGACCGGAGTTCGAGTTAGTCTGAAGGCCTTAAACTAATAGGAATAGTTAAAAGTGTTTAAATTATTGCTGTAATCGTGTGCCGAGGTGCTTTAAAAAAAACCATGCTTTTAAAAAAAGTAAATTACTACTGTAATAAATGCATCAATTATTACATGAATCACATATTTGCTCACACATGTGCTCTGACAATATACAATAAAGTTATAGCAGTACATTTATTCTTATATCAGCATCCTGATGATGATTCGTAATAATTGTCATGATAATTAACAAACTTCTGAAACATTTACTCGTGGTGAATCAAGTCTCCCATAATTCCTTCCACCCCATGCAACACCAGACAGGGTTTTGGGGTTTTTTAAAACATTAATGTAATTTTTTTTATCTCCTCATTGTTTTTATTGTTATTATTACAGGGCTTTAAAAATAATTTCGGTGATGATTATTCTATTCTATTCTATTCTATTCTATTCTATTCTATTCTATTCTATTCTATTCTATTCTATTCTATTCTATTCATTAAAAATCCAAAACAAGTGTGGTGTTGCATGGGTGGAGGGAATGCCAGGAGCTTGGATTCCCTGCTTGGGATGTGGAGATTAGCTGGGCACTCTGGTTGTCCTGCCCGGATTCTCCAGGCTTTCATCAGTAAGAAAGAATCATAAGGTTCAGCGTGGCTGTTTTGGGGGAATAGTGATAAACTGGGTGTGGTGCAGAGGCACTGTGTTCCCAAGTGCCAAAAGGAGCTGTTTGGCATGGAGAAATACCAAGCTGTTTATTTAGAATAGAGCACAACTGTATCTGTTATCACCAGGGAAAATGTTGCTACATTCCGTGGGCTTGGGTGGCTCATCCTGTGCTGATGTTCTCAAGCAGTCAATATCTGTCTTCTCCCCTTTACACTTGCTTGGAAACAGCACTTCTTGCTGCAGCACAGATGTTTCCAATGTTTGGGTATGTAGGATTCTAATATTGGGGTAGCTGACATACAACATTTTCTAATATTTGCCCAAATATGCTTTATGATTTCCCTACATCCTGCAGGTTAAAAGCATCTATTTGGAGCCCAAATGACCGTGATTTCTGTCCTTTCCTTTGTACGCAGAAGAAAAGAAAAAAGCATTTTACCATGAAAAGGAATAAAACCTAATGACTGAAGAGCCATGCAAATGAGTTGCCCATTTCAAATACTGTGTGCTTGAGCCCCTGAGTGTTCTGCAATGTTACCTTTTCCTGGCCCTTGCTTTTTTTTTTTTCACCTCAGGCTGCAGCTTCTATTCTTCAAGTTGTGGGAGCTTGAAAAATGCATTTGTGAGTGAGTTCACTTTGGAAAAAAAATCACCGAGTCTGCCAGAGCTGTCCACAGGGGAAACTATGCTGAGACTGTAAACTATGCAGGCTGAGAGGGGAGTGGACATATTTTAAAGGCACAACCTAAACAAAACCCTTCTGTTTCCAGGAGCTCTCCCTGGCAGCACCACCTGATACGCCCTTCCCTAGGAAGGGTGTGTTTGTGTCTCCAGAGGGCTGCCAGTGCCAGCCCCTCTCACACAGCATCCTGCCCATCTCACTTCCTCTCTCCCTCCCCTCATTTTGGCTGGGACCAGGAGCAGAGGCAAAGAGGAGGAATTTTTGCAGAGAGCAGTGCCTTACCTTGCCCTGGCAGGGAGCAACCTGTGTCCATGCCCAGCTGCATATCTTTCCTGTGGCAAAATATCTTTTTAATTTTCCAAATTAATTTTTTTCTTCCGTTTTGCTGGGCTGTGGCGAAGCCCTGGTCTGGCTGTGGTCCCAGCTGCTGGCCAAGCTGGCTGCCCAGCCCATCTCTGGAGCCTTTTTGCATCAACCTTCTGCTGTACCTGGTACTGATGGATGATGGAGGAGAGAGCTGTCCTGTCTGTGGAATCTAAAGAAACACTCTCCTGACTCCTGTTGCGAGCCTCCTGCGAGTTTTTGTGTGTTTAAAACTCCCAGCCACGTGTGCATCCTACGGAAAAGTTGTGACACCCCAGGGGAACCAGCGCCAGACCCAGTTTGGGTTCTGGTCAGTCCTCTGACCCAGCAAAGCCAGCCAGGGACAGCAGCCCTGATGGAGCTACAGGGGCCGTGGACACCCATGGCAGAGGGTTCCTCAGGGTCCCCATGGCTTGGGAAGAGGAGCTGTGCTGTCCCTGTGCTCCCTTCCCAGAGCTGCTGCTTGGGCAGAGCTGTGGGGAGAGGAGGGGTGATGGGAACAGGAGGAGAGATGGCCCCAAACTGGTACCTGTCCCATTCTGCTGCTAAATTCCAGCTGGGGGTTTTGACACCAGCTGTCAGCTCTGGTTACCTGTCACTGTTGCAACAACGCTGTCAGGCTGCTGAGCTGCCAGTGCTTGGAGGAGCTGGAGAATTTTTATGCAGGTTTGGGGTTTTTAATTTTATCGATTAATTTGGCAGAGTAATGGAGGAGGGTTTTTTGCCAAGTTTCAATACAGATTTTACTGGTGAGAAACTTTCTAGGGGAAAACATTTTACATTTATTTAGAAAGAAGAAGCATTAAAGAGATTAAATTTATCAGGGTCATCCGATGTAAGTCAAGAGTTCTTTTCATGTAAAATCAATATGCGTGAATTATACGGACAAAAATTGGAGGTTAACTCACTCATTACTCACGTGGTGCTCAGGATAATAAATGTTTGATGCTGGAGCATTACTGATAATTTATTAGGCATGGAGTAATAGGTAAAACAAAATGACAGGAAAGGATGGAGAAGGGAATTAGTAGGGGAGGAAAGAACAGCAGGGGCCATGCAGGTCATTGTCATCTTGCTGAATTTCCTGCCCAAGCTACCAGTGACTTTAAAGGGATGGTGTGAGGCCATCTAACTGCCAAGGTGAAGGGCTGGCTAATGGGAAGAGCTGTGGAGGGTGTGGGAGGAGAGCCCAGCATGGGAGGACTGGTGCCTTGAGGGGCTGATGTCTTGGACAGGGCAGGAAAGGGGATATGGATGGGACATGGCTTGGGAAGGAGCGATGCTGCGTCTCATGCACCAGAGCCAGCAGTGTCTGCACCCAGCCAGGGCTGAAGACATGAAATCTGGTTGCCCTTGGCACCTCTGCTGCTCAGCCAGGGCTGTTTGACACTGGGCAGAAGCTTCTGGGGAAACAGAGGCTGGACTGGCTGGTTTGTAAAATGTGTGATGACTGAGTGAGGTTTATGTTATTATGCAGTGAGACTGACAATGATGATGGGACTTATTCCAGTGAAAGACATTTCCCCTCTCAGCACAGGTTGCTTCTTCCCAGGACACAGCCCACAGAAATTGGTCCATGAACCCCTAATGTTGCCTTTTGATTGTTTTTTTTTAAAGAAAGCAGTATGTCTGTTATGAGTCAGTCTCAGTGGCAGCACCCTGTTTGTTATGCTCTGAAAGCATTAAAGAAGAAACTTTGTGGGTTAGGGAAGCGGGGACTGATGTCCTGCATTGTCTTTGGCACCGAGCAGCCAGCCTGGACCAGCACGACTCACCCCAGCTGGCTGATGGATGCCAGCAGCTATGGTGGATTGTGGACTAGCTCTCCTCTAGCAGTTGTTACTGGCCCTTACATCTTGGGAAGGTGTCAGTGTCTCAGGTGTGATGTAGTGTTTTGTGCAGAGGAGCGAGCACTTGAGCTGGGGAGGGGAAACCTCTTACTGCTCCACAGCGCCTGAGGTGAGGGATTCAGCCCCAGAGGCTGCATGCAGCCTGGCAGGTCCAGGGAATATTTAACAGGAGGGGAGCAAGGGGAAGCCCACCAGCCATGCACAAGGGGGATTGGGATCTGGGCAGCATGGACCCTGGGGCTTCTGCTGGAAGAGAGGGAGCTTGGTGGAAGGGGGGCTGCAGGAGGAGGATGCAGCAGCATCCTCAGCACGCTGGCAGTGTGAGCCTTTGAGAAGCAGAGAGAGGCTCTGAGTGAGGCAGAGGCTGGAAGAGGCTCCAGGAGGACGCCCCCCCTCCTGCAGCACCGTCCCTGGGGTGTGCAGGGGAGCAGGGCCCTCCCTGCAAGGGCTCTGTGTGTCCCAGCCTGCTCCCACAGAGGGAACCCCAGTGCCTGGCTCCCAGCTCTGTGCTCACAGGAGAAACTGCGTTTGGTGGGAATGGGGAATTCGGAGAGGCTCTGCCAGGAGAAATTTTAATTTCTGGGGAAAGAGAGAGATGTGGCTGTCTGACAGGACATCAGCGTAGAACAACATGAAACTGCAATTTTACTCTCTTGTGCAAATGGTATCCGGTAGAACTTAATATGCAATGAAGAAATCCACTTCCACTTTTATCGGCCAGACTAAATCATGTTGTGCACAGGAGACTTCCTTTCGCTGTGTGCCAAGCAGTAATGATTCTATGCAGACTTGCAGACAAAGGAAAAAAATAAGCCACATAAAAATACCATATGTGCCAGGCATTTTCCGTGTATTTCCTCAGACATTCGAGGGGCACAATAATAAACGACGTGTTTGGTTTTTGCGTTTTTTGTTTTTTCCCCTTCGAAAAGCAAATTAAGTTTTGTGAAGGGGTGGAAAAATAGCTTCCTTAGCTTCAGATAAAAGAGAATATTTCAGCTGCTCGGTTGGGCTTTTCTGCAGCTCGGACAAAAGCGAGGTCAGGACACCAGCAGCCACAAATGGAGCAGCATATGGCCGGTCAGCCCGGCCCTGCCAGCGCATTGTCCTCCTCCAGCAGAAATGTGGGGCACGGAGCAGGAGGAGCAGCACTGCTGAAAAATGACACAGAGGTGATGTTGAAAGGACGTGAGAAATGGCAGGAGCTGCGGGTTGGGCCGTGGTTGCCTTTGGAGCAGAGCTCCAGCTCCGTCCTTGGCACCCGCTCCCGCAGCCCAGCCTTTGTGGAGGCTGGGAGCATCTGCAAGGTCACAGGGACCAGGCAGCCAGAGCTTCAGGGAAGGGGTTTGTTGTCCCTGGTAAAGGCCCTTTCCAAATGGAGGGTGGGCTTTTAGGAAGTGTGATTGGAATGCTCACCAATGTTTTTAACTTCCTTCAAAAGGGATGTGTTCTTTGGAAAAAAACGCTGTTTGTTTTCTTCAGTTTCAGACCAGAAGCTACTTTTCCCTTTTCTCTTTTGAAAAAAGGGAATGTAGTTTTCTGGAAAAAGGGGGTGTAGTTTTCAGGGAAAGGCAGGATAACCTGTCTGCTTTTTTTCCCCCTCTTCAATAAAAAAGATTAAAAACTAGAAGGCTTTTAATAACTTGAAGCTGAATACACATGGATGCTTTCTTCGAGGATACTTTTTATTGCAATATGTTCTCAATGATTTATTGTCTTCTGAAATCTCTCAAGGAACATTTAAGAAATCAGCCCTCTTGGGGAGGACAAGAATGGGCTGCTCCTGTGAAGACTGACAGTGTTCTTGTGTGTTTGTGGAGATTACTTGAGGTGATGCCTCGTCATAACAGAGGGGAGATTTTCTAGCAGTAAATAAGGGATTATGATGACTATTGTACTTAAAAGGTGTAGGCACACAGTTTGTGGTGATTGGGAATTTTTATTGCTGTTACAAAGCTGAAAGAGGAGGTTTTCCTACTTTGCAATCAGGTTGTTTGGACCAGGATGATAATGAAATAACATTTAATGGAAGCAAGTAGGGCATTAGTTATGTGAAAAGCACGTGAACTAAGATCTGTTTTCTGCAGATAATTGAGGAGATTTGAGTGACTTTTGGCCTGCAGATGCACCATCATTCATATCCTTTGAATCTTTCATTTGAGATGAGCTTTAATGGACTTGGAATCTAGAGAGTGTCTTTCCCTCATTGCTGAGGCATCTGTCATGTTGTGCCATGCTGCTTCATGTTGCTCTGATGACACGGCAGAAGATAACAGCACCATGCAAAGCCGAGCGTGATGAATATGACATGGCATGTCCAAAACAATACTTGCTTTTAGTAGATCAGTTATCCTTTAAAAGCTAGTATTTAGGTTTGTCCTTGGATAATTCAATAGCTCCCATCCCTGGTAGGAATGATGTCAACCTGAGTTACTGTTTGTGATGAGCAGCGCTGATGGGACATGATGGCATGGAAAGGATGAAGGAGCAGCAGGCTCCGGGTGCGCATCCCAGAGCTCACTGCTGAGCACCTGGTCAGGGCCAGGTTCACAGGGCTGGGCATGACAAGGGTGTGAGAAAAAGACAGGATCTGTCACAGGCCAGCTGTCCTCCCTGACAGCCTCTGCCCACCACAGCACTTTGGGTTTTAACTCACCCTTTAGCAGAGGTCACCAACAGGGTGCCTGCCTTAAGGCAGTGAAAGAAGAAGGAAAGAAAAAGCAACTCCCCAGAAAGGTGGAAAATTGTGTGAACTGCTTAAATGAGGAAATGAAATCAAATTATTAAAACCCAAAGTTGGATGTAGATTTTGACTAGCCGGTTTGTCATGCAAACTGCATTGGTGTGATCTGACAGGGCCCCAGGGAGAAGCCAAATCAGCCCCCTGGGAGAGACAGGGTCAGAGAGAGTCCAAAAGTTAAAAGTGGGGTGCATCCTGGACCTCCAGAGTTATTTCCTCCTCACAGAGGAATATTTTGAAAACTGTTTATTCTTATATGTGAAAATCAGAAATCTAAGCTGGAAGAATCTGTGGTACTTGACAGCATTTTTTCTCTTGCTCTCCCTCTCTCTCACCTGCACTCTCCCCTTGCTGGCTTTTATATGCCCTATGCATACTGCTGTCCGTTCTTGATAGTAATTATTTTCAGTGATTCAAAACACTTATTAACTTAGTTTAAAAAAATGCACATTTTTCAGAGCCCCTGTTGAGGTTAGAAGAAGAGAAAGAAGGTTAAATCAGGTACTGAGCATCCACGGTGCACAGTATTAATAGCTTATTTATTACTTCACAGGCATTAAGCATTTTTATTCAGAACTATTGAATAAGCAGAAAGTAATCTACATGGGAAACAGCTAAAATGTCAGGCTGCAAATTAGTTTGTTTAGGCAGCAAGCACTGAGGGTTGCAGAGTTGCCCTCTGGTGTGCTGTGGTGACCCTGCCTTCAAATCCCAGCCATGAGCGGGGCTGAGCTTGGTTTTTAACCCGGGCACAGTGCACCAGGAGTTATTTACGTGTGCTGGCTGAAGGGCTGAACCCCTGCTGCTGCTCAGGTTCTCCCATGGCTGTGTGCTGGTGCCTTGCACAGCCTGGAACCCACCCCAGAGCTGGGAACCTCCTCCTCTGCCATCCCAGGGAATCTCCATCCCATCGCCTGCACCAAGGGGCTGCTGCAGCCCTTGGATGGGTGTGGGTATATCCTGGCTTTATTTTAGCTCATGGATCTTTAACAGGCTCCAGGCTGTCTTGCCAGGCTTTCTGGAGATCTCTCAGACCATTTCAGGGTTGCAGCCACATAAAGGTTACTCACATGGTGCTGCTTGAATCATTTCGCTAAAAATCCCCCGAGTGACGCATAAATCTTCAGGTGGCAACCCTGCCTGTCCCTGTCTGCACAGTGCCAGCTGCAGGCAGGTCCCACAGCTTCCCCTCTTCATCCCTTAGGAAGGGAGCACAGGGAGAGCTCGGGGATTTGGGGCACAGGAGGAGTACATGGGGATCTCACCTACCCGAGGGATTTCCTCACTACAGGATTTTGATTTTTGGTAGTGAGGGTCTGTCCTAAAGGGACCTCATCCCTCAGACAAAACCAACCCAAAACAAACACCAAAGTATTTTTCCCCTCTGAATCTTCTGACAGAATTGCAGATTGCTAAAGGAAGGGTTGAGAAAAATCAATCTTCATTTGGGAAGGGCTTTTTCTCCTAGCATGCTTTCTCCACAGAATCTCCCTTTCCAGATTCTTCATTGCTTGCCAGGAGCAGTAGCCACAAATCCAATACTGAATGGGAGCAAGAAAGTCCATAGCAGGGGAAAGCTGTAATTGAAGAAATAGAGCAGCATGTTTTTGCTTCTGTTTTTTTCTCCCCTTAGATAAACTCCCTTTCATAAAACCCATAGGCCCGCAGAAATAAGCATTTTTTTTTTCCATTGGCATTTTGCTTTAGCAAAGTTTGTTCTAAAAAGTACAGAAGAACAAAACAAGCCTGGTTCCTCGCTGCTAAACATGTTTGCCCAGCCTCAGAGCTTCACTAATAACTCTGTTTCTTAGCACTAGACATCATAGCAACTGTTCTGCAGTGTGCAGTGCTGCAGTGGGCTGGTTTGTTTGTTTGTTTTGGAGTGATTTCCAGGCATCTGAGGATACCACGCTGGGTTAAGGCAAGCAGGATGCTTTTAACCTTCATGCACAGATTGAAAAAAGCTGGCTGCTCTAAATGAGCTACATGTAAATCCAAGGACCAGTATGAATGGAAATCCTAGCTTCTTTAGCTGACTTGAGTTGAAAAATACCATTTAAGGGACTCAGAAAAATATCTTGTCCTCTTGGACAAAACCCAGCTGAATGGGAGGTGCAAGGGGAAAAAAAAAAGCAGGCTAAATTCTCTAAATTCTGCAGTAAAACATAGCACTCTTTCCATCCTCTCTGTTCCTCTTTTCTTCTTAGTGCTGCTAAATATTTTCCCCCTGTTCATCATCTCATCAGTCGAGGGCTTTGTGTCGTGGTAATTCAAGGGAGCAACAGCATTCTTCAAAGCTGTGCATTTTCCCAGATCCAACATTTCTGTGCCAGACAGCAGGCCTGCCCCTTCTGCTGCTCTAATGAGCTTTGAGAGGACCAGGCAGGCAGGGCAGAGTGTGGCTGAATCCACCTGGATCCCCTCCAGGGATTCCCCAGATCCGCGTTCCTGCCAGCCCGGTGTCCACGAGAGCTCTCCATCTTGAGATGGGAGAGTGTGGGTGTTAATAAAAACCAAGTGGTTTAAAAATAAAAGGGAGGGAAAGATCCCCTGCTTCTGGCCAAGCTGCACTCAAGGTGTGTGCCATGGGGATGGTGCAGGAGGTTTGCAGTGGCTGTCGGAGGATTTGAGAGCTGCAGATCCAGATTAAAGGAAAAAAATACCAAATTTTCTCCACTTTATACCTTTGGCAAGAAATTTCCCATCTTCTCCTGTTACTGAATATGGTAATATTTAAAGAATTAAGAGCTGGTGGTAGGAACATATGAAGTAGAAGGTTGTGGGAGGTTAAAGAAGTCTTCCTGGATAATTTTCCTCTCACAAAAATTTGGTTGCCTTTGGAATAGCCCCGTTCAGGATGCATTTGCTGATCGCTCTCTGCTGTCTCTTGGTGCTCCAGGGGCTCCCTAGGACTCTGTCCCAGCTCCATCCCACCCCCTCTCCTGCTGCTTTTAAAGGACAGCCCAAGTATTTCAAGGGCTGAAATCTGATTTCCTTTGCCTTGCGACTCGTAATTAATTAGGAAAAGGTTAATTCTGCACCTTCCAGTGCTTTTTCTCCAATATTATTCAGACCATGGTTATTCTCCCTTTCCCCCTCTGTCTCTCCTGTAAGAGAGGCTTTTTTGGGATTAGTCCATTTTGTCCAATCATGACATTTTTGTCTGTTGCCTTGCACGTCTCTATTTAACAGCATATTACCCGTGTCACTTCATGTGAAATCCATGCAATTATGTTTTAGGTTGGAAAGGTTTTTGCTTTCAAAGGGCAAACAACACTTCTCTGCAGTCTTTCCAGGTGCATTAAGACACGTGGGAACTTCCCAACGCAGTGGGAGGAGAAGTTCCACCATCAGCAGTGTCTGGAAGTGCTAGCTGGTGTCCCTTGACACTTTCTTTGTGGAAGATGATGGTTGTCTGCAGAGGCTTTTCAGCAGCTAATTTTAAAAGCATCTTAAATGAATCTCTCCTTTAGTTACAAAGAGAGAATACCAGGTAGGGACAAAATGTTTACACTCTACTGTGTGTGCTCTTCTAGAAAAATCCAAGGTCAGATTTTTGATAGGAGAGGGTTGGAAGTACTTCAGCTGTGCTGCTGAACTCCTGGGTTTGAGCCTGGTGTTTCTCAGTATTCTGGGGTTTTTTCCTGACTTTATTCAAGTACTGATTGTGGCAACATCAATGTGCACCAACTCGATACCAATCAAACTGTTCCATTTGTGAACACCTGGGAGAAAGAGAGTGGGAAGATGCTATTCCTTGCTATTCCTTGCTATTCTTTGCTATTCCTTGCTATTCCTTGCTATTCTTTGCTATTCCTTGCTATTCCTTGCTATTCCTTGCTATTCTTTGCTATTCCTTGCTATTCCTTGCTATTCCTTGCTATTCCTTGCTATTCTTTGCTATTCCTTGCTATTCCTTGCTATTCCTTGCTATTCCTTGCTATTCCTGCCCAGAGCAGGGTGGGCCATCCTGTGCAGCATTTGTCCCCCCCAGAGTCCCCAGGCTGCCCTTCCCTTTGGCAGGGATGGAAGGGGGCCTGCAGGGCACTGCTGGAAGGCAGCAGCAGTTTGTGTCCACCAGGGCAGCCCTGCTGAGGGACACAGCCTTCCCCTGCTCTTCCCTGGAGCCAGGGGTGAGGAGCTGATGTGTGCTGGGGTGCAGAAATTTGGCTCCCTGAGGGGGAAACGACACTGATCACTTGCAGCCAGTCTTTTAAGCGGCACTTGGTAGAGCAAATGCGTGTAAAAAATAGCATTTTTGAAGCAACAGCGCTGTAGATATTGCATTCTTGCCCTCCCAGGGTCATTTTGAGGAGAGCAGGGCCAAGCCCCCAGGCTGTCCTGCAGGCATGGCTCCAGCCCCTCTGTGCAGTGTTCTCTGCTAGCACGTCCACAGTGTCACTCACCCTCTTCTGAAACTCCTTTTGCACTTTTAGGGATTGTTTTCTGACCCTCAGGCTTCCACCTCCAGCACCAGACTTGTCATCCTCTGGGACAGGGGCTGGGCTCCAGCACGGCAGCGCCGGCACACGGAGCCATGGCTGGGGCTGGCAGGGACCACAGGTCTCTCCTTGGGGAGCAGCCTGGGTGGGAGCCACCCTGCAGAAGCCTGGAAGGCAAGGGGACACAGCTAACCCCCAGGGGAGGTCATTTATTAAAATTATTTCCAGCCAGCTCCACTGCTGCTCTTATTGAGTGTGGTGCTCTTTCGGTCGTGAGTGAGTGGCTGGGATTTCATTTTCCCCCTGTGCTGGTTTTCCAGAGCCCTTCTTGAGAAAGCAGACCAAATTCAGACAAAAGTGGCAGTTTTCTAGATGAAATTACTTCCAGCTTCTTTTTGATTTCCTGTAAACCAGAGCAGAGTCTCTGAAGGTATCAAAAGGGATACTTTTTGCATTTGAAATGATTTGCCCCTATTATCTAACATCAACATAACTTTAAAAGTCATGGCTGTTCCTGATTGAGTATTGCCACATATTTCTGGTGAGAATTTGGACTTTGAGGAGGGGAGGGCTTTTTATGCACCCAGAACCTCAAAAATCCACCCAAACCCCACCACCCCAACCACGTGTGTTCCCTTGAATACATTTTCCACAGACTTCTGCAAGGTCTGTCCTGAAGGGAGCAGTGGCCAGAGACCGGCTTCATGCACCACAAATGCCAGGAAATCAATGTGGGGCAGCCAAATATTTCCCTTTTCCTTGGAAAGCGGGGATGTTTTCCTTCCCAGCCCTGGAGAGGCACATCCAGCACAGGCAGGAGAGGGGTGAGCACACTGCAGAGCCAGGGCTGGACCTGCAGTCCCAGGGAGCCTGGGCTCTGATGGGATTAGCCTGCTTATCTGCTTTTCTGCCTCTCAGTCAGGATTTAGTTAAGAATTTCCTGCATCTGCATCAGCAAAGAAGAAATGGCTGTTCCTGGGATTTGGAAGGGTCAGCAATAGGCCAAAGATATTCAGGCACAGAGTTTGAGACTTTCAAGGTGTTGGAAGCGCACAGACTGCAGCCAGATCCTAAAGGCAGATCCTTGGCATGAGGGAAGGGTGGAGTGCTGTGCCTGTGAGCTCCTGTGAGCAGCAGGAGGTGTTCCCATCCACTTTGGGCTGGCTGTCTGTCCATCCACACCCCGCCTGCAGCCAGGCTCTCAGGGGCTCTGGGACACCATCCTCCCCTGCTGCAAAGCCCCCTGACCATTCCCAGCCCACCTGGGCTCTGCCCACCAGGCAGCTCCTGGTGGGAGCCTGCTTTGGAGAGTCACTCCTCTGCAGGCAGAAACAGCCCCTCGGGTTAATGGTCTGCCTGAGAGCTGAGGAGAAAGGAAAAAAAAAAGAGAAATAATTTTAAGTATCACATTAAAATGCCACTCCACATCTGAAAGGATCCATTAAAACTTTTATAGAGCTTTTTACATTTGTTTCCCCTCTTTTACATTTCGTTCTGATTCAGGCACTTCTCTCTTATAATTCTCCTATGTAATAAACATTTTTGCCTGGGTTGGCTCTGCTCTGAGAGGGACTATTTTTGGTGCAGAGGAAAACGTGGCACTTCTGATAGAATAGAGTTTTTCTTTCCCAAATCACCATTTGCAGGGATCCAGCCTGGGCAGGAGCCTTGGGCTAGACCCCTGGAGGTGTTCCTGCATGATCTTTCTTAAAAATGTTGGATTTTTTTTAAGGGATCCTCTGGTTCCTCTCCTTGTTAGGAGGAAAGGTTTCTGAGGTCCAGCAGAAACCCCTGAACACACTCCAGGCCAGGCTGGACTGGCCTCTGTGGGGTCTGGTCTAGCTGAGGATGTTCCTGCTTGTTGCAGGGGGACACCATCACCTTGGTGACCTTTAAAATGTCCCTTCCAACTCAAACCATGCTGGGATTCCCTGACTGGGATAATGGGGCAGGTGGCTCCCTCCTCTTCCTCAGGACTGTGGGCAAAAACTAGAGCTTTCAGTGTTTAGCCTTTGTCATTACTTTTGAAAATATTTAAATTCCTAAGTGCTTGAGGGGCATGGACACAGGCTGTCTGCAGGGGAAGCCAGGAGCTGCAGGACATGTCCTGCATCCTGTCCCCTCCACAGGGCTGGGACCTGCAAATGGTCCCACCTGCATCCCAGCATCCCAGCATCCCAGCATCCCAGCATCCCAGCTGCCTGCCCAGGCAGTGAGGGGCCCCTCCTGGAACCCGCTCCTGATGGTCCCGAGTGCTCAGGGAGCTGGTGCTGCCCGTGTGCTGCTTGGGGAACAATTCCACAGCCTCCAGTTTAGCCTGGGCTCAAGGCAGGGCAAAGGCAGCTCCTGCCCAGGTCACCACAAACAGCCCAAGGGAGCACAGGTTGTGCCGTGTATTCCCTTTCCCTGCCTTTTGCTCCTTCTCCTGCGCCTGTGATGCTGCAGATCCTGCCAGGTGAATCCCACTCGCTGCTTACCTGTACTTCCTGACTGGGGGATTTGGCAGGGCATCCTTTAATCCTTCCTCTTGTTCTCTTTCACAGAGGATATATTTCTCAAGTTAGATGCTTGAAGTGAAGCATCTAACATTCCATGCCCTGGGAAGGGCGTGGCCCCCCCAGTGGGCATTTCTCAGGAGCAATAACAAGGGTTTGACCTCAGCTTTCCCCAGCTCCCTGCAGGGCTCCCCTTCTCCCTGTGCTGCCTTGCTGCTGCACCTGCTGCTTGGGCTTCCCTGCCCCTGCTCTGGCTGCTTGGCATCAGCACACCTCAGCCTTGCACACCCGGGGCAGCCTTCAGGAATGCAAATAATGTTCCCTGTGCATCCAAACCGTGTCTCTAAAAACCTTTCCCTCTTGTTCCTTGTTGCCCTGGAGGATAGTTACTTCAAAGAGCAGCCCTGTTGCCTGGCATTTCAGTTTATCTCATTACCATTGTGTTTGCCAAGCCAGCCAGCTTTGCCAGAAACAGAATCAAGGTTGTTGGCAGCGCTGGCTGGCTCGATCTTCACCCTCTCTGCTGGGAGAGATGCTAATTTCCCCTTGATTGCAAACCCTGCATTCATCTTTTGTGAATAAGCCGTGCCTACAGCCACACCATAATGGCTTTAAAAACCTGGGCCTGAGCCCGTGGGCCCCTCTGCTCTGCTCTCCAAGGCAGGGCTAATGGATGCTGCTGGATTATTCACTTGCCACTTTCTTGGCCCAGGGCAGCAGCTGGCTGGCACCCACAGCTGGCAGAGGGCAGGCAGGGGCAGCAGGGGAGAGCTGCAGGGGAGGAGCTGGGGGAGGGACAGCCCTGCAGAGGGATGGATGGATGGATGGATGGATGGATGGATGGATGGATGGATGGATGGATGGATGGATGGATGGATGGAGCATGTATGGATGGATGATGGATGGGTGGATGGATGATGGATGGGTGGATGGATGATGGATGGATGGATGGATGGATGGATGGATGGATGGATGGATGATGGATAGATGGATGGATGGATGGATGGATGGATGGATGGATGGATGGATGATGGATGGATGGATGGATGGATGGATGGATGGATGGATGGATGATGGATGGATGGGTGGATGGATGGATGGATGGATGGATGGATGGATGGATGATGGATGGATGGATGGATGGGTGGATGGATGATGGATGGATGATGGTTGGATGGATGGATAGATGGATGGATGGATGGATGGATGATGGATGGATGATGGATGGATGGATGGATGGATGGATGGATGGATGGATGGATGATGGATGGATGGATGGATGGATGGATGGATGGACGGATGGATGATGGATGGATGGATGGATGGATGGACGGATGGATGGATGGATGATGGATGGATGGATGGATGGATGGATGGATGGATGGATGATGGATGGATGGATGGATGGATGGATGGATGATGGATGGATGGATGGATGGATGGATGGATGGATGGATGGGTGGATGGATGGATGGATGGATGGATGATGGATGGATGGACGGACGGACGGATGGGTGGATGGATGGACGGACGGACGGATGGATGGACGGATGGATGGACGGACGGACAGTGGGTGGGTGCAGGGGTGCCCGCAGCACTCGAAGGTCATTTGTCACAGCAAGGGCTGGTCACAAGAGTAGAGGTGAGAGCTGACAGTTCCTGGCTCCAGGGGCTTCCCTGGGCTTCAGGAAGGCTCAGAACAGCCTCAGGACACCCTCAGGAGGGCTCTGACCAATCTGATTTCCCTCTCGCTGCCCTGAGTTGGTTGCAGCACACTGTGTGTAAATTTTTTACAAGTCTGGGTGTGAAATGCTGAGCTGGCCGTGGCGTGGCACAGCCCGAGCAGTTTGTGCTCCTGCTGGCTGGGGCTGGCATTGCCAACGTGACCAGAGAGGCACTGCAAGCTTTGGGCTGCTGCTTAAAGCCAGTTCAATGGCTAAGGATTATTTTATCATTTTTAATATCCCTAAAATGAAACACACCTCAAAAAAAATTTAAAAATTAGCAAATCCTGGCTCTATTAAGCAGGGGTGAGCAGCGCCTGCAGGGATGGGTGAGCTGGGGTGGACAGCCACACCCCTGGGCTTTACACTCCTCTTTAGGATAGGCCTGCCCCAAGTGATGCTATGGCTGTTGCTAAGCAACAAGTGATGCCTGCTGTAGCCAATATTGCCCTCTGGAAGGTGTGTGTGCAAGGAGCAGTCTGCTGTGTGCATGACATCAATTTGCAGGTGGATGGGATTTTGTTAGGCAGTGGCAGTAAACTTGGGCAATGCTTCAGAGCGGTGTTAAAGTGGAATACAGAGTGGCATGAAGGTTTTGTGCAGCAAAAAAGCATCAAGCCCTCCCCTTTGTTTAATTGGAACTTAAAGCTGGGATATCTTACTCACCAAGATAAATTAACAGTAAATCAGGTTACAGAATAAATTAACAAATTAAATTGGGTTAGTTGGAAAGTTTAGGAGGGAGGAGCATTTGTGAGCTGCTTGCATTACAGACACAGTCACAAATCTTGAGCTGGAAGGGAAGGCTCACACAGAAATCTGTGACTGTCCCAGTGCTGCTTGGATTTCCAGTATTGATCAGGAAAAGACTGGCCCTGCTCTAACCATGAATTAGCACCCACATCAAGAAAGGCTTTTGGCTGCTTGTCTTCTGGTTTTGGGATAGTTGCCAGAGACTTGCAGAGGATAGGGCTCCTTTCATGGGCCACCACAAACTCCCTTTTTCATCTTCTTGAGCTTCTTTTCCTTCACTTGCTTTGCTCCACCAGCCAGTGCCTCACTTTGTGCCTGCAGAAGATGCTCCCACCCCTTGCTTGCTCCCCAGGGATGTGCCCCTGCTCCTGCCTGTGGATGCAGGGTCTCTCCTCACCCTCCCTAGCCGTGGTGGTGCCTTTGGACGTGCACAGAGCCCCTTGGAAGGCAGGGCTGAGGTGCTGCTGGCTCTCAGGATGCCCAGGAGGGGCTGGCCTGATGGTCTTGCCGTGCCAGAGAACTTCCCTGTGCTCCTTCACTCGCCCAGGGCACAGGAAACTCTTGTCTGATGGCAGCAGTGAGAAGGGGAACTGTGGCAAAGTATTTTAACTGTATTACTTTCAGGTGGTTGCCACATCTTTTCTAATTAAAATAAAATCATCTTAGGACTCCTGAAATGAATATTTGGTATAATGGATTCAGAAAGTGATGAAAATGTTTTCATTAAATAGTGAGAGAGGGAGAGAGACCCTGCAAGGCACAGCATTTTATCTCAACTCTCTAATAACATTAATAAACTCTTTAATCTTTGTCACGTTTATGACTTAATGGCAATCCTTAAAGACATGACAGACAAGTTAGAGCTGCCAGGTTCCTTTAACCTATGAGCATTCACATCCTTCTCAGGATTTTGATTAAGTGGAAAGTTCCTCTGCAAGGGGCTTTATTCTCCCTGTAAATCCGCGCTCTGCAGTCGCGTCAGCGGCAGGGGATGCTCAGCTGGGGCCTGGCCGTGCTGTGGGGTGGGGCTGTCACCTCCCTGTCCCACTGCCAGGGGAGCACCAGGGGTGCTGAGTGCCAGCCCTGGGGTCACCAGCCCTGCCTGATCCCTTCTCCCACCCGGGGCTGACCCAGCCCTGCTGCTGGCCCCTCCTCAGAGCGCTGGGTGCCAGCCGTGTGCTCTGCTCCCTGCCCCTCTGAGCATCCCTGCCCCTCTGAGCATCCCTGCCCCTCTGAGCATCCCTGCCCCTCTGAACAATCCCTGCCCCTCTGAACAATCCCTGTCCCTCTGAACAATCCCTGCCCCTCTGGAGAATCCCTGTCCTGTGCCACTGCTCAAGTTTCAGACAGGTGACATTTGTGGGGAGCAGTGTTTGGTGGCAAGGTCAGCGCTCTGGCTGAGGATGCTGAGAGCTGCCAGGCTTCACTCTGCCCCAGTGTGCCATGAGGTGTGTGTGGTCCAAAGCAGCAGACATCCAGGGGCATAATTGTATGGATCATATAATTATGGAGCTGCACAACAAGGCAGGCACAGCTGGGGGCTGACTCCAGCCTTGGAATTTCCTTTTTTATTTTTCTCAGCAATCTGGCAGTTTCTAGCCATCAAGTTCCTGACTGGAAAAGCTAATTGATATTCCTTTAATGTAAGGTTTTTGCATGTAATCTCCTTTATTTATTTTGTTTTGTTAATGCTACATGAAAGTGCAGCCTTTTTTTCCCTCTGCTGCTGGGGCTCGGACACAGAAGATCCATTTTGGCAGCTGCCCCACCACAGGAGGGATGCTCCAGTGGTGGGGTGGGTGCAGAAAGGGGTCCTCAGTGGCAGCTTGGTCCCTCCTGGGGACCCTGCAGCCTTGGGAGGGCTGGGTCAGCTGCATCCCTCCCCGTGGGACAGGAGTTGTTTCACCCACATTTGGGTCACTGTTATCTGCTGCACACACAGGGACCAGCTTGGTGAATTCACTCTTGTAAATGATGAGCTGGAGCCTCTTTGGTTGCTTCTCAGTCACGTGCCTGCAATAAAATGAAGAATCACCCCTCTTTTATTTGCATCATTTTGACGCTGTCAAAAGAGAGAGACAACACTCATGTGGCATAAGGAGAATTTTTAAATAGAGGCATTACATTTTAAAACCCTAATAAAGATAAAGGCAAAATAAACACTGGAATTTGAATTTAGAGAATGAGAGAAGAAAGATTAGGCTGGGCTGGTGGAGTAATGAAGGTAGTGGCTGGTAACAATTTTTAATGGTGCATTAATGCTGAATTACTTTGGAATTTCTGCAGGAGTCGAGATGACATCCACATAAACACCAAATGAATTCCAAATGATTGGTATTATCATAAAGAGCACCAAATGAATTAATAATGATGGAACACTTAAACTAAAACCTTATCTTCCCTAATCTGTTTTCTCTTTTACGCTCTGCACAATTCATTTTTAGCCAACTATGACCCTTTCCTTCATTTGTCTTTTAATTTAAAAACATATATATTTATTTTTGCACGGGTGTCCTGCTCCTGCACTGCTTGAAGTGGGACTCGGACTAGTCCATCTTCACAACAGTTTTGTGTTGGCCTCAGAAAATTTAAGCGGTGGATGGGAAGACATCTGGACGTGAGCCTTATCGCTGGGAAAATGACTATGACTGATAAGAACAATAATAATAACCATTCCCTCTTGATGGTCCCACATGTGCACAGACCTCAGGGCAGCCTTAACAGCGTTTAATAAGCTAAATGGCTCGCTTTGCAGCGAGGCAATGTGCCTCCCCTCCCACGGAGGAGCCCAGCAGGAGGGGAAGCTGAGCTCGCAGCCCAGAGAGATCTGTGAGCAGGAGTCCGGGGCTGCTTTTGGGTGTCCCGGGGAGGAGCCGAGCCCCAGCGCTGCTGCTGCCCCACGTTGGCTCTTTGGGGTCCGGCGTGGGGCTGCTGGGCAGGGGCAGCAGCGCCGAGAGCATCGCTGCCCGCGGGCAGGGCTGGCCCGGTCAGCGCCGGGTGTGTGCGCTGACAAACTCGCGGTCAAATGACATTTGGAGAGCACGAGTCTCACTCTCTCCTGCAGGCCAAGTAAATATCATTAGTAATGATATTAAATCTCAAATTGCGCTGCTGCACTATGGCAACCACTCAGCAATTTGCTATTGCAGCTTGTTCCTAACAATTACTTGCATAGACTTTATTTCTTGGAAAACTATTACTGATCATAATCTTCTACATGGCATGCTATGAAAAGAAATAATAATAATAATAATAAATTAATTAAAGGAAAAAAGTCAACCCAGCTCCCAGAGTGAGGGTGTAATGCTGCCACGAGGCTGGCATGGCAGGTTTTGGTTTTTTAGGAAGCTGGCAGTGCTGGGAGCTGCACGGGGAGCTTGGCAGGGCACAGCTCTTCTGCCCTGTTATTCTTTGTGGCTTTGATGCAGGAAGTGGTGCAGGGAAGTCAGCTGGCTCTTCTCTACAGTATCCATCACACAAACACAATTTTATTTTTCTACACAAAATTAAGTTTTTGTATGTGTATGTGCATTTATCAGATCTGCCAGTATGTAGGCATATCCCTGTGTGTACATAGGGCACGTGTGGGTACACACACACATAGGAGCATGTATATTTCTCCATATATGTATTCCTACATCCGTTTGTACATTTATACATCCCTGCCTGTCTGTGCCCGTGTGTGCACACACACAGAGCCCCTCAGCTCCTGGCTGCTCCTCCCTGCAGCAGCGCTGGCTGGGCTGTGCCCCTGGCAGGCCCTGGCCCCACACACGTGCTGAGCTCCTGTGACAGAAGCAACATATAATTATATCACAAATTAACTTGCAAATGCTGGCGGTGATGTACTCCACTGGAAAAAAAATAAAATCATCGGTTTAGTCTTCTCTGGTGTCTTGTAGCTGGTCCCTCCAGCACGCTCTGCATCTGTCAGGATCCACGCCCTGGGAGCACTAATCATTTTTATTAACCATTAAACAAGAGTATCCTTTTAATGTGAAAATGTAAAACATGCAGGAAGCACTGTCTGTGGCCGCTAACTCCGGTCACATTACACGGCCGTGCCTCACCCCTGTGCTCATCCCTGCCCCGCCGAAGGCAGCGCTGCCGTCGGGGCTGGTGCGCGACCGCCCGCTCTGCATTTCCAGCCCGCATCCCGCCCCAACCATTGCGCTTCTTTTCCCAGCGACCCCTTGCACACCAAGCTGCTCTCGGGGCAGGTTTATGAGGCCTTACCACGCTTCCCTAGCATCCTCCCCGTCCCGGAGGTTTTTCCTTGGGGCAGGGCGGTGGCACCGCGGTCCCCGCAGCGCGGGTGGCGGTGGCCGGGTCCCCTCCGTGTCCGGGGCGCTGCGGTGACACCGCCAGCGCTGGCCCGCGGCTCCCAGAGCCCAGGGGAATTCCAACGGGAGAGGGATGACCGCAAGGCTCCCCCCGGTGTCCGTGCACCCCGAAAGGAGCGGAACGGCCCCCCGGGTTATTGACGGAGCGGCGGTGGCGGGGCCACCTCGTTAGCATCCTAGAGCGGATTCCTCACATGCTTTTTTTTCATTCTGCAGCTTGGCTGCTGCTGTGTGAGACTGCGGAATATTTTACTGCCTTGTGGCTCGCATTCAATACGGCAAATAAAAAGAAAAAAAAAAGGAAAAGTTGACAAAAATCCTTTTTTTTTTTTTTCTTCTTACATGCGTCTCTGTTTTTAACAGCCCTCCTGCTGTGACAAAACTGTTAATTAAACTGAAACTAAAATAAATTAAGCTCACCTAATATGACAAGTATTTGAAAGCAAAGCATCAGCTGAAGGGCTGGCAGGGTGGGAGCTGCTGTGTCTGTTCCTTGTGTCCCTTCTGCTTGCAGGTGCCAGCAGGGGCTGCATTGGTGGCACTGTCAGGGTGCAGCATTCCAGATGCTGTGTGTGTGTGTGTGTGGGGAGCAAAAAAATGAGATTTTTGCCTTCTATGTTAGACAGAGCATAGTGTAAGAGGCTCCATCAGACAGGCTGTGTGTGGCCTGTCGAGACCAGAAATACAGCTAAAATATTTGTATTAATCTATATTATTAATTATAATAGTTTTTAATTACTCTAAAAACTTAATGTATAATGGCCCAGTGTTTCTCCATCTCCCTTCAAGTTCAGCTGAGGTTGTTGATTATTCTGGAAAAGCCCCACCAGCTGTGCTGGACACCCTCAGCTTGCCTTACAAACCTGTGGGGGCTGCAGCTGCCTTGCAAGCAGAGCTGCAGCCTGGCCATGCACCCATAAATTAAGGAGAGGGCCAGGCTGGCCGAGGCACAGCTCTGGCTTTGATGTGCAGTAATGAACCTCGCTTTTAATTCGGGGCCGTAACTTCCATGCCGACGCAGAACCGGGAGCTGGGGAAAGCCGCATGCATAATCAGGGTGAAAGCAAGGATGCGGCTGCGATGTGTCTGATGTTGGATGAGAGGCAAGATAGCCTTTAATCATTTTGTTTTCAAAGAAGCTTTAGAGAGCTCTTTGAAGATGAGGCTTTTTTTGAGGGCTGCTTCTGGAAAACAGGAGGCAGCGATAGACGGCACCCGCGCCCGCCTGCCCGCCGGGTTAACCTGTGCTCGGGGCACACCTGGGCGGCCCCGCCACCAGCACGGCTGGCACAGAGCACCTCTGCAAAACCACAGCTGCCCGTGCTGGTGACACCCTGATGGAGCAGGAACACATCTATTCCGAGCAGCTGGAATAGGCTGTCCGGCATCCCCTCGTGAATTATAATATTTTTGTAATGATAATGTTCTGTAAATCGCGTCTTGTTATCTTTGGATGAAAGGGACTGATAATGAACATCTGGTCAGACTTTTAAGGAGAAGCACCATGGTGGTGAGGTGTCCTGTAATGCAGCATTTGGGGTGGGGAAAGGCGAGGTGTGTGTCACACACGCCTCCACAACGCCCCAGCACTGCAGGCACTCAGGGTGGTGGCTGCAGGTGAGTTCCTTATGGGCTGGGATCCAGCCCAGCATCCCAAGGCACGAAGGTGTTGGGCACCATCTGACCACCCCAGGCTGGGGAGGGTGAAGGGCTCTGCCAATAGCATGCCTGGCTTTATTTTGAGGACTGAGGTCAGGATGCTCTTGTGATAAATGCATCACACACAAAATAAGAACATGGTTTCTTCCTCCAGGAATGTTACAGGCTGTTCCTTAGGGAATGGGTGTGCCAACAGTCCTATTTTTACCTCTTAATTTTACCTTTTATACCTTTCAGTGTGGTTTGTGGTAAAACAACAGCCAGGAAGTATCTGTAGGCTGTTGGCCCATGTGTGTTGCCCCAAAGCCATCACATTGAGTGTGGAGTACTGGTATTTTCAGTGTTTTTTGTACATTTGGTCATTCAGTGTTGTTTTTAGAGTAGGTGAATGCTGGTAGTCGAGGTTATTTGCAGTTGCCACTGTGTCATGCAAAGAAAACTGTGAAACAGCCCAAAGAGATGAATTACTGCCCTCCCCAAGGGCTGAGTCTCTCTCCATGGGCATCACAAGGCATCTCACTCTGGGATCAGTGCTGCTGCAGTGTGCCCTGAGAAGAGGACAAACAGCAGCACATTTTCACCCCTCTGTGTGACTGCAGGCAGAGGAGCTGGGCTCTGCCTTGGTGCGTGGCACAATCCCCACAGCCATCCATGGCTTTGCCCAAGTGCCCAGCCCACCTCCCTGCATCCTCTGTTAAACTGCACAGACATTGCCACATAAGTTCTGGCCAATAAAGGGATCTAACAAACACACATTTTCCAGCCCCTTCAGAAAAGGAAAAGTCCACATCTCCAAATCTGCTGTGTTTTGTAGCTTCTGCAAATGTCTTTGGTAGAAATCTCTGTTCCTGTACGCACGACCCCAAGACACTGTTGCTGTCAGACTGTGTGCCCATGCCAGCGTGTTGAAGGTCAAGTTTGAAAGACCAAAAGAGGTGGGACTTGCCCTGTGTGTTAAAATAAAAATCCCTTTCCCCTCTCTGCCCTCCTGCCTGCAGCAGGTATTTAAACACTGGCCTTGCTGGGGAGGTGTGAGCCTTTGTGACAGGCCCTGCAGCTGAGGATGCAGCTAATGACACCTGGCAAATGCTGTTTGGGGATTAAATGTGCCACTGCTCCGTGAAAGGCAGGCTCATAACGTTTGGAAGTTTGGAGACAGTGTGTCAGACTCCTGTTTTCACTCCTAAGCAATGCTGTGTTATTTTTGTCCAGGCCAAACTTTGCCTTTTTAATTAGGTTTATTGCTATAGCTCCATGGCAATGTGTATGTGCTAATGCTGGATTTTTGTATTTAATGTAAGCTACCAACATAAACAATGCAGGCCTGATAGTCCCACTGGGGGGACTGACACTGACATTTGGAATTGGCTCAAAATATGTGGTTTTGATGCTTGTTAGACTCCAACTCTTTGCTCAGGAAGCACAAAGGGAGGGTGTCTGCAGGGTGGGGCTACGTTTGCCTCTTTCAGCCTAATCTTCCACCTCGCTGCCATCGCTGTGTCAGGTGTAGCAGTGGAGGGGTCTCGGCAGGGACATTGTAATGCCACTTGGGCATGAGTTACAGAGCTTGCAGAGTCTCCCTAGAGGGGGTCTTGTGCCACCAAACCTGTGCAGCACAACGCTGCTGTGCCTGGCCTGCGCTCCTTGTCAGAGCCCCCCGGCTGAGCTGAGCCTGGGACACAAAACCTGACAGAGAGTGGGACAGAGAGGACAGAGTGGGACAGAGAGGAGGATCCTGCAGTGAGTTTGAGCCTGGAAACACCCCTCTGCTGCAGCCAGCCAGGGTCACATCTGCTCTCAGCCTCTGCTGTGCACTCCTGCCCCACTCTATCACTCTGCTAATCTGAAATCAAGGATCCAGTATTGGAGAGCTGGGGGGAGGGCTGAGGAGCAGGGGCTGGCTAGATGGCCCCCTCTCCTCCTGCCTTGGCCCAGCCTACAGTTCCAGGGAGCAGAAAGTCCTTGCAGGGCCAGCACCCCAGTGCCAGAGAGCTGCCCTGTGCCACCATCTGCCCCGCTGCCTGGGCAAGCACCACTCCCACTCCCATCAATCAGCACAGACCAGGTGTCTGGAAGCATCTCTTGCCAATCACCTTTTATTACCTTTAAAAAGCCAAGAAACCCAGAACAAGACAGAAACTGAGACCGTGTGAACATCATGCAATGGATTCACTTTAAAGCAGGCTGGGGTAGGGAGGGGAAGAGCAAAGTTGTGTTAGAGGGGCAGTACCACTGCACCCGTGCCCACCCAGGCCGGGTGGGCTGTCACTGGTGGGCTCGGTGGTGGCTGCTGTGAGTGACCAGATGGATGCTGAAGCAGGAAATGGAAACACACTCATGAGACATCATCCCAGGTAACCCCAGGTCTGACTCTGACGTGGTGATGACAGTGAGGAATGCTCCTAACTCTTGTCTTGGGCACGTTCTGCCTGGGCAAAGTCTCTTTGGAGGGGAGCAGCACGGTGACTGCTGTTACAGGGCTCTTTAGCTCAGTTCTGCTACTCAGTGGCACTGAGCTGGGGCACTCAGTGCAGAGGGCAGCAGTGATGTTACCCCACTCTGCCCTGCAGTCTCACTCTGCTGTCTTCAAAATTCACAGCACAAACTAGAGCAGAATTGGCTCCTGGAAAGGATGCGCTTTGGAGAGTTTCAGCTATCACAGAAATAGCTTTGCATCTTGTCCATCATGTGGATGTGACAAAACACATGCCCTTATTTTCCTGAGGTATAGCCAACATTTGGGTTCATTACATTTAATGGAGTAGGGTCACCCATAAAGTTATTCATAAGGTATTTTCTGAGTGTTTTTCACCTTCTCTTTGAAAAAATAAATTATATCAGCATGTTCACGAGGTGCAAATGGGACTGGCATTTCAGCTGTTATTATGTTATTAACTTTTTTAACCTAATAATTTTCAATCAAGAGTGAGAGGCAATTTTCACTCACTCCAGTGACCAGAGTTGGAGATTCTGCCAAGTGTTCTCGTAGGGTTCACCTTGACAGACACCTAATTCCATCCCAAATGGAAATGTTACCCCCGACACTCTCATCGCGGTTACCGAGAATTTCCATTTCCCCTTCGGTTAGGATTTAATTTAGAAGGCAAAGACTTCCTAAGCTATGGGAGAGTAAAGATAGATGGCATGGGAGAAGAAGGCTGATGAAATGTAGTTGACTCCGGATCTGAAATATTTTATCCCTCCTCAATGTAGGTTAAATTATTCTTCACCTTTCCCACATCCATAATTGTCGCTGATCTTGGACCAACTCAAAACCCTACTACTGAGTTCAGTAGACTCAAAATTGCCACTAGAACTGGAAAAAGAAAAAAAAAGAGACTTGTTAGTGTCCATACACAAAATCCCAAGACTATACACAGCTATGAGATACAGCAAATTTAAGAAAGGCAATTTTTTTCTCATCACTGAGTATTTATTATATATAACAAATACATGAAAAAGAAAAAACTATATTGTGTGATATAAATAGTTTATTTACATTACAGAAAAACATCAAGACAATGTATACTATTTCAAATATATCCATACATAATCAAATATAGCTGTAGTACATGTTCTCATTGGTGTAGATTACCACAAATGCAAGGCAACATGTGTAGATCTTGTCTTAATCTTTTGTCTATAATACTGTATTTTGTAGTCCAAGCTCTCTGCAGTTAGTTTTGCCATTGTGGAAACATGCGCTCTTTAAATTAACCTTGTCGATGCTCTTGTTGTGTTGTCTGAACTGTAGTGCCCTGTGTTTTGCTTCTGTCTGTGGATTCTGTTGCTCCTGGGACATTTCCTGGAAAAGAGAGTTGTGAGAATACACAGCTCTTAGCAACACATCTGCTCCAGGGGTGGCAGGGGCAGAGAGATGCGAGGGTGAGAGGGGCATCCTCCAGCCCTCAGCGTGCTTCCTCCTCAATGAAATGAAACCAGCTGGCTAATGGCAATGGCACCACAAAAAAAAAAAGCCACCACAACCCCCAAAAAATACTGTGAACAAAATTATGGCGAGGGAGATGTTTGGATTCCTGAACCCTGGACACTCCTGCTGCGTTGCAATGATCCCAAGCCCGCCGCGCTGTTCAGCTTTAAACAATGGGTTCATTTTGAGCCAGGTGCAGGTGGAAGGTCCAGGATGGCCCCGTGCTCACCTGGCCAGTGTCCCAGGCCTGTGAGGTGCTCACACAGGGCTGCAGGGGCTGCCTTTCCGAGGCCCTAAGTGCCTGCAGCCCCCCTGAGTCTCCGTGGAATGCTCCCTGCTCAGCCCATCAGCCACTTCACTTACAGGGCTGCTTGGCTTGCTGTGGGAAGCCCTTGTGCTGGAAAGCCCCAAAGCTGAAATTCCTTTGGACAGCTGCAGGGCAAACCCCTTGTGTCTCAGGAGCTCCAGAGTCCCTCAGCAAGGGCAAGTTCCAACCTTTCACCTGCAGCAGCACCTGCTGAGGGGATGCCACATTTCTCCCTAATGGAAAGCTAATGGTGTGTTTCTGGTGTCCTCTCGTGGAAAAGCACCCTCAGGCAGAAAGCATGGAGAAGATTAATCCCAGGTGTAGCCCCAGGATGTTCTAATCAGCTGAAAGCCAAGGGTGGTTATGGCAAAAACTGTGGGCAGCTGCACAACAGAGACTGAAACACTCTCTTGGAGTGCCATGAGAAAGGGCCCCAAAATATTCCAGATGACACTGGCATGGAAAAATATTCCCTTTGTATGGGGAATGACTTGTTCTTCTGTTACAGGAGGGCTTTCAGCAGCATTAGGTAAAACCCTATGGCTTATGCACTGGGGAGAGCCCACCTCAGTACAGTGAGAGCTTAAAGCACTTGCCTGCAGCTCTGTGTCAAGTAACTAAGAGCAGAACAGAGTGAAATAAAATAAAAAAGGTCCTTTTTCCCCCCTGTTGAATGGGAGTGATGTTATAGTTCTGTGACATCAACTGAAGGGCTAAACAGGAGCATAAGAACTTAGGAAGCATTTTAAAAAATGCTGGAATACAATTATGTAAGTGTCTAGCAAAATATGGGTCAGACTGTCCTGACTTGCCTCACTTTTAAGCCACCAGGACCACCCCCTCCTGAGAAGCTGTATGGCTGTGGGCTATATTTTGCCTGGTTCCTTCCTGGGAAGCAGTGAAGTAGGCTGCTATCATTACTCCAGGAAAAACCAGGCTGCCTCTCCTGCGCTCTGGGGGTCACGGCAGAGCTTTCATTACGGAACCCAGGCAGACTTCAGCCGGTCTGAGATCTCATGACAAACTCATTATTCACTGTGAGCTCCCTGGAAAGGCCATCAGGCTTTGGGAGTGAGGCAGGGAGCTGCTGTTGGCAGCACGGGCTGGTTCCCTGAGCATCGCCAAGAGCCCCCGGCCGCTGTCCCCGCGCGGCCCCTCCCCTGGGGCTTGCAGGACACGGCCAGGGACACTTCCACGGGCTGGGACAGCCCCAACAACACCCAGGGCTGCTCCCCGAGCCCCCCAGCTCTGGATTTACAGCCCTGCTTTGCCCCAGCCATGTGATGTAAGCTTAGGGAACTGGGGCACAGTGGGCACAACCAGACTGATTTTCTATGAAATGTGGAGGAGCCAGGTGTCTGGGGGATGATGAGGATGGTCAGCAATCCCAGGGGATGCAGCTGTGCATGGTGGATACCAACTGCTCCTGGTATCCAGGAGCTGGAAGCAAGGAGATGAACATCTCATAGGCACTTTCCCCAAGCAACACTGACAGTATCTACAGAGTCGCTTCAAGCCCGAGAGAAAACAATTCAAATGTAGAGATTACTCCAATTAACGATGAAAAAGCATCTTTGAACCAAAAATGCCCGTATTTCAATTGTACATTACCCATGGCTGGGGGCTTGGGAAGGCCCCAGGCTGCTTACACACAATGCTCCAGCATTTACAGGTGGGCTGTGTCTGAAGTGCAGCGGGGGCTCTTAAGGGGAGCACTGGCGTTTAACCAGCTTTTGAGACTTAATCATCTGCTAAAACTGACTGATAGGTTTTCCTTGGTCCTTAACTCTTTAATCAAAAGTCCTTTGTAGTGCACTGTGTGGGGGGTGCATTCATTTATGAGCACAGCAGTGACATCGATGTAAACCAAGCACTGGAGCACAGGCTGCCCTCCCTCCCTCCACTGAGGCTTTGCTCCCGAGCTCGAGTTACTCACAATGTGATTCATAGCAGGTAAAACACGTTATGCATTCATTTTTAATCAAGTTATTTCTTCACATAAATAAGCTGCTGTGACTAAACATTAGGGAAGCACTAAAAATGCAAAGCTGCAAAGAAAACTGCTGAGAATCCTTATGACACTAGGCCATACCTGTATTATTTGCCATCCTCCTTCACTTTAATCACTGCTTCTTTTTTGGCTTTATCTCTAAGCTAAAAGTCCTTGGGCAGACTATGCTTCACTGTGCCTCTTGGCCTCTGGTTCCCTACTCTTCAGAAACTTATTCCCATTGCTGGCACTAGTGATGAAGAGCCAAGCACCGAGTCACTTGAACCCCAGTCATCATCACTTCTGTTGGTTACATTTTCAGCTGAGTCCATCCTCTGACTCTGTTGGTTGTGTGGCTGCAGAAATGGTAATGCTGGCAACTTGGAGGGCAAAGTGCCCAGGAGGCAGAGGAGCAAACCTCAGCTCTCAGCAGCCTGTTTATTCAGATTAGAGTGTCTGTGCAACAACAGCCCTACAAGTTGCCAGCAATGGAGGACACCCCCAGAGATCTGCACCACTGTACAGGTAAAATTTTTAAGAGCAACAACAGTAATGATAGCTGGAAGATTACAGTGGTAGTTTTGTGAGGCTCACATGGATGCAGTGCACCAAACTTGCTTGATTAATTAATTAGCTGACGTTGCACTGAAATGAGCAGCAAACAATTTGGCTGTAATGCCCTCTGAGTGAAGCCTCCCTTCCCAGGAGCCTGGCAAGGTGCTTTCAGTACTTTCAAGAATTCAGGGTTTCAGGACTTTCAAGAATTCTGGAGTTCAAACCAGTACAGTCAGGTTCTCCAAAGCAGAGAACTTCAAAAACTCAATTGCTCATGCATATGCTGCCACAACGCTCTCTTGTCATGCGGATTTCTCTTAGGCCACTTAAGAGCACACTTCTGCAAATGCATCTCAAATCATTATGCTGGGATGGAGGATGCTCTGCAGTAATTACATGCATTACAGAAAAAAGTCAAAAGATCATAAATTGACTTGGTTACAAAGTGTGGGGGAAAAGGTACTGTCTCTGTATGAAAACAGTGTGACAGGTAATTTGCATTACAGTACCAGATCACTCAGAGCTCCCTGTCTTCATTCTTCAGTCTGAAGTACTTTGCTCACTGCATCAAGGTGACAAAACTAGACTCACTTGACAAAACAATACACATTTATTCCATTATCAGTTACTACACCACTTTCCTTCTCTCACTACACGCTGTATTTTTGGTTGTTTGAATTACCTCTGTGAATACCACCTCCTGTAATCTACTGCCTCATTTGGTACTTGCCATTCAGGTGATGGACTCTGGCTAAAAAAGGTTTTGTTTTGTGCCTTTAGGCCAGAGAAGGATTTATGAATTTTGGGTTTTTTTTGGGTCTTTTCCAGGAACAAATGCTCTACACTTGTCTTACAGCCAGGTAGTGCAACACAGGGACTGAAATAGAGATTTTATTATATATGGAGGCATGATACCTGCCTTTTTTTTTAATTTTAAAAAGAAAATAATTTTTTAAAGAGGGATTTATCAGTGCTGCTAGCTGAATTAATTTAACCTTGTGATTTCTAAGAGAAGCCTGGAGATGTCTGACCTTCAGAACTTACCCCAAGCCCTCCCAGAGACAGTGACACAGTCAAGTGGGGGAGTAGAGCAGCACATGGAGGGGAAGGATTGCATTTACCCCTCTCATTCTGAACTACCCCGGGGTTTTTTCTATTCACACAACCCTCTGCTCCTCACTGAAGAAAAAAAACCCCGAGTACATCATATATGGAAGACCCTAAGACATGTGCAGTGCCTTTGAACATGCACTCAAGCCTAATGAAATCATTTAATCAGCAGGGTTGCAAACAGGCTTAAAAGTCTGTATGCTTTGCCTGATTAGGACTAAGGGAATGGGCCCTTAAGGAAACCAGATGGAGATATGATTAGTTTTATTAAGTGTTGATCCAGCTGCTGTATTTATATTTCCCCTATTTATACGAACAATATTTGTCCAAGCATCTGAATACAAAATAGAGAACTTCACTTGCTGTAGGCACCGTTGCTACCTAAGTTTGATTAAGATGGAAGTAAAAAATCAGTCATAATAATGAAGGAGCACTGGCTGGCTGGACCAGATGATATCTTCTGTTTGCTGGTGAATTAAATAGCATTTGTTATCAGTAGTGTCACTGCAGAAATCGGTATAATCAGTGCACATTGCAGGAAAAATAAAAGTCTTTTCTCTTTCTACTGTAAAATACCAGAGATACTGACCTTGTAATACAAAGGACTACAACACAGATGATAGCAATCTGGATGGTTCCAATCACAGCTGCTATTAAGACATACTGAAATCGTACTGGACCTGGAACCACATATAAAACGCTGTAGTCCTTTTTTTCACAGTGTTGTCCAGTATAGCCGGCATCGCATCTGAAATAAAACATATTTTTCCCTCATTATACCTGCTGCTTTCAAAGAATGCTGGAAAAAAATTGTATCTGGAAAAAAAAATTAGTGGCTGAAGCATAAGCTTATGTGTTTTTTTTTTTTTTGCAGAACGGGCTCCCACAGAGATAGTATCAGTGAGTGCTCAACCTCGTGTGGTCCTCAGTGTCACCAAGGTCTGTGAGAGTGAACAACGCTGTGAGAGTGCCAGGAGGTGCCCAGGGGACCAAGACATAACTGGCTTCAAGTGGAACTACTTGCACGTTGTGATGAGAACCCATTTAGTTCCTTGTACAACATACTTTAGATTTCTCCCTTTCTTTGGGGAGGTGGGGGAGGGTGAAAAGCCATCGAGCTGTGGTTCCTTATGCAGATTACCCCTAAGGAGGTGATAAGCAATCATCCAGGCTCCATATGAAATGTGATTAGATGTTCCTGAAAGTGGATACATCATTTACATTTCGTCTGGTTGCTATAAAAAACCCCTCTATTGATGCTGCAGCCATCTATCCTGATGCTGCCTGCTGCACTGCTCACCATTCCCCTGCTGCAGCCTGACATCTCCACTTTGCTCTGTGATTTTGCTTTTACAGTTCTAGCTCTTGCCCTGTTTCCCCTTAACTGCCCAAGCAAGATGTGAAAATCCAGGTCAATGGCAGCAGCAACTGTCAGGGACTGAGACAGATGGCTTGGGCTCCTCTCAGGTGTGTTAGTGGAGCACTAACCCTGATGGGTTAAGCCTTGTGCTTCCTTGCTTCTCCTCCCCTGCATTCCCACAGCTGCCAGCACCTTGAGGAAATGACATTTTTCAGCTGAATGGAGCACCTAAAATGCAGAAGCTGCAAAGAGCAAAATGTGTCCTGGCTGTTTGTGTGAGCTGGGAGAAGCTGGTTTGAGGTTCTGCCCCGGGGAGAGTCTGGTGTGTATCTTTGTGCTCCCATCCCAGGGTCCCAGGAAAATGGTGCTTCACGTGTAACAGTCATTTTCCAGCCACCTGGCCACTGTGTGGACTTGAGAAGCAATCTCTGCCCCTGTGCAGGGAGGCATTCACTGCAGGAGCACTACAGTGCTTTCACTATATCCCTCCTCCCTGCCCAAACCTCCCCCAAAATCCCCTCCTGCTGAAGCAGCCACCTCTGCCCCAGCCAGCTGCCCCACGAGCAGGGACACACACTGGTGGCACTCCTCTCCCTCAGGCTGAGGAGGGCACTCCTGAGGTCTCAGTGCTTTGTGAAGGGCTTTTAAAAACACATCTAAATATAACTGAAGGTTACTGGACGACTTTACAGTCAATTAACATTGCTCATAACTCAATACACTTTTGGGACTTTGTTGAATAATTTAAGTCTGATGGATTTTGTAGCACAAAGGGCCATGGTTGCCATTATTTTCCATAGCTGATCCAGATTAAGTGCTTCTGTAAGTCAGTGTTTCCACGTGTGTAGCCTCCCCTTGCTGGTGGGAGAAGGGGTTACCTGCAAGACGGTTCCAGCATGTTTGTGGAGTGCTCACACTTGCCATGCATGCAGAAGCCGTTGTAATGCTCTGGACAAGGGATGTAGATCCCTCTTGCACTTTCTTCCAGTTTATTTGCATTCTCTGTGAACACAGGTGAAGGGGAAAGTTAACCTGACCATTTAGGATGATGGAAAGAACTCAACATATGAAAGGAAGGAAAACCAGAAGAACAGGATGTGAAAGATGATGTTCACGGAAAGCAAGAGCGAGGGTTTGCCCCTTCAAACAGGCTGGTGAGATTTGCAAGGGTTTGTCTCAGTCTTTTATAATTCCTGTCAAGTTACAGTGAACGAGACACCTGAGAAAATAACGTGACTATTCAAAATCTGATGACAGAATAGCACATGCAAAATACCTGATTATTTCTGTTTTACTTTACAGACTGTCTCCTCAAACTGAGACAAGGTTGGGAAAAAGACTGGACACTTGCATGTAATATACATTCTGCATTTTTTAATTCAACAGAACATATATGGAAAAACAATTTTATGGCTGAAGTAGAGCAGGAGTCCAGAGCTGAAGTTTATCATCAGTGCTGCACACCCATGCCCCAAAGCCCAGTGGGCTCCTCCACATCCCACAGCATCCAGCACTTTAAACTACTTTGATGTTCTGAGTGTACTTCTACAGCAGTTAAAGAGCCACTGAGGCTGCAAATTCTGGGAAATCCCTTCATGCAGCCAGGAAAATGAAGGCTTCATTTAGTTTTGAAACAGGTATGTGCTCAACTTCACAGGCTGAAACACAGAGTGTTACCACCATGAACTCACATGAATTTTGTAGGCCACCAAGGTATTAATTAATCTGGGTAACTTTGGCAAATTCTTCCATTTAACCAATACTTATCTCAAATGCTAACACTCCTTTTTCTGTGATAGTGTCTTCTAGCCATGATTAATTAAAACCAGAAGAATAAATCTCATGATGGATGTCTGAGGAAATGTAGCTTGCACGCAAATAAGTTGAAGCATTTTTATCTTCCAAAGGAAGTCCCCGAGTGTTATAAAACAATTGCAATTTGTGTTCTGCCTCCAAGCCAGTCATGCCAGCAGCAGGCATGCTTAGGTATTATCCCACCTCTGGGAAAAGTGTGTGCAGCAGATCCAAGATTCAGATTTTCATAATGAATTTCTTTTCTGTCGCTGCTGTCCAAGGAGAGTTGTAAGAGTCTCTAACCACTTGCACTAATAAAGTTGGTTATATTGTCCTTATGTGAAAACAGGCAAGCACCAGCTCTCAGCAAATGAGAATGACAGGCAACCTCTGTGTCCCTGCTGACAGCATTAGCTTCTCTTTCATCCTTAGGATTTTCAGGACCTCTGCACTCTGGGCCATTACTGCACCTTTTCAAATGCACATATGCTGAACACAAGCCCTGTGCCTCTCCCTGTTCCCTGTGTGAGGTGCTGGGGACCATGCAGTGCAGGGCATGGGGGCACTGAGGATCCCTGGGCTGGGGGCTGACAGCTGTCTCTGGGACAGCACAGACAGGATGTGCTGACAGGAGCCATGTTACAGGTATGGTATAACCTCCTTTGACAGCTTGCTCAGGAATTGCTGCTGCCTGAAAAAGCTGGGAACACAGGTCCATTTGGTGTGGCACTAAACATTTTTGGCTACCTATCACCCTCTAACAGTGACACTGGCTACCAGCACGTGAAATATGCACACAAAGTTATCACCCCTTCATGCATGTTCCAGTATGTCCTGGAAATCCCCCAGACAGAATAAATGTGTGTGATGTGTCAGCTATCAATGGACTTGCCCATGGCACACATGGAGATCTCAACGTGCTCAGGACCTGTGGGACTCCATACCCATGTAATGATCACCTGTGCACTGTGCCTGACAGGTTCTGGGTGTGCTTCACCTCTGCTGTGGCCCACATTCAAATCTATTTCTGTCCAGGAAACTGCAGCAAGAAGTATGGGATCCTTATTAATACACTTCTTTTTTTCCATGGTGGAAAACATCGTGCCATTTCCTTCAAATCCTCCATTACCAGAGGAAGTTTGCTTCCTCTCTGAAGAACAGGAGACTGCTCTGTGTGCACATACACGTGTGTGTGTGTGTCTGATTGCTCCTCCTCAGGTACTGAGGTACCTCTGCCATGTCTGTGCATCACACTCAGTGCAAGAACCCCTCCTCTCTCAGATCAGCCAGCAGGGTGATTGAAATGGTATGAAATTCTTTAGTTTAATTTTTTTTCTTTTTTAAAGGCTCACTTCAAGATGGGGGGAAATTGTAACTTTCAGGACAGACTCACCTGGGCCTTGAAAGGGAGACCAGGACCTATCTGGATGTGCAGATGCCCTCACTGTGTGTGGGCTGTAGGGCTGGCAATCGTGTGGGTAGAAACCATGCTTTCTTCAACAAGGTCTCTAGCACACTTTAAAGTAAACCCAGGATCATGCAGAACTTGTAATTACACCTCTAAACATAATGTTGTGATGGAAAATGCTTCACTGAATCTAAAATGAGATGGCTCAAGCTTTGCTAGCATTTGTAGGATAAACACTTCATAGGGTAAACACTTCATACAGGAACACTTGTCACCTGTCTCTGAAGAGCCCACAAAACTTAGACACCAATTATCTGTATCTCATTTTGACTGATGACTCCTCCAAAAGAGTCAGGGATTTATATAAAGGTAGAGAGGGGGAAAAACACATTTTTAGTTTACTTGAAATACAGACCACAATAAAAACATCATTTTGTTCACGCTGAGAATTTCCTTGCCTCCAAACAGGTTATTTTTCTCACTTCAAAATCCATCTTTTGGAGCCAGTGTAGAGACCCAGGCACCCAGGCATGCTTTAAAAGTCCCTTCATGTTAAAACTGACTGCTCCCATTTCTGGGAGGACCTGAGCACTTTTCAGCAATCCAGCTGTTGATGACACACTAACTCTTATGAATGCATCACAGGGTTTACATCACCATGAACAAGAACTATAAACTGATTCTAAAAAGAGAGGATATAAATAAAAACCATGCTGAGGTTATGAAGCAAACAAGAACTGTACATATCTTAAAAAAATTAAACCCAAATGAAACAAATTAAGACTTCCACATTTATAAAAACTTGGGATTATTTATAAATTCAGAATTGGATGCAATTTGTACAGTATCACTACAATAAGGAGCCCCTCTAACACACCAAGCTCACACCTATGGAGAGCTAAGCTAAATACAAACCCACTTTTTTCCAAGCACAGCAGATCTGTATGCATAAAGCAATGACACAGACCACATTCAAAGTCACTCAGGTTTCAGTAATGTTAAATTCAGTAGCTCCTCTTCACACACTAGACTTGCTGCAGCGTTATTGGCAACAATGTGGGCAAGTTTTATTTGTGCCAGAAGGACAGACTTGTACCTTTTAGTGATGGACAGGATTGGAGGCAGAAGCTAGCTGCAAAGACTAGAAGTAAAGATTGGACTGACTGGATCAGTCTCTCCTATCTCTGGACAAAAGAAATTCCTGCCACGTATCTCAAAATGCTTGTCCTTTTTATTGAAAAAAAGAAAAAAAATACATCCTCCCCCTCCAGATCAATTGTATTCAAGAATCTTTTTCTTGAAGCACTTTTGTGATAGAAAAAGTCACTCTGATGAAGCCAACATCTTTTGCATTTCTGCAGCATTTTTTTCATCTTTAGCCTAACATGACATTTCATATTGTTCACATCCCTTGTTAGTGCCAGCACATGACATGATAGCCTATCAAAGAAGACACACTAGTCAAAACACGTTACTTTTAAGTGCATGGAGGCCAGATGCTACTTTGTGTAGCTTGAAACAGCTTATCATCTCTCACTGGAGAAGTCTCCCCGCTGAACCCTTGCTCTCCAACCTCTCTGGATGGCAGGGAGATGCTCAGATGATGAGCTATTTCTCTGGGCTAAACTAAAAAGATACCCAGTGTGGCTGACCACCCACTCAGTGATCTTGCTTTCCCTGATGGATTGTCTTCTGAAATGTTAAATAAATTATTTAAAGCTATCTTGTCTAAATTCCTTAATATCTGTGCCTGTTCCTGTCTTTCATCAAGACGGCTCAGAAGAATAACTTCAAATATATTTTGTATCATTTTAAGTTTAATTTCTGGTTTAGCTATATGGCTTTCCTTCAGTCTTTGGAAGCTGAATGTATACTCCTAAGATTCTCAGGTAACTATTTCAGTGCAAGCTGAAATTCAGAAGCTGGAGCAGCCTGCCTGGTGGCAGGATGTGACCCTGCAGGTGGTGAAAACAAGGCAGCCAGACTCTTCTCTGGGCAGCCCCAGCTCCCATCTGAGCTAACGTGGAGCTTCTGTTCCACCACCAAACACATGCACTGGTGCTGCTGACAAAGGAATAAATCCATTAGTGCCCTTGATGAGGATTATATGAAGTACTGTCTGGAGTGCCCAGAAAATTCTTTCCAGACATAAGGTCCTACAATCCACTTCAGAGAAATTAAAATAAAAATCTAGGCAAAAATAGCATTATTGTATCCAAGAACCGGCTGCCAGGCACTTAAAAATTAGTTCTGCAGGGCTGATAAATCTGTCATTCTTCATGTGTGAATCAGTGAGACTTTCTAGGTGATTTCAAGCAAGCAAAGTAGAATATACACAGCCCATAAATTCTGATGTTAGCATCTTGGCTGATGTACAGCAGGTAATGTCGGAGGTTTGGAAATAATAAGTATTAGGCTGTGCCCATATGAGAAAATACTGGCTCACATACAATGTTAACACCTAGTGTACAGTCATCCCTGGACCAAGGGAAGAACTGAAAATACATACAGACACAGATATTTCATCAAATAAGGATGGACAGTGAATGATGTACAGCAGAAGCTATTTTGACACCTATCTCCTTGGAAAAAGTGGTTAAGGAGAATTGACTTACATAATAATAATTTAATCTTTTAATACTGCTGAGGTCAGTCAAATTTGCAGATGGAAGCTCTCGCTGATATTGAAGTAGTGACTCCTTACACATCACATTATCAGAGGACACATGAAGAGAAAAAGGGATTTTTGGGTCAAATGTATGTCTTTAACCTTCTCACCCTCTTTTGAAAGCCTATTTTCCCCCATAGCTCCCTGACAGGTCCCAAAGAGATGCTGCAGAGCACAGCACTGAGAGCCTTCTTGAGACAGATCTTCTGCTCTGCATGAAAGAGATTTCATGTGCAATTCTTGTTTGAAATCAAAGCAAACATGCAGAGAGTATCCACCTGTGGAGCAAAGGCAGGGATGCTCTGAATTTTGGGAAAGAGCTTCAGTTGACTGACTACAGGTGAGAATCTGAACCTGTGGATGAGCCTAGAAATATTTATGTTACTCATCTTCAGTCTTCACAGAGTCAGCAACTGCTGCTCTTTGGATGTAAAAGGGAACTTTCTCAGGCCAGGAACACCTGCAGGAATGGTTCAAAGGTCCAGGAGGAGCATGGTAATGGTGCTGCTTCCTCTGAAAATGCAGAGTTGCTTTAGCAGCTTTGCTGGCACTCCCCCCCTCCGCCCTTCAATAGCATCCAACAGGAAGTGAGATCCCACAGCAATTTAGGGATGAAGTCTTAGGCAGGCTTTCATTTCTGCCATGATAAATCCCAGCTCAGACCCAGCTCTGACGAGAGAGCAGAGCTTTCTCTGGGTCTTTGCTGACCAGCTCCAAGGCACATTGTCCTTGGCAAACTCTGCCAGCTGCTCAGGGCAGCCCAGGGGCACCTTCCCCCCTCAGGTTCCCTTCTCCTGAAACCTGCCTTTACAATTATAGAGTGCCTCTTCACAATGAGGGAAATGTGTGCAAGCAACTCGCCTGCAAATCACTGTTTGGGTGGGCGTTGAGTGAGAATTCCGAAGGAAGTGCTTGCTGCTGCTCAAGAGGGAGCTCACCAGCCCACTCTCCCTGAGAGCAAGAGGAAAATGAGACACCAAATGTCAGCTGAAAACGTCTGGCACCGCTATGTTGCAGCCTGAGCCTAAATTCTTCCTGCAGCCACTCCAAGTACAAACTTGAAGCTAGTTTTTCTACATAAACTGCAAAAAAATACCCTTCCCATATTAGCTGCTTCACCAAGGGGAAAAAAAGAAATGGAACATGGTGAAATAAATTACATTCACTTCTTTTCTCAGGCACAAAATAGGCTTGCTGAACACAGTAATTTATTAATTTTAAATGTCCCTATGCAAATCAGTTCCCTGGAATAAGATAAAATCCATTTTCCTTTTTAAAAATAATCTAGGGCTTTTTATGTTTGAGATGATGGCAAGATGTCCTAGTGCACTTCGAAAAAAATATTGTGCACTGTCTTTGCAGCAATGCATAGTAATTATTCAGCCTGTTGCCATAATTAATAATAGAAACCAATGAATTAAGACACTAATAATCCCCAGATGTTCAAATGGAGAAGAGAATACTTTCAGCTTGTCAGCATATATATGGGGGCTATGCTATATATGTTAAAGCTGTTGCTGAACTTTGGAAATCAAGAAGCACTTTTTTTTTACAACATCTGTGAATATATCTTCCTTCTTTGAGAAAAGTGATTGAAATCAAGCAACTTGTTAATCATTTCCCTGCATACATAACAAGACCATTTGTCTACTCAAAACTAAACCAGGACTGCTTTTCTATTTTTTTTACCCTTGTTTTTCACAGTGTCTGCTGTCCCCTTGAATTCACAGATGCCTTACCCTAGAGATTGCACAGGCCCCTAAAAGCCAAGGCTCCTGCATGTCAAAGAAGGTTCTACCAAGTAGTTACTGCAATACAAGGTGCAGTACAACCCAGAGTTGCACAGTGATGTGGCTACATGGCAGCAACCACTGCTCACACCTCTGAACGGGAACACCCAGCAATATAAGCTAAACTGGAAGAGAAAAAACACCACATGGGCTAATGGGTTGATCCAAAGCAGCATTTCCTCCATGTCCAGGTGCTCACATTAGGCTCAGCTCCTCCCTGGGGTGATTGTTTCATTCAGGGAGGTAAAGCAGGCTGCTGCCTCACCTTGTTTGACCTCCTCTGCTTCCCTGCCACATTCAACCTCTCACCCAGACAGAGGCCACCCCTAAAGCAGCAGTCACTGCTTTTTGATGCTGCACTCCACACTTGATTCCAGGACATCCAGAGGAGGCTGCTGCACTGAGCTCTCCCTCTCAATCCACACTTGATTCCAGGATGTTCAGAGGAGGCTGCTGCACTGAGCTCTCCCTGCAGCAGCTCCACAGAGCTGCCTGTCCCCATGTGTCAGTGGCACCCCCACTTCCCAGGCCAGCAGACTGGCAATGTCCCTGGCTCTCGGTGTCATCTGTGTGTCAGCTGTCCCCAAGCCATCTCCCCACACTTCTGTGGATGAAGTAACACAGAAAGAGCTCTTTAGGCAGCCACTGCCAGGGCCATTCTTGAGGGCTGCAATCATTGCTAGGTTGGGATTTCATGATGCAGGGCTGTATTGTGGGTTTATCAAAGCCCTAGGTAGAGGGGCCCAGTTTGTGCTGCCTTCTTTTGTGTCAGGAGTGAATAAATCTTTGTTAACCCCATTCTTAGAATAGATTAAATCCCTCCTCATGCTAACTCAGCTTTTCTTTGTTTTTGGCAAGCTGCTGACGTTCCCTTCACTCAGATTCTCCTGCCTAAGAGAGATGCCACCGGCCCTGTGGGAGCAGCATCCTCCCCCTTCAGAAACCAGCAGTGTAAGGAAATAAAGTTTATCTCCTTGCACATGATCTCCTTAGGCAGCTCATGACAGAGCCCTTAGAGGATGAGTTAACCTTATTATTATTGTAATTCTGTGTTGAAGAAGAGTTGGTGTCAGTTCAGAGATTTGTGAGGTTCCCTCCAATTAGGCTGCGTGCCTGAAGGCAGAGGGGCAGCGCTGGATCCATCACACGCGGCGCTGCAGGAGCAGAGTGGGTGTCACTCACCCAGAGTGGGTGTGAGAAATTCCTCCCAACAGCTGAGCCCAGGGCTTGTTTTCTCTCCCTTCCACCCCTTCTCCAGCTACTCATTAGCGCCAGTGTTGGAAGGGGTAAAAAATGGACAGGCACAACCAGATCAGGGCTCCTCTCTATGTCCTTCTTTCTGAAAAAGTAAGCCTGAGAGTTTCAATTTACTGCTTAGTACCAGATTAAACAGAGATGGAAATACCACCCCAGTGTGTGGATGTTAGCAGCAGAAGATGCTTCTTTCAATCAAATTGTGTCTCCTTCAGAGAAAGCAGGCGTGGATCTGCAGAGGATGGCTAGGAGGGACGCTGCCAGAGGAATATCTACGTTTAGCACTGTCTTTTGGGGCAGACAGACCACCATCCCTGCTGCACAGCCCCAGCAGCGCACAGACATGATTCTCACTAACCAGCAGCTCTTCACAACCCTTCCAGTCCAGCACTGCAGTGACACAGCACTATTAGTTAACTTTGTTATGTGATGATTAAGGAACAAAACTCCCTGAACTTGACCAAGTGGCGTCCTGCTGTTTCTGCTTTGTGTGCTACTAAGCAATTTCTATATCAAAGCAGCCTGGCTAGTGCAGCACTCCAGAGCAGCTTATTTATATGTAGATGTGGCTATATGACATTTCCAAATGCCATACATTTGCATATGAAGGTTCCACTTTTTTTCCCCAACTTCAAGTAAACAGAGTCTGCTGCGATTCTGAAGCAGTGCTTTCCCTCACTTGGAGCTGACAGAACCATCCTCCTTAAGCAGTTAAAAAAACCCTTGAATTGCCTAATCTTCACAATTCAGCAACCTTAGCTATCAATAGTGTCTCTGGGTGGGTCTTGTGATTTATAGCTGTACCTTTGATACCAAACTGAGCACAGAGAGCAAAACTGCAAGACCTTAAGATTTCCTATGAAATGGCTACAGATAATCTGCAATACCAATCAATATTTGCAAATAGGCCTCAGACATATGATGGAAGCTTGTGGTCATCCTAAAAAAGCCTGTGGGTCACATTCATTATAGCTATGAAGACGGTATTGATTTTTGTCACTGATTTTCCACTTGAAAACAAGAGCAGGAGCATGCTGCAGGAGCTGCCGAGGAGCTCTGAAACTGCAAACCTAACACAAAAACCACAACCTTATGTAACACCAGGAAAGCCAAGTGGACATTATATATTCAGCTTTCTTGTCAAAGAAGATAAGGCTGTAGCAGATGGTATGTGGGCAAAGTTTCAACCTGAATACATTGCCTTCTAAAATCCAACAGTGCTATGAAAACAGCCCGGTTCTGTGGCATGAGGCCGATGAACACGTTACCTGCACGTGGAAGAGCTCAGGCCTCGAGGTGTGTGCTGTGGAGGAGCTGGAAAAGTTTCCTGTTGGCAGTGTGTGCACGGCAAAACACGACTCTCAGCACTTCTGCTGTGCCACCCTGCACGAGCAGTATGAATTAATGTAATCCCCAGACTGAGCCCTGTTCTCGTGCACGCTGCAGCTGGGATGCACAGCCAGGCTGTGTGCTGAGGGAAGCATTCCTCGGGCATCACCAGGCGCTGTGGGAGGGCTGGTGGACAGCAGAGCCCGTGCTGGTCACCAGACATCAGCTGTCCTCCTCTCCCACAGCTCAGGCCTGCTCCCAGCCTGAGCTCCCTGCTCCCTCCACATCCCCCTGGGCTGGGAAACGCCGAGGTGGGGATGAGCTGCTCCCGTGAGCCACAGGCTCTGCCTGCTCTCAGAAGACCATGACAGGCACTTCCTGAGTGTGACAACAGGCACAACAGCTCCCAGGAGTCACCTTCACTGTGGGCTCAGCCTGTGGAGTTTCACCCATCCGCCACTGCGCTTCTAGAGCACCTCATCCTCCTCTGCCAACTGGTAGATAGCATCAACTATGACAAATGGGATGAGGTGCCAGAAAGCTGATAAATACTTTTGATATGGCTCTAAAAATAGTGAAGGGATATTTGTATCCTTCTGACACTTTTTGAAAAGTAGATGGATATGCATGACCTAAGTTTGAAGACGGGTGTCAGGAATATTGATGTGTGGAAGGAGCGGGATTGTTTGGCTGGCGCTGCCCTGGGGGACAGTCGCATGACTGATGATGGCTCCATCTCCCAGCTGAGGGTGTGCTTGGAGGGGGCTCCAGCAGAAAAACGGGAGGGAGCCCATCCAGAAAAAAAACCAGGATTCATCTTGCCCACCTAGGACATATTGTTTCCTTTATGGGGATGATGAAACTGGAGAAATGGGGTGAAGTCCTCTTGGAGCAGCACTGCTATGCCCCAAGTTATGCCCGTGCAATTCCTGCCACATTAACTCCTGTACCATGCATGATTGAGCCTGGCATGTTCCCAGGATCACACCTGTAAATTTTATCTGGTATTTCCAAACCCCTTCTAGAAATGTGGAAGACAAATGCAGTTTCTTCCTTTTCCCTCCAATGTCTAGAACAATGTAGACTCCAATTTGCACATCCAACCCCAGATGTCCTGAAATTTCCCCTTCTTTGGCACCTATGCAGGAATTCAAGTACTGGTGCAAGTAGCAGCTCTTCCAGATTGTAAGGGCTACACTGCTAGAAATTGCTTTTAAGCAATTAAACTGTAGATTAACAAAGCATGCTTCCAGTTTGTGTGGAGATGCACTTAGAACCTGCATCCACCTGATCTTACTCAGAGAACAGGCACATCTTACATAACACATTTTCCATCCATCCTCACCCCTTCAGCTGCCTGCATGGCTTTTACTGGCAGAAAGATCAGGCAGGCAATCAATGAAACAAAGCAGGAACTTCCTCTTGAGAAACTGCTGCACATAAAAGCACACCCTAATCCAATTACCAGGCTGCTCCCTAATTTCCAATAGGAACTCCAGGTCTGAATGGATTGTTTTCCACAGAGAAGCGGTGCTTGAAAAGGTCTCTGGCTTATATTTAGGTCTGCCAGCATGGCGTTAGGAGACTTTACTTTCTGGGTTCACACTTCAAACAATCTCAAAAAATTACAGTTGAAAGCAAGTATGAATGGCAAAATTGTCAGAGGTTTGATGGAAGGCACGGGTAAGAAAAGGTTACCCAGGTACGTGACAGCGCAGACAAGTAGGTCAGGGATGTCATTTTGGCTACAAAGCCTTTCCTTCAGTCCTTTTGACACTCTGAAGGTTTTACAGTCCTAGTTTTGCACTGATTTTATATTCAGTTTTGATTACTAAAAGCAGTCCTTTTTTTCTTTTTCCTTTTTTTTTGGGGCACATGTTGGCAAGATGCTGCCAAGCTGAAGTGTAACACCCACTTGGCTCCCTTCCCTATTTTCTTTTTTTTCCAAGGTAGCATCTGTGCTTGTAAAAACATGCTGCCTGAGAGGATTCATCCAGGAAACTAAAGAAAGAGCTGCAGAATTTTGGGGGAAGTGTGTGTGAGAAAATAGGAGACTGAAATAAAAATACTTGACTCCTATATGTGGTATTTTTGTACACTTCCTGGATCACATGCCTGGCAAATCCCTTGTGAATATCCTGGTTATTTTAGTTGCCAGAGCATGACCCTGAATGGCCTGTGACTACTCAGAGATATGTCTGTTGTTGGCTAAAAGCATGGTTTCAGCCATGCTTTTCACTGCTTTTGTTCAGGCTATTCAGAAAAGTTTTGTTATGCTCAGAAACATTTTATTGGCATGTTGCAAACCCGTGATCACTCCTCCATACAAATCAAACACTACACTTGCTGAGGGATGAATCCTACATGGTTTGATGCTATTTTTACTCACCCCTTTGCCCTGAGTCCTGCATTGTAAAACTGTGATGGCAATGGGTCCACACAGTCTACAACCTTGCTTTTTGTATCAGTCCAGCTGTATTGTTAAAATCTTTTGTGGCTGCCCAGAGGGTTGGCTTTCAGCAGACTGTATGTTTGAAATTCCTACTTGGTAAACAGGAGCACACCAAGCAGTGTGCATCCTTCCCCATGCCTGGAGCTGGAGACATATCCCGTACTAGTCCAATTTTAAGTGTAGGAGAAAATGGATAAAACAATATAAAATGTCACTGCAGCAAAACCTGCTATTTTACCAAAGATACACTCTTTGCCATCTGTCATGAAACCCTGCAATGGAGGGACAGAGCCAAAACCTTTGCATGTTCTTGGGTTTGCATCAAAAGGCTCCAATGTCACCACACAAATTTAAGCTTTTTGCCCATTACTCCACTACCGCAGGTCTATCAGGCAGTAGCAGATCTCTGAGATGCAGAGAGGAGCCCCCCAAAGGCTGCAGAACACACTTTGTGCCCATCAGAGCCTGAGGGGCTGCTGGAGACCCTCCAAGGCACACTGAAGACCCTGCTACGGAGCTGTCACCTCGCCTTGTCCACTGACTGCAAACTCTTCCAGTGCCCTCGGGCTCACTTCCCCACGGACCCAGCCCACTCTGCCTGCTCAAATACACCAACAGCAGACAGCATCTGGTGGCTATCTCCCATCAAACCCTTCCTTCCAGACCCCTGGCCATCCCTGTGTGATGGGACAGAAAACAAGCGCAGAGCTCACCCAGCAATTTCCTTCCATAAAGAATGGAACAGCTTCTCTACGCCCCAGAGGTCCTGGGATTCATCACTGGTCACACAGCTCATTTTGAAGCACAGACAGAAAAGTCTATTAAGAACATCTTTTTTTAAAATAAATGAATACCTGCATTTACTATTTTTATACACCTGTTATTATTGTCTTGCAGCAGTGCCACAGAAGATGGCTGTAAAGATGGCATTTGTGAAAATAAAGGGGTTGGTATTTTAACTCTGTGCCCACTCCTAGAGCTAATACTGAAAGCAGGAGAAGCTGAACAGAAAAGAAAGGGCAATTCTATGAAATGGAAAATTTACTAAGAATAAAAATGGACAAAAAAGCCATAGAGAAATCTCAAAGACACTAAACTCGATGGCCATTCTCCCACTACTTTCAGCAAGGCTGGAATTTTACCTACTGCCTCTTTAAATCTTATTGACTCTTATAACAGTATTTTAAACCAAACAGCTGACATCCTTCTGCCCAGCCAAGGCCTTTTAAATCACTGAAATGCAGGATAGAAAAAAAATCTGCAGTGCCAGATGTGTCTAAAAACAGTCACAGTTCTTGTTGAGGCAATCTGCAGAGGAAAATGGTTAGCATTTATCATGCCTGACAAAACACTAATAGTTTATCAGTTTTGATATTATAGACTAATAACAAGCTTTTCCATGGCTACTTCATTTGCAGAGCATGGAGACAGGCTGCACTACTGTTACTTGATTTTAGAACAGTGCTTTTTATTTAATCCTTTCCCATCCTAGCTGGATGGAAGCACACTTCCATTATTAAATGAAATTGTAAACTAAATACTCTAGGGAAGGGGTGTTTTTGATGTATACCTGACACAGTTTTAAGCCACAGATAAAATAAGAAGGAGATTAAAACCATAGGGAGAGAATTTTAATTAATTTTTCCCCCCTGAAAAATATTTTGCCATTATGTAATGCTCGTGGTAACAGCAGTAGGCAAAGCAGTGCATTTTGATTCAGCGCTGATAATATTCTGACATGCACTGCCACAGCTACTCTAATAGCACATTTTGTTTACAGCTGTTGTATTTCCAAGAAGAGAGTTTCACAGTCACTTAACACTCATGGGTACAAGGTAAAATGACAGCCCAAGTGTGTAAGAAGTCACCTTTCTAGGCAGGTAAATATTGCTTTTCAAACCTCAGTTATTAAGAGCACTTCTGCTCGCTCAGTGATACAGAGGTGCTCCTGTATCTGCCAAGGCTGGGTTTATCCTGAATGCAGAGGAATGTTTGTATGGACAGAAGCATGGGAGAAGGCACAGCTTATATTCAAGCTGCTGCATCTCCCACTGAAATTCATACTTTCTCTAAATCATTTAGCTTTTCCTTTAGAAACAAGTTTCTGTCACTTGTGGTTTCGTACATTAAATGCTAATATGGAAAGAACAATTATGTTGCATTGCATGAAAAATCAGTGCAGGGTGTGGCTTTTAGCAGGTGTGTTCAATGGAAAAGGTAAATGCACATTTTAGCAGGTGTGTTCAATGGAAAAGGTCATGCAACTTTAGCAGGTGTGTTCAATGGAAAAGGTAATGCACCTTTTAGCAGGTGTGTTCAGTAGAAAAGGTGAATGCACCTTTTAGCAGGTGTGTTCAATGGAAAGAAGTGGAACCATCAGCCAAGTGAAACTGTTGTGGCAAAATATTTGTCTGTTTTTACTTTCTTTACCCAAATCTATTAAACCAGGCAAAAATTGGCACTTGTCTCCATTTAGTCTAATTCTGAAGGTCTACTAAAAATAAATATACCAGCTCCTTCTTTTCTTCTCCAACTGTGTTTCCTTTAATTCCACCAGATGCATTAATACTCCTGAATCCAGGTGAAATAAGGCTCAGGTTACCACTGCAGGTGTCTAAATGATCAAATTATCTCGTGTTTGTATTGCAATTTGACATGATGATACTCCTTCTACAAAAGAGGATGTTTCAGTCAGTTCTAAGTAGCAACTTTCCTTGTGGTTACAATTTATTTATTACAACTGTGATATGCTTTCATCTTGTGGTATTTTGATATCTAACATTTCATAAAGAATGCCAAAACATCCCATGAAACAAAATTCTGAGGAAATTCAGTTCTATGAATATTTCAAAATAATTTTTTTTAACATTTCAGACTAGATCAAACACAAATATTTAAATGTTGATGTTTCCTGAAAATGGATATTCTAGCATCTCATTATAACTTTAACTCTCAAATCCTTGGGAAGGCAAGGATTCCTAACAGCAAATTCACAGAAATTTGGCCTAAAATAGAGCTGCTGGGCATAAAAATACACTGTGGTACTGCTTAATATCTATCTAACTAATTCAAATTAGTGTAGAGGATGGCAAACAGCTGCTGTGCACCATTTTGAACAGCATCCTTCAAGGATGACTCTTGAGATGATCAAAGTGCCTGGAGCCCAGAGGAAGGATGGAACCAAGGGTGAGGGAAATTCCTCCCCAAATCCAGAAAACAGGATTAATTTCCCAGCCTGTTCCTTGAGGAAGATTGATAGAATCTTGTCTCAGATGCCTTTTTTTAAAAAACATTCTTTTCTTGTAGGGGAAGCAGGGAAGTTGAGAAAGGAAAGAAAATTCTATCAAGAAGGAAATGCCTTCAGGGCATCAAAATGCCAAGGACAGTATCTGCCGTGCTCCTGGCACCGGGATGAAGTGCTGGGGTTGCAGACTGATGCGTACACCAGCAGCAGAGTGTGAAACCCCAGCACCCCAGCAGAGCCCCCAGGAGTCACAGGGGACCCTGCAGCACCCCAGGGGTCAGACTGCTGGTCCCACAGAGAACTGGGCTACACAGGACCCCAAAGGGAGAAGAATTGAAGCTTCCCTGTGACTCCTGGTGTGCAGTAGGTCTGGGGCTGTCTGCAGTAAATTTAAGTACAGGTCTGTGAAGCCACTTCATGGGCTGCATTGTTAGGTGGAGTTCATACAGAGCTCTGCTATTTAATGCTGGTCTGTCTCAAAGGAGGGGCCTGAAAATGGTAAAGATGCAGTATTAACTAGGTGCTACAAAGTGATTTAGTCATATATAAAAAGACCTTTTTGGTTAACTGTAAATCCCTTCATAATGGCAGTGCTGCAGCCAGGAATTATGGTGCATATTCCATATATCCATGGCAGCTGAACAGCTGAACACTGGCTGCAGATCATGCTGTTTCATTCCCATAAACCTCAGAAAACAAAGGTTAGGAAAGACAAATTTTGGGAGTAGCTGTAAGTAGAGCATAAAAACTAGCATGACTGCCAACCATAAATGTAATTTTTTGAGGGTGCCTACCCTTGCCATTGGAGGTCCTATTTAGGAAGTTGGTATGTGGTTAAAGACAACTTGAGTAATCAGGCACAATTCAGCTTGTGTTGAGTTTTGGGATCACATTTTTATGTGTAAGCAGGAAGGTCTTATCTTTTCTGGAAGCTTCACCTTCCTTTCAGCTTACCCATTCTTCTTATCAAAACACAGATACTGAGCAGAGGACCAAAAGATCAGCAAGTACTGAAAGGTTCAGGTTTGCTTGTGAAGATAGATCCCTGTGCTCCAAACAACACCAAATGTCACAGCTGAGATGGCCACAACACACAGAGTATCACCACACAACTTCAGAAGGCTTTAAGCATTCACCCCTGCACAGTAACACAACACCATAACACATCAGAAGCGTTCAGGTGTGTGCCCACAGAGAGTGCCATCATGTCACTCCACAAGGCTGCAGGCTCTGCTCTTTCTTGTTCTTTAGCCCATCTTTTTATCCCCCTTTAGCCCATCTTTTATCCCCCTGTGTGCCCTCTGTTCCCTTTGGTGGCTGGTCAGTGCCCCTGGGCACTCCATGGCTCGTTGCTGTCAGTGCTGCTCACCTGCTGCTCACAGCTGTGCCCAGTGGGGATGAGGCTGGGCCAGCCCCATCCCAAACCGTGAGCCTACAACCAAACATCTGTAAATGGAACCCTGTGTGCTTCTGGAATGGGACACAAATCTGTAGAAATGCCTTCATGAACTCAGGTCTGCTCATCTCTATTGCACATAGAATTTCTGTTTTTATCCATAACCTTTAAGAGAACAAAATGTTACAGAAGACTGCTAACATGATAGCATAAGGGGAAAATCAACAAGTAAGGCACACAGCAAGCGAGTGTTGGGCAAGCAGAAGTGTTTGGAGCAAGCTTCATGAATTTCTCACAGTTCTGATGGAAACCCCACATAAAAAAAATATACTTGGATTACAGCCTCCACCTCATCCCACATAGCATTTACACCTGAATTCACTTCCAGGAGTGAAATGCTCCAGAGATGCTGACAACAGTAAAATAGCCTGGTCTGGTTTTGTATTTTTTTAGGCTGCCCATGCTAATACTGGTGTTACAAGTTGGAATTGTTTTCCCTGTTTGTTTCTTACAGATCAGATTCTTAGCCTGGATTTATTGAATTTTCAGGCTCCCAAGCTTTAATGCAAATCAAATAGCTTTCTTTATAATGTTCACTCACAACAATACTGATTTTTTTTATTATGAGAAAAAAGCACAAACGAATTCTGCAACTTTTGATTCACACTCATTAGTGACTGAATTAAGGGCTTAGCTTTAGAGGCAGAAATGGAAATGTTCTTCCTCCTTGAGCTCCATCAGTCTAAGGCAAAGAGATGTCTAGCAGTTCACCTGAGACCTAATTTAAGTTTTAATGCTAACAATTACAGGTTCCGTGAGCATGACACTGGGAAATTGTAAGTAATGAAAAGGCACAATTTATCTCATTATAAAACCAAAAACCCCCCAGAAATCCAAAAGAACAAAGCACATTTTACCAAGCTTAGCATGTGCAATACAAAGTTAGAGGAGAACTCCCATAAAAAGTGAGGTATTCTCTTGAGGCTGGCAGATTAAATGAGCAATATTTCTCTCTCCCTCTCGCTTGTTTTTAAAATCTCCATAAGCCTGTTTTTATTTTGCATGCTCCTCAGGAAGAGACTGTTAGGAGTAAGTGCTGTTAAATCACATGGCACAGTGCTCTGGAGTGCTGCAGTTTCTTTCCTGGCAGGGGGCTTGTTTGTGAGGCTGCTACGTGACCCCTACGACAGTGTGTCTGTCTCCCATTCCAAAAAAATTATGTAGATTTCAGCAAGATAGAGCCAAGCAGCATCTTAATGCAAATTGGAGAGGGTTCTACAGCAGAAAAGCACTTGGGGTAGCCTGTGCTGCAGTGCCCATAGCAAGACAACTGCATTATTGCCCCAGCCTTTCCTATTTTAGAAATAAAACTTCCAGTCTTCCTTAATGACTCGGGAAATGCTGGAGTGGGGGTTTCCACGCTCCACCTTTTACAGCCCTGGAGTTAAATCACAAAAGAAGTAGCTGCAGGTTTTTATTTCAAAAACACCCAGCACAAGTGGAGGTTTGGGGGCCATGAGAATTCTTGGGACTGACTCTGTTGTCTACTCAGCCTTGAGTTGAGAAGTAGCTGGCAGTAAGATTTACTGACCCAATGGCTGGTATCTATCATTGCCTTTTAGATTTTCCTCTGGATACCAGCAACACTGGAGGAGCTGCAAGGCAACAGAAGGGCTGGAGCCCACCAGGCTACAGGGACCTCTCTTGTGTTTGAAAACCTCTCAGAAGAATCTAGACTGTTTTTTTTTTTTCCTGTGTTTTGCAGAGCTCATCTGCCACCTTTTGAGAACTTTCACTGTGCATAAAACTTAAGTATATTTTCATAAAACCTTGCAAAAAAATGCAAATAGCAATTTGTAAATGCAAACAACAATTCAAGCAACATTTAAAGGCTTTCAGTTTCTAAATAAATGTATCAATTGTACCATTCTTGTTCTTTGTTCTTCCACAGGTTGGAGTGTGTGCCTGTGTGTGTGTGAGCACAGGTGGAGGCTGCTGCTAGACAGCATTCATGCTGCCACACAGCTGTCAAAATATTAAAATCTAGGTTTTTTTCAATTTTAAGTGATTTGATGGAATAGCAAGAAGGCTTTCTATATAATCTATTTATTGAGTGTGAGCACCTCTGAGTCTGAGGAATCGAAAGGCAAGCAAATCTGCATATGCAAGGATGTAATTTCCCTCACATTTTTACAAAGCTGCAGATGAGAAATAGTTTCTCTCTAGCTGTGATGGTTGCACAGTGTTCAGCTTTGTGTCTCACTTGCTAATTCCATTAAGAAGAAAGGAAAGCCTGGTTCACAAAGGCAGAGCAAAAATGCACCACAGTTTATATCCCATAGCTAAGCTCTGGGGCTTTATTATTCTTCAGCAGTTCAGCAAATGGCTGACACACTAGTAGACACAAAATTTAATTTAAATGGACAATGTCAAGTGGTTTATACTCCAAACTTAACCTACTTTGAAAATGTTATGATCTGGAGAAGGAATCTAGTCTGAAGTTCTCATATTTTAGTCTGGGGGGAGGAAACATTAAAAATTGTCACTACAGAAATTCAGCACTGCTGTTCTGATCCCTGGCTACTCTCCAGGCCTGTTACAGACAACGAAGACGACTGTGACTGAATTGTATTTATTTTGGAGTCCAAGACTCTTGGACTTTTGAAGAGTCTGAGACGCTTCTTTATCCTTGTGAAGTGCAGTGGCTGTCATGGCCTCCAGGGCCCACAGCCCTGCCCCAGCCAAGAGAAGATGATGTGTTGACACAGATGGATTTTGCCCTTTTTGGTGGAGCTGTGAGTTTGCTTGGGCAACACGTCCATCTGCCGGATCACTCGCCCCAGCAGCCCTGGGAGTGCCAGGACGGCCCCGGTGCCAGGAAGCGCTCTGAAAAAGATCCAAGGCTGTCATGCAGGTTTGAAATCCCACGGGGAGCCAGGAGGGTGAGCAGGGAACAGAGCAGCCACGAGCAGACATGCCGCATTTTGTGCTCATTATCAGTTTTGGGCACAGCCACAGCGCTGGCAGGACAGGCCAGGGCACTGCCTGCAGGAGATCCCAGGACTCCCCAAGAGCCCAGAAGGCACCACCTGAGGCTGCTGCCAAGGGAGAGCTTACTGCCCTCGAGGAGCCCAAAAATACAGCTCAAACTGACCACTTGTGGATGCACATTCTTCACCAGAGGAGACTATTTGGGCTGAAAATGCCTCCTTCCCCTTCCATCAGTTTCTCTGCTGGCATTCAGCTGCTGAGACTTGATCTAATCACTGCTCATATGGGGAGGTTTGTCTGGCCTGGAAGATGATATTATGGAATAGGTCTATCAAATTTGTCAGTGTCTTTGCCGACAATTTTCATGAATATATAACATTGAAATATGGCACATCCATGCTGACTTATTCCTTATGGTGCTCAAAATGGCCTGAAAAAAAACCCTCTGTAATTTGATAATGAGAAAGGATAAAGTCATTAGGGGGATAATTGCTAATATCCAGATCTTAAGAAGAGACTATAAATACTGAAGAATACAAATAAATAGGCAAATGGATTAGCAAGATGAGAACTCCTTGATTGCCTGGCCTCTGAATTCCAAAATGCCACCAAAGCAGCCTTATTTATGCATATAACGGGGAAATTCAAGAAAACATCCATCATGGGACTTTCAGCTCAGACGCTACATTCTAAAACATACATTACACTTCAAATGCTTCAAAATGCTCTTTCATGGAAATTGCAAGATAAAGTGTGTTTCTATTGGATTTGAGGGAAAAATCGCACCCATTCATTTATTCAGTAAAACCAAATCTCACTGCACAAACTTGATCAAGGTCACCGATCTGCCATTTGTTGAGGAGAGTGAAAATCTCCCCAAATCTAATAAATACCTTGGGGTTTCAGAAAGAGGAGAGGCCAGAACTGCACAGAGGCATAAATGCACAAGTGTAGAGACCCACAGGTCTGTACCTGCACTGCACAGGCAGCTGTGGCAAAGGTGCAATGGTGACTCTGGAGAGGCAGGACAGGGTCAGCTCACTCTTCTCAGGTTTGCTTTGTTGTAAAAGGGGGTACCACATTTTGGTGACATTGGTCTGGCACTTAAGAGTGCTGGCATCAATCTTGCCTGTGTAAAGCGAGAGCCCTTAGAAACCGAGGTGATGCAAACCTACTGCGAAGATTTACCCCCCAAAGGAACGAGTACCCTTGGCTTTGCAAACCAAAAATTTGTGTGCCATTGGTGAGCATCAGCGGGCTGGCAAGAACAGGAGGGAGCAAAGATGCTGGTGGAACAGACAGTTTGAATAGTTGGATATGGAAAATCTCAGCTGGGGCTTGTGGCTGTTTGCAGAGCTGCTGCCTTTGTGGGTCCCCGTGGTGGGCGTGCGGGCGCGGTTATGGAAAACCCGCACTGCTCAGCCACCACGGTCCCTGCAAAGAGCATTTGGCTGCATTAGCATAATTGACAACATCAATTATGCCCACTGCTACACTCTCCCCTGGGACAGGCTGTCCATACAAGCCAATGTTTTTAAAAGCATGCGGTGCTCACGGTCTCGGCGATTTTTAGCGCCGTTAAATGGCAGAGAACAAAGGTATTCTGTGGAAAGCCGCAGGCTCGGGGAAATTGCTTCAGAGGCTGAGGAACTGTTGCTTTTTCACACAAAGCTCCCCGTGGTTAGGGCAGCATTTCCTGTCTGAGGTGATACAAAGGTGCGAAAAAAGTAGCACATACCACATTCTTATTGCAGCCATCACCATCAGATGTTTCTGCAGCTGAAAGAACACGAGGATGGCACAGAGCTTCCTGTCTGGCAAAGGCTGATGCATGAATGTTCACTGAGCCTCTGTTTCATACTGCTGCCTTCCTTTCCCCTGATTATTTCCAGAAGGCTGGAGTTGTTGCAGCTTTTTGATACAGCAGTCCCATTCCCATAAGGTCTCCTGACGGGGTTATGCCCCAGACATTTGGGGACACTGGAGGCAAATGGACTGCTCTGCATAAACTAGCAATTTTCACCCTACCTGCTGTTACTGTATGTAAAAATGAAAAAAATTAAGCCAAAGGAATAGGTGCACACAAAATTTAACCTTACCTAGCACAGGAGATTGTGGCTGAGGTTAAATCAGTGGATAGAACCTGGTGACACCTGCCCAGGGAACACAGCCACCACCCTTGAGAAGCCCACCGGGGCCTGAGCCACACCAGAAGCCCCAAGAAGTGGCTTTCTAAGGGGCAACAACGGTGTCTTCCTGTGCCTGAGGTACCTACTGGGCTTCACTGCAGATTCAGGATGCCACCATCACTCCCACGGCTGTAGGGGAGGAAGATGCTGTGCATTCTTTCCACAGGTCTCTGCCATCTCTCACTGGACCATCTGTTCCCACACTCCTTCTCACCTCCTGGTGCTTGGAGACCATCTCCACTACAGACCTGCTCCTCTGTGCCTTGGCTCTGCCCTCCTCCCTGTCAGGTAACCCAGATTCCTCCCTCCTTGGCTCCCAACCCCTGACAACACTTTGCTGCACTCCATTTTCTTCTACCCACCACCTCTCCTCTTGAATGTGGGCTGAAATATCATCTCTCCTAAGCAAGAGCTGCTCTCTTCCTCCGGCTCACTTGAGCTCAAGGTGCCTTCTGGGCTCCTCCTCCTCCTCCATGACCCATGACATGGCTTTCTTTTGTCACCACTGCCATCTCCTCCTCCCTAATCCCCAACCTGCCTTTCCCTCCCTTCTTGTCACAACTCTGTCTCCTCTCTAGCTGATGTGGGTCCCTGCCATGCTAAAGCAAATCCAGCAGGCAGCAGCAGTGTAGGGCAGGCTGCACACTGAAGAGACTCCAGGCCTTCATCTCGGCTTGGGGAAGCCAGTGCTCTCCTCAACTCTCCAGCAAGAAAGAGAAAGGATTTAAGATAACACTACTTGATCTTATTTCTAACTTAAAATAAATCATTTTGGCCTACTTGGCCTTATCTCCTGTCCCCACAGGACACAATATCAGCTGTTCCAGCCTTTCAAGAAAACTGACTACTACCTCCCACAAAAAGCTGAGGGTAATCAAGAGTTTGGAGGAAAGACACCGAAGACTTTTTTCTTTGGATGTCCCTGTCTTCACTAGTGGAAGGGCTCCTTGGCAGTAGGAAACACCTGGACCATGGCTCACCCTTGATCTTTTAGAAATTCATCCCAGCATTTTCTTTCTGTAGCATCTTCTACCCTCCCTGCTTCATGCTGCAGCAACCCCGAACACCTCGCACCGCTCTGCCTCACCGAGACATCATTTATTCAGAGCTCTATGTTTTAATCATCACACACTGTTTTAAGTAGGAACAGAACAATAATTTCTAAGGCTGGGTACCCCACTGTCACAGGGATGGCACAGGAGATGACCAGCTGGATTAAACACTGCCTCAGCCCTCTCCCAGCAGGAAATGTTCACACCTGTGAAACCGTCCCCTGGGTTTCACCCGAGCCATGCAGCTCAGGCAAACCCAGCCATCCACACCTACTCTCTCCAAACACTCCAAACCCACAGAAATACCAGGAAACTGAAGCGATGAGTGCATCACCTGACCCATTTTCACCAGACCTTCCCAGAGGCTTTCCTTCTCAGTGTGAGCTGTGAACATTTGCATGCACGTGCGCGCACACACACACGTTCAATTTCTAAATCAATCCTCCCAGGCAAAGGGTGTAAAAAATGTCTCCCAAACCTCACTAGTATTTACATGTTTTTAATTTCAAGTGCCATATAGGGCTATTCAGCCATTATATTTTACTATAGCTTCTAAATAAATTAAACCCATTTATCACTTAAACCCCCCACATTTTAAGAACCTTATTAACTTCATAGTTAAATGCAGACAGGTAATATCTATTATGGCAGCGTTTCATGGTATCCCAGCAGTGCTATGAGCTGGATTTTCACTTCCTTAAACCTGTATATCATGACAAAAATATGCATAATCTAGTGCACTGATTCTGTAATTTTCAATAATGTCTGCTAATTCTGGCAAATAATTTACAGTACTCATTTCCTCTGTCAAAACAGGTGTTTTATGGCCAGAGTAGTTGTAGGTTGACAGAAATAGAAGCAGCCCATTTATTAAGAAGAGAGTTTGTAGCAAAAGAAAGAGTAATGGAAAGACAGTGTTTTCTTAAAGTAAACCAGGAAAACCATACTGGAAGATGAGGACATTTCACCCCAGGAAATGAAGGAGAAAAGAGACTTACACAGATGCTGTGAATTGTGATTCTCACAGAATAGGAACCATACCTGCATAATCTGTCCTTGCATAATGCCCATCTTCCGATTTCGTAGTTGTTGTAGTATTGTCTGTGTGAAAAGAAATGTGTTGAGTTGCCTGGGGAGCCTGGACTCCATACAGCCCATGCCCCACCAGAGTGCCCAGGCAGAGCTAACTTCCCTTGCACACACATCATCTCTGCTGGCTGCAAGGCTCTCCTGGGCCTGCCAGGTGAAAACAGCAGGATCTTTTTTCTAACAATATGTGATAACAGATTGCAGCTGGGATAAATATATCAGTCTGAAGCAGGAGTTGTCATTTCTGCTCTACTTGAAGTAATTGGGGAGTTTTAATATGTACCCTGAAATGAACTGCCACTTAGGGTGGTTAACTTTAAAGAGATAGGAGTAAACTGCAATGTATTTAATACACCTGTATGCTATGGCCTTGTAAGTAGATGTACTGAGGATTTATGGGTCAGAAGCTAAGGAAAAAAGCTATTGAGAGTCTGAGCCTCAGCAGACACTTTATTTACAGGAGCTGTTGAAAGGCAAATTCTCTTCATTTTCATTTTAGAGAAAAACACGGTTTTTAAAGTCAGCTCAAGGGTTACAGGTGATGTAGTAGCCCAAGAGATGGGCACACAGAAGCACTGTATTTATGGAGGAACAGAGAGAGCCTCGAGCCATGATTGGAAAACTGCCTTCCAGGCATCTTGGGCATCATGGGGCCCAGCAAGGGTCACCTGAAGAACCAGCACAGGCACTGTGTTTGGGAGCACCTCTTCAGAGAACCTCCTGAGACTGCCTCATGCTGCTCCAGGTAAGGGAGTACCAGAGGATCCGTCCTGGGCGGCAGAATGTATCTGAGGGGCATTCCCACGTCCTGCTCCAACTGCTGCCTGGCAGACAGAGCTCTGGGCAAGCTGCTTGGGGCAGGAGACTGGTGACTGATGCAGAACCCAGGGCAGGGCTGGGCAGTGCCCTGCTGCTGCTCTGGGCAGGGTTGGGAGGGGTGCTCCCCTCTCATGCCTCGCTGTGTCTGCATCGTGGAGGGCTCTGCCTCTCACCACACAGCCTGTGATCTACGGTATCAACTGCAGCAGTCTAATGGAAATATAACAATTACCAAATAAGAAGCCAGCCCTGGTTCTGTTTCTTTTTTTCTCCCTGAACAAAAATTGAAAACATTCTTTGAAATGAGTTTTGTTATGAGAGTTACCTTGACATCGACCCAAAGACATGACTTCAATTTTCTCCTGTTTCTGGCATGATGCCTCTTTGATTTGACATGCATTATCATAAGATTTCCCATCGGAAGCACAAAGAGGATTGAAGTTGGTTTGAGAACAGTCAATGTTGCACACACACCTGAAAAGATATAGAAAGAGAAAAAAGAAGAGGCTAATTTGAGAAACATTTTTCAAGACATCATAAATACATCTCAGAAATATAAGTGTTTGTATTATCCTGACTGTACAATGCAAATCAACATAATGAAAGCGGAAAGTTATGTCAAGAGGTCATTTGTATTTCTTGATGGAAATGAGATGCAGGGAGAGGGAAGAGGCACATGAAAGCAAGCAAAAAGAAAGATAAAAGAAGTGTGTTTTACATGGAAAACTGTACCACAGCATTACCACTTGTAATCCCCTGTAAACCAAAGAGATGTGCAGGTAAAGCAAGCTGCTGTTCCCTCCTGCCAACTAGAGAGCCCCAAAATTCTCCTCTCTTCAGGTGCCATCCATTGTACGGAATGCCATATAAATGTGGGTTTATGTTGATTTATGATTTAATTCTGAAAATAATTACAGCACCTAGAGGCACTTTGATTGTAACAGATGTGAAACTGAAGCCTCCCTTCACCCCACTGGGATAAAACCACCTGCCAAGACTGAGACTGGAGCAGGGATGTGACTGCACTCTGTGCCTCGGGCTGGTGGGATCTCCCCAGCTCCTGGACACAGAGAGGTTACTCACTAGTAAAACCAGGAGAATGCTGGTTTAGGGAAGACTTTGTGCACAAGCACTTTCTGCAGCACTTGGATAACTCAGCAAGCAAAAAGCTTTACGCAGGGGTTACCCAGGGAGGTCTCCTGACCATGTCCCAGAGCACAGTGTGGGCAAATGCAGGCAGGGCAGTGGTGGCCCCATCCTCAGATTGCTTAGGCCATCTCCAGAGACTCCAGAGCCCAGTCTGTGAGCTCCTGGGCTGCCCTGTGACGTGAACCAGGGACAGGGAGGTGTTCCCTTCCACAGTCTGCTCTGGATCTGAACTACCACACTAACATGGACACATCCCAACCCCAGCAAGCCTCGCCACTGCTTCCGAGATGGAGAAACCAAATTACTTCCATTGACAGCAGGCTGCAGACTCTTCTCTTTAGGTTTCTCCTCTTTCACTATCATTAGCAATGTCAGACAGCCTTGGGCAGCAGCAGGGGAAAGGCACGCTAATCTTCTGTGCCCCAACTGTGCCGTGTAACAGAGAGCTCAGCTCAGCAAACCCAACGGGATCTTGCTTGGGGACAAAGCCAGAGGTCTGACCTGGCAGCTGCTCCAGCTCTTCTGAGCACGTAATTGTGCACATGCTGCTATCCAAAATCTTCCTGGCTCCTTCTGACACTAAGGCAGAGCCGTGCAATTGATGCTCTATCTCCAGCCCACTGGTTGTGCTGAACCTGGCAGTGCCAGCTCCACAGCTCTCCCTTTGGAGAGCGAAGTAATGGAAATGTCAAGCCTCCAGCCTCGCTGCTTGATTTAAGAAAGTGTTTAAAAGTCAGTCCACCTCCCATTTGCAGCAGACATCTGGACACCTTTGACTGCTGGAGGTGTAGAGGGATATACACAAAACTTAGGTGGAAAGAGGATGAAGGAAATTGGAGAGTTTGGGTCAGATGTCTTCATCGCCCCATTTGGCTTCTGGCCTCCAGCAATGTGCCCAGGGTGATGGAAAACAGTGGAACCAGTAGTTGTCTTTTTTTTACACTGGGTAGGTCTATTTACCCCAAATGTTCACTAAATACAGAAAACTTCAGTTTAAAAAGAGGCCAGTGGTGAAAAGCTGTGGTTATAAATTAAATTACATGATTTCGTAACTGGAAGAAAAGCGTCTAGCTCCCTGTGTGTAGCAATTTCCCCACACTGATAAACACACAGAATATAAGAAAAAAAAAAATCCAGCGCATTTCCCAAGAATCTCCTTATCAGCAGAATAAGAATGTTCTGCTCCACTGAAATATTAACCATCATCATTTCTTCCTGCAGCCATTTCCAGCTTCCCACCTTAGTCAAACTCACTTCATTAGGAAACATTTACTGCTCAAGTAATAGCAATTCTTTCCACGTAGCTCTACCATTTGCATTTCAGATGGGACACAATCAGCCATATGCTCCTTTTTTTTGTAATAAACCAGCTAAGAAACAGCTTCACTTCTCTACATTTTGCTACAGAAAAATGAGTGCAGGTTAATATATATTATGTTTCAAGTCAAGAGAAAATTAAGCCAACGGGAAAATTACAACAAAAGGGTGCTCTTTAGGGGAAATCTCAGCAACTTTGGATGCAGTTTCAAGAATACCTAGGGGGTGCAGGAACCTATGCTCAGAGTTATATACTTTAGAGACATATTTTTAAAGGTGTTTAAATGCTTAAAAATGTATGCAAACCCTTTGTGTGAGATTTCTGGTATCTCAGAGACCTATTTCCCACTGATTTCAAAGACTGCTTCAGAGCCCACTAGGCATTTATTTACATCTTCTGATACCATCCAAAACACAAAGACCCAAAATGACTTTCCTGACCTCTTCCAGCAAAACTGAGAAGAGAACAAAGGTTTTCCTGCACCCCATTCTAAAATTTCAACCGTGACAGCAGCCCTTTTTTTCCAGGCAAACCTCTGCAGCAGCTGTGTGAAGAGGATGCACCACGTGAGCACCACGAGCCATGTGCTGCTTGTGCCGGGGTCAGATCACCCTGAAGCATAAAAGGCCTCCCCCAGGATGACACCATGTGCTCCAAAGCCTTACAGGACCCCTTGTGTGAAGTCTGATTTTCAGAGCCAGCTAGGGGGATGCTGAAAAAACACCAAACTTGCTGCCCCAATCTCCTTGCTGCAAGGATCATCCACTCCTTGCACACTTTTCAGCAGACAACTTCTAGCTTGCATCCACAGTTTATTACTGCTTTTGCACTTAGACACTCAAATCCTACTTTAAGGCTGCACAATTAAGTTGACACCAAATATATGTCAGGAAGTGCAAAAGGCAGGATTGCATCAGGAAGATTAATGTGCCTGTGTTGCTGGCTCTTTTTAATTTATAGTGCTCCTCTTATCAGCAAAAATTATGGTATTCCAACACATTTTTTCAAACTGGAGGAAGCAAAAGTCTGCCCATTTGGACCATGCTGCCAAATTCCAAAAGGGCAAATTGCAGTGCAAAAGGTGAGGCATGTACTCCAAATGTGTGTGCCCAGGCAAATGCAGCCTCTGAGAACAGCTCAGACTTCAGGGGGATCCACCAGGGAGGTAATAAATAGATGCTGAACAGCACTTAATGCATTTGATTGAATGAAAACCTGTAAAGGTGCCTTCACTTCTTGAAGCATTATAAAATGCAAGAGTGGGACTCTCTTGTGTTAAACAAGAACCAAACTGTGACATCCCTGCTTGGCTCAGGGTGTGTGCTAGGTGAGAGCACCAATGGTGTTATTTTCTGGGCACAGAGAATACCTTCAGCTCTTGTGGGACACAGAAAGCCCCTACCCTGAAGAGAGCCTCCCCCTAACACTTGTCATGCACAGGGCTGGCAGCATCCATCCCACTGCCAAGGGTGTGTCCAATGGCTGGCTGGCTGCCTGCAGCTTCCCAGTCCCTGAGGCACTCCAGTATGCCTTGAATTTTAAGTAATTGGATCATTTGACCGTGTTATCATCCTGCCTATGACTTCTGATTATAGTTCTATCAATAAATCTATTTGCTTTCTGCGTTCCTAAGTGTAGCACTGAAGAAAGCCTGGCAGTAGAAAGGCTGACTGAGCACTCCTGGTGCTCAAGACACTGTGGGAAGGTCAATGAGGTCTCCTAGGGGGTCACAGAATGAAACTGTACCCAAGAGCATACACAGAATACGTGTAAGATTTAACCATGCCTTCTGCAGTCAGAAATGCAGCTTTAAAAGCCTCTGTGAGGAAGGAGAGCCTCCAAGATGTCAGCAGATACCCTGCAGCTCCTCTGAGAAAGGAAGGGGAGGAATGCTGTTCCACAGGCCCTTTGCATCTTCAAGTAATGGGCTTATATGTTAAGAGATTAAAATTTGGGCTGCCACCATAAAAAATCATTAAACAAGCCTCATTTTCTTACGTCTTTTCTTCCCTGTCATTGTGACAGTCTCCAATGCATTCTCTTTCTTTTATACACTTTATTTTATTCCATTTCGTTTCATATGATGATAATCCTGGAGGAGCTGAACATCCAGCAATCTGTGTGGTTACTCTGGTGATCATGGAAGCAAAAAACACCAAAGCAAACTAAAAAGACTGCTGAAGGGGCGAACCTGGGCACCTCCTGAGAGGATTTTGGGCTACCTGCCCATGGTGGATCTTGCAACACTGCTTGATAACGCTGCTGGACCCTGTCAAGAGAATGTGACACCCAGGATGAACCAGAAAGTGTCTGCAGGCAGAGGTGCAGTTCTGCAGAGAAGATGCAGGAGAGGCCCAGGAGGATGCCTGGGGGAGAGCTGGCAGAGCTGAGCTTAGCCTGAGGCAGGTGAGATGCTGACAGGCACCTCCTGGTGCCTCACTGCCAACTTGTGGGGCGTGTGTTGCTGCACTGTGGTCTCTGAGCTTCGGCAGCTTCCATCAAGGCAGGAACTGCAAAGAGGGTGCTCAGCAGCACAAGGGAGCCCACAGGCATTTTGGGATTTCACCTGTTTATTGTGCTTCTTCCCTCCCCAGGGAAATGAGAGAGGAGCACAAAGAACTCCTTCCCAACCTGGATCCTGATCACAAAGAAACGCTGCCCAGCCCTCAGTCTGGTCCACGTGCCAGCAGCGATGGGGACGTGCTGCACCAGGCTGCTTGGCCAAGCTGGAGCAGCCAACTTGGCTTCCTGTGGAATCAGTCTCCATAAAAATTAATGGGGTCAATAAACCAGGCATGGGTGAGTGCACAGTCTCCTAACGCCCCACGCTTCTGCAAATAACATATGGTATTATTTTCTGGGCACAGTGAGTACCTTTGCCTGCAGAGAGCAGGCTACTGAAGGGAGGATTCATGGCTATGGCCCTGGAAGGAGGAGCTGCATTTTAAGGAGGAGTCTCAATAAAACGAGAGAATGGTTCTTTGCCCATGAAGGGTAGGAGAATACTATAATTCTATTTCCTTAGTTCATGAATAGAACATAATCATTAGTGACACGGTGACGACAAAAAGAAACACACTCCATGCTTTATCTTTACTCTTAAGACAACTATTCAGTCTTTGTTTCCAGCAATGTATTACTGAAAAATAATGACTATGCAGTATCTGCACGTAGCATGAGGAAGGTTTCCTATGTAGCTCTGATGGGAAGCAAGGAGGATAAATGAGACAATGCTTCCAAAGGAGCGGTTTCACTGGGAACAGATGCAGCACATTTCTGTCAGAACGAGATGGCAATGGCAGTTCTTCCCCATTCAGCATCTTTTAATTAGCCCTCTGCTGTTTGGAAACCTGAAAGCATTGTTGGTACTACCTCTGTTTATTAAAGATTCATATTCAGACTTTGCTGGCCATGGGTCATTTGCTTTTTGGAACCAGAGCAACAGAAAATTGTGCCTGAGATATCTGAGAGAGAAGTACTTAATGAAATGACTAACGTCTTCAGCCAAGTGTCTAGTTGATTACAGGGTCTAAACAGCAGAACAGCAATAAATCTGCCACAAAGAGAATTGTCAGTCAAGAAAAAAGGCATAAAACCAAAGAGACAGGGAGGCAAGAGCTAAAAATGTGAACATGCAAATCTAGTGTTATTTTTACTAGTCAGAGCTCTGATATTTGAGCACATATGCTAATTTGGTCAACTGTGAGATCCCACCATGTCTCAGAGAGCACTATTTTACAGGGAAGGTGAAGTTCCATTCTGCAATAATTTTAAACGTTATATATTTTCTCCAGGCACAAAAAAAAAAAAAAGGCAATGAAAACGCCAACAAAATTTTGCAGCATAAAAAAGCCCAAAGCCCTTTGCCACAAAAGAGTGTATAAATAATAACACAGTTGTTGTACATTTACGATATTTCAACCAGAGACATTTCTTATCTTCCTCTGCTTTAACTAGAACAGGATGATCAGAAATTTCTGGATGTCAGCACAGACCTCTCCAAGCCCCCTGCCCCTCCGAGCAGGACAATAAATGCCCATTTAAAGCAAACCTGGCAGTGTATATGCCTGCATAAAGAACCTGGCAATCAGTCCCAAATACCTTCTCTACCCTTCTCTATCATCAAGGTGTTTCTTTCTGGTACACAGGGCATCTTTGTTGACATTACCAGCAGGCAAGCTGAAATGAAGCCAGGCTTAACATGACGCCTGGACGCTGGAGCAGGCATTGTAGCACAGCTCAGCTGTGTGTCAGGAGGCTGGTGGGAGCTCTCATTTACCCAGGCAGCTTTGGGCGTGTTTCATGTCTCAACACAACATCATGCAGAGACGTTTGAATAAGCTCCAGGCAGGGACTGGGCGAGGTGAACCTCTGGGAGCTCAGGGAGCTTGCTCAGACACGCAGCGTGTGACAGCCCTTCTCTGGGGAGCAGGGACAGGTCACCTCAGCACATCACCCACCCACAAAGCCACCTGCACGCAGTGGCAGCCACTCTGGATTGCTCCAGGCTGCTTGGACACACCTATGTTTTGATGTGAGCTTCTGACCCTCAGCCCATCTCCAAGCTCTCCTCTGAGATTCATTCACAGGGGTCTCAGACAGCCCTGCAGCGGCAATGGGCTGGCACCACGACACCCCTAACAGAGAGACAAGGTCCTGACAGGCTCAGTGCAGAGTCACCAGGGACCTTTGGTAGTCTGGCCAAACTCAGGTAGCCCACAGTGGTCTCTGCAGCATGTGGAGCACAGCCCAAGAGGATGGCACCCAAAACTGCCTGGCATCATTGCCTGCTTTGGCATGCACTGAGCATCATATATCCACTGACATACATATACATAAAACATCTTCAGAGTGCACACTGGCACACAGTGTTTTACACTTTCTATGAATCATACCCTACAACCTGTCTGTGCTTGCCAGGAGACTGAAATCCTATCACTGTACTCTTAAGAACATCATTAAGAGGCTTAAAGAATAGAGACTCTGCGTGTCTCCTTCAAAACAAATTTTGCTGTAATTTTTGAGGCTGATGCAAAACTTTAGCTGCAGTGCAGAACAATAAACAATACATATTTTATAATGGCAGCACAAAAATAGCACGCAGTATTTCTTTCCTGGGCCTGCTAGTGCTTCTCTTCTGCTTTAAGATCACAAGAGAAGAAAAGCACGGCTTATTTCAAGTGCCTCCCATTCAATGTTTGCTACTTACTTATTTATTTATCTAATTTATTTTTCCTTTTTGTCCTTTGCAGCCCTGCTCCTGCACTAAGGGCTTTCGCCTGCCTACTTTGCACGGTGGCTTCCCTGGGATATTTTACTTATTTCAACTGTTCAAATGTTTATCTTCACCAGGAGTAAAAGGAGAAAAGCTTGATTCCCTCAGGGTGATGCAATGTTTCTGCATGGCATTTCAATAGCATCCTGTTATTCAAACAATTAGAAATCACAGAGACCATGCACAGAATTATCAGCATACTGCATGGAGATTTTTATTATTATGTAGTGCATAATGAAAATGATTTGAAGGACCCCAAAGCATCATAACAGAAAGAAGCGCTGAATAATCAGGTGATTTTTTTTTTTTAACTGCAAGAGCCCAAAATATTGTTTACTGGACATATGTCAAGCTAAAATGCACTAAAGTGGTGAGTGTATTTACTGATGGCCTTCCTTGCATACCAAAGGCAACACACTCTGGGAGTGTAGCTGGAGACAGAGCCAGGAGCTTGGGCCACAGCTGCCTCACTGCTGCTGCTGCATAGCAGGATGGACTGGCAGTGCTTAAAAATACCCATGGATTTGTCAGAGCACGCTTTGCATGGCAGCTCATGGAGGATGTTCCAAAACCATGGGCTGCTCCTGGAGACACCCTGCTGTACAGCCTGAAGAGAGTCCCTGGGCACTGGCTGCTCCCCAGAGCTCAGCTGGGCTCATGCTCCTCCAGCTTTCAAGAAGTCATCCTGGAGACTGCAGCTCATCAAAAAAAATCTTTTATCTTCAGTGCAACTTGAGTCCTAATTCCCCTTTAATTTTTGACCTGTAACTTTTTTACTAAATTTTTGACAAAAAAAAAAAATTACAAACTTCACCTTTGCTTCCTTTTCACAATTCACAGCACCAATTATAGCATGACCTTCACCTGGCTTCCCAATGCCTCTGGTGCCCTCAATAGTACATTGAATTGTAGGCTAACAACTTTAGGGCAAAATAAATGTGTCCATCTCTCTCTCTCTCTCTTTTTTTGTCCTTCTAAATATCATGCTTATTTTAAAGATACTAAGTTGTATAAAGTGATCTTCGCCACACTGAATGCTTTAAAGCCAAACAGAGAATCACAAGGCTGATGACTGGGTTTGAAGAGTCATGGAAAAGCCCTCGTGCTAGCTGTGTGACCAGAGAAAAAAAATTCTAATTCTGTGCACATGCCAATACAAGTGTCTGTAGGTATCTAATGTGGAAAGTTTATTTAGAACTCACAGAATAAAATAAACGCCTCTCTGTGGATTGCCTGCCCCTGGTCTCCTTCCCGTCTCTGTGGTCTCTGCTAAAACAAAGCTTTGCTGACTGTTTCTCTCTCTGTAAACATCTGAGGCTGTCCTTCATGAACAGTTTATTGCTCTGTGCCTCAGACTGCTGATACTGTTTGCTCCTATCTTGAAGCCAGCAGAATAATGAAAATTGTTTCCACAAATCCCACAGTTTCCCCCTGGATTAAACAGCCAGTGGGAATATTGCAACATCCAGTGGGAAGCATGGGACACTATCTAGCTGCAGGTCCTGGCATGGGCCTTGCCATGCAGGAAGGATCCATCTGCTCTCAAAGAACTGCAGCTCTGTCTGGAACCAACCACAAATTTCTGCTTAAACTTCAGTTAACACTAGAAATTACTTCTGAAAGTGGAAAGTGGATTCTGATTTTAAAGTAAAGGGATGACCAGTGTGCTGCCAGCCCCACCCCTTGCTGCACATGATCTATCCACTGCTGGTGGGGAAGTGGGGACCTTCCTAAAATGAGCAAAAACTGTGGTAAAGGAATTCCTCAATGTGAAGTCTGCCTCTGCATGTGCAAACCCAGCCCAGCTCTCCCTAAAAACCCCTCTGTGTCCTTAAACACGTGTGCCTCTCATTTCCTCAGGGATTCACAGAGCACTGAGGTGGAAGAGATCCATGAGCATCATCCTAAGTAAAACTGCCCATGCAGGGTTGGACCCACAACCTCGGTGTTCTCAGCACACACCCCAACCAGGGATACCTGCCTGAGGCAGCACCATCTGAACTGGCCACACATTCCAGGGTACCCTTCTTGGTCAGCTGTCTTCAACTGCAAAACAAACTCCAGCCTGCTATTCAATGGAGTTCTAGGAGGATACTTCCAGGCTTTCCTTCAGGCATTGTGTGCACCTCCTGCACAGGCAGAAAGGTTATCTGTGCACAGGATAACCTCACATTACCTCAGCCCACAGGTGTGAGCCGGGCACCCAAGCAAATCCCTGCACTGGCAAGAAGGAGGGTGCAGTAGTAACCCTCTTTTCCTCAGAGCCTTCAGGGCTGTAGGTAAAAGCTGCTGCATAAAACCAAGCATTCCTGCTGGCTGGGGATCTGCTTCTGCCCTTGCTGCCTCGTGATGACCATGGACTGGCTGCCTTTGGGATCAAGCCCCAAGGGACAGTGCTGCAGCCAAGGAAAGGAAGACAGGCGAATGACTGCAATGTGCCATCTCAAGGACACGTCCTTGCCAGCAAACAATGGGATGAGAGTGATCTTCTTCTGGGCTGGCACACAGATCAGTGGAATCCACCTGCAGCTCCTAGAAATGAGCAAGTGCTGTGCACTGGCCAGGACAGGCGTCCCTGGGGCACCCGTGCTGCTCCACAGGAGAGAGCTCCATTGCCAAATGGGCAGGCTGAGACACAGCAATTAAATCTGTACGTCTGGGGACACCTCACACGGGCTTTTAGCTGCAGCCCACACGTGGGAAGGGACTGGGGCAGGAGCTGGGCTCTGTGAGGAAGGGACACCTGCCACTGCAGGGGCTGTGAGAGCTGAGGTCAGCCCTGTGCATCAGCTCCCAGTGAGTTCTCCTCGGGCTCGTATTTAATGCATGGGATGTATTTTTAATGGTTTAGATGTGCGAACAAACCGTGGCCTTGATGTTCCTACATGGGTGTGTGAAGGAGCCTCCGACCTTCTGCAACGGATGCAGTTCTATTTTAATAGTTAACATAAAGTGGGATGGAAGAGATGAAGCATTCCATTAAGACATTTGATAATAAATTGGTAAGTGCTTTCCCAGTGTTTTACATAGTTATTCTCTCTGTTGATCTATTTAGCCAACACATGTAATTCCGAGCTACAAAGTTGTATTCCTGCTTTCGTAAACATACTTACATAAAACTCAATAACAACACAGTCTATTTATTGCTAAAACGCTAGTAGGAAATTGGAAAAGGTATAAATACAATTCATTGCTGGTGATCTCCTGCCCCCTGAAGGCACTGTAAGGCTCCAAATCTTGCTCAGTTCACAGCATCATAAAACCAAAGCAATAAATGTCACTCTTTTCTTGATTGTGCATTAGGCCAATCGGCTTTTTATTGCGCCTAAATAGGCCGTCAGGAAGGCACCGCTCTCTTTACTGCTGGGGGATGACTTGGCCTAAATGGGGGGCCAGGGAGGAAGGGAAGCTCACTTTTAAATAACAAGGCTAAGAGAGAACAGGGGGAGAAGAAAGGTGCAAAAGCACGTTGCTCTGCAAGGCCCTGGCACTTGCTCTTTCATGCTGTAATGCCTTGATGTAGGCAGACGATTATGTGTCAATGCACATTAATATCTGATGTGCATTACCATATTATCATCCCTTATGTGCACTTTCACAGCCTGGTGAGCCCAGGCTCTCCCAGCCATGGAGTTACACAAGCAACATCACCGTGGGGGCACAAACCCAGCCTCTCACGGCAGCGGGCAGCGCCCGCGCACAGCGCTGCCCTTGCAGGGCACCAAGGCACCCTCCCGTGTCCCTCTCACCAAGCAGCAGGAGCTGGGTGGTCCTTACAACACCCTGTATTACAGCAGGAGCACAAAGCAGACTGCCAAAGCCATTCCTCCCAACGCAGATCAAGGCATGTGCTCAGGAGGCTGGGACACTTTCCTACCCAGGACCGAAAACTCTGGTCAGAGCTGGTGACAGAGGAGTAAAACAAAAACCCCAAACTCTGAGTTCATTTGCTCCCCTGTTGATCTGGACACATGAAATGGTAGCTCTCCACCGTGCTGTCATGTGTATATGTTGTACTTAGACACTGCCTGAAAAGACAGAGGGATGCTGTTGCTGCCTCACACAATGCTGAGCCACACCCTAGGAATGGGGATAGGGGCAGGGCAGTGCTCACAGCCACACCGCCTCGATGCTGCCACCCCACATCCTCCAGCTGCCCCCAGCACAGCAACCTTTAATTCACCAGCTGATGCTGGGTGAGCCATTCCAGCCCCCCAGCCAGGCAGAGGGAAGGCAGGAGAGGACCACCTCCCTTCCCCCCTTGGGTAGCATCCCCAAAACCCTCTCCGAGCCCCTTAAGGTGGGCAGCCACTGCAGCTCTTCCCCACTCTTCAGCAAGCAGCCAGCTGGACTAACTGCAAGTCAGTTTTACATTTCCTCCCTGCTGACCACCCACCTCTCCATGTCTCCCTTCCACACACATACAGAGATAGGCATCTTGGCCATGGAAACCTAACAGGAAAATTGGTCTGTGTTCAGCCATGCTTTTGAAATTACTGCAGCGTTTTTCCCCAGCTCTAATGCTGACAGACTACTAATTGCAAAGACAAATGATGACTGTGTCTCTTACAAGCCTTCCTCGCCTTGATTTTCAGAAGAATTTGTGTTTTGCTCCTACGAGAGCATGGTATGGTAAGGTATGAAAACCTCCCAAAATCTCAGAAATTATTTTTGGCTTTTCACAAATCAATATTTCCTCTGAAGCAAATGAAGCAGTCAGTAAGGCAAATTCTGCTTTTATCATCACAATTTCCAAGTTATTCCTTTGCACTGTAAGACTGCCAGAGCATTCATACTCTGAGTTTGCACTCCCTTCTACCAGCAAAAGGCTCCACAGGCTACTGAGAAGTTACTTCTTAGTTATCAAACTGGGAGAGAACTTTTGTTTCACTGAAGTCAGTGGGATAACTTCCACTGACTTCCTTAAGCTGGATGTTCACCTTCTGAACTGAAAACCAAGTTTGGGTGAGCATCTGAAAAGAGGAGCAAAAGGGAAAAAAAAAAGATCTATAAGCTTTATGATTGTGTCGAGTATTATTCCCTGGACACACAGCAGGTTTTGCTGTAATTGCAAAAGATAAAAAATGCCATTTTTATTACAAAACCAAATGTGAGAGATTCTAGTTTTTGGATAAGAGATGGATGTGTCATATAGGGTCCTTAAAAACCTGTTTGGGTGAGTAGTACAGATGGAATACAATGTGGGCTTGCATTTATCTGAGAACATTTAGAACCATGATATATAGTCTACACGACAGACTTCCTCGATGTATAGAGAAAATATAGCCAATTTCTTTGTGTAGGCTGAATTATTTACCAGAGTGTTCCAAAGTGTATTGGTAATAAAACACTATGAAGTATAAGTAACTCCAGACAATCTTGGCTTATGTTAAAACAAGTTGGTTTTTTTTAAAGCATGTTATTAAGAAAATAAATCCTGAGAATCTGGAAAGGCAGGACTTACTCAAATGAACACATGCCTCTGAAGGATTGTGTTGACTCAACAGAGAGAAAGGTCAAGTTCTCCCAACCATCATCCTACAGGAGTTGGGAATCAGTCTCACTTCAAAATTAAATAGGCTATTTGGGCACAGGATGAAGGATGCAGAGATGGTAAAGTGATTCTGTGAAACTCACCTGACTGGGAAAAATGGCTGGTTTTAACTAAACCCAGAAAATATATATGTAGAGTACAGCAATTTCACCAGCTGGCCAAACAAGCCATCATTTTTCCAAGCACTACCTTTCTAGTCAGGCCACTAGTAGTGCAATCAGTTAGGAAACACAAGGTGCTCATTTCCTCCTCCTCCTCCTCTGGAGATCTGGACAATAGCTTTTCTTGGGGCTGCTGAAGATAAAGCCAACTGCTTTTTCCATACCTTTCCTGGCTCTTTCTGCTGAGAAAGAGGAAAACCACCTAATTTTAGCTTGATTTAGGGTCTTTCTGAAGGCTGTGGGGATCTTTCCCTGTTTATGTTTGGGAACAAAATCACTTTTACACCCAGGCCAGTTTAGGTTGAGACTGCCCTCTGAAAGAGTCCTACAATATCTCAGCAGCTTGCCAGACAGAACCATGGCACTCATGCAATGCTCACCTGGGGATCTTATTTTCTGACCCTAAAGTGATGTCTAGACACTGGTTTCCAATAAGACAAATCCTTCACCAAGCTGGAGCTGTTGGCAATGTTTTTCTTGTTTGTTTTGTGGACAGAAATTCAAGCTACAATTTTGTATTTTACTAGTTTTCCCACTTTTGTGTCTGTTCACATGGCATTTTTTTTCCCCCAGGTCCCAAATGAAGAAGCATGGCTGGGTTCTCTCTTCAGCTCTCATACTCCAGGCAGCAGGATCTGGCTGACCAGCTTCCTAGAAAAGCCATCAGCCTGGCTCTTTCTTAGGCCCTTTCTCAGAATTCAAACGTAACATACAGATGGGTAGGCATCATCTTGCTTTTTCTAATATTCCTCATGTTTTGCCTTTCATGGCAAGTGCTTCATTGACTAATTTCCAGTTGCTTGGGCTACATTTTTTCCAGTATTGCTGATTCTTAACCCACTGAATTGCGTCCCTACACTTATCTCAATAGTTTCCCTGGAAGTCAGCTGCTTTCCTTTTATTTCAAAATCTTTTAACCACAGAACACGCACCAAACAGAACATAACCAGGCAACAGAGACAGAAGTGGGCTAATTTCTGGGCAGGAACTGGAGGTAGCTCTGCTATCAGGCTGGGGCTAAGATAAGTGATCTGGGTGTGAGATGGTGCACCCTTGGTCATCTGCTGCTGTGCAATGCAGAGATTGGGCTCTGGTGCCTTTAATTCCCTCTGCAAACCCTTGCCTGGACTCTTATTAGACACGACTACTGAGCTCCATGTGAAGATTTATGCAGAGCAGCTTCACTTCATGCCTTAGGTATGATCTCAAGTTAAGCAGAAATTTAAGTTTTTGCAGAATTGTGCATTTGTAATGATTTTATTCCATTCCTGTGCTTATTTGAGCACAAGTCCAACATGTATGTCTAAGTGTTATGCCCAGCTATGAAGACAGATCTGTATTTTCACTAGAAGAGAAGGAAAAGCAACAGAAAACAGCAATATATCTCCTGTATAATGCCCAGGACATTGCAGATGTTAAAGCAGCTCGTTGTTTCTGCATCTGGAACAAGTAGGTCACACATAGTTATTATACACACTGCTGAACATGAAGCAACCAATACCCGTGTAATGTATGTGAGACTTCAAACCACCTTTTAGTACTTGATAGCAGCACAGCATCTTGTTTGCAAATGCTCTGCTTGAGAGCAACTGATGGAAGGGGGAAGGGACCCAAAGCTGACTGACCTAATTGCTGCGTGGATCCACAAGCTGGCAAAATCATTAGTTTCTTTTATGTTTTCTTTCTATACAATAATAAAGATAAATATTGATTGCTGGGACAGTATTGATTGCAGGGGTCACTGCAGATGGCAGCTGCATGATTTGCACAGACATCTCCCATGTACAGAGCCACTTATTTGCATGAGAATGTGGTTTCCCCCTCCTCATGTGCTTCTGACTGTTTGCTTCCCTTACAGGAGCATTTACCCAAACTAATGTACCAGTGATCAGCAGTAAAAATATTAAATGACAGACTGAAAGAGCTCATCTTTGCAATGCCTTTTGTGTATTGCCTGTCTGCTGTGGGTGGGGGGAGTTTGCTGTCCCAGCCATGTGGACAGAGGCACAGGACACAGCCACCTGCTGTAATTACGCTGCAGTGTCACTGCCTCACCTGGGAATGCCACTGGGGAATGCCACCAGGGACACAGCACACCTGGGACCAGCCCTCCTTCCTTCCCCACTGACCCACACACTGAACAAGCCCAGGCCTGAATGCCTCCCTCCAAGTCCCAGCTTGGGGTCATCAGTGACCCTCAAGAAAGGCTTCACTATCTTCTCCTGAGCTGAACCTGCCCAGTGGGATCCTTGCCCACTTGCAAGGAATGGAAAAGGCTCCTCCATTATGGGCCAGGCTTGTGAGGAGGGAAGAAAGTTTCCTACCACAGTGCACAGTGCCTATTGCAGAGCATGATACTGCACTCCCAGGCAAGGAGAAGTCCTTGGGGCAAGTGGGACCAAGTTGCAGGAAGCAGCAGGGGCATTTAGGCACCTTTTTATCTCTGGTACAAACACCTGAGTGGCCCATTCCAAGGTCAGGCACCTCCTGCCAGGGAGCTTGCTGCCTCTCTCCTCCACCTGTAGCCTCCAGAGGGAGGAAGGAACAGGCAAAGGGGTGCTCTGGAGGAGGCCTCCTCACCTCCTTGGACATTGCCAGGCTGTAGGGGAAGCTCTCTCTGAGCACTCCACTGTGTGCCTGCCTTCCAGCTAGCAACCTGCATCTACTGTGGGCACTGCTGCACTTCCACACTGCTGCTGCCTGACCTGCTGCTATTGGAATGCAAGGGGAAAGTATGCATATTTAACCCCAATTCATCATCTTGATTTTGATTAACTCTGCAAGTCAGAGGTTTGCAGGCTTTAATTTCATTTTAAGAAAATATTCCTGTCCTCTCTATTGTCAGCATTTTCCAACTGGAAACTCAACCAAAGGATCTTATTCTTTATGTCTTCCATATCCTCCTCTGGACATATTAGTGGGCCTCTGAAACAGCTGCCCAGTATTTATCCAAACCATGCCTTGTCCAGTGTAAGGAGTGCTCTTATTTCCTCAGTGGCTCACAAGAAGGAGATGAATGCTGGAGCCCAGGTTTCTGACGTGGTTCTGCACTGACACTAAGCCACTCCAGCAGAGAGCAGGCACTCCCTTTGGTGAGCACTATTTATGTACAGTGAGCGTTTCAGAGATGCTTTTTGGAAGAGCTGAGCAATACACCGCGGTTCAAAACGTTACTCCTCATTCTTCAATTCCTTTTAAGTATATCTCTCAGGGTGTTATGTTGAGTAGCCCTGTCTTACAAAATCAATTATTCCTTAGCCAGCTCAGAAATAAAACCCAAAGCAAGCAACACCAAATGTCTGATTTACCAATAGATTGCAACCCCGTGCTAAAGAGTGTAGCCACTGCCCTGCTTTAAATATTCATGAAGCCCACTGGTGCAAAATGCATTAAAGGTGGGAATAATGCCAGTAATACACGATCCTCTTAGTGACAAGAAGCTTTCACATATTAAAGCAGCAAGATGTTAAAGACTTTCAAGTGAACAGTCTTTGTTTTTAACTTAGAGAAAGAGATTCACTAATGGAATGCCAAATTGCATTCCCTCTCATGATACTTGACTGCAGAATGGGATAATAACACACGTGTGCTTCTGCATGCCATGGAAAACCTGTTATTACAGAGGTTTCTGTCCCGCCTTTCCTCTGTACTTTCCAGAAAATGTTCACACAAATCTTACCCCTTCAAGAAATCTTCTGTGTGCCAAACCCCCATTAGAATCCCAGGAGTCTAGCCATTAACAGATTGGTTTTTCACAAATAAAAAGAATTAAAAATAATGGTGACAGAGTACAATAGCACAATTTAGATGAGTGACAACTGGCAATGAATAACCAAAAAAAAAAAAAAAAAAGAGTTAAACCAGAGATAACGTTCTGCAAAATATAGACTGTGACAATGCAGAAGAATGTCAATTGTCACTTTAAATCATCAGCAGCCCAACCACATCTGCTATCACACCTGTGCTCACTTTTCTGGTCTACTCTGGCACCCTAGAAATAGTAGGCAAACAGCCAGCCTTGCATCTCCAGCTCTCTGAGGTCTGGCTCTGCTAGCAGCCTGCATTCCTCTCACCTGGGGCAGATCAGGCACTGACCCTGCGCCCTCAGACTGTTCCTGACTGACAGGGATTCGCTGCTGCTGCTGCTGCTGGGATTGACATCCTGGAATAGCAGGTCCCAGGACCACCAGGAACTGCTGGCCCCATTTGGATTTTACAAACTTCATCAGTCAGGTGAGAGAGCTAAAGGAGCCCTGCTTACATCTGATACTTGATCCACATAAAAACAGTGAACAAATAATAAATTGACATTTCTTAGCAAGGGGAGTGGGGCAACAAGTGCCTCTGGTGCCAAACATGAAAATTCAGCTAACATCTATTGGAAAGAGGGATCTACAACCTCCATACATAGTCCACTTTTATTCTAGAAATAAAAGTAATGAAAAGCTGACAGCCAGAAGGCTCATTGTTTAGGAAGATGCTTATCCAAGACTAATCAGAGGACAAAGACAGGAAAATAGATCTCAGTTATGGCATATGAAGTTGCTTACTTCAAAGCACACCTTTCACAGGCTTTAGATGGGGTTTGGGTTTTTGGATGGGAATTGGTTCTCTTGCTTCCTAGCAGTTTGTCTGGGACCATCTTCCCAGTGCCAGCCCTTCCCTGCTTCCAGTCCCCAGAAGCACCTTCCCCTGCAGAAAGGGTGCCTGTCAATAAAGCCTGAGCACCTCAGCTCCAGCCATCATTCTGCTGCTCTGTAAAAGCCAACTTGTTTCAAAGGGGAGGAATTAGATTGTGCAAAAGCTGCAGTGGGAACACTGGGGTAAGTTGGATCAGGCAGTTTTACCAAGCTATTTCTGGAAAAAAATAAACACTGCTACTCAGTGCTTATGATTAATAATGTTATCTTGTAGCTAATTTTATTCCTTGCCCCTCTCTTCTCCTGCCTTCCAATTTGGAAGCACACTTAATTATGAAAACATGAGCACTAGACTGTGAATTTTGATATATTAATTTCACCGTGGTTTTGTTTCTACACTGCACCACCAAAGCTCTCAAGGACAACCAGTCAAGGAGACAATGAAAATCATAACACCTGGGGTAATTTTCTTAAGCAAAGTCAACATTAGGCAATTTCTTACTCACAAATTTCATTACATTACTGAAACCTATAACCATCATGCACCTTGCTCCTGTTTTTCAACACCACAATTTTCTTTGATGACTGGAGCCAGAGCAAGGACTCAGTGGTTTTTTTTGCTCGAGGTTTTTTTAAGGACTAGAACCAGAGATTACTAACAGGCTGGCAAGACAAAACCAACATGAGCATGAATTGTGACCATATTCCTGAGCTCCTTCACTCAACAGGAGAACTGTTCCTAATTTCATGCCTGACCAAGGGTGCACAGATGCCTTGCCTGGTGGGGTCAGCTGCCCAGCACTGGGCCCAGCTATCGTGTTCACCATTCATTTATTGACTGCTCTCTGCTCCCTTCTGGTTCTCCCACTGGAGCTCTGCCTCAGTGCTTTACTGACACCTCAGTGCCCAGTTTGTGCAGCCATCCTTTAGCCACCACTAGCCCACAGCTCCAGAAGCACCATCCAGACAGCAGCTCTGACATTTGCATGGGTATTTTGTTGTCTCTAAATCTATTTTAGTTACTTAGAAACATGAGGCACAGCATTAGGGCAGTGCTAGAAATATAGCTCTGTGAATAGTGACCTTTTTGATCTATTGGCTGTTCCAAATCACAATGAAATTATTAGCTCAGAGTTGGCTTAATGTAAGTTTGCATACACCGTAGACAAAATGAAAAATAAAAGTCTGAGTTGATAGAATTATTTCCTTTCAGATTTTGTAATTAAGGTTTAAAATAAAAAAAAATCTGAATAATTTTGAAACCCCTTTTAAAAAATAAAAATTAAAACCATTTCCATTGAGAAAATGTCTAAATGTACACTCTCATTTTTTCAAGCAATTGAGGGCAAGGTTTTCAACTCCAACAAAATAGGAAAAAGCGAGACAGATTTCCCAGCCTCTCTAATGCCACACATGAATTAACATGATGATAATACTAATGATACTTTTTAACTGGAAAAGCTTTAGGTCAATTATTTTTCCCAATTCTATGTTTTACTGAAGTATGAAGCTATAAAACCCCAGATGGAATAACATAAGTTATAATGGCAACAAAATGGATAACTGTGTTTCTAAACTTGGTCTAAATCGTGCATGTTCCAAAATTATAAACCAGAGTGTTTTATACATTTTTTCAGTGATAACCACCTCAGACACTTCGAGATGAATCTCTTTGTGAAGAAAACAGAGTATCTAACATTTGTAATGCTTTCCAAACCACGGTACCTTTAAATAATACAACATTCATTAAAATAGAAGAGTAGAGCAAATTACCGTACCAAACATCCTCTGCATCTTCATCGCACTCTGCCCCAAACTGGCAAATGTCACAGGTCGATGTCTCTTTTTGATTGGTTTCACCTGAGCCTTCATTGACTGTTTGATGGAAAGCAGAAGAATACACATTAGTAAAGACAGCACTGTAGCAAAGCACTCCTCTCTCTCTAGAAAAATCTATTCACTGCATCAGCTTAATGGGCTGCTCACAAAGCCGATGGCTGGCCAACAGTGTTCCTGAGCGGGCCAACAACGCAGAGATTCCATGCTGGCCTGTGACAAATCCCCTCAATTACAGAGTTCAAAGGAAAATCAGAGAGAAACCCTTCCTTTTGCCTCTCCCCTTAATCAATGACCTCTTCAAGCTGCAGCCCAGGAAGGTCGTGTCCGCACTGAGCCTTGCTGCTTTGTTCCCTGGGAAAATAATGGAGGGGCATTGATAGCATCACATGCTGCCTCGTGTCCTTTACCCATGAAGGCCTTGAGGTGGCCCCAAGGGGATGCTTTCCTCGAAAATGTTTTGAAATTACCTGCTGTGTGGTGCAATCTAGTCCACTCCAAAAGGCAAAACATTTTTCTCTGTAGAAGCACAGCTATGAGCCCCAAGGACTAGTTATCTCTGGCAGGGAAGATTTAGTGCTGTCCAGAGGAGAGGACAATCTCCAGCATAGGTTAAATTTGAATCCAGGGGAAAGTCAATGCTGATGTCTGCAAGTGTGCAAGGTTTGTACCTGCCCCGTAAGCCAACAAACAAGAAGGGACTAAAGGGAAAATTCAAAATTTCGGTGTAAGAGGATTGCAAAAAAAAAATAAAAAATTGATGGCTGAGTACTCAAAGACAGAGACCACTGAGGAAGGCACCACGAAGAAGGTTTGTTAAAAGATCCAAAAGAAACATTATCTATGTTTCCACTGAAGTGTATAAACACCATTTGGTACCTTTTCAAAGATGCCACACTCGAGCAAGACACTGTACCTGGAGAAATCCTTCTGCCAGTTGCAGAGTTATCAAACCAACACAGACTTTAAGCATCAATCAGCTCTGCTCAGACAGATGTTGTTATCTGCACCAACAACCTCTGCAGTGCCACCTCTCGTGCATTTGGAGTCAGCACTGTGATGCAGCCTTCTGCACACCTGGGTGCAACCCACCAAAGCTGGAGTGTGTTGGTGGCCCCAGTGACACCCACTGGACAAATCATCTGCCTGATGTGCACCCAGGTTGTTACCAGAGGTTCCTGTGTCAGGGGGCTCTGCCTTTGAAGAAGCTGCTTTTGTTATTTACTCAAAAAAGCCTGGGATTCTTGTCTGTCCTCAAAGCTGTTTGAGGAGAAAGGGCTTCTGCCCCTAGAAGGCCAAAGGTGACTCCAATGCCTGCTTTTCAACAAATTTGCTTCCCTATCCAGGACAATTATATAACCTCTGCCATGCTTCCCACTATGTGATAACAGGAATAATATCATTTCCGCCCAACAGAGAATGTGGAAACAAGTATATTAAAATATTGTGATAAGCTTAGATACTGCAGTGATAGAAATCACAGCAATACCAAAGGTAGATCTTATCTAAAATACTTTTTTCCTGAGCCTTAATATAGTCAAAGGAGGTGTTGGTATTTTTAGGTATGGACTATGCTGCATTAATTTTCAATCAGTCATGCTTGAATTTAGACTATATTAAACTGAAAAAAAAAATCACCTATGAAAAGCATTCTGATTATCTGATTATCCCAAAAGGAAAAAAAAAAAAAAAAAGGTAGTTTTGCTCCATTGTACAAATTTGCTCACCTTTATATCCATAAAATTCATGTACAAAAAAACAAAGGGAAAACCGGGAAAAACACACTCTGGATTTTTGCTCTACTGTGTTGTCGGGCTTTACAGGGAAGGTCTGAGCTGTGTTTTTTCTGTTTCCTTAAATGACTGAGCAACTCTGGAGGCTCACATGTTATAAAAGCCAATGTATGAGGGTGGACAAGGAGTCCAGGTGCCTCATCCTCACACCATTAGCATCCCACATGCTGCCCATGTGCTTCTGGCCCCACAGCATCACGGGGCTCATATGAGATCCTCCCCACCTCCCTGCAGCTGCATCCAGGCCTGCAATGCTTCATCTAAATCTTAAACAAAGAAATCTCTTTTACTGAGGAGATAACTCTGACAGCCAACTGTGGCAGGGGATTTCCAGTAGTTGAGATATTAGGCAGGACATGTAACAAGTGACTATGGCACCTATGGGCAGATGACTTCTTACAACAGCCAAGCATTCCTCACCTATCAGAAACATGACAATTGCTCCTGTTCAGGAGGGTGAGAATATATACTTTATGGAATGGAGCTTTAATTTCTTGATTTTGTTATTCTGCAAATCACTTCCCTTGCATTTCCTTTTAATTTAAAACATATGCCCTGCTCTCTTCCTCCCTGCAATGTTTCTATTCATCACTGCCCAGCACGTGTCGCTCAGCCAGGGACCTCACACAGCTCTACATCACAGAGTAAGTGAAATAGCTACTTAAACCATTAAAAAAGGCATTTGAAAGACTGAGCATGTTGAAGAGCAGTAACTGATTCGGAGAAGATCATCCACTCTACAGCAGCACATTGCAGTTCTGAATTTCTCTTTAAAAATAATAGGTCACTCCTTCATATTTTTCTGAAGAAGCCCTGTGACCAGCTTTCCACAGTCAATGTGCATGTTGTCATTAAATGTGCAAATGTGCAGCAGTCCTTACTTAAAAAGACAGCTGTTTATCTCCTGTTTATGCTCCTTCTGTTGTCAGTAATCCAGATAACATTATTCTTTACATTTCTGATAGGTGTGTTTTCTCTCCCTACACAAACATACCCACTGGCATATGCACCCACACCCAGAACTGACACACACAGGGCTTGTTTTCTCCATGCTGTGCAGATAACTGCTTTGATAAATCAGACATCTTACAACAAGTTATTTTCCCAATATTTCCTGCTGCTTTCTAGCTTGAGGACTAGTGGATGCTTATTTTCTAAGGTGACTCTTTTTTCTTTTTTTCCCCTCACTGCACTTGCTGATTTGCAGTTCTTTTCTAACCCAACTGGAGAAAATTGTTAGCAAAAAATAATCTAGTTTCTAGATTCCTCTTCTAAATCAGAGAATAAGTCTTCTTCTCATGCATGTTAGGTGCATATTAGCACCCATTGAGGTTTTAACACCAAGACCCTGCAGGAACATAGTAAGGCTCCGGGGAGGCTAATCACTGAAGCCCACCACTCATTACTCACACAACTGAGAAATTGTAAGCAAGATTATCAACTCAGAGTCCACAGAAATGTGCTAACAAGGGTTAGAAGGTCACTGACATTACTTGAAAGTCACTTCAGAGACTATGTCAATCTCCTAAGCAATATAAATTCTCAGCTGTGAAGGCACTACACACAATTTACAGAGTCAATGGACTGTGGGAACCACAACAGCTCCTGCTTTAATCATTTGGTCCTTCTCTGGCATTCTCACAGTGCTCTGATGAGATTGCTGTGATTTCAAGAATGTCTGTATTGTTTGCAGGTCCCACAAGAAAGAAACCATTTCTAAGGCATTTTACTCTGTCTCCCTAGCTGAAAAAAAACAGATTGAAAGTATCATCAATAGATTGGTTTGACCCTGTGCTTATTTCCTGTAACATCAGAAGAAAACTAAAAGCCCCAAAAATGCCCACTGCCACTGTAGCCACCTCTAATTTCTCTTTACATTCAATCTCTTTGAATCAAGTCTTCAAAATGGTTGTAGCTACAACCCCAAAAAATCATGCTAGGACTTGACCCACACAGCTTCCCAGACTCATGCTCCATTAGGAGCTGGATCAGTGGTTTAGAGGTTTTAAAACAGACATCAAAATCAGTGCCTGAGCTGCTGAATAACCCTTGCTCAGTGTCTTCCCAAGGTGCTTGATGAGTGGCAAAGCCAGGATGGTAATGAAGTCCTTGCCATTTGCAGAACAGCAGCTGCAGGGGATGGTTAGGAGCCTGCACAGCATCTTGCCCTGGCACACAAAGTGCCACAGGGGACATGCAGGTACCTTGCCCCACAGACCCTACCGTGAGGAGTAAAGGGGTGTGGGAAGAGCAGCTGCTGAGCCATGGGAGTTAGAGACAATCAGGTGGCAATGCTGGCTAGACACAGATCTCTGAACCTCTCTTGCTAACGTGACTCTGAAGGTAACAGGGCAAACTCAAGAAAGCCTCAGCTCAGGCTTCACATAGCTTTTTAGGACTATTACAACAATCCTTGTTCAATATATTTCAACTACACAGGAGAACACAACAAAGAAACAATATAAAACATCACCACATGCTTGAATATACAAAATATGACTATAATGAATTATGAATTATGACTACTCTGATGTAGTCTTCCTTTGATCGATGCGATCAGACACGTGCTTCTCACAACCCCTGATTCTGACTTGACTCCTCATTGTGGGATATCTTTGCTATTGTTGAAAGAAAAACTTCAAAAAAAAGCTTGCTCTAGCTTGTCCTAACAGGATACATGCTTGTTTTCAGCTATAAAATCTAGGTAAAAACAAAGGTCACGTGGAGATGGGAGTTGATGGCCATTTTTGTGTTGCAGAATGAAAGACAATGTGCAAATCAAAATTTAGTGGAGAAGGATGATCTTCAGACCAGCTGAGGTGATCCTGCCACACACTTGAGTCCTAACAGGAGTGCTCTGGGCAGGTGAGAAGGTGAGTAGATAAAGTGAGAAAGGTCTAAGCAAGGAGAGAAGAGAAGCCAGCAAGAATTTACTAAATGTGTGAGAACAAGCACTACCAGACAGCTAACAACACCTCACCAACTGCACCAATAAAAGCCCAGATGCTGCAAGCGACTTCACTCTAATCAATAAGCTTTTTTTCCTGAAAGCATTAGCTCAGTCAAAACCTGCAAAGTGAGAAAAATGAAGGGTGCAAAGCAGGGGGTCAACTCGCCAATGGCTCTGCCCTCAAAGTCTGGCAGAGGCTCAGAACGGCATTACCGTCACAGTGAAAGGAAAATGGCCTACAGGACTGGTAATAAATTCAAACTCTGACGTGCCTTGCCCTGCTTTACTCCTGCCAGCTGGCTCCATCTCAATAAATACAAATTTGTCCTCCCTCACACCCATAAACACTCTGGGGAAATCACTTATTGCAGGGGAAAACGGCGTCCGTGCCCAGCTCAGGACCCAACGCTGAACTTCTTAATATTGAAATGAAATATTCTCCTTCACACCAACGTGCCTTTGATGGTTCCTTCACAGCACCACAGGTGAGTCCTTGAAACCCCCCCTCTGCTATATGGGTGGGTGATTTAAACAGCATGGGAGGCTGTGCCATACCTGAGCTGGCTGCCTGGGAAATCAGCCCCCCTTTCTCAGGGTTTATAGTGTCTCAGGTCCCATCCTAGGATACCTCTGCCTTGCCATTCTCAGCCAAGTGCTGGAAAAGGTTAATGGGATGACTTTAGCATGATGTAAATACCTAGCAGGGTTTTTGAGGAGGAAGGAGATGCACCCAGCCAGCTCAGATTGCTGATAAAATGTGCTCTTATCTTATTGCTAAAGACCACGTAGATAGAGCCCGGCACTGCTTTGATAGCAGTCAGACTCAATTTGCAGTGCTTTTCAGCTCTTGTATTTCTACTGTGATTCCCAGCTTATGGCCTTTTTTTCTTAAAAATCATAACCAGTGGATTATCTGAATGTATAAGGATCTCAGCTTCCATGTATATATTTGTTTTGAAAGGTATGCCTAAGCTTTAGAGCAGTGGAGAAAATGCTTGTGAGTATAACAAACCCCAGAAACATTCATGTTTATAATTTTAAAAAACTACTTTTGCAAGGCTGTTTCATGATTTTTCAGTCCAATGCTAAGTTGATGTCAGACAGGAAAGCAGCACTTCTGGAGCAGCTCAGCTTGTGCACAGCCCTGTGCTGGGTTCACCCCCACCTTGTTGATCAAGGCTGTGCTTCTGCCCTGAATATGGAGTCTTGTAGGGCAAGAAAACTGTCTGGGAGTGCCCCGAGTTTGGGGAATAACTAGTACAAAAATTGTTTCACACTATCACTAAGCACTGCTGCTCTGTCTTTACTTTTTGCCTCCTGTCTTCCTTCCTGGCATGCCTTCTAATTCTCTTGGATCTTCTTTCCTTTTCCCACCACCCCCAGTTTTCCAGCAGCATTTTCCCAAACACCTGGAGCAGCTCTATCAGCCCAGCTGGCCCCTTGTTCGGCCCAGATCAACATCTCTGGAACCTCAGGAGCCTTCTCCAGCTGTCACCTGGCCTGGGGGCTCAAGGGTCTCCCCTGGCAGCATTCCCACCCTGTAAACCTCACTTGTTGTGGCTGAAAGTGGCTGGGATGGGAATGGTTTCCCAGGAACAGCACTCTGCACCTGTCTGCTTGCAGCTCTCTCCTTTCAGCAGGTGCTCCTGCAGCATCCCTGTCTGAAACCAGACCATGACCCTCCACCCTCCTCTGCAGGGACATGTCTGCATTTCTGCAATGGGGCCAGGAGGGAATGCACTCAATTCTTACTCAGAGTGTATTTATTCTAAACAAACACCACTTGCTTGTTGCTGTCTCATGCATATTCCTGCAGCTCCCACAGTGCATGTGATAAAAAATTAAAAGCGATTAGTCGAGGCCAGTTTCTCCTAGCAAATAACTCTGATGGTGTTACAAAAGGCATGGCTCACTGAACAAACCCTCTTGTAAGCTTTCTGAACGCTGACATGAAACAGCTGTGCTTATTGCACCATTGTGTGGTCCCCCTACAAAATTTGATGTTTGCCTGGTGTCTGTGGGCTGCCAGCTCTGCAGCTTTAGGTGCCAGCATCTTTATGAAGGTGTGCAATGACCAGCACTGACGGTATTTGCCAGCATGAGGAAGAGTAGGCTCACTTAATTTTCCCTTCATAAACAGCTTTGAGTAAAAAGCCAAAATAGCACATAGGGACAATTCATCTCTGCCTTGCATTAATTTAAAGAGAAGCCTCACTTCCTTGGAGGAGAGTTTTCAAGAAATAGATACATCTTTTTGGAAAAACATGCCTGAAATACCGCCAAGGCTTTGGTGGCATCAGTCCCTGCTTTTATGTATTTCAATATGCACCACAGGATGAACAAAATAACCAAGTGGACATGGCCACAGCTGGGAGGATGCAATGCCACGGGTCACCAATCAAGGCAATCATTAAAGAGCCTGGAAGGAAATTACTGTAGCCCAAATTGCAAAGACCAAAAGATTTTTCAGGATCAAGGAGAAATAAAAAAAGATGATGTCTGATTCTTCCCCTCAAGTTGACTTGCCTGGCCACACAGATCATTAACCTCAGCTCTGGGTCAAGGTAGGTAGGAAGCTGCAGCCCAGGAAAGTGCCCGATGTCTTAACGCTTTTCTTATTTGTCAGAAAATGGCCATCACAGCCTACCCTGAAGCAGAGTCACACGTGAGCTGCTTCTGGCTGGCTGGTCCTGTGTGTCAGAAATTCTATAGATGGAATGTATGGACTCCACACATGCTGGAACAACAGTACTTACAAATTCTGTGAAGAGATACTGCATGAGGTGTAGGCTGAGTCAGAGGAATACGAGGCAGCGGTGCCTTCCTCTGCAGAAGATGTTACAGTTGGACATAAACCACAGAAATTACCCATCTGTGCTTTCCTTGACCTCTGCCAAGAATTCACATCCCACCTGAGGTTCTGAGCATTTTCATTCATTCTAGGCAGAGAGAAACCCGTATCACCAAATTTACAGAAATTCAGTGAAAAAAAATAAAATATCCAAAGCCATGCTTTCACAAAGACTAAAATAACCAAGTCCCAAATGGGTGATGTGACTTTCCAGGGCTTTCTACAGTGAAAGGATGCTTTTGCCAGCTTCCTACCTGGTGGAAAGATTAACAGAAGTCTTAAATGTGAACCCTTACAGCTACTCATCTTTCAAGAAACAGAATGAAAGGAACAAAGATAAAACCTAAAAGAGCTGTCTGGCATCCGCTTGGTGACTACTTCAGTTTTAAGATCTTTGTCACTTCGCTGTTGATTTAAGTCTGTGTATCCTTTTGAATATTAGTATGGCTAGCAAGATAGCAGCATCATACATAAAAATGTTCTTTATTCCAGAACAGATGAAACTCCCAGTGGTAAAAGAAGATTTAGGTATCTCTGAAGATTTCTTATCGCTGTGCAACATAACTCTCTAATGGTTCAGTGCCTTGGAGGGTCATCTGAGATCACTTATCACATAAATCAAATAGGTGGCAGGCTATAAGAATGGAAGCCTATAGCAATTTCATGTCTTTGCTTGCAGACATCAAATCTATCTTTTAGGCAGACTATAGAGGAGATAATATTCCACTCCATTTAAGCCAGTGAAGAAACCCAAATCTAGGTATTAACCAATTTTTGGGAAGCTGCTTCTGGTCTCGACTGCACCACAATTATCTTGGGAAATGACTGGTTTTAAATCCTAAAACATGGATGGCAGACACTGGTTCTGGTTTTAATTTAGACTAAAGCTGCTGTAAAATCACTCTGGCAATGGAAGGGAGTGCCAGAGCAAGTGAAAGTCCAATTTAGTTGATGTCCCATTTACATAATCAGCGGTGTGTAAAGTGGATCCACTGTAAAAATGACTTGGATCTACCTTGGATGCAACAAGAGGAACAAAGTTTTCTTCTCCCTCTCCACTTTTCTTCCATGTAATACTCATTTCTCTTGATTTCTGTGGTGTTAATTCAGCTTACACACATGTAACAGAGAGCTGGAGCTGCCTGGGGGCTCAGGAGCATCAATCTTGTGTGCCAAGCTCATTTCTAGCAATGGGATCTCAGAAGGGGACAGTCCAGTGGTGTGCCAAAGCTGACAGTGACAGCGAGGCTGTCACCTCCTCACTGGGAGCCATGAGAGATGGCTCCTTAGCTGCCTCCTCCATCAGCTCAGTGGATCCCCAATCCACCTCCACAGCTCCTGCCCCAGAATTCAGAATTTAGTACTTCTGCAGTAGCACTGCCTGATCTGAGCCTCTCAACTGTACAACCAGGGCTCACCCCTGAGTTTGCTCCTTTCCCTGTGGAACTCCCTTTAGAAACAGAAAGCCAAAATGCATCTCAGAGCTAGCTGTTAAGACATCCCTCCTGACACGTGTGAAGGTATTTCTGCCTTCCCAAGGCTGCAGGTAGGGAGTCCTTGGGTCTCTGCTGCAGCTCGGGGTGAACAGCAGTGCTGGCACCTAAAGAACTTGCCAGAAGCTGAGATGAGGGAAACTGCAAAGCCTCCAAGTCTTGCTGGAGGAGATACAATATTTATGCAACATAGATCATGTCTTTTACATAACCCTACTCTTCAACAAACATGAAAACATATGGCATCAGTTAATTGCATGAAAATATTTGGTAGGAAGACAATCTTTCAGGACAAATGGGGAAAAAAACCCAATCAAGCCATTTTCCCCCTTTTATTCCCATTATTAGTGGGCAGGCTGAGGCAGTGCATGAGTACTGGCTTAAAGCACTCCTTGGTTTATGGTTTAGGCAGTGAAATAGTTGTGTCCAGCACAATATCTGTGAGAAATACTGGCAGCACTGCTGATAACCTAGGCAGAAAGGCAAGGAGCTCGTGAATGAGTAGCACAGCCACTCCTGCAAGGGTGGCCAGCCTTTAGGAGCCTCCATGAACCAGGTCTGTGAATAAACAGGGGATCGAATTTTGTGCTGTCACACAGAATTTACATAACTGGGAGAAAAAGCCTCCCAGACCTCCAGTAAAAGGACAAATAGGCTGAGTGTGACACTTCAAACTCAGCCTTGAGTTTGAAGCAGCAGAAAAGCGTGGATTTGAATCCATTTACACCAGAACAATGCTGCCCTTCTGAGTATAATTTTACAGACGTGTTTATGATATAGGGGGAGCCACATGGCACAAAAGGTTTAAACATTTAATCTCACTTAGCTTCAATACACTGCATATACAGAAAATTGGAAGCCCAGCAGGAAGATGCCAGATTTCATTCTCACTTAGTCGTGATTAACCTTTATGAGCTCGCTCAGAGTTCTGTCACCTGTGAAGTCACTCGGGCTGCAAAAGCCCTGCCTTGTTCTTCGGCCAGGGGACCACAGCTGCTGAGCTTGAGCTCTCCTGCCCAAAACGGGGGCCCTCCCCTGCCCCAAACAGCAGTGCACCCTGCCCCTGCATTCCCCAAGGATGGGATGTGTAAAAGGGACTGTAGGGAATGAGTGAGCTGGAAGGGACTCTTCCCTTTTTCTTCCTGCAGCTGAGTCTCCTTGGCTGAGCTGGGTCCAGTTGAGAGCAGCCTTACCCCAGCAGACAGACACAAGGCAAACAGCTGATACATATCACACTTTGCAAATATGCTCTCTCTCATTAATACTGATTCCCACACACAAACACTTTAGCTATATTCACTGATTGCATTACCATTGCAGAAGTGTAATTAACAAATTAAAAGGGAGGATTGTGATTCAGTTTAATTTGGGGGAAATCTTTAAATAAATATAATAAAAAAAGGAGTCTGATGAGTCTGATGTTTGAGGATCGTTACCCTCTGCTATTTGCTTTAATTCTTTGGACATGCTCTAAGAGAAATGCTTTCCTTGAAACTAACATGCCTGAGTAAGCTGCAGTGGCGGCTACATGGGTACTTAAAGAAAAAAACAATGACAAAAACACCACAGAACTGAAAGAAATCCTGACAGATGCTAGATCCACATACCAGATTGCTAATGAAGGTGTATCATCATGGAGAGAGGAAGGGGGGAAATGCCAGCTGCAAGGTAGTCAGACTGATCTGAGACTGACAGCTTCTTCACCCAAATTTAAGAAAAGCAACACAAAGCATGCACGCTGCCTGCCCGTAAGTATTTGTGGAAGGAGGGAAAGCAGAAAATCCCCCATACTTGCTGCCCTTCCAGATCCTTGCATGATAAAATAAGCCAGTTCCACTGAGTAAACCAATGTTTGTGAGAGCAGTCAAAACTCCTAAGCTAAAGTTAAACTGAATTTCTCTCCAAACACCAACTGAGCACTCCTGGAAGAACAGCTGCAAAGTGATACATACTGCCCCTCACATTTCTGCCAAAAACACCTTTCAGGTGATCTAATATTATGAGAAACCATAATCATTAAGGATTGATCATGCTAATATAATTTTCTAGATGGCTTATTAACCTACTAAGACATGTTTTTCTCTACTTCCCTTCATTAGCAACAGCGATAATTAGGTAAGGACAGAGTAGCAAAATTGATCATATGCTACTGCCAAGGGGGACAGAGAATGTATGGTGGACATTCAGCATAACGTTCTCCAAACCTGAGGTACATTAGTTTTAGTTAGTACCATAGCCATTTTCTGCCTTTGATACGAGCAATCTGTTAATGTAGATATTGTATAACAGGAGCTTATTTCTCTCATATGCCAAAACAGAATTTTCTTATTCCTTGAAAGATCTTTGCACAAAATGAGATGAGACAGGAAAACATCCCCTCTCTGTCACAGACAAGATGGCCATGAGTAGCACTATACCATATAGAGTAGCACTATACCATTTCAAAAGGCTAACACCATCTCATTTCAGAAGCCTTCAAGCATCTGCCCTTCTTGTTCTCTAGCCCAACCTTTGATCCCCTCATGCTGATGCATTGCACCTGTGTGCCCTCTGTTCCCTTTGTGGCTGGTCAGTGCCCCTGGGCACTCCATGGCTCGTTGCTGTCAGTGCTGCTCACCTGCTGCTCACCTGCTGCTCACAGTGCCCATGGGGATGAGGCTGGGCCAGCCCCATCCCAACCACCACAAACTGTGTGCCTACACCTCTCGAGGTGTCCTCTCCTTATTTCAGTCTGCTCCTGAAAGCAGAGCAGCTGCAGAGCCCTGGCTGGGAGGCAAAGAAGTGAGCTGTACTGTCCCCTCCTGGGCAATAGCCCCCAGAGATCCAGCAGAGCTGCAGCATCAACTTTCCCCCACCATCCCACTGATGCAGCCTGTAAAACCCCAGAGAGACAAAGGCATCACAGCCATGATAAACTTTAAATATTGCTCTAAAAATGTAAGCAACTGGCTTTCCCTGAGCTCTCCCCCATGTGAGCAAGAGGCAGCTTTCTGTGGATAAATGCATTATAGGGAGCTGAAAAGAGTTGACATTACAAGCTTGGCAGTCTGATGGTGTCCTGTATGAACAGGGAAAGGGAGGATCTGCCAAAATGAGAGCCAGACTTAATATCAAAAGCATCAACCCAGCATATTGACCTTATTTAAGCTCAAACAGCATAACACTAGAATACTTAATGTAAAAATGTAATAAATATTCTTTATTCTACATGCGCATTAATGTTTTCTTTAAATATGCAATTCACTTGATATCTGCAATCCCCCCCTTCTTCAGATGCAAAATCCAAAATAATGATTATATCAGTCATTGCTTAATACATTCAACTGTGGCCCTGATTTTCATGCATGAATGGTCATTTACATATCATTACCCATCATGCCATCCACTCAGATTTTTCTTCCTAAACAGAGTAATACATTTAAAGTGATCATTTTAAAACAAAAATGCTTAAAAAAGGGACTTCCATTTCTTGTTATCTTATCTTTGCTCTTAGCACCTAATAGAGTGGAATATTAAAATGGAAAATTCTCAGTGTGTGTGACAAGTGTCACAGTGAGATCTTAGAGAAGAGGCAATTATCAAGGGATTTTTCTCAAATTTGGAAACACCGATAAATACGAACAGAAAAGCCGAAGCAAACCGACCAGAAACAAAACAGTAATTATAGTACATTCTTCTATTTCCTAACACAAGTCCTTGTTAGGGGCAAAGCAAAATCCATGTTAACAAAATCACTGCGGACATGAGGCGCAGTTAGAAGCTTTGCATGAATAAATTACAATTTTGCAATTAATATTGCCCATGCTCACAATAGAGGAAGGATTCCCCCCACCCCCCCGCTACTTTTAAAGTAATTTTCTGCTATGTTTAATTAGGAAATTTCTCTACAGAAGGCAATGTGATAGAAGATTAATTCTCTATTTTGTCCCCCACTGTGTCAGTAGACTCAAGTGGACACTATAAACCCCAGTTAAATACGGCGAGGATGATCGAGCACGGGGCTCCTTTTGAGAGGTCGCGTCCGCAGACTGTGGATCTCATTTCAACCCAACAGAAACGAGTCAGGAAATGGGGTCTCTCCGTGGTGCAGCACCACACAGGAGCCATTCCAAGAGCTCCATGGTGGGAGGGTTCACCATGCTGGCTGAGAGGGTTTGCTGTCATGGCTGATGACACCGAGCACCACCGGCTGAGAAGTGGCACTGCCGCAGCTGTCTTGGGTCTGCTGCTCCCCCTCACCACCAATAACTATTCCTCCAGCAGTCCCACCCTGTTTTACATATTTTATGCCAAGTATGAAACAGCAGTTAAACAATAAATAATGAAATATTCACTGGTGGGCAATATAGTAAAGTTTGGTTTGTTTTTTTTTTTTTTCTTTCTTTTGTTTGAAGGGGAGAGACCAAGGATTTGTTTTTAATGAACAATGAAGGGAACGAGCTATTTACCCTCAGGACATAAAACCCCATGAATGGGCTCTTGCTGCCAATGCTGATTAAATATCAGGTTAAGGCTTTTTTAAATTGAAATCCAAGGCAGAGTAAGAACAATTACTTGGTGGAAACTCAGACCTACAAGATGCAGAAACATTCACGGTATTACCCTTTGACGGAGAGGGTAAGAAATTTTCTCAGCAGTTTTACTAGTGGAGTAGCTGAACACCAAAACAGAGAAAGCATGAATGATTTAGAGGAGGAAACAGACATGTAGCTGAGTAGAGACCGAGAGCTTTGCACATTGATTAACCAGGACCAGATTGTTATAATACAATAGAAGTTGCCAGTACAAACCTCCTGGGGACAGGAAAGGTCAAAACAGGACAACTGGCAGAGAAGCTATGTAATGCAGAAGAAATTTAGAAGCTTCAATTCCAGTTTTATTCTAAGCTTAAAATAAATAAATCAATATTTTGGCTAGTTTGATGCCTATTTATTCCCCCACATTTTGACACATTTATAAGGCATTCTTATCCCACTCTGCTCGATGCTGCTCTGGTTTCATGTAGAGAAACGCTCCAGCAGAGCATTTAAGAAGGGACAGCCACCTTTGCAGAGTCCAAGGGAGAGCTGCAAGGATGACAAGATTTAGAAAACACAGTTCCGTGGTGAGTTTAGGGGAATGGAAATTTTTTACTTTGCAAAAAGAAGACTGAAAGAAGACTACTTGTCTGATACAAAAAGGAATATCAAAAAGGCTGCTATAAAAAGAATGGTTAGTCCATTGTTCTCCACATCCATTATTCCTGAGACAAGAAATAATTGACATAATTTACAGCAAAGGAGATTTTAGTTAGATATTAGGAGATTTTGTCCCCTCAACCTCTAATAATTACTGTGGGCTGGAACAGGCTGCACTGAAGTGAAGCTGGTGCGCTCAGAGGTGGCTTCTGAGACTGCTCCGTGCAAGGTCTGAGCAAGGGACAGTCTAACTATAGTTGCTCCCATCAGATTGAGGAGAATGGATGAGACAATCAGTTGAAACTACTTCCAGAACTACGTGCCTATGACTACACCTTTCCTGCAAGCCAGGGAATGGCTGGGCTCCACACTGTGCACTACTCAAATCTTTACTTGCACAAATTCCCACTGAAACCATGGCACAATTTTCTGGAACATAATTAAAACATCTTTGTGTCATTTGGGTGTGTGAAGAATGCCCATGTATGGGGACAGTACAAATTTTTGCATAATCTCTGAAAGTTTCTGACTCCTGCAAATACAGAGGATTTGGTCACAGCTAAGACCTTGTGGTCAAGAATTCACTTCATCTAATCCTGAAGACGTAGGGAAGCCAACCACATCTTCCTCTCTAGGGAGGGAAGTTTATTCCCTTAGGCACAGTGATTTGAATATCTCTGTTCCACTTGACCAAGATTTTGTTCCATTATAATAAAACACCTTTTAGAGAAAACGAAGACACTTAAAAAAAATTTGTTAAATGGACTGCAAAATCTACGTTAATACAGAAATACAGGTAATGCATTTCCCAGAGCAGTCAGTGATGAGTTTCCAGCGTTAGCACTCAGCTCGTCACCCTCATGCCAAAATGATGCTACCTGTGGTGACTGCGCCCTGATGCGGAGATCAGGAGGCGACAGAAGCAGTGAAGCTCCTAATGCCAGCTCCAAATCTGAGGACAGGAAAGCTGGGAACGCCAGGGAGCCCCATTTCCAACCAGAGCAGTGCCTGACACTGAATGTCAGTGCGGGAGAGCCACGCAGCGCAGAGGGCTGACAGAGGGCTGTGCTCCCTGTCCCCTGGGGCTGCACTTTCTGCACAGCACCTGCCAGAGGCACAGCACAGTCTGTCCCCTCTGCTCCCGCTTCCAAGCACTGTGCAGCCCTCCCAGCACAGCCAAGGCAGCTCCTCAGCCTTGGGTGCCCACTCCACAGAGCTGCTGGCGCCCAGAGAGGGTGTGCTTCTGTTCCCCTCTCTTTCCTTGGAGAGCAGTCGGGCCCAGGGCAGGATCCCAGTCCATTTGCACAGTGATAACGCAGCTGCCCAGAAAGGAAATCCAACACAGTGGATTGGGTGCAGGCACATCCATCTGTCATCTCCAAAAAGCACACGGGTGCCCTGTGAATGCCTGGTCACTCCTGTAATTACCTGTGAAAGCTGAATGGGCAATTTTTAGCCCGAAGTACATGAAATGTGTGAATATTTTAATGATGCACAAAACAATTAAGAATATTACATGCACGGCTCCTGATCACCTTGAGATTTTCTCTCTGCTTAGTGCTGGGGAAGCTCAACCTCTATAACCCTGCTAGAGCAAGAGGGAACAGCTAGAATCAGGAAACAGTGAGCAGAATAAATTGCAGTAAGGCAGGCACTTTTTAAAATGCAACTTTTCCTTCCACAAACTCTTAGATAATGATAGAAAAAATGTCCACAGTGAATTCTGATATAAGAAAAAAAAAGAAAGGCCAGGACAATAAACGTGTCCCATGTGACAGCCAGGAAAAATGAAGGGTCGCATTCAGGTCCTGTTCTAATCAACGGGACTCCCTCCATTACCTCTGCTAACAATCCCACTAAACCCTTTATGTCTGGTTGAGTAGATAGAGCACAGAGGCAAGAAGAAAGGAAGCCTAGCCACTGAAATGGCAGCTAAGCATCAGGTAAGGCAGTCAGATTCTCCATGCATAGCCAAGCCATGTAAACATAGCTAAGCAGTGCAATTTGATGTGTACACACAGATAGGCAGAAAAAAAGGAACTGGCCCAGTGTGGTAGGGAAAAGTCTTCAGTTATCACATTTAAGTATTTGCTATAGAAGATGCAATGCTGTTCTTGCTCAAGACGCTGTGAAAATTTGGCTTCAGGAAAAGCCCTGGGGATAAATTCTACCTGGGATGTGCCTGCCTAAAATGCAGGAACTGCTGTGGCCCCAGACACACAGCACAGTGAAGAAGCAGAATGTGCCCCCTAGCTCATGGATGGGAGGACAGCTTTCAGCTCCTCTCAGGTGGGTGCCATCAGACTTCAGGGGAGCAGAGCTGCCTTCTTACATGTTGGGGCCAAGTCCTGTGTGTTCACTATGAAAATTTCTTAGGAAAAGCTACCGAGCAAATGGGAGATCTGGGTACATTTCTTTTCCAATCCTGTTCAGAGTGAAAGAAGTGTAAACATCACCTAACCCAACCACTGCTTTCAAGTACCTTATTTTCACACTGAGTTGCTATAAACTATCCCTGTAGAATTTTGTTGTAATTACATGCAGTAAAAGGAACAACCAGGTAATTACCTCAGACTCTGCAATAACATTTCTACATTAAAATGTAAGTGCAAGGTGCATAGCTTGTATCCATGTTTCAACCATAGGAAAAACAGAAAACTACTCATTTGAGGGGAAAACCACACATTTAAAAGCCCTCTGGCAGCTACCAGCACTGTCCCAGTTCAGGCTGCTCATAACCCCACTGACAGCAGTGCATGGTTTTGAAAACAACCATGTGTGTTTCCAAGGGGTGTTTTATCCTCCTCGGGAGCCTGGCACCCTGAAGCATACACAGGAAAGCTTAAAAGAGTCCATTTATATGTGGAGAGAGGTAGTGGAGAAATCAGCTTTCTGACCCTGGTCTCTGAGCATGCCATGGGCTGGATTAACAGGGGCTGCCAGCTCCTTGCACTGCTCTCAGGCAGCACTCAAAATCACTGGGGGCAAGGTGGTGTTGGATTAGCCACATTTCACCTCCACAGGCTTGTCTTCCGCGCTGAAGAATTTTCTGTGTTTCGTGAGCTTTTGCGCTTCATTTAAGCCCTAAATAAAGCACAAATAGCCTACAGGAGTAAACTTTACTCTCTACCTGTCAGAATAATTTCCTACCTGAATTAACTTGCGAATACACCTTAAAAAAACCAGACACATTCTTCTCTGTAGCCTGCCGCATTTTCCAAATGCCTTCTTTAAGCTGCTTTCCCATTTTGGGTGCAAGTGGAATCATGTTAATACACTGACAGAGTGAAGAGCAAACACAGGCTTGGATTTTATGTGGTGTGTGTGATCTGGTTTATACACTGGATTATATACCCCAGGCATGACCCACCCCTTAACAGTAGTCACATGGGCTCTGCACCGGCCTAAAGTCCTAGAGCCTGAATGTTTTGAAGACACCCTACTATGAGCTCTCATCATGGGGGTTGAGAATTATCTCATCCTTTTGCATCAGCAGCAAAAAACTCCCCCAAAAAGTCTAGCCTGGCTGAGTGGGAGGAGGAAGTTTAGGGATGCCCCATCACCAAACTCAGGAAGACACTTCAAAGAGAAAAAAATGAAAGAAGAAAAAGAAAAATGGTTGGTTAAATATCACTACTCGAAATGCCAGCAGCCCTGATGAGCTGCAGCCCTCCAGACAGAGGTGATTCATAAAAGACCCACCATCTGATAAGGCCTTCTTTCAGCTCACAAAACTTGGTGTCTGCATCACATCTCTTATTCTGGGATTTCGAACAGGCAGCCCCTGGTGCTGGCTCCCCCTGCCCATTCCATGGGGGCTGGCATTGTGGTTCCTGCAGCACTGTGAGAAGGTGGTGGCAAACCCCCACTGCCCACCCCAGCTCTGGGCAGCGCCGCCTTTCTGATCACACTGGTCCAACAAACCAGAAACAATTACCAGCTTTGATTTCTGCTTCCAGGCTTCTTTTGAATCTGAACACTCATGGAGGACAGCACAGGCTTTTGCATCACTGCCCAGAATGTGGACAGGCCAGAAAATCCCAGCTGTCCAAACCAGAGCTGTCAGCCTCTTCTTTCCTAAGATAACCGTGGTTGTAGGAAGTTCACTAATGGTCTTGGCTTTCTGGCAGAGCAGAACTCATCCCCTGCCCTCCAGCGTTTGGTGGGAGCATCAGTGGCACGCCAGGGACAGCTGCAGAAGTCAGGGGAGGGCTGGAAGAAGTCAGGGTGGGTAGCAGGAGTCCATCTGAGAGGATCCCAGCTGCACTGCCCAACCAGCGCCCACCAGATGCTCTCCTAGCTCCCAGTTACCACTTTATTAATGAAAACACAGATCCCCTTTTCTGGTCTTACTATCACAGGTAGTTTAATCAAAGAGCTAATGAAGCAAGAGGGAAAAACACAGCCATGCATTGTGCTGGCTGCAGGAAAGCTGCTTTAGAGGAGCAGAACCCTCCAGTGACCTGACAGTTGGCGGCTGAGCTGGCTGCAAAGCGGGCGACCCAGCTCTGCCAACACAATGGACCACTTCCAGGAGCTAAGCCTGCAAAGAGCTCCAAGCGCCCGCCAGCACATCCAAAACCCTGCAGCAGAGCACAAAACACAGCTCTCTCTTATCTCAAAGAACCTGGCATTTATCACTCTTAAATCAGGCACAGCCTTCTTCATCACATCCTTATCTGGATATGGGTTCACTTCGCCATTTCCCATCTCAGAGCCCTCACTGACAAAAGCACCACATCTGCCCCTGTATGGTTTTGGTCTGCACAGAAGGAATGGTTCTTCTCAAAGACCCCAACCCAACTTGCAAATTTCCACTTCTTCCTTAGTTCTTATATCTAAACTGGGATTATTTTATGGGAATCATCTCCCTAATGTCTGAGCTGCTTCACGGCCTTACACTGTGCCTCTCTGATTCATTAATGCTGTTGTTTTCCTAACAATATTTCCGTGCTAAAATGAAATTCACACACTTTGCATCCCATGAACATTAAAGACTTTTCAGGGAATAAATATAATTGCTCAGCGCATCAAGTATGATTGATCCCTCTGCATTTCCTGGTAATTACCCTCAAGAACAGTGTGCATTAGACACTCTCAGCTATCAAAAGTAGTGTCTAGAGACTTGTGGTCAGGTTTACTAAAATACTCCCTGCAGTATGTGACCTATAAGACATATATGCATATCCTACTTAAGTGGATTCCATTTTGCTCTTGGATCTGCATCTGGCCAAAGGAAAAACATCCATTAAGCTATTCTACCAAACTACCATTATTTAAAACAAAGGAAAAAAAAATACAATCACTGAATCACAGAATGCTCTGAGTTGGAAGGGACCCACAAGGATCATTGAGTCCAGCTCTTAAGTGAATGGCCCATACAGGGATCAGTCCCACAACCCTGGTGTTATTAGCATCGTGCTCTGACCATCTGAACTAATCTCAGTGGCATATGCACCATTATGTTTTTCTATCAGCTTCTACTTTTTTTTTTCTTACTTATTTTATTCCTGCCTTTTACAAAATACATTTGCAAACAGAAGTCCAAACTTAGACTGGACTCTGGATATTAACATGCACAGATCATCTATATTCCCTCTGGAAGCATAAGATTTTGTGCTGATTTTGGCTGAGGTAGGGGTAATTTTCTTCACAATGACTCATAGAGGGCTGTATTTTGACTGGCTGGGGTTAAACCCCTACTGCTCTTTCAATGGCTATTTTTTATTTACAATATAAATAGATTAACAGAAGTTATGCAGTATCAGAAGCTTCATTCAGCCTGTGGTCACACATGTCTGTGGGACAGGTACCTGTCTTTTCCCTGTTTTATCAGTAAGTATTGACTGTCACTGACTCCCTGACAGGTCAGACTAGGCTCTTCTTGTTCTGAGCCAATCCCTATTTAAACACTGATGCTGAAATACACTCCTACTTACCAAGCAGTACTATAACTTTGGCTTTGAATCATGTTATTTCTCATGCTTCTAAAACAGTGGCAAACCTAGCATCTGAGTAAATGCTATCCCAAATAATTTGTGGTTTTTCACCACTGCCAAGGTGAAATGGCACACCTGCTATACGCTCGCTTCTCCAGTATTTGGTTCAGAACCCTTTCAAAGCCAATGAGGACATTAAGCTGTTGAAAAACATTATAGTCAGCTTCAAAAATCCTTGCCAGGGTCATAAACACCTTGTCTCTGTAAGCTACTCTTCTCTCTTGCTACCAGTATCCAAATGGATGGATCTAAATAGTCCAACTAGCTGAGCTCTAAATCACATCAAAGGAATCATTAACAAATGGAAAAAATGATATGGGTCATTCTTGGAGACATTCAATTTCCTGCAGCCTATCTGCATTCCTTCTTCATATTCTTTTGGCTTGAGATCCCTGAGACTTAATCAGAGCTCAATGATTTATTTCCAGGGAGTCTTTGGTAACACTGTTCCCTTTTTTATTTATCTTCTGTAACTGGTCTAGCGCCTGCAGACATTCCCCAGCACCTATATAATGTTTCAGTGCACTCCCCAGCACCTATATAATATTTCAGATCCTGGATTCCCCAGCATCTATATAATGTTTCAGTGCATTCCCAGCACCTGTATAATATTTCAGTGGATTCCCCAGCACCTATATAGTGTTTCAGAACACTGTTCCCTGGTGTGTACTTTGCAAAAGGCCAAACCTCCTTGATATTCCTCCTTTCCAAGCTGCTCTGGCTGAGCCTGTTATTCCACACTGTCCAGCTGGCCCATAAACCAGTCCTGAAATTGTGGACAGGCCTCATGACACCAGGGCTTTTTCCTTAATTGCTTCCACAAATTTTGAATGTCACTATTGCCTCTTACTTTGGAGTTAGACGGGAAGGAGGGAACCATAACCTCTGCTGTCTACTCAGATCATTATATTGTTGCAGATCTGTTTTTTCAAACCTTTTAAGTACACTTGAATTCCTAGCAATTTTGCACCCTGCTCCACTGAAAAGGCTGAGGGGTGCAGATAATGCTTTCAGACTATTGCTAATACATTTTTCTTATCTCTAGATACTCTAGCACCCATCCTCATGGTTTAATTTGGTTTGCTATTTTAGGTGTTGAAATTATTGTTCCATGTAGCCATCTGTAAGCTTCAAAGCTAACCTCTCTGCTGCTAGATGAAGAATCTGCTAGAAAAATTCTGCTAGAAGAGAAACAAAGATGTCACCTTTTGATCACATGACAGCAAATTCCACCATTAGTATACAAGAGTTAAGTACTACCCAAAAAAACTCCATCGAAGATCTCATCCTCTGATGAGGTGTCCCTTGAGCCCAAGGAACTTTGTTCTGGTGAGATGACTACAGTAACCAAAATATAGCTACCACATTCTCATCTACCTGTCACCTGCTCTCAGATCTGTTGAATGCCCCAGAAAAACTCATCAGTATCATCCTGGAAACACCTACTTCCCAGCACACATTAACCTTCAGGAGCAGCCACTGAGTCCTGAGCTAGAGAAAAGGGGTGGCTTTGCACAGGAGAACAGTGGATGCTGGATGCTGAAGGCAACAGAAAGGAACAGGATGGTTTTGATGGCCATTTACAGTGTCTCACTGGTCTTAGTCGCCCTTTTTAGACCCTAGCTTTCTTTTGCAAGGAGTCTGGATCTGTATGGAACATTTCCTAGAGAGAAAACTACTGCCCACATGTCACATGAAGAGACCTAATTGCAGAGGTTGTGCAGAGGCTGCTCACTGTGTGGGCACTGCAGAGCTGTGTGTTCCCACTGCCCAGCCATTGCCTGGCACACCCAAACTCATTCTGGGGTCACAAAACTGGATTTTCTCACTCTGCACATGCTGAGGGTAGGACTGGGATTATGCACTGGATACCTTCCTTGTATAGGACCAGAACACGGCCACTCTCAGCACAGTCTTTGGGAATAGAGTCTGAGCTCCACTTGGCAGAAGCCTAGGCTAACATTCTCACTGCTCCTCTGGAAGCATCCCTCTATGGAGCAGAAGGCTTTGAAGGCTTTGAAGAAGACAGGGCTTGTGGCAATGAAACAGGGTAGACATTCCACAGGCAGGTAAGAAGAAATTACTATGGCAACACCACTCTTCGTTAGAGGTGGAAGAGCTGCTACTAGTAGAGCAGTGGGTTCCATAAGGCCTAATGTAAACTTGTGTTCACAGCTGGAGAATACCTGAGAAAAATAGCTGGGTATGTAGATAACTAGAAAATCAGCCTGTACTGCCAGAACACATGGAAAGCACAGAATAAAATGACAAAGAATACCAGGGCTCCCATCACCAGGCTTTGGAGGAGCAATGCTAACTGTATCAACATTTGTGCCTTGCCCAGCTAAATAAGACCATACATCTTCAGCTGTTAAAACTGCCAGCTCATTAAGTTCAACTATAAAGTTCATATTTCAATGAATTTTGCATTTCTAAGGGAATCCAGACTACCAGCAGCAATTTAATAAATTTATAATAAGCACATCCAGGCCTACTGTAGCAACAATGTCTGGGTAGCAGTTCTGCATGCTCTGAATACAAGTGGATATTAAGAGAGCCAAGAGCAAGGGTTAATCATGGTATTTAAAAAACAAAACCACCTCTGCCTATGATTCATTTCCCAGACTTCAGTGTTTCATGAAGCAAGGCACGTAGATGAGTAAATAATCCTTGTGGGCTCAATTTGAACCATTTGTAGAAATGAAGAAGGGTGGGTGCAGTATTTCCTTGGGTAGGGAAGGAAAGTCATCACATTAAGGAAGGGGGTTGTCTCTGTGTGAATAAAACCCGGCTGCTACTGAATATATTGAAACATGATCTGAAATCAGATTTGCAGTCGGGCTGCCAGGAGACTGAAGAGGTCAGCTGTTTGTTTTATAAACTGCCAATGTTTTCCCCTCTCCCTGCCTGCTCCAGTCTCACCGGAAAGCAGCATGATGGATGGGAGAAGGTCTCCCTGCTCCCAAAAACCCCTGCAACAGAGGCTATGGGCAGGCTGTCACCTCTGCCTGCCACTTCCAGCAGGACAAGGAACTACAAAATGTGCTTGGTGCCAAGGGTCCCTGATTAGCCCCACATTCAGCACAAAGCCATCGTTAGCCTTGCTCCTTGGGCCATAATTGTTACACCCGTGGCCCTCTAATGACATTTATAAGCTGTGTCTCAGATAATATAACACTGCCTGTTGAGTAGCAGTGCTGCACAGGACAGGAGACAGCCCTGGCTGGAAAATGCCTGCCCCCTTCTGCAGGCAGCAGCTCTGCTGGGCTCTGTAAGCCCTACAGAAAGATGCTCTGCTCGGACAGATCAAGCACCAGGCAGGTTATCAGCCCATGAACAGGGGCCACAGGCTCTCGGCAGAAAAGGGAAAAAACTTCCCCAGTCTGAGCACATGAAAGCCTGAAAACTTTCAGGCTTTTTGGATGAAAGGTGGCTTTAAGCATCTCCCCTCTGAAGAGACTGGCAGAATAAAGACACTGTTGGAGCACTTGAGCTTTCTGCTCTCAAACTCGCCGAAGTCCGCAGGGAGCATTGTGTTGCCTTTGGTCAGCATTGGATCAAGCCACAGATGCCAGCAAAAGCCATCCCAAGAGCAGAATTTCCTGTGCTGGTGTGGTCTGCCTGCATCCCACAGGAAAAAAAAAAATCAAGAAGAAATACAGAGAATTATCTGAAGGGAAAATAATCCTGAATTTACACTTGAGCAAAGCACAAAGCTTTGTCTTTATTACCTCTCTCCCTAGGCAGATTTTTTATTTTCTCTTTCATGTTCACCCTTAAATTCTCTGCTTGCTTTCTGGGGACATGGGCAGGTTTTGACTCTCACAGTAGATACTACCAAGAGAACAATAAACAGGTGATTTTCACCTTCAGGTGCCTGAAACTTCCTTTAATGTTTCATTACAAGCACATACAGTGGGCTGGCAGTGCACACAGTGCAACTTGAAAAGAACTGCGGGTCGAAGTATCTCACAGCAGAATATTACTGTGGATTTAGCATTAATTCCAGCTTTATTCCTTTCCTAATTCCTGTATCACATAGCCTTATCTACAGAGATAAAATCCCTTGAAGTGCAATTGCTTTGATGCATGGATGGAAGACTTTTGTCAAAAAATATTGTAAGATTTGCTTAGAAAACAATCACCACTGTATTCAGACCACAGTCCAAACAAACAAAAGCTTCCCCTGGCTGCCTACACAAGTCCCATTTGAGACCAGCCTGTAGCATGCAGGACATTGACCTCTTGCAGTGTTTGGGGCATGGCCATGCTCTCTCAGAGCTGAGACCATCACTAGCAGCACAGCATGTGCACACCACACAGCTAATTCCCCGAGTGCCTCAGAGTATCAGTGTCCCTGAAGGGCACACTATTGATCCACAGGTAGATTATGTTACTTGCTTGGCTTTGGCATCCTTGCAGCAAAGGGCTGTGTTTAATGCACGCTCTGCCTGGGCTTTCAGGAGCTCTTCAACTCAAATCATAGTGGTGCAAGGCATAGATCTTTTGATGTCAAATCCTGTATGATTTTACAGCTGGCAACAAAGAAAATTTACATTTACAGCTGACAGCGAGTTTCAGCCAGAAGGATTTCAAAGCACTTTAAGAACTATCATTCAAAACAAATAACGCTGAATTAAGATATTTCTGGGTTGAAATATAGAAAATATTGAACAGAACTACTCAGCAGCTTGGGGTAAAAGGTGAAGAATACACCATCCAATTGAATGAGTGCAATGCAATTTTAGTTAGGCAGGATGCAATTACAAAAGCTGGAATCTGGCCAAGCCACCAAGGTTAACTACTCTACTTTTTCTAAAAGTATCATGGGATTTTTCTAATGATCATAAGTTAATGATGTTGTGTCTGAAAGTCAGCACCTCTACCCTTACAGTGGCCTTTACAATCATTTAATAGCAATGGCCCAATATCAGATCCAGTGAGAAAACCCCAAATCACCATTTTTACCATCTCAGAAATGTGCTTATCTTAGAAAATTGGGTTTGGAAGGGACCCAGTGAGACACTAGGTCCAGTTTGCTAGAATCTCAAGAAAGATCACAGATATAATCATATCACTGATAGTGAGTCTAGAAAGTTTGATAAACCTTTAAGAATGACTTCCAAGTTATGAACACCATAATCTTAGCACCTAGAACAAAAGAAGCACACACATGACTCAAAGAGGACTATTAGAAAATCAGGTATGACAAGCCAAATATGGCCATTAACACAACAGAAACTTTATGTTGTTTGAACCAATTTTCCTATCTTCAGATATTGATGTTGGTGTACAGGTCTTTGGCTGAAAAAGGTGGCAAATAAATAAAATACAATTTTTAGTTTGCCACACATGCTTTTGGATTTATCTTGCTCAATCCATTTCTTTTAAATGAACTTTTAGACCATTCACTCGGTCCAGAGGTAGCCTGTGTTTTCAAGTGCTTGCTAGACAAATCATTAAAAAAAATGCAGAATTTAACTGTGATAGCAGATGAAATGGAAAGACTAGGAATAAAAAAAGCCTTTATAATGTTCCATTCAAATCTTGAATATTGCTCATGCAGACCAAACCATCAGGAATCCCTTGTTGGTGAACATGTACAACATTCTCTTCTACCAGATATAAAACCTGCATGTGTCAGTAAGCCCTAGGGTATGATCTACCAAAATCAACAGAGGTTTTTAGGTTGGCTTCTCTGTGCTTTGACCCTCACGTAGCAGATTACAACAGCTTACCAGCTGCAGAACAGCATTTGCACAGCTTGTTGGCTCACACCCCTTTGAAGAGCGTTGATCTGATTAGGTAAATGAGATATTATGACTGACCTTCTAGGAAGTTTTGGCCTATGCTTTTCTTGTGCAGGATAGAAGATAAAGAAATCATAATAGCCTGTGATTGCCTGGTCTCAAAAATAATGGCATTCTATATCAAACAAAAGCAAAACAAGTCCAGCTCAGAGAAGTCGGGGCAATTTCTCAGAGAGCAACTCTGCCAGCCATGAAGATCTCTACTCAGTGAACTGAGTACCTATCCTAGAGGATCTATATTGTCTTCATTCATTAAATTCTAAGCAAACCACACAATAGCTAAGTGTTATTTTTAACACTTAGCCCATTGTACCATCATTTGCCAACAGTTACTTTTTCTTGATGCTAACAACTTACTTGAAGGCCCAGTGAGAACTTGATGGGACTGAGACTCGCATCAAGTTTGTCAGAAAATTCAGGTTCTGACATATTTTAAGGTTGCTGGTAGACAGTTCTTTGAGTTCTCACTTTAATTGTTTACAGGTGAAACAGCAAATCTGATATTTGCTCTTATACTAGCTGGAAGTGAGCATACATCTGCGAGTATCTGGCGAGAATTTTTCATCTGGGATTTCATTTCCTGTAGATGAAAAAGCTATCTTCTGGTCCTAACACTCTGATCTTTATTTGATTAAAAGGATTCATTCTGATTTCTTTCCCTGTGATATTGCATAATATCATGGTGCCCTGTCTCTTTGGTGAGATGTCTTCAGAGGTCACTGCTTGGCCCTTCTCTGAGTTCCTCACCTCAAAAGTACCACTGTAGGCACAGGGTTGATTTTGCTCAGTCTTGAAATATGTGAAGATATTTAAGTATGCAGGCAATGCAGCCAAACTACATTCAAAGGTCTCTTCTGTCATCTGAACTGAGAATCTAAAACCTGGCGTTAATATTAATCAAAACCGCTTTATGAACGCAAGCTCCCGCTGAAAACAGAGGGATGTGCATTTCCTCTTAGCTTGGATCAAACCTCTGATGGCTGAAATATTTTTCAGCTGGAGACACCAAACAGAAACAAAAAGACATAGAAGAAAATGTGTTGTAACACTGCCTTTTCTCTCAGCAAGGAGGGTTTTATAGTTCTGCATTTGGAGAAGGAAAAAGCCCAAACCCCACAACGTTTATGTACCTCGGTATGAGTGCAATAACTCAGTAATAACCCAGCACATAAAAAAGGAGCACAGAAAAGGCTCCAGGTGAAACTCTCTGCCGTGCAGATTGCTTGTCTGCTTTGCTGGGTCGCCCTCCAGCTCTCTGCAAGGCCTGGGAGAGGGAAGGGATCTCACTCAGGCTCTGCCCATTAAAAGCAGCACTGACAGCTGTCTTCAGACACAACTCTCTGTGCTCCAGCCCAGACCTGAACACAGCCACCAAAGGCAGCACAGACTCAGCTAATGTTCTTGGTGAATAGATGGATGGATGGCTGATAAATGAAACCATAAGAAACTAAATTTCACTGAAAATTTAACGTTTCTCCAGTAAAAAAAACCATCCTTAACCCAAATGTGGCATTCAGTGCAAAGTTTCTGCTTTCCATGAAAACTTTTGGATTTTTTTGTGCAAGAACTCAAGCTTATATTCTTATTTTGCTGACCCTAGCTGTACATTACACTGTGGTGCAGGCTCACTGCAAACACCTGACTTTTACAGGGGCTCTTCTTGGGGGCAGCAGACCCTGTGATCCATCCCCAGCTGCTACAACACATTTATTCTGTGCTAAGAGCAGGCAAACAGGCATAAGCTGCATTTCACTGGGCATTTTTCTAATATTAGAGACATCTGGGATCCAATTCTATGCTACATATTATCCTAGTGTCAGTAGGGCTGGTGCTTCTGTATCTCTACAGACTGTGAAGGTGAAGCAGTATTTATGCTCTAAAAAAGAATATAATTACAGAACTGCGAAGAAGAGCAAGGCAGAGGAATAAAAGTCTTTGTATTTAAAAACGAAATCTATCTGGGGATGGCTGAAAACCCATGTTCATTAAGAATATTAAATACAAAACCAGGGTTTTTGTGACCAAGGCACTGGAATAATTTTTTAAAAATTAAAACAACACCAAAAGTCGAAGCGTAACTTTACATCTGGAAAATAGTTTTTTCTTTCCCATCTCTTTTTCCTGAGCTATAGACTCTCACATTTGTGGAAGCCTTGCTTAGCAGAGTTTTCTAGGAATCACAGATTGTTCTGCTTCTGATTGTATCATAAACATTTTTTTCCCCTGTTTTTTTTTCCCTTAATTTTGGCATGAAAGCAGATGATCATAACAGTGAAGTGGTTTTGGCAGCAGAAGTTTTAAACCTCCTAGCAAACAAAATATTTTTGTCACTGCACCTCCTTTCAGAGGTGGCTGGAATTGATGCGGCCCATGCCCTCACATCCTGAGCAGTCATTCAAAGTGTGTGTACCTTACATTATTGTGTATAAAGTGAGATTAACATGCCAAAATGTCAACTGAGCCACCCTAAACATGAAGAGCATACACTCAAAAAAGGAGCTGTCAGTTCAACAGTTCTTCAGACAGCAACTTAAGGAAAAGCTAAGATTACAGAGAATTTAATAAATCCCAGGGATGTCTCACTTCTCCAGAGGGAACAAATCAAGCCCAAGCCCACCACTGAGCTCTCGTTGTCTTCATCATACAGTGGGGACCTTCCTCCACCTGCCATTTCTTGCTTCTAGAAGTTATCTGCCTTATTTGGGATTTGATCCTTTCCATGCTCTCTTACAGCCTGTCTCACCTTGCAAACACACACGAGACTCTCTGCCAGTAAAAGCATTCTCAGAACACGTTTTGACCAGCCTTTCTCTCTTCAGGAGTGCAGTATTGCCTTAATATTACATCTCCTCCAGCAGTACAACACTTTGCCCTCGCTCCCTCCCACTGTGTTTTCATCCCTGGCACCTTCCTGGTGTCCATCCCATCTCTGTGGCTCTTACAAGCACTACAAACCCATACATCCATTGCTTTCTTGCCTTCATAGAAGACCTAGAAAGTATATAAACCTTCATGACACCCTCCTGAACATCATTTTCTGTGCCATAGTTGAAAAGTGAACCAAAACCACAACAATTTTTGGAAGCTCTTGCTTCCTGTAGTCTTTTTGCAAAATCAGTCTACTTATTCACCTTTCTGCTTGAAGAACTTGAACTCTCAAGGTCTTCTTTTTCCACCAGGAGGATTTTAACACAGTATGGCTATTATCATAGTAAATAACAGAACAGTCATCTGGACTAGTAGACAAGCCCAGATCTTTCCCAGGTGCTCCTAAAGAGCATTTCTTCTTTAACTCTGGATTGGGGTTTACCTAATAATGCAAGCTCTGATCCACAGACACCACCACTTTAATGGGAGTTTAACAGTCTGGTGCATTATTTGATTTCCAAATGCAGTCAGCGCCAGCCCATCATTAGAATCAAGGCAATAATGGGGCCCCAGGGAACACTTCTCCCTAGGCCCTAGTAATCACCACTGGCCCTTAAATTCATGCCAAAGTGTTGGTTCATTCAACATTTTACTCTTTTTTGTTACAGCTTAAAGAGAAGAACGGAGGGTAATTTCATACACAAATGTACAAGAGATTTGGTGCTCATCTGGTGTGAAGAAGGTAATTTAAAAGCTCTTCTATTTAGAAAATCTAAATATAAGAAACTTTGGCCTTCATTTATCGAGATTCTGAATCAGGTCTAGAGACCAATAATAGTTCAGCTCACAAACCATAAAGAGATGCAAGCCCCACTAATTTCATGCTCCTTTAATCTGCTTTCATCAACTGTGTGGATTTTGTAAAAGCACTCAAAAATTAGATGTTACCATTTAGTGAAAGCATTGACTGATTTCTAAAGGGTTAGCTTGCAGCTACTGAAAACATTAGTGACATGGCAAATAATCCAGTGCTATGAGCTCCCCTGCACTACATGAGTTTTGCTCTAGCAATGTATTTATAATTGTATGAAAGTTACTCCATACTCTTAAAGAGGAGAGAGAAAAAAAGCTTGGCCTGGATGTTGAATGAGATTATAAATAAACTGTTACTTGTAGTCCCCAAGACCAACAGTTTGGATGCGCTCAAACATCATATTCATTAGCATGGATTGTATTTACACAAATGGAAAAGAAAGTGAGCGAGGCCATGATTTCATTGTAACGAGCAATGCAAAGCAACTGAATGCTGTTAATCAGCAGTGTGAGCAATATTGCTTTTACCAGCTTTTTAGTAAGTTTTTTCAACATGTATTTTCCTCATTTCTGTGATCATTGTTATAAATAATTGCATTAAGAGTGCTGTTTCATCAAATTGTCTTACAACTGCCATAACCTTTCATGAAGATTTCTAGGACAACAGTTACTGAGAGGGCTGAGTTCTGAGGAAAAACTCAAACAGCTTAGTGCAAATGAAAACACATTGTGTACAGTGGATCCTGGCACTGTGCTGTGTAGTTACAGAGAATTAATGGAGAACAAGCCTGATGCCATCCAGCTCATCAACTATCATCAGTTTCTTGACTAGAAAAACCAACATCGTCTCCATCCTTCTACTCCGAGTCAGCAAAATGCTGAAAAAGCTCCTGTGAGCCACAGCCACAGTGTACATCAAAGCACAGACACTGTTCATGTTATCCATCAGGAAGTACCTCTGACAAAGTGACCCCTCTGCCTGACCTGCATTCCTTGCCTCCTTGGACAAGAGTGATGCAGAAGACAACTTGCCATTAGCTGAAGTGGTAGATGGGCACTAAAAAAGTATCTGAGCATAAAAACCTCTCCAGGAAATCAACAGGAAAGTCACTTCCAGCATCAGCTTCCAGTGATATCCCAGCATCCAGACTTTGGAGTGAAGTTCAGATGGCAGCAGCAATGACCAAAACTCCTTTAGTCATGAGAAACACTGCAGATAGAGCAACACCACAGGGGCAACAAGGCAGTGATGGACAGACCCTAGGATCTGATGCCACCAAGAGAAAGGCAAAAAACCCTTAGAGTTTCCGAGATGACATGTTTTCACCACCAAGGAAGTGCCATTCCTGTCCCTGGAGTGCTGTGCTAAGCTCCAGTGGCCATGCTGAATGAGTTCTAATTTCTCAACCTAGTTTCTGTGCATAAGGGGAAACAGGAAAGCTACACAGACTTTGGCTTGTTTGACCTAAGGCAGAGGCTGAGAAGAAGCGCAGTGGCTTTCACAGGATCCTGTTGGTCTGGAGAGAGAGGACACGTGTCAGGAAGTGGAAAGAACTGGGATCAATGGGCCATTTGGTCTGGGATCAATGGGCCATTTGGTCTCTGCCACTTCTGTATGTAGCTACTCAGCTGGCTCTCATCAGAGGAAATCTGCACTGTGAACCTGGACTACTTATTTCCTGATGGAAGATCCACACACAGGAATTACCACGAAATCTAACTATTCTGTTGGAATTTATATATTAAACTTTTCACCTCTATGGAAAAAGTGACAGCATTTTTGTAAGGTTTTAAAAATGGGGTGAAAATAAAGCACAAGAGAGAAGGAAATGCAGATGGAAATATCATTCCTTACCTAAATCAATGGATACTGTTTTTGATAACATTACACTGCATTTATCATGTCCCCTTCCCTCCTCCTGAATGCGGTCCATGAAATTCTGACATGAACTCAGCTGAAACCTGCTCTGATTACTCTGTGATCTCTGCAAACCCAGGCTGTGTTAATGTTTTCAAAGGAAATGGAAGGTGTTTAATAACTTTAACTCAAAGGCTTCTGTGAAAATTTAGTAGTATGTTCATTCTGATTACTTTGGTGTTCAGCACAGACAGGCTCCGGTGATTTTATCACAGTCCTGGTATGGCTGAACCTCACTGGAAAGAAAAATCACCCATTTCACTGCTCCTTCGAGAATCAATTGGTAAAGCCCTTTATCAACAGAAAGCAGGGGAGGTGAGCTAAAGCACTGCTTGTATTTGTTCAAAGTACAAAACGTGCAAGTCAGATCTAAGGAAAAATTATATGACAACTGGGTTAGAACTACGCAAGGCCAACCTTTTCTGTACTGTCTAGAGATCCCTTGTTCATAACCTCAGGCTACTATCAGCACTGTGATGCTTGCAACAAAGTACTATGTGCACATCAGTACTTGATGAACTGAATGAATAAATGTTAAATCCCAAAGCATGATGTTCCTTGTGATCTCTGTTAAAAGCCTGCAACCCTTTAAAACAAGAGCCTTAACTTCATAATCTCTGTGGCATCTAAATCATCATGAGAAACGAGTTCATTTTCCATACACCGTGTTCTGCCAGGCGAAGTTATTTTTCCAAACACTTATGTAACTGTTCAAGGGGAAAGGCAAGACTGGAGCTCACCCCGAGTGTGCTCCGTGCTCAGCTCGGGCTGATGAGATGCCTTCTGCTAACTGGAGCAAGTTCCTCCTCAGGTCCCACCCTCCTTTGGCTCAGCATCTCCCTTGTACTCTCTTGTCAAAGTGCTGGCAGAGGCCCTGAGCAATAAGCAGCTCATCCACAGCTCGGGCAGCGCTGGAACAACTGCCTTGTACTGGCAACCTGCTGTTTATTCCCAGAGATTCATTCATGTCAAAGTGCTTTATCAAGGTTCAGACTCAAAGCACGGGAACAGCACATCTGTGTTCGGGGTCTGATCTGCAATTAAAAGATTTCTGTTGAGCTGGGTATTTGGACTGAATCCTGGACCTGCCTTTCCACCCTCTTCTCCACTTTAATCACAGGTTTTCTTTAGGCCTCTTTTGTGTTTTCACTCTTTGTAGTTACCTTGGATGACTGTAAACTGGGTGAACAGGATAAAACACCTTAATACCCAGCACTGTTAAGAGGAGTGAGAAAGCAAAGCAGCATGGATGCAGAGCAAGGGTTCAGCAAACAAGGACGAGCATTCAAATTGATGAGAGAGGACCCAGGAACCATGAATCCAGCTCAAAAAATACTTTTCATCAAAAATGATCAATCTGAAGCACACCTTTTCCCCTTTGGTTTCTAGACTGCATTGCCAGCTTGCTTTCTACCACAGAGTGACAAGACAAACTCCTTAAAAGCAATCAAAGAAATATCAGATCTTCAATAAATCACATGTAGAGGATCATAAGCTCATGTATAAATTCAAAAGACCACAGAGCCCATGATGAAACCACAAAACTTGGCAGCAAATGCCACCCCTTGCTATGCACAGCTGGGAAAGGAGCCATCTTGCCAAAGCATTTATTTACAGCTCTCTTGACAATATTTAGTTATACAGGGAGCCATTAAGCCAATACAGCATTCCCAATGCTTTTAATGACCTCCAGAGCAGGCCCCTAGAGACAGGCAGTCTGTGAGCCATGGAAGAGAAAACCAGCAGTGTGGAGATGAAGGTTTTCTTAGGCCCCAGGGACGAGATGTGTGGCAGCTCCCAACGGGTTTGATTTCCCTGCTGCAGACCCAGAAGGAAGCCTGTACTCAGACTAGAGCAGTCAGACTGAAAGCAAGTTCTGATTCTGGCATAAATCAAGAGGAGACAGCACGAGGCCTATGGGGAGCAAAGCAAAGATGGAATCAGGAAACCACAATTCATCATTTATCTTCCCAGTATCCTGCTAACAACGGAAACTTCCAGACTAATGACTATTTGAATGCAGCCTTACATGCAATGCATCATCCCTGAACAGAGTATTGAAACATCAAATAGAGAGTTCTAAGATTAACAGGATGTTTACAAATAATTATTAGGAGGTGATTGCCTAATTTTGGTCTATGGTTTGGTGTATTTACATTCTTATATTCAAACATATCTGTTCTTTGTAATATTTACATATCTCTAGTTTGAGGCTTCACACAGTAGTACTATAAAAATGCTGATTTACTACTTATGCAGACACGGTACACATTTTACTGTGCTGCAAATGCAATTTGCCAAGCTGTTTCATTCCTCCCTTTGTAGTTGTATGATTAAATATTTTGATTTTTCTCTATTTAGTTTGCTTAATAAACTTTCATGTATTTTGTTCAACAAATACTACAAAGTTTGGCTCTTGCTCAAAAAAAAAAAAAATATTTAATTTCAAAAAAGAAAAAAAAAAAGGTTTCTTCTTATCAGTCTTTAGTTTTACCACTTGACCGAAATATTACCCCATATACAATGAGAATTACTGTGCTGAGCATTCAGTTTTGACCAAAGAAGAGCATTAACAAACACCAATGCTCTCTACTTCACTGTAGGGAATACTTAGAAACCGAGTTCCAGGTACAAAGAATGGCACCTCTGAAAGCACCAGTCTGGGGTGGTTATGGATGTTTTCTTACACACACCCAGTGCTTTCTGTTTTCTCTGTTCTTGCATAAATCTTTCTCCATTAGCTGATTTGATCAGATTTTTGAGAGATGAACTGGCTCTCTCCAAGCTCCTTCTACGATCTCAGTAAAACTGTTATGCTTATTTATATCTCAATTGCTTATTTGTAAAATAACTGTACTCTTCCCAGAGAGGAACATACCTTCATCACAAGAAGACACACACTGACTGCAAACACTGTAATATTCTTCTTTAAGCTGTAATAATGCTGACACTTCACTAGTGTTTTGTTCTTCCCCTCTTAGAACTGTTAGAGCTAAAACCCAATGCTTCACACCACACACTGAAGTGCCAAGGGAGAGTATGATATAAATATACAGATATGAAACAGCATTTGGAAATGATGAGTTTGATCTTTCAAAAGACAAATCACTAATCTCTGGCTCTAATAAGATATGGGATGATAAAGGTCACACTGAGTAAAGGACTAAGCTCCAAAAGTTTCAGAAGTGATATTACTATTCTTTTCCCATTGGGGGAAAAAAGCAATCCTTTGTGTGACCTGCAGCAGAGTGTTACAGACACATTGGAGAGACCCTTTCACTGTGCTTAACACAAGGGCAATTTTAAACTCACCCAAGGATGTGCAGGCTGAAGCGTGGCACAGTGGTATTTTAAATGCCACAAAATTATTCCATTTATTCTTTCAAAAGACACTTTCAGTCTGAAACTGGTAAAAGCTCTTTCACCTCTACACATCTTTATGAGGATGATTAATGTGATTCAGTAGAAGTTGCCAGGTGACTGTGAAAGGACCTTTGGTCAACAGTAACTTGAATTAGCTGCTGACATGAAAAAGGAATTGCAGAGTGACACGGCTTTATTCAATTTGGGGCTTAATGTAAATCTGATCCACAAGTGCCAGCAAATAAGAGCCTCAGCAGAGCAGTACCAAAATCCTTGATTTACACCTTACATCCCCAAGAGACAGGATTTCATGGTTACTCCCATTGGGGTGATAACTGGTGTCTGACACTCTGCAAAGCTCTGCAAAGAGCGGAGCTCCATTTTACTGGCTGACTTTTCTTCTATTTCTTTTGCTCAGGTGAACTGGGTGCTCGTCTTTTAAAACCCAGCCCCTGGTGCTTATCTCTACAATAAGAGCAGTAAAGATCTGTGGCTTCTCACAGCCACAGAAGCTGCTACAAAAATGCTGGACTTCACCTGCTGCTCTTCTACTAAGTCACCAGTGAACTGGCTTGTCCATTGCTTTCCTGATCTTGGAGGAAAGCTAATGTCCCAACACAAAATAAGCAAGGATCTGAGAAAAGAGACTTTTTCAATTGAGAAGTTTATTCCTCTACATCCCCAGATGAACAAATGCTGTAAGGTGTAGCTGAAAAAGTGAAAAGTTCTCTCCTTTCAGAAGCCACTTTGCACTTATTCTGGGTTGAATTTGCAACTATGCTCTGAGGTAAAGATCAGGTTGTACTACACTGATCAGGTTCAGCAGACTGCACAGACAAGGAGCAAGAGAAGGCAGAGAGGAAGAAGAGGAGAAGAGAAAATGAGGGTACATTTTTGGGAAAGCTGTGAAATGAGGCAACTTCACTCATGCATTTTCTCTGCCACCCAAGTGAGCTCATTAATGCCTGAAGAATTTGAGGGAGATTGATTAATTGCATAAGGGCCCAGAAAGGACATGGTTATTGTCATTAATTCTAAATAAATACAGTATCATACAAATTGCATCTAAGGGGAATAAAAAAAGCTTTTGTCCCTCTCAGTAGTGGGGAAAATACTAAGTAAACAGTGTTAATTATAGAAACAAAGGGATGGAGTCAGGCACAAAGCTTTTAGGTCACTGACTCCCTTCATAGAAGGGGGAAAGAAAAGAGGGTAAGGTACAATCTAACCTAATTATAGCTTTGTAAAAATTATTTTCAAGCCATTAACTGAGATTTGGCCTACTTAGATTGCAAGCTTCTAGGGGCAAAGACTTGCTCTTGTCAGTACTTGCCTGTCTTGCAAAATGCAGACTGTGTCCCTGACCAGAGCTCCTGCACCCCAGTATATTAATCCCCCCAAGCCATGAAGGTGAGCCAGCCTTGGCTGGACACGTGCCAGGAGCTGTGCCTGCTGCTGAAGGACTCCTGGAGCTCCCACTTGAAATCAGCAGCTGGCAAACCTGGTTTGAGATTTGTGAGCTAGAGTGGAAAGAAGAGAGAAAGGCTGTTCAATCTAACACTCAAGTCTTCCCATCAAAGTCAGAATAGGCAACCATCTTCTCCATGCAAAGATCAGCATGAGCCAGAAGGCAGGTCAGGAGAAGCTTTTCCTGAGAACTCAGGGATATACCTACAGTCCTCTTCAGAACCAGTTATCCAGAATCTGGGTCAGCGTAAAAAACAATTGGAAGAGTTACAGAGCTGAGTGGGAGAGGACCAGTCGAGGACTGATCCCAAGTACCTTTCAGGCTGAAAGCACTGTTCACTGAGAATGAGCATATCATTTTTGATTTTCGATTTCTTCCAGGTCAGTGCTGGCATAACCTGCTATCCGCAGAGAACCACTTATTGTCAGGGTTCTGCTGTGATATGTATGATACCTGCTGGTTTTGTTCAGGCCTTGGGTGCTGGAACCAAGAAAACACAGAAGTGATTCTCTGGAGTGGGTGCAGGAACGTTTGAGGAGATGCTTTGCCCAACTCTATGACTGCAGGGAAAAAAACCTTTGAAAATATAAGTGCACCATTAAAGATCCTGAAACCGAAATGCAATAACAGAACGGAAACATTTTTTTCAAACAAGCTGATTTAGAGTCATTCCTGATTTTAAAATGTGCCACGAGGGACGGCACAGTGTAGAAATCCTGTGCTCTTGAACGGCCCACCCCTCCCAGCACCCCGGCGATTACTTTTCAATTGCAGGTGAAGAAGTTCCACAGTGTAATTTATAAGTCACCTCCAATCTGGGGAAAGCTCTGATATATTACAGGTAAAAGCGCTTCGCTTCTTACACGGCAATCAGCAGATGTCAGGAGTACAAGTGCCTGGTTCTGCTGGTATTCAGCCTCATGCATAGGTTTGAAAAACACGTGCAGAAGAGCTGGCCAGAAGCATTATTTTTTAATTAAGAGGGAGAAAAAAAAGCACCTTAAACTGACACGGTGAGGTGTGCGGAATGACCTAAGACAGACAGGCACTGATTGAAAGCCATTGAGGTAATTCCCAAAGTAATTAGATCTTTGGACAACAAAGTGATGAAACAGGACAAATGACCTTTTCTCATTCGCACACCACCAGCTTATTTTTCTGATTTGTTCCACTCTCCAGGAACAGTATTTCTTTTAAATACTATCAGAAGAAGAAAATATGGCTACGGCGCTGAGCTAGGATGCAGAGTATCTGGATTCAGCGCCTGGCTCTGCTGCAGATTTCCAATATGACCTTGGGCACATCCATTAATCTCTTGCATCTCAGTTCTTTAGCAGTAAAATGGAAGGAGAGCTACTACTTTTTCCTTGCCCGCTTGCTTGTCTTCTCTGCAGAGCCCGTAAGCGTTTTCAGAGCAGAGTTTCCTGGCATAACCACCTCTATAAATTTAGCAGAGGCCATGAAAGTCAAATGCTACACTAAAAGTCAGGCGGAGGGAGGCCAAAGGCAGGATTTGGAAGCGCTCCCTGGTCCCTGTACTACCTGTACCTGTGCCTTGGCTGTATCTGGGACACTCCCAGGCTGCTCCCTGCCCAGCACAGCGCTGCCAGCGTGGGCAGGAGACGAGCCCCTGCTGCCCACTGACCTGCCCACCACAGGTAACCCAGCAGCCATGCATTTGTGAGGCGGCTCCCTTGACCTCAAAACCCCACTTGAAATACAGAACTTACTTTTAGAGCACAGGAGGAAGACAGATTGAAGCCTAAGCCACATGGAAACTTTTATGTAAGACACTGCATCAGAGAATTACATGTTGGCCTTACAAAGTTATTGTGAAAATCTACCTTTTTTTGGCATCTAATCACCTCTTTGCTGCAGGTGTGAGAGAGCAAATACAAAAATATGCATCCAGGCAATGCCATACAAGTTCTGTCTGCATATCATATGCAGACACCTATGTGTGTATGAATACACATCATAACACACCCACACATGATCACATTTCATCCCAGAGAGCAATGTCAGAGTTGGTTTACCATCACAGTAAACATCCAGCTTGACACATTTTTCAAGAGACCTCCGTGAATTCCGCATAATTACATTTTTGAGGATGTATTTTGCCAATGTGCCAGATAATGCCAGAAGCACAGCTTTGAGTTGACTGCATTCTTACTCCCACCAGTGTCCTTGCTATGACAGTTTTGATACAAACAGTGTGTATTAGATCATTAGTATAGAGACAACCCTCTCTCCCTGACACCCTTTTGAAGCTCAGGCTGATGAATGGGAACTTGCTACCTTTGTGTGCAGCTTGGCCAATACATCACAAAGCTGCACCCAGGGAACGACACCTAGATTGCCTCTGGCCATGCTGCTGGAGTGTTCCCTATCAGCAGAAACAAACAAACAAAAACACACAACATGCCTGCAATCAATCAAGATATAATTTTCTGTAAGCACACGGAAGGTCACTTATTGACTAATAAGGCAGCCAATTATCCAAGGCCCATTAAGAGGTATGAGCACTCAAACCTTCACCTGCTCATGAGAGATTTCTCAGTGCCCTGTTTGCAGTCCCTCTTAAAAAGGTGAAACAGGTCTAACTTATGGAAATGTGCAAAGAATAATAGGTCTAAGATTTCTGCGAAAGAACCAGGAACGAGGGTAGGCTTTTTATTTTTTTGTGTGTTTGTTTATTTTTAATTTTAAACATAAACTACTTCAAAAGATGAAACTTGTGAAATCTCTCCCTGACCTGGAAGACCATGAAATGACCTGGAAGAGGTGACAGTAATTAAAATCAGAAGTTGTCCACTGATCCAGCCTTATGCTTTGCATCACCCTTTTGCTAATCAAGTGTCTGTATTGATCCCCTCTCCTTGGATGCTTTCCCTATTACCCCAGGGCCCATGCAGTGCTCTGCATATGGGCTGCAAACCTTGAGCTTTCACAGCTCTGTTATAGCCAGGCATAGACTCTGATTTGGAACAGAGTGGGGCAGCCCTGCACTGCAAATACAAAAATGTTTTAGCTCTTCTATAGTTAAATCTGCCCTCCAGAGATCACATGCCACTTTCCATCACTGCTAGAGAAGCACAATAACTTTTTTGATTTTCTCTTTCCGTCAGTCTCTGCATGACTCCCACAACTTTTGGATCAGATTTTAAAAGAATACTAATTCCCTACAAGCCTCACGAGAATAGGCAGCTTCATTCAGATGAGATACCCAGCCGGAGCTCCCACTGATGGAAAGGCTGTGCTAGAAATCATGCTGCATTAAGGACCTTTGGAGGAGAGAGCTGCTGTGAACCCAAACCACAGGAACTGGCTTTATACATTCTTCTGACCATGAAAGCATTCAGAAATCTGAATTTTGGCTATTTTTGCAAAAAGCAAAAAAGGAAGGTCTCCTAACATCCATATTTATGGACTCTGTTATTTTTCATTTTTGTTCAAGATCAAATTCTGGCATAAACTGGCTCTTCTCTGTTGACTTTGCAATTACACACAACGCTCTCACTGGGCTCTGCATTGACCCTGCTGATCCTCCTTGTCATTTCTTCCTGATGTGCTCCTGTACAATCTCTCCTCTGAATACCACAGTGATGATCAGTTACCTCTTAGAATCAGTGGTCTAAAAAGATTTATTCCAACTTTTTCATTTAAAGGACAGTTATTACAGTCATATTTGAAATTCAGCTCTTAAAAAAAACCAAACAACTAAACAAACAAAACAACAAACCAACCAAAAAACCACATGCAATTTCTTTCCCTCTATACTAATAAAATGGAAAAATTCTGCTGGAAAATTCTAAAGATAGTGTTGTACGCTTAAATTTCAAGACACACCAAGTTTAGAACAAGATAATGTGGCATTTTAATTATGGTTTTTCTATTTATACATTTCCTATGTGGCACAAGCCCCCTTTAATGAAAGCATGTTTTAGAGTAGCTTCAACACCCAGCATTATTACAAGTTTTTGAATGCACCAGAAGCTTATCAGCTAAAATATGCTAATTTCTCTAATAGGGTAATGAAGTCTAAATACTTTCAGGAAGACATTGCTATGATAATGGGTCTACTTAAAACACAACATTAGGAGAACCTTGATTACAGGTTGCTCAGTAGTTTCTGACTTCCTTAGGAACCAGAGTTTGCTAATTTGCTGCAAGAGCTGCTGGGAAGGAAGCTCATTTCCATTTACTAAGTCAATCACCTTCAACAACAAAACCAGAGTTAGATTCTTAGGAAAACTGCTAATGCAACTGCATTACCAAGGCTTTAAGACTGACTTTGAGCTGCAAAGGCTTTGATGATGAAGTGAATCCAGGAGACCAAGTGGATGGTGTGGTGGTGACACATAGCTCAGAAGCTGATGGACAGCCAAAATGAAGTGGCAGGTTTGATGAGAGGAGAAAAAGGCAGGGGAGGGTGGTGAAGGTGGTAAGCCACTAAGGAACCACCTGGCTGAGGTCTGTGCACCCCTCTGGAACAAGCCTCTGCCTTTCTACTTGTGCAGTGCTGGGTAACTTGGGAAGTCCCCCAGCAGAGCCTCAAGACACTTGTGTTCCCTGATATGGGAGCTCCCCTTGGTTTTATAAACCTGGTGTTTTCCCAAGACTTGAGCCTTATCAACACGTTTCTTTCACTTTTGACACACACAGGCAGCCCTCAGTGCTAGCTCTCAAATTCCCCTGTATTTCAGACCCATGGGGAGCAGGATAACATCACACAACTTGTGACCAGGAAGGTGCAGGAGCAGAGCTGTGGTATCTGCTTTGTGTCCCCCAGTCAAAAGCACCACTCATTAAAGCCCTGGATGTCCCAACCCTGCATTGTCTCTGCCTCCCTTCAGAGCTGTGGGATGCAATACTCTCACATCCATGTATTTCCTGCCCCACTGAGACCTGTTCTCCTGAGGGTTTGCCAGACTCCCAGTTGCCTGGCCTGGCTATAAACACACACGTCTTTATTTCCTCACATATCCTCCCAGCTGCAGGATCAGCCCAGCCAATAAAGATTCAGCTTCTTGTGGATGGAAGAACAGGTCCATGGTGTGTACCTGGAAGCATCTTGTCAAGCAGCAACCCATGTACAAGCCAGCAAGCCCATACTGAAAATCAGATTAAAAAACCTGCTAAAAAAAGAGACGCTTTTGTACTTAACAATCATACCAAGTTCTGACCCCAGACATCCCATCTGATTTCCATTCTAGGAAAATCATGAAAGTCTGACTGTGTCGTACAGATACACTCCTTGAAAGGAAGAGGGCTTGGTATTTGTCTCCATGTGTTCAGCTGGGACTGTGCTCTCCCTCCTTGTGGAAACAAATGGTGCTGTAAATCTAGCAGTATTGAGCTCAGCGTGATCTAAGTGAGCTAAATAGTCTAGCTTGATATTTGCATTTCCTTTTTTATCAAAACAAATAGTAATCCACTCATTAAATCCAGTATTTCTGTAATTAATTTGCAGTAATTACAAATCACCTTTAATTGGATTAGCTATAATTACTATAAAATAATTTCCTGAAATCATGTTATATTTGTGGGATTTCTTTTTTTTTAAATCTTATTTTTAGAGACATGAACTTAGGTGAGCATAATGAGAGATGAGAAACACTTCAGAAGTGAATATCAGAACTCCCTCTACTCTTTTTTGGCCGAGCTCATCTGTATTATTGCTCCTTTTGTCCCCAGAGGCCCCGTTTCGTATTGAACTCGACAGACCCCAATGAGCCAAAACAGAGACACACTGCTACTTCTCTGTTGCCCACTGGCCTCCTCAAGAGTCTGGTGCCCAGCAGGACTCTCCTTTTCCATTTCCAGTCTGTCCCTGGCATAAATCACCTCCTCCTGATGCAGAGGGATCAAAGCCATGCCCATGTTTTAAAAGCAGACAGGCATTTTCCTTGGCACAGCATGACATGACTTTGGGGAGCCAGTTCCTCTGAAACCTTACATTTTTATGGCAAAACAAAATGTCTCAAGTCAGGGATCCACAAAGTATTTACCATGCTCTGGGATCACCTCTGTCCTAATAACCCACCCCTGGGCTGTCTCTGCTGTACACAGTGCCACGGGTTTGCTGTTCCACTTTTGGGAGGAGCTATTTCCCAGCCAAGAGTGCTTCAACTCTTCCCCTCTTGGGTTATGCTCTTCCACTGCTGCCCTGTGCTAACACAGCTCCAGTGACTTCAGTCAACATTGGCTGAAGATGTGGAGCACACCTCATACAGAAGGGTTTTCTTGTGCACTGTACACGATTTTACAGCTGCAGAAGCCACCTAGGCTTTCTCTGCTCATATCCTGAGATGAAATCAAATGTTGTGTAAGGAAGAAATCAAACATAAAGGGTCCAATGACCTATGGGCATAGCTGACCCTAGACAAATGGAATAAATTTGCTGGAAATAGAGGGTTCTCATTCAAGACCTTTCATTCTTAAAATAAAATTACATGGCACATTGGCAGGAGTTCTGGCACTGCTCTAACACCAGTCACAATTTCACATTTAATACATGCTGTAAAAATAGCACATTTGATTCACATGAGCATGTCACGTCACATAACTGTAGCACTGAGCTGCAAGTTACATTTTCTACCCCTCCTATGAGTGTGCTGCCTTCCTTTCCCACACTCCAGCTCTCACAGCTCCCTGTGAGCAGAAGTCCAGCAAGATTTAATCAGGCTGAGCAATCCCAAAACTCATTTTTTAAATAGGTGGAGTCAAACCAACTACTACTGCACGAAACCAAGTCCTCTTGAAAAAAAAGAGTTAGTACAACCAGGAGTTATATTAAAACAAAAAACAACCACCAAAACTCATAAATGATGCTCATTTTATACTTACCTGACTTTACCTAAGGCTCTAGTGTTTCTATTCGAGTAATCCCTTAAACAGAATGCAACTCTGAGGCTTTCAACAGCATCTCCTCTTCTGCTGCTGTTGCTAATACACCCACCTCTGGCCTGACCTGCCTCCTGCTCCCCATTTTCCACAACAGGCACTTGCTCCTTTTAAAAAGTGAATTCTTCCACAAGGAGAGAGCAGTGGGGATTGACAGCCACGCTCCTTGCTCGCCACTCCAACCACGTAGCATCGCACGCAGGTTCGCCCTCCCTGGCTCCTCTGCCGTCCCTCTGCTGAGCCCCTGCCCTGCAGCAGTGGGCAGAGGACAAAGCCACGGACACAGGAGCCCTTTCCTGCTGGGGGTTGTCCTCAAAGGGGCCGGGAAAAGCGCCAGGCCAGCAAAAGGCAGGGCAGGACCTCGGCAGCCCACGGCGAGCTGAGCCGAGACTGCTGCGCTCGGCAAAACAGCCAGATCAATATGTAAAGGAGAAAGAGGGGAGGCAAAGAGCAATTACAATGAAATGGAACTTTCCTCAGTTTCTCTTTGAGCTCCAAGGCCAATCATGGCATAAATGATGCAGAGCTCTTATATTTAGCATCTTTGTTGAAAACATTGCGTGGCCCAAGTAATTTTGCTCACAGTTTATGTACTTCTTGAAAATACGGTCTCTGACTCGATGCTCAGACATTAGGCAGACATTAAGTATGTTAATATTGCAGTTGTAATTACATGTTTTTTTCTTCTAATTTTGGAAGGATAACTCTTTGAAATAATTACATAGAGGGTGAGTTAAGTTCTGGGAAATGGTTGAGTCACCAAGAGTCACATCTGCACTCACGCAGAAAGGCTCAATGAAATCCTAAACATTTTTATCCCTTATGATTATAAGGGCTGGAAAAAGCAAAAAGTAGGTTTATGCCTTTTAGGAGAAACACACAAAGTCTATTTGAGACTTGTTATAGGGATTTCCTCTAGCAGAAACAGCGTAGCTGCTATGACCACTTTCTGCCTTTAGACTTGCTGAAGATTTTCCACTTCACAATTAGAACAGTATTTTATGTTTATCCAGTACCTCCATACTTAAAGAGCACACAGCCAAACTACAAATAGCATCTCTCAAATCTTAAAAGATTCCCACACAGAACTCCCACCTAGAGCCAAAGATGAAATGGAAGAGGACATGCAATCCACTGTACACAGACAACTCCAGTTTGTAGTATAGTCACTGCATAACAGGACACTAAACTACTCCCAAAAGAACTGAAGAAGGAAATTACATACAACTGAAACTGCCATTTAAATGTCAGGCTTGCAGAATTCTAACTCTGAAGCTGCTTATTTTGGAGCAACCGAGGACCCGAGTAAAAAAAAAAAAGAATGAAAAGCAAATGGAACTTTTCAGTGTTCAAAAATGGGGTTTTAAAACCTGAAGGTCTAACATTTTAACAAATTCATCAGCAGCAAAAGTAAGTTCAAGTAGACCTGCTGCACCTTATTATCCTCTTTCCTTGGCCAGCTGTAATGCAGATTTATTCCAGCAGCCCTGGGTCTCTCAGTAGTGTTTGTGTGCTACCCGCAGGTCTGTAGTCCTCTATTCATCCACGTTATTTAAATAATAATACATATGTATAATCCTCCTTCCTTCTGTAACTGTTCTACTTGAAGAACCAATTAATTCCATTTGTTACTTCCTGGTGTATTATTTCTTCTCTACAAGCTGGAATCCCTTTAGGAGCCCTGTCTTGCCCTTGACTACTGATTATTTCCTTGGCTTTTCAATCATCAGAGCCTCTTCCTGTGGATTTTAGAGCATTATTGTGATTGTCAATTTTAATAATGCAGGTTTCCATAGTCTGTGCCTGCTGCAGGCCTTTTTAAAAAAGAAAGAAAAAAGGACAATCCTGCTTTAAAAAGAAATGAACCAATCATTTTGATTTTAAAAAAATGTAAGTAACTCGGTCTTGCTTATTATATGCCCATATATTATGTGATGCATATGCAAACACTGACAGAGACACAGCTCTTCTCTCCTTCTGTTCTGGTCTAAGAAATAGCCACAAAATGCCTTCATATTTGGAGAAAGTGAGCTTCTAGAAGAACAAAGCAGGAAAAGGATCACCCATTTAAATGCCTTTAAGCAGAAGGCACTAAACTCAGACCTTTGAATCCTGACCCCCTGGAGGAATGGCAAATGCCATTGTATCTGCTGAGGTTACATCGGCTTTTTTTTCAAGACATTATAGATGAAAAACATTTAACATATTCTCAGGAATTTATTTGTTTTGTAAGCACCTGACTGAATGATCCTTAAGTGCTTGAATAAATACTTACATGCAGACAATTCAGAAACAAAGGCATTTCCTGAGGCATCAGACTTCAGGAAGCAAAGTTTCAGATCACCTGTACTTCCTTCTGCACTATTACGTGATTAGGGGAAGCATTAAATGCCTCCACACTGCTGTGGCTGGTTTAATTTAGCTATCAGGCTTCAGGCAGAGCTACACCACCACGAGATTCACTCCTCCAGCTGCAGCCTTGGAAAATAAAAATCTCCAGCCAATGTCACTGGTCATCTCTATTTGCCTGCACCCAGACTGCTCTGGCATGGAGTGCACAAAGGGTACTAAAACTCTTCCAATTCATCTGCCAAAATGAACAGCACAGTAATGCCTCCAGTTTCAGCAGGGGCTTCTGCTGATGGTTCTAATAGTTGAATTAAAACCATAAATAGAAACAACAATTCATCTTAATACTCTGCTCTGTACTGCTACCACCACCTGAAGTGGTGCTGCGGAGCTGAGAGCAGGAGAGGAGTCAGTGGCAAGTTTCTTGGATGTTACCTTGGCCAAGCTCCACAGGATGTGTCTCCTGTCCTGCTGCCTGAGTGATGGCAAGGTGCCCATTTTAGAGTTATTTTAGAGCTCTTCACTGTGGCAGAGCAAAATTAGGCGTAGATCTGAGCTTCCAGTTACATCTGTCTGCAAATAACCAGCGCATCTGCTCTCTGAGCTGCACAGGCACCGAGAGGCTGATGTTTGTGAGGTTATTCAGGACCAGCTGAGATGCAGCTCTGCCCCAGTTTTGTCCAAATAATGATTTCCAAATTAAACCCACCATAAGGCTGCTGATGAGAGCCAGCCAAAGCTCACAGCCGTACTGTATCTATGAGCTTTCAAATGCTGCCTTAGCATCTTCCTTTTAGTTACTGATCAACATAAGCACAAGCTCATCTGGTTTGAAAGAAGTGCTATGAAAATAAAACAAACCAGTTATGTCAGGCTGTGGGAACACACCACAGGCAATCACCTAACAATCAGTAACAGTACTCAGCAGAGGTATAACTAGTAAAGTCCAGAGGTATAACTAGTAAAGTACTCAACAGAGGTATAACTAGTAAAGTAAAATTAGCACAGAAAGCAGTGTGAAAAAAGCACAGAGGGGAAATGGACAAGCTGAAATGCTGGGAAAGAAAAGGTTCCCAACAGTAGCAGTGCTCCCCAAAAAACCACCTATCTTTTACCAACGAGTTAGAGCTAAGAGGAGCAGACAGAGGCAAACAAAGTAAGGGGCAGCACATGCAAAGGTCCTCAACAGCTGGAAGGGTCTTGTGTTCAGCTTTCAGAATCCAAGGAAAACAGAACATCCAGAGAAATTGGTTTCATTCTAGCCAAGGGATCAGTACTAAGGTCATTATCATACTGCCAGACCTCAGCATTTAGGTTTATTCACAGCTGGCTCTCACACACAAACTCGTTTTTTATATGAGACCATTCATGTTCACATTTTCACTTCCATCTTGTGGCACAAGCCAAACATTTGTTGGTGGTTTTCAGAGAGCCATTTCCCACTAGGGTAGCTCAAGGATGAAGCTTTCACCTTCTTTGGAAACAGCTGCTCCTGGCTATCTCCAGTGACATGCTTTGGAAATACATTGACCCCAGTCTGATTCATGATGAATATGCACATAGAAACATAAAAATTGTGAGTATGCATTTATGCAGAATAATGCACACAAAATATGCATCAGGCTCCCTTGTAGTGCTCATACCTACAAAAGGTTAAATAGCCCTCAGTGAGAGAGAGATATTTAAATGGACCTTTTTATAATGGCAAACAATAATGCATTCTGGTTACCTTCTGACATGGCTTACTTCCAGTCAGCATTAAGGAAAATTACTACCTGATTTCAATACATCTTGGTTCAATTTCATGCAAGCTTATTGTCTTCTAATTATCAACACAGCAATTTGATCTGCATCCAGATAAAGGCACTGCCCTGACTTCTAACACCAGAGCAACGCCTGTGGTGGTGTGCTGATTTCTCAAGCAGTAAGCAGTTTGCTGTTGTCTCACGTCCCCAAGGCACAAATAAGCAGCTGCTGCATTAAAGCTTGTTTTACAAAACTGCTTCAGTTGTGGTATACATTTTTAATATAATATACTGAGTGCAATACAGCAAAAACTTCCAGGGCCAGTAAAAACCTACAAATTCATTAGCAAAACCAGCTTCTCAGTTAAATCTAGCTGAAGACTAGATTTAGTTGAAAATGACTGTTCAGGAGAAGCTGAAATGAGTGAAAAGCTTGATTGTGCTTGCTCCATGTAAGCATGGCTCAGTTTACCACCCCACTTTTCTGAATGTCAGGTGGGATTGCTTAACATCAAGGACAGGCTTCACTAACCTTTCTCTCCTTTTTCTCACAAGGATACTGTGGTTGGCCTAAAAACTCACATCTTTTTTACAACATTACAATTCTGAGTGTAAAAGCAGAGGCACAGATTTTCATAGTCAGAATGGCTGCTGCACAGAAGGCACTAGTAGGGAAATGTGCTGGAGCATGCCATGGCATCCTTTCATTCATGGCTGGGTTTAAAGGATCAGAAATTATTACCCTCTGTTTTTGAAAGACAAGCCAAAGGAAAAAGCAACGTTTTCACTCTCCTTGGCTTATTTGCATTTCTTACCTACATTCTTCTCTCTCAGATGACACTGTCAGCTGCAGGATGACAAGGGAAGAGCACCTCTGGAGTATTCCCTAGTTAATCCTCTACAATGCCTGCAAACTACCCAGTGAGTTGGTGGTTACAACAGGAGCTCTTGAAAAGCACACAGATTGCCCTTCCTCCAAGCAGAGCGGAATCTTTGTTGAGCCCTTTGAAGAAACCCAAGCTGGGAGAGGATTATTATTCTTAAAGTATTTTTTTAATGGCAGTGTAATGCAAAATATTCCAAAAATTAGTCTGGCCAGCAGCAGCCTAAGGTTTAGATAAATCATCTGGTGGCTGCCTCTGGTAAATGTGACATTTGTCCCGATGGTGTTTATGGCATTACTGGCTGCTATTGCTGAGAGCCACGTTCCAGCAGCCTTGTGTGACCACCTGCCTTCAAGGAAGACAAGTTCTGTAACACAACCTGCAGGATTACTGTCTTTTATGAAACCCTCTGGCATTAAATCTTTCCAGACAATAACAGTGCAGCCACAGCAAGGAGGATGAGACAGCAGAAGAGCTTTCCCTTCCTCACCACTTATTTCTTCTGTGCTTTACCAGGCTCCCTTCCCACCTCTCTTGGATGTATTCAGCATGTGTCCTAAAGGGCCACAAGGCTAGGGTGCTCTGCAGTGTCTCCTCCCACCCCTCTTTATGCACAAAAACAACTATGAGAGTGTGTTAGTTTTGTCTCCATGAGATGATGCCACCTTCACCATAATTTTTTTCCCTCACGGGAGGTAACAAACATGAGGGCTGCTAAAACTGCTTATAAGCTCAGCTGAGACATCAAGCTGAACCATTCCAACCCCTTATGAATAACACTAAAAGTTAATACTAAGTCCTAAAAACCAGAAAGAATCTCACTGCCTGCTCCACTCTGAGACACTGCCATTTGACAAGTGACATGACTATGCTCCGTGCCATTAATTTAAGGCTGGAATTTGCAGGGGTTTATGTGGTGACACTTGTAGCATACATGCTAGCACCAACTACTACTGTACAAGTAATTGGGCACTAATTTAACCTGGCCTTAGCAACTTGTGCAGTCTGACAGCTCCCCGGGCAGTTCACTGCAGTCACAGCAGGGTCTGCTGGGGATCTTATGCTCCTTCCACATCCCTCCAAATTAATGGCATTCCATCAGCCAGTTCTACAGTGCCATTAACACAGAAAATGCAGAGATGACAGAGATGGGCCTGATCCTGAAGGCACAGCACTTTTATGGGAAGGGAGAAAACTCAGATTATGTGCAAAGCCACCATGTGTTGTTTAAAACAAATGGGGGTCCATATTCCTAATTACACAGATTGCACTAGTAATCTCCTCAAGAAAGAAGATACATCTCGTATAATACGATCAAAGATTGATTGCTTGTGCCACCATCATTCCTGCCCCTAGCAGCTGTTTAATTCCCTAGTTAAGACAAAGCAAAATCTCTCCTTCCTGTGAAGTTGAAAAGCAATCTAGCACGAATATCTTGAGATGAAGACAGGAAAACATGGTGAAGTAGCCTGGTGAATTCCCATGACACTATGTGTAGAAGTTTCTTCCCATTTGTTTGTTTACTTTAAACCTTCTTGTGCTTGGCATTTATAATTGTTTGCAGATAACTGAAATGCTCTAGAAGGTTACTTCAGATATTCTTTCCAATACATAAATGACTGACAGATTTTCTCAGCATTATTTCCAAATTAAGGGTACTTGTTTGTCCACCCGGGTATTGGCTTGAGACTGTATCAAGCCGTGAATTGTTCTCAGTGTAGCTGATCTCTGTAAAACAGATCTACCTGGCCATAACTGCCATGGAAATCAACAGGTTCTCTTTTAACCAACAAATGTTGTAGCCAGGAGTTGAGATGGAATGGAAGTACCTAAATGTCAGGTACAGGTTAGATGGATAGGCACAAAGGAAAACAGAAAATGCTGTGAAAGACATCCCAGTACCACCTCATGCCTGTTAAAACCACTCTTTTCAAGTAAGAATGAATGTCTTAAACCCAAAACTTTCCACTTCCTATGTATTATTGTCAATTCAAAAGTGGCTCATGGTAGCGTTTTCAAATAAGAAGGGAATCCAAGAAAATCCTCCTGACAATAGAAGGAAAATTTCAGACTAAAAGCAGCTGTAATGCAGCTAAAGGCATCCAGAAAAGAGTTCCTTATAGCAGAGGTGCTGTATGTGATGCACCTTTGTATCCTGAGCCCTTAAGTAGCACTAATGGGTTCAGATACAGATTTACTCCACTGGTTTAAAAGAGTTCCTCTCTGTGTAAAATGCTCTCATTTCAACAAAAAACCAAAATTACTGCTGCTGCCTGTAGACACTGCTTAGTCATTTGTCATCCCCACCTTTAGGAGATTGATGAAGCATTGGGATTGAGGACATCAGATTTGATGAAACACATTTTCCAGGATCCCACAGCACAGGAAAGATGCAACCTTTCCCTGCTGACACAGGGGAACCTGGTCTGGCTCAAACAACACCCCAGCAAGGGGTCAGTCCCATGGGGGCAGGAGGAGAAAAACCCCAGGAGGAAACCAGAAAGAACTCCAACAGCAAGGATGGAGCCAGGCTTGGCATGGGCCCAGTCCCTGAGATCTCGTGGTGTGACTGTGTAACCTGCTGAGAGCCCCCAGCTCCCTTCTCCTTCTGGGAAATGTAAGGGGTCCAACAGCAGCTATGGGCAGTGTCCAGAGAGCTGGGTCAGGAGGGGCTTGTGATGACAAAGGCGCTGGGTGCTGCCACCAAGTCATCTGCTGAGCCTCTCCAGTGCCTGCAAAGGCTCCACAGGGCACTCAGCTCTGTGATGCCAGCTGTCAAAGGTCCCTGCTGCTGTTTCTGGGCCACCTGAGGGATGGCAGGACCCTGCCCCTGAAGTTCTGAGCACCTCGTTGAGCTTTCATTTCCAGCACAGACACACAGGTGCAATTACCACCGATCCTGGGACGAGAGGACACCAGGACACTCCTTGCACAAATGGGGAGGGGGGACTCATCCACAGCCCCTGATGTCCAGCTGAGAGGGGACAGCACTGCTGTGCCATGTCACAGAATGCCGGAGGCAGGAGCCAGGTGACAGCACCCAAAACTCACCATGGCAGAGCTCACAGTTTTGCAAACACTCAAATGCTCTGTTTCTGGGGATTGCTATACAAGGGCAGGGGATTGCTCTGCACATCCCTAGCAAAAGCTTCCAGAGAGCCAAGGAAAAAAGAAAAGACTAACAAAAACTTTGAAAAATATTTGAGAAAACCTGTGCCAAAATCTCCTTGGATGTGTATCCATGACTAAGCATGAGAAGTGAAATGCTGCTGCCGTGCAGAGGGTGCTGCTTGCTGGTCACGGTCTAAAAGCACTGATGCAGCAATAAGCACAGCTTAATTGCCAAGAAGCTTCCAAATTAATAGCAGAATTTTTGGTCAGAAACATGTGAAAGCCTGTAGGCTTTGGAGCAGTAAAATAGAACTGGGGCCGTATGGTGGCAGAACAAAGTCTGCTGAAGAATGCTGTATTTTCTGCCTTTGATAGGGACTTTCCAGAGCTGTCAGCTGTGCTGCAGAATTAGAAACCTGACATTGCAGCAATCAGTTTTTAGATTTCAAGCTGTTCAAATGACTTGTCTCCAGGGAGGACTCTGCAGCGTGCAGGAATCTATAGTGGAACAGGTGAAGATGCCAGTGTACAAGGGCAGCCGCCCCAACACCATGCCCCAGCCAGCCAGGCACATCTGCCAAAAAGGAGTCCTGGGAGAGGATGACAGCAGAGCTTGCTCTCTCTGAATCAGTACCAGAGAGGTGCTGCAGACAATTCACTACATTGGTGAGATTGCAGCTTGATTATATTTGCTTCCACCGCAGAGACAGATCTTCCACACGCCCTCAGTTCACACTACGCCAGTGCTCCAAGGCACTTGCTGGAGAGATTATAAAAGAGCTTATTTCATCATATCCTCACCTCTGAATGCATTACAGGTGACACCGCTTAATTTTAGCCAATCTGAACAGCTAATTAGATGTAAACAGATTGAAAAATTGTACACGTGGGACAACTCATTTTTCAAAAGGCCACTAATCTAAACAAACCTGAGTCCATCAATTCACTTCAACATTTGTCTAAATGAATTACAGCCCAGACCTGTCCTGCACTGGCCTTGTGATTCATATAAGAGGTTTCCTCCTCTTTTGATGAAAATTTCAGGCACTGTACAAAAGCAGAAGTTATTATTTATCAAGGCCCTACTATAACAAATATGAAGATGCCTCTCTGTCTGAGTCTAGTGGACAATGTGTATGAGCCAAAGCAATTCCAGCCTACTCTGGTACTTTCTCTCTTGTCTCCCAAACACATCACACACACCACATCAAAAACAGAGAGGCTCTCTTGGAGCAGCAGATTTATATTTAGTCATGACCAATACTGGTTAGAATACTGGTTCAGAGCTCCTTGGGTGTGATCCTCCCCTGGAGAAATGAGAGGGAAAAGAATCCTGGACAGATCCTCCAGAGACATCTGGGGATCCTCCTCCCCTTCAGGACTCCCTCCAAGCACCAGCTGGAATAGACCAGTAAATACACTGGAAACCAGGGAAGCAGAGCAGGACAGAGAGAAGCTCCAAGGGGCCTGTCACAGCTCAGACGAGATCAGGAGCTACTGAAGTTACCCAGCACTGGCAACACAGAGAAGTGTTAGGATGCAATGCAGTGTAGTCTGGCCTATTTTTTAATACAGAGCAATTAGCAGAGCATTATGCATGAAGTTTTCCACTTGCTACTAAAGCCCACATTGCTTCCCTACGTGCACATGTAAATGTACACAGTCAGATGGGAGAGGGCAGAGAGAAACACACTTGTGTGGATTCTGAAATGAACAAATATATCCACATAATCAATCCCTTTCTGGACTGCTTAGCACAGCAACCTTGCTGAACAAAATAAGCTGTACTCTGCCTAATTCGTGTGTAAATTAATTTATGGTACCTAGAACTAAGAGCTGCTGAGCATCTCTTGTGGTCTTCCATGTGACAGAGGCCCTGGACTTTCAAATTCATCCCCATTTGAGCAGAGCAATCCAGACACCCAAGGGTCAAAACCTCAAGCGCTGCAGAATCCTACATAACTTTTAATCACTTACTTCATTGTGCTACTGCCTTCATTTACAAACACACAAATACTTCTCTCTGAGTTTGTCTAGCTTTAATTGCCAGCCCAGCATCTCATTAGACCTTTGTCTGTCAGCATAAAGAGCCTGCTGCTCGTTTGTGTTCCCCACACTGGCACTTACTGATGGTGACCTAAGCAACCCTTTCCTTTCCCCGACAAAGCCGAAGGCATCAAAGCTTTCAGGGTTTGCTCGGCAGCCGCGCCCTTGGCTGCACACAGCCTGCTCCCCTGCTCCTCAGGGCCTCTGGAGCTGCACTCACCTCCTCTGGGGAAACTGGAGGTAATCTGACATCCTTACTCCTGATTCTTAAACACACCAGTGGCCCTTGACCCTGCTGTGTGCGCAGAGCGCTCTCACACCAGCCCAGTCCCTACCAAAACTCAGCTTTCTCTGGAGCATCACTGTTTTCAGCATCACTGGAGCATCACTGTTTTCAGCACCATTTCCCCACTCACTTTCTGCTTTCTTGTCTTTGCTCTGTGGTTGTGGCTTTATATTTGGCCACATTAAAGGACCTGCTTTGGCACCAGACTACCATGTAAATCAGAGTGGGTTGTGACAGTGAACCACTCATTTCCTCGTTCCCCAGATATGACTTTTGAGAACCTGATCAGTGAGGAAAGTATGTGCCCACCTTGCCACTGGTAAAACAAACAAATAAATAAAGAGCACAAGGCAGATCTTTTTGCTGTCTATCTAACAATGATAAATCCACTTATAATTACATCCTGAAAGGCAGCTTTTACTCCACTAATTGCGTACCACGTCAATTTTGCACAATTCTTGTTCCTTAATCAGTGTCATGTAGCAGCATGCCAAACGCTTCACTGACATCCACGTACACTGTATCAACCAAACTTGTAGCTTCATAAATAACATTTCAATTAGTTGACAGAATCTATTACATCAGCCCATATTGCTCAGCATTAATTCTCATTTATTTCTTTATTGAGCAGGTCTGGGACTGCATGTCCTGTTCTACCTCAATCAATGTCAGACTGGCAGGCCTATAAATATCTGATTTTTTCCCCCCCCTTACCCCCTTTTTAATACCTACACATCTACATTCTCGCAGACCTTTAGAACTTTCCCATGGAAAACCAACACTAAAATTCCTCAACCAGCTCTCTTTACACTGCTACCTGCAAGATATTTGGGGCTGCAGGGGTTAAAAGAGCCCTGCTTTGATATCTGCTTTTTCAATGGGCTTAAATAGGCACCATCATGATCTAACTCCCAGGCAGCTAGAAGAAATGGTATTAAAAAGTCCAAGGCATTAAAAAAATTCATGTAAAATAACATGGAATGGTTTTGACCTCTCCTTCCCTGAGCTGTGATATTTTCAAACTGCAGTTTAGAGATCTCCCTGTTGTTGAACACTTTGGGCTTCTATTCAAGTATTCTCCTGAGCAACAAGCTATGTGATTGTTTTAAAGTAGAAACTAAGCATGTTCTATAAAGCTATTCAAAAACCTGGGCTAGAAGGCTCATGGCAACATCTTAAGAACTGGTAGTGCTCTCCCATAAAATTCTAACTCGTCTGGATTTGATTATGAATCGCTCTGGATTCCTTGCACCACACTCATGAAACTTGTCCTGTGTGTGCATTTACATAAAGGAGGAGGCTGTGTCTCCAGTTTGCCAAGTGTCTAGGAATCAGTTGTGCCCTTCCTGAAGATGAACTCCCACTGACTTCAAATATAGCAGGCAAAATTTCTGGTTTAATTTCCCAGTCTCTGAAAGGAAAGAAAACCTCTTAGACAAAAGGAAATTCAAACATCAAGTGCAGAATATACTAAATTTGCCAGATGCAGCTGAGATCTGAAATGCAAGAGTTAGAGAAAGCGAATACACAAAGCTTTTGAGAGACTTGGCAGTTTTCATCCCATTTGTTCTTTTTAAGATCTCATGAGAGCATCTAACAAAAAAATCCTATGTCACAACAAAACCTGCTCAAAGCAAGTGGACAATGAATCAGCTTCTTCAAGCATGAAACCACAAAAAACATAATGACAAGATGCATGAGGATCTGAAGCAGTTCTGGTCACTCCTAGACTGCCTCAGATCCCACTTGTGCAAGACATCCACATTCAGAAGAGAAATTTAAAAGTCAATGGCATTTAAGCATGTGATAAAAATGAAGCATGTGCTTGAACACATGCTCTTTCCCCATGATGGAAGGTGTTTGTAGCAAGCTTGGAAGAGCCATTTGAAAGCTTAAAAACCATTCTTTTCCTCTGTGGAAGCACTCCCTGCACAAAAAAGCAAAACAGTGGGCTAGATTTGCCTCTCACTGTCATCATGGCTAATCTCTAGTGACTCCACAGTTGGCACAAGGAAAATTAATCCAGGTTTACAGAGATGTAGCAGACAAATCTAGACCACTACATCTCTCTCTTGCTGTGTTTACAATAGCAGACCAATAAATGAGCATTTGTGATCGGGCACTGCTTTTTTAATCTGTTTGCTGGAGAATCATAGGATTTGTTTGATGATTTGATGACTTAGTTACTAGTGGATTTACAGATTGCATATGATTAGCCAGCATATTTTGGATTTTTTTCCCCTCTGTTTCTATGCAGAGAAGCAATTTTGACTTCTAAAGCAAAACCAGGGCATCCTCGGTAGTTTTTAATGTAGGTGAACATCTTCCATTCATAGAATCCCTGTGTGGCTCTGAACTACTTACACAAAGTGCCAAAAACCTAAAGGATTGCATAATGCAGGAAAGAGGCTATGAATGAACGTCATTCATATTTCTTGCCTACACAAGCCTGTGGATCTTCATGGCATCTCCGATTCATTTTCTTCAGTTTTGCATGAATGGCTGAAAATGGGCCACAAATCATTCACTGCCCGTCAAAACTCTTCCCTGTGGCATTTCTCAGCGCCTGCTTGATGGGACCAGGAGCACAGCAAGGACTGCTGCCCATCAATAACACAGCAAGCACAGGTAGAAAACACAGCACTTTTCACTGCATGCTTGCATTCCAGCTTCAGAAGCAGCAGGCAAAACACAGGCAAGATCCAGGCAACAAAATCCAAGCCCGCTATCTTCCAGGGCTGGTACTTTAGAACCCTGGGGAGCTTCTAGGAGCTGTGGGGATTTGCTCAAGCATTTCAGCCTAGCAGGGTTGATGAGCTCAGTACACTTAGCTTAAATGAAGGCCCAAGAGGAGTCCAAAAACTGGCATTCCTGTCATCTCCATACTGCCTAGGATTTTCCAAAATGGCTAATGCATCCTACCCAGCACAAAATGCCCTGGCAGGCGTCTAGGAGTCTGGCACTTGGGAATGCCCAAGTGCTTCTCTTCTGGTCAATAAAAACATATGGGAACTTCATCCTTTCCTAATTTTTAAAGGCCAGAAAGAGACATGAACTGCCTTTCCCTGCCCTAACTCTTATATAGGTCAGATGAGCACCAGCCCTGAACTGGAAGTCATGTAATCATGTTAGGACAAGGAAGAGCCTGAGCTAATAAACCCGGCCTTTCAAAGAGTGATTGGTTTGGGCTCAGTGCCATGCTGAGGTTAACAAGGTAAAAACCCCTTTAACAAAGGAGACATATTTGACCAACCACAGTCAGGTCAATCATTTAAGATTTAAACATTCCCTCCAGAGGTATTTACCCAGTTGGTGCACGTTGCTATAGTTGATTCTGTACCTTCTGATGCTGCTTTAAATTATATCTCCCAAATCAAATTAGAGTAGAAGAAGCTTTCCTATTTCCTTATTGCAGTTGACAATCACACGTGAGGTCAGCAGATACTCTGAATTCACATGAGAGAAGCTTGAATTACCTATTACACCCAGGAAAAGAATCTGTAGCTCAAAATATGAATTCCCTTTCTTCCCAAGGTTAAACTAGAACAGTCAGAGCATTCTCCCCTGTATTGAGAACACGTGTGTATGTGTGTGTTTATCAGCACTGCATTTTATACACTGCTTCATTCAAACCAATATACACTCCAGGTTTTATGGTGTATTTTGGCTCAAGTGTGATAGCTAGGACAGTGTTTACAGCAATATTCAGCATGTTCTGCATAGCCCTGCCCATCAATCAACACTGTAATAAAGCAGAAAGGGAATCACTGGAAAAGCAGCAGAGCTGCTGAATTTAAGTAAGCCATTCAAAACTAGTACGGAGAAAATGCAAAGGCATTTGGGTCAAAGTAGCCATTTACCTGTTGTTTAAAGGAAAATAAAAAAAAGCACATACATGCTGCATTATGGTTTGCCTTAAAAAAATAACATGGGCTCCAAAGTGTTAAATTTTTTTCCAGCCTGTTTTCTCTGGGTTAGTGTTTCAAGATGACTGCTGCTCCATATAGATTTATAATATGTATGTGTTTATTCGCACATCTCTAAGTCAACAGCAAAGGCAGACCAGAATACCAAATCTATCATTAAATCTACATGTTGGCACCTACAAAAAGCTGCAGGGCTTCATTTTTTTCTGGCTAAGACTGAAGGGATAAATTGAAAGAACGAACAAACAAACAAGGCATGCTCATCCTTAAAATACACACATGAAGCAAGAGAGGCAGAGAGAGGGGGAAAAGAAGGTGTCTTGTAAGGTTGTTGTCTTTCAGGTTTGTCTAACAGATCAGGAATAAGTTTAAGAGCAGTATAATCTCTGATTCTTTCTGGATGTCACGTGGGCTTGCTGACAAACACTGGGGCTCAAAAGCCCCAGCACTGGGCTGGCTCTGAAGCAACATGTGCTATTCCCAATTCAGACACTGCAATGTGATGCAGCTTCCAGCCCTTGCCCAACTTGAATACTCAGGATTTGCTTCACAGTTTTTATTTCCTCCCCTACTGTGAAGAACTGCTTCACAGTGTCAGGGTGTACCGCCCTAGACTCCTAATCTTAGAATTAGCACCTCTAGATGCTACTGTAAAATAAATGGTGATGATGATATTGATGAATTATCACTCTTTTAGTTGGTTTATTTTTATTTTTATTTTGCTTTAGTCTAGATGATAAAGAAGTAACATAAAAATCAAACTAGGTTAGATCTGTGTACCCAAGGCCCCATAGAATTCCCCTGAAGTCAGGGGAATTGGACTTAGGACTTGGATGGAAATTGAAGAAGGCTCTGAAATGAATTCAAGGTGGGTGCTGTTGCACTGCCCTGCTGGGGGTCACAGCAACACCCAGGGTGACAGTCACCTTCAGTGAATCCACCAGACTGTGAATGAAAGCCAATCAACAGAGCTGGGAGCGCAGACAATGCAGGCAGGGCAAAGGAGTGCTCAGCGTGAAAATGAAACCGAGGAGAGATGTTCTTAGCCCATTAAGAGCTATAATGAAATACTGCATCTTGAGTTTGTTGCTGTTAGAAGGAAGCCAGGAAACGAGCAAGAATTTATTATAAAGCTGCTCAAGACCAAAACATGAATCATTGGGTTCTAAAAAAACCCAGTTGTCTAGAGAACGGCATAGATGAAAATGAATGGAATCTCTTTAAATTACTCTCTGTATAAAGTCTTTCACATTCATCCTTTCTGGCTTTCTGATTAGTATCTTTCTGGGATGTGGGTTTTTAAATAATTCCACACCACACTCCCAGCTTCTGCAATCAAAACACTGAAATGGCTCTTGATTCTGCATTTTTCATCTTCATTTACAGGGAAAAATGTCTTCTGCACTAAGAAATTTGAACACCTACTGTCCTGCCCATCTACTGGATATCCCCAAAAGTGTATGCTGAAGGCTCAGTAATCAAAAGAGATTAAGATTCCCTCATCACTTTACAAATAAGGGGACTTTTGTACGTTATTGCTGCATAAAGGAGGATTAAATCACCTCTGGAAAGCCCTCAAGATCATTAAAGTGCTGAAAAGCTGAGACCCCTCTGATCTCAGCATCCATGACAGGAAAGCAAAAAACCCCCAATCCTACATAATAAATTGAGAAGACTTCCCTGCAAACCCAGATGGGAGCACCTGAAAGGAAAACATGGCAGCAAACACAGCCCCTGGCTGTTTTGTTCATGCTCTGACCAGTTTCCTGAGAAAAGGAGGCTTGTATGACCACATGGTGTGCTTATCTACATCTGTCCCTCACACCAACCCCTCTCCAGCTATTTCTGAGCCCTCTAGCCATTACAGTTTCCATGTGACAACTCCACTGAAGGAGCAGCAGCACTGGGAGGTGAACTGGTGTCAGTCATGGGGGAAACCACCTCGAAGCTGGAAACTTGCCATGTTCTAAGAACCAGAAAAACACAAGCTGAATCCTTTTCTTGCTAGATGTACCGCATCAGAGCAAAGAAATTCAACCACGAGATACAAGACTGTTGAAAATTTTGTTCCCTTATCTTACAGCTGGCTGGGACCATCCCTATGGCAGGAGTTTTGCTAAAAAAGATGCTGCACTGGTTATTCTGCTAACCAAGACTCCTTGGAGAAGCATAAGAAAAAAACAATTCAAGAAAAATCAGAAACAACAGAAGTTTGCCTAAGACTTTGTGCTTCTGATAGGAACACGTCCCACTCATGACTGCTGGAGTGGATTTTACAAGACTTACTGTGATGACATCCAAAATTTATTACAGCTTTTACAACAAAACTGTGTCTAGTAAAGAGTGATGTAGTGGCAACATTTACTTGTCTGGATTTAGCTTCTTTGGGCACATAAATATACCTTTGTACTTCAAGAACAGCCATAGCTGCCTACTAAATCTTGAATAACACAAGGCAGCTTTGTAGACCTTTAAACACATGTACCAACTTGGTTCTGTCTGCTTCCTAAATCTGCTTCCTTTCTACCTGCACAGTCAATCCTAAGGCCCTGCTCTGCTCATCTTCTGTCAACCCAAGCTTCTAAAATGAAAGTCTTTGGAAATCACACCTTTCTGAATATGAAATTCATTACTTTCAGAAAGTGGCCAACTTTGTTTTCCCATCTCCTAATTACAAAACAAACTGAAAACTTTATTGGTCTTCCTTAGTACATGCATGATGAATTTAGTGCTACTTCATTTGAAAACCAATTTATTGACCATAGCTGTGAAAACCCTATTGTACATATAAATCAAATAGTAGATTTCTAGTAAGCACTGAACAAGGTATTTTTCTGGTGTAATGGTTTAAAAAGAATCTAAAAGAACATTAGAGTAAAATAGGAGTACCTGGAAAAAACTAGCAATACATCATGTTGTAGTTTTTGGGGAGCCAGATTTGAAGCATCTTGAAGCGTCCTGAGTTCCAGAGAGCAGCCTGAGTCTGAAGTCAGAAAATCAGAGCCCTTGAAGAGCCTCATGCTCATGCTGTTGGCCACTTCACAGGTAAAAATAATACCTTCCATACATATTGCACTCACTGATACCCTGGTTACCAAAATCAAACAAGGACTAGGGGATACTTTGCCAAGTAACCTGATTGTATTTGAAAAACCTGAATCCAGCCTGGAGTAGCCATAAGCCCGTGTCTGAGCCCAGCCTGCTGCCTGTGTCACTCCAAAAGCTGGCTCAGCTCCTGTGGCTGCCCCAGCAGCCTCCCAGCCTGATGCTGCCCTTGCCCTTCCCTGCCAGGGGGCTCCTGGAGCTTACTCAGGGAGCTGGGGCAGAAATGAGGGGAACTCTCCAGGAGAGCCTTCCCAAAGTACCTAGACTAGCCCTGGCCTCCCAGAGAAGCCTGACCTACCAGCCCCAAAAGTCAAAGTCTGCCCAAAGCAGGGCACTACCCAGACCCAACACTTACACTTCCAAGAAGGACGGATGTCAGACAAGCAAATCCACCACGACTGCACCAAGAAATAAGGAAAACCCCTCCCCAAAAAACAATACAATAAGCCCCTAGTTAAATGCTGGTTTGCCTACATTTTACAGTATCCCCTGTATGCCACAAAGGGCTCAGGCTATTTCCACATTTGTTGCTGTTCTTATAAAAACACATTGTTCTTTCCCTGTGACATTTCTTCATATCTTTCAAAGAATGCTCTCTTCTACTACAAAATATTTGGCTTGAATCCTCCAGCGAGGAGGAGCCAAGGGTTTGGCTCATGTTTTAAAAACAAAAGAAATATTACCCTAAACATAAAACAAATGAGTGCAACTGTAACAGTAGATGGAGATAGAGCTCCTAGCACAACCTATGAATAATTCCAAGTCCTATTAGAAGTAACACAGCTTTCTGAATTTCCCTAGGAAACAGCATGTCATGATTAGGTTCCAGCTTGACTGAAATGCAAAACACCACTTTTTTCAAAGACAGAGCTGAACAAAAGACAATATGTAGAGCAACAACTTAGATTGCAAAGTATATCCACTTACAATCTGAAATTGTGGAAGACAATGTGTGCACACATAAGAACAGAGATATTAAAAGAGGGCTCTTACCTCCATCCCCAGATCCTGAGCCAGCATCTGAGAAAAGAACAGAAAGGAATTTATATTCATGTGCTCCAGTATGTGCTGGGAGCATGCAAAGCAAGGCTTCAGTGAAGTGTACTACAGTGTACCTCGCCTTTGATGGCATCCCTGGGTAAATTATAGAGATCTAATCTGAATGTAATTCACTCAAGCCATCTTTCTCATGTCTCTGGTTTTTTTTTTCTTTAAAGTGTCTCTATCAGATGAAAATAATGTAAGCCACAGAATGCTGCAATGTCCTTAGAAGTCCCTACCTCGTTTTGTTGTACTTAGACCAGTAAATCTTTGTTCCCAACAGTAGTACAAAGTTACTCCATTTGGTCACTACTAAATCCTCACCAAGGAGAAATTTTAAAACCCCTTTGTAAATTTGTATCATTCTCTTTAGGAAGCAGGACATCTCATAGATTCTAACTAGTTGGAATAAACCATTAAATTACTATTATTCAAAGTCTTCAGGTAAATTATTAAAATGCCATTTTTCTCAAGGTTGTTGCTGAGTTTCAAAACAGAGTGCTTTCTTTTTTCTCTGCTCATTTTGATGGCTGGAATGATGAGAGTCACCACCTTAGAAAGTGCAACATCACAAAATTGCCAAGCCCAGAGCTTCAGTAAGAAACTTTGTAAGCAAGGCAAAGCACAGAAATGCACAGGGCTACAAAAAATAATGCCTAGGAGGAGTTTCTTCTGCAGGGAAGGGAGGGAGGTTGCCATCCTATCCTCCCCCTTGGTGGAACAGTTATGCATTTATCATAACCAAGATTAACAGAAAGAGTTTGGAACAGTTGCTTTGGGGTGAAAGTATGCTGTGAACTGTTAGAGCTCATTTACTGACAGTGAGGTCTGGTGGATCTGAAGTTGCACATGCCATCACTGCTCAAAACTAAGAAAGAAAAGGAAAATCTTTGCTAAATAATTGGTTGCAAGAATTGCTTCAAATGGTAGATTCAGCAAGGCTGCAAAGGACAGATGCAAAAGCTGGCTAAAAAAGGGAACAGAAATAACAGTGTTTTCCAGGTGACCACGTCCTGAATTCTCCTGATCTGATCCTTCGTCCTGATGCTCTTTCCCAAATGAGCTACTGAGGCAAGAGGGAAGAAAGGTCTGCACTACAGTGCCCCCATGGCTGTGGGAAGCTTTGCTTTTCCAGGTGTGCCAGATCCCTCCAGCACAGAAAAAGAAATGAGCGCCTGCTATCACCTGCCTGCCATCACAGCGAGCTGCCATGGTGTCTGGCTCCCTGCAGAAAAGGACCTTGTGTCCCTCCTCCTGCCCTACCCCTCAGGGCCCAGACCCCTGCCAGGCAGGGCCACAAGGGCTGCTCACTGACACTGCTCCCCAAAGCCCAGGACTCTGCTGGGGGTTCTTCATCGCCCTCTCTCTCTGCCCCATCCCGTAGGGAAAACCTAAGGAAAATGGCTGTTCCCTTCTCCACTGAGCTCCTCCTTGGGAAAAGGAAAAAGAGGACAAAGACCTTGAGCAAGACTTCAGGAAAAGATCTTTTTTTTTTTTCCTTCTCTGTTTCTGAAATCCACAATGTGTTTCAAAGAGAATGCTGCCAACACAGTCATTGCCAGCAGGCAAGTAAGTTTCAGAAAAGGTGTAGCAATGTGCTGAAATTGTCTCTTTAATCAAAAAGTTTGAACCAAAAAGACCAGTTGCTGTGCTGAGAGATTTTACTAAGTTGAACAAATCCTACACCACAGTAGGTTTTGTCAGCCCGAGCTCCATTTAATACCAATTTATGGACAAAAAAATTGCAGCATATGTTTTTTTCTTCTTGAAAATTGTCAGGTAACAGCTTCAGAGAAGAACAACATTTCCAGAGAAAGGACTTTATTTTCTCTCAGGTGTATGAAACATGAAATTACAGCACTGAAAAAAGTTTGTCTAATGTACTTTTTATTGACTCCTCCATCCTCAGCCAAGAAAAAATTCTGCTTTAAGTTTAAAGAACTCTCTCAAGAACAAAGGCTTACTCCTGTTCTTTTCAAGTTAACTTTACTGCCCACCTCTAACAGATACCGAGCACGAAAGAAAAACATCAAGAACTGCTGCACATAAGCAACTGGGTTTTCCTGACAGATTTTGCTCATTCACCTTTCTAGCTGCTTTCATACAAGCTGAGATATAAACAGCTCACGAGGCTCAGAGTTGAGCAAAGCTGTCTCACACGCCAGTCAGTTTTCTCAAGTCCAGAACAAAACACCTGTGGCACAGACCTGCTCATTATGTGTGCTTTGGACTAAATCCTCAGCTGGTATAAATTGGCAGGACTCATTACAGCCAGTGCTCTGTTGAACCATACCAGCTGGGGATCTGGCCCTACAAGGGTAAGGGAAAACCTAAGGAACTGGATTGCAGGCAATAATGCTCCAGTTCTCTCTCTCCAGATTATGGAGAGGTTTGTGGTAATCCAGATGCCCATTTATCAGACATCTGCTCACTAAATCTGCTACCAGTTCACTTGTCCTAACAGCTCAGAAGTGTAGGCAGGGCAGAGGATGATCAGGAGCACAAGACACAAATTAAAAACCAAATCTACTTCTGTGCTGAACTCTTCCAAACAGTGCCAGGGGTACAGACTATCAGGGACTGTGAGCCTGTAGTAAAGTACTTAAAAGGGAAGAATGGCAGTGACTTCTCATGCCCCCCAAAATTAACCAGTCATGAATTCAAAGCAATAATGCAAATGGTTTTTGCCATCCCCAGGCCATTCTCCTGGGGGGTGTGGCAGGGTTGGCAGGCAGGCTGGGTGAGTTATACCTACCAGTGGCACACGATCCCTCGGACACCAGCAGGATTTCACTCTGCTGCTTGCAGGCAGCCTGTTTCAAGTAGCATTCGTTCTGGTAGGTGTCACCATTGGAGCCACACACGGGCACGTAGTCATTGTTACACTGATGGGAGGGACAGAGAGCAGCAGCGTTAGTCACACCAGCACAGGGGACACAGCACCCACTGGGGTGTTCCCACATACACACCCTGCTCCCTGCCAGCATTGAAACCCTGGGAAAACAACAGAGAGCGAGACACTGACAATTCCTCTCTCTCCTTTATGGCTACCAAGAGAGAGGGAGGGGTATATTTAAAAAGAAAAATCAGATTTGAAGAGATTAGAGGAAAGGTAATCTGAATGGGTAAAGTATTCAGTAAGTGCCCCAGAGAGGTCTCTGACTGCCAGCAGGAGCAGGGGGCATTCCAGGGAAGGAATAGGGCAAGGCAAACGACTCCTCACATCTGCAAGCACAGCTCCTGTGTTTCCATTGGATGGCTCCAGACAAACAGTAATGAACAGGCTCTCTCTTCCCCTCCTCCTGCACACACAAGTGTGTGTCTAACTGTTCAAGTGCTGACTGGCAGAGGGAAATTATTTCTGAGACACCAACGATCAAAGTCCATCCCTGTTTCTGCACAGACGTTTCAGTTCCTGGCAAGCTGAAGCTGGGATGCTCCACCAAGGTCCAAGCTCTCCCCACGGTGGCCAGTGGGCAGGAGCAGCAGCACTGCAGCGAGCTCAGCCAGTGCAGAAGTTTCTCACACCACACACCCTGCTTTGGCTCAAACTCCTGCTGAGCTCTGCCTGATTTCCTCTCCCACTGGAAAACAGTTTTGCCCCTTCTCGTTCATTTAAAAAAGATAATCATTTCATTTCAGACTGAAAATTGGGCAACCTACAGGGTGCAGTTATCACAAGATAATCATGCTTGGAGGCTTAGAAATACTTGGATGTGCCCAGTACATGGCAATTATACCAGGGATATGATTATCTCGTGATTACCCTACTCCTGGTATGCCTCATTGTTTAATTAGAACAAATGGAATGATCACAATTATTATTTACAAACGCTCACCTTTGCCTAAATCCGAGTAAAAATTGAGAAGAAATCACACATCCTATTTAGCTGTATCATGCCATTATGCATCTGAGGTGTGTTTGTTGGGCACAACGCAACACGCAGAACTGAAATATCAGGGATATTAACATCAAAAATGCTTTAAAAACTGAATGACTACAGAAGTGATTAACACAAACAATTGCATAGATTGCATTAATTGCAGGCCTCCACACAGAGCAGCTGCCAAGAAATTATTCATAGTTGGTCAGAGTGACATTTTGATTGGGCCAAAACAAATGACATTTTCCTTTTGCATTGTATTCTCTTCAATCTTCCCAAGATGTTGCCCACCCCCAGGACCCTCTTCCCGCAGCACAAGGAGGAAAAACAGCAGCCACAACAGTAGAAATCCTCTCCCTTCTGCTCCTCACAAAGGGTTCCTCCATGCAGAGATTTTAAACTGTTGATTAAAAATGTTTCTAGGCTATTTTCACCATTATGTTCCAAATCTGAGCAATGTTTCAAGCATAAAATGCCAACTTCATCCAGAAGCTCAACAGCAATTGCTAGAGGCTGATCTGGAATACATAACCAGGACAATTAACACAATCGTGCATATTTTTTAAAGCATGAGGCATCAAATCATGCTTGCTCTAGGTGCAATATTTGCTTGTCACCCAAGGATTTGTGAGGAATTTGGCCTGGAGTATCTCAACAGGCTTTCTTACAAGTAGAAACAAGGTTGGATTCTTTGCCCAAGAAACACAGAGGAAACTTTTCTGCCCAAGAAACACAAAGGCAACTCTGCTGCTCTCGCCCAGAGCAAGGGACGATCTTTGACACGGACTCAGCTGCAGATCTGAAAGGCCAGACAGCCCCACATAAATGGTGAAATCCCAATCCACACAGAGCTATGCTATGAGCTAGGCTGGAACTTCTTCCAAAGGTTGGCCAATTTCAAAATGCATTTGAGAGACTTTAGGATCCCAGGAAGTATTAGTAGTCCACTCTTCCCACCAGCACCTTTGGAAAACTAGGATTCAGGTGGGAAAGGCAGGAACCATAAGGAGCAAAGGGAGGGCTATCATCCACATGGATCCTGCCTTGGTTTTGAGCTGGAAACTGCAAGGGAAGTTACTCAGGGGAGAAAACAAGCCCACCAATGAAAGGGCTGTGATGCTGGTCACCAGGTGGCTCCTAACCCACTAGACTCCTGTGTTTGCCCATGCTGAATCCTGTACTCACAGCTCATCCCGATCACAAAATACCTCCTGCTACCTCTGGAGAATATCACGTGTTGAATGTCAGCCAGTGACATATTTTTGTCACTGGTTTAGGGCTCACTAGACCAGGTGATATATGTAGGAATGATTGTTCATCCCCAAGTAAATTGAGCAAGCCCTCAGGGAAATCCATGTTAAAACTCCCACTAAACCCAGCAGCAGAGTGCCATACTGTTCACTTCTCTCTTACACATGCCAGTTTTTAACACACAGCTGTAGAGCAGGGAAATGGACTCATGCAATTCCATCAAATGTCAGTCAAAGGCTGCCTTCCTCAGCACCTGCAGCCTCGAGTGCCCGTTGTCACAGCCAGGGACAAACCATCTTTGGGAGCCTTTGGATCACTGCTGTGCGCTGAAAGCGGGTGGTTTGTTTCCTAAAGATAATTGTAACCTGTATAACTCCTCCTCCTGATAACACTGTTAAAAGCTTGACCTCCTTTTACTTTCATGGATCAACTACTCCCAAAATGTCACCCACATCTTGAACCAAGCAGCACAAAAATATATTCTAGAAATATAATAAATCTGGAAGTTGGACAGGTGATGTCCAACAGGTCATGAGGACAGGTGATGTTGCAGCTCCACAGACACTGAGCACTGTTGAGAGGAAGACTGGACATGCATGAAAATGGGACTCCTTCCTCCCATAAAAACCAGTGACTGTCCACAGGCGTGGTGGCTCAAGAGGAAAGACACTGATGGAAATACCTGGCATATTTTTTGATACATTCATGAAATGTCAGAGGGAAGAGCCCAGCTGCCAGACCTACGGCTTTGGGCAAACAGGTACAGACACCAGCAAGCCATGTTTCCAACCACTTGCCTGCTGGCACAGCTCTACACCCCTTCTGTTGGACCCACTGAGTCTAAAGGAAGGAAGGGCTGGTGGTTTCCCACATGCTCAGCCCTCCTGCAGGAGCCAGCACTGTCTGTCCCAGAGCCTTTCCTCCCTGCCAGCACCAACGTCTGGGCTTGTCCTGCACAGGCAATATCTGCATATCCTGATCAGAGTGGGACATGATGTTTTTCAATAAATACATGTCTCACTGAGAGCTGTCACAGTAGACTGTGACAAGAGAACCAGCCAATGTGAACCTCTCTCGCAGCCCCTGCCTGCTGGCTCTCCAGGGTTGGAAGCCTAACTTGGGTGTTCCAGAGCAGTCATCATCATATTCATCCTTTCAAATAAAAATAAATTCATTTTAACTCCACTTGGGCAGACATGAAACATCTGTAATTCTGGTTTGAACAAACCCAAACAAAGACTGCAGAAGCCCTGCTCTCCATTTCCATGTTCTCAGCCCCTCAAGAAACAGGCTGGTCAGCCCAGAACTTTTCATCAGTACTGAGGCAAAATGAGCTCTCTATCCTTGTCTATTCTGTCAAATATCTGAAGAAGACACAAAACACAGTTATAGTGATGGTAGTCTGCTACTGATTTGCTCACTATCACCACAGAGAGTTGTCACTGAAATGGGAGCCCTGGATTCTGATGGGGGTCCCCCTTACTCGTGACATAAGTTACCTGGCCATCTCTGTCTCAGCCAGTCTCACACACCACGCTAGAAATTAATTTTCTACTCCAGTGGCATATCTTTTTGGCTTGTCACAGTGTCCACTGATGTTACAAGAGCAGCTAACATCCCCCCAAGCTCTGCCTGTATCAAAGTGCTTGCGTTTGACTACAGAAGCCCCCGGCACCAGGGCGCCCTTGGCAGCGCTGGCACAGCATCAGCCACAGGTAATTTGCCCTCCAAGGTCACAGTCAGCCCTGCAGCTCCACAGAGGGCTCACAGCAAGACAAAGAGATCTGAGTGTTTACAAGGCCTGATCCAAAGGCCACTGAAACCAAAGATTGCTGTTGATTTCACCCCATTTCCTAGTGATCGGCCCACAGTTGCCCGGCTCATTATTTTGATCTTATTTACATATTCATATACCAATTGCCTGATTTCCTTGAATCTGTTTCAACTGCCCCCTACAGAACTGCTAAACTCAGCATACTTAGACTGTTCACCTCTCAAAGAGGGGGCCACACAGCCTGGAGAGGCTTACCTAGCTCCATTTACCCCAAATGCTAATGCAAATGCCCACCAGGTATCAGCACCCTGCCTTGGGAAAGCAGGGCTCCCAATGCCTTCTTCCCTGCCAATGGCAACATCTGAATTTGCACCTCCAGGCTATGAGTTCATTGCTGTATGCCAAATGGCAACACCAAACTGGGACCAAAGACAAGACCCAAGCATTCTCAGTGGCTGCTCTAAGTTCCTGAGACTCACGGCACAACATCTGCCCTGGCTTACCATCAGGTAATGGGACGAGTCACAGACGTTTCACTGCCTTACGACTTTTTCTTAGAAAGATAAAACAGACCAGACCATAACCCTTGTGTCACTGCATATGCTGAGCCAAGGCAAATGCTCAAAACAGCATTCTCACGCTGAATTTTTGATTGCATGCAAACTCCAAATGGAATAAAAGACTCCCACAGTCAATATGAATTCCCTTCCAACATGGGAAACACAAGCATTTAAGAACTACTGTCTTGCTCTCATTAGAGAAAATTCCTTCCTTGTTTCAAATGAAGGAACTTATCACTTGGGTTTTATCTCCAAAGGCACGTTTGTCTCTAGAAATATAAACGATACTTGCAATGCTTTAACATGAATGGTCTATCAAAGCTCAATATTAACACGGTCATTACAGATGTGCCCAGTCTGGAGCTGTTCACTATTTGGCCTGCTCTACTGTACACACTCAAATCGGCATTGTAAGTTTCACAACTTCACCAATCCACATTAAAATGCAGAAAAACATGGGGGCATAAACACACATACAACTCTGTGCTGGTACATGCTTTAAACTCCTTTAATTTGTGCAGTTTCTATTCAGGTCATTATTTAAAGACCAGCTGTTCTGCGAGTTAGCTAAAACATTAAATGGAATCCTTCATAATGAAATCATCTGACTTTGAGAAGGGCTGAGGTTTAGATGTAGATGAGAGAGGAAGAGAGGAGAAATAGAAGGAAAACCCCTTACTACTCAGTAATAGCTCTCCTAAAACTATATAAAACCTAAAGGAAGTTCATCATTTTGGAACAGAGGGATTGCTCCTTAATCTGATCAGCTGGGCAGATAAACAGGCAGAAGCATTGTCACTATGCAGCCCTTCCTGAAAATATTGCATAAGCACATTACAGATCCATTTCTTTAACTAGATCAGAACTCCGAATACAATAAGCCATGATCTGTATCAGAAATGAATTTAGAAAGGACTCTAAATCCTCGTTAAAAGGGCAGGGATGAAAAATCAGAAATGCACAACCTGAAACTGCAGACCCAAAGAGACATTTAAAGCCACAGCATCTACATTTTCCCAGAGAAACTTATGTCTTCTTGACACCAGTTGGTTCTCCTGCCAGCTTTTATACACACTGCCAGGTTTGTCCTGTAACTTCTCTGCATATGGAGAAACAAATTGCCAAGTGATAGGTTATAAAGGCAGTTCCTTGATTTGTATTCTCATAAGTAAATTAGAGAACAAAACATCAATCTTCTTACCTTGAACTGACAGACACAAGTCACACTGTCTCCAATCCTTAAACACTCCCCATCAAATTTACAGGTATTGGTGTCGCAGAGAAAGAGATCATTTTCTCTGTCATCGTAACCTCAAATGTAAAGAGAGGAAAAAAAAGTCAGCTTTGGTCTAGCAAGAGGAACAATACGGGGTGACTGCATTTTAGTGCACACAGCACAATAACCTTGTTGATGAAATTGACAGAGTCCAGATTTCCTTTTGTCCTTCCCTGTCCTCAGCTTTTCACTTTTCCTCTTGTTTCCCTCTCGGTGTTTCTCTCAGTTCTTATTCCCCACTACCTCACACACTTTTTTTTTTCCATTTCACAGCCTCGGTTTCCTCAAAAGTCACCCGGTAATTATGCTATTTCATGGCTCTGGGTTGGAAATGTCATCAACTTATCCCCATCCGATCACAAATCTGTTGGACAAAAGTCCAAATCGGAATTTCTCCAGCCCACGACACAACAAAGCCCCCAATAATAAAGACAAACAGGCTGTGTGTTTTCTGTGATGGTCTGCCTGATTCCAATGAAGATTGATGACCTCTAAGTTAACAGGAGAAGTGCCAGGTTCCCCACGAGCCGCTGAGTGAACCCAGCTCTTTGCCTTCATATTCTCCAGGAAAAACCAACAGATCTGACTGAACATTCAGTTCACGAATACAAGCATGAATTTCAGATTTCGCTAGCTGGCTTCCCACTCCAACAGCGAGTGGCAAGCAAAACAGCTATATCAGACTCCAAACCTATTAAGATCTGAATCCATTGATTTTTAAAAAAAATATCCGAGCGCTCTTAACAATATTGCTATATGTTTAAAACGAAGAGCTCACAGTGCAAATTCCCCCCGATCTAACACGTCATGTGCGATCCACGCAGTACCCCAAAAAACGCTCTTCCCCTTAGAAGGCTACCACAGTCTAATTCCCGAATTATTTTAGGTATCGGAGAAGGACCGGCTGCTGACCTGCATAGGAAACCCGTTACAAAGGTCAGCCCGACTTTAAGACACGGGCAGCGGGTTCCCGGTGTCGCGACGCCGATACCCGATCCGCTCTCCGTTCGGTGCGCACGGCAGCAGCCGCCCGCAGGATGCGCACCCGCGGCCCCGTCTCCCGCAGCCGCCCGCCGAGTGCCCCGTTCCAGCGCGGAGCTCTCTCTGTCCGGGGAGCCTCCCGCACCGGCGGAGGGCGCGGCTGCCGCGCCCGGCGCCGCGGAGTAAGGGGCAAGCGGGGCCCCGGGGGCTGCGGTCGCACCGGGAACGGCGGCGAGATCCGACGCCCGCGACTTTTAGCCTTCGCTATTCCCGTGCATTCAACGGGACGCGGCATCACCCTCTGAAGTTGCATCCCCCGGGCTCGTCCGCGCAACTCCGAGCGCCCGGCGGGGCACGGCGGGGCCGGGCGCGGGGCGCTCCGGTGCTTACCGGAGCAGTTCCAGCCGGTGGGCGTCTGGCAGTCGCTTAAGGAGGTAGGGAAGGCCGCCAGCTTGTCGGGGCGGGCGAGGACGAGCAGCACGGCGGGCAGCAGCAGCCAGCAGCAGCAGTCGCAGAGCGTCCAGCCGCCGCCGCCGCACTGCCGGGGCGGGGAGGGCTCCCAGGGCACCATGACTTCCTAACTCAACTCTCCGGCAGCGGCGTGCCCCCCGGGCGGCGCGGCGGGCGGCAGGGACGGGCGGCGGGGCCGCTGGGCATCCCGGGGCCCCGGCCGGCGGCGGCAGCGGGTCAGCGAGCGGCGGCCGGGCGCTACGCTGGGGCGAGCGGCGGAGCCCGGCGGGGCGGCGCGGGGGTGCGGGCGGCGGCGGGGCGGGGAGCAGCTGCCATAGGGGCCGGGCGGCGGGGAGCAGGGGGAGGGCGCGGAGGGGCCGCCGCCGCGCAGCCGCCGCCGCCGCCGCCTGCCCCGCTCTGCCGCCCGCATCCCTCTGCGCGGGGGAAGCAGCAGGTCCCGGCCCGCCGCGTCACGTGCGCCGCCGCGCCGCCCCCATTGGCCGAGCGGGATGCGGGGCCCGGCGGGCGGGGCCGGCGGAGCCGCTGCGCCCCGCGGCAGCGCCCGGGGCAGGGCCGGGCGGCGGCGGCGCGGGGACGGCGCGGCCGGCGGGGCCGCGGGCGGCGCTCCGCACCCCTGCGCCCGGGGGCGCCGTCCCGCCGGCTGCGGGGATGCGCCGGCCCCGACGGGGCGCGGGCCGGGCAGCGCCGCACCTGTCCGCACCCCTCCGCGCCCAGGCATGTGCGCGCACCGCCCCGGCCGGCGCCGAGCCGCAGGTGGCAAGCGCGCCCGCGGGCAGGGACATCCGTGACACCCTCCGCGCACACACACCGCGCACGGCCGGGCGCTGCTGAAGTTGCCAACCGCGCGCCCGGGTGCCGGTGTTTAACCACGCGCGGCTGCGACGTTAGGAAAATAAAACACCGTCACGGCTGTAGGGTCTGGAGCGGGCACAGGGCCGGAGAGGTGACGAGGGGAAGAAACGAGCACTGCGGGGAAAGCAGGGAGAAGAGAGAGAGGGAAGATCTTGCCCAGCCTCGGCAGGCAGCGGCCAAGGTCTTCTAGGGCTGCGGCACCATCCCACTATCCCCGCGACGGAGCCGGAGGAAAATGCACCATCACTCTAGCACAGCGGGCTGCTTTGGCCCCCACACCTAAGGCACGCTGGCGGAGCGCAGCCCCGGAGCAGCATCCCGCCGCCTCCAGCCGGCGATGTGCCACGGGGCTGCGGGAGCCGCCTCCCCCGCTGCGCCCTGCGCCGCGGATCCTCCTCCCTCCTCCCATCTGGGGCTTCAATTTTAGCAGCCGGTTGCCAGGACGGTCGGGGGGACTCCGCTCGCTTCCCCGGCGGCGGGAGCACCGCAGCGGTGTTCCCCTCACCCTCCTTCCGCGGCCGGTGCTGGGAGCCCCCGGCCCCGCCGCAGGGCTCGGGGCGGCTCAACTTCGCCCCTTCCTCCGCGCATCCCCGGGCCCGCCGCCGCTCGGCGCCCGGGCGCAGCGAAGCCGGCAGACACCCGCCAGGTAAACCTCGGGGACCCTGGCCCCCGAGCGGCGCTTAACGTGCGGCCGTGCTGCCGGCGGGATGGGCGGCCGGCGGCTTGGGCGACAAGGACGCCTTAGACTGGAGAATAATAAAAAAAGATCGGATCGATTTCTGCAGATGGCAGCAGGGAAGCGCTTTGTAAATACGGGCGCTGGACCCCGCGGCTGCCCGTGCCGGTGGGAACGCCGGCGGAGCAGCCGGGCCGGGCGGGACCGGCCTCTGTGCGGATGCCGGGCGTTCGGCAGGCGGGCTGGGCTGGGCTGGCCCTGCCCCTCCTCCGCCCCCTCCTCCGCCCATGGGGGCAGCTCGGCATCCCCGAGGGCTCCGGCACGGCACGGGCGAGCTACGAGAGTGAGCGCTGCGGGCGGGAGTAGGGTACGGCTCCCTCTGGGCCCGAGACCCCCGAGTGTGTGCGAGGAGACCCTGCTGGAAGTTTGCTGTTCCCGAAAGTATGACCTACTTTTCGACCCCTAAACTGAGAGTCCACACAAATCCTTACGCCCGTAATACTGCTTGTTATCCCCTCATATAGGAGCATTGTATGCGGGAACTAAGGAATAATAATAATCCCCGTCTAGCTGCTTCCTAAGCTCTAAACCAGGTTTTCTTCAGGCTCCTTTCTCCCCTGTACATCTGTGTCTGCTCCCCGCTCTGCCCACCTGCTGCTATCTGTATTGACCTCTTCTGCCCACTTGTACTCCAGAAGCCTTTGCTACAATTAAAGGGTATCAATTTGCACATTCCAATATGTTCTAAAGCTCTGATGAAGACCCACACAAATCCGTGCCTACAGTTTCCGACTTACTAATCAAGACCTAAGCAGAAAGAAAATACTAATTTTTTACTGCCTGCTAGTGGTTGTACTGAATCTTATCCTTCATCTTCTGTGGGCTTACAGAGCATCTGCCAGCTGAGCACCTGGTGCCAGATCAATTTTTTTCCTTCCTTTTATTTGTTTTCATGGCATTTCCATGCCATTCAGTTATTTTATACACTAGCACATTCCTTTTATTCCCTCATCCCCTCTTCCTTTTTGTTTTAACTTCTTTTTTTTCTCATTCATTATTGCTTGTTAAAACTCAGCTGCTTGACATAACACTGAGGTGGTTAAAAATCAAAAATGTCCTGGCTGGCCACAGGTACCACAATCACACAGCCTCACCAGGGGAATGTCCTCTCTCCCTTGCTATTTTTTTGCTTCCCCCTTGTTTCTTCTTCCTACTTCCCTGGTTCTTCTGTGTGGTCTCACTCCTCTCCATTCCCCTGGATGCAATTAGCAAAACCTGCAGTTTCTTTTCCCTTCTTCTTCACTCTCCTCCCTTCTTCCACCCCAGCCTTCCTTCATTTCCACATAGCTACAGGTCATAGAGGCACCGCTGGCCTCATCTCCAGACCAGTTTAACCAGACCCCATGGGGAATGAAACTGCCAGGTCAGTCTTTCCCAGACGAGCAGCCAGAGCCTCTGTGACGTGTCCCTCCTGCCACAATAACTCACGCTCCAGATGATCCCACAAGCGTACCCCCGGCGTTCACAGAGTACCATTAAATCCAGCAGCAGAGCCCGGCTCTGGCCCGTGCTGTCCCCAGAGTGCTGTATAACACCGCAGCCACCGAGCTGCAGGCTCACCGTGCTGACTAATAATTACCCTGCTTCATTTTCAGCCACTCACACAACAGCCACTGCCTGGGGAGATGAAGAAGCCCCTCTGTTTGTATACTGGTTCTCAGACTTTGGGATGTGGAAGTTCCACCAGAGGTCCTGTAATTGGCACAGCGTGATGAACCTGAAAGCATCTGAAGGGCAATCTCCTTATGGCAGAGTAGGACAGTTTTTAATCTGACTAGCACTGGTATCTTCCTTAAAAAGATTTTCCTTGTTGATATGAAAACTCAACTTATAAAAACATTTTGTTAAGATAAAAAAAGTACATCTGTCTGCTCCAAAAGGGATGGCTAGACCCACAAGCCCCTTTTGTCAATTACTCTCTCTAGCAATTTCTTTTGAATTGTAGACTGAGATACAATCATTTTTTCATGTAGTTCCTAGCTCCAAAGCATTCTACCCTCTTAATGCGACGCTGCACACACAATCTCTCAGCAACACATTATTCCCAGCTATACTTCAACACTTAGGCTAGTTGACATCTACAGTCTTGTACTCCCTGATGTGCCCATCCCATCTCACCACTGCACAAAAGCTACTGCTTGTAAACCGCGCAGGCAGCGCTGGGCTGGTGTGAGGTACAAATTGCGACCAGCATCTCCTCCCTGAAACACTGAGGTCATGCTACTGAGCCACCAGCGGGGTTCCTTGTGGCTACATGTTTGACTCTAATGCCAAATGAGCAAAAATAATCACAACCTTCTTGGAAGAGCCCTTCTTGTACATGATGAGGGCAGACTACATCTCGAGTATTAAACCCACCTCTTGCAGAGCTTTTCTGAGGCCAAGACAGTTTTGAGATGTTCATGCTACAAGGAACAGGCTGATGAGTGTATTCAAGGGTAGCTGATACCAATGCAGATTTATCCAATACACGTGGCCATGCCGTGTGTACCTGTGCTCGGAGATCAGCTCCCAGCTGACGAGCAGCTGTTTGAGGTGCTGCAGGCCCTCAAATGTCTCAAAGCAAGGGCAGGGGGGGTCCTGGCTGTGCACTGCACCCTTTGAGCTGGGACTGGGCAGCAGCTGGCAGAGGGGGCCTGGGGCCAGACTGCACCTGATCCCAGTCCCACGTAGTCACGTCTGTGAGTAATGCCTTCTGTTGCTGTGCTTGGCCAGCAGACGCTGTACTGGAGAGGAGTTACGCAACCTCAGTTATTCACACTTGTATTATATCTTGGCTGTGCTGCTCTTGGGAGGCTGCAGATTCCAAAAAGTTTCCCAGAACTTGGGAGAAGCCAAATGGTACAGATGAGTGTATCAAAACCTCCTCAGCTACACAAGCTCTGGGTACACAACACCCGTCCTCTTCTCTGCCTATCTATGGAGCTATGACTATGAAGCTAACTTCACGGATCCTTATCTTTAAAACACTTTATGTCCTGTGTCTGATGTCTCTAAAGGCCTAGGAAGGTAACCTTGCTTAAGAATATCAGTGAAAAAAGGTTTCTTACAGTTCAGCTAATATTAATGAACAATGTTTTCTTTGAGCCAGCACTAGAAGTATAGTCTAACGTTCTACAGCTGCTAAGAACAAATCCCACCAAATGCACAAGGGCCTTTTGAGTTAGCCTCTTCCCTGTTGCCACCACATCACCTGTTTATGAAACACATATTTACAGAACTGAAAAAAACCCAACCAAACCCCACTCTGCACAATTCTTGAGAGAATGAGAGTTACATGTGTGCAAGCTACTGCAAGTTACCACCACTAGTCATAGTTCCTAAGGAAAAAAAAGTGAAAAAAATCTATTTAACCTACAAGAGATTTACCCATACATGGTCGCAGCCAATCCTAAAGAAAATGGCATGTGGGGCTCACCAATTTTCAGTGATAATTCTTCTTGACAAAATGTGGGTCTGATTCAAAAGATCCCACCAGAAAAGGCTTGGAAGCCCAGTTGCCAGGTGAAAGACCTAAGGCAGAAGGAAAGGATGTTACCAATTCCAGCAGAAGACCAGTGAAGGATACACAACCTATATGCACTTGCTGTGTATGAAGCTGGAATTGCTCCTCTCACCGCAGAAGAACAATGCTTATTTCAGGTCTGTGTATTTTCAGGCCTGGTTTGACCAAAAGTTGGCATACTTAGCCTAGACATGTGTTTCTGTCAGAAGTTTGTGAATCTCTAGCAGATTTTATGATCATCTATTTTTCATGTGTGCAGGAAAAGCACACATGGCTTCACTCAAATGCACAGGCAGTAGGGAGCTCTTTGCCTACATGCAGTTTTACAGATTTTATACAGCTTTCAGCTAAATCACATATCTCCATGCAAAGTATGCCACTCTTGGATATCACATGGATTTTTAATGCTCTGAGGGATCCTTTGGGTCTATAAACAACAAGTAGATTACATTCATCTACATCATGATAGACTTCCCCCCTCCCCCTTGCTTGTGAGACAAAATATGGCTCTTGTTCTTCCCTGGAACTAGTATGGAATCCAACCCATGTACGGTTATGAGAAAACCATGCCATATTTTTCATTGTAATTAACTGCTTCAGAGCAAGACTTCTCATGTATAAAGATGAAGAAAGGTCTCAGCTTTGCGTGAAAGACAACTTGCCTTTCAGTAATGTCTCGCACTTTGAGTTTTGACTGAAACATTCCACTGCTTTGGTGACCTGTTGTGCCAAAAAAGCTGTCTTGTGTTACGCTTTGCTTTCAGCTGAATTTGCCGGCACATGCCAAGGGACAGAACAAAGTATTGCAATTTATACTGGAACACTATTTTGTGCTGCTCCACACATGAAATTGATGTCAGGAAAAAGTGCACAAAGGGCATGGAAAACGTAAATAAATACTGTGATCCTTTTACCTTCCGTTTTAAATAGATGGATTGAAATGCATGGATCCTAAAGATTTATGAATCCGTTTATAGTCCATTCTGGAGTTTTAACATTTCATGCAGCTTGTAGGAGGGAGTGTATTATTTATAAAAAGTCATGGTTATTCAGCAGTGTTTATTTCTGAAGAGCAACAAAATACCTTCAAGGGAGAAGAAGAAATTCGTAACTCTGGTTTACTACCAGGGTTAGCCAACTTAAAAGTCTTTTCTCATGACTGATTACAAAGACCTTTGCTCTTATGAGCATGTTTGGAACACTGGACATTTTGCTACCAGCAGTAGGAATCACCTCCATCTCTCAGGACAGACAGCACCGCAATGGATTCAAAGAGGTGGTGGAGGGGGAACTTTTATTGTTGTGGAGATACTTGAGCTTTACTTTATTCACAGATATAATTTCTGTGTGACATCAGTTTCTTGGCCACGTGAACAATTCCTTTTGTCTGATGAAATGTAACATCCCTTTCTTGTTTTCATTTTCTACCTTTGGGCTCCTCTGCCCAGAGTTGTTTTTAAGACAAAGGACCTGATAGGATTATAATGTAAAAGTAAGTGCAGCCTTAGCATACCTTTGGTCTTTCTAGCTACTTTACCTCATTGGAATTGCAGTGATTGCTTTTCTTCCTAGCAGGTAATAAATCAGTTTCAATGAAAAAGAAAAACAACTCAGACATAAAACAGCATTTTCAAATAGTGTTTCTCAGTCAACTTTTATCTTCACCCTCTGTGAAAGTGGAGCTTGCAGAAGTTGCATTCGGCTCACCTCAACTGACCACACTGTATCCTGCTAGCTATATACAATTCCTGCAAGTCACCAAGGGAAGTTCATAGTTTAACTGGACAAATCCCAAGCAGTCTGACCTATTCCTCCTGTCTCTGCTTGGCAGTGCTGTCAACAGAAACACCTGAACTGTGTCTATCTGTAGAGCAGAGAGTCCAGCCACAGACAGATGCGGCGCTGCTCATCATAGGAGCCATTTCTGGCTTGTCTCCAGCAGAGCCTTGAGGACAGGTGGATGGTGCTGCCCAGGGATAAGAGGGAGTCTCTCTGTGCCTAATAGCTCCTGATAGGTTTTATTTCCATGAATTTCCCACGAACCACATGAACATATGGCAGCCAGGAGGACCTGTGGTCACGAGCTTCACGAACCATGTGAGAAGATAACTTTCCTAAACTCGGCACCTGCTAACATCATTTGATACTCCTACTTCATGCATTATGAAACAATAAACAATCATTTTGCATTCAGAACCTTGTGCCAGCCCTTATCTGTGAGCCCTGCTCTGTGTCTTCTGATATGTTGTTAAATCATTCTAACAGATAACATCCTGCCCATGCTTTCCTTTTGAGCAGGGATGGAGATCTGGCACCTGTGTCCCTACTCATAAGAGGTATCCATGGGCAGTGTCTGACCACTGCATGCACTGCCAGCAGGAGTGTCCCTTCCATAGTCCTGAGAGTATCCCTGCTGTCCTGAGCACATGGCATGGGTACAGTGTGTGAACCCAAAGACACTGTTACCTGTTAAACACAAGGAATGGGGAACTAAAGGGCACCTGCACACCCCAGGAGAATTTTGGGATAAGCTCAACTGCTCTGTCATGGTATCATGCCAAAGGGGTGACCAGAGTGGTGGGGGGGTCCTGTGTGCTACTTAATGAGGGCCTGGTGGACAGACTTCAGCTGGCCTGTCTCAGCTCACAGAGTGAAGGGTCATGGAAGCATTGCCAGCTGTTCTTGGGAATGGAGCATCAATGAAAATTAAGTATAACAGAAAAACCACTAAGGCTCTTGAAGGATTTGCATAAGAAGGATTTGCACCTGGGTCAGAAGTCAAAATCCTTGGAAATTTTTGCATACACACACACACACACACACACACACACTCATATCTGCACACATGCATGAAACATAATGCTTTAGATATTACGAAATCAGATTCCACATCTGAGAAAAGAGAGGCCTGGAAGAGCTATAGTTTTGTAAAGCATCATTTGGCACTTTCCATCTTAGGATCTGAAAGGGATGTTTTGGCAATACTGACATTGTACACAACAGACTACCTACAGCAAGCACAGAGATGGTGTTCTAAGGAAAATTAATATTGTTTCCCCTTTAATGTATGGCAGCAATACTTACGTAGAGTTTCTTAGCAAGCCACACTAATCTCCTAACTGATTTGCAAGCTATCACATATGCATTTAACTTTACCTTAAATGAAACAAAACAGCAATACAGTGAAGTATTGTTGAAACCTGAAAACAGTTCACTCCACATAATTAAATTTTAATTCAAAATGTCATTGCTTGTGTATGATAGAAACATTTTTTATGATCAGTCAGACAATTTCTACATAATAGTTACCTTTATTTGAAGGCATATTGACTCAAAACAGTAAAAAATGCAAATGAAGATTCTTCACTAGCTAAAATGATGTCAAATTATATATACAAATGGTAACATAAAAGAAAAAAAAAAGATTTGTCAAGTACATCAAGTAAAGCTTGGAATAATACAGAACTCCTTGCTGCCTTAATCAGAAAGTTTAATAGCTCCCATTTGAAGAAAGAGGAATTAAAGGCAAAGTGCAGTCCTAAATACCACTCCCATCTACTCTGAAAATGGTGGCAGAGTAATTTTTCATGGGTCTGTGACATAAACAGAAAGCATCCCGGGGATTTGCTGCCCAAGACACAAAAAGTGGATTTTGCATATAATATTAGGACACCCAAACTGAAGGTGAGCAAGATACCCCTGCACCTGTGATATCTACAGAGTTGCTTATCCCTGTCCACAACCTCTCAGCTGTGTTTTCCTCTGCTGGTGATCCATGTCTTTGCTGACCCTGCCCTGCTCTTCCCCGTGCTGTGAGGTTTCCAGGCACAGCACACACCCTGCTGTCCCACGGTCCCACACTGCTGGGAGAAGTGAGACCCTCTGGCTGACGTTGTCTTGGCTCAGTGCCCACCCTCCTCCTGTTGCAGCCCTGCTGGAGGATCTCAGTCCCAGATGGGTGAGGCTATGAGGATAGGACTGGCCAAGGAAATGGCACATTCTGCCCAGAACACTTCCTAAAACTTGCCCCAGCTTTGGTGCGAGGCAATCACCATTAAACTCAATGCAGGAGAAATACATAAAAATTGTGAGAAGTTCTCTGCAATCCCCTGCCCTGCATTAGCCACTGCCTCACAGCAGGCAGGGAGGGCATGGAGGAGTCTGGTGCAAGAAGGACTCCGAGAGATCCCCTGCAGATGTTTTATGAGCTTAGACCGCTCTAAAATGGTTCTTACTTGCACCATAGCAGGGAGATGTAAAACCTGCTCTGTGCCAGCTCTGTAAGTGAGCAGGGTGTGTGGATGTGCAATATGCTGATAACAGACGAGGTGCCAGTAGATGGCTCTCAAGATATGAGGCCTATGGCTTTCACAGGGCTGAGCCACCTTCCTGGCTAGGGAGCCCTGCTGCTGCTGCATGCTGGGAACACAACACACACTCAAACTGGACTGGGGACAGGACAGGGGGGGCATGGAACTGTGGCATCTTCTCCCCAGACATGCCTAAAAATAGCAAAGTTCTTAGCTTTGTTAGTTTGGATAATTCAAGGCAAAAATGCGCTCCTCACTAAAACACGCTTGAAACCTCCTTTTAATTCTTTAAATGAGATTTAAGGGCTGTTTAGGTAGGCTGGGAAAAGCTGGCTGAGATAATGCTTCTGCAATAGCCCTGGTAGTGTGCAAGAAGAGGTACTGCCAGTCCCAGCAGGGTTATGTAGTTAATAAGTCAGATTTTCTTAACTAAACAGTTGAGCTATGTCCATTTAGAGTTGATTTTCTCAAGCATACATGAACTAACACCCCTAAGGGGAGGGGGTCCAGGAGGGATGCTCACAGTTAGAAATTCTACAGAGGATTGAAATGAATTTTTAGTACTGTGTAACTACAGCAGAAGAAGAGAAGAGAAGAGAAGAGAAGAGAAGAGAAGAGAAGAGAAGAGAAGAGAAGAGAAGAGAAGAGAAGAGAAGAGACGAGACGAGACGAGACGAGACGAGACGAGACGAGACGAGACGAGACGAGACGAGACGAGAAGAGAAGAGAAGAGAAGAGAAGAGAAGAGAAGAGAAGAGAAGAGAAGAGAAGAGAAGAGAAGAGAAGAGAAGAGAAGAGAAGAGAAGAGAAGAGAAGAGGAGGAGTCTCATTCTCAGTTTGGACAGCAATTTATATCCCAAGTCCAATTTTTGTGAATTGAGTAAATATAGAGATAACAAAGCAACTAAATTCTTTTAGCTATCCAGTCATTGTTAAAACAAGGAAGAGGGTTTGTACACCACAACTTTCTACAGACAACTGGCCATTTAGCGTATGTACTAGAAATTCTGCTGGAAATGTTATTAATTTTGTAATTAAATTCAGTTTTATTGTTACTTTAAATGCAGTTTTCCACAAGGCATGTCCTGAGGCCTTTACCAGTCTACTGTGATACATTTTCCTGGTCAGCAACCCCAGCCTATATATATTACACACCTTCTGTTTCTTAGTTTCATGTCAGGGACAGCTAGAATGATTGCTGACTAAATAATTAGTGAAGGGAACACCCTCTCTCTATGTTTCCGTAGTCATTAGGTTAGCAAGAAAATAAAACTAACTTTCATAATCTCTTTCCCTATTGGTACCTGGCACTTTCCAGGAGCAAAGTTGGGAGAAAATGTAATTGCTAAAATCTTACACATTCATTATTAGACCAATGATACCTTTTTCTCTCCATCTTGCCCCATAAAGGCATCTACAGAAGTGGAGGTGTAGAGCTGCTGCTTCCCATTATAATAGGAGGGAGAAATGCAGGCTTGTAGGATTTCAACCCCATCAAGCAATAGTGTAAGTATAGAACAGTGTAGAATATTAGAGTATTATGAAATAAGGTAGAATAAGATAATGACATAATACAGCACTATTAGACAGTGTGCCCAAACCATTTCCAGCCACAAGAAAAAGAAGGGTGAGGCAGGGGGCTTGCACTGGCACCAGTGAAGGTGAGGAGTCCTGAGTGAGCTGCCTCCCTCCGTGCCCTCCAGAGGAACAACACTTCCGAATTTCCACCTCTGCTCCCAAGTTTGTGTGGGTTCATATAATTCCTTTTGCTTCCTCCTACTCCAATCCAACCACAGGCTACAGAGGGAATTTAAGGAAGGTAGTTGGGTAAGTTTTGTCAGGTAAGTTAGGTCTGCAATCTGCTTTGCATGAAGAGTATCTAGTATTTCAGACAATAAAAAAAAGAAAAAAGGGTGAATTTTCACTGAGAATTTGGGCTGAGTTGAGGTAGGAACAAACTGCTTTACTTTGGTTTTCTGAACCCCAACTTTTTACAGAAGATGAGTGTCATTTAATCCATGGAATTCTCCAAAGCCTTGTGTGGAACTCTGCTCTCAGGTTTGAGAAGGAACTGTTGACCTCAAACGATGTTAATGTAAGTTACATCACTGAACTGTAGCCTTTCTGGTATTAATAGGGGTACCAAAAGCTGTGTGAGTCATGTTAAAAAAGCTTCCATTCTTATACAAGGTCATAATTTCTCTTTTCCACCCCAGATTTCTCCCAGATGAGGAGGCAGAGGCTGGTATTAGCATTGGAAGGAAGTTGGCTGACATTCTGATCCCACAGAAATAAATGTGAGTTAGTTATTTTAGTTAGCCGGAATTTTTTCCCATCAGCTTTCATGACTAATATAGTTAGCCCATGATTTACATGCTATTATCTCCTTCTGAACTTTAGAGAATCTTGTGCTCATTTCTTTTTATTACAGCACTAGAAACTATTAAAGAAAAGCTCACCTTGACGTGTAGAAGAAAAGGTGGTGGGTCTGCAAATGCAGGCTATCTAATGAATTCATGGCTTCCCCTACAGAACTGTTCTCGTAGTGGTGATGGGAATTTTTCAAGATAAATTTGCTAAAATGAATTTCACTTATTATGCTTCTCCTTTTATGGACCTGTGCCCTGATTCAATCTCCCAGTCTGAACATCTGGTGTGCCTTAAAAAGATTCTTCCACGTGGAGCCTTGTTCCCGATTTCCTCAGCTATTATTTATTACATCGTTTGGGCTTTAGAAGGGATTGCTGAACCAGTGTGGATAATCTAAAAAATAAACTTAATCTAAAACTAATGCAAACTGTACAGCATAGGAGATTTAGAAAAGCTTACTTAGCAGTCAAGTAAAACCCTTTTATTTATCTTGGTACTTCCTGAATCCACCTCTGAACAGATATGGGACCATGAGGGAAAAAAACCCCAAGCACTTTCTGAGTGACCAGAAGGCAGAAATTCCTGACACACTTGATAACAATTGTCTGAGCAATGTTTAGGGATCAGAGAGGTTTGAACTCCCTCACATCTCCCCCATCTCAGTTGCCAGGTGGCATCAGGAAGTTTCAGCCCTTGTTTTGAGAACAGTGTCTATTACCCACACTTAAGCCAAAGCATCTTTTTCAATTTAAATTATGGCTGCCTTAACAGCCTGCTGCCTGAAATGCTCTTTGATACTGAGGCAGAACACTTTCCAACAGTGCACAGTCAAATCTGTGGGGCCTGCTAATGCTGTGTGCTGGCAAAACCCCTATTTGGGTCATAGAAAGGTGATTATCACCTTCTAAGCTTTGTCCAAATAGAAAGCTAAAACAATCTGGATTGGATGTGAACACTGCGTACAAAATTCTTTAACATCGCATGTCTCCAGAGTCGAGCTTAGTGCCAATGGCTTCAGCAAATGAAGCAAAATAATCCCAGATCCAAGGCCTTCAGGAGTGAGAAAGGCAGGGCTGTTGGTAGCAGCAGTGCTGCTCTCACACAGTTTGTTAAATGTGCTGTGGAAACGTGAGCGCTCAGGAGCTCATGAACCCAGATGGAGGATTTTTAATGTGTTCTTGCAGAACAGAGACTAACTCTGCTCAGGGCCAGGTGACGTACTAGGTGTTGTACAAGAGACCTTCTGGCACTCTTGGGGATTTTCCACACCTCAAGCAGCAAGTTTTAGTTAGAACTTTTCAGTTTTTTTCCAGAGAAGAAGGCTTCTCTTTTTTTGTGTCAATAATACTTATTTAATGCACAGATTATCTGTATATAATTCTTTTCTCTTTTCTCTCAGGCTTAACCATTTCTAAGGGTTTGTGTTGCATTTTGAAGTGATACTGATGAGGCAGATCCATTTCAAACACCCCTCCCAGTCATATTCATCTGTTCTGATACACATGTCACATATCTATCATTCATAGAATGTAAAATGGCCCAGAAGATGTGGGGAGTGAGCTCTGGATTGCCTGGTCAGATCCTCTTTACTACTGTCAAAAACACATCTGGGTTATTTTGCTGAATCAAAATTATCTGTTTCTTTGTTTGACCTTCAAGAGCACTTTTAACCAACTTGGCACCTTGAAATATAGAGAAAACTGTTTCCTAAAAGCACCTGTACGTGTGCACTACTACCTTGCTCTCCGGTACCTAAAACCAGAATGCCAGCCAGCACTTTATTGCAGAAATTTGTTCTGTGCTGGAAAGCAGCCCCAGTACAGACTAAAAAGACAATGTCTCCCTGCCTCATTAGCAGAGCTGCCCACCATGGCTCCCCTGAGGCAGATTTGCTGCTTACAGCTGACCCACAGAGGTGGGGAGGCCGTGGCTGGAGCTAAGCTCGGGAGCATTTCCCAAATCTGAGTTCAAATGCATTTCTGCTTTCCTGCTGGGGAGGAATTGAGCATGTGGCCTGTCCCTCCCTGTGCCAGCAGGTCCTGCAGCAAGCAGGGCGTGAAGGCCACCAGGGCCGGTGCTGGGGTCTGGCTGGGTGCCCAGCCCAGCAGCCACCAAGGGAAGGTGTGAGCCCGAGGAGGAGCGACAGAGCCAAGGCTGCTCATCCAGAGAAGCCCTGCCCGTGAGACGTGGTGCTCCAGAGGCAAATGCTCAACTGCATTCTGCAAATGATACCTTTGTTAAAGACTGTACAATGGCTTAGAAGTCAGACTTCTGGAAAATGTACAAAATGAAAACAAAATTGCAGCGCTGCTGTAGATAGTGACAAAGCATGAAGATACATCAGCATTAAATAGATAGCCAGCTTGGGGTTCTCAACTGCAATTACCACATACTCTCTGTGTTTGCAATACCTAGGAGACCCACAGCACATTACAGAATTTTGTTAATTACTAAGTAAGTGAAGAAGGAGAGGAAAAAACACTGTGACTAAAATGTACATTGTGTATTGATTTAGAGAACTGTAATTTAAAATTAATAATTTATCATTCCTTTTAACAGGCTATATTCTATTTTATAAAAAGTAATGAAACCTTTGGAATACAGAGGAAATCACTTCCCACTCTGTCATTTCATCTATGCTAAGAAAGGAGAAGGAGTGGTTTGTCTTGCTCTTGCCACATTTATAAAATATGCAGTTTGGCAAAGAGTAGATTAGCAAGATTACAGACCTCTCTTTGCTGTTACTTAGCATGCAACAGTGGACAAAATAGTAACTGGTGTGTGATGTTGTTCCCAGGTGATACCCTCGGGAAGCAATCACAGGGGCACTCAGAAGAGTGACAGTCATTGTCCCACCAGTTTCAGCAGTTCTGACCAGCAGAAGTTGCTTGGCTTATTGAATGATAATGAGATCATCTCCCTCTTGCTCGAAAAGCTAAGTCACTCGGATCAGGACTTCCACAAGAAATAGAGCACTGCAAGCTATTAATGAATCACAATTGCTTCACATCTAACTAGAGGAAAAACCAAAACAAAAGTAACTCGTCATGAGAAATTATTTAACCCTGCTGCAGCTGCAACCTTTGTTTTGAGTGTATGTGCCCATTTGTGCTAAATAGTTTCCTACAACCACACTGTGAAAACTTTAGGGGGAAAAAAGCTTCATACAGAGCTTCAAACAAACCCAAGTATTAAATTCTTATGTGTTCTTTCTTTATAGAGGCATTAATCATTTTCAGTTATTGCTCATTTTTAGTGCAGATAGCTCGTGCTACATCCTCGCTGTTAGAGACGTGAAAAGCTTCACAGCACGGTGAGGAGGTCAGGTCCCAGCCTCCTTTCCAGTAGAAACAGGGCTTATGGGATTACATTGATTATGAGCATGCAACTCTTTTCTCCCTCATACATTATTTATTTAATTGGCTGCTTTCAACCAAACTAGAGAATCACAGATTTCTCCAAAGTAATTAAATTCCTACAAGTTTCATTGAAGCAGACAAATAGGAAAAGGACAGAGACCCTAGACATGCTCTGAACTGAGCTTCTTTTTAATAGACACCAAAGAACCTCAAGAGGAGATTCAACTAATGATACCAACTACAAGAAAAATCCATGTGAAACTCTGACCCTTGTCAAGGGTCTTTAGAGGCAAATTACACACTATTAGATACAATTTTAGTGCTGATGAATCTGTGCCAGCTGCCATCAGCTGCTGCATGCACCTTCCATTTGGCATGGATGCTCAGTGTGTTAAAAGTGTAGTCCAAAGTTAGGACACTGTCCTAAAATCTGGAGAGACATGACTGCTCTGCCACACACTTCTGTGGGATTCTGGATTAGGATTTGTACGATGGTGCTAAAATGAGGATGACGCCTTTGGTCTCTACAAAGATGCAACAGGTAGTAAGGCACTCACACAATGTGGGGACACAAAGAAGGAACCTCAAAGACCCTGGAGACAATTAGGAAATTACCACACAGGCTTCCCTTTCTCCCACTTAATGCATAACTCGTCTTCTAGATTTTATTTTTACATATCTTGTTTCTTGTATCTTTTTTGTTTTCTGACCACCTGCCCTCTGACACCAGTGGTGTCCTACAAGTGGTTCAAGATATGCAGTCAGCCTGGGAAGCACTAGAGGAACAGCTCACAGCTTCAGAAGGAGGCCTCAAGAAGAGAGTCCAAAGCATGTGAAGAGGCAGCATCCCAGGACAGCTGGATTTTCAGAGAACTGCTACTCTGCCTGCAGTTTGATTTACATGCCCTGTTGACTGCAATAATATAGCCCCAGTAACTTTTCTCTTGGGATTTAATTATAAAATTAACATCCCAAATTTTAAAAATTTCAGCAGGTCTCCAAACAAAACCATCAGAAGTAGGAAAAATGCATATGTGGGGCAATCAGCTCTTAAGAGCCACAGGCATAGGGAATGGCATCTAATCCACTAATTCCCAACAGCTTGAGAAAAGTCACTACTTGTAGGCAAGGTGAGCCCTGGTGTCCTTTCAGAGCCACACTCACTTTTCATGAGCTCTTTCTGCAGGGATGGGATACAACAGCAGAACAGAGGTAGCTGTTCTGATGGGGCATACATATTTCAAACTTATGTCTTCATAAGTATAGTGTACAGGTTTTCTTTCTACTTTTCCCTCCCAATTAATTAATTGTTCTTTAAAGCTCATTTTTTTTTAATTGGTGGAAGTTCTGAGTTCTGTTTACTTAGGATCATTTCACTTTCTCTTCATTTTTTTGTGATTCTCAAAGGATTTCCCTTTCTGGAAATAAAAAACAAACCAAAAGCAACAACCATAAAACCAAAACTCCCAAATCTGACATGTCAAATGCTAAAGTAAGGTTACTTCTATTTATCTAGATGAAAAGAGAATCAACCATTTCATATACAGTAGGCACTCCAGGACAAAACCTGACAAAATTAAGTGGTTTATTTTTATGTGTAGTCCTGGGTCATCTTACTGTTGCACAGAGAATAATGAAAGATAACAAAGGCACTCCCATACAGCCAGATCACTTGATTTATGTTTAAATGCATCCTTAATGACATAACTACCCCAAATCTCATCCCCAAGCAGGTCTACAGAATACAGAGATGTCAAATATCTAAGTAGCTCTTAGAAGAACATCCCTGGTATTATCCCTGGGCAACATTGTCTATTAAACTGCCAAATTAATGAGGACCAAACCAGCAAAAAATTCTGAGTGACAAAACAAAGTATATCTCCTAGCTCTAGATGGGCCACTGAATGATCATTCCTCTGCTCACAAAGTTTGGTTCCAATTACACCTCTGAATTGCTCATTCCTTGAAGACATCTGGTGTAAATTGCTTTCTGAAAAGTAGCCACAAATTTCACAAAGTTATGCAGATACAACAGCTGTTGTATATATGCTCACCCAAAAGCGAGAAGTGGCATTCTGCTTCTTCCCCATCTTGGAACATAAACTCACTTCTTTGCTTCTACTGTGCAAGCAGAATTTGGGATTTTTGTTGTTGTTGGATTTGGGGGTTTTTTTTGCTTTGTTTTGTTCTATTTTGTTGGTTTTGTTCTTTTTTTTTCCTTTCCTGCTGGCTCCATTCCTTCCCCATAAACCAATGCCTGTAAATTACAAATGCTGTGTTGCTAAGTTCTGGCTTTATACCTAGAAAGTGTTTTAAAAATCCTGGCTGAGGTTGTGCTGAGTGCTCAGTGGCTGTTTTGGTGGCAGCTGTTTTCTCTGAGTCACCTGGAAACCAGCTGTTCTTTAGCTACCTTCTCCTTGGTTAGAGGATGCTCACTGGAGGCAATTTCTGGGATTTGTGATTCATTTGCAGGAGATTGCTGGACAGATCCTGCTTTTCCCATATGCTGGAAGGCCACCTCTTCAAACAGAGGTGCCATTTGGAAAGGTGTGACAATGCTCTTGCTTTTGAGAGTTTGATTAATCGATATAATGTGAATTTTGTTCAAAACTGTATGGGTCCAACCTAAATTTCAGTTATCAACAGGAATATCACTGCACACTTCACTGAGCTTTGAGTTAGATTGTGCTAAATACAGCATCTCTGTTTTCCCAGCAGATGATGGCTGGAAACAAAACTCATGCGTGTGCAGAGAGATCAGAAAAACAAAATCTATACCAAACTCAAGCGATGAATAAACTATATCTGAGTTGGTATGTGGTTTGATTCATCTGTCATTTAGACTGGCTTGGTGTCACTATCTCCTGACCTCAGCCAAATGATTCTGGCAGTCCCCTGAAGAACAGGGACAAAACAAAGCTCCAGTATCTTGAATTAGCATAACATGAGTTATTGTGGTGGAGCTTTTAATAATATACAAGACACATACAGTATCCATGTTTGGAGTAAAATAAGGATGGCATTTACTCTGAAATGAATGGCTGACTTGGATCCTGGCCCTACAATAGTGAATGGCAAAAAAATCCCCAACAAAACAACTCCACTCATATTTTTTAAACTAAAATTTTAACAGGATTCTCCTTCCTATGAGAGATATGAAGAGGTATCTTTGCTTACATTATTTTAAGACCTGTTTAATAAATCCACATGAATTGTCAGTATATTTATCTGATTTGATTTTATATGATGGGAAAAGGGGAAATAAATGTGTTTAACAGAGAAAACCAAGCAGGCATCTAAAATGATGAGATTTTTCCCAGCATTTGCTGTGATCATCTGATTCTGCATCCCCCCTGCCCTCACTCTTGTGTTTCTGTGCCTCTGTTCTTTCTAGATTTTATCTGACTCTGAGACTCAGCTCCTGTCTCTGGAACAGAGATAGCACACCTAGGTTACTGCGGTCTAAGTAATGAAAAATGGCCATTAGTAGGATATTTGTTGCAGGAAGAGAAAATTTTGAAATATTCTAGCTGTATAGTAACTGCCACAGAGTGCTACACACAACACAAATGTATGCCTAGAAATGGACAAACCCCCATGGACCTTTTCAGTTTCCCCCAGTTTCTTGGGGTGGTTTTTTTGGTTTTTTTTTAAACCTCATCAGCCTATATCACAGGAGAGATATATGCTGTCTAAATAATACAATAAGCTGTCTAAATATTTCTAGTATCAGGGGATAAGGAGACATTTTAAACACTTAATTGCAGTAAGAACACAGGAGCCAACACAGGTACCATTCCTCAACCCCCTGGGTTAAGGAGAGGGACAAATATTAATATAATGTAAAGCAAGCACAACCCCTACAAAAGCTGGACCGACCCTTCTCCCAGGGCACTGCCAATCAGCAATCCCTGATGAAAGATGTTAAACAGGAAAATATTTCCACATGGCCTTGTGGACGTGTCTGCCCTTCCCTGGGCTCAGCCTCCCCAACTGAGAAATGGGCTGGTGACCTGCTGTCCCTGCCCACCTGCCCTCCCTGGTGTGGGGCACTGTAAAACACTGCTCCTGGTAAGGAGATGAGGCAAAGGAGGTGGGAGTGGAAGGGAGTTTGTTTTTAAGGGAAAAGGATTGTTTCAGTGGTAGAAACCAAATGTCACAGATGGGTACATGCTCAGCTCCTGCCTGCTTTCAGAATGGTTTCTGCTCTCCAACACGTACTGTTGCTTTTTTCTCTCTTCATCATCAGCAAGGATCGACTCTCTGTAACAGGGATTTATTTTGGAGAAAAGGCAGAAGCTGGAGTCCTTGCAGAGAACACCAGAACTAGGTCTGAATAAATTGCCACTGTGACCACAGTCTGATACCACACAAACATGAGAATAATGCTGCTCCTGTAAAGGTTGCAGGATTTGTCTTGTCTTTGTTGAACCTTAGGCTGCTGTTTCATATTCTAATAGAAATTAAAGAGCTAATTACATACAATTTAAACTACACATGAGGGACATAGGCTCAGCTTCCAGCTGAGCTGGGAAAATTTTAATTGTTTAGTTAGAAAAGCAATCTATTTGGAGATGTGCGAAACAACTTCTGATTCTAGGTTAAAAGTCATCAGAGCAATTTATGATCTTACAACTATTAATTTCCTAATTTAGATCAAGGAATAGCAACTGTAAGGAAAAGGCAGTGACTGTGTAGATTAGACCATTAGACCCACAGTCAGCAGAACTAATGTCCATTAACCTAAGTGGCAGCATTAACACCCTTCTTCCTGGCACGGACCCACTGCCTCTCCCTAATCTGCTTTTCTGGAAGAACACCTGGCTACAACAGAGTGAGGCAATTCCAGGAATAAAACCCCAAACAAACTAAGCAGAAAGGCAGCATCCATGTTTATTTGTCTATGGGATTTTCTGCTGTGATATGGAGTCCATCAGTGACGGGTGCGAGGGAAGTGTGTCCCCTCCTTCCCACCAGGCTGCTCAGGACACTAAGGATCCCAAAACCACTTTATTGGGAAAGGACTGTGGGAAACTGCAGGGCAGAAGGAAGGAAAAGCACTAGTTTTCTGGCCAGCATCAATGTCACCTGCCTCTTCTCTCCTGCCTGGTCAAGTCACCCAAAAACCTGACAGACAGCTTCCAGCAGAGACTGGCTGTAGTGCCGCTGGCAACCACAGGACATTATTACACTGAAGAAAAAAAAAAAAAAGAAGAAGCAGAGAAAACTCAAAGGCATTTTCTTTTTATCATGATGAAAAAGTGTCCTCATGTTGCAGTTATGAATGTGAACACACACATTTTAGGGATCTTTTAATAATATTTATTCCTTAGCTATTCTCATTTCCCAGAAGGACCCCTTTCTGGGTCTGCCACCATCATTTCTGTACAGTCCACAGTCAGCAAGGAATGCCATTTAAAAACTGCTAATGTATAGGATTTAAACAGCATTTATGTGGCTGACAGATTCTGTCTTACTGTGCAGAAGGGATAAGTAACAAAAACCAACAATAAATTAGAAACTTGCAACAACAGTGAGATTTAACGAGAGCGCATTCACAGAGAGCTGCCGAGGGCAAATTAAACGAACCAGGATGGATTGCCATCTGTTTTGGGCAGTGTCACTTGGCAAGGACCTAAGGCCAGAAGGGACTGGTGTTATCTTTGCTGTCTAGGTCACCACACCATGCTGCCTAGGATAGGCTCGAGCCATGGATTGAAACAAAATTGTCCCCTTCAACTTCCCCTCATGCCAAAGCACCGCAAAGCAAATACATTTTGCATAACCCTTGACAAGTTATCTGCCATATTAATCTGGTGATTTGCTCAGTTGAGTCCCCAGATTTATCTGTTCTCTTTTAATTGTGGCCATGATTCAGTCATCGCATCCAGTTTTGCTGATATCACTGAAAGTGTACCTCATTTGTTCAGTAATATGCTCATTTTATTAAAAAGATAAGGAAGCAAATATAAAATGAAAGACATTAATAAACATTGGACTGACTTAGTACATCAAACCACCACATGAGTACTCATAATTTAAAAAAAATAATCACGTCAGTCACTGAATTAATGCAACTAAAGATCTGGGCTCTGTTTTCTAGGGTCTACACAAATCTGGTATGTAAAATGAAATACACAGCCTCTGTTTTGAGGCAAAAATATTGGGTAACTGTTTCAACACCAATCACTAAATAGATTGCCTGATATGTTGGTGGAAAGTTCAAAATTTCAGGTCCAAGAACATCATAAAACAGAATAAAACACACTGCCCCCCTTCAAGCCTTCCGCAGTACTGACTGAACTGCCACTGAGCTTCACTGCTAGGGTGAAGATCGGGGTGATGAGAGGGGGCCTGGGCAGGTCTAGAGCAATGTGCTTTTGCCACTCTGCAGGAAACTGCAGGAGGACATGAAGGTAAAGCACTCTGTGTCCCCTCTCCACCTGAATGACACGGGGTCATGCTGCATTTTAGCTCCAAGTGCAGTCTGTGGATTAGTGGTACTGCTCAGACAGGGCAGTGGTGATTGGTCCCTCTGTTCTGTGGTGGAATAGTAAAGCTGAATCTTTGGTTTTTTGTTTTTTTGGTTTTTTTTTCCTGAATTCAGGTACAAGGAATACACCTTGCCTAGAATTTTCCATTTCCTACCCATCACAAAGAGGGCAGAGACAGGAAAATCTTCAGGGTGATGTTCCATGACCTCTGAGGCCATGTTAGAATCTATCAACAGCCCTAGCAGTGAGCTCTCTTTGGAGAGAAACTGCTGGAGTTCTTGACAGCACTGCTTCATATGTACTCGTATAGTCCACTGACATAGACCTGTCAGGGCAATAAAAATAAGAATACTGTCTTCAATCTTTCCAGTTTCCCCAGCACAAGTGTCATAACACCATATTCCTCCTTCTCTCTTAAATAGCAGCAAAGCTGTTCTGTGTCAGAGCTTTTGTTTCTTACCAGAGAAAGAAAATTATTGTATTGGGATGGTACCTTTCAGTCCTTGTTACTATAGAGTTCAGGTACTGCCATGGGAAGGGAATATTGCTACTGGAAATATTATTTTTCTGGCCTCTTCTGGGCTTTGACATGCAAAAGTAAACATGAGGCCTTTACTAGATGCATATTTTCAAGGGACATTTATGTAGTACTTTAGATCACATAGATACTGAGGTGAGAGGTGACCCTGCACAGGAGAGTGAATCCTATCTAACTCCAGCGTGTTTGGATGTGAGGTCTTGATTTTGTTCTTTGTAGATGCAGAAAACAGCCCCTTCACCCAGCTTTACTGACCACCAGCTCTAAACCAGCATGTCCCACGTTGCCTAAAACCACAAGGCTGATCAAACCCCAAGGTATCAAGAAGCAGAGAATTGCACCCTTGCTGCCTTTTGAGCCTCTAGAGAACATTTGAGTTATTTTGCAAACTTTTCTTCATATTCAAACAAAAGTCCAGAGAAATACTTCCTTTAAACAAAAACAGCTTTTCACATAACCCTTAGATTCCTGAGCTCTGTCTAGAAAAACACATCCAAGTACCACAGGAGTCTGAAGAAAAGAAAATATGAGAAGTCAGAGCCAGCAACACTAGCATTTTGAATGAGAACATGAATTTCTCTGACATGTGGGGATAGTCAAAGAAAAGAGAAGGTGAGAACTGTGATCAGGGCAGGCAAGGGCATTGCTGGAAAGGAAGATGGACAAAGAATTTGGCAGAATTCAACTCACAGTCTGCCTCAGCTGAAGCAGATAAAACTTGCCTTTTTCTTACAGACCTGTTATGGTTTTAAAACTTTTTTCTTTTTTCCCCCGTCCAGCCTCCTGCCTATCTTTCTGCTGCAGATTTAAAGAAATAGGAGGCAGGTGCATTGTGAGACGAAGGACTGAAAAAAATTGAAAAAAGCAGCAGCCCTTATCATTCTCTGCTCTCTTTCCCAAATCTATGAAGCAGGCTGTGAAGGAGCTGCTCTTTATCCATCGGCAGAGAAAGCTCCTGCTGCAGCCTGTGCCGTGTCTGGCGCCTCGCGGGGAGAGGGTCCTGCTGTCCCATTCCACAGGGCCACGCTGGGCAGCACGCCCCTCCTCAGCCTCCATGGCACGGTGGGAAGGGGAGAAGGCTGCCAAGGGAGCCAGGGAACAGAGTGCCAAGAGCAGGGAAAAGGAAGCAGGAAAACTACCAAGACAGACAGAGTGGAGGAGGCTGGATGAGAATTCAAACAGTCGCAGCCAAAACGCGAAGCTGAAGCAGAACACTATATTTAACAGAACTGCTCAGTTGAATGCTGCTGGAGAGCTCAAGTTTTGAAGGATCATAGAATTAGGGAGTAACTTTAGGTTTAGTGCTCTTTCCCCCCTCTGTGATGACATTCACTACTCACATCCCATTCCAATGTAGGTAGGAACTTCCCCAGATGGCATCTCTGCCCCTGTCATTTCCTGGAGTGGTCGTACACACCCAATAAACCTTTTCAAATATTATATCTTGCTTAATTGATCACCATTGTTTTGATGTAAGTGCACACTATAGAACACATTTTAAAAACTATCTTAAATTCGGCTTCAATCAGCTTGGGGAGCACTGAGGGTTCAGCAGCAATCTAAGCTCACTTTTAAGGCACTGCTTGCAGAACCAAGGAGGGTGGAGAAAGATCTTGAAGAAAAGTTTGGAAAGGGGAGTTATGTGGAATTCTACTGTTTCTCCTCACAGTTTTCTGATTGATGGTCCTTTCCAACAATTGTAAAATAAGATAAATAATAAATATTACAACATGGTCTGTTACAACAATGAATATATTCTGGTGGAGTTGCATGTAACTTCAGAAAACTACTCCACGTTACCAGCTTCAACTTTAGATTCAATAGCAAAACAATGATCAAACCTTTTTTGATGCCAATATACTGATTGTCCTGGTGGAATTTATATTCTTGAATATGCCTCTGCTTGGTCAAGTTAGATCACATATCAGACAATACTAAAAATTTCTGACAGAGTTGCACAAGATTGCAGCAAAAGCCCTCAAAATAAAGCAGCATGATAGGAAATACAGCAGTTTAAACAAGGGTTCAATATTTAATACTGTATTCAATTTTGTATTTTGAGAGGCTGGTAAGGATTAAGCTTGAAGAATTGAAATAATTTATTTCATGGGTCTTTATTCAATCCACACAGTAAAACCACTGTCCATCGTGGCCTCAAAACCATGACACAGATGAATTGCTTCATTCTGTTTCCACACAAGGAATTGGACATTGTTTAATTAGGGAGAGATATTTTAAGATGCCATGAGATTTACTGGACTATTTCTGAGACCTTTCTACTTTGCTATTAGGACTGAAACACAACAGTGAGTGTAATGAGAACAGAACCTGTTTCTTCCCCGGGAATTTGCCATCGTGGAAATTACTCCATGTTACAGAACACTGTTCTTGTAGCTATATGGCCTAACCAGAATCCACTGAAGCTGGCATGTTTGGGGGCAGACCTGTGTAAACATCAGAACACTGATACATGTGCATCACCTTGTCCTGCTTGCTTTGGTGGAGCTGAGCCAGCCACAGCAGCTCGAACACAGCCTCATCCATCCCAGGCAGCAGGGCTGAGTGCTCACAGCACAGATGTAAGCAGCACTGTCTGAGACATGGTGCAACTGGAGTTAACTATTATCTTCAAGACTTAATTACACTTAATGCTCTTCTGTGTCAGAGTGAGGTGGCAAGAGAGACTCCCATACCTGTTTGTCAACAGAAACACCAGAGCTAATAACAGTAGTCTCTAATAAATTCCATCTTGAACTTCAGAATATGACCAGCTGTCATCTCCTGTCCCTGCCAGGAGACAGGGACAAGCTGAGGAGCCTGAACTCCCACTATTAATTATTGGACAAGGAAGTTGCCACGAGACAACTGTTACTGCCCTTATGTCAGTTTTTACCAAGGTTTCCAGAATACCAGGATCTGCTTTTCCACACAGTGACAAAGGTATTGGGTCTTTCCAGACCCTGCAGTATCACAGCCCTACTGCTGAGCTGCAGGAGACCACACTGGCACCACACACATTTCAGCATGTGTGCACAAGAGGGAGGGTGTGCACAGAGTTTAATTCATGCTGCTTGGTTTCCATCCTGAAACACAAGGAAATGTGTTTGGGATTAATTCCTCTGTCACTTAATGGAATGCCAGACCTAATTTCCTCCTTGAACAGCAAAATGAAACAAAGCCCTCCACTTAATAACGGAAAATACAAAAGGTTTAGATTTTAAAGCTGGGTAAGGCTCCCTTGTTTGCAAATTCCACTGGATAGTCAAGAATAAAGCTGTTCTGAAATACCATGGAAAACAAGAGCTTAAGATCTGCTTTATGCCCCCCCTGTGAATGGAGGAGGAAGGCCAGGCACAGATCTGTGATAAGGACCAAACCCCTAAGGCCCACCCAGAACAGTGGCAGTGGCATCCTAAAGACTATTGGGTTGCCAAAACATGAGTGGTGTAGGAATGGCAGGAACTCGTTCTTCAAGCATGTATTTCAGCTGTGAAACAGTATGCATTTTTTGGAATGGAAAAGCATTCATTTAAAGGAAAGATATAGTTACTTGAGGGTTTGTGGTCTGAATATAAACATGGGCAAAAACTAATAGAGGGAGACAATGTCTGTGAACTTGTCTGACCTTCTTCCCCCCGAACAGCGCCCTCAGCTCTCACCTGAAGCTTGTCTTGAACTGTTAGCTGTTCCCAGAATTGAAGGGGCTATAGAACTTTACCAAGTGATCCCCTTAGCCTCATTTTACCAAGTGACCCCTAACCCAACCCTAACCTTAACCATCCTTAGCCTGTTTCTTCCTGACATGGGGAAGAGAGCTACCTTTGGCCCTCATGCTAAAAGGATAAAAGGAAGGAGAGCACTGCAGAGCTACCACCACAACTCAGCTGAGCTCAGCTAAGCCTGATGTGGAGCACAGCCCAAAAGGTGTCTGAGGAGAAAGCTTGGATGAACACATCCCTAACATTCCTCTTAAGTGGAGGTGTCCAGCACATCCCTCCCTTTGTTTCCACACTGCAACCTGAACTGCTCAGCCTCAAGGGACACTGCCTGGAGGTGGAGGTTTTTAGGGACACGTGGGACACCCACCAGGGAACAGCCCTCCTGGAGGAGGCAGCAGCCTCCAGCCACTGTGTTTTTGGGAAAATGGCTCAAAGAGATGACAGGAACACCCAGAGGTGTGAGGTTTCTTGGCACTTCCTAGCACTGCACAGCAGAGAGTACCTGAACTCCCCAGTGTAGAAGACTGGAGCCCCTAAAATGCAAAACCAGAGAAAGATACTCAAGCTGGAGGTGACTAGCACTTCTTACAAGAGAAGTCAGAAATCACAGACTTCCAGAGGCTGCAGGCTGTGTGCTCCACATGCAGAGGGAAGAAGAGAGAAATTCAGTACCAATAATTTTCCTACTGCTTTTTTAGGAGTATCTGCACAAGTGCTAGAAAAACTGCCTACCCCATTCCAGTTAAATAAGACTAGCATTTTCTTCCAGTAATTTCTAGTAGGGTGCACATTTGGTTTCCTGTAAACTATAAATTCAGAAAGACAAGCCCCACAAACCAGCACGAGTAGAATCATCCCAAGATTTATGTCTGTATGACACTTTCAAAAAATTCCTGCAAATCATTTATATGGCAGGATGTGTACATGCTGGCTGTGAGCAAATAATCAGGAAACAGCAGCTCACATCCCTGGGCTGGCACTTGAGGTGGGGCCTGGAGTACAGCTGGGTGGAGAAAAGGGAATTTATACACCTTGTAGATGTAGCAGAGCTCTCCATGTAAGACTAGACAGCAGAGTCATGGGGGAAACAAGCCCTGCCCATGGGTTTGTCGGGATGTGAGCAAGAGCTGCTGTATTTGCTGAGATTTCTCTCCAGGAACCTGCCTAGGTCTGTTCAATTATGAGCTGTGCTAGCAAGGAAGGAGCAAGCTGGACCTACAGCATATCCTCAGTGTTCTTCTGCTGACATTTCTGGGCTGCATTTCAGGACCCTCTTACTCATGAATTCTCTGGTTATTCCTCATTGCTCTCTCACAGTAACTTGTTACACCCCCCTTGCAGTGTGTAAGAAAAGAGCAGCTACTTCTGGAAGTCACAAACACCTAAATTCTTCAGGATGCTCAAGTACCACCAGGAGAACTGAGATTTGAAGGGAATCCTCGTAGTGCTGTCACTTACATTTCACAAGAGCAAGTGCAGCTCGTAGCTGCTCCTCTGAATACCAGGTTGATTGTGAATTCATGATTCTTGTTATTTCAGGAAATTGTCATCACCTACTCAATACCTGCAAAACTTTAAATGCATTTTTAGTGGGCTCGGAGAGAATTAAACATAATTTTGTGTCAAGAGTAACTAAAAGCTTGCTATCAACCCGGTTTTACTCTTAGTGGAAGGAGTCAGAGGCATAAAACCAGCCATGAGCCTGCAGTGAGTCTGCTGAGAAAGGAGGAGAAAAATATTCCTTCTTTTGCCAGAGTAAACCAGATTTCAAAATCAACCTGAGTAAAGAAAATCTTCAGCCACTGTGGAAAAACGTAGCTGAAAAGCCAGCAATTAGCCCAGAGTGAAAAGGCTGTTTGTACCTAGGGCTGCAAATTCACATTTTTAAACTCAAGGGGCTTTGCACCCACCTCACAACAGCCTAATCAGTGGTGTCAAGATGGCCACAGTGGCCATGACTTAAACCCAGGATTAAAAAAAACAAAAATCAACTTCTCCAAGCACAGGGACTGCCTGATCTCTTTCAAGCTAGGATGAATAATACAGATATGTTTAAATTTGAAATACACTTCTTGTGAGCTTTATCTTCCAGCAGCAAATTCCTATCCTCTTTCCCCAGCTGAGCCAAGATATTCCTGAATATTTTATAACTAAAAATCTTTTTCTCTTTGCCCTCCTATGTAGATTCTCACACCCTGCAGCCCAGCATGACAAGTTCTTCTCTTTGAAATATTGAGCCACTTTCAGTGGGTCTTGTCAATCCTTTACACCTATTTTAATTGAATATTTCAAAGTGGAGGGAGATCAGAGCACTCTGCCTGGGTGGGCACTGGCTGATGGTGTCAGGCTCTCTCTGCTCATCTCCAGCCGAAGTGATCAGATCCCTTGCCTCTTTGGGCCAAGGGGATGATGGATGTCACAGCCTAATGGGTGCAAAGTGGTGATGAGGGAGCTTGAAAAAGAGTAGATAAAAGATGCTAAATTTAGAAGCTGTTTGTTTTCAAGAATGGGTTTGAACTTTAACTCACACAAAAAATTATGCCTCGCAATTCCATTCTTCCGTGACATCTTTGTTCCTCAGTTGGAGCCATGAAATACAATATTCCTCTATTATTAATAGCAAGGCTATTGGCTTTTTTCCTCCACCTCTCCAAGTGTGGATGCCTGGATCATAGAGGCAGATGCAGCACCCAGGTCTGCTCTAGATGCAGTGCAGTAGCTGCATCCAGCCCAAGTTCTGCCCAAAGACAATTAATGGGAAACACTGGAGGCTTGGTGTTATTCATACCAGAGTCAAACCAAAGGATATGTAGGCTTCCATTCTGGTACAATATTTAAATCTTAAATAGAATCTGAACAACTACTAAATTGCTATTAAATTTCTCAAGAAGCTTATCCTTCTAGATAAATTAGAAGGCAGCATAAAATGGGATCTTCTGTACTTGAGTTACATTTCTTTGCTTACATGAAAAGCAGCCATTTCAGAGGCAAGGACTGCAGAAGAAAAGGCTGTATGTACCCAAAAACTCTTGCCAGGACATTCTGAATATTGGGGACCATCAGTTCCATTAGCATCAGGCCACAGGTAGAGAACAAAGAGAGGCTAGCACAAGAAAAAGTCCTGAAACTGGGTACAAGCCAAAGGGGATAGGGTAGACAGTATTTTCTTGAAAGCAAGACAGTTAAGGAAATACTGGTTAGACATTTTGATGTGAGAATTACTTTTGCTTCTTTTTTTTTTTTCTTTTCTTTAAATCATCTGTTTGTTTCAGCTGGCAATGATACTGAGAAATTAATTATTTTTATTTGTTGTCCCAGGCAGAATCCCCTGCAATTCCTTGATAAACTCCTATCTCATGCTCATGTCTTCATCAATTTAGAGTCTTTCCTTCCCATTAGAATTAGTTGTTTACGGTTGACAAATATTATCTGTATTTTCCTTGCTAAAATGATCATGGGGATATAACTTCCATTTTTATATTCACAAATAAAGCTGAACAATTATATGGCTTTTGGCATAAACAGGAACATAACAAGATTTCTTTTCAAATATTTTTCCTCCCTTATATTCTCTATTGTGGTATTTTGGATCCAATGCCCGAACATTCAGCATAATTAATTAAGCTTTTTATTCTCAAGAGTAATTTAGTGGGATTTGCCAGGAAATGTTTGGAAAATGGCTATGCATTTAATAATACGTGCACTGACTACTGTTCCAGCGCTCTGTAGGAGTGGATAGCCACAATGAGCATAAAAACTTAGTTATGACTGGGAACCGTGTGCCTGTTAGGTAAACACAGCTTAAAACCAAGAGATGAATTTTGCATTATTCCAAATGATTAATACTGTATCAGAGTGAGAACCCAGTTACAGGTGAAATTTGCCCAGATTGCCAAGGGTAGAGAGAGACATTTTGGTCATCAAAAGGTTGGGACAAAGAATAGAAAAGCAAAGAGTAAAGGTGTGGTGAAGCCATCTGAGAAATTCTGAGCACTGAAAAAACAGGCTTCTGAGACCAGAACTGCAAACCAAAAAATGTCCTCTGCTGAAAGAGCCTCCAGCAGGTCTCCACAGTTCACAATCATCTGGGTGCAACCTCTGTCTCACAAACTCTTACAGTCACTTTTACATTTGTTTTCCTCCTTGCATGTTAATTCCACTGCCACAGTCCCTGTAAATAGGGCTCATGAGAAAGGTTTCAAACCCAAAGGGGAAATGCAAGGTGGCTTCACACTCTGGCCACTAAATAATTTCTTTTGGTACTCAGGGTACCCTGGTTAGAGCTTACTCAGGAGTCTGAGACCTGCAACTCAAAAAGCTTTTACTCATCATCACTATGAACTCAGTCTGCCTCCAAAAATCTGTTTGTATTGGAACTGTTGTGTTGTAACCTTACTACCTACTTCCATGTCAATAGCAATGGAAAAATAATAAATCTGCTCATTCTGCTTGCAGAGGTTTCCAGTCAATGAAGACATCTGGGTTACTGGTTTAGCAGCCCTTGAGCCTGTTTAAGGTTTCATTTCCTGGGCCCCAGCAGAGAAGAAATCAGCACTGCTAATGCAGTACAAGAGCATTGTCTGAAGTTGCTTTGAAAGGAAAACCAAGATGCACACAGCCCTGACCACAACTTTTCTCTCTGTCACTTATAAGGCATGATAAACTAATAATTAAAAATCTGAAATCCTTCAAGTACCATATGTGTATTTTCAAACAGCTTCACTTTACATAATTCTTTAATCAAATGTGCAGGAAAGGAGCACAATGAAGGCTGACATATATTTCACCAGTGGTAAAGGGGGATCATATTGAGTTTTGATACAAGCCTATGCAGCCCTTGTAGACTGCAGCCTGACACTGATAATTGTTTTGCCCCGTGAGTTTGGAACTGTTGGGAAGACTCGACTAGCAAGATACCCTACAAAATACGGGCCTGACCCAGTGCTTACTGGAGTTAATTGGATTTTTCTCTATGACACTGGCAGAGATGATTTTAAGCCCCTAGAGCAGAAATTGGCTCACAATTGTCCATTTTCTCTCGTTATTCACAAAGAAGAAATTCTACTGTGCCTTTTCAAAGATGATAGCTGAGTGTTAAATTCATGCCTTTATTTTGCTTAAGGAGAATGAATTTCTTTCAAATAAAATGTCCTTTTTCGTTCTTTTTAGCAGAGTTCTGGCACATGTTTTCAGGGTCAAGATCTAATAATAGCCCTTACAAAACCCCCACAGTTGTGACATTCACTCTTTGGTGCAGCAAACAATAAGACTGTAATGATGATGATAATTGTGTTTATTTTTGATTCTGGACAAATGTCATCTATTCTCCATCCATTGTCAAAAGGCCTGGGCCATGATCTCCAGCAGAATCAGCTGACACAATTCCACTTGGCCCAAATTTGTGACAATCTGCTGAAAATGTCAATCTTACTTTTTTTTTCCTATGCTTTTCTGGCTGCTGAGGAGATCTCCAGTAAGAAACATTACATTTAATTTACATTAAAATATTTCAGCCAAAATAATGGGTGCTAATGATGCACTTAAGATCCTCACACAGCAGAAGATCTGGTGTCTCTTACAGAGGTCCTTCACCTACTCAATGGAAATTTGCCTTCAAAAAATATACACACCTGTTTGCCAGCACCTTCCCCTCCTCTAGCTGCACTACTGCTCCATTTTAAGGGAGACCATCTGCATCTAGGGTATACAGAGGTGATTGTATCTTTTTCTGGAATGTATTTCCCTGTTGCCATTAAACTGACATATACTGTGCTCTGGGGATGAAGGTAAAAGGAAGGACAAGAGTAAGAGGGAGAAAGGGAAATAGGGGAGACAAAGGAGGGACTTACAGATATCTTAGGTGTGCAATAGATTTCTTCCAAGTAACTCCAAATTTGTAAAAAAACCAAACTCTTTGAATGTCTTTTGATTGATAGTTCAATATATTTTAAATAGATAGTGGAACATATTTTTTGAATGCTGAGGTAATAAGAAAAATAAAGGATTACCAACTGCCTTGGAAGTGTATTATTAGAAGTAAATATTTGAATAGTTTTAAGTATTGCTTTGTAGCTCAGCAGTCCAGCAGAGCCCTTCTTTATAGCACTCCTATTCTATGTATGTTTACTTAAGAGAATTGAAGTGATTCTCTTCCTTACCTAATTTCTTGTTTTCCCCTCCTTCTTTCATTAACAGACTTTGATTTAATAGTTTTCACTGGAGACATAGTTCATCATTGTACCAAAGATGGTAGCATCCAGCAATTTATCTGTCAACCTCTCCTCAATACACCAGCAATTTTTCATAGAAGAGAGGAACTTACTGGAGCAGTGGTCTATTCTTATGGCATATGGACCTATTAGAGTAGTAAATTTATCATTATACATGACATAAAAGATGCATTACCATCCATTAAGTTCAGGTGGAAGCGAACCATTGGATGCCTACCACTGGATCTCTCCCACACCACAATATCCTTTCCAGTAATGCCTGTGTGGTCTTTGAGGAGAGTTTCCCTTCTAAATGGTGCCCTACAATTAAACGTGCAGGGCTTTCAAATGCAAGCCAGCTGTAAGATATTGGCATCAACATTTACTGCTGTGTAATGAGGTGCACCCAGTTAAAAGTGCATCAATTATTACTTGTTTTATATGGACAGGAAGCCTGATTTTGCATTTATCTTCTGCTACACCTTCCACACCCCTCAGATATAAATTGAAAAAATGCTCATTATCTTTTTTTTTTCCTTTCTGTTTTAATGCAGCAGTCCCAGGTAGGGAGGGGAAATCTGCACAGTCCTGTGCTTCTACAGCAGAGGAACAGGACCCCCAGGCAAAAAGCCACCATGCCCCAGAAGCACAAGGGGAGCCCCCAGAGCTTTGCTTTTAGTCTCAAACCCCCTCTATTTTCGATTAAATGATCTAATATCAAAATTACTTTGTTCTGTCACAAACTATGTTGCTGCCCTAGGAGAAACATGATTTAATCTAAGTTTACACCTGCAGCTGACTAGTTATAGGAAGATAATTTGTCTATTGAGTTTTTGCCTGTTTTCATTCTAATGATGCTCTTTGTCAAACCTAGATGTCTTTTTCTCTTTTTTTTCATTCTGTCTCCAACAAGTAAAGGCCAAGTCAGGATTGGAAAGGTCATTCTCCCTTTTCCTTTCTCTTCTTCTCCACAGTGAGAAATGTTCCAAGATAAACACACCCCTCTACCCATTCTACTTGGCCTCAATTCACCCATTGAGGTCTGTTGGGGTTTTACACTAAAACTTCAAAAAGAACAGGAAACACGTAGAAGTGAAGAACATTTTCATTTAAAGGGTGATAAAATTCATCACAAATTCTCAAGACTGATCTATAAAGATTGAAAGCTTTCAAGTCGTTTTTACTACTGGGTCATTTTACAGGTATTGCTACTACCATTAGAAGGAAAAAAAAAACCAAAACAAAACCAAAAACAGCGAGGGAGAAAAAAAAAACCAAACAAAGAGGAGGTAGAACAGGACTAATTTTACAGGGTGATGAAATTGAGGACACCAAGAACAAGCACAAAAATCTTAGTGTTTGATCAAACTTCTGCATGCCTCCTTTCCTACTCAGGAAAAAAAAAAAAAAAGGCAATTATACTCCACACTGATAATGACAGCAAAGTCCCAGGAAGTAGCACATCAACAGTGGGGAGTTTTTTTAATTATTTGTTGCATTCAAAGGCAAAAATTAGTCTTAGATACATTGCTTAAGTGTTGACTACTGGAGAAAAGGCTTTTACTGAGCAAGGTAAGAAAGCAAAGAGGGAGAAAGTAACTGATATTATTTAAAACAATCACATTGAGAAAAGATGCTGTTTGGTGGACTTTTACACTTGAAAAATCATTGAAAAAAACCCACCTTCCAACAATATTAACAGTTAAGAATCTATTGTCAATCCCTCAGTGCAGAAGAGATGCACAGATCAGATAGACCAAGTGTGGACCCACATCACACACCTGCAGTGCTGCAGCCAAAGCTTTTTCAGGCTCTTTCAGCCTGAGCAGAGCACACACAGAGGGGTGCCTTGGAGGAGTAGTGGAAGCTACCCCGGGTGTGTTCAGAATCGGTAAAGGAGGTCCCATGGAGCGATCACTTAGGCAGAGAAACACATAACAGCCCTCTCACAGTGTTTGCCCTGTTGGCAACCATTACAAACCAATTATTTCCTTTGGTCTCTTAAAAGGGATGGGAATATAGGCTTCCTAAGGACTGCCATCGCCCCGGAATGGCATCACATCAGTGCTTCAAAGGGAGCTGTGCTGAACACGGCGGCACTGTCTGACCTACCCTCCCACCACTGAGCGAGCCCAGGAGCTACGGCTGCAGGAATGAAAAGTGCTCCCCAGGTGCCTTGTCTTATAAACCGGTAAAGGCAGGAGAAAATTCTCTGAAATCTCAAAGACCTCAATTCAAATGTGCTTGCAGAAGCATCTTTTTATCTATCAAATGCTTTTGGACTCCAATTAAGCAAAGTACAGAAAGGGCTGGAACGGCCCTGAATAACCTTTGCACAAGATGATGCTTGCATGCCAAGTGCACAAAAAGCCATACAAGTTATTTAAACCTATATTTTTTTGTCCATTTGCAGTAACAGCTACCACTGCATGCTGTGTATCAGTGGGCTGACTTGTCAGTGGCTGAAGCCTGCTATTAGCCAACGAGTAAACATGGCTTCACGCCCTCAGACCTCGGGAAGGATTAGCTTTTGCTGTGAAATACAGACATATTGGCAACGTTGTGGATGCAATTTGAAACATTACTGGAACAATCTGGTACACTTCAAAAATTCTTTACACTTTCCCACAGTGGCAGGCCCTGTAGGGGATATTTAGCATTAAGTGTAATTATTTTGTTTTATGCAGGGAATATTTAGCATTAAGTGTAATTATTTCATTTTATGGAGCCTGTCTCAGGCTATAGATGTCTGTACATTCTTTCTGTCTTAAGACAAATACATACAGATTCCAATAGGTATTGATCTACACTCAAGTACCAAAGTACTGTCACTCCAGACAACATTTCCAAACCATCCTTCTCCCAAAGAGCATCTCTGCTGGGGAGGACTATGTTTTAAGCCTGCTGTATCCAATTTCACCTGAATAACAGAGAGAATAACTAGAGAGCATTTCAGAATAAGAATGACTGAACACTAGGGTGCCAATTTGCCTTTCTTGCTCATCTCACTGCTGTGGGATCAGTTTCTTGGGCTATTGTGGCAAGCGACTTCAGCACAGGTTCTACCATCCTTCTCCCCAGCTTAGTACATTCAGGTATTAAAGGTGTAATCAGAAACACTTGGATTTTCAGCTCCACACCTTTGACTAAACTCAACAATCTGCAAATTATTCACCTGTAATTTGTAGCACAGGCCTGCTCTAAATACATGAAAATACATTTGAGTAAAAATGCTCTTCCTTCCCATTCTCCAGTTCATTTTTCAGCTGTATGTTGGGAACAGCAGGGCATGTGAGAGGCATCTGGGTACAGCAGCAGGAAGGTTGGCAAGAGTTGCCCAGGAATCCTAGCAGAAGACACAATGCAATGATCTCTTAAGCCAGAGGGCTGTGTGTATTTTTGTAATTACTGTATTTTACCTCTACTCCTGTGAAGTGTCTTAGAAGGCAGTCCCTGCTACTTGTTACCAGACTGTGTCTAAGCTAAAGCACTCTGGATTGAAACCTCATTTTAAACAAACAAACAAAACACTTGGAATTCAACATCATGTATTACTCCAAATAAGAAACCAGATGAGTGTTCTGCACCTCGCAGGGAAGGAGGGCCAGAGGGACCCTCATCCATTTGTTTAGAGTGCTAAATATCAGTCAGAGTTAAGGATTTATGACTGGGTCCATCACAGTCAGTATCCTCAGGTAGTTTTTTAATTTGCTTGACCCAGAAGATCCAGCTATTGTAACAAGGATTGCCCCTGTCAGCACTGCTCAAGGCAGTTAAACATAAGATGTTATCACTGGGGAAGAAAAGCTGGCCCTTTATTTTTATGGATGGGAGAAGCAGCTTGTTACCATAGCAATGGTGCATTTTCACATGTGGAGGCTGCAGTTGAAAGGGGCAAGCAACCTCTAAACTTTAGCAGTGATGACTCTGGGACAAAATAGAGGGCAAAATATTTGCTTTTCTGTTGAAACAACATTTGCAATTTGGGGAAAAATATGCTTAAGGTATCTTGTGTCTGGTCACACCATTGTTTTGCCTCACTCTTGCCAGCACACACCTCATCTTGATGTTGATTGGGTAGAAATTTTAGTGCTGCTGTATCACCTGTCTTAATTATCCACGATGATAAGTGGACATGGGTGAGAAAACAAACATGTAAAACTTACTACTGCCAACTAATTAGCAGAGGGTTTTATGTTTATTTAAATATAGATATTTAAAAGCTTCCCTCTGGGAGAAAGGAAAACATTCCCCAGAGTGGGCTTGCATTTTAAGATCTAAAAAGCAGTATGCACTCGTGCATGTGTGCAGATATTGAACATGTACATGAGGAATCCTCATCAGCTCCACGGACATTTAAGCACCAGGTGAGGCACCATTCTTTAGGAAGGCTCATTTGGCTAATTACAAGAGGGAATTTTGCCCAATAAAATGAGGGGGCATCAGCAAGCATGCTAAGGTAGAATGCTTCTAGATAGTTATTGTATCTCTGTACAGGGAATTGTACCAAAATCACCAGCACTCTGCTTTCACTGTCTGCTTAATCAGGAATCAGACCAAAAGAGGAGGGTGGGCACCCAGGAGCATTAACTCACAGCTTGTTGCTTGGCAAACAGAGTTATACTCAACACTGTCTCCTGGAGCAATGCATTTGAGACTGCTGTCCATAACGAGCAGGCTCAGTTTGTCCTTAGTGGGAAACCCCAGAGTGATTTGGTATGGAGTTTGGTGATTCAGAATGCAAGCTGGACAACAGCCACTGGTGGAAGCAATAGAGGGAGGGAAGAGAGAAGTAAGGATGATACAAGAAGTTCTTTCACTGCAGTCTAAGGAAGAGCTTGTACCACAGACTCAGATGCCTTTTAAAGCTTTCTATTTTGAAAAAAGTATTTAAAATATTAATACTTCAACCACTTTCATGGTTTTTATTAAATTTCTAGCTAGAATGAAATCATGTGGCACTGTCTTTCACAGCATAGCACACATCTTATGAAAGACTCATTGCCATCCAACCTTTAGTTGCCACTTTCCAGTTTAACTGAATTTAACAAAGACTCCTGTGTTCTCTCAGTCACTTAAGGAGTGGGGGAGAAAATTCCTCAGGCAGCTTTTTTCTTTGCTTCCTCTCTTTACACTCCATCCAAAAGAAATCAAAACTTCCAAATACAAAAAATTAAGATTTTTTTTTTTCTCTTTTTAAAGAAAGCTGGTCCAAGGCAAACAGCATTGCTTTAACGTTGGTCATGAAAATCTCTTGCATAGTGAATTACCCATCTGCGAGCTTGGAACAGAAACAATGCAGGCTTCGTACTTGGACTCCTGTTGGTATTTAATGCTCTTTCCAATATATCATTCATAAAATCCACGAGTATGGATGATTGCAGTTATTCTTTTCTTTTAGCACATCTGTCTTGGGAAGTGTGTCCCACATCTTTAGCAAGAGGTGTGCAGAAGGGCAGGGATGGACCTACAGCGAGCTGAGGCCCACGCTCTTGTCTGCAGCTATCACACTGCAGCAGACAAACAGTCAATTATGCAATTGCTGACAGAGCGTTTGATGATTTTCCATTTCACTTCATCTCCAAAACATGTATCCTAAGAAAACAGACAGCACTGTGGGCTCAGCATTCCTTCTCATGCCTTTGCAGGAAGTGGGAGCCATGCCACTGATTTCAGCAAGAACAGAGATGGATCCAAAGGCAGAGCTGGAATGAGACTGATCTCCCACATTTATGTGGGCCCTAATTTCTAGTTGTTCTCATCACTGCTTTCCCTTTTCTCCACCCTCACCTGCCCTCATTGTTCCTCCTAGAGACAAGGTAACTGAGCTTTTGCCAAAAAGATCTAATAAGAGCAAGGCTGTTTTAATTGTGGTTTTAAAAACAGACTGTTCCCTTTTTGAGGGAAAATGTCCAACTAATGGCTGTTCCTCTTCATCTTCAAGTAAACAGAAGCCAATACCTTTCTAATATGCTTCCATTTAAGAAGATTATCTGAGAGGGAAAATTTAGGAGGGTGCTTCAGGAAAGGACAGGTCTCAAGTAATTTGCAAGATCTCAGCATGCCCATGACATGAGAAATAATCTTAAAGGTGCACAGGCACCTAAGTAGTAGCGGGCAAGTTTTTCTTTCTGGTGCCTTGGGTAAATTTTAGTACAAAGCACTATTATGTTTCTGTGCCTACATCCACTGAACTTATTTGGTCTTGGGACCATCGGTGATTTACTGAAGAGAAGCTAGAGACCCTGAGTCACACCTGAAAAGCCACAGTACTCCTATAAGGGAGCAGCTGTACTGTCACTGTCAGGTATCCCCTTGCCTCTCCATCACTTCCCCTGCGTCAGGTAACAGCTTATTTAAGAACATCACATTGCACACCAATTAATTTGAAACAAAGGAAGATGGCATTGAAATCAAGTTGGCAGAAAATTTAATTTTTCCACTTTCCTTGGAGCCTAAAATAAATGGGTTGTATGACAGACATGGATGGATAAATGGGAGATGAGAAGAATTCATTGGTAGCATTCTTTGATCCACTTTTGAAAAGGCAGTTTTGCCACATGTCTGCTGGAGGAAGACAGAGATAAAGGACATTCTCACAAATAAAGTCCTGGAGGCTATTCCGTTGCCCTCCCACACAGTACACCTGCTTTTCATCACAGAGCCCATCAGATAGTTCTCATTTCTTAGACTGTTTTGCATTTCCATATGTCTTCAGAATACTTTTCCACTACTTAAAAAACAAACAACAGCCGTAACAAAGCCATCAAGAGCTTTGTCATGACATATTCTTCACACACACATGCACAAAGACTCAAACCCTTTCTCCTCCCCTTAAAGCACAGCAGATTAATTTAGTTTGCCTCCATATCTGCAGAAGAGCATTGCCATGACAAAAATTTAAATGTCAGGAAGAATTCAGTAGTGTATTAGAAAATGAGACATCTGCTATGGTAGGATCTGGCAAGGAGTGATGTTCTCTAATTGAAATGCCCAACCTCTAGTGGGTTTCCACTCAATAAACATCTCCATTGTTGGTGAAATTGTTACAGATAGAAGCTTCCAAGTTAGAGAAGCCAGCAATAAGCCTTGCTTCTCTACACACAGGAAAAATCTGTCCCTCATACATATAAGTTCATAGGATGAGGACAATGAGGCAGACGAGCAAAGACAACTGTATTTATTCAGAGAGAATGGATGAACCTCATTCCTCTCCTGAAAACTATTTCCATTTCCAATGTGGATATTGGCTGAGGGGTTAGATCAGAAGTGTGCTGTAGCATCTGGTTTGCAGTTATGCACAGCTACTTGAGGTTTGTAATTCTGTTTCCCTCACCAAGACTATAGTATCTTTTGGCTGCAAATCTAATCCTTGGCAATAGTATTCTTTAGTGACCTAAAATCTAAAATACAGTTTTCCCTCTAAAACACAGGTCCACAACTTTTACATTTGATATGTTACCAGTAGGAAAGTCTACTGCTGGTTTCACTGAAGTACCTAAACATACTTGTGACTTTTTTCTTTTCTATATTATGCTCGGTTATTTCTAATTTTAAAAAATGTTACCTGCCCTATTTTTTCCTTTTGCAATAAATCCAGTGTCATGCCAAAAAAAGTCTTATTTAAGAATGATGTGGATTCATGGAAAACTAAAATTAGAGAAAAGTCGACTCTCTCATCCAGCAGCAAACACACGAGCTGCAGCACATTGCAAATGAAGCAAGCTGCATCGCACAAAAAAGCAAAAGCAAAAAAAAAAGGCAGTGTGGGAATGGCACAAAGAATCCACTGAAGTAGCAGACAAAACTACAGAGCTGCTCTATGTACACAAAGGTTTGCACTTGCACAATTCACAGGTGAAACAAAAAGCGTGTTGGGATGCAGCAGTTCAGAGATGTGACTGGTGAGCGCCCAGGGCTAATTCGAAAAGGAAGGCTGCAGATGGAGGAAGAGCAAAGCACTTGCTCTTTGACAGAGATCACGGAACTGTTTCCAATGAAATAGAATAAACGTTACCTGACATCAAAAGCTTAGTTCTGATCAAAACTCACCCGTGAAAGGAGGCAACAGCAGTGGAACGAGTTATTCTCCATATGCACTTTAAAAAGGGAGATGAACCAAAAGGGGAAAGTCACTTTACATAAAAATGCAGTTTTACCACTCCACTTAAAAAGAGCAGCAGCAGAATTGGATCATACTTTGTCATCACTGACACTTCAAATATCCTTTTATTTCTTTGTAATCTCTTTCCCAATCATGTTCTGCTCATGCAGACTGACAAGAAGGGAAACTTGCTCCTGCATTCTGAGTACTTAAATACCCGCTTCCCTTAAAAGAGAGGAAGTGCTTTTTCAGTACAAGCTGAGAGATACAGATCTCAGATTAGAGAACCTATTTGTAACTCTGATATAAACTTGTTTCTCAGCAGTTTTATGCTCCTAATATCACCTTATGTTCAGTTTAATGATCTTTTTATTCACTCAGCTGTTTTGTTTTACTACTTAATTTGCACTTAATCACACATCATTTTATGATTAGCAATATTACTGCAAGAAGAATGCTTCACGTTTCTGTGGCTCTGCTAACTCTGGAATGTTTTTTAAAACCCTATGAACACCCACCCCGTGTGACCCAGATTTTTGCTGATGAAGCAACTAATGTACAAAAGGGTAGAAAAGGAAAAAAAGAAAGTTTGAGCTTCTGGCTATGAGTGGTGTAATTACCGCAGGATTATTCTGACTTCATTGTCTTGTCTTGCATTGTCTTGTCTTGCAGCGTCCATGAATACATTTAATTTACAATCATGTTCTGGTTGAGGGTAAGAGCTTAGGGCTTACAATAGAAGAAAGAAAGCTCAGAAATACCTTTAACTGAAGTTGTTTCACATGGAACTTCACAAGCAGTTCACACCATTTTTTTTTAGGTACTACATTTTAATGGCCAGATATGTCCTTCTGATTTAACTTAAGGGAAGATACACGAGGTGACAGTAATGCTTCCAACACACTGCCTGTACAAAAGACCCTGTTAAGCAATTGCCCATCACTGAGGAAGCTTTGACAAGGTGAGTGCCCCTCCACAACCTTAAACAGCACAGTTTTAAAAATCTCTTCTATTTCGCAAGATCCTTTTACAACCCATGGCAGGTACTCAAATTCAGAAAGAAAGAGAAGCAGCACATTGATATAAATTATCAAGTACTTGAAGCAGAGTATTTTAGATCATGAACAAAGATGTTGAACTGAGGGGGCGCAAAGAACTTTAGCATTTCCAAACAAATTACACCTTAACTTTGTCATCTTTAGGTTCTTCAAACACCACCTTTTAAATTGCAGTCACTATGAGACCACAGTGGACTTGGAGACCCTCAAAGCTGCCATAGCCCATGATCTGCAGGCAGTAATGAGAAATCTAAGTTACTGATGCATTCACAAATCCAAAGAGCAAAGTTCAGGATCCACACCAGCTATTCCCTGGCCTTCAGAAATTCTTCATTTAAGGATAAGCTTGGTATTCCGATTATTTTGCAGTTAATATCTTGGTTTATCTAGCTACTATTAGAAAATGGGGCAGAACTTCTTTTAACTTCATGGTATCCCCAAAGGGCCACAATGTGAGATTTATGAGACTACTTACTTCTGCTTCTATGGTTAGTCTTGAAGTAAAACAAGTAAAAAACTTCATATGCATAGTGAGGTACATAGCAATTATTTTAAGATACGGGCACACATAGAGGAGAACAGGTAGAAAGAGATGGTTAAAATAAGAGGTGTGCTTGGAGGTGAGAACGGCAGAATCTAGACAACATGAATATAAAATGTAAGCATGGGATAATAGAAAAAGATATCAAGACCTATAGAGACGTCTTGGTAAATGTCAGTGCAGAATTTGACCTTTTGGTATCTATCATACATTCACCTGTCTTTGTTTGGGGCTGGTATCTCCAATGTCATTTTGCATTGCCTTGCAAATCCTCTGATGCCTGTTCAGAAATGCTGTACAGGGAGGATCCAAGAAATAAGACAGACAACTTCAGCAAGTACAGGGACAAAAGTCACATCTTCAAGTGTCTCAAAACTTAAAAACTGCTGTCCTTCTGCATCTAAGGTGTTGTGTGTGCATTAGCCACAATTATATTTCATGGTTTTGAACATGGGGATTCACATTGCTTGGATTCAGGTGGAAAGGAATGCACTAACTTAGCCATGGCACCAGTAAACTTCCCTTTCCTTCATCTGACTTCATTGCCTGAACTGACATGTTTTTGGCAAGAGTAAGTTGCTGTCAGCTACTCAAAAAATTCCCCTTGTTTAGATTTGTTTGTTTGTTTTTTTGTTTTTTTTTTTAACTAGCCGTACACCGATGGTGATCCTGGGACAAACTTGTGCACTGAACCCTGCCCCTGGCCTCTATCCTCTGTCACCCTGCCCATTAAAACCACAACCTCCAGACACCAGTGAGGGCCCAGCATGGAAAAGGATGCTTCATTAGCCTTGGCTTTTCACCTGGTAACTGGAGGAAGAGGATGTGGGAAGAAGATTAAAGGTGAAGAGAAGTTGTTCTATTAACAATGCAGGACCCAGAGGACCTGGACGCGCCCTGATGTTGTTGTGACAGAGTACTGAAACACTGGAGTCACCAAAATCCAGCCAGATTCTACATGATCCCCTCGACAGAGCAGGTGCTGTTCAGACAAGCACTCAGATGGCACCATGTTCTCACCCAAAATTACCAAGCTCATCCCATCCAATGGAGGTTGAGGCCCACATCCAAGGCGTGTATTTGGGACTATGTGACAATTCAAGTGAGTATTCCAGAGAGCTCTGATTCTCTGCAGAGCACCAGAACTGCAGCCTAGCTGTGCTTCTTGACTGAAAGGATTTTTTCATCCTGTTTTTTGCTTTGGCACTGAGTTTTATAGGGGTGTACTGAATTGTATAACAAAGCACCACTGAATGGTGTTGTTTCATCACGTAGATTTTTTAAAAATGGAGTTATTAAAACCTCCTCACCCCCTGTTTTAATTAAGAGAAAGGTGCATGACCTTCTGACACTGATGAACAGCATACACAAAGGCACTGTTGTTACCCCATCTGCAAGCAGATCTTATACAAACAGCAGGGTAACATTTCCAGAGAACCCCAAATCCATTTTCCACAGGGCAATAAAAACCCATTCTTTTTGTTTTCTGTTCAAAGGAGTGGAGAAAGCACTGAAGGAGACAGAAGCTGCTACAGATATGATCAGCTGCAGCTAATCTTGTCTCCAACGAGTGAGCTGCCTGATCAGTGCTCTAAGTGGTTGGTTATTGATGCTGAAAGAAGCACCACTCCTGGAAACCAAGCAGTGCTGCAGCACTTCACTGAGCCAGGGCCTCGGGGTACACCTTCCTGAAACCCTTTGGAGGGTGTGGGTTTAACTTCTGAGGGCTCAGTTGGCTTCGGTACGTTCGCTTTTGCTTTATTTTGTTGCTTTGGTTTTGTGGTTTTTAAATTTCCCTCCCTCCAAAACAAGATATTCCTCCTATAAGGTCTGTAGTTGCAAAGTGGAAGTCTTTTCTCTTTTCAAACGTCTGTAATTCAGATTAATAATTGCAATTTGAATTTTCCATTTAGTTAAGATCAAATGATGAAGAGATGCCAAGAACAGCTACCAGTTATAAATTACAGCACCTCAATAGCAAAACCACTGCAATCTTGAAACATAATAAATTTATTTCCTTTCACTTTAACAAATCCAAGATTTTCATTTTGAAAATAACCTTGTAAGAAAATAAATGCAAACGTCCCATAAAATTCCAAAGATCAGCAGACATGAGAAATATGGAGAGAAAGAAACACTGAACAGACAGCATGGTTTGTCTTGTTCTGTCTGCCCAACATCTGCAGCCCTTACTCCTTTTTGGATTCCACTAGTATTGCTTAGTTTAGTTTCCTTGCTCAATTTTCCCTTTCTCTGCAGCCTGAGCATGTTTTACTTTTCTCAACAGATGATTTCCACAGGCAGTGGCTTAAACCCCATGGCTGGCAGTGTCACCCCCTTGCCCCTCAGGACTACAACTATTGATTTATCCATACTGAAAGCCTGCAAAAACCAAACCCGCTTTATTCAAACACCCTGAGAAAAAAAAAAGTAAATTCCCATATATTGAGGAATCTGAGGAAAGAGTGGAAGGGGATGATCAAACATGCCAACTACTTTTTTGGCAGTTAATAAATTTGGTCAGCTCCAGCTGCTGCAAGAGAACCATATTTTGACTGAGAGCTTCTCCCTCCTGCAGCAATCCATCTGCAATCAATAGATTACCTGACAGCAGGCACCCCTGGGATGCACTGCTCAGTGCACATGTGTGAGGAGAGTTTTCTCTCTGAGCTAACTGGGGATAAATTCCTGCTGTCCACATCCACCTCTGCACCTTTTAACAACTGCCCCTTATTCAGAGCTCCTAGGCCTGGCTATTTGAGAGCTCTATTTACGGCACACTGACATCGATCCTCCACCCCCCAGAAAGACCTCACATGTGCTTGGCTTATATCAGTTGGAGATAAGCAACTAATTCAGAGAAAATAAAGTGCCTTCAAATATATTTAGGTTATTTTTCAACCTGTAAAAACAAGTGGGATGTATCCACTCTTCAAAACTATTCCTATTTAGAAATTTCCCCCCCTACCTAGAGGGATGGAACAGTTCACTCTGTATATTCTGCATCCTCATGCCAACATTTGGATTAAAAACTACTAGTGATCTAGTACTTGAAAACTACCTTTCACTTGATAGAATGTTACATTATTTTATGGGAAACAGGTGATATGATAGGATAAAGAAAACTTGAAAAAGCTCCAAAAGGAATAATAACAAGACTCAGGCTGACAGAGATGTCCTGATGGTAATTAGTCAAACAAAAAAAGCAAATTCTTGTTTCCTGATGCCCAGCCCAAGGCCACCCTCCCTCCCTCCCCCAGACTCAGAGACACTCTCTGTCAGAAGGGACATTTCAGAGTGTTTTGCACAGATCAGAGCACTTGCTTTCCTGGCTCCCTCTGATTTCTCCCCTTTGTCCCTCCCTCCCCTGTGCTGCGAGGCACAGAAAAGCATCTGCCTCTAGGACAGCTCAGGACCTAACAGTAGCACCATTCTCGCCTTTCTGGCAAGGAAGGAGAGTTAGGTGCTTCAACAACATGTCATGCATGGGGAGTGGGAGGAGGAAGGGATGAAAGAAGGCAGTGATTTCTGACAATATGTGCCATTTGGGTGTCTATCTAACTCTAATTTCAAGACAGAATAATAAAAACTTACCACTAACACAATTTATTATCTGTTTGCATTTCAGGATCTTAAAAATAGAGCAGACGGCTCATAATACATGATGTCCCCAGTGATTTCTATTCCCTAATTGCACAGATAACTTGCTTGATTAGTGCTGTGCTTTGTACAACAGGACTAGCTGGAACACAACGAGTCTATTTACTTCAGAAGTGCTCTGGATATGATTAGCAGGAGTGCATAAATGTACATTAGTGTATATTAATGCAGCAACTAATCTACACTGTGGACAGAAACAATACATATTGTATTTTTCCACCCAGTATGTTTCTATTTGAAAATTCCTTACACAACAAGTGCCTCTGAGGTACTTACTTTAATTTTCCTAGTGCAATTTGTAATTACCTTAGATTGATATGTCTGTTTTTCTAAATAAATTGCTTTGCTGGCAAAAATATGCCCTCTTTGTAAGCAGATTATATCTAGTGCCACGCAGCACAGTTAACTTCTTTCTCATTGGGAGAGGAGGGTTTGAACTCCTTGCTGTGAGGAGTTTTTTTATTTTGTTTTTAAATACATCGAGGACATTTTCTGTCCAGAAACAAAGCTGCCCTGTAAATGATGGGGATGGTTCTGACATCCATCTTCTAACTAAGAATATTTGCATTTCTGGGACTTCCACTGCGCTCTCTGCAGCAGTGAGAAGTAGCTTTTGTACACAAAAATTGGCACCAGAAGAAAGAGATGGTTTATAACTCTGTTGTCAAATCATACATTTCTATGATGTACATGCGGATTACTCACCATGACAAATATTCACCAATATACAATTGGAAATACAATAAATAATATTTCTGATACAATGGGAAAATCATTAAATACCAGAAAATGGAGAGGAAGTTCAGCCCTTTTGTCTGCGATGCCTTCAGGCCCCTGCACAGCACTACAGTTGAACTACAATCTACAGAATATCCACCACCACTTGGCAGAAGAGGGACACCCCTCAGCAGGACAGATGAATTCATGCTCCTGAGCCACAGACAGTGTGATTCTGTCAAGAGGGATGAAAACTAAACCTCTCCCAGGACCTTATTTTCAGAATAGACTGATTTCAGTAGCATTCAGTTTACACTTGAAATTGCACCACTCCCCTCAAGCCTTTGGAGGTCATGGCCTCTTCCCCAAGTTCCTTTCACCATTATCCATTGGCAATAGAAGAGCCAATGATTATTTTAAAGTTATCTGTTTCATGTAAGTCTCTGTAAGTGTTTCCATGTTTCTCCTACTGTCCAGAGGCTATTGGCCATGCTATTGTGGCATTCAGTGATTAACAGTTAGCATTGGGATCACATCCACTAGAATTGTCTATATAAACACACAGGACTTGAACAGTCTCCTGTTCAAAAAGCAAAAAAAGATTACTTAAACCCCCCAGTATATATATAAATATAAAAAGAAAAGGACAAGATGTACTTATTAGTTGCTGACTGTACAAACTAGACAGGCAAGTTTTCTCTTCCCTCCTGTCTCAGAAGGAACGTGCTTACCCTCCTTATGCTGGCATCACAGAATATCATGGGTTGGAAGGAACTCAACTAGGATCAAAGCCCAGCTCCTTGCTCTGCACAGAACAGCTCCAAAAATCCACCACTTACCCAAGAATTTTGTTCAGATGCTCTGGAGCTCTGGCAAGGTTGGGACCCTGAGCACTTCCCTGGGGAACCTGTTCCAATGCCCAACCACCCTCTGGATGAAGAACCTCTTCCTAATACCCAGCCTAAACCTTCCTGACAACTCCAGGCCATTCTCTCAGTCCTGTCACTGGTCACCTCCAGGCCATTCCCTCAGTCTTGTCACTGGTCACCTCCAGGCCATTCCCTTGGCTCCTGTCACTGGTCACCTCCAGGTCATTCCCTCAGTCCTGTCACCTCAGTGCCTGCCCCTCTGCTTTCCCTCATGAGGAAATTGGGGTGAGGTCTCCCCTGAGTTGTAACAAGCACACACTTAGCAAAACCACTGCATTCCTCCTAGCCTGCCTTCAGTTACGTTGTGCTGTAAATTCTCAGATATAGCCTCCTTGTCTCTTGCTAGCCAAGTTTCACTCCTGGTGGCCAAACGGATGATGCCCAGATTTCATGAGATGCAGAGCCTGGCAGATTCCTGTTCTGCTGGGTACCTGACCATGTCAGTCTGCAGCCTTGCCAACACTCAGCTGAGTATTTTCCCAAAGTAAAGGCCAATACCAGATCACCAGAAGGTGACTGATCACAAAGACTGTGCGTCATGTGCATTGTGTATCGCAGTGCCAGGGCTACAGAGGAAGGGATGGTCAGGGAAGGTTTGTTTAACTGTAACCAGATGAAAATGCCTCACCCTCTGCCTTCAGAACTAGGTACTTGGATTAGACACTAGAAAACTGCATAGATTTTCTGATGGGATGCTACTCTGCAGTCTCTATCATTTGTTCTCAATTTCTTTCCAAGAGTTATGGGTCAATGGCTAGAGTCAAATATAACCACTTCCTCATGCTTATGGTAATTACTAACTCCCACTTCATCACAGTGCCTTTTATCTGAAGTATCCCAAAGCATTTTACAAATTCAGCAACACATCAATGTTGGACCTGATCCAAAGTGCATTAGGGTTAATGAAGTTAATATACAATGCATTATATGCATGTAAACATTTCATAAATTGCTTGCAATAGCATAATTACAGTTGAGGCCATCCAAACAGCCTTAACTCTGCCCTATAGTGATGGAAACAATAAAAAAGAACAACTGGATGAGTCTTCCAAAGACAAGCTGCATTTTTTGCAGCTAATTTAAACTAAGACCATATTTAAATACATACATAATAATTAATGTGTACTATTGGCAAAGGACTGGGTTTAGGTTATGTGTGCCACTTGGCTGAACATTCTCATTCTTGAGATTTTTACAGTTCAACTATCAGGCTGAATTTCCTAGATTGAACGCAATTTATCAGATAAATTTTGAAAGAAATTATTAGGGTAGAAGAGATGACAAACACTGGTTCAATTTTAACACCGTATTTATCTAACTAGTGATCAAAATGAGCCTAGGCACATCAGAGTGCCATCTTGACACCTTCCAGAACACTTGCTAATGCATACTGCCCCAGGGAGTCTTTAAATTGGAGGTGTACTAGAAAAATATCATCCTTTGCTTCACATCTTTTTTAATGCTCTTGCCTTAAGTAGCCTCAAATGCCCACAATTTGAAATAAGACACAAGCTGGATGGACACTTCACCCCACCTAGTGCAGCAATAGGGCTGGGAATATCACATTTTGTAACAAACACTCTGGGCTTTACACTAAAACTTAAAGTGTTAAAGCCAGCAAACCTATGGATCCATTTCAGCCATCCTTACAACTTCACATATCCTAAAAAAGACCCACGTAAAAAAGACCCATTGAAATACCTCACATCTATCCTACACTGGGCTAGTGTTTTAAATGTGGACACTGGTATTTTAAAGTTGCTATAAATAGTAATTGCAATTTGAAGCTTGAATAGTTTGAAGTCCATCATTATGAGCAGTTACCTGCTATTTGGAATTTGGCTCCCTGTCTCTTAGTGACATTGCTGGATTTCTGCTGAGTAAACGACCTATCAAGTATTGTCCAGCCCGGACTTGTGTTTACCTCAGCACTAGAAGGAAGAGAAGACTGAGAAGAACTAAAAGAGCTGAGGGATAAATGACATTTAATAAACCAAAGCACTCCCTTAAGTCTGCTCAGGGAGACAGCACTTTAGAACACTGTGTTATGATCAGTGCAAGAGTCATTCCCTGCACTCGGTATCTGCTCCTAAAGTGCTTCCACTAGAACAACACAATTCCCATCCTTCTTCCCAGTAATTCACTCAGAGTGTGCCTCAATTCACATGGGAGCGATTACAGGGAAATTGCAGTGCTTGTGAGGTTGGGTTGGCAGCCTTGGACGCCAGTGCAGACGGCATTCAGCAGAGACTCTCAAAACAGGTATAAAACAATGCAAGCAGATGTCATTTCCTCTACAGAAAGAGCTCAGCTCGGGAAAAGTTTTCCTTCTGCCTTGGATCAGGCTCCCCAGGGACAGCACAGCTTTTCTGCCAACTGAAGCACAAACTGATGCTGTCTAACCCAGCGTGCTTTCTGTGATAACTAGACTTGGAGCATCTACTCACTGCACGGTGACAACTGCCATCAGCAGCAGCAGCAGCCTTCAGCCTCTCAGATGTCTGTTCTGAAGATACAGAACACTATCTTCTTACAGAACAATATATTAAAACATTTTGTTCATCTGGAAAAATCACAGCACTTTAGTTTAGAATGGAAAATATTTTTGTAACAATACTCTCTTCTGTGTCAAAGCAGAAAGTTTGTACAAAACCCTTCCCGTTCAGATTTGCATTGATTTAATAACATTATGTTGTCCCATCACTTTCTAATATTTTTAAATTAACAACCTAGACCAGCTTAATAAAAATGATGAAAAATTCCCTTAACTTCAAATGCTGCAGATTTTCATAAAAACTGTGAAGGTGAAAGGGATAATAGAAGCCTTTTCACCATGAAGACAGAGAAGGGGGACCCAGACAGGCTGTGTGGTTTCCACACTTGAAAGTTTTCAAGGTCTGCCTGGTTAATGCCCTGAGCAGCCTTGTTTCACATCTAACACTGCTTGGAGGAGGATGGAGTAGGGGTCCCTTTGAACCTGAATTATCCCACGATCCTGTGGAAGTAATTGTCTGACATAAACACAAGACAAAATAACTTCAAAGTTAGTATGGGATTATCAAAGTATTTGATAACAAGTACATTTGAGTTGGAAAAAAATCTCCCTCTGCTTTTCAAGTGCAGAAGGCCAAAGACCTGACCAGTAAGGGCAAAAAATAATGATACGAGCCAGCCTTTTACCATGGGATAATCTCAACTCAGATGTTCACAACATAATTAAAGATCTTTATAATGGACACCTTAATGAACTACACAATTCCTTTCTAAATTTAAAGACTTAACACTTGTACAGCTTCTAGCAGATATAGGCACCATCAGCAAACCAGATCTGAGTGAGTGGAGTGCTGGAAGGATCAGGTCTGATGCAGTTTGATAACGAGGCACGTACAGCTGGAAACACTTGTGAAAGTGCTGAGGGCACAAAGACTATTTCAGCAGCAAGATGAAAAAGTGAGTAGGTAAACTGGTGACAGTACAGTTCCCTGATAAACTGGTAATAATCTGAGAATATGTTGAACACAACCATATGGAAAAAAAGTACCCTGGCTGGAACTGTAAAATGAGTGTTTAAGGATCAAAGTTGTTCAAGAGGAGCTCTTGCCTGACATTAAATTAGTGGGGCTAATGTCATCTTGAGTTGCACACCAAGGGACATGTATTTCTAAATATTGCATTCCAATTTAGGAACCCATACTTCAGGAATATGGAAATAACAGTAAGTCATAAAAGCAAGTGACCAAAAATAAAGAGGAAAAAAATGACTGTGTGATTTTAACTACATTGCCCAGTTATTTGATTAATTCACGCTAATTTTAGTGGTAACATTTTAGAGTATTTATGTTTACTGTTCATAAATGCCACAAATAAAGAGCTCTCAAAGCACACCATAGAGGAAGGGTCTTCCAGCGATGCAGACAAAGAAATAACAGGAGCCAGTAACTGGCTTACAGCAGCTTCAATTCCCAGAAACCACGTTACAACAAAAACCTCCAAGTCCCTAGAACACTCTAAAACCAAACAAATACAACAGTAGCTGTCATTTTGCATTGATGCTCATTCAAAAATAATTTTGTAAGAGGCACCTGGTGTAATTCTGAATGTAGATACCACAGGTGTGCATGTTTAGAACTCACTACAGTTGTGCACCCACCCTGCCAAGAACCAGCAACTCTCAAATATAAGGAACCCCTATTAGTAGTCTTCAACTGGCAGCCGAACTCTGCTTTACCTTCCTCTATTTGTGATTCTAAAGATCTAAAATATTCAGAAGCTATAACCTCATTTGAACATTTCCACTCCTACTTCAATGGGGCTGTGACATACAGCACATAGGATATAAGTGTTAGGAGCAGGCGTCTAATTCCCTCTGCCAAAGGCAGGAAAAATTTGGATTGCCTTGAATAGTTGGCATTGTGAGTGTGCACAAACCTGAAAGAGCATAATTAAGATGAACATTGGCCTGTTAAGTCTTTTCTTAAATGGTGCTAGTCATGGAGGGGAAAAAAAGAACCGCAGAATAAAAAAGTGATTAGAAGCATTAAATCTGGTCACTTGGCTCAAATCCCACCCTGAGTCACAGTCTAGTAGGAAATACAGACACTTGATCTCTTTTTCTTCCTCTGTCCTTTCCTTTCCCAGTGAACTAAGTGTTATGCCACCCTCTGTCACCCTTCCTGTTGTGCCACTTTTCTGTAGACCTGCTTTTTCTACTCTGGTCATGTCATTATCTGCATTTTAGATTACATTATCATGACCACCCCAAAAATTTCTATTTAACAAGGGCTGAGTGCTTTGCATAAGCATTTTGAGCAGATGATTTTATAGTCACCTTCCTTGCTGCATTCCAGCTTCCCAAAGCTAAGGAACACGTTTCTATTTTTCAACTAATTAGAGCCATCAGATGTAAAACAGTTTTAGAAAGTGACTGATCTGCAGACTATTTGGTGGGTTTTTTACTTGGTTGGGTTGTTTGGGAGTGGGTTTTTTTGGTGGGGGGGGGGTGTTTTAAAATGGAGCTGTTTGTCAGTATTCCCATTGTAAATTTCTCAAAACCATACCTCTCCTTTATATTTAAGATAAAAAGTATTAGCAATGCAGCATAGCCAAGATTACAGCTCAAAATATCTATTCAGCCAATAAATTCACCTATTTAACTTTCTCCCAAACCCTCAAACCTTCAGAGCTTTAACAATCCAAACTTTGTGCTGCATCCTTCCACTTTCAGTGGCACTACAGACAAAAAAAGAGAAAAATGAAAAAAAAATTAAACATGACCTATTGTCCTTGCTAAATGGCCACCAGAAATCTCCACAGCAGTTGTGGTGTTGGAAATGGGGCTGTGGAGAAGTAATATGATATTTTAGCATTGCAGGCGAGTGAGAGCACTTTCTTGCCAACAGCTGGGTCAGAACAACCCAAAAGGAATGGTGTGTCCTAAACCTTATAGTTCTGTCAATTTACACCAGGACCCAAATGCAGAGCATGGCAGGAAAGAAGCCCTTCCTGGCCACACCACTTGACAGCTACTTACAAGGAGTACAAATTTCCTGTATTTGAGGCAGGTGGTGCCAGTCCATCTTTGTGGGCATCGGTGTGACCTGGCCTTGCCCTCCCTGGCATGCCAGGGGAGGGAGATCCATCTCACCCCCTCCCAGGTGTCACTCAGGCTGAGCAGTTCAGCAGGTGTTTTTGCTCACATTAAAGGCTTGCAAATGGCGCTGCTAATTGAATTACAAATTAACTCATTATCGGATACAGTAAGTAATTTCTTTAAATTAAGTGGAGATTAATTAGAATAGCTGGGCAGAACAACTGAAGCAAAATGGTCCCACCCCCGCCATCAACAGCTAAACCTGTCAAATTATTCTAATCTGACTGAAATTGATTTGGGATTATCAAGCACATCTGTCAAACTAGCATTAAAATACTTCAAAACTTAAGTGATTCCCCTAATATTAAATGTTAGGTATTTGACACCTATAACCCTTGAGAGTATCCTCAAAAATAAGGAATTATTTAGCTATTTTTCTTCAGAGAATGGATTCAAATGTTCAGGTGCTTATGAAGGGCACACCTGATAGTTGCTTTAGCAGATTAAAAATCCCAATAGAAAACAGCCCCTATTATCCTTTGAAACTTTATTATTTCTGAAATAGTTATTAGTACCAGAGTAATACTCCCTGATAGCTAATAATCATAGTGAGCTTTCCTCAGGTTGTACAAATACATTCATGGTCACCAATGACACTGCAGCTCTCAAGGTTATCTTTCAGAGCATGACATTGTGTCTATGTGTAGAACAGAACAAGACAATAAAAGTGCTGAAAAAATCCCAAACCCTGTATTTTTTGGAACAGAACACTCAAATAGAGCAATTTAAAAAATCTGTTTCTAAAGGAGGAGAAAATGGTCAAGCCTTATAAATCATTATTAGCAACTGTAACATTAAGGACAAAGCCAATTTAGAAATAATCCATCAACTGATCAAGAATTTTCTTTCTCCTCCCATATGTATAAGCAGTGCCACATGAAATCACCCAAAGCCTTACAAATAACATTTCCACCTGCTGAAAAATAATCCATTAAAGTCTTTTCATGTGAGTCACAATAAAGTACATCATGATAAACTGTATTTTAATTGGAGACTAGGAGAAGGGAATTAATTTCACCAATAACCTTCTGTGATAAGGAGACACACGAGTAATTTGATGCCAGCTTGGTCTTGCAACTCGAACTTCCCAAGGAAAACCGGGATTCAAAACATCATCATTTGCAATCCCAGGAAGGGACTAGGTAGGGTGGGCCTGAGAACCATTTGACAAGCATGTAAAACATGAATGAACACCTCAAAATACCACCTCTCCAGAAATGAACAATAACCCCAAGGACTGGGAGGGACAAGAGGGCGGTAAAAGGCAACAGCCCTGCCCAGAAGGGCTCAATTTTCTTTACAGTGACCAACACAGAGCTGACAAGAGAACAGACACCATCAAAAAACTATTGGAAAAAATAAAAACAAAATCCAGAATGTTCTATGGGAAGTGCTGAGCACAGAAAGAGGTTATTTGGAGAAACTACAGGGAGAGGAAAGCAAGTCAGAATTCTGATATTCACCAGTGTGTCGTGCCAGGTTATGAAACAACCAACTCAAAAGGCACACCCAGAAGCTGAAAAAACACTTAAATCACATCTTAGATTAAACAATCATCATGGCAGAACAAATGTGACTGAAGAGTTGTAGTGATAAACGATGACAAGCTTGTTTCTTTCCCTTTTAATGCAAATTAAAATGGCATAGAAACGTGCGGACTGTTTTGATGCAGCCACATCTTGGCAAGTCCTCTATGTCATTATGGCCTCTTTATCATTATGGAACTGGAAACATATAAGAAGGACATTTGCCACCACTCTGACAAACCTGCTGATTCCCATCCCCACATCTAAATCATGGCTGTGCTACAATGCAGGAGTAGTAAGGATAAAGTAGATAAATTGGAGTCAAACAGGAGTCCTCACTTCTGGAAAGGAATGAGGGAAGAGGGGGTTTAGAAGAGTTAAAAATGCTAACTGTAAGGCAATTAAAATTCTCTGTGAAACTATCTGTGGTACCATATTAGAAAGCAGACCATTTCCACAGTAACTAGAAGAGGTACCATAAATTAACCAAATGACACACTAAAAAGCTTAGACTTAAAATCTGCTAATCCCCTTAGACTCAGCCTCTAACAATTTTGCAACAGGAACTGCAGCTCCTTTTGACAGAAACAGTAAATCATCCCCTCAAGCAGCATATCTTACTGCAAAATAGGTATGTAAGAAACTATATCTGTCCCAGTCGGTTCAGAACAGTGTTTTAGAGCAGCTTATGATTATATTTTAGAAGAACTTTTTCCCCTTTTAAAAATTACATCAGTTTTAACATTAAATCCAGAGATAAATTGGACACTTAGAGATATTAGAGGCTTTTTCAGTAGATGTTCTAGACATTTTGCTACCTTTCATGTTATTCTAGAGGCTAGTTAAGCTCATTGTTTGAAGTCCAAAAGCTTTTGGAAATTGATGTCTAGGGCTAAGCTTAAATCTTTAAACACTTTTCAAAAGCAAGACTCATTCAGAGAGCCAAACAGTCTTAGCAGTCAGCCTTTTCAACAGGACCTATTTGCAAAGATGGATCTAAAATAGATTACTTTATCTGGCTGTTCCAATGAAAGTCATTTTCGGAAAGAAATTCTCCAATGCATCAGTCTGTTGTATTCACAGAAAGTAGCAGTTTCTAATTTGTCCTACATACAGCTGCAAGTGCAGTGAAGATCTTAAATTCTTTATCTCAGTGGGGTGAAGGGCAAAGAAGGGAAATGTAGATGTAAAATACTGAACTCATTTATTTGGACAGTGGATGAAGCAACCGTGATACATTTATTGATTTGCTGCTCCACTAATTAACATAGTGCTTTCAGTCTTCAAGTTTTCATCAAAAGATTGAGCTGTTTAAGACAGTGTTTTCAAAGTCACTTCTCAGAGATGCCACCTTAAACCAGAGCAAAACCTCTGTAATTTCTGGTTTTAATTGGTAATGAACAGGCTAATTCTCTGAAGATTCCAATCCGTGTACTCTGACACGCAGGCTTGTGCACAACAATGTGAAAAGCAAGCCCAAACGAAATGTTGCATATTTGTTTCTAAGTAGCAAACACATTGCAGCAGGATACCAGTGTGGAAAACAATTCCCATTATAAATATGGAGACATCAGACCTGCATCCCTCACCAGACATCTCCCTCTCTCTCTATGATGCATAACTAGCAAGTTAAAAAATATTTCCTCAGCAAGTATAAGAGAGGAAGCAAAAAACAGGGTCCCAGAAATTAGGAACACATTTCCATTACATTCTACCATGCTTAACAAGGCAGCAGCTCATTAATTTCCCGAGATCTGCTCACTCATAGCCACAACAAACAACTACAGCTCGAACAGCAGGAATGGAGAGACGATGCTCTTCATGGTATTTTCATGTCTCCTGGCATCAAGGAGATGTTTATTAACACATGCTTTTTTTTTTTTTAATGACCTTTACACAAGCAGCATCTCAGAAAGCAGAAGAGGAGCGATTATGGTCTTCAAGAGCCTGAAGTCCAGCTTGTTTTCTTAACTCCTGACTTTTCTCAGCAATTACTTAGAAAATTCTCTTTCATTCAGAATATCAGCACACATCCCTGACCTTTGTTCCTTGCTACATACAGATAATTAACCCACCAAAACAGTACTTTCACACCATGAAAGAAGGAAACAAGACCACTGCCTGGGAATTAATCTACTCCCTGGATGGCAGAACACACAGTCTCAGTTAATAGCCCCAAAAGGGCTTCTGATAATGTTGTCTCATTGCCGGCATTAAGTTATGATAGAGGTCATGCCCTTACAAACACATCTACAGAAACAAGGCTCAGGGCCCTTGCAAAACTTGGAGGGTGAGAACAAAGGCAAAGAGCTTGTCTTTCCCTTCCCCCTCTTTCAAGAAATAAAACGGGCAACAAGGATAATAAATCCACAAGGATCTGAGGAATGTGCTGCCTGTGAAATGGTGTGAAGCCCAGGGATTTCCAAATTTGACGCCTGCTTAAAGGACATGTATCACTGCTCTTAAACAAACAGCCCTGGCACGGGCCCTCAGCTCACTGCTGGATGCAGGAGTGCTCCCCACATGGAGAACTTCTCCTCTGGTTTCTGTCTCTTCTTTCTTATTTTTTTGCCATTATTTCTGGCAACTGAGAAAGCTAGAGGACCTGGACATAGAGAGATACTTTAACACTTCAGTGGATACCCACCCAATACTGCTGTTTGGGTACAAATCTGAGGAGCAAACCCATTCACCCTGGGCTACATGACAATGTACTTCAAAAGACACTGCAGAAAATAATTAGGAGCTGTATGTTTAGGGGCACATATTTTAAATTCCAGGTAAGCATCTTCCACAGAACTGTGCAACTGCTATTCATGCCCAATACAGTTCAAATCAACTATACAAGTTTGGGTTTTTTTCCCCCTGCTGAATTTTAATCATATTTTCCTTATATTAACAGCAAAATGAAAGCCTTTCCTTATGTGCCAAAAAGTCCATTTGCAACTAATTAATTCTCAGGGTTTTTATGCTGGTCTTTCTACTTACAATTTTACAGTTCAAAAGAATAAAATGCAATCTCTTTGATTAAACCAATATGCAGAGCCTTTTCACTGAAAATGATGTTGTGACAAGATGGACTATAAGGGTGTTGAATGAAGTTGCAACCTCAGGTAGGATGGATATTATAAGAAGTGTATCAATAGTAGAAGAAGAACACGCAGAAAAAAGCTTGTGGGAGGAAAAAAAATCACAGGGATAAAACAAAATAGTTGTGGCCACACATTGTTGTATTTGAGATTGTTGTAGAATCCCAATCACATGGGAACTGGTCAACAAAATGATCACCTCTTCCATTTACATGTGTCTGCTCTATAATCAGAAAGAAGTCTTGCAAATCTTATTCAGAAAGAACTCAAGGAATTCCTTTCTCCCTCACTCTGCTGGAAACTTCAAAGGGAGTGGATGGGGGAGGAAACTGTAATTGGTCTTATAACCATCAAGATTTCTTGATAGATCCACAGTGACAAGTGGATTTCTCCTCTGTCCATTTTACTTTGCAGATAGCAGAGCTCAAAATGGCACCAAAAAGAAAAAAAAATAATCTCCAGACACATGAGCATTACAGAGCCTGGTCCAGCCTCTGAATGCACTGGTTTAGGAAGAGATGTCTGCAAGCAGCAGCTTCAGGGTGACACAACTGAAGACCTTGGTGGCTGCAGAGGAGCAGTGTCTTAGTGCTAGCTCAGGAACCAGAGCTTTACTTGGTCTACCAAAACTTCAGTAAACACACCTGTGAATTTATACCCAGAGACAAACTGATTGTGACCCATATCCACTCGGAACAACTTTAATCACAAAGTAGCCAACTGTGTCCAAAAAGCCCCTCACCAAAAGCTTCAAAGATGCTAGAGGATGAATTGTTCTCCAGGGAGCGAATCCTCTGCCCTGGGTGCCTCAGAGTTGTTTGCCTCAATGACCAAACATCTCACACTGGAACCCACCAGAATTTTTAGGTAAGGGATTTCCTTCCCCTGCAGCACTGCAGGAACCTGGGTGCTGATCATGCCTATCCACAGAATACTCATCAAACAGAAGCTGTCCAACAACCCTGGGCTGTAAAGCAGCTTTAAATTAAACAACTGAAAGAACTTCCTTTTGTTAGGGAATTAAGGAAAAACTCCATCCTACAGCCTCCCAGACACAGGTACCTGTAGAAGCTGCTAAGAACACTCCCAGCTGCCTAATGCAAAAGGATTTATTTTCCTGGCTAACAGCACAGTTCTTGTTCAGGATATGACTGTGTGAAGATGGCAACTGTTTGTCTGTCTGTCTAGCAGACATGTTCCTCAAAGGTAAACATACTTGTGGGCATGCCAAGAAGAAAAATTATTTTCCCCCTTCCCAAGTTCTGTTAGTTTTACAGGGCCAAGACAACAGCAGGCAAGGCAGATTTGAGTCCCCTCACAAAACAAGGTTTGCTAGGCTGTATTTTGTCACACCTGCACAAGCACACTGAAAAGGCAGGTGTAAACAGAAGCTGTAATTTGTCCTGCTGGTGCTGATGCATGGGGAGGCAAAAAACTCAGCTTGAGCCAGAGCCCCAGTTGAATGTACAAGGCTGCCAGGTAGAAAAACAAAAGCATCTTTTCAGTCCCAACCTGCATGTATTTTATATGAAAATCACTAAGGCACAATAAATATGGAACCCCACAAAGAACTTTTTTTACAGTCAATTTTTCAGAGGAGAGCTGCAATTTCTATAATGAACATGCATTAAACCCTCCATAAAAAAGTTAATTAAGAAAATGAGTTTGTTTTTTCTACTCAAAATAACTATTTTGCTGTTTAAAATACAGTATGTACAGTAAATATGGTTTGGCAGGAAAGGTTTGTTACAGAGCTCTATTGATATAGATAACAGAGTTCTTTTCCAGTGCAACTTATAACATTTTAGACACTCTATGCATGAAAATAAAATATAAAAAAAAAAAAAAGCAGCACATGAAACACCACAAGATCATAAAAAAAATCAGAACAGAGATGTGCAGAAATGGCACAAAACCCTTGGGAAAAAGAAAGTTCAGATATTTGCTATTAAAATGCATAACTCAGGTGGATTCTTTCCCCCATCTCACATTACAGCTAGTTTCAGTAGAAGCAGAGGACCCCACAGTTTTTCCACCAGCACTTTGGGGAAAAAAAAAAGCCTTTAAAGAACTGAAAGTTTCTTTTTTCAGTCACACAGATCAAGGGGAAGACTTTTGAAACCACATTCAAACAATTCTGTATTGATAGTTTCCAAATTTTCTCTACCTTATCCAAGAAAAGAAATAATGACAGTGCCCTGAAACAAAAGGCAGTAAATAAGGCTATCACAGAGGTGACAAAGAAAACACTGGAGTAGGTTGAGAGAAAAATGTGTATGCCTTGACATAGAGACAACCTACATGGAAGAAGAGCTACAGATTAAAAGGGTCTTAGCTGCAAGGAGAGAAACAACAGGAGGAAGAATTCAAAGAAAAAAAAAATCTATTTGTATCATTAAGAGAGGAGAAATGTAGAGTAAACCTCTAAAAGGAAAAAAATCTTAAGCTTTACAGCAGTTTATAGTTAGAAAGTATAAGTTTTATTTGCTCCTGAGCTAATGGGAAAACCTTCTCATCAGTGTGCTCTGCCTAACGAGTCATGGCAGCTCCTGCTGGACCAGAGCAGGAATCCAACTTGGCCACATCACCAGCCTTGCTCAGTGACAGGCATTAGCAGGTGCTTTGGGGAACAGGAACATATGAAATACCTTTCCCTATGCAGAGATTGCAAGCCTTACCTGTTAGAAGAGCATATTCCATGATGTTGTTCTCACAAAGGTGTTTTAGGATGTTTGTGGGAGCCTTTGAATGCCAGGGCTTCTTCAGATATGTGTTTATTTGAGTTTTACACATATTAAGGTCCCAACAGAAATGTCTCTGCAAACAAGATAGTTCTTATGCAAATGTTCATAGCAAGTCATAAATAATACAAATTTGATTTAAAAAGAAGTTGTTGTGTTCTGGCCTTTCTGCATGCAGTTGCTTTGTAAATGCAGGCTGACTGACTCCCCTGCAGAGAGGCACCTGAAGCCTCACTGAATTCTTCTCTGGAAAAATTAAAAGAACAGGAAAAACTTAGGCTGATTTCCAAAGCAACAAGTTCAGTCCACAGATGGAGGTGCACGTGAAGCCTCCCCACTAGAGCTCTTCCCTCTCACACGTGCCTGATCTCAGTACTGGGGTAATTAATTCTTGTGTCCTCGAAACACATCTCCCCCCTCATTACCAAGACTGTGATGATACTGGATGGTGTCTTGTCTAGTCTATTAAAATGCAGATTACATGACAAAAAGACCTTCAGCATCCAGAACTGTCAGCCCAGCACATTTCAGCTCCCGCTGGTGCTGGCTGGAGTCTCCCATACGTAGGGAACTGAATATCTGAGCAGGGATCTGTGGATCAGGACATTGTAGTCTTTAGTCACTGCTGGCACACAAGCAAATAGAGAGACATTTTTCATCAGTCTCTTCTGTGGTATCCTGAAGACAAAGCACCTTTACTCTCTCCTCAAGAAACTCACCATGTGCTTCACTGGAGGAAAAAAGTCAGGAATAATTAAAGAAGACATGTGCTGTCCGAACTTCTGACAGAAGCTACTTTGATAAATAATTCATCTTAAAAATCTTGAGATGTATGAATGAGATGGCAAACGAGGTGCTCCTCTGGAGCACACAGGCCTTCCTGGGTGACCTCCCCTGGCACATGCAGTTCATAATACCCTGGAGGGGGCACAAAGAGAAAAGAGTTTTAACAAATTTGTCAATGAAGCTGTCAAGTACAGGCATATGTTATACTTGAATACCTCACAGCAGACCCTACTGTGCAATTCATAAAGTATCAGATAGCTTCTCACAACGAATTCCAGGAAGACAAGGGAAAACATCAGACTCAACTCTCACCACCAGAACTGAAAAGCAATGTTACACATTAACAAGGGTTTGCACAGTGTGTGTCCTTCATGCAGGATTGCAGAGACAAATGCCCATGCAGTTACAAACGACATGACATTACACCATTCAGACCTCAGGGAGCATCCTGCCAATTTTCTGTTCATCATTTATTTTCGGATCTGGTGGTGCGCACACTTTGAGTGCTCTTAGCCAAAGGTCATATCCAGTGAAGCTTCAGCAACAAACCCTTTTCCATCTCTGGTTTTGAATTGTTTGATTTTAAATAGTTTGTTATACTTCTGCATGTGTCCATAATATTCAGAAGGGAGCTGAGTCTTCAAGCAATGCTATGTTTAGTTTCCTCCAGCATTTACACTTAGATACATGAACTGAAACACCTGCAATATAAATTTTGCTCTTTTTAACCTTGCATCATTCTTCCTTGGATCTCCTGATCCCCGTGCTAGAGATGTTTATGACAAATGTATAAAAACCTATTTTATCTCTTGCAGTTAGCAAGTAGCAATGAATAGTCTTCCTAATGGCAAAACATACAACTAAGATTTTAACAGAACCAATCTTTATAAATCAGGGGTCTTAACTGAAGAGCAGCTCTGGCTAAGAATATACAGATCAAAAAGGTGCAAGTAAAAATACTCATAAATTATATATACATCTTTGGACTAGACAGGCCTATGTGAAAATTCTTAAGGAGGGAAGAGCATTGAAAAGGTACATTTCTTTGTTGAAGGTACTTGAGCTGATCTCATGTAAAAAAAGTATTTCAAAGAGGTATTGTTATGTGACAGGCACTGCATTAATGTGAGGCTCAGCTCTGTGCAAAGTAGGGGCTCCCACATGGTTTGAATTTGACAAATTCAAAACAGCAGTAGGGTGGTTCATCAGGAAATGTGAGATAGATAAGAAGAAAGAATGAGTATGGCAGTGAACAACTCCATGCTCCTATTTTGAGTTCTTGAAAATGACTTCATGGTTTTTCTTTTCTTTTTTATCCCCATTTGTAAGTTATATGGGTCAATTACTTTAAACTTTGCATATTTTCCCATCTACTTGCCATCCACCATTTACTTAACATAAATATTGATTTTTATTTCTTTCTGTCTCAGTTAATCAGAGATCATCTGTCAGACTCTTAAGATGTCTATCTGACCCTGTCAAAGGAAAGCCTCATGCAGACCCTGTTAGATTGCCATTATTTTACTGAGGGGGAAATATTTTTATATCTGATTTTACCTTCTTTCCACTTCTGACAGAAGAGAAGTCACAAGCTGAATAAAGCTTACCTGAATGCTACAGAAGCAGGAGCAAGGGTGTGTAAGATTAATCACAACCAGACTTAATTAGGACCCATTTCGGGGTCCTATTTATTATTTAATAAAATAATAATAGTATTAAATTATTTATTAATTTAATAAAGTAATTAATTTAATTTAACTGAATTAAAAGAAGGGAGAAAGGAAAAAATCCAACCCTTACTCAGTTCCACACAGAAGATGTTACATGCATGAGTATGTGTCAAAGTTACTCTAAGGACTGTTTTTGACTTGGAAATAGATGTTGCTTAATAGAGACTTCACAGCTTACGAAAAAAAATCCCCAAACATGTAAAGACATTGACAGACATTTTCTTGTGTCATGTTTGTACACTTCTGTTACTTAGGCTGAGAAAACAAGCTCGACATTTGGGCTGCAGAAGTATTTAACACTTTACACATTGCAAAGAGGGAACAAAGTTTTACAAGTTCCTTTGTAAGAGCCTTCAGCAGCACAGCTGCTCTTGTCTCCCTCCAGTAAGATCCCAAGAATCCTGTTTAAATGAGTGGTAAGCCTGGGAAATCCTAAGGTGCACCTGGACACTAACCACTCTTCTGCTGCTTTCAACTCCTTTTGATTACATGTAGTGCACCTTATTTTTAAAAGTCTAAACACAACTGTGAAAACTGATAGAAGGTCACAGCCCAGTTCCAATTTACTTTTATTTATTGGCTGACCTGGCCCATCAGTAAGATCACATTAGACAAAGATGAGCCCCCTGCTAAACAGGAGGTGATTCCACTGAGTCAGTGATCAAAGCTTATGTGAAGGGAAAGTTCAAGGCTATTGACAAAGAGGCCACAACTAAGAAACCTTTTACTGAACACCTTCTAATATTCTGAGATTTTTTTTTAAATGAGACCAGATAACCAAACTTATGAGGGCACTACAAAACTATCACTGGGTGCCATTTAAATCTTGTCATTTTGCTGACACCTGTTGTTAGAGGAAAAAAATAAGGTTAAATCTGGTGCTATAAAACAAAAGCAAATATTTGTTTGCAAGTCAATCCACAGAACACCTGAAGAAAAGAATTTAAAAAAATAAAATTAAAGAATGGAATGTCACAGATACTCTTCTACAAAAGTAACTCATGCAATTTATGGTCTCCCCATACGGAGTTGTATCTGTGATTCAGACAGGAAGAAATCTAATTTATGTGGACACCCACATCTTAAAAATAACAATCTTGAAAATAAGCAGGAAATGCATTTACTCAAAATAAATTAAGTGGAAAAAGTCCACTTCTCTTATGACAATGATGAGATTGCTTTTGCACAGTTTATGTAGGTTTTTTGTTTAGGGAAAGAGGATATTCTAAACTAAAACACAATTATTTTACAATGAAACACACCCTTGTGCCCTTACAAGAACGTACCATAAACTGAGGAGCTGAATGCAATAAACATTATTGAGCAAATAATTGTTTCCTCCAGAGAATGTCAGATTATGTGTCCTATACAACGCAACACAACTCATTTCACAATGCATTTTCACAGAAATACCTGGCTATTCACACAAGTTATGTAATACCAAAGCATCCTATTGTGGAGAGCTTCAACTAGAGGGAAGTGGTGTGAATGCAGGCAGATAAAATCTGAGCTGCAAAACTTTGTGTGTCAGCACTGAGGGTACTGGGCTCAAGCTGGGAGCTGGCAATGAATAGAAACTCTCCTACTGCAGACAGCACAAGGAATGTAAACCTTCCCAGTGCATTTCCAAAGTGGATGTGAGGCAGAGAAGTGCAGAGCCTGGCAGGCTGAGGGGGAACTACTGCAAACAGCAGAGAGGGGAGAGCAGAATCACACAATAGGGCTGGAAATCACACATTTGGGCTGGAAAAGACCTCCAGGATCATTGAGTCCAGCCTGTGACCCAACACCACCTTCTCAACCAGACCAGACCGCAGAGGGATGGATCCAGCTGTTTAATGAACTCCTCCAGGGAGGGTGTCTCCAGCACCAACCTGGGCAGCCCATTTTGAGGCTTGAAAACCCTTTCCAAGAAGAAATTCTTCCTGATGTCCAGCCTGAATCTCCCCTCGCACAACTTAAGGCTGTCCTCTCTTCCTGTTACTGGTTGCTTGGCAGAAGAACCTGACCCCCATCTGGCTTCAACCTTTCAGGCTACAACCTCCTTTCAGGGAGCTGTAGAGAGTGAGGAGGTTCCCTCTAAGCCTCTTTTTCTCTAAATACCCCCAAGTCCCTCAGCTGTTCCTCAAAGGACTTACTTCAAATGGTCACTGTACCCATCAATGCTGCGACTACAAAAAATTATAAAAATATTTATTCCACTCCACACCTTCAATGGAAATTGCAATGAATTGCAATTGCACAAAATTGTTCTGGAACTTAGGATGGATTTCTGTTGTTGTTCTGGTTTTTTTATTTATTTTATTTTTAATTTTTTCTTCTGAACTAAAATAAAAGCAAAATTTCCTAAAAAATGAAGCTCTGACTTTCGTCCATCTCAAGAGACAGTGTTAAGGCTCAAGAATCAATTGCAGGAACTAAGGCATGGCACAATACCAGCAGCTCCTCTGAGCAGGGCGTGCAGTTCTATGGCTGATTGTGAAGCAAGGGACATTCACTGATTTGCTGTTGCCTCCAGAATTGTTCTAAAGACAAATGAAGTGTAATAGCACATCACACCATGATTGCATGTTGATGCCATTTCCTGAAGTGATGTGATGACACCGTGGTAGGACCATTAACCCATCTGTCACTTTCTGCATTTGTCTCAATCAAACTGACAGGAGCATTGTGTAAATATGACTTTGGGCAAGGCAAACCCAGCGTTATGGACCTGACATAGGAAAAGGCAGCTGGCATCGAGAGGAGGGACTGACACGACACAGACGTATGTTTGAAAGTAGGACTCTTGCTAGAGGACATTTAAATAAAAGATTTGTCATTCCTCTCAAGCAATTTGAGATTATTACTAAGGCACCCTAAAGATCACTGTGACTTTTTGACAATCTGCCTGCACATATTATACAGAGCAGCACACTAAGCATCAGGGAAAGCAAATTCCTCTTTGGAACAGAGACATGCATTTAACAGTTGGCACACCTGGAAATACTGCTGCTGCACTGCTAGGTTTAGAAATACTCTTCAGGACTGTTAGGAACAACGTTTTTATAATACTGTTGCCCATCTCTTGGCCAAAATTTCCTTTTCTACGAACTGAAATTCTGGTTGGCTGAGGATTATAAGGTCTGGTTTGAACATGGCAATACAGATCAGAACCAGTCTTCCCTTTCATATTTATTTAAAAAGATAGAAGCATCATTTATATGTTTTCTCTTTTCTTTATGACATGATACATCTTTACCATATAACTGAATCTCCAAAAATGCAACAAGTGCTATTGTAACATTATTTTCTTTTTTATTAGCTAAAGATAGAAATATCCAATTTCTGTGTACAGATTACTGTAGAAAAATGAAATAATAAATATATGTCTGCAAAATGTTTGCCTTCTTGCCTTCCCTTTTATCCTAGTGCTCATGGAACACAATTTTTCTGCTGCATTCTAACAGATTTTGATCCGTTAAAGTGTCATCCATCTTGTGATGTAAATAATGAATAAGTACAGAACAGCTTCTAGAAGGGAAAAAAAGCAGAGGACATTTTCTGGAGCCTCAAAAAAATCTACAGAATGTCTGCTAGGACGCTGACATTTAGACTCGTATGTAGAAATAGATAATAATGAAAACTTGTATTTAAAATACCTGAGGACTAATGACAGACTTAAGACTGAAAACCAATAGAAATCATATTGCAATGCACTCAGTGAGAAGTGCTCTGCTTTCCTAATATTGTTTCACTAATAAAAGGAAATAATAAAAGTGTTAAATTCTAGAACATTTCAGGATAGAGCAGATGAAAAAGCCGGGTGACAATGAGCCCATCCCAAACACCGTGGCCAGCAGGAAGACGTGACCAGCAGCTGAGGCCATCCCCGATGCCACTCAGCTCTGCTGGAATATTCATTTCCAGATCCAGACAGCTGCCTTGTCACGGCTGAGGGAACAGGGCAAGGGGGGATCAAGCTACTGAAGTAGGAGCAAATGGAAGTGCCCGGGCAGAGGGAATCTCCCGCTAGCACTGACACCAAAAATGTACTTCAGCCAGGGCCTTTGGTGCTGCTTGTCCCAGAAGTGCAATCCGAGCGGAAAGAACAAATTGAGAAGGTCTTGTGAAAGCTCACCTGTTTTCCTACTATATCAATTCCCTTATAAAATTATTACCTCCCCCAAAAGCCCTGTCTAGCAAATAATACCTTCTATCTGCCAAGTTGTCTTTTTTTTTCTTTTTTCCTTTTTTTTTTCTTTTTTTTAATGCCTCAATCATGCAGGGATAAAGAAGCCGCAACTGTATTTATTGTATTTCCCCAAGTGTAATCTCTCTCCCCAGCAGATGTGACAATTTACTGCCAAAGTAAGTTCATCACACAATTAGTGGTGTGAAAGGAAAGCCTATTGTGTACCATAATGGTTTTTCTCGCCATTAGCAGTTAATAATTACCGACACCGGCTGCAGGGCAGGCGCTGCATCCCCATCTCTCAGCAGCTCCGGCAGCGCTCTTCTGCAAGCCTCAGGGACACGGCACGGAGAAGGAGCTTCCTGATGGGTCCCTATAAAAGGCAGGGGTTTATTTCCCCAGAGCCATGCGCTCAGGTGGCCCGCACGGCCGTGCCCCTGCTGGCACCAGCCCCCTGGAGTCACTTGACTCATCTGATGCAGGCACATTTCCTCCCCATTGGTGGTATTTGGGATGAGATGGTGCTTTATAGTTACAGTAATGACTTTCCTATAAACTTTTATCACATTCTATAATAACGTTTCATAAATATTACTAGCACAATACTTAGTACAACATTTTATTTGAAAGCCCATAAAGTAATAATAAAGATTGTCAAAACTGGACCTTTAAACTACACAACACATTTTCATACAAATCACATTCTAAGAACTGACCCTGCCTCATTCTTTTGGTGCACTCAGCGTTTCCTGTGACAGGTACATTGTGTCCCCAGTGAACAACTGTCTCTGTTACCATTGTTACCATTGCTAACTTTTCTGCCTTCTAAAATATTTTTCTGTTTTCAGGTGGTTGGCTTTTAGGGGGTTTGTTGTTTAGCTTTTTTTGGAATGGGGTTGAGGGTTATTTTTTTTCCCTGAGAAATCACAGAGACTGTTGTTTTCTGGTAAAACTACAACAAAGAGCCAAAATAAACCCAAGAGAACTCCCAAAAGAGTCAATACATCAGAAATTTATGAAGAGCCAGCTAAGAGTGTAAAGTTAATGAGCATATATTGAAGCCTGTTAAACCACCATGTACAGGCTTCTCATCTGGGAGTAAGACAGCCTTCAAACTACATTAACCTGAGAGTACTTTGCCCCAAACAAAGGCATGCACACTGTACTTTAAAGGCTTTTATTTATGCCCATTAACTTTACTTGAGCTGTTTGCATTCTCCTGCTCTTCTCTAGGCAAGTTCTCAGATTGCTGCTTCTCTAAACCATCTTCCATCCTGAGCAGCAGTTTCCCAAACAGAGAGCCACAGTTTTCCCTAAACCCTATTCATCAATTCACTCCACCTGTCAATCAGTGATTTCAACAGGAGATGGGGCAATCACCCTGGGGAGCCTGCCACATCCAGGTCCCTTTTCTGAGTTCTGCTGGAATGGGTGCTCTCTTTCTGATTGCTGCAGTGAGAAATAAGACATGTGATTTTGGTATCTGATTCAGATGCATAAGGTGGGTGTTCAATTAGCACATCCTAACTTTTGGGACATGCTGGGGAGCCAGAAGGAAAAGAAAACACTAATGAGATTATTCAGTGAGATGGGTTGAGTGCCTTGGTTGATACCTCAGGATAGCTGATAAGAACCCCACCTCACCCAATTTAGAATTGAGTAATATTCAGAAAGCATTATTGACACGACGGGAAATTATTTCTGTTTTTCAAATGCTTGAAAATACATGCTCAGTGTGAGCCAGATGCTGGCTACAAAGGCATCTGAATTCACAACAAGCAGCTTGTCACAGCCACATAACTGGCAAATCTCCGAGCAGCTTTCACTCCTCTCACAGATGCCCCATTTCTCAGACTAAGTTTGGCTACATCATAGTCAAATCTGAACTTCCTGGATGTTTCTTTTGCTGCTTCTGACTGCTGCCTCCACTTCTTGCTGGACTTTCAGCCTGCATGACTACATGTCACCTTTCCCTGGGAATGTGGTTGCAGAGCTCAATTCTGTCCATCTTCACTTACCACGAACCAGCACTCCCACCAAGTACATCTGGCCTGCTTATCCAGCTCTTATCCCTGCACCTGGGCCCTGCTGGGACCCTGGATTGCCCTGCCAGCTGGGGAGAGGCAGCGCACGAGCAATGTGGTCCAAACGTGCACGTGCATTTATGCCCATCCCAGGCCTAAACCCTCACTGCCAGCAAAGGAAAGGCTTTTCCTTTGAGAACATTTTGTGGTCTGCCAAGAGAAACGACAGAGAAAGTTCATAAAATTGCTGTATTAGCTGTCATTATAATGGGATTGTGTGATATCACAGGATATCATTTTCCTCTGATCAAGATAACTGTTGTGCTGAGTGGATATGAGAAAAGAGCCTCCCAAATTGTGTCCACCTTTCATCCATCTCCCAATCCTCTCTGCGTGCTCAGAAAGTGCATTGCAGTTAGTGAGCAGGGAACAGCTAATCCCCTCACTTTGTAGTGGTTCAGACCAAATCCGCTCTCTTGCCCTGTATCGCCTCCCCTAAAGCAGTCGCACCCACACCAGAGCTGTCTTCACCAGCTGCTCTCTCTGGTCCCTGTGCTTTGCCTGCCAAGCTGGTAATACACCGTGTTCACAAAAAAAGCTGGGAGATATGGAGCAGGATTGAGGAATAACATTTCATCAAGAAGATTCATTCATCCTAGGCTATTTAGGATCTGAAACTGGCACCAGCAATTCCTCAAAAGATAGATTGCAGAGCTGCAGACAACAGGGTGAAAAAAAATTTGAGAGGTCATCTAATCCCATCCCATCTCCAAAGGGCCATCTGTGGCACATTTGTCTGACCTGTTCTCAAAAGCCTTCCAAGACCAAGTGCCTGTGATCGATCTCTCAGGGAGCTTTCAGAGTGACAATCCCCAGGACGTGGAAAGAGGCATCTGCGGCTCCTTGCTGGCAGCGCAGCTGCACTGCACAGCTCCCACTCGTGTCTCCACAGGCTGCCAAGCGCTCTCTGGCACTGTGGGGAAGCTGGCTGCTACATTTCCCAATGCCAGCTTCGTACAAAAGCAAAGAATCCCCTTTGGAACGAATCCTCTCACACAGACGAGCACTCTGAAGACTTTTTCTGGCTCCCAAGAGAGTCGCTGCTGAGCCTGGAGCATATTGTACCGTGTGGGAGGATTTCGCCCCATCCTAAGCTCCCTCATAATTTCTGTGTCAATTTCAATACATCAAATTAGGGATTTCTAGCAAAGCTGGATGGAAGAAAAAGCACCAATTCACACTTTTCTGAACAAAGAGTTACTGGCCAAGAGTTATGCATCAAGTATCATCTTTTTAAAATTTCATTTTTTAGGTTCTTCCTCCCTCACACCCACCAGTGCCTGAAGAAGGAACCTCCATATTTTTTCCAGTCTTTGTGCACCGTCTTATTATCTGTACAATTCCATTTGGATATTGAAAAACAAGGCTGCAGCCACTTCCAGCTGATTTTTCCATAAAAGCAAATTGCTGTTTAATGTTTTCAGTCTTCTTGCTCTGCAGTGCATCAGATGATGACTAGGCTGCTTTTTGCTAATCTGAGCAACTAAACTTAATTGTCACTCAGAAGTAAATTCTTCTGTAACGCTTCCTTCCCTTTCTGTCATCCTGGATTTCTCATCAAACTGAAATAGCTCGTACATGGTGATTTGTTTCCTTTTAAATGATGCTGATTAAAACAAAATCCCAGTCTGGTACATGCAACTTGGCAATGGCAAACTAAGAGTAGCTGTGTTCTTCTGAACATGGACTTCAACAGGAGTGAGGAACATAGGCATTTTCCCCCTTTATTGCTCTCAGCTGGGTTTGTTTTTTTTGTTAGTTTTGTATATATATTTAAACACGCACAGACACAAACGCACACACATATGTAAAAGGCTGCACACTTCATAGCCTCTTCCCTTTTAAAGCAGCAGAGTGAATCTTCTTGCAGATTCTCCACTATTAATTGTTTATAATGCATCTATCTGAAGGAAACACTTAGAATGGTATCTCAGCAAACATTTCATATTATTTATATCAGTAAGTGCTCTAGGAAGTTTGTATGAGCTGTTCCCTCATGGCCTACTTCATACTTACCATACTTCTACTGCCTTGGGACTTAGGGCAGTAGACATACATTTTAAACTTACATAAGATCAATTTTTTATGCCATTGAAGTGGATTGGCTTTGTAATTAAATTTATTTTCAGTTGTCTTTTTTAATTGTTAATCTAGAATGCTACTTAGTTTACATTTGCATCTGGAAGCTGAAGTATTACAGAGTATTATAATATAGAATGTGAGAGATATGTTAAAAATATTTTCTAAGAAAACGAAACACTCATAATTTATGGGTAATTACAAAAAAATGTTTTAAAATAAAAAGGGCTCAAGAAAAGAGGAATTCTTTCTCTCCCAAATTTTTATCTGTTGATGGAAAGAGAATTCATTAAGGTAGAAATAATATCCATAAGTAAGGAATAGATATGTCTCTATCTCTTGAGTGTGAGCACTGAATATCATATGAACTCAGTAATATTAAAAGAACAGAAGATGTGATGGCTACATTATGCATGAACCTGGTGTAGTTTGCTCCTTTAGACTTAGTCAGCTTACTTGTGCTTTTTCATTCCTCTTACTGCAGAGATCAGAGAGCAAAAGATTCCCTTGGCAGAGAAGCTAAATTGGATAATAATATATTAAGGGTAATAGGAAAGTAGAAGGGAAAGAGGGAGGGTTTTCACCCAGCAGCCTCCAAAGATCGTTAATGGGAAGTTAACACTGCAAATGCCAATTGGCTTTCCCAATTCTATTTTTTAAGTGTGCCAATGGAACAAACAACGCAAGAAAATCTCTGGGGTCAATGAATTGATTCCCTGCTAGGTAGGAATCATTCCCAAGAAAATGTTTGCTACTATCATATTTTGTTAGCTTAGAAAGTCCCAAGAAATATTTCATTTGAAATAGCGAAAATCATATTCTGCTCTGATGAAATGTATCTTTTTAATATTTATATCTCCCTGCGTGATGATCTCCCCACATCAGGGACAGGATGGTAGGTACATAGACTGCTGCCAGCTCTTTTCCTTTCCTACTCAGGAAAGCATTCTTATTCAGAGCAGCACTTAAGTAAATGTTTAAGTGCTTTGTTGAATTTGAAGCAAAATTGTCACTCTCTAGGTGATATATATTTGGCTTTTTAAAACTTTGTATTTTTTCCCTGCTGTTCTTCCACTTTGGGTTTATTTGTTTTGTCGGCTTTTTTTGTTTTGTTTTTCCCATGTTGCTCATCTCTAAGGCTTCTTCATTTTTTTGTTATCAGCATTCTGGTTTCAAGAACCAAAGGAATTGCGGTCACCCCTCTCATATCCACCCACTCAATTAAAACAGTTCAAAGTTTAATTAGGTCACTTCTTGCTTTCAGCCAAAAATCAACCCTGTAAGAGCATGACTTTGAAATATCGCTTATTGATACATTTCACCCTCTAAATCCTTAGGGTTGTGTTGAGATATGGAGAGTTAAAGCAAGGACAACTTTTACAAGCCTTCTCCTTGGTTAGTTAGAGTTCAGAAATTCTGACTTTTTTGCATCCAAGCAACTTTTCTAAGGTGGTTCCTTGGCAGAAGTGAGAATCTCAAAACTGTCCGTCATTCAGAAGCTATAATTTACAAAGATACGGTATTAGATCCTCAAAAGGAGGAAGACAGGTGCACATTGAATGCTTTGGAAACCTGTCTCAAGCATGACAATTAGCAGGCTAATGCTGCACTGTTCACTGTCCAAGTGGAACCAGGCTCCACGTGTGTCTCCAGCTCCAATGTTTGCAGTGTTAGAAAGAACTGTGTAATTGCAGTGCAGATGTATCCTCAATAACATGGATTATTCACCAGCCTCCAACACACAGCTTCTACAACAGCATATGGAAATTGTTAAGGATTATATATAAAGATACTAATCACTAACAACAACTGCTGAGGTCTTTTGACAAAACCCCACTTGCAACAAGGTTTTCAGAAAGGTTTCACCATCCAATTGCACACAGGCTTCTGTATGTAAGCAGCAATCCTTGCTGGGAAAGGAGATGAGGATTCTCTGCTGGCTTCCTATCTGCTGTTCCCAGAGCTGAGCAGGTTTGCAGCAACACACCCCAAAGTTTTCTACTCAATAGAGAATGCATGTGAAATTAATACAGCACACAAAAAACCCCCAAACTATCCCTTCAGAAATAATACCTTGGAAATGAGAAGTGGACAATTCAAATCAATTTGACCTGCACAAATAAGTGTCTTTTTAGACAGTAATAGGGTGCCTAGACTCTCATTTCAGCTGAGGAAAATCTGGCATAAATCTGTAACACACAAGCAGGCTGCGTTCAAAGTTTCATTGGGAGAAAGAAAATGACCAGATTGTGAATTTTTTTGTTTTAAACAAAGCCAAAGCACACCAGGTAAGAGACCAGTATAGTGGCTGTAATGTGTTCAACCAAGTTGCCCAATAAATTGCTTGTAACTGAAAAAAAAGAAACTAGTATGGAGGATTTTCTGTGTCTAAGTGAGGAAAGTGGCTCAGAGTAGGATCCACTCCTAACTGGTAAGAACCATAAGCTTTTCAGTGTTTCTGACTGGAAAATTTGTTAAAATAGTGGTACACAATTCCTAGTGACAATGACATTATACAAAATAGTATAATAAATCCTAATAGGCAAAAAAGTCAGGGTGCTCTGTTTTTGAAATACAATTCAGTCTAGTGAATAAGAAAAGTGATCTTGTCTTTCTAACAACTTGGTGGAAATAAACTGGATTTTAATTAGAAAAGAAGTATGATGAAATTAAAGCTAAATGAAGAACAAGGCCTTAACAAAACTAGCTGAAGTGTTTTTTAAAAAAAGTGATTTCACTTTTTAATTGTAAATTGAATTAAGAAACCTATAGTTATTATAGAAAGAAGATAATGACAGGAAAATATTTAGCTAGAGAAGTGCTTTAGGAGTCAGCTGGGATATATTCTTACAGCCCATGGAGCAGAAACATTTCTTACTAGAAAGAAGGAAGATTTCTTGCTGATACACATTTTATAGAACCACAGAAAGGCCTGGGTTGGAAGGGACCTGAAATATCAGCTAGTTCCAGCCCCCAGTCATTTCCCTCCTGCGTCACTTCTACCCCTTCCACAAAACTTGTGGGTGCCAAGCATTTTCCAGCTGGCCATCAGAAGTTCTCTTTCACAGCTACCTTACTTTCATAAGCCACAAAAACAGGTTCTCCATTGTCTTAATTCACAAGGTTTTAACAAGTCAGATCTAAAGAGAAAAGGAAGGCAGAGAGGACATCACCTTGGGCTTACCAAGCTGCAGACTGCTCACTCATCCCTCCCCAGTTCCATGCTGCTCTCCATCTGATAAACTTTGCTTTGTGAAGGAGAAAGAAAACCAGAGAAATCTCTCAGAAGAGAGGCTGAGCACACTGTCTTTTGCAGGCACCAGCTTGTAAGTATTCACACTCCAAGCCTAAATATTTGCTTCTCCATAATGGCATCTTAGCCAGATTTACAAAGCCAGGGGAGCAGCTCCTGTTTCATTAAACACTGTGTCCTTCCCTTTCTCACAATAATCTCTCCAGACTGTATTGATTCAGACAACACAATTAGTGCTGACTCAGATTAAATACAGTCTCAAAACCCACTTTTTTTTCTCATGGCAAAAAGACAAATTGAAGACCCTTATGATTTGTACTGTAGCAGCATAAAAATAGAAAAGAAAATTCTGCAAACGCTTATGGAACCTTTATGGTTTATGTGAATCAAATACGAACCTGAAGTCCTTTGGGCATCTGATAATGTGTACAGTAATTTCCAGAAATATACAAATAATTGATTTATGTTGCTTCAGAGAAGGGTCCTTGGAGCAAGGACCATTTACCCTTAGGGATTCAAAACTGTTTAGTCAGACAAGCAAGTGGAAGCAGAAGTCACATTTAAACTCTGTACCCAGCAATTAAAATGAGCTACGTTTTCTTACACCTTTTGACTTCTTGGGAATAAAAACCCCCACAACAACAAAAACCCCAAACTCAGGGAAAAAACCCAACAAATGCAACAAAATACAAAACCAAAAAAACCAAAAGACCACACATCCCCAAAACCCCTCAGAGCTAGAAGACTATGCTCTCACTTGCATGGATGGAAGTTCCCCACCTCACAGATTTACTGACTTTGATAGCTTACCACAAATGCCTACTGAAAAATAATAGGCCTTTTTCTGAGGGCTCTGTCCTGTTCCCTGTTTTTGTATTGCCATCCTGACAGGATTATCCGTGCCCTTTAGCTTTGTTTCTGCTAAAATATAAAGACCTCATGAGAACAGGGCTCCCCTGGAAGCAGCAGTCACTGTCGGTTGTCGCACTCTCGCTTGGATGATTTCTGCCACCGAGCGCAAACACTGGCCAGAAACAGCCTCCACAGAAAGGAACACTAGCCACAAAAATGACACCTTCTAGCAGGAATGACATGTACTTAGCACTGCAGGCTGGCCTGCCAAGCCTCTGGTGCTGGGAGCTCAGCTAGCAGGTCTCCCTGCACTACCAGCACAAGCATTTTTCCTGTCAGGATTTTACTGCTTTCCCAGCTGAAGGGTATGAATGGTTTTCTGCTTCTCCTTCTCTCCACTTCAAATCAGCCTATTTTAATTTGTGCAATTCTGATTTTTTTGTCAGTGGCTTGTCATCATGTTGTCTTTAGAATACTTGAGAAACATTAATGAAACACAAAAATGCACCCATTTGTGAAAATAATAAGCATTTCACTTAGAAGGAAGGGAGTATGTTTATACTGGTGGAGATGCAGACAGACATCAGTCATTATCCTAGCTACCACTTCACCCAAACTGTGGTCTCCTTGCATGAAAAAAACATGAGAGATTCAAGATCAGATTCATTATAACATGTCCAAAGATATATTTTCATCTCCTCTGAAGGGCCTTTCTCCATTTAACCTCTTGTTCAGCCATTCAGGAAGAAGAAGTAGTGCAACCTTGCAGAGAGTTTGTAAGTTATGGTGCAGGGACATCAGTGTGCTGTGTGTGTCCAAAGAAATTGCTGGAGAACATTTAAATGTTGTTCTTGCTAAATTACAGCTCAATTTAAAAAAAAAATGCACAGAGAAAGGAAGGAAAAGGCTGTACCAGCTACCCAGACAGGGTAGCAGATGGGAAAGAACAGAGCCTCTACAAGGTCACACAGAGCAGGTGGCTGCTTGTTTATAGACTCCTATTTTCAGGAGAATATGTATTTTTCAGTGTGAATTAGGAAACATCCCCTATTTATTATAAAGGAGGACTAGAACACCTCATCTCCCCGATTATGTTTCATAGAGAAACCTCTGCTTGGGTTTCAGATAGGAAATGAGTCTTTCAATTTCTGTATTCCTCAAGAGAATCTTAAAAGAAAGGCCCAAGCCTGCAAATCTCCCATATCTGGAGAGATTTTCCCACCACGGTGCTGTTGGCCTTCCCTGTGTCTCACACCCACACACATGCACTGCCAGAAACCAAGCTACTACAAACAGGAGGTTCATGAACCTGAAGCCAAAGTCTTTTAATCAGACTTCAAAATTCATCAAGTACACGGATTAATTCCTCATTAGTGTTAAATCAGTACAGCACTAATGACTTGAGCAGAACAACTTGTATTGTCACTAGTTTAAATTTTTATCATTTTGGAGCCAAAACAAACCAACATGTAGGTGTGTTTACCTCTTCCATAACATGGCTAGCTGAAGTGCCCCCAGGAATCCCCTGCCAGGCATGAATCCAGCAGAATGTATTTCAGTGCATCTTGAAAAACTGCTTCATGAAAGTTAAAGCATCCCCATTGCAGTGATCAATCCAAATCCTGCTCAAATGCCAACTGTTTTGACACAGACCAATCTTTTTTGTCTGAGAGCCAGCACAGAAGCTTTAAATGTTGCAGTATTTGCTAATATAACAAGGGAATTATTGCACAAGTAATGCCCATGATGAACAAAGGCAGAACATAGCTGCCACATCACTGAATTTCTCTAACACACATTGATGGAACAATCAATAGGTTATTTTGCAATTTTCCTAATAAAATATTTAATGCACGAGCAATATAGAAAAAATTTAAACTCAACACTAAACTGAGCTGCCAAATGGGAAGAAAAACACTGGACATGTGCTACATGACTGTACATGTGCTGCTGCTGTTGTTCACAGAATGGAGCTCCCCTATCTGAACACAGCAGTCCTCCCTTGTCCTTCAGTAACTTAGAACCAAGAGCCTGGTTCTCAAAATATCCATTATTCAAAAGCCTCCACAGCCAAATACTGTTGAGAAAATTAAGACAGCAAGACTACAAAAACAGGATTTATTCCACTCAGGTCCAAGTTCTATATAGGAGCAGAGAGTTCCTCAGAACCACTCTCAAAGAGAGCCTCCTTCCCTTTCATCAGCCCATTTTTCACTTCTCACCACCCCCAAACTGACATTTCCTATCCACAGGCATGGATACAGAGCCTGCTTTACCTTCTCATTCATATTGTCTTAAAAGGATGCTCTTTAAGATTATCATTCATCTCTGGCTCCCTTTAAGGATAAATCCTCCCAGCTGATATAAACCCACACAACTTCACTGAAATCAGAGAGCCTTAATCAGTTTAATCAGATGAGGAACTTACGCTTTCTGCCTGCTTTTTCTGCTTTGTCCAGTTAATTCATGTTTTTTAAAGGGATGGATCCACTCTGTTTTCTTTCATTCTATTTCTTAAGGAGCTTCCCAGTATTTCTTGTTCCTGCTAGGTTTTAATCTATTTCAAAATGTCTTCTCCAAATTCTATTAATTTCATTCAATCTTCTATTCTACCAATATTAAAAAAAAATTCTGAATTATGTAATCAATGTGTCTACTTTTAAATTTTGCTCTATTAATAAATTGTCATAAACACATTGTAGGAATTATATGTATAAAATTACCTTTTAAACAAAATACACAAATGGAACATAGCCTATATTGAGTGTTTCCTTTTAGAGGCATTGCAGGAAGGAGAAAGGCTGCTTCTTTCTTAATGTGGGTGGTAGAACTGAAAGAAAACAAGAACTTCTCCAATCTGGAAGAAAAACTTGTTTGCCATCCTGAATGAACACTCATGCTACCAGCAGTTATTTTTACCTAGCCCATCATTTTGTGGCTGGGAGAGGCTAACAAAATCTCCTGAGAATTTGGGGTTCGGGAGACAGGGGCTCCATGCTGAAACGTTTCAATACCCTGCGTCCTACATAACGGATCATGGAATATAAATGATACTCCCTTCTGTGCCTCTGTCGGAGGTAGAACGGCAGCCTGTCAAACCAGCATGCTGCAGAACACTTTTACAACCAGGAGCAAATTTAGTTGCACATGCTGGTGCACCCCGGGCGGGGAGCCAAGAGCGCGTCCCCCGCCACACGCGCCAGGAAGCGCGGCATTCACGTGTGGCTCAGCGCTCATCTGGAAACACGCCCCAACAACTCCTGCTGGGCACCAGCTCTGAAATACTTTTAGAAGTAGTTTCTGGAAATGCTGTTGTTTCAGTAAATAGCGTGAATTGAGCGCTGTTATTTCCTAAACCACAGGAAACGGTGCCTTTTTAAGGCTTGGTGCTTAAGCTGGCACAACTACTTGATGTAAAGATAACATTTTTAAGGATGGGGGCTTTTTGCCTGATTTTTTTCAAGGCACAGCAAGTTTTTAATTATGATGAAGGGTCTCTCTATCAGGAACCACACAATCAAAAAAAGTAAAACCTCTGAAAGTTATTTCAGCACACTGTGCTCTTCAGCTGATGCCAAACGTTTGCATACTGTGGATTTAAAATTTGACCTACCAGAAAAACTAGCAGAGGTCAAAGCTGTTATCCACAGAGCCCCAGTGACCAGTGGCTAGCACAGCAAGGCAAGTTAGGCAGGGATAAGAATAAAAAGCAGTTCTCCCTCTCTTCTCTATCTGCCTGGAGGGAACGAAGACACCTACTTTTGCAGCTCCAATGTTCAAATCCTTTTTGCTTTCATGTGGTTACTGTGAATGTTCTCTGGAGTATTAAATGAGAGGAAGGCATTACAGTTTTTAACTTTGATGCTCTATTAAGATGAATATGTACCTAATGAGCTGAGAAATTACCATTGCTGCTTTTTTTTTGTGCTGCTGGTACAAGAGTAGCTAATCAGGACAGGGGCATGCTCTTTGTGTTCCTAACCCAACAGCAATGAAAGTTAAAAGATCATATTCAAACATATGTTTAATGCAGCAACAACAAAGGCAATAATAGCTTCTGCTATGAAAGGAGGACTAGAAGGGCATTTCTTTTATAATTTTACTTTTTTTTACTATTTTAAGAGCTATAGTAACTATCTCTTGCAGTTCAGATGTTGTTTGGCATAAAACTTGAGGGATATTATTTGTAAACCAGCTATACCAAATAAAGTTGTAAACACTTAAATATCTTAAGACAAACAGCAACAAAAATAACAATCACAACTGAAACCACTGATTATTCTGGGAGAAAAAAAAAGTTTTAAGTTAATAGCAGCATTTGAACTCTATCAAAGCTCCTTAATGCAGTGAGTTAATCATGTTGGAATTTGAAATATGTCCTTATTTCTCAGGTCAGGCCCCCTAAGAACGAAGCTGTATCTAATGACAACATGAGAAGATAAAGCCAATTATATTCCAGCATTATTGACTAATATTTCCTACTTGTCAACTGGATTGTGGCAAGCCTTATTCATACTGTGATATGTGATCATGGATATGAATCTCTGTTTCCCCCTAAGGGAAATCTTGCAATAAACAGTTGACAGAGCAACAAACAATTTCCAAAGTAACAAATTAAAAATATAATAAATACGATGCAAAGAAAGAATGTGAGAACTTAGGCATGTTTTTTAATGCCTAAAACAAAACACAAGTTCTCCTTCCTTTCAAAGATACCTTGGTGGAAAGGTACTGCTGAAGTCATGAAGTGAGCACCACCACCCTGACATCTTTCCAATGTCCTGGAAGATTTCAGTCCTCTGTGACTCCCACAAATGTTTTACCAGGTAACTTTACTCAGGTGGTGGAAAGGCCTGGACTCAGTAAAAGCTCTGAAGTCCTTGCACAGCTGAAAAGCAGAAGTTTGAGTAATTGTAGCTCCTTTGGCAGGCACAATGGACCAGGAGCTCACTGAACCAAACCTTTATAATGGTCACACTACATTCCTGTAAACAAGCTACAGGGAAGTACGATCCCTCTTCCCTCTGCTCCTGTAAGAGTTTATTTCCAGTGCTTCCAAAAGGCAAGATGGTGTTTGCTTGGGAGTTTTTTTGTGTCTTAGTAAAGAAGATGTTGCTCTTCTTATGTGCCACATTTAGCCTATGGCAGAGGTGACATAAGAAAAAAATTTCCTAAAGTTTCCTTTTAAAAAAATCATCAAAGTCCCAGAAGATCTGGTAACATTATAGAGAAAATAACAGTAAGGATGATTCAACCCTGGTTCTCTTTGATGCTGTTTTGCTTGTAGAAGATGCACTCCAACATTTTTCAAGAGTATTTTCCCTTTGACAGAAGTATTACTGCAAAATGTGGTCCAGAGGATTATGTTTTTAGGTCGTGCTAGGTCCCCAGTTCTTCAGTGACATTTGGGCCAACCCTGTAATTGTAGTTTGAATTTTGGCCACCCTCAGTAATGAATCTGGCACGGGACTACCCTGCTGTGCATGTAGCCACAGCACAGCCTCGTGGTGGGGTTGCTCGGGGAGAGACTTTAAAGGACATTATTTTAACCCAGGTGCTTGGAAACAGAGCACCCTGAGCTCTCCTTCTACACAGTGAAGGAGCAAAGCAAGCTCTGCTCATTTTGGGCTCCTGAATTCCCCTCACACTGACTTCTGCTGCTACAGCAGCATTCAAAAGGAATCCCACAGGGGAATCTGAACAAAGGGACTGATTTTCTAAAGAGAAAATGTGCCACAGAAGGAAGGAGCAAGGAGGAAGTGTCACTTTAGGGTTGTATTTAAGCTGTGATTCCACTTTGAAGGCAAGACCTGGTAGAATCTCACTTTCCCACAAGTAATTTTCATCCTCCATGCACTCAGTCACATCAACTGGCTGCACAGGAAAAATTAAGTGTGATTACTACTTAATTATCAAGAGATCTGTGCAGCCAGGGATCAGCAATAATCCCACCTGATGCATCAAAAATACCTATTAGGATTGAAGGGTCAGGAATAATTTTCAAGGGGAATAATAATAATAATTAAAAATGAAAGAGGTGCATTTCAGATAACAAAAATCTTATTTTTTCCGATTAACTCACCTCTCTTACTTTTCCCAGTTAATGACAAAATAGAGCAAGGCTAGAACTAATAGAAAAAGGAAAGAAAATCCAAAGTTTGAGGTTCTTCAGGACGTATTTAAAAGCAGTAAGTTTCAAGTGAAACATGGGGAATTTTCACAACAGTTTATCTTTTGTCTAAGCACATATTGTTTTAATACAGCATTTCAGTGAGCATAAATTTAGGTTCCAGCATGCATGGCTGCTGAGGAGCATGCCACAGTCACAGCTATAACCTGCTTCATACAGGTATTGCTACAGGTGGCAGAGGAAAAGAGAGTAAAACTATTTTACCCCAATTTACTGGCCTAGTGTGAAGGAGGAGAATGGGAAAAGAGGCACTTTATTCAGATAATAAGCAAAATATCTGTGAAAGTCACAAGATAAGAAGAAAAGCTCTACATCAACCACTTCCAAACCCATTTATTCTGAGTTGTAGTGTGCCTCATAAATCAGCTAAAGACTTATTAAAGTTGTTTAAGAATGCGAAAGAAGAAACAACAGGCTTTGAAGAAGATTGAATCATTTTACATCGCCAGTGTTACAAACTCAGGAAGGCTGGCTGGCTGCTGGGGATTTAAGAAATCTTGCTTTGTAGTAGTCAGCATGGGGAAATTCAGCAAGCACAATTTAATGAACAAATCCAGTGGAACACGAGTGTTTTGCCACCATCCTGCTCCACCACCACGAGCCAGAAGGTCGGGTTCCCTTCTGCCACTTTGCAGCAGAAGTGACGAGATCAGAAGTGCAGCCGCGCACCCGCGATAACACGCGGTGATTCTGCTAAGTGCCTCGCAGAGAGAGGCCTTCAGGGGCCACCAGCACTCTGCTCTCCCCAGTGGCTCCCTACAAAGCATCTCCTGCCCCACAGCACAGGGCTGGAAGCTAAAAGGAAAAAAAAAAAAAAAGAATACAGCGGTAATTTCTTTCCGACAGTGATTTGACACCCAGCTGATGGAAGGAGCTAAACCCTGTAACCTCTACACCTTGGGTTCTGCTCAAAGAGATTCTCTCAAAGCACCCACGGGGTTATGGATTCCTGCTAATAGCAGCAATAGGATGGATGATAAAATTATGGCGGTGTAGAAATGCTCTCTCAATTAATTTCCCATCATGTTAAGGCCATTATCAGTGGATGTCATCTGGCGAAATGGAAAAGAAAAACACAAACCTAGAAGCCTTCAATACCTCTGAAAGTTTCACTCACTTAGCACATGATATAATTGCAGGGTAGAGCGGCCTCTTGAAATAGTTTACCTTCAAATAGAGCTGTAATGGTATTGATTTAAAGCATTGACAGGCCGAGCTGCTTAAAACATAAGCATAGATGGAATTAAAAAAGAAACAAGTACACAGCCCAGAAGGAAAGCAGGCAGAGATTCATCTCTCACCCCCCCGCCCCCCCAAAAATGGGCTGATTCAAGATTTCTAGATGTCAACCAGAGCCTTCTTGTGCCAGCTTCAACACAAAGATCACAGAGCATTGTTTTACTGATCTTTATATTATACCATATTGTATAATGCAGCTATTGCTCTGCAGAAGCTGTTTCTAACTACAGGTCCCCTTAGCTATTATCTGCAGTTTTTCAGGGAAAGATGAGAGTTTAGAAAGGTATGGATGGGAAGAAACACAATGTAACCTCTATGGAAGGGCTCTCACATGTTCACATACAGATATAGGCACACACATATTCATATATATGAAAGAACATATGCATTTATGTGTGCACATATATTTGTACGTATACAAAGGCACAGCCATATATGGTAATTAACTAGAACCTATTCTTATTTTGTCAAAATGAAGACTCTTGCAAGAGAATAAAGCAGGCAGGCTTTGCTCTCTTTTCTTCACAAGCTTTCTGTCTCCTCTTTGCTCACTACCTGCCAGTTTTGTCACTGCCTTCCCAATGCAGACACGGATGTGTATCAGCATGGAGCAGAGATTTTGGGATGCTGTGGGGACAGCTGAGCCAAACATGTAAGAAAAGATTACTGGTGTATGGAAGGTTCCTTCTGTGTGTCGATCTGGAGACATGATTTCCCCTACTATAATTAAGGTACAAGACATATGATTAAGAATTAAAACTCAGCCTAAGAGAAACTGTGTGTGCCAGGAAGAAGTGAGCAGAAGAACATTTACAGTAAGACAGGCAGCAAGAAAGCAATGAGCCAAAGCCAGCTGGAAGGGTTAGACACTTTTCTTAACATACCCAAAGAAAAATGTACATCCATAAGCGAGAAAGAGGACAGAATCCTCTGGACTGTATTTTTGTCTCTCCACTTTTGAAAATGTACAGGATATATCAGGGAGACATTTGCATTGCATGCAATTGCAAGAGTATTCCGGATATGCACGTGCAGCTAACTATTCATTGGTACAAAGAATCCATGGCAATTCTTATATAAAAGTCAAAATTCCTTTTGGCTGTAAGAGAAACTGCTAAAGCCTTAACATTCAAGGGAAAACTTCTAGGCTGATGCACATAAAAATATCTCACCAAGTCCCATGGCTTGGTTTCAGCTGAATAGCACCAAGAGTGCTCTGTGATCCGGCAGAGAGATGACTGCCTTTAACCACACATTATCACCCCACAGAGTTTACAGCCTGCTGGGATTGTTACTGCTCCCCTCCCCTTCTCATACTGTCTCAGCAATCTGGATGGCATTGATCCTCAAGACAGGAGTTAATAAAAACTAAAAAAAAAAACCCCAAAACACCCAGACAGTCGTGTTAGGCAATCACCACACAGGCAGATCCAACAGGGAGGGGCTTCCAACAGCAGCTGCAATAGGGCAGAACACAGTTTGGTGACATTCTCAGCATGAGGATGTCTTCCAGCGTGGCTCAGAAAACATTACCAAAGATGACTGGACTCTGATTCCTGATTTCATAGCTCTGAAGAAAAACAGGTGCCCAAATGAAAGAATGCCCTTTAGCAGTGGTTACTACTGCAAATATCCTATATCAAAATTCAGTAGTTACATTGATTTACCTTTGTCCCCCTCCAACATTACAAGAAACAGCTCTAAGCACAGCTGGCATCTTGAGAATCAGGCAAAGAAAAGCATTGCTCTGTTTGTAGACATCACCAAATAACCTATAAATCAGGAAAAAATACGTTTGGAAAGAAGTGCTTCTCAGCTTGCTGAGGTAGCAATAGTTGCAATTATAACAGCTCAGAAACATAGGATACAATTTGCTCTTTTACATCTGATTCCACTCCCCAAAGTGAAGCCACTGGGACAGGGCTTTGACTGACACCCCTGAGACTTGGGCTCCTTTTGCCCAGTGTGGTCTTGGCCTGGCCCTGCCACTGCACTTGCCTCATTTCAGCCTATGCCTGCCTGAAGGAATTACTCAATGGCAGCAAAATAGAAATGAACCTAATTCCATGGGCAGCTTCCTTGTTTCAGCTGCCAGCATCTGTAGTGTCACTGCATTAAGGACTATCTGTTCTAATTTAAATGGGCTGCTTTACAGAGCAAAATGGAGAAATGTAGACTTTATGTCTACATCAGGGGCATCTCCAGCTTTGAAGACTGCGTAAGTCTTTTAAGCATCTCTGGATGTCAGCCATGTGAGATGTAAGTGGACATCTAGGGCATGTTAATAGTTTTACTTTAAAAAGTGTAACCTGTAACAATAAAGCACCTTTTTCTTCCTCAAATGAAAGCTAGAAGAGTAAAGGCATTCAGCTACAGATCCAACTTGGAATCACTGATAGCAAGGGAGGGGAGCCACACATTCACCTTCAAAACCCCCTCTAGCCATCATGTCAAGCAGAAAGATGACGCAGTGAAATTTTCCCAGCAGTAGTGGATCATCGCTGTGTTTTTTGTCTTAGCAATTGATGTTTAATTCCGGCTTTTTGAAAGTTAGATTACTGAAAATGCCTACAGCTGCTCTGTATCTGCTTCACTTCAGTACCTATCTGGCTTGGGAACCAGCCTTTGTAGCTAGTTATGTAACTTCATTTCAATCCTCATTGAAAACCAACGAATACCACTGAACTCCTCCCTGCCCCAGTGACTTGCATGTCTCTTTGTTTCATGGGGCAATTTCAGCCACTTCCAATAGCCTCACTTTTGACTGATATTCTTCCTCTATCTAGATTCTGTGAAGAAAGGGATGCCATTGACTTTTTGACTCAGCAGGACTTTGGCTTGAGACACAGCTGCAAGGATCATTCACGTGAGTGAGTGGTTTCCCTCAGCTCTGCTGGAGCCACAGGATCTGGAGAGCATTGGTCTGTGCTGTTACTATAATAAAACACCCCAGGATATAATGAAACCCCTGTTAAACTAAAAGTGGAAGCTTTTGATATTTCATCCTAATTCTGAATGTACAGTTTCTGAAAACTCAGAATGTAACCGAAACTGAATTTGGTGCCCAAGCGAAAACACGTGACATCATTTCAATTTAGCCTTCACTGAGTGGTCAAAGCCAGACAAAATAGAAAAAAACCCAACAATGCTACAGGTACAATAAGAATTTTAATAAGAGCAGACTCCAGCCCACTCAGTCCCTGGTGTGGAACTGGCAGCTTTTTACATCCTCATGAGATGGTTGAGGCACAGAATTATACAAATTCCTTATAGGGTTTGACAAGTCCATTACACCTATGATGTCTTTAACCTTGTACTACTTTATTGTACTGAACTTACGTCAAAGCAAATATTCCAGAATAATTGCCTGATAGTGTTTGACTGCTGTGGCAACGCTGCAGAAGACACAGAACTGAGCTGTTCCTCCAGCTCCTGGAAAACAGTACTCAGCTCAGCCATGAGGAGGAGATCGAGCAGCCAAATTAAGTAGAAGCTGATGGTGATGTTTTCCCAAAACTAAACTGAAAATATTTTATAGTGACTAATAGCTGAAATGACTTTTGATCTGCTAATTTTAGTTATTGCTTGCTTCTGTTTGCCAGTCCTGATAGCAAATGGAAACAAAGAATATAAAGTAGCTGGAAGCATTACCTCTATTTCTGCTTTCATTAGGGACAGAAATTACTGAAATTTTCCAGACACCTTCTAATGTCCCTTTTTAAACTTCCTGGACAAAAAAGCGTTTCATTGAGGAGCAGCTGTATTCAGTTGCTGCAAAGTGCCTTTCACCCAGGGTGGCAGACTGGGGTGGTTCCATGGGTTTGGACGGCACTGCCATCGCAAACACCATCTGGGTAGGATAAGAGTAACAAAGCCCTGAGAAAGATAAGAGGAGCAGTAGCTATTGTGGTGCTTGCCAAGAGCTGCTAAAAGGTGGATCTGTGGGAGGGCTGTTTAAAAAGCAAGAGGCATAGGCAGGTAGTTATAAAGTGAGCTGTCTGCTACCACAGACGAATCCCTAATCATCGGGAGTCACTGCCATGCACTGCAGATTGCTTGTTTTAAACAGCAGGAAGAGTTATTCACTCTCTACAAGTCTAATTTCTTTAATTAGCAGCAGGATAACCAAGAAGATGCCAAACTTGAGTCCCTGGCATATACCAAAATTGAGTCCTTAGATGATCTCTTTTTTCCTCCCTAACATCCTGAATAATTGAAATGGGATAAACCTAACCACAAAGCCACAGACATGCCCTGAATAAACACCATAACACATACAAAGTACAAGTAAGATCACAAATTCTATGTTACATTAATGTTCATAATTGAAATACTTAAAATGGTAAAACACGATGACAATTTCCCTAAAAAAGACAGAGTCAATAAAAATTGGTACCAAACAGGGAAACTTATTTGAAGAAATTAAATTAAATTGAAGAGAGGTGATAGACTATTTCAGCTCTAATTATTTTTTTAAGATCTTGGTACACTGTTTTATAATGATACTGTCATTCAAAGTTGAAGATCTCAAAGGCTTGTGTGCACCACAGAAGTATAGGATTTGAAAGACCTGTATTGTTTTGAGGCAGGAAAGTATTAAAATGGTCTACATACAAAAGGTAGCACGACAGAAAGATAGGAGACAAGACAAAATCCAAGCTGGAGTCTAACTTTCCTATGTGTTTCTCAGAAATCCCATGTCTAGCCACACATGATTTATTCAAATCAAAGGAAGAGGAACAAAGAGAGCAAGCAGTGAGTCCTCCCGAATTCCAGGCCTCTGCTCTAATTATTGATCCATGCTCTCCTTCAGCACCAATTTGCTCTCACACGGTTTAATCCATTTTAAAGCCTTGATTAAAAAAATAAACAGAATAATACAAAATAATTTTTAAACCATTCATCCCCAGCCTTCATATATTACATCTAACACACATCAAGACAGAACATGGTTATTTTGTGTTATCTGAATGTGCAGTGGTGCTTTCACATCTCTCAGACTGTGTCATTGCTGAATTCAACTTTCTGTATAAAAATCAGAGCCAAAGGCAAGCAACCAGTACTGCACTTACCCGTCCTGGATCTCAAAAACCTTAAATAATTTGCCTGGCAACGCTGAAGTGTATAGAAAAAGGATTTAGTGCAGTGACAAGATATGAAATAAACATCTGTATTCAGTCTTGAAATGCTTCAATTTGCCATACATCCCCAGTTTCCAAGCACACACCCTGCCAAAGGCCTTTCTGATTAATAGCTTGGAATCTCCTTCCATGGCTCCAGGGAAAGGGGAGTGGATGTACTAATCAGTTATCCACCTGTCTTTGTATTATGTAATACAACACTTATTTTATCCAGGAGATTCATCACTATTGACACCATAATAATCACAGCTTAAATTGCATACCAATGAACTCTCAATGCTACCCCTAACTCAGCCTGGTAACTAGAGCTGAATCAGATTTGTCTGTCAAAAGCAAACCAGGAAATCTCTAATTATTTCCTAAATAAAACAAAATGGTTATTAGTTCATAGTGAAGCTAAACTGTTAGACTAAAAATAACCAGCTAAAAAGAAAAAAAAAATCATCTGCTATGCAACTGAGCACAGTAAATATAAATTAAAAAATGTATTCATCCTTCACAAACAAATGCACTTTTATATAAACTAACAATATGTCTGTTTTTAACAAGACATGACTGGAAGATTAGTCCTGCTTACATTGGTGCAGAATCAGATCTGCCACAAGTCCAGTGAAAGATGATGTAAAAGGATAATAATTGTGACCAGGGTTACATATTAAGGACCAGGTAGGGCTTGAATTAGAGCAAGCCTAGACTCTGGGATGTGTTAGATTGTATAAAAGACTCCAAAAACCTCTTTGTTGTATGGGAACGAGGGGGAGGTTATTTCACAGCACCTCAGATCACTTTGTCCACTCCCAAAGGGAGAAGAAATCTCTGCAGTTGTGAGGTCCTTTCTGTTATAAAGAGAAGCCTTTGAAGAAGTGACTTCCAGTGACACACATTTCAGGACTGAAAAGTCTTAGACTCAGGTACCTTTCATTCATTTGTGGGTAAGCTCTGTCTGCCTTTGGTTTCTGAAAGGAAATATGGACGGACAACTGCAATATTTCCTGTTATTTTAAACATTTTACTTTAAAGTAAAAGACTTTTGCATATTTAGAAGAATATTTGTGCCACAACCAATTTCCACTGCTGCAGGAACATATCTGTTCATGTTCAAATCATGCATAATTGGCAGCTTTTGACCATTTTTTACCCAAGAAAAATTCCCCTAATACACACGTGGGCTAGGGAGAAAGTATCCCATCTGCTGACTGGCTCTGCAGGCATCTGGTGAATCCTGTCTTTTCCTGTTCTTAATGAGCTGCAGAAGCTGGCATGGCCATCAAAATGCAAGATAATGTTCAAAGAAATCCTCCTTTGTTCTTGCTCAGTCACTTCAGCACAGGCCATGAGAGCACACCTGTCCTGCAGCCCTGTCACCAGAGGTCAGCTCTCTCTGGCTGGGAATGTTGTCTACAAGTTCAGTTTGGCAAAAAGGACATCCTGACTTCATTCAAACATACATTACAAGTCCTGTAAAACAGCAATCTACCAAGAGAGGCTGCCAAGAGTGTCGAGTTCTCTCTGATCAGTTTGGGAGCTTTGGGATAGTGTAACCTTCTCTTTCGTTACTGAGCATCACCATCCCTGAAGAAGATATCAGAACTGCATTATTTGGAGGGAGCTCCACCTTAGAGTGATCTTCCAGACTAAACACCAGCAGCAGGCCCATTGTACATTTGAGAAAGAACATGTGGAACTTGCACTTCAAGAGATGAACTTGTTTCCTGGAGTTTGATCTCGATAATTGGTGAGCACTGAGAGATTGTCAGAAGTCCTGGGCCCAGTTTTGTATTTGGAGGCAGCAGGTGCAACTTCCCACTGAAATGAGAGACCTGACTTCAATAGAAAAACTATTTTCATGACTCTGAAATAAGCCTTCTTCCTTGGCCCACTAGTTTTTTTGTAGCAGCTAGTTTTCAGCTGCTACAAAAAAACCGAGCACTAAAACCACTTGCTGCAAATTTTTCTCAGGTTTTTGTTGTGTGAAACTGAAGACTGTTTATAGGTGGTATCTCAGGCTAGGGAAAAAGTGATTTAAAGCTTCATTAGGTAAAAGACATAGCATCATATAATTGATATTTTGACAAATTTTAGATATTCTGAAGATACTCTTTAGATTCTGGAAAACATTCAGTATTCAGGAGATATGTGAAACAAATTGAGCTAATCAATAAGTAGACAGAAAATGTCTCAGTGTGGTATGAGCAGAAAATCTTCCAGCATCTTCTATGTCCCTGATTACCAGTGGGCTAAAAATATCTCAATATCAGATTCCTTCAGTAGGACTACACACATCCACTGGCATCTGACATTCAAATTCCTACTGAAGACCAAATGTGTCTCTACTTGCAAACATCCCATTCCTTAAAGTGATATTTATACCCATGCCTGAGTTTGCTCTGGCGTTAGGAAGAGATTTTTAAAAAGGAATAAAATAGTACCAAAATTCTGTTTCTTCTCTCCCTCCACCCCAACCAGCACATTAACATGGTGCAAGCTGCACACCACCGTGTATTGATGCTGGTGTTTCTGAGCACACAGGGTTTCTTGCTGCTGAACTACACACGAGTGACTGTCCTGGACCACGTTGCTTCAGGTATCCTCACACAGAGGTCAAAAAGATCACTGCTCCCAAAGCATATGGCTTTCTTCCTCCTATGCACAGAAATCACTGTAGCTGTGATAAAAACTGTTGGGGGAGTGAGGGAAGAAGTCACAAGAGAGATATTTTTGCTCTAGAAGTAAATTTCTGGTTTGTAGAGCATTCCACTGATAAAATGCATGAAAATTTGGATTGTGAACTATTATTTACTGCCCTGATATTTGACTTCCTTCTAGACCACTAAGTTAACATTAATAATGTATACATGTACTTGTGACTTCATGCCCAAAATGGCGCTGTGGGAGTTATTCTGATGCTTTTGTCTATAGATGTCTGTATTTGTAGTACAGCAATAACATCATTATGGCAAATTATGTCATAGTGGGAACAAATAATAGAAGCTGAACCAGGAGAACTTTCATTTGGACAGAGGAACTTTCTCCCAAAGTAACAACAGTTGAGCAAAAGTCCACTCAATGACAAGTCAGAGGTCTAAATTCATCTTTTCTCTGAGAAAGACCAAAAATTTGAACCTGTTCCTCATTAACCTACCAAATATCCCAGGCAAAAGGCTCCCTAAAGCAGGTCTGCTTCTGCATGGTATTGACTTTAACTAAAGCTAGAAAGGAATACTGCATTGCCAAAACCCTCATGGCTGGTTTACAGGAGCCGTTTCCCATCCCATTCTTTTTCCTAATGGGCAATGGCAGCATGCCCCTACAAGTTAACTCAGAGCTAATATGTGTTACCTACAGTTATATCCAGGGTATACTCATAAATTAACTCCTTAGTAAGAGGCATTTCCTTTACCTGAAGACATCACTTTGCCTATCACAGCTCAAACAATTACTTCTGATTACATTTTCAGCAGTAACCTGAAAAAATGTCATGTTTTCTGCGCAGGGTATGGTGTAGTTACTTGCCTTCAGTCTATTTTTTTTAAGATCACAGAAGTAATTAGAGCAATTAGAGAGGTTATTTGATGTGTTTCTGTTAGAGGCTGTCAAGTCTAGCCCTTTCTAGCAGAAAGAAAACATTCCCTGAATCCATAAAACATACAAATATCTGTGTTCTGGTTGAGTTTTTAAAAGTCTGTTCCTGTGTACAGTTTATGATCTCTCAACTCATATTAGTCACCTGGACCTGAAGGAACATTTTGCAGTGTTTTATCATCAAGTCCAAACTGTCAACAGGACATACTGCTTGTTCTGTACAGTCAGATCAGACTTGAGTTGTAGTATTACAACAGTAGAATATCCTGTTTGCTTGACAACAGGGATCCTACAAATTCATTTTGAATGTAGCAGCTCCACCTAAGCAGAGCAGCATCACTTGATGTGGAACATTATTGCCAGTTATGTTAAAGGAGCTGAGCAAATGCCCTGAGAATGAAAGTGCATGTTACTGCCTCTCATGAAACATTTATCAGCAAATTTGGATACTGATTTGTGCAGGGAGGCTGCTCAGATGCCACTTGCCTATTTGGACACACTTCCCAAATAATAGCACAGTTCACAAAAGCACTTCCTCAGAGAGTTTTCCACCTGAGGGGATTGATTACATCCTCCTGTAGCAAAGCACATGGCTGTGCCACTGGGTTCTCCTCACCCTGGATCCTTCCCCTGCACTACCCCTAGGGGGATGGACACTGCTGCTCATTTCAGAGAGAACAGATCCTGGCACATATCAGACCACCATTAGACTATCAGACCATCGGGAGAGGTGATTTTTTACCACCTAATGAGAAGTTGTAGAACAGGGCTCTAAGATCTTTTAGTGAGAAAGATGCAATCTGCATTTTTGGTGAAGCTAAGAGCTATCAAATGAGCTCAAATTCCTCCACCACTGTCTAAATAGAAACTTCCTCAGTTTTCTCTTTTCAGAGCTTCCTGCTCACAGTTAAGTTTTCCAGTCCTTTGTCCACTGCTGCTCTGAAGGTTGATAAAGTCTTTTCTGCCACTCTACAAAAACTCAGATTGGGAAAAATAGTGCCAAGATTAGGATCATAGTTTGCTGAGAAGTAGCAGCATTAGCCTAATGAGATTTCTTGGGAGTTTTCCTTCTAACCTTCAAACAGTTCTAGACATGTGCCAGGATGTAGACAAGGACTTGTAAGTTATTTTTTCTCGGTGTCCTTAACTGGTCTGTTTAGCTGGCAAATGCTGCAGCGTTAATTACACAGCATGGGGATTTTTGTCTGCAGAATTAGCGAGGCTTTTCACACACATTTCACCTGTAGCCTCAAAGGCTGGAAACTTGATATTAATAAAATTAAACTAAAACCATTTCTGAGGGATTTGCGATGTGTGCTCCTCAGCTACAGGTCAGTCCCTGCCTGGGGCTTTTTTTGAGTTTGCTGTTCTATTGCCTGTTTTGACCACTGCTGCTGGGCTCTCCTGCTTTATCTGAGCACAGAGCAACCAAATCAAAGAGTTGCTGCCCTGTTTGTCAACCTGCCCTCTGCTCAGCCCTCCAGGCCCCCAAAAATTCACACTCAGCACACTGAGTTATATCTGCTAGCTCAAACACTCCCCAACCTTTAAAGCATTGTGCAGGAATGATGCCCTAACTCTTCTATTTTCATCAGAAATATGACCCTCATCTTCACTGTCTGGAAGAGCTGAAGTGTCTTCAAACATTTCTTCCTACACAATCGCTCTTCAGTGAGGGGAAAGTAATAATGTACTAAAGAGCCTAATCTGTTTTTGTCTGTTTCAGGTGAGTACCTTCTCTTCCCCAGAGCCTGCTTCCTCAGATCTGCCCTTTTCCAGAGGCGTGTTTAACCTAAATAAAATTAAGGGCTCCTCTTCTGCCATGAACAATATTTTCACTTAAAAAGATAAAGCAAAATACATGCCATCAGGGAAAGATTTAATCAAAGTGGGAAAAAATATAAATTGCTTTCTATTTCAGAAAGCGATTCTTGGAAGCTGTCAAATCTAAATTGGTTTTATTTGGCTTTTGACCTTTCCTGCATCAAAGCACCTGAATTCAGAGGCCAGCTCAGTATCATGTGTACAAGTGGAAAAGTTGACATGTGTACCCTCCAAGCACTTTACAATCAACTCTTGTGATCTCCAGAGAACAGAATAGGCACAAGATGCAGATTACCCCAGTTAGAAAACCCAAACCAGAACTGAAGCCTTAGATCTGACAAACTTTTTAAAAGGCTATAAAGACGACTAAGTGGCATCAAGGATTTGGTAGAGTGTGTGGATTTTTTTTTTTTGCTCCAGAGAGCGGTGGGAAGCCGTGCACATTAGAGTACTGACAAGCCCTTCACATTCAGAGCTCCTCAGACTGTTGGGACTGTGCTTATGCCAAGCTCTAGATAATATCAATGCTCTGGAAAATTCATGGCACATTATGGGAAGAGTTCCAGCACTTTGTGCAAACAGCATTATGTGTGATGCCAAGCACTTCAGAGCATCTCAAACTGAGGCACGGGGAGGTAGGAGAAAGCACACACAGCCACATGCACACTGCTGTAATTCTCATGCTACAAGATATTGCACACTCAGAATATTTTGCAGTTTCAGTAATTCAGGACAGTATCTCTTTTATGCAGGGTCATTTAAGTCTGTTTCATTAATGAAAGAAGATGGTTACAAATCTAATTATTTCAGTTAAAATCTTTGGCTAGTCCTTTAGAAGCAGGTCCCTGACCTCTTTTTAACTGTGAAATGGTAAATTTCATTGCATGTACATACATAGATATATGTACACATATAAACTTATATATCTGTGCCCTAAACACTGAAATTCCTAATCTCTTTATATTTGCATGGAAATAAAATATCTTAGAATACTGCAGGTTCCATAGATTTGTCTAAATTCTGATACATTTCTTACAAAAGAAAAAGAAATACAGGAAAGGATCTTTATTTCAGTGAACTAACTGTAGATGCAGAAGCAGAACCTCTAAGCATAAATCAGCATAAATCTGTTGCAGATAGTGCTAATGGAAATAGTGATTTATACCAGCTGAAGTACCACCCCATATAATTTAGAATTGTTTGCAAAGACTTTCTGTGTCAAACACTGCCTACATTTATTTGCTGAAGCAGTCCTACTAACTTTAATTGAATCAATTCCTTAAACCGAGCAGAGTTTAGCCTGTCTTCTTGTATAACTTATGTATAATGATACAAATGTTCTGCAAATTCACCAAATAACAAAATAAACAGTGATCAATGTGAAAAGAAACATGTATTTGTTTAATTCTGGAGCCAGGTACTTTGCAGTTTATATTACCTGCACTTTGTAGTTTATATGATAGTGCTTTTGTATGTACAAGCTTTTGCTAATGTCTGAGAGAGTACTTTGGGTGATTTAGGAAGGAGAATATTTAAAAATGCAAACATCCACAACTTCTCTTCATTTCTACACATTTTCTTCTGAAATGATTCACACTTCCTCCTCTAAACTAAACTGTTTAGTTTATGCACATTTCTTTAGCAACACTGAGTTCCTACAGCTACATTGTTTCTGAAGCTTTACCTTCTTATTTCAGAAAAAGGCTCATTAGCCACACAGAAAAACTTGCTACTCAGAGCTTGTTTCCCAACAGCATCCACAGTTACAGGGCAATAACTTAAATAATCTTTTAAACACCACTGTTCCTGTCTCTCAGCTCCTTTCAAATTTGAGCTGTGTTGTGCATTTTTATTCTTAGGACATTAACTTTGAATTGTATGCCTGAACCAAAACAGAGGCACCTAAAAATGCTTCTTACTTTTCTTTAGATGTTGATAGTCCACAAGAAATTAAAATTTAGTTGTCAGCTCCAAGCAGCCTAGATCAGAACCTGCACATTTGCCCTGGGCACAGGTTAGATGTAGCTCTCACATCACACTTGTGCTGAACAAAACTCAAGGACCTCCAAACCCCACTTCTCCTACCCAAACATCTGGAGTTGTGCATGCATTTGGCAGCTATCCTCTAAACAGGAAAACCCCTTTGGATCAGGTTTGTCACGTGTGGTTTGGATGGTCAGCAGGAATTCAGTCAGGATCACTGTATCTGTTGCAATTTTAAGTGAGTACTGTAGGAGTAGGTGGAGGTTTTTAATCAGAAAATATGCTTACATCTGGACAGTCACAAAAGATAGCTTGGGCTAGTCATAAAATTAAGATCGGTCTCAAAAGTTACAGCAAATTTATGAGCCCAAATTGACACCTAAATACTATTATTATTTGTTCAACATAACAATAAACCAGACTGACTGAAACTCATATGAACAAAACTAATAGAAGACAGACAAGCCAGAAACAGACATATTTATACACACACTGGGATTTACTTTCAAAATCAATTTTTAAAAGCATCCCCAAAAGACTTTTTTTTCAGTGTATCACTGTTACCCTCAATCTCTTTTCCTACCTATTAGAACTGGAGTGGAGAACAACTGAGATATTCTCTTCAATCACTGTGTTATCTCTTTTGGGGAGCATCCACATCTATACAGCACGATAGCTGCAACCATGACCCTCAATAGTAATATATTCTCTTTGTTAAATTCTTATTTCTGGCCTTTATTGACAGTCCTTTGGAGACTGAGTTTCTCAAGCAGCTGTTCTGGTGGCACAAAAGCTGGGATGATAGCACTTTATTCCCTTAAAGAGGAAATACTTAATAAAAATTATAGAGCAAACTTTTTTCTTACTGTCTTATCACAGCATCACTTTAACTCCATTAATATTCTCAAAAATATTCTCTTGATATATCCTAGCAAAACCCAAAACTTTGCACTTACATCACTGGCTGATTAAATAATGAAATAAACTGATACCCTGGATAAGGAAGCTGGTGAATCCTCAAAGTTGTAGCTGACCTTTCTGGTGACCTGAGAAAGGTCATCCCATTGCTTTCATCATTTTCTGATCCTGCTTTTGTCTGTCTGTCTCTTACCCTGCTTTTATACAGTGCTGGTTGCACTGGTGTTTCTGTTTACTAGACATTAAAAAAAAAATAAATAAAAAATTCAAGCCCCTTTAAAAACTAGAAGAGATACAAAGCTGACCTTTTCACTGCTTCTTCCAGCTCGTGTGCACCACTCTGGACTACACGGGTGTGATTTATCCGTGTACATTAGTCTTACAATCAAACATCCCAATTTCATACACGCGAGAGCCGTGGGCTCAGAAATAGCCCATCGATCAGGCGCTATTGTAAATATAATATGACACACAGTGCAGATCAATATTCTGCTGTGCCTGCTACTACAATGCAGAGTGTGAGCAAATCATTATTTTTAGCTCTTAATAACTATGGGAGCTTAATTTCATCATTTTAAAGGTGAAGAGAGGTGTTTGAAAAACAGCCCCATTAGTGGCCACTGTGTGAGCCCCAATCGGTGTGGGGATGGAGCAGACAACAGCCACACACAGGCACTGCACGAGCCCATTTTCTGTTCATGAGCCCAGGGCACGGCCACTGCTCTGCTCCCCCTGTGCAGCCACTCTCTGCAAAGGCAGAAGGGCCTTTTCTGCCGAGATTGCCAGAGCCTTGGGATGTCTGGGGAAGGCTGAGTGCAGGTTTGCACTTGCGCCACGGCACATTCTCCCTGCTGGGCAGGCTGGGTGCAGTCCCTGCCCGGATGTGCTGCATTCCATACACAGACCCTGGATGAATTTCTTCTCTATGGAGCTGCAGACAAGATGACACACGAACAGCTCAGAGTGTAAAGAGACCCAAACTTACTCCAAACAATTCCCTGCTCTTTCTCTGAACAAATCCCATTTTCATCCTCTCCTTCCCAAAACTGAGAAAACCCAATTAAACTGACAGGGACTCAGTGAACTGAGTTTTTCCCCTCAAGGACAACAAATCTAAGAAATGAACAAACCAGCAATTTATGAAATGGAGAAAACAAAAAAGCAAACCAGCAAGATAACCAAGATTTAAAACAAACAAACAAACAAACAAACAAACAAACAAAAAAAGTAAAATCAACAACTTCAGTAACACTTATGAAACCTTTCCTAAAGAACAACTACTAGGACAAGTTTATTCCCTTTGATGATGCTACCTCCCCTGAAATCTGAGAATGCCAAGGCCCTGGTCAGCTTTCTGAGGCTGACCACCATGGCCTTATCCACACTTGCATCCAAACCCAACTGCCCAAGCTGCCAGTAGTTCACTCAAAAATTCATGAGCACAGAAATGATCTCCTGTAAACATCCTTTTAGATGTAGATGCCACTGATTTTATTTAGTTAAAATTGGCCTCAGGTGATTGTCTTTTCTGTTTTCCTAAACATTAGTTTCTGGTGTTTGAACTTCATTTCCAATGTTCTAACTTCAGTAATTGCTGCTTTAATCTTTTGCAGCTTCACATGTTCTTGGTAATAGAGAATAATAAATGTAAATGTAACATTTAGGCCATCAGTAATTTATCCTGGGAGAGCAGTTCAAAGGGAGCATCAGCTTGAAACTATTGGTTTGTTTGTGAAGTTTGAAGCAGGAGACCATACTGTCATTTGACTTCAAGGAGCCTTTGTAGGGGACTAATTATAAGACAAAGCCACTGGACTCGTACCGATTAGTTATTTATATTTTTGATGAAGTTATCTGCAGTTATTTTTTGATCTCTAATTAGAGGTGACCTCTAAAGCATGGGTTTGCTTCATTTTCCAGAAGAACAGCTCAGGAATGATTCTATCACTCACTTAAAATAAATACCACAGTGATCTCAACACTCCCTAGAGCTGATTCTTAGTTAACAAGAGAAGAAAAACATCCGATTAAGTTCCCAGAGCTGGCTCTCTGTGTGGCTGAGGACTTTTTTAAAATATGTCACACAGATGGAAAATGTTTTCTAGTAGTATCTACAGTGAGCCACGACACTCTCTTTTAGATCTTTCATAATTTGTGAGACAGAATTAACAGCTGTTTTTAAAGTAAGATATAACCCATGGGAAATAGGAGGAGAGGAGGAATCCTGATGCTTCACTTTCTGACATTCTCAGACCAGGAAAGGAAAGGTTTCATTTTCGTCATTTAAATGCTAATATAATTTCATGACCACCTGTCACACCATAAAATGTTTTCCATTGCCTTAATCACATTCTGCTCTCCTCAGCAGAAAATTAGCTGATGCTAAAATACCAAAAATTATTAGGAAACTTTTACTTTTATGGGTAGATCGTTTGGTACATAAGAATGATCTACTTGGGGCAATCTCTTAATCCAATGCTGATGTGTGCAGCAGTCACTTTCCAATACAGGGGAGAACAAACTGGCCTCGAGGTGCACTGGGGGAGTTTTAGATTAGATATTAGGAAAAATTTCTTCACAGAAAGGATTGTCAATCATTGGAACAGCTGCCCAGGGAAGTGGTGGAATCACCATCCTTGGAAGCGTTCAAAGAACGTGTGAATGTAGGATATGAGGACATAGTGGTGAACATGGTGGTGGCACTGGGTTAGCAGTTGGACTTCATGGTCTTGGAGGGATTTTCTAACCTTAGTGATTCCATGGCCTGCACCAAGAGTGTATCTACAGCTCTCCATCCCGAACTTCTGCTGCTTTCAGTAGTGTGGAATGCCACATCCATGGGATAGAACAATATTCCTTCACTGCAATGGATGAGATGACTCTGACTCCCCTCTGTAAAAGCTTCCCCAGAAGTGAAGCAGCTTTCCTGTATTTTAGGGACACAATAGACACAAGTTGCCTTCTCTATGTCTTTCTTCTGATTATAAATAAAGTGTATTTTCAGCTGTTTTGACTAGACACTGTTTTCAAGTAGCTAAGTAGGGAAAAAATCAAGGTGCCTGGCAATATCTTTTTAAAAAATAGGAAATAGCAAAGACACTAAAACATTCTTGGAAGGAAGCAAGGGATGAAAAACTGGAAGGAGCAGTCCAGCAGATATTGAACAGATCTGCTTTTGGAAGACAGCAGAAAGGTTTGGTCTGATAAACCCTGATGAGTGGTTTCAGCCACGGCAGTTCATGAATTAAAGCAAAACTGCTGTGCTCTGCCTTATTGCTTCCCTGATTTCTTCACACCTGAGTACCTTATTCAAGGAAATATTTGCTACCAAATCTTTGTTTACAGTACATGTTAATAAAATCCTCCAGCAACATACATTTTTGCAATTGCAGAATGTTCTGGGTATTATTTCCTACTCTTCTTATGTGAGGAGGTAGCATGGGAAAGTACTTTTACCTTCATCATCTTAGGAGATAACATACAGTACTTAGTATGGTAGGAAAATTATAAAATATTATCATTATTTTTAGCAGAAATAATGATGCATTCAAATTTATTAATATAACCAGAAATTTAGTCATATTCTGCCAGTGAGCTCACTAGCTGGACAGGCCAAATACAACTAAATGTATTAAGTAAATGCTGGTAAATTTGTTTTATCATCGAGACTACTAACCATACAATGATAACATGGTTCACTTTAATCTATTAACACAGATCAAATGTTATTTTCCTAATGTATACTAATAACAATGTTTTTTTTAACCTTAGAGGTCTTACCATCATCTAAGATGATACTCTTTCTTGGAACAGAGGAACTCAAAGACTGAAAATCAAGCTCTCAGATTCTCATACTCCTCTTTTATTCTTCCTACAAGTCTTAGCTAAAAATGAGTCTTCAGTCTCCCACGGAGGTTTTTCTGCAGACCCAAGTGGCATTAAACAATCTCTATCAACCACTGACAGCAGACTTCTCCAAATTCCTAACTCTATTACTGTCCTTAATGGAACAGCACAGCTCAAGCAGTTATGACTGCAGCCAGCACAGGCACTACTCTAGTCTGGGATTTGATCTCTAACAATTTGATGATCTGGCCTTATTACCAATTCAACAAATTCTAGCTCCTTTTAATCTAAAGCCTACTCCATTAGAGTTGAGTCAGTTATTAATTTCTCATATAAATGGAAAATAAAAAAATAAGGCTTCAGAAAGACTGGATTTTTAATATTTTTTTAAGGTCCTACTCCAGTGCTTAAAGATGCAAAATGTTCCCAGATATTTCTGAACAGACCCACAGTTTTAACTGGAACTGGTTATTAGGAGTACATTTAAAAATAGCTTGTAATTTTTCTGCAGGTATTTTTTTCATGTTTCAGAGGAACCATGCACCCAAAGTACAAAAAATAAGGTAATTTTCCAGGCTCCTTTGGACTTTCATTACTATTGATTTGTCTCCATCACTGCTACAATGAATATGAATTTTTCAATGGAAACTACCCTTTCAAAACATAGCTAACTATTTCTAACAAAAAGCCCTGATTATGCAAGATAGATGGGGTGTTTGTGTTTTGGTGGAGTTTTTTTTAACATGTTCCAAGTCTTACATTATAACATTACTAGAAAAAGCTAATGGCTCAAATTTTTCAGTTGAATTGAACTGTGTTCTTGAACAAGGCTACATGACTCTTGCAATAGGAGCCACACTGACTTTGGAGTTAATATTTGTTTTGAAGCCAATGTGACAGCATTTTGACAGTCCCTTTGACACGCTGCAGTTTTTCACTCTAAGACCTCAAAACAAAACACAAGAAACCACTGAGTGGTGCAGAATCGTGCGCTTACAGTTTCAGCAAATGTTGCAGACAGTTTCATCGGTGTCTTTCACACCAGTAGGAAACAAACAAAGCCTCATCCATTGATAAAGCAAGCATAGGTTAGGTTTCATGTGAACATGGGAACTTCTGGATCCTTTGGCAAAGATTCTGCAAGTCTAAGATGAAGACAGTATGGTACTAGTTGTATGACAACAAATTTTCCCAAGTGATAACACAGGGTTGTTCACTATGTGTAACTTCTCAGTATCAGGGTGATCGTTCCACTTCGTTATTTACGTTTGCTGCAGCACTTCCAATCCTTGGGAATGAGCTGGTAGCAACAGAACGTGCACATAAATCACTCAGGTGTCACAGTGGTAGATATTAAAAAGTCAAGGCTTGCCACAGCACTGGAATAGTTATGTCCTATTTTTAAAATACTGGTGCCAGTCTTCTCCCTTATGTGACTGCTGAAGTGTAACCTTCAGCAATTCTGCACCATAACTGTAATTGTAAATTTTAAAAAAATTGTTCAGTATACTTTGAGCAGGTATTTATTATGCAGACCACACACACTTCTATATGTGATGGTGTTGCACATGAAGTATTCATAACGGGGAGTGTCTGATGGCTGCAATATGTAAAGTCACTCTGTTGTACATTATATGCAAAAAAAAAAAAAAAATCAACAGAACATATTTCATAATAATCTAAAGCAACTTTTCCTTCCCTGAAATAGAAGCTACAGGACACTGTCCAGCCTTTAAGACTCAGAGACAGCACTTGATTGCACCAAGGCCTCTGCCACTTCCCTTTTTACAGTATCAAGCAGAAAAAACCTGTCAAAACAAACCAGAGCTGAGCATGCGATTTGAGACAAACTGTCGCCTAATTTTTCTCCATCCAAATGTCAATCTGAGGACAGCCTGGTTTTAGTATTTGCATACTAAACAGATGTTGGTATTAATTATTTGGTGAATCCTGAGAGACATCAGCAGCATACAAAGAAATCAACATATTTGCACTGTCAGAAACAACTCTGAAAGAAAAGACAGTAAACACAGATTAAATTAATCTGAGAGGTCCATCCATGGTAGGCAAATACAACTGACAATTGGAATGGGAATGCCTAATTGAGCAGTATCAAACAATCCATTTTTGCATATAATTTTTTAAAGACCATCATATATACCAGTGTTGATAGATTTACAAAAGCAGTGCTAGACCAAGAGACAGGGGCAACCACCTGGATGATCAAGGAAGAGGAATCAGGGTTCAAAGCTTCTGTCACAGCTTGGAGTTAGATTTCCTGAGCCACATTTTTCAAGCTGAGTCTTTTGCTGAACCTTTGTTGGGAGGTCCAGCAGACTTCTAACTGAGGCTGTGAGAAGTTTTTCCTGCATTGGCAATTAAAATCACATTAATTAAAAGCAAGTTCAAAGTTTGAATGATAGAGAATGAAGAAAAAAATTGACATTTGTTTCACATAATCTACAATAAAGGTTTGTATTTTGCTTCCCCACTGAAGACACTGGTATCTTTTAACTGGTTTGACTGATCATCAGAGAAGTAGCCAAGTTTGGAAATTGTGAGCAAAGCCTGCTCTAAAATGTAGAAAACCCCTCAAACATGTGAAACAATTCCAGATCAAAGGTCCAACTACCACAGGCAATTCTGACAGTATCCAAAAGTGGATACCAAGGGCATGGGGAAAAGCACACACCATCACCTTTCCTCCAGCATCCAAACATTTCCTGTCCAGGGGCTTTTTTAGCCAGGTACAGTTTCTATGTATTGAGTAATTCTCTATGGGTTTATTTTCCCCTGAACTGTCTTGAAACCATGCAAACATCTGGCACTCCTGGTATCCTTTTGTGGCTTCCTAAACTCAGATGCTTTTAACAGGAAGAATGGTCTTCATCTGGTCTGAGCACAGCTGCAGGATCACTGAGGGGCTCCAATTTTGTATTGGAAGTGGGAATGCTATCCTGCTTCTCCAAATGGCTCACCACTATAAACTTCCTTCACTTTCCCAGTTGTTTCTTTTCCAGACAGATTTGCCCAATCAATCATTCTTTAGAAGGCAGCCTCAGGTCCCCAGTATAAGTGACTCACTTTTGATGTGCAAAGAAAGAGCAGAGGACAGATCTTCCTGTTCTAAATTCCTCTGAAAAACCAGTCTGGATCATTATATCCTGAGCTGCTTGTCTGCTGTGAGGCACTGGTTTAACAACCCTTTCTTTTACATGACTCAAAGCACACAGTCCTGACACCTGGCCAGGCCATTTTACCCTGTTGAAACCAGGAAGGACTGACTCCCACAGAACTCTCATTTGCACTGGCAGAAATGATTTACAAATTGTCCCTGTGTGCTGTACTACCAAGCTGTGACAAACAGTTTTTCTACCCCATTGCAGACCATATTTCTATATTCCACAGAGCTGAATGTTTCTGCACCAGGACACCAGGACCTTCAGCCATGGAGCACCAGCCATAGCACATTCACACAAGTTTGCTGCCCTCTGTGCACCCTGCTCCACACTGGCCTCTGTCCACAGGAGACTCAGGCAATGGAACTGAACCCAAAGCTGCTGCTGGGGCTTGTGTGGAGAGGGAAGTCACTACACTTGACCCAGAGGTCTTGACTCTAAAATGTGCTGGGACATAGACACGTCCTGTGTTTGCCTGCTGCCCTCCCCAGTGACAGGGACCAATAATGGGGCATTTGGAACAAGGCTATGTATTGACTATAAATATTCCAGGTGATGCAATTTTTTTGAAGTTGCCAAATTCTTGTTCTGAACTCAGAAAGGCCGTTCTGCATCTGCAACAGGCAGTTCTATATGTAAAAAAATGCTTCCGGTGGAAAATACCTTGGATTCATTAGAGCATCTGTATGGGAAGCCATCAATGAATCACTCTCCTCACACATTCTACAATTCCAGCTGTTAATTAAATCACTATATTCTCAATTTAAGCTATCTTAGCATAACTGACTCATACTTTTAGTGTGCAAAGAAAGATCAGAGGACAGATTGCCTACTCTAAATTCCTTTGAAAAACTAATTCAAATCATAATATCCTAGACTGCTTCTCTCCTGTGAGGCACTCACTTAACAATCTATTCTTTTACACAAGTCAAAGAGCAATTCAATTTTAAAATCATAGACCTTGAAATTTTACAACCAGCCCAATTATCATTTTAAAAACTGATGATTTAACCATTAAAATATATCTAATTAGAAGTGTCGTATGTGCCTAATTTATATAAATGCTACTTAAATCACAATGAAATGGATTAGTTTTAAAGATAATTATATGTAAAATATAACTTAATAATTTCAAATACTGAAGTTTATCTCTATAACTCTCTCTATTTGTCCTCCTTTCCTGGGATGGAATACAAGTTGGTCATATTTCACTAATGACAGAGTTGAAGTGCAGTATCAATGGAACTTTAACCCAAAATTTCTGAAACACAGAAACGGGAAGATGCTCTGAAGCATTTCTGTCCTGAAGGACAGACACAGCCCATCACCATATCCAATTCCATTGTCAATATTGGTTTTTCCACAGAAACAGAGGGCAAAGAGACACCATTTCCAAGACACACAGCGAGGACAGACTCACAGAAATCTATGAATATTATTTTTTTCCTTTACAGTAAAAGAACCTGCCTGGTTTTTGCTCTGTGCTCAACTGACTACATTGATAGCTTCAGTTTGTAGGTATTTGAATGCTAAAACATACGACATCATTTTGCTGCCTTTAGAATAACATTTATTACAGATAGCATTGAAAAACATTTTATATTTTCATGAACAAAAGTGTTAAGATGCCTTCACAATTACTGTATAATAACATAGCATTTATTCTGCCCTGGGTGATGAATTTGTTCTTTCATGTAATGAGCTGTCATGATTTTCTTTATTATTTTTTTTTTTAACTGAGCAAGAAGTTGCAATCGAGTAGGTGTCTAGGTTAGCTTGTCCCCAGAGCAGTATTTGATGTGCAAAATACAACTTATTAGTTTTCAATTTGCCACTAGCTTAGTTAAAAGATGCAGTTAAAATTCCTCAGCAGCAGGTAACACTTCTGCATTATAAAATGGTGTTGCAAGTGATGCGTAAAGAAAAAACACGATGCAAATTTAGCTTCATCAGGTTTCACCCAACTTGCAGTTTATATCACTCAAGAGAGACAGTAGGAACAATTCAATTTACCTGCAACTCCAACACCAAACTGAAAAGGCCAGGACAGTTTATTGTCAGCACATTTAACTTGTCCCAAGGGGTGCAGTGGCAGCTAGTTAAAAGATGAATTTGTGGTACATTGGTCCTTTCTTATTGGACAGTAATTAAGAGGGAGAAGGTGAGGATGGTTGCTAAGAAAATGAAGATTCAGAAGTGGAGGCATGTCCATTACAACTTGAATATATTACAGACACTATTTAATGTGCTGCATCAAATAAAATTCCAGGGAATGAAAATCAGAGGTTCAAAGATTTAATTTGAGAGATTGAAGAAAAACCAGATTAAGGCAGAGGAAGGGATTGTTCAGTGGGTGAACAAGCTTGCAATTCTCCAGAACAAGGAGGGAAAATGAAGCTCAGCCTTTAAGCACTCAAAGTTTTCTTCTATAAGATGTGGGTCCATCAATTAGAAATTATAGAACAAAGGGAAAAAAACATAGCAGATTATACACAAACACAATGACCCTCAAAACCCATGCAAATTCACTTCTGAAATTACTTTGTCAAGATGTTTCTGATGGACATAAAGGAGTATTACCATACTGGATACAAATAGTCTCTGTCATCCTAGAATAGATAAATGCAAACTGGGAAAGAACAGAAGAGTTTCCATGACAAAGAAAGAATGAAGAGGCTATTTCATGAAAACAGATTAAAAGAGCTTGCTGAGAACAGTTGAAAAGAATTTGCCATGTTTAGCCAAGCAGAAAGCTCAGAATGCTAGAGCTGGTCTCTCAGAATAAGATGAAAATGCTAAAACCAAGGGAGCAAGAGGAATTATTGAATCTTGAAATATAATGGTAGTTGGAGAACAAATTGTTAAAACAGATCACGAAGAATCTTCAATTAGAAATTAATGATAAAGGACCACCACCAAAGTCTGGTTTTGAAAGAGGATATGCCAGCAAACTTACAGTGGCTAGGTTTTGACACAGGAGGTCCCGTCTGGATTTAGTTCTTGCAAATCACCTTTAAAGGGAGAGATATAGCTCAGATGAATTCCAGAGAATTTTCTTGAAAAAAAGCATGATTTGATTTTCTCTGCTGCTAACAGCTCAATAACCTTCATGAGACAAAACCTTTCTATAATTATGTGGTTTTCTATCCACAAAACTAGCAAAGCAGCAATAAAAGGGCACCAAAACCATCTTTGGTGTAACCACGTTCAATACCCCTTAACTTCTGCCAAGAGGGAGGCAGATTTCCATGCTGATCCAGCCATGCTGTTTGGTTTTGCAGAGCAAAATGCTGATTTCCCCCATGCCCAGGTGCTAGCAGGAGCGACTTGATGGCATCAGTGTCCTACCCAAATGTCACAGAATATTCTCAGTTGGAAGGGACCCACAAGGATCATTGAGTCCAGCTCTTAATTGAATGGCCCATACAGGTATGAAGCCCACAACCCTGGCATTATTAGCACCAACTAAGCTGATCTCAGAGGCAGATATCCTGAGGTCAATGACTATTCCTAGCATGCAAAATACTTCCAGAGCCCTTGAGATTATGCCCAATACACCTGCTGGTCATAGATATATCTTGACCTGTGGGGCTGACTCCATGTGCAGGTATACAGCACGACTTTTGTTTAAATGATGACACAATAAGACAATGATGGTAAGATGAAATGATGCCAAATGTTCCATAAAGTCAATAGGCTTGAAAGTAGAAAAAATATGACTGGAGTGAATGACTGTAAGGCACAGTAAATACATTCCTTTTATTAGTTGTTTACAGTCGTGGCAATAACATGGGTATGCTATAATGGTGTATGTGTTTATTTGCTGCATGGAAGATGTATTGCCACAAGCTATTTGCAGCTGACAGTCCCAGCAAAACAACATTTGTAATGCAAAATCAGCATATAAGGGGCTTATCCTCATTAAGTATGCAACAAGGCATGACAACTCAATAAAATATAGGGATGCTCTCAGCAAATGTCAGATCTGTCTGCCTCTTGACTGATTATGATCTCTACTCTTATATGCTTGTGCACCTGTACTGGGTTATTTTTTTTAATGGCTTCACTCTCTGACTCATGTTTTGCAGGTGATTTGGCTCAGAGGGTTAAACCCAAGAAGAGGAGAAAGGACATTCTAAGAAAGACTACTGGCTGACTTTGTTTTATTTCTTCTTTGCCACGCTGTGCAAAAGAGAATTTACTCTGAAGTACTTCATGCATCAAACGAAACAATTAAATGAACAACACAGATCTTTCCTCCAATACAACAATGTGCTACTTATTAGGTGCATTTTACCTTACTCTATAATCTCTAGGCCTGGGTGAAGAGTGAATTATTTGCACTAAGTGATTCAGTAAGTCAGTGCTGGAACCAGATGGAGGATAAGACAATCATCATTAATAAGTTACAATTACAATCACTACACACCAGATACCTGGAACAGATAACAGGAACATTTTACAGTTTGTGCAATGAAGACAGTAGGCCTTCTAAATTCTAAGCTTGCTATGGTGGAAATTCTTGGATAGTCCCACCCTAAAAGGAGTATTCACATATTAGGAGCACCAGAGACAGAACTTTTCAAAAGAACACTGATCCAGAAGTGCTTTTCTTGATTTCAGGTCATTCTTCTCTTCAGCCACGTGGTCAGTTGCTGTGATTTGTAATAATCCATAGGTGTTTGCACTAGCACTGCTATTGCAGGCCTTACTTTCCATCTGCCTTAACACCAAATATCACAACTACAATGCACATTGGGAGAAAGTCTGGGGTCTGGCCTTGCTTCTGAGGGATTCCCAGAACAGTTACCCTTGGGTTTCCAAATAAAAGCAGAGATGACCTCTGACCTGACCAGACTCACTTCTTATTACTACATCTATTTTTCTGAGGGAAATTAAGGTTAAAACTAAATTCTCACAGAGTAAATTGGCTTTTTCATTTTGTATATCCCATTTTCATTGAACCTTTCTGCCTTGCCTAAGCTCTGCCTTTAGCTCATCATTACTCATGACTTCAGCTATTTCACCTTTTGTTTCCTTCCTAAGGACCTAAAAACTTAGCTCTGGAAGTTGTGGCTTTGCTATAGAAGCCTGACACCTGAAATTTGAGGAAGTATTGTCACATATTTCTACACATGGAAAATCTGGCAGAGGACAACAGACACTTGGCAATCTTTCCTCTAATCTGTTCACTGAGGAGTAAAGCAGCATACTCAGCCTTGGAGTCATCAAATTGGTGATGGCCATTCCTTCATGTTTAGAGTCCCTAAATAACTCCAGGCAGCAAAAATCTGCAAGGTGTCCTCACAAGGATGAATTGTCCCAAGCAATTTCCAGACATATATATAAGGCTTTCAACTGCTTAGATCAAAAAAGAAAAAAATAGTAAAGAATGGATTCAATGATATGGTAGAGCTCTCTTGATCCTAGGGTCTTTATTCACTGAATAAGAATAACAAGAACCAATTTATTGGCAAAAATCCTACTTCACAGTACTAGTGGAAGGGGCTTGAAGGAATACCAGAAATATCTTGTTAGAAACTATTAGACCAGATATATTCTCCAGCTGATCCTGGAAACTGTCCAAAAGAAGGGCTCTGACAACAAATATCTGATTCTAGAAATCAGATGCTCAACGTTCATCACATAAAACAGCCAGTGTGTGCTTGGAGTGATAAAACATGGAATTAGTTTTAACTACTACTTCACAATTTTTGGTCCCTGAATAGCTGATGGAATCATCTTTAAATAATCACTTTATACAAGTCATTTAGAATGTAAGATTTTGCTGAAAAAAACACAAGTCTTCCAAAGGTGACCATGATCTTTTAATTTTACTTACACACATGTGAGATTGAAGGTAGCAGTCTCATGCCTTGTTGTTCATTATTTTGGTTATGTATCATATACTTTAGAGCATTTTCTGATTGACTTTTCTTTGTAAGGAGATGTAGTTTGTAGAACACAGGGTTTTTTTTTTTATCTCACTGCAATTTCCTTTTAATTATTAACACTGGGAACTCAATGTAATATCCTGGCATTTATTATTTTTCTTTTTGGTATGGGAAATTAAATTGTATATGAGATCACATAAAAGCAAATGTGAATTTTAGAAATAAGAGTGCTACAATGACTGCACACAAAGTTGCATGTAGTTAATTAAGTAACTGGGAGTATCTTACTGATTTAGAGGTGCACTGGAAAGTGCTCCTGTACATATGCCTCTTCCAAGGCACAACCTAATTATCAGTGACAATACAAAGTGGAGGAAAAGGGAGAGAAGAGGTTGTTTCCTTTTGATTCAGGTTTTGATTGCAGTTTTTTTCCCTTAAAAGCTCAGGCAATGCTTCCTTCTCACCTTACGAAGACAACAACATTTTTAAGAGCTTACAATGGATGTTAAACACCAAAATCCTCCAGAAAATTAAATCAGTAATCAGTGTTACTCTATTCAAGCAAAGAACAGAGTGTGAAGGATTGAACACATGAGTTACACCCTATTTTAAAGAAATTTGATATTTTTATTGTCATATCTTTCAATTAAAGTGGTATCCTTCCATAAGGAATTAGATGTATTAGCAATTTGGCTTGTGATCTTATTTCTTACTCTCTTTCTTCTGCTTTTGATATTAGCTGCTGAAATGATGAGTATTACACTTATAAAATTATATGACATGGATCCTACCATTCCCTTCCTTCAGCGGAACAGAACCCGAGCCAGCCTTCTCACGGCCAAAAGTAAGAAGAAATGGCTTTCACATTAAATTCATTAAACTGGTGTGACAAGCACCTATTTAACCAACTCTGGTGGCTGGCTGCAGTGGAGAAGCCTTTAGAATAGATAAGTTGGATGAGTTATATTTTCAATAGACTGCTGCACAGCTAAAATGATCTGTAACACAGAACTAGGAAAATTCTATACTCCACTGCATCTAATTTGAAAGACCCTCCTAGCTAACACTCTAGATTTGTGTCTCTGAGTATGTGTGAATGCTGGCACATGAAAATGAGTTCAGGTTAGGTTCATTTTTGCATAAGGGCTCATAGCAGGGCTTCATCCCATGGAGAGGAGACCCACGAGCAGCCCCACACCAGGGCTGCTCTCAGCCATTAACTATGGCTCCCACATAAAAAGGACTGACAAGGATCATAAATTGGGACTAGAAGTATTTCAGTCACACTTCCTGGCTTTTAAAATTGCAGTTAAGAAAATGCCAGTGGGATGGCATTTCCATGTATGAGAGCCTTATCCAGGCTCTCCTAACCCTGGAGGGTCAAAATGCACTGCTGTTCTTAGCTTTTCCATGGGTTAGGACACAGCTTCATTGTGCCACCTGAATGAGAGATAAAGGTTTGAAAGGCTCTTGCTGTTTGCCACACCAAACCCCTCATTTTTGGCTGTATGGAACAGCTGAGATAATCTGCAATAATTTGACTATTTTTCAGCTTCACTGCAACACAAGGTGTGAAATGACCCATGTTAAAAAAAAAATACCCTAAACAACAAAAATCCACCCACACATAAAAAAATCTGTAACCATCAAACAACACTTTGTTTTTTAACTTTTACCTGCCACTTCACCAGCTGTTAAAATGTGACATACACACCCCACTGCCCAGCAGTCTCAAGAGTTTTAACCTGAACCAGAAAGATGCCTGTCCTTTACACAAAAGACAATAAGCAAGAATGTTTCACTGAGAGAAACTGCCTAAAACTCCATTAGCTGCCTTCTCTTCTACTTTAGCAGCAGCTAATTACTTGCACAGTCAATAGTCCTCACAAGTACGTTAGCACTCTGTTTACAGAGTCACTAATTGAGGAGAAGGCAGTGAGCAATCACCCATTCTGTAAAACTACATTCATGGGGGAGTAGTAAGGGATTAGCAACACTCCCAGGGATATCTGCACACTGCCCCGGACCCAGAGCAGAGAGCTGGGACTACCAAGGGACCACGTGAAGCTTGGGTCACCAAACTTCAGCTTTGACGTTGATCCTGCATGAATAAATTTGACATTCTGCTCTCAACACTTGCATTCTTTGAGGGAATCTCCAACTAAAACATTTGAAATCTGCAGAGGAGCTCAAGCCAGAATGACAGATAGGTATTAAAACATGAACATACTAATTTTTGCATTTGCTAAAGTTATGGATTAAGTGATTTGATACAGTGGATAAAACAATCCTTACATTTCCCAAAGACCTAGGGAGAGTCTGCATTAAAATATATCTGTGGAGCACTAACTTCTACTGATGCTTGAGAAAGATGCTGAGATCAACAAAACCTCGTGATATTTTTTCATGACTTCACAGAGTATTGATATTCCCAGATGTGCCAGGAATAAGCACCAACTCAAGACACTTAAAAGTTTATTGTTTTATCTTGAGCTGCACATAAAGACAACTTCTGATGCAGAGAATATATGTAACTGGAAAGACAAAGTGTAAATCTGCTTTGTCTTTTCTGCAGAATCTTTTCTTCATGGCCTGTGGAATTCTAGCCATTGGAGAAGTTCTGGTGCTCATTTTAAGTCACTGCAGCCAGACACCCCTTTACCTTGAGCTTTAAAAACTGTTATGGCCACAGACCTGCTGTGATTGCTTGCTGGAGGGTATACTATCCAAGCAGGAGCCACAAACTGTACACAAATCCCCATTATTCTGTTGGTCTGCATGTCAGCAAGGGAGAAGTAGGAGATGACACCACCTTACTCAGGAGAAATGGCTTCTGTAATGATCAGCAGTATTGCTGGGGGTGCCTAGGGATGCTTGAAAGGGAGAAAAAAAGGGAAAGGAAACTGCAGTGTAGAGGCCATCATCCCACACAGGTCAAAGGAAACAATACTGAACTGATTGAAATCTTCCAACACGGTGACACAGTCTCATGGGACATAGAGAAACATAAGAGGAGTCTGATGGAAAAAACCCAGCAGAACAGGAAGGGGTGGAGATGAGGAAAACCTAAACTCCACAGGGAGCTGATCAGAGGAATGAAAGAGAAAACCAAAACCTCAGGTTGTTGCACATTTTTGAGAGATTAAAAAAAACCCCAGTGATGTGCAGGGGGTTCAGTGAGATGCAGAAACAGAGCCAAGAAAGCAGAGAAATACAGGTGTGAAAGATATAGCATAGGTTTGTGTGAGAAATGGGGGTTGTGGGGGGAAAACAAAGAGAAATAAAAAAAAAAAGCAAAGGCCTTTCAAAGGATTAAGGAAGCATTATTAAAACATAAGGTGGCAGGAAGGGGGAAATAAGGGAAAGCTCTACTAAATCATCCAGAACAACAGCAGAAGAGGTGCAGCTGTCACAAACAAATTGTGCTGGGAAGAAGCAAGGTGTGTCTCCAGTTTGCTGTATCAGACTTTCTACTTTTTGCTCAAACTGTAACCACCTTACATAATTTCTCAGCTCTTTCTGTTTTAGCAGACTCTGTAACCACTTGAAAGTAAACTTTTAAAGGAAATACATGCTTATAATTCAACTTTAGAAACTCACTTTTTAAAGCACCATAAATTATTTCCATAGAATATTTCAGTATTTTGCCAAATGAAATGCTGCTTTTAATGCAATCCATAGGCAGAATTTAAAAGAGTCATTCCAGACACATGGCTGTGCTGTATGGAGCATTGCCTGAACTTCCAGTGCTGGAGGAGAAAGGACATCTCTGTGGCTGCCAGTCCTGGTGCTACAGTAAATTATGCTGGCTCACATGTGACTCCAAGGCCAGGCTTTGCTGAAAGAAATTAACGATTAACAGCAGTTTTCAATTCTCACCTTAGCCTGTGAGAAAGAATACATGCATTGCCAGTAAGCCAGCAAAGAAGGAAGTGAGAACAAGGATGTGATGCCACTGGTTTCATACCAGTTACAAAAAGCTCAAAATGAAGGAATCATAAAAAATTTCGTGAATTGAGGATTCATATGGCAAGATACCAAAATCCAAAGAGAAGATGCAGAGAGGGAGAAGACAAAAGCTGTAGGAGAAGAATTAACCCCTTCCAAGACCTCACAGGTTCCACTGGCCATTGCCACTGGGTGGAAGACTGTGGCCAGCAGGGACTCACATGATGATGGCACCTAAAGTGTGATCATATTTAATGCCCAACTGGACAACCTGTCTGATTCAGGCCACAAATCTGTGCTGTAGATTAATAATTGTGTGTAGATTAATAATTGTGTGTTCATATGACCTTGCTCCAAAATGTCCAAGCCTGGCAGAAGATTCCTTAATAGAGTGAGACAAAGATTTGAGGGCTAACTTACAGGAGCCATGCACCAACCTGTGCTTTAGTCAAGTTTTTTTATTATTTTAACAACAATAAATTTTTATTTTTTGCATGAGTATAGGGAAAACCTGATTTTTAAAAATTCAATTGAATATTGTTTAGAAGATCCCTTTTTAGCTGGCAATAAAAAATAAAGCTAGACACGAGAAATTGTGTCTGAAATTTTAAGAAATAAAGACTTATTTCTCTTTTAAACTTTTTCCTTATGTTTAGCTGGAAGACTTCAGCAGACAGAGTAAATTTTTAAATAAATAGTCTTTGAATTGAAGATCATTGCTGTATTCCCATATGTATGCACCCTTCCTTACATACCAGTGCAATTTAATTCTCCTTCCTTTCAGCACCTATTCTATATCCAACCTATGCCTGTCATAGCCTAGAAATCTAAAGACATTTTAATTCCCAGATGGACCCAGTAGGGCAACAGATTTTGTTGCCTCCTGTTCTCTGTGCAATCACATAAATGGTAGTTGGAGCCCAAGAAACATAACTGCCAACTGCACACTTGGCTGTGGAATTCCAAGAAGCACTTACACGTTTGGTAAATAGCTCAAGTTTGAAGAAAAAAGCTAGAACAGAATTCCCTCCCTGGAGATTTTGGCCTTATGCTTGTATAAGGACAGGCAGGAAATCTTTTAGCACTATTTTGTAGTAATAAAATACAATAAAAGCATTTTGCTTTTCACTTAAATATTTACATGTATGAATAGTGCCTGAGAAGTTTTTTGAATTTTCATCAGGAATGTTAAGCTGCAACACTTACAACGTACAACATCATTGAGCCGGATGTGCTATCATAATCCATGAGCAAACAAAATTATGAGGCTGCAAATAAGGAACTTCTTAAATCCCTTGCCAGTCCTTTTCTTACTAAGTGGAGAACTGCACTCAGAAAGAGTGAAGAGCAGAAAAGAGCATTGTGTACTGTGTTGGATTTTCAAAGAAAACAGTTTGAGATCTACAGATGGCACAAACTTAAGTAAATATCAAAATTAAAGGGGGTTTTTAAAAGTTCAAAGCAGTCAAAGAGTTAAAGTGCATTGTGACAGATGTCTTTTGGTCCCACAACTCATACAAAAGCACACTTATAAATACTAGGTGGAAGGCCAATAGTCTGCCAGCATTACACTCACCCTTTGCAATACGGTTCTCAGGTATTCTAAAAGCTTTTTGAGTCATTGTCCTTTTAAAGTTTTTTTTCCCTTTTACTTTTCAATTTTTATAACCCACCCTCAGACCAAGTCATAAAAGATTTTGGTTCTACATTTTTATAGCCTCCTTGTAACAAGGTATTATTGAACTTAATCCCCAAACCTGGCTACCCAAACAACAGCATTGAAGAACAGTTTGAGTGAGATAACCTGGCCCAACACAAAGAGGTGTAACAGTGCTGGGATTATATCACCCAGGACCTTTTTAAAAAGTGGAGGTACAACATGGCAAAGACTGATACTCTGCCAGGAAGGAGTTTTGGGAGGAGTTAGTTTATCTTTCAAATGGAAACATGGGCACAAGCGTGTAACTTTATTGTGCTCACTTGCACATTGTTAGGGAAGAAATAGAACTGCTGAGAAGAAGTGGATTACCTCATCTCTGGCAACAGTGACATCAATAGGAGAGACTGGCTTTAGCAAACTAGAGGAAATATGAACCTATTCCCACTATCAGAACTTTTTGTTCTTGGTTAATCTATCAGTTACACAACAGAGCCATCAAAATGAGTGAGTCAAACTCATGATTCCACTTAACTGAGATCTTGAACTGTAGCTGGTAGGAGAACTGGGAAAGAAAGAGCAAATTAGAAGGAAAAGCCAATGGAGAACTCCAAGACAAGTTCAAGAAAGAATTTTATATTTTTATATATAAGCAATAGGAAAACTGAGCTGCTGAAATGAAATATGAGAAAAAAAGATACCAGTTTATTTTAATCTTACAAGTTAGTGGTACTGACTTTAAGCAATCTCTATTTTAAAAGCTAAGTGAGGAACACCAGTTATCAGATGAAGACTAAGTTATCAGTTACAGAAATTTATAGAATGTTACACTCCTAAAAATAATACATCTCTTGGAAATTATCTGCTTCATATGAAAAACCAAGAACAAGAAGATTTAATAGATTTCATTATGCTGAGGCAAACATGTTGTTTTAAACAATTTGTGGAATTACTCTCCAAGGCCAGATGGCAAAGGGGATCACAGACTCCTAACTGAAAAAGAGCCCCAGACAGCTTAAACTTATAGAAAGCTATTAAAATGTGAAAAAGACAGAATGAAACTGGAGCAGATTGACAGTTTTGAAAATGGCACAACAGAATGTAACATTAGTCTGGGTTAGGAGGGAAAAAATTAAGGCGAAATCTGCATAATTAAACCAGACTAAATTTGAGGCAAGACAAATAGAAGCAGATGAAGACCTAAGCAATGTCCTGTCATGGGAAACTTCCAGTACCTCAAGCAGCAACTCAGTTTTGCCAAAACCTACAGGAGAAGTAGAACTTTTTATAGAGAAAAGGATGTATGCCTGCTCTGTGCAGTGAAAAGGACTTTCTTCCATTGGCTCTGAAGCCTGCTGTGATATTTCCGCTCCCTGCTCCTAACAGTTTCCAAACCTTTGGATTCATTGCAGATGTGCTCCTTTCTCTCCTACTCCAACTCCTAGTCTGGAAAAGCCTCTCCTGGCTGAGCTTTTCCTTTGCTGAAAGCAACTGAGCACTCCCTCCAGAAGGTCTGCACGACCCAGTGCGACAGCCAGAACCAGGCTAACAGTTGGCTTCCTCCTTGGCTCTGCAGTCACACATTTAAAAAAAACATAAGAGACTGTAGCACACAGCACATAATGAGCGAGTAGAACATGTGCACCATCCATGAAAATAACAAAAAGGGTAAGAGCCAGGTCCCCAAAGAGTTAACATATCTTAGAAAAATAATTATTTTTTCTGATATGTGTATGGAGTCAGAACTGAGAACAAGGATTATGACTGGAGTGTGATACTGTGCTTTAAAACACAGTTGAAGAGCCCAAAAAGAATGCAGGTTTGTTTTTATATAATAGAAAATGAGGTGAATTTTGGTTTCAAATTACCAGTTCCAATATCTATGGAAACTTTATTAGAGAATAGAATTACTGGACATTAATTTCAGAAATAAAACCCTCTCTTTGCAAGATATGATGTGCCAGCTAAGACTGTCAGACTATATCATAATTTGCATGTTAAGAATGCAAAATATTAGCAAGAGAACAAGTTTTTTAGTTTATCTAAAGTTCATGGCATCCACAGTGTTTTAGCCTATGGAAAATAGTGGTCAAAATTTGTTAAAAAACACTTATAAACTTGGTGATTTTCACTTAAAACCAACGACAAATGTCTACACAACTTGGTTTTAAATGAGAGCATCATCATCAGAACCAGAACTGTCAGATGTGAAAAGTTGTTTAATAGAAAGTTTAGGATTTTGAACTCAGTAATTGAGTGTTTTGCTCAACTATGAGGCTACTGAGGCAAACACAGCAGTCTTGAAATGTCTTTAAATGCCTTACAAAGTCAACCCCACATCTTGATACACTGCCCTTACAACCTGGTGACAATCTATCTCCAATTGCAGAAAAAGGGGTGAAACAGCTACATAACAACAGCTGTTTTATTGACATGATTGTTAATCAAAGACATCCCTGTAAAAATTAGGAGACACCTTTTTTTTCCACTTTTGAGAAATAACCTGAGAAATATCTGGAACTTGCAAGGTCCAATACAAAACAGAGTGTTGAAAAGCAAGTACATTGGAAAATACCAAGGGAATGGAGCAATGCAGGAGGAACTTGAAAAGCCTGACAGCTTTTGATGCACGTGTGTATTGTCAGGGGGCTGACATTTTTTCCCTCCCATGAGGAAGAGAGAATTACTGGCCTTTTAGGAAGCCTGCAACCTCCCTTGCACAGTCTAGTTCAAACCAGTTGCTATGGAGTAGTGCTGTTGAAAAGGGAGACAGAACTCCCCATTCCCACATATTTTCATTTTAGGGGTCGTTATTCTCCTTGTTGTGTGAAAGGCTTTATCTCTCACTAATAGCCCCACATTTACATTACACTGTGATGTGAAGAAGGCACCACACCTTCCAGCCAGAGAAATGAAAATGCCTTTGTGCAGGACAGCACTAATAAAACCAGATTTTCCTCAAGGCAGAATGGAGAGAGACTTTTACCTCCTTGGAATGTGAAGAGTAATAGAAATATTTATATTTTTATATAAATAAAACACTCAATACTGCTCCTGGTTTTAGTTACTAACCTTTTGATTGCCTGAGCGACCTCTGTTCTTGTCCATAAATGAGTAATTTACTTCAGGTTGACAGCCTTAGTCAATTTAGAGGTAAAATTTATGTACTTGGATTTATGCTTTAAGCAGATTTTTGAGTGTTGCCGTAGCTAATGATGAGTAACACTCTCAAAGAAAGATAACACTCCTGTACCAGGATTTTCACTGAACTGTAGCAAAAGTGATCAGGATGAAGTAGGTATGGGGTGTGCATCCTTCTGGGATTTATCTGGAGCTGCCCACTGCTGAATGGCAGTTCTTATGGTCACAGCTTTCTACAAAAATAACTATGGCTGAACAAGAGCTCACTCTCAAGTAAAGGGCAATAAAAATGCTGAAAATTATTCTTCCTTCTTCAGATTTAGGATTTATCTATACAGTGTGAATACAAATAAAGCTGGGGTTTTTTTTCAGATCTTTTTTAATGCACCTATAATCTAGAGACTTTTAACAATGCGTTTCCAAAATTTTAAAACTTATTTTCACATTTCTATTAAATCTTCCTCAGTAGGTGATAATGGTTTGGCTACACAGTACAGTATTAATTTTATTTTTTACCAGCTTCCTAGTTTGAAAAGATTTACAGTTCCCTTTTCTTTCTTTGCCACAACATTTTCTCCTGTCTTTCAAATAATTCTTTATTGTTTCGAAGTCTGGTCTTCCTGCTCCTTCTCTCCCATTTCCTCCTCATATTTAAAATTTGTTTTTTAATATTGACAATGAGGTTAACATTTAATTAGGGTTTAAAAGAGAGAAAAGAAACCCAATGATTTGACTTGAACTTAGCCAAAACTTATTCATTTGCTCAAAAGTGTTACAGGACAGCAACCCTTTATAAGTAAATCAGGGTCTTCTGAATGGTTCCCTCCACTCCTTCAGTGTTAATTTCCTTTAAGACTGCTAATGTAACCTCTTGAAATGTTTAATATAATTTCAGTTTCCATAGGCAACCAATTCTTAAGGAATGTCAACCAAATCATACATCTGACATTATCACCAGAGCTTCTTGATTCACGTAAATTACTCCAAAATCACACACAAGAATAGTTTCTTAAAGTAATTTAAGAGTCATTTCTGCCATAGACTGTCAGAGAGAGCTGAAACACAAAATTGAAATATTTTCTCCTTAAGCTTTTAAGCATTTTTAATGTGTAATGTGGAAATGTATATCAACAGATGGAACAGGAGCAAAATCTGGTGCTGCACCTGGCCCAGGTCTCCAGACTTGGTTAGACACAGGGTCTGCCAGTGCTCCACCACATCCTACTTCCAACAGTTTATTACAACTTAAATACCCATTCTACACCCCAGCACCAGTCAGAAAACATTCCTAGTATCCTTGATAACTGACCCCTGGGAAAAGCATGGCTCATGTAAGAGCTCTATTTCAGAGCTTTTGTCTCCCAGCTTCCGTTATTTCACTGCCAGTATTGTCATCATCACTAAGAGAGAGAGACCTTTTTAAAACAATCTGAATGAACTCTGTCTCCAATTCTTCTTTAGAATACAATGTATTCATCTCATTTTTTAACATCTTTTCAGTTTTTAGCTAAGTATTCATTTAAAATGTGTGTACTGTCTAAAATTAAATTAGAGAGAGAAAAGGGCATTTAGAGATGACTGAAAATGTACCTCTCAAGCTGTTTCTTTTTCTATTTCCCAGCTAGTCAAGACTGAAAAGGTGGTTAGAAGATCTTATTTTATAGGCAAACATTATTTTTTTCTATTTCAATACAGTTCTTTGTGTGTCTATCATGCTGCATTTGGAGAGCTTAAGGAAATTCAGAGCTGCACTTAAACACAGATGATCTGGGTGTGCAATGGACAGAATTCTCTGTATGTTTATTTGTATTTTTATTAATTATTCTAGAGTAGATGTAGATTGCTCTGTAGCAGTGGCTGCAGTTAACAAAGCAGCTTTCACTGTGGAGCACATGAGCAGGTTTCCTAAGGGGGAAAGCCAAGCCAGTGTTCCAGTTCCTGGTGGGATCAGGAGAACAGACCAGGCAGGACCACAACCTACTTATTAGGAGACCCACAGAATTAAACTGATGCGACTCAATATCTGTGCATTGCAGGGATTTTTATTCTGGAATTAACCTAATCTAAACTAGGGCTGTCTATGGGGCCTGGCACGACCACTGGGCTTGGTTGCAAGTCCAAAGCTGACTGTTTCCCAGTAATTTTCTAAGCCTTCTCTACTATACTCTTGCTTTTCCTCCTGCAAACAAGACCTAACCTTCTGGAAGTACACATCATGAAGCTGCTCTCCCAGGGACTTCATCTTTGCTCCAGAATTACTTGGGAACTTTACACTTTTGCAGCTCTGTTGAACAAAATATTAGCAGCAGGACAGGCTGGGTGTAGGACAGCATTGGAACCAAGTCAGTGTAGTAAATAGGACTTAAAGGAGAGAATTAATTTGCCTATAGATGTTAAGCACTATTTCTGCTGTAGTGAGGCAGCAAAGCTAGCAGTACTCCCAAGGCACCATTCCATGACACGTTTGGAACGCTTTTGCTGAAATATCCTACACCATCAAAGTTAAAATATTTTCACTCCCATAAATCTCTTCACAAAAGGTAATACCAATAAGGCTTGCTTGACTTGCAGCAATCCAGGATGACATATCATGCCCTAGATCAGGCAAAAATTTCAACATCTCCCAGAGCTCAAGTCAAAATCTAAGTCTCCAGGTTATAATCACACATATACAGGCTTCTATTCTTCCTGAGCACTGTTCTTCACCTGGAAATACTGTCAGCTTCAGCAGGCTCTAGAGATAAGCCAGTTCTATTGAGCAGGGACTGACATCTCAGGAATACCCTAATTATAACAAGGTTTTGCATGTTATATTTAAGAGACATTTTTGTATAATCATTTACTAGTTAAGACAATAAGGAATATAATTAATAGCTATATGGCAAGATTTCTGCAATTTGTAATTCCCTAATTGCTATTTTGGATTTCTAACTGAACATCAAAATGTCATAATCTAGTGGCACCAAACACAGAACACTTAAAATGTCAGTGAGCAAAGAAAATGACTTCAGAGAATGGGGTTCAAGAAGTACAGATCTGAGTTTTAAAATGTACAGTTTCTGATGGCATGAATTACATTATGCAGAAACAGCTCTTCTCAGTGCTGTATACTCAGGATTAGAGACTGCAAAACGCCTTTTGCAGAATCACAGCTCTCCACTTCCCCTGCTGAGATGTCAGATAGACTTGGGCTAAATTTGATGGCAAGTGTTCCAGGTCCCGTCTGTCAGGTTCTCCCATGCTTAATGAGCAGCACACTGATGAAAATACCGTGTAAACAATGAAACAGCACATCAAAGAGGTGTAAATGAACTTGCTTCTGCAGGATTTTCAGTCAGAGCAGGGTTTGGGACTCCTAGGCAGGCCTGCAAAGCCCCGCTGTGTCCCTAGAACATAATTGGCTCCTGAGAGCAACAGCATCTATGAGGCACAGTAAAGCAGTTTAGGAAGGTGTTTCAATAAACTTTCTATAAATGCAACTCATTCATTTTAATATGAAGCCTGTGGTTCCAGTGGGTGGGCTGTAAGAAAGAGCTGTCTAAGCCCTTGCTCACTTGATTTCCTGTAAGTAACGCCATCACTGCCGGTACGGTACTCGACTGCTTTGGACAAAAGAACACAAAAAGACCATCAAATATTCTTTTGTGCATGGATGTATAGCTGTCTCCTAAATCTCCATTCCCCAAAATCACCACTCAGAAGCATAGGTGCAGCACAAAGGCTCCCAAGCAGTGAAGAAGGGAACCCCACAGCTCTTAGAAAGATTGTATTTTCAAGAATGCTGACAGGTTGATCAGCTCGTAGAATGCCTGGGCCACCCTTCCAGGCTTCAGTGACTTAGTGCACCTAATGAGTTATGGATTTTAAGTTATTTTGCAGCTTTACAGCAGCTGCTTTAGTCCCTGGCTTCCCAGCTGAGGCTACAGTCAACACAAAATAATGGCAATTTGTGATCCAGGCAGGCAGTGCTCATTTGTGCTCCCCCCAGCACCCATGCATGCACTATACCAGGGAGCCTTCACAGGTACCACTGTTTCTATCCAGGGGCTCAAGTCACACTGTTTATTGTGCTGAAGTAGGTTTTAATTGACACTACTACAGCACAAATCACTTTTCCATTACTATACCTATTTATATTAGTCTAGGAGAGAGATCACTGAGTTTGCTTTATGATATGTACAGTGTAATACATGATTTCACTGCTGAAGAGGCTCACCATACATTTCAGAGAGTTGTCCTCTAGATTATTACGGAATAGGTCAATGCAGTGCCCAGATTAACTGCTTTAAAAACAGTGTTCAAATAGAAGCTACAGGGGAAAACCCCCCCGACATTTACTTTGGGAAAACAAAAGAAAAAAGAGTAAACACCACAGATTTATTTCTAGCTAATGTCTTTAGTTAAATTAGCATTGACATTAGAACCATGGATAAATAGCAAAAAGATTTAAGTTCTGGAATGACAGATCAGTCAATCAAAATTAACTGAAAAGAAAACAGAACTTTCTTAGTAAATAAACACATCACCTAGGAGAGTATGCTACCACTTCAAAGATTACAGATGTTTCTAGCAAGACAATTAGCCCAGCTGTTTTTCTGTTCAGATCACTGCCTTTTCTATGACTGTACACATTGCAAGTGGTCAGAGAGGAATCCCAGGGCACCTGCTCTGCAGCTATTTTTGCATTGTTTCAGCCTCATCCATAAGAAGGAAAATTGGTCTCATCATAGTCCTTTTCTGTTTGAAAGGATCGTCTTTCACTGTGGGGAAAAATCTCTCTTGTTGAATAAGAGCATCCATCATAGTTTAAACAGAATTTCAGGAATGACAGGTACCTTATTTAGATAAGGTGACACATTACTGCTTCCTCTTTCTTCCTTTTTCTTATACAGTAAGATCTATATGGAGAGTAAATTACTCTATCACACCAAGTAAGTATCAAAGTCAAGCTCCATTTTCTGAGTTTCCTATTCCACATCCCCTTGAATTGCTCATCTAGCTGTTTGAAGGACATCTGAAGTGGATTTCTGGTTTCACTGCTCTTAGTATCAAATATTTCTGTTGGCTATGCTGAGTGATAAAGCTTACTGAAATCCTTTTTCCTAGGAGAAGGTTACTGGCAGGAACTGGATTGCTACTGAATTGCTGTTACTGCCTGTTAAGAATGGGGACTTCAAAAAAAATGAAACAGCTATAAATATCACCAATTTAAAATACTTTTTACATGCCTTCCAGATTGCTTTAAATTGTTTTCTTTAAAACTGAAAAAGATTAATGCACTGAATGGAAATTAAGGCATTTAGATTTCTTTGAAGCCCTTATTGCCATGACCAGTGCACTGCGAGGCAAAGGCCACCTCAGACATGGGATTTAGTCCCAAAGTAGGGCAGTGCAGCACTAGCTGCAGAACCTCCTTCTTCCAAACCTGACACCTGTTTGTCATCTCTCTACTTTTACAGCTGTTTTGGAGGTGAACTTCTGAACATAACCTAGATGGGCAATGCAGGAAATCACAGAAGGAGAGGCTTTCACTGACTGCAGGAACACAAACTGTTAAATGGGACCAAAACTGAGAACTACCTGGATCCTGATGGGAAAGACCTGACATGACAGGCTTCACAGACAATGTTTGACATCACCTTGGTGATGTCAATTTGCTACAATGGGTACTACTAATGTGTGACTCAGTAAGCTTGGAAATGTGAACAGGAAAAGCATAGTGAAATTAACTTTACCAGGAAATGGACTCAGCATTACATGCAATCAAAAAAATCTGAACAGTGACACTCATTGCCCCTCTACAAAAATCAAAGTTATTACACTGTGGAAAGGGTGGAGTGAAACAGAAATACCTCTGTTCCATAAAGCTTTGATGAAGGACTCATGATCCCTGGAGGTGATTTATGGAGGATACATGGGGATGGGGAGAAGACTGAGAATTAAACACTACCTCAAACAAGGATTTAGCTGCAGACTGAGCACACCTGAAGTAAGTGCCATGCCAGCTTAGAGAAGTAACACACTGATGTAAAGCCCCTTGGCCCCTATTATTGGAGTCCACTGCACCTTCTCATCTGGCTTATCTTCAGCAAACCTACAGGAAAGCCTTAAGAGCTATGAAAAACACCTCTCAATGGTCCTTAGGTGCTTTCCACAAAAATCCTTCATACATCCTGTAGGAGCAATTCCTTTCATCCCAGTACAATTTATTCACAGAACAAAAATCAATTTTTATCAGTACTCTGCTAAGGGGCACATGGACTGGAAAGGAGATAATACAGATACATGGCAGATCCAGGAAAGCAGAGGTAGGAGAAATATTTAGATGAAAAATAAAGGCTTTGCATCCCATTCACAGTACCTAAAGTGCAAAGGCAGGGAGCACAGTCACACTGAGTGCACATGCCATTATGGAAAAGGAGCAGACACTCATCATGGGCAGGATGGAAAGCACATGGATCCAAAATGCTGGATTGACAGAGAACACAAGTCAGCAAGTTTCAGAGCAGGAAAGATGAGGTACCCGAGTCACAATTTCAGCTGTGGAATGAATCATGAATTGCAATAAAGAATCTGATGGACTGAATAAACTTGCAGGAGCTTAGGGAAGGAGCAGAGGTGGGCACCTGTTTTGTTGGTTTCCCAGATGCTCAAATGATTTTCTCATATGCCAGTTGTGACCATCCTGAATCCATGTACTAGCAAGGATGACCAACATGTATGTGAATGTCCAAGGCCTGGGGATGGAAATATTTGAAGCTGTATTTAAATGGAAGGAAATAAGCCAAATATGAGCCTTCTGTACCTTTTGCAACTGTATGCATACTTTTTTTTTTCTGCTTATATGTGCACCGCAGGCTTTACTGGAATGGGTCCTAAACCAGCCTAAATTGCCTTGCCATGGTTTAGTTTCTGCCTCAGAAACAAGGAAATGAATAATGCAGGACATGTCAGGAGCCCCCTGAGCCTTTGGCCACAGCAGGATGCACTGGGCAGTCACAGACTGGGTGGAATTGGGAACTTTTGGCAGCAGGGGGACCCAGAAGTGACTTGATGGCAAAGGAAAGAAGGGTATCAATGGATACAGAAGTACAAATTTTCTCAGGAAGCCTTTAGCACGTCAATTATAGCTGACAATTAACACCCCTACTCAGCCAGCCAACCTACAGGGATTTCACAAGCTGCCCCCATTTGTGGCAGGATAAAAGGAAGAGACAAATAAAGGAATAGGCAGTGAATTACTTTTGCACCCATTGCTGTTCGACTTTTGCGTGGTTTATCTTCAATCTTAACAAAGAAAGAGAGGTTGCTGTAAGAATCCTAATTCCAACAAATACTTTAAATTATTTACAAAAATGATTTTGATTCATGTTTGTCATGCTTTCTGGCTGAAAAGGTATGAGGGCTTCAGGACAACTCAAAAAATTAACTCTCAGACTTTTCTATAAATGACATTTCTATAAATCCAGCTCAAGAGCAGAGAGAGGTACTAAACAGTTAAGGAGTCTGGCTCACAGGGCTTCTTCTATGTTTCATTCCCCAAAAATACTCACCATTAAAATGTTTTAGCTGAGATTTTCAAAGCAGTGTGGGCAAATTCTCTGCACATCTCACATTAATTAACAGCAAGTGTGTGGGTAATTCCCTGTAGTACTTTGATAATGTCAGCTTTTTTTTTATACCCATTTAGCATATCCACGTGGAATAGGATGGAGGAAATGTGTACAGTGGCTCCAAACTGCACCTCAATAAAAATTGCCGTTTTGTTCTGACCTTATGAGCCTCTGAACTGTTCCAACAGAGGGAATCTGAGCATCTATTTTGGGCAGACCCAAAACCAGGAAATAAATGTGCCCCATTATCATGGTGATCTGTGCCTAGTCAAGTATCTCATAAAAATATTTTTCTGTTTAGAGGGCTTGGGGGAAGGTGAGGGGAGTAAACCTTTCTGTTTACTCTTAGGTTTGGAAAAATCCACTGGGAGGGACTGCACAATTAACATATTAATGAAGGCTGGCCTCAGATGTGATGCCTGAAAGCAATTATGGGCAAATTAAGAATATAAATGCAAGATAACAAACTCATGCCTGTTTGGGACAGAAGGAACATAAGCTGCTCAGCACTGAAACAAGACCATACATTTTTCCTTTTCCATGGGGAAGGAATCCTATCTTACTTGGCTTGGAAAAGGCAGCATTGGTAATGTTCACCATACCAACTGCAAAAGACCAATATTACTGTGATACCTCTGCTGGTTTGTACAATGATTGCTGAGCTGCGTGTTAAAGTTCAGACACTTAAAACCTGGAAGTGTGGAGAGCCTGAAAGTCTCTACTCAGCTAAAGTGGAGGAAATAGGTAATTTTCCCATATTGATCTCTGTACATTGACATGACTGAATTGAATTGTATGGTCATAATTTTTCTGTGGGGTTTTTTTTTGGATTTTTTTTTTGTTTGTTTGTTTTTTTCTTTTTTTGGGGGGGAAGAATATCAGTCACAAACAATAATAAGTTTTTGCATTAACTCTTAAATGCATTAATGGTGATAAAATTCAACTAGCCTCACAGAATATCAAACTGAAGAGGGTGTAAATGCCTCCAGCACAAAAGACTGATTTTCTACTCCTCATTAGCACCAGGTGAAGGCTACAAAAGAACTGGCTGATTCCATTCATGGCTGATTTTGTTTTACTCTTCTAGGTTACAGTCCAATTCAGGCCAAAAACTAACATGTGCTGAATTCCCCAGGCCCGGCAACCACTTAGTGATATTGATGTTCCTGTCAGCTTTCATGACCAGAGCGAAGATGACAATTTCGCTGAGGAGCAACAGGAAATGATGGCTCTCAGGCTCCAGCAGCAGAAGACTGACCAAAGTCTGAAGCCCTGGTAACTCTCTGCATCCATACCCCTTAAGACAAACCTTCAGAAACCCAGGCACTCTTCACCTGGCACCCTGTTCCAGACTTGGCAAGTGCTTTCACCATGGACATTACGAACGAAATATTTGGGGCTCAACAAAACAGCATTTTTGTATGAAAGTATTCAGTCAGCTCTGCTATCAAAAGCCTTTACAACTAAAAACAAAGCCAAATATAAAAAAAAACTGGAGGCAGGGAAAGCACATTTTTGAACACTTAGACTTCTCTCCAAAACATTTCAACACACATGAATGAAAGCCATCAAACAGTGCCACAGGAAATGCATTTTTAGAAAGCAAAGACAGTGGAAAGTTGTCTTCCCAGCCCAGTAAAACAAAAGAAGGTAGAATGAAATGAACTAGCTTAGTTATTAACAAGATCACTAATATTTCCCTGACTAGATGTAGAACATCTAGTTCTATTGTTGCTTATTCTTATTGCCTATAGTTGTCTATTCTTGTTGCTTTCTGCTGAAAAAGACAAGGAGCAAGCTTGCAGAAGCCTCCTTCCTTGAGATCAGTTCTTGCAAAGCTTAGCTAAAAGATGAGCCTCTAGATTAATGTGGGTTTTAAAATTATTTCTCTGTTGTAAACTCCTATAAACAATGTACCTTAAAGGCCAGGTAACTGTGGTATCTATTGCCCCTTCGTGTATTTTGCCAAAGCTAAACCTACAAGCCCAGAAATTCCTTTGCTGAGCTTTGACAGCCTTGGCCCTATTCCTCGAACGGTCCTTTGGAAAATCATCAGATGCTTGGCCATCTATGGAACGCATTCCCAGCAGGGGATTCTGGGTCAGCCCCAAACCTGCCTGTTAACAACCCCCTGCTTGGCTCCCACATCTCTGTCTGTATCTTATTACAGCTAACAGACAACACTCTTAGCATTTTTGCCAGTGAAGGTTTAATGTTTTCTTTGCCAGTGTCCCTACCTGTGATTTTTCACTGAGACACAAAATCTTGTTTTCCAATATACCTGCTATTGACACTAGCAAGTCAAATATATTCTCTTCTGTGCAGGGTTACTGAGATACCTTTTTTTAAGTTACTACATCTTATTTTTGCCAGCAGAGATTCCAGCATTTCTCTTCCTGCTGCCGTGCAGCCTGTGAATCAGAATTGCCAACAGGGTCTCTGCTCCCTACAGGTTTGCTCAAAGATCTCCACAGCCAGGAGAAACCCCCTGATGCTGAAGTAGTTTTCCATGTAAGTGTAACACAGCCTCCCACTGGATGGCTACCGGGGAGCCTGGGAGCGCAGCATCAAGGAGCAAAGCACGTATCTAACTTGGAGATCCAGAGGCAGACAGCTCACTCAAAAATCTTATTGCCTCTGACAGGCTGCAGAACTATTTGATTCATTTGTTTGGAGTTTTTGGCATGTGCTGCATGTTTTGCCTTCAGGTAGAAAAAGGTGCAGCCAGGCCATAGGGAGGAATGTGCCTGTTCACCTCAGATGCTCTGGGTCAGGCAGTGTCTTCCAGAGGGAGGAGAGACTGTCTATCCCGAGAGCAACACATGAACACAGTGGGAAAACACAGGCAGGGATGCGCCAAGTGACTCGAAAAATGGGATTGCATTGAGGGAAGCAAAAAACATGCCAAAACATTCCTGAGAAGCAAGAGGGAGATGCTTTCTTAGCATGCAGGAAGCTGTAACCTTCCCTGCAGGGGGCTCAGCTACATGTGAAGCAGCCCACAACTTGCATAACCTGGGCTCAAACTTCCCAGGAACCAGCTGTTGTAAAGTATGCAGACAAAAGCCATTAAAAGGTCAGCCAGGAAGAGGTAAAACTTCAGGCAGAGATTAGATTGTTGAGACAGGGATGGATTGCAGTTCAAGATAGAAAAACACTGATGTGAACAATTATGAAGTCCTACAGAAAAAAAAAAAAAGCTGAAGAATGGTAATTTATTGATCCTGACAAGCAGTTCCTTGAAGGGAGCCACAGGTTTTGACAATTTTTAGCCTGACAACTGCATAACAATAAAGACATCAAAGGTGGTAAGCAAATTAAGGCCCACCTTTTAGTTATCTGTTAGATATATCAGTTTATATTATCTGTTTCTTCTGAGTTTTTAGCTACTGCATTGCCTACCTTTGCCCATGGTAAAAGGTGCCCAGAGTGATTCAAAGTCTTAGAAAGTCATTTGGCCAGAAAACAGGGCTAGAGGCAAAGCCATGACCAGCCATGACTCAGTGAGGAAAGAACATGGTCCTTGTTAAAATTTATTTCATCTGCAGAGCAAAGTATCTGATTTTTCTCTATATAAGCATACTCTTTAAATATATTGTTCAGGTTTTGTTTTGGTCTACTGAGACTCCATTTTATTAATTGGAGGCATCTGATGTCTTTTAGTTTTCTCCCTGCAAGAAAAGGGAGGTGGGATCATTTCACCTCAAGGCTTTGGCAACATCAAGTTTCTGTGTCACAGCTGCCAAGTTTTTGCCTTTTTTCCCCCTTGTATGTGAATGTAAGGACTTAATGCTTCTCACAGGTCTGCTGCTACTTAGTTTTGTGATAACCCCACAAAGAAAAATATGGTGCCAGGGTAGAATCTGACTGGCTCAAATCACTTCATGTCCACTGGCAGCTTCCTGTGAAATTCTGGGCTTTAGCAGAGTAGGATTAGAGCTGTCTGTAAGTTTTTCATACTGAAAATGCTCCTATACATCAAATATATCACTGGAGTTATGAAAGAAAACCAAGAATATATTTGAAATGACAGGTAAATACATATATTTATATAAATGAAGCAGAAAAATAGAAACAACCTTAGCAAGCAGCTATATTCCATGGTTGTGTACAAAGCACTGTATACTCAGCCTTTGGAGCTGAGAAAAAAGTGGTTTACATCAAAATTTTCTACAACTGTGGATTATAATTGTGCATGATAATACGAGTTACTAGCATCAGCCAACAAGGTTTGTTTCCTTTTTTTCTTGCATCAGGTGGAAATGAACAATTGCTTTATTTGTTACCAGTTTAGGAACAGTAGGTAAGTAATTATGTCTCAGCAGCCTATTGATTCACCCTTTGGGGACAAACAGAGAAGACTCTGGGCCTGGCATCTGTCAGAATGAGCTTTCAAGGGAATGGGAGAAGGCAGCACTTGAGCCTCTTCTTCCCAGGAACGCCAGGACGTGACACAACACATCCCTCCCTGTCCCCTTTCTGTCACCCCGCCTTGTGCCAACAGCATGTTCACACAGCTCCGGGGAGTGGAACTGCCTCTGCTGCTGTGGGACTGCTCCTCAGCTGGGGCTGCCTTCACATGCAGAGGGATGGGAACTGAGGGATTTTCTTCTCCCTCAGGCACCCTGGGTTCCTACTAACACTGACTTGCTAAAACCCCTTCCTCAAACCCATCTCATCCCTTTTCCTTCTTCTGCTGCAGCACAATCTGACAGGGGAAACAGCCTGACAAGGAATATACCCCTTACCTCCTGCTCACACATTGCTTGTTTGTGAAGAAGACTAAAGAAAAACTATGAAAAAATAAAATTTGATGAAAAAATCCCCCAAACTTTTCCTAGTGTATGCCTATAGGCCATGGGAGTGCAAAGCCACTGATGTAGTTCCAAGAAGCAGTAATTTTGGAGTAGGTCAGTAAGGCTTAGAGATAAACTCCTTGCCTATTGTAAGATATATATCTGTTTATTAAAAAATACAATATCCTGTCAATCTCTCCACTGAAATAAGTTATAAAGCATTTTAGGTACCTCCATACTGAAATCCGGGGTGGCCAAAGGCAATGCTGGGGTTAGTCCTGCTCATATCAAGTCTTAAACAACATTGAGATATTTGAGAAATCATGTGTTGATCTGAAGCCCTGCCAATCCCAGCAGTTGTTATAACAGATGGGACACGCAAGCTATGGTCCCAGGAAGAGCTCTGGGACTGTCAGATACAGAACCTTTGAACTCAGAGTGCCCTGTAGTTCTCAGTGCCTGAATGTCCCCATGCTTCCCAAAGAAATCTAGTCACTGAATTGTGCAGAGAATGAAAATATTTTAATGACATAACTTCCTCTCTCTAACCTAAAAGTGGCCATTTATCACAGTACAAAATACAAACTTACATCAACTATCAAGCTCTTACAGCATTAAACACAAAAATTATAAAGAACCAGCTCACTGACGCTAGCATTTTCTTATCCCTATACATTTTCACCCCAGCACAAACCTTTGAAAGGGTAAATGACAGCAGAGGTGTTTGCAGTAAAATAAAATATATATTTAAGAGTGAAAGAGATACTAAACTACTGGATCAAACAAAAATACAGTTGATTTTAAAGCAACTTTCATCCAAAAGTGATGATATGTCTAGAGTTAGGGAATTTACACACTTAATTTAAAATATATTTTTCATCTTCAAGTTTTGTATAAAAATCCTTGACTTAATTTATATCTGGTCTAGATTAAAGTTATTTCACATTTGATATCGTAATTTTCAGCTGATGGTAGTACTTTCAACGGAAAAACACAAAACACAAAGGGTTGTTGATGAAAAAGGTGACTGCATGAATTACAGCCTTCATGAGAAGGCTGAAGAGATCTGGTCTGTCTGTAGCTTCTTGGTACAAGTAAGAGACAGAAGAAGAGTGTAAGAATGCATGTTCCCAACTGTCTGTCATCTGGATTTACTTCCAGTGGTGAAGAAAATAAATTGTCTTTGTGCTTTGGGGCATCATTTGTCATGGGCTGTTATCTAAAGAAACAATTCCTGCTTCAGGAACACCTTAATATAGAGTAAAGGTCTTGAAAAAAATAAAAAACAAATTGAGAGAAATGTCTGTGATGAACAAACTGACACAAAAAGACAAACTAAACATTATTCACATTATTAAAAATCTCTGGAAAAAACTCCACAAAGCAAGCTTGATATTGGCTGTAACTGCCAAAGCTCACAAATTTGAAAAACTGCATGAAAGGACATGAGTTCCTAAGACACATTTGGTGCTCCTTACATGATTCATTATGTTGTTACTTAAACCATTCCTGATGGAGTTATCAATATGCAGCTTCTGAAATGGAGCCACATGAGATATGTGAAACACAGGAACACCCCATAATTATGATGAACAAATACTGACATCACTGATCCTCTGCCATTTGTGCACTTTCTGATTTTCAAAGGAATGTCAAGATGCACGATGATGGGAGAAGAAGCAAACTTAATTTGGTTCCTGGAGTAGCTGGTGAATGGAGAAAGAGGATGGGCTCTCCTTTGAGGGAGCACAAGCAGTGCTCAGGGAACACAGGGAACTCAAAGGGCAGTGCCAGTGCTAAATTCACTTCCTCTCTGCAGCATCCTTCAGAATCTGCCAGTAGCCCCAGATTCCCATCAAGCTGAAAGTCATCGCAGATCAGGGTGAAAAGGTGGAAAATGTAATTAGAGCACAAGTGACACGCTCACTTTTGTTTCCAGTTCTGTTCAGTGAAGTGGGAAGTGATCACAATCTTCTCCAAGCTCCCATGTGGAAAGGTGTTGACTTGTCCCTTGGCAGTTCTGCTTTATCTTTTTCCAAGGTAAAGCTTTTCATGGTGATTTTGGATCTGAAGGTGCAGATTGCTTTGGGAATGACTTGTGGTCATGAAGACCAGTCAATTAACTTGCTTGCACATCTCAATGAACTGAGAATGCATAAGAAAACCAAACTGAAATCTACCCTTTTTAATATTTGTGACAAGTGTTAAAGGCAGTGCAATTTTTAAATCACGAAGGAAACGGAAAAAAATTGCCAACTACTACATCCCTCCTTAAAAAGAAATTTAAAGTTTGTCCCTACATAACTACTGATTGTGATGTATGAGATATGTACATATAAATATTTGGGCACTGAATTTAATTGATACTATACTGACAGTGAGAAATCAGAGTTGGATCAGGGGTCCAATTTTCACAAAGATATTTTGCCACCTGGCTTCACATGAGAAGGAAAAAAGCTTTTGATAGAACTGTCAGGTGATGATGAACTGAAGTTCAAATCCAACAAAGCGTAGCTTAGCAACTTTCTGTGATGAAGGAATGAATTTAGTCTGGTGTCTGACTGAACCCTTACGCTCCACATTTCTCTGCAAGAGTGGCTTTCTCTGCCTTATTCACCACTGAAAATAAGTAAACCAGACTTTTAACTGAAGCTTACCAATATCTCAAATGACAAAAAGCAACTGTGGAGCAAGCACACGCTTCCTGCCAGTGCCAGCCTTTGATTTCCCCAGGTACTACTTTAAATCATAGCTTTTCTCTTCATTTGAATTTTGTCAAGAGTGAGCAAGGTGAACTTTGGTGTCTGCTCACCAACATCACACTGAAGAATGGGCAGGAAGCTCAAAACAAATTAAATAACTTGAAAACGCAAATCATTGTTGCAGCTCAGCAGCATAGTGCAAGAGAGCAAGTCATTTATAGCATTTTGATTGTTTCTTATAATTTAAAGCAACTTGGAAAGCATTAATAATAATGCCTGCTTCATTGAGATTCCCTTTGATATATTGTCTTGTACCTGCGATGTTTAATAAGGATGTTATAAATTGAACAGTTTAGGCTTTCTCTGGCACTTATTTTAGTAGAGAGCATGGAAGCAGAAGTCTGATAAAGGCATAAAAGTGAAAGGAAATGAGAGACAAGTTTCAAGGAGAAAGAACAAAGCAAGAAAGTTCGGGAAGCGCTCCTTTAGAAGACATTCCTTATCCTTTATGACTCACTCCAGCTCTTTCATTTCACATTTAATACTAGAATGGGAAAAGGCAGAATACCTAATTTTGCCTTGTATTTTGAACGGGGTCTGGCTAAAAGAGTTGGATTCTAATTCTTTACATACACAAGGGGTGTCAAAATAGCCAGATGTTTAGGTAACAAGGAATATGCAGTTAATTATACCTGCAAAGAGGAACCCCCATGCTAACTCCCCCCCGGAAAACTGCCCTAAGGGAGGACATATAAAGGTGTTTCTGCTGCAGGACAGGTGGCAGCTGCAGGAGGGGCCATTTGCAAGGGCAGCTGCCATCCCACCACTTGGCCTGAGAACAGAGCAGGAGCTGCAACCACCAGCCACAGAACTCAGTTCAGAGAGGGACAGCTGGGGTACAGGTAATGGTGCCTTACTTGAGGGACAGTTTTAAAACATTATGTGTGAAATACAAAGCTGTGTTTCATGTCAGGTACATACAGGCAACATGAGTATTTGTGATTGTAATATGTGTGGAAACTGACCATGGGACAGCTATAACGACTAATTCTAATAATAACTGAGGAAAGTAAAGCATGGAAAAAGGCCTTTGAACCTATCCTTTGTTTGCAATTAACCTTGATAAGTCTTAAGTTGATTTAGGAGCATTTGAACTAAAGCTTTAAGGATGTTGCTTTTTGACAGAAATGTTCTGCTTGTAGCAAAGCTTTAAAGAGTTTTGCAATAATACCCATTTGAAGTATAATTTTAGAATATTGCTTGTAGTAAGGATCTTTGAAACTATAGCTTTAGAATATATAAAAAGGAAACCTGCTTATCTCATGCCTTAACAAAACAGTGAAAAGCAGCTTGAGAAAGGAAGATGAACATCAACTCAATGATTAATAGTTTTGACCAAGGGAAACTGGACATCACTGTTATGAGTTTGACAGTCCTTGCAATAAAAGTTGGAGCCACATCTGGAGAGCTGGACCTCACCAGATGGAATACTCCTTCATTCTTTTGGAAACTGGACCACCACCACCTGGGATACTCTTTTGGGATGCACATCCTGAGAAAAACTAAATCACAATAGTGTATAGAATTGTGATGTAAAAATTGGGAATAGAAACTGCTGAGAAACCTTATGAGTTCCAAATACCTGTAAGCCCCAACTATTGGTGTGCAGTTGGAGGGAAAAGTTCCCCCACTGTACCCAGCCCTGTGTTGCTCATACTTTACCATATTAGTTAATAAATTGATTGCTGCTTGAATATTGGCCTAGTCAAGCTTCTCCTTTATAACATATGGAATAACATTATGCTTTAAAACATTATGGAATAACCCTGTATTACAATGGTTACCTGCTGGCAGATACAGCAAGTGATGCTGCAGAGGCAACTAAAATTATCTCTTCTTACAGCTTTTAATGTGCAGAGTTGTGATAAATCTTCTTCCCTGGTTTTTTAAAGAAATTTCAGATCAAAAGACAGACACCAGGGAGGAACAAACCAGAGCTAGATTTTCGTTTAGGTTTGGTGTCCATTTTTGACCAGACAGTGTTTCAGATTAGGAAACAGTGAATAGGAAAAAGTAGAACCATGAAAACAGGAAGGTATTACATTGTTTGTACTGGAAAAATGTCTGTCAGCTGTTGAAGAGGTAAGGAAGCCTTTTAAAAGTAGGTCTGCCAAAACAAAAGTAAAGTTCAGCCCAGACAGTGTAAGGAAAATTTCTCTTGGGGAAATAGGAAGAAAAAAAGACAGGAAAGACCTAATTAAGGTGAAGGTCTTGCAGTAAATAAATTATTAAACTTGCTTCAGAAGCGTGTAGAAACATGATTCTCTGAGAAGAATGCTAGAATTACGGAGTAGGAAAAATCCCACACAAAATTGCTAATTTCTTTTCATTTTTTAATGGAGAGTGGTAGCGAAATCCTACTGTTTTATAAACAGAGCATTAAAGCACAGATATGCCTGCCTAATCAGTTACATTAGAATCCCCATGGCTTTCAGGAGACACCTATATTAGTCTGGATTAAAAAAAAAATCCAATAAAAATAAGTTTATTATTTCCATTTTGGAGATCTCTTCTCTCTCTACAGTAAGAAAACTGCATCACTTTCGTTTCAGAAGTAATTTTACATGCAAACCACAGTATTGAATCAGTATCATATTAAAACATATGAATAAAGGTACCAGTGGGAAACCAAATTAAGCCAGCACTTAAATGCTTTCTTAAATTATATTTCCTATTGCAATTTCCCTACTCCACTGAGTTGACTTGAAAGTTCTGAACAAGCATTTATTCTGTAGGGTACCCAGCTAGGCTGAATAGAAACCCCAAGTATATTGAGTTCCCTCTTGAGAAAACTTAAGAGTGACAGGAAAAAATATGGAGTGGGAGGCTACAAAAATACAATTCCAAGAACATATCAAAGAAAAAAAAAGTCACAGATGAAAATGTAAATTAATACGTAGGCATCTTAAGAAAACAGTTACAATTAGGTAAGGAAGAAGGAGCAGGGGAACCAAGTATTTTGTTTCGTTTTGTGGATTTTTGAAGGCTTATAATTATATGAAAAGCATAGTTGATATTTAATGAGTTGCAACCGGTTGCATTATTTTAATTAGTTTATGGCGATAAGGATGAATCCAAAGCAGACAGCTGTGAAGATTTGTTATTTTAATTAGCTAAGCAGACAGGAAAATCAAGAAGAGTCTTGATCCACCACAGCAGACTCTGTTCAGCAGGGCCATGAGGGAAAAGAACCTCAGCAGCAACACACCACGACTTCTGTACTAAAAGAGGGGCTTGTTGGCTGTTTTAGACAGGGAAATACTCCAAACAAATAGCATCCACTTCACACGAGCAAAGCATTTCTGAGAGGTCAGAACAATAAGCGTGACAAAGAACTGCAAAGACCAGAGTTATCAAGATTATTACAGCCCAGTAGCTAGTTGGAGATGCTTGCAGTGTGTTATGTACAGATTTATAACCTAAATACAGAGTATAATTATCGATTAAAGCTTTACCTGATTTGTTTTGGGGCTTAGGGATAAAATATGTATTCTTCAGTCAGAAAAGTTTAGAGCTTCTGAGAAGTAAATTGGATTAAGGGTAAAAATAATCAGCTCCTTTTAAAAAGCTGCTGAGTATTTCCAAACCAGTCATATGGACAGATCAATTAATGAAACAAATTTATGTCAGAATTCAAAATGTTGTAAGCAACAGTTTGTTGGTATCTCTGGAAACTAAATTAGTCATGAGAAACGATTTCTTTTACATCATTTATCACCTTGTCTTTGTTGACTGGATCTGCTGGGAGAAATGCACCTGGATTTATCTTGTCCTGACCAAGAACCTAAAAATTTGTTCCCTAACAGCTGCTGGGCCACTTGTAACAGTCTGAGTGATTTTGTGACTGGCACAGTGACCTTCAGGTAGGCAGAAGTCTGACCTCTCAAGCTAAGCCCAGGTTCACACCTTGTCCCCAAGTTTGAAAATAACCATTTTATTTCTGACTCTGTTCACATTCTCCACATACGTTTTCAATCCTACTTAAAGATAAGTTATTACTATACACAAATTACAACACATAGACTTATGAGTTAATAATTTACTTGTCTAGCTGGGGAATTTTCCTTTTAGTACATTATAGATGAACCACAGACAAATTCAGTACTTTCGTGAATTAAGCTCATCTAGCCAATCTAATTCTGCATACATCAACCAGTGCTGTTCTCTGTGGGGACAATTTAGAATGAAGTGCGCTTCGCTATAAGGAAGATTGTCAAGTATTACCCAAAATTGAAATCTATAAAAGATGCCAACACCAACAGTAGCATGGTTTGGATTACTAATCTCTGCTTTTTCACAACAAACAGTACTGGGTTTTTTGGCCAAAACGCTATTAGATTTTTTTGGCTGCTACAAAAAGCTCATTGGTCCTTCACAGAAATTAAGGAGGATCTGTAACATAAAAATGTTTAAATAAGAGTGAACACAGGCAGCTTTAAACTAAGCCATTCTTTCCTTATATTAAGGGATTAGTTAATCAACAATTAGATGACTTAAACTGACAATGGCACACAAACACTTTCCTTCCTGGAGGGTGTCAATGTTAACAATGCATAATTTTAGGCACAGGGCAGCCTTGCTAATGTGTTCTGTATCTTGTATGTAAAGGAACTTCTTCCATTAAGGACATCTAGACTTAAACAGTTTACTACAGCTGGTTCCAAGAGGTTGGGGTATAAATAAAGCCTACAGGTGCGAACAGGGAGTACTGAGTGGATTTTGAATTAGCCATCAAATTGGCAAGAGACAAATTCACAGGGCACTATACTCTCCCTATGACAATGACAGAAAATATAACTAGAAAAATATAGAAGTTTATAAAATAATTTTCCCTCATCCTGGTACATTCTGAATATGGCACTTAAAACTACTGAATATGAAGAGTGAGGCCCACAGTGTGTTTCCCCTCTGAACAGAGCATCCTTTGTACTCCTCAAAACCTGATGTCACTTATGTCTCCCCTTCCTTTTTGAATCTGAGCAATGCTGAATCCATTTAGTGTTGCTAATTGTCCTTCATTAGTTACCTTGCAGTTTTGATTGGTTTGACTCTTCACCCTAATTGATTTGCTACTGTAATTGACTTTCCCCTCCACTGATTTGCCTTGTGTGTTTTATCATTTTAAAATGTAGAAGAAACACAGAATGGAATTAAATTCCCAGTAATTGCTTATTACCATCTTGTGGTGCTTTCATTTCCCACCCCTAAAACAACTACACATAGCTTCAAATTTGTGTGCTGTGCCATTTTATTTACCAGCATCCATTATGTTTCTGAAATATCATTCTATATCTTCTATCTTCATCCTTTCCTTTTGCTGTTCACTCCTGACATTGAAATCTTACTGTAGCTCCTCACCACTTCCCTGAAGCCCATCCTAAATTCATTAATATCCATAACCTTTCCTCCACCTCTTCTACTTGGCCTTTATTGTGGAAGCGACGAGGGTTTCACAGGGTACACAATAATCCACACATACAAAACCCCTGCCAAGTTTAAATCCTCTGCAGCACAAATTGACTATGGACTCTCAAGCTATAAATCAACAGACTTTTCCCACATGCTTGTTGCAATATTTTGATAGGGTGAAGAGAGGAGCCTCTCTTTTTCTGGCATGACATCTTTAATCTGTAACCATGTGTTTCTGTTTCCAGAACAGAAATACACTAAAGAAAGAATAAATTACTGACTTGAAAAAAAGATAAACAGTGTCATTAGGTGAGGCACCCATCTGGTCTCACCCATTCCAGAACCAACAGAGCTGGGTGGGCAGTTTCCCTAAGTCCTATGAAAAGGAGAGCAAGGGGAATCATTCAATGCACTGTTCTTAGTCCCATTTCATTACCTTCTCCTGCTTCTCCATTAAAATCCTTTCTATCCAATTCTTGCAACATTTCATCCTCCCTCCAACTCCTTGCACGACTGCTTTTCATCCTCACTCACAGTTTTGTCACCTTCTTTAACTGCAGCTTTAACACTTCCCCTTCATTTTCTTCCCTTCTTTGCTTCCACCTCCAGTTCAGAAGTACTGCCTGCTGACTCCTTAAATCTGCTCCCTTGCTTCCAGCTCTCTTAACCTCCTACCAGCCACTCTCTTCCTCCTCACCCTTAACTGATCTGGGTCTTTGCCTACATTAAGGTGGGGGAAAAAAAAAGCAAGAGAATATAATTGTTTTGTAACAAGTATAGATGCAATCTTGTTCCCTCCTCCCTCTCCTTTCACTGCCTTCTTCTGTGATCATAGAATTGCTTTATTTTCACGTAGATGTGGACTCTAAAATGCCTTCTGAAGATGCAGAGGCAACATTCCTGCTCCCAAAACAATAGTGAGTTCGTTTTACTAATGTTCCTCCTACTGAGCTACATCACTGCTTAGTAAATGGTGCAAAGCTTACATATACAGCCATACAGATGTATATATAAAAATAAAAGAACTAAAACCAATCTGAGCACAGCCACAGCCATGGGTATCAATGAACTGAAAAAAGGGGCATGTTATTAGCTATGAATGGAGAGACTGCCTTAGCTCAATGTAAGTTAAATTGTGCATGGAGAGAAGGAAGCAGAGTGAGTGAACAGCTGGAGGAAATACTGATTCAGACTCGACCTGGTCAGAAACAGCTCTCTTGAGCTATAAAAATTTCAGTTTGTAAAATATTCTATTCTGACATGCACTGGGACCCACCCAAACTTCTCCAAAAGCTTTTTCTTTGACATGGAAAAGTTGTTTTAACTTTCTAACCCTCTCTTCTTTAATGAAGAGAGGGTTAGAAAGTTCTTCATTAGTGTAATTGCTCATTTTGTGTACTCTGGGGAAATCACCCCTTTGCAGCAGAAGTCAATTTTTGCTGTCCTGTTAACACCTGAATGACAACACACCTGAGTTACAGGCAGTTGTTAGTTAAGGCACCTTATTAACTGAGGGAGTTCAACCCATAGAAATTCCCTAACATAATGTTTTTTACTGAAATAGAAGTACCTACAAGGAAAAGGCCCAGGGAAACGGGTCCTAAAATAAACACAAAGTGATGAATAGTACACTAAGGAGGTACACTGAGTTCCAGGCTTCTTATCTAATTCAAAAAGCATACAGGTCTCTCCTTGTGGAGATGGCCTTTCTCAACTGTCTCTTGCAGGAAATCTTGGATGGAGAGATCCTAAGAACATTTTTGGGCCTCTGTAGTTTTCAATTTACAAAATAATTTTTTAAAAAACTGAGAACACCTCTTCTTCACACTCTTGACTGGTGAAATCCCAGCGTCACCAGTTTGATCTAGGTCAGTGTGTACTGCTCAAAGATCCCACAAAAGCTTACAAATCTTCCCTCTAAAAAAAATATTTTCTTGTACAAAATGTTCTGAATTCGTTTATTGCTTTGGCCAATTTATATCCAGTCTCTCTTTGCTGAATTTGATACCAGTTTGTAGTGGACACCAGCAAGCTTGGTCAGCACATTGAATTAATAAAAATTTAAATTCCATGAAACAGGGCAAATACCCCAGATTTTTTTTCATTAATTGCATAGAGCTATTCTCTTATAGACCCCACAAATAGCTACTTGGTCAGTTCCTTATTTTTGTTACAAGTTCATCATTTTCTACACGAATTTTAGAATCCCTTTCTTGTATGCTGTGCTTTTGGAGCTTCATTTACATTCTTCTGCTATGTTACAGAACTGTGCACATTATTTGAAAAGCAAAAATGACAATTTATGGAGAGTCTCAATTTTAACTGCATTTTTTTGTTTTTTTCTTTTTCTTAATTAGAATGGTTGTTAATTGAGAGTTTGCAAAAGAAGAGCCAAGACATTTTTACAGTATTCAATACCTCCTAACAAACATTTCACTCTATTTATGCTATGGACTTATGAAAACAGCAAAACAGTAATAAGAAATGTACTTCAGTTTATAGTAAATTGATGTTTTCAGTAAAACATAATTAGAGTTACTATGCAAAATGGGATAAATAAGTCATTCTGGTGCTCACAGTGCTCAGGATAACATATTTGCATCTTATACACAAGGGAAACACATTTGTAGGGCAGCATAGCGGGTACTTTTGCCCCAGTTGCTCTGCACAGTACCTGTATTTCCCAAAGAAAATTTTATTTTAGATACTCATGCTTACTTTTCTTCATAGCTACTCTTCATTTGTTTCACAGTCACCATGGAATTTGGTAACAGCAGTGGGAAATGTTTTTAAAAATTCTCAAACTAGATCATTTTCTCAGGAGAAACATGGATTTGGGCTATTTTTTCTGCGGAGCCCAAGAATGTCTGCAGATTAATTTTTCATGAGATCTAGCCTGTACACTACAGCACATGGCAGATTTTGCTGCAACATGATTAATACGAAGCTCTGTGCTAAGCACTTGTTAGGCATTAAACGCTTTCCAGAGTCCACATCAGTCTCTCTGCTGGATTGTTTGGAACCTGACCCAGAGCCAGGTCATTGCAACAGGGATTCCTTGCTCTGAAAACTAAAGGACATTGAACAACATCCTTGTGTGTGGAGAGATAGACAGACAGACAGATAGATACATGTGTGTATCTAGATACAGATATGCACAGACATGAGATCAGGACACTGGTATTCCCTGTAAAAGACAGGACACCAAACTGGCTCTCTGGATTCCATCCTAGGACTTGCTAGATGCAAAAGGCAAATGCAAAGTGCCTCAGCTTTCAGCATGTAAAAAAGACACGTGATAATTTCTCCAGGTAGCTTAACTACTTCTATGGTTTGAACTCAATTCCATCCTTGGTGGCTTGGGCTGGTTTCTGCTTTATGAAGACCTCATCTATGGATGCAAGACCTGGAGCCCCGAACATTATGCAAGGTGCCTGAGAGGAGGCAGGCGTTTGCAGAGCCACAGGCCGCTCTTGTCTCCCAGCTGGCTTTTTAAAAAGGCTCAATTTGGACACATAAGCCTGACCTCACTGACTGCTTGCAAAGCCCGCTGGTAATTTCATGCTGCTGAGAACTGCATTCCACAATGACAGCTCATGACAGGGTCTGTCAAAAGGAAACAGCAAAGAGACTGCAAACCATTAGGGAAATAGCCTAACAAATATCACTGGAGGACCATACTAAAGGAGTACTGTTAAGAGAGAGGCAGGAAAAATAAACAGCAGGAGACATTTCAATATAAACGTTTCATTTACCAGTGTAGTAACTTCCCAAATTTATCTCTCCGATAAACTACCACTGCTCAATTTTTACCCACACGTGTTGTGCAAATAACTGCTGACATTGTTCATGTGCTATGCAGTCCACAAGATTTTGTATCTAAAAGGATCATACTTAAATGCTTTCATTTAAATTAAAGGTGTCATCAATGCTGGCCTTTAATGACTCATCAAGGTTTTGACCTGACCTTGCACATAAAGCAGAATAAATGTTTGGCGAGTAAGTCAAGCCTGGAAATGTATAGATCAGTAATTTTTTAACCTAAAAAACAAATGGGTGCTTGGGAAATGCCCAGCATTCTGACAATATTCACACCAGATTATCAGCGTCAGCCTAATCCTGAATGGTCACAAGCCTTCTACCCCATCATGATGATCATTATTCACTTGAACTGCAGCCCGGCTCACACAACTGATTTCATGCAGACTGTTAAATACAGAGAGAAAATCCGCTCCAGTGGGAAGCTTTGCTTCATAGCAACATAAAAGACTAATGTGTTGCCTTGCTTTGACCCAGATGGGATTGCTTACAAGCAAACAGCAAATCCTTGATGTTGGATTAATTTCTTTTTCAATCTCTGATGAGGGAATCTTTCCCTTCACCGCCCCACTACACTTATGGGAAGTTTCACATTTTCAAATGCTTTGGTTCTTTGCTTGCTTGTGTTGCTATTGCAGCATTACATGACTGCTACAAGTGAGAGCTGAATAATTTTTATGCACATTTTTTTCTACCTGAAGATAATGGCACGGGGCCTGCAGAGATGGCAATCAAACATATCGGGCATGCGATCAAGGCCACTTTACAACACTTATCTTCTCTCGTGAATTTCACATTTCCACTCACCCTCTCAATCAATCTGTTGTTATTCTATTTGCCTTATGTTCTAACTCAACATGTCATCACTGTTCAAAATACATCACTTCTACCCTGGCACACTACTTGTGCCTGTCAGCTGTCATGGAGAACTTGTGACCAATCCGTATTTTGCCTTTTCTTCTAGGGACCACTTAAAACATCCTCAGTCACTTCCCAACAGACAAACTTTGTCTCTTGTCAAAGTAAGTAATCACATTAGCTACCTGGGTTCTCACATGCCATCTATGAGCCTGAATCAGAGTTACAGAGTAGGATTTACTAAGGGTGAAAATCAGAAGGGTTCTGTACGCTGCTTACATACACTTCGTGTGAACTAAACACTACCTTGCCTGACTAAAAGACAGAATTTGATAAAAACAGAGTGCTAGCAACATCTGCTGCACTAACTAGTAGCGACCTATTCTGAAACACAACAGTTGGTGCACACATTCCATAGAATATGCTGGGTATGGAATCCATTGAATAAGTGTTGCATACAAAATGAGGCATTGCTAACAGCATTTGTCTCTTGGCTACAAAATTATCAAAATTAAGGGACCCTTAAGAAAACACCTACTTCAACCTCTTTGTCAAAGCATGGCCAGTTAGAGAAGGTTGCCAGGGCCTTGTTTATATTATTATTTCCAACCACTGCTCTTAAAGTATTGTCACTCTTCCTCAGGAAAGAAAAGTTAAGTAACATTTCTGCTGTAACTTTGGGTCCTCTTATGGAGGCTTCACAGCACAGACAGATGATGCATTGCAAGGCTTCACTGTCATCATAAACCTCCTTAGTACCAGGAATTTTTAGCACTGCCTCTCTTAGGCCTGGATTTCTCTCCAGTATATCATTAACATTTCATACCTTTACAGAAGGAATGCCAGAGCTACTGTCTTGCGGCTCCTGTGTTTACTTGCAAGTAGAGTCTGCTGCATTATCCAAGGGATAGGACACTGAGTGATGGCAGGTAATTGGTGTACTACAGAGCTGGGCTCCAGCCAGCTCAGAAACCTCTCTCCTTGCTCACTGCTCTGGGAGAGTTTATTTGCAGAGGCACCAGAGCACATCCTGGTGCACATCCAGGAAGGCTGGCACCAACCTGAAGCCAATGAGCCCTGTTGAACTCGGCCAAGCTCTGTTGAGGGGCTGACTCTCCATCTTCCCACTCTGCTCCCCTCACTCCTGGTTCTGGGAACGCAGCCCAGACCCACCTGAGCAAGCTCTGTGCACTGCCAGGCTCGGTTGGGAAAACAAGCAGCCTGCTTTTGGGCCTCAGTTGGATCTGAAAGCCACTTAACCATATTTGTATTATGTTGCACCTGCCAGACCCAGACTGGAGGGTGAGCCAATACAAAACCCACCCAGCTGGCTGTGTCCATGGCATTGCTCACACAACAGGGATCCTGAGCCTATGGAAAACAGCCTGCTATTTATAATGGTTTGTTACAGAGCATGTTTGTCCTTAAAACAATAATGAGCTCACAACTCTAAAAGAAATCAATCAAAATATTCCTAGTTTACATTACCTGATTACAAACATAATAGTGAGCTTTACTCATTTGTCTGACGTGGAGATGCTGCAGAACATAATGTAGCTCTTTTTCTAGTTTCATTAATATTGTGAAATGCCCAGAAAGATGCTCTGACCTGTCCAAATTAACATTAACAATGTTTCCCCTTCTGTGTTGATCAAGCACATCTAAATGATGGCTAAGAGTTGACCAACAAAAGGTAATTGATTTTTCTGACATTTATTTGCTTACATCCAATAACCTCATTCCTCAAAGTAAATTCATCAGTATGCGGAAAAACAAGCTCTAACTTCTGGTATTTGAAAGCTTGAATGGCTGTTGCTCAATCTTATAAAGCTGGAAAAAGCTAAAATAGAAGTATTCTGCATGAAGGAGAAAGATAGGAATGACTGCCCAGCACAGCAGCAGAGATACAGAGAATTCAATCAGTTACACCCCCACCATCTTCATTAAATATCAGTTTTCAATTTGTTGTAGCTTCAGCTTATTAAGTGCTTTTCACATTTAAAAGGGGTTAACTTTATAAAATCAAACTATTGTCATATTTGTACAATTTACCATGCAGTACATCTGTAATACAGTGGCAATGTCCTGCATCATTTGACTATCACTGCTAGGAGAGACTGCACTCACCTGCTACACACTGCACCTGTATTCCAGCACGGATATTAAACAACCCAGTTTGCTCTTTGGAAATATCCTCTTTAGGGCATTCAAGTGTATCCAAAATAGAAATGAGCTCAGATGATTCAAATAGTTAAAATAATGGCAAACACACCGGCTTTGCCAGGGAGATATACAAAGCACTGGGAAGCCACAGCATTACAACCTTTTTACATTAGTGGCTGTTTCTTGACTACCTTCCAAGTTGCCCACAGATATCACAAGAGAATCACTTTTAAAAATATATTTTTTTTAATGTAGGAAATTGGGCTAAAAGCACTGACAGGCATGGATCAAACGCCTTCAAAAACTTGCTCAGAATGACAAGGTAGCAAATTCATTTGTTGGAAGGTCCAATTTGAGACCTTCTCTTTGACTCAAGTGTAACAGAGATTTATGCACAATTCAGATACCAAATTCCAGGGCCCCTTATTTGCTTTCCATGCAAGTTGTTTAGCTTCATGTCCATCATTCTTTGGACACAGCATTAAGCCTCATTATTCATTTCTAGCAATCAAGGCAGCCTCAAAACACAATTTTTGCAGGTTGCTGTTTCTATGTCTCCCGATGATTTATAGAAAAATCTGTTTGTATTTATACGATGTAAACTTCTCTCTGAAAAAAAAGCTTTTCAGCTATTTTTCACTGATAATTTACAAGGGTTTTCCACTTAGCAAGCAGCTAAGGTGTCTTCATTCATTTGCCATAAACAACATGAAACTATTTTACCATTTATAAATTCTGGATTTTAGGGATCTTCTTGCAGCAGGTCAGGAACATGGCCAGTATGATACAGCTACAGGAGTGAAATGTTTTTTGACATACATTTTTTGCATAAATATAGACTCCAGAAAGCAACTGGTTAACTCGCAGGCTATAAGGACACAGCATTCCAATTCGAAATGTTCATTACAACCTTGTAGTTTAGAAAATACTGGATAAATCTCAACGATTTACTCAGTATTTAGCATAAGTGACTTCATACCCAGGAGTAATTACATTGAGCATGCTCTTCTAGACAGGAATGCTGGGATGTTCTGCATAACAGAGCTGTAACTGAGTTTCTTTCTACCTGAGCCTTGGTAAGTTAAAGTAGCCACAATTATAGTAGAACCCTTTAGTTGCCGGAAACAAAACACATTATTGATCCTTTGCCAGAGGAGGGTAAGAGTGGTGTTCCTCTTCTCACTCAATTTTGTGGTTTTTGTTTAGACAAATTTGAAGCCTAAGAATCAAAATCCCTCAACATTTGTAAAGTAAAAATGCATGTGACTGTTGTAGTGTGTTGCAATTTCCTGTTTTAGACTTCCCAGTCCTTTCCCAGGTAGCAATACCTTCTCTGTTCCCCTCCCCTTGCCTCTTCCTAAGTGATGTCCATCAAGTTTAACATTCCAGCAAGGGCATGGTGTGATTGGCACAAGTTCAATAGAAGCTTCTCAGCCCTGGGGTCATTGGCCTGAGTATCATTGTCCCCTGAGACTCGCCCTCTCCCACCTGGCTGGCAGCTCACCTATCCTCTCCCTTCCCCCTCCCCCTGGGCTTAAAAGGACCTGGCACCATGCGGCCGGGATTCTACTGTGGCTGTTACCATATTTAGAGATCTGAGACCCTGGAATAAAGCTCTGGATTAAACCCTGCGGTAGAATCCTCTCCTTTCTTCTTCACCTAGCCTAAGGACTTTCACCAAAGGTAAACCTGAGTTCTTACCAGCCTGGACTTGTTCTCAGTGTCTAGCTGCAACATCCAGCCAGCCAGAGGGATCTCTGTGGTGAAATACCACAGCTGCTGCCTCTGGTCGAGCAGCGAGGGCCGGAGAGCCCACGCACGTTCCATCCGGTAATACTGGAATTTTATTCCAATATGTGACTTTATGTAAATGCAGAAGGTGTGTTATCCGCAAACGAAACCTGTGATTCAACAATTCTAAACACACTGGCACTTTTAAAGTTGTAGAGATTAATTCACATGGCTGTGAATTGATTTATCTCTTACTGATTTGGCTACATTGATTATTCTGATGCCTTCTTAACTGGCTTAACTTTGGATGTCATTTTTAGTATATGTGCTTACTATACTCCTCTCATTTGATTAAATTAGAGCTGTGAATCAATTCTCTGTGCCATGCAACTGAATTTTAAGATATGGTTTCACTTCATTTTATATGAGGTTATTTAGCCCACCCCCTTCCCCCCCAAACTCTTTCAATAAATGTGTATTCATTCTAATTCATTCTACAGGGTTGCAAATGGAAACAGTATTTTACTAATTTTAATAGTGAGGCTCATGGGTAAATCTTACTCAGCATCACAGAAGGGATACATTTGCTAATCTATATCTTTCTAACTTAAATTTCTCAGTTTCTTTTTGGAATGAAATCCCTGCAAACTGAGGCAAATTTCTCATCAGTGATTCTGGAAACTGGTGGATACTTGACAAGATGTGAATACAAAAACAGTGTAGTGGCTTCTCCTCATCTTTATATTTACCCTCAACTCCTCCTTTTCTACTCTTTTTTTTTTTTGTTTTGTTTGTTTCATACCCCACAGCAAGAAGAGTAAAGAGATTTTTAGATGTCAACAATTGAAAAAACCCCACACCACTAAAAGATTTTTGCAACCAAGAGGAACAGTCTTTGTAAAATAGCCCCAAGACTGGTTTTGCATCACAGTACATATTCACAGTAGAGGATACAGTCCCATGAATGGGCACATAGTAAACCACGGTGTAGCTGCAGATGCAGCCCTATTCAGGATAAATGTCACTTTTTGGAATCTCTATACATCCTAAAAGCCAACTCTTCCTTTTCCACAGTCTCAATTGCAGGTTTTAAGCAATTATTTTATAATACTTGTCAAGTGTAAGACTTTTCTGCAAAATCTTTTATTCAAGACCCAGTAAAAGTGATGAGGACTGTGCAAAGGAGTGCAGCATAGAGTGCTTTCATTTTATGTGAAACTTCCATAAATAGGAAACACTCATGTCCAAGTGATTCATTACTATACAAGGGATGCTTTTTCTCAACTTGAGGAAGAGGAATTAGAAACTAGATCTTAGAATTATGTACCTGCATATACTGCTGCTCTTGACTGTGAATAATGCAATAAATTCTTCTCACCTCTATGTCTATTTCTAGAGCTTTTTTGAGGAAACACTTCCTCTGAATACATCACAACATGAATCCAAATGTATGAGCATTTTTTATATGATGCTCAATAAATTATATCGATCCTCTATGATTAGACTCTAGATTAGATCTGTTTCAAAGATGGTTTGAACCTTTACAGAACAGGAAACTGAGTACATTGCCTTCTGTTAGTTAAGTCTACTATTTTTCTTCTGAAATGTAAGTCTCCCTACTTCACTGTAACCCTGTAACTCTAGAGTTTTACATATTTCCATAATGATTATGCAGAGAACTAAGTGGTTTAGAGTTCCAGAGAGGTAGAGCACAAAGGCAGTTACAGAAAGATGGAGATACTTTACAAGATGTTTTACCTAGCACAATACCTCATAATAATCAAAAGCCATGATTTTTAAGGTCTTGACTGAACTTTGCTATAACCCTCAACTCTTATTCCACATTATGCCTTCTTCCCAAGCACTGTCCCTTACAGCTTCTGCAGTCAGAACCTTCTCTGTGTTGTCAGCCTTTGTTCTGATTGAGACTGAGAGCAGTAGGGCACTCACATATGTTGACAGAGAGGCCTGAGAGTAGCTTCTAAACCCAAAATACATCACCTTCACAACAGCAATACTTCCTCAAAATCATTTACAGCCATCTTAGACATGATTACAACACAGTCATCCTTTACTTGGGCTTTCTTTGTAAGTACACAGCCCTCTGTCATTCTGATCAATGAGGGGAAATATTTCAATACACTTGCAATGCATGCATTTTCATTCCTCATATTAAATCTAATTTACTATTTTCACAAGCTATCTGGTGCTAATTACACCATAGACAATAGGAATTAAAGAATAGACAATAGGAATTACACTACAATAAACAATAAGAATTATGTTAAGCAAGAGTTATTGCTTTTTTAAGAATACAGTTTGATAGTCAGAAACCAAAATTCTGCTCTGATAGCACAATGCCACTGTATTTGTTTTTTTGCATTGGGGAAAACTGAAAAACACCTAACACCTCTGACCTAAATACACTTCTTGCTATCACAAATTCATACCTAAATATAGTTCTTAAGAAAATCAATTGCATTTAAAATGGTATGCCTCTTCTCCCCACACACACCTCCTTCAATTCTCCTTATGTCCTTAGTCTGCACTGAAAGGTCAGAAATAAGTAGGTGTTGGGGGGGACTCACTGGGATCAATGGTGTCATTACTGTTTTTTAACTGGCAAGAACCTTCCAATAGCATTAAAGCCAATGTGTAGGCACAGTGTGCTCATGATGCTTGTTTACATCTCATTCTTTCCCAGCCCTGCTGCCCAGAGCCAGCCTCAGTGCTGGCAGGTGTGCTCACTGCCTGTGCAGCATGGCAGGGAATGAGCCTGGCTCTGCTGGGAGTTAAAGGGTTCTGGCAGGGACAGGTCCCTCTGCCACCAAGGCCAGAGCCAGCCCCACCAGCCCTTGCCCCGGACTGTAATGTGTGGCTGATCTCCACGGCTAAGGACTGCACAGGGGCAGCTCTCACAGCTGGCCACCCTTTGCTTTGGCAGGCATCCTGAGCCCTGCTCCCTCCAGGCAGCTTGGATTTACCATTCTGAGAGCTCTAACCTTAACCTAAATCCCCTGGAGAGTCCCAGGAGCTCAGCCCCATGTCCTGACTGATGATGAGGGGTGAATTCCACTTGCAGCCCCTACCTCCCATAAACCTCACTCTTAGTACATGCCTAAGCTACAGCTTTCCCCTTTGAACAGGAACAGACACTGAGATATTTTCCTGTCTAGGAGTCCTGGTGCCAAATCACACAGAAATTCTGGTTGTGTACTTTCACTTTTCCCTATCTCAGCTAACCAAACTGCTGTTAATCAAGTTAAGCAGCCCTATGCTAAGAATCTGTTCACAGATACTCAGAGAAAATGTTAACTGCACACATTTACTGCAAACTGGAGCACTCAAACCACCCTGACAATTCATGCTCAGGCAACAGAATGAGATGCAGACGCAGTCTTCAAGGCAGAGGCCAAGGAATTAGGATTTCCAAATACACTGTGATGTGAACTTGCTCTGTGTTTCAGATGAGCTGCCAGGGCACAATAGCTCTCAGCTCACCTTGGCTGATGTTATGGTAGTTGTGAGCTGTTACAAAAAAAGCTAGAGTAGTGCTGGCCATGAAGATACCTGAACACAGCTTAAAGAACACAACAGTTCCTACAGTACAGCCATGACAAAGACAATGTCCTCTGCAAATACATTTGTTCACTTCCAGGGAAGCTGTGGATGTCCAATGCCGAGAGGTGTTCAAGGCCAGGCTGGATGGGGATTTGAGTAACCTGGTGGAGTGGAAGGTATCCCTGCCCATTGCAGGGGAGCTGTAACCCCATGATCTTTAATGTCCTTCCAACCCAAACCTCTCTATCATTCCATGAACTCAGAGCAAATACTGTCTACAAGATGATGCCATTCAGGCATCAACAAATGCTGCTACTTGAGTTGCTGAGCTCTAAAACCTAGAGGAAGAATTAAACCTATTGCAAGCTTTCTGTTTCAACTTTATTATGTCCATATTCTACATGAAAAATAAACAGAGCTGGAACAAAGGTGCCATATTACTACATATTTATGATTGCAACAACCTCTTAACAAATTGCCTGTGTTTTCTCTTGTACCTGCCATCCTTATGCTGTGCTACAGAGCACATGGATGTATTTTTTACCAGACAGATAATCTTCAGGAGCTGTCTTTGCTTCATTTGTCAGAAGTAATGCTTTGTACACCTCTGCTGGGAATGCTGAGCTGGCTGCTGAACACAGAGCCAAGAGGTCTAGATATTGGCTTCCTTCCTTTTAATTATCATCTCACATGTAAAGGAGACTGTTTTATCTTTCAGAGCACAAGGGTCATATAAATAGTCTTTAGTACAGAAAAGAGCTAGACAGTTTCATGGTTATAATTTAGAATATAGTTCCGCTTCAGTTATTTAGTCTTGAAGCCAAATGAAGCAGAGAAATGTGAGTTTTTATGATATTATCTCTTTCAAAAATATTGTTTTGATCTTATTCAAATCTTTCTTCCTGATAAGCCAAAGGAACTTTGTTGAGAATAGCATTTTTTATAAAAGTGAAAATGAAACATTCCAGCAACTCCCCATGCCCAGATGGAAAGAAATGAGGCCATGTGTTTTCTGTTCACTTGTTTCCCCTCCCTGAAAGCTACATTAATACAAAAAATTCATCAAAAAGTTCAGCTACAGTGTAAGTATCTTCATTTAAACACATGCCATGACTGTTTGAACATTACCTTGATTGATTCTTTTGTTTTAGATTATATTCATTTGAGGAATTTCACTAGGTAGATGTATTATAGACTTTTCTAAGTCCCTTGACTGAGCATAGCATGACATTCTGATTAAAAGATTATCACTGTGCTGTATCAGTAGAACACACTTTAAATGGATTAGGAACCAATGACTGGACAGATCTCAAAACAGAGCAAGTTACTATTCAGAGAAATAAGGGGATTTCTTAAGCCGTAGACCTGCAAAATGGAGCTAAGACTCATAGTCAGAGACCCACACAGAATTTTTTGTTGCTCTGCATTTTGAAACAGAAAAAGCTGGAAAAATACATAAATATATTTGCATCTAGTTCCCATTAAAAACAGACAGGTGGGCCTTAATACAACATATTACCTGCATGAAACACCAAGAAGATGATTCTCTTTTAATGTGCTTCTGTTCTTGTGTGACAAGGCAGAGAGAGCACCACCACTTCATGAACACCAGCCATTACAAGAGCAGAAATCATGAGAGCATTTCAGCAATGACTACATTTACCATGTCTGCCTCAAACAGGCCTGCTTTATAAAAAAGCCAGTCTGATCCCATTGCAGACTCCAGAACTCTGCAAAGATCTTCCTGAAAATGAGCCAAGACATTCAGGAACAATTCCCAGTTTGGTTCTACCATCACTAAACCCTGCAGGACTATGTGCACAACTGTAGCTGTGCAAGCTGCTCCTGTTTGCACTCACAAGTCAGGGAATTCCTGTACTCCCACTTCAGAGGGGTGCAGTTACTAGACATGTTTTTAAACAACTGATGCATGGCTCTCAACAAAGCTTTCAAATACCATCACAACTGAAATACCATGTCTCACAACATGGTACTCTCCTGGCCAACAGAGAAATACATAGGTCCTAAATGTCCTTCATTAGTTTTCAGAGGGTCAAGGAAAGAAACCCTAGAGTAGCCATGCTTATGAATCTTGATTTGTAAAGAACAGGGTCAAAGAAGAGGGTTTAAAGACAGAGATAAAGCAGATTTCTCATCCCAGGTGAGGCTGAGTAAGGGAGGAAGGAATCTACAGCATGTGCCTAAGCAGAACTTTAAATCTTACAAACCTTTTTGCTGTGTGTGTATAACAAGGCTTTAACTAAGTCCTCTTCATTAGATAAGATTCTGTGAAACCACCTTCAAACAAGTAGCTTGCAATTTTTGATGGCAGCTTAAAAGTTTTTGGTGCTTCATTGTGAAGAAAAGTCTTAAAAAAACTTTGGGGGACTGGAAAAACTGCTACTTTTGATTCTAAACAAAGAAACACTTCCTTGCCTTTAGGTGTGTGGGGACATGAGATCACTAATCCCACCAAACCAGGCATGTTGGTAAGTGACATGGGACGATGCGGAGAACAGCAGCAGCACTTGGCTTTTCCAGCAGCTGGAAATGAGGAAATTGCCACAGACTGGCATCTCCCTCCACCACATTGCCTCTGTTTTCAAAGGGAAGGAAGAAGACAGGGCCTAAATTCACTAATAAATTTCCCACCTCCCTTTCTGCAGGAAGGTGACAAGCGTACATTACACTTCATGATATTAGAGTATTTTTACTTGACAAAGTTTGAAATTTAGAAAAAAGAGCTGTCTACTTAATTAAATACAACTAATCCCCTTATAATGCCACCACCAAAAATTATTTGTCTCTTAGCAAACATATTTTCCTATCCTGATAAAACTTATCAGAATTATGTGGATCTGCTTCTGTCTTCCTCTCTGTATGTGCAGTCAGGTAAATAAACATGCACTAAGGCATTGAGACAATCCACCTTGGTTATCCTTTTGGGTACTATTTTTGTTTTCTCTCCACAATTACTCATGCTCTTTCTGCAGCATAGTGTCGCTTGTAAGCACACCTCTGAAAAACCAAAAGAATTCTTTGTCTTCTTCATCCTCCTAACCAAGGCTGATTTATCTTAGCACCAGCTATCAAACCTGAAATATAAACATTTTTTCCCTGACACAAGGAATTATCATAGAGTCATAGAATATCCTGAATTTAATGAGGCCCACAAAGAATAATGGGATTTATAGCTGTTCTTGGTTAGGAGGAAAAAATAAAAATAAAATCACAGGATTCACTTCTTAGTTGACTATACCTCATGGATGCAAAAAAATCACATGACCAAATCTCCCCCCAACTATTTAGTTTGCTGACACATACTGTAAAGTGACTTATGTTTAATCATACAATAGTCTAATGAATCAATCAAAATCAGCCTTTCAGTCCAGGCAGCACTGAGCATAATATTCAAAATTACAAACAGAACCATTGCATTGATTTTTGTTAATCTAATCTCTCCCTTAGCACCAGCCCATCATTAGATCCTTACACCTCCCCAACTCCTGCCTGGCAGCAGTGACAGCTGGGGCTGGAGCTGTATTGACAACATTCTCATTAAATAAAGGCAGCCATTATCAAAGTACACTCATCAAAAAGTGTGACAACTGCCCCTCGTGACTCAAGGATTGTATAACCATAATGCAACTCTCCTTCTAATACTGCCATAAATAGTAAATAAGAGCTCTGCATAAAGCAGGGAGATACTTATTAACTTCACTTTTTGTACCACTTAATATACCGTTGTTTTAATTGTGTTCATTTGTTATATCTCTGCTCTACAGAAAGCTGCTGGAGTGGTTTGTAAATCCCATTGTGTCAAAAGACAAACAACTGACTCAGCCTGCAGTGCAGGAATAGGCAACAGAAAATCACTTAATCCCCAGGTGGTTTAGTTCTACCCCACTGACTGTGATAAAGGTGTAGACACAGGAAAGCAGATTTAGTAAAAATATCAAAAGCAAGGCTCAAATCCTAGGTCCCAAATGGCCTCTTAGTGTACCTCTGAAATTCAAGGGCTGGGATAAGAAGGCTGCTTCAAACAGTCAACAAGTATTTCCTTCCATACAAACCAGCCCTTTATTAGGCTGGGAAAAGAGTGGCCACAGCATTACTCATAGCAGGCTCCTGACCCTAAAGGACATAATAAGGTCAAAAAGTGTGCTGAGAGCTGCACCACTCTTTAATTAATACTCTCATCCACAAGTAATACATGGAATTCTACATAATTTGTTATCCCAGAAAAGGAAAACAATGTTGCTCCGGTTTGCCTTCTGGAGGATCCTCTCTTTCATCATTATCAGGACTATAAATAAATTAACTTCCTTATTTAGTGCCTAACATTTAGTGACGTGAAAACTCTTATATGTCACTGAGTAAAATAGACAAGATGAAAAACTGAGCGTCTTTCAGGAACAAAACTGAAGTTCTTTGGCAAAAAGAGACTTGTAAATTAAAAAACAAAACAAACAAACAAAAAAAAAATCCCAAAACCAAACCCAAAACAAACAACCAAAACACAACAAACCCAAACAACCAAACAAAAACCTTCATGATTCAAACTACAACAAAAATGGTCAGTTCCACAAATAATTTGAGCTCTGGTTGCCTTGCATGAAAAATCTACTCGAACTCTTCAGTCTTGTGTGCTCTATGCTGCATACATAATTAAAGCCTACCATTTTTTATTACAGAGAACAAGTGGCTAGATTTTTACCAGCAATATAAAAATAACATGACATTTGCTTTGGAACGCTAGTAAAATTTTTGTGATCAAATGCAAGGTGTTTTATGGAAGCTTCCTTCCTCTATCATTATCTGTCATTTTCAGTCAAAACACAGCTAATATTGGACATCTGGGAGAAAGGCTGCTTTTGCAGGCTTTGCTTCATGAGCAGAATATGGCAAATAACAGAATATTTGAAAGTTTTTCCCCTTTGTGGTCAGAAATAAAAAGCATAATAAATGTGTTAAAAAGGGCTAATGAGTCCCAAGCAGCAAGATCTTCATCCTTCAAAGACTTTTATGAACCGTAATTATCTAATTGCTGTTAATTAGTTGAGTGGGATGAGGGACTACTATGGGTGTAGGAGGGCATGCATTGTGCTGCACACTCAGAACTTATCCCACCACCACTGGGTGTAATACACAACTTGCTCAGGAAAAAACACAATTTACATGAAAAGTTTTTTGATTGAATTTGCAGTTTTCATCTGTGGTTTAAAAACTATTGCTGATTCTTCATACCCTGTGCATTCTAAGTTAGAAAAGTTGGCGGGCTTCCTCCCATACCCATGAGATCTAGAAAAATCCATAGAATATACATTTTTATTCTATTCTTTTACAAAAACACCTTCACTCTAAAAATTGCACACTGCAGCCCTGAAGTAACCCTGCAGCAAATAATTTTTTGCATCCTGAATCCCAGACACATAGCAAAAGGCTAACTCTAAGGTAATATGCCAAAATTCTGTGAACCCTTCATGAAGGCTAAAAATTTCTGAAAATATGAGTTTTGGCTCATGGTGGTGCCACTCTGGTTTTGTACATATGATTTTAATTATCTCTAAAACACTGCTAAATGGTCACCACCAGTCAGGATTGTGGCTTGCTGTCTCAAGGATTAACCCCTCTTCAAGCAGTTTAACGGGGGTGAAATGATCAGAAAAGCACAGGTTAAGCACAATAATACAGTTTTTGATACTCAACTTTGTGCCAGAACACTTCTGCAGGTATGATTATTAAAATATCATCTAAGCTCTATGCAACATGAAGAGCAAAATTATGTGCTTAACTAATTGCTACTCTGATCCAGCAGAACTTTGAATGAGGGGCCATGTGGTGAAGAGGGCTGTGGAGAGTCAAGCCTTTTTCTCCAGAAATTTAGAACAAAACTATGTCACTGACAACTGGAATACCTGAACTAATATCTTGATCTTTGGTCAAATGCTTTCCTCTTCCGAGAAAACAATGTATTTTCAGATTTCTGATGCGTTCTGAAAAGAACTGGAAGGGAAAACAAATGGGAGCACCAGTGTCTGGCACACATCATTACCTGCTCACCCGGGTGGGCAAGGCACAAACTGAGCCTAATAGCCCTCCTTTGTCTTCTAAAGCACAGCCCAGGGCCCTAAACACATTACTTACTGTCCAGAAATCAGTGTTTCATTAAACAGCCACTTTGCTTATTAACACCTACTGCAGTGACAGTTCTGTGGTGACAGTGCGCACAGACAGCAGCATCACTGTCACTGCAAGATTAACAGGCATGCCAGAGTTTGAAGAGCAGCCCAGATCTGTTGAATCAGGGAAGGATAGACACATCATTGCTGCCTACTCCTCATATCTCAAGTAATTGAGCCAGTAAAGTGTTGTCCCTGAGAGGCTGGAAATGCACTGGTTCCTTCAGTAATGGGTGCCTCTGCCCAGTTAGCAAAATGCTGGCAAGGAGAAGCAGAAGTCTTTTTTAAAAAAAGATAGCAAGGTATGCTTTGGTGTGGAGGAGCTCCATGAGGAGAGTGAGGCCTGTCACTGAGAGAAATGAGAAGGGCAATCTGAATACAGAAGAAATATTGCTGTCTGCACTTCCATCACATTTATATTTTGCAACCCACTGTAGTTGCGAAAATAGCCACTGCTTTTATTCTCTTTAGTTTCCTAGAAAAACTGAGATTAAGTGCCCTTTGGAAGATCATTTCCACTTAACTACAAAAACACTGCTCTCACTATATTACTATTGCTGCACTACTTCATGCTCTACGTTTCAGACAAAATGCTATGCCCAAAATAGTTCCTCTCATATTTTGTTTTGCAATATTATTTGGCCAGAATTTCTGTTAGAGGCTGGTTGTGTTTCAATTTAAGAAAAACTCCCATGTGCAACGGGACCAGAGATGCTAAGCAATGTGTTATGGGTCCAGAGCCTCAGCAGTGCTTATCAGAACTTTGAGAGATTCAAACTGTGCATGCCCTTCACAGCCTGGGCTTAATCAAACAACACTGACTCCACTGTGGCCAGGAGAGGCTATTCCAGGATCCATTACAGCACACAGCCAGCTGTAACTTCTGTTTACCCAGCCCCAGCCTCTTTTACTATTGGAGTGGAGGAACATCGAGTGATGACTTGGGTATTTGGCTCAGCAACATCATAAACCCCCATCCTTCCAAAGTTGTTTAGAAACAGTAACAACTTCAAAAGTAGCTTGAATAGCACTTAAATTTGTGTTCCAAACTTTCTGTCAGTCTCACACCATAATAGCCCAGGCATTCTATAGTGAAGAGCACAGACATACAATTGCAAGCTGTACAAACTGTTCTACTTCCTCCATGTCTTGTAAAAGCTTGGCCTGAATTTTTCAATAAATTGAACACTTGTTCTCATTCTATGTACCAATCTAAACAAATCTGTGAGAATTTCATGATCTTTCTACTCTTTTCTTTGCTATCTCAATGTTGACACCAGATTTATCACAAGACTTTCTAATCATCCATGATTAATTTTGTAAGCAGCACTATAAGACAATCAACAACACATTCTCTTAATTTTACATCTGATCATCCAGCAAACATAATTTTCTCCTAAAGTGTTTTCCACAAAGAAATTTAGAAGTAGGAATTAATGTGGTCTTGAATTAATTTCCCTCATCAACCAGATGGTTTAATTACTGGAAATGAAAGAGCCAAGAAGGAAGAATCCTTGTACCAAATTCAAAGGGCTATAGAATGTAGCATCCCTTGTTTATTTAAGTCTCAGTGAAACTCGGAGTGTTAAAACATGTGTAAATTCACTTAAAATCACAACACTTTTTCTGCTCTCTTTCAAAGTGAAACCTATTAAATCAAAAAGTCTTTTTAAAAATTAGGTCTTTTCTACAGTGTGAATACAATTGAATGTACAGACTTTTTCCAATGCAAGCTTTAAGTGGGAGACCAATGTTAAAAGATAATGTAAATATCACTCCAGTGCCCCTTTCCATCTGTGACTCACACTGTTATGTGCTTATGAGCTCCACATCTTGATATCCTGGGAAGTCTGCAGGTATTCTTCATATTTTATACATCTGAGGAGTCAAATTGTGGTTTTCCTTTTTTTCTTTTTTCCCTATTTTTTTTAATTAAACAGGTTTTTAAATAAGCAAAGGTTTGATGTTTGAGTGTGAAATTAGGATTTTTGACTTGTCTGTTGACAATATTCCAGCCCTTTGTGGTCCAGTGAAATGCACCACAGCTGCGCAATCTTTTCTGGGTAGCGCTGCAAGACTAGAACTTACATAAAAATGTGTTATTAAAAATATAAGTTAAAATACTACCTGCAACTTTATCATTTTCTTCTTGCGGGTTTGAAATCACAAATACATACTTGTTTTAATCTGTGTTTTTCTGGCACATTTAAAGCACAGCAAAAGCATCACGAGTCAACTCAGTTACTATGATACTGTCTGAATTTCAGTGAACAGGCTAATCCTTCTCTACCTTGCCCTCTTTCTTCTTCCCATTTTGGTCTTCTGGTCTGACCAGATCTTACCTGGACTGTGTGGGAAGGGTGGCCTCCTGCCCAGGGCTGCTGTGGTGTAACTGCTCTGACAATGGTGCTGTTGTCCCTTTTTGGAGTAATGCAAAAACATTTTCAGTCTTAGTCTCTGCATCCCATTTCCTGGATAATGCACCTCAGTGTGCTGGGAGTTTTGATTAACATGAAGAGCTCTGAGACTCTTTTCCAAAGGCAGCAGGGCAGAACAGTGTTTTTCAAATTGCATTGCAGGGGGAAGCTCATTAGATCTGCAATAAAGCTACCTGATCATCAAAGGCAACAGCTCCCATTGGCTTCTGTGGATTGAGTTGTAGCCCTGAATGAGCACAACCTCATTTATTAAGTCCTTGTTCATTGCCTCATAGTATTTCTCTCTGGCTAGTGATTTGCTCTGGTTCTTCTTCTGATATGCTCCTTAGTAGAAACATTCTCACAGAGATACAACATATTACCTCCCCAAATGAAAACATTCCAGATAAGTCATCATTTATGGCCATGACTTGAGAGGAAGTGTTTCATGATTCTGAGGTCATTTGCATTAATCTCCAACAGCTCTGCTGAACCTTCCTGCACTAACAAAGCTGCCTATAACTTTCACATTATCAAATAGGTTACAGCACTATACCTTTCACTTTGGGGGTTTATCCTACTCAGAAATAGTAGACAGTGCTTAAATCTTTCAGAGTGAAGTTCATCTGGGCATTTCAAGGATCATATATTCAAAGAAGTTGAATGTTTCCCCTCAGGTACTCCTGGAGGAGTGGGCTAAAAGCTTTATTGATATGCAGAAGATTCCTCTTCTCAGAACTAACATTGTTTTAACTGAGTGTGAAGATTCAACTACTGGGTGCAGGAACAGTGACAAAGAAACCACCAAAAGAACAAGTCCAAAGTGTAGCAACCAGCAGCACAAATTCCATCTGGAGGCTGGTCCCTGGTGTTGCGCTCCAGCCACTGATAGTGAGGCCAAATTAACATCTCCACTGGTGTTGTGGATGATGGAACACCAAATATCCTCAGCAAATGTTCAGGAATCTACTCTGAGGAGCGACTGATGCAGTGGATGACTGAGGTGCCATTCAAAGAGATCTCAACAGATTAAAGAAATGAGCAGGAAGGAATTTACTAGAGTTCAATGGAAAATGCAAAGCCCCACATCTGGGAAGAAATAACACCAAGCAGAACTACAGGCTTGACACCAACTGTCTAGAAAGCAGCTTTGCAGAAAACGACCTGGAGGTCCTGGTGGACAGCAAGCTGAGCAGAGCCAGTGACGCACCTTTGTGGCATTGAAGGTTGAGACCATCCGAGGCTGAATTAGGAAGAGCATTGCCAGCAGATCAAGGGGGACATTCTTCCCCTCTACTCTGCCTTGGTGAGTGCTGTGTCCAGTTCTGGGCTTCCCAGTGTGAGGCAGACATGAGCCTGTGCTGCAGGGAGCCAAATAAAAGGAGACAAAGGTTAAGAGATCGGAACATCTGGCACATAAGGGGTGGCTGGCACTGCTGCACTGATCATCCTGGAGAAGAGAGGGCTCAGGGAAGATCTCACTCACGTCTATAAATACCCAGGAGAGCAAAGACGATGAAGTCAGACCCTTCCCAGAGCTATCCAATATCAGAAAGTGAAGTAATGGACACATAAAAATACAAGACATGGCACTGAAACAATAAAGAAAAAACACTTGACTGTGAGGAGTGGTCAAACGATGGTGCTGATTTACCCCAGGGCCTGTGGAGTTTGTGTCCTTGAGAATGTTCAACACCCAGATACAATCCTGAGCAATCTGACCCAGCTGACCTTCCTTGAACAGTAGGTTGTACTAAACCATATCCAGAGGTTTCTGATCACATCTTTTTGTAAACCTATGACACAATTTGTTTTGGTTTCCATCACATAATATTAATAAACACAGTAATTCCTTCAGTTGCAACAAATGTGTTTAATTTAAAAGATTAAAACTACTTATATTCTAATCTCTAAATCATACTTTTCTTTGCAAAATAGAAGAAACTGAAGATTAGAATGACTCTAAAAGTAAAGCTTATGTACTTCCACAAAGATGAAAGAATATTTGCTACTAAATTTTACTGCGACATGGCACTGCCTGGTTAAAGACAGAATGGATTCACTATCTCTGAATGTTAAAGAACAAGGAGAAAAAAAACCCAAACGGCCAAAATTGTTTTCCTATTCTCTCTTTTCATTTTTTTCCTCTGAAAATGTTAATCCATACACTCATTTTGTGCTCATAACTCCATCCCACTCTCTCTCCTCTAATCTTTTATTTGCTTTCTTTCCTGAAAATTCTTTGTTAGGACATACCTAGACTGATGGGCAAGAAGCAAATCAGGACACTTTATCTCTGAGCTCTGGCATTCACTTGAGTTAATTGAAATCTTTCAGGTCTAGCAAATCCACTTTTATTTCTCAAACTAGCTAGGAGAGAGTCACAAAAGCATCTTTGCACAATAAAAAGAAAAGAGCTAAATGTTATTTCTGACAGGATTTGCAATGAACTTTTGTTACAAAAGGGAAAAAACTGTGAAGAAGTTTATAGTAGCCTCCAAATATGAATGTGCCATATTCTTAGGCCAACAAGTACTTAATGCTATTTTGTACAAATACATTGCCCTCCTTTATTATGCTAGGAAGGTGTAGCTAAACCTCACACCTCCTATTGCAATAGACAGTTTTCAAAACGGCAATATCCTTCTGTCACGAAGAAGATTTCTACTGTACTGCAAGATTCTCAGAATTTGCACTTATGTCTCTCTTTGAATTAGTTTATCTCTATTAGTTTATCTCTTTATTAGCTTATCTCTAGTTTACAAAGGTTCTCACAGAACTTCATCCTTGGCACATCATCTTTTTAGCAGAACAACTTTGAAGCTTTGGCTGCTCTGGTCTACCTCTGGTTGGAGATATGGAAATTGAGGATATCAACAACAAAAAGAGGTAGAAATTGGCGATGCCAAAATTCAAAGTTTCGCCTACTTATTTCAAATTTCTGCCTGGCCAAACACTTCTGGAGAGAAACTGGAATCTTTGCTCAAATAAAAATAAATAATTGTTTAAAAGTTAATGCTATAAAGCTTAGTGCTTTATGAGCTTGAGGTTGCTGAAACAACTAATAGCCAGACAACCAGAAAACTATAAAAAACCTCTGGCATGCAACAGGCAATGGTTGCCTCTTTGACATAACTCAGAGCTCAGGTATTCACTAGTCTTACCACACTACCCTCTCTCCCCTCCAACTGAACAGGTTTTGGGTGCCTTCTCTTTTCTTCCAGGCTTTTTTCTTCCACAGGGGAAGGAAAAGTATTTTCTCCTTTGCTAGGAGAACTGTGTCAATGAAATTGTACCTTTTAGCTCAACTTTCAGCTTTCTACCAAGCATATGAAACTGAGCTTCCCATTGACAAAGTGGACAGAGAGTAAGATACTAACAACTTTACTGTAGTTAACTAAAGACAAAAAAGTGAGATTTAACCTGTTCTTTTCTATGGCAATAAGCAGCATTCAATATTTTTTCCCCTACTGAGTAGCTGTTGTAATAAGCCCTGTACTTGGACTTCTGCACTTATGGCTTTTTCAACCACTGACTTTCTTCTAATTACTTTCCTACCAAATATTAAAATTTTGAGAGTCATAATGTCTGAAATTTCTGAATCCCTTGTAGGGGATGTCTGAATCCCTTGTACAGTTCCTACAATTGTATAGGCCCTAGGTTTCCTTTTCTAAAAAGTGGAAATTTAGTTGCAGAGAAAACTTTGAAAAAATAACTTGAAAAAATCTAAAAGAATAATTAGAAAAGTGTGTCACAAGGGAGTTTCTTTAAAATCACTATTTTTAAGCAAGTCTCAGCATTTTGAATGTCTGGCTTTAACAATATTGCTTAGCTGTACAGCATAAGAAAATTGTATTTCTGTAGGACCAACTCAATAGTTCATGTTTCAACACATCTTAATAATTAACTAGCATGGTTTGGGAACATAGGTCAGCCAGGCTTCACATTTCTTTTGAGTAAAAATAACTTATAAGAGGTTGTGATATGCCTAATATAAAAATAAAATCTTGTCCCTATGCAGTAATTATTTCAGCAAGTTTTTGGCTGAAGCAGCAAGAATCTGGGTGACTGCTGAACATGCACACCCACCCGTTTAAGAGTGCAGAATTCCCGTCGTGCTCACCCTTTCGGGCACAGCCCATGACGGAAGGGACAGCCCGGGTTCCGGCTGCGGCTCTGGGCGCTGTTCGTGGTGCTGAAAAGAGACTCCCAGGCACGGGCACTGGCCCCAGCTGTACCTGCAACTGCGATTTATGCTCGCAGGATGCATTTGAATGACATCAAACAGACTTCTAAACACATTTACTCAAGAGACACTGTTTTAAAAATAATTGTTCCATGACACAAGTGTGCAGATCTAAAACTAGCGGATGTATATTCATGGATCACCCTTGGATGACTCCATGCTACAGCAACTTTTTGTTCTGTTAAGTAGACACAGGGCTTTTGTTCTTGTAGATGACTGGTTGAATAATGTGACTAACTGAACACGTACAAGTACTATCAGGATTGTGGACTTTCTGCATACCTAAAACCAAGTGACAGTTTTCTGACACCACTGATGGTATTTAAGTTCACTTCCTACAATCTTTATAAAAGCAGAGCACCAATCAGCTTGCTGAATGAGGGCTTCTGGTTTCTGAGCTTTTTCAGCACTATGCAAGAAAAAAATTGCAAAAAATGCGAAGCTTTTTTTGGCTGGTTGTTTAAAAACCCTTGATGTTATGCTCTTCTTTGTTAGGAAAACTGTCAAGTAAACTGGAACAATGCAAGAGTTCAGAATCTTAGTAACACTATCATGAACAGAGTCTCAAAAGATTTCTGCAAAACTGCATACCTAAAAATAAAAAAGCCAATACAAATATTTTATTTAAAGAAGATTTTCCTTTTGATAGCCAGTAGCCATAAACATCAGGCATAGCTACAGATAAAGGTATATTTTGGTTCACAGCTCTAAAACTTAGAAATACAAATATCAGATTTTTATTTGGTCCCTGGGGAGAGAAAGCTCATTAAAAAAACACTCTTCTGACCATCCTGTCTATTGCTCTACCTGCCCCAACATTCATTGACCTTCAAATGAAATAGCATTTCTGTTTACAGAGAGGACTTCTTATTAAGTTCCCTCTTGTCAGAGCATCTTTGTGAGAAGATGGAATCAGAAGCCCAGTGAGAAGTCACTGACTTCCACTGGTGTTTTTACGACATTTTTTGGCTTGGTTTTTTTCAAGCACAAAATTCAAAATTGAGTTCTTCCCTGTGTTGCACCATGCCCTAGGCAGATGAGGTCCATCTGTCAGATTCCTAGACATCCTCTATCAGCAGGAATATCTGAGCCAACAAAAGGGTCAAGGCTCATGGGCAGAGTGCTGCTCACTGAGGGAATGTGGCTTGGAATTTTCAGGCACGTTTATGGAAAAGTTCTGGTGTCAAATCTTGTATTGCTGTCCCTGTGGGGAATAAGCCAAACTGAGGAAAAGTGTTGAAAGATATTCCATTCTCCAGGCTCTCCTACGCATCCAGTTTTCTCTATTTCAGCTTATGAGTCTTCATTCTGTGTCTCCTGCAGCAGCCTTCGTCAGCACATGAATAATTAATGTTAATAGTCTCATCAACTCCAGGGCATAGTGCAAGACTCATTGAGCAAATGTTAGTTGGGCTTGTCCTGCCTCATGAAGTCTTTTCTTTCTCATAAGACATCCCACAGAAGAAAAGATGTGTTCTCCTTTGGCGTTCCTTGAATAGGCAAATGTACCGATAAGAATTGTGTGATATCTCCTGCTATATAGATGTAGCCAGATTTTCTAATAAATGGGAACATTTAGTGAATGTCTAACACAACTCTGTTAGAAAAAAAGCTGGTTTTACTTTAATCTCTTTAAATCCAGCCACAAGATTATTTTTGTTGTTTTAGCATCACATGGTCTTATATCATAGTTACATTGTGTCACCCAGGATTACTTCATCAATTTTAAATGAAAAAATAAAAAAAGGCAGTGGAAGTGTTTCAGTCACAAACTGTTTCTTACACACTCCCCAGATGGGTTTGTCCACTGAAGGTGTCAGCACAAAACAGATGAGTGAGGAGAACCTAAGAGATCTGTTATGGCTCACTATTCCTGTAAGGAGAGATACAACCTCTCACTACTGCCCCATATTTTTCCCATTTTTAATCCCTTCGCAAATCCATAATGGGAAATTGGAATTACAATGAGTCTTCCTTTTTTGGCTGTGGCTGTAAATGAGGCACAGGTAAAGCAAGCACCAAATCCTACCTTTGATAAACAGACTGCCAAGTTGGGTTGCAAGATGCAAATGGTACAAATAAAAGAGGTTCAGTGAGTTGCATCTGGTTTCTAAATCACAGCATGCTTTCCTCCAGGGTGGAATACAATTGTGTAAGCAGGAACACCCGAGGTTCCACTTAAGATACATTTTATGAAAATGTGAGAAATTGTTGAATAGCACTGTAGTTGAATAAAATGCCATACCGTTAACCAAACCACTGCAAATTATGCCCGTTTATCTTATTAGAAAAAAAAAAAAAAACCAACAAAGAAAATGTCAAAATAGGCCATCAGGAGTTTCAGAGTCTGACTCACATAAAGTAACCCCTCACAGGAAATATCTCTTTAAATCTGCCAAGAAACAGTAAAGTCACTCTTGACCACAATAAGAATGCACAGATAATAAATTGCCCAACTCTCCAGAACCTGAAAATGCAAGTAATTTAATTTTAAAAACACAGATGTTTTAGAATAAACAAATATAATATGAATCTATTGATGAAATGTACTTAGTATGGTTGTGTGTTCACTTTTTAATTTTAGCATAAGCATAACAACACGACCTCTAGGTGTTAGGATACCATTAAAAATGTTTTAAAAAATTGCGTGTTTTAAAAACAATCTATACTACTGGCAGTGCTTTTCAAGTATGAGTACATCCTTCACTGTTGAGTGGATCAAGAAAACCTCTGGTGCTGATTTGCAAGGAGTCTAAACTCAGAGAAAAGTAGCAAAACAATCTGAACAGAAGGCTACTGGCTGTAGTAAAAAGGAGAAAATTCAGCAGAACTGGAGGAAACAGAACATTAGGACTTTTTTTAAATAAACTGGAGCATACTTTGCAGTAAGACAAATAAACATCAGCCTGGGCATGTGCTTCAATCTGCTCCTGAACTTTAAACTTTAGTCAGGGTCTGTGTTTGAATGTTGTGAACATTCAGGCAGGGAAAGGAAGAATGAGACAGAGCCAGCCAGCTGCTGGGCAGCATGGCTGTGTGAAACAGCCTCCTGCTGGCTGCAACAACTCCCAGAGGTGTTTGGCTTGTCAGTGTCCCCTGAACAGGACAAGCCCCCCCTTCCCAGTGTGCTGTGATTCACTTATTGACAGTCTGCTGTCCAACCCTGACAAGTGTTTTGCTGATTTGAATTGCTTCTTTCCTCCATCCCAGTACATAAATAAAAACCAGCCCATTGTACAACTCTCCACACATTTTGGTAACTCGTTTTTCTGGTATGTTTTAATTGAGAAAACTTGAATTGACTTAAAAGTACAAAAAAAAAAAAACCCAAGAGGCAGACCAGCAAATTTATTGCAATTCACTTTGCCTGCTTAGTATATAATGAACGATGACAGCACTGGCTTTAAGGAGATAATTATTTTCATAGTCCATAAGAGTGAATATTTACTGGAGACACTTAAAGGAATTTTTTTGCATGAGTGAACTAATAAATTTTAATGAAGACAAGTGCGATATTTGGGGTTATACAATTAAAAGCAAACATATAACATATTTAGCAAATTGAAAACTTACTAGCTGCATGTATAAAATACACATTTGTTTTAGAAGTATTTTGTCATTTTTAAAAACTATGCACTCACATTTACTTTTAATTAAAGTTCTAAACTTTTTTCCATGTTTACTACCAGTACCCATAGCACCCAAAAAATACATAGTACAAATATGAAACAATTTATTAAGTAGCCTAAATAAACTGCAATTTAGAAATGAACTCAAGCCTTGCCCAGAAAAAAACATCAGCACAAAACCAAACCCCAACCACCCACAATACAATATCTCAGTAAACAGAAGGCAAATAAAGGGACTTCAAAGCAGCAGGGAAAGAGGAGTGGTGACTTGTGGACTAGGCCATGAAAGTGAACTGTCTGTTTTATATTTTAAATGAAATAACTAAAATCTGAGGTCATACTTTTAGCTGCTTGCATCTGCTTGCAGGAGATATGAGATCTTCATTTCTTGTTGCTACTTATGACACCCCCTGCACTGTGATCTAGTGAACTTTGCCAGTCTCACACAGTGACTTTGAAAATGTCTAAGCAAACAGATGACTCTCCACTCTTGACTCCTAGAACAATATGTTTGCTTTAACACTTCTGCAAACACACAGGCTCTGATAACTAATAAAAGAAGTGTTAAAAAGGTCTTAAAACAGAGAACATTAGCACCACACTGGTCCTGTAGCTTCCCTTTTGTTTTCCCACAGCAGCTGAGCCTAGGGTATAATACCTATCTTCAGTGTACAGATGGTTTCTGCAGCCCAGCAGACCCTTTGCCAGCCCAAAGCAGCCCCACAAACTGCAGTTATTTCCCTTTCATTTCCTGGCATTACAAAGTAAGTGCCAGACTGTCAAGAGTTCCCCTCTAAAAAGAGGATTTTCCTCTGAAATCCCATTTATTTAGATAAGCAGTAAAAGTGACATGGCAGCAGAAAGAGAAGAAAAATGATGCTAATTGGGTATGTGGAAAAACCTACACGCTGAGAACCAGGACTTCATTATCCCAGAGCACTTTCTGAGTGTCAAAAGATACCATGCAGTATTCAAACACAACATGATGACAGTCCAGGCAGGTCTGGGAGAAAGAAGGAAGAAGAGCCAAGTAGGGAATAGCACAGTTAGACAAATCCAGAGCAGATGGATAACACAAACAGCAAAAGGAAGAATGGATAGAATAAATATAGAAAGAAAATGCTAGACATAGAAAGAAAATAATGTATCACCCTAATTCTATACAAGTGCAAACCTCCTGTCTGTGCCCTGTCAGAACACTCACAGAATTCCAGTACTAATTTCCTAAAGCACTGGTATAAATATTGCCACTTCCTCCCCTATATTAAACTCTCTCACGTTACCTACTTCTGCAAGCCCACGTATACCTACTGAGTCTGGAAGATATACAGCCATCTCAGGAGAAATCCCTAGTTTCATTTAATTCAGCAAGGTTATCAATAATTCTAAAGTCTTGTGTGTTAATTTTGCATAGAATTGAAAGTGATTCCATGTCAGGCATGTGGTGTTTTAAGCAGCTAGCCTGAAAGCATTCGATATTTCCTCATGAAAAGTCAGTCAAGCAATGTTGATTTTGTGCTTGTACTTTGTGCCATGTAATAAGCAAAATGTACAAACCCCATGTAACAGCATGGCTGTTGTGGGTTATTCATTGTGATATTTTTCATAAACCACCAATTGTGTCTGCCCAGATAATGCTAAGCCCCGTATGCTCTTTTTTGGCGAGCCAACTGCATTCAACCTACCAGATTAATGACACTTATAAATAAATAAAAGCCTACAATTTACTGTTAATAGAAGACCAGCTGGCATCCTACAGTGGAGCTGAAGGTGCAGCATGCACTGACAGAGATTGGTGAGAGGTTGCTGACTCATTTTTCATTTATTTTATGGGTGTTTTTCAGCACAAGGAGCTTACAAGCTATGATGCAGCTATCTCTGGCCAAGTTCTATCTCGACCTCATAACAGAAATCAGTAATTAAAGTTTAATATGCAGCATTGAGACTGTCTGCATCTCTCAAGGGGCCACTAGAAGGGAATTAGCAAAGAACGATGCAAGTTTGCTAGAAGGATTTGATAGCAAATTTTAAATTCATCTGCTTTGATTGGAAAATGGAAAATGAACCTCTGGGGCACCAGTTGTGTCCTTCCTGCAAGTTTCATGTCCAAACACAGCAAACTTAGGACTAGCCCCATGTAAACCCCTGCAACTGCCATGGATTTGTGCTGCAGGACCTCCCTAATCTATCCTGATAACCCAAACTCCCCCAGCATAAAGCACTGTCACGAAGAGCCGGGCGGAAGGAGAGCAGACAGACAACTGAAATTAGATGCTGATGAGATGCCAAGAGAAGATTGCTTCTAATGCTGTGCCACACCAGCAACTGATAAGATGAAGCCTTTTTAGCTGAAACAAGAATCAGCTTGTAGCACCTTTAGTCATTTGTGCAAGAGAAAGGGTTTTTTGAAAGGTTATTCAAAAGGTTTAAGTGTTTTGAAAGGTTGTGGGCTTCTAGAAAGCTCATAAGTTTCAAGAATGCTTTACCACTCTGAGTTCTCATTCAGTTCAAGTGAAAGCAGTTCCTTACCTGCATTATTTATGCCTTGTACTCCCACCAAACCATCCTTCTTTATGCAAACCAAGCAATGCCAGCAAATTCCCTCTGTGCCCAAGATGACTTCTTCCCACATTTTCCAGTGCTCTCAGTTTGCAGAGAGTAATCAAAAGGAATTATTTCTACATCCTGGGTTATAGAATAGGTACTTCAGATATGTATTTCACAGATGATTTTCTAGCCTGGTTAGCAAAAAAACAAAGGCTTGTTTAGCCTGCTCTACACTTCCATTTCTTCTAGATTAGCCTCTATTAAAACTCTGCTGTGCATGGCTGCAAGTGGCCATTTACTAGCAAAAGTCTCCTATGTATAATTTCAAAATCAGCTTTTTGGCATGGCATCAAAGGGAGGCAGCATATGATCTTTAGGCTGGAAACTCTTTCACTGAGTTTTCTTCTCTGCAAGGAGAAGGTTTACATACAAGATTTTTGTTCCCTGCTTCCCTGTATTTCAGGAAAGAATGAAATCCAGCTATATTAATTTCAAGCATGCTGCAATGATACTTGGAATACGGAGTAAAAGCTGCACTAAAAGAGTGCAAGACAGATTTAAGACACAGGACTGACTTGCAGTGTCCAGCTGGCATTGCTCTCTCCTGCATCAGCTTCTAGAAAAGAAACTTTCCTGCAGCTGGCCAGAGCAGTAGTTGAAAGATTGCCTGGTTTGGGAAGGATCTAGTACTTGTTGAGATGCAGATCCCTGGCTATGAGAAAACAATTGCTAGTTTGAGTCAAGTAGCTCAAATAAAGGAGTGTCAGGTATCAGCTGCTAATCTAAGTAAATCAATGTCATTTTGATGAGTGCAGCGGGAATTTGAAGAAAAATTGCCATGTTCACAAATTCACTTTTCTTTTGAAAGTCCCCATGTGTACAAGCTTAGGTAAGCTTAATTGAAGTCAGTGAAGTGCAACTTTTTAAAAACAATTTAAGTGCCTTTTATAGGTGTCTAATTAATAGGTGTCTAGTTACTGGGGCAAGTTGTCCAAAACAAAGCAGAAGACAGAGGGGCTTATGCCTTTGTTTAGAGTTATGGAAAACAAGTAACAACCCAGAGAGAAAGTTTTTTATTTGACACATGCAGCTTCTAATGAATATAGCAGTTTGGACTCTATTAGAGTCACTAATTTTCATTTCAAATATAAAAGGCCTATGTCAACATTATTAAGATTAAACATCCCAGAGAAGTAGAGGAACAAGATTTCAATTTTTTTTTTTTTAATAAGGATAAAAGCAGGCTGATTTCCTTGTTCTGGGAAATGTTTCACTTTTTCCAAGTATTCTGTAATACAGTTTGATACAAAGGAAGGAAGAGAGCGGAACAGGATAAAATTTAAAGACAGAGGACTTGTCTCCGGTGAAGAACTCATGTAAAAAGTGTCTAAATGTCAACAGATTTAAAAGAAGTAATTTTCTTCCAAACCCATGACTTATTTTGATGAAGAATGTGCTGCCTACCAGAAGCAAAGCACAAGGAAGACATCACACTGATCTGATTTCATTCATCTAAACAAGTTAGCCCATGTATCTAATCAGTGAAACTCAAGTGCTCCTAGTGCTTGCTCAAGGAAAAAATCTTCCCCTACTGTACCAGGCTGCAGGATTGTTCAGAGGCCCTAAGAATCCTCATCAACATCCTTAGAGCATCAACAGCCATGATGGCAACATTAAATAATGAACACATGAAGAGTTCCAAAAGACAATCTTAGCTTATCTTCTCTCCAAGCCTTTGTATGTCCCCCATCTCAGTGGTGGGGTTTTATTAATTTTTACTGCATATCCTCCACTTTAGTCTCACAATTTAACTCTGCACCATAGAGCAGAGACCAACACTGTCATTCGTAGAGCTGGAGGAAAAAGTCAGGGAATTGCGATTTCTTTTCCCCCTTGGGACTTCACTTGACAGGAACATATTTAGGACACTTCTACTCTCAAATTCTCCACCTTCTCTCATATATCTGCATAATAATTTTTAATCTAACTCTGTTAACCTGACATAACAAAAAGTTTGCATAACATTGTTCTTTCCTTTCATTGCCTAAAGGCTCTAACAATGATAGCATGATGTATTGCTAAGCCCATATATGTTTGCCAGCTGGCAGAGCCAAGTGGCACCTCAAGGGGGATGGCAAACTTCACCAAACCTGCTTGGGTACCCTGTGGTCTGACCATGGTCTGGCACGTGTTCTGCTTGCAGCTGGCAGACACATTTCATAGTCTTTTGTCAAAATATTTGGATCCCTCAAATTAATTTTTCTTCCCCCTCCCCACCAGCTTAGCACAATATTTTGAACAGATGATGCGCCAGAAATGATGTGTGTTCACTTCTTCTAAATAATTTTGTTTAAAAATATTAGCTTCATTGCTCTGAGAACCCAGCTAATCATTACACAGATTTATTTACACTGTGAGCCTTCAAGCTACTGTAATTGTCTTATCCTCCACATTTGTATCAGGGCACCACTGAAGGCAATAAAAGAGTATGCAATAAGTGTCTTTTCCACAACTTTTTTTTAACTTGCCTTGTCAAAATATTAGAGTGTCTATGAGGGGGTAATTTTGTTGCTATCTAATTCAAGGACAATTTTATAAAGGTGAAAACCTCCACATCCAGAAGAGTTCACCAAGGGTGCAGACACACTATTTAAATAGCAACCTTATAATGATCCAAAGCTTGCCATTTCATATTTTTACTTAATGTTTGTCGATATAAGCTAGTAAAGATTAGTGCAAAGTTGTTTTGTAATGAGCAAGAGCACCTTTTGTGTTTATAGCTGATCAATAACTGCTTGAGATGAGAACTGGGATGCAAAACCTGTCTTATTTCCTGCTAATTTAACAGGGAATAAGGAAGGGCTGTACCACTGCCACACACTGAACAAATAGGCTTATTGCTATTATTAATAGTGTTTGAAATAGAACCCTGAAAGTTTGTTCTGAAATCTTGCTTAAGTACAGCTGAAGTTACAACAAACTCACTTGAAGCTGCCAGAAGCACATACAGATTTAAAAAAAAAAAATTCTTTAAGACTGAGCACAAATGGAATTTCATATTGCTTGGGAAGCTTTGTCTTGTTTTTAGACTCTCATAGCGAAAAGCTCTTCATGTGTACACCAGTAGGTGAAGACACATACAGAACCAAATTCTCTCCCATTTACAGCATTACATGCATCAGGCCAAAATTATCTGGTTATGACAATGCACAGCCATCAGCAAGGCAGATCCTACAAGAGAACCCAACCCACTGCCACTAATATCGTGTTGCCCATGGACAGCTCTGATGCAGCATCATTACGCTGCTGCCTAATTGCTTCCCCCTGCAGTGACCTGCGGGTCCTTCTAGAAAAGCAACCAGCCCTGCTGCTACAGGAGACTGGCTGAATTCTGCACAGAGCTCAAAGTCAGGTTCATTGCCTAATAAAACAAAAAGCTTAGTCTCAGAGCGAGCAAAAGCCTTTTCTGCTCAAACAGGGAAATAAAGCCTTTGCAAGCCTCCTGCTGCCGGGCACCATTTTGTGGAGATGGCAACATCTGAGGCGTTGGAATAGCGAGGGCCTGGCAGAAGGGCTGACAATGAGCCACCATACTGTGGGTGTCAGGAGCCTCACGTCAGCAAAACAGCATTCACCAGCTGGAGGCCCACAAGTGCCAGTTTTAATTATAAACTTTATTTTCAAATAGAGCTCGCAGTTTGTTCAGGGTACACTTCATGCCATCAGAGCATTTGAGCACTGCACCAGCCAAATTGGTGGCTTGCTATGTTCTTAGAAAAAGAACTGTAGCCCTAAAATACTTGTGTTCATTCAAAAGAACAATAATCTTTCCCAGTCAGTTTGTCAATGATTGTGTTATCCAGATGTACAAGTAAAACACCTAATGTTTTCAGTACACAGAACTATTATCATCTGCTCTACTTTCACCTCTAGACTCATGATTATTCCTTTTTTTAAAATTTCCTATGAAGTCAATGTTCTTAGTTCTACAAATTTAGTATGTGTACATTCACCTAAATGTTGATTTAAATGTTTATTTTGCATTTGCCAGGAAGATTGCTGCTCAGTTTTGCATACCTTGATTCCATTGTACTCATGCCACAACTCAGGAGGCAGAAAATATGCACATGAAAAGAATTTGTCTGTCAGTGTGTGACTTCACCTGTGCTTTCCAATGTTCACTTGGCACAAATGTAACATTTCACTGCTGCTCTAGACTTCATTCTTCATTCTTTTGTTTTATAACCATCCCTCTTTTTCAACCATTGCTGTAGTACATTTAATTAAGGATTCCATTCTAAACTTTCTATATTAACATTAGGAAGGTCTTAAAATGTTCACTTCTTCATATACTTATACAGAGCCTTATGCATATATATACCTACTTATGCATACATACATAACATCATTCATACATTCTTTTGAATCATCTTGGTATCACGATAATAGAACTTTAGAAACAATAAATATGAGTTTTAAAGGTGGTATTTTTCCAGTGTATTCCAGATGATTCTGATCCACCAGAAAAATATCAGCCCAAATTTTGTTATCTCAAATTATATTCATTCCTCCTTGCTACTCTAAGCTAGTTTGAAACAGGTTTCAGGTAAGGAATTCTCCTGACAAAAACTGCTTCATAGTACTTTTAGAAACTAGAATCTGATGTAAAAAAATGTAGCGCACAGTTTATTCCATAAGCTGAAAAATGATGCAGTGTTGATTGCCTATGGTGAACATATCTCATGTATTAATTACTGCTTCTTCAACTGCCCATTTAGATTAATGGAGAAAATTCTGCTAGAGATGAAAACTGTCTCACTACAAAATAAAGCATCTGAGTGACAGACTGGTAATCTGCATTAAAAAAAAAATGGAGGAGATATGAATGAAAGGACAGAGACATATCAGATATATGCTGTCAAAAATCTCTTCTAGAACTTGCTTCACTTAATTCCTTTATACCACACTGACAGGGATGATGTATCATTTAGTACTTTAAAAGATTCTCCAGTAAGCCAGAAAAGTGATGAGCAGCTCTTGTGACCCTGGCACCCAGAATAATTATGATTATCTGCACTATTTAGCCTGAAAAGAAACGGACAGTGTTCATGGTCTGTTAGCTCAGCTATGATGTTTGATAATCTATACACACAAGTCATTGGAGGTCACTCAACCTTAGAGTACTTCAAGCACACTTAGTTAGCCTTTACTGAATGGTGAAGTGCAAGTGCCCCATTTCTATTGCTATGACACTATTGAAAGACTGGAACTGCTGAAGGATGAAAATAATTTCATTTTATGTCTGCTATGTAGAAAGATTTGAATACACTCAGTTGTTTGGTTGGACTGTAAATATGAAAAGCCTGCTAGGATGTCGAGAGAAGTGAAAACCAAGCAGATGGAAAATGAAGCTGAAGAAAATTAAGCTGATTTTGTGCAACTGGTTAGAAGTGTTACCAGAACCTTCCCCTTCACCCAAACACAGACAAAATCCCCAGCTGTATAAGCATTCTTTAGCTACAAGTTAGCCTGAATTGAATAACTAAAGCATAACAATGGTTCTGCATATGTGTTTTCCAAAAACTAAATGCAAAAGTAGCTTTTTGGTTGCATGATTAATGTTTTTATATTAAATTGAAGTCACATTGGAATTTTACCGACTTATTAGAATTTGAAGAGGTGTTATTAAAAGCAAGTGTAATATAAAAAATGGACCACCAAACCACTAGCTTATATTTAAATATAAAACCATTTAAATTTTGCAAACAAAGTGGGTTAACTACCTCTGTAGATTGACTCCATGGATTTTTGGCCTCAAGAGGAGCAGCCATGGCATCATCACATAGGACAAAAAAAAAGAAATAAAAGAGGTATGTCCAAAGAGGCCCTTCCAAATGAGAAAGGGCTATTTAATAGATCTATGCTCACTGAAAACCATGCTGCATTTTCTTCCCACTTTGGGGAGCACATCCACTAGATCTTTCAGAGATAATGCTTTTTTCACTGTTTCATGCAGACAGAAAGCATCAGAAGGAGTGGGCACAAGAATATTTTTCCAACTCCAATTTTACATTCTAGATTTGAAAAAATACAATTCAGAACAAAAGTTAAAAGATTACATATAGGTATCCAGCTGCTACAGAAAGTTTTCCAACTTTTCCAGAGATCAATATTCTCACACTAATACAAAATTAAGAGTGTGGAGACTTGGCCCTCAGTATTGATTCAAGACATCTCTATGACTTCACTGTGTTTGTAAGAGTAAAAACTTCCCAATGTATAGTCTCTTTATAATGGCATTGTAACTCTTTAGGACAGTGTATTCTGTGATAGTCTTCACCGTTGCAAATTCTGCTTCTATGGCAAAAAACCCCTCCAAACCGAAAAACAAAAGCCCCAAAACCAGAATAGTAAAGCTGCAGACTGTGTGTGATTCTGTGAGACCTCCCTAACTCCCTGGGCACTTTTCTGATGCTGCAAATTCTTCTTTACAATCCATCTTTACTATGTGCACAATTTTTTTGCAATATTTTTGACCCTCACAAGCTGTGTGAACCAATGCTGAGAGGAGAACAAGGCTCTTTGTACCCCTCATGGGTCATCTCACTGCTTTGCTTACCAAGAGGTAACTACCAAGCCCAAGCCAGGCACAGCAAAAAATTCACAAAAACTTATTCTGGGTAAGCTGGAAATACCTCTAAGAACAGTCTGAAGATGTTTTTCCTTCTCCCCAAAACTTAAAACCAGCAGCAGTTTGATATTTCTTTGCTTTATGCTTCCTGCCCACCACCCTTCATATGTTATGTTTATAAGAATCTCAGTCTTAGGACAAAAGCCTGAGCTAACTTTCGTTTTCTAAATTTGCTTCCTGAAATAACCTCAGTCTCAATATTTGTTGTAAAATTATTACTTATAAATAACCAAACTAAACACACACACAATTCTGCTGAAGCTTTATGGTGGCAAGATGGTGTATTTAAATCAGAGGCTGAAAAAAGATCAATACACAATTATTTTTAAATACATCTATGTTATTCTGTTTTTCTTTGGATTTCTCTATTAATCTTGAATTAATTTTCTTTTTGCTATAGTTATAATGCCATTATTGGGTTTTGTATCTAAAATACTTTAAAATAGAAAGAGCACCAAGTATTTTAATATATTATAAGGGACTCTATATCCAGGTAACAGATCAAAGCTGTATATTTCACTTTTACAACCAAATAAAATTGCATATTCCTTAGTTTAGCACAAATAATTCATGCTGTGGCAAAGAATGGTATAAAGAGCTGTCAGACAAGGATGCAGGTATTCCTTTTTTGTTCTATTTAAAGTAATACATTTTCTGTTCTAGCAAGTACCTGTGATCACTAAGAAAAATATTAATACCTCAACATTTATCCCACAGTGGCCATGCTCACTGCATTTCTATTAATGAAAACTCTTTCACTGAGATCAGCATCAGTAGTAGAGCCTGCTCTTGTAAGTTCCAGCCTAGACACGTACTCAGGACAACGTCCCAGTCAACAACCCCTGAATGGTGTTGAAAAAAGAGGTTATGCACCTTCATCTAACTCTCCTTTTCATCATACAAGCCAGCTTGTTGGTTTTGTTTGTTTGGGTTTTTTTCATGGTAGAATAAAGAAGGAAAAAGTTTGACAGCAACTACTTTTCAAGAATTGGTCTCCTCACTACTGGCCATAATACAGCTCCAGTGTTCAGTGATTAGCTCATGAACGTATTGAGTTCTCTTATACTGTGGATTTTCTTGATTTTGAAGGGTTTCTCATCTGGCATAGAAATTTGATTGTCCTATCCCAAGTTTCAGTGATTGCAGATTAAGAACACAAACTGTAACGTGCTCAAAGGCTAAAAGACGTTCTCCCTAAACTCAGAGTGAACGAAGTATGACAAAAGTAATTACAAGTATTTCAGTCCTTAGATAAAGCTTGATACTTCTTTCTACTCCTCAGTCTTCCTCATTAACTCTCTCCCATAAAGTTTATTTAAGCCAAGAAATGATAAAAAGTCAAATGTAAGATATTAAAAACTAAAGTACATCTCAGCACAAAGACAATTAAACTACCCTTGTACTGATCAAAATTCAAATCAGCTTGAAATTTAAGCAGTGTCACTTTCTCTTTCTTACTTTCCCTTCACATTATATATTATCCTGGTTCATCAAGCACCCCTCCCAGTTTTCAGATGTGTAGACAAAAACTGTTATTTCTCATAGGTCCTAGAGGCTCCCTTATGGTACCAGGAAGCAGAGTTGGATAACAGCCAGATTGCTCAGCATCTTTCTCTTCCACTACCCTCAAAGGATGAGTAAAAGGGTGCAGAAAGAAGTTATGGTAGCCAGAGAAAATAGGGCGATGTTTATCATTCAAGGGAGCAGGAGACAATTTTGCTTAATCATAGCTTTGTTTAAGTATCATCAAACTCTTCATGCAATGCTATAAACCTCTAATTGCTCCATTGCATTACTTTCCAAGGAAACTTCAGCTTGAATATCACCAAACAACTCCAGTTGTTGACAGAGAAGTGAGAGTGATTAGGAACATAAATAAAATTAACTATGAGGGGGAAAAGTAAATCAGAAATTGAGTCACTGTCGATGCTAAATAGGGCTGTCGGCAGTAGAGACGAAAAACCCCAGAACCTAACCCAAAGAAAACAGCTCAGAGTAGTAAGGCTTTGGTGCAGCAGATACTATGAAAGAGTTCAAATTTATGGAGAGAACTTGATTTACAAATGGAGAAGGTCTGCAGGCACAAAGGAGAGCAAAGCTACTGGACAAAACACAGACATCTTTAGTACAGGTTCCAGGCCATTCAGTCATCATCCTATAGAGAGTATAATTTTTTAAGATTTAGGGTATGTTTTTTCTTGTTACTGTGATGGTCTAATTGAGGCAGATTTTTTAAAATAAAAATCAGATAACATATTATAATCTAAGGAAAAAACCAACCAGCTTTTGGACACAAGCCTTCCTAACTTCCTACATAATCAATCATAATTCTAAAACATATGACCCTCCAAGCAAAATGCGTCAATACTCTTCTTCAAGAGTGACGAAACTGGCAAAAAAGCAGCTTTTGATATATTTGCTATTTCACCCACATAAGAGCAAATCTCAGTTTATTTCTATCTTACTGCTGATGTCCCTGTCAGCTGTTACTGGTCATTAGCATCTTAGCTCATTCAAATAACTTTGCCATTCAATCCCTTCTTCACCCTTCACAACAATACTTCATGTGGCTTATTACTGGAATTAATGATCACTTTTAAAAAAAGAATTTGGCAATTGCTTGTGACTTTTGAGTTTTGACTAGGCAGCCAGCAAGCAATAAGGCTGAACTCAGACTTTCAGGCAGTTACATATTTATCATTAATTTTCACAGAATATGAGGTGGGAAGGGACCTGAAGAATCATCTAGCCCAACCTTTCTTGTCAAAAGCACAGTCTAGACAAGATGGCTCAGCACCCTGTCCTGCAGCATCTTGAAAGTGTCCAATGTTGAGGAACGTACCACTTTCCTGGGAAGATTATTCCAGTGGCTGAATGCTGTGAAAAGTTTTCCTCTTGCATCTAACTGGAATCTCCCCAGAAGCCTGATTTATCAAGACTTATTCTGATATGGGCAATCTGTCACTGGTCCTGTGTTCAGACATTTTAGACATCTTTTTAGGCAATTTTGGTATCTTGAAATACAACAGAAAATAAACAGCCTAACAGAGGATCCTGTATACATGTTTGAGGTCCAGGACAGATAATCCTATTCTTCCTTTGCTTCTTGATTACCAATGATACCAGAAAAATTCAAAATCTTGATCTAGCCTTACCCTGCAACAATTTGTCACCCACAAACAGGCAGCTTAGGTACCCTGCACCCTTTCACTATCAGAGCTGCTTTATACCCGGCACATTTTCCATTATTCTCTCAAACTTAAGGCGGGATGTCCTGTGGTTTTAAGGCAAAGCCACTTTCAGCTGGCATTTGTGGCTAACAAAAGACTGTCTCTGTGCACAGCATCACAGAAAACTTGTTTTGCTTTTGCCCCGCAGAAGTGTTAGCTACGAACCCTGTCAACAAAAATTGCCTGGTTTTTGCTAGCAGCACAGCCAGGCTCGGGTTTCACTTTGCTGAGGGCTTTGCCACATTCCAGCAGAACTGTGATGGGGCTTGTTTGTGCCGGCAGGGGGAAGGAGGTCTGCCACACCACATGGCACTCGGAGCTGCTGCCACACACAATGAGCCAGTCACATTCTGTTTGCGAGCTTCCAAGTTAGGCTGTGTTTTACTGCAAACATGAACGCAGGGTTTTGGTTTTTTTTCTTCTGCAGCTAGTACAGATTACAGCAGGCACCTTGCAACCAAAACCCAGCCACCATAAAGATACAGAGCCCTTGAGGGAAGTTGCAATGCCACAGGGGTAAGAGCTTGCATTTAACCCCAGAGACAAAGGATGCTTTGGAGCATCTCTTCAGGCAGAAAACACATGAACTATGCTCTAAATATCTTCTGTGTGGTAGAGAAGTAAGCAGGCATCTCTCAATGCTTTTATCATTGTTCTGATAAACCAGTACTTCTAAATTCTTGCAGGTGCCTTATGAAAACTCCTACTGGCATTCCCTGATTGTAATAATAATAACAACAACAATAATATTGTTAAGACCCACTCACCTACTGTAAATGTCATTTTGGTAATTGGCAATACATAAGAAATCTCATCAGCCAATACATGTGTATTATTTACCACCTATAGGGTAATCCCTGCTTGCAGTTTAAGAAAAATAAACTAGCTCAGTATTCAGAAATCCTCCCCAAGATGTGGAGACTCAAATAGCTCACTGAGATCACATGACAATAATAATTTACAATCATTATCATATTCATTGGTGTTTATTATATCCAGATGTTTATTTTTCACATGCGTGTGTCACATGCTTGCTACATCAGAGGAAAAACAAAACAAAAAACAAACCCCAAAAATTTTTCAGGCAGAATGACTTGTTTGCCCCAAACCCACAATGTGCTGGCTTTCTCAACCCAGTTGTGCCAAGAGACAGGAGTCAGATAAGTCACCACACATTTCCATCCTTACAGACAGGCTGTCTAACACTTAAAACAAAGTTTCAGCCCCTTACTAATGGCTTTGTGACTTAGAAAATTTGGTTCCTTCTCTTGATTGATCCCATGCAGAACAAGAACAGCAAAGTGGAGTCAGGAATGCTTGGGCTATGGCAGTGTGGCAGCCATTTTTCTCACAGCAGCACAAACCTGCAATTTTTTAAGCCCCTGATGGCTGCAGAAGGTGTATGGAAGATTCCCCTGCTTTCTCTAGCAGAAATAATAAGACCTTAAAAATGAACAAAAGCTTTTGGGAAAAAAAAAAGTTCTATATGTTTCTAGGTTGATTAATCAATATTTAATTATTTAGAAGCTCTAAATGGCTATCTTTGGCTGGCATGGGTACAAAACATGTTATCATCTGCCAATAGAGGCCAGGAAATCAGATCTTAAGCATGTAGCAGGGCACTGCTCGGCCGAGAAAGTGTTTACTCCATTTGCTGCACTTTACCATTTCATTTCATCAAAGGTGTTTATGTCACACTTAATGAGATAAGGGACAGCAGAGGCCTCAATTGCAGGTCTTAGCACTGTCTGATAACTGCAGCAATCTGGGAATAAACACTGCTTTGCAGAAACCATTTTTTAGAGCCCTAATAAAGTAATCGTAGGCCTTAGTAGAAATTGGTTAATTGGATCATCTATGTTTTGTTCTGGGAGTAAAATGTGTATTACTATGATTAATTCATTAGAGAGTGTTCTTACTGGAGTTAATTTGATAGTTCTGAACCAAGGCATCACACTGCTGAGTGGCTATTGTGCTTCTGCCGAATTTATGTACTAAAGCCTAAAAACATTTCTGCCTTGCTAAAGGTGCCAGAATTTTTCTGATCCTCTGGATATAATGAGGTTCTCCTTGATTCAGCTTGTGGCCAGCACAGCCACTGCTCCCCAGAGTTCAGAGTTAATTCACAGCAGTTCTGTGAATGTGAAGAAATGGGAGCACTCAGTGTATCCAAAATGGCCTGCCAAATTTTTACATCTCCCCAGGCAGTGGATAAGCTTTCTTCTATATTCACCACAACCTGAAAGGCTCAGAGAAATGGTGCCACTGGCCTCCATCCAGTCAGTAGCTACTAAAGGGGATGTGCCCCACAACTGCTTGACAAGCTCAGATAGCTGACAGAGTCCAGAAGTTTTTGAGCTCTTTTGGGTGCAGCTTTTTAGCAACTGATCTGCCCTGACAGTCTCAGCTGCTAGTGAACCCCTCTCCAGGCTTTTCGGTGCTTGGTCTCATATACATATTTCTACTCTTAACAGATGTATCTTCAGCAAATACTGTTGAAGTGTCCATGAATGAGAAATTAGCTACTCATCAGCTGTGAGGATGCCTATAGACAGTAGGGAATTGCCATACAAACAAGAGGGAGCTTAAAATTACATTCCACTGAGGCAAAGAAGACTTTTACTGTCCATCTCAAACAAGATTATCTTACCCTTTCAAGAAAGCAGTCTCAGAACCTTATTCAGAACCTTCTGATAACTCAAGGTAAAAGTTGCTAAATATTGATATTAGTTATAATGTAATATTACTCAAAGACTCTCACAGTACACAGCTAGAAAATAATTTTTGCCTGGAATAGTGGTTGGTAGACTGGGCTGCTGGAAAATCAACAGACTCAGATAGAAGGATGAAGCAATCTTAGTGACTTCTCTCATCATGGCTATTCTAGCTTTAACATGTTCCATCTAAGCCATAAATCTTTAACCCTATAAAGTAGTGGGAAGCAAGGACTAAACTGAATTATTTATTAATCCTTAAGTCAAATTAGAATATTCTACATATCTTCCATTCTTGGAATTTGACATGTTCTGAACAAGGAAAAGTTCTCTTTTACAGACAGGAAAACTTTCCACTGCTCTCAAAGTTTATGTGCTTGTTAAATAGGCTGTAATAATTAAATGCATACACATGCTTGAATGATAAATTTTAGTAATAAGTGCACTGGGACTTACCATGACCTTATCAAGTGGGGCTAGCCAGTCATTAATTCAGATAACGCAATTTATTATCATAATCTTTCGCTTATACTATTGTAGGGCATACGATTTATCCTAATTTGCATATGCAGATTGAGATGCAATCATTTCATTAATTTTAATGCTTTTTCTTAATCCCATCAAGATTAACACTTTGTCTAAAAGTTCTGTACAGCATACTTGTAACTGCCCATTAATGTGTTATCCTAATATTAGTATGGGTGAATTATAATGAACAAAGTACCTTAATTTGAATGTGCTAGTTCCAGATGAGAAACTGCACCAATAGGGCACATACATAATCATCTTTTTTTTACATATAGGTAGTGCATTTGTTGGGAACACTGCAGTTTGTATATACATTGTGGGCATTGCTGCAGGCAGGAATTTGGGGTCCATCTCTGACCCTCTCTCACCCCACCACTGTCAGAGATACCGTGTGGCACCGTACACATCATGACCAAATATTTGACTTTCCTGTTTTTCAGTAAGACACAGCAACAGAGTCAGCCACTCATTAATACTTGAGAAGTGAAGACTCAGATAAGCAGATGCTTGAGTTTTTGTTTACTAACTACGGATTACAAATAGATGCATCATGTTAATTCATGTGTAATGTTCGATGGAATCATCATCTTTATTCTAATATTTGTATTGATTCAACCTAAAGATATCTCTATTTTTTACACACTCAATGTGTATCTGAGTGTATAAGTGTACTTATTTGAATGCAGGGCAAGTAACTACATTTCACTTACAAAATCTAGAATGAATGTGCAGCAAGCAGATTTTTTTAATTGCTGACAGCGAAACTCTCATCATGTTAATTTGCTAAAACTGCTGAACAGACATTAGGTAGGAATTTCAGTCATCAGTGATATCAACAGATACCAGTATAATCAAAGCAAAGGTTAAATTCAATTTATCATTTTATTGGAAAGGAAGTTTGATTTTTAAGCTTATTGGCAGAAGAGAATGTAAAATTAAAAATTTTCAGAAAAACATCTAGAGATGCTGCCTTATATTCTTTTGTTTAATTAAGAAAATAATAAAGTGTCTGGATGTATTGCTTGTTCTCCTACATTGCCATAGATTAGAATAAGAAGCTCAAATAAAGTGTTTCATTGTACTGTTATATTTTTAACCAGATTCAAGGTTTGACCCATTTAAGCATATGCAAGAGGAAACACATCAAGCATTGAAGTATATTAGGCATCCTAATTAGGCACTGAGGATTCTTTCAGTGATGAGTAGGTTTCCTCAAGCAAGTAAATATACATTATGTCCCTAGTTCTATTGAAGTTGCCTAAGGTAATAGATTTGGGCCAACATGTTTTATTCATGACTTAAAGCTGGTGTTATTTTCCAATGGGAAAAAGCAGTTCTAAGTTTGAGTAATTACTATATTACTCTAACCTTTTGCTGTTATTAGCCAGCTGGGATAATATTGAGGATTTTAACTTCATTCAGGCCTCTGCTGAGTTCCAAGAACTCTTTCTGCTCTCCTCATTCCTTCTGAGGCTGTTTCTACAACTTGTCAATGCTTTCTAGCTAGGCTTAATCAGAATTTCAGTCAGCCAGGGGAATAGAGGGTGTGTAGATCACTTTGACATGGATTTTAAATACCACTGTCTACAATTCTCACCCAAACGCATTTTTGTTAGAATTTGTTTTCAGTTTTGCTACTTTCATCAGCAGTGTTTGTTTTTCATTCCAAGTTAGCATTATCCCCAAATTATTTATTTATTAACTAAGCAACCTACTGACACTGCATCCACTTCAAAGGCACACTAGGCAGACAGTGTGGTTGTGAGGTTCTGGGGAATGCATAGCAGGGGCAGGTGCATTCTCACTATAATTTTGATATATGTTTACATTATTATATAGAAGGAAAAAGCGGGAAAAAAACAGTGTTGCCTTACAGCACACCTGTACTTTGGAGGTACAGGACTGCATACAAATTTAACAAATATCTTTATTCAAAATGTCTTGTGGCATCTGGAAGGAGCTTTCAACTATATGGGTATAATTTTAATTATTTCTTGCTTAATAAGAACATTCTAATGAGAGCACACAGATTTATCTGTCAGCTTTGGTACGGGAAAACTGAATTTCACATAGATTTTGCACCACATAATAGTTTACCTTGAGTTAAGCTGTGGCTTCCTTCATTCTCTTCCGTCTTTATTTTTTTGAACACCAAGTACTCAAAACGATTCTTGTACATGCATTTCAACCCCCTGAACATTCCAGGCACCAGCAAATTAGTCTCATACTAACCCCACCGCCGGTAAGGGTAGGGTAGAGGCAGTGCAGACACAAGAGTCTCTAGCTCCTGCTCTAAACCCAGTGTCAGCCTGTGCTCAGCAGCACCAGTTCCACCTGAGCCACCAGAGGAAGGCAGCTCAATGCTTCCTCCTGCTGGACTCCGCCAGCAGCCACCCAAGTGATTCCCAGCATCCTGGCACTGGCATCCACTCGATGTTCACACCCGGCTCAGCTACCCATTTACATCCCATAATAAGGCTCCATTTGCATACAAATGGCACTGAAATCCTTCCCACTGAACCTAAAAACACAGCATGTAGCACATAAACGTGATTTTAAAAGGTGGAGGAATATTCTTTGATCTGAACACATGCAGGATCCCATTGATTAGCATCTTTTAGCACAAGATACAAAAAAGAAAATTGAGAACACCAAGATATAGATCAAACTCTGCCATACTGAAAGAGTATGAAAAGAACACATTATTTTACTGTACAGTATTGATCTTTTTATGTTAACTACAAGCTTTAATTAAAATTTCAGGTACTAATATCATGCCATATAATTAAGAAGAAAAAAACTACTTGAGTTTAGATAAGATAAAAGTTTTATGGCTTGTTTCTTTGTTTTTAAGTAATAGCATGGAAACCCCTTACAAGTCAAAGAATATTTCCAACCACTGGAGTGTTAGGATGTTATCCCAAAAAACCCTAAATTTGTTCCATAACACCCAGGGTGTTAAAATTTCTCAGCTTTATGTCAGGCTTACTGCAAGGAATCCAGACTTTTCTTTCATTCCCTCAGTCAGACATGGTTATAAATGTTGGGTTTTTTCCTTATGGAACCTCAGAAGCTAACACTATCACCTTGCAATATGTTTTATTTTTATAGCCTGACTATGGATTTTCCCACTGTTTCTTTTTTGCTAAAAAGGAGGGGAATGGAATCTGATTCTTTTGGATTCCTATCCTCACATATTCCATAGGTAATGATCCAATAGCAAACACTGAGTTTTAGTGTCAGACTCAGATTCTGCCACCAGCAATTAGGAGATGCTTACATCCCCTTCCTATTTTTCATTATTCCAACACGTTCAATTTGTTTCTCAACATGCTTACAACATTAATTTGCCCCTCAGCACCCATTCAGTGATCAGAAGGGTGCTAGCTGGGAGCACAATAACCAAAACCAAGCACTAAGAGTGCTTTGGTCACAAATGATCTTTAAGTTAAAGATGTAAAAAGAGTGATTCTGAGCTCATTTTCTCATGGTCACTTCTGGAGAATCTCCATCAAGCCAGTATCTTAAATGAAAAGCAGATTTTCTCCACAACATTTTCATTCAAGACTAGTGCTTATTTTATTTTCACTCTTTAATGGAGTTCTTTTTCCAATAATTCCTTAGTTGTATGCATTTTCTCTTCCCAAAGCTGAGGGAACTGTTTTTTTTAAGCCAATACTGTTATTTGAGTCTCCTTTGCATGGAGATGCTGAAATAGAATTTTGTGAGTTTCTTGCAGATACTACTATTATTAATAATCTCAATAAAAATAGCAAGTTTTACCAAGCAACTCAGCAGAAGAAACTGTTGCCCAGTGGACGTGCCAATTAAAACCTGTTCAACCAGCAGGGAGAGCCGGTTACTGAGAAGGGGATTTTCTTTGAAAATATCTACAATCGAGTGTTTTTGCCCTGACCATGTGCATCATCTTCCATGTGCACACCCTCAGCAACATGAGATAGCTTCTGTGCCATGACTTGCATCACCCTATAATGTGGTTAGCGGGGATATGGCCAACAAACAGACCTTTACTATCACAGGCAAACGATGCACTTCACAGCGATTTGAGAAATACGTGCACTGGAACTTGCAGATTTAAATGATTCTGTGAGCCATGAGCACACAATCAGGGAAAACACATTGATCACATGTTGCAGATAAGCTATTCTAACAATTGTTTCATTACAATTGCAGCTTCTTCAAACAGATGGAATCATAAGGAGTAGTAAGTGAATTTTTTATCAATTCACAGAGCTGAACTTCAGAGATAAGCTGCCAGCAATTTTGAAAATACTTTAAAGACCCTAAAGGTTTCGATATAACTTTAAAAATTCCCTCTTAAAACCAGAAACAAAAGTTTAATTTTTTCTTTTGATCTGCAAAGATATTAATTTCTCTTTAATTCAAATGGTCTCTTTTCAACTTTGAAGGATATGCTAGTGCATGTATATATACAGAACATATAAAATATATATTAGCTTGTCTGCAGCCTTCAAAAAGAGCTTTAATTTGCTACTGTTTCAAAAGAATGAGGGGATTGCCTTCAGTAGGATGAGAAGAGTGGCAAATGTGACAGCTAAAGGGCTCTGCAAGACATTGTAGAGAAAAATAAATGGATATGGGATTGAGATGCTGAAGCCAGTCATGTTCCCTTTCCCTCAAGCCCTGGCCAGTGCAGTGACTGGGAGGATGCTGTCTGCAGTCTGCTACAGGTAAGAATCGCATCAAACCTCAGCAGTGACAGGAGGTCTTCCTTGCACTGCTGTGTCAGCTCATCTCTCAGACACCCCTGCTGACCACATTTTGGTTCCTATTTCTACTTGAAGTGAGCCTGCAGGCAGAAAGCACAGGCAGAGCAAGGTGCCCCACCCCTGCAGGCAGATCAGGGCACAAAGCACCTCAGCAGCTCCTTTCCCCTTGGGCAGACACTGAGCTCCACTGCCATGGCCACCACAGCCCCTCCTCTGAACAGGCTGGAGACAGGATCTAGCGCAGGGAACTACACTGCACACTTCCTTCTTCACTAACTGAGCTCAGGTGTACAACCAGAGGATGACTGGTACTGACTCACTCTTACTCAAATCACACGGTTTTATTAAGAAGTTTTTTCAGGACTGTAAGCTCTGTTAGCATGAATCAAACTTCAGCCACTAAATGCCATCATTGTGTTACATCACTGGTAGTTTCAAAAGCACAGAAAGACAAAGCTCTCTGCAAACTTTGTATTGCCAAGGTCATGCATTCAACATTAGCAATTATGGTTCACTATGGGATGAAATTGCATTATGTCAATATTTCTAACTTTTTTTCTTCTCTGCAGCACAAAGATTTACTCAATTATTTCACTGGCCATTAATGATAGGTGTTCTTTCAATTAAAAGAAAAGCCCACAGACCTATATAACCTATGGTGTTCCGGAGACACCGGGTAAATCATTATCTCCTGTACAAGACCATTATCACCGTGTGCCATAACAATCAGATTAATGAGGTCTTCCTCTTGCCTCCTCTCAACTGCCACCAGCAATGTTTTCTGTTTACAAGTTTCTCTATGCTGATTGTGTGGTGAAATTACAATCCATCATTTTCACAGAGAACACTGTTTATCTCAGCAGCTGAAAAGTAGAGAAAAGGCATTTCTGTGCTAAAGGCACAAGGAACATCTTGGGTATTTTTAGTTTAAGTATGTTTTTTGCCTTGGCTTGGGCAAAATCATTAAAAGTTTTGATGTGTCCTGGCACATAGGGCTCAGGTCATCATGCAAACCAGGAAGGCAGTTTTGGAACCCCCAGAGAGGAATCAGGACCTTCCCCATCCACTTAAGATCCTGGCTATGTCAGATGTTCCTCTCAGTATGATGTTTCCTTTAATAGATTAATCTTTCATTAAAACATTCTGAAAAAAGGACAGCCTCACAATTTTCATAACAATAATAATAGACTACTGTTAACTGTTATTCTTTCCTGAACTTCTACAGGAACTGCATACTTATCCCACAAGAATGGATAGGTGAACCATTTCCTGGATTTTAGTCATGTGGTGTTGCACCTTCAGAGCCTCATGTTCAAGGCAACATCCCAAAGCAACACTTGAGACATTATCATTATGTCACTGCCTTAAATCAGTGCCAGCTGGACCAGGATGAGGCCTCACAGGGCCCATTTTGAGCTCCATGAACTGAGTGAACTGCAGTGTGCAGTGAAATACAAATAAGCTCAAGAGGCTTTATATTTCACAAGAAAAAAAAAAGTTACGGTTTTAGTAATAAGGTGAACTTTAAAAAATACCCATGACAGGATGCAATCTGAAATGCAAATACAAAGCCTGTCTTCTCCCAGAGTTTAAATATCAAGAATGACCTCAACGTTTACAGTGGTTCCCTGGAAGATATTAAGTTTATTGTTATATAAAAATTAATTGGTTGAGATCTGAGTGTCAGGAATGGGATTTTCAAAAATTAAGCATGGTAGAGGTGACTGAATCTCGTTTTCTAAAGCTGGCTTTTGTTAGAACAGAAGATGTTTAACTTGAACAAACCAAGGCAAATTGATGGGCAGCATGTGACAAAAGATGCCAACACAAATGTTCCCTTTGCCCTCTATGCCCTTTTAAAGCACATCCCAATTTAAATCAAGACTTACTTTTAACACAACAGCAGGTAGGGACTTTGTGTTGCAAGGAAACCTAAAACATGTCCTCTCACACAGTGAAGTACAAATGTCCCCCCCCAAAACAGCTCTCATCCTTGGGCATCCAAATTAAGGGTTAACAGGGGTGGGGTGCTTTTGGGTTTGGCTATGGCTTTTTGGTTTGTTTAAAAAACAGTTCTCTCTTTTCTGGTTGGATTTGCTTGTCCTGACTACGTGCTTGAACAAAGAGTTAATTTAATATATTTAGGATGTATTTTCAACATCTTTTAAACCATACAGCACTAGTTTATTTATATACTGTGACTGTTGTGTGGACAGACAGTAACGTAAGAGCATGAGGTCTTCTTCTACAGCCCTCAGTATAATGTCAAATTCTGTTACCAACAAATAAATACATGTAATTTTGATGAATTACATAGATGGTTCTATGTAATTTCTATTCTACCCTGACTTGCATAAACAAGATTTCTAGTTTTCAGTCTTATGACAGATAAGTTGCATCATCTAGTGCTAATAATGCTGAATAAATTGATTTAATATCTGAAAGTTCAATAAAAAAAACCCAACCAAACAAAAAAGCTCCCACTTATTGAGGATTAAATTTGAGTTTCATGAAAACAAATAGTTTTCATTTACTCAATTTTGAGCCAAAAGTTTAGATGCAGTATACTTTCAAATTTGTTTAAAGGTATATTAATGTGAAGGGAGAGCTTTTTCCTCTGATGCTACAAGGCTGCCCAGTGAAGGTGTCTGAAATGAGTTTGGGCTCAAGAGCTGGGAAAGAATCATCTCTCATAGAGGGACTTGAAACCACGACGCTTTGAGTTGCACAGAAATCCATGCTCAGAAACATGAGGCTGTCAGGCAGGTGAGAGTTAAGGTCAGTAGGTTAAACAAATGCACAAAGTGACTGTGCTAGAGGGTTTTACAGCCTTTCTGCTCCACACGAGGGATAAATAAGGTGTGGAATTGTTTCTAAAATTACTTTGGCTCAACAGTCTATCCATTGCCTCTCCTCTGGGTAATCTTGAAGCCTTGCCAGGATGTTATGTTCTTTGATACAGAACATTTGTCATGATGAATAGCATTATGTAAAAGTTGTATTTTCCCCTTCTGTCTTTTGATTCGTATTATGAGAGATCATAACATGGATTTAATGTTAAGAGGTCTGAGTACTTTAAATCTTTAAAATACCTGAACAATTGAGAGCTTCATATTTACAGTGTCAAAAACACCCTTTTGAATTCCTTCTATTCATACAAAGCTCTCATGATCTGATTTACAAATACAGTTAAAAAAGAAACAAAATGTTTTTCCTCACAGCAAGAAACATTTTCCCCTCAATAAAATAAAAATTACTAAACACAAAACTTCAAACATTTTTTCTCTTGATTTCCCAGTCCTTCCTCAGCGCTTGTACTTAACGCTGGTTGCAATGTATTAGACTTCCAACATTCCCCTCTTTTTTCACCCATTCCCTTCAGGTCCGTGCTTATGCACATCTTTAACACTGAGTACTAGAGCACCTCTCCTTGTTCCTTTTTTGGTTGATATGCAGGTGGGCTGATGAACAGCACGAGATACAATCACGCTGTCATTTACCACTTAGGCTGATCAAACCACAATCACCAGCAGCAGCCCTCGAGTGATAACTCACAGCACTGCTCTGCGTAAGCAAGGATCACAGGCTGCGGCCAGAACAATCACACTGCTCTGGCAGCCAGGCACAGGGCTCTTGATCTCCAAGCTCCCTTTGTTCCCTCAGACTCAGTACAGAAGTCAATTACACATTTACTGATAACGTGGCTTACCCTGCCAGAAGGGTACTTCCATTAATATTACATCTAGTATCAGAATAAATGCAGAATAAAGGCAATTCTGTGGTTAAAACCCGTGATATCTTGATGGCCACTTTCTGAAAACAACAGTAAAACGTATCTATAGCAATAACGAGGTACAGAACCACATGACTGTTCTTCAGAGAAAGCCAAAGTGCTTTGAAAAAGATCAATTACTACAAAATTGTAGTGCACTGCTGTCAATCTTCTACCTTCCTTTATAGTGAGAGATGAAATATAAATAGCCTTTGGGTTGGAGTACTCCTCTATTAAGGGGAGAGTTTGCAGTGAAGTCTAAGGCCAATTCTGCTGACTTCCATGAGAAGTGCAATGTCCTATACTCCATTTTGTAAGGCAGGGAAAAATAGTCATCACAACCCTGCTACTTCCAGATGCCACTGACACTTCTTCAGTCAGCTCTAATGAGAAATCAACTCTCCATAGCCCAAATTGTTTAGGGTGCCGACGAGAAAAGTCTATGAAGAAGCCCTTTTTGATAGCCATTTAAAAGGGGAAGACTTTAAGGTAATCAGAAGAGTAGGAAAAGGAAGCATTTTTCTGTTTCCTTACAATGTCCACAAAGAGCATGCAAAAATAACAGAAGTCTGAGAAATAAGAAAAAGGTCATTGAAACACCACTGCCTAAGAAAGAGATGTCTCATTTCTATTAATGTCAACTCAAAGAGGCCCAAGTGTGTCAGGCTCCGCAAATGTCACCGGTGTTATTACCTCGTTGTCGAGTATTATCGGTGTGCTAAAGGTACATATTCTTCTAGATGGCTTTATGCTGATCTGGCAGAATAAGGCCAATGAAGCATGAATAATGTGTGAATTTATACCATCATGAAAAGTGCTCATAACTACTCCTCTCCCTTGACATCTTCATAAAAAGATATTTCATTACAGGACATGGAAGATACTTTTCCAACTCAAACTTGGTTGCAAAGTAGAATACAGATTTTGTTGTGAGCAGTTTTAAGCAGCAGTACTGAAGGTAAATTGTGTGCCACACCAGGATAAAATGCTGTTAACTGGAGTCACCAGTCTGAGATATGAGAGCCCAGCTTCTGGGCTGGGCTAACCACCAGAAAACAGAGCTGTGTCAGAGCTGCAATTTGGCAGCAGGGCCACAGCAGTTTGAGAGAACAGGGCAAGCACCATAACCTTCCAACTCTGTCTTTCCATGTGCCTGAACAAGGAGAGCACAGACACATCTAAGACTATCCATCCCTGGGTTTTGTACAATTTATACTCCTTGTTCATCTCCACCTGAATGTCTTTTTCCAGTTTCATTTATAAAGCAATAATGAACTTGTATGCTCAGCAGGACACAAAATAAGCATGGGTGGTCTCTTTAGGGTGCCAAAAACTGCTTGAGACTGACAGTATGAACTAATTTTGATTTTAACCTCCTTGTCCTCTTCAGAATTAGTTCAGAATCTCAGCAATTCCAGAAAGAATATTAGCGACCGAGCAAAAAGTGCTACATTTCACAACAGTAAGGCACACTAAGAAATAAGTGTAATTTTTCTCTTAAACTATCAAAGTAATTTAAAACCCTTAGTGAGTACCTTAATAGACAAGAGCACTCTAGCTTCAAATGGGTTTTAATGGGAGGGTAACCACAAGAATAAAATCAATTAATGAGTACTATAAATAGATTAGTGAAAACTCTCAGCTCTTTTTCAAACATCCTCCTACCCCACCACCCATGGAACTACTTCCAGAATAATATGATAAAACAGCCCACATAAGAAATAAAATACTGCTACCATTTGGAGTTCTTTACACTGAATTTTCTAGAAAGTTTATGCAAGTTTATATTTCAAGAAAACTGGAGTTTTTTAACCACACTAACAATACATTCACATGGAAACAGAATACCGACATTTTTGAGATATTTTGGCTGCGTTTGGAATGTCAGAAATAAGATGCCTTGAAAGTTAAGTTTTTTAGGCAACTTGGTCTATTTGATGAGATGAGCCATTTATAAGTTTTGCCAAGTTACATCCTCTAAGAGCAGTAAAGACTTTTGAAACACTTAGACAGAAGGTGTCAGTTGCAGTAAAGCTCAAGTAAATACTAACAACTACACAAGCACCTCTTGTATCTTTAGGTAAAAACAGAGAAAATGCTTGCTGTGTGCATTCAGAAATGAGAGAATATACTTTCTGCTTCTCTTGAACATTTAAAGCCTGAATGAAATGCTAACAGAGGTGTAAATTCTACTGTTAACAGATACCATGATACAAACAATTAGGCTGTGATTTGCTATGGAACAATGCAGAATCAATAACCAGTAACTGGGTGTTGAATCCATGTGAATGGTGTTCCAAAGTCTTTCCATCAGGATAAAGCAATGGCACAAAGATAGATCTGACCTCCTTTTACTGATGGGATTGTAATTACACAGTGTCATCTGAAAAACAGTCAAAGGTCTTCCTTGGAGTACTTAACCAATGAGCCACAGCTGTATTTCTCTTTCACAGCCTCTCATGTGCGTTGGAGAAATCTGTAACCACACTCAACATCCCGAGGGTTGCAAAATGAGAATGGAATGTGACAAAGGACAAGAGTGGTGTTGAGAGCGTGCACATGGCCAAGAATATCAGACATGAGGCTGTTATCTTCTGCTGAGCCCACAAAAAGCTCCCATTCATAAGAAGCAGATACGGTGGAATTCAATAAATGAGCAACCATAACAAAGCTGTTCTCAGCAAGAATGAAGCAGAAGCAGAAATTAAACACCTCTTCCTGCATGCTGTTTAGGTAGGAATTTACTTTTCCAGCATCTCTGTGACAGTAAAGTAACCATGGAAATAGCCTATGAATGTTTATACATAGAGGTTCTCTGATTGTGCATCATAGTTGTTTCATTTGTAGCTTTTAAAGAATGTGAATGAAGTTGTCCAATTAGTCCATGTTTGTTCTTTTAATTGTTTCTGTTCTGCTGCATCCTCAATGACGCAATTTGTGCCCTCTGATGTCACAGGAGGTCACACCAGACATATAAAACCACTGACAGTGGATAGTTCAATAAGGATTCCACAGAACAGATTTATTCACTATTGCTGTGAAGGGTGGGAGACCTCATACAGACCTCACTGATCTATACCCGGTCAAGCTAAGATTAGATAAAGTCAGTTACAGAATTGGTTTTCTCCATGTCTCTACCAGACAAATACATTCACACATTGAGAATTTATAGTTCTTATCAGGAAGCTTGAGTAATTAATAATTTATCAATTTCAGCAATACAATTTTTCCATAAGACTTATGATGGTGAATTAGAAATCAGTTATCTTCTGAGGAGGGATTTTAGGCATTGCCATGAAAACTTGAATGTATGTAACCTGACAAACTGCTTCATGGACTCCCATCCCAACAGAGCAACTCTGCGATCGTACCTCCTCTGCACTGTGATTACATTGTTTTAAAATAAATCTGCCTCATGTATACACCGGTCATTTATTGCCATTTCACTTTGATTCACGCCAAGGGATTGATTGACCAGAACCTCAGTTACGCTGCCTCAGAGGTCCTGACACCATCTTCCCAAGCAGCATGCCCCAGGCCCTTCAGGAATCCAGATGCTGGCCAATGTGGGGCCCTGAAGAGGGAAGGTCAGATTTGAAATAGCAGATGTGCCCACAGAGAAAACTGAGCTCACCAAGTTTTTGGTGGTGAATAAGTAATTAACCATAGGTCCAAGAGAAAGACACCTAAATTCTGATTAGATTTAGAAAAGATAGGACAAGAGTGCACACACCCACTGGTCCACAGGAAACCTCATTATGAAATGTTTCTAAGATAATAGAGATGAGATTCTATTGAGGTGCTCCTCCACTCATTTCTTGCAGAAGAGATGTGAATGACACTGGGAACACTTCCACTTGCAATGAATTCTTTATTCTGAATATATCAGAGCAGTTTGAACAACTTCAAGCAAGCATAGAGGATATAGCAGACAAAATCAGTAAGTTAGATGCTCCTAATTCAAGATCAAAATGAGGAAATAAATTCAGGAGAAGAACCTATTTGAAAGACTCTTGCAAATCAGACAATAGCAAGCACTAGGAAATATTTGGATTTTTAAAATCATATTGAAGCATGAAGGACCAGCTTCATGAGCCTTTTGGAAAGCAAGAAATAAAAGTCTGAGCTGATGCTTAGTCTTCCTCTTAGTCACACAGTCAAGACAAAGCAAAGGGTAATTAGCAAGAAGTTCACTGGTTATAGCACGTGTTCAAATGAGCCAGTATTCGTTCACGTGAGTACAAACTTATTTTATTTCTGTGTTCTTTAGAGTAGCTAAGACTACTCAAGGCATCCAGTACCTGTTTGTCTCTATATTCTACAGACAAACAAAAATTAAAACTCTTGCAACAACTGAGGAAACAAATACTTGGAATGAATTACGATTGAAGTCTGACTTAACAACATTGTTTTGTCACACTGTCTGCCTAAATCACTGCAGGAAAACACCAATTCACTCCTTCAGCATCTGTGTAACTATCCTTGGCTTACAGAGGATGTAAACTCCCAGTCAAACAGAATATGACAATTACAGAAAAAGCATAAGTATTGTTTTAGTAATGTATTAGTCCCACAAAAGCTATAACCACGTCTTATAGTTAATCATGTAGCTAAGTGCTCTTCCTAGCTCAGGTCCTAAACCAGCAGCTTAGTACAGAATTACACTTGCATAAGGACACAACCCATTGTCTGTACTAAGACATTTCAGATGCACCTCTTTTCATCTGTCAAGAGCTCACATTTGCACCTCTCATGTTTGTGTTTAAAGTTATTGTACATGATCAGGCATTCTAATTTTAAAAGGTCTAGATGTACAAGTACATACTAGGATGCAATAAAATACTCAAAATCCAGATTTATGTGGATATGCAACTCTCTGTTGAAAAAAGACTTGACCAGGAATCAATTCATAATCACTACTCACATATTTTTATTAAGTGTAATATACACAAATGTATACACAGACATAGCAAAATATATGCAGAGGGAGCAAGATGAAGTACTGGAATGATCAGTTTAGTCCAAATACACAGACATAACATGGGGAAACAAAGCACCCCTTGCTGTGTTAGGAGCTGCAAAGCTTGGATGTGAGGTGGTTGGTGTTTTTATTTCAGGGATGTGGGTGAGGGAGGGAGAGGACCTCTATTTTAGGGTTTTTTTCCCTATTTGTTTTTATTATTGTTTTGAACACACCCTGAACCCCATCTCCCACATGGATCAGGCTGGACCCCCACCTATGACCTAATGACAGGCTGCCATGCACTCCAGCAGAAACACTTGTCTGACAGCTGGCTGAACCCTCTGGGTGTCCCTCATGGATCATTATTCCAATTACATTGACACCTGTGCCACAAGCTTCAACCAAATCCATTGTGAAACCTGTGTCCAGAGGCCTGGACTATCTCCTATTCCTTTTCATGGGCAGGTAGCCACAGGGTTACTATACAATCTGTTATAGCTTTTTATGTGGAGTAAAGATTAGCATTACACCATAAAAGGCTGACAAGCACAGCACACCTGGACTCCTTATTTAGCTGCATTTTGCTGAGCACAGGAAACAGTTTTTATTACGTGCCAGGGAAATAACTGTAAGAACAAATCTGGCTTCAAAACTGAGAATCAACTGTACTGCAGCCAAAAGCAGTGCCAATCTGGGACAGGTGTACAGTAAGGGAGCAGGTGGAAGATAAATCCCATTGTGGGAAGCTCAAGGATGCATATCTCACCACAAAGAAGGCACGTGTCTCTGGTACTGGCTCAGTTTTTTACTGTCTGCTTCTACTGGGACTGAGTTTCTTCTCTGGAACACACCACAGGAAAATGGGAGATCACAAAAGCAGCCTTGGAACCCTCCCCAGCTTTTCAAATTAATGACTATTTCTGAGGCAGAGCTGTCCCTTCCTTCCTTATGAGCAAAAATAGTTCATTAGATTTCTGATCAAAAGTAGCTCCAAAAGTAAAATGAAAAAGAGTAAATATTGTGCCCTTGAGCCAGTAGAAAAACATATTTAGTGATATTGTGTTAAAATAAAGATATTGCTCATTCTGACCAGAGCCAGTAAGGGAGAATCAAAGCCTGGAAACCCCAAGGTGATCATCAGGGGTATGCTTGGTCTAGGCTTGTGCTCCCTCCTCTAGGAATGCATGAAATGCACATGCCACAGGGACAATCTCTGACATAACTTCTCCAAACCTGCAGTATTACACAGACAACGGAGGACTTGCTGAACACAAAGGACCAAGTAATTTCAGTTTTATAGCCCCTGTTCTTAGGTTGGAGTTCTGACTTTCAGTCAGCATTTTTAGCTGTCACATTTTGGAAAGGAAAGAACAAAAGCAAAGCAGCAGCAAGTAAAATAAGGGCAGTATACAGCATCACAGTTGAAAGGAACAGCTACACTCCAAGCTCTTTCAACATCTAGAATTCTCAGAAAGCGTAGAGTTGAATATGAAATATTCCATAAAACAGTCAAAATAAGATACATAATTTTTTTCCTACATTCAGTGTAGGCAAACAGTGAACTCCATAACCCAGCCAGTCACTGCAATCAGTTTTGAACCACATATCAGGAATGTGTGCCTGTGCAGGCCGACAGAAAGAGGTAGAAGCGGGATGGAAATGCGGTCTGCACCCAAAATTGCTCACTGAGGTTAGACTACCTTCCCACTTCACTGAAGTCAGTTGCAAATCTCTTACAAAATGAGCCCTCAGCAAAAGGCTGCTTTCCTTAAAATTATTTCCAATAAGTATCACAAATACAAACCTTAAGCACAGCAGTGGTTGCACTTTTTTCTTTTCTTGAAATCAATCACTTATAGATTAATTATAGAAACTTTTTACTTTTACTGTAGATTTGTCTCAAGCAGAGATGAGCCATGAATGAAAGTGTAATCACCTTGATAGCAATTATATATGTAAGTTTCACCTCCATTGCACTTAGACATTTCATTAATTAAGGAAATTTTCATTCTGCTATGCTAAACGTAGCAACCCAGAAGTCTGGATTCCAGCTGCTCAGGACAGATGAACATCCTGCAAGTTTCTTACCTGTCTCTCACCCACCACAGTGCCTGACCCAAAGTCTCTCATTTGGAGTCCAGGAGCACACATAGCCTGTAAAGTGACCTGCTGCAGCAGGAAGGAGATCATCCTTGCCCATGTCCATGCATTTCTGGGCCTCCCAACAGATGTCAAGTGAGTTCCAGCTCAAGATAAACATGCAGGAATGTCTGACACTCCAGGAGTGGGGCTCTGTATTAAACAGGGCCCCCACACAATTGAGCAGCAGCGGGTCCTGCACAGCACCGTGTCTCTCTCACCTTGGCAGGCAGCACTGCCAGGAAGCCACCAGCTCAATACAACTCAGCCTGAATTAGCTATTACTTGTTAAAGCAGGACTGGACACATGAAAATAGCAGCAATGCAAGATTATTTACTGAGTTTGAGTTTCAGGGCTGTTTAATGTCATTATAAGAAAGTACTACCAGCTACTTCACTGGAGGAAACTATGGCTTTCTAGAAACAAATAATGAGGGAAATGCTGCCAGTTTTCAACATTTTATAGTAATAAAAGCTCAGAAGCCCTGAAAAACCCAAAATGCCTTCTGAGTAAAAAACCCTTTACAAAGTTTGGCATCATGAAGTAGAGATTGACTCAAGCCTTAGAGGTCAGTAACAGCACTCTCAGGGAATGCTACTGAATATTTTGAATCAGGCTTTTAGAAACTTTCCATTCCTGAAAAGCAGTCAAAAACTCACATGAACTATTATTTTCTCCTATTTATAAATTCTGGGGGAAACGACATCATGCATGTGATTCAAAGTCTCATAAAAGAATTGTTAAATTATGTTCTCTCCTTTTTAAAATACTATTTTATGAACTTAAAGCAGAACACTTGTTTTGAAAAGCTAAACAAGCTGGTGCAAGAACAGTTTTTTGGTGTGCTTTTTTTTTTTTTTTGTCTTGGAGTTGAAAATTAGGCTATTTGGAAGATGCAGCAATAGTACAAGCTCCTTGACCCATTGGGTATCACTGGCAACATATTAATATCAACCAAAAAGTAAGAGGTGTTTCATAAAGATTCCTGTGGGAATTACTTCTGTGCACACACATGACTCATTAGATATGTTAAATAGACTGCAGAAAGATCAATTCTTATGTAATAAAACCATAACAGTTTAGAGACTTTTGCTCCACTTTTTTTTCAGATTTGGAAATAAGAGTTGACAAAGAAGAAGAGGGAGAAAGGAAATGGGGCTCAGTCACCCAGATATGAATATTTCTGTAGTACCTTTCAAATAGGTTCCAAATGGTTCCTCAGGCCAACTAGGGAGTATTTAAGCCTTAACATACATACTTCAAAGCCAGTTGCACTGTACTGCTCACTAGTGCTATAATCTCTTGAAAAAAAACACATGGAGGATACAAACCCAAATCTAATATTCTTTCATCTATTTCTTCACCATTCTAACAAACATTTACCAAATTTGCCATTGATATATTTAGACAACAAAATGAGGGCTGAGTGCTTGCAATTGCTTTTTTTGTATGCACAGGGAAGTGATCAGCAATTCCAGAATCTCACTTGGAGACCCGCTCGCTTTAAGTTTCCATGAAACGGAGGCATTGTTCTTCAAAAACATGTCACAGGTGTTCCTCATAAGCAATTTTTAAAAATGTCATTTTCTTATCCATACAAATGTAAGTCAAATAAAATTACTCCACAGCTGCCGGGTTTCTAGCTTTTCTAATTGTATTTATTCACGGATTTCCTTGGCATTTCAAAGTGGAACTAGAAACAAAAGCAAACAAAAAAAATCCAACCCAACAAACACAATGCATACATTGATGAAACCTCCTGAGTGCTTTAACATAATCCAAGGCAATTTTCTCCAAGAAACAAAATGAATGAAATTTGCTTATGGACCCCTAAGCTTTGCAAACCCTTCAACTAGAACAAGAGAAATATGTGGCTGGAAGCCAATCGGCAGCCAAATGTGTTAGATGTGTTCCATTTATTATTAATGTGACAACATTCTATATAGCAGCAACAGGGCAGGCAAGTAAAGGGTTGCCATGGAGATAAGTTACTCAAGATGCAGCTAAAAATACTCCCTTCTTCCCTTACTGTAATAAATATTGCATTATGTGAAGGCTAACAATGATGATATCAAATGCCATCTCACAAAGGCTTCCAGCTGTGAGCATTCTGGCTAGCTAATGGATTGCCCGATGGACACGCAGCACTTCTTGCCTGTGGATGTCAGAAGAGCCTATTTTTGCCCTTATTACATGGTTAAATGTTAGATGGCAGCTGTTGACATCATTAGGACAAAATATTGCTCCCTACTCGGTAGATTTCTTACACCATTGTGACTTTGGGGGATTACAGTCATGTTCTGGGAGGAGATGCGACTGAAACTGGAAAACAAACATATGGAAATGTCCTTTGAACAAGATCACAGGAGGTTATTAGGCCTTGTCTCTGAGGATCATGGTTACACATTTCACCCTTTTGCTGCTCACCAGGTGCCTTAAGATTATCAAAGATTCTAATATTACCTATTAATCAGAGGAAAAAAAAATTGTTCAGGCTTTTTGGAAGGATTCTTTCCCACCTTCAGTTTTCTTGTAATCAAGATATATCCAAACAGCAGCAGAGTTTTTATAGAGTTAGGAAAAATAATATGTTGCAACATTCCTCGCCCTCCAAAAGAAGTCTTTATAAGCACAAAGCTTCCATTTTTCAGTTTTACGTTTTCTTCTTCAGTAAAATTTTGAATGACTCTGATATGAAGTGAATCTTAATCAACCAATTTAGATGAGAGATTAAAATATTTAATACCAGAGCAAAACATAATTCAGGTCTTTGCTAATGCCATAACTGTTCTTACTTTTTTCTCTGCTTACGGTCTTTAAAAGATGGAATTCACATTTATTTCTTAGTTTATCATCTAATTGAACAAAGGAATTACTTTCATAGAATCCCAGATTATACAGGTGGGAAAAGATCTCATCAATCATCCAAGCTGTGTCCTTGTTAAAGTCTGCTACAGAGTAGTAGATCATGCCTGGCTTTTTTTCAGTCAGAAATTCACCTTCAGCACTGTAACAATAGAGTTTCTTGCCAAGACACATGATCATATATAAAATTCTCATACTTCCAACTCAGTTTAAATCTTTTTGTTTTGCTTAGGGTGATAGTATGCTTATTTTTCAGTAGAATAAGCTATATCTTAAAAAATAGGATAATAATTATACTTGAAAAACACAGGAATTGTTCCTAGAGAGCAGAAGGCAGGATGGAAGTTTTAATTTTGCCATTTCTCAAAGTGCAAGATTGTATCTGCTGTTAATAGGCAGCAAAAAGCACACATGGGAAATGCAACCAGGAAATTTAAGAAAATGGGGTAACACTACACAAAACTTCTGCCAGTGTGTCCCAGGAGCACAGAGCCCTGTGATCAGCACCATGTCCCCTGCAGTGGCACACTTTATCACTTTGCTGAGAGCAGGAACCTCCCCTTGGCAAGACACACAGCCACTTCCTTCAGGAACACTGTTTTTAACTATCATTTTTCCTCTTTTTCTGTGTGTACTCTGTTCTTACCCTTGATGGCACAAAAATGAGCTCTCTAACACTACCCCCTGAGCACACTCAGCTGCTGGCTGAGTAAACACAGGAGCAAGTCTGTCCTGAACAGCAGGTGAGCCTACAGCCGCAGAAACGTCTGGGTACTTACTCAAAAGAAAAAGCACTCTTCAAAATAGGCTTCCCTACCATGCGTAATTCCTGCTTCTCCCCTTTACCTAAAGAGGTTGCTTCATTTTAAATGCTCACCTGGGCTCAACCCCACAGAGCCTGTAAGCATGGGCTTTGTGGTCTGTTTGCTGGCTCTAAAGGACTTAACACACTTTTGGCACAGTATTCATGATATCCCTATTACCATTTCATGGATAATAATTTGACTCAGATGTGCCTGTGGCTCTGTAAGCTCTCTTGACTTTTCATCACCTTCCACTACACCAGGTTGCTTAAAGCCCCATCCAACCTCTCTTCAAGTACCAACAAGGATGGGGCATCCACAGATTCTCCAGACAACCTGCTCCAAAAGGGATTTATCCCCTTAAATAGCCTGTTCCAGTTTCATGATTGTCCCTGAAATAGCATAGAGCAATTTCTCTCTATTTCAAGAAGCAGGTTGATAATTCATTGGGAAGGACTTTTTATTTGGTTTTTAATTTCTCAGCTGCTGTTATGTACATTTACCCTGTGTTAGTCTTTTTTTTTTCCCTGTTGTTCCAAGCAAGGTGTTATCCTGCTTTTTGCAAACACCCCAGCTCTTCTGTGAGCCTCCAGCCTCCCTCCAAAGGCTCAGCACCAGGCAGCTCCATGCAGGTGCAATCACAGTGACCTTGAATGATACATTTGCTGGACAAGCCTCCAGAGAATTGCATTATTTCTGGAGCGAGGCTTCCTGTCAGATGTTGTAATACATGGCATAGATGCCTGTTCCTAACAGACACTTCCCCTGGAAAAAGCATTCTCTTGTTTTTCACATCCATTACATAGAGGAGAGTTAAGAAAAAGAAAACCTGCTTTTAAGCACGACCAGATTGTGTTTGCTCCCACCAAATCTTCCACCTTTTTTTTTTTATTGGCAAATCTTATGGTTAACGTATGCCAATTATAATAGCAAAAATAATAAAACCAACAAAAAACCCCCCAAAACTAAATATCAGATATATGGGAACCCTGGGGAATGGTGTTTTTAGGAAAGGATTGATTTGTACAAGAGTGTGATAACACTGCATAAATACACTTGGTGTAAGAACACTTCAGTAGTTGAGGATGTCAAACTACAGCAGAAGGAGCTCTCAGAAGGACAATGTTTATCTTCTACTTTAGAATCCTTGTTAGCTGAGCAGAGGGACACCAGGACAACACTGATTACATTTTAAAAACACAGATTGTTTCACCTCTTCAAAAGGAAAGTTATTGGGGGGTTCTGGGTGGTTTGTGTATTTTTGTTTTATTGGGTTTTTTGTTGTTGGTTTTGGTGGTTTTGCCTGTAGGTTGGGATTTTTTGCTGTTGTTTAGTTATAGCTTGGGAGAGGATGTGCATTTTAAAAAAAAAAAATTAATAAGGTTTAGATGCCAAAAACTCAAGCTGCAGAAAGTCCAGGTGGATAAGATGACCATTTCCTATCAATGAGAACAATTAATCATCACAGCACACTCTTAAGAAAAATGGTAGATAATATACCTTGAAGACCGGATGCCTTTAGGTAGGAATGTTCAAGCTAACCACAAGCTCTGCCTTAAAGAAAAGTTACATAAGTGTAAAAAGATTTACTGAATCTCATCATACAGGTACTGGTCTAAAATTAATGATCCTTTCCAAGTTTAAATGCAAACTGTAAAATACCCTTCCTACAGTTTATGTAACTTACGGTAACACAGCCATTTTCACCTGAAATATTTCTAAGTCTAAAGAAAAAAAAAAGAAGCTCTGTTATACACAGGACCATACTGCTCACATAGATCAAAAATTTATGAATGACTACAGATGTGACATGAAATAAACCAATGACAGCAGAGAGTCCATACTACCGATTAAGCATCTATTTAAGAGGTATTTGAACAGAGAGCTTGAAAGCCCTTTCCACAGTCCCCTGAGAACAGTCTCCTTCAAGAGCAAGAGCACTGAGCTTAGAGGCTTTTGTTGGTTCCAGGTCACTGCTCTCCTGTTCTTGCTCTGAGCATGAAGTTCTGCATTAGCCCTCCATCATCACAACTCTGATGCCTTTGCAGAGATTTCCACTCAGAAAACATAATGGGCTCATGTGTCTTAGAGCTAAAGTGTCCTAACTGGTTGCTACCTCACATGGTCCTGCATTCTAAGGTCACACAGACTCAGGCCAAATATGCAGAAAAAATTAATTCAATAATAAATTCAGTGTAGCTATAACTAGAGATGGTGTCATTTATTTTGAAATTACATATAAGCAATGAAAAATTCCACTTTTGATATCCATTGATATATTTTGGTCTTAGCTTAGTTTCTCTCTTCCATATTTGAATATTTTCTAAAAACATCCATTACAACTTCAGTAATTAATCAACAAATGTAATTTTCCATTAAGCATATTTAATCATCACAAAAATTAGGAACAACTAACAACCAAAACCAGTATAATTACTTCTAATGCAAATGTGCTAATTTAAATTGTGGAATACTTCTTTAAGAGAAGTCTGTGTTAATTGGGGTCTGCTCATGAAAGCAAGATGCTAATTGAGCTGGCATGTGCCAGATAGACTAGTCCAACTGAAAGAAAGACAATATTTGCAATGTAACACTGATTTTAAAAGTTAACATTTTAATGAAAAAAGCTGCTATCAGGCTCATGCCAGTTCAATTAGTCACTCCTTCCCATGAGCAGACCCCAATTAACACACTTTTCCGAAAGAAATATCCCACTGTTCAATTAAAACATGGAAGCATAGATGATTACACCAGTCTATTTTGATAATTAGTCTTACTTGATCTGTCTCAAATGTGTTGTTTCTGAACTGCTGCATCATCAAAACTTGTGAATTATTTTCGAGCAAATGCTTTTTATCTGCATTAAGCAGGCACTGTCTGTACGACAGAACCAAAGCAACTCAACAATCCAGCAGTGCCAAGGTAACACCTTGGTGCCTGTTGGTAATAGCAGAGATCATAGTATGATGGTTTTGATCAGTTGGAGAAATCAGGTGAACAGGATTTCTGTTCTCAGTGAGCTCTTCTACAACCCTACGGCAAACATGAGTAAATAAAGGCAGGGACGGGTTGATCCAAAGCCTGAGGTCAATGAGAATCTGTCTTCAGTGACCGCTGGATTAGGTCCCCATGTTCCATGGGACAAGAGGAATTATTGCAGAGCATCAAGCAGTGGGAGCTGGCAACTGGGAAAATATTGATTTGGCATGGTAACTGCTATAATATTGATTTTAAACACAACTTGAATATAGACTTATCAACCCTTCTGCAGCACCGTGTCAATGTGCAATAACGACAGCCTTTGATGGCTCAGTAAAGTAACAGCAGTGACAAAAAATGAAGGAAGAGTCACGATCACTGCAAATGTTCCCTCAGAAGTATCATGATACACATACCTGGGGAGCTTGTCACCTAACTGAGCTACTGAGAGGATTGGTAAGTCATGTCCAATTAGCCAAGAGTGATGTTAATCAATAAAGTCACACAAAATTTGGGATTTTCCCCTGTATTTGGGACTGCAGCATAAAATACAGTGGTTTCCCATGGAAGGAATTGATCTTCCCTACTACTAAGTTAAAACAATGCTTCTCACCATCGATCCCTTCAAATCAATATTAGGCTTTTTGCTTGATACGATGCAGCAGACAATTCTGAATTCACAAGTACGGATGGAGTGGAGGCAGACATGCCATCACTAAAGCAAGCAAAGTGCAATCACAGTGCCCCTGCAGTCCACTAGCAGTAACCCTGGCTTCAGCACGAGTCTTTCATTGCATGGTTGGACCAAACTTCTGTTATCACTTCTTGTCAAAAGTAGTTATCACTATGATTCCCTGAGGAGACATTCTTACTCATCTAAAGTGTCTTTAGAGAGTGCAACACAATCATCCAGTCTGAAGGACAACATACAAATCTATTTGCCTTAGGATATTACAGGCCTGCTAACTTATCACTGCTGCATCTAATGCCATTACCTAACATAGTATGCAGGTATTCCTGTCACCCAGAATTTATATTAAAGACAAAACTCAAAAAAATCCCCCATAATCATGATTTGGAAAATTATTGTTATCAAACCAGAACAGATTGTTAGGTATCCATCTCCAAAATATTGAGGGGATAGGGCAGAAAGATTCAATGCCATATGGGCTTTAACTCACATATTTACTTTCCTTGAGATAGTTGCTGTAAAACTACCACCCACATTCCTAGCATTCAGAAATAATACCACATGTGAAATGCAAAAGAAGTTTCACTAAAATATTTTCATTTTGAAGGAGAGGCTGCACTTCCTGTTGGAAGTTGGTTAATTTCTATGACCCCAGAGTACCAGGATAACCCCAGAGTACCAGGATAACCCCAGAGGCTTGACTTGAACTGAGTAACTGCACCAGACTGGTGGATTTGCTAAAGGATCCCAGAAGCTTTGCTGCATAAGGACCTCCCCTAGGCGAAGGGCTTGAATAAAGGCTGTAGGGAGGTGGTGCAAGAAAATGCAGGACAAAAGCTACAGCTGGGAGACTGCAGCCAGCAACTGGTCTGGTAGGTCAGAACCACCTTCAGATAGGTCAGTCCAAAGGACACCATTGGTGTCTTTTAAATGAATATTTTCTTTTATTTTTCCTGTGGATAGAGTCTGCCTTCTCCCTCTGGCATCAATTGTAACAATGTTTAAGTCACAGACATGTTTTTTTACTTTATGGGGTTTTTGTTTGTTTGGGGTTTCTTTTAAAAAGCTTGGAGCAGGAGGGACACAATATATGGCATTGCTTTGATGTCAGTGGAGATGCAATGTCAATGCAGAATTTGCCTCACTTTTTCAAATCTTTTCAAACAAGCACAGCTACTCTGACACCTCTCTGCAAAAACTTGGCAAGAAAAAAACCAAAAAGTAGGGGTAAGTGAAAAGGAATGAAGAAAACTTGCCTTTCAGGAGGTGATTTGCTCTTCTGCTCAGAATCCATCAGTCTGCTCCCATACGCAACAGACTCCTCTGTTCCTACCGGCAGTATTGCTACAGTTACAGCTGCCCTCTCTTTTTTCAAGCTATTTACTTTTTTTTTGTTGATTACGACACATTCACTATCACATAAATTTTCATGCTATCTCAAAGTTTAAGTATTTGGCCCCTAGCAGCACAACATATTTTTTATTTTATTCAGAATTCCTCTGTTCTCAGTTTGGTCACAAACCACCAGAAACCTCACAGTTAAATACAGGAATTCAAATCCTTGCAATAAACTTCACATTGAATGAGTTAACACAAACATACATTTTTTTTTTCTCAGGCTGGAGATAAAGACCATGTAAAATCAAAACAAAGTATTTCTGTTTTAATCAAGCATTCAAAATCCAAAAATAAATATCCTTAGTTTTAAGTATTAGGGAATCTTTTCAGGGGACTTAAAGTTTCAAGAACTTCTCCAATTCTAGGGGTAAAAACACCCCACATTAAAACACCAATACTTCTTAAATTTCAAACCTATTTATCTCCTGAGATAGTAGAAAGAGAATTTAATGTACTGCCATAGAAATTCAGGGCCTACTTGAACCAGTAGCTCTTAACACGCATTTTGAACTAAGTCCTCATTTAGGTTATCAAACAGAAAATAAGGGGTTTGTGCTTTTCAAGCACCTCAACATAAACTTCATTTCAGGCTGAGAAAGAATACAAAGTCGAACACTCTGCATCACACATACGAGCTAAGGATGCAAAATAAGGGCAGCCTGGGACTGCTCTAGTGAAAGAGGAACAAAAACATTTGTCTGTAACTTCAAGATACTATGAGAGGGTTTTTTTTTTAACCAAGAAAAGGGACAGAAAACAAAGAAAAAAGGAGATCCCTATGACCCAGCTGCAGAAGTAAAAGCAAAGTGCAGAACGCAGCAATAGCAGATCTAAGAAGACACTGTTTCTAAGAAACCTGAAGGAAGGGACTCAGCAGGGAGAGGGAAACATGTTCTCCATTTTGATGTTGGCATCTCTCAGGTTCCTTGCCAGAGGCTACAGGCATCCCCAGGGCCCACCCAAACCCACTCAGGAGACTCTGCTCTATTACAGAAAGCTTCAGTTAAGCAATGCAAGTATCTCCCCAGCCCCAATTTTTTTGTCTGAAGTCTTGCAGCCATCAGTATACAAGTGACATTTTTTACAGTTCTGTTCCCAAGATAACCAAGGTCTGTTCCTACTGATCTAGACTTGTTAGGCATTAACTTGAAGCTCAGGCAAGTTCCTCAGGTACAGGAGCAAACTTAGGGCAATGGGTGGTGGCAAATAAACAGGTTTCACAAGGCACTACTGGCCCTGCATAGAGCGACAGCTATTAGCACCCCAGATGTGCTTTAAGATGCATGATGCACATATTTATTTGGTCAAGCTTTGCAGAGAAGTAGATTTTTTCAGGTACAGTCAGAAAATTCACTATTCAAACACAGAGGCAGAGAAATTTGGTATATTTTACGAAGACCAACTCTCTCAAAGACTGTAGGTTACACGCCTATCTTACATAATCAGCAATTCTACCTTCTCAACACCTCATGTTCCAGAAACCCTAAAACAGCCAGAGCAACTCACGTCATCCTTGCGTTTTCCAATCTTTCATCTCCTTAAGTCCCTGACTCAGGAGCGTCAGAGTCCCTTGATCTAATATACATTACAGGAAAAGACAGGTAATTCCATAAGCAGTGACTCACCCTCACAGCCTCTGCCTGGGGCACACAGCTCCTCAAAGGATGACTCCAGATCTCTGTGTAACTCCTTCTCCCTAAGCCAGCACCTCTCTGAAAGAGGGCAGAGCTAGGAGCAGTGTGGAACTAGAAGGTTCCCCCAGCCCAGGCTGCCTCATCAGCACAGATTGGGAACAGCTGAGATGGCCCTGCCGTTAACCACACACAGGTGCAGCTCGTTAGCTCATTCCCTCCCCTCTCCCAAGGCACACTCAGGTGCAGCAAATCCCTGGGCTGGGCTGGACAGGTGAGGCCAATTCCCACTGCCCTGCCTGCAGAATAGTGACACAGCCTCCTTCACTCTCTCCTTTCCACCAGGGGTTGGAACGACTGAGCTACTCCAGGGCTTCAGAAATACAAACTGAGAGCTGATTGTTACAGTTAGTACTGTCCTTTTCACACTAAGGACAAACAAGAACTTTCAGAGCTTTCATGGGAAATCAAGAGAGCTGCCAGACTGCAAAGGACAGTGGCCAAGTTGGAACCTCCCACGGGACAGAAAACCCACAATGTCCCACCTCTGCCTTTGATGGCTTGCTAAAAGGCCACCTTGTTAGCATGGGCAGGCAGGCACTGTGTGCTGAGACTTTCACCTCTGTCAAAAAGAGAGGAGCCTAAGCCCTGACCCCTTTCCCAAGGTGTTTTCAGGCTGTGCCTCCTGCACTGTCACAACAGATTGGGCTGTGACAGGTTGGTCAAGAAAACCAGAGATGTTTTACATTTTCTGCTTGACTTGCAGTCCTTTTACCAGACTAAGGCTTGGGACAGCTTTTCCACTGGTATTTTTTATTATGCTTTAGGAGAAAAACAGGTCTGAGGTTGACACTCAGCATTACAATTTCAGTACTATGCACATAAATTTAACTACTTAATTCCACTGAGCATTGGGTAAGTGGGGCAGCTAAACCCAGTATATTGCATGGAACATTTATCACTAACTACAGTACACAATTCCCTTTGCCATTTAGGCTTACACATTTTACAGCATTTACAATCATGCTGAATTATGCTGGAATTCCCATTTCAAAGGATTTCATGAATGTATTGCTTGAATGCTGCCAAACCTTTTTTTTTTTTTGTTCATGCAGACTTTAAGGGAAAGTGAGGTCCTGTGAGGCTGCTTATGCACTGCTGGATCCCAAGTACTGTTGGGATGTCTGGATTTCACTGAGAAGTTGCTGGAATAAAAAGTTAAGTGGGATCTGACTGAAAGCTACAAAGAGAAAACTGAAGTAATTTTTAATCCAGTGCACCATAACTATTAGTGAATGTTGATTTCTTACCGGCATCTAATTGATAAGAGTCTTTATCAGCTTTTTATGATTAGGGAAGGTCAATAGGGTCCCTCAGCCTGGCTGGGACCCCACCTCTGTACCAGAGCAGAGTGACCTACCTTCATGCCCCTGATGAGGGGGCTCACAGGGCCTCAGGGGTATCAGACAGTGGCATGAGAGGGTGTCAGAAATCAGCTCTTGTCTTCAAGTGAACTCTCCTTCCTCTCAGAGCAGCTCAGCCAGCCAGGCAGCCCCTCTGTTACCTTTCATGAGGGAAAATGTACTCATTGGCTTGCAGCCATTCTCTCCTTGAAAATCTCCCAGTGTGTTTTCACAGTTTAAACCTGGCTTTCTCCAGGCTGGGAAAACAAAAGCAAGCTCTGAACCCCCCTAATTCTCACAAGACAAACCTCCTCCTTGTACAGGGGGCACACCCGGCCTGCAACTCAATCACTTCTACCTACTAATTTGGCTGGGCAAATTTTTGGATGTATAGAACATCTTCAACTGTAATCCTGGGCTGTGAGAAGTACAGAAATACTATTCTAGGTCCCCTTAAGTAGATAACAAAATGAATCCAGATTTTCCTACCTCTCCTATGCAAATTCTGTCTATGATCTTCCAAGTTTCCTTTATGTATCTTAAACCCCAAAGGTTTAAGAGTAATATTTCTGTAAGTCAGATACTATTAGATATTTTTAAAACTCTTCCTTCCCTTCTTTCAAAAAAAAAAAAAAAAAGTCATTTAAAAGAAATGTCTTCTCAGTCTGACTTCAGCTGTACTATAAAACTGTTATTAAAACTATTGTGGATGTGACAGAAATAAAGGAGGTGATGAGAAGATATTTATGATGTACAAAAAATGTCCAGGGAGTATGTCTAATGATGTGATCAAGATTTTTTAGGCCCTTAATACAGTGATTATTAATGCAAGTCTGCTTCCATGCTTATGCAAATAGGCCTGGGATACAACAAGAAATTTCCAGTCATGTTGCTTGAGAAGGCCGTGTGGGGATGTGAGGCTGTCTGAAGCCTGAAGAGACTTTCTTAATGGAGTCCAACAAGATTAGTTGCCTTTCCCCACTACATGACTCTGTAAAAAAAGCAAATAAATCACTAACAGTCTCCTAATAGACTTAGCTCTCTCCTGTCCTGAATGAATATTGCTTGGAATAAGCTCTGCTATGGCTAACTGATATTGCCACGGTAACTTGTTTTTTTTTCAAGGCTGTGTAAAAGATTTCCCAGTTTCTGAAAATGTTGCCTTTTGTCCTGTATGCAGGAGTGTAAAAGGCTTTCTGCTGGTGGGCTGGAGCCCAGTTACTGGAATGGTTTTCACCTGATCATGTTCTCCAGCTGGATCTCAGAGGTGAAAAGGGTGACTGAAATTCCCTCCTTTCCTGTGAATAGCCCAATACATTCCTCCTCCAAGCCTGTTGTGTCAGTGGATTTATTATGTACTGTGTGATATATATATTGCTGCCTCACCCAAGGCTCAGCTCTGTCTAGTGGTGCAGACTGATTCTGACCAGCCTGGCTGCATCAATGCACAGAGCAGGGATTATTAACCCTTTTTCTTGAATTATCACATTTTATTTACCTTTTCTACTTTTTTTTTTTACATTTATGTTATTATTTACATTTTATATTATCCTTCTGGATTTTTTTTGTAAATTTTTTTTGTCTCTTCTGTACAAGCTCAATTTTAAATATATTACAAGATGCTGCTCCATTCCTTTGTTAGTGATCAGTGATCCCAGCAATTCAGTATGTGTTCTGGGATGGAAAAAGTCCAAATAATCCCATGAAGTGGGAGAATAAAATTGATCAGGTGGTTGAAATGGCTGTGTTTCAGAAGTTAGGAGTGAGGGACACAGATTACAAAGGACTAGGGCTGAAGATGTGGCCCTGCATGTCTCATGTTCAGGCAAGGGAATTGGGACACTTGCTGAACCAACAAAGAGGGAAAAAACCCAAAAACCAAAGGAAGCCATAGGAAAAATTATTCCAGATAAGAAGTCAGCTCAGGATGGCAAGCCCAGCTCACTGAGGCTGGATCTGCTAAGCTCCTCTTTTCCAGTAATTGTGTCTGACCTGATTCACTCCCACCTTTTTTGCAAATCTGGGTGCCACAGGGCATTTCTGCCATGCAGAAATGGTGATGGAATTGAGAAGCAGTTCCTCTTCCCGTGTTGAATCCCCACAAGACACCAGAGCCTGTGTGCAGGGTCAGGTCACTCCCTGCCTCCCACTGAAGGTGTGCAGCCCCAGGGCCGAGAATCTCCTCCTCTCCTGCAGAGCAGGCTGCCTGCTGTGAGCCACATCACTTTGTAGTACATCAGGAATTAACTAACAGCAAGGACGACTCTTTCATGAGAGCAATTTCCTTTCAAAGGTCTCATTCTGCAGTGAGGGTTAGCCCATTAGACATCCCTGTTTGTTCCCACTTAGTAACCCGTCATAATCTCAAGCTGCATTTGTAGCAATCACCTAGAATTTCAAAAGTTTTATTAACTAGCACTTTGACAGACCCTTCCTTGATATTTTGTGTGCAAGCAAGACATTTTTGAAATGGTGGGTACCCTTTTGCATATATCTGTTTATTACAGTAGAGTGATAAAATGCTAAAGCAATAGAAATCAAAGCTTTTGATTCCGATATAGATTGGTCTGTTCTTTGCAGGAACTGTGGACCTCTATTAATGCAAGTATGAAAGACCAAAATTTGCCCTAGTTTTCCTCAAAGAGTTCTGGAGGGAGGGTGTAGGGCCTTCCAAGTTGCTGTTTTGTGTGCTTATCCAAAGAAACTACTAAATAAACATTATTGCTATTTTGATAGAAGTAACACTGCAATTGACAAACAATGACTGACTTCAGAAGTTTTATGCCTCAGCTGAATCAGTGCAGATGTTTCTGATATCATTATGTCTTTTTTTTTTTAACAGAAAAAAATTCATTGCAAGGTAAAAAACTTAATACAACTGTAGCAGAAGTTAAAGCTGGAAAAGTACCACGGATTTGCCACTGCCTTTTGTTTTGATAAAGAAAGTATTTTATGTTCAGAATTCAGAACTCTGTACCTCTAAAGTGGCTTGAGACATGCTTTATGCTTCAGGGGAAACTATTTCAGTCAATCCAAAAGCTAGAAGGGACACACTCTAAATTCCCCTGATAAAATAATGTCAAAGTATTATTAACTAAAGCCTTGTTACAACTGGATTAAGAACACCCTGTTCTCAATCCATGTTCTCAAGTTTGACTTAGTTTATTTACAGATGGTTATCTAACAGTGCTAAAAAAAAACAAATCAAAGGCTCCTCTTCTCCCCACACAATACTTCACTTCTCAAAAACTGCTGTTTCCTTTTTTATATGGAAATAGAAGATTTTGTTCCTAACCTGTTAACAATAAATAATGATATTGGAAAAATCTCAGAATACAAAATAAATTTGAATACTATACAAATGTTTGAAAAATGCAAACATACTCCGTGGGGAATATGTGACAATTGGAGCTTCAGCTAGAAACAAAATGTTTCAGATTATTAGAAATATCAATTCTCACTGCAACAGAGCACTCACACAAGTCTACTTCAGTCCAATTAGTAGGAAATTTAGATTGATAGGATAAATTGATAGTACATAGACTGATCAATCTGTACCCTTAACCTATCCAACAAATGTAACACAACAAAATGGGGTTCCCACAATTCAGAGGGCTGAATTAAGACACCTCCAGAGACCTGCTCCAGTAGATTTGTTTTAATTTTAGGAGAGTTAATAAAACTTTGAAAGAGCTTCTAAAACACAGCAAGGGACTACTTTTGTGAAACACCCAACTGCCTCTGCCTCCTCAGCACTCAACAATGCTATAAATCAAATATAATCACCAGGTTTGGGATGTAAACCCTGAGAGTGCAGATCAGGAGAATGAAGATGCCTGCTGAGGATCCATCCCTTCCTAATGAGAAGCTGAAATATTTCTGTTTGGATTGCCTCCTGCAGTGTTCAATACTGGCTGTACTGGACATTGCAGGGAATTGAAGACACAATCAATTGTGATAGGTTAAGGGAACTGACTGCATTAAGTATTACCTGCTACTGCTCTGTCTGCCCAGGATGGTTCCTCCTACACTTGCATCTAGAAACTTAATTATCAATACATTAATTTCCTTAAGTGGACCATCTAGAGCTTATATACAGATATACAACAACACGTAACTAAAGCTCCTGCCAAACTTGCAAATCAACATCTCTCAGTCATGGTTACTAACATTTTCATTGTCTCCTAAATGTTATGTGGATTATAGCACACTGAATAGAAAAAACAATATAGCAACTCTGAAATTCCAGAGTTTGGGTATGGAAATGCTAAGTGTAGATTCTGAGGACAAACCCCAGGTTTTTGTCCTGAATTTTTCTTAAAGGGAAGCAGAAGTTCTTAGAAATTTCTTTAATTAGACCAGATTTTCATTTAGTAAAACAAGACTCAAATAATCAGCAGCTTTATTCTTAAGCCACACATGTACATAAAAGTGCCTGTAATACCTTCAAGTTTTTCAAAGTCAGAAGTGAATTTGTAAAAATCTGACATTATAATGATTACAGTAGTACTCTTAATTACCTTTGTTATCATCAGCATTGAACTTCAGAACCTACATGGTGCATTTGATTGACTGAGCTTTCAGTCATTTCTTGCTGAGAGTCTAGATGGAAAAAAAAGCTACCTCCTCACCAAAGAGAATGTCAGTTTTGGGACACCAACTTCCACCTCATATCCCATGTGGATGGAACCATGGATATTTAAGGGAAGAAAAACCAAACAGAAACTGATCTATATAGAATGCATCAGTACTACAACAGCCATTTCTTTTATTTTGCACAAAACAATGACATTTTCTTCCTACCTTCTCAGCCAAATCTGTACAATGTAAGAGGAAAGATATTTTACCTGGGTGATGTTTTGATTCTGGTTTATGTAACAATTCTAGATGAAAATTTTAGCACATCCTCCCAATTCTGTAAAGTTAACATTGGTGTAGAAGAGTTATATGACAATTGTTATCTTACATATTGGTTTTAGGCTTTATAGTACACGGAAAAAGAAAGGGGAAAATTATTTTTACATGCATGGAATATTAAAGATGTCCAGAAGTCTGAACATTGCTTGCAACACATTTATTCAAATTCAAGTGTTTTACAATTCTGACTGTAGAACAACAAGATTTATATCAATTTCCCATAATGACAGTGTTAGGGTTGTACTAAAGAGAAAAGAAATCTTAATATGCTTGGTTTGTAGCATTCTCAGGAAGCAATTAATGCTAATAGTTCAGCAGGCTGGAAGTTGGGACATTATAAATTCCATCCTGGGCTCCAGATTGCAGAGGCAAATTTTGAATTGACTTATACTTTTTGAAGGGATATTTCCTAAAACTGATAAATCCAAAGCAGTTGGTTTAAATACCATCAATATGATCAGTATAATCAGAACAAACTTATGCCCTTTACTGGGAAATATCTGTTGATAAACAAGAGAGGCTTCCTGGGAAAGAGCAGAAGGATTTTTGTCTGGTTTTGCACTATGTCTTTTACCTTTACTTGGAACATGGATTGTAGTGACCACAGTAGTCCATCACATATTTATAAATAGTGTGTATAGCTCCATTACAATACATTTTCCTTCCAAACTCAGATGTATCATTCAGTTTATCACAGCCTTACACCCTCCCTCCAGTGCTGGCATGGTAAGTTAAGCAGTCTCTGTCACTGCAATGATGTGGCTTTTATACCCAAAACCAAGATGCCCAAAGATAGTTTTGGAGCAGGAGTATAAAGCTAAAATTCTGTGATCATAAAATACAATTGTCAGCAGCAGTTGCTAAGTGACAGAAATTCCTTTGTGATACAAATAATGTCCTAAAAAATTTAAAGTGCCTCTTTAGTGCTTTATTTTTTACCTTGAAAGAGATGATCTTACTAACAGTGACATGCCAAGAGCTAAGGACTTGTATCTGAATTGTAGACTGCAGTGCCATGTAATGATGCTGCTGAGTTAGGCTGAGACTAGCTGGGGATATGGTAATGGAGCTGGCATTTGGGGGAGCTCCTGGGCTCTCAGCTGTGCAGGGAAGCATTAGTCAAACAAGGGAGAGGTCTAGAAGGCATTTTTTTATCCCTTCAACAAATAGTTCGAAGCAAGTCTGCCACATGAAAATCTCTGATGACAATGGTATCCTTTAATGAGGATAAAATTATTAGCAAAGGCAAAAATGAGAATTCACTTTGAAAGATTAATACTAGGAAAGGAAACAAAAATGTTTTAGAAAGTCTCAGTTTTTCTTATAGGCTTTAGGCAAAGACATTTGCTGGCCTACAGCCTCAGAGGTCATGTGCTCATACTTTTTTCCTGCAAAATTACCAGTCATTTTACATTTCCTTGTGCCAACTTGTTATTTTCTGCAATTGTCTCCAGCCCATCAAAAAATCTTATTGTTAGAGCTGCATGAGAAGATCAAATTATATTCAGAAGGTGAGGAATAGCAACAGTCTTTGGCGAGATGCAATGATTTTTAAGCCAAAGGTGAGATCATGCCTGCATGAGTTCACAATGGGGAGATTAGTTTTACAACACTAAAAAGGGATTTCAGAAATTTTTAAGTGCCACAAAACCTGCATTTGAGACTTACTTTACATCTTCATTACATCACTTGGACATTAAAGGAAGCCTGTGCAAAATTCTGAGAAGCCAATTGCACTTCCAGTTAATAACGACAGGAACCAGTCCAAGGATAAACATCTAAATCATGCTGCAGCAAATTACACAGGGAAATTCTTAGGTGTCTGAGGTGTGCACACACACACTGAGAGCTATGGCACATTCCCCTCTTCCCTGTCCTCATTTCTGCCACTCTGTGTATGCTCACACACACTGAGAGCTATGGCATGTTCCATGGATGTTCACACACGCTGAGAGCTATGGCACATTCCCCTCTTCCCTGTCCTCATTTCTGCCACTCTATGTATGCTCACACAGACAGAGAGCTATGGCATGTTCCCTTCTTCCCTATACTTGTTTCTGCCATTCCATGGATGTTCACACACACTGAGAGCTATGGCACATTCCCCTCTTCCCTCTCCTCATTTCTGCCGCTCCGTGGACGCTCACACAGAGTCACTGCCATGGCCCTGCTGGTCCCCACCCCATGTGCCCTCTCAGCTGCTGTGGCTCTTTCTCCCTCTCTGTCCTTCAGCTTTGGAGGTACAAAAGGAGAGTCAGCCCTGAGGAGACTCTCCCTCACAAGCGTGTCTCTGTGATTACAAATCCCTAAGGACTGATCAGTGAGTGGGAAGAACTCCCAATGCTGACTCTTCACAGATGTACAGACTGAGAGCAATTCTGACCTGCACCTGCTGCCTTTCTCCCCAAGCCCTTACACACCTCAGAAAGCTGTACTGAGAACCCATACAGCTCCAAAACCTACACATAACATTATATTTTGTGTTCCAGTACTTTCCTCACTATTTTAGAGAGCATAATCCACATGAGCAAATTGGAGCTAAGACTATGAAAAGCCCTCTCCACCATGACTAATATTTTCTCTCTCTCTCTGGTAGTTTTGTGAAGGCCAGGCCATAGTGAGATCTCTGTATTTATGTCAGGTGTCTCCATCACATCAAATCCTTGTGTCCCATATCATTTTACACCACATGAAAAACATGGATTTAAAACCTCCCAAACCCATCATGATGACTTCACGTTGATGATCTTTTAATAAGTCACTTTCTGACATTGTCCCTTTACTGGAATGACACTTATCTTTTTATGAGGTCACCTAAGATCTGTGATTTAATATTATGCACGAGGCTGACTCATCAATCTTAGAAGCAATATGACAGCGGCTGTAGGCAAGGCAAGAGAGTTATCTTTGCCCAAAAATAAGGTAAACAGGAAAAAAAAAATTCTACAGATGCAGTTACTGAAGATTTCTAGAAGACTGAACACCACAAATCTCCTGAAGAATGCTTCCATTTTCCTCTTAGTGAATTGCTTTTTTAATTATGAAAGCAAAGCTTAGGTTTTATTTTGACATATGTTTACACCAGAAGTATTTCAAAGAACCAAAAAAAAGATGTCCCTGTGGATACTGGTGAGGCTGCCATGGGCAGTGTGGAGCACTGACCTTGGCTTTCCACCTGTGCCTAGTCACAGGATGACTTGCAAGGGTCCCCCCAGCCCTGGAGCAAAGACTGAATTTTCTGGCATACACCAGTCTTGACTTGCTTGGAGGTGGGGGAGTCCAGACAAAACCTTTGTTCAGAGAGAAACAATTCAACACAATACATAATGATACTTAATTTTAATTTTTTTTTTTTGAGGAAAATATTCAGAGGTGTTAATTTTCTCAAACCATATCATTTGGATTTACTATGATTATTCACACCTAGAATTAATTACATTTATACTCTCAAGTAGGTGATAACCTTTAAGTTATAGAAATAAAAGCATGCCTGCAGAGAACAGGCAGGTTATGGAATAGTCATGATATGGAATTTTACATTTCAGGTTTAGGTCTGTCCAGAAATCCCTAAATATACCTTTTACAACTGTATGTTTCCTTTTTTCAAATTGTCAAAACCCAAAAGAGCTGAAAAATCTCCTTATCCACTTCAATTGAAATATTATGAAAATCAAGTTGCTTCTGTCCTGGCATTCTGTCTAATAACAATGTAAGCTGATTCATCTTTAAGACTAAAGTATTATTCTCAAGAAGTTTCATCTAGTTTGTTCAGGAAGAAAAAAGTAAAAACTGAAACCTTAGATTCAATATTTTTTGCATAAAAAGCAAGCAGTAATAGTGATGAAACCATGATGGCTGAAAGATATGAAAAGAAATGAGAATATTTTTTACTATAAAATGTAAATGTAAATTTCAGCAGTGATGAAGCATTTTGAGAAACTGATATCCATAATCAGCCACAGAATATAAGCATTGAAGCTCCAGCTGACCTGATTCAGGGAACTCAACACACAGCACAGGGAATTATCCAGACTGCTGCCCATTTTTCTCTTTTACACGGATATGTGAGGTGGTTTAGCTGAGTAATAACCAAGGAAGGATGTCTTCTTCTAAAAATGGAAATTTCTAAATAATTATTTTCACTTAATAATGCAGGCAGGCAGAGCACTACACAGAGCAGAAAGCTGTTGGGTACTTTCAAAAGTTCTTGGCCTGCTGATCAGTGCTATTTTGAGAGGACAGCACATCCCTGTAGGGTAACACCTAGCAATGACACCAGTGCTTTTGAAAATGTAAGGTGGATGGCAATTATAATAATGTCCTGATTTGCCTGTATTTTGCAGCTGTATGACATAGTAAAGACAAGGCTTGTAGGTACAGATAATATCCCTTATAGAATTAGTTTTTATAACTGTAAAAAAAAGGTGAATTTTCAGCCAATACAGAAAAATATAGTATTACAGAAAAAAAAAATATTTGCCCAAAAATATTTTTTTTCAGACGTGACCTTAAAAATAAACAGTAGGAATGAAGATTTTCAAGTAATTCTTCAGAAATTGAAGAAATTTCTCATCATTATTTATGACTGATATGCCCCAGAGTATTCCATACGTCATCTTTTACCAACTACCAAGAATGTGAATATTATTGATATAAGCCTATGTTCTTCTCAGCCACATCTGTTGCGGTTTGCATATGAAGTAATTTTTTTTTAAGATTAGACTTTAATGGTGATATTCAACATTATTCCATCAGAAATTAAAACAATGGGATAAAATATATTTTAAATAGTTTGCTATATTTCATTAGATTAAAAACTAGGTTTTACTTCAAGCAATATGTGTCCCATTCATAATAAATATCAAAATTTTATTTCATCTCTGTCAGTTAGTTGGATATTCAGAATGTGCAAGGAGCAGGAAAGGGACAGGTTCTTTTTCAATTTTTTTCAAAAAAAAAAGAAAATTACCAGATTTATTGCCCAAAAGGAATACTACATCAAGCTAATAAATATAGCCTTGTGTTTCTGCTACAAACTAAAACTTGTATTTTATTTGTTTGGTAATTTAATAGATTAAATGGAAATAATATTGTAGTATGCTACCAAATAGAAATTTTTAGTGAAAAATAGCATTTCTACTGAAATCAAGAAGAGATTTTCCAGGGTAATGAATGTGGCAAAGTAACCTACTCAGCTACAGGGATAGGCTGACAGATTTCCCAAAGTCACTTTTCTTTCTGGGCCATACGTCCAATGAAACTATTTTCTTATTCAGTACCTGCCTGCATGTACTTAGCTAATGCTCACTCCCCAGTCAGATTTCATTTCCAAGAGTTCAATATGTTTTTAAGGTACGTAGTCAAAAGGCAAAGATATGTGTTGTGAAATTAAGGTGCTTGGAACTGGCTGTGGGCCTGGCCTTTTGAATACATCATGTATGTATTAAGAGCTTTCACTGTAATTCAGGGTAAATAACAGTGTCAGAAAGAATGAGATGGAATCAGCCACAGTGGGCATAAACTCTAGAAATAGCTTCAGCTTATTCATTACTCTTTCATATCACATCCCAATCCAGATATATTTCCATTTAGCTTTGGTCAGAGCAGCATTTTTTCCACATTCTTGATGGAATCTGGTTTATTACAGCACTTGACCTCTCTTCCTTCTCAGGAGATGCTTAATTCTTGATATAAGGATGGAAATGCTTACCCACTTGGGGCACACAAAACTGACTTCTATTACAAAATGTGATTTATAAAGTGAGAACCCTGGTTAAATGGGAGGGTTTAGGGGCAGGGGGGTAGTCAGGTGAAGTTTGGATGTGGCAAAGCTATTAAAGCAGTGTTAGCAACAGCGTGCCCCACCAAAAACCCAGACAGATTGAAAGATCCTACGCTGAGTGTGATCTTTCATGAATGTATTCAGATGTGTGCTTCTGCTGCAAATTCACTATAAAATACATTTAAGCAGCATGTTTTATATGCAATTCTGAATGCTTTTCTAAATTAGGGCATTTTTTTTTCCCAGTTTCCTAAGATGGTATTTAATTATGTGAAATGTTTCCCATTTATTTACTAAAAGCTCATAGCTGCAGTGGGATGGTGGGATTTGCTACTGCTCCCATTCCAATTGTGCATTCAACTCACTGAGAGCCAGATTCTGCCTACCACTCACACAGGAGTGGGATGGAGAGTGGAGATGTCAGCAGAGAAAAGAGGGCTGCCCAGTCAGACTCGCTTTGTAGGAAACAAGAAACTTAAAAATAGGAAGAAAGCATTTAATTCTGCTCCCCAAATTCTCAGGTCAGTGAAATGGGTGGTAGCTGAGGAGAGGCCGGATCACCATGGCTGAGCAGCAGCAGGCAAATCAAAAGCTTTCAGAAGGAGGCTGGGCAAGGTGATCACTACAGATCTCTTCCATCCTGAATAATCCTTCAGTTCAACAACTCTCTATACTTTCCTGGGAGGGCTCTGTTACAAGCTGCTTTTTTTTTTCATGAAACCACACCATGTGCAATGCATAACAATGTGGGAATGACACCTGCTCCTCTCTCCAGCAGATGTGGCCCTAGACATAATTTGCACTGTGTGCTTATCTCACTCTTTCAGTTATGGGGGCGTCTAAAGGATGTCAAGTAGGTAAGCAACCCCCAACATCTACTACTGGCACCCTGTTTTTGCTTGTGTCCTGCCACTGCTTTAGATTTGTTGCCATTGTAGACACTCTATTAAAGTATTCCTTTCCCTTATAAGAAAATAATATTTGGATCTGAAAAAAGTTAAAGAAAAGCATGCTCATTTAATTTGTGCTTCCTTGCATCTGATGTGGCACAATTACATTGAAAGATCAATTTCACCTTTAATTTTAGAGATCTTCTTACTGGTTTCTGCACATCCTACATGCACAGGACACACTGAGAGAATGCTTACACTGTAGCAAGCTGACAGTGCACATACAAACTACTGACACTTCAATAAAAGTATTAGTTTGCAAAACAGACTGGATAAAGGGAAAAAGAACTGCCCTTAACAACAATTTGCCCCAGCACAAATATGCATGATTAGAATGAATTCAAAATAAATTATCAGATAAATTTGATGCCTATGATCTATTATATGACCTCACACATCTTATGTGTCCTGTAGCCAAAACTTAAGGTCTTCAGCTTGCTGCTATTATTTACAAGCAGCAAATACTGGTGTTATTATTTATATGCAGCAAGTATTGGTGTCTGTGCACTAGATCACTGAAAGCATGGTGTGCCTCAGGGCTGGGTGTGCAAAGCTCTCAGGCAGGGCAGACGTTGACATCACCTCCCATGATTAAGAGGCAGGGCAGAGATATCATTTACCAAGTAGGCACATTTAAATCTTGCTTACTGGCAGCCTTAAACTTCAAATGATTTTATTAAGCTTTCCTTTCTGCATCAAATATTCCTACTTCTGGGATTAAAAAAGCACTATCTTTACATTACATTCTTACAGCTTAAAGTTGTCCTTTGTGTGTCTTTGTGTTCAGACTCTCACAAATGAGATGCTTGTACACTACTCCACATCCTGGTCTATCCAACATCCAAGTACAACCCAAACCAACTCGGGATGGGCTCAGCACCTCTGTCACAGCTGCACTGGGCTCATCTGTGGGTTCTGCTACACAAAACTCACACTCCTGAGAGAGCTGCTCCTACTCAGGGATTGGAAGATGATCTGGAGCCTATGGACACAATTAGAGCATTGAAATTTGGATTTTCAAATTTCTGCAAGGGGAAAGCATTGCCTTTAATTGTTCCCAGTGTGTCTGGCTAAAGAATGATTATCTCTTTTTCTTCCTGTTGGGCATTTGTTTTAGCTGAAGATGGTGAAAGTCACTACAGCAGTTAATTGTTAAACAAAGACAGGCACAGGCCCTGCACTGGGCTGAGCAGCACACAATGTTTAGCACTTGCACTGCATCAGGAGCACAGTAGAAAGAAACTAGGAAAAATTCAATCAGTAGTGAAAAAAAAAAAATTCAAAGTCGGTGAAACCAGAAAATGTGGGGTTTGAAAGAAAAGACATAAGACAATATGAAGGCACCTTTGTATCCAATGGCCTATCTTGAAGCCAAGCTCAAAATTGCATGAGGAAAAAAAGGCAGTGATCACAATACAAAAGAAAGCCACAAATAATACTTAGAGCACTTAGAATTATTCTCAGCTTTGGAAACCAGAGTCTGAATCCGTAGGATGGACTGTCTGAACTTTAAAAAATCAAACATATAAGGCAGACATGATTTCTTCTCTCATAAATGAAAAAAAAAATGTCATTGGAAAGGTCCTCATTATGCTCAAAGAAAACTTTCCCCAAAATCTCTTATCCTAAATAAACTGAGTGTTATTACCAATATTATTGAGGAATTGCTAAAAACAAAAATAAAATCAAATCATATGCTTAAATCTGTAAGACGTGTATATTGCACGCTCCCGGTATCATTATTTTTCATGATCATTATATATACTGTTTGTTATTTCATTTCTTCAAGTTAATTAACTGACTAAATCTCTCCATGCTTTGGTCAGACTACATAAAAAACTAAAGAACTGGAGCTTCACAAAGAGAACTGGATGCATCACCAATTCAGCCTTGTTTACTGCAATACAGATTAATTTTGCCATACACATAAAAAGCGGCTATTTCAGAGAGAGAGAAAAACTTCAGTGATAGAAGCCTGCTATGAATATATATTTTTTCTTTTAATTGTTTCCTGAGTATTCTGTATGAATGTGGTATAAATTTTATTAATGTATATGGGAAAAAAAAACAGTGACCATTTATCATTTAGCTTCTCAGTTACTGTAACACAAAGGAAGAAAATGCTGTAAACACATTGCACCTAAAGCTTCTCGGCAGTTTGAGGGTGCAGTATAGCAGGGAAGCCTGGATCATAAGGAAGGACTGAAAACACAACACCTATTAGACAATTTGCAGTCATTCAGTGAAGAGAGTGAATTTCCCAAAATTTTAGAAGAGCATGTCACAAGCAAAAACTGTTCATAAAGAAGCACAAAACCTTTTACACTTGTTCCTTGTCCCACCTCCCTCATCTGAATAATGTCAGAGATTTCAAACCCTGGTGTTGTGGGTTGTTTGAATTGTTTCCTTGTTCCAGTGTAGACATCGAGAAGAGAAAAATCACAATACACAATTCCAGCTAATACTTCAATTTGGGTCACAGTCAGAAACTTCAAAAAGTGTTTGTGTGTCTTTGCACCATAAAACCCTATTATAAGGGCTCCCGGGTCATCCACATGCTTTTAAAAATCCCTCGGGTGAAATCCTAGTAACTCTGTTATTGACTGCAACGTGAACAGGATTCTACTCCTTGTTTTATGGTGTCAGTTTTATCTTTTCTGTTTTCATCCATAGCTTGACTGAAAAATGTCAATATCCACCAAATTCTGACAGCTCCTTACTGACACTTCTATTGAACCTAAAGCTTTTTGAGTCTGAGCGCCTAAACTGAAAAATGAAGGGAAAAATTCCCCCCAAAAACAGAAAAAAAGGGCTTTTATTTAATTGGAGAGAATAGTTGGCTTTGTTCAATATCTGAAGACCACCACAGATCAGAGGATTCTTCTTTCTTCTGCTTTATCTCATTTTACAACAATATGGTTTCAGATAAAAGACATAGATTGCTTTGCCAGATGTGAAGAGGAAGAAAAGATATATTTGGAAACAATAAGCTCATTGCACTATTTCGATAGGAGTAAGAAAAGCATATTTTACCTATGATGAAGAGCTGGAACTGATACATTCCAATATATGAAAGATTTCAGGTCACATTAAGTTCTCAGACTTAAAAGACTGGTGATATAGTATTGGAGATAAAACTGAATCAGGACAAATCCAGCATTTCATCTAAGTTCACTCACACCTGTTTGTACTTGTGGGCCTCTTTTGGTTTCTCATAAATCTCTCAGAGACAGGCATTCAGTGTGATGCTTTTAGAACACATCCATCTGGAACATTAAAATGACATAGCATGGTTATGAGCAGAAAAAACCAAAGAAATGACGGGTCAAAAGGAACGATTTAACTTCAACAACAGACAACCTCCCTTCCTAGGCAAGCTCTTGGAGTTCCAGGTCAGAGTCTCAGGGAAAGACCTCTATTTCTCTTCAATGTTAGGAAAGGAGTGGCTTTTCTTTGTTAAAATATTTCTTCTCATTACATTTAAGAAAAGAGGAGAACAAGAACAAAAAAGGAAATAAGGTTGTTGACCTTGAACTTTCCAATTATTTTTTAAGAACTCAAAGAATCTCAGAGACTCGAGGGTAACACCTTCTTTTAGTCTTCCTTCAGCAGAGACAGATAAAAGCAAGCACTTATTTATGAATATTTGGAGAAGAGAATTTGATTTGCAACTTGGTTGCAGTTCTGTAAGAAGGCAAATCTGTTGAATCCCTGCCTGTTGAAAACAGCTCACAAGGGCATATAATTTTCAACAGTGTAATTGCTTAGATAAAGTGGTCTTCCTGTGAAATAAATCAGGGGGAGGCAGTTTGGTCCATAAACAACTCAGCAATGAGAGCCGCTCTTCCAGAGGATGTGGTATAGAAGAATCCTTTCCTGGAAGGAGCAGGGTTTATCAGCATTAGCAAAGGAGTTTACAAGCTTCCATACCTCAGAGTGAGATGAAATTAACAGTTCCACTCATGATTATGACAGTCTGTTTTACAAGACTAGTAAAATGTGGTCGTGTACTCCAACAGATCAAATGTCAGCCATTTGTTTTCTTTTCCAACAGCCAAGAAAGAAAATTAATCTTTTTCGAAGGGGAGTTATAAAATACACTGGACATAAAACTGATTCAGAACCATTGTTTTAGAACCTGGATCAGCTTAATGCCTCTGTACTTGCATTTTTAGCCAAGAAAATCATATTTCTTTTTTTAATCCTTCCTAGAAATTTGCGAGCTAAAATTAGGCCTCCTCCCACTTTTATACCAACAATTTACAGAGAGCCAGAAATTAAACAATGTTTCTTCCAGGGACTGTAATAAAAGATAAAATATTTCAATGCCATGTTTTCTCATGCACAGTACTCTCCATCTCTGATATCCTCAAGTTTCTTTAAAACCCTGCTTCATGAAATAGCTCTGAGAGAACACCCACCCTTACACAGCTCACATGTTCAGACAACCTTCTCAGAATCAGAAGCAGAGCATGTGTGAGGCACAGCTGATTTTGGAGGAGAGAAGACATTCAGTGTTGGAATTGGAAAAAAAGTATCGAGAGAATGAAGTATTAGGAAAAGAATTACTGAGGGTACTCTTGATGTGGAGGCTCTTTATTGAAAGTCTCTTTTTTCTTACTTGCACACGTGAATAACTCACATGGCTGTTATCTCTGAACATCTCTTTCAAATTGATGAAAACTCAAAAAACCTCCTTGCTTTTCTTATGTTCACATCCTGTTTATAGAATGAGGTAAGTATTCAGCTGGTTCACACATTTAGAGCCCCAAAGCAGAAATGGTTGAATAGTTGTTGCTCTCTAGCACAGAGGCTCTTCATTAAAATGTGTGGATTTTTTGTTTGTTTGTTTTGGTGTTTTTTTTCTTTTAATTTGAGGAAATATATAATGGAGGCTGCTGGCCTGACATCTCTTCTATGATTTGCTGTGTGTCTGGTGGCCACAAGCATGTTTGAGCTCATAAAAGTCCTCTGTCACTACAACCCCTGAGTCTTGCTGAGGATGTGAAAAGATGGTACAAAGTTGAAACATGTAAGAGTAATTTCAAACCCTGACTGTAAAGCCAAATCCTATTTCCAGGAGCAGTTTGAACTGAAATCCCAATAAGCAGCAACAGATACAGGTGCTGACAATAACCATAGCTGCAGCAAGCTGCTCATTAAAGATCTTGACTCAAATAAACAGACCCCACTGGGCTTCATGGAAACCACTGAATTCTGCCTCCATTTGCTCATTAGGCTCATCCTCAGCTTGCTCAGGCTTGCTGTCATTTTGCAGAACAGCTCTTCTCTCCATGGCACTGCAAAGGCTGTCAATCCCCCTTCCAATCCCCCTTCCAAGTCCCAAGCACTGCTGCCTGTCTTGAAAGCAGATTTGGGGTTTTGGAAGCTCACACTAAGAAGGGTGTGTCTGTGTTAATTTTTCATATTCCCCTTGCTGGCCCCAATGCTACTGCAGAACAGGCACTTTGGAGTGCAAGGACAGGGATTTCCATTTACCTCTCCTCTGCTGATTCTTTTGGCAAGGTTCAGTGCAGCAGCAAAATGATAAAAATTCTGCTTCAAAGACAACGAACCAGTACATTAAGCAAAATGTGAAGTGAGGGAGTTTCCCTGTTTGTTACTCAGGTTATGAAATAACCAAGAGGAATAACAAGTTCCCTTGACTTGTATGGCAGGAATGCTGCAAAATTTGGACCAAAATTTCCTGTCTGTGTTAGGAAATGCATTTGTGAGTATGTTTGATCTGAGACCAATGTACTGAGCTTGATCCAGAGCACTCTCTGAAATCAGCAGAAATGGAAACAATCCTGTGGCACTGAACTTTGGGACAAGTTTTTACGATCCATATTCTCTCTCCTGTGCTATTCGTCCCTCTGCAATGTCAAAGTGACCCCTGTTCCAGGACATGCTTCAAACCCCATTAAAACTGCAGATTTAATTTGACTGAACAATTCTGAGAGCATAAAAGCATCCACCTTTGCCTGAGCCACCCTTCTAATGTAGGTACCACACTTAGTACCTTGCAAAGCACTTCGTGGAGCTACAACAGCAGATGATAATCCTGGGGCCCTGCACATCATCCAGATAAAACTGGTGAATAATGCATGAGTATTTTGGGTATTCATTTGTATGCTTGATGGATAACTCAATTTAGCTGTCAGATATGATAATTTAAGCTACAGTTCTAGCCATAAGACTATGTCCATTCTTTTTTTCATTATTAAACCAGAAATATAAACACATATAGGAGTTAATACTGTAGTAGAGAAAACCTACAGATACAGAGAAGTAACACTAGAAAATAAACTTTCCACATAGCTTGCATGACAAGTATTTGCAACAAAACTCAATCTGAAGCACCAAATAAGTAATCTGAAGTGACTTCATACACTCTGTATTTATTGTACTTTAAAAGTACAATTCATATTGTAGTAATGTGTTGAATTTGATACAATGTTTATGGATCTGTTACTGAATGGAAAGTAAATAAAATACAAAATCAAAAAGTAAAAAAAATAAAAACAAAATGGCTTTTCTTCTGTCAGTTTTCCCAGATACATTTCAACATGCTTTTTTTTTTTTTTTGCCTTTGTATGCTTAATTGGCTTCATTTATATTTAATTCAAAATCAAATTTACCTTACATATTCACAAGTCTAAAAAGAAATAATGAAACAAAATGAGAATCACAGGTAACTTGTTCTGTTTTAATCTTTTTACTCCTGCACTGTTCCATATCCTTACCTTACTGAGGGTTTTCACTATTGCTTTTCTGCCTACACCCATGCAGTCACACTCACAGAGATTTGTAGACAAGCAGACACAAGAATTCTAATCTCCTAGATTAGAAATGCAGTTTTTAAAATTAAGTCCTAAACCTACCACCATGCGGATTTTTCTGCAGTCTTTTGGTACAGCTACAGCAACCTAAAGTTCCTGTTCTTCCTAATTCATGGTGACACCACTTTTGTCTTTGGTCTTAGAATGGATTAATTCTAGGTTGGTCTAATCAGAATTATTATTTTTAAAATACATATTATTTTCTCACTAATATTTTATATTTACTCCTCCACATGCTTGTTTTGCCCATTAAGTTTTTGTTTTTTTTTTTTTTCTTACTTGAGCTTTTTGCAGGTAAATGTTACAAATGCACAGAATGCTTTGCATTTCAGGAAATTTCAGGAAAAGGAGAGAAAATAAACACCTCCCTGTTTTCTTCTTGCAAGCCACCTTAATAGATTTACTGACAAGGACAAGGCAGTCCATCTTGAAGGCTATAATGCTATTTCACTTTGACATCTGTTCTAAGGTAATGGTATCTATCATTAACAATGTCATTAGTGACCACTCTCAGTCCATTGTTCTCAGTGTCTCAGCTGGCTATAAAGATCTCATTTTAGACACTTAGCTCTGTGCATATGCCCTTTCATGACATGGTTCTCCTGGAAAAAATTGCTTTATGACTAGTCATACTATAATAATTCATTTCCATTTAAAAATACATGTGGGATTTCAAATGAGGGAGAAGGATAAAAAATTACTAGTTTTCTGACCATTCATTGATATAATACTCAGCATTTTCTAATTAAGCTGTAGTGGCTAAGCATTAGATGTACAAAACAGGAAATCAAAGAGAATAGCTGGAAAAGTATAAGCTGTTTTAAGTGAAGCTCTGTGTTTATCCTTCTGTGTTAACTGTTTATAAACATGCAAAAGGTATATTCACTAAAAAGTAAAATCTTGGGTTTTGTACACCACACCCTCCAAGTATGCATCATCAGATCTATGCCATCACCCAGATTTTGCAGATATTACCCTTTTATGAGTCTTACATTACTTAATAACCAACTTCTGCTGCATTACCTGTGTGAATATATCCAAATAAGCCTTCATAATCATTGGCAAAGCTTCCTGTCCTCAGAGAGCTTTAAAGTAGAATCATCAAAGACAATGCCGCTCAGTATTTCACCTCCACCTGGAACTTTGAGACTAACCTAACTGAATGTTCTGAAATGGAACCTATGTACCTTGATTCTTAGTGCTGGGGTTTCCATCTGGTCCCATCCTTTCTCTCCCTGACACTGCAGAGGCAAATCCTGCCCCTCCCTCCAAGCCTCTGAAGGCAAAGATATCTTGCCTTACAGGATATCTCAAATTATTCTATCAGCAGCTCAAACTCCAGATGCCAGAGGAACTTCCACCTGTCTCCTGGATGCTGCTACTTTTGTGAGCGTAGCACCTCACCTTCCCATTCACTTCATCACAATAATGTTGGGAAATGGTTCCAAAACAGTTTGCAAGAAGTTCTTTTTGTGTTATTCCTCTCTTCTGCTGAAAGGTGGAGAGCCAAAGGTGGTCAGCCAAATTTGAAAGAGAAGATGAACGACACAGATGATGTGAGATCACCACAAACAAATGAGGCATCAGCTGGAACACCTTACACTAAGAGCTGCTGATGACATTGAGCCAAATGAACATTTTGTATATTTATATTTTGACAGAGAAAATTTAAAAGGGGAGCAAAGGCTAATGAAAAAAATAAGCTGACTTGGCATGCAAGTCAGCTTCTTTTCCACAGATTACTGGAAATTTTAGAGCATACTTAGTCAAAACAGGAATGGGACCATATATCTTAAAACTAATAAAAAATGACAGCAAATGTGATGATATTTGTACGCCAACACAGAATAATGTCCTTGATATTCTAAGCTCAAGGGATTTCCATAAAACATAAAAACCATGAGGAGGAACTCCAGACTACAGCAGTATGAGTTTTGTTCTCAGGTTCAATGGGAGTTGATTTTAGCCTGACAACATGAATTTAAAATGATGGAACTAGAAAATTACTGACACAAACCCACACACTTATCCTGGTAGTTACTTGGCCTGTTAGACACTGGTGGCCCAGAGAAGCTCTAATTTTGCTATGCCTTTATGCCTTTAAGTATGACCATTCTGCTATGGGCCTAAACTGGGGCTTATTAAAGCTTAATGGGACCTCTGCACTGGCTTCATTGCATTTTGGACAAGGCACATTAAATAGGAAATCTGAGTCAGCAACAGAATTTGAACAAAGACCAAAAAACTGGTTGCTGTTAGGAGATAAAAAATTCTGCTATTTACTGCCTGTGTGCAGTCAAAACAGTTGGGCTGATCTTCTCAACATCTTTTATCTTTAATTTCTGATACTTGATTGTTGAAACCAGCTTTTGTGTGTGTATAAACAAATAAGCATTTTTTTGTTTCCTTGCACTAATGTCGATGCCAATATTTTAAACAAATAATTGTTGTAAAAGGGAGAATTTCAGAAATTGTTCATGAAAAATACTATCAATCATCCAGTATTTTTTTTTGCTAATTTTGTTACTCTTCCTTCTAAAATTTACTTCATTCTGAACCATCAGTTTGTTAATATCAGTTTGTTCCTACAGCAGCAGAGCACAGTCCTGCAGATGGGATGTAAAGTAAGTGAAGAGAGGAAATTCATTATCTGCTGTGGTTTGCAGGTGCTCAGCTTTGAACCATCATTGAGTTAATTTTGATGGATAAATGGGCCAGACAGCATTGACCAGATGGCTATTCAGAGATTTTGAGCACATCTTGCTGTATCTTTACAGTAAGCACAGCAAGAACCCAATGGGGCTTTAAATTCTACATCAGTGTTTTATCAGAGCACAAATAACAACACAGAAACAGGAAAAAATGGGGTGAGGTAAATTAAGATAAAAGCCCGTGTTGAAAAAAATTCTTTACCCGGATGTGGTTTACACAGCCCATCCTTGATACTCTGTTTTTCACTCAGCATCTTAGATTGACTTTCTGGATTGCAACAAGTTCTGCAAAATCCCCTCTGGGTCTTTAAGAGGGGTTTTATTTTTTCTGTCACCTCAGAGGCCAGCTAAATGCCTACACCTTATTTTTCTCAGTGGTCTCCTTGCCACTTTTCACTGTCCTTTAGCTACTCTCTGCTTTCCTGCTTATTCCTGCAAGCTTTCCAGGCACAAAAAGTTGTACCTGGCAAACAAGAAGTGTATCCAACATCAGACAGCCCCAGGTGTTAACATGACTCTTGCAACATGAAACTCTCTGTGAAGGCTCAACTCTCAGGATTTTGAAAATGGAACTTTCCACGTGCTTCATTTGGCAGGAATGGGTTTGGAGAAAGTTGAAAAATTCCACTGAATTGGGCCGGAGCAGTTGTTTTTTGTCAGCTTGAACTCACACTAAAATGAAAAGATTAGCAAATTTGGAAAGACAGAAAGTGTAGCTTGTGTTTCCAGTTCCTCCTTGCAATCTCACTGCTGGGGACAGACAGGCATGGGAGAAGAATCTGCTCTGGGGTTTCAAGATGAGCAAAATCTCAGCAGCACCTGTGGGCACACACAGCTGGTCCTGGCCTCATCCAGGCACAATGTGCTACTGGAGCAGTCACAAGAGCAGCCTCTATGGCCAGCCTTCATCAGGGCAATTAATAGAGCAAATTTCATTGCTTTCCACTCACCAATCTGTAAACCCCTTATTTTTGAGAATTTCAGAAGAGAAGAGTAGGTGGAATACCCTGACATTTTGCCCACCAGTTATGCCCGATTTCTGACAGCTGCTGGCTCATTAATTAGAAATTTAGGACCTGCTCACCTAAAGCATCACAAAGTAAGGCAGTCATGCTAATAAGTGCATGTGGCTGAGGAGCCCTGCACCCTCACATAGACACATCAACACAAACATGGTAACATTTTTCTTGCTCTAGTTTTGATCCATGTGGGAGCAGAAATTATCATAAAAGTACAGGAAAGTTGTGTTTCAGCGGAATAGTTTCAAAGTTTGGATAGACTACAGCTGAATAGTCTCAAAGTTTGGATAGAATAGATAATACTGTTGACATGTTCAGTTGCTTATTCAAACTTTTTGTTGGTTATCCAAGTTTTCCCTCTGAACCAGTACTGATTGCATACTTCAAAATGATGTTTGCAAACATTCCTCAGCATTCTGAGCAGCTGCTCCATTCATTCAGTTTTTGCTGCTTTTTATTTACTATTCATGAACATCTGGACTATTAAGATTCTGTTTGCAAAAAATGGCTGAAGAATTGCTGCTCCCTATATTAATACCTGTATAGCTCCCACGAAGAGTTAAGCTTTCACAGAAAAACAAAGTTGATAAGCATTTGGTGTAGTGATAGGATTTTTTTTTTTGCTGAATATTTCACTTGTCCAACTGGGAAGCAAAAACAAAAGTACGTGGTTTGAGTGGCAAATAGGAAATAATGAATGTTTCATGGATATCACATAGGTTAAAGCTTATTAGCACAAGGTTTTCATCAAATACTAACTAAGAAAAAGTTAACCATTCTAAGAAGCAGCAGAAAAAGAGTTAAATGTTGGGACTGTTCATTCATGGCAAGTATATTTCATATTTCTGTAGTGATAAACTTTTGAGGTCTGCCTACTGCTCGCTAGCTGTGAACTTTGGTGTCTTTGAAGAATTGATAACTTCCCTCTGGGATTTATTTGTGTCTGTTCCAGGGTTTATATCCTGATGGGTGCCAGATGACAGACTCCTCCGCATTTCAGTAGGTACTTTGAGAATAAGATGTCTTTTACTACTTCTTTTTCTTTTCTCCCCGACTCATCATTTTCCACCCTGCCTCTAAGCAGCTGTCATATGTTCCTCCCAGCTTTGTAAGCAATAAGGAGGAACGTGGGCGAGTTTACAAGATTTGCACACTCATAACTTTCAGGTTCTTCTACCTAATGTCTTCTGTTTTCCTGGGGTTTTAAAATTATTTTTCTGTACTTTTTCTTCAACTTTCCCCTACTGTACCATGAAAATACACAAAACCTGGAGCTTCTATATTGCTTTTTGAAATTGGGGACATTTAAACTGTTCCTAACATATGGCGGACACTCCTGGTATAATTAGCTATGTCTTACATATGGTTCATGAAAAAAGGTGAATAATAAAACTGCTTAAGAGGAACATGTCCATAAATCTAAGGATTTGACCTCAACTTTCTGCAGCTGAAGCATAGATACGTGTCACTGACCTATAGTCAATGTCCTTTTTCTAATAATATTAACATTTTTAATACTATTTTTTCAAAAGCTCCAAAAGTCTTATCCAGCATGCACAACTGAGGGAGAAAGAGAAAGGAGTCTGAGCCATCTTCCTTCCATCCAAACAATTTAATGCCCAGAATTGCAATTAAACCCCTCCCCAGAAAGGTGATGGCCAGACTGAGGCTGGAGTCCCTCAGGTGAATTTTTCAGACTCAGCACAGTCATCCCAACAGCAGAAATGCCCCAGCAGAGCACGATTCAGTCACTGGAGAGACCAGGAGATTTATCTCTTGGGTCCTGTGGCTGAACACCTGGTCACATAGAAGCCAACTGTGTTTACACACAGCACATGAAAATCCCTGGAAAATGAGGGTTGTGGGGCCGCTGCTAAGTTTTTCTGAAGTTAAATATTTAATAAAGTTACTGTGAGAGTCATTTCCAGCACAATGCTGTGCTGAGAGGTTTGTTGTGCTGCCCAGAGCCATGGTAACCAGGTGCTTTCATGTACAGTGAGAACCTGTTTATGAAATTAAAGATTCAAGCTCTCCTTGCATTACTGTGTGCAGGTTTTTTGGCTTCAGACTCCCATTACTCTTGGGAGGATAATATTTCCAGAAGAGACCCTCAAGCATAGTTCTGATTGGGAACTGGAGTTAGAATAATATAAAATTTGGAAATACTAAATTTATACCTCTATCTAAATGTGCTGTTGATTCAACTCCTGTTCATTCAGCAATAGGCAGGTTAATTTGAAATTATTTTCTAACACTTTGAAAAACGTAATTGAGATGGAAGCAGGAAGCATCCAAGTCTTGCAGATAATAACAGTAATAACTAAAATACTAAAGAAATGCTTTGTATGTGAACACTTTTATATCTTAATCTCCATTTGGCAATCTGTAGGTTTTTGTATTTAGCAAACATTCAGATTCTCAAGATCCTTTGAAACATTTCCTCTGATGGCAAATTTTAACACATTTTATGCTAAGTTATACTTATAGTATATCTGGTTATTGCATTTTAGAACCTATAGAGCCATAATGCATATAGTTACAGCCTCTGTAGACAAATTGTATTCACAAATTCAGATAAGCTTAGGTTCAAATTGTCCTCATTTATTACTTGCTTTTGGAGGAAAATGTAACTTAAGATGAGTTTGCTTTTATAACACAAGAGAAAAAAAAGGGGGACTGGTGGTAGATAAAAGCTTCCAGTGGTGCTTCACCTTGACAATATTAATCAAAGACATCCTAATGTCATGGTAGCTCTGTATATCTCTCTTTATGATTTATCACATCACCTGCAATATTTGATGGATGAATTCCAATTAATGACCAGATGTGATGAAAACTAGAAAAAATATGCATTTTTAAATGGAACTGTTAAAACAGTTGAGATGACATGCTGCTATGACTTTCTCATATTTTACTTGTATCTCCTTGAACTTAAATATAGCAATTTCAAAATCATATTGAATTTACCAAATATTTCCACAAACATATTTGTTCTTGTTATACAACTAATTTAATTTGTTACTATTCAGTGTAAAATAAGTCAAAGAGATGGAAACAACCAGTACTTTTATTTTCTGTTAACAAGCATTAGTTTTCTTATAATAAATTTTTAAATGTTATTTTTAACTATCATACTTTGGGAGACAATTGTTGACAGCTATTCTGCTGTCTACTCAAAGCTAGTAAATTGCTAATCAAACCCGCAGCTGAACAATGCACCATTAATATTTGTGCTGATGATAAGTTTAGGAAGGAACTGCTCTTTGGACAAACCAGAATACCTCTGAAACACTAACACAGGCAAGATCAATAGATATCATAGGTCAGTATAATATTTACTATATTATTGTTGTGTGCACTGAGCTTTCTTACTGTAGTGCTACCTCGAGTGCAAAGCAATGCGTTCAGCATGCAGCGTGCTGGGAAAATACAGGAATTTTTGAGCAGGAGGAGTTGCTGGAGCAGCTCCTGAGGAGAAGGCTCTGGCGAGGGAGCACGGGGTGAGTGACGAGGCTCTGAGCTGCCTGTGCAGAATGAGTGCTCCCTCTCCCTTACAGCACAGCCCTGCTGTGCCTGAAGCCCGTGGCCAAACTCCTACTGCACTCAATAGGAGCAGGAAACTTCTCTCAATCTTTGTCCATCATGAGGACAGCCATCATTAAAGGGCTGCATTCCTGGTTCTGCTCTGATTTTACTCAGGCTGCACTCTAATAGGCAGTGTCTATTAGAGCCATTAAGGTCAGATCTCTGCAGGTACCCCCAGGTCCTATTTAGTTTAATTTCTGAAGTGGTAAAAAGGTGCCACAGTTCTACCAAAGATTTGCTCACTTGCACCTTTGCTCCATTTGCAATAATGAAATTTTTTTCTGATAGAAATTCTCAGGGTTTTCTGTAAAAAAGTGTTTTTTTAGTCTCAAATTATATATGTTCTCTCATCTAACACAAATAGCAAAGCATTGACAATAAAACAATAACCAGCCTTATTTTAAATCTGTTTTCAATATAACTAATTTTTTTGTCTTAAGGCCACTTACTTCCTTGATAATTAGTTTCTGACAATTCATTGTTCTTTGCTTTCACACAAAGAAAGCACAAATATATAGATAGCAGAGATAGTAAGAAATGCTAAGTTTATCTAATCCATTCCATGAATGTAATTTTCAAGATAATATATTTATTAGAAATATACAGATAAGAGATACAAATGCCCATTTTCCATTAAGGCTTTTGCAGTATTTTTCCATGAGCTAGTCACTCACTGCCAAAAATCTTTTCCTGGTATAGATATTAATTAATATTTCCTTGATTTCATCCTATCATTCCCCACTTTTCAGATGGGTATATCCCTAAATTATTTTTTTTTCTTTCTGATATTTAAATGTCACATTTCAAATCTTACAAATAATTAGCTGAAAATAGAGCATACTGAAAAACATACTAAATGTACACATACTTTAAGAGAAAAACCATCAGAATCTGCATCATTCTCTTTCCAGGTAATACTGCCTTGCAAAATCAGAAGTGGTTTTGTTCCTTGCTGCTACCTACAGGCTTATTAGAGCTGACAACCCACATATGGGTGACCTGGTGATTCACTTCACTTCTTCTATTAGGTGTGGAAAAGGCAAGGAAGCAGTGCTGAATAGAGAACATGTGAATAATGATGCTGGGAAAACGTGGTATTTTACTTGAATGTCAAGTGTTGTATCCTCAAGCATGTTCATATTTTTTAACGAATTAAGAGTGCATCCTTTAGAGGAATGATGAATGTACATTATAAATTGGACAAAGGAAGAAGAATGTAAAGTTTGCAATTAATTACTCAAATGGGAAATTAAAAAATTTATCTTTTCACTGGGACTTTGTTATATAAATTTCAGCATAAACACAGCATTCCTTTCTACCCTGCAACAAATGCTTTTCCTTAATAAAACTTGACTTTGGCAAGGATCAGTTGACTAATTTGTTCTCCAGCATCCCTGGCTTGAAATCAGAAGAAGACTAATGATGCAGTCAGTAGATACTTCTCAGTTTGTACAGGTTTACCCAAGGCATTGGACATCTGTTTATGAGAGATCATGCTGAGAAAATGCCTACATAGTGTCATCTTTCATCTTAACAAGTAGTGGAAATAACAATTAACATCCGTGATTTATGGATTTTTCTTTCTCAGATTTTTGTGTAGTCTGTCAGCTATTATTTTCTTTATTATCCAGAAAGGATACTGTTCACTGTTAATTATCTTTGCTCTTGTGCTTTGAATTTGTAGCTTATTCTGACTTGTATGACAGTGTTGTAGTACAGCTAACAAGAAGCACTGCTCAATGAAAAACTAAAATGTTTTCATACACAGCTGCTAAAAAAAGGACTTGGACAAAAATCTGCAAAATTTCATGGTCTAAATTGTTTTCTGAACTTGGCGTACAGTTTCCTTAGGTCAAAGATTGTGTGGCTTTTGGTTTGTATATTTGACATTTTTTTGACAAATGAAGTTGGCAGAGAACTGAGAAAACAAAACACTGGAAAACCATATGGCTGTTGTGAACTTCATCTTTGTTGATGCAAAAGTAGCTCAATGGGAAGTGATAACGTGCATTTTGCTTTCCTTTCAGTTCCTATGAGTTTCTAAACCATTCATCGATTGTCTGTAAAACATAACAATGACAATGTCAGTACTCATCATTATTCTGCTAATGATGAAGAGTTTTGTGTGTATTTATGAGGTATTTTGGGAAGGCACATGTGTTTCCGCCATCAATAGCCATTGTATGCTTTCTTCTTGCAAAAAAAAAAGTTCTTACATGTAGTCTGAATGTCTAAGTCTTTGTTTCCTGCTTTCATTAATACAGATATTTTGTATTTCCCACAAGAAAGCACAATTTGGGCCCTTTTGGCAGGTATGTAGCATACTCTGCACAGGGTTCCACTGTTTCATTCTTTTGAAATGCATGATTTCAAAATACTCAAGTCACAGTCCATCTGAGCTTCTCCTTGGTTTTCGGTTGCCAGATATTAAAACAGATAATAATTGCAGATAATAGTCTGATAGGGCAATAAATAATTGAATTTTGTTACACAATAAGAAAATTCTTTTCACTGAAAGTAACAGGATCTAACAATATATTTGAAAACATTTTACTGATGATCATGAGGAGGAAGAAGAAAATGACGGACTTAATATTTGTATAGATAAATATTCATTTGTGGGTGAAAAGAAATATAGACTACATGACTACAGGAAATACAGACCAAGTGAAGGCCTTAATTCTGTGAGTGAACATGAGAACATAACAACAGTCTGCAGCTTGTAACTGCTTTAGTCCCTACTTTTGTATCGTTACGTGAATATTTCAGCAGCTATATTGACGTCTTAGTTTTCCTTCCCTCCTGAAAAAATCTTAAGCAAACTGTTCTGAATATGTAAAGCCAAGGATGACGGATTGCAAGTCCTACAAAACATGGCACAGCTCAACTGTCTCATTTTTCATTAGTTTCTTTTTTATCCTCATTGCACAGTTTACCTGTTTCCCCTACAGAACTGCACTGCACCACTCTCCCTGGGTCTTAGAGACACACACCATTAAACAACTTTCATTTAAAAAAAACTACATAGCTTTAACCATGAGTAACACTGTCTGTGCTTGTTTCTCAACAAATATATATATATATATGTATTTATTTAAGTCTAAGAGACTAGATTTCTAAATACAGGCTTCAATGCCAAAATTACTGCATGACTCACTTAATGTACACAGACTTTACCAATGATCTTCTATTCATACATATATTTGCAGAAGCAACAGATGACATATGCCAAAATAAATAAAATAGAAGAAACATTAAATGTATGGATGAAAAATAATGCATTACTATTTCAGCACAATAGCATAAAATAATAAGGAAAATATATTCTAATTCAATGGAATTTTCTTGGTTTATAACTGCATTCCTAGACATATGTTATACAGTGCCATACAATGACAGGTATGGTGAGAGGATTGTTTGTCAGTTGTAGAGAAAAGGGCACCTTATCTCTGAGAAACCAGATGGTACAAAAATCTCACCAGTATCATGAGAAACTTGCAGATTTAATAGGAGACAATCTAAACCAGTAAACCTTTTCCACAATATTAGTTTAGTGTGCCTTTCAATGATAAACATTGCTTGTAAGTCAGGGAAAGGATCTTGTGTCCAGCAGCCCTGACTTTGAAGGTCAAGCGAAGTTACTCAGACAAGCTCAGAATTGTGAACTGCCTGAAGGGAATTAATTATCCCATATTTTAATTTTTTTTTGTTAAATTCTGGGGGTTATTTCAGCAAATCTTTTAATTTCTTAGGAATCAGAACAATCTCTGCAAATAATTTTTTCTTACATTCTCTTTTGTTTCACCATCTTTTAATTTCTTAGAAAATAAATCAAGCTCAGATTGCAAATCATGTTATCAACTAGCTTAAATTCTTAAATTCTTATGACTCTATAGATTGCGCCACACAAAAACCACCACACCAGAAAACAGCAATAATCTCCACATGCACAGGTGAAACAGAAGACAGTGCAACAGCTCCCACAAGGAATTGCTCCAACTCCTTTTATTACTAAGGTTTTTAAAGACCAGTTTTCAGAGGCTGAAAATCTCTCTGTTCCTATTTTTAAAGAGGAGAATGGTTTTCAAAGGCTGAAAATCTCTCTGTGCCTGAGGTGTTCATGTGTGGAGCCAAACACTCAAAGTCTCAGTCCCACATGTAACTGGCAGCAGATATTTTTCCCCCTGTACTACACCCAGGCCTGAGTGTATTGTGATCTGGCTCCTCTGTAGCAATACCACCACATCTTTGTGCTTGCAGAGCTAAAATGCTCTTATGGTGCCAACAAGAACATGGACAGAGACTGAATAACTAAATATCCTGGTTTTTCCATGTTATCTATTTCTTGCAAATATAAGCCAACCTGTGAAGATTTTTGTCTTCTCATTGAACTTCACATTTTTATTTTTAGATTCACTAACCTTTCTTCACAGCATAGCTCATATTCAGACATGGGAATTTTATAGCCGAGGCCCAGTTTTAATTTTAAAATGTTGCTATTTACACAAGCTGTTAAATTATTTTTTCAGTGCCCTGTTCAATTTATGAGATCCTTCAAATACCCCAAATTTTGGCTGTAGAGAAATGTCACAACCCAAGGAGTTAATCTTTCCTTTCTTCCCTCATATCTCCTCAGACACGAGGATTACACTTTCAGACATGACCACTATGTGTGTAATAAGTTCTTTTTCCTTTCCTGAAGGAAAGGAACAATCTCTGAGATTTTTTTTTTTTATAGTGTATTTCACATTTCTTCTCTTTGGCCAGTCTCAGGTAATCTCTGAAAGTATCTACTGGTGTTTAATCTTTGATCTTGCTTACTTCCACTCTTATTTTTGTGCTCTGTCTCAATCAGTATGCTGTTGCTACAAGTTAATCTCCCATTGCAGCCCTCTTCAGATTGGCATTATGCTCTAAGTCACAGAAAGCTCCCTGGCACTGAAGCCGGGACATGACTGCAATTGAGCTAAACTTGCTGAAGCCCAGTTAATAGCAAACACAGCACCAGAGATGCTGCCTCTGTGCCTGACAGGCCACGGGCAGGCTCTAACAGGGAGAGGTTACCCAAATAACTGTATTTACCTTGGCACAAGGCACTCCCAGGAAAGGGCACGGGGGGTGGATCAATGAGAGGATCGAGGTTCAGATCTCGCTTGCTACAGCGCAGGCTTTGACTTCCCCAGACCCCGGTGACCCGTGCAGAGGAGAGGTAATTGATGACAGCCTGTTACCAAGAGCAGGTCATAACGCTCCTCTGTCCAGCCACACATGCAGCCTAATTTCCTCCTGTGTCTAGAAACCGCTCACCTCAAACACCTGGGTTCACAGATTACTGTTGCATGAGGGCTTTTTGGACACAATGATGTTCGATACTCCTAGCATGTCAATATCAAGGATAAAGGGTATTATTACTATTATTATTATTACAGTATTGACTGTACAGCTTTGGCAGTGCAGGAGGATTATCTCAATAGTCCCCTTTCTTTAGCTTATTTCTAAACAATTTTCCAATAATGCTGTAACTCTAAGCCAGTTACAAGTTTAGGGTATGAAAAATAAATTAGCTTTTTTCCTGATATTATGCATGACTGAGATCAAGTAATACTTATACATTAGCAAGAGGTATAATAATTTACTAATGATTTCCTTGGGCATTTTTTATCTCATTTCTTTTAGGGATGTCAATATACATTGTCTTTACTACTTTTAAAAATCTGCTCTATAATTTTGCCCTTTCTTTTTGGTTTTTCTTTTTAATGTCCGGCACTGTTTCCCTCTTCTTGAATTTCTCCTCTCAATTATTTTTATTGTTCTGATCACTCTTATAATACTGTCACATTTCTAGAACTAACTGAAGTATAAAGAACTAGTTTGGAAAAAAGAGTTTGTCTTTCCATGTTTGCTTGTTTGTAGATAATCTGGCCAAAAACCTTGGTATGCATTCATTACTTTGAAATGTTTAGAAAATAGATCAGCTCAATGTATTTTTGGTTACAAGCTGCCTGTATTTCTTAAGACCTTACCAAAAGAAGAGATCATTGCCAAGAGAGGATCTTACAGGACATATGAGGAAAGGTAGGGGTGGACCTTGCTGAATTTGGACATTGAGAGAGAGCAGTTTCAGCTCTCTGAGGGGTCTGCAAGAACCAGCAAAGCAAATGCATTCCATGCTGTGTCAGCATGGGCAGCACACACCCAGTTAGCAGTGGCTGCCTTGCACTTGTGCTTCATTAAACTATGAAGAACATTTTGAAACAGTTCCATGTAAATGTGCACGTGGGCAACAAAAGCATCTTCAAGAACAGCAGATGCTCAATAGCTAATAGTTAAAGAACTGAATATGCACCAACAGACAAAAGAATTCTATTAACAAATCTATTACAGTCCCAAAGTTGTGCCTTTTTACCTAATATCAACTTATATATTTATACTAAAATATTTATTTTATATTAGCACTTTACTCAAGGCATACTGTCTATTTGCCTCAGTTTCTCATTGGAATTAGAAAACTCTCCTGTTGATCCTTTGACAATACAGTGTTTATATCCCCTAAATAACAACTGTGAATTTTTTACTCATGTAGAAACAGGTAAGAGAGGCAATAGAAAATACATTAAATAATACACTCTCTAATAAACTAATGCAACAGGATCACATAACCCTGTGTCTGTGCATGCAAATTGAAATGTTGGAAAGTTCAAGAAGTAAATATAAATCTAATCCTGTCTTGCAATGAAGAGTGCAATGAAGCTCTCTATTACATGCATGTGTAAGACAAATATTTTTCCCCTCACAGGATTATGATCTGTTGGGGATGTGTAGGGGAACAGTCCATAGAGAAATAGAGGCTTTACACTGAGTAACAGTGTTTTTGAGAACTAAACTTCACAAACTCCAATGGCATATGCAATCCTTTCTAAAGATTTCCAGAAGCTGTCTGGGAATAATTAGGCTGAACGTAGCATGTAGAAAAGTAGGCTTGGTATAATTTATCTATACATGTGATCACTCCTTGCTATACCCCCTTTGACAATCTGAACCATCCTTCTGCGTTTCAAGCACATACATAACCAAAGGGGACTGAGCAAAATATCCTTCACTGATGCCCCCACTCAATTTTCCCAAAAGTTGACAGAAATACCAGGCTTAATTCTGGTGTCGTCTGAACTTTGACACGAGACCCAGCAGAGCTTTCTCCCTGGTGGCCACACTCAGCACTTTCCATTGACGTGCCCGTGCAGCTGAGAAAGGTTGAGCAGTACCTGTCCATTGAAACACAACCAGGTGCATAAGCCCTTTCTCTCTCTCCCTGCTCCCCAAAAAGCCCTCAGAGCAGGATGAATGACAACTAGAAGTAGCTGAATGTGCTGAATAAAAACTTCAGGGAGTCATGGAAAACTCTGGCTTTGCTATTAATGGCAGTGTCAGGAAATCAATGAAGACTGCATGTTTCACCTGATAATATCCTGGACTACATTCCTCACTGGCACTTTTACATGTTACTCAATACAACTGGCCTCTACTTGGGTACCATGCCAGCAAAACCAGCATTACCCTTCAACACTACAAAAGAACATATTAACAGATGCATCATGCCCTGCCATAGTCTAGAGAGGTTGAAAAAGCAGCATTCATTGTACGTGACCCCTTGCCAGCTCCCACATACACTCATGCAATCCAAGACATTTTTCATTTTTTTCCTCTTTCTTTTTTTTTTTTTTTTTTGATTGATGGATTAGCCACCAATAAATTGCAGGATGACAATCTGCCTTTCTCATTTTCTTCCCACATGCACTTGTTACTTTAGATTCAAAAAGGAAATGAGCAATAACAAGATGCTTATCTAATGGCTTTATATAATTAATACAGGGAAATTCCCCGTCAATGTAATTGCTATAATGAGAAATATCAGAACAGGATTACACGTTGACATTGGTTCTTGAATGCACCAGTTTGTGATACTCTTGCTCACCAATATACAGAAGGTTTGACAGAAATGGCTGGCCTATTAACTCACCCTTAGAGGGAAGTGTCTTACACTTCCCATCTCGCTTGTCAAGAGGCATTTGCAAGTCTTACAACGCATTTAATGAATTCTCTAGTGCTTGCACATTCAATTTCCATCCTTTCTTTTTAATCTTTAGTGATTTTAGCAGCAATGTCCTGGGAACCATTTTGGTACAAAAACTCTAATAAGGAAAAAAGCAGGGTGACATTTAATTAACAAAATTAATTAGTGCTAAATAGTGAAAGAGCATTCTCTAGCCATTTATGAGACAACAGCTGAGAATGGAGGAATGCTGGGGATGACAGCTGGAAATTGCACTCAATTAAAAATTTAAACACATTCTGAGACAATGAGAGGAAAAAAATAATTTCCACACTCAAATTTTTCATGATCTAAAACTTCTGTTATCCTGATATCATAATGGAGATTATCAAACCTTTTTGGGGTGCCACCCTGCATTTTTCCACTGCAGATATGATACCCTATATAGGGAATTTAAGGTTGCTAATAATAACCTTGCTTTTGTTTTGTGGCCCTGTAGAATATATCTGCAGGATCTCCCCTCCACCAAGGATTTTTTGGAATGGAGTTTGATATTCTCATAATGTAATTGAATATGAAGTTCAATGAAAGAGCCAAAAAGAATCAGTTACATCCTCCATTCCCACTAATTAAATATTGGATAGTTCTTGACCATTTTAGTTTTATGAACCAACCAAAAATATGTTCTTAAATGGTAAAAAGCAGCAAATATGTTTTATAGTAGAGATTTTTTATGACTATTTTTAACTCACTCCTGTTTATTGCTCTAAACTCTTTGTGGCATAAAATCAGGGAATAAATCCCAGCTATTTAATATCAGCTTATTTTTCTTCTTTATATTTTTAGCTCTGATATCTAGTACTTAACAATCTAAAGCCAATGTATTGTAAATTAAGATAAAATTGCAGTCAAACAATATATTGCCTGTAGGAAGTGGTGATAAATGAGCCTATATATATATATATATACCAGGTTGTTCAAAGGCAAAGGGCTACAAAGCTGTAGGTGGAGTCTGTGCTCATGCCAAACTGTTTGTGCACGTTTCTGGAAACCAGGCAAGGCAGGTTACTCAGCTGCCCTTGAGCATTCATACAACAGGCTTATCTCTTTCAAGGCAGACTCTCATTTTCTCCAAAAGATTTTCTCTTTCAGGAAGGAATGTCCTGCCTGGCTGCATCTTTATCCCTCTGAAACATGGGTCTCTGAGCCCTTGTCCTTGGGAGGTAAAGCTGCACATAGCCTGGACAGTCAGTCTGTTCCCGAGAACTGACATATTCTTGATGTGTCCTACCAATTATTCCATAACTTAAACCCCAATTTTCATCAGTTTGCTTTGCCTGTTTCTGTTCAGGAAAGTCCACGTCACTATGGAGCTCCTTCTCCTTAAAACACCTGGATCCAAAATTGCCATGCAAATTCTTGAGTATGCCTTTTACTTTTTTCTATCAAGAAATCACAATGGATAATTATTTTAAAACTCACAATCTAATTATTTACAATTTTTTTAGCTCTGTTCTACAAAAACTCTTTTTAAAAAGACCTGATTTTAGTTGAAGCCTGAAGGAATCATGAAGATATTCTCTAAAGAGAGGGCACACAGTAGAATGCCTAAACAAAACTCCAGTGTATTAGTAGTTGGCAAAACTATTAACAGAAGGATTACTGAATTTATAAACCAAGGGGAAAAACACAGAGATGAGTATTTGGGGATTTTAGATAGCCATGTGAAATGCACATGCAATATTCCCAAGTGTGAGCTCTCACCTTTTGCTGATGTGCTTTCCACAAGACAAATATAGAATCAGGGATGGGGCACACTTAAGTTAATGAAGAGTAACATTCTAAAAGGAAAATACATGCAGCTTATTATCCAGATGACATGAAAAAATCATGGCCCAGACTAAAAGAAATGTAATCTGAAGACTCTGAGCCCAATGGTTTAAATCACATCACACTTGCTCCCTTGAAATTTTTACCCTTTTTAAAAAGATTTATTCTTTAATGCAGGAGTTAGAAATATGTTCAGGACTTATATTTATTTTATGACTAAAATTTTGTACTTGACCTTGCACAAATTTATAAACCTGCAAAACCAGATACTTTTAGTACAGTTGAATAATTTTACTGTTTGCAGGACAAGCTCTACATGTACATTTAGATTCTTAGGTAGAGAAGTTCCTGTTATTTTCTTTGTCTTCAGTGGGAAGTATTCCAAACTGAAAATATTGGTCCAGCTTAAATAATTGTCAAAGTCAATAAAATTATATTGTGCAAGTACATATGTTTTATGTCTATACTCTTTTACAACTCTGAGTTGTTTGAATCCTCTAAGGGGACATAAAGTCAAAATCAAATAGTTACTGAAATCATTGGGGGTCTTTCCACTGCCCTCAGGATTGGACACAAAGTTCAGAACTTGGGAACAGTTCTTTTGATTTGTCTTCAGATCAATTGCCTTTACTAATGTTAATAGTACACTACTTGGATTCCTTCACAGATACTCTCACTTTTCAAATGTCTTCTGTTCTGATACTGAGAAATGACATAAAAGCTTTTTCCAGCACAAAGAAAATAATGTGAGTAGCTGTTAGTTCAGTTATCTACTGAACACTGAATCTCAGTGTAGCTACACATTCTCTTGAGAGCATTTCTTCAAAAAACAGAAGGGAAATTTTCTTAGTAAATGCCCATTTATTATTAAGTCCACACTGGAAGATTCATTAATGAATATTTGAGAAATGTTAATAATGTATCTTCCATACCTCTTTTATCTGGAAAGAAATGTTTCCTAATTAGCTACATGAGCCACCATAGTGGCTCATGTATAGTCTCCAAAGTGCTATCAAAATAATTTGGGATTTAATGCATTTTCAAAGATGTAAGATTTTTTTTCTAAGGAAAAAAAAAGAAACAAACAAACAAAAAACCAAACAAACAAAACACAAAAACAAAACAAAACAAAAAAACCCCAAAAGATCAAGACTTGTGCTAAGGATGTGCTCGTGATTGCCTTGTGCACTGTGCTAAGGGAGGGATTTGTTCACCATCCAGGGGTGGTTTATGAGTGCAGCTGATTAAACAATTTCTTATGAGTACCTGGAAACCCTCATGGAGTAGAACAATCCCACTGGGAATGCAACACTAGGGTACTAAAAAAATATTAATTCTTTGAATTGTAGGCTAGATTCTACATGTTTAAGGCTGATGATGAAGACTGCCATCAAGCAGTATATGAACATGTTTCATTCATGAACATTCCTAGGAATGATATCACACTTGAACAATGGGTACAAAGGATAAGCACTTGTGTTTAAATTTAAAAGTAGCAATCAATTTACCATACAATAAACTATTCTCATAAAAACAAGAGAAATATATAAGTCCTGTCCCAGACTTAGATAAAATATCTAAATTCATACAAATCCTAATGAAAATGTAGTTTCACTGAGAAATACTGAAATTTAAAGTCCCTGAAATCATATCTGTAACCATCAGTCTGCCTGAGCGATGGCAAACTCCTGTCAAGGCAACTGTTGATTAAAAATGATATATAATTCTGCTTGGCTTCCCCACCAGAGATGTGAGATGGAGAAATGTGACATAAAATAAGGACTTGTGCTTTCTTTTTTTCAAACATAAGAACTGAAAATTTTGTGGGATACCCTCTGTAAGATCCTGACATGTATTTAGTCTGATCATGTATTTCATGACAATAATGAATTGGTGTCCATTGCTGAAAATAAATGGCAATGGGACTTACACCCCAAAGGACCTTTTCTTCCTCTCCACAGTAACCAAAGTGCTCTAAAGTCTGACTCCAGCAGACTGCTTTTTTAATGAATCCTAAGTCAGCCATCTCTAATTCGGAGTTATTAGAGCTGGAAGTATTAACCCGATTCTCCTGAATTACCAATCAGTAAGTGACTGAATACCCATTTAGCAGCTGTGTCTCTCGGCACCCATCAAAGGGTTCAAAGTCGCTTTGATGGTGTCATCTCTGCAGCCTGCACCTTTATCAGACAGGCTTGCAGTGGGCACAGTCTGCCACCAAAACGTATTAACCTTACCTTCTTAACCAGTTAATTACACTGGCTTAAGGCTACCTCTTCATTCTTTTGTCAAAGCTAAATTTAGCAAAATTTGGAAAGTGAATATACTTTACTTTTGTTCTGTTTATCTGAATAACTCTGACTGCTCCCTTAGAGACTTATCTGAGAAGCTTTCCATCCCTCTCTGCCTTTGATCAAAGGCTGTCAGAATTTGCTTCATTTACATTTCAGACCCCCTGATTAAACCGTGTCCTTTGGGTTACAAAGTATTGATGGATGACAGAACTAAGACAAACTGTTCTTAACTTCCTCATTGTATTGTCTTACTTCAAGATTTTTATCACACTGTTATTATGCCTCTCCTGTATCTGCGTGCCTGTCTGGCAAAGGAGCTCTCTTGCTGCAGAAGTACTGATAATCTCTGTGTTTTAGGCCAATAAATGACTCTCAGTCCTATGGATATGGATATTACTGTTAAGAATATTAGTGTAAATATAACCCTCTGACGACTGGGAGCATAATTCTTTTCCCAATGTTCTTCTTTGTGCACAGTATCCTATGAACAGCACATACCACCAATGACAGATTTAATTTAGAAGGGATCAGCTCTCTGCAATTGATAGTTACAATGCCATTCAGTCCAAATAAAATCAGTAACAAGAAGTCTTCTTTGCTTGGTCCTACACCATGTTCTTTGTTTCATGCTGTTAACAATGGGCAAGGTTCATGACATGACATTTCATAAACTAAATCTGCGTCCCTTGATAACCTCTTAAAATCCCAGGCTTTCAACAGAATTCCCTTTCTCTGAGAAGGATTCAGTTAAGCTCTTATTAAACTCATACAGTGTCACAGACCACTGACAGAATAAACCTCTGAAGCCTAATTTGGCTTTGTTCTTTCCCTTTCTCTGCCTTCTGGAGCAAATGTCTTCCACTAAGAGCCTTACAGTTTTGCTGGCTTTGACAACTGATACTTTGGTACAAGATAAGCACAAGGGTGGGAAAAACACCTAAGTGCAGGCTGTTCTACAGCACTGGGCACACCAACTGGACTGTGGAGTGCTAGTGTTTCATGGAATTGCTAGGAAAAAAACAGACATGAGATTTTGCTGCCATGACTTCTGGTGCCATGCACTGTAACTTGGTTTCTGAGACTGACTTTTTCAGGGGTCACTCAGGCACTTGATTCCTTTGTTTTCATTCTGCCTCTGAATGAAGTTTAAGGTTATTGTAGCTAGAAAACTGCCCTGCTTCTTTTTTGCCTATTGTCAAAATCTGCTAGAGGATAAATATTTACGAAAAGGAATGAGACTCAAATCTCTCTGACACCAGCATGTTCTATGTTTTTCTGGCCTTCTTTTTTGTGTGTGTGTGTGAATTTTTTCCCTTCTAGATTTTTGTATCTTCCTGCTAGTAGTCATTTTTGATAGTAAAATTTTTAAATGGTTTACTTTATGTATGGAAAGTGAATACTGAAACTGTTTTTTAAGTTAAGAGAAAATAATCCTTTCAATCCCATGTCAAGAGACAAAGTGACTGATTGTCAGATTACTTGTTGATTTTTCAAGACTTTTTAATGCTTTCAGCTCTTAAATAATGCTTATAAAAGTCATTAAGGTTGTCCATAATGCACACTGCAGGTGCAGATATAAGCAACTGAATACAACTTTTGAATTTGCTTTTCTTAGTACTTAGAAAAAAGGAGAAAATGCGAAAATGCTTTTACTATCTGTTTAGCTTGTTGATTTTTGGGAAGAGTTCAATACTTTGAGCCATTGAAAGGCCACCTTCTTTCATTCCTTCTTTACTTAAAATTTGTGTTTCTATATTAGATAGAGGCAAAAGAAGCACATAAATAAATATATATACACAATAACTATGGATAAACCATTTCAGGGTAATATTTTCTTAATGATTTAAGAATTCATAAGGAAGACAATGATAAATATTATCCTATGAGGCTAAGGTGCTGTCTCTAACAAGATATGCACAATTATATACCTAACTAGTTATGACATTAGCATCATCTGATACTTACAAGGACAGGGGTTGTTTACAATGAATGCAAATGAGGAATGCAAATAATTATATAATTATTGCACTGTAGGCTCTAGACAGATTAGTTTGGCTTAAATTTATTGAGCAGTAAAGTAGAATGCACTATTAAAGTTGCACTAAAGATGTAGTCTAGCCACAGCACATTAACTGTATGTATGCATTTGTCTCAGAACCCTATGGCAGAAATCACTGTTCAGCTTCCAAAAGTGAGGAAAGGCTCCCTCTCAAGTTCAGAGGCAAAGACTGTAGTTCTGTTCAGAGATCATCATGTGTACTCTCTGGGCTCTACAGAGGTATAGACCCTTTTATGTGGGAGAGCATTTCATAATTCTTGCTCCTTCCATTTCACTTCCATATTCACCTGGAATATTTCACTCTTATACACAGATACTTGCATTATTATGGTTCCTAAAAGAAATGATAAAAGAGGGCTCTCCACGCAACTGTAAGTACATGTGTACGAACACTAATGATACCAGCTCATCTTTTCTTCATAGGCAGGGGAACAATGAACAATGTGAAAAAAAATACCCAAGAGTAAGAAATAATAGCAGCTCACAAAATGGATAAAATCTCATTTAACTGAGAACATTTAAGCAGCAATGAATCCTGTCATAGAACTCTACCAGACTTACATGCTTAAAAGTGACACCCAAACTGCAGGCAGAGTGCAGAGGATCCTGTCAGAAGTGACCTGGATTTGGTGAGAAAGCCTCAATGCTTTTTCTCCTGAATGGGTCAGGTGGATGTGTCAAGTACAAGCAGCAGGGTATGAGGACAGCTGGTTGCACATTTTGATCATAGACAGTCAACCATTAATAATTTTTTCATTATTTTCATCTAAATTCATTTGAAAAATGACCAATGGAATATGTCCACAGTACAGAACAGGACACAGAAATGGACTACAATAAAGCAATGAAAAGATAGATTCAATCTAATTTATAGATTTAGACCACTAAAGGAGATAAATATTTACACAGCATGAACTGGCATTCTGTCTCCATGCATACATTTAAAGAATGTCACTACTGGAATACAGACAGATAATTTCATTTATTTTAGTCTCACAGCTTCACTGACCAATTGAAATTAAAATGATACTTAATAGCCAATAATGCACAGTGACACTGACATGTGAAAATTATGTTTCTCACTTTCATTTCAAACCCTTTTCATTTTTCTTGCTCTTCTATCAAAAAGGAATTTAGTTAAAATTAAATCGCTGAGAACAACAATATGCTCTCTGTCTTATCAGTTGGAAAGGGTGAGGGTCTCTTGTGACTGAGTACAGACATGGCATTTTTCACCTACTTCCTCACCCTGAGAATAAATTCGTATTGTTTTTAAATGTTACAGAGTTTGTCTGCTTTAAAATAGCTACTTTAAGCAGGTGATGTGTGTCAGTTCAAGAAGAAGCAAGTGAACCAAAAATCCCTCGGCATTGCAGACATTGAAGAACGTGAGTAACAAACTCAAGTCACATAAGCTGTGTCAAACCTAAGGAAAGGTTTCTTAAGTTTAAAGATGTTTTCCAAAACTCTTTTGCTTCTATTTTTCAGAAAATTATCCACTTCTCCTTTTAATATGGTAACTAAAAAATATAATTTTGTTTAGATTATTAAAACTATCCTTGAGTGCCAGTACAGCTCAATCAGATACCAGAACATTCCAAAGAACTTCAAAGACTTCCAAGAGCCTTGCTCAATTTTCTCCTAGTAAGCCTTAAGGTACAACAAAGAGTAGGGAGAATTCAAGAAAAGGACCACATTCCTGCTATCCTGCAGATCTAGGGTCTGTTTCCTCTATTTGAGGATCAGGTTGACACTCACATGCACTTGTGCATCCTTGAGGAGCAGAGCAGACTCCTTTTGGGTGAAGACAGTGATACTGGGCATGAGAAGGAGAGGAAATGTCATTTGACTCCTTGGAACTAGGATGGTCAAAGTTGGCATAAATTTAAAGGTTTCTCCTCCTGATGAGGTTTCCTTGGTGACAGCTGAACAATTTTTTTAAATCATTACATGGACTGAATGAAGAAAAGGTGCTCCTACACCTCAAGGTCTATGGTGGTTAAAGATTAGTTCTCAGCAGTAATTAACACATTCCCTTAGGTTTTGGGAACAAGGAGAGACACTTGGAGAATCTCTATGGACTGGCATCTGTCATCTACTCATAGATCTTAGTTCCTGATTAGACTGATGGCTTTTGGCAGCTGCAGCTATGAACTTCATGGCAAGAGTCCTGTACACGTACATTCAACATGATGTATGCTCCAGAAACTACTTGAGAAAACAAAGTTCTGGCTTGTAAACCTGTCACTGTTTCACATATTGCTGGAATTAAATAAATGACTTCTCCTGGGGTTTCCTTAATTTGCTATAAACTCCTTCCTTCAAAGAAGTTGGCAAAATAATTTTAATGGCAACTTCTGAAGATTCTTTTTAATACTAACACCAGAAAAAGTAGGCCATCTTTTATTCTGTAAAAAATTAGCAGTGTACCTCAAGTGCAAATACACCTGGTTACATGATTTAATTTCTAGTAATACTTTCTTCAGTCTCACTTGTTCAAGAGCAAACATACTATTTGTAATTGAGCTGTAATAGTAAAGAGATGCGCCCACTATATCATCCAGTGTACATAAGGTAAAAATAAGATTCTAACCTTAAGCAGATAACAATTAGAATGAAAGCAATTTGCTTTAAAAATGTGTGAAAAAAAGAATCAGAAATAATATATTTGCTTCTATTATAAATTACTTTTCTTCAGGACATTTGAAAAGTGCTCTCCATTAAATTCCTCTATTACAGAATTTTCTCAAATTTTCATTTTGTTTGCAATACACCCTGGTAGACTGGATGTTTGGCTTTTCTTTCCTACAGTAAGGCATCTGAAGATTGCCTCAGCTCTTAGCAAAGCTTGCTCCAAGAATCCAGTGAGGTAGAGGAATGTTTTCTTTGTTAGCAGGTCTTTGCTTACAGCATTTTTTGTCTGTCAGGAGAGGTTTGCATTGAATGAAAGGAAATTTGGAAAATTGGTTTGTTCAGTCTTGAAAATAAAAATGAAGACACATATATAATCACACTCATTAAAGGTTACTCAGACAAAGCTGGTAATAAATTGCCTCCTATATTCACGGGGAAATAAGATGAAAGTGATGTGCATAAAATACAGCAATGGAGGTTTAACCTAGATGTTATGAAAGACTTAGCACTGAAAGAAGGAATTAAGAAAGTGGAGGAATCCAGATTTTTAAGGGGTGGCTAGGCTAATAGCAGCCAAAAATTGTTCAGCTGTAACTGCTCTTGTTGTAAGGGAAATACAGTAAAAGACAAGATAGGGTGCTTTCAGCCTTATTCTTTTACAGTGTTGCTGAAATCAAAATATTTTCATTTGAACATTTGTTAGGTTCAATGTGTTGGAAAAATATGAAGTAATTTTTTTTTTTTTGAGAGAGAGATTTCAAAATAATCAGATAGCCACATAAAAGAACCCTAATCAAGCTTTCAGCAAAGGTTTTTGGTGTGGATGAACCCTCATTTTTCACACAAACAATTTTGGTTTCAGCTAGATCTGAAACCAAGTTAACTGCTCATTAATTCTTTCCCAGACAGTTTCTAAAGTCTGCATGACAAGTTTCCTTGGTAACAGCAGCCAGCATATTTCATGACACCTAGCCATTAAACCAGACAAAAGCACGGATCCTGAACTTCCTGCCTCCGTCCCAGAGAATAAAGAGAGGCTCAAGGCAAACACAATCCCTGGCCTGTACACGATCCCAACCAAGCACGCAGCTCACGCAGCTGATGTGTCCTACAACACCCTGGACATGTGTACAGCAGCTCTTGGATCACCTAACACTTGCCACTGCCTTTTCTCCTTGCTATGAGTTTGCAGAAAACTGTTTTGGGACACTGGGTAAACACCTATACCTTCTGAAGTAAAAAGTTTGCCCAAACTGCTTTGCACTCCTGCAAACTCTTAATCCAGCCAGAATTTATAAGATAAAAATGCTTTACTGTTTTTATTTTTAAACTCGATGATCCCATTGGTATTTTTGATTAAGGAACAACCCAAATATTTCAACCATAGCAACTGCATTGTGCTAAATGGTGTTTAACAGAGATCCAAGAACAGACACAATCTAACTGTATTAACTTCAATCCCAAATCTGGTTCTCTCTTTGCTTCATCCACTCACAGTGAGAACTGACTTATTTCTTACTCAACTAAACCACTGTAACAGATATTCATGACCTGTTGGTAGAGACCACAGCTAGAAGCAGATGGAAATCTGTTTCCTGAAAGTGAAGGAATTCAATACCCACCATGCTAAGAAATTTTTTGAGAAAGAGTGTGCTGAATCAGCACACTGCTGCAGCTGAAGGTGATTCTCAGGTGATGGGCAAGGGCAATGCCCTCATCAATTTTAGGTAAGAACATCAGGGTGATGGAGCACAGCCAGAACAATGAAAGCTGAACTCTGCTCAACAATAAGGGCAGTCTTTATTATTGATAAACAGCTACATCAGCCGAGAGAACCAACTGCCTCTGTAACTTTGTCCCAGAGTTAAGCAAAGAAATGCAAATACTCTCTACCCAAGATAGTGGGACCAATATTGGGAAGCATCTCAGCTCAGCGTAAGGGTATGAAAACTAAAAATGGAACTGATAAGTCTATTTTGCATTATACATTTAACTCTCCTCGTGGAAAATATCTAAAAGAACATGGTCAGAGGGCATTGGACTCAGAATGAGAGAAGGTCATCTTACCATGAAAGTATGGTGACCTGAAAATGAAAGAAACTTATTCAGTTTGTTCCACCTGTCCTGCTTATGAAACTGTGGAAATATTCGATATCAGAAATCAACTCCTCTACCACACCTACCAGGCTACAAAGTTCCTGTAAAATGTTGCTTAAAACTGAAATCTTGCTGGTTTTTCTACAGAAATGTTAATTCTTAGGCAAATCTGCTCATCTAAGACTCTTTTTGCTATGAAGCAGAACATCCTGGGATATGAAGAATGGAGTCTCCTTACTCTGATTCTTTCTGCCCTACTGATTTCAACAGTGATATGCAAGTCATTTCAACACTGTGCTTGGCAATGAAGCTACGAAAGATTAAAAGGAATCTTCCTGATCTCCAATTACCTATATTAAAATATACACTTGACACTGTGTATTAACAGGCAAATACCTGGAATTGTCAACAGCTGAAAAGCCTGATCATCAGAAAAATGCATCCCAAATTTCTTTTATGCATTTTCTGTGGGCAAAATCAGACTTCAAAGAGCAAATAAGAACTGGTGCTGGATTTTATATTTTTTTTTCTCAGATTCTTTTCCCAGATATGGCTTCTTTCATATTCATGTTTGCACAATGAATAGCAATTTTGACTCATTATTGTCTCAGTTGCTGGGGCCCATATTATTCTTTAACTTCAAAATTATATTACCTTCTTTTCAATGCCTTTCCTAACCATGGAGACAGAATATGTCAAACTGATTTATGCCTGGACACTTACCTCAAGAGTGAGTTATTTTCCCAAGCAAATATGCCAGTGTAACATGCAATCTTTTAAAATGTAGAAGCAAAAATAAAATTATTTAATTGAAATTTTTTAGGGTGTAAATAACATATGTTTCATATTCACGTACATGCCCTAATTATGTGATCTTCACCAATATCCTCAAAGATGAAAGAGTATCAAAGAAATGCCAAAGTCAGGGGGTATTTTGGGTTTTTTTTTTTGAGTATATGCAGATCACATCTCAGTAAATAATCTCAGAACTAGTAGTAGAGGAAAACATTAGTCAAATTACACCAGTAATCCTGTACAAAAATTGGTTTGCTCTCTGTGCTTAATTGACAAGAGATCCATGGAGAAGAATTACTGATGAGAAATAAAAACAAAGATCTTAGGAGAGAAGAACTAAGGAAGACTGGAGACACAGTGTGTTCCCTGAAAAGGGGAATTAGGAGTGGATGCAGTGAAAGAAAGGGACCTTTGCCTTTCTTGTCACAACTGGTGACATTCTTGCCACATTCTAGGATTGAAGGCAAGGAAGGATCATCGTGCTCATGAAAAAACAGGGAAGAAAACTATTCCTCGGTTTCCTTGGTCAGCAGGAGGGGGTAGGTGGCTCCAGGAAGATACCAAGCTTTGCCCTCCCTACTTCCCCTGGAGTAAAACTAGTCCCCAGCCACACAGATCACCCCTCCTGCCATTGATTTGCACCTTCACCAGTAGCTGTCCAGAAAATAATAAAATATAAAGCTGACATAGGATATTCCACAATATTTTTTGGACCAGTCTTGTCAAGCTTAGAGTTAAGACCTGAGAAGAAGCTTAGCACAAATGTTAGTCCCGGAGAAAACAACACTTTGGGGTAATGCCTACCAGCTTAGTTGCAAATGTAGCATTTTGTTTTGTTGCAAAGTGTATTTAAGGTAAAACTCTCATAAAAAAATCCTATTAAAAGGGATTTTTAAATGCTGGTGAGTAGGTGAGACACTCAGGGAGGGTGAGAGCTGCTGTCAGATGTGACAGGACAAGGAAGGTCTGCACTTCTATTTGCAGGTGTGGAAAAGAGGTACTGCTGTTTAAACAATCAATTATGGTGGCCTTTTTTGATGCCTTCAAAATTAATGTACTGCAGCTGGCAGGAGACAACTCCCTGCACTATGAAAATGGCAGATGTGAAGTTTTCAGAAGAAGCAACGTCCTTGACATTGAATTACTCTGAAGTTGTCCAAACTGTGAAAAGGCCTAGGAGGAACGAACAGAAAGCTCAGCTAGCTGACAAAACTGTCTAAAATTCTTTTCTCTTTGTGAAGAACTAGGAGGTGGGAACATGGCAACTGTCTGACCATGTATTTTATTTTTGCTTCAACAGCAAAATGGTACTAACTTGGTCAGACCTTAAGCAAAGATTAACCTCCTGTAGTGACAGGGAGAGCCTATGCAAGAAGTGGAATTCATTGTCTGCTTCTGTTCATCTCATCCTGAGGGTCCTGAGGAAGTCTATGAGTGCTAGAAAATTGCTGCCTTTGTGGCAGCACATCATTGTATATTACAGACATGTTGGCTAATGTCTGGAATTGTTTCTGACATTTAAACAGATAGGTAACTTGTTCAATAGGCAGATAAAACCCAGACTGTGCTTTATCCTGTGGTTATTATTTTATGAAAGCACCTTATTATATGATCTTCCATACTTGCTGACGGGAAGTGTGCAATGACTGGAGGAAGATGATGGGCAAAACAAACCCAAGTGTTCTTGTGTCACTGTGAGACTCACAGGATGCAGAAGCATCCATCAGCACTGATCGAAAGCAGCAATATTGTGATTTGAAATAATTATGAAAGTACATGAAAGGGAACTCTTGAGCTACCTGGAAAGGGAGGGACTGAGGGGGTTGGGAAGTACAAGGCAGCACTGTTCACAGTGGAAGAAGAGAGTTACTGTTTTCTCAGTGCACCCTGTCAGAGCTTTCCAGAAGAGATTAAGTGGTGTGTCCAGCATGGAATGACAGCACTAGTCAAGGAACCATAAAAAAAAATTGGAGAGATGCCATGCAAGCAACTGATGGGAGTTTCTAGCATTCTAAGCAAGCCAGTTTCACTCATATATCCAAAACAGATAAAAACAGTAAAGAAGAACAAAGTTCTTGGATAAACCAATGGAGTTAAGGGGTCTATACACATTAATACCTATACTAGGGAAGATTTGTGATTTCATTTATGTAGCATATAATCTATTTAGTACTTATTTGAAACAAGTAGGCATGAAATTCCATTATTCTGCATTTATAGAAGTGCTATTTACTACATTTCAGTGTCTCAGGCTTATTTTTGTAACCTGAAAAATTATAACAGGAAGATTGGTAACATATGCATAGTTTGTTAATGAATCTGAATGTGTTAACTTTCATGAACTCTACCCTTTCATCATCAGCAGTTGTGCTTTCTGCAGCTAGAGTATGTTCCCCACTATGCTGCAATGGTAATCATACAACACACCTTTTCATATAATTTCATACCATAAAAGTTTTCATTTTCATTTGTTTCCATCTGCTCATCCACTTTCCCTGAAACTCCCTAGAATCCCAAAGCTCAAAATATTATTCAGGTGAATTCATCTTGCCCTCCAGCTGGCAGGATACTTATATTACTATTAATATTAAAGAACAGTGAGTAGATAGAGGTTCTGCCCAGATATTTTCTGCTTTTGTAACTCACATCTGCTGTCTTGCTTGCTTACTCATGACAAAAGTGCAATGGACTTCTTCACTGAATTTACATCATGTTTGAGCCATCTCCTCTTCCTGCAATGAAGAAGCTCCTAAATAAAAATGTCTCCTTTAAATAAAAGTTTATTGATCCTCATCTATCTTTGGCCACAAATATGTAATAATATGTGAAGTAAATGTTTTTGTTTAGACCAGTTAAAACTTCACAGCAATCTCTTTTGTCTCTACAGTCTCTTTCCTACAGCAATCTTTGTCCTACAGTTTGTACAAAGTAAAAGGGCACCTAGTCACAGATTTGAACTAAGTGACTACAGGCATAGTAGTTAATGACTAATATTCCCACTTGCCACAGATATACCGGATGACTATTACCCTTCCTTTCACTCCATTATTAATGGCCTGATTAGGAATGCAAATCAATGTCCACTATGTAAAATGGAAAACACAAAAATCAATTCATGTCCTGTTGCATATGGTATAGATGCAGACTTTTTCTTCATTGTGTCACAGGTCCAAAGCAAACCTTGAATACTAAATTAACTTTAGATATTTACTTGACTTATATGTTTTTCCTGTATATTTTCTATATTCAATTCTAATGTATTTTTTTTTTTAAAATACTGACCAGAATGAAAAGAATAGATCAGGCTCATAAATGCTATTTCTAAATACAGAGCACACCATTCAGAAGCAAATTAAAGGGCTAGGTTGGAGGAAAACCATGATGATCCTGGTTTTTAATTTATTATTTCAGTCAAAATTGTAAGCTCATGTCCAAAATTCTAAAGCTACTTTGTCTTTCCTGTTGATACATAAAGATCAAAGTCCCTGTTATGTCCACTGACACTTACAGTCACAGGAGAACTGCTTTTATTTCTCACAAACGGTCCTGAGACCTTTATAGTTGTAACTGATACTGCACAGGTCCCTTTTATTCTCTTTGATACATTTTTCTAATGACTGGGAATCACCTGAGATTAGAACCCCTTAGTAAATGACCCATAAGCAAAAGGGGTGAAAATACCGAACCAAACTAATGGTCAAGATAGAGAGCTCATATCTTCCTCCAGAATTCTTTCAGAGAATTCTATTTTTCATATTTTATCAGCTTTCCCTTTCTTTATTTTTTTCAAATAAAAATCCTTGGATTTTTATATAACCATAAAATCCTTGCTGAAAATTAACTGCAATATAAATTGCATATAAATCTATAAATATATGTAAATATGCGTATGTATGTTTTGCTCCCATTTATTTTGCTCCTAAATAGTATAGAGAACTTTTAAGGCTAAATAATGCCTTATCCACGAGTAAAATGTGTTGGCAGCTGAAATGTGGAAACGCAAGTTATCACAACATTGATCTTTTTATTTCATTTTTTTACTGATAGGGTAAAGGAGAAAAAGAGAGAAGAGACAGGAGGAATAGACTAAGAGAGAAAAATGGAAGAAATTACAAAGTCTCTGTGAATTACCCTGTTATGCTGTGCAATCATTTATGGCAGTAAAATCACAGAGGAAGTCTAAGCCACAGCTATGGAATATATCCTGTGTACCTAATGCATCCATTGTTTATCCACAGCAGTATCATTTAACAGCATATAAAATGAGGGGCTTAAAGTACAGATTTCTGGATATAAGTATTCAATTCCCTTTTGCCCTAATTTTAATAAAATCATCAGTATTACCAGTCAAAAGAGCCAATCACTGGCAGATCTTGGTGGATATTTTATGAAGATCTGAATAAAGGATCAATCACCATATCCAGTAGGAAAGAAATTTCATAACTGCTCTTTACTGAATAGTTAAACAAAAGTAAGCCTAATATTTAAACACAGCAAGGACAGAATGATAGCAGTCTTCACATGAACATGGGAGTTGTTTTCTCACACTTGCAGATTGACAGGAGCTGCTCCTTTGGATCATATTTTAGAGATGATAGCTGGATCACATTTTTTCTCCTTTTTTCATTCTTCCCTACATGTACTATTTTTCATTTCCCTTTTGCTTACTTTTCTGATAGCTGAGTGTGTATTGATACAATCACTACTTCACATATTAGTTTTTCAGTTGTGGAAAAAGTGTTGTACATTATTGTTTATTATTTGAATAGCTTGTGCCTAGCAGTCTCACAGCCAACAAAAAAAGATATACAGAATTCCTTCCTAACTGCTTGGAGATCAGGGGAAATTCCACTGGGAACCATACTGTATTTAGGAACAACCAGAATTTGCAAAGGCTTTTTATTAGCCTAGCTTCATTTAGTTGCTGAAAGTAGAGTCATTCCTGGCTCCCCACCGCAAGAGGAAAATGATGTCACTTGCCTAAATTCTTGGTTCCTAAAAATTAGCATTCAGGTTCTCTGTATAAGCTGTTGAGTGTACTGCAACACAACCCCTTTATTTCATGGGCTATAAAGCTTAGGAAATACAGACATCCACAAGCTATGAAGCAAAAGCTCATAAAAATGCCATGAAATGTGCAATTATCCACTAGGATGAGTCTTCAAACTATGCCTGGAATGAACTGAACTGGGGGATTTAGTTGAAAAGCCAAACTCTTCACAGATCACATTGACAGTAGACAAAAATGAAAAGATACATGAAAATCAGAGTCAGCAGAGCTCTCTGAATTTAATAAAGTAACCATACACACTCAAGTCATTCCACACAACTGCCTTTGAAAAAAGTAGCTATCTTGAAACTTTCTGCTGAGTGCCAATGACTTCATAAACAATAGATTTAATTAACAAAAATTACCCCTACCAAACATGTGAAAATGGATGCTTGTCACTTCTAGGACTCCCTAATTTCCTCCCTAAAGCTAACCAAAAATACTGCTTGGAGGACATGAATGCAGTACACAATGACCTGTAAGATTATTCTCTTGTATATAAGATAGTAGATATATCATCACAGTATTTTCAAAGAGTAGAAGCTACTCATTAACTTTAAACTTTTCACAGCACTAAGACACAGAGTTTTAGTATTTTTTATTACTATTCAACTACGTATTTAACAAAACTATTGAAGCTGGCTTTTAAGGATTTCAATCCTCAATAGAATTTATGTCTCTTCTACTCCACTCACCTAAATGTTCTCCCACTGTACTGTTAACTAAATAGATCCCAAAGACATGATTGTCTAGAAATTTATCTTCTTTTATCTACTCTGGATAGACCTGTCAGAATTTATCTCCACACTATTACCTATTTCTAAATTTCTCTTGGAAATACTGACTATACAAACTTCTCTGACATTACATTATTCTGTCAGTATGTCCCTTTATATCTCACACCTTGGAAACCTTCTGTTCAACTGGAAGTAGCATATGAATGTCTCACAGAATTTCTTACATAAAGTTTTCATGTCCTCTTCATATTTTCAAGGCTGTTCCTGAAGGCTCATCTAATTAGAGGCATATAAAGCACGATTGATAAAAGCTCTATCATGCAACTCTGCATCCAACTGATAACAATGAACAGACTTTTCAGCCTTTAACAAGTGATAAAATTTCTAGAGCTGAGCAGCAGGTAGTGGGTGCCCTGTTTTCTTTTGTACAGCAATTAGTAACTTAGAATATTTATCTAAAGCACAAAGTTCAGAATGACTTTTGAATGTAACATAGTGAAACGTCCTAGGAAACACCAGCTGGCTAAATGAGGTAAACTTTACTCCCTTACTGACCTACATTAGTTATCCCATCAGAAAATCTAATACTACAGAAGGTATAGTCCAAAATGTACTTTACAGTGCAAAGTGGCAGGTTTTCTATGCACATATTTGTTTGAGTAGTACAGGTGCCTTACAAATAAATATGGAATTTTGTATCCATCCAAGTCCTTGTGCAGTTTGGTCTGCAACACAAGATTCTCCATGTGTGGAAATTTATATTAATTAGACTGTTCTGATAAATATTCCCACCTGCATATTGTACCAGAGATTCTCCCAATGACAGCAATGATGTACTGAAGTAACTGATTCATGCAGCCCAGTGCCAGCCTCATTGCCTTACCTCCACATTCTTACCTTAATACCAGCAAGCACTGCCAGCTGTTAAAGAAATGTGGATTTTATAGCACAGAAGATAATAGTGAGAGAGAACAGGACCAAACAAAAATTCACAGGAATCAGGAAACACAAATGTACAGTTCTAGTTAACCTAAATCACATAACACAGGAGCTCAGAAGCACAGCCAATGCTGCACACAACTCATGCTACCAAGTGTCTGACTGTGACTTCAAGGAGAATGACAAAACCTGAGCAGGTCTTTTTGTGGGAACACACAGGACCACATCCATGCATAGGGACAGACAGCTCCAGCCTAAGTGCCTTCCCCTCAAAAGAAAGTGGATGCATCTCCTGGATTAAAGGCAATCACAGATGCAAAATAAGATAACCCAGCACATCATGTCACTCCAATTCCTGTCCAATGGAGCATAATCTGATTTGCAGTATTTTAAACTACATCCTGATTGGATTACTAATGAAGGCTGGCAATTCTGAGGAGTTTACCAATTGCTGACAGTTTCTGTGAAGCAGCTGGGCAACTACTTTTAAATTGAGAAAGACTGTAAAATATATTTACAGCCTTTCTACAAAGATGGGCCAGATGGTCTCATAGAAACTGGAAAATGAAGGAAGCATTAATGAATCATCCAAGAAACCAGAAATCTTTTAGTGGGTGGTACAGTCCATTAAAAAGAAAAATCACCCTAAACCCAACACTACCCAACTCCTCATAAAGTGCTGTTTTGCTTACCATAATTTAAATGCATTTATAGGCATATTGCATTTCTAAATAATTGCAGTGAAGCATGATTTTATAACAAATGAAGTTTGCTTTTGTCATGTTAATAGCATATTCCATCACCAGATGAGATTTAAAGTTGAATATTTTTTTAAAGCCAGGGAAGTCTGAAAGGGAGAGAGATTCTCAAACAGAGAAAGGTTTCTAGAAAGAGTTCTGGACTTAGTAGAAACCCTTTCTGATAATAACAAAAACACTTAGTTGCCACTGTGATACAAGCAAACCAGGATTCAAAGTTCTTTTAAACTAAATGGCAGAGAGAAATCTCTTGTGATTTCCTAGTCCATGCAGCTCAATAATGCATGTTTGCTTTCTTAAAGGATCTTCTCCAGGACATTTTTCAAGAACTGATCCTTCTAGTGCTAAGTGAAATTTCTGTAATACTTCACAATTGCACAACTAATTGCAGCTTGTTATTCATTTCTCCATTCTTAATCGTTTTCCATCCTTTTGTTTTTCCTTTCTCTCCAGGGAAAAGAATGAAATGCCTCTTTTAATTTATTAAGCTATCAATAAACTAGCCTGACAAAAGCAGTATCCTGTTGAATAAGAATTGTACAAGTTTGAAAACAAGCTAATGAAATGAGCAGTTACCCTTGATAACACACCATTACTGAAGCTTGTGATGCCTCCTTAAATTAAGTGCTAATGATCAAGCCCTGTGGTGCTGTTGGATTTGGTAAAAATCAAACACAAACAATTCCTATACTTGAAGATTACAGAAGTAAAGGCTATCACTTGTAGAGCTGTAATTGCAGGTCACATGTTATTTGAATGATACAATTTTCATGCCTGTTTGAGACACAGCCTTAGTTTGATTTTTAACTGTTGAAAGAAAGTTGATCTGTTGCTTCATATCTAAGGGAAAAGATAGAGGGTTTTTATTTGTTCAGGTTTTCCATCTGAGGGTTTCGATTATGTGTCAAATGAGTTTTGAGCTGAATCCAGCCTTCAGGTACAAGTCAGCTCAGCTGGACATCAGTACAACACCTTCACAGGAAACCTCGAAGTGGCCACAGCTGAGACAGGGCGTGTGTGAGCCTTCCTAGCTCTGTACCATTTTGTGCCATGACTGCCTCTTCCATCCACCTGGAACACCGGCCCTTTGCTATAACTCTTATGCCCCATCTAAGACCAAAATAGTTCAAGGCTCATTTTAAATAACCACTAAGCCATAGTTTGATGCTCCTTCCACTGGAAGCCATTTGTTGCCAAATGGAAATATTATTTTTTAATGTGTGTTAGATCAACAGCTAATTGTAGGAACAGAATAAGGTCTGAATATCACATTAGTTTCACTATTTTTATTCCAATTACAGATATGAGTTTTGGAATGTGTACTGCATAGTCTTAATAGAAAGATACTTGGTTTGGTCTCCTTAAAAGTATTTTTGTTTTGATACATAATATATTTTCTTACAGAGTTCATTATGCCCTTTAAATTTTAGCATCTGTATAGCATTATTTAAATTTTTCGTATATATTATTTTCTTCTTTTTCTTTAATAGTGCTTAAGAATCTGATGTTAATTTCTCAATGAAGGAATAGTGTTATAGACAAAGAAGTGGGAAAAAAAAATAGTAGTTTGGTTTTTTTTAAGGAACTCAGATGATGAGAAACTGTTTTCAGGCTCTGTTAGTGAAAAAGGCAACCTTCCTAACAATGGAAAGATTTTTTCAGGATTGACAGAACTGCATGATGAATCTCTCAGAAGATGATTGCAGAAGTTGGTCTTTATTGATAAGGTGAGCTTAATCTGTAATCAATATTCTGCATGCATTGATTCCTTCTGTATTATGGAAACCTAATGCTCACACTCCATATTTTGAACATATTTCTGAACTGCCTTATCCTTGGAATATTTTCAAGAGCAGTTTTATTATATTCATTTTTTTCCTCCAAGTTGTTTATGTTTTTCTTTCTCTCGAGTTGCCAGTCATCATCTCGAGAGTCTAGGTTTTCTACTTGAAATATGCAGCATATGAAATGTGAAAACAGGACATGTCATATTGCATCCTAATTAGAAATGGTGAGTCCTGGAGAAAAACAACCTAAGCACGAGCCTTTATTTGAATTTTGAAATTAATTTAGACTGATTTTACCCCTTGTGCTCCCTTTCCATTAATATTCCAGCAAAGGAATTTAGTGGCAGGTATAAGTGCTTAAACAGCTAAAGTTTAAGTGAACATTGAGGTTTACACAAAGAAAATTTGAAACTTATAACAACAGCCTCAGATTTTTTTTCCCCTGGTGATGAGTGTGGAGCATCATGGTAGAGCCTTTGTGTCTGCAGATGACACCCAAGCTATCAAGAAGTGATATCTCACACCAGGGTCAGAGCTGGCAGCTGCCGTTTACAGTAGTGTGGAGTTTCTAGCCCTGTATATTCTGTTTTGCAGAAGTTTTAGGGTAAAAAACACTGCTCCTGCCAAAAAACGAAGAATGAACACAGGTTGCATTTAGGTCAAGAGAAGCTTTACCTCTGACACTTCAGGAAAATTGGGTGGGATGAAATTCTGACTGACTCGTTTTTCTTTAGTAGGAATGGAACAAATCTAGAATTAGTTGATATATAGTATATTATATAATTCAAATGAGTGTAGCATGCTTCTGAGACCCAGTGACGAGTGTAGTCATTCAGATTTCAATAAAAATATATTACCTGTAATTAGTCTACTTCATCATTGTTGGATGCATTAAAAATGTCCCCTGTTTTGAAGGAAATTGAGCAGCAAACAATATCTAGCGTGATTTGTCTCATAATTAATACACTTATTCACTGTGAAATACAGCTATATTGCCTGTTATTTTTAAATAAAGCATAACACACTGAATTTTAAAGACACTGGGCTATTACCCAGAAAAAAATACTTCTAGCAGATCAGAGTGACATTTAGCTTTAGCACTTTAAGTACCTGCCCTGGGTAAATAAAGAAAACAATTTTTGAACAAAATTGAACATTCATTTGGCAGCCAAAAATCATAAATACATTTCATAGCCAACAAGACTCAGACTATTCTTTCTGCACTTAGGTAAAGGGTATGGATGCATAAAGAAAATTCATCTCAACAATATGCTTTCAGGCATAGAGAAATCCTGCCTCTTTTCTCAACCCAGTGCTTGTCCTCCTTTCCCAGTAGATTTTTTTTTTTGTAATACCAGTGCTAAAAAATTCTGAGTTTATGCCTTATGCTGTTATTGCTTTGCTGTTAGTTTGCTTGCCCTCCCTTCCCCTCCTCCCCCCTTGCTTTTTTCCCCTGTTTCTGTTTCATAAGCTTTTACTAGAACACATCTTCCTTTTCTGTTACTTTCCTTCCCTGTCAAATCTTTCCTCACCATCACTCTCTGCAGGATTTCCTGGAGGCTCTGCTTCCTACTCGGGGTCCCTGTGCCAGCACCTCACCTGGTACTGTGGCACTGGGAGGGGGTGGTTCCAGGAGGCGCTGTCACCTGTGTCACAGCCCCTTTGCTCTTCCACCACTGCCTTTCATCACCTGTGGTTTCTCTGCCATTAACTCCTGACTTTGTTTGTCTCCCCCCCAAAAAACTGGGCTCACACACTCTCCCAAATCCCCCAGGCAGGGGCAGCCTGGCAGTGCTGAGCTGGAACTGCTCCTGCCAGGGGCCTGACCTCAGGAGAGCACAGGTGCTCCAGGCTGGGAACTGGACCCTGCAGCTCTTTCTGTCTGGCATAATTATACCTGGGAGGAACAATTTTGCCTGAGGAATTTTCTGCAAGGAATTTATGGTGATTGGTGGCACAAAAGTATGCAGAAGAAAACCATTTTTTTAAAAACTGTAATATCTTTCCCAGCATTTTAAATGTCTGAAAGTCTACCAGCTTACACTCTCTATCACAACTAATTCCTGTTGCCCACCATTTTTTTCATGTACATAGGGTAATGGCATTTTATGCGAAGAACTCCTCCAGTAACTTTAGCACTTGAAAATGTGCATTTAAAATGCATTTCAAATAAAGTAGGAGTTGCCATTCTGTATCACATTTAACAGGTTGAGAAAGGGAAAATGCAGAAGTAGGATTAAATTCTGCATTAGCAGTTGAATGCTGTGAGCTGCACTTATCAGAGGCTGAAAAAAACAGGCATTTGGGCTTTCCTTTGCTTTGAATCACAGAGCACCCATGGCTTTTCTCTCTTGCATTCTCTATCATAAAACCATAAAATACAGTTTTTAAAAAAACTATTAAAAAATCATAAATTAAGCTTATACAGTGCCCAGGCAGTACAATATATACTGATATCAGCAGCTCAAACATTTACAAATGCAATCCAACAGTCTTGCATCCAACACTGTAATGTGTTTGTCACTTGTGGAATCAAGCAGAATACACAACAGGAAAGAATTCCTGCCACAACATATCTCAGGCATTTTCCCATACTTTTTGAAATGCCAAGACTGCACATTTTGCAACTTTAAGTAATTTGAGAAGAAAGAATAGTGACTGACTTCCCCATTTTCAAACTGATAAAAAAATTAAGGTGCTTCCCATGCATCCTCTGGTCACTACAACTTTATTTGAATAATTGACCTTACCTGCTTTGAGCACAGGTAGAAAGATGCAGATCTCCAAGCAACTGAGTTCCTCAGTATCTATAAATAAAAATAATAAAAATATTAAAATTCTCAGGGCCAGACAGCTTCCAGAAAAAAACAATATTATATTCAGGTGTTTGCATTTGTATGAGGCTGTCATTCATATTTGTCCCAGGTTGATGAGACTGGAATTTCTTGCAATTGGCCACTTATTGACTGAGGTGATGTCGGGGCAGTTCTCAACAGAGAAATGACCCTAAAAAGACTCCTGACACCCCTGTCACCTACTGACACAAACAAGCTAAAGGGGAAAGTCATGGCCACTGATGTCCTGGAGCAATACTACAAAGAGAGGACTGGACATTTCAGAGGTACTGATTCAGCTCTGTGGAGGAGAAACGATTACAAAACCTCTGTGGCCCTGAATTAATTTTTGACTGAAATGAGCAATATCAGCCTCCTTTAATCCACCACCTGGGCAAGGCAGGCTCAGCAGGGCAAAATGCACCGTCCCTCTCGATTAGCAGCAAACAGCCATTCCACTTTGCTCTGCCCACTGCCAACACAGGTATTTTTAACCTGCAATTTAATTCTGTCTGTCAAAGGTGAAAAGCATTAAGCAATTAATTATTTGAAGTGATTTAAGAGACAGCTGGAAGCCAGGGAGACTTCAAAAAGTAGCCGACTATTATTAATTCATGGGGTATTCATTAGTGTGTCATTAATGATGCTGCTTTCATTGATATTTGATATAGAATGCAACACTATTGGAATTTCTCTGCAATTTAACAACTGCTTAAGAATATTTCCTGAAATCTGAGAGTAGTATAGATGATTTCAAGCTAACATTTAACACTTTATGCAATGTCAGGGGTATTCTGCACCAGAATACTCAGCACACATGGAGAAATCCAGTCTCCAGCTATGACCTGACAAAATGCTTCCCTACCCTGTCCAGTCAAATATCAAATACTACATCACTAACCAAAGACTTTGCCTATAAAACTCAGATCAGGAAACACCCTTCTGTTCCAGCCCATAAAACTTGTGGATGCTGACATCCAACATACCAACAAATTCCCTGGGCAAGCAAATGGTGATCCCAAGAGGATCCTTCAGCTGCAGATGTCTACAATAAAGGTACTATTACCTTCCTGCACTATACACTGTCAGCATTAACTTTGCATCTCGTGCTTTTGTAAGGTATTTATGCATCCACTACTTGTTGGAGCCTTTTAACAATTCACTCTTCACAGTCCCACAGGCATACATTTACTGTATATTCTGCATTCCCCTTCCCACCAATATATTCTGTTCAATGAAGTTGAAGTTCATATACTCACTAATAGAAACCAGATTTTTTAATCTAAAGACCATGAATATATAGTACAATTCCTGGCAGACAAAGAAATACAGCTCTATTTTATGAAAAGAGCTGCAAGATAATTTCCTGCTCTTGGGGCTGATCCTGTGAAAGGCACCACACCCACATCTGAGGGCTCTCAGCCCCCCCCCCCAGTATCAGGTTATTATTGACTTACTCAAACAGAGAGTTCTGCAGGCAGCAACCACACGATGTCCATGGGGAGAAGCTGTTGTCCAACTTGTCTGCCTGACCACAGAGTATTAGCACTGATAAACAAACACCTCAATATCATAGACCAGATTATCAGGCCAAACAATGGATAAAGAGCTCCTGCATGACAAAGGACACACAGTTACACATTGTTGGGGAGTTTATAGTTTGAAGTGCACAGGAGTTTTATTTTTTCTGGAAAGGTGACAAAAGTTGAATAAAAAGCACCATCTAAAAGAAAAGTGTTGCATTATGGCAGAGTGGGATCATTTGAAAATAATAAGTCTCTTAATTTTCAAAAGCCCTAAATAGGCTCCATAATGCTCCCCTAAAACAACTTGGACCTATCCTTGCCAAAGAAATTACAAAGATGCCTGCAGAAATTTCCCACACATCCTCACCAAAGTGAAAAAAACCTCTGCAATCTCTCCATGTTTCCCAGTTGATCATGGAGAACAGAAGCTTCCAAGTTCAGAGACCCCATTCCTGATGTATTTCTAGCTAATCAAAAACCCAAAGTTCTTGGGAATCACACAAGTACATTATCTTCAACTTTAAAATATTTAGACCAATTGAAAAGTTCCCGTTCCATACCTGCCTTCCTATTGCCTGCAGACAGAAGAGGAACTGGTTTAAGTACACTGTAAGATACACCTTTGTACACCTTTGTGAACACCACCACATTTCTTCAAAATGCATTAATACCCTCACCAGTCCAACTGTGTGAAAGACTTTCAGGATTGTTTTCTTTTTTTTGGGGGGGGGGGGGGGAATAGCTAGTTGACAACTAGTGAAATGACAGGATCAACAAAATATTCAACAAAATACATTTCAGGTCCAAAGTGGAGTTTCTAAGTTGGGAGTCATTTTAGAAAGAGACCTACCAAGGCCATATATAAGTCTCACAATAAAATTGGGAGGAGCAAAAATGATTTATAGAAGTAAAATAAGCAGTTTCTTTTCTGAATCTGTTGTGTCTTTCATTATATGTCTTCCATTTGAAAACCTGCTGGATGAACATTGAAATCTTAAGATCAAACATGTTTTTCTTCTTCATGTTCTGAATAGTTTTAGAGAGAAAATAATTTTTCCACTTCCAATCATTAAGTGAAGCATTAAACAAGAAGAGGATACAGGTGTACAAAATTAACAGTAGTACCATTCTTATTCAAACTTATTTTCCCTGGCTGACAGATCACAGAACTGTATCAATCAAAAACCCTGATCCTTCTCCCAAACGTCTTGCTATTGAATTTCAACTAGGACAAAACTAAGCAGTGGGGGGAAGAAAGCAGTGAAATGGGAGCAGAAAGAAGATAGGCAGCAACTGTAGTAGAGATAAGAATAGATGGTCACGGGCAAACATGGTACATAATTTAATGGCCTTCTTGAAATGCTGGATTCCTTCTGGGGGCAGATCAAGCACCTGCATAATAACTTTCTGTGATGTTGGAAGTGACAAGCACCTTAAAATATGTATGGAATATTGGAAGAATGAAGAAAAGGGGAAAAAAATAAGTGAGTCTGCTTATTATGCCTCAGTAGCTTTTCTTTTATTTCAAGCAGACTGTATCTGACTGAATTCTTACTGTCTGAAGGCAAAAGGAATAGTCCCACCCTGATCACATTTCACTTTTAGTGCCACTAGATCTGGGCAGCCTAAATCTTAAGGCTTCACAAACATTTCAGATTGTACATATTACCTGTGGTACAGTTCATAAAGCACAAAAATCACTGGTGGTGTGCGTGAGATTTTTTTCCATGACACAAATATGGTGCACTACTTAACCAAGATTAAGGAGCGCGTAGTTAAGTGTTCACTCATCAGGTTTGCTGTTCCAAATGCATGCCTTACTTAGACAAAGGAGCTTTTTTGCCTCTTTGAAATGGTTAATATTTGATCATTTCCTCCCATGAATAAATCACTCAGCTGTAGTTCTAAAATGGTATGCTACAAAATCTAACTCTGAAGGCAGATGAGGACCTACAAAATTTTACCCAGCAGATTATAAGGCTTTAAAATATAAGACATCAATCAAATCAGGATCAGTCCTCCAGACCTAGTTTAAATCATGTCTGCTGTCCTTATATTCCCTTAACTTCCCTGCCCAACAAAAGGACACACATTTTGGCTAGTGTTCAGAAATGACATGGTAAGCACTCTAGGAATGGCCAAAGGAAATTTTTTAGTCCTTAGGATATAGCCCAAATTGTGAAGTGGGTCTTCAATCTGATGAAAGACCTGAGAGTATGTCTATGTGTGGTTTTGTATTTGTTCTTTGGGTATGAGAGAGTCACATGCTTCAAAATATTGGAACACAAGCTTAAGTAATGCAGAATAGAAACCTCAATAGTTCCATACCTGTATTGCCTCTATATGAACTGGCACTGCTTTTGGAAATCATCTCTCACTCTTCTGTGCTGCACTGTCATGGTTTAGTCCTTCATCCTCATTAGTCTTCTGTTTTCTTTATCTTTCTTTCTTTTTTCATTTTGAGATCCTCATAAAGCCCCAAAGCATATTAATATGATATATATAAAGTTGCTTATAATAACTGCAGACCATCCTATTTCATTCCCAGAATGGTAAAACAGAAGGAAGCTCAAATTGTGTCCCAGGTTAACAGATTGGAAATTTGGAGAAAATAAAATGCTTGTAGTTTTATCTCATGGAACTATCTTTCCAGAAACATTTTTTAGCAGCTTAAGTACTCTTAAGTTCATTATTACTTACCATTGTATCACAAATTAGCGTGGTGGGATGCCCAACAGATACCTGCACAGAGAGATAGCCAGGATTTCATATAACTAAATAAAGTTTATTTAATAAAGAACTAAAATATGGGCATCCACCTGCTCCTGTGTGAGCTAATCCATGGGCTGCAGGTGGATATCTGCTCCACTGGGGCCCTGCACAGGCTGCAGGGGCACAGCTGCCCCACTGTGGTCTGTGCACTGAGCTGCACCAGGGCCTATGCAAATTTCACCTGAAGCATTTCTGCTTTCCAAATATGTGAAATGCTTAATAGGAGAAACTCTTAATTAGGAGACAAATGTTTACTTTACTCTCAGAAGTGGATTTGCTCCTCTGTGACCTAGCAAGTCCTTCTTTAATGTGCGAAGCACATGAGGGATTATTTTGTGAACTGCATGCACTGTGTGCTCTTTTCTCTTCAACCCCACTATGACCCCACTTTCCCCTTACAGTGGAATATATTTCTTTGTTCAAATTCAAGATTAAGAATTGGATTTCACACCAGTAAAATAACAAATAAGCTCAGAGTATCAATGCAGTTATGTTGGAGTGCAGAGGTAAAATCAAAATCTATCCTATTTTCTGAACCCATATAATATTATCATTTATCTTGTCTTTGTGTAGAGTAATCAGGTTGCTAGTGGGTACATTATTGTAAAGCAGATGGGTAATAAAACTGTCCACAGTGTCCCTCTGGAATTTCCTCTTTGTGTTTGGAAAAGGGAATTCTTTAACCTGCCCCTTCAAGCTTGGGAGAAAAGCTCTTTCTCAGTTTCAAGTATACAGGATCATACTTACCACCTGGGACTCGTCGGTTGCAATGCTGTCACAGAATTATGGGTGGGAGGAATACTAGTGGTGGAGTTTCATCTAAAAAAAATGGACCTTACAGTGCTGATGGAAGAATTTTAAACTTTTAACTTTCAGTTCTGATTTTGTATTGCCTGTTTTGAAGATAATACAAATCTTCCTGCCCTTAGTCCTTTAGGATCCCATCCTTCATACTCATAGCCATGCATGCTGCAGCATTTCAGTCTTATGAAAGAAGTGCTAATTGAAACTTTTCCCACCTCCCCATTTATTGTAATTTTAACAGGAAAAATAACCAACATCAAGCAACAAGTGAAGGGATGAAAGGAAAAGGCCTCAAGCTGTGCCAAGGGAAGTTTCACATTGGGTATTAGGAAAAATTGCTTTGCTGAAGGGGCTGTCACAGAAACAGGCTTCCCAGGGCAGCAGTGGAGTCCCTGTGCCTGGAGGAATTAGAAAGACGTGGATGTGGCACTTAGGTTTAGTGGTGGACTTGGTGGTACTGGGTGAACAGTCAAACACAATGATCTTTAGGGTCTTATCCAACCAAAGTGATTCTGTACTCCTATGATCAAGTTTTACCAAGATCTGCAATTTTTCCTGAGATAATCTTTCCCCCTGCATGGTATTGAGGCTCGTTTCATTTTTGCAAAGCAGGACTCAGGCTCCTTACCTCAGCTGGTGGGTGACGGCAAGCCCGGAAGATGAATTAGCCACCACTGAGGAGATACTGCCAGGATCCCTCAGGTACATGAAGGGGAACAGACCCCTGGCAAAACAAGCACCTGCAATAAGAAATGGCTCTTGACAAAATTGTTCATGCACTGAAGAAGAGAGAAGAAATATCATTTTGTCTTTTGAGTTTGGCAGAAGGGAAGTAAGTAACCACTCCTAGAGGGCAAGTGGCTCTGGGGAGCTGCTCCAGTAGCCTGGGATGATACTGGCATGGAGCTTAGGTTGTTTGCCATAGAATTTAGAAAATCTCCTGGCAAATGTTAGTGGAGTGCTGACTTTGCTGTAATGCCCTTGGCTGCTTGGTCTCACAAACAGTCTAAATGGTCTGGGGTTTATGACAAGACATATTTATTAAACAAACAGGATAAAGATGTGTGTGTTTCTCATTTGAATTACTAGGGATTTCCATGAAAACATTTTTACTTTAATGCCTGTCTTCTGTTTAGCAGTTCTTAGTGACACTATAAATGTGCGTTATAAATAGATCTGCATAACATGCTAGAAGTTTCCATCAGCCTTGCAGCACCCTTTCAAAGCTTTCTGCAACCATGTATTTTCAGAATATTTCCCATGCATTCTAAACAAAAAACACCTACTTGTTATCTGTGTACTACATGAAATTTAATGTATGATGGACAAATTCTTAGCCATAAGGACTGACTATTTTCATCCACAGAATGGAATAATGATAATTTATAACAGCTTAAAAGGAGACAATGAACTTTGGATGTGTGCCTGATTTTAGGTGTAGATGATAGGAGTAGTTTTACAATAAATTTTGAATGTCATCTGTATGTGGGAGTCTCAAAATATATAGGAAGTTTTGGAATAGGATGAACACTTAAGAATAATTTTATTTGAGATCTACTGATTGAGAAACTGCCTGTTATTTGCCTGGCTATTTATACAGAACTGAAGGGAAAGTGAATTTACTTTTGGAAGGCTGAAACATCTCTGCAAACACTTCCCCTGAAAAATACTGGTTTAATTTTGTAAGAAAAGTAATTTCACCTTTTTCATTACCCAGACCTGTATAGATCAAAATATAAAGTCACCACCCTGATTTTCTCTGGACAAGGCAAATTAGAACAGATCGGTGTCACCCACTGGAACAGATGTTTACAGCAACTGAAGAGCCTGAAGATGCAGACAGACCAGCTCTACTCCAAGATTTTGTAAGGCAGTCAAAGGTACTGCTGTTGCTTTGAGACCTCTTTGGTTCTTTTATAGTCTCTCTAAGCTGTTTCAGCAGTCATACCTTATCAAATCAAGTAATTCCTTGCTTTCAAAGCATTCCTGGCTGCCTTGGAGGAAATTCTTCATGATTTTAACCCAATTCTTTGGTGCCTTATGCAGTATATTTCCTGGGAGCATGTTCCAGACAGATGACAGACTTGCCAGATAGGATTCTGGAGAATTTGATAATTTGCATTGACTTGTACCAAGAATTCTGAAGTTCAAAGAGGCAATATCATTTCCTGGGCTAATACTGCATCTGTGCATACTAACAGGGTATTTTCTAGGACACAAACAGATGAACAGGTCTGGCAAATTTAGGCTAATGAAAACCAAATTGTTCTAGTAAGTACCCAGTCTTTGCCTAAAGATTTATTCCTTAGATAAAAATTTCAGACTTTCAGTGGTTCTCATGATTCTGTGTGAGATTTTTTTTTTTGTCATTTGTGATAAATTTGGTTATTTTGATTTCTTTATTTTTATTTTGATTTAATTGTTCAAAAGTTAATCTCTTACTAACTACTGTCTGAAATAATTGAATGTTTCTTAGATAAATCTCTATTTTGCTTAATTCCATCAGTATGAAAACTATTTGTTTCCATTTGGCCCTTCCCAAGGCAGAAAGCCTCATAAGCCCATATAACCAATCATTGACAAACAGCAAATATTAAACAAATACTTACTCAGTTGCCTTATCACAGTAATTCCTTATTAGTGATGATATTTCTTATTGCTTTAGTGGATCATATAATTGTTTAATGATATGGGATTTATCCCTTGTTCATTATCCCTTATTTATTTACTATGAATTTTGTCCTACTCTAGAAAATGCTTTCACTGACAACTGATGAGACTGTCTGGGCTAGAAAGGATATGAAGACATAATTTCCTGAGCCCCAGGCCAGATAAACACAGCTAATGGAGTGGCTGCAGGGGAACAAAGCTAAGAGGAAGAGGAGACTGTCCCACTCCACAAAAGAAAGTGGAGCAGTCCAAAGGTGATGAGCTACATGGAACTAATGAGGATGAGCTCAGGAGCACCAAACAAAGGCATCTGAATGGCAATGGCACCGCCTGAAGGGAGATCTGGAGCAGAGGGAGATGGCTTAGGAAAAAGAGAGAGAAAACCCTGGGGTGCAAATAAGAGGGGATAAAAGGTGTGTTTTAGACCTGTGATGGGGGAAAATGGAAAAGACAGACTAGGTGTGGGCTTGACCACAGACTGAGGCCATCAGCTGGCAAGGATGTGGAGAAATGCCTGTGAGGCAGGGGACTGAGTCACTCTTGGGACAAATGATTAGGTCAAAATGTAGCTACAAACACCTACCATGACCTGCTTTCTGGTCTGTTCCCTCCTGACAGAAATTTCAACATGAGGCAACAGGCACTCAGCATCTGCTGGGAAATGGATGAAAAAAACTATTATTCCAATTTGCTTGTTTTGTGTGGATTTCCAAGTGTATTATTAATAATAAACTTCTTTGAGATAGAAGTTACTTAAAACTTAAGAAAAGCCCAGCAACCTGCAAGGCTCCAAATTTTCACGAGGAAAATTTTTTTTCAGATTGAGAAAAAGGCTGAAAAACATATTTCAGATAGTTTGAAAGAGGATGAGGAATAGGTACAGAAATACAGGAGTCACACAATTCTTCAGAGCAATTTTGCTGCTTTCCTTGGCACTGGCAAGAGGAGGGTCTTCACCCCGACTGAAACATTTTAAAATGGATTTTTACCAAGGGGGAGAGTAGGAAGAGTTCCCTGGCACGTACACCACAGACAACATTTAAATGGCTCACATGGGTCTGAGCCTTAGAGTCCTGTAAGCAATTCTCATACTTTTGACTTTTCACAGCCTTAAATTTGCAATTTTAACCTGCTGCCTGGGGGCTCCAGACTAGGAAATCTTGGAGAGAATTTTGTTCTGGTTACACTATCACACTTTGTCTTTCGTGATCATATCTGACCATCATTCAGAAGACAATACATCAGGATTTCCCCTCTATTCAACCACAGTAAATCCTATTTCTGATGTCAGGTACAGCCTGCATAACAATAGCACAGAATTATCCACTATAGTTTCTGTTGCCTGACTTCAAGTACAAAGAAACATTTTTCCCAGATTTTTTTATTCTCAGTTTACAGTGATTTGCAGCTTAGTTATTCATGCTAGGCGAGACTGAATTATTTACCTTTTTTCCAGGAGTTCCTCTTTTTTTTTTTTTTATTAGTCTCACCTGAAATAATTAGAAAATAGCATAGGAGAATTGTAAAAACAGTATTTAAAAGTAGGTGAATTGAATTTATGCCTTGTTCTAGAATAGTGTGTATTATTGTAACGTGCAATTATATTGGTTAAAAAAGACCTCAACTCCCCCCAGGTTACAGATTGATTTCATGGTTGTTTTGTAAGCTATTGCTCTGCTTCCTGGGGTATCTCTCAGGCTCCCTTCAGCACGGAATCCATTATAAACTACACATTCAGATAGATGAAAGGTATTATAGCAAGCTTAACTTTGCTGCTATTGAGTGAATAACGATTTATAATTATTCCTTTTATGATGTTGAAGTTAGCTGGGCATGTGCCTACCAACCCATTTCCTTTTGTTCCTGGAGGTGTTGCTTTTTAGCAGCGGTGGTTCCAGACATCTCTCAGACAGTAGATTTAAATGAGAGCTGCAAGCACACCCTTGCTTGTCACAGCTCTCATCTACAGATTTTTACATATCATTTACAGTCTGTTGTACCTAATTTATTGCCTGAGTTAAAGCAAAATCATCAACACAAAGAGACAGTCACAAGTTACTCTCTATTCTTTGCTGGGGCACTCAAATGAGAATGAACAACAGAGAAAAGGAAAGAAGTGTAAAGGTGAGGAATGTATAGAAATAAACTAGAAAGTTAAAATTAAAAAAATAAACAAGAAATGTAAAGAAAATAAACAAGAAGTATAAAGAAAACAAACAAGAAATATAAAGAAAAATAAAAAGAAACAAATATAAAAGTTACTCATTATCTTCCTTCTTTAAAATATTACTGAATCACTTCACTGTTTAAAACACAGGTCCCTGGCAGACGTGAAGCAGCATTGCCTTTTATCTCCAGAATATCACCTGGTCCATTGTAAGTGATGGGAAGTAAAAGGTAAATGAGCGCAAACAAATATGCAGATATAGGCAGAATTTTGGTGGGCTTTAGCAAAGCTTCTCCCTGATCTCTGGCTTTCCTTGTTTCACCTCGCCCCTGCCTTCTGTGAATCATAGTCAGATTTCTCTCTAAAGTATTTTAATCTCTTGTCAGTTGTAATTTCTGCAATTGTCAGAGACTTGCTACTCCTCTCTTCCTTCTGTTCTTGATGTTCCTCAAAATGTGTCTCCATGTGTCTGCTTTTCTGCTGGGTGCACATCAATTTTGGTCCCTGCAGAAGAAAGGTTTTGCCATAGGACTCATGGTCCTGGCCTTACTAAGAAGTCATCTATTTTATCTTTTTTCTTGCTTCCATTAACAATGAATGGAGAAAAATTAATGAACAGACATAAATGGGCAAGATTATATTTTCAGGAAAACGCTGATATAATTACACAAGATTTCAGACTGAAAGCACTGACTTTGTGCAGTTCTCAACTGCTACTAATACAAAGCCAAACTGCTTTCTTCAGGAAACAAAGGTCATAACTTCATCAAGCAAAAGCAGAGTTTAATGATAAATTCAGGATTATTAGCTCTTACTCTGGAATCCTGGCTCCATCTAGTCTGAGTTCTTCCTGAAAGCCTTTTTAAAGATGAGAAGATATCTAAGAATAGCTCTCCTCATGAGAGACAATACCCTAAAATTATGCTGAGTTTTCAAGGTATACTCCACATCGTGGAAATAATGGGGGGGAAAAAAAGTGATGAAAAGATAGGAAGAGTATTCCTAAAAATCTTTCATTCAAGAAATTAATATTATTCTACAGAGGAGGAAAGTATTGTTACTTATGAAGAAATGAGGCAGAGAGGTGAGCATCTCTCTTCATACAACCCAATACAGCAAAAGAGCTCTGGAGTGTGAAAGGCAGAGTGTGCTGCTGGAGCCACAAGTGCATTTCCATGCCGGGAGTAGCAAACCCCTCTCTGAGGCGAGGGTGAGCTAATAGTGTGTGAGGAGGAAAAGCCCTGGTGACTCTGAGTGGATGTGACTGCTCCTCTGTGCATTCCTGTTAAAGTGCCAGTTGTTTGTTTTGACTGCGCTTTCTTATTTCAAACAAAGGATATCAACAGCTTTAGATTCCAAAGCTTCACCCTGCACTGTGAACAAATAAATTGTACTACACTTTGCACATTGAAAATTCATAGAATTTGTGAAGGCAAAGGCTTAAGGCATGCTTGCCATTACTCACTGCATATTTATACAAGTTCTCTAAGCCTGGTTACAGCCGCTGGCTGCGCCCAGGTCAACAGCATCACACAATAATGTTGAACTGTATTAACTGCATAAACAAGAGATTTTAACAGTGGGCTCCATTTGAAGAAGGGGTCAGCAGCGTTAAGCTAAGGGCAGAATTATTCTCAGACCTTCACTGTATATCTACATTTCTGTAATCCAGCTTCCTAATGTACTAAGAGAAAAACAAAAGTGCTGTGCTGATATGAGACAAGTAATGAACAAATCTACCTTGAAAATAGATCTGATTAATTTTTTCCTTCCCAGAGAAAACAATATCTTTTCTTTTTGAGAAAAACTGAATTTAAATGCATGTTTTTTGTTCTAAATCCATTCTTCTGTGCTGATAATATTGTATGCATTATTAATTCTGAGTGAGAGACTCCAGGCAGTCTAGAATGACATGAAATAGCTGTGAAGCTATAACTGAATTATAGCTGTTCTAAGACAAATGTCCAACTATTTTTATTCATCCCACCAAGAATGCTGATTTAGAAGTAAGGCCCTTTTAAGGCCCTTGAAACACCTTTAAGCACAACTCTTTCAAGCTATTTTTTCTGTACTGAGAAACCTTCTGATTTCAAAGTGGAATGTGGCACATCTTTATTCATTGCCTAGTGGTTTCAAGAAAGAAATAATAACTGATAATATTACCTCAAATATTGTGTGCATAGTCAGTCTGAGAATTTCTATCCAAATAATTCATAATATAAAATACTATGGAAATGATGGAAAAAAAGACAAATGCTCCTAAAATCAGAATCCCTGAGATTAATGGCATGATTCTGACTAAGATGAAATAAACTGATTCCACTGACTCTTGAGGAAGGGCAAAGCCTTCTTCAAAAGACACGTGGAAAAAAAAAAAAGACAGGAAAAAAATAGTGACACAAGTAGACATCTGATGAGATTCTTCAATTCACTACTGGCTCTGATTACAACCAGTCTTTTGATTGCAGAACTCAACTGCTTACTCTAAGGTGATATACAAGAATAGTGAGCAACACTTTGTGGTCCATATCCTATCCATTCACAATTATTTTAACATTAAATTATGGTGCTTGGATATAAAATACAAGTAAAACAGTTCCAGTTCTCTCTCTCTCTCATTCTTCTTTGTCAGTGTTTAGCCTCTCTGAAACCAAATCTAGTGTGTCAGTGAACTACACAGAAGAGATCCTTCCCTTGATTTTGCTCTCTGGAGACAGAGCAACAAGTTCCTTACATTTTTTGAAAATACTTCTTCAGCAGGGTGAGCGTGGTCTGAGGAATCACTCGACTGAGCGAGGCTGACTGTCATATCCCAGGAGAGCCCCTCAGAAGGAAGGAAAGAGACAGGTGATTTCCATCTTCAGTGAGTGTTAGCTTAACACTTTCCCATTCACAGGCTGCTAGCTGCAGCCCTTCCTTGCCTCCCTGTGTTCTGGGCAGGAATTTTGGGAGGCAGATGTAGCAGTCTTTTAGTTTGCATTACTGCACTTTAACTCTGTGACCTTTCTCCACCCTGCAGTTGTGGGCTCTGAGCTGTGCTCCTGGCATGTGAGGGATGAGCTGGGTGAGCGATAAATATGTCTGGCTTTGCTAAAGCCACACATCAGCTGTGGCTGTGAGACAAGAATGGATGTAAAGTTTCATTTATCAGTGCTGCCGAAACTGCGAAACAGCAAGATCTTTTACTCTTGTAGTAAGGGATTGCATAGAAAAAAGTACAAAGTATGTACAAAGTATGCAAGTAATTCCCTTTCCTTAGGGGTGGGAGGTCATTAACAGCTATTTCCAAGCCTGTAATAAAGATGTTTGTGTTCACCCTCTGGCTAGCAGTGTTCTGGAGCTGCCCTCAATCCCTCATGGTTGGACATTATCCAATGCTTTAATGAATGATGCTCTCACACTTAGGAAGGTAAGGTATCATTGGCAAGGCACAGGTTGACACAGTTGATACCAAATTGAGTTAAAAGAGACCCGTGAAAACATATTTTATCTTTACAAGCGAGCACAATCTTCTGAAGCAAGGGATAGACTTTTAACAGGTAATAATGTGCTAATCTGCTATTGAAATTACATCCACAGTCTCTTCAAAAATTAGGACCTCTTGCTTGTATTAGAATACATATCTGCTTGAAACATATGTTTAGTGATGGAGTGTAAAACCCTCTTGATTTTCAAATTGTATAAACAGGACTCAGGTTATTTACACTTTCACAGGCATGATTTTGTACTGGAGTTAATAGTAGGTTAAAATGGCATTAGTTAACCACCCATTTCTCCAATTTGCTCACGCAGAAAAACACATGGTGAAATTTTATAAGTATACAATGGTTAATACTAAATTAGAACCCTTTGAAAGATTCTGATCCAAACCCATGTTCTACTACTAGTAATTTAGTAATTCACAAAGCTATACACTTTCAAACCACTAGTTTGTTTTATAGATCAAGCATAAATAAGGTTCCTCAAGCAGCCTTTAAATATCAGACTAGAGACACACTTTAAAAGGTCAGAAAATAACTCTCCCAACAGCACTGATCTGTTTGGAAAGGCAGGTTATTTCCCCTCTCCAATGACCAAGAAGTAGTTTCATGGTAATTTATAGTGTTTCAGGAAGATAGGGAGTAAGGGGAGCCCAAAGGAAAAAATTACATCTTTGTGCCCTGCTGGTCATCAGCTCCATAAAGAGGGTACACTGACTACAAAGAAGAGATCTGAATGTGTGGCAGCTACTTAATGGAGAAGGATGAACTTGGCAATTCCTTGCTGTCCCTTTCCATGGTATTAATCACTTGCCTTTGTGGGAATACCATCTCTGGGATTGCTGAGGGCAAGTACATTAGGCAAGGTTTGCTAATTAAAAATATACTTTTGGTCTAAACTCTTAAATTACTTCCTCATCCATAAATGATTTTTCCACATTTGGAAGAGTACCGTCAAATTAAACTTTTTAAGTACTTTTGCAGAATTCAGAGGAATATAATTGCTGAAGTAAACTGAATACAGAAATTGTTTTGTTTATGATTTATTGAAAAGTATGGACACTGCGAGTTTATTGAGGTCACAGAAGTTTTTTGATAAAGTTGAGCCATATAATGAAGCTTAACTAGGTTTTGCTATTGTATTATGGGCATAGCTAACAACTACTAAAGTTCTCCAGATTGTGAGAAGAAGAGGAAAATCCAGGCTGAGACTTCTATACACACAAGTCATAATTACAGCTCACATCAACCAAAATCAGAAAAGAGGATTGGGAAACAGTACAAAAAATTCAGGCAGACTAATCAGTGGCATAACAGGAAAATTAGAAAGCAGGGAAATTGGCACATATATTTATTTGCAAAGAAAAATAAAGAAATAGAAAATTAATTTAAACTAAGTTTAACTATAAATAAAGTGTGATTATCTACATACAGTGTTAAGTTGCCTTTTAATATTCTTTTGGAGATTATCTGTAAGATTATTCAAATGCATGGGAGTTTTCAGATTTGGATATAGATTTAGACTTGGGCAGCTGAGAGACATTGAAAAGTCAGTGTAGAGAAAGCAAAAATGTATCTTCTCTGGAAGATGGAAAATGTTGAGTTTTGAAATCTGCTTTAGTTTCCTGCAGTCTCTGTTCCCTGCCAACACCCCCTTGCCATGTCCTCATGCCCTCAAAATCCACACAGCAAATAAAACACTTAGCAAGAGGATAACCCTGTGTAAGCTTTATCTCCAGAGTTGGAGTTGTGCTGCCTGGGGCTGTCGGTGCCATGTAGTAGTGATGATTTTGGCCTGGAATGTGGTCCTGGGCCTCCGGTTCTCCTGACAGACATCAGTTTTCTGAGCTCAGCAAACTCCGTATCAAGGAGAGTTCCAACACAGAATTTTTTAAATTGCCTCTTAATTACTGTAGTTATGCTAAGAATAGAGAAGAGTAGCAAAACATCATTGCTAATGAAAAGTCATTGAACTAGCAAGACAGATAGATGCTTTTAATTCAACGACTTGAGATGCCAGAAGATTTTCTCATCTAGGCATCTGGGAATTAAAACCTTACTGAGCATAATTAAAATATTTGTCTGCCCTAACCTATAAGAGGTTTATCCACAATGCCAGTTACCATCTAATGAGAAAGGATATCTGCCAAAGAGAACAGTAGTCTATTTTTCTCCTGTATCTCTGCAAAGATGATCATCACAAGTAGTTGGAACAAATGCAAATAATCAACCTCCTATTATTATAATTGTTTGTATAAAAGGGTTGCAGTTAAAGACTCATGATATAAATCAGCAGTCTCTTTATGCTGTTAGTTATCAGGTGTGCAATTACGCACATTTATTCCCTTGAGTAATTGACCTTAGCCTTAAGTGGATGCCCTCTCCATCATGTTTACTCTGCTGTTCTTTCCCATCCTCTAAACAAAATAACAGATCTATAAATCAGAGACATTAAAATAGCTCCAGAAAGACTCCAGGCTGTTTGTCAGCCTTCCTGCTCTCCAGACTGCCCAGTAACAGACTGCAGGGTGACGCCTCAAGGGACATTTATTTTACTCCCCTTTGTCTTTGCTGTGTCACCTTTTTTAATTGTCAGGGATGGGTGATTTTTAGGATTACCTGGCCAAGTCCCAGATGCAGTTTCTACAATAGGAGATGTAACAGACCTTCTGTGATTATCTAAACCAAGAGAGCTCTATGATATACAGACAGATCAGCTTTAATACAGCTAAAATGTCAGCATAGGCTTGCCATCATTTTACCAACCATTTAAATGTGAAGGACAGGATTTGGGTAAGTAAGAAAGAATTCAAGCTGCTTCTTTAACATGACTTTCATGAGAAATTGAAACTAGAATCCTGTTATAATAACTCTATTTTCCTCATTTATGTAATATTTATATAAATGTTTATTTATGATATCTACTTGGGAATCCTATTTTCTGGTATTCTCTACACACCGGACAACTTTCTTTACAAACTCCTGCTTCCTACTGGTGCTAAAACACTCTCTTCTTGGTTTCTATTGCATCTCTTAAACTACTCTCTTGAGAAAATCCACACAAGTAAGAATAAAGCAGAAGAATGAAGCATATTCAGCAGATGTGAGATGAGTCTATCCAGGTTGAAAGGATTCACTTCAAAGCCTTAAAAAAAATAAAATCTGACCCATAAGCTAGCGAAGCCTGACCTTAGAAAGCTGATCTTAGCTTAGGAAACATTAAGAAAGGAAAGGAGAAAGAAGAGAAAAAGAAAATACCAGAACTTTTCAAGACTTCATTTCCCATCTTAGGCATAAGCCCTCAAATGAAACAGATATATTTTCCAGTCTGACAAAAGTTACCCTTCCTAAATCAAAGGTTTCTTTCCTACTCAGTGCTGCTCTCCCTGAGCACCTAATAAAAGAATCACTAAATTTCTGCAATTTGCTTTTTTGGGCAAGTCTCTTTCAGTCTTTATAGCAATTAGGTACATCTCAAGCAGTCCCTTGATCCATTTTCTGCTGGGGCTCATAATCCCATCTATCAACACCAACCACCTGCACTTGGAAAACAACAGCCCTTGCTTCAGCAGTGGTCTGGCCACTCCTTGTTCTCCTCTACTGCGACCAGGAAAAGGGTAATATCAGCAGGGCTGCCAAAGACCTGTTGATAATAAACAGTTATGTGCTTCCCACACAGAGTCCATATGCTTTTGATCTGCCTGAGCTGAAGCAGCCCTCTGTTTCTCTTGCAGCTATTTTGCTGCTTTGAGGGCACTATGATTGTAAGAACATCTGTCAAATGAAGTCATGACACAGGACTGTGTTTTATAGCTAATGCCTTCAGGAACAAGCCAACTGACATGGCTGAAACTAAGTTAGACATCTAAAAGTTCCAACTGTTCTATGTTGAGATTAAAATGTATCAAAAACCCAAAACCAACCACAACACTTAGGGGTCAAGTCCAAAGCTGTAAACCATGTAGGGCTGGCTGTGGAGGGAGCCACACCTCACCCTCAATGTTCTGTATTAGCAGTACCTACGCGCACATCATCCTGCTCCTGAGCTCTGAGCAGAAGCTCCTCAGTCCTGAAAGGTCATAGAGGAGCTCAGATCCATCTCGGGTTTCACCTCATCCAATTTAAAGATGCTTTTCTTTAAGGCTAAACCCTCCCAGAGGTCAGATCTCAGGGAATATTCCTGTATAAAGTTGCCATATGAAATTTTGCCAAGCTTATTTTACAGAAAATACAAGCTTGTTTGGGTTTGTGTCATGAGGAGACAACTGGAAATTCCTGCTCTCATTTTGTTTTTGCAGTGCATCTAACAGGGTGCCTGTGGGACGTACATGTAATGATTTTATGGCATCAAACCAGACAGACTGTCTCTTAGTTACCTTGCAACTCCCTCTGAATGTCTATTTTTATGTTATCTTGTATATTTTACATTTGTTATTAGTTACAGCATACATGTGACACTCCTATTTTATTATTCCTTAGCTCATGTAAAGATCAGATAAGTAACTTCATCAACAGCTACAGTGATTACACCTACTATCTGATTTACTGGGTACTCCAGTGCTGCCATGTCAATCTTCCTATCATATATCTAGGCATAACTTTAGCTTTTATGTAATTTTCCTAGGCTGAAGAACATCTTGTTTAGTCCTTCAAAGTGTTCTTCTAAGCCTGATCTCCTCAAGTCACTCCTTCTACTTGCATCACTTCCCAATTTAATACATTCAAATGCCTTGATTATTATAAAAGTTTTGTCCTTCAGAAAGTCAGATGGGTTTGGTAATGTTGTTTTACAAAGTGATGCCAAATCCCAAGGGTTCAAGCTTGACTTCTTCAAGGGACAAGGTAATGATGTTGAAAATGATTCCATTGTGCCATCTAAGTATTACCCTTATTAATCAATCCTCAAAGCATGTTAGGAATGCTAAAATCTGCTAATACTTATTCTTTAATTAACATTACTGAATTCATGCATTGCTTTCAAACTAAAATAAATCCAAAGCTTTTCTAATATTGTGGGATTTTTTCTGTTTGAAAATAGTCAGCTTAAAGTAATATTTGCAAATGCACATATTGCTTCATCAAAGATATTATTAATGTCTTTTAAAAGTAAGAATGATACATGACCTCTGTGTATGTCCTGCTTGATGTAAGCATTCCCACTGACATCTGTGGGCACTAGGTAAGTCTCTGGCCATTCTGTAAATGTTAATTTTGCATTAAGCAAAAACTAGCACAACGGTTTTGTTCCAAAGAGGAGAAACTGATGCCCCCTACACAAGGCAAAAGTCCAGTTCACAGCACAGGCTGAGTGTCCTTCCCAAGCAAACAACTACCATATTTTCATCACATCAGAAGTTAAGGCCTTTTCTCTGTCATTGTCAGAAATTGATAGATCATTTCAATGGAAGGGGAAAACAAATACAAAAGAAATGTCCTCAAATAGAAATTGGGAATATAAATTTTCAGTACAAATGATTAATATTTTGCAAAATAATTAGCAAGTGAATCATCATCTTATCATCAGGTGTGTCAGGCAGTCTTAATAGTAACCTGTCAAAACAGCAGTAGAAAATAAGTGAAAAATGAGATCATATTGAAGTTGTTCAGAGAGGGATGCATTACAAAGTCATTATAGTCATCCTAGAAGCAGGTGCTTGCAACTCCAAGATTTCAACACTCAGTTAAGAGACTACATATGGAAAGAGTCATTTCCTGTGGCATATGATGTCCACAAAAGGACAAGTATTTAATCACACACACAAGTAACAGCAGATCTGTGCTGGTTAAAGTACACCTTACGAGATCTTGAAATTTCTCTCCATGCTTTCTGCTTCATACCCAGATATCATAGATATACCCTGGAAGTGAATATTTGAAGGTGTTCCTCTCCATTTCTCCTCACTATTGAGGCTGGAAAAAGTCTCTCAGTGCCTTGCAACTTCAAGAAAACAACATCCCCATTACCACTGTGGAAAATACCCCAGGCCTCCTGTTTTTTCAGGAAATTTAGGGATCTGAGAATCACAGACAGAAATGTTCCATGCAAAATCCTTTAGGCATACAAGTGCAACAATGCCCCTAAGTCAAAGCTCATCACAGGTCATTTTCTGTGGAATTTAGCTCTAGTAGAGGTGAATACAATATTGGAATAAAAGTGGAAGGTATTTTTATTAAAAGGTCAGTCTGGAGTTAACACTTTTCCTTCTGTGAACAGCTGTAATTAAGATCACTTTATTATGTAGCTATATAACTGTACCCATATATGAGAGATCTCATCATCCCAGATACAATAATTGCATCCATATGTATATGTAGCTGCAATCTTACAGTCAAATCGTGGCCTGCCTAAAATTCAGCCCTGGTGAAGATGCATCAGGCAGCTGTCTTCCCTGCTGTGAAAATATTCCTCACCAAAAAGATTTTGTCAAAAAGGAATTATTGTTATGTAAGAATTACTAAAATCTTCAAGCAGCATCCTGGGGAGGCCACAGGACATGGTGCTGCATTTAAAGTAATTCCTACATAAATACATCATCTATTATAAACAATTAGAAACCTGCCATTAGTCACACCAGAGGTGTTCTTGCTTCCTGGCTATTGGTTAATGGCTTCAAAGTAGAGCACCTTCTACAGCTCCAGGAAGAGTATTCCATGCTATATTGATACACCTTAAAATAGACCAGTTACTCTAAAGAGGGGTGCATGAAAAAGAACTTTGTGGGCTTTTATACTTTTAGAGGCCAGGAAAAACTTACATAAGTCTTCCATGTGCTAATGCAAGCCCTCTGCAAACTCTGCTACCAGGCATCCCATTCTCTTCTTAAAAGGACAATTTCTGCCAGCCAAAATAAATGGTAAAAAATACAACACGTATTTGGACATATGAATACTATTACCCAAAACATACAACTGAATAAGACTCAATGAGTTTCTGACTTTTTCTACCATTTCCACATTGCCTTAGGCTGATTATCAGAGTATACATGTAAAAGGATGCTTGCTTTCATTTCCAGGTCTTCCACCTATCAAACAGATGGATTTTGCAAGGGAAGAAGCAAAGTTTGTTCCACCTGTGCCATCATTCAGGGCCTAACTATATAAACGCAACAGCACTTCTGATTCTCCAGGACTAAGATTAATGTTCCTCTTTTTCTTCTCTGGATTCTAAAATATACCTTTTACACAAAGAAAGTCAGCCCACAGTGAAACGTGGTAAGCAATTGCTGATCTGGAAAACAGCCACTCAAAATGACTCTGCTGCTACCCACTGGCTGAGTCATTGAGGTGGGCGACTCAATGTAATTTTGAAAACATGGATTATATTGTGGGCTCACCATGAACATTTATTTTCCTGCTTTTATGGAATTAGGACACATTCCAGGGACAAAAAGTCTCACCATGTCTAGGAGAAAAAAGAGAAAGTGAGAGAAATCCACAAGTCTTGTAAGAGATCTGTGAAAAGAAACAATTGGAGTCTGAAAAAGAAAGTATCCCTTTAGATTATAACATAATAATAATGTTTATGGTAAGCCATTACAGAGAAAGCAATATTTCCTGGAACAACTGAATAAGAAGACAAAAGAAAAGGTGATTGTGAAAGGTATGGGGAAAGTAGTAACAGTACCTGCTTATTTACCTAATTCTGCTGCAATTTTTGAAAGGAATTTCAAGTGGAGAGAAGGAACATCTCCATCTCTTATCTGAGTGCTCCTGTACATGTGCTCATGCACTTTTTACAGAGATATGCAGTATGTTTCCAATTTTAAAGAAAAAAAAAGGAATCTGATTGAAAATATCTGCAGGAAAGGGGGGAAAAGGCTATATTTCTGATTCAATTGAATACAAAAATGCATTTTTATATTTTTTTCAGAAATTCTGCAGTTTTCCACCAACCGGATTTGGTTCCAAACCACTACAATAGATCAAATATCAACTACACAAATATGTAAGCAACAGTAACGTAAAAAATTTTTTCTGATTTCCTTTCCAAGTATCTGATATCTTTGATCAGAATGTTGCCTTCATGCAGCCTATATTTGTTGACTATGTATCTAGTAGGTGAGGATTTGCTCAAGCTTCTGAAGAATAAAAGCAAAAACTGTTGTTTCAGCTAAATTCTTAGATAAACATATAATGATGGAACTGATTGCCTAAAGAATTCACTTTTGCCCTTGACATTATGATCCAGGTTACCTCAGCCCAGCCATATTCAGGGCAAAGCAAGTCCATGACCCTTTTGTGAGATGCTGTAATAATTACAAATATGATGGTATTTCATCCTTGTGAGACTTAATTTGCACCTCAATCTTTCTTGATAGTAGATATTACAAATCCAAGAAACACACACAAGATTTTTTATCAACAAATAATGGAATATATCACCCACTTCTGTGAAAGAAAAGGAAAAAAAAAGTCTGAAAATAAAAACACTATCAGCTATATGCTGGATAGTATCCAAGGAAACTATATCAAGCTCTTTGTGTGAGTAAGGAAAAAGTCATGCATTAAGGGTCTGGTTTCTTTCATCATTCTCCACTATTACCCATCTAACAGCAGATTCACACACAAGCACCCGTCTCACAATTAGGAGACAATACAGCTGTGTTTGGAATGGGGCTGAGAATTAAACATAATGGTCACTAGCAGAGATCACAACTATGTAACAATTACTGAGATCCAGTTTATTTCTCAGATTGTATGTCTCAAAGCTGATTTACCAAGCATTTCAGACAATAAAAATACAGAATTGGTTTTGTGCACTCTTCACAGCTTGGGAATTTAAGGCAAGAGATTGCACAAAAGATGGAGGTGTCAAAGCTGGGGTCTCTCACTTCACAGACATCGGATGATATAAAGGTAAAATAATTATTTAATTTGGAGGTGTTGATTTCAGCTTTGTTAGTGTATTTTCATGCAGCTACATAACACCTGAAGAAAATCTGAAGTTCCAAAACCTGTCAGTTTTATACTAGTGCTGTATTTTGTCACACTGTCACTCTGCAAGTATATTGTAATTGTCAAAATGACATTGTTGAACCTGCCATGTGACACAATAACCTTGGGTTTTGCATATGCTGCTGTCGGTTCAGGAGTGAAGCAGCTGAGCTGATCTGGCTTTAATAAACTTCCTAAATTCCCACAATTTACTGTTACTCAGCAGCCAGTCCTGTAGGAAGTAATAATCCAGTGACTGAACCCATTTATCTATGAACCTTCCCGTGACAGACCTCATAATTTATATCCATAAGGTGTCCTTCAAAATGGATAAAGATTGATGGTTGAACAAGAACCATGCTTTAACTGCCATTGTATTAAAGACTCCCTCTTTAAGCAAATCCAGGCTCTGACCTCAATTAGGCAGAGGGGATCTAAATCCCCCTCAGCACAAGCACTGCATGGATGCAGGAGCTGATTCATGACTGCCATGGCCAGGCTGGGTTAGACTCACAGCGGAGGCTGAGCAGCTCATGCGCTGCATATCTTTGGGGACAACCAAACTGCCCAGGAATGATGGCTTTTTTCCCTGAAGTTCTGACTTCCACAGGAATTTAAAATAGGGTTTTAAACCTACCTAACTTAACTTTGGTGAATGGTAAAATCTATTAATTTCTCCCAGATAAGCATCATTAAAGGAAAAAATGCTCTTTCTGTACCAATGATTGCTCAGAGCTGACTATTTTGGAGGAGTTTCATTTTACATCATTGATTTAGAACTAAGGCCATATCCTGGTAGTTAAAAAAGAGTGAACATTAGCTCAATTTTCCATTTCTTTCCTGGCGTCCCAGTAATTCCCTGCACTTACAAAATTTGCACTTGCAATCTTATTTTCTATCTTATTTTAGACTCTTTCAAGTTAAGGATTTAGAAAAATTGTAATTATTTTAAATTTGCCAATGGGACAATGAACCACAGAGATGATGCAATTTGCTTGGGCTCATTTCTGAACCATCATCTGAAGTATTAGGAATTTAACTTCCAATTTGTGATGAACTAGGCTTTAGCCTACCAAACTTGATCATGACAGTGGACAGTTTCTTATTCTTGAGAGCATTTTCTTGTTGGTTTTGACAATTTTTTATGTTCAATCTCTCACAACAAAGTTGGGAAGAATGCATTTTTCCAAATCACAGATGCCTGAGGATTAGCAACTTTTCTCTCAGAATGATATTCACAATGTTTGGAATATCTTCAGACCAAGTACTGAAAAACACTCCTATTGGAGCTACTCTGGAACATTCACCTGAGAGCCCAGAAGCTGTAAAACCACCTGAATGGCAATATCATCAAAAACATGCAAAATTATTTTTGCATTTTAATGATGCCCTGTTAAAAAAAACATTAAGAAAATTAAGGTCACACTTGCAGAGGTGCATGTGTTTCTGTTTTCACTTTCTTGATCTTCCTTTCTACCTTAAACATTTTAGGTGTATGTCAAAACAGGTACGAATAAAACTGGAAGCCCTGGTAGAATTGTCAGGCCTTGCAGTAGAAAGGATGATGGTCAGTTCTTGATTCCTCAGAGCAAATGCTTTGCTGCTCACACAAATCTTGAGCTGGTGAAGTTTCAGAGTGACTCCAGTCCCCTCCTTCTTGAAACCCCTGAATGGGGTTTCATTAAATGGGTAAAAATATGACTGAAAAATGTAAGTGCCATTAAGCACGATTCACTGGAGCTGTTCTTTATATGTAGATTCTGGTATTTGGGTACAGTGGCATTTCAGGTAAGCTACTAAAAGAGCCTAAAGTGTAATTGTATGTATGCACCACAGTGGGCATTGGAAAACATCTACAATGCACAATATCCTTTCCTCCTCTTTGCTGTGTCAGCTGGCATCTAAACAGGTCTCACAGGGAAAGAGGAGAACTGATGGCTCCACTGGCTTCAGAAAGAACTGTCCTACCTGAAGCACAACTTCACTGAGATGCACTCACTTTCATGGTCATCTGCAGGGAAGTAAATTGAATGTTCATGTGACTGATTATAGCCCATGCTTCACTTTAAAAATGGGGCCAGGTCTCAGTTGGGAGAATTTAATTAAAGCAGCCTTCCAGCAAGATAATTATACACCTTTTTTTTTCCACTGGGCCTTTCAAGTCCTTAAACTTCAGTTAATAATAGCACAATAAACAAAGATTTCTACATTTCTGGTGAACTAGCAACATGGTGAACCTGAAGAGTATCTGGATGTCTTTTCTGACTACTGAAGCTTGCAAAACCTGAAATCAACTTTACTGGTAGATTCATTCCTCATGTTGAGAATGAGTTCTGTTCCTGGCTGAACTCTTAAACTACCACCAGCACAAGACCTGCTTGCTCTTCTGATGCTTTCACCCACAGGCCTGATTATTTATTTCTCTTTTTGACAAAGGATGTAAGTAGAATTACTGTAATTTACCAAGGAAAAAACAACTGTATGAAAATCAAGGGAGAAGGAAGACTTTAATAGGGACAGATATATTTGGGGGCTTCCATTTCCATTCAGTATTCTAGGCTGTATATTACTTATCCATGAATTTTGGATATATAACCTGAAATGTTTTGACTTAACAGAGGTTCAAAGTTGGTGGGATATGTTTACATGTAAAATGTTAGGTTTGCCCACTCTCTTACTTAGCAGAGGATTTCATTACCCACCTAATAAAAGTCAGATGTGTCACCACCTCACTTAGACATTAAAATTTTACAAGAGATTTTTTTTTTCAATTAGGAAAAACAAACAGAAAATTATATCTGTATCTCTATTAATAGGGTAATAATTAGCATTTTTTTTCTTTGTGCATCAGATACCTTATGGAATCGATTCCTAATTCATGAAGATGGTTTTGGGAAGGCATAACTAGTCCAGATGCCACAGAGAGATATATATCTAATCTAATTTCACAGATGTGAGTTCCAGAATATGTCTTAAGAGAATAAATTTCATAATGCCCTTGAGCACAAGACGGTTATTGTCAGAATTATCTCCCATACCAGAGGAAGAGCAATAATGACAGAGTGGTTTAAGACTTGCCTTTATCAGACATGAAGATATACAAATTAGGATTGGCTGGATCTCTAATAAATAAATTATTGCTTGGGGCAATCAACCTTCAATCATCCATGTGATCATGAGCATTTCATTTAAACTAAAAAACAACATCGAAGTTCCTCAGGGAAACAATTGCTTTTCTCTGTGGCTGGGCTGCAAACTGTAATGATACCACAGATAAAACTCACATTTTTCTCTAGTACAGTCATTACTTACCATTTGAGGGAGAAAAGCCCACAACGTGTCTGTCCTGTCATCTCCCCAGACTGCTTGGGTTCCCATTTTTCTGCCGCTTTGTTTTAGTGGAGTTCTAATCAACAACAGCAACCATCACAGACATCACCTTGTGAACTCTTCTTCCTTCAACTTTTTATGGATGTTTGTGAGCCTAGTGACATTTGAGGATAACTAAGGGCCACCACATAGTTGTGACAACTCAGACTACTGCACTAACACAGAACTGTTTGCAAATACACAGAAATAATAGCAGGGTGTGGACCCAACTTTGTGCACCCTGCATTCAACATCCTGCCTTCTTTCTCTTTTCAATCAGCTACCATGTCTGCAGGAGGAAATGGTGTTGAATTAATCTTCAGAAATTTATATGTCACGATGCAACGTTTCTCTTCAAATGCACAATTTCCTTATCAAAAAGAAAAAAAATCCTCACTGGTTTTCAGGAAGTATATTATAAAATCTTATTTGATGTGTATTGTTCTATAAACTAGAAATGACTACTGCTTAAATTACTTTAAAAATATAAAAAAGAAGATTGTGGTACCTGTTAGCCTTACATAAATAATATTTCTGTTCTTTGTGACACATGAAGGTGACAAAAGAAAAAAAAACATTCATTTTCTCTGCATTCTCAGTTTTCTTCCTTCCATAATGAGCCACAGCACATATTTTTACTAATAGGGGACACAGGTTGTTTCTTAACAAAGCTGTTAGGTTTGGAACCCATTATCCTGAGTTTTCTGTGCTGGGTTATAAAAACTTAGCTGTCACTAACCTGGGAATATGTAGCAAATATGTCAACAAAGTTTAGCATGCTGCAAGACAGCTCAGGACACTACAGGTTCTTTTACCACAAATAACAGCAGACACAAAAGACTGGAAATATTGGAAATTGCTTTTCTTCTTATTTACAATTTAAAGTGAATTTTCATTTCCTTAAAATTTGTAGATACCCTAAGTTAACATAATGGGATTCAGGACTTTTTGTGCATCAGGACGAAACAACAGTAGATTCACTGCTGTTTTGAACCACATATTTTAATATTCTTTACACTGGCATCTACAATTAAGTGGGCATTACCACTCAGAAACACAAAGGATAAATGTATATGTATAACTATTTCTAAAGCCTGTTCTTTCAGTCTTCTACTGATTAGATTAAAGTTTTTGTCCTTGTTAACTGTACCTCGAAATTGCTGGTAAAAAAATCAGAGATGGGAGTGACCTTACAAGAGGACACTTACCATGGGCTGTACATATTCTATGTGGAACCTATTAACAGTTTGGTAAGGGCAAACAATCATCATCAATTCTTTGCCAGGGGACTGATTTAATAAGGTTGCTATCAACATTAAAGCAGACAAATTTTAAGAACATTTTAAAAAAATTATGAGAATACCAAAGCAGTGCTCAGTGGTATACATGCCTTTTGTAAAATTAAATCAATAATATTCATGATAAAAATATAGCTTTATAAAATATGCAGTAACATTTAAAATAGCTTTCAAAAGTAAATTTTACTGACTGTCAGTAAAAATTAGTGGTCAATCTGGTAAATAACTTTTCCATCCTTGCACTAAGTGAAGAACAGATCATACATTTCCTGAGGAGATTTTTCTCTCAGGCCAAAAATAGAGGAATGAGAGTTTGGGATTCACTATTTTGCAACAGACACTCCAGAGCAGAGAGAGTTTCATGAAAGGCAAATGAAATATTAAAATAATCTAAAAGCATACTAGATTAGAGCAGCAAGAAACCTCAGAGCTGGTTTGGACCACGCAGCTGAGGCTTGTAAAAACAATTTTGTTCTTGTAGATGGAACATGAGTATAGATACTCTTTCAACATGATTACATAATTATCATCATTGTTTTTTTTTTACTGTGATCATTTTTCTTGTTCTTTGACAGATGTGAGACCTTAGTGCTCCATAAACTCCATAATCTTTGCTGCATCAGTTGTACTGTAGATCATTTTATTTAAATAATGAGCCATGCTTTAAATCTGATGTGTTTCTACATTGCCTATGAGTCAGCCATTCTGATTTAGACATTTTCCCCAGCATTTTCATAGCTATCTCAGTCTCTTCCAGAGGGACACACACTGCCCACAGCAACCTTATCTTCTGATCTTGACAACCACACAGCACACTTCTCTAACTTGTTCACACCTTCCTCATTCCAGTGAAAGTTGTTCCCTGTTGTACCATCCTCTCCCAGTCCAGCTAAAAATTCAATAAAGGAGGTCTCTCACTGCGGGTTTTGAAACCTGAGTGACCACAGAATAATTTAGGTGGGAAGAAGCCCCTGAAGGAAATCTTGCTCAGCCCATCACTTTAGGCAAGCCAGCCTATCGAGGGCAGCAGACAAGAAAAGAAACCCTGCAGGACACAGCAGACGAGTTTGAACACACAAAGAAACGTCACGTACCTCCTGCAATGCTAAACCTAAGTGTCCATGTACTGCTCTTTACCCCAAGAAATGTGCCAGGAGATGCAGTGAGAGTACTTAGGAGACATGCATTTGTCTGCCCTTGCAATAAATATTCTCTCTTGAAAGACATTGTAAGCCCAGTTTGTTGCTATCTGCAGTCTCCATGGCTCCTGCTCATCAAGGGCCAGAGATACCAAAACCGTACTGCTTTTTATTTTCTCTAAACACCGTGTTAAAGTAAAAAAGGTGGGAAAAAATGCAATTCAAGATGTTTAATGCATGGTATGTGCTGACAACCCTGAAGGCAAAGGTTTATTTGCATCTCCTAAGCTATCTCTTACCATAGCATTTTTGGAAAAGTCTGCACAAGAGTTTCCTGTTCCCATCCATGGATATTTCCCATGAGGATTATCAACCCTTCCCCTTGGAGCACGGTTGCATCCCTCAGCCCTTGGAGCTCCACAGCCTTGTCAAAAATGACTCCCATGGCTTTCACATGTGCCATTAGAGCAGAAACAAAATCCCCATGCTACAAAAGTTTGAAGGCTTTGCTTAAAACCTTTCAAGGTGACTAATACCCAGGCTTCACTACCCACAGAGAAAGCCTTCGCTTGAAAATTGCAGCTGAATTAAGCACACCCAGTTTAGAAGCAATTAAACCAAAAAAAAATCTCAAAAATCATATGAGAAATACCTCACGGGCTGAGCTTCACAAACTGTTTCTCCTGACGGGGTGGATCAGGCTGGAGCCGCAGCAGGTTTGGCCCCTTGGCGCCGGCCGCCTTTCCCGCCCAAAGGGCCCCTCAGGCCGCCATGGCGCCCAGGCCTCGCCTCGCCGCTCCCTCAGCCGCCCGTCCTGCTCCCCGGCCCTTCCAGCTCCGAGTGCCCACGGACTCCACGGCTCTCCCACTGCTCCGTCCTCGCTCCAGCGTCCTCCCAGGATCACCGTGCCAGGACTGTCCTGTCACTGCCCACAGTGTCCCTGCGGGCAGGAGCAGTGATGGCCGTCCTGCGCTCGGCCCGAGCTGAGCCTGCCCGCGGCCGCTCGCCCGCACCCCGGCACTCGCACACCCGCCTTCTGTTTGCTGCAAGTAAAACACAAAATAAACAGCCAAATCCATTCTTCTCTTATCCCTCCTTGCTGCTTAAGAACAGACAATAACGTCCTTCAAATGGAAAATCATATATTACATATGATTTCCTGAATGTACCCAAGGCTGGGTTTTTTTAACTCCATCCTCCGACATTAAAACTCCTTTAAATTTCTTTCTTATTATTTCAATTATGTTAAGGTATTTCTTAGAGAAGTATGGGTTTTATTGCATTATTGCCATAAAAGTAATAAAAACATTCATCTATTACCTGTTCTGGACAATCACACTTGGTATAAAATTGGCTTTATTAGGTACATTATGAGGTAAATAGTTTCCTTTTCCTTATTTTCTTATTTTCCCTTCTATGAATTACTTTTCCATCTACAGGTTCAAGAGGTTTAAGAATGATAAATTTCATGTATCTACCAATCTAATAATCAGCAATGCAATCTGTTTCAATTAAAAAATATGTCTAAAATCTGAACAATTCACTCCAATCCAGATGAGCTAACATTACTTAGATCCTTTATTCGGATTCCTGTTATGCCAACAATGAGAAGAAAATCTCTCTAAGAACAGAATGAGTTAGCCAGGCAGTTAAGAGAGAGAGTTTTATTTTGCTTTCACTGCCAACTTCAGTGCTTTATGCTAAAGTTACAATTTTAAGATTGCATTTGCTTGTGTGGAAAAAAAAAAAAAAATCTTTCTTTCTATGTTTTTGAGAAACAGAGCCAGTATTCTGGGAAAACATAGCTGTGTTCATTAGACATGACCATTCCCTTTGGATATGTGACAAATTACTGGTAACCAGATCTATTTCTACATAAAGATTTATATCTTACATGACTATACTTACTTGCTAAATGATAAACATTGAAAATGTAATAAAAATTATGAATGTGCTACATAATTTTAAGTAATGCAAAATAAATAAATGCATAAATATACTATAATTATACTTCTTTCATTTTTATATGTGTTTCTAAGTGTATTTTTCCCAATTGGAATCAAAACAGTTGGGGTCCAATTGAATAAACTTTTAAGTAAAATAGGGGAGAAAAATAAAAACTCAGAAATCCAAAATGCCACACGCAGTACCCTTAATTAAATAAATACAAATAAATTATGAAAGCCATGTAACAAGTCTTGATTTTAGGATTGCTTAACTAAATGCAGTACTGAAAGTCAGCAATTAATTAGAGCTTCATATGTCATATTTGAAATTTCTATAATTCTAAGTTTTCTTTCCTTCTTTTTTCTTTTTGTAGACTTTTACCTATAATCATCCTGCACCTCAGATTCCTGCTGAGTCCACAAGGATTTTTATTGGACCTGGAGCACCTGCAGGATGCTTAAAGTCTGTTTGCCTTCTCCTACCCTGCTGATGACGGCTGCAACTCCATTAGAGCCTGGTCAATACAGCTCTGCAAATGTCTCTGGGTTGCTCTGAAATCATGGTTTCCTAAATTGGCACCTGCTGATCCTTGGACTGGGCTGGGCAGGGAGGTAACACAGCTCAGAGGAACCAACCAGGCACACCCTCACCTGCTACGCTGCAGGAAACAGGTCCCACCTTCAACCCATACACTGTAAAATTAGGGCAAATAGGCTAAACCAGTTTCAGTGGGTAATTGTGTGATTTCCACATAAAAGCAATACAGTTTCTCTCTGAATGTACTTCTCTGCTGCTGCAATGTTTTTAACCCTTTCCAATGCACTGGAGGGATAGGAAATCTGGTCTGCAGTGCTTTTAAGGCCATACTACCATGGATATCTATATTTAGTGCTCATCAAAAACAAAGAGCTCATTAAAAGGTTTTTAATTAAGTTAGAAATCTATTAGAATTTCCAAGTAAATCCTTGATTAGATATTGTCTTCCTTTGTCTTTATTACTCTCAAAGATGACCAATATTCTGTCTAGAGCACTTCAGTCCCAGGAGGAATGTTCCACACCTCTTGCTTGTATCAGCACATGACATATATTGGAAAGGCATTGTTGAGGATAAAATTAAATAGTAGGGTTGTAAAAAGGTTTTATCTCTTGCTAATGAGTTCATTTTTTTTTTTTTTTTGCAATGACAGAAGATTAAGACTAGTGTGTTTAAATAACATTAAAACATCCATAACTTTTATAGGTTTTGAATAGCAAAGACATCAGCAGGTATAAAAAAGTGAACATTTCAGAGGATGACTTGCAGGCTGTTATTTTTCAAGTCATCTGTCAGGGGCTTATTTCAAGGTTGTGCTGTCAGTCAAAACTTACAAGTCTTGTTTGAATTAGTTATGGGGTTACAGGTAGGTATTGGAGGGTGTGCTATTCTGTCACAGGTAAACAAGAGCCCTTTGTTGCCTTTGTAGAGCTGAGATTAAATTCTAATTAATGCCCTGTTAACAGTTATCTCCAGTTTCCTTAATCCTTCGTGAAGATTTGCACCTACACTTGAATGTGTGCTTACTTGCATCATCTGCACATAAAGATTTATCTCCCTGTTGCTTTTCTTTTCCACTCAATCTCAGCAATTTTTTTTTTAAATTTGCTTCCTGATGGAATGTAAATACAGGAAATACCATTTTTGATTTAAATCTCTGTAAGTAGATAAATTTACATGGAATACCTCATGTTGCTTTGTTGCAACCATCACACATACTTGTAGAAACAAAAGTGAACTACCTGGAAAAACGTCTGTCGTGGGGAATAATGAACAACTGAAACATTTTTAAAGTCTGTGTGAAACTTTGAGTCAAACAAAACTTTTCCCATTTGCTAACAGTCCCAGTAAGAGCTCCAGTAGACCTGAAGATAACTATTAGACTATAGGCAGAGAGTAGATGTTGGTATTAAATGTACTTCAGATGTTGCTGCTAAAAAGACAAAAGGATTTTTACTGAATTCTTATCAATAAAAGACTGCTTGATACAACACTGTCAAAACATAGAAGCTCTGATTTTTCCCAGCTCCACCCTGAGGGAGGAAGAAAATTATTATCTCTTACAAGAATAATGAGAAAAAAGATTAGTATCTCTGTTCTGAGAGTCCTCAAGGAAGATTTTTCCTTCACACAGGACATCTTCATAAATGAACAAAGCACACAGAGATCTGGACAAAGACAGCATGATACTTCTTTCCTCCCTACTCCCATCAGCTGACAAATGTGATGAAGTTAGAAATGCTTCCAAGTGCCTTTTTCTCTCCTTTGTCCTTTTCCGTGTGCCTTTCTCCACTGCTGGATCTACGAAGGCTGAGAAAGGCCTGATGGCTTGGGCTATAGGCAAAGTGTCTGACATAACAATGGCTTCAGCATCTCCGACTGGGAATGTGGGAAAACACTGGGGCCTTCTGATGAAACCATGGACTGGGAATTGGGCTTTAGCTTTTGAGCACTCAGCTACCAGGGTAAATCAAATTCTCGCCTTTGTTTGAAAGCCTGTAAAGAAAATTCTCCCTGATATTTCTCCCTGATATTTCTTTCCCATGCAGCACTGATACACAACTTTCCCCCAGAACAAAAATTATTTGGTTTTTAGCACTTGTAGAGAAATAGTTTCTTCTTAGAGGACATAAACAGAAATGCAAGTTGAATGGCTTCATATTCTTTTAAGCAGCATTGCCCTTGCTGGAAACCACAAAAATGCAATTTGTTTGGCACCTGCTGGAACAGCTGAACATTTGGAGACTATCCAGTCACTAGGAAGCTCTGGAAATTACATGTCCACACTGGACAGTCATTCACAAAGGCACAAGGGCACCATTTTAATGTGCATTACTATGGGCTGTGGCAGTTCTTGTAGCACCAGGAGACACCCAGCCAGTTAAAGAAATGCTGTACAGAAAGATTTTACTTCGTAATGCCATGCAAACACAATGCATGCCAGGAGAGCCTCAAGCTGCAATTCATATTTGGCCAGCTGTCATTAATAATGTGTAGATATATATACACCTTTCTCCCAGAGAGTCCAAGCAAGTGTCCAAATGGCATCTAATATTCTGTGCTGACAAAATAAAAACTCTATACATCCTTAGCACAAAATTACTTATTCCCTCAGATGCTAATTCAAAGAAAGAATATATCTGTTTCTTAAAAAAAAAAAAAATTAAAAAATGACAAGTGGAAGCTTTCCAAAATTCAAAACTTAAAGGCAGTGTTATAGTAAGAGAGACAGTATTCAAATTTACAGCAGATGTTTCACCATTAATTAATGACATTAAAAATTACCCTAGAACAACACAACATGATACTTATGCACCCTTTCCACTCATTAAAAAAAAACCCAAACCAAAACTAATTTCCAAGTATTTGTAACACATGCAGAACTTAGATTGCTAGAATTAGGTTCTCTAATCAAAACAACCCCAAAACTTCCATGGGCAGGGACACACAGCTCATATTGAGTTTATATAATTGCCTCCCCTCCAAAAGGCTTCTTGTGTCTTATTATGAAAATAACAGCTTGATAAAAAAGACTTTCAAACCTTGCTCTCCTCAAAGGAAATGGACAGACACTTGGAGAATTCACAAAGAGTGATCCTCCTACATTGCAGGACAAACTAAACAGATCATCAGACACTGGAACATGAATACTTGCCTAGAAGCACTTCCCAGAGAGGCTGTTATAGCATTCCCAGCCAGCAAACAGCTAAGTGAAACTAATCCTTGCTCTTTTGGATACATAGAACACTCAAAACATATATAACTCCTAATTTTATAGACATTTTTCACTCTCTATAAGCCTCAAAATCACAAATCATTCTTGTAAACTAAAGAAAATTACCCTGATCTTGTTATGAGCTAGAACAGTATGCCAGAGAATTAAAATGAAATTCTGAAAGCAAGTTTCTAAAGGTACTTGCACTCATTTTCCATGAACATTGGCATGGTGGCTCTTCCCATGGGGATTTAAAGAAGCAAAGCAAATCCCAGTAACTTCCAAGGAAAGGCCTCACAGGTGGTGTGTCTCAGGTGCCATCCCACATGACAGGAATTGATTGCTCACAATTCTTGATTCTTGGTCCCAAATAGGAAGAAATCAAATGAGACAAGGCAGGACCTGATCACCTTTCATATTCAAATCATGGGTGCCACACAGAGAAAGTTTCTTGTAATAAATAAAAAATACATGGCCTTTCTTACCATTGTATAAAATGAAATACAATTTAAGAGAACTGGGTGTTAACACATATTTTTTTTCCTTGGCTGCCCAGCAGCAGAGGGCTCAAGGCTGGTCCAGCTATAGATGAGCGTCCCTGTAGAAATAATAATAATTCCTACTGCTTTTTTGAATTTTGAGACAGTAAACACACATTATGTTTCTATTTGTTCTAGCCAATTAAATTAAGCAAACTAGCAAAATATGAATTTATATATAATGAATGTATCATCTAGGTATGAATTAAAAGTAGAAATGTGTAAATGCTCTTTGACTGGTGCATGAACTTAACTTTGTTTTAGTGATGTAAGTAATATTTTTTAAATGAAAATTTCATTTAAATACTGATTGCTTAGAAAAGCCTAGGGAAAAGAAAATACTTTGGTTCTGAGCAACTATGGGAGGCTAATAATGTCATCTTAATCCATCCATTATTATTGAATCTTCTCTATAATATCATCATTAAAACATATATTTTCCAATAGTTTTCTGTTATTTTCAAGATGAAAAGGGAGAGGAAGCATTTTCAGAGCATAAATAAAATTGGATTTTTCCATTCTTCTGAAGAAGAATGTATAAACATATAAACATATACTGATAAATAAACACAGCTAGTGGCAAATTTGTAATAAAGTTCTTCTGCTAATAGATTTCACAGAGAGTTCAGGTTGTACATATCCCCATACCCACTACCACGTAGTGAATCTGTCTGCAAAGAGAACAGCAGGGAACGTTATCTCAGGCTTTGAGCATGGATAGAAAACTCTGGATTTCCAGTGGGGTGCATTTCAGGCACTCAGAAAAAACTATGTTGTTATGGAGTAACCTGTATGAGTATAATGAACAGGCCATTGCTGTCTACTGATGAACAGTGTACAGACATAGGTTAGCAGATAGATAAAAAACAAACAGCAAAACAAAAAAAAAAAACCCAAACACAAAAACCAAATCAACCCCAAACCCACCACCAACTAAAAAAACCCTCAAACATATGTTCACATCCAACTATTATAAGAAATGTGCCATATTTGACAATCATGCTACAGTAAACAAAAGCAGGGACTAATTTCAATTCATCTTCTCCCTCCTGGTAATTGTAGATAGTTTTTCTATGGTCATTTGCCCCATTCTGTAAGGGGAAATTGCAGCTGTCTGCACAAATTGGCTAGAACAGCTAGAGAGGAAGACAGTTATGGTACAAGCTCCTGAAATAAGCTTTCAATCCAGAACACAGGAGGTGACATGCCATATCTGTTCTTAGTTTGTCTTTGTTACTCTACATGAAGATTGTCCTGTCATTGCAGTATTTTGAAAACTGACAATTATTAAAAAAAAAAAAAAAAAAAATTCACATAATGGTAGATACAGTACCTTACAGAGAATCATATTAGATTTGTGTTAAGAATTAATAAAACTGAGAGCAATGAAATTAGTTGAGTACAGAAAGTCTTTCTAGAGCAGTTAATAAATTATAACAGCTGCTGTGGAAAGGCTGCAAAGCCCAGCATGAAGTGTGGGGTGCAAACCCACACTTAGCAATCCCTCTGACACTTCCCAACTGGAAAAGATAGCCTTTGGCTTGGTAGATACAAAGAATGCTCTTCAAACCAGTTTTGAAATCACGGTCTGAAGGCAAAAATGGTGGATTGGGTCTTGGGATGTGGTTTTGAGGGGCTTTTTTTGGTTGGCACTGCCTTCAGCCTAATGCTCTCTGACTGACACTCTGCTACAGCACGTTAACATGCTCTCTGGCACCAGCGTCTCAACTTGCTAATTTTGAGAAATGTGTTGCTTTAAAAATTGCTGGGATTACAATGAAACGTGCAACAAAATTACAAAATCTGCAAGGAAGTGAGTGGTTGGCTATCATAATTCATTACTGTATTTTCCCAGAGTACCCCTGAAAATGTGTTTGTTGTCAAACATGTAAAGGGATGTGTTGCTGACAAGCGCCAGTCAGAAATTTACATCATCGATCTTGGATTTTACTGGATCAATACAGTTTGTCTTTGTTGTGTGCCGCAAGCAATTCTGTGTCAAGCTCTGTTTTTGGAGCTCTTAAAATTGGCAGAGAATATGCCTTGGGAAGAAGGAAGAAAGGGACAAATGGTAAAAATATACACACGCGTATACATTTACACACATAAGAGTGATTCACACTGCCTACATTTGTCAAGATCAAATAAATTTTTGAAAACATGTCTGATTGAAAACAGAGCATTGATCCATATTTTTAAACTATATTCTCTGCTGCAGTGAAGTTGATTCCAGTTTACAACCCAAGGATACAGTAATGTTACCTACTGCATTTAATATTTGCAGTTCCTGGCTTTGGATATAGAAACACTGCTCCATAACAAGCAGAAGGAAATGTGTACTATAACCCACAGATATTTATAAGATTGTTAAGTCAAATCAGAAGATCCACGTGCCCATTATCTAAAATCCTAATCAAACCCAAACTACTAATTTTCAAATGCTCTAATAGATTGACTTTCCTACAAAACAATATTTTTCACGTGTGTGCCCTTAACCTTACAATCTTCCCAACAAGTCCTCACGTAGCAGGGTTCAGTACTTGTTCTCACAGCTTTGCTAACCTTGCAGAAAATACTGTGCACCATGCAGCAGTAAAGACAACTTCCAATTCTAATAAAGCAAAGGTTCAAACATTTGCAAATTTTATACAAATGATTTGCAACCAGATTTACATCTTTGGCCAGGATGGATTTTATTTGCATAAATGACAGAAGGTGACTCAATATCAGGACTCAACACCAGGATGTATTGCACTGCACCCACTGATGAACATTTTTCGTTCTCTTCTGTTTGCTTGGCTCCACCTCCAAGGCAGGAGGTCTGTGATGTCTCTTCTCAAAGAGGGACAGCACGAGCCTGACCTGGATATGCAGGATGAGCAGGAAGGCAAAGCCATTACCTCTATACCTTTTGAGCTGCAGCAAGAGCTAACTCCCATGAGAAGTGTGACTCTTCTCAAAGGCTCTCGAGTGCTGCACTCTCCCAGAGATATGGTTCTCTCTTGCACCCACCTGTGCTTAAACCCTAATCTCCTAAGAAACCACTAAACTGCAACAGCATGGAATCTTAATGCAGCTGTTTTTTCTCCTGTAGTTTCCTTCCATTTTGCAGATTCAAATCTTGCAAATGCAAGTAGACTGTGAATCTCACACATTAAAAACACATCTCAGAAGCTAATTAAAACCATCTATGTTTTAAGAATACCTTTTTAATGTGTCAAATGTGCTGTCACTTCATGCAAAGATGTGCAAAGATGTTTTCCTAGTGGTAAATCTGACTCACTGTCTTGATAAGTAAGCATCACTGTGAGTATATGTGATAGGCATATGCTGCATAAACACATCTCACAGAGATTTCAGCCCCCTTTAGATATGCTGAAAATGACAGCTCATCCGTTCTTTTCCCCACTTCCCTCCACATTAAATTGTAGTTCTCTCACAAAGCAAAAGACAAATTTATAAACTTCCAATTTGGGGCAAAGACCAAGCTGCCATTTAATGTTAGAATTGAGTTCTGATTTAAAAATACAAAGCTCTAAGGAATGACATTCTCCTTCATGAGCAGTTTACTGTTGGTGAAGACATTCACAGTCTTATATTTATAATTAATCCAAAACCAAGGTAAAATAGTGAGCTATTTTTGGTTACTAGGCCAGTGATGCTTATAAGCATAACATTGTCTTTTTTGTTGCTTGCTTTCCACCTAATTTCATTCAAAAAATATTGCATATCTTCATATTGTTTAGAAGATTTATCCTTCCATTAACATGTTAAACCTGTTTTGTCTCTTGGTAATTTTATCCCAACTTGTTTTTGATGCTTTCAATTACTGATTTGTGATTTATAAAATCTATGTGAGGGTAGAATCCTCCCTCTGAAGAAAAAATGAGCAAGACATGAATTTTACTGCATATCCCAATGATCAGCAAGAAGTCAGGTGCATATATCTGTCAAAACAAAATAGTTACTAAAGAAGATAGGAAGAAAAATATATACTTTTGCCTATTTCCTGTCAACCACACCTTTCAAAAAAGTGATGACAGTCACTCTCTCTGATGCAGCAGACAGTTTGACATATATTTCTGTACTCCTTATTTTATCTGAGACCATTACTTCTTGTTCTAGAAAACAACCTCTGATTTCAGGAAGGACATTTTGATTACAGAGCACTCCTTAATAAAGAAAAAACCTTTAATGAAAATGTTGAAGCTGTTTAACGGTAATGCCTGCACACAACATTGGAGAATTATTCTCCTTTTTCATTTGAGCCACCCTGATTATTTGACTGGCTGGTGATATTAATGCAGTGGTTACTCAGAAAAATGAGAACATGACAAAGGTCAGGGTACAAGCCTGGCCTCTAGGGTCCTGCCATGGGGTCAAAAGATAACGACAGCCATGAAAAGCTACTACAATCCCTTTCTTATTTAATTAAGTCAGAGATCTCAATCTTCTTACCTGGGCTCAAAGTTAAACCCATAATTTTCTCCCCTGTTGTCAGCTTTGTACTGCAGAATTTTCTGTAGGCAGAAATCCTGCATGGGCTGCACGGTGCTTGTGAGGTCGACAGAGAACATCTCTGCTCCTCGAGGCAGACAGCACCAGGTGTAAGGAACACCTCCAGGAGACTCGGAGTTAATTAACTGTCCTGATGGGAAATCCCAAATGCAGGATGTGGAAAGGGCTTACAAGAATTTACAATTACAGAACATGGTCCACCTATTGGGATAGTTTTAGGATTACTGGGGTTTGGAGGCATGTACGGCTTGAGCTGCTAAGCTCAGCTACAAGGAAAACTCAAAGGAAGGAGAAGCAGCAGTTGCATAAAATGTTTTTCTACTGAACGGAGTACAGAGATAAAACAATGCCTGAAAATGGGGGCCACGCTCAACAGAGCTGCTTGCAAGGATCAGACAAATGTGGAACATACTCCACATGCCCCAAACACTGGAAGACTCCCCCACTGGAGCCCTTGTCTTTTAGCTTATTGGTCTATAGGTTCAGCATCTTACTTCTTTTCTGATGTTGTTGCTTTGTTTGCTTGTTTGTTTTCTTTATTGTATTTCTTTCCTGTGCACACGCTTCCCCAGTACAGATGCCCTGATGAGCCTTATTAGCTCATAAACTCATTATCCAGTGGCTGCAAGTCCTGAAAGGCAGGACTCGACTGCCAAGCCAGATGGGTAAGAAAGACCAACCCAGAAACGAAGCATTTCACTGGACCTAGACATAATGGGCACATTTAGGGACAGGAATTTGCCTGAGAAAAGATGAAGATGAAAAGGCAAAGGTGCTGTAAGAAAGGATGGCAACCAGCCTCCAAAGAGGGCTATCACCTCTGAAAAGTCTTTCATGATTTAGAGCACGTTCTCCAGAACAGATGTTAGGATGGAGATTGCTCTGAATGATACAATCAATGAATAAGTGATAAAACGTTTCTCGTTTGTGGCAGTGATCTGAAATAATAACAAAGAGATAGGGATTTTTGTCTGGGTTTTGCTTATGTCATTAAAATTTAAACATGATTAAAATGAGCCAGTCTGGTTTTATAACCTGTCAGTATGACAAAGGGACTTTGACACATTTGTCTTCTGGCATATTATGAGGATTTACATTTTGCACCATACAATTATATCTGTATTAAAATGACTGAGCACACTGAACATGAAAAGAGTGATTCATAATAATGGCATTAAAAGCAATAAAGAGTTAAGGACACTGGGAAGGAAATTAAGCAGGAAGGTAAAAGAGGTTTTATATAAAGCAGAGTAGAAAGGAAAGACATATCTCCTCGCTCTAGCCTCTTTATTATTAGTCTAAATAAAAAAGAATGTAAATGGAAAGAGTTTCTGCCTCAAGAATCAATACAGAAATAAAAAAGCCTCCTAGAAATAGTTTTCAATCCCTTAATCTCATTTTGCACTAAACACTGGATCCTGGGGTTGACATACATTGAAGTTTGAATTCCACGTATGCCCATAATTTCTCCTGTGTGTTTGGCTTACTGATGGGACTTTGATCTTGAAGTCAATAGAGAAAATAGGGGTGTATAAGTAATTATTTTCATCCTCTGTAAATGTTGTTGTCTTACTGGGGCACTTTTGATTCCAAAAAAGATGAAAAAAAGAAAATCTTGGAAGAATTGAATATAATTAATTTAAATAGAAATTATAAATTCAATCAAAACAACTGGTAGTTAATAATAATGGCCTCATTTATTTCAGGCATTATATTGCTGATTTTTTGTTTTGCTACAGATAACCATTAGGCAAAATAATATTTTTAGCATCAGAATATCAGATCTCTAAAATCAATATTTTCTTTTCAAAATGTCAAAGGTTTCTTGGAGTTTTTTTTCAGACTTTGGAAAATTAAGCATTGAGTGTAAGAATCTCCCAAACATTTGTATTTGTTTCCATAACAATAATTTCCTGCAGAAATGTATCCGTTGTGTATCGAGGGGTTTTTGTTTTGTTAATATATTTCTTTTTTTAATGAATAAGAGTTTGGTTTGTGAAACAACAGACTAGAGAAAAAACTGTACTAGGAGCTGAGCCTGTCACTATACAATGCTGTTATTGAGTCAAATACTACAAAAAACAGAGATTTGGTTCCCATTTTGGCAAACCAGTAGAGCTGCAACAACCAATACCTGTTGTGAATCTGTCCACCTAATCTCCAGCCTCAGCAAACAATTAATGCTATCAGATTTTGCCAATTAAAACCTCTGGTGCCATTAAATTTTTAGTTTTGTCATGCCTCTGTAAGATAACAACTTAAATGTTTGTGTTTCTTTCTGTTGACATTGAGCTTACCTAAACAATTGTACATTTTATTAAGAAGTAAAGAAGTACATTCTAAAACAATTGTACATTTTATTAAGAAGTAAAACCAAAGCCAACACAGCTAAAAGTGAAATAAAATTATTTCTAATAATGATTGCGTGGCATTTAAAATTTAAAATCGATGGTTTATGATTTTTTTTTTCATAAACTCAGTACTTGAAGATAACCAACTGAAGGTAATCTGAAGATGAGTCCATTGGTCAGGAAATCACAGAGCCAGCACACTCTCAGACACATGTTTCATAAAACACAACAAAGTGAAGGGACCTATAAATAAGAAAATAAAGCTATAGTCTGCCGTTAAAATCCTTGCTGCTTGCAGTACATCATTCTGCTCCTAAGTGTCTGTTGCTGGGCTAGAGTTTCTAAAATTAACATTGCAATAGCCTACATAGGCCCCAAAACACACACAAGAAAACATTGCTGAACTGGTTATTATAAGTGCTAACATATGTTTGTTATTTTTCCAACGTGTTTCTGTCCCTTGAAAATATTTATCAGGATAAAATTTTGAATCGGCTCTTTGAATAGTCAATGTACAAATGCAAAGACAGAAGTGTGTGTAGTTTCTAGTGAAAACTGAAGTACTGATGAATTTTAACAGTTTCATAGTATTTATAGGCATCATTTTTACACTTGCTAGGGTCAACATCACTTAAAAGAGATTACTGCACATGCATCTAATAAAAATATTAGGAAAGCTTAATTGGTTTATAACCCTATTAATTTAGAAGTGAAAAAATGAAGTCCCATTTTTTACTTAATACAGAAATTAAAAAGGAAATGTTGTCACAATATATATATATATAAAGCCTCAGTGTTCTATATATACAAATACATATATAAAGCTTCAGTACTATATCTATAAAAAATGTGCAGATAAAGATTCAGTATTTGATGTACTCATGGCTGTTCACTAAATGCTACCTTTCTGTATGGCAACTCTACATCCACGTAAATGTGTGAGGAAGGCAACGTTTGGTCCCTGGCTGACTGGGAAAGGCTAAGTGGCTTCCATTAGAAATAAACCATGGAATGGCAGACAATATGACCAAGAAACAGGACAACTGCCTCTCAGGGCAAAGCAAGCAGCAGCAGGATCCATGGTTCTCCCTGGGAGAAGCCTTTCATGGAGCTCTCTTCACCAACACCTTGTTGTCCCACACCAGACATCTGAGGGACACGGGGAATTTTAACGAGCACAGCTAAACTCCTTGGGAATGACACAAACAGGAGCCAGCCTGATGTCTGCTGGCTCTGATCTGTCCAGCAGGTTTTGGAAAACAGGCTACACTCAGCCATCACAATGGAGAAGACGAAACTGGCTCGGTGCAAAGTGGTGCTGAACTTTTATTTTCATGGCAGTCCACACAGGAGGGATCCGGACTATGCTCCTTCCCTGTGAAGTTCACCTGCACTCCTCTCCAATGACAGCTGAGCCAACAGATAGGAAATTACTTGGCTGAGGTATTCCTGTGGCTTTACGCTACTTTCTTTAGCACCTTTTTGTACTGGCTTTTAAATAAGAGATTGTGCCCACGCTAGAACATTTGGGAATGTACACATTTGTTTCACAGACACACAAAAAGGCCAGTTAAGCCAGATTTCAGTGACTCTGTTCTGCATATACACACAGAAACAAAAGAATACTTTTCACCTGATCACCTGAGCATATTAAGACTCATCTACATATTGAAAAAAAATTTTAAAAATTAAAACAGCAACACACTCAGTTTAAAAACAAAACAAAACAAAACAAAAACTTGTGAGTAGGAATTGCCGAATTTGCAATGAAAATACATAGCAATGAAGGGAGTTTGTGACCCTGGAAAAATACAGTATGTGAAAGAATCAATAATTATTAGCGTGTCTTAAACAAATTTGTCAGCTTATCACAAAAATGAAATTTCATAGGACAAAGAAATCACCTACATTTCCTATTTCTGGTGGAAACTGCAAAAATATATTTCTATCAAAAGCACTCAGTTAAGAGTATGTCATACTTGCATCACTTTTTCATCCACATGTTCATTATTATGTTTAAACGCTATACCTTAACTGGATTTTTTTTTTTTGAGATGTTTGTGCTGATTATTGTTCTAATGTTACAAGAGAGATGTAACCTTGACTGCATAATACAACTCTTCTGGGTTGCATTTGGTAGAATCCAGTCATAACATGGGGTGGGGAGTCTGATGCAAAGACCAGACCAGACACAGAGTTTGGCTCACTCACCACCCTCTGCATGCCAGAAGATTTAAAAGAGTAAAAGCAGATGTGAGAGCACCTCAAGGAAAAAGAAAAATGTGATAGCTGTGCCTAAAGCAAGTTCTATGTATTTCACCTTACATACAAAACAAGAGCAGCTGGCAAGCCCCAGTCTGGAATGAAAGCTATCTGCTTTGATAGTTTGCTCAGTGTTTACTGGGCAGTTCTCAGTGCCTGCGTACTAGCATGCATTAGGACATCTTATTTTACCCAATATCTGAGACTCTGCTCTTTCAGAGATAACATTTGACTTATTGCCACCTCCCCAAAGCATAATACCACTTCTTTTTTTTGAAGCATCAGATTGAACGTTAGATTGCAATTGCATGCCTCATGGCACCCCAGTAACTATAAAATCCCTTGTATTTGTTCTGTGCAATGTCTTCTATCACAACCTCCTGGCTCTTCCTGGGCTATGACTGATCTTATTCTGCCTTTTAACAAGCTACTCTCTTTACATGACTTTCAGAATATTTAGAAGCCTCTTCAACCAGGAGATGTTATAGCCTCCAGGAAAAGAGTGTAGCTCTTTCAGACCTGTCTCTGGGTGCCTTCCAGAGCTCAGAGGCAGATATGCTTCCCTCCCTGACACTTCAGGGCTGTGTTCTGCTCAATTCAGTCAGCAGATGTAATGTGTCTCCATACTATTTCCAAACCCTTCACACTTCCCAAACTGTGTCTCAAACCCTGTTCACTGCTGAAAGAAATCAAATATTGACACCTCATAATTTGCTATTTACTTAATGGACATGTTTATGAGGAAGATACAGCTAAGAACCCATAGAGGACATTAGCATTTGAGCACTACTGAATTAGTTTGGGTCTTCCCATATTTCCAGAAACCTTACAAATTCAGCTGAAAAAGCATAAGCTGTTACCCAGCTAATAGGAAATGGTGCAGTTGCTGGGAGATGAATTTTCTGGAAGCCAGAAAAGACATTATTATCATTAGGAAAATGGGCACTTATCCTCCCCACAGGAGTTCTAACTGTGGCTATGGTCCAGTTTATAAGAGTCATGCTGAGCGTGATAAAAACGTGTAAATGAAAGGATGGAAAGCAGCTCTCGGGTTTTATTACTACAAAATCAAGGATCATAAAGAGACCTCTCAAACTGGAAACTTCAAACTGGAAGGTACTTTTTTTTTTTTGTCTACAGAACTACCTTATAAGGGAATTAGCAAAAACATCTATATTTTGCACAGTAGTTTTTGTATAACCTACTTAATATGGGAAAGCACAAGGCTGCAGATCACTTTGACCTTGTTGAATACATAACAAATGAATAACTCTATGGTAACTTTGCTATTTCATAGTTTACAAATATTCACAAGTCTGGGAAGACTAAGCTTTTTGCTCTCTTATATTTATTTTCACACATAATACAGAAACACCCAGGGGCTCTCTATAGAAGCTGTATATATACATAATAAAGCCCTGATCCTGAAAAACTCACAGTCTGATATGAACAGTCTAGATAAAACACCATGAGAAGACAGATAATACCATGCTGCAGATGGGAGAAAGGATGGGTGGAAGCACAGAGGAAGCTGCACTGCTCAACAACTGAGTAATTTCCTTTGTGGCCCCTCTGTGTCATCCCAGTTCTGGTCAAGCCTAACCACAAAGAGCATCCTGGGACACTGGGGTGTGCCAGAATAGGGGACTGCTGGCATTTGAGATCAGCACTGCTGGCAGGGAGCTCCCTGTGGAGACACAAATTGAAACCCAGCACTTTCCTTGGCCAGACAGTGGCTAATGCCATGGCTGCTCCAGGGAGTCTGATGGACTTTCTTGGGAGAAACTAAGCACCTGGAGGAAGTGGTTACTCACAGCTGCTGCTCCACTCCTGTTTTCCAGAATGAGGTGATTGATTATGCTCCCCTCAGAAAATGATGCCTGGGAGCCAAACCCTCCCCTCTTCTGCAAGTACAGGTTTTCTGCACAAGCAGGTAACTGAACTCAGAGATCATAACCTGCAGCTGGGAAAAAGAGGGGACTGATTTCCATCACCCCAGTGAAGGGACTTCATGGTAGAGAAAACATTTTGACCAGTGAAAGGGGGCATAAGGGCAATGACAAATCTGTAATTCAAGGTTTAGTCTCATGTCTGGGAGAATCTTATTTTTTTATTCAATGTCATCCTGTGAGTGTTTCATGTGAAAAGCAAAGGCAGAAGCTGGGGATCTGTGCTTCCAGCTTTGTCCCAGCTGTACAACACAGCGCTCAAACCAGGCCATTCTATCGTGGCTTTGAAAGTCATCAGTTCAAATCCCTCAGGACCTGACAGCTTTATACAAAGAGTGTTTGCCAAGGTATACAGGCAGGGGAAGACCTAGACTCAAGCAGATATATACACTACAAATATATTAAATTTCTGAATCTGAGAAGTTGTATCAATATCCACTACCTGTAAAAGCCCTGACACTTCCCTGTCAGGTAATGGCTGAAGGAAAGTTTTCAGAGCTGCAATTCAGTGCCTTCTCCCAAGTGACATGTCCAAGGTCTCCTAAGACATAACCTTCTGCCTAAATCCTGCCTTTTCACTTATTTCACTAATTCTCATTCCTTAAAAAACTAGAAATCAGCTTACTGACTTAAAACAAACACCAGAAAGCCTCCATCAGGTGGGTAAAGTGATGGGTTAATTTTCAAACAGCCACAGTAGCCACAGGGGTTCCACGGGACCTGCTCAAACCCCTCTCTGGCTGATTCTGCTGAGGAAGCTGTTGGTGGGAGTGGAGCAGGATTTGGGGGCTGTGACCCTCTGTGCATGCACACTGCCCCTTGCCCTAGAGGAAGATCTCAGGCACTGCCAAGAGGCAGGGGAAGGAGCAGGAGGGACTGGCTGGCACTCACTGCCAGGCACTCACTCCCCAAGCAGCCACCGGTGTCAGGACTTGGGGTTCCCTGCCACCAGAGTGTCCCTGACCACCAGCAATGGGGACAGGAAAGAGGACTCCCCACAGGAGACACAGGGCCATGGCAGCTGGGAAAGAGGTGACAGACACAGGACAAGCTGCACAGCTGCCAGGGGAAGGACATCCACCTTGTGCAGGTGACAGCACTCATGGCACGAAACTCTGTGGGTCTGGGAACAGAGATGAACCAAGTGCCAAGTCTGTTGCCTTGAGAATGTGGTAGAAAAATTAATTTCTGATCTCTGCCACCCACAGGATATGCTTAGGAAAAAAGTCAGCTTCTACCAGATTACAGTTCTTTGAAACAGTGAATTAAACTTGTCCAAGCTGCCCCTGATTTTTCTGAATAGCATATGCTGTTAAAAGAGAAACCAAATGAGCAAGCACAAAATGCCTGGCTTTGTACAGTACATTGTAGATATTTTCTAGCATATGCTACAGTTGTGACACTGTGCCTTGCTGTGCCAGACATCAACCAGGTCACAGCAGGCAAGGAGAGAAGTTTGAGAGGAGCCCGTTCTCAGAGTCCTTAGGGGCACAGTGAAACCCAAACTTTCCAAGCAGCAGGGAACACTCCTCATCTTTGGGCTAAGCAAGGCTGGAAAGCTGATTTTTTTCCTAATTTTGATACTATTGGTGGTGCTAAATATCATGTGACCCTAGAGCTGAGAGAACAGGGCTTATAAAGTTCCTATCACTTCAGAGAGTGGCTATTTCCCTCAGTGATGACACTGGGTTCTCCAGGTGTAATTCTGACACATGAACAGCTATTACCTTAACCTTAAATTTTCCTTCCCTGAAAAAAATGAAAACTTATACAAAAATCACCTTAGTAATAAAGAAAGAAAGTAAAATTTTAAAACCTTTAAGTATATTGCACTTACACTAGATGGAAAATTAGGCTTTCTGTCATTTTCTCCCCATTTTTGACAACTGGAAGCTTATTTGTCTATCTTTAAAGACTGTTGTATGCTCTGATAAATATTTCACTATCAGACATCAAATGAAACCTAATTTTCTCCTCTATTAAATGTACTTAGTATAAATGCAGATTCAATATTTTTGTGTGCGTGTAAAATTTTAATTGCTCTAATATTTATGCAAGGTCAAATTCAAGTGGCACATGTTGAAAAACGTTATGGATTATTATGACAGCCTGTAACAACAGAGATGGAACTGGTTTAACTCTTTTTTTTTTAATGCCACTGCTTCAGCTAGACAGCTAATTATTCTTCAAGTATGTCAATTTATCCTAATTCTCCACTATCACAGATGAGCACCAATGAGGATTTGCCAAAGAACTGCTGGAGTGTTTGTGCCAATTTTCATCTACAACAGCCTCACACGGAGAGCAGCACCCAACCACGGGCAAGTGATTATCTAGATATAAGGAGATATTATTATTTCCCTGCTATTGGCATTGCTACAACAGATCAAATTGCTAGAATGGCTCAAATTCGAATAGCCACACTTCTAAAAATAATGCCAAACACATAAGAAGCAGAATTAAGGTAAGAAATTTCTAAAGGCAGGAACGACATCTTTCTATGTGCGGAAGAAGCATGTGATAATATTTGGTAATTGCCTTACAGCCTGCTTAAATTACTGGCTATTTACAAATTACTTCATCATTTTTCTTACATACAAAGGAGGGCTGTTGCAGGTTTTCCTAAACAAGAGAATAACACCCCCCCCCACCACCTTTTGCTTTTCAAGAAATGACAATTAACATTCATAATCCTTCCTTAATGTTTTTGGAAAGTGCTTTTTGTTAGGCTCCTTCTGATAGAAACCCCTGTCATAAACTTGAGTAATTGTACCTCATAAGGATGAGATAAACAGCTCTTTTGAAAGAGTTAGTTATTTCTGAACTAGTCTCCTAAATAATTCAGTCAAATAGATTTCTAAGAGGCAAATCAAACTAAGAGAAAGAAATGCATATAAAAATCTGAGATTTTGTTTATTCTTCCTAAAAGGACAGAAAACACCAAGCACAAAAAACCAACCAAACAAAAACCAAAACAAAAAAACACACACACAAAAAAATCCCCCCAAAAGAAAACAAAATTAAACACTCCCAGCCCACAGACTCATTTATAAGTAGAAAGAGCTGCATTATTAATGTTTGTACAGTTTGTGTGATGCATCTGTTTGTCAGGTTGCCTGCTCGCCAGAAAGATACCTAGGTGTGCTCAGATTGTCTCATTTCTTCCCCATAAATGATTACCTTCCATTGCCTCCCCCTTTCTATAGCTTTCCACATACTCACATGAAGAATCAGAAACAAAGAACTGAGGTTTAGCTTGCTTTCTTTCACCCTTCTCTATATGGCAAGAATAAAAGCAGGATATTTAAGCTATGAGGGTTTGAAATGGGGAAGAAATCATTGCTTACATCCTAAGGTGCTAGCTGAGAAGATGAAATTGACAGCAAACACCATATGAAATGTACATGTGCCCACTCCAATAGTAGGGAAAAAAAAAAGAAAGAAAAGATTACAACAGTTTATTTCTGTCATAACATACAAGCTGTTAGCAAATTCAGACAATTCTTCCTGCTCAGTATCTCCAAGTCCAACCGTTTTTCTCACCACCCCTAGTGCTAAACCCTGTCATCTCACACACCAAATGTGGTACCCTGCTGGTCCCTTGGCTTCTCACAGCTACACCTTCCTCTCCTTCTGGTTTGCTGACATATGAAATGCCTTGCTGTCAGAATAACTTTCCTCACTTGTTGTTGATTTTACTCCCTTTTCCAAACCCTTTCACTGCATACCCCAGTGCCTTCCACGTCAAAGGTTTTAATTTTAGCAACTGCATTGTTTTACAGATTAGGCTGCACACACCTGAAATAGTAACTCTGCCACTGGCACCAGGAAAACACCATCCTTGTGAGCACCAATAGCAACTCCTTGTAATAAACAAGGTCTGTACAGACTGTGGAGGCTGACACAGACTGCAGAACAGAGAATTCTAAGGAGGCACCACAGAGACAACTGTAGGCAAAAGGCTTCAGAAAGATAACACACGTGCAGAACAGCTCCCTGAAATAAAGAGCTGGTGTATTTGCCAAAGCAGGGACTCCTCTTGTGCTGTTATTTTGCATGTGATCCTTGATGCAAATATTTAAAGACAGACAGAAATCAAATTACTCATTTGGGAGGAAGAGATGTTTTCTCCAAAAGCAGACTGTGCTTGATTACAATATATCTACAAAGAACACGACAGACCCTCTCTCATTTTTACGAATTCAGCTTGCTTAGAAACAGGTATATTTTTATTGGACAAAGATAAAAATAATTACTTCAAATACCTGACAGTATCTTTCATCTTCTTTAATGGATGTCCTACACCCTTTGGCAAATATTGGTGACATTGGTGAAAGACAACTGAACAGCTTAAATCCTATTTCTCAAAGGCTAAAAGGTGGATTATCAGAAATTTTTATAATCAGAATATATCTGTCCTATAAAGTAGAAAGTGATGCTAGAATTTTCAGTGAATTTGTGCTGAAAAATGTAACTCCTCCAAGAAAGGCTGTAAGCCTATTGCTATTTACTGGTATTATTGATGATCCTTTAAACACACTTGTGAATTATTCCAAAATCAAGAAGAAATTATGCATGTACTTTTTAGCCACTACAGTGAGGCATATGGCACTCAGGGCATTGTGGGGGAAGCAACAGAAACCATAAGTTTTGCTAGCATCTCATAAGAGAGGAGAGCACTTTGCACACACAGTGGGCTGTTGGTCTGGCCTGAACTGGATGTCAAATATTTCCCCCAAAACACATCACATCTACATTCATGAGAAGGAGGAATTTAGGGTAAAGAGCATTATTACTCTAAGAGCTTTCAATATGTCTTTGAAATACTACTGCTGATTTCTAAAGTTGAATGAAAAATACTTTTTCAATGTATAAAGAACTCTGGGACTGAAAATATATAGGCTCGTATGTAGAGAGGCTTCCTTCCCTCTTTAGACTTCTTGGCCTGGATTTGATCACTTTTCTTTGGACATTTTGGAGACAGCATTGGAAATGTCCTTTCTGTTTTGCACACCTGAGCCCAGCTCTCCTGACTGGAGCTCTCCCTTCCAGCTCATTCCCAAGCAATGCGTGGGAAGGCCACACGTGATTCCCAACCAGCTGAACACAGCCCCAGCACTTTGCACGCTGCATCCTTACAGTGTAGGGGATGCTTTCCTTCCCAGGGGAGTGGAGGAGTCAAATTTTTCATTTACTGAGCATGAAGAAAAAAAGGAAGAAGCCAGAACATCCGATGATGTGTTGTGTGAGGCTGCAGTTTCAGACTTGGAACTCGCTCTGCTCTCTCTCCCCGCCACCATCTGCTCTTCCAGCCTCCCCATCTGCCTCCCCCGCCACTGCTGAGCACTCTCGTGACTTTCTGCAAACACTCAGCATCCCTACTCCCTGCTTCTCCCACCTCTGCACTAGGCAGAGTTTTCCAAGACTCCTTCCAGTGTCTCTTGGTCGTCACTGTTGAAGTGGACTTCAAGCACCACCATCCACCAAACTCCTTCCTCTGTCCCTGGGAGCACTGGAACTCCAGCTGTCCTACCATAACCACTCAGCTTTTCCTTAAGCTAGAACTTCCCATGTTCTGCAAAATCTCAGCCTGCCTGCCATCATTGTTCAGCCTGGGTGATTTTCTAGCCTCCTGTTGACTTATTTCATCTGTTTAGAGACCTCCTGGTCCTTTGGTCTGTATGTAATCCTCCCTTTAATTTTCAGCCTTGAGAAGGGTCACTCTCTGACCCTTATCACCTGCTACTTAGAACAGGTTTGCCTACACAACATAGACAACAGTGTAAGACTTTGTTTTTATTTTAATTTTTAAATTCAAATTAGGCCACAACTTTTCTTTCCAAAAACATTTTCCCCTCATTTTATAATCATGCTTCAATATTATTTTTAAACCAACTGGGATACTGAAAATAGCTTATTTATGCTATTACTTGAAAAACAAACAATCTCAGAACAATTTTGGTTGGAAAAGACCTTTAAGATGGTCAAGTCAAACAGTGGAATGCCCAGTAACATTATACTACTAGTAGTGTTTTCTGTGAGCTGCAAAACTCTGAATGCTGCAGCATCACAAATGTGAACAGGTCTCAGTAATACCACAAGCATAGATATTAAATGAAAATTTATGCCATATTTTAACTCTCCTCATATCAGTACATTGTTCACAAGACTTTCACTGGATAAAATACACACAGAGAAAGCTGTCACTGTCAACCATTTATCTTGAAGCCTTTTCGTTTTCTCCCCAAAATGCCTTATTTTCTTAAGAATAACCTGCTGATTTACATTTCTGTAAATAGCTTTATTCAAGGTCTCTTTAGGTGCTATTTGTGTTACTGGGATGCACCAGCTTTGATTTTACTATCAAATTACAGACAGTATATCTCAGTTATGGGGCTCTAAGAAAAAAAGGCATTTAGAAAATACAGCAAGTGAGAAATAGCAAAGGCTGGCTTCTCTTAGCATAATTCACACTGGCCACTGTGTTCTGGGACAGAATTGTCCTGAAGACCAGAGGGCAGCTCCTGTGGAAATGCTCCTGGAAGTAAGTACAGTTGGGAAGGCAGCCCACAGTGCCTTCCACTTTTGCATTAATGCCAGAACCAAAACCTTTACAGCTCAGACTATGAGATGCTGTGATATTTGTGGCAAGTTTCCATTTGAGATTTAAACTGTCCTGGAAAATCAGAACAGAGGCACTTGAAACTGTAAACAAGGATTGCAACTAAGGGAGTCAGAGAGGTGATGAGACACTCAGTAGCAGGGACATGACTTCATTATGAGCTCAAACATCTCAGCAATTGATTTAAGGATTAATATTAATTTATAAAATTACCAAGTACAGATTATTTAAAGGCTACACATCCTTTTACTTCTAAATTTCTTCTCACCACCATTAACTTCTGATCCCTAGGCCTAAAACTGACCTACTGGAGCAATTTCTCTCCAAGTTCCTAACAGCTGAAATTTATCTCTGCGAGGTGGGGCAGCAAGAGGCTTAGTCAGCTCTTGGATTTCATTAAGGGATCATCTCCACAAGTGTAAACAGAGCACTGCAGTCAGTGAGGCCTCAAATCCTGCCTTAAATGAGTTGGTTTGGAAACAACAAAGCTTGAAACAAGTGGGACCCTTTTGCATTTTGCAGCTTGTACACTGTAGCAGAAGCAGAATTCTGAGTGACCAAGGCAGCTGGGACATGCATCTACAGCCTGCTGCTCAGTGGCTCCTTGGAGCACTGCTCTGATGGATGGACTCACCTCCTATATCCTCTCCCTACACCGAGGTGGTTTCTACCCAAGGAACACACCTTATTTCTGAGCCATACTGACAGGACTGATGTTTTTAACATATTTGGCTCTAACGTGTTCAGGACAATACTTTCTCCCAGTAAAATGATAAACTGAAGTAAAGTTTTGTATCTATGTGTTGGCAGTAACAATTAGTGTTTTGACTGCATGGATAAAAAAATAAAGCATAAGAAACAACAAAACTATGAAAGAGACCTGATTTTCTGTTCATGAAATTTAGATTTTTTTTTGTATGGCTAGAATGCTTAAAGCTTCCTAGAAACCAGAGGAAGTGGTTTAAGAACTCTGAACAGCAACAAATTGTTTATTTCCTTGCAAGTCAGACTGCTGGAGAACATGTTTAGCTTACGTCATCTCCAGAGTTATCCTTTGCATCAAAGAGATGATTATTTATGCAACAAGACCTAACTGGGAAAACAGTTTTTCTGAGATAATCACACCCCTGGGACACTGCATGGCTCAGGGTTCATTACTGTGGAGTTTTTAATTCCAGCCTGCAGTTTCAGCCAAGCAGCCTTGTTTCAGGTGGATTCAGGTGTCCCTTTAGGAAGCTCACCCCACCTGTCAATCACAGCGTCTCACCCAACCTAAATAAATCTCTTAACCTCTTCTTTACCACACTGCCAAAAGGTAATACCTTTTGAAAAGGAGTTTGTTTGAATTTTAATGACAGGAGATGAGCAGAAGATACCCAAAGGGTATGCTGGTGTTAGTACAGAAGAGATTTGTCTGCAGGAAGTGCAAAACCAACACTGAATTAACAATATGACAAGTTTGCATATGTAACTCAATTGTTTAATAAAATGAACACTGATAAGTACCAGCACTTAGAGCCAATCACCTGAATTACAAAATGAATTATGCACATCTCCTTTGGAACAAAGCACTTTTATAACTTGAAGGTACCCCTTCAACACCCAGCCTGAAACAGCCATTTCCAGCACACAGCCTCCTCCAAGCTGCAAGCAGAGGATGCCACTTAATTCTCAATGAAAGTAAAATGCAATGAGAAGCTCACATGGAAAACTTTTTATGCTCTACTGTGTAGCCTTAGAAGTAAGATGACAGAGGCCTGTTTAACTAACTCTCTTGAGAAACAACTCCTCTGACTGATGGTTTTGATAAGCTGGATCTCAAACAGGAGCATTCGCAGCATCTTGCAATTTGAAGCATGCATCAAAATCAACAAAGAAAACAAATGTTAAGAACCTAACGCAATACTTCAGACAGAAAGAAAATGTAACTTTCTGCCCTATTTGTTGAAATAGAAAGTGAAATAAATCTTATCAGCTGTCTACATGGATGCTCGTTCTACCCAGAGGTAACAGATGAGAGTTCTCTATGGAAGTGACATCTAATGACTATGCACACACTTATCTTTCTCCCAGTGGGATAATTGTTTCTACTCCAGACTCTCCACACTTTCTCCTTTTTGCATTTTACAGACACATCTTCCATCTGCTCCACAAGCCAAATTCCATTTTAAGCGTACAGAGTGATTGGGAATTTCGCTTTTCTCCTCTCCCTGCAGAAACCATTTGAAGCCATCACCACTCTGGTCTGTCTGCTTCTGCACCATGCTTGGCCACTGGCCTAGGGCAGCATTTTGCTTTCATAAATATTCTTATGCTTTAGATATGCAGAGCTTCCTTTAGTTTAATTTTTCTTTTTTTAAGTTTAGCTACTCATTCAATAACTTTATGCTTTCATTTCCCTCTTTCTCTCTTATCTGTTTCCAGCTCACCAATTTAGCTCTGGAAGATGATTTCTTTCTTTTAATTTTTTTTCACCTATGCCACAAGCAATTATCATCTCTCAAATACAAGATTTGAAGGCATCTTGTAACACCCACTATGATGAATTTTATTCAAAAGTAAGTTATTACAGTGAAGATACAATTTCTGCATGTTATATCTCTGGGTTAGTCAATTTTAAGCCTCTATATTCTTTTGCTACCATAATTAACATACTGCTTCAAAGACACAAAAGGACAAATGATCCATGGAGGCCAGAACTGAGCATGAGAATTCCAGTAAGATATTTTATCTCTTGGAGTCCAAGTGTATTAATTCTAGCACTAAAGAAACTGTCTGTTCTTAAAATAATTGCTAAAGATAGAACAACAGAATGAATATCCTTAACAGCACCATGCTGTGCTCTCCATGCCTCTAGAAGCACATTCATTTATTGCATCAATTAATGTATTTGTTGCCTTTGAAATATGCTGAGGTCTATGGGACAAGCTATGCAAACTTTGCACTAGTACGCTATCAAACTACCTCCTCAGATTATTAAAATACTTAGTACCTTTAACCATTGGTTCTTTAAAAAATATTTTCCTGCAGCTTATCAAGGCAAGAGGAGCAGAACTAACATCTAGAAATGAGAAAAAATGTTGGTCTTCTGGCAAAAAAATGTCCACTTTTTGAATAGTCAAAAAATGGTTGGCCTATAGTCTTTCCTGGAGTCAAAACAAGAATACTCAGCTTCTACATCCCAGCCCCTCAAATGGCAAGTAGCTGGACTTAACAGCCAATCCAAATGCTTTCAAATTGCCATCCCCAGCTACAGTTTTTCACAATACAGAAAAATAAAAAGGCAATACAGAGGAATTGTTCCAAATAAATTATTTATCAACCTATTTCCAAAGAAGTTATAGACTTCAGGATAGCTGGCCCTTCTCGCTGGAAAACAAAACAAAACAAAAACCCAAAACAACACATACACAATATGTCCAAAGGGAAGACAATCTTATTTCTATTAGCATTAGACTTCAAGCTCTTCTTGAATAGGAAGAACCTATTTCATTTTATGGGTTTTGAAAGTAGAGCACAGAGGGGTCCAGTGTAGAAATCTTGCCTCTGTCCCTCTTTCCAACGACAGCTGTGCATACATTGTGTCTCTTTTTACTCTTAAAACCAAGCTGTTTATAATTAAGATAATACTGGCAGTTTATAAGAAGATATGAAAATGTGAAAAAAAAACCCCATCAATAATTGATTTGGAGAATACTTCCAGATAGAAATAAAATCAGGAGAATAAACACTGAGTGCATCTCTCTAGACCTTTGAATGAACAATATAAAAACATGTCTGGTTTAGCAGCCTGTACTGCTTGCTGTCATCTGATTTTAAACATATTCTCCCTGTTGCCCTACCGAGTAATCAATAAATTCATTTTCTTCATCAGTGGTTGGTTTTCTCTTTTTCCCAGCTGTCATAACACAAGAACTCCTCTAAGCAGGACTACTTCGTTATTAGATTTCACCCAACTGAGCTACATAATGCTTTTTTACAGATTGGCAATCAAGGAAATTCTCTTCATATGTAGATAATTTCTAACAAATAAAACTGACAGAAATCAGGTACTTGTGCTTCTAATTTTTTTCTCTCATTTAAAAAGAAGTAATATGTACTAAGTTAATCTATTAGTTCAAGGTTTCTAAAATTTAGTGTATCTGATGGTATAACAGCAAGCAGTCAGTCTCCAAAGCAAAGTATAACAAAAGATTTTGGTGACTGACAACACTTTAAATGAAAAGAGCTTAAATTTGCAGAAGCCAAGGCACAGAAACGGGGGATGTATGTCACAGTTCCTGCCAAGTGCACATGTGAGTTACCTCAGATGGTCACTACTTACAGGATGGGCAGATTTGATTACAAAGGAAGGAAGGCAGACCCAAGAACTTTCTTCTTTCGAACAGCAGGAATGCAGTCTCACCAGATTTTTGAGGCTAACCAAACAACTGCACAGAGCTCCTGGTACTGGCATGAGAGCAAAAAAGATCCTGTTTTAAAGTAAGAGGAAATGCACCCATGAGCTGCATATATTAACATTGTAGTCACCAAGGTAGCTGGGTCCACGACAGGCTTAAAAACATGTAAATTACCTCCAAATGAAAATACAAACACAAAAAATTATATTCACATTTCTATCTTCCAGAAGGAAAAATCTTTGAACCTAACTCCTAATTCTTGGGGCAAAATTAATTGTAGCAAACCAAAATCTCTTTTTTTCTAGGTCAGCAAACCTACTTCTAGCATTATAAAATTCTTAGCCTGAGTTGGGGTTGTTGGGCTTTTCTATTTTTTTTGAATGATGTTTTTGATATGGTAGTAATAAAAAGAAATCCATTGTAACTCATTTCCAAGGGAAAGTCAGAGACTAGAGCAACTACTTACTCTTCTGGGATTTGTGGTTTTAATTAGGCTTATAAGTTCTGAAATTAAATTCTCAGTTACCTCCTTTTTGAGGAATGTTTATCATATAGAAACACAGATATTAGACACAGATATGCTTGAAAGAGATGTCATACAGAAGCCCTGCTGTTTCTGTAAGTTATAGGCTGCCACATCCACACTATGGCCAAGCCCTGAAATGTTCAGTTTTTGTCTCTGTGCAGGAAAATTCTTTCTGAAATAAATGAGAAATTATTTCTATGTGTTTACTAGAAAATACCACCTGTTCATATTTGACATTGCTTCCTGCTTTCCTATTAAGAGGAATAAACAAATAACTTTAAATTAATCTTTCCTGTACAACTCTTTGCTAGTAAATTGAAGTTACTCACTGGTTCTGTTGTTGGTTGCAGGAATAAACAGACTTTAGAACAGTTCAACACCATATTTCAGTAATTAGCTGCAATGAATCCATTCAATAATACCCTGAAAATACAAGATCTAAGAAGTAGAAATGTGTCATATTAAACTGGGCTGTTTTCAGTGAACATGTATTTAACAGAAGAGAACATATTGATTTGATATGCCTCTCAAGTTAGGGCAGATAACACGAGCAATTTGTTTAATTGCTAAATTAACAGTAAAGCCTGCAGTGTGTGGGACAACTGCCTGATCATCTGGGAGTCATTGCTGTGTCTCACTTGCCTGCAGACTGCCAGGACTCTACCTGCTTGTTTTACAGCACAGCAAGTGAGTCCCACATCCAAGCAAACACACTGAAGGAAGAGCTTCTTTGATACCAAAAATATCTCCAGTTTTCTTAAGGCTGATATCAAAGCAAATCACAAAAATAAAAAATACCCCAATAGGGTGGTTTATCTGAAAACAGGCTGGGCATTCAAACAAGAATAAGATAATGAAAGGCATACAGGGTTTTTTTTCTTAGTTGAAAGCAGCAAGGTAAGGATCTGCATCTGATCTAGCACCACAGGTCAATAAAAAGTTGAATGAACTGAAGATATTTTGAGCATTAGAAACAACAAAACTGTCTTTGAGACTATCAGCTACATACAGGGCAGCATGTCATCCTCCAATATGCCATTGATGGCTGGAGGAAATAAATATAATTGTTCAGATTTAAATGAAAGACTCCTGAAAATGGAGCTAAATAAGTTCTGTTACTCGGTGGAAAAAAAGTGCAGTAGATTTGGGTGGAATGAGTTATGTAGTATATTAAAAAAAGAACAAAAATGGACAGTTAAAAGTGTGCAGAAACTGAGTGTATCACCCACACAGAGAATTAGGTGAAACTGAAGAGTCTCAAACTTCAGGGTCACTCCAATCATCCCTTCAGTGGGCTTTAGATGCAGCATTTCTGTGTCTATATTCTGCCAATACAGAGAACTGCATGTGGCTCATTTTCTCTAGACTGCTGTGCCTGAGCAATGCTTTTCATTCCATTTCATAGCCTGTGATATAGTTCATAACTTTAATAACTATCCTACCTTAATCAGTGGATATAGCTGTCAAATTGCTGTTGAAAAAGAGCTAGGAGAAAGGAATAAAGTAATTTATATCCTCAGGTGTGGCTCACTTATATCCTCAGGAATTGCTGGGCATTCTGTGGAACTTTCTGTTTGGTTTTATTCTTGTTAGTCACAGTATAGTAAAAGTTTCTGGCAAGGCACAAAGAGCAGGATCCAGTCATTTTCTTTCTGCTAAAGACTGCTTTGCTCAAGTAGCAAGAAGAAGCAGGGTATAAAAAAAAAATAATCTGTAGATTGTGAAAATGATTGATGACAAGTGTGCTGAGCACAGAAACACCTTTATTCAGCAGGGTGCCACACTCAGAAATCCCCTTGCTGTTGAATAACAGCTCATGGCTGCTACAAGAAAGCCTCTCCCTGCTGGGAAATTTTGAAGCAAGGCCGAAAAGTTCTGTGTCTCTCTACAGAGAAAATTTATATCTGAAATGACAGCTATGACTACACCTTTGAGACAGCTTTCAGGGAAGGAAATAGAGTGCACCTGGGTGTCAGTGCATGAAATAGCATGAGAAATGGAAAGTTATTAATACAAGATCCTAAATACTTTAATGGCAAGAAAAAAATTACCATCCGTAGATGCTTGTTTCACTTTATTAAAAGCTTTATTGCTTCAAGGATGGAGAGAAACTGCCATTACCGTGTGTTTCAGAGGTGGTTCTCATTGTTCAGCAAGCCCATACCCAAACAGAAAGGAAACTGCCTGCTGTTCAGTTAGATAGTTGCCATTTTCATCATCTTCTAAATCTACAAATAAGTCCAGGGTAGGAACTACAGGAGCAGCTCCTTGCCTGCAGCACGGCCTTTTGATCATGTTTCTCTCTAAAAAGACATTTCCTACATGAGGTTTTAACTGACATGACAATAATTTTGGTTAAACTATACGTGAAAAACGTTAATTCAACAAGGAACTCTCATTTTAGCCCATCTCAGAACTTCCACAGAAAGGAAAAAGAGCAGAGAGCTGGAGAAAAAGACCTTTATAAATGTGTGTGGATAATAAAATCCATGGCTAGCTTAAAGGAAAAGATGTGAGTAAAGGAAGACAGAGATGCTAAACTGGATCATATGGAACACTTCAAAAGGTACATTCTGAGGAATGTGTTCTGCCACATCAGTTGGAGAATGCACTAAATTCATCAAACAGCTATAAAAATCTTCAGTGAATTATAAAAATCTACCAGATGGAAAAAGGCTAAACAAGAAAGGTCTGAGCTGCTCAAGAGCATAAAGACTTCAAAGGAAGGAATGGCAGAATTTAAGTTAAAATTTTAAAATAAAATACCTTCTGAAGACAAGAAGATGGACAAAAAAATAAAGAAAAGGCATTACCATGCTCGTAACTTCAGAGACAAAACTAAAATAAACCCCCATTTATGCAGACATGAAGGAAGGAGATTATTCTCCCTGCCAGATGGCCAATAAAAGGTCTGTGTCTCTTTACATCCTAGAGATGAGATAAAATGTGTGTAGGCCTTGCAGCACCTATCATGAGCAGAGTCAGCCAGCACAGAGCCTGCTGCCTTGCAGTGACTCAGGATGCCGTGGCACAGCCCTGAACAGAAGTGGGTTTTTTAGCAACTCTCCTTGGCCCAGCCTAAATTCTCCTGGCAAACAGCAGAGGTGGGGGGGACAGCCACATGTGGGCCCAGATTTGAATGGGTTTGCTGTTCCTTAATGACATTTTCCACGGAGGGATTCTCTCCGAGGGTACCACTAACACGGCTTTCACTCCTCTTTTTGGGGCGGTGAAAGTTTCTCAGGATATTTTTGGGGCTGTGAAAGTTTCTCAGGAGTCCTGCTGGAGCAGTGCTGGGGCTCTGTCAGGTGTTTGCTCCAGCCTGGGCATTTATTGAGCACATTCATGGCGAGCAGTGCATCAAAAGCTGAGCCCCAGCACCGCCGGCCCCGCCGCGCTTTGTTCTGGAGTGGCAACGACATCCACCGGAGAGCAGTGGGGGATGGATGGGGCTCAAGAGGAAGCTTGAGCATTTCCCTTTGTGCATCTCTCAGGATCAGGAGCTTCCCCACTTTGCAGCAGCATGAAATGGCTTTTTCCCAAATGCACATCAGATAAAAGTATAAAGGTCACTCTTTGATGCGACTTCACAACAGCAACAGAAAAGAGGATAACACCGAGGGCACATAGCTTCCTTCTAGTTATTTCCAACAGTAGACCTGTACTTAGCAAAAACAGCCTGTTTTCCTTAACCACAGGAACACCCATATTTGTCTCAGCTATACACTTTGCACAGAAAGCAAACAAACAAACAAAAAAAACCCTGCAAGAGCCATGTGGATTTCAAACTGCACAACATAAAGTACAAAATAACATAAAGGTATGCATCCAGTGGTTGAAAATTTTTGTCTGAAAAGAAAATCCTACACAGTGCTCTACATAAGAAATATGGATTAATCAGACTGTCTACATTCAAACAGCCTATTTTGAATTCAGTATACTAGGATTTTCAGATATTACAGGCAATAGCAAAGTGGTTATTTACCTATATTTTTCACATAAGATGTTTTATATTGCAAACTCTTTGAGATTGGAGTTTATGGATGAAAAATACCTCTTAAGACACTGCTCAGAAGATAACAGCAATAATTTCCACTCATAATGACAGTGATGTTAAATGTCTGCACTCTTTTGCAGTCCCTTTCACCATTTCATTATCAATCTCTTGTCCCTTATGGCTGTTGAATGCAGCTGCTCTTACAGCCCAATACACATGGCTGTGAAGTCCTTCCAAGAGGGACAACCCAATCTCTGCCTTACTCTGTGCTTTGGTTGCCTGTCTGCAGCCCTGAGCACCCTGCAGGGTCATTCTTCTGCTCCACTTTCTGGGCAAAGCTTGGCAGGACAGGTGAGTCTTGCACACCAACCTGATTACAGCAGGGCTTTTACTTTTTTTATTTTTTCATCTTTCTTGGGAGGGGGGATCCTGAACTTGAGCATTAATGGTATCAGCAGGTGGCTCTAACAGAGGTATTTTTTGGAACACAATTTCCTCTATGTCTGGTAGCTCCACTAAGAATGGAAAAGCAATTTTTAATTTCTATTTTGTCTTCCATTAAGCGCCAGTTCTTTCACAAGTTACATACTCCAAGTCATCTGACATTTCACAGATCTCCTAAATGTGAATGAGGACATAATTTGGCCTCTTCTTTTTAATACAATATACCTGTAACTACAGAAAGCTCAGCTTTCAGACTACAAGCCTCAACATCACAATGGGAATTAAATTTATGAGCAGGCCAGTATGCACCAGTCAGAGAGAAATCACTGCATGGCATTGTGCTAGTGAAAATGCAATGCCCAGGCAGAAATATATTTCAACTTTACGTATTTAGCAAAAAATGAAACTCCAAACCCAATTATTTTCTTACTGATTTGCTGCAGAGTCCATTCTTTGAAGCATCAAGAGCAGAATCTTGCAGAAATGACAGGTACATTAGGTCAAGGTAAATAAATTGTTTGAATTAAAGTGAAAAGAAGCGAGAGAAGCTTCAAGGCAAACAGGTTTGCTTTGGAAACAATTTCTACAAGCTTAGAGATGGATTGGAACTATTAAAACCAATACAAAATTTTAGAGAGACAAAAATGAAAACAGTGAGTTTTCTTTGATTATTTTAAAACTAGAATCATAAATTATGTGCCCAGTCCCCAGCCACAGAAACCAACAGCAGAAATCTCAAGAAATTGAGGACAATTCTTTAGTTTGGATAATTCACTGAAAGTCAATTAAAAAGAATGAAAAGGGTGGGTACTTCAAAACTCACAGGAAAAGTAATTTATGCAGTACTACTGCATATTTCCATCTCCCTTCTTATATACAATGGGAGTTTATTGATGGCTTTTTACAGTGTAAAATTCCAGTACTTACAAATTTACTTTCTTCTATTTTAAGTTTAAGCCTATTAAGATCTTGAGTCTTTCATCCAGTTTTTCCACAAGATTTTGGCGTCTTTCAAATGCAAATCTGATTCAAATTAATCACAAGTCAGCATCATTTATTTTGTCAATTGATACCCACTACTCAATGTATTGCTGAAGAGAGAGGAACAGCTGCAGGAATTAGAATCAAGACACTATCAACCCCTCAATTGTTGTCAAGTTAGGATTGTGCATGCCTTTTTTCTTATAGACCTTTTTCATCTGGTTTTGGGGGTATTATTTTTTTTCTATTTAGATATTTAATGAGTTACATTATACACTAACAATGGCTAAACACTGTCAGCCATCTTGTATTGCATGCTAGGGAAAACATCAGAAATCTTGTCTCAGTGCTCCCTATTTTTTAATGCGCAATCAATGCATCAGATGTTCGACAGTGCACAAACCTGGAAACACTTTGTTGGTGCCAACACAAACATGATGTTGGTGCAAACACAAACTCCTCCTGATGTTGAGGAGTTCTTGATTTGCATCTTACCCAGCAGCAGTAACACAGGAGGTTCAGGGTACACATTAGCCATAATGCTGTGATATTTCCAACCTCCATTAAGAGGACTGGTTTGGTACAACTACAAATTTGCAAAATAAATAGCTGAGCGAAATTAGAGGGGAAAAAAAAAATGTTTAACACAGTTTCAACACATAGAAGCAAGGGAAAACCTGAAATACAATAACATTTCTGCAGCCTTATTCACAGTGTTTTAAAGATCTCTGTAGGCTCACTGAAAAGAAATCAAGGTTTGTCTGCTTGGTCTAAGCCCTCACTCCGCCACCTTCCTGAGAAATCCCATCCCCTCTTTCTGATCCTTTTCCAGGGCGGAGAGATGGCTTGGTCTCAGTAAGACAAGTTCACCTGCTTCCTTTTTTTGTTTTCACAGGCATCAGCTGAGGCTCCCAAATGTACAATAGACTTCAGTTACACTTATTTCACTTTTCTTTCCCTCCCTTCCAATACACTATTCTCACAGCTCCACACAAATGGCAGTAAAAGACTCCTCTGTCTGCAGCCTGAGCAGCCAGACATGTAAGCAAACAGATAATCAGAAACTGAAGTGGTCTCCCACTCTAATGAAAATTCAAGATACCGAAGGTGGATGGAAACGCTCCAGCTTGGCTGAGAGAGCAGAGCCCCTGAGCTTCCCAAGACCTTCATGGAACACCAAATGCAGGCAGGAACCGGTGGGGAAGCGGCTGAGCACAGACGTATGGAGCAGCCAATGTGTCAGATCAGACAGTTTCCTTACTGAAAAATAAAACAGGGAGAGTGCTACAAGCAGGCATCCTGCAAGACAGATTAATCATTCTGTCTGGAACAACTGTTAACACCATTCCTGAGCAGAAGCTTTCCATGAAGCGGCCCAGCAGGGAGGAAAGCGTGGACCCCGATGGCAGCGAGCTGCAGAGGAACATCAAAGAGTGTCCTTGCAATTACAGGCTGGCAACAGAGGGGCTGCTGAATGTGAAAACATCACCAGAACAGGTACACTGAATGGATGGAGCTGGCCCACGGAAGAAATCTGCTTGTTATTCAGCTCCATTATCACTCACAGAGTAATAAGTAAAATCAAATTCCATTTCGATTCATTTGGCACTCATTCCTGTCTGGGTTTGAATAGCTGAAGTGGTCTCTACACTGTTCTGTTATCTCCATCACTGCAATTTCAGACTGTTTAAACATGCCCTGAGCTTTTGGTGCCATGAAGTTGTCTGCCTTAAGCCAAATTGCTGAAAGTCCTGAGCAGCTGGCAACCACTGAAAGGCTTCAGAATGCCCAGGATACTGTAAAAACTCCATGGCCTCTCTTTGGAAATGTAGGCTTGCTTGCTACTGTCTCCAGTTTCTATACCTCACCTGAATAATGCTGTGTTAGAAAGGATTATTATTTTAATTAATAGAAAGAACATATAAGGATGTAAATGGCTGGTCACCAAGCTGTGATCTGGATAAGTATGTATTAAAAACTTTTACTGGGTATAAATTCGTTTTGATTTCTTTTTACTACATTACCACAGATTTATAACATACTGGATACTCTGGTTTTTGAAGTAGAAATCAGTAAGCCTACAGTGAAAGAAATAAATAGGTGAGTATGCTGAATTAAATAGGTGAGTATGCTGAATTCCACATCAACGTATAACCAAATAGCTAGGGACTAGCAGAAGTTCAATAAAGTCATTTTAAACCTTTCACATAAGTTCAATGGTTTTACTTTATAGACATTTAGTATATGACATTTAACTTTCAGCCTTTAATAAAACAGGTGAAAAATTATTTAAGAAATTACATGGGGAAAATGCAGTTAAACATGTGAGGAAAATTATAATTGGTTAAAGATGACTGCAATGCCCACAAGAGTTGGCTGCAATAAATTGCTGGTGAGGATGGAGCTGTGAGTGAGGCAAATGCTGCCCCTTACCAAATGGGAGCTGTTTGTGTCATTTATCTGCTTGTTTGTAAGAGAGCTCCAGCCTGGCATCACAGGACTGAGCAGCACAAAGCCCAGTGCTTCAGCAATGTGCCAAAGCCTCACAGGGTGGCCCCTCCTGAAAATCCATAGACATCAGTAAGCTGCAGTTCTTCAGGGAAATGAAGAGCCAGACAAGAGCTCTGTTATCCCTGACCCTACCACACGCCCAGAGACTCAGCCAGCAGTGGGCTTGAGACATCTTACCTTTATGAACAGCAGTCAATATGGATTTAAAGTTGAACTTCTGAATTCAACTAAATATAGTTGAAACATTTACAGTAAATACAGTCTTTATTTCTAAAGAAGGGCATCAGAGCTGACCTCCCTGGTCTACTGTTCATGCCCTCTTCTAACTGCTACATCCTAAATCCTGGTGTTAAGATCCTTAAATTACCTCAGGATGAAGACTCCTAATCCCAGCCCTTATGTATCACAGTTTTTTCCACTTGTGGGACTGTTGGAGATGCAGGTTTCTGCAGAAAACATTCACCCAATGAAACAATGTGGAGAAGAAAACTAAACTTTGAAGAATGCTTTTCAAAATCAAAGCTTCATAAAATCATTGTGGTGCACATGAACTAATCACCATCCTTTTCACTTTTCTCCCTTCCCAAGTGCAAAGCCATCCTTCCATAAACTGTCTCCTGCTCACACTGGTCACAGGAGCATGTCAACGAGGCTGCAGGCTTCTGCCTCTGCAAACAAAGATTCCCCTCTGCTGAAAACTTCTTGCATTCATCCACCCACAAGCAGTCACTCACACAAAAACATTTTTCAGTTTAAAGCACAATGTTACAGATAGTGTAACGCTCCATAAAATAACATGAAAAGCACAACCCTACAAATGAGACCCACCAGCTCCTGAGAAATGGTCTGAACAGCTTCAGAGAAACCAACAGTGTGTTTGCACAGCACATAATTCTTTCTGGCTTAATTTGTATTACAGCATTCTGAGGAGAAAGCCTGATCATCGTTCATTACTGCTCAGCACCTGTCATTTACATGAGTATCAACTTCAAACAGTTAAAAAACAAACAACAAAGGAGATTTTTTTTACAAATACATTAAGCAGTATTATATTTTTAATTGCCATTACCCTATTTAAGTTCTTAAACATTAAAGCAGAGGGATATCAACACTTTTATCAACACACAGACATTTTTGATGCATATGCAAACAACTGCAAAAAAACAAGATCCTAAGCAAAGTTGAACAATATAGTAACTAAAGACAGCTTGTTGCATCTCATTTGTTTGAAGGTGGGGAAGCACAGTGAGGAGGCAAGGTGATATTTTCGATTAGAAGTACCTTTTTTTTTTGCTAAAGCCTTGATTTTAAACTTGCATAGTACCTGACATTGCAGGGAACTTGAAGTTCAATAAAGGAAAATGCATGCACATGGGAACATTTTCTTAATTGGACTCTTGAGCTGAAAACTCGGATGTATTTCTAGTAGATGAAATGCTTCATATTAAATGTCAAGATGTATTGAAGAAGTGACACTTAAAATGAACTGAAGAAAGAAATAAAACGGAAGAAATTTAAGACAGCGTTTATTAGCTGAAGATATTCTATGCATAGAGCAACTCACATTTAAAAACTAATTTCTGTCTATCTGGGATAATGATTGCGTGCCAGGAGTCGGGAATACAATGCGAAACCAGTATCAGAGGGAAGGAAGAAACTTCCATGGAAATAATTTGAAAACACATAACCCAGCTCAGCGAAAGACTACTGTCTTCAGCAGGTCTAATTAACACCAATTGTGCTCCATTTCTGATCTATAAATACACCCCAGGGAATTTTTTTTTTTTTTTTTTTTTTTTGAAAGTAGATCTCTAGAGCCTTATTCAAGTTGCAGTCACTGTCTGGTCCAAGCTCACAGCCTACAAGGCCACAGTTGCCTTTCCCCTCCTGCCCTGTGCTCCCATTTCTCTTCCTCCCACCACTGCTGGACCTTTGGGTCCAGCTTGGAGTCCAGCTTCAGGCCCCTCAGCCCCCAGCCTTTCCTTTTGGTTACCCTCCATTCTTCCATGCCACTTGATGGCTTCTGGCTCCTCTCACCCTTTGCTCTGCACTTTCAGGCTTACTAAGAGCCTTCATTTCCTACAGTGACCCTGGAAAGCCAGGTATTCTGACCTCACTTTTACATCCCTTTTAAAAATTTCTTCAAAAATTTCCCTCAATTCAGGGTACCATTACTCTTCTGCTCCAAATCTCTTTCACTCTTCAATTATTTCCTTTTGCTCATCACCTATTTCAATTCAGCTTCGCCAGCTTTCTCTTTTCACCCTGTCAGACACTTTTCACATCCATCCTTCCCAGCCCTCCCTCCCCTTGTAAAATGATAGAGTTTGTCCTATCACCTCTGACAAGCTGTCCCCTCAGTTACTGACATCGTGGCAGCGCCACAGCCCGAGCTGCAATTCTCCTCCTGCTCCTGCTCTCATGGTGCTGGAGCAGGCGTGAGAAAGGGCTCAGATTTTGCTGCCTCACATTGATTCTCTCTTTCTCATCTTTGCCCTTTATCTTTTGGAACAGCCCAGACTGATCCTTCTGCTGTCAGCCCTTGTTACCACCACGCTGCCTCTTGCCTGCTACCACACACTCTGCGCTTCAGACTCTTACTAACATTTCACCTGAAAAACTAGCAATCTTCTCAACATGCCTTTCTTGATCTGTGAATTCCCTGAGGAATCCAGAACTGCCTTTTAAAGCCTTACCAATGCCAATTTGAAAAAATCCTCACATTTGTGATTTGCTGACATCGCCTAAATTTCTTTGTCTTTAATGTTCTTCTTATATCTGGTCATCAGAGCTGATGCAGCTAAATAGGTATAGGTCCTTTTTGCCAGTCCCTGATTTATTTTTTTTTTCTTCCTATTTTGAATATCTTTAGCATCTGAGGAGTGAAATTCGTCTTTTTTCTTCTTCTCAACTAAGCAGTGCTCAGGAAAGCCAAGGAAAGTCAAAACTAGAACTCTCACTGTTACTTAACAAAAGACTTCTATAGAACTACAGATTTACACTCCTATTTCTGGAAATGACAAAGCACAGAAAAAAGAGTGAGGAAAAAGAAAGCAAGGAAATACAAGCCAAACTGTAGGCTGCACCAATATCAGGGGGGCTTTGGAGATCCAGAACCTGCAATTTCCCTATCCTGCAGTCTTTTTCTCAAGGCTGCCAAGTGCCTTTATGGTTTTACCTATCCCTGGGTTCTGGGGGCAGCATGTCCCAAATATCCCTCTCCCATTTTCCTCCTCCATTCCAGCACATCACACTTTAAAGAAGATTGAAACAGGCTCAATGGTAGTTCAGGTTCATCTGAACTTCCAAAGAGAGCAGATTACTTTTATATAGAAAAATGAAGTCACAAATTATGATGATTTATTTTAATAGTTTCCATCCCAAGAAGAGGGAAGTAAAACCACTGGAATGTGGGGGTTAGCAAGATCAATGCTCCATGAGGATATTTGGCACTATTTATACCTATCATAGGTGTCTATTAATTATGTATTGGTTGCAGGAAGCCAACTACCAGATTTCCAGGGAAGGATTTATGCAATGCTCTTATATAAAAAGAATCAGAAGAAAAAAATAAATTTAAAAGATGCAATTCTCTTTCCTGTTCATATTAATTTTCCAACTCCATGCTGGAAGAGCAACTGGAAATCTGATACTTACAGGAACTCTTTGTAGGATTCATCACAGGACCTAGCACAAGAAGGATTTTCAGACTCTGTGTTTTATCTTCAGGCCAAACTGAAATTCTTTTGCTAGAGGTGAAACTGGTTTGTACACGGAAGGACACCAAAACTTCCCATAAACATCAGTTGTGACATACCTTACAGATGATTTTAACAAGAACAGAGAATCTGCTTGGCATTAACTTCACCAAGTTACTTCTGGGTCAGTTTTGCTGTAAATATGTGATTTCAAAAGGAATCTGATCTCAACAGGAATGTTTACTTTCACAAAACTCTCCCTTGACTCCAAGCTTTAAAAAAAGGTTAAGGAATTTGGAAAATACAAGGGAAAAATGCTGGGTTTGTAAAACCAAGAGACTGACACTGACAGGAAAATAGAAGAGCTCTTGTTTCTCAGGACACAGGTATCAAAGTCAATCTGAAAATGAAAGAATTATCTCTCAAATACTAACCAGCCAGGATCATGTAGCACCTTAGTGAAATGATTTAATTTAGTGTTTAACAGCTTTTATCAGTGCCAGAGCACACTGAGACCACAAAACAACTTAGCTCTTGGGAGCATTCCCTGCAGCTGGCTGCTCCAAGGCTGCCTGCACAGCCTCATGGAATCCAGCCCAGGGAAGACCTGGGGTGGGATACAGCTCTGAACCCGGCTGGGGCGGCAATCCAACCATGCTGTACAAAGCACTCATCTATTTCTCTGACTTTATATAAATATTTTGGTTTAAAACTCTTTTTTTTATTTTCCTTATAGTTATTTCCTTTATATAGGGAAGTTCCTATATAAAGTACTTTTCTTTATAGTTCTTTCCAAGAGTTTTTTTTTTTCCAATCTGCAATAAATACTGGCCTTTGTTTTTTATTCGAAATGTAACAACATTTAAACCAGAAATAATCACGTGAAGTTACAATCTTAATTGTAATAAATTCTCACTTCTAAGCATATTATTTCCCAAAAGCCACTCATGTAGGAATAAAATGTGCTCATAATCTTTAAAAAATTAAAAAAATTAAAATGTGGAATTTAGGTGGAAAGTTAAGCATAATCAGTCTATATCCATGGCAAGGCAGTGTGCTTTGCCAAAATGCTGTGATGTGAGGAGGATTTTTTTTCCAGCCCCATCCTTGTTTTGCTGTGCATCAGCAGCCACGCTTGTGCCATTTGTGGTGTAGGTAGCATGGGAGCTGTCGTTATAATTGCATTTCTCAGAGAGAGCCACAAGGATTATTTGCATTTTCACTTGCAAGACAATGCAGGTAGGGAGGTCTGCCTTTGGAGAGTGCACAGGAGGAGAGTCTGCTCCTGCCTGGAGGAGGGAGAGCAGAGGTGAGGACAGATGTGTCTCTGTGCCATTCTGTGGCTGCCACCTGAAGCAGCCAGGGGGACCAGCAACCCCCCCAGGCTTTTCTGCCTGGCTGAGATTCAGAGGTGTGAGATAAATGCTGCCTTCAGCCAACAAAACACCGGCAATTCCAGAGGCTGAGGATTCCTCCTACGCCATTGGCATCACAGGGATTTCTGAACTTTGATGCGGAGACCTTGTTTGGCTGCTTCTTCAAAAGCAAAAGGCTCACAGTCCTTTTCCTCTTGCCTTGCACATGGCTCAGAGCCTTTTGTGAGGGAAAAACCTAATTAGCTCCTTCTGCAACACTTTATAATTGAGATCTTTTCTGAGATGATCCTTGAGACTGCCCAATCATATTTCCTTCCTATTTATCAGTAACATGTTTGCTAATGCATTACATGGCACCATTAGCATCTATATACTCTGAGATTAGTCAGTGTTTCCATTAGGGAATTATAACTCATCCTTACAATTTGATTCCAGACAGAATTGTAGCTTTCAGCATCAGAGCCCAGAGTGATTTAAATAATGGAATTGGGCTATAAAATCTGTTTAGTTCCCAGTGTATATTTTATATTTGAAACGAAATGCAAAAATATTGAAAGACTTAAAATTGGGCTATTGCAAAGCACATTTAGGATGCAGTTTTACTGATATCAAAGATTGCTGCTTTTGTGCATTTATCTTTTTTTAAAATAATGGTACTCTTATGTTGAGCATTCTACAAATACTTTTCTCAAAATGAAATTTCACAAGAATACTTACAATATGGGCTTGCACATCCACCTATCACTATGCAGATAACTAATGCCATTACAGGGGGGTTGATAAAAGGATATTTTGAACATTTAATGGCTGTGAAATTCTGAAGAATGCATAGGGAGCTCTGATATTTTTCAGTCAACAGAACTAAACCATCACATTACATCAAAGACAGCATTTTACATTCAGGAAACGGCTTTTTACAGAAGGATGGGAGTGCCAGGAAACTCATTTAATAAATGAACAGCAATCTTTGACCGAGGTTTTCCAAATTGTATCCTTAAATGCAAGTTTTAAACGCCCAGATATACATCACTCTTTCTACATGTGATGGGAAAGATGAGGCACTTGGAGTCCCAGGGAGAATCCCAGATGTTTCTGCTGCTCTTTCCAGTAAATGTTGGAATCCACAGATAGACTCTCCTTTGATTTATAATTATCTCTGATTCTATAACCTACTTAAAACAATGTACATAACACACTCCTTTCCAGTTGGGGCTATTCTTTTATTCTTGCTTATTCTAGCAAGTTTTCTAAAATTACTGGTTTATTACATCATTGAACTCAGCAAAATTCATACATCTATCACAGAATCACAGAGTCTGGAAGGGCCTCCAGAAGTCATTTGGTCCAACCTCAAGTTCCAAGCAGGATCACTGAGCTGAGGCTGCTCTGGGATGCATCCAGGCAATTGAACCCTCAAGAGTTCAACTCACCACCACCACCTCTGTGAAAACCATCTTCCAGTACCTGGGCCCCCTCATACTGACAACATTTTTTTTAAATCTAATCAGAATTTCTTATCTCCATTGCATTTTTCCCTGCCACTGAGCACTCCTGGGAAGAGCCTGTCTCTGTGTTCTCTGGAGTGCCCTGTTAGGGAGTTGAAAACAGAAGTGTGTCCTCCCCTATGTTCTTAAAGCTGACCAAGGCTCTCCTCAAGCATGGCATTTTACAGATCCCTGACTGCACTGACACCCTCAGCTGGGCTCACTCACTCAGATCAAAGCCCTGCTCGTACTGGGCAGTCCAAAACTGGACACAGGCCAGTGGGAGTCCCAAGGGGAGTCATGGCCTACATGTGGAAAAAATGCTACAGTGAATTCTCTTTTCTTCTCACAGATCTACTGTAAGATTTTTGTAATGTACTATTTTAAATTTATGCTTATATTTACAATATTCATAGTAAGTATTTTTTCAAAATAGAGCTTGTATTACAATTTGCTGAATGCAACACATTGATTAATATTTGCTATGCACCCCTAGGAACACTGACAAGCAAAATGATTGAAGCATCTTCCAAGGGGAAAAAAATGTGGCATTCTTGCTACTAAGCAGTTTTAATTTAGCATTAAAAACTCTTATGTTTTAACTTTAGAAAGCAACACTAAAGAACACCTATCCACTGAACTAGTCAAGAGAAGAAAAAAATTAATTTTAAAAAATTAAAATTAAATTTTTAATTAAATTTTTTTTTTAAAAGTTGCTAATATTACAGTTGGGAAAGTCACAACATTTAATTTGTTTAGATTTCCAAAAATTCATTCCTCATTTGCCTTACAGAGCTAATCCTGTTATAAAATTTAGGATGATTTATGAGGATGGAGGAGGAGTCATACACAGGAGGAGTCATACACAAACAACAAAACTGCAGAGACAGAAATTACCAAAGTACCACAACTATTATCACCATCTGAACACCAAGGTGACAATCCCATCATGCTGCAGGGATTCTTCCTCAGCACAGGATGAGAAAGTCCCCAAGACTGTTATGACAAAGCAAAGGATGAGATGCAAACATGAAAAGATGCGTTATTTCCATTTGACAAAAGTAGGAGACAGGATGCCAAGCGCTGCAATAAACTGCCTCAGGCAGCACGTGCAGACACACATGCTGGAACCAAATCTTCTGAAGCCCAGGCTTACATTTTGTGGTCATTCAAGAGCTCTGCTTTCAGTTTCTGTGCATTAATGCACCCTCTGAAAGACACCAATCTTCCTCCTCCTAATCAAATGAAGACTTGGACTGACTTTGCAGGGCAGGGGCTGTCCTTGTGAACTGGCAGCTCTCTCCTGCACCCACAGAACGTGACCAGCACCAGAGATCACCAGGAGAAGGTGGAGCATGTGGCAAGGACATGGCATAGGATTCCTGGATCTGGGAACGTGGAAAGGCTCCTTCCTGGGGCTGCACCCACAGGGAGACAGAGCCCCCCACCTCCAAACAACACAGAGCTCCCCAGCCTCCCCTGAGCCCTGGTCCCTACTGCTGTGCTCACTGCCTGTCCTCTTCCTGAGCCACCCACCCAACACCCTGGTCACCACAAAACCACATGATTTATCCTCTCCCCTCACCTTCTACCCACTGGCTGCCCACTCAACCCACTCCCTTCTCCAGAAGTGTCAAGAATTTGGTTTTGTTCCCTTCAAACATCTTTCTAAATCTCTCTAGATCTGCTGTTAACTGTGCAATAAATGTACATTTCTATAAACATGCACACATGAAGCCTACAGCATATATAACAAGCAATACATTGGGTACAGGTATGGAAAAAAGGGCTATAGAAATATTAATTCTAGTCTGTGCTATTAAAAATGCCCTTCAGATATTCTACTTTGGCATACCATTGTCAAACACAAAACTCACAGATCTTCCTTTTAGTGTGTTCCAGAACTTTACACATTTCTTAGCACACCTTTCTATATCTGAAACTAAGAACAGACAAAGTAAAATCTACTACTACACAATTACTCCTTTTTTAATGTTTATAGTGAGAAAGATGGAAAATTGGGGATAAAAACCCCAAAACAACCAAAGACAGAGATTTCAAACTGAGTATGTACACAAGGAATTTCTATTTAGACTTCAATGTCATATTACAGAAGTGAGGTTGTTGCAGAAGGAAGCCCTGCAGACCACTTTTGTACCAAGTATGAAAGGAGAGGTAAAAACAAGTTGCAGTGAGCAAAAGCAGCATGATGACAGCCATTAGTGCATCTGCTGTTCCACTGCTGCATGTGCCACGTAGCCAAGCTCACACCCAAAAACCTGTGAAGTATTTAGTGGAATTCCACTGGCTACAAATTTTACCCCTAATCTGGCATGTCTTCAGAACTAAAGCTATTATTACACCCCAGTGGTCTGATACTACAAATTGAGTGTTGCAGGAAGTTAAAAATCAACCTTAATCTACAGTTAAGTCACAAAATCAGCCTTCATCTCTTGTTCTTGTTATGGCCTTAGTACCACGTACACAGTCACAACTCTTACTCGTTTCAGTAGCAGCAGTGGTTGTAAAATACTGAAAGACATCATGTAACTGATTTTAAGCTGATTAAAGGAAGAATACAGCATGAGTTCATTCCTTGTTTTATCTTCTCTTCGTGTTTTCATTTGAACACAAGTGGAGAAAATATAATATTTTCTCTACCCACATAATGAAATATTCCTACTCTGTTTGTGGAAAAAATGAGTACAATGTTTGCATTAGACACAGTGTTATTTTCACTCATAAATGGACTTAATTTCACCGAGTGATTTGTTAAATTTTTAAACCTGGAGGAGGCTCTTGCCATTCACAAACTGCATTCCACGAGGCAGCCTCTCCTTTTTTATGCCTCACTCAGTGACCTGGAATGCTGTGGCATTTCCAAAAGCTGCTGCTGCGACAGGAGCCGGAGCATCCGCTGGGATTGCAAACGCGCCGAGATGGGCAGAGCTGAGCAGGACTGAGCTGGGGAGAGGCAGAGTTGGCAAACAAAGGCACTCTGCTTCTCCCTGTCCCCTCCTTTCCTGGGCCTGGCATTTGTGGATGCGGCCTGTGAGAAGAGGGGTTCCCAAGGAGCTCCTTGATGCCTGGCTCCATGCCTTTGGAATGCCTCCTGAGGCAGCCACTGCACAGTTCCAGGGATGAGCACCAGCTGAGCAGGAATGCTGACTGCTCATGGAACATCCTGAACACCTTCCATTCACTGGAATTCCGACAGCTTTGGGCTGCTGCAGCCTCCTCTCACATAATCATGTGCCACAGCCATCCCCACGGGAGCAGAATTCACTGCTAGGAGCAGCAGTAGCAGAACATGGCAAATAAAATGCAAGCACTTTTTCCCCCTCTTTAATAATGTTATACATAAAGTAATAGCATCAATCTTGTTTCCCATTTGAGGAAAGTAGGTTGCCTCACCTTTGACAGTGTTAAACAGCCATCTCAGTCTTTTCAATTAACATTATGATAGCAGTTACCTAAAACGACTAGATACAAACAACAAAAAAAAAATTGGACAAGAACTACCAGCAATTAACAAAGAAAATACCATATATAAAAGAAAAACTTAAACTGTGATTATATTAGTAAAGACAATTGGTTATCAGTGTCTATGACAGATGTTTAAAGTAAATTTTACACAGTTAACCACTAATAGATATTGTAACTATTGGGCAAAACTTGCTTTGTTAATTATATTCCCAGAAGTTTGAAGCATGTGTATGTGATGCATACCAAGATATTGCTGATGCTGAAAATGAAACAGATTCTACAAGGAAGTCCTAGAAGAGTAAAGAGTAGGCACATCCAAATATGCTTTTACTCCACTCACAAATGAAGTGGAGAGGTGAGACCTTTCATATTTCCAGCTAAATAACAGACAAAATGACCCTGAAATATTCTGCTAGATGGTAGAGTCCCCTGCATTTCAGAGGAGAGGTGAGCAAACCCTTAAACCAGTCAGCTCCAGCACCACATTGCTCACACTGAGGTTGTTCCATGGCACCAAACACAAACAGATCAGTCACAAGATCCACGGCAAGACCAATTTTAAGATGCTCGGGGTTCAAATGCCTTAGATATTCTGAGATGCAAAAATGTACTGAATTCACTCACTCAGAAACTGTGTCCTGAAAAACAACCTGCCAAAGAACTGGAAATGAAAAGCCTCCCTGTCCCTTGTGCAGCATGTGACACCAACACCCGGGGTTTTTTGGTGACACCTCCTTGTTTGGGGGTCTCCCTACTTTTTACTTCAGTTGCCTCTTCCTCGAGAGGTAGTGAGAATTAATTACACAGTGAGAACTAATTACATACTTGCTGAAGACAGCCCAGAACATGGAAAAAAGCATTTGGTGAGATTACATTAAAAATATTAGTAATAAATCACCTAGTAGTCTCTGCAGGGCACTGAGCAGGATTGAAATGTGAGGCTATTTAGAACCAGAGGAATAAAAGGGTTGGAACTGAATGCTCAGTAAATATTTTTGGTCAAGAGGGACTGGTACAACAGGCCAGGACAGTGACTCCATAATTTGGTATACCCACCAGAGAATTCAAAAGACTAATAAGACCTGCAGTATTTCTAAGTGACTTCCTATGTTTGGCTCGACCGGTTTACAATGAAGATAAAAGCAACAGAAATTATTAGTTTTGTTTGCATTCAAGTTGATAAACAAAAGTTCTATTTGTATTTGAATAAATCATACATCATGAATTATGAAATTATGCAGCGTTGGAATGATGAAAACCATTGATTTCTGTCTCTGCCTAAGGGCAGACAGAAAGAACAGAAAAATGAGATTTATAGCGTATTCACTAGGAATACTTCAAAAACGATGTACATTTTTCCTGTGAGAGCAGATCAATACAGTAATTTTATTTTTAAGCTAAGACATGGGTAGAGTTAGGACAGCCTTATCTCTTATCTGTCTAGTCTCACACATATGCAATGATATTCACATAATGTCTACACCAGCAAGATACAGTTTTTGAAAATATAACACTTCACTGAGCTCCTGGCAGCACAGATCACATTTCTGCACTACATCTTGCACTTAGCACAAGCATCCTGGGGCGAAGTGACATTTGCCTTCTTCACTCTACAAAAGAAAATGCTACTTTACTTCAAACAATTAATGGCATGTTGTGAAGGACTGATTGAAAAACATACATTTTCAATTTTATACGCAATATGGAATAAGATGGAAAAGTACTTCTAAAAGGGTCTAAGCTCTTCCCTAGGAGGAAAAGCTGCATCAAAATCAATGTGCTGGGGATTTTTGGCATGGCTTTTTTAATGGCTAATAAACAGGCCAGCAGGAGAGCCTGCCAGTAGGTCTGTCTGTCTGTGCCCAGTCCTGGCATCCCACTGATGGTGGACACCACACTCAAATGGGGCACACACATCCCCCTGGGATATGCAAGGCTGCACAGGGGAAACATGCACCATTTGAGGCTAACATGGCATGAATTTGAGCTGCACATGGTCAGTGTCTCAGGAGAGGCACAAGAAGAACCTGCCCATTTCCCTGCCGGGCAGAGGATGTGTCTAATCTTACTGATAATGTTCCTGCAGCCATCACAGCCTCGGGACAGGATTGAGCCAGGGTCTGCAGGGGAAGGGAATATCTTCCCTTAGATCAGCAAATGCAGCTGAAGAGTAGACAGGCTGTCAGATACACAAGAATTTTTCTCCATCTGTTGGAAACCAAAATCAGGAGTGATATTATTCTTATGGACATTTATTATCTCACCTGCTTTGGTCCTTTCCTCACAATCCCTTCAACATTCCTTAGGAGATAACTTATCAGTTTTCTCTCCTGTACAAACAATTGCTTTCCCTGTAACTTTGCTTTCCCTTCCCTTAATTATTCAGTTAGCAGCACTTTTTTCTCTCTCTACCACATCCACTTAAACTCACATGCAATTTGTCCTCAACTTCCATTAGCTACAAAGCTTAATGCTATTCTTTCATAAGAGTAGGGTGTGCCTGAAAGCTCATCCACTTTTTTCCAGGCATCCCAGACTCCAAGAGAGAAAATAGTTGCAGAGTCTGGAGATGCTTTTGCTGTTCATCCTCCTTTCCTCAAACAAACTGCTTTTTCAAGGCACAGATACAGTAATGTTGCAGAGAGTAAATGATATTTCATGGTCAGGAAGTTCCTAGTTAAAGTCCATACATTGTTAATCATTAATTGGCTGTTAAGGGCCATTTACCAGTTGCTAGAAATTCTTCTTTAAAAATATCATGAGGGTCCTTAAAAAGAATTTATAAATAGAGCAAGCAATTAAACATATACACAGAGCCTATGCCTGCAATGTCTTTGAAGTCAAGGCTGTTTGGTGGAGACAGAGACTTTAATTGATTGTATTTAGGAAAGAAGGCAACATTTCTAATTGAACACTATGATTCACCCTTATCTTTAGTAATTACAGTCCCATATCCTATAAAAAAATTGTGCATAATTTACCATTGATGGACATGGAGATACTATCCCATTTTTCATGCCAGTTCACAACCATCTGAACAAAACAGATAACATATGCTTTCATAAAATACACTGAAAAAAGTTCACTTATTTCAGCAGGATAAATATTAGATGCTATTTGTATTTTACATGGAACTACACGTAAAAATAGCCCACTCTTTTGGAAGTATTGAAGTCAGCAGTTACAATCCTAAATATAACACACTGTTTTCAGTTCTACAAAGTTAAACTTTAGTTCAGCAAAAGAATAATCCTTACATAAGTTTTGATGTTTCCCATTTAAAATGAAAGAATACATTATGTGTGTTATCACATTAATAATTCTAGCAGGTATTTTGAGTTTTGAATTTTGGACTAAAATAGGATTCAAGTAATCACAGGACTGGCTCAGAATGATTAACACAATATGAAACTCCTCCTTTGAAGAACAAAGAATATTCTGCATGCACCTTTCATACTCCTCCAGCATTGTGTTTTGTACATGGCTACATTATCACACTATAGACAGGAAATTGTACACAATACTGCAGCACAGGAATGGTCAGAGAGCCGAGGAAGAAACCAATTCAAAGAAATTCTAGACTCAGGTTAAAGAACTACAAAGGTGTGTCTGTGCAGAGCCCTGCCACTCCCAGGGAAGGGGACAGGATGAGCCTCACTGACCCCTCTCACTGCCTTTGGGAGAGGAACCTTTCCAGACATGTGGAAGAGTCACACACTTGGCTTTTCAGAACAGAATAAACCATCAGCTTGCATTGAGCTTAAGCACCCACCCAGTCTGAGCTTTCTAAATGTTTCTGAGGGATGTGCTCAGCTGGCTGCACGCTCCAGCACAAAGGCACTGCATTGGCAGGACTCAGCTGGTGCCACTGACCAACCTGTGCTTTTTAGAATACAGCAAAGACAGCCAAAATAGCCATGGGGGAAAAGGAAGCAACTCCATGCATTTCCTACTCTATCCTTCCCACTTTATGATTCCAGGTTCCAGGTAATCTTACCAAGTGCAGAAAGTGGAGTGAAAACCAAATTGAACTGTGGTTATAACTGCAGACAGGACAGAAGTCAGCAGGAGTATTCCAAAATGGAATGAAGCTCTGCCTATTCCAGTACAAGCATTTTACAAATGTGGATGATAGATCATTATCTATTATAGCATCTCAAAGGTAATAACAGCAATAAGAAATAATTTACAACTAGTGCCCCGTTTATGGCCTTGTAATAGCATGACTTAAATGCTGCACAGACCTTGGAGTGGCCCTCAAAGAGTGAAAAGTTTTATCTTTATGAACCTTGCATGATGGCTATTTTATCTGAAGCAGTAAGCTGGTTCAAGTATGGGAGCAGGACATTTCCCCCAGGTGTCCCTCTTGCTGTATGACTGATGTGCCCTTTTGGTTTCTATTGTATGAAAATCCACTGGGAGGTTTGGGGTGGTTTTATTGCAGAAACCCATCAGATCCTATTGCCCTTCTAGGCTGATGAGCAGGAGGTTGTTTCTCACTGGTCTCCTCTCTTCTCTCTCATTGTACCCCTCTTTGAGCTAACTTGGTGAGGTTTATGAGGCTGAATCTTGTTTCACAGGAAGATGCAGCTTGGTTTCTATAGCCTGATGTCCGTGTCACAAAGAATTACACAAGATGTCCTTAAAAGTGACAGAACTGGTTGCATTGGACCTCTCTTTTCAGTTCATAAACTTCATTGATTTTTTTCAAATACAAATATGCCATTAAATTCAGAGTCAAAAGCATCTGGATATTACAAGCCTGCCATGGAAACAAATGTTCAGATTTTTGGATGTCTTCCAGACACTTTCCTATGCTGGATTGGTAGAAAGCAGGCTTAAAACTGGTGATGCCTGCCAGGATCAATGCAGGACTTGTCTAAAACAGCTGTAAGGAATGTGTGGGAAAGCTGCAGGTTTAAGTGGTGTGTGCCTGTCCCATCCTTGGCATCAGGGTGGCCCTTTGGTAGCAAATAAAACCCAGAGAAAGCCTCACCCTTCCACTTGCCAGCCAGAGAAGAGTTGAATATTTTACACCACCATGATACAGTGTGGGACTGAAATTCTTCCACAGCTGCTTGTTCTTAGAGACAAAGGAACAGGGCAGAGCCAAGGTCACCAACAGCCAGAGAGGAACTCGTGTGGGACACCTCACAGTAACCCAACCCCAGTCTCAATTTCAGCCAGCTTCAGAGCAGCCTGCTACTGCAATGAACTTTTTTGGTAATCCATATATTCTGTCAAAAAATAAAAAAATTAATTCCTCATTCCTCTGAATTAACAGGATAGAATTTCACAAAAGCCAAGGTCTAAAGGTCCTTGTTCCATGGTCCAAAACTGAATCAGAAATGTAACTCCTTCCATTAGAAGTTTGAATGCAAATGGTCTGTTCTGGTCATACGCATTATTAGCTGGATGAAAATCTTTAAGATCAATTATTTGCCAAAAAAATAAAAGATGTCTCACACTCCAAGGATGCAGCTTAAGCTCGGCACAGCTTTTAGTGGTTTAAAAAAAAAAAAACAACAAGATAAGGAAACTCAAAATATTTAACTTTTTTTAATGGAAATTTTCTGTTTTCTTGTTCTGAAGTAGTGTTTTGAGATTACACTTAGCCACAGGAATTTTAGAAAAATACCAAAGCAAAGAATATTTCATTTCAGATCAAGCCAGTTTTTCATATTATTATTAAGCATTCAAACACCAATACAACTGACAGACACTTTTCACACATATCTCCAGTTATTATGACCTGCTTTTATGCAAATGCATTGTTGTGTTTTACGTTCATTCACCATTCATCTCTCACAGCCTTTCCTTCTAACAAGCCTTGTTCAATTCATAAAGAGAACATAAACAATTAGCACAAGCAGTAAAGTTCAGCAACACCTGAAATGTCTTCTAGCACCCCATATTAATTTAAAAGTAATAACAACTAGAATGTCAACGCATCTTAAAAACAAGTTATTGCTGCTTGCTATGTGCAGCACTCTATGATTCATTGGTTGACACAAAGAAAATCTTTTGCTGAAACACTAAGCAGGTTATAAAACACCATTTGTGTGTTACTTTCACAGTGGCTTTCATCTGTCATTATAAAACCATCCAATTAGGACAACAAAAAGGAGGGCTATATTTTTAAAGTGCTGTTTCTTCCCAAATTAACTGCTTCATTTTGACATAGAACACTTTTGCCTTATAATTTTTCTGAAGCGTTACGTTTGATTTTTATGTCAAAGAATTGCACAACGTATTTTATTTTTGTTTTAAATGGGAGCTATGGGAAATCTGCCCTGATTTACTTGGAACTTGTACATTTTCACTGCTATAATACAGAATTTTCAAGGGAAGGCAGCACTTCAACCTCTATCAGCTACACCAGAAAATCACAAACAGAGCATGGTAGGTTCATTCCCCCTGAAATTCCATGTAGTTTGAATTCAGGCTTTTTACGGGCTTCTGTTAGACCAGTCATTATTTTATTAAATTTTATAAAGTACCACAAGAAAGGAAATCTTGGTCTCTAACTTTGACACAAACACTTGCTCTCATGGCAAAGTGCCTTTACTTGTGCACTTACCTCAGGCAGAATCTTGCTTTAGCTTTAAAATGACAGCAAGAGCAACAGTTCTCCAAATCTGCATGCAGCCTCTGGTTTGAATTATAAATGCATTCTCTCTGTAAGCAGGTCAAGGCTGTTTTCATCCCAGTGACAAACAGGGCACCACTCAACCAACCACACTTTCTCATTCAGGAGTTGCTTTGTGCATTTCTGAGGTGCCAATGTATGGGTACAATATTTATTTGGTCTAATATTTGTTCTTTTCTTCCAAATTAAACAAAAAAATATTTTAGACATTCTCACATTTTCCTATCTCATGCTTTTGCCAATTCTGTAAGGTTTTCCCTTTATAGTGCTTCAGGACCAGCTATGAATAAACCAAAACCTTTCTCCAAGATTTCTTGGAGATTGTCTCCTGCTATAAAGTATTTCTTGGGGCACTGAAAAAAGCCATGTACATATTTAAAATGCACAGCATGTCTAATGAGTTAAGCCGGGGTTCTGCTATAGCCACATATTTTTGCCAAGATCCTGTTCCTCATGTCATAACAGTGAAGTTTTTTCCAGTGCTCTCATCACTTCCTCTCCTTCTTATCTCAAGTCTCTGCCTTAATTATCAGGAACTAGAGAATAAAACTAAACAGGTTAGAAAACAAGGTCCAGAATGGGGAGCACACCTTCTTTTCACATGAGAACAGTTACAGAGTCTGTTCAAGCTAAGGTACACCATAGCAACAAAACATGCCAGAACCAAATCAGTCTGAAATGGCACAGCACATCCTTGTACAGATCCCAGGACTTGATGCATAAACATGCAAAACATTTTCAGCTCTTTTCTCTGCCTAACATTTTGTTCTGCTCTTTCAAGTTTATAACTGTCCTGACCACCTGGTACATGGTATGAAACTGCCTTCTCCAGGAGAACACAGCTTAATTAGCCCCTACATGGCATTTATCCTGCTTATTTCTCTGCCAGAGAGAAAGTAAATCATCTGACAGAAATGTCCCAAATGTGTTTCAGTCTAAATTCTGATTTTGCCTCTTCCTTGCATGCACTTCAGAAAGAGCCTCTCACTAGCACAAAGCTCTTCTGCTGCCAATCTTATTCACAGCACAAGAAGTGGTAAACTGCAGATTTATTCAGTTCTTTGTCATGAGGAATTACATGTACACATTCCATTGTTCTCTTTTTCTTTCTTGATTCCTCATTACTGTGGTTGGGTCCCCTGATTGTCCTGCAAAAATCTTTATGCTTCAAAGTCAGAATCATTTTTGGCCAGCTGTTCCACAAGAGCTTTCTGAGGTAACACAGCAATGCTCTAATCCTCAGGAAGTTATGACAAGCTATGTTTAAAGGATTTATGTGCCTGACTGATAACAAATTAATTAAAATCAAACTAGCAGCAATATTCTTTGTGCCTTCACGTAATGTCTGGCACTCTACTAATGAAAGAAAAAAAAATTCTTAGAGAATAAAAGTTAAGTGTCAATACTGAATCCTCTGGGATTCAGAAACAGAAGGGTGAACTCTTTCATTAATATCAGTGGATTTCTTTCAGGGAATGAATTTGCAGCGTTTCTGGACCAAAATGTTGCTCTCCTCTTAGGATATTATATAGAAGCTATCCTTTTTCCTTGCTCTAAAACTCATTGAGCTAATTTTTTTTAAAATATATTAGCCTTCTGTGTGGTTTTCATTACTATTTCAAAACTAAAACTACCTAAAGAATTTATAATGTCACAGAAAAAGCCTTATGGAAATCTGTATGTTACAGTCCAATGCCCCATTTGAGAAGGTTCAGAATAAAGCACACATAAAAGGTTTGAGGCAGTGGAATAATTTCAAAACACTTTTCAGAGTCAAAAGCAATTTAAAATGTTTATAGCACCTTTATATTTTTGCTGTGAGTGCTCCAATTTGGGTATCAGTCAAGCTGAATGCTCACAGCACAGAGTAGGGCAAACTTAACTTATTTGCAAATATAACCATGAAAAAGGAAAATAAAAAGATAGGTCAGGGAGGCCAGCTGGGGGAGAATAACACCCCAAAAATAAAACCAGTTTTGGCTGCATAAAAAGTAGCAGAATTCCTACAGTCAGCTATGGATATAGAGCTGAGACAAGAAAAATAAAAATGAGAGGCTCTTGCCATGAAAATAAACAGAAAGAAATGAAGCTATAAAATCTCAGCAATAGCTGGATATTTAACTCCAGTCAGTAATGTTCTCTTCCCAGAATCATTTCTCATGTGCACATCTGCATACACTTTTCTTTTTCTTCACACAGCAACATGGCTATGGCAAAACTTTTAGAAGGGGGCTCCTACGTTTTTGCAGACAGCTAGGGAGAAAGGAGGTGTCTGTCACACCTGCTCTAAGCCCACCTTCTCCTGCAGTCCAGCACAGGAATCAGAGTATATCCCAAGGCAGGCAGGAAGAGGAGGGCAAGCCAGGCTGCTGCATTCACGACTTTAACACATTTACCCTCTCTGCCCATTTCCCAGCCCTCCATCCATCCAAGAGCCCTGTTCTTCAGTACCCTGACACTCTTAGCTGCTGTCAGGTTTGCTCTCCAAGCACACCACTTCACCTTCCAGCTCCAGACAGCCAATTTTATTGAATCTCCATGGTAAATGGGCACCCAGCCCACCTCCCTGGCAGGTCTGCACAGCCAACCCTGCCCATTGGAACAGTTACTGATGTTCCTTAGCAGTCATGAATTTCTGTTTATATCTTTAGGCCAATAACTAAGTGGTTGAACACATAGAGTCACTTGCTTGGCTGTAATTTAGCAAAAAAGCAGTCTCACTTGTGGCCAGCAGCAACACTTAAGCTATGCTGGTCTGATCCCCACAACAGTATCTTGGCAAACACAACCTTTTTTAATGTGTTTCTTCTTATTGCTCCTTTGTTTTGGGTGGTTTTTGTTGTCCATCTACTTTATAAAGCCAGCTACAAAAGAATTGGCCTGCTTTAACTAACTGCAGCAATGGAAGAGGGCACTGATGACACTTTCACTCATGCTGACTTCAGCACCAAGATAAGAATTCATCTTCCACCCTGACAACAAGCACATAGAGCTCTGGCTCTCTTACCTGAGGAAAGTTTGTTACTTCAACAACCACCTCTCACAAAGCAAAAATAAATAAATAAATAAATAAATAAAAAGGAAGGTACATTTAGGAAATAAGTAAGAATAAAATACATAAAATAAAAAGGAAGGTGCAGAATCACAAGATTGGAAGAGACCTTCAAGATCATCGAGTCCAGCCCGTTCCCTGACACCTCAACTAAACCATGGCACTGAGTGCCACATCCAGGCTTTTTTTAAACACATCCAGGGATGGTGACTCCACCACCTCCCTGGGCAGACCATTCCAGAACTTTAGGAATGTAGGAAAGCATTTTAGAACGTGGATATGAAGGAGTAATAAAACCAGCAAGACAAAACAAGCTTTCAGAAGGGGTGCTTTCCTTCCACAGCCAAATCAGCTCTACTACCAAGCCTGGGCACAGAGCTCACACATCACCCACACCCCAGCTGATAGAGCCTTATTTCCAGGACTCACATCAGGCTTCCTGCTGGCACCAGGGTGAGCCTCACTCCCACCAGCACACTCCCAATCTGCACACCAGACGTGCTTCACCTTTCCACTGCACAGGCACAGCATTCCCAGACTTCCCTGGAAAACAATGGAAATGCCACACAGCAGCCTGGGGTTTATTTCTGTACTCTGCCATTCATTTCTGCAACCCTGATTGGTTACCTAAGAAACAGTCCCTGGGTAAAATTTGACTGATTATGTTGTCAGGTTGATTGTCACTGCCGTGGGTGGGGTTTCATGGGGTATGTGCACATGTGGGATGCACAAAAAATTAAAATAAACACTTGACAATTTTAGTTCCTTTTTAGTAGTATTATGGGGGGGAAAAAAATGAAAACTGTGAGAAATTACACTTTTAAGAAGTTTATTAGGATCTGCATTATATTTTGAGGTTAACTTAGCCAAAGGAAAAAAAAGAGAATAGGCCTTCACGCAGAAAAGAAGGATATTTTTAGAAAAGCAATCTGTATTGGAAGGTTAATAACACAGCAACTTTACAAACTCTGCAAGATTGTAATAAGTACTGAACTTATTTTCAAATAACAGCAGTGCTCATTGCTTTCATTTATCATTGCCTTACACAAAATATTGAAGCATAACAGCCTTATTTAGTGAATTTCCAATGTTAAAATCTCTAAATGACTGATTATTTGGGCACTGGAGATATGTGCAATTTTACTTGCAGCCCACATTATTTAGATTCAAAGAACTTGCTAAACAAAAAACAAATAGCTGGTTGAGAGATGAAAACCTTGTTGTTAACCACAGGTAATACAGATTTTCTATGACCACTCTTTTCTCTCTCATGTAAACAAAGAAGCAGTCACTTCTAATAGAGCTATTTCTGAAAATATGGTGGTGAGGAATATAAAAAAGAGGGGAAAAAAGAAAAGAAGGAACATCACTTTAATTACCACAGACCTGATAAAACAGAATGTTATCAGGGTTCTGATAATATGGCAGAGATTGCTGAGCAGCATCATTTCTGCAAGGTTTCTAAGTCAGGATAAATGTGGGAAGCAGAGAACAGGTTTTTGTCCGCAATCTAAACACATTTTCCCTCATTATGATCTCCCAGCATTTCTTACAAATGCTGTTATGGGGGATTTGCTGAGTGAAGTTATGACATATAACCCCTCTTCCTCCTGTGGTCTAGGACTGCTACCCCTGCATCCGAAATCTCAGAGGATGCTGACAGCAACACATGCTTCTGTGATAAGTACCCTTGATAAAACAGGGGTTTGGCTGGAGAAGGAGCATTGCTTCCAAGCACTTCCAGCTTTCCTAGCATGGGTGCAGAATGTTCTGACCGAGGACAGAAGTGCACACAGTAAAACCAGAAACCTCTGGGGAACAAGCCACTGATGACTCTGAACAATCAGCCTGGTTCACTTGTCCTAAGCATGGCACACTTGCTCCTAAACTGCTCCTCTGGCTGGCAATCAGCCCAAGGTTTCTGGTGCAAGGCCCTACAAGGTCAGTTGGTTTTTTTCTCCCATTATGAAATAATGTCAGAAGCACTGTAGCATGGAGGCTCGACAGCCTGATGCTTCCTGCTTAGAGCTCTGCCCTGCTGCTCTCAAGCACCAGTTGGGGATCAACATGCTCAGCAAAACCTCCGTGAATTTCCAGGTCTGCCGCACCGGAACAGAGAAGGGTCTTTGGGTTTTGATGTTATGAAGACATTTTGCTTTTGGGAAGGTAAACAGACCATATGTTTGGAGAGATGACTGACTTCTGCAGGGATTTGAAGAGCACAGATCTATTTTGTTGATTATTTCTATAATGAGGATAGAGTGAATAAACACATTACCGAAAATCCAGTGTACTGCAAGAGTGCTCCAAATGAGAGTGTAACTCTATGGTGTACAGCATTTATTGCTTGACATGATGTATTAACAGACAAGCTACCTGAAAATAATCCTATTTTTCAAAATACATTAACATTCCACCATTATTTCCTCCTACTCTGCAATACAATTTTTTTTCTGTTTTTTTTTTTTTTTTTTTTTCTCAATTTGTCTCAGGGTATATGGAGCTTGGGGAAGAACATTTTTTTAAAAATGAACTAAAGCCAAACCCTTCTAGTTGTTCAGTGAGCCCAGTCACTTGTGAAGTCACCTGCAAGACAGGAGATAAACATAAGCTCATCCTCTGTAAAGAAGGAGAATGAACCTGGTTTCATGTCTCCATCTTCCAGGACAGTTCTGAGTTTGAGGCTTGGGTTTGTCCTGTGCAGGGCCAGGAGCTGGACTTAAAGATCCTTGTGGGTCCCTTCCCACTCAGGATATTCTATGATTGTATTACATTTTCCTTGGTCCATTTAACCAAGATTGAATCAATTTTATTAAGCAGAATAGAAATTTTGCAAGACTGAGTCTACGTCCGGAACAAAAAATAGGGTTTAAATCTGGTCTCTTGGTTCAGACTAGTGAAAGAAAGCTGCTCAAACAACCAGACTCTTAGAAAAAAATGGAACAAAAGAGAAATATGAGGAGATGGGACCCAGCATTTATGAAGCCTGGAAGAGCAAAAGATGACAGGTAATATTTTGATATCCTCTTCCATCATGAAGTATCCAGAAGATTCCTGCCCTATGAAAAGGTGATTTTCTGGCTGTAAGAAGGGCCTTGCTGCTCCTTGGCTGCTGTTCCAGGGCAGTGTGTGGGCAGATCTCTGTTACAGGGCTCTGCAGTGGACTGGCAGCCAGGAAAAAACTGCCAGAAATGAAAGAAGTGCTGGGGTGCATTAAGCCATTTACTTCTAGGATTGTCACAATCAAACCCTGCCTTTCTCCAAGGCACCTCACAGCAGAACATGAATTTCACTGTCCAGGACACAACCTTTTATGTACATAGTTCTCTACCAGTGCAGGACAGGCCATGACCTTGGTTTATACTGACTGCAAATTATATTTACAGTACACTGAACAAACAACAATTCACAGTGCTCTTTTAGCACAATTAGCTGCCTCAGTGTGTTATTCAAAATAACTTCAGAGCTACTGGGAGTGGCTTCAAACAGAGCCAGGCTGCATCTTTAGAGGTGTTACCATTTTCCCCTCTGTGCTACACCAAGGTGCGCTCTTATGTTCAGAGTTTCCAGGCAGGTGTTTCCCAAAAGCTTTGGCCCTCAAAAAGAGGATCTGAACAAGGTCTGAAGGGAGAGCTGGGTTAAAACTTTCTCTACAATGCTGGGGACAGGTCTATTTTCTACTGCTGTTTTATTTCTACAGCTGATGATTAAATAACCCACCGTGCAGTTGCCTTATGGCAGTCAGTGCAAAATTAAATATTTCCCCATGCAGAGTTCATTAGACATCAGAGTTTCCTAGTTAATTCGTTAGGCCTCTATGAATTCCCGGGGAATATTATAAAATTATAATTTTGGTCTATTCTCCTCCAACCTATTACAGAATACATTTCATTTTCCCATATCTAAAGCACAGTGAATGAAACTGTTAGAGGAGAAAACACATCTGGATCTCATTTACATTTCTTTTCATGCAGATCAACATAACAGGATGAATTCAGTCCTTCAATATTCCTTATTCAGGGAAGCAAAAAATCAAAATGAAAGAAATACTAGATTGCTCCTCCTACTACATAGCCTTAATGATTTTTTTTTTCACTCTTTGCAGCTTTCAAGGCAAGAGTCCTATTTCAAATTACACAGCACCTCCTGGAGAAGGGAAAGAGCATCTGGAGGAATGAAGAGGCTGCCAAGTCAAATTCACACCTTAAAGCCCCATTCATGCTCTTCAGCACTGCCTGAGCTCAGCCTTGCAACTGCTTTCCACATGGGAAGAGGTATTCTCACCTACAGGCTGTAAAAAGGTCCCAGTTTAGACATGGCAAGCTAGCTCATGGGGACAACACCAAGAGCAGGCAAATAAGAGAAGAAGTACCCTTATAACCCTAAGGGACATGGTCAAGTCCAGAAGAAAATTCTACACACAGTAGAACACTCAATTTTTAGATTATTTCTCATCTTCCAACAAACTCCAACCCATTTAGCAGAGGTAGGGGTGGGAGAATGGGCTGAAGGAGAGCCCATGGAGCTCTATAAAGATTCCCCCATCACGTTCCAGGCACCTGTGGGGAAGGAGCAGCTGAGAAAGGGCAGGACTTAATGAACTCATAGCAGCTCTCAGGTTGTAGGGGAGAATAAGGAGGATAAATGGTCTTTCTTTCCTGAGCAGTTAACTATCTCCACTAACTCTGGCACATCCAACACAACCTGCTTTATTGGACTCTGTACACCCTCCTCCTCACCTCAAGGAAAAATAAAAAGCAGATAGTTTGAACAAAACTGGTGTTAAAAAAAATAAATAAATAAAATGAGTACAAACAGAACCTCTAAACTGTCATGGCAATAAAGCACTCCCCAGCAGGTCTGGTAAGGTGGGGAAAGGCTCCACTTGGCTTTAATGGATGCAAGATCTCAAAGGAGATTTACCTGAGAGTAGCACACACCCTGCCTTCACACAGACATTTCAGATGTCTAAACAGCTCCACAGCACATTTTGTGCAAAACACTGAGCCTCCATAATTGTCCATCTTTTTTCATTCAGATACAAGGTCCTAAAGCATTGGGCATGATTCTCATCTCACCAGCAGCTGTGCCACCACTTGTCCCTCCTGAACTGCTGTACCACCAGGGATGAACCTGACCCTCTGATCATTCCCATTTCCCAAAACCACCCAGCATATTTCCATCAGCACAGATATATGTTCATGAACACAGATATATTCACCGAAGTCAGAGTTTTCTTTTTGCCAATACTAAAGATGGGTTTAAAACTTATCCCTAGTGCTACACTGAGGGAAGTGGCTTCTCTCGTAACTTTATCTTGAGTGTTGATTGTACATTTTACCCTGAATATTCACATATTTAAGTGAAGCTACACACACAGAAGCAACCTTGTATACAAAAACATGTACTTGTCTTTGGTTCTGTGTGTGTTTATCTGTCATGCTTACTCATTTAGGTGTGTGTCTGGTGACAGATATAAAACAAAAGCCAATTCCAATAAAAGAAATTAAAAAAATTTCCAAGTTTTCCAGAGGAGTGGATAAAAGAATTAATCTTTTAGGTTTATGGAGCTCTCAGGATTCAGATTTAGATTAACTCAGACAATACAGTGGCTTAGTGTTTCATTTAACTTCAGCAGTCTTCATTAGAAATAAAAGTGATGTGCCACACATGCATGCACCTTCTGCCTTGGTGCTGAGCTCTCTGTAAGAACGCTCACCACAGTCTGCAGCAGGATGAAACCTGCAGCTGGACAGGCTCCACATTTCCAAAGGCAAGGCTACTCAGTGGAGCAGCACTCTGGCTATTAGTGCTGGGCTTTGCTTTCCCAATTGCCACTGCCCTGTTCACACTCCAGGTACCATTGGCTGATGACAATATTAGCACAGTTGACCTTATACAATGACAGAGTGAAACACAGAGGGGGGGAAAAAAAGTAATTTCTTTCAACTATAAGGTGCCAAATACTTCCTGACCCCGGTGTGGATGTGTGAGAAACATAAAATATGGTGAGAAAATTCCCATTTTTTCCCCCACTTGCTTTTCCACGTGTCGGAAAAGGGCTCGTGCTAAAGTTCTGTGTCCTAAAAAAACAGTAACAAGTGTGAAGAGGCTCACCAAGCCCACCTCATCTTGCACAACAAAGCCATGGGGGTTCCACAGAACTGTGGGCTCATTCCTCACAACCTTGACAACTGACCCCTATGGTTAATGATCCAGAAAGATGTTTTACAGAGCATCCCTGCAGGAAAGGGTAACAGGACCACCACGTACAAATGCAGATTCAGGCATGCAAAGATGGGACAGCCCCAGTTTCTCATGGAGTCCTGTCTCTCCAGAGCAGATTTCACAATCCACTGCAGTACCTCTGAAGGGAACAAAGTGCTCTGCTTATGTTTCTCTGCTCTTCCTCACGAAATCCTGTTTGGCACACACCTGAGATACTGACAAGAAAATATGCACTGTTTTGTCTTCAGTATCTGATCTTGATATATTTATAACAATCTCAATTAGAAGATTTTGATGGCTCTGTTATGAAATTATCTCTTTGTAGCATCCCTCAAATTTATGCACTTCATCACTCCTGACTTCTATGCCTTTTGTTCTTCTTTTGTTACAAAGAGAACAATAACAGTGGAGTATACTGACACAAATTAGAACAGCTTATTCTCATTAACTTCTCCAAGGAAGAGAGCAGAGACTGAGCAGTATCCACAGCAGCTCTCTCCAGTGCTGATTTATATCACAGAATTGCAGTTCATGGAAAATGTGTGTGTGAGCAAACATAAGCAACTGGCTGGCTGAAACCTGCTCGCTTTCACCCTTGTACCAGGAGCCTAGGAACATTCAAATTCTTGCTGCCATGCCTTGTGCCCCTCTAAACTCTGCCTCTTTTCCTTCTTGCCACAGGGGCACCCCTGCTCAGTGCTTGTGTGCTGCACCAATGCTGCCAGCACAGGGCTGGGGCTTGTTTTAGCAGGATCACAGGTGCAGTGGGAATGGCTGGGTTTGCAGGTACCTGCTGTCCCTACAAGAGCTTCATGGGGCACAATTAAATCTCCTTCTTAGCCTGCATTTGCAGCTGCCACACGGTGGGACCCTGAAACCTGCCCAGGTCACGAACATTTCCAATGCTCGCAGCCAAACAAAGCCATTAATTCACAAGGATTTGTTTCCAGGTTTCCTTGCCTTTCCCCATAAACAACTGTTGACAGGTCTCTAAAATCCATTCACACTGAATTGCTTCGATCATTTGCATATGCAAATAGAAGCAATTCAAAGTTAAGTGTCAATTTCCATAAACATTACAATATCTGGCTTGTACATATACACGTACATGCGAAATACTGAGCCTAATTAGACCTCAAGAGTATACATAAATAACTTTTATTGTTTTTTCTTCATTTTGAACCTAAGCTTTCAGGCACTTGAACTCCAAAAACAAGGGTTTATTGGTTACATTGTGAGATACATTCTGCATCTGATCCTTTAACTTTGGGAGCTGCAGAATGATGCTAATTTAAACTAATTTACAGAATGAAATAGTTTCCCAGGAGCTCCTTTTCCTACAGGTCATTTTTGTTACTGGGGACTGGATAAGAATAATATATCAATGCTAAATAAGTCTTCTGCTAACAATTTCAGGTCTACATGGTGATATCGAATGAATAGGGCTCATATTTTACTTCAGGCAAGTATATGCTAGATTTCCAAGCAGCAAGATACCTCTGGCTTTAATAATGAGAACTTTTTGTGAATCACACAGCAGCTTTTGTTATAGGTAGATAAAAATATGAAAAGAAAACAAAGAAGCATAGATCTGGTTCCACAATATACATAATATTTCTGTGCTTATTAGCTATCATTGCAGACATTATGGTTCTTACCTCAAAGTTTATATCAGATTCAACACTAATGAAATCAAAGTTAAGAGTCATGTAATGTTTGATGCATCTCAAACAAAGCTTATTCCCATTTTCAGAAATACTTCTCTTTTCTTCTCTCAAGGTTTTAAGTGAAAAGACCAAAACCTGATCACACAAATCCACCATTCTTACCAATTTAAGGAATATGCATTTTCTTCAATTAAGAAGAAAAGGGCACATACAGACATGTGCAAAAACCAAAGGTAGTCAATGACAGATGTATGCAGGATTGGTCATTTACCAATATTCATTTAATGTTTGCATCTCTCTTGTTTCTACTGAAATGTTTCACATTTAAGGGTTGTTTGGAGAGAGTGAATAAATAACAGTACAAAATTCATATCCAGCCATACATTAAGAACTAAGCTTGAAATTGAATCTTAAATTTACACATACAATCAGCTCCTGCATAAAAAACACACCTGACTTTGTAAAATCTTCAGGCCAGGACTACCCCTCTGTTTTACAAAATAACTTGTGCAGTGGGATATTGACAATGGCCAGACACCTTTAGGTTTTGTTGCTTTTGACAGGCCAATTTCTAGTTGTAGCCAAACATGAAAACTTTAACTATTATGTATACAGTCACTAGTGTTAAATAAATCAATAAACATCTAATATTCTAAAAATATTTACAGAATCCATGGACAAATTTTTTTTCCATAAAGCCTCCTTGTAAATATTTCTGAAGAAAAAAGAATGTTCAGCTTTAATGATGACAAGAAAAAGATTTGGAGACAAATTTTGGAAGTATTTTAGAAATGAAGGGGAGAAGGTACAACAGTAAAATACAGTATGAGTGTTAGAGATGCTGTGTGGTGTAATGCTGGTAAAAACAAGTTGGTGAAGGCACACATGGAGTGGAGACCCACTGAGAGAAAGAAGGCAGAGGAAGACAGGGAAGGAAAAAAATATCAGTGTTTCTAGAAAGCCAATGTGGTCCTTGCAGTATTTGTGAGAGAACTGCCAGAGTCGTATTGTTGTCATTATTTTAAAGAAAGATAAAGAGAACACTGTTTCCTGTCTGTGGCATTTCTCCCATGAGACTATCATGGATGCATTTGCAAAATCCTTGGATTTCTCATTTTAATCAGGACCCAGTAGGAAATGAGGCTATTCCATTTCTTCTGAGGCATTATGCTGCCACATCCATCCACAGAGCTCTAACGCATACATGTTTCACAACACATCAGAGTTCAGCTCACCTGACAGAAGGCAAATATGACAAGTTTCAAAAATAGCAGCACAGCTAAACTGCAATTTTCCCCTCTAACCAGCATGTCCTAATCTCTCAGCTTTGATCTCCTCTTCATCTGGGAAACCTGACACTAAACACTGCAGGCAAATTTGTTTCACCTAGCTGCAAGCGCTTCCTTTGGGACAAGGCACGAGTGAAACGGGGGTTTATCTTCCTCCCATGCCTAAGTTTAAACTTGTACTGCAGAAGGGCACCCATTCCACAGTATGGGAGCTTTTAAAAGATCAATCCCAGTGGAGATGGCACAAAAAGCAAGTAAACATTTACAGTTCCAGCTAGCTTACAGTAATCAATGACTGTCCCTGTCACCTGTGCCTTCCTCTGGCTCCCAGCTGTGCTGTAGGAGAGTTTGGCCATCCAGCCCTGGATGAGTATGGTTATGGCACCCTCTGACCACTGGCCACAGCTTCCAAGAGCTCTTTGGGGATGTTTCACTTGTAACAGAGCAGCTTTCTAAACAGACCAGGGGTGATAAAATAAAGACAAACACCCTCACACAACCCAGTGCCTTAAAGTCACTCGCTACTCCAGGCAATAATTGCAGCCTCGTTACTGGGCGTGCCCCTCCTTCAAGAATACACCAGAACAAATAAAAAGAGGCAAAATCTCAGTACTATAATTCTCATCTTTATCAAACATACTAAATACAACTGAAATTAAACACTAAGCACATCACATAGGTCTGCCTGTCAGATGCACCCTACACTCAAGCACCTAGCTAGTCTACAAGTTCAAAGGCCTTGAAAAACACTTTTTTTCCAGAGAACTCACATCATTTTCTTCCTGTTCTATGAATTGGGAATGGTAGATCCTCAGAAGCCATGCAGCACCTAGAGATTTTCCAGATGCTCCCTGAAATCCATGACTGTTTTACAATCATCTCCTCAGAGGGCAAGCCAGGAGTCTATTCATAAAGTGTGAAATGTGGTTAGTCCCCAGTGGAATCCCCACTTTGAGACAGAGACAAACATTTGACTAGCAAATGGCTAATTAAGGAATAACGTGCTAATTAGTGTTATAATGGATTTTTTAAACACTTGCAGAAATAATTAGACCAGGTATCAAGATACAGCGAGCACAGACATGACTTACACATTGAGGATAAAATCTGAATCAACCCTTTCTTGAAGTTACCTGCATTTAACACCTTGGCACGACTGTTATCAATGGCTCTGCTTTTTCAGAAGTTATTTTAGAGTCATCTCTGAAAGTGAGGCAGGTACTCTTTGGGTTCCAAGCAATGCCATGCTGATACATTTCGGATCCACCAGGCACTGCATTTCACCCAAGGAGAGAAGAGCTTACCTGCAGAAGTGCTCTGATACATCAAAAGCAAAAGTAATCAAATGTGAAGGCAGAAATACATCACAGATCAGCTGCTTTTGCACAGTGCATTCCAAATTATGGAGTCACATAACCTTGGAAATTAAAAACCTCGAATATATGAAATTAGGGTCAGTATTCCTTAATACAGGAAATTAAGTATGACGTTTATAAGAGGATTTTCCAGGGTTTTATACCATCTTTTAGTTCAAAACGTTGGGGGTCCCCTCTTTCTGGTATCTCTCTCCCAGCACTTTGTGTTCTGGTCTGAAATCTCTGTACCTGCATGGCCATGCTGAGATACACATTGTTTACTTATGCCCAGATTATCAAGAGCTCTAAATCAAACCGTTCCCTTCATTATTTTTCTCTCAAATCATCTGCACAATTACAATATTAATTCTTTGATATTTCCAGGTCACTGAGCAAAGCTGTAAAATTTCATTCTTGAAATCACATTATAAGGACCTTACTGGAAACATCCTCTTTTGTAATGAACACTAATGAATTAATCAGGTTTTATTTCTTTTGGGTGATTAGGTGGTCATTTTGCATATTCTGACTTTTTCAGGTTTAATAAAATCAGACCAAAGCTTTATGGCACTTCAGAAATTCAATTCAATGCCCTCTATTTATTTTTTAATCTTACTCAAAGTATTTGTTGCAGAAGAAAGAATGATCAGTATTTTGCTTGCTTAGGCATCCAACAAAAATATCTCTCATCCCTTTGTTTCTAGTTTCATATCTGCAATCCCAATGAGCAATGCAGGGCTGGCTACCCAAAAACCACCAGGGTCATCCTGCTTACACAATATGGAAAAATTGTCTCTGGTGATGCCTTCAGGTTACTGAAAGCCATCCCTAGTGGCCTGGAGAGATCCTAATTCAGCTCCTCCAAAACTCCTCAATACATCTCAATGAAAACTACTGTTCCCAACACTTCATGTGCAGGTTTGTTCAACATTTCCTTTAAGTACTACATGAATGGAAAGTATGTTATATTCAGAGAAGTATTCCTAAGATGCAAAAAAGAAATAATTAGAGGAACAGCAATTGTTCCTCGCCTAGTAGTAAAAACACACTGCCAGGATTTTTCTTCCAAATAATCCCAGGCTTTTATTGCACTGTGACAACCACAGATTTCTCCCTGTACTGTTTGGTTTTTACTGTCAAATTATTATAATCACCTGCTTCTGGTTTAAATTCCTTCTTTTTGCCTCGTGGGCTATTTTATAATAGATATAATAAATCCAAATGTGAATTTTGTTTCTTAGAATTCTTATAGCTTCCTCTGTATTTATTTTCCATCTATGTGTGTAGATATTTATTGATCATACTCATGTACCCAAACCCAGGGTATAATGAGTAAAATTTTGCAATTCTAGGGTCCTTTACTGCTAAGCTTGGTTTTTTAAGATGTCCTTAAGCCTGCTTGTTGACTTGTCTCCATGGAATTAACATGGAATTTAGAACAGAACCATGAAACAGCTTGAAAAGATGATGGGGAAAATGTGTTTTTCTAGGTACTGCTGAATTTCATGCTTGAAAATTAAATTAGAATATAAATTCACAGCTTTCAGCATCCAATATATTTAGATGTACTTTAAAATATTAAGTCCAATTATGAGTAATTTGAGGCTAGATGGTCTCCTTGTTATTACTCTGAAAGCTTTCTTTGTCTTTCATAACCTGTGGTGATGAGGCAGAAAAAAGCAATTTTTATGAGCTAGTAGCAGACACTTTTTCTGTTCTAATTAAAAGTCATAATTGCATTTTTGATTAACCCAGAATGAACAATAAAACAGATTAGTTATCAGCTTGCTACATTTTGTGAAACAATATCGAAGCTTAGAAAATTTCAAGTTCTCTGGCATTTTTAGCATAACTAGATAAAGCAAAAACATAAATGCAATTTATGTTCAACAATGTCCAATTTTGACATCTTATTTGAAAAATGAGCAGAATTACCAATTCAGACAAACTTCTATTGCTGCAAATTTTTGTTGGTTCATAAACTAAGTGTTTTGCTTGCATTATTTTGAATAACTTAATTGCACAGTAAGTTGTACTTTTGGTTGTGGTTTTTTTTTTTCGATAGCAAAAGTCAGTGTTTGAGTTTTTGAATGTCAAAAACATCAATGAAATATCTTAGAAGGTTGATTTGATGTTTCTAAAGAGAGCCAATATTCAATGTTTATTTTTTTTTTAAGTGACAGAAGGTGTGACACAAAGAATCAATGACCTGACATGATTGAGGCCATGCAGGACACAAGTCAGAATGGCAAACTCCACCTCAATATGCTGCTGAAGCATAATAAAATAACCCACAGAGTGCTGCCCCCTCCCCAAAATACAGATTCCCTAACTGCCCTCATGTCTGCAGCACCTTTCAGAAAGGGAAACTGGAGTGTTTGGAGCACCTGGCCATGTCAATGGTTCTACTGTGCTCCAGAAATGATGGTTACCAGTCACTTCTGACACACACACAGCTCCTGGCATGGCAAAGAATAACATCCAGGTCATTTTCAAAGAATGCTAATGCTTCTCTTGGGGTAATATTGCAATTCAACAGCAAATGGTAGAGCTGGTATTCCACAGCTGTGCACAGGTGGAAGCTTCAGACATGAGTGGAAACTTCCTTCAAACAGCAAAATTGGGTTTTAGCCACAGAAGCAATTTTAGAGTTAAAGGAAATATAATAAACAATAGGAAAGAATCAAATACAGAAAACTTCTGAATGTGAAGATGAGAAGGAAGGAGGTATCTAGGGCAGTGCTGGTGCAACTGCCTGCAATATTCCCACTGCCAGGAGACTCACCACAGACCCCTCTGCAGCAGGAAACTCATCCAAGAACCTTCAGCTGTGGAAAGGTGTTTAGAGAATTTTAATGACTGAAATCATGCCACACACTCACAACATACATAAACAAACAGATAATTATAATTCATGCAAACTAAGATGGCCTTAACATCTCAATTAAACTTTAGGAGAAAGCTAATTCAAACTCATAGATTGGGCTGATATCTGAAATGATACCTCAAATTCCTGTCACACTCTAAGAATACCAGAATTCTTTATCAAGAGAGATTTGGGGGTGGGGATGGGAGGCTCATTTTTACAACCTTGTGAAGTGTTAGAGATTGAGCTGGGGAGTGTCAGAAACTCCTGAAAAGCAATGATCTATTGGGCAAAACTTATTTTAGGGTTGGGGAAACTTACAAGTCTCAATTCACACAGTAAATCACTTTTGTGTAGAGGACATGAAAGGCTCAAGGCTCTTGAGGCTTGACTTTGGCAAAATTGAACTTATCAGAGAGACCATACCTGGATGGATACTCTCACCACCTCTTTCCACTTCTAACATCTGACTAAAATTTGCCTACAGCATGCTTTCATTTCAAGTATTGTAACAGGAAGGAACAAAAAATAAAATTTTATCTCATTTAAAAAACTTTAAAAATGTACCAGACAAATGTACATTTGTCTCTTCATGCTGGGAAATTCATACATTAATTTTTGAACAAATGTTTAGAGATTCATAAACATTGACATGAACAAGCAATTTTGCACATTGACTTAATTTGAAACTTGATTCTACTTGTGCACTGGGATAAAAAAGGATATGAATATTAATCTATTATGAGTCTGCTAGCAGAACTCTTAGTGTATTTGGGAGTTTAAAATAATAGTTTTAAATTTGATCAAGTAAAGGCCAGATGCACTTCTAATTACTTTAGACATCTTGTAAAATTCTATTAGTGTTGTCATGAAATACAAAGTATCTATATCTGGAATTCCTAGAGGACAATTAACAGAAAATCTACATAAGGTTTAACAGGTTATAGAGAAATTATCAACTATTGAGATCACATGTGGTATTTATATGCTATAAACTTGTATGCTAAAATCTTGGTTTTAAAGGCAAGCTTCTAAAATTCAGTATTACAAAATGCTGTCTTAGAGCTCTCCACATTTCTTATTTATTCCATTAAAAGCATCTGAAATAGTAGCTAATAGTATTTTTGTTGGCATATGAGGCAGCAGTCTTGCATAACAGAAGAAGAAATGCATATGTATGAACAAACCCAGCTAGTATTAACTGCAGACTACTAATTACAGAGATAAGAAATAGGAAAGAGTCCTTCCTCTTGCCCCCATAAATTTCCCACCTTTAAAAATTAATAAAATACTCCAGATTTTAAACATTCCCTAGCAATTCATTGGGAAAACAGATTGTGTTCTCCAAAACAGAAATACATCTAGACAAATAGCAAAAAGAGGTGGCATTTTTCCTGTTCAGCAACCTGAAACTTGATGCAACTTTATGAAGAGAAGAGGAGATCAGAAAGAGCCAATCTTTCCTGGATCACAAAGAGAAGGACAAAGGAAAAATTGCTTCTAGAAATTTCTAAGTCTCCTAAAAAGACAAGTCTCACATGGGTGCAATGGATCAACAAAGGCCAAGCTGCTCTCTGAGCCCATAAATAATAAATCAATCTTTTTTTTTCCTACCCTGGCAGTTTCTTTCACAATTTGTATCTACACAGTTTGTTAGCATATGCAAAAAAGAAGTGAATCTGAAGTAAAAATGCACACCAGTTTAAGTGTGTGGGGACAGTTGCCCAGGCATGTCAATTCTCTGAACATAAAACCCTGTGTGACAAATCAGCCTGAAGAATTTTTGAAGAATTCTCCTTAAAATTCATTGCTCTTACTTGGTAACTGAAATTTCCTAATAAAACACACTCTTCATCAAGTTTTTAGGAATATTTTGCATTCAAACATCGGGTAACACAGGAAAACAACATGGCTGTAAAATAGTTACTGCAATTAACTAATAACCTCCATTTCCATGGTGAAATCTGAAGATGCACCACTCCTGCTTTGAACTAACATGAAAGGAAAATGAGCAACATCAGGAGTTGTGGAACATACAGATGTGAAAGAAGTTCTGTTAAAAATCAACAATGCTTTCCAAAGCATTCATCTTGCATGGTGACTCACCCTGAAAACAGCACTACAGTTCTTCCTACAACATTAATTCTGAGCATTTATACCTCTTGTACCAAAGTCTTTTTCTCTTAATTTTTAACTCAAATTTTTATCTTTTTACAGGAACTCAACAGTTGCTACATTTCCTTCTATATGTATAGCAAGATTAGCTGTTTCAAAGAGTTTCAAAACCTACAATATCTAGTGACAGAACCTACTCCCATGCCCAAACCTCACGAATACTTGTGGGTATCACAGCAAATCAGTGCTTTTAGAAGTAAATACTGATCCCCCACTTTATCCATGGCCAGGGCACTCATCCAAGCCCAGAAAACTTTCAATGCTCTATAACAAATCTCCAATTGCAGCTGCTGGTTAGCTCACAAAAGGACCCCAAAACCAATGACAGGATCTCAAGGTAAATAGAGTGAGAGAAATGTCACACACAGCATTGACCAAGAAGAAATCACTTTTGGAGCTCCAAACTGATTCTCTAAGATTTTAGGAGAAAGCAGGGGATCACTTAGAATTAGGAATCACGTGTTTTTGAACTGCACCCTCGTGATGAGTACACTGGAATAGCAAACTGCAGGCTAATCTGAGTTTTCCATCAATCCCAAGAAAACCTAATTTCATTCTGCACCAGCTCATCAAAGCTCCTGGTTCATGCACCTCAGAGCAAAAAACCATTGCTTATTCTTGGCAAATTTCCACAGGGCCAGAGACAACAGAGATATGTTCAAGAGCATCTGCACCACAGGATTTCCAGCCTAGGTCAGCAATAGCCGTGGGATTTTTTCATTCCATGCTAAATAATGCAACCCTTTCCCTCTCCATCCATTCACTGTTTCACCTTTATTCTGCATCTACCAAGCTTTTTTGTTTGCCTAGCTTCTTCTGTGCTTTGTAGTACTATGTGAGCCACCTAAAAAAGTCATCAAGCTTTCAAACTTGATTAACTAATTCTCTTCTAATACACCTTTGCTGTGGAAGGAAGAAAGCTTTTACTGCACCAGCCAAGCCTTTTCAAGTAGGAGCTGTTCCCACTGTCTCCAGTTCATTAGGGAAATTAGTAATAGTTTGTACAGTTGGCAAACAAATGAGGATATTGCAACTTGCAATTATGCAGAAATAGAATGAGCATTTAGAAACGTGGTGTTCAAATGAAAGAAAGCTAAAAAAGTTTTGAAATTTCTGATTTACAAACATGGAGAATGAAGCTGAGGAACCAATATTCACAGTCATTTAAGTTTTACAATATGTGGAAAGCACAAGTATTGCTTCAATAAAATAAACAAAGGAATTTTTCATCCAGAAAGTATGATTTTGAAGCCTTTTTATTCTAGCAATATAATTAATGACAAAACTCTCAGAAAACAATTTTGTAAATTAGGGGTTCCTCACCTACCATTTCCTTAGCTCCCAATTACCTCCTTGTTCAACATATTCATTTAAGGAAAACAGCAGTAGGTGGACCAAAATAAAATCATACAGTGAATTAATTTTCCCTAAAGTGCTGCCTGACTTCAGGTTGAACTCTTTTCAGTACAGTGGGTTAGGTACTTAGAGGGTAACTTCACATTCTGCTTCTTTTCTGAAATGCTGTTTTTATTTCAGTATTCTATTCACTGCTGTGCTCTCCTTATCATACTCAGGGAAATATGATATTTATCACATTCATTTAAAAGTGACTTGAAAAGTACCCCAGTTTTATACACATCCTATATGAGATGTTCAGAAGTGCTTTTTCTCTTAGAAGACTAGAAGTTTCTGCTTGAACTGTGCTCTGCAGTGGCCCCTGATGGTTAAATTACTTACTAATTCCTACTTTGCAGAGTTTCTCAGGTTCAGTTAATTTTCCCTGCTCTTCTTTCCACTTGTCTCTCTGCTCAACTCCTTCAAGTGAGGCAGAAGTGTTTTAAGCCATGGTTGGGGGTGAATTGAAAAAAAAAACCAACCAAAAACAACTTCAGAAATGAAAGGGTAACATATGGAGATTTTAGAACTAAAATTATTATGGAAGGTTATGGAACAAAACAATATGAGAAACTATGAAAAGGGAATGTTTTTAATATTTTCCCATTTCATTTAAACAATGATCTTATTTTAAGAATAAATGGGGTAAATTTAGGGCAAATTTCAAGTCCACTTATATAGTAATTGACAACAATGCTGTCATTCATAGACACAGAAATAATTACAGATTAAAAGCTTAATTAAATAGAAAACATTTTTTACCTCTCACTGCAGCTTCACACATTTGCCTTTCACAGCTTCATTTACAACTTGAGACAAGACAAAATCAGCCTGTCATCCTTGCTTCCATCATATCCTTCAAACCTTCTTGAAAGTGGTCCTAGCAGCTGCCTTTTGTTTACCATGGAGCATTTTCTGCTCTAGCACAACAACAGCAGTGCCCAAAACAAAACAGTAAATAAGCCCCAAAGTGCAGCAGACCATCATTACCTGCTGAATTCAAGGCTGCACTGAATCAGGACATGGGAAGAGAAAGTGCTGAGAAGACCAGAAGACTGGAATGTAAAAACACAGAATCATTTAGGTTGGAAAGGACCTTTAAGATCATCCAGTCGAACCAATAACTTAACACTGCCAAGGCCAGCACTGAGCCATCCTTCCCTAAAAAAAGCACTACATTTTTAAATACCAGCAGTGAAGTATTTAAAATACATGGAGAACAGTAATTACTCAGTTTAAAACCCTTTTCTTTAGTTAGTCTTCTTTATAGTTCATGATCATGGCATAGTGGCTGCAGAATGGAAAAGCCATTCTTTGTGTTTCATAACAAAAACATGTTTTCCCTCTAGAAAATCTTGCATCTTCTAGTTTCAAGCCATTAATGACTGGATCAATCATTAAAATATTTTAAAAACCCTTTAAAAGCCAAACATTCAGTCTGACAGGAGCTTAAAAAGTAAGAATAACGTGTCACATCAGGACAAATAAAAAAGCTTCATAGACTCTGTGTTTTTCAAGGAAGAATTCTAAATGAGAATCACACACTCGTTTATCTCTGCTCAACACTTTTCAGTGTGCTAGAAGGCTTCTCATGGGAGATATTTGCTGATATCATAGAAGGCTTTTCTGAAGATTTCCAGCATTCTTATGAGGATTCTAAAGTTCAGCAGTGCTTTAGCAAAGTCAGTCTGTAAATTCCAAGGTTTCTGGGATAAATAAGGGCTTCTGAGGTCTGGAGAGCAGTGCAACTCATGGGAGAAACCAATAAAACTGACAGAATGCCTTATGATCTTTTTATTCCTTGCACAAATGTCTTGCCTTATTTTAGATAAGTCACAATGGTAGCTGGCAGAACACAGGCTTAGCATAACTGCAAATCACATGTGAATAAAGTGAGGGCTAGGAGGGATGCAACTCATGACAGCATAGTTTCCCATAAACAGAGTCTCTTTGGCTTTGTAAAAGTTGCTGACTCAAAACATCAATCCAAAAATATTAACAGAATTTTTTGTCAAACAGACACAGTGAAAGGTTATCACATCTCACCAGAGAAAAGAAAAAAGGAAAAATCCATCTCCCCCCCAGCAGTCCCTCAACTTGTGGGCTTCCAAGAGAATGCTTATTTCACTAGACAAATTAAAAATGCCCTTCAAAGGGTTCCTCTAAAGAATTTCTCACCTCAATGAAAAAGTTCCCTCACATATATATATATATATATATATATATATATTTTAATATACAAATAAGTAGTCTAACAACTCATCATCTTAACACTACACAAGACTTGACTAAAGCCCAGTGAGCCCTGGAGCCAGGATTGCCCAGTTCATGTAAGCAGTTCATATAAAGACACTACTTAAATGAGAAGTTGGATGGAGGATCTCCAGCAAGAGTTCTTGATCCAGTTATTGAATATAAAATTCTGGCATTCTCCAAGGAACCACTAACACCACAACAGAGGCATCTTTCTGTTGGATTCCATAAAACAAATGGAATAAGGCACCAATTCACCAGCTGAAGCTTATATAGCTCCTGATGCCACAAGCAAGTCTAACATGCACCCTGTGAACTCAAAACACTGCCTTTATCCACAAAACAGGAAACATTGCTAAAAACAAACACAGCAAACATCAACAAAGCAAAATAACAGCCCTAGTTGTTACACATCTACAGTGATAAATATTAGGAAAGCCTAGGTATTTGTTTTGCTTATGTAGGATTTCTTGTTTGGTAATGTCACAACACCTTTTTCAAAATGAATTATGCTGGAATTGAGGAAAAAATTCTGAAAAATTATTTTGGATTCTAACTGACATTTGCATAGTCTGAAATGTGAATTCACACAAGTTAATCTTCTAAGGAGCAGTGTGCTTCAGATGAAGGCTGTGACAAATGTGAAACAACTTCATGCAGCCTATTCAAATGCAATACCAGACTCCAAAATGAGTTTGATCAAACTGAAATCAGGTCTATATCATACAGCTCTGCTGGGGCAGTGATATTAGCAGATTAAAAAAAAAAAAACCCTAAATATTACAATATAAAGAACATTACAGTGTGTTTTCCTCTGCATTTCCAAAGCACATAAAGAAACAATTTTCAAAGACTGCAATGAACTCTTGAAAGCAAATAAGAGAAGTACTACAGCTGGTGCACAGGTTACTTCTCTAAAACTGCTCTGAGGGGTAGCACAATGGTGGCTATCTAGTAAATATTTTATTCACTGTTATAATTCAAGCTAAATAAAGTGAAAGTCACATACCACTGATAAATACAGTCACTTCTGCAATCTCTTGGCAGTAAGAAGAGCAGATGCACTTTTGTCATACCCAAATTAGTGTTTGCTGTGGATTTATGAAACTTGCAGCTTACTTGCCTATCAAAACAGTGACAGCATTATTCTGGACACGGGGAAAATTTGAATTTGATCTGGCCACAGGCCAAATCATAGGAGGTGCATGCTGAAACAGAGTTAATGAGTAGCCAGAAGAAGTGGCCAGTAATTGGCAGCTCAGCTTCTGTTGTAATGAATGCTCATTAGGAAGACAGACTGACTACTGGCTTCTTCATTTATTCCATTTTTGTCCCATAATTTAAATATTCTGAACTGTCCCATTTTAAAATACGGGACAAGAGGACTGTATGATCTCACATATGGAGGTGGCAGTTCCCAATGTTTTTACATGTGAAGCAGCCAGTTAATACACTTTGCCATGCATGGGAATTATATCTGACACTAAATAAACAACAATGATAAATAGTGACAGGGAGGTACCTGTTCCAGAGAACGTATGAGCTCAAGGAAGTTTTGTCCATTTCCTAAAATGTGCCTTGGGATTTTTTTTTTTTTTGTTCAAAAAAGGATGTTGGGAGCAGTGTGCTCCCTAGGGTACAGCTGTTGGGCATTGTTTGTGCCCAGAGATCAAGGAAAGGCAACTCAAGGCAGATGTGTGCTGGTGTGCTTACAACAAGCCAGATGCAGTCACACCCTTTACCAGCCAAGAAAATTGCTGAATCTAATGGGCAGTTTGACAGGAACCTGTATCAGCTGGCATTTGGAAAATAAAATTCAGCCAAAAATCAAGCAGATAATGAAGAAAGATGTCATCCACTGAACAGGTAACAAAATCAGACAATTTGAAAAGTGGGAGACAGGCCTCTCCTTGCTTTTAGACAAAACAGAAAATCTAACCCCACAGCGGAGAAGAATGACAGCAATTTCTGCAACACAGCTCTGTGCCAGGACCCATTAAGGGCTGAAAATGGATTTGGAATCAGCTGGTAGGAAAGCAAAGTATGCAAGTTCCATGATCCAAAATTAAATAGCTGAAACAGAGTAATTCAATTAAATTTTCTCAAACTTCCAGTGATAAATCACGTGCATATATCACTTGCCTGTGTGGGCCCATCAATAAAAGTTCTGTCGGGGAGTCCTTCCCACAAGCTTTCATCCAAAAATGTCCCCAAATGCATTCCTGAGAATGCTTTGGACAAGCTGCTCTCCCAAAAACTGTTTACACATGAGCTGCAGTCTAGAAGTGACCCTTGTCAGCAAACACAGAGTGGGTTTGGAGCCCAAACGTATGCCAGGCTGCTCCCGCAGCACCGCACACGCCGCGTTTCACTGCTCGCTGCCCGAACTTCACCCTGGTGTGAAATGGGGCTCAAAGAGCTGCAGATGGACTGCACTCAAATGTCTGAGTGTCTGATGCTTTCCACGAGCTGCTCAGATCTGTGGGCTGCCATCCAACGGGTTTAGCTAGGCGCAGAGCATGACAAATTGCATCGAGAGACTGTTTCTGTAGTCACTTCAGCCGAGCTGCTTGAATGCCACGTTCATCGCTGCAGTAAAAAAGCCCAGACATCAGAAAGGCCTGGGATCTGTTCTGTTGAGCTGCCCAGCTGCTGTGACCACAGCACAGCCCAGCAGGGACATCAGGGGACAGAGGGGCTGCAGAGCATCACCCAAGAGATGTCACTCTGGCATCCTCCCCTGCATCTTCAGATTTGTGAAACCTTGGTCAAAGTGCTCGCATCAACGTGCTGAAATCCCAGCTCTCTGAAAGCTGGTCACTCCAATTCAGCCAGAGGAGGGAGAATGGCAGTCCCTCCCAAACACACACTGGCAGTACAGGGTGAGCTGTGCCAGCCAAAGCAGCCTGTGTCAGTCATCTGCTCACGAGGAGAACTCACCAACCCTCATGAAGCAAATTAAGGACAATTTAAAGGGGGTACAGCTCCTTTAAAAAAGAACACAATCTCTTCTAGCAGATAAATATTTACCTCCTAAGATTATTGTGGCCCTCAAGCAGCCATCAACAAAAAGTGCATTAAAGCTCCATACTCTAAAAATATAAGAACTGTGTGACTCCCTCACCATTAACAGGCTAACCTGTATTTCAGTAGGAGAGCCAATGTTAGAATGAGCAACCAGGGCCCTCCCTCCACGACTCAAACTTACATCCACACATTATTAACAAATCACCAACATGCAATAAATCAAACAAGTAGAGCATTAAGTATCTTGTTAACCCAACAGAGGAGCTCCCATTAAGAAAGATTAAAACCTGTGAAAGGAGCTGGGCAAACCTGTCAAGGCCCAACTGTTTACCAAAACCACAGTGATTAGACAAACTGTATGGAAGAATTTGTTTTGTTTTTAATAAACAGCCCAGAGAATTATCAGTAGTGATTCAAACCAGCCCAGTCCTTCTTCAGTGACACCCTCTGATCCTACCCAGTGTATAAACCCAACAGCTACTCTTAGAAGAGCTCTTTGTTTCCAGACTGCTGTTTAGTGGGGCAGCCCAATCCTTCTGGGAAGGCATCTTTCTTTGCAAGGAGAAGCTGAAGCAGCACCTCAAATCTTCAAGGATAGCTACAGCACTTGCAGTGTTTGCCCAGGCTCCTTGAAATTGAACAAAGTGAAAAGTTGATTCCAAGCAAAATAGACATCACTGAGTATACAGCAGGTAAATAACCATAAGACAGTGATTATAGCATTGTATGTAACACAAAGTATCACAGTGAGAGAAAAAAGGATTAAAACATTTACTACTGACCTTTTATATTAAAAGGGACACTAAAAAATACAAACTACTTTCACCTTTCTTACCACTGGCCAGTGCTCTAAATCTGAAGTAGTTAGTAGTTAGGCAGAAGCACAAATAACTAAAAAATCCAAGCGTTTCATATATTTACACACAAAATGTAAAATGTGTATGCTTACACACCTCCCCTATTTTGATCTGTAAACTCTATTAAACATCATTCTTTCAGATGCAGAACTGTCAGGCCAACAGAACAGCCTTTTCACTACATGAATGTTCTACTACAAACACAAGTGCAGGCTTCCCCCCATTTCCCCATCACTGTCCTGTTATCCACACTTGCAAATGCCCACAGACAAGGAGATAATTTAATTAGCATGCACAATTAAACCAAATGATGGTATCTGGGCCCTTATGTTCTTACTTTCATTATTAAAGCTTATTTTGTAATGAGAGTCATCGATTATTTTTCAGATTTTGAAGCACAGTCACAAAATAAGAAAATGTTTGCCAAAAATTACTGTTGAGGGTATAAATTCACAAAAAATGAAGTCAACAAGCACAATTGTTTCAGGCATGACAGCAAAATCATTTAGACCATTTCCTTAACAGAAAATTTTGCTAGAAAAGCATCCTGCAACAAATGGGGGGGGGGGGGGGGGGGGAAGGACTTTTTTTTTTTCATATGTCCAAGAACATTTTGTACCTGTAACTTTTCTGTCTGCTTCAGAAAAATTTGCCATTTAGGAATCTATCTGGATTTTATTTAAGAGTTTTGAAACTCTACATATTGGGAGCCAAAACGTTTCCTAAAGCGTTATCATTTTAGGTTGTTTGATATCACCTTGCATTTCAGTGGTGAGATTACCACAAACACAACCCCTCAGTGCATTCAACACAGGAGGTTTGCAGGGGGAGCCAGCAGAAACAATGGAAGTGATTTCTCCCAGTAACACCTCCCTTAAAAAACACGTTTGCAATGAAGGGTTTGCCATTCCTGTGTGATATTAACTTTGACACTGCTCGCTCATTTTCAGCATTTTGTTTGTGCCTGGAAGACTGCTGTGCCCTGAGGAAGTGTTGTAGACAAAAGGGCGGATTTTTACCTCAGTAACTATTCATATTTTATACTTAGAAATGCACATGATTTAGGGAAAAAAAAATTCTAGGTATATTTTTTCATATTTTTCCTATGTTGTCCTGAACAGGATCTCATTTTTTTAATCAAATTATAAATAAAACCAAATTCTGACTCTCTAGTTTTATTAACACAAAAGATTCTTCCAAAATGCAAAGCAGTTTGGTACTAAAACCTTCTCTTACTCTGGTATGTGCAAATTATTTATATGTCCGTGAACATTTTTTTTTTTTTTAATTCATAGCTGATGATATAAACTTTATATACAGAAATTATGTGGAAATATGGGTTGCTTTGAAAGATGATTTTGCATGCATATCTAGAGCAATCCCTAGTATAAATTAATGTATTTACATTTACATTACTTTACATTTACATTCTCACTTATTGAGTGTTTCTAGAGTCTCAGCTTCTTGTTGCTATTTTGCTAAGGGCCAGGTATGCAAAAATTACCATATTATAAACCTTCTTCCCATAAGAAAGCTTCCCTATTTTAAAATCATTTTGTTATTGTGATATTTAGCTGTTATTTCCTCCTGAACTTCAAATATATTTCAGCCTAACAAATTCAAATCCCTTTAGTAAACACTCCTTGCTGCTTGTCCTTCCTACAAATTTTATACACATGGAAGAACTCTGTCTTTGTTGTACCTTTGTAACTCTTTCCTGAAAATAGACCTAAATCACACAAAACCAGTATTAATTCAGGGGGTCTTGGCACATTGTTTTGGGAATTTTCAGCCTGGATTTTTGTTACAGGCTCAATCATATTCAAAAGTCAGGGTCCACATCAGCTGAAGTTCAGGTTATAAATGCAATGAATAAAACTGTTCTGACTACGGGTAGGAATGATTGTGAATAATCTCAAATTTATACAGTACACCATAAGTCACTGCCACCTTTTATTTGTGTGAGCATGTACACATTATATTTGTTTATGGAAAACAGTTCTTAAAAAAAAATTCTCAATGTTGCAGCATATACTGCACAGGGAAGTTGTCCCTTTGATCTGTATAAACCTACGTGCTCAAGACATCTTTAATCTAAAAAACTTTCTCCGCTATCACCTGTGGAGAGTCTTTAATTAAAAAGTTGAGTTACTAGGAAAAAAATGAATCTGAGTTAGGAAGATGTACGTATTTAAGAAACTTGGGAAAAAGAGCTTTCACAATTTTCTTCAGAATAGGCATAAATGGATAGTGTGTTCTAATTATGAACACACTTGAGAATAGTTAAGCTAATGAATATTACCCCTAACTGTTACAAATACTAACAATAATTGACTAATAAGTATTCACTGGAATAATTAATTACAGTAAATTTTAACATAATCTTGAAAATATCACAGGAGTTTTTAACAACAATAAAAATGCATCCTTTTGTAGCAGTAGCAAAACCAATCTTGAAATTCCATTGATTTAGCAGACACAACTTTCTTCTAAACAGGAATATAAGAGAACACATATTATATTCACCATACATGCATTTTTATTTTACTACCCTGTCAGTAAATTTTTTATTTTGCCCATTGCAAGGCCAATACTCAGCAGCCACAGAGCAGTTTTACTGAAAAGCATCTGAAGTTCCCAAAGGTCACTCTCAGGAGGATGTATTACTCAGTGCCTGCAAATAAGATTTCCACTTAACGTTTCTCTGCATGAATTTGATCCTAAGAACTTTAGTCACGATTCAGCAAAACCTCTGAAGAACAGGCATTATCCCCCTGCCCTTGATGGGGGCTGAGAGGTTACTGGACCCCTTGGAGTAAATCTGGTTCTTTCTTTCAGCCTGAGAGCTGAGGTAATCCTGGAGGAGCTGCCTCAAACACAAGGACATGAAAAATGAGCTGGATGACAACACATGTTGTCCAAAATACCACTGAGAACAGAAACTTTGTTGAGCTAGATCCAGGAAGATGGAGGAGCCAGTAGCATAACATTTATTATTTCAATGTTATTTAAAAAAAAATTATCAGCTTTCATTGCCTTTTATTTTCTGGACTTGGAGCTCTTACTTGCACTGGCAACAATCTCAGGTCTTTTTCTGCAACCACAGGAGTCAGAAGTTCTCATTCATGGGTGTCAACTGAATCTCCTGGGTAGCCATTTGAAAGTCCAGAACTCAAGAGAAATTCCTGATGTCACGAGATCCACCATAACAAAAATTAGAAGAGTTAGAAATAGATATTTATTAAGGGTCGTATCAGCATTCAGCCCTAATCAAATGGTATCAGATATTCTGATGCAGTACAAATCCACTTAAAGAATGTTTCTTTAATCAATGGATTGACAAGGCCCCAAGGAAGCTGCAGAAGGCAATCAGCAGATGCTGGCAGGGAACTGGAAATGTAATTACAATCTAGAGAAAGGAAAATTTCACTGTGCCCTTCTAAACGATGCAAACTTTTGTCATTTGCATGATGTCCCTCCTACCAAAGAAAAGAGACAGAACCCCCTTCCCACACATTTTCATGTTAGCCATTTAGTACATCCACAAACTTGTAAAGTCAGGAAAGAAAGGAAAATGAGTTTTGAATAAAGATGTGCTTGACTTGGAGTTAAATTTCTGAGTCCACAACCCATCCAAATCCTGCAGAACTTGGGAATTTCTGTCACAAAACCAGACACACAATAAGGCCCTGCTTAATTGTGCCACAGCTTTCAATGATACAACATTAAAAAGAAGATAAAGCTTATTCATGCTGATGAAATTCCAGTAACTCAGGTCCTCTGTATTCAAATAAAATTTTTCTTTTTTTATTCCTGATTATTGTATGGCTCATTAAAGGAATAAACCCCAGCATGACATGAAAAATGACTTTAGTCTGATAAAATGAAAGAAAACTCTATTCAGCAGCACAAGTAGCTTAGCTTGACTCTAAGAGAGAAGCTGAACAATAATTACTTTTATTTATTACAGAACTTATTATTTTAATGTTTTCAAAAACTACACTTCTGAAAAAGAGGTATTCTTTCCTACCAAGAGGAAATCTTTTTTTTAGTTAGAATTTCCCTGCATACATACATTGCATAAATTTTAGGGCAACTAAAGTTTCAATTTAGTTCATGCTCAACTTTTAAGTCTAGTTCAAATAACCTGCAAACTGGAAATCGTTAAAGAGTCAACCAGCAAACCAAGCAGAGACAGGGGAGGGGGAAAAATACCTTTTTCTTTAATAAAAACTTATAAAATAAGAACACACCTCCCTCCCCACATACACACACACACACTTTAATAGCAACAAGCAGATTTTGGAACTTGGTTCCACATTTGTTACCAGGGAAACCACACAGACTTGGAGAGATTCACATGCAAATTATTTCCTAATCTGCTCTGTCATAAAAACACAATCTAGCACTCAACTAGCAATATGCATTAAAATGCAAAGCCCAGGATTATCAGCGAGCTCAGTCTTAATTTTGACTCTGTTTGGTGCTTATACTCAGTGCTTATATCCCTGCTATGAAACTGCTGCTAAACCAGTCTGATTTGGTGAAAAAAGTCTTCAGCCTATGCTGTGTAATGAAGACAGCAAAGATCAAGGCTTTTGAGCACAGAGAAGATCCTGCTGCCTTCTGAGTCAGGCTGGGCAGAGCATCCAGCCCTGAGTCCCTGCCCTGCATCACCAGCCCTGCTGGGCCTGGGGCAAGCACACCTCACTCAATTGGCACCTGAACCTGCTGCTGCAAAGGTCACTGCTCCATCAGCCTCCACACCTGGGTTTGCTCCAATGAAAACACACCTGGCACCTGCACAACACTGGGAGGAACAGAAATTAGAGTTCCACCAGCCCCCCATCAGCAGGGCTATTTAGTACACTCCACTGCAGGAGAACGGGCTTCACTCAGACTTGTGAGTGCTCAGGCATGCCCACAGTGCCTCAAATGAGTTAATCCCTGTATTTCCAGCACCAGTGGAGCTGCACAGCCAGAGCTGCAGCTGCTGGCAGAGGCCAGGAACACCTGGAAGTTTCCTGCAGCTCTGCTGGGTCCCAGCTGCAGCAGCCTCGGCTCTGTCTCACGGCCAAGCATGGCAAGATTTGTGCCCTGCCAAAGGGTAAAGAAGTATATGCATCCTCAGGAAATGTGATATTTACATTAGAGAACGATAAAGGGAGCTTCTTTCCTGTCACAAAAACATCACAGAAACCTGTCTGCTCCTAAGCCCTTCCGCTGGCTGGAGAGAGGATGTGTTGCCAGCCTCAGCCCCTGGGTAAGTGATACCCCAACTTTGCTGTGAGAGGAGCTCATCAGAACCTGACAATGTGCATTTAAGCATTTGATTACATCACCCATTGGTCATTAAGGAAACCACAGTTGCATCTTCCTGTTACAGCCTATTTGATTAAGTTATATGATACATCCTCCAGCATTATTCATGCCCCTGTGCACCAGCAGCTAATTTCCTTTGCTGCGTGTCATCCGGTTTTTATTAATGCCTCCTCCAAAATGAACTTCTTGAGTTATATTTTTCTCCTCTTCACATACCTCAGCCTACTTCTCACAGACGTATTTTAATTAATTTACCTGAAGAACATAGCATTACTTAGTTATATTAAGGAATTTTATTTCATACCTTCTTATAAGTAGTTCTACTCTGGGTTTAACTGCTAGTTTTCCTTTTTGGGGAGGTTATCTGATTCAAAACTACTTATTCTGAGCAAATTAAGCTCTGAACCATAAATGACTGATGCATCTTTTACAACATGCTAATTTGCATAAGGATAACTGCTGACACTAGAACAGGAAAGATTAGCCAACAGTTTAGAGCACTGACTAAACGTGAATTTTGTCCCTGAGATGTGCACAGGCTGTGGAAAAATGTAACTAGGACAGTGCTTTCACTGTAACTCTAACAGTTTAAAAACATAAAACACGTACAAAGATGGAAAGCTGGTTATTTCCAATTAAATGAATCTAGTTTCCAATTGTTGTCATGTATTTAAATCACCTGAAAATGCTCAAAAGCTTGAAACTGCATCTCTTTAGGCAGAACTGCAGCATGGCACTAAAAACCAGATATCTCAAAGCACAGCATTTACTTTTCTTGCAGTTCAATCCAATTCCTGCTACAGATGTGCTGGAGCAAGGATCCCTCCCCAGGAGATGATGGATGCAGGAGCATGTTCATGGAAAAATCTGTATCCCACAGGTTGAATCATGCCTGATTAGCACTTGAGAAGCTGAGAGAGAGGGAGTTTTGCTCTGGAGGTAGCAGGATTATCTCATCACTCTCTGCTTGCACTGTGTACTAACCCATGCACAACCCACTGAGGGGTTTACAGAAACACAGAGAGAGCAATAGGTAACTCTTTCCATACCTGCCCAAACATAAATGGCATTAAAAAGGCCTGCAAGCGTCATGTTCTAGCTGAACATGAACATTTCTCCTAAACTTTGTCTCTAAGTTTAGATTTGGAGCAGGCTCCCTACACTAAACTCGATAATCTAATCTCCAGATTTATTTCCACAAAAATGGCAGAGATGAGCTGTCAGGAAACACAGAATATTTGGTAAAAAATTCAAAAACTTCACAGAGAAGCTGATACATGATGTGCATTATGGTGGAAGTGAAGAGGAAAACCAAGGGGAACTCAGGAGGTTCTTGAAAAGGAACTTAATAAAAGATAAAAAATGCTTTGAAGTGATTTAAGTATTTCAGGATTATTTAAACATCGTCCTGGATGTGAGCAAGGCTCAATTTAGTCTTCCTTCCATAAATATGCACTTGCCTTTCTAACAGAGATCTTCTTAATCCCTTTTCTATCCTGTTATTTTGGCTAATTCCAAGTGTATCAAATACACATACAAATTCTATTCCTATTTGCCAGTGAAGTTATCTTTTACATACGCTACAACAATAAGTGCCAGAGGGCAAAAAAACCCTTATCAAGTTTCTATTATTGACTATATACTATTTTGTAATGAATTTCACTAAATCCTGCAACACTGTGCTGTTTAAGGCCACTGCAGAGTTTGCAAAGTAATTTGTTTAACAACAATGAAGAATTACTGTGACAGAGCTGTGAGGGAATTCAGCCCTCAGTGACGAGCACAGCCTGAACTACGTCCTCTCATTAGTGTTGAATTAATTAGGCTTCATTTATTCATATGACATTAATGATTATATAGAGCCTATAATTGTCAAAGTTTCAGAAATTCTCGGTGTGCTCTGATGGGGGGAGGAGTTCAGTGGCCCTGTAAGAGATAATAACCCAAAGTTTGCATTCTCACTTTAAGATACCATTTTAATTTTTATTTTCATCCTGAACTTTTGAGATTCATAAAAGCTTCAGCCTAATTTTTCCCCCTACAGTCAAAGAACATTTCAGTTTTGAAGTACAAAAAGCACATCCATAATTAAAGGCTTCCATAAGAATTATGCTGTATGATTCATTTTGTTCAAAACCAACAGCAGATTTTATGAGGATACCATTTATTATATGATTACTATTGTTGAATCCTTGGTACTTAATCTTCATGCATTTAATCTTCTACTTTTTATTTAGCTTATTTCTAAAGAAATACTGCTTACATATTACAATGAAAAAGGAAAGGGGAGGAACAAGATCAGTATTTTTTGGGAATGTGGGCTATTATTTTGATTTGTGAATACTTATGAATTTTAAAAACAAACTTCAGGTATATTAGTCTGGTGGGTACACAAGCAGTAGACTTTATCCTAAAGAAGGAAACTAAAATAAAATACGAGACTTAGATAAGCTTTCAGAAAGGCTTAATTTAGAAAATATTAGTGAATTATATTTGACACAATGTAAAATACCCTTGCAAGACATTTGAATGTCAGCAAATTCTCGAGAGGAATATTAGTATTAAATTCTTATGGTTTAAACAAAACAGAGAAAAGCCAAACAGTTTTATGCATTTACATGTCAGCACAGAACACCTGAATGCTTTCCTCATTTGCACTCAAAGAGATGCTTTAAACCTGCAAAGCTCTGTTTGGAAGGGGAGCAGAAACAGTAGCAGTGGAGATGTATTTCAGGAAGGGATTTATGGAAGAGTCTAGCAGTGAAAACAAGGAACCCAGCAGTGCTCTTGTCTCAGTCCCAGCACCCAGAACTGCAAAGCACCAGGAACACCCCACTTCCCCCAGCATTGCATTCCTGCTTTGGTCCTTGGAGGGGTCTGTGAGACAGCAAGCAGGCCAAGTGGCGTGAACTTTTTAATAAAATCTCGAGTGTCAATCACATCAGACAACAATCAGTAAAAGACATTTCATTATTTAATTTGAAATTAATTTAATTACACACACAGGCACGTGACAGCACCTAGAGGCTCCAAGGATCAGCAGGAGTTGATGTTCCCAATCATGCAAAAGCCCTTTCTGCCTTTGCTTACTCTGGGTTTCCTGTTTCTTTGGGGTTTATTTGTTTTGTTTCATCATCAGTTTGTTTTTTTTTGTTTTTTAGTAATTGGAAGAGGTGAAATGCAGAATGGATGTTATCACCTGTACAGAATTCCAACACCAAGCACCACTACTGACTATTACAATAATCTGTCCTGAAATACCAATAAAAACATAAAAGATAACAACCCCAAACCCCTCCTTCTTCCTCTGGCAAGTGCTGCACACAAAACCAAGCAGGTGAACGGAACAACAAATTTAATTATTCCCATAAACCCTCTGGGCAATGTCACATATTCTCAGAGTTACCCATCACTGCATTGCCATTAATCAGCAAGGTTATACACACACAGAGAGAACTCTGATAGCATTCCTTAATGGCTTTTCATAATGAAACAAACAATATATGAAAGTGAGACAATGAAGCTGCTTTTTCACTGCTTTGTCCTGATTCAGAGGAAAAAGAGATTATATTGGAAGATTTTTTCAAATAAAGCCTTTATCAATTAACTGCCATCTAATAATTTAATTATTTCAATTAGCTTTACATTTTTCTTGGATTGGCTTACATTCAAAAATAAGACCATAAAAAATAAACGTTTTTCAAACAATAAGTAAAGGATTTTCACTTAAAGCATCAAACACAATGCTGACTACTCAATAATTTGAAAACTGAAGAAAACACTAAAATTTATCTTTAGACAGATGTGTTTTCAGAGAATTGGAAGCTTTCTGAGGAAATGATTCCCAAAGTCCTAGCCAGCTTAGAGCAAAACAAAACACAGCATAAGGAGTGAACTGTAAAAGCATGCCCTGTCAGTTTTAGAGGAGAGGAACAGGAAAGAAGCAGCAGTGCACAGAAGGTGCTGTGTGATAAGATTTATGCAGAAAGCTATGGATTTGTTTCTCAAAGTAATGATGAAATTGAAAAGTCTCCACTCAAGGTAGTCTGACTGAGTTCCTGTTAGAATAATTAATTCAGCACTGTGGGGATGGAATTGTTATTGATGTGTTGAGGCACCAGGAGACTTGGACAGGCACTCTTTAATTATTTATAATCTAAGCAAATAAATATAATTAAGCAATATGTATCTTTATGAAATTCAAATTGAATCTCAGAGGAATAGAAGATCACCTTTGCTTACAAACCAATGACTTAGATAAACTTTCAAAGATCTACTACTTTTGTGTTAAAGCTAACAAGTCTTCAGTAGTAGGAACTGGGAAATGCCATGACAATGTTTTGATCAGCATAAAATCCCAATTTTGTCAAGACAAAATCAGGCAAGTTCTGTGACAAAGATGACAGAGACAATAAAGTAGAGATATGAGAAAGCTAAAAATCTGGAGCTTGCATTGTACATGTAAAACACAGAGTTTCCTCTTCTCAAAGCTTTTGGGCATATTTTAGCACCAAGTGAGGAGATGACTTCACCCAGACTAAAGTGCTTTATGCAAATATATTTATCACTGCAGAGAAGCAGAGATGGTTCCAAGCTGGAAAAGGATGGCTGTCAATACATCCTGAAAAGAAATAGCCTAGAGAATGTACACAGAAATACATGCATGGCCAGGCAATTTCCATCTTTTTCCAGAATGAAATATAACACTCACTATCCTGAGTCTGCAAAGGATGGAAGATAGACTTGAGGATTATTTTTTTTCCCCACTTGTTTAATGGTTTGGGCTTTTTTAATCTGTTCACATATGCAGGCCCCTTTGAGTGCTCTCAAGAGAATTGGTTTTTGTTTTTTTTTTTTTTTTTTAATTACAACTGAAATTCTTGCATCATATTCTGACTCCAGGACATGAAGCTTTCTAAAGATGGTTAAGCATTGTGAGATCTAAGATGAGTTGCCAAAATATTGCAAATCTTGAAGGTTTCTTCAGACACAGTTAGCTAAACAGCTAGGAACAGAGTATAGCAGAAAGTGAAGGCAGGTCCTGAACTCTAGATGCCAACAAACAGCCCACCAAGACCAGAACAAAGCTCTCCTTCAGCTTCTGGAGAGCTGGAGTCCAGATTCTATTGGAAAGAGATTTGAAATACAATACATAAAAATACTTCCTCACCTTTCTTACCCTATTTTGCTGTAAGATGCCTTCCCCCTGACTTTTCATGGATCATCACTGACAGAGCAACCAAAGAAAGGGCTTGTTTAGACAGTTTCAATGGTGGGCATGCCTATCCTCTCAAGCCAATGCAATAGGATAGCAACTAAACACCAAAATGTACCTTTCCAAACTGTTTTGGGATGAGCTGAAGAAAAATGAATAGTAGAAAGACCAAACTGGAGAGGGAATTATGGAAAAAAAAAACAACAAAAAAACTTAAGAAATCAATCCCATTAACAGCACTGCAGATAGCCTGATTAATGGCATTCAGCCTTTTCACGTGGCATTTAGTGGGAATCACATCCAATGGCAAGAAACCACCCCATGGAGCTCCAGCTGCCTTCCTCACCCTCCCTCAGGGCACAGGGACTCTCCTTTCCCCATCCCCAGCCCCTCTCAGGATAACTGGGAGAGGCCAGCCCTGCACAGCCAGGGAGGGAGGGACAACCACAAACAATTTGTAACAATGACAGCCACAGTGGGAGAGCGACACAAACGCTAAAAAGAGTGATGAGAGTTTATGGGGAAATAAACTGAGATCTATAATGGTGTGAAGCGAGGCATCCCTGAGACAATCAAGGAAAATGAAGTGATTTGAGCATGCTGCTGGGTTGGTGGAGGCAGGGACTGAGCTGAAGGAGATGCTGGAGAGATGCAGGTTCTAGAGGCGCCCCTTGCTCGCTTACTGAAAGCATCATGTACAGATGGAGTCACTAATTTATGATGATATTTTGCTTGGGCAGCCCACCAACAGGGTAGGAAGAGCTTCAGGGCAAGAAGAGGGCAGAGCTTCAGGGTAAGAACACAGAAAAGATTCTTTCTACTGCAGACTCTTCAAGGTGTGATAGAACCTACGAGTGTGTTTCAGGGGGGTTCTGCCAATCAATATTCTGTTTCAGTGTTTTGGCAGCCTAGTGGATGGCATTTCATTTTCAAGCATGTTAGCCTCACCAGAAAGAAGGAAAACTTTACATTTCTCCCTTAGATACTGCATTTTTAGTTACAAAGGCACTGTATTGCAATATTGATTTACAGGGCTGGATCTTCAAATCCAGCTCAGAACTAAAAATTGAAGGCCCTGTCCTGATCCTGTGGCTCCATACTGTTTAGTGCTACAGCACAGGGACATGGTCTCAGCTCCTGTCCCTTGGAAGCCATGTGCAAGTGTGAACATAGCACACAGTCACAGCAAAATTCTTTTAGCTCTATTACTTTTGTGTGATAAAGCAGTTAAGTAATGGTTCTGAGCCATTATTGTATCTTTTTCTTTCCTTATACAAGAAACAGTGTAAAAATGCATCATTGATTTGTCCCTTCTGAGCTCCTTTTCCATTTCTATCTGCATTTTTTGTTATTTTCTATATTATGTGCCTTATCTTGAGGTAGTTGCTGATCAGGTTTTTCAAACTTTGGCAGATGTAGCAGCAGCACCACAACTGGGCAAGCCCAGGACCCTCAGCAGGGCACTCAGACCCAGCAGCCAGAGGGGAGGAGATGTCAGCTCTGCTACCTCGGTGCCTTTGTGCCCCTGGACCAGCAAAACCTTTTAGAAATATTCTCTTTGATGTGTAACCACAGGAGAGCACAGGTCCCAGGTTCAGCTAAGCATGTTGTGAACATTAGCAGGTTTGGCTCCAGAAGGCAAACACAAGTGACAGCCTGTAAGTCAAGATATCATTTTGGAAGGCTGCTGCAAGAGAAATACTGAGATGGAGAAAGAGTGGGTACTGTGGATTTTTTCAGGTGAATATTGGAGTTCCTGAGAAGCACCACTACCCAAAACTTTGACTTTAACAGGAAAGGTATTAACACTTCCTTTACAGCGCCTCTTTACCTGTCCCAGCCACAAAGGAAAAAATCAGAGAGAGGGGAGCATTTAATTTTCCTTAGTAACAATAAACAACATTGAACAGCATCTCCTACTCACAGAATGCAGTCTGCACTTTCAGTATGGAATAAAACCCTCCACATTTAGCAGTCCACCTTCCTCAGCCTCACATCCCACTCAGGAGGGTAACAGTGTCCTCCAGACCCAGCTCCCTGGAGAGCACTGGGCAACCAGGGTGAGCAAATTGTTCTAAGCTGTAGTTGCCAGTTAAGCCTAAATTAATCCTCCCCATGGATCAGCATCTTGCAAATAAATTAATGGGCACGCTACCTGGGAGACAGGATAGTCTTTTTCTACCTCATTAAAGAATTCCTCCCTTAAGCAAGATATTAGTCATTCTGAAATTTGTGGGTCCTTCACTTTCAAATTTTCAAAGGGAGTTTTGAACTCGGTCTATGAAGGATTAATACATGGTTGGTAGTCCAACCAGGGCTTCTTAGGTCTGTGGAAAGAACAGCAGCACAGAGCAATCACTGTTACTTTTGATTTAAATGCCTCATTTACTCCTTTCACATGAAATCCTGTTAAATAAAATTATGCTTAACTAACGACTTAACACTAAAGGAATTCTCCTTTTACTCAGAGATACTGTTGTTGTACACTGTCCCCAAAGCAACCATTTTCTACAACTGAATCTCTGTCAGTACAGTCAATGCATCAGCAAACACACAAAATGAAATAAAAACACATTATCACAAATTCAGGAAAAGAAAACATGAGCAGTTTCCACTGCTCTAAAATAAATTTAAAAAAAAAAAAAAGAGATCAGTATAAAGTTATTGCACATTAATTGTAAATGAAGTAAAATTTGAAATCTTATTCCTTTGGTTTTAATTGTTGGTAGAAATGTGTATTTTTAATATAGGGAGAATAAAGAACAACAATATTATGATTAAGGGTATATTGCAACAGGTGTATTGCAGCGAAAGCTTCTGTTGTTCAAACCTGTATTTTTATATGTACCTCAATGTACCACTTTACATAGCTCATGTTCTACAGAACCAACAGGATGTTTTTCACACACACTACCCATGAGTACTGATTGCCATTTTCCTAAAAGTGCCCTGGACATTGGGATCAAAAGCAAAGGGAGCCACCTGCTCCTCCCTTATCATTCTCAGCTGATATTTGCTCAGTCTGTCAAGCAAGACACCTTTTTGCTTCAATACACTTTCTTTTTGCCATTCACAGCTTGTCTTATGAGCCTGAAACACAGAAAAAAACCCCAAATTTTCTTCCCCTTTACAACAGCCTTTCCCATAACTGAGAACAGCTACCCTGCCTCCCCATGATTTCCTTCTAAGGATTACCCAAACCACAGTTCTTTCAATCACCACCTTCTGGGTTGGTCTTCCTCGGCCACCAACCAATAAATCTAAATCCTTCTTGAAGGAAAATCATTGTATTTTTACAGAGGATCACTTCTTGCATTTTCTGCACTGTTTATACAGCCTAATAAGGTATTTGCCCTTCTCTCAGCAGTGTAACCCTGCTGGCTCACACTCTGCTTGCAGAGGAGGAAGGGCAGCTCTGCTCCTGCACTGATGCTCAGGGTACTGGGTTCAGAGACTGGGAGCTCTAAACCAAGGCTTTCCCCAGGGTCTGGTTCTAAATTCAGCCTCTGACAGAAGAAAGGGCAATTTCTCACAAATAGAGAAAGAACAGAAGAGAGCACATGGGACAGCCAGACTGATACAGAAATTATCAGAGTTATCAGAGCCCTGATAACTCTTGGGTTTCCAGTCAGTTAATTTCTTTCCATCTGGACTCAGCACAAAACAAACCAGCTCCTATATGGGACTGTGGGCAGAATTCCCAAGTGGGCACATCCTACTTCAGAGTGTGCCTGTACATGGAACTGCAACAGGAGAGGCAAAACTACAAATAAGCTGAACTTTTTTTTCAGTTTTGGGGACAAAAAAGAAATCTGTTGGAAAATTTATTGGCAGACAATTTTTTATTTATGCAAATACACATTTTTTAGAAAGAGCACAGAAAGAAAAAGGTGCCCTCAAGGTGGTACCAGTTGTCAGAGGGAATTACATGATTTATAGAAGCTCTCATAGCTGGGGCAGGTGGCACAAAGATATTTATAACCATCTTCCCAGCAGAACAGGTGTGCTTTGTGAGTAAAGTTAATTTCACACAGTTTCATTAGGCAAATTTTCACAGATAAGGTCATGATTCATCAGATCACTTTTTCTATGATTATATGCATTGAAATCCCTTACTGATCAGGTTGCTGCAGTCAAGCTCAAGTCTGCAGTCAATGGCAACTCTGTCATTGTCTTTAATGAGGAAGAATTTCACACGATTTCTTCCAAGATCTATTCAAACATTGTCTCAATACACAGGCACATCTGTTCAGACTCTGGTTCTGAAAGAATAAGCATTTTGCATTTTGACTCTGGCATTTTATTCATCACGGGCAAGGACTAAATTAAATGTTAGGTACAGGATTACATATTTAATCTTAAAATATTCCTGTAGGATTTTTCCAACCTCTTAGTTACCTGAAAACAATGGAGAAACTATCTTTACCCCTACATATTTCCACCTTCTCACTCATCAGAACGATCTTAAATCAGTCCTGACACTTGGTTAATCTCTGTGTGCAGAGAGCTGATATTATAAAGAACAGCTCAATATATGTCCCTTGGAAATTATTCTTACTTCTGACAGGCTGCAGAAAACTGGAAAACTTGCACGATAAGATACTGGACTAATCTGTGTCACACAAAGATAAAGGCAGGTATTTTACACACAGGTGAAACTAGAGCTGACACACCACCATGCAAGGCTCTAGCCCTTAAAACATGCTAGACAAAGCCTACTGCAGAATTTTCTTCTTAGGAGTACAGATAACAACCTATAACCATGATCACACCAGCCTCAATTTAATCAAGCCTGATGTGAGGCTCCTTCATCTCTTCTCAGATACATTCCTCACTCAGAACATTTTTTTCTTGTTATTCTTTCAGACAGATGTATCTCTGCCATTATTTAAAACTCCACCCTTTTTCTCAGCCAGGAACAAGATAAATGGTTCAGCAGGCCAGCAAGTTGTGGAGAGATAATCAGCACTCAGGATTCTCAGCTACAGTGAAAGTTGGGGCTACGCTCTGACATTAAAGTCCCAACAAATGGCAGAGTTTTACAGCTCAGAGCAAAGGTGGCACATGGTTACATTTACAGCTCCAAGAAAAACAGGTCCCACCAACAGGCTGACATTTGAGAAGTCAAGTGCACTGCACGGGATCCCGATCAAGTTTATGGTCACAAATTATCAAATACAAAACTTAAGAGTCTCTTCAGTTGTTCAGTTAATACAGGCTTCAATTATTTCTGTGGGAATACAGATATTGCTAAGCCAGTGTATCTCAAAAGGGCTTAAAGAAGGAGTTAAATCATTTCCTTAACTAAAACAAAAGTGATACAGTCACACAGCTAATGGAAGAGCCACCAAAAAAAAAAATCTGCCTCCCTCTCACACTCTCTCTATATGTTTTATATATTCCAAGATTTGGATTGCTCAGAAACCTCCTAAAACACACTGCAGACTTTAAAACTCAATAATTCCCCTGACATACAGGTACTTTTGAGACTACTTCTGAAGATACTGTCACTTTTCCTGATAAATCAAACTTCTAAAGATGAGAGGTCAGCGATGGTTCACAAGATATATTTCTACAATACATAAAACTTGGACAGGGATACAGCTAAGGAGGGAAAAGTTTGAGTCATTTTTAAAAAAGTAAATGACTATCAAATGCATAATACAAGCTAAAACCTAACCAATGGCTGCAGAAGTAATGTTCCCAGAGCTTTTGATCAGTAGCAAATGAACACCCTCCAAATGAAGGCATGAAACCAGATTGCCTAATTTTTTTAGTATCACTTCGTTTTTCTGTATTTATATAAAGAAAGTGCAACATAACTGATAAAACTATAAGCTTCTAAAATTCTTGTTTTATTGCAAATCACATTTGACATACACCTGCTCTCACTAATATTTAAGTGCTTAAATCACCTCTGCACGAGCAGGTTGTTGCTCTTACATTGATGGCAGGTTTTTCACAAGGAACACACTTTCCAGGTGCATACAGCACAGGACAATCAGAGTATTTTGTCTTTCCAGGCAAGGATGGCCCAAGTGTCTTTTCACCATGCAGTATGAATGGACAGAAATTTCATCCCAAGCCTTTAGCTATTGCCATCAAAAAGCTGTTTTTGCAAGTGAAAAATTGCTCTTGTCTACTGAAACCCTGTTTCCCACTCCCTCTGCAGATGAAGGTCAAAGCTGAGATGTGCCTTGCTGTGTAATGGAGACATAATAAAAATGTGAAGCCCCAAAAGAGGAGGAGGTGATTACAAGGACTGAAATGGATGCCCTGTTTACTCTGCAGGCTGCATTCCACCATGCAAAGCCAGGCTCTGATGGGTGCCACTGCCACCTGCAGTGGACATCTCCTGAGAAATGACACCTTCAAGTAGATTATATTTATATTTATCCACAAGATGGTGCCAAGACTGGCTGCTGGCCTGAAAAAGCCCCTCACAGTGTTAAATACAAAATTGCTCTCTCTGTTACCATGAAAGGATTTGGTGGAAACAACTTAGAGTGCAAATCAGCCAAAGGCTTATAGACAGTCTATCTTTGTAGCTGGCTACAGGAGAAAAAGGACAGTACTCTGGTCTCAGTGAAAATGGAATGTTAACAGAAAAAAAAAAAATCAGAAAGGCAGCAGTACCCATGTGAAACTGATGGGCTGGGGAACAGAGGAACAGAGCCTTGAGCAAAAGAAGGTCAGAAAAGAATCACTGAATTTCACCAAAGTTATAATAGGTTTAAACTACCAAAGTTGTATTGGAGTGGGATGCATTTTTCAAACCATTTGAATGTTTATCTTCAGGTGCAGGAAATTATGTACCTTTGGGTACAAACAGTTCTATTTGGGTGCAATTTTGTGCACAATTCAGTCAACACAGAAGTCTTCAGTTCCACAGAACAACCATGCACTCCAAGCCTTAGACAGACCCCAGGCACAATAGTTTTTAAGACCCTCAAAGGGGGCTGAATGCCGTCTCAGTGTGACAAAACCCCAAAGAACTGCACTCAGATGCTGCATATCAACAAGGGTTGTTTTTGTCAAGTAGAGCAAGTAGAGAAGACCTCTGGAAAAAGGATAATTTCACAGCACAGCTTGAGTTTTTTCATCTCCCCTTACTGATTTTGACTTCACACCACTCATGCTTTGACCTCTTCCCCGATTTGCCTGCTCTGCGGAGTGTTTATTTTATACAAACATGCAGGTAGTCAGTCAATTCTCAGAGCTGATTCTATTGACTGGAATTGCTTGGGCAGTGGGAAATTTCAGCAGTGAGCCATCCCCTGAGGTGATTTTTTTGGTAGTGTTTTTATTGTATGCAAGCAGGTGCCCAATATTTGGATTCTGTTCCACCAGCAGGACGCTATCACTGGAGCATTGACATTTCATACACAACTTTGACTTTCAAATAGGAAATAAAGTGTGTTCACACAGAAACATTTGACTTTGGGGTCTTGCTTAATCTCCTTGCCAAAAATTTAAAAACAAAAAAAAAAAAAAAAAAAATTTCCCCAAGCCACCAAAAGGGAGAGGAAAGAGGACACACAGTTACAAATATGAAGGATTTGTGGCTGGACAAAATAAAGGCTTGTCCACCCTAATGTGACTCACTTGACCCAGCAAGAGATTCCCACCAGCTGCCCCAGCCTATTCACACAGGCTTGGGAGCTCTGTTTAGAGTTTAATAATAACGTGACCTCCTCCACTAAAAATCATCTTATGGCAGACCCTGTTTTTATCCCAGCTCCAGAAACCAAGCTCAGCTCCCCACAGAGCCCCTGATGTGACAGTGACAGGGAATTGCAGTGCTCCCTGCCAGCCCTGTGGCTGTTTGCAGCCTTGGCAGCCACTCTGCCATTTCCCACTGGAGTTTCTCTCAGGTTAATGTGCCACCTGACCTGGTGAGTCACTGACAGCTAATACATCTGTTTGTTCTGGTGAATATACTTGCTGTGTATTTACACAAACCCCTTGAGTGCACCTGACCTCCACCCTGTTTGCTAGAAAGCATGGCTCAGGTGCACAAACACCTCAGACAGCAACAAAAGGAATTACTGAACCCCTTGTTAAGGCTTTCTAGTTCCAGAGTCCTTCCTTACAGTTTGGTCATTAAGTGGTCCCACTTATGCCCTACCTGACTTCCTGCTTTTGATTTAAGAACTTTTGACCAGAAGCTTGAGCACCCCTTGCAAGTTTTTAATACTCTATTTCCTGTCTCCATTTGACCTGTCATGATTTATGGCCTTTCTAGTTCTCATTTGGACAAGCTTTGTAATTTTAAAGAAATTTTTTAAGCCTTCCCCTAGGATAGCCTCCTTGCAGTCACGCTCCCAAGAGCTGGGCTCTTTGATGGCTTTCCTGAGTTTGGTTTACCTTTTTTTTTCCTTCTATACCTGTGCTTCTAATAAAACACTTTCCAAAACTGGAGAACATTTTGTAGGCTTCTTACTTTTCACACCAATTGTTTTACTAATTGGAAATATACAATTTTAAATTATACTTTTAAAAATTTATATGTAGGTGCATATATATATTTCTGCTTCTTTACATTAAGTGTTTGTCTACTGGATTTATTCAGCTTGCTACATTAAACAACTCAGGGCAACATAAAACAATTATAATTAGGAACACTTCTATGGATGGGTCTTTAATTCACCTTGAAGCAGACCTCGTGTATAATTTAAGACAAAATTCAGAATGGCTTTTTTTTTTCCCTCTCTAAGGTCCTGACACTACAATTCAGTCCAAAAATTTTATCTTTATACCTCATTTAGGTGAAACATTGACTGAACATATCTGTGTTATGACTAAGTGTGCTCAATGCACAACCTTTGATTTCATTTCCTATTCCCTGATCAGTGTGATGCTCCTGAACAGGAACTTGCAGTCCCTTCCTGGTTATTTTGACTTTTATCTGTCCCTATCTGAGTGGGCAGAAATGCTGTGCCAGCAAGGCCTCCACAGAGCTTCTTGCTTTGTGCAGTCCTTGGGTTGTCACACTTCTTGTGCTGTGACACTCCTGCTGCAGCTGTGATGCTCTCATCCCTGCACATCTGGCAGCCTTACCAACTGTCTCAGGGTGCAGGATGTGGCTGGGGTGTGAATTCTGTTCTATTGCCATCTGTCAGAGGTGGGGCAGTTACCTCCTGTTAACTGGGCAGTTTTTCTCTCTTCCACAAACCAGTCCTCCCTCCAGGAGATCTCTTCTCTTCAGGGGTCAGTGAGTGTCCCTGCGTGCCTGATAAAATTCCATCATCCCACTGGGAGATGCCCTGCTCAGGGGGAGGAGCCAAGCATTCCTACCTGGATAGAATCTGACATTTGGAACAACAGAGCAGCCTTTTCCCACTGGATTCCCAGAGGAAGATCAGGCCCAGCTACACCACCACTGGACCTTCAGAGGAAAATCCCACCTTTCTCCAGGATCCCTGCTCCAACAGAACCACAGCTGTCACTGCAGGAGGGGTGCAGCCAGCATTTCATGGGACTGCTGCCAACACCCACAGGGTGTCAGGTCCTCTTCTGACTCTGTCAGGCTTGTTCTGCATTACTGCATTTTGTTTTTAATCTCTTTTTTTCCCTCCTAATAAAGAACTGTTATTCCTATTCCCATATCTTTTCCTGAGAGCCCCCTTAATTTCAAAATTATACAAATTTGGACAGAAGGGCTTTACATTTTCCATTTCAAGAGGGGCTCCTGCCTTCCTTGGCAGACACCTATCTTTTCAAATCAAGACACCAACACAGCAAAGAGTCACCAGTTTTGCCTGCACCTCCCAGTAAACTCTGTAGGGTCTCCTCCCATCACACTTGCCAGGGTTTATTCAAGATGAATCATTGTGTCTGCCTTTTTGCAACAGCGTGGGGTTTTTTACTCACGTTTTTCATCGCGTGCCATAACCCACAAGCTGAGTATCTTTTAATGATTATTTTATCATCTTAAAAACACTAAAAGAAATGACATGCACTACCTATAAGTGAATATCATTAGCATTTACTTTCAAGTATGCCACTGACAGAAAAAGGAGCATTCTCATCTTCTCACTTTTTTTTTTCTTCCAGACTTTTACTTCATACTTTGTAGCTATTAGAACTTAAAAATAAACTTAAAGGCTCTGCATGCTTACCAGTACTGCTAGTACTTGAGCTACTTTCACCATCACTCTTCCTGAATTTTGTATTTCAATCATCATTATACAGGCTTTGTTGATTCAATATTGTCTTTTATGCAGTATGTTTGTAAAGCCTTATTAAAGTTTAATGAAGACACAGAATCAGATAATATTTGCATGTAAAATAAAGCTGTAGTCTAAGCAATACAAAGTATCTATAATCATCAAAACAAATCACTCAGCACAAGAGACAATAAAAGGAGAATGGAAGCCAGGGAAAGAATATATACAGAATCTCTTCCTAGAAATCAGCTACCAAAGGTTCACTAGACACAGTAATTGAACACACAAAGCTTTGTTTATCAAGCAGAATTACAATTTGTGTTGTGATTTTTTTTAACCTTTAAAACCCCAAATATCTGTAAAATCTCAAACACAGTAAGTATTTGTCCTAATTTTAAATTATTTTTAAGAATACAACTGCAGAATGAATCAGTGAAGGATAAACTATGATGTATGTGGGCTAAGTGACAGATGAAAGAGCCCTTTACTGAAATGCTACCTGTTATATGGGATAACAGAAAGGAAAGAATCAGTTCCAATATACCTCAAAAAATTTAGAAAGGTAATGAAAATCAAGATGAAGGTGCCTATTCTTTGCTCTCGTACTATCTGCAAAAGATCTAAGCAATTTGAGACCTAATTTATTCTAAGATCAAAGTTGTCCTAGTTCAAGTCTCTCTGCTGGCAGAAATGATTTTACATTAGCAAATTATTTTACTGTTTTTGTAGTGATTCTCAGATGTGTTTTTATGTTCTCTGACAGCTGTAGGTGATTGCTGAAGACCAGGGAAATATTTTGGCTGAGTCAAAGCTAGATCAGAAGTCTGCTTCACCTCAAACAGAGGTGAAATAGCGCTGGTTGTTATTAACCACTATAAACATTATAAAAATGATGCCCCCAGCAGCTAAGACAACAGGAGAAGGCAACAGCCCCCAATGAACTGCCACTGAATTGAGCCAATGCTGCAAAATCTTATCTATGAATATTTATTTGAATTTTAAAGCACATTTGCTTTCATTTCAATTTTGCATCCCTTTTGTGGTGGCTTTTGGCATGTTCTAGTAAATTAATTACTAGCAGAAATGCCTGCTGAAGCTGTGGATTTTCAGCAAATACTACAAAATATTTACTGAAACTGCCCTATAAATTTACAGTTGTGGTTGTAGCCAGCAGAAATCTGATTTTGGAGGTTAATTTAGGCCTGTCAACGGAGAATAAAACAGCAGGTAACCGCATCTTGAAATTCCTTCTATTAAAATCAGCAAGAACCAATTCATGAGCCATAGTGACTTAATTGCACAGCTACAATAAACAATTTTGGATAACAAATACTTCACATCATGTAAATAGTCCCAAATTGTACTGCAAGGGAGAAAACCTTTGTGCCACTTCAGAAATTATGCACCAGGCTTGACAACAGCCCTGCTTAAGGAGCTGCTTCTCTAAAATATTTAATCCTTCTGAACCCCATTTCTGCCACAGCCATCAAATGTTCTGACCTGGCTACATGATTATTGTCAAAGCAGGGAGCAAAGTCCTGCAGCTCTTTAGGAGAGGGTCAGGTTTGCATTGAGTCAGCCTCCAACACTGCCAGCTGTAAAAAAGCATTTTTCAGAAACCACAGCATCACCACCTTCTCAAATTAAAGAAAACCAGTTTGCACTGGAGTATCCATGAAATGAAAGAGAGGAAATAACCTTCAAAGACTCAGTCTTTGATCAACACAAAGCAGTATGAGAAGCAGACACTTGCAGCAGATCAAGCATGAGTAATTATATTAATCTCCTTGAAACTGGATGACTTTGGGAATGAGCAGATATTAAAAAAAAACAGCAGAGAGACTCCCCCCAGAAAAACATCCAGACTTGTAAGGAAATGGTTGGAAAATAAAAACATATTTGCCTTAACTGTTTCTCCAGTAAAGGTGGTAAGAATTTTGAAATATTGAAGGACATTCAGCTGAGAAGTTCATCAAACAGAAAGGGTTTTGCCATATCTCTATGCAGGACCATATAACACTGAAGAACCATGAAGCAAATAATGAAACTTCTTGAGACTGTATGTGAAATTATTTTTACATTTCAGGTTACAGCACTTCAGTTTTTGGCTTCCCTTGTCTAAAGCTATTTTATGACTCTAAATGAAAATTTATATTTTTATCAGGATGGTTACACAAGCAAGAAATTAAACTCTCTTCAACTTTGGCAAATAAGCCTCAGAGGAACTCTTCAAAATCTTAAGGATTTCTGTCTACCAGAAGATTTTGACAAACAACACTTCAGAGTAACTAAAAAAATAATAAAGATAGTTCCAAAAAAACCCCAAACATACTTCAGGAAGATGGTCTTCCACACTTTCAGTTTTTGAATATTAAACGATGTAGCTACCAATTTCCATTAAAAAATTGAAGAAGAACACATTTGTACTTGTTTTTAAACACATGAGAAAACATTTAAGGCTGACTATTGTGAGTCCATTTTTATGAGGAACACAGCACACCCTGCTGAAAACACAGCAAGAGTTCATATCTCATTTTGTTATTGTTCTATTTTGTCCTTTGGATAGGGGAAATTTTAAAAGACTTGAGCAACCTATGACTAGATATAGCCAATAAGGTTATGTTCTACCCCATTTCTTTCTAATTTCCTCTTGTTTAGGAGTACCTCACTAGTGAAGAAATGAAGACTGATCCAGCTGAGGTAAGATAGGTGTCAAGAGAATCCAGCACTGTTAGTAGTGACTACAAGCTTTCTTTAATTACCAACTACCCAGGTAATATAATAGGAGTACTTGGTAATAGGAGTCAAGCTGTTGTTGTTATCCTGTTTGGACTGGAATTCTTTCCCAGGATAGCTTCTGTTTGAAATGAATGGCCCAATTACCAAGAGTTAGAAGCTCCATCCACCATTTTGCTTGAATGGCAAGATTAGAAGTATAGGGAAGAAACCTAATGGCCATTACTAAGGAGTGCTGAAGCATAGCTGTCTGTTTCCACATGGAGCTTACAAATATTTGAGTTTTTTTTCCTCCAATAAATTAATAAACTTAGCAGTAGTTGAAAGCAGTTATACCCTTGACATGTATATTTTTCTTTTTTTTACTAAATTCCCCCCAAATAGGTCTATTAACAATCATTCCAGGACATTTTGATGTTCCATTATTAACACTGACAAACATTTTAAATCTTAGTCTGATCAACATTTCAAAAATTTGTTTTAATTTGGTACTCCATAAAAAATTTCTGTGGGAACTTTATTGAATATGTTAAAGACTTAACTCCCTCTAATGAGTGGCAGTAGATATACCATCAGTCAATAGAAATAATACCTGGCTTCACAATTTACAGGTAATCTACAAACAAGACTGTAAGAGTACAGGATTTCTTAACACCTCCTGTTCATCTTCCCCATCTAATTTCCCAGCTCAAAGTAAACACTAACTGGATAAATACACACAATGCTTTAGTAAACAGTTTTGCTCAAGCAGTTCTGTTTCGATTACAGAACTCCTTCAAAGATCTATCGTGAAAATAATCCAAAAACCCCAGCAACACCATAAGAAAAAGACATAAAATAAGAACCTGCAATTATTGAATAAAAACCTGAAGGATTGGCTTGTTCTCTAAGCATACATGACAATGCTGAAAACTGCATTTTGAGTTGAATGTACACTCGATTCTTTACAACTGCAAAAGAGATCTTGTTTACAAGATCTAGGATGTTAACAAAGATGGTACAATCAGTCATGGAAAACAGTTATAAAGCCTAAGGTTTGGAAAAAACAGGACTTGGTCTTCCATTTTTGCAAAACACTACAACCGAGTTGAAATCATGAAAGTAAAGTTGTGACAACAAATGAAATCAGGGTGCTAAACCAGAGAAACTCATTGTAGGAATTACAACACAAAAGCAAACAACCCCCAACTCGCTGAATATTTAAAGTGAAGATCCTCAAGTATTGACATATCTCTTAAAAACGGCTAACTTGTCACAACATTTCCTTTGAAACATATGGAAAAATGTACTTGCTTTTTTCCCTGCTAAAATTAAAGTGCCTGCTCCAGGAGGGGAGCACAAAGAATCACTGTGGAAAGCCCACACAGAAGGAGTGACTGTCTGGGCAAGACATGGAAAGATATGAGGTGTATTAATTACTCCCTTGAGCAAGCCTTGCTAGGAGATGCAGTCACAAGGAAGACGGAGGAAAATATAAAGTTGAAATATATTTAAACTATTCCTTGCTAACTGGAAAGTATCAACATGCCATGAAATGGGTCAGGACATCAGGGCAATTACTACAAATCAAAAAGCTAATTATTACTAACCACAATAATCACAAAATTCTTAGTCTGCACTCTGATGTATGCATATAAACTAAAAAATCTCACAGTAAATGTGGAAAAAATGTGGCAGGTGAGACATATTTCCTTTGGAATATATTTCCATGCAGACATACATTAAGATGGAAGCTTCAGCTATGCAAGATGTAGGAAAAAACTGCTGCAAATAAACCAGAATTTTCCAATTTTTTGTTCCATTTTAATACTTAATAATCAAACATAGGTCACAGGTACCTTCCCAAATCTACTTTAATTTCCCTGAGTGTAGTCAGATACGATCTCAGAGGACACATAAAACTGAGAAAAGGGAAACTGAGTGTATTCTGCAATAGAAAACTCCATGTCAGCAAATGCCAGGGTAAAGTTATAGTACCATGACCATGCAAGATTAATAGAAAGAAATCCAACACTGAGATTAAAACACTCTACCTTAGCAAACAAAAATGTCTTCTACTTCATGCTTACAATTTTTTTTCACTTTTTTTTTCCCTTTTCAAACACCCACAAAAACAAAAACCGTAGGTGAAGATAATCCATTACCATTGGAGAGCAGCACAGCTTTAGCACACAAAACCCCTTCAGTTTTCAGTGCTTTGTTGGGCTTTTATTTTTGGTTTGTTTTGGGGGGTTTGATTACTTGTTTAAAAAAAATAAAACAAAGAACCAAAGCTTTCCAAATGGATTCACACCTCTTTAGGAAGCACTTGTGTCTGGTTTTTCTTACACAGATATTACAATATAATCATTTAGTAGTAAAATACCTCCTTCTTCACCAAAACTATACATAATTATCAGACCTTGTAACTCTCCCAAGTTCAGCTGCTTCTCCTCACAGACTTTCTGAAGAATAATATTTTAAAATAAAACACAACACTGACAGTGTAGAATTTACTTCTGCCTCTTAGCTGATAATCCCCCTCATTCTAAAAGCACTGCAGACCAAATAACCCCAACAGGGAGCAATGCACTTCTCCTGCTGAAGCTTTTAATGTGAATAATAGAGCTCGTTTTGGTGATCATATTCATCACAATCAGAGCACACCTTTTATCCCCATGGTTAGAAATACAGACTCACAAAAACATTACATCAGCTATCAGAGACAAGTGTATCAATTCACAGATTTCACCTATCAGATTGCACTTCTGTTGTGAATACAGAAGAAACTTACCAATAAGTAGTAAGGAAATTAAAATACCCCACGAGAAGACAGAAATTATGGAAAATTCTGGAAAAAGGAAGATCCTCACATTATCTGACCACATGGTTATCACAGCTGTCTGAGCCACATCAATGTCAGAGTGAGACACTTCTCCAAATCTGATTCAAAAGACATTAATTACAGCACACTTATTTTTTCCTCACAGTTTAGGCTGACTGCTAAAGTGCTGTTTATGCACAGAATAATCTACTGGTGCTCTAAATTAAACTGCAGGTTGTCCCCCTCTACTGACTGAGTGTCTCTAGGTCCTGTGTGCAGTAAGGTTCCCTGCTATTCCCTTCTTTTCTTGGCCACAGCATGGGTCCACCTACTAAAGAAAAAGCTTTCCAATGATTCATATTTCATTTGCTTTAATAGGAACATATACATAAAAATAATAATAAAAAAGGGCAACAAAATAAAATATTACAAAGGTGATGCAATTATCACCTTGGGAATAGGAGGAGGAAGAAGCCAGACACAACAGATGTGAGCTGCATCAGTTAGTGTCTAGCTGCCAGGCTCCTGGATACTGAAATGGTGAAAGAAGCCTAACAGAATATGACTGGAAAGGTAATGGAAAGCAGACACAAACCTTTTATTGATGGTTAGCTACAGCACTGAACTTACACTTCAGAAAGGATGAAGAATATTTAATTCTTCATTAAAATGGTGCTGAAAGAATGATGTCAAACTCAATTCACAGTTAGTATTTTAGCTAATTACAGTCACACATTTAAAATTACTACAACTGTGGGGGAAAAATTGAAATTAAATTTGTGTAGGGAAGCATAGCAGTTAAACAGTGATTATCAAGGAAAATTATGTGGCTTCTGGGAAGAACTGAAAGCACTGATCCCAAAGATCTTCCCATTCATGGGTAAGAGACTATGCACATTTTATAGTTCCGTGGGGCATTACTCTGTCTTCGGCAAGAGGAGAGGAATGTTCCTCAGCACCAGAGCAGAGCCCACACAGCAGATTGCTGAGAGCGAGCCCCACAGCAGGCTGTGCTGTATGCAAAACTATTCAGAGTGATTCTTACAACCTCTGCTGAGACAAGTGCCATCTCCTTTTCCTGTCCTGCTGGCACTGGCTGTGTCTGCACAGAGGAGGAGCAGAGCTGCAGAAAGACGCTCGGTGCTGAGCACTCAGTTCTGACACGACACGCATTTTTCATGATTTTAGTTCTCACTGGGGTCAGATGCATGAGACAGACTCATGGAATAGCTTTCCTAATTCGAGCCTGTTTGCATTTCAGTCCAGGTCAGAAGTGAGTCTGCCAGCTGCCACTGTGCTTCAGCTCACCCTGCATCTCTACGGGATGTAAAGAGCGGACGTGTACCAAGTTAAACTCATCAAACATTCAGTCCAGGGCAGGTCTGATGAGCCCCAAACACCAACAGCTATTCAGGACAGGACTATTAGTGACATTAAAAAAAAAAAGGAATCAAGACAAATAAGAACTGAACTGCAACAGGCAGTGTTTCTGCATGCAAAGCTGCTCCTGCAGTTCTCATCCACTCTGATGTTTGAAGCAGTGTTATGCAACATGCAAGAAAGAAACAGCCTGTGGCAAACAATGTCGACATGATTAGCAGCTTTAAAAAAAAAAACCAAACCAAATTTTTTTAGTTAATGATTTCTGGAGTAGAAAACAGACATTTTTTCAGCTGCACTGTTTAATTGCAGAATCGACTCGATGGCAAAGGTTTTCAAGGGAAAATATAATTAGAACTGATTCAAAAGGCAAATAACTTCTGTTTCACTCCCACCATGGAGGCAGTGATTTTAAAGCTATATTTAGGCTTTAATAAAGCCACTTCCCAATCCAAATTTTATAGTGACAAAAACACCAGTGTTTGAGTTAGGGAATAATGTGTTCTTGATCACAAGCTGGAAATCTGACTGACTCTAACAAGCTCCTGCTAAATGATGTTCAATTGTCTTTTCACAGTGGACGGTCGCATCCTTCAAATTCTTTCCCGACTTCCATCTTTTCCAAATCTCTGATAAATTTGTGAGAAGAGAGATACAACCCTCCCATCAGGCCAATGGCACCTGTGAGTCTTTCAAGAATCTTTCTACTATTAAGCTTCTACTCCCATGTCTAGTCCTCACTTTTGAATTAATTGGAATAAACCCAACCAAAGGCAACCCCCTTTTTTCTTTTTCAGCAAGACCTGTATTATTAATTCATATTTTAGTGTCAAAAACCTAATCACATTGGACAAAACAGCTGTTATATCTTCTGCCCCAAAGTTAATGTCTTTGTCAATGATCTGGACAAAGGAATCATTGAGTACTTTAGGCTGCATCTTGCGTGCTGTGCCCAGCTCTGGGCTCTTCACAAAGACAGTGAGTGCTGGAGTGAGTGCAGAGAAGAGCAACAGAGCTGATGAAGGGCCTGGAGTGCAAATCTGATGAGGAGGAAGAAACTGAGCCACCATGTCTGGAGATATTTAGGAGATGTGTAGATGTGCCACCCAAACATGGTTCAGGGGTGCACTCAGCAGTGTCAGCTTAGTGGTTGAACTCGAGGATCATAAAGGTCTTTTCCAACCTAAATTATTCCATTGTTGTGAACGCCACCAAATGAGCAGCAGAGCCAAAGGTCTCCCCCAGGTGAAACAACAATGCTGTAATTACTGCCAGCCACAGTTTGAAGGTTGTATTCAGATTCCCAAGCCAAAGTGGTGACACCATCCCTGTCTACTTAGAATCCAGTCCTTCTGAACAGTCTCACAAAATAATTGAAGTTATTTACTTCAGAACATTCATCCTAATTCTTCCTCTGCTCAAGATATTCAAGAAAATGCCTGAGCATTTGAATACTCTCAAGAATATATTGATAAAAGGAGTATATTGATACAAATGAGAAGCTCTTGATGGCCAAAGCAAATTATTACAAAGCACCAAAACCAAATATTAGTTCTGTTACCACCCTTCATTTCTACTCACATCCTAATGCCAACAAACGATAAAGAATGACCTTTATCAGTAGATAAAGTAGATAACACAACAGTTATGGTTTTTAAGAAATACTTAGTGGGAAAAGTGAGTCCTTCAGGAGAACATATGCTTTCATTTTTTCAGTAAAATGCAGGAACAGAAACACTTCTGTTCTGTTTGTTTGCTGTTATTTTGGTTGGGTTTTTATTTGGTTTTTTTTTTTTCTTTTTGCTTTAATTCAAATATCACTGATTAATTCTTGGCAGACAGTGCAAGCACATTTTTACTGACATTCTGAATTACTTAAGTGAAAATTTCAAACATTCATAATTCAGAAACCTCAATTCCCTAGACATCCATTTCAACATCAAAATATTTACCCTATGTTATTTTAATATAACTTTCTAACTTCATTTTCATCATTAATCTATTTTTGTCTGAAGATTGCACAAAAGCCACTTTTTTAAATGAACTTTGCAACTAGGAGAATACAGAATGCAGAATAATGCAAGCTCGTGGAAAGACTGAGACTATCCAGAAGGTTTGGCAACTTGGAAGCTCTTACTTTCAAGATAGATGTGCTGGTTTTAGAAAAAAAACAAGATTCTACAGTGTAACTGTAACTGGACTGAGCAAATTAAGTTTGAGCAGCAGTGAGCAAAGATGTGCAGCTTTCAATGAGATGGCAGGGGGGTGATGGCTGCAGGCCTGGTGGACAGAGCACATTTAGGGTGCCACTCACCCTGCAGAACATTGAACAGAGCTGGGAAATGGAAAAGGGCCTAAAAATCACCTCACCACTAGAAAAGGCATTTTATCCTAAAGGTTTCTAAAGGGACTTCACCGTGGAAGTGAATAATCATCTGAAAGAGAAGAACCGGTGGACTCATCAAAATGCAAATAACAAATGAGAGGAAAGTACAAAATAAGGCAGTTCTGTTTCCACATTTCCTGAAACTGTACCAGATGGCCCAGTGCTTGCCTTTCATTAACTAGTGTGCTGGGATAAAGCTGTGTTAATTAAATCACTAAACTACCTCTAATTCTCTGTTATTTACTAATTCAACAAATTTAATTTTTTTTTTGTTTCGTTCAATACAGCAAATTCTAATTAAGTGTTGTAAAGTTGAAAGGATCCATAATTAAATAAAATAGATGAATAATGATAGGTGGTTGTCTGTTACAGCATTAGCCATAAAATACAAGTCTAAGGCACAAGCTAGCTCACAAGGAATATTTTGCACTAAAGGGAACAAAATATTGAAGGAAGAACTTTCTCATCCACTTGCTGGAGCATTACAAATGCTGCCAACACTCTAATCGAGATGCAGGCTGCTTGGCACCACGGCTTTTCCCTGAGATAACCTTAGATCAGGACAGGCTCCTCAGAAAATCTTTGTGAAATCACAAGAAATACTGGGATATTTTGTAATTCTACGTGTTTTGGAAATAAGAGAATTGTGCAGAAAACTGACACTTCAAGAAAAAAAAAACCAAACAGAATCAAAACAATTATAATGATTACAACTGACAGTCAGTGTTTCCATTCTAGCTCCATCCATAGCCTGCTCTTATTCTACCTTACAAGGGGAAACATCCTGCCACTAAAATGTATTTAGACTGTCTGACACATGAAACCAGTGCAAATTTACCCACCAGTACAGGAGAATCTTCTGTCAGGAGACAGAAAACATTGTTAAACAAGGAATCCTGCTTAAATACCTATTTTCCTAAAAGACAGGACTGTATTGGGTACTGTTGAGTGGACAGTGGAAATTGCACCCAGGGTTAATTAGCAATGTTCCTCTAGAGAAGAAAAGATTATCAGCAACACAAAGACTAGATAACTACTTCCTTTGGTAACAGCTGTGGCACTAATGCTCTGAGAAGGCTGGCAAACAACTCTCCATCAAATATTCATGCCAAATGCTCATCTGTGTGCATGACAGGTGTAACTAACCTGTCCAGTGTCTAATTCTTCCCATATTTGCATTTATGATTCTCAATTATGCAGTTTCTTGAAACACTCCCCTGTGAATTAAGCCAGTGCCAAAGAACTGGAGGGTATTCACACTGTTCTGGAAGTTCTCTCACACTGCAATAACAAATTATTATTTGATTCCTGAGAAATCCTAGAGGTATTTTGCTCATTAAGAAAAGCCCCAGTAACAGATATAGGGTCCACATGCGTGGGACACCATTTTTTTGCTGAAGCATTGCTGAAAAGAAATGCAAAAGTAAGCACCTGAACTGCAGAAAAGGGTGATAGGTGCAGGCTGAGGAATGGCACATGATTCAATGGCTGAAACACTGATTCAATCTCTAATGTGACCCCTTTTGCCTTTGCAACACATCAGCCTGTCCTTCCCTCTGAGCCCCACTTCAGTCCCCACATCACCCTCCTGTCTCCAGCAGGACCAGGGCTGAGCAGGGCTCTCTGCTGACAAAAGTCACAGAGCTACCCCACAGTCCCTTTTGGTGCATCCTGAGCTGATAAAAACATTGCAGAGCATCCCTTCTGAGAACTGATGCATAAATCTCCTTTTAACACACAGATATTTTCAGAATGATTAAGAGGCAAACAGACCATAAAGTTGGAACCCTAACAGCTTTTATGCTGGATTTAACTGAGATAAATAGAAGTTGTAGCCAATTTCAGTTATATTAACTTGCTTTACTTAGGTCTGGGGTTTTTACCTAATTAAGCATAAAGTTTTCATCAGAAATTTTTGTTTAGTTGATTTTTTATTATTATTATTTTTTAGAAAGGATTGTTTAGCAAATGCATACAGGCAAAGCAGGAGGCCCAGTGGTCAAACCCCATTCACAGTCAGATAGTTCTTGGTTTAAGAGAGCAGAGCTGATGGTGTAGCTGATGCAGAGATGACACCTGGATGTGCAGACACACACACAGAAGCAGGAAATCTTAACTGAAGGCTGCCCTGAGCTCAGAGCACACCAAGCAAGAGCAATTCAATGTGCTGCTTCATCAGCCAGCTCCCAGGGACACAGCAAGGCTGATTCTGCTCTGACTGGTAACACCTCTGCTCAGAGTTTCCTGTGGAAAATGACCACTGGGTGGGTTGAAAAGAAGAAACTGGGAAGGAAATCATGGAAGGAGGTGGAAGATCCATAATTAGACTTTCTTCTAATCGTTTGTGATGCTCAAGCCAAACTGCACCTCTTAACAAAGGAACTCAGGAGGTTCAGTCTTCGAGGGATTACACTCTATTGAATATCAAATAGCAAGCCTAAAATTTTCTTCACCTGCTCCAGGGCCACAGCACCAAACTTAAAAAGGCTCAAAACTTATTTTCAAAAGAGGGTTTTCTTTGTAGGTGGTTGGATAGGGGTTTTTTTCCACTGTTTATCTTTGAGATTTTCTTTATGCAAGAAAAGAGAGGAGTATATTTGATGCGTTTCCTCCTTGCTACTGTTCTGGAATTGAGAATATCAAGAAACTAAGCTTGAGTGATTGGAGAATATCTGCAGCAAGTTTAGGCTGGGATAAAAAGCATTTGTTCTTGTACAAAAAAAATATAGATCACGTGAAAAACACTTCAGAAGGACAGCAGCAGGCATTTGGAAAAGCACTTTACATTTCTTGTATAAGATATGTGGAAGAAGAGAAAGTAACATTTATTTACTTTTTCAATTTTTGGCATGCTCTGACAGAAGGAAAAACAAGCCAGAGATATGATGAAATCAATCAAAAAATAATTCAATTATTGAGAAAATAATTGCATTGAGCTGGCATAGTATGCACTCAAGATACCATATTACAACGTCCAACACATTCCTGGGTAAATGAAATGGTCATCACACATCATAAATTTGCTTTTTAAATCTTGAACATATTTAAATTTCTTTTAAATCTAAACCCTTTAAATTTACAGTAACTCAGCTGGAGATTGTTACACTATCTATCTGTTACTACACCAGTTAATTGATAAACATATATTATCAGATATCAAATTTGATCTGTGCAGAACTACAGAATTAAGTTCTTTGAAACACTTTTTGTGGAACACTTTTTCCACAATTATTAATAGAACTCCTCAAGAGCAGAAAATGAAATTTAACCCTAAATTGCCTGTGTTAGATATTCATCAAAATATCTAAATTTTCCACAATAAGTTTTAACATTATGTACTACTCCAACACACTGAGCAGCAAGCAGCAATTCAAACCTAAGGGCTAAACCCACCTTTACTGCCTTGTTCTTATCCAGTCACAATTATCATTCATTAAATACCTCCCACCTCCAAACATTAAATGAATGTACACAACCTTCTCTTATATATTTCTTTTCTGGTTCATCAAAACCCACTGGTGATAGTGACAGACCAAGAGAGAAACTAAATCCACGGCCATCCTCCAGTAATTCTGCCACAACAGAATCTGTTCCTCATCTGCTTTAAGAGCACTGTACACAGTAAATTGAGATGTTTGTTTTCAGGAGATTCATTTTAAAGATGGATCCCACCCCAACACAAAAAAATAGGTATCTCAGGATATGCAGAACGCAATGTAAAATCTAATTTTCATAAATTCTCCATTTCCTAAGTCTGTCAGATTTGGTACTGGAAATCTACTTTCCTTGAGAATTTTGTACGTTCCCGAAAAGGAAGAAACTTCCCAGACTAGTAAAACCAAATTCATTGTGGAAAGACTGCAATTTGTAACAGCAGTTGATCCAAAATTCTACCTGCTCTCCCCATCCCTAATTGCTTATAAGGATTACAGAAGATATTTGGGTTTGCTGACGTTTCATACAATGATATATAATAAAAACTAATTACATTTTCAGAGGTAAATGAAACACAATCTTGTGCTAAAAGCACAGTTCTGCAAACAGCAGCAAAAATTAACAGTAGATGTTAGATTATTTTTTTTTCTTCTAAAGAAAAGTGTTACAGAACAGAAATTTAAAAGTCTAATGCAAGTCTAAATCCAAAACTCTAACCTAAGCTATTTTATTATAGTTTCTAATTAAACTATCCCCTCGTGGACCTACTAGTACAAAGAATTTTTAATACCAAAATGCTGATTTTAAGAAAAAAAATTATTGTTTATATTTCTTCTTCACAGGTGGAGTCAAGCACTGAAGTGCACTGCTAGCTGTTTATAAACAGCTTTTGTTCAAACAAGCTAGTGCTGCAAATATTTTAATCACAGGTTGTAAAAACAGGGAGAAAAAGCAAGTTTTGTGGTGAACAAAGCAGCCTGTCACACTATTGCGCCCCGAAGGCAAACAGAATGCTAGATGCTTTACCAAATAAAATAAAAACAGCTTGTACCTTTTTTACATTAATTGGCTCATGATTGAACTTTAATAAACCCACCAACTCTCTTTAAAAAGTTCCCTTCCAATTTTTAAGCGTTATCTTTTTATTTCAAATTTCCTTAGTTAAATGAATTCCAGAACCAACTCTGTGCAGTTGCAGGCTTTCACTGCCTTTCAGTGCTTTATTCTATTTCAAAGCATTTCAAGCCAGCATGCACACTCTTGCTCAAAATATTTGGTTATAATTTTCCTCATGCTTCTTATTTATCTTTTCAACTGGCTCTTAGGTATGTTTTTACTTTCACAGCTTGCTCATCCAAAGGTGTATTATTTAAATGTCCTCTAAGACAGGAGTAACTATTTTGAACACAATACAAAAAGAAAACAAGAAACCAGTGCAAAGCACACATTTAAAATCATGCTTGCTCCAAAATTGCCTTTTTCTTGTCAACAGCTGGCACATTTAGACAACCAAAGTTATCCAGTACATAAACTTCTAAAGCTACATCAGTTGAAATGCCTAATTTCTGTTTAGCTCCAGATTCATCCATTATGAGGGGAAAAAAAAATTCCCTTATCTGCCTCTCACTGTAAGTCAATTTCCTGAATTAAACAGCTGGGAAATAAAAATACAGGTAGTCAAAACAGAGCAAGTAAGAGAAATTAACTTCCACATGAACTCTAGAAAAGCAATAAGCTTATTCAGCATGGTCATAATTAGTGAAATGGCTGAGGAAAGAAGGGGTTTTGCAAAAACTCACACACTTCTGAAATATGACACTGTAGCACCTGTGGATAATCAAAGTTGTATTTAATTTCAGCAGCTATTGTGCATTAACACTACTGAATATTCAATTCAATGCATGCAGAAATTTTATGGAGCTTCCAATTCAATCCTATCACTGTTGACAAGACCACCCCCATTACAGTGTCCTTAAGTTAAACTATTGTAAACATTTATTCACTGGAAGACCAGGTAAAATTCCACCTCCTATGTGAGGAAATGCACGCTTACTACCATAATATTTTCTTTTGCAGAACTTCAGAAGGGTCACAGGAAGTGAGGAAGGATTATGGAAGAGTCTGGGAAATTCTTTCCTCAAGCCTCAAAAGATTCCATACCCAACCCTATTTTTTTGTGCTGGGTAATATTTGTCTGGCTTCCACACATCTTGCCTACTACTCATTTTATGAGGCACTTGACAGTTGTGTGAATTATCCCTTTATTTTTACAGTTCTGGTACGTACTTAGCAAAATTAGATGCCATTAGGTTTATAACAAAACATACTTAGTCTGCAGATTCTAACTCTTACTACTGATTTCAATGAAGAAGGAAATCAAGTTTCCTTGGAGGCCCAGGACTTTATTTCTCTATCTCAAAATTCTGAAAAGTCTACCAGAACCCAAGTCATTTTTTAAGAGTAGGTGTAATGGTCTGAATTTGAAATCTTGTCTCTGAAATTCCCAAGTCCCTGTGATGGGATGTGTGGCTATGCAGAATTAAATCCAGCAAGTTCATACAGCCCAGGATGATTTTAAGATAGAGATAATGAGATGAAAAATAAAAGAACTTAGTTATGTTGTTTGTTGAACAGGCCTTTAAAATCAGGTAAGATTGGCACCATATGAGTTAACAGCAAAGTTTCCTACCCCTTTGAGTGCTGATTTTTCTGTGCAGAATACAAAGCCATTGTTCTCCCATGGCTTAATATTGGGGGAAAAAAATACACTTTTGGACCTATGTAATTATTATTTCTTACACATCTTCCTCACACTTTGAAGGAAATAAAGGCATTTCCTGAAGGTAGCATTTAATGTCAGTAATCAGCAACCACTGATGGTTCCAAGACTAGCAATTGAAATTCTGCAGAAATAAACAAAACAGCTCTGTCACTTAAGAAACACTTAAAATAGCTTTTCCTCTAATTTTAAACCAATGCCAGCCTTACATGGGTGTCTCTTTGGATCATCACAACGGGAACATATTCATCTGCACTCCACAATTATGCATCAGACAACCAAAGTAAATATATAACAAGTTGAGTGAACTGACAAAAAACTTAATCACAAAAAGTAAAACAACTGCTTTTCAAACACCACCTTGTGTAAAAACAGCCTGCACCTTCATATATTTGGTTTTGCTCTGAAATATATGCAATAACAATATTCCAATTCTAAACCCATTGTGGTCGACAAAGGAACTGTCAATGTATCACAATGACCACTGAGGAATTACTTGTTGGTTAATCCCAAATTTATGGTGGTGAGTTTATAAAAAATCCTGTCCAGAAGAATTTTTAAATAACGGTCACAACACAGCTGGCCATATGTTCAGCTGTGCTTATTCTCCATTCTATAGCTGATCCCTCACTGTCATTTGAATTTCTCTGTTAATCCCCAGCTCAATGGCACCTGAAGGATCTAGTGTGCAGAGTTTGAAGAGCCAATTTATAAAGGTGATATAACTCACTAATTTCTGCAGTTTTGCCTTATGACTATAACTGCTATATGGGGGATTTTTTTTTCCTGCATAAAAACATTTCCGTTCTTGCTCTCTCTAATGAAGTTTACGTCATCTTGTTCATAAAATGACTCTCATGTCAAAAAGCTTGCTGGCATTAGTTAATTTTTCTTCCATTAAAATTGCTTCCAAACTTCATTAGAGTGATATTTGTTGTGCACATCAACAGCAAATTATTTTAATAATTCAGTTAAGATTTTGCATTGTCTATTTAAATTCTTCAATGCTTCCTCTAATATTCAAGAAAAGAGATTCAATGCTGTCATTACTCTGTCTGTCCCAGAATAGTTGGCACTCAAATGCTTTGTCAGGCCAGAGACAGATTCACTGAATTCAGCTAAACTGGAGACTATTAAATCCCCAAACATTAATCCTCTTTATTCAACAAGGGGTTTAGAATGAAACATAAATACTCTTGTTCAAAAAACAGCGTATGGAGTCCAAGTATGACAGAGCACATCATAGACCATTAGAGTAATTATTTAAAAGGCAAAAATCAAAGTTAAATGGTGAAGCTTTATCTGCCTGGGCCCCTGCACAGCACAGAATGGTTCAGGTTCAGAGAGATGTTCAGTGGTTTCTGTAGTAAGGTCCAGCTGGAGCAGACTGCCAGGGATTCTGCCTGGTGGATATCCTGCAAGGATGGATATTCACCCCCTCTCTGGGGAGCTTGTTCCAGAGTTATCATCCTTGAGGTGAAAAGAACTTTTGCTGTATTCTGATGGGATTTCCAATTTTTTTTTTCAGCCATGGCTGCCTTGATTCTGGTCTCTAAATCAGGAAGTTAGATTCTTTTTTCTTTCCAAGGTGTATAAGGCTTCTAAATTAATGAGTTGCAGGAGGTACTCTGGACAAGAGTGCTAAAGAAGCAGAATGTCAGGGATATTTCACCTGTGAATGCCTACTTAATGTTAATATTGGACTAAATTTCCACCACCCTAAAGTGTCTAACAAACTGTCCCAGTATTTCCAGACTGAAGCAACAGCGAGTTCTTGTTCATGTGTCAATGCAAAAATGCTGCAGAACTAATTCATTAGTTTGAGAAAGAATATGGCAGGATGTTTTAGCTATTCAGTAAAGAGTTATCAGAAAAAAAGGGCAATAGGTTCATTAACATGCAAAACCATGAGAAAAGGGAAGCATATCCTTGACTCAGAGAGTCAAATGCTAGTCAAGTTACACTTGACCTGTAGTGATTTATACCCACACACATATAGAAGGGAAAAATAACCTGAGAAAGGAAGAAAGTGGTTTAGCAAATGGAGTGATCTTAGTGATTGCTGATAAATCTCTATCTCAAAGGGATGGAAAAGCTGTTCAATATCACTGAAGCCAGTGGAGCTCTGCAGATAGATGCCTCAGAAAGGTCAGATTTTCCCCACCGTCATCAACCCCTCAACAAGATGCTGCTTTCTTTTGCCATCATGCCTGGAAATGATTCAGTTCCCTTAATTACCTATCTGAACCCGACAAGAATCATTTAAAGAGCTTGTTTAACAACTGAACCCAGAGTCTCCAATATTTATTAACAGAACCAGAGCACAGTCTTATTTTGTCCAATCAATAACAGTTTGAAATAATTAGAGCTCAATGAACCACAGCACCACATACCTAGCTTACTACTATATTGCAGCCTGGCAAATCCTAAATCTCATGTTTGATGCATTTTAAGCATATATTTAACATATGTATTCTGTTAGCTTTTAGGTTTCTGGCTGGCAGAGTAAAAAAATAAATAAATAAAGCTCATTGATCAAAAGCCCATTGTTACCACTCTCTCCTAATGGTAACATCCAACCAAAGATAAATCCTTTTCCTGAACATCACTATTCAAATTATAAATACTATAAAGATAAAGCAGTGAAAACCCTATCTAGTGCCACCCAAAAAAAAAAAAAAAAGAAAAATCCATTTGAAACTGAACCATCTGATGCAGCTGAAAGGTTCACAGCCAAGACAAATTCAACTTCTCAAAATGCAAGTTTGCTGCTGCTAGTAAGGATAGTAGTCAGTCACATGAAGCTTAGAAATTTAGAAGCCTTTTGCTCCTTGAAGCAGTTGATCAGTTACTCTATTGCATTTGTTCCAAAACACAATATATTACTGGATTACATTGCTGCATTTCCCCTCCAACTCTCTGGGGGAAAAGCCAGCCCCTTTTGAAATGGAGATGAGAGCCGCTGTGAAGAGCTGCTACAAGAATATTTTGCTAAGTGACATCCCTGATACTTCCTAGAGTAGTGTGCAACTTTATTGTGCAACCACAGCATTAATGAGATGTGACCAAGGCCTGGGAGCATTTGGTTATGAATATATATTAACAAAGTTTCAAGGCAGAATGATTCTTATATCCTATTTTATACTCCCAGCAGTTCTTGATAGTAGAAATGAAGTTGAATCGTCTTAGCATTGGTAAGGAACTTGAAATATTTCAGAATTTGAAATATTTAAGAAATAACCCATCAGAAACTAAAATTCAATTTATAAAAAAAAAATGCATGACCACTAGAACTGAATATAGTGGGACCATGGCTCCTTAAATCCTCAACTTGCAAACTTAGCAGCTCTTATTGGTCAAGAAGACTGATTTTTTCCTTCCTTGCTGTAGAACTGTGGTACTGCAGTCAGTGGGGAAAATATTTGGATGGATGGATGAAACAGTCTTAAATATTTGTGTTTCACTCAAGAGTATCTCAGGGTTTAATTATAAAGAGTAACAGGGGAAAGAAACAAAGAAGTTGCAGGTCTGCCATTCATTTAATGATTTCCCAGGGCAAACTAGTGCAAATTTGGTCAAATATATTATCACCACACACAATGGTGGAATGAAAAAATTGAGACACAAATAGCTGGCCACACTGAAAACACACAAGGTAGAAGACCTGTTATGCATAGGAGTTAAAATTTGAACTAAATATAATGGAAGCTTAGAAAAATACAACATAGGACAACACACAGATCTTTACCTATGGCCCACTTGCCTAAAATTTCAATTTGGTTTGTGTCATACATTCACAAGCCAAAACAACATAATTTATCCATTTGGTAAACCCAGTAAAAATAAAGTTATTTTTAGAAACATGATTTCTGAAGATTCTTCTCCATCCAGCTCCTAAACTCCTTTCCAACTTGCTGTTTGCAAATGAGCTTCCATTCCCTTATCTCTAGGTGAGAGTCTTTTTTTTTTCTCCTCTCTTCCCCTCCTGAACTCTGAGTATGTTTTGTAGATGTTATGGTATTACCACTGGTTGAAAATTAATATGCTGCTCATGAGAGACAGCTAACAGCACCAGAAACCAAACCTTAAACCATAGGATGGAGCAATGAGCAATAGCTGCACTGCTACCTGTGCCAGTTGTCTTTTGAAGCCTGTTTGGGATTTATGAATTGTTTTCTATCTGTTCTCTGAGTTTTTCCTGGATGCTGTACTCTGTGCTTTATTCCACAGATGGAACCTATTAACTTCAAAGGTCTGTCAAGTGAGCAATCCTGCAAACTAGTGAAAATGCTTGTGCATCTGAAAATTCACATATAGAAATCCTTTATTTCATCTCCTGAGTTCCTTAGTAAGACATTGAGTTGCAGGCAATAGATTCTTTTTTTCTCATCTCAGCACTTCTAGCAAATTGGGGCACCAGCTCCATTTCCACAGGAAACACCAAAACACTGGCATCTACTTTTCAACAATATACCTGAATCTAAAAAGCTCCTTCTGTGGGATTCTAGGACAAAAGTTTCCTCTACTATTCAGCTATTGTTTCCTCCTGTCCAACTGCTGCTTTCAGAATTTATCAACCCTGGAAATAACTCCTGTGCAGCCCCACTGTCATGCCTTCATTCCATCCGATCACTGGTTCCCTGGTTTTATCCCATCAGATCTGGGGGAGATAACCAAATTTCCAAAACCAAAGGGGATTAATGTTCAGCCTCCCTTCTCTTTGAACAGGCACAGCACTAAGAGACAGGGGGACAGGCAGGTTATGCCAGAAAGGTGCACATTTATTACAACCGGAGGTTTACGAACCATTGCCAGCCATCGTGCAAGAATGGGAAGCTCTGACTTGCCCCCAAAAAGGGCTGATTTGGAGCAGCATGGTGAGAGTGACTTGCTGAAATCACAAACATTTGCTCCTAGCTCTTTTTTTTTTTGAGAGAAATATAAACTCAACACCAAACACCTGCTTCACTGTAACTTCCACCCTCTTTACTCTGCATACCCTCCCCTGCACCCTTTGTTTTCCATAATATTTTTCCTAAGGTGCCTCACATCCATTTCTCCTACATCTACCATGACAATTTTCATTCGTCACTTTTGCTGTCACATCACCACACAACCCTTCTGCTCACATTCTTAAAGAAAAATAAGGTTTGATCCAGGCTGTCCTTAGGACAAGCTGCAAGAATTTTCTTCCCTGGCTTATTTGTGACTATCACATAATAGCGATGCACAGCAGGATGCAGTGTCTCTGAAGAACAGGTATAAAAATAAATGATTGCTCCTCCTCAGCAAAGCTACTTAGAGAAATCTCAGGCTTGAATCCCAACATCTGAGATTTCTCCTCTTTTGATTCTATTTCTGTTACTGCTAACAGTTCTATTTTATGAAAATACACGGTGTTAAAGAACAAAAGCAACTGGTCAAACAGACAAAATCCTGTGATGGCTTGAGTAATAAGTCAAGAAACCTGCTATTCATCTAGTTTGAAATGAGGAACTTGGTGACTGGCAGTGCAGATCCAGGTGAGGAGGCTGCAGCCAGCCAGATGCTTATTTTCCAGCCCTGGCTAAAGAAGAAGGCAGCAGGAGAGCTTTGCTTCCCAAAGGAAAGCACCTCCATGGAAAAAAGAAAAAAGTCTAAAAAGGAAAGCAGGAACTCCCTGAGGCAATGAATGGGTGAGTAACCTGGGCATGTTTGACAGGAAAAGACTGTTTTCTCAGATGGAGGGGACAGTGAAGGATGAAATCTCAACGGGCCTGAACCCAAAGCAAAAATCACGAAAAATAAGAACAGCTCAGGCATCAGACAAAACCCCAAGTATTTACCAGCCCTTGATGAGCACAAGTGGCCAGCAAGCTCACACACCCAGAAATGCAGCACACCACAAGGCACCACAAGTGCAGCAGGAGGGAGCAAAGCCACCCATGCAGCAGCTGCTCAGAAATGTACATGGCAGGACACAGAAGTAGTGCTGTGTGCTGTGAAATGGAAGCAAGCAAGCTTTTAACACAACATCTAAAGGATGAATAGAAACATGACAATAAATGGCACAGCTCAGAAACCTTTCACATTAAGAGAGGCACTGTCATCTGGAGGCAGGGTGATCAGGCACAAAAAAAACCCCAAACCCTAGCCAGGCTCTGGCTATGTGAATTTTTGTTTTAAAATGGCAATGCCTAAATCAGAGAACTGCACCTATCAGTGTTGTCGTGCCTGATTAAAAAACTACAGCCTGTGATGAATGAAAGCAAGACAATGATATCTGAAGGAATCTTTCAAGGCACTCCTTGTGGGCAAGAAATCTGTGAGACTGTTGGAACCAGAACAAGCTCAGCTACCAAGTGAAATGGCTGTAGCTGTAATTACAGCAGCTATATTCACTAAAGCCAGGAGAAAAAGAAATTCAAAAAAGCGAGGAAAAAAAAAAATCACAGTAAGTTATAATGCCATCATCAAAGCCAGAGTCTTACTAATGACAATTCCAAACGTTTTTATTTTTTTTTATTAGCAGTTAATAGAAGAGTGCTTTGGTCAGACACATTCTTTGATCACTTTTTAGGGGTGTGCTGATCTGTGGCACTGATAGCAGGATCAGTGAAAAGCCTTTCTTATAATGATAATGGCAATGAAAAGCAGCTTCATTGACTTCATCCCACATGAATCTCCATTACTGGGAGCAACTTAAGCCACGACAATAAGCAAAATTAATAAGGCCACATCTCAGTACCACGGTACTCGCTCTTTTCTGCAGCTACACAATATACACATATCAGTTTCTGCACGCCTGTGTTGGTAAAGAAGCTGCAGGTTTAACCTGGACACCCCTATCTCTGCTCACATCTGCAGAGCTGCTCTTCTTCCCCCGCTGCTTTCTCTCAAAGGATGCCAAGAAAGCAGCACTTATGTCTTTTGTCTCCTCTTTTGCAAACCCTGCACTGTTATCAGCTCCTGAGCAGAGAGAGTTTCCTGCCAGGCAGTGTGCCCAAAGCCTTGGCAGGCAGGAAGGCTTTAACTCATCCCAGGGCAGATCTGAGCACTGCACAGAGAGGAGACTGGTCACAGACTTGAGCGACTTGAGAGCTTCAGAACCCACTGAGATCAACCTCGAGCTGCCATTCCCAATGGCCTCCTGTGCTGATCTCATCTCCCATCAGACAAACCCTCTTTTTCCTCATAGCTGAGCAAGCCAACTGAGCCTTTGGTTATCCAGCATCCAGGGGAGCCGGGGCAACATCTCTGGGTACCTGAAGGATGCTCATCACCTCCTGCACAGCCCAAGCCAGGCTCAGGTGCCTCCTCCCTCCATCCTTCCAGGGGCTCCTCGCCCCGTGTTGGCTTTTGAGCTGTGACAGTGCCCTGTCACCTCCAGCCCACCCCTCCCAATCAAACCCTGCGCTGCTGGCCCCCCTCGGATAATTCAGGCACAATTTACAGCAGCTCTGAATTAGCATAGACTGTGAAATGGGCGTTTAGCTGAGGCTTTAATGGTTTTCCAGGAAAAAAAAAAAAAAAGTTAAACAAACACACAATGTGGATTCAGATTAAAATGGTGTAAATAGAAGTTAATGAATATTATTACTTGAGTTATTAGAACTTTCTGCTTGAAAAAATTTAATCTAATATTCCCATTTTTAGTATTGCCAACAGCACTGGGGCATGCAGTTCAATAGTTCAAAGTTACCAGCTTTATAATTGCTTTCTACAGACCTTAAAAAAGGCATTTAAGTTTCAGGATGTAACAGAATGGAATGAATTACCCATAGTCACTTCAAAAGCAAGGAAAAAAATTATTACTGCACTTAGGTATTTACATGCCTTTTCCTTTGAGAAACACGAGGAAGAACTAAAAAGCATGGTAAACAAATGAGAGAAAATTCTGTAATCAAAGAATTAGGAAGCCTTGGGCATTTCCAGCTCAACCAGCCTTGAGCATTTCCAGCTCAACCAGTATTTTTAAAAGAGAGTCTAAGTTGAAATTTTAAGTGATATCACAGTTTTTCTTCAAGATGCAATATTTTAAAGACTGAATTGCACTTTATTTACTCTTATCTGTGCATTGTGTGCTCAGAAGAATATAAACTGGATTAAATATAAATTGGATTAATCTCATAATGCAGCTCACTCAGGACAAAAGGTGTTGCTAGCATGTTATCTTCAGGTTAAATGTTGTTACAGTTTGTTAACAAATGTGTTTTAACATCATAGCTTCAGGTGAAATGATGTTACAGCTTGTTAACAAATGTGTTTTAACATCATAGCTTCAGGTGAAATGATGTTAGAGTTTGTTGACAAATGTGTTTTATCACCAGTTAACACTGCATGAGGAGACCACTGGAAAGAGGAATTTCTCTGTCCTGGTCCTGACAGCAGCACCATCACATTTACTATTCCAGGGGCAGCAACACCTGAGTGGTCACCTCTAAGAAGGACACTTTGTTTTCTAAACCACTCTAATGATTGCATAAGTTTTAAATATTTAGAAATACAATGAAAACAACAGACACAAATATCCATTTTAGGAGGAAAAGCCCCTAGGAAACCAGCCTAAGAAGTAGTATTTCAAATAGCATACATGCTTTTCCAGCCTGAATTACTCACCATTTTACACTTCCTCTGATTCTTTAATCTATCCAGTGGTTATACCTTGAATATGTAGGAGCAGATTGACACAAATTACTATGACAATCAGTGAAAATTATTTCAAAGGCCTTGTTCCAGGCAGAGTAATTTGGCCCCCAAATCCTAAAGGTTTTTTGAGATTTACAGAATTCCTAGGAGATGGGAGTAGATAAGAAATGAAAGATCATCCTTATCCTAATATGGCTTTGGATGTTCTTACTTGACTCAGCCACATCTACAGTGAAATTTCCATTTATAAAAGGAAAACCTCATGATTTTCACTGAGGCTATTACTGAGATAATTACTTAATCATTCAGTGCTCAAATGCCATGATCAATGGCTCCATGAGCTATTGCAAAGGAGGAGAAATAGTTCCAGAGATAGCAAGCCTTTCTTTCTTGCATCTGCCATGAAAAAAACAAACCAAAACAAAACTCACAAAACCAAACCCTGAATTGAAGGACTTCTGCAAAGCTTTGAAGTAGAACAGGGACCACAGGCTGAGGTTCCCATGGAGTTCCAGGTTTGTAAAACACAAGAGAACATGATTCAGTGCAGCCCCAGCACTGTTTGCTTTTCAAATTCAGCATGCTTCTGTGCAACATGGCAGAAATGTCAAGCCCAGCTAAGCTTGAACTAAATGTTTAACCTGCAAGTCTTCCCCACTGTACAGACCAACAGAACTTGCAATGACTTCAATGGGCACTTGAACCAAAGAGCCCTTTTGAAATTATCTGTGATGAAAAGCTGAGATTTTTTTTGAAGTTAACTCCCAGATCTGAAATAAAATAACATTTAGGAGGAATATAACTGCTTTCTGTGGTTTTGAAGGCTCACTAGTGGAGATCAACAGGATCAACACTCAGAGATGGTGAGCCACTCCTGAGAAAATGCTTGTTCATAGTGAAATAGCCAAGTATTACTGCTTTCCTTCTAGACCACTGTGCATCATGAAAGAACTTGACATCTGCCTTTCCACCAAAGAGGCCTGAGATCAGCCAATCCACAAAAATCCTTTTGTTTGGGCACATTTCCAACATCAGCAGGTGAGATCCTGCCTGAACACACCAAAACCCAGACAACTTATACAAGTGTAGGACTTGGTTACATGCTCAATACTCACTGAGTGCTCAGTTTGAATAGCAAAGCCTTCCAGGAATTGGGTTTTTTTTTTTCATTTCACTAATGCCAGTACAAAGCTCAAGTATGTTCTGTGGTTCTTTTTGTTTGTGTCCACGTTGCACAGGTGCTGAATGCTTCTGAGACAGGGCACCTGAGCAGGGCCAGTGCACACAACCTGGTCATAGACACTCCTGAAGCAGGACCATGCCTGTGGGTAAGTGCCCATCATACTTAGCAACTTTTAAACATCTGCCAAATTTCCACATAAAAATAATGAAATATGCTTTGTAAAAGCTAAGAAAAAACTACTTATTTAAAAAATGGTTGTACTTTATATATTCTAACACAGAAATTTTACTTTTTTTCTCTTTTCATTGCAAGGCCTCTGCAAAGCTATTTTGGCCAACTTCCAGATATTCCAACAGATTTTATCATTTGTGTGATGGAAGCAGGATAGAGCATAGATCACCACTGATATGTTCAAACACTCCTGCACCAGAGAATTCCTAAGGGCACAATGATGAAAGCAGCATTTGATTCCAGCAGATTGAAGCACATCACCTGGAGGAAGGCTGGGGGCTGCCCAGCATGTGCAGCTCCAGAGGTTCTGCACAGACCTCGAGTGCTCCCACACCTGGAAGTTCCCAGTGCAGAAGTGAACTCCAGACCCACCAAGGGACAGGCACTGCTGCTAACTCCAGGCTGCTGCATCCTAAGAGCTGGATTAATGTTGGAGGGGTGAAATTCCCCCATGTCACACAGCACAGTATCAGTGTCAGAAATGCCTCAGGCTGAGCTTCCCCAGGGAGAGAGCTCAAAAGTGAACAGACTGGAAAAGAATGTAATCCTAAATAAGCTTCCTGTGCCTGTGTGCAGACACAAGTGAACTACTTCTAAGGAGAAGCACTGAGGGGCTTGGTTTGGGTTTTGTTTGTTTGGGGTTTTCCCTGGGTTGTTTATTTTTTTGTAATTAACAAGGGAGACAGAAATATGAAACGTTTTGTACTTTCCTGAAATGATGAGAAAGAAATGGGAAAAAGTTTGTAAACCTTTGTTACCCTTTCAAGAGCAGTAAAATAAATCTATAGTCAAATACAGATTCTTTTGCATCTCTGTATTCTTATGAGGAATTTTTCATAAATTCTTTTCAGAGCAATCTCAAAAACAGATTGACATTCACACTGGACTTCCGTGTTATCCTCTTTTCCTCCAAATGGTCTGCACAATAAAAAAAAAATAAAAAATATACAGAAATGACTGGTTTTAGTCAGCTCAAGGGAGAAAGTCCAGTAAGGAGGAACATAAATTCTGAGCTCATCATCATTTAAATCTGAAAACCCAGGAAATACACAACTGACAGCCCCCTCCAAAATAAGTAGGATTTATTGCTTTTTCAACATAATTCCACATTTTGCGCTTTTCCCCTTGCTGTACAAACTGTCATCACAGTCACCCTGCTAAAGGACTGATCTTTTCCCAAGAAACTCCATTTCAGAAGCATGAAATGTCTACAAGGGATTCAGACAGCCTGGCAAGTTTGAATTTCATCTCCAGCAAGAGAACACCTTATAAACAGAGCCAGTTCATGAACACAGTTTATGAGGAAAGTGCAGGATGGTTTCTGTGGGGGGAAGCCCTGCCAGCCCTGAAAACTCCATGGCAGTGCCTAACAGCATGTGAGTGAAGGGATTCCACGGGCACAGCACAGCTGCAATTCCAAATGTCATTAAAAACAGCAAAGTTCCACTAGACTGGAGCAAACAGCCATTTCTGGACTGAGTGCTAATCCAAGGAACAAAAGGAAATAAGAATGCTTAACCACTGCTGTGCAGGGTGAGGCCAAGCCAGAGACGTTCCCTAAGTACTGGTTGCTGTCAATATCTTCATCCATGACCTAAAAAAGGAAATTGGGAAAGGATTTCAAACCTTTCCAAATCAAATGCTGCAGCTAAACAAGAACTCCAGAAGGACCCCACCCCAAAGAGGAGAAAGCAGACTAAAAGATGACAAAGAAGTCTCAGTGGAAATAATGTATATGACTGTTCCAAGGCACCATAACAACATTCTGCCCACTGCAACTGTAGAAAATCCCATATTTAAAAGTAAATTTTAGTTATCAACATGAGGTTAAAATACAGCTCAGATATCCTCAGTATTTTCTTATCTTTCAAAGAAGAAACAAAATCTCCACAATGCAAAATAAGTCCCTGTACTACACATTGGAATTTCAACAAAATAAAAGCTAAAACAAAAAATAAATGTTAGAAGACAGTGACAAATCAAGCTTTTAATTTAACAAAATACCCATAAAGACTTCTCACATTAAAATAAAACTTGCAAGTATCTTAACTTTAATGATTACTGAACAAAAGACAAAACAATTGGACTGAATTATCCTATAAACTTTACTTTATGGTACTTTGAGGAAATTCTGATCCAACTGATAAAATCTCTAGGGAAGATGTACAAGCAACCTGTGTTAAAATGACACTGCCCCTATTCCTCTCCAAGATATTTAATTTGTAATGGAAAACCTGTATTGTAATTGCACCTGGTCCCTTTGATATTTTTATACTCATCTCAAAAACACTGAACTCTTCTTTTGGTGGTTGCAAATTCACACAGCTACACTCTCAGGGATAAGCTCCAAGGGAGGAAAAATACTTTTGAAATGAAATAAACAATATTCTGCACATTTTAAATGCAGGCAGAGAATGTGACAACAAATAGGTTTGTGGGCCTTACAGAGCAAAAGCAGTGCTGAGCTGCAGGTGCCATTCAGTGGAGGTGAGGGGGAACAGAAAAAAGCTGTTTAGCACATCCAGTGTGTTAAGAAAATACACAAACTACTGCGTGTGAAGGCTATTGAGAACCCAGGATAAAACTCAAATCTACATTGGAACGAAGAAAGGACTGACAAAGCTAAATCTTAATGCTTAGCAATTCTTCAAGACTTAAAAATCTGGAGCAAGCGTGGTTGCAGCATCACAGTAGTTTAACTCTTCAGCATTTGCTCTGAAGTCAGTTTGGTGGGTTTTGCTTTTAAGGGAAGGAGGAAAGAGAAGCTGAAAAAGCTGAAAGCCTAACAGAGCTCACTAGAAGAAATTGAGCTGCAGGGTGAGTTCCTCATCCATAAGAGATGAAGTTTTTATTAATGTCTTAACTAAATATACACTTGTTATTTATCTGTTTGATTCCATATAAATGACAGGGGTGAGCTGACGGAACCAACGAGGAGCAATGACCCCAGAACAAAAATAAGTACTTGCCATCATTCAGGTTAAGAGAAGATGGCAAAGAGCACATTTACTCTAGTCATTCTAAGAATAGAAGCTCATAATCTATCTTAACTGCTAGATATTTTAATGGCCTGCAGAATATCTCTAACTACGTAGAACAGAAGCCTTAAAGGAAATGAAATTCTCAGGGAAAAATATGATCTAATTAAAGCATCTACAAACACGTTTCAGAAATGGGAAAGAATATTTAATTTTGTCAGCAACATCTGCAAAATGTTTTAATATGAGATATCTATAACCCTCCCGACTTCCAGATTTTCAGAGTGTGTCAGAATGTTTTACAAAACACATTAATTGATACAGCAGTAGTTTGAAGCGGTGCACACCATTTCACCGGGAAAAGAAATTGTGGCTGGTTTTATTTCACATCCCTGTCTCTGAACTCTCCCTCAAGCTCCTCTGTCATATCCCAATGGTACTAATATTTGTAATTATAAAGATATCAGAAATTGTGAAGATGTTATAAGATATCCAAGGTATACAAGATCTGATATCTTATATAAGGTTATAAGATATCAGATTTCCAAATTAAATTTTGGCAGCTTTACTTTCAGCAGCAGTCTCTTGCATTTGTGATCTGTTCTAAGTTTTTTTTCTCTTCAGTGAAAGATATTTCTTTTGCTTGAGACTTTCCCTGGTGTTTCATATTCCTTTTCCTGAGGGCAGGAATTTCATATTATTTTTCGCAGGGCTCCAAGTGTACGTGTGGTTGGAACCTCTCCCTTTTCCATTATTAATTGCTTTGATTTTGGACAAAACTCGAGGTACCAAGACAGATAACACAAACATACAGCTCCATACTGGCAATGTGAAACAGGGAAAGAAGTCTTACTGTCCAGTGCACATCCACACCAAGCACATCCTGAAGGATGGGAATAATTTAGCCACAAGCAACATTTTGGCAAGATTGTTTTCTCCGAGCCTTCATTCTGGAAACACATAAAACACAAGTTTCATCAGCTCTGTTCCATTTTCCAGTGCCCAACAGCAGTTCAGGACACTGCTGTGACAGGGGACACGGGATCTGGGTGAGGACAGCCACACTGCCTGCAGGGGCAGCCAACCATTCCTAGAGTGGCAAATGGGAAAGGCACCAAGAGGGGAAGGGAACGCTGAATCCATGGACCCCTGAGCAATCCACAATGTCCTTTGGGGAGCCAAGGACAGAACCCTGGGCAGAACAGCCATGGGCCAGAACCCTGACACACAGCCCTGCAGGCAACCCTTCTGCAATCCCTCTGCCTATGGATGATAGGATTTAGGGGAAAGCATGGTTGTGCTCAGGGTACAACAGGATTCATCATTACAGGACTGTTATTATTTCCTCAGCAAATTTTCATTTGCTAACAGCCCAAGTTCACTTAGAAGTTTACTCCATTAATTATCTTCTCTTCATACCTGTAATTCAAGATATTTTATATTGGTTCATTCTCATTCTTGGTATTGCTCTATGTTCTTATTTCCAAACATTTAGAATTAGGAAAATATTTAGCTATCTAACAAACACTTCTCATTTACTGTGGAAGTCACTGACCTCTTTTTTTGCCCTGGCTAAAAGTTATGATTTCTGAATCTACCAACAAAGCTGCATATGTCAGCCCTAAACCACTGTGACATCCATCAGATTAATCTAGAATAAAGACCAAAACACAAAATTTGAACTAACAGTGGCTCAAAACTAAACCAGCTGAATATCATCTACATGCACAGAAGCATCCATCAGATTAGTTTGTAAGACTATTTACTAATTCCAATAAGCAAAACAGAACAAAAACGCAGATGAATACCACATTCCTGGTTAGTCATGAACAGAGAAGAGAAACCTGTGCGGGAGAATTCATTCCCACAGATGGGATCTTCTCCACTTTGCAAGTAAGGAACTTTAAGACACTTGATAAACAGAAGTGTTTTGTTTTCAGAGCTGTCAGACTGGCACCCTCTACAATCATTACATGAATTTCCATTTCACAGTCAAAAGGGAAAAAAAAAAAAAAAAAAAGGGAAGTCACCTGGAATTAATAGAAGTAAAATGTAAATTTATCCTGCTTCCTGCAAGGTGACCACTTGTCACACAGCCCATTGAGATTCCCTACAGGCCTGAAAATAAACTTCCCAAGCCTGAAAGTAAACTTCAGCTGTGTGTAAGGCTGAGGGCTTAATGTGTGAGCATCTGTTCCTGCAGCTATTCCATTTAAAGTGCACTGTCATTTCCAAGCTGCAGTACAGGTGTCCTCTGCCACCAGCCTTCACCAGAACCTTCCTATGTGCAGAAATATTTTCTTCCTCCTGTTACTTTTAATTGCATCATATGGAATGACACTGAATAAAATATTGACTGTTAAGATTTATGCAGCTTAAGCAATAATGCAGTTGGTAACACCTCTTGCTCTATTTTCTCTCATGCTCCACGGCAATTTTCTAAGCTTAAACACGTGAGCTGCTGGCATATGGCATGCAATGCTCTCCATTTATCTACCAGCAGTTGGCAGTGCTCACTCAATTCTCTACAGCAGGACAGCAATTCCAGAGGGTGGCAAAAGTGACACACTGTCTGGGCCAGGGTTATATGCTAAACTTCAGTGTTTTCTCAGGGCACATTACGTCATTCCATGAAAATTAATTTTTGGTTAAAAACCTGCAAGGATATGCAAGTTCCATTCTGCTTCCTTATCTTTGTAATGGCTCAGGCTTAGGACATGGTATTCCATGTCTTGTATTCAGCTCTACTCCTGGTAGTGTCCTTTTCTTTCATGTTTTTCCTTTTCTCTTTACTGTTCTTCCTAATTTAGATTCTCATTAATATCCCACCTCCTAAACACAAAAAGGTAGCAGTGATAACCTAGACTGCTTGCCCTTTTCTACCCTGATTTTAATGGGTTTGCCCTGACAGAAGCCTTTGGAGAACCTCCCACTTCAATACTGGCATCACTGAAGCTTTATCATCGTGGTTTGTGTGATTTTAAACAAACAGCTTTTCTGTCATTCTGAATCCATGAAGACAACATAGGGATAAATTTTCAAGGACAAAGATCACTTGGCACTAGTCAATCTTCAAAGAAAGTCAGCCCTCAAAGTCTTGCCTGTTAGCAGATGGGTTTCTGAGCCAGTTACAAGCTTCACTTCACATCTTCCTTCCCTCAGTGCTTTGCAGAAATATATACATCTATATATTTGTGCTCATATAGATATAAATACATATTTCTATTTTTTTTTTGCGTTTCATTCTTTTGGCTAAACATATAATTCCGTATTTCTCTCCACTTGCTAATTTTACTTTGACAAGCCTTGACAGATGACAAGAAATCTTCTCTTGTGGCTTTCCCACATTCCTTCGGGCCTGATCGCGTACCCACAAACAAAGCTGTCAGTGAAGCCACCTGCTTACTGACAAAGCAATGTGTTAAAAATAAAGCTACATGGGCTTTCAAACTGCACCCAAAGAACAACAGACAGCCCAGAGCCATGAACCAGGACTTGCTTTAAATCAGAGATGTGCCAACTTGGTTACCAAATGTGTGGACTATCACTCAACATGTCTTTTTTTGCCCTTCCCTCTCCCCCTCCCTCAAAAACAGGAGGCAGGGAAAAGGAAAGAGAAGATGTCTCCATTCTAACCACTCTGCAAAACTCTTTCCCATGACACAAGTAAAATGTTCCTGGTTAACATCTGCTGCATGAGCACAGGAAGTTGAATCAGATGATATGGTGCTGGTCCCACCACAAGGATTAATGCACAGGAAACACCCCCAAAATATGATGGTCAGTACCAATTAGCAAACCCCAATCAACACACCAGGCTGGGGACCCACTGGCTGCGAGCCTAAAGGGCTACAGATGGATCAATATCAAAATGGACAAGGAAAAGGAGACAAAGGAAGGACTGTTGGCATTTATACAATCATACAACAGCTACTCTGTACTATTTCATCTTCTCATCTTTTAACATTAGGATAGAAATATGTGGGTGAGTATAATCTTCTTTTCATTTCCTTACAGCTTTTCTACAGACACGTACCCAAAGCATTTCACTTTTATAACATATGCTAAAGTTGAAAATAGTGTGAGGACATCTCCATTCCCTGCTCCTTTTCCATTGTCTACTAAACACACTTATTTTTATTAACACTACAGTTTGATATTTGCCAACACTTCTGAAGGAGTGAGAAGAAATACTGTTTGTATTACAGCTTAAACAACCTCCAGACTGCTCTACTTTGGACCAGGGCAGCAGCTGAAAGCTGAAGCCAAATGTGTTTCTGCATGTCAGTGAAGTATGAAACACAGGCAAGTGCCCAGTTTAATCCTCAGACATCTCCTAATAAGTGATTCAGATAACTGCCCCTTCTTGCTCTGCTTTGCTCAAGGTGGGACCCATCAAGACCAGATGTGAAAGCGCTTTTACAGACAGTCTAGCCTGCCTCTGAGCTTCAGGGCAGGCATCTCTGCAGCCCCTGTGTCCCAAACACCCGGAGAGGGGCACCCCAGGCTTCCAGCCCCTAGCCAGCACAGCCTTCCTTGCACAGAACAGCAAAGGCAGGCACTGAAAACCAGCACACTGACATTTAGTTCCAAGGTACACGGGAGGAGATACTCACACTTCTGCAGTGGAGATAACAGGGAGCCATTCCAGGCAGCAAGTAGGTGTATTTTCAACAATGACAATTTCACCCACAAAATTTGGAAGGCTTACAAAATACAATTGCATTTGTCCCTGATATTACCCTACATTAGAACCCCTTTTCCTGAAAGCAGACCTCTAGCAATGCATATTTTTAAGATACACAACCAAAACTCTCTAGCATCCTTACCTGATCAAATAGGAGCTTTTCTTTTCATGTTATATCATCACAAGCTAATTCCCAAATACTTTTCTCTAGAGCTGTAACTGACTGGCAGTTGATTTCAAAGCTTATGATGTACAGCAAAGGAAAAATCTGCACTGGTAACAGTCTTATAATTGAGGGTATAAGTTCTTTTAAACATCTGTAAAGGTCCATCACAAGGGATCATGGGAACAGTAAATCAGCCATACTGTGCCTATAAAAAATCATTAAGGGTTTGACACCATAAATTACTAGTAATGACAATGAGCCTTTACCTATAACAGTTTGCACTAAAATTTAATTGTAGCTATAAGGAGGTGCATTGTTTGAAAAGCAAGGAAGAGCTTGCAGTAGACACAGTACTGATAAGCTGTTTATATTTGATTTTGTAGACTTTTTTCAACATGATTTCATTAGGAAAAAACATTAAAATTTGTTTTAGTTTGTCATATAAATTTATCTGCATAGACTCTTCAAAGACATATAACCAAGAACTTATATAAAGCTTTTATTGTTTCTGCTCTCAGTTATACAGCGCCACAAATTTAAGGAAAACCAAAAATATCCCTATCAAATTCCCAAGGTGATTTCACCAAGATGAGTCACATATATATATATATAATACAACCAATCTAAATTAGTTACTTGACACATGCAAAGGGTGGCCCTTGTCAGAGTCCAAATGAATGAGAGACAACTTCCAGGAACCTGCTCTGTAGCCACATTCAGGCAAGAAACCAGTTAGAATTTTAACATGTTGGCTCAGCTAGGAAAAAGAGAAAAATGGAACTGCTCATTCAAACATAAAACAGCCATGAAAATATTTCTGCTCAGGAACTTGAAACAGCGCTCCTGTTACAATTCAATAGTCCATCATCCTGGATTTGAAGAGGCAGAAAGCTTGCAGTTTAAACCAGGAGGATTTTTCCTCAAAACAGAGGTAGTGAGTTTGGGTTCAATAATCATTAAACAGGCACAGAGGGACGTACATTTTCTCATAGTTCTGTCTCTGAAGGCATTTGGTAGCAAATGAGTCCTTCAAATTGGACTCATCATTACTCAGAGTTTTACAAGACAAGTATTGCACTGAGCTAATTGTGCATAGCCACCCAGCTTTACCTTTAAGCACAGGCTCCCTCATTACTTCCTTGGGATTTTAATAGATTTGCTGTCTCTAAACAAAAGCTGCACAAATAAACAATTACATTAAAGGTCTGTAAGAAGAAAGGCTGAGGTTTGGTCGTGGCTTTGTGCTGCAGGTCAAGAGGTGGGACTGGAGACAGCACAGGGGCTGAGAGGGCTCGGGGCACACAAAAAGGAGAATGAGGGAGGGACAAGAAGCTCCTGGGCACCCTCAAGTGCTACAGTGGGCAGCAAAACCCAAGGGACACGAGGCCCTGAGCTGTGGGCAGAGCTGCATCATCAGCACTGGACATTCACACACAACAGTGGAGCCATGCATGCCAAGGCAGGGCCAGAATTTACATATTTCCTACCTAAGGATATAGCTCAGCCTCAGCCTGAGACTCAGGTAATTTCTCACTAGACACCACCTGCCCTCTCCAGCAGGGATATGCCCACTCTGACTTTTCCACAGCTTTTTCTCCTTCCTCAAGGGTATCTGGCATTTATGAAGCCCTCAAGGAGACAACAAAATGCAATTACATGGAGTAGAAACATCTGAGTAGACAAAGGGAAAAAGAAATCCTCATCCTTATTAGGACATACACAACAGATATTAGCATCTCTCCACCTCCATCCAGCAGATCCTGGTTATTCCACTTCTTGTGTTTTACTTGGAAGTGAGTTAGCCCTTACATCTCTGCAAAATCTATTTAAAATTACCTGCTTTAACGTTAAACAGATGAGAGGTTTTTCCTTTCACTCTAAGCTATTATGGCACTGGAGTTTGGGTTCTCATTCCCTACCGAATCTACACCAACTTCACAAGAAGCATTTATGCTTCAGCTCCCTCTGAAACATCTGGGAGATTTCTCCACTCACAATTCATGAAATTCAGTCAGGTGAGTGCAAAACATGCAGTAAGTTCATAAAGGACTCCAAGGACAAAGTGCATTTTAAGCTAAGAGTCACGCTTAGACTGAGCAAGTAAAGCAATCACTAGGTCATCTTAGCTGTTAATGGCAGGTAAGATATTATCTAAACTATGGATAGTGGTGTTTTTCACCTTCATCTTCATTTATTTCAAGAATATGAACTGCATTAAACACATCTGAGCCCAAAGTTTTGCTGTCTTTTACATATCACTGCAGTGACTTCCTTCCATACAAAGGAGACAGAAACACAATGTCACTTGACAGACAACAAGAACATGGTACAGCTTTGACAGCTCAGTGAATGACTCCTCTTCAGTTTTAAAGGAAAAAATGGCTAGTAGAACAAAAAGTTTTAGTGACAATGTTGCAGAGTCTAGAGATCTGGGTCTGAATGAATATTTACATCTTGGCTGTTAAAGGCATTTATCCAAGATATGAACTTTTAAGCGACTAAGCACTTTTCTGTGTAATGCCATAATACTTTCATTCAGCTAGAACTACCCTTGAAAGCCCATACAAACAGTATCTCAAAGAATTCTGAGACATGTTCTTCAGCCTGCATGTCAGCCCAGCTCGTTGTTGCAGTGAGGTGTACTCTGTGTGTTTGCAGGGGCACTGCTCTACTCTTATCCCAGGTAATAACTGAGGGGATTTCAGGATTCTAACCAATCTTACAGAGCTCTGCAGCGCCTCTGGCAGCAATCACCTGCAAAGTTGCTGTAAAGACTTTAAAAAGACCTTGCAGAAGTAACTTCCAGTTCAGAAGTCACAGGAGGAGGTGAGGACAAACAAGACCTGCAAGCAGGCTGACCCACCATTCCAACAGTGCTGAAGGAGAGGTGCTTCCTGGTGCCTTCCAGGGGACAACACCTGCTGTACCAGGGGTTAAAAGCAAGTACATGCATCGACTTTCCCCTCTAACACCGTGTATCACATCCTTTAGACCATTTGGTGCAAAAGAGCTCTTACTTATCACACAGTTTAAATGCACAACCACCAAATTATTGTTAGAAATATAAATAACTAGCATGTTGTCTTTCCTTATGTAAGACTACTCACACACTTTCAAGTCCATTAGTCCCTCCTGTCCTCAAAAGTCCTTTGAAAAGACACTGAGACAACTTGGCTTGCTGGATTTGGAAAAAAAAATATATATTTGTGTATATGTATGTATGTATATATATATATATATATATATATATATATATATATATATATATATATTAGTTTTGTGAAGGACCTAGCAGTAGCCCTGCAGTAATATCCAGTACTGAGGGGCTGACAAGATGGTAAAATCTGCCATGATGCACAACAGGAAAATGAGAGACAGCAGGCACTAATCGAAAAAAATTGCTCCGACAGTACAAGGGGAAAAAAGTCGCTACAAAAATAATTAGGCAGAGAAGCAGAGGCCCAAAGAGGTTGTGCAACCTCCATCCTGGGCAGCTTTCAGAACCCAGCTGGGCAAAGCTCAGATGATCCTCACAGCTGACCTGCTTTGAGCAGGGTGGTGGCTAGGTCCCTTCCAGCCCCACTGGTTTTGTGACTCTCCTCACAGCTGGCTCTTTAGCTGGAAGCTTACAAAGCCACTTGAGTGTCTCAGGTCACCAGTTTCCTTGCTATTCAGTAATACTGAGCTCTGTGAAATGCAAGATACAGTAGCATTCCAGTTGGACATTCCTTTTTTTATATAGCTTTCTGACCAAATGCGAATTTCTGCGGAAAATGTTAGCAACAAACAAGACTTGTTAAAGAAATATAAGAAATACAATTGAATGCTAAGAGTGTCAAGGTCTGAGTTTCCAGTTTTAAATTTAAACTTTAAACCTCTTCAAAGAGCTTGAAACACATACATGTTTTAAAGTTCCATGGAAGGAAGGAGCATTGTAGTTCTGGTTCTCAGTAAGTTTTTTTTAGTCTACTTAGTGCATTTTGCCACAGCACTCGTCTCCCTGAAATAGGAAAATGCCCTGTTCCTCCTAGGCTGAGCAGTAGCCTGGGCACTACCTAAAAAAACCCATCAGCAGTGTTCCTCTCTTGTCACAGACCCAGGTGTCATTGCCCAGGAAAGTAGATTTCTGTTCTTCCTTTGCTAACTCTGACCCTTGGAAAAAGAGCGTTTCATTGCTTTATTTGTAAAATTGGAAGTTATACAGAGCAACACCAGAAATATTTCATCTTTTGCCAACAGACATGTTAATAAAGAGCTAATCCTCTCATGTTTATACCAAAGCTGAGGCAATCCACAGCACTAATGCAAAATCCCTCGCTCATCTTCTTCCATTTATGCTCTGTTAATCATATAACATTATTACAAACAATACAGTAAACTAATTACTGTTCAGTCACTTCTTTCTTCCACACTATAAACTAAATTACTGACTCAGGGACGCATTCTCTCTGTGCAGATGAACTGTTTGTTTGCTCTCCTTCCTTCCAGGCTGTTTCATGCCACTTCAATTTGCAGACAACAAAACCTTAAGGGTGCCTCCCCACAGAACTGGGGCGAGGGTTCTTGGGCTGTGATGGTTTCTGGGTTTGTGTTGGGGCTTGGTTTTTTGTTTGAGTGGTTTGGTTTGGGTTTGTTGTTGTGCTTCTTTTATTTTTTGGGGTTTTTTTTCCATTTGTTTGGTTTGTTTTCTTTTCTTTTTAGTGGGGAGGAAGGAGAGAGCAGCAATGGGAGGAAGGAGTACATGTTGAAATGGCTTCAATGAATTTTCTCCTTGGCTGTCAGAGCCATTTTTGAATGCTGCATGTAAATTATTCTACAAAACCCGGAAAAGCCCATCTGATTCATTACCCTGTAGCCTTGTGAGATTAAATTGGTGCAGTAGTTCAGAAACAGCAAGCACAAAGCAAATTGCACCTGTTGCTTCCTGACATTCATTACAAATACCTTTGGGCACGTCAACATTCTGCTGAACTATTGCAACCAAAGTATCATGAACCCTGTATATTTGAGGCATAGTATGAAGAGGGAGGTTTTAGCCTATGAAAACAAAGACTTTCAGGGAAAGCTTTTAAAACAATCCTCTAAAGGAAAAAAAAGAAAATAGAATCAACATAAGCTTCTGAAGCAGACAGCTGGGCAAAACCATGCCAGCATCATATGGTTTGGATTACTGAATATTGAGTTCAGGATATTAGAATAAATACTGAATATATTTCAAAACATTATTGTGCTGGAGAAGCTGCATATACTCACCATATTCAATGCTGTTTATGAAAGCAAATCAGAATTTGTTCTGAAAATGGTTACACTCTAAAACTGAACCTCCAGACATGTATTCTTGCATTATTCTTCTATTTGACAGGGAAGTAGGAAAGGCATTAATATATCAATCAGCGTATCACTATCATTTTTCATAGCATGATACCAAATCTTGCCATCCATTTTTGAGAAGAATGAAAAGCTTTTTCACTTGCAAGGTAAGAAATGTAGCATGGAATCCATTTCAAGCTTCTAAGGTCATTTGAAACAATCGATGTTTTGAAACAGAAGTATTTTACATAAATGAAAAATTCTCTTGGTACTGCAAAGAGCATTGTAAGTCTACACTGTTGATTTATGAATAAAAATATACCATGAACACAACTATGTCATATTTGTGTGTACAACTCGTGCTTCAATGGAACACTACAGACACTTTGAGGAGAGAAAGCAAGAGACACTTTAAAGGCAACAACAAAATTAATTCACCTCAGATAGGTTTCATTTGCTCCAACAAAACCCAATAAGACTTTAAAAACCCTCAAATTCCAGGGAAAAAAAGCCTTCAATATTGAATTGTGGATTGCAAGGAAGACAAGTGGATGGCACAAAAACCTGTGACAGGACTTGTCCAGTGTTTATAGCATATTTCTCTCATTTGGCGTATCCAAATTCATCTTCCACACAGAAGTCATATGGCCAGCCCTTAAAATAATTTGCACTTCATGACTAAGTCTGCATTGCTTAATTAGGGATAAACTGCTTTCCAGCTTTCAGCTGGCTTGGAAGTACCAAGACAGTACTTTACCATTTCTTTGTGCCAAATAAGTACTACATGTCACTTGACATTACATTTTACACCACTTGAGAAAAGTGCACTGTGCACTTTGGAAGCACTAAAGGCTTATCTCCTTCTCCTACTAATGATTTACTCTTTCCCTCATCTTAAAAATGAGGCTGAGCTTTGAGTTATGGTTTCTACATCTGGATATTCACCTCTTGTTTTCCTCCTAAGCCTTTGGAAAAAATGGCCTTTTGTGAATGCTCTGCTTCTCAAAACCCAGGAGTACCTGTCTCACTGTAGTCTTGTTCTGGTGCTCAAAAAGTGCTGCTCTCTCTGCAATGTGCACAAGGGAAACTGCTTATTAAAGAACTGAGGCGTTTTCCAATAGTATTAGACTAGAAAAAATTATTTGTTTTAAACATATGATCCAAATACTGCACAGTCCACCTTGGTGAGCACCTCAAGAAATCATTTATGGTCTTGATTTTTTATACCTTTGTACCAAATATGAGGTCCTGAATAATCAAGTGAAATCCAATTTCCTTTAAGATATTATGCACAAAAGTAGCTCAAAAGGCACAGTAGCCATCCACAAAGAATTTGTCCCTAGATAAGTGAAATCAGTAAATCTCTTATCACTTCCAATGCAAAGCCCTGTCTGATTTAAATTTCCCTTACTAAGGTCTCATTATTATTCTACTTATTTCTATTGTGTTTCCATCAGCAGACTGCATTGAAATAAATATTTGTATATGTATTTGAGAGAAACTAAGCAGCATTAACTTTTAGAATAACTGGGATAAATCATTAGAATTGTGTTCAGTCAATAAGCTTTCCCTGGCAACTGTCAGAGGACATACCACTAGTCTCAAAAGCACAAGAATCCATTTACCACATAGCAGACATGTCCAACAGGTCATGTTTCAAATAATCCAGGGCTGCTTTCCTTCCACTTCACTTTAGTTGCTGCCCCCTCCCTTCATTAAGCACTTATTTACACTAATAACTGATTACTAATTTTCATTACCCCATTCAGCATAAGTACCATAATATTGCCATATGATATTTTATTCAAAGAAAATTTTTATTTGAGTTTTTAATCAGTGCAGCAAGGGTCTCCCATATCACATTTCTTCCTCGCCTTCTGCTAGATACTAAGCCAACAGCATGAAAAAAAATCTAATTAAAACTGAAAATGTGGACCATAGGCATTTATGGTAAGCATAGAATATTTTTTTTTTTTTGCTACTATGATTAATTGCAAGAGTTGAGCTCTATTTTTTTTAACTTTTTCTTCAAGAAGATATCAAGCCAAAATAAAAAAAAACTTGCCTGTTTATTCATGTTGCAGCTATTAAGAGCTCCATTTCCTTTTGCTACTTTAGCACTGTACTCTAGCCTACCAGGGGAAATAACCATAAGGGTTTTGTTTGGTTTCCTTTTTATGCTAATAACTCAGTCATAAATGCCACATACAGGCTTGAAGTTTAAAATTATGTTGATTCTGCAAAGTAGTCATCACCTCTCTATATTTGGGCCTGATGACTTTTTTCCCCAAAGTGCCAAGTTGCTATTTCAGGTGGAAAAAAAAAGTTTGAAAAAGGCTGGGTACTCTGACAGCCACACCATTAGCAGCAAAAAAAAAAAACCCAAAAAAACTTACAAATCCTACAGAAGCATCACATTTTAATGGCGTAAAACATCAACTTTCAAGGTGCTGCCTAGAGTTATGAATCCCTGAAACATTAACTCATTCTGTGCCCTATTCCTAAAGTCAAGGTGGGCTGACCTACTCTCTCCAACAGCCCTAAACACAGAGCCCAGTGGCAAGGCTCTCTCCAACTCCCTCACCCCACCAGGCTGGCAGAGCCCACATTTACAAGCCTTCAGGGCATGCTGCAGGGTTTATCTATTTATTCAGGCTTTTGCCTGAGGGAGGGCTGCAAAAGCAAAGGGAAGGTTGGCAAGTTCTCTTTATTTGCAACGAGGTCAATTTTATGTATTAATTTATGTACATGTGCCTGGAGATTATGATAGGCACATTTCATACAATAGCAAACAACTTTAGCCATAACCTAATTAACTTTGACTAAGGAAGAAAAGAATTCTCCAGGCCTCCATTAGAGAGAAATTCCTGTAAAAACTTGCCATGATCACAGATGCTACAAAATAAGAGTCTGTCTAATCCAAAACTAAAAGGGGAAAAAATGTGCTTTTTCACACACTGAGGCACACACATGAAAATCAAAAGCCAATTTATAAGTTGCATGTAAGTATTGATACTATCTGAACCTTTCCTTCAATGCCCTTTGACTTACTGTTGAGTAACAAAAGATATATTCTTCTTCCCTCTCAGTATAACTCTGGGCATAATTTTGCAAGTGTTGAAGTTGTACAAATACTGTAGTTCACGAGATTTGGAAAAAAAAAATAAATAAAAGGAGCTGCTAAGAATAAGAGAGTCCCCTGAAAAGGAGCACAAAGTGGTAGATTGATGGTATACTGAAATAATACAATCAATACAAGAAATCAGCTGCAAAGTGAAACTGATTGCTGAATACTTTCTGACAAATCTAAAGAGACTTTCCTGCAGGTGTTGGTTTGACCTATTCCCTGAAGAAACAAGAGAAGCATATTAGATTGGCAAGCTCAGGGTACAGCTTAGATAGAACACTGTTTTAAGAGAAAGAAAAAACAACCCCACCATGTTTTTAAGGTGACACATCAGTTCTAGAAATGGACTTTGAAAAAATGCAGAGAGTCTTATGACACCTGCTCTGTTGTTAAATTATTTAGAATTTAGCTGTTATGTTACTTAGCAATGCCAAGTATCAGTAAACAACAAGTTGCTTCAGTGACAAACTCTGCCTACACTGGGACAAGACATGTCCCAGACCAATGTATTAAGCTACAACAGCACTCAGCAGAGCCAATAAAAGGCTCCATGAAGATTTTTAGAGAGGTCAAGAGAAGCTTCAACCCTATAAAGTGTCTGTTCTGCATTAGCAGAGCATCAGGAGTTGCTGAAATGAGTCACTGTGGTTTGGGAGGATGGATAGATCACTTTAGGAATTGCTTTGCAGTATGGAAATGCAAAGTGACAGAAACTGAGGATCCCACCAAGTACCAAGGGCTTATAAAAAAGTGAAGATAACTCAGATTTGCAAAAGAAGGGCTTATATTGTGTTTAAAGACTTATTCAAACCAACAGAATAACTCATCTACAACTGAGGCTCTTACCAAAGGGAATGCATGGCAGGGCTGCAGTTCTATTGGAGAAATGAGATGGAGTGCATGTGAAAAATCAGAAATTCCAAGTATAAACCACACATGTGTCTCAATGATGAGCGTGCTCCAAATACCTTTGAGAAATATCCATGGCAAGTGAGCAGAAACCAGTGTGCACTAAGAATATGGCAAGTAGAGCAGACCTCAGGAACAGAGCTCATTTTACAAGGGGAGGAGTAGATACTGCATTGCCACAAACACAAATGTAAGGTGAGAGGGGATAACATGCTCAGCAGGTCACACTTGAAAGCTTTCTCTTCCAATAGCTAAATTACAGTGACATTCCTAACGACCCATCTTTTTACAAAGGGTACTGTAAATACCATGGGATCTTTATATTTAATTAACAAATGAAAGTTTTTAAGCTTTACTAATCTGTGGCTGGCTGCCAAATCTGTGGTTTATGCCATAATAACAAACATATGTTTTATACAACATGCAAGCCATTCAGTAATTTTCACCAGTTCCAGGCCTCCAGTTGTCTTCCCTTGACACATGAAATGCATTCAGAAGCAGCAGAGTAATCAGAACTGGGAGCTGGAAGATTTAGAGTGCAAGCCCATGGGGATTTTCCCATTTGTCACCCTTGGGCTCTGGTAGTGACTTACAGAGAATGTCACGTTTATCTACAGACTGTAAAATGAAGTTGTTAAGCACAAACAAACTCAGGATGAAAAGTACAAAAATGACTTAAAATTTCAAATCTATCTTCCACCTCCCTGGTGAGATAAAGCTGCACAACCTGCCCTGTGCCTGGTTCCCAGTGCTAGTAAGGGAACATGTGGATTAAAACTGCATTTCTGGCTTGGCCACAAATCCTGTGGAAATGCCATGTAATATTTCCTTACCTGAGCAATCATCCCATCAGACATGGGATCAACTGCCCTGTAGATAATGTAATGATTCTGAGGAGAAAGATGAGGTAAATGATGCAAACTCAACCTTTCAAAATAAGCCCAAAAACTTGCCACAGCAATTTCAAAGTACACAAGTTTTTCTTTTTGACAAATGAGAACTTTTTTTTTAACACTAAGTGAAGACTTAGCAGTATTTGTTTACAGTGTTAAAAGCTTTCTTTAACAATAACAAAAGACTGAAATGCAAAACCCCAGGAGTATCACTTGCCTTAATAACAAAATATTTTTTCAGACAGTAATTGGACAGTACACCTGCTCTTGCATGTAACTGGTAACATTTCTAAAACCATAAAGCTGATTGCAGAAGAGTTGTTTACTGTGAAAACTCTGGTGCTTCACTTCAGCCAGAAAAGTCACTAAATCACAAAGACTTGAACTATGAGTATCTAATATCATGAGGTGGTGGGGTTTTGATCATCACACATTTTATTTACTCAGAACTTCTGACACAATTGTCACGACTACTGCAATGTTAAAAGCGATTGTGTTATCCAGCCAACACGTTTGGAATGGAAAGAAAGGAAAAAGCTGTTTTTTTCAAGGTTTAAGAACATGAAGTCCTTAATCTGTCTACTTGTTTATCATGAGACCACTCTGTCTTTGTTGGGTATGGATACCAAACATAACAGATGGTCCGCCAAAACCCTATCACGTTTGCTTCAATTATTTGTGAAAGACTGCAGAGGGGGAGGAAAGAACTATGATGATGCATTAAAATCTAAAAGAAACACAAAGCCAGGTACTAAACAATAGAAAGAATGACATGCTGAAGAAAATAGATGTTCGTGCACAGGTTGCCCTGAAACAGCTCCAGGATATTTCACTTCAACAGAAACGAAGCAAGTATAGAGTCAAACAAACATGGTGTCAAAAAAAGAAGATGGTTTCATGGTTAATTCCACCTACTTAATTGGTTCAGCACTCCAAAGGGACATACAGCTGATTTTGCACAGTATTTCCACAGAATTACCAACTTAGTATTATGAGAACATATGTAAAAGATAAAGATACACCACTATGTGCAACAATTAGCTCTGATTGCAAAAGGGCAAACTTGTAATGTGAAAGGAGACCAAACGACCTTTTAAATACAAGACAAAGCTCAGCAGACAGTAGTGTGCTTTCTGATTCTCCTAAGCCCTTAAGGATGCTTTTGCATGGGCCAAGGTGTTTAAAAGACATGCATTTATGGTATTTAAGAGGTCTAGTTTAGTGATGGAACTTTCAGGTTAATGATTGAGCTCAAACTTTTGCAACCTAAATGATGCCATGCAGGAGAATGTGGAGGACCCTCATGTGTTGCCATGTGTCTTATGAATTTGCCACCAGCACACCACCAAAACAAATGCCAATACTGTAGTAATAAGTCAAGCATTCAAATACTAAGGACAAAGGAAATAGATTAGAAAAAATTGTGGCAGAGACTTATAAAAGCAAATTTGAACATGACTTTAATTTTTTTTCCTGAGTGAAGTGTTTGACCTCAGAGCTGCAGAAATTTAGGGCATTGAAATGGGATAATTTCATTTTGTAATCTGATTTTCTGTGTGTTACCCACCACTGCACTTTTACTTCGCTACCTCTCCCTCACTGGATCCAGTAAGTTACATTTATCAAGATTATCTTCCTCAAGATGCCAGTGCTTCTTGTGAAGACACACCAAAAACAGAAAAATAACTAATTACTTTTGACAATATGTTCCAAAGATTATACTCAGTTATGGATCAAGTCCAAACAGTGATTTTCAGGTTTTTTCTTGTCACTGTCCATCAGCAAATGTTCTTCTTAAAAAATACTTCAATATTGAGTGCTTTCCTTGTCAGAACACACTAGAAAATCTGTGGATTTGTCATATACTAAATAAGCTATATATACAAAATCACAACTATATTAGATAAATAGATATGTAACAGGGAACCTACAAAAGCTATTCTGAGAAAAAAAGCTATGTTCAAGTAACACAATTTTTGTGAAATTCACACTGTCGCCATAGATTTGCAGTCTTAGGCTAAATACTTTCCATTATACTTCAGTATAAGCAATTAACAAAACTGAGTCCCCACATTTACTGGGGTAAACAGAAGAAAAGCAAGAATTAATTTTTTGTCTCCTCCCCTACCTTTATATATAGCTACTATCCTGAACAACTCTTTTCATATACAAAGGAGATAAAAAATTACATGACTAAAAAACATTACTAGAAAGAACTGTAGCATTTACTACCAGATGTCTCTGATAACTAAGTTATGTTCTTGGAGATTTAGAATTTATTCCACAGAGAGTTGAGTCCTTCCTAAGTGAACTAGAAGCCCTGCCTGAAGCCTTAAAGCCCTGTGTGGAGATAACTAGATCTTGCATTTTAGGGTAAAGCACACCTGAAATCTGAAGTTCACTTGAACAGTTCACCCCCCAAGGATGAGGGGTGATGTGTAACATCTCAGAGGTTACTACAAGGCACTGCTGAATTGTGGGGCTCATACAAATGAAGCTCTGCTGGTGAAAAGGGAGGTTTAAAACCAGGCTGCAGCAGGGACACCTCCCTCACTGCATGTGCTCCATCAGTCCCAGAAACCCCACTCTGAACAAATCACAGCTTGCAGGTTCTGAAGCAAAGGTTTAACATCCATGGGGGGCTGAGAGCCACCTTCCCTCTCCAGCACACACCTCCAGCTTCGCTCTGACGTGGATCACCCACCACTCCAACACTCCTCACTGTCTGAGCTGACCCAGAATGGTCTGAGTGCTGCAGGAGCATGCACCAATTGTCACCACCCTAACACATCTCCAAACCCCATCATCACTTCAGGGTCCATCACCTCTACTGCAACCTCTCCAGATATGACTTCCTCCTAGAAGAGACTTGAAGACAACCTGAGTTTTACTGATATTTTTTTATAAGAATTAAATGGATGAAGCTGTAGTACATGTAAAGTTCCCTACAAATGATTCTGGAAAGCACTGCTACAAGGCAGTGTGGGAATTAGAAACTGTGATGAAAATTATTTAAGCCATCAAATAATAATGAGTAATCCAAATTCCACACCTCTTGAACAGTGAGAGGAAGGTGAAAAACTGCATCTTTTACCAACACACATGTTGGACATGAGTTCAGATCATGGGAGTTGTCATGGAATGTTGCACCCTGCTCATTTGCCTGGCAGTGCAATCTCTCTGACCATTAATGAGTAATTCCTTTGCAAGAGCCAGGAGCAGCTCAGCTCAGCAACCATCTAATTTCTTAATAAAGGAGAATAAATCATGGTTACCTGTGAAGAGGATGAAGTTGTTGTCTCTGCAATCTACAATTGTCACAATGGCCACTCTTATAAAACCAGTCTTTTCAGTATCTGAAATACCCAAAACAAATACCTTTTCTCACAAGTGTCATTACAGATAACTGCAGTTCAATCCTATTTTTGAGTCTTTATTGTAGGAGGTAAACAAAAGAGCATCTGCACTTTGGTAATTTTTTTACTTGGTATATGTGAAGAGATAACTGCAAGGAGTTTGAATGCTCAAGTTTATGTTAATCATGTCTATGTCTAATACTCCACAAAAGGGAGCATTCAGCATTTTTCACTCCATTTCAAAATAAAAAGAATAAAAGTAAACACAAGAGCCACGTAACATCAGAATTCTTTACAGCTGCCCTATTTCAGTTATATATGTGCACTATTCTTGTCTATCTAGCCTTACAGAGGCTGTGCCTACTTTATAAACAGCATGAAATTCAGAAATTGCAAAGAAAATTTAACTATAACAGCAGCACAAGCCATTATGTTCCAGCAATGCATCATTTTTAGGGAAAAAAAAGTATTTTCTTCACAATGAGCAATTTATGGATTCAGATAGTACATCTGGGATTTCTATTTCAAGTCTATTATTTCACAAAAAGATAGTTCTAGTAAGGGTAAGGCTAGATAAATATTAGAAGAGATTGACATTTCGTGTAGATTACTTCTAAGATATGAAAATAATTTGGTAAGCATTGCACCAAACAGTGAAGAGAATCTGCAGCTGATAACTCAATGTATTAATTTGAAATAAAGGATACATTCCCAAGGGTAAAAAGACAAAGAAACGCCCTGCCCCAAACAACAGTGAAATTATAAATTATTTGCACTATTTTCCTACACACCCCCTGGGCAGCCCTGCAGCCAGGGAAGGTCTGGCACAAAGTTATCCCAGTCCATCCCAGGGAAGGCAGGAGGCTGAGGAAAGGCTCTCAGAGCTCCTTTAAAGGCAGCTCCAGGGTCTCCATACTGGCCACACCATTAGGGAGAGGCCTGAACCAAGACATTTCCTCCCCAAGACAGGTTGTTGAGGTTTCTTGTGTTCTTTTTTTACTCCAGCACTCCCTTAACAATTAAATGAAGTGTTGTGGGCAGATTTGCTTGAGCTAAAAGAAATTCAAACATTACTCCCATGTTTTAAAAACATTTTAATTTCTAAGCACTTTGACGCTAATTAACCAATCCAAGCAGAACACAGACCTCTCTTCACTCCACGACTTGCTTCCATTCTCAAAGCAGATTGTGGGGTTGTTTTATTTTTTGGAAGATATTAGGATGTTACAACAAGATACCAAGCAAATCTAACTATTTATAGGAAACAATAGGTGACATTTTGTCGTCAGAATCACAGTATTTTGTTAGACTATGAGCGCACCCATAGCTTTGGGCTTTACAGAAAGAGCTGTTTTTTGGTGGTTTGTTGGTTTATTTTTAAATGCAGCCCGTCCTTTATTAGAGTATGAAATTAGGTTCACATAATTTCAACACTATATGTTAAACTAACATATAGTGTTAAGTATATGCCAAATACAGTAAGTATAGTATAAGTAAGTATATGCCAAATACAAGAACAACATATATATGGATCTAAGTAAGTAGTAGGGGTGGGTTTTCTCAAATGGGTTCAAACTAAGTCTATTTATGTCTTCAGTGTGCCAGCCTATATTTCCTTATTCTATGAATTAAATCAATGTATTTAAAAATCATAGGAATCAAATAATTCCAGAATTATGTACTCATAAGGGGTTCTTCCACGTGTCTTTTACTCAGTGCCAATGGGTAATTGAAGCTTAAATGAGGGGAAAAAACAAGAGGAAACCCATCTGCATGTTCCTTCAATATTCCTTTCTTCTTCTCTCCTGATACACAACCTCACCTCTTCACCTGTAATAGCTTCCTAATTTATGAAAATGGATTCCACACTATAAACATAGATTGTGCAACCCAAAGATTGCCTCTGTGTTCAAACAATGAAATAAATGTCAGTGGTTCGGCTTTCCTTTCCTTCCCACTTTTGGGAAAAAGGGCTTCTGGCTCTCGTGCAGACCCAGAGGTGAAAAGCTATTCATCCTCACACCAAGCACACCTCCAAATGAAGATCAGGAAAAGAACTTTGCATATCCATATCAGCTGCCCAGTGTCAGACGTGCAGTAGCTTTGGTTTAATCCAAGTAACAATCCACTTACAGAGCAGGAGCCAGTTCCCTTTATTACACCAGTATCACATCAGGGAGTTTACATTTGCAGGGACCTACATCCAGGCTGTTTATAGCATGCAAAGGATGCAGTGGAATATTAAAATTTCACACACACGTGCCTTTGGGTCAATTATAATTTCCTTAACAATATGTAGTAGAGGACTATGCCAGTCACTCCTGAACAACACTGGGATGCATGACAACACAACACTAGATGACAACTAGAGGCCATCCCCCCAATGACAAAATCCAAAAAAATTTTGAGGGCTTCAGATTAAAAACTCCCAATTACCAATGAAGTTCAATTAAACTCTCCTTCCCCATTTTAGATTCAAGTAACATGGTGGATTTGGCCTCAATTCTTACAGTTGTTTAAGAATACAGCAAGCTTGAATCCTGTAATTGAGACATGGATTTGAGACTGTTTTTATGCTTATATTTGAGTACAAATATTGTTTAGGACTTTAATTCTTATTTCTCCTCAGTCCAAATAAGAATTAAGTAGAGGACAACCACAGGAGAAAAAAATACAATAAACCAGCAGTTGTTTTCCTTTGTTCTCCATTACACTTAATCATTTTGTTACCCATAAGCTTTTGGGCATTTTGGTTTTTGATCCTGTTGGGTTTTCCACAGTTCTGTTATGATCTCACTACATGGTCTTTCACTGTATTATCTACAAAGCCATTTGGCTACAGGTTAGAGACAGCACAGCTTGCAGGCACCTCTCTGCATAAATAACAGGAAAGGGGAAGAGGGCTGAACATAATTTATTATGGGTTTAATTTTCTATTTCCTTAATAATTGGTTGATAAATGAAAAAAAAGGAACAATTTATTGATATCCAATCTTTTCATCCTTCTATTAAACAGCAACTTGAAAGTTTTACATAATAAACCCTCAGGAAAGTGCTACTACTTATATCAATAAAATATTGAAGGAAAATTGCAAGTTTCACTCCCACTTGACTGTTCTTGGGCCACTGTAACACATGGTAAAGAACTACAGCAAACCAAAGTAAGTTTCCCTAAAGGCTGGGGAATATCTCTTTTTTTTTTTAATTAATCTGCTGAAGTTTGTTGATTAGGTGGTTATGCTTGCAAACCAGGAATAAAAGATTAGAAGATTTTTATTGTTAAAACTATTTTTTTAAAATAAATATTTCTTTAGGCCACAAAACTTGCTGTTAAATACAGCTTTTAACTAACCAATAGCTGAGCTTGGTTGGACCAGCTAATAACAACTAAAGGAGCAAAAATTCCTTATCCTTAGCCCAGAATAAGAAAGCCAAAGCCACCTAATTCCTAGACAGATGGCAATAGAAACTTGGTGAATGGTATGAATTTTCACAATTCCAATATTGGCGATGCAGGGAAAGCCTCCTAAGCCCAAGTGCATGCAGCACGCACCTCCCTAAGCTTGGCCTGTCAGGCAAAGCAGGACACATGGGCTAAAAATAAAAGCCAAATTGTGGCTCACTTGCACCCTCCCAAGCAGCAGAGCAAACAGAACCATTGCCAAGGCTTTCCTCTCTCGGTTCCAGGCACATGCAGCTGGCACCAGCGTGCTGTTCTCATGCACCAAAGGCAGCAGATGGAATGAATTACATATTTCAACAGCCTTTGACATCATATCAAACACCTTGGCTTTTAGTTTGAGAAGAGTAACTCCTGGGATTTTTTTTTTCCAGCTTTCACCATCCAAATTAAAGTCACACACAGTTATTTCCTTCTTTATAGGACAATACAGCTATGCCATATGCTGCAGACTTGCAAGTCTTGCTTAGTGAAAAAGTGCAACAAGAATGAAATAAAATGATCTGAGCTTGGCTTTGTGGCTAAGGCATCACCGAGCAATGAGTTACAGATAATGAACAAAGCTTCAAATCCCAGGCCCTTTCCAACTCAATCTCCTCCACTACCCTTCCCCACCACAGGCAGGAACATCTACCAATGCCCACTGCATTGTAGAAATTATGGGGTGTTCAGTACTTTTCTAAACCAAAGAAAACTCAAGCCTCTACAGCTTGGCAAAACTGATCAGCTGTATTTAAAAAACATCATCATCAATTGATTTTAGTTTGTTCCTTAAATCTCCTAGTTTCAGCTGCCTTGTGTAAATGCACTACCCAGGGAGGTGAGTACCTGTCCTGCTGGTCACAGTGACAGTGCTGCTGGGAGCAGCACAGCTAAATGTGACCCACAGGGTATTGCTTTCATCCAGGAAAAGAAAAATCTCCTCCAGGCACTCCATTCAGCTGGAAGTCTGTTCCTGAACTGCATCAGAGGAAGTCTGGCTGCTCACATCTGTGACTAAGTCCAAGCAGAGGCTGGACCACAAGCCTGTTCCAGCACCTGACTTCCATCACTTGCTTGCTTTCCTCTCTCCCAGAGCAGCTGTCAGACAGACCTACACACGTGTCTGAAACATCTTCCCCGTGCCCTTCCTCCTCCCCAGCCTACAAATCTGCACCCCTGCCTGAACCAGAGACCATCCAGAGGCTGCTTCAGCAGAGGGCAGAGTGAGAGTCTGTTCTGAGGAGAGCCAAGCTGGAAGGCACCATGGCTGTACAGAGCCAGGACACCACCTCAACTAATTCCTCTGAAGACCTCAAAGTTTTATGAAACTGATCAAAGTTCTCCTATCCTTAGATGCTTACAGGTCTTGTGTTTTCCTGGAGCAAGCTACCAAGTGCCTCTTGGCTTTTATGTTAACAATCATTTCTTCCAGTCCCGATTTTTGAGCAGATCAAGTGAATGCACCTTGTTATGACCTTGGTTTCTTCCCCTTCTGCTGAAGTGGGATCAATGCTGGCTATTCTGCCTCTTTCAGATAACAAAGGTTATTCTGCCTTTTTCAGACTCTATCAGACCCATATCCTCCCATAACTTCTGAGCTGGAAACTCTGCATGTACAAGTGACTTTGATCCTGGCCAGCTCAATACATCTTTGAAATACATTACCTGGTAGCACCAATAGTGATGGAAATCTCTTTAGCCCTGGTAATATATGAAATGAGGAAAGAGAAAACCAAGTATGATATCCTCATCCTCCAGCTCCCTCCATTAGTTTGTATTCAACAATTTCAATAACTCTCAAATTGAGACTAAATGATCTTTTTTTTTTTTAATCCCCATTTAACAGAGAAACATTCAAGCTACTATACTTATCTTTCTCTTTAGCTTTCTCTTCGCACATTTTTTTCTCCAAAACCAGTTTTTGTTATTTCTATTGGGGAAGAACATTCTTCTCTTATCAACTGAAAAAAAGTTTGACATATCCCTAAGAATTTTCTCTCTCAAAATCTGCTGTCTTAATGGAGTTGGTGAATTGATAGTCTGCTGCAGTTCCATGTGGAATTAGGAGCTTCTATGTACCTAATTCAGTCCAAAGGGGGCCCTTTTGTTCAAGGCACTGTCTCACTTTGCTTCTTCCTAATTATTGTATGTCTCTGAAGTGTAGCCCTCTGCCCAGTTTCTCCTCTTTCTTGCAAGAGGGACAGCTGAGGGAGACAGGATTTTTCTGACAAAGATGAACTACTTCAATTCATCTCAGTTGTCTGCTATCCTAATCTCTCAATTTCCTTAAATCAGCCACTCAAAGTGAAGAGACTAAAATGCTTACAGATACAGAATAAAGAAGAAAAGAGCCCAGCACACATAACAGTGGTACAAAGAAAATAGATTGCTATGTTAAGAAAAAATTAAAGCATCAACTCAGCCTATAGAGCCAGGTGGAAATAAACAAAATGTATTTCAGAACCAAAACGACAAGGCAGAGCAAGATGTGGTTCTCAATCTGTACATTCAAAGCAGTTTTACTTAAATAAAAGTACTTATTTGTACTTTGTCATCACCACTGTGTCAAAATAAACTGATCCTAGCCTTCATGTTCAGCACCATATTAATCTAATTTATTAGCTAATTTCTGTGCAGTACATAACACATGATGCAGTTTAAGATGTCATTGAAATAGAAAACAACTGCCATACGGTTTTTAATTTGAATTGTGGATGTGGCAGTGTATCCTGTTCCTTTCCTGGGAGTCAAACACAGAGATGCACTTTTTTCTTTGCTGTTGATCAATTAAAATCATCAGCTGTTTATGCAGAACTGCTGGCAACCTTGGAAATGTCATTTCTCTTCCTAAGCCTCGTGAACTTGATTCACCCATTCATTTAAAGGTACAACAAGCTAACAATGTAAATGTTTTTGTTATAAGTACATAAAAATACTCAAGGAACAGTCCCTGCTCATGCAAAACTATTGCAAAGAATGACACCTGCTAAAGAGCTACTGCATCGAGCTCTACAAGTGGAAGGGAGCATAAAACCACGTGAAAGTCTTTAATTGCTAGAACAATCTAAACCTTTCAGCTTGCTAATTAGTTCAACTCATACTGTCTAAGGCATAACACCTGGGGCTTGTTACAGGCAAATTTTAAAGGTGTATCAAGTCTGTACAGGTGTGCAAACAAGCCTTAAAGTTGTGCTGCTTTCCCCCACGTGTAGGAAGTAACTTTTTAGCACATTTTATTCTTATCCATATTTGAACCTTAACCTAAAATGGTTGCCCTTGATCTTAACTGCAACTTTCCAGTGATGCTGAGCTAATTGTCAGGTTTATAAAGCACTTTGATTCTTAGGTTAAAAAACCATCATTAATCTAGTCTTTTAAGTAGTATTGGCAGAAGAGGGAGAAGCACAGTGTGATGGAGGTCAGACATCAATGCAGTCTGGTGAACCCACACACAACCTGCATATTTTAATTTTTGATATTTATGACAAAAACACATTAGTGATTTAGAAGCCTCACCCTTCTTTCATGGGTGAGGCTCTGATTCTAAAGGAATTGTCCACGATTGTACTCCTTTTTCCTTCCCCATTACTATGGGGAGCGTTCTCTGATTTTTGAAATGCACAGCAACTTAGTCTTCCAAAAATCCTCCACTCTGTTCCATTGTCTTTTGGTAACAGTCCATTGTCGAGTCATAGACATGGAAACTTTTTAACTGAGCCCATGCTGGCTGCATGTTTGCTGTTTACTGCCAGGTGCTATTTGCAAGGCAATTCTGCTCCATCCAAAACAGACAGGCTCAGCCTAACACCCCCCTTGCCATGCACAGCCCTCACTAGAAGCAGTTATTCAGATCAAACCTGTTAGGAAAATTTATCTACAAACACCAGAGGTTTATGTCCAAAAAGGAGACAGAGGAGTTCCTTTTACTTTATTTGAATAAAGGGAGAGGCCATGGGGCATTCCCCTGGGATCTCTCAGATTTTTTGGAGGATGCAGCCTCCTTTTTATCCCAATTTCCCAGCTGCATTTCCCTTCTCTCTTTCCCCATTGAGGTACTTGAGAGGTACAGACTTCCTTCTAATGTATAACCCTCCCTTTTAGTTTTTAATTCTTATGGAATTTAGGGGTTTTTCTTCCCCACTGTTTCTTTCATCTTTCAATGTCTAATTTCATTTATCAGCAAACCTAAAGTTTATTTGTAAAAGCAAATATCTTTTTCCATTCATCAATCAGTAGAATCCTTCCCATTCTTTCTTTTATCTCCCACTGCTAGTTTTATCTACCAGCAGACCCACAGCTTGTTTGTAAAGACAAATCCTTCATTCCTCTCAAACCTGACAGCCTGGTCAGGTGAACTCGAGCAGCCCTGACCGACACACCAAGCTCCAAACCCTCCTCCCTCCTGGGGCTGTGTCACAGCCAGGGAGGCACTGGAGCAGCCAGGATCCCTGTCTCACAGCTGCATGGATGCAGCAGGGAGGACACATATGCAGCCAGAGTGGAGCACATGGTGCCTGTCTTTCCCAAAGCTTATTATTCTGATGTGCTCTGACAGGAGCTGCAGCAAAGCCATACCCTTTTCAAAGGCTCCCTTGCTGTGTGAAAGTCAGCAGATGTGGCAGTGGGAACAGCATTTGGAAGGACTGGGAAGCCAGGCATGGAGACTGTTCTGTCTCTGACACAAACACACAGCAGTCACCAAGTGGAACCTCCTGTAAGCCCAGTTCATTGGAGAAAAGGGCTGAGCAGCAGGGAAAGTCAGAAAGGGAGTGGCAGGAATTTATCATTCTGTCTATAAAATACACTGGGAAGGAAGCACATGGCAGTGCCAGCAAGCTATCATGAACTAGGTGATGGAAAACAGACACCAGCAGGAAAAGATGACATTTTAAAGACACTTTCAAAGATAATTTACAGTTACAATAGTGATCCACAGCACTGAGAAATTATACCTGTCAGATGACTAATTGGTGATGAACACCACATGATGGAGTGAAGCTGTTTGACAATAGCTGTCAGCATGATCACAAACAAAAAAACACCAGCTACATCCACAACAATCCCATCCAGCATATTAATGAGGGAGCTGGGACAATCCTTCAAAATATTCTGCAAGACTGAGGTCAACTGACAAGTGATTTCATTTCAGGCTAAAAATCTTTGTAATAATTTATTAGCTGGTACTTTTTTGTTGAAGTCAGATAGAAAACAAATCACTTTCTTACTAAGAAAAGCAATCTAATCAAACCATATGCAGCACTTTGGTCTGAACTTGGACAAATACTCTCCTCCTCAGATCATAAAGGAAAATAATTTCTATCTAGAATAAAGGGGGTTTTTTTTGGCCTTAACCTCAAAGTCCTCTTAAGAAATCTACTTTCATAATTTTAATCAAATTCATTCACCCCCACATACTGCAACATGAATCTAATCACTTGCTTTGCAAGTTTAGTACCCAGAGACACTACAGAAGTTTTAACAGCTGTTGGAAAAACATTGCAGCCTCTGACTTTTTTTACTGGAGTTACTGCAGCCAAGGTTTGCTGTAAATTGATGATGTAGCTGGATTAGATGTTAATATGCAGCTTGATATATTATTCATGAGAATGAGTCACAGACCTAATTAGGAACATGACAAGAAAAGCTTTTTTGAGTCCACAATCTGGATTCTCCCTGACATGAAAGAGTTGACATGTGAATACATTTTCACTTACAGAGAGAAAAGAGACAAATGACCTTTCACATCTAAGCACAAAAACGTCATGCTGGAGATGCAAAACTTGCCTTTCTGAGAGCTTGGGGAAAAAAAAAAAAGCATCCAATTTGATATAAAAGAAGGCCTTCAAAAATGTGATTTCCCCTTTGATGGAGCATATACCTGCTTACAAAACATCCATTCCACGTACCTCACCAGTCACAGACCTTAAATTGAGGCTTTACAGCCCTCTGCCAGGTGATCACCTCTGGGGCTCCAATAAGGTGGCACAGGAACATGTCCCATCAAGGCATTTAGGCCTGATAAGTGGGATTTTGAGAGAGATCACTGCTGTTACTTTTTTTTTTTTTGCACATTTGGGTAAATTATTCCTTATCTCATTACCTAAAAATGGGATGATTTAATTTCTACATCTATTTAAATCTTATAGTCATGTTCCAGGCCTAGATGTGACTACACTTCAGATATAAAAAGATGAAGGTATCGCTGGATAAATTTGAAATAAATGTGGTCTGGCAGGCAGAGAAAGAATATTATGGGAAACATTTTCTTCAGCTTACAAAACAAGCCACCACACTATACTAATGAGCTGTCTGGATAAAAGAAAGCACTTTAAACAAACTACTTTAACTTAGATGGCAATTAGTGTGACCCTTACAGAACACATGGAAAAACTGAAAGACTCAGATTCCTACCCAATATTGATCTGCCCCTGGTAAAACCAAAGGTTACCCCGATGTAAGCAAGGCTTCCAAGGAAAACAAACTCAAGTGGCACACAAGCAACTGGGAGTTTTCCCAGACTTTACTACACTGAGCAAGAAAAGTCATTAATAAGCAGCCAACAGCTTTGCACTCAGATGTCTGTGTATGAGGGCAACACTGAAGGAGACAGAAAGGAAGAGGTCAGGATGTACTTGCTTCTAAAATTAATAATTCATTAAAAATTTCACTTGAGAGAGCTGCTAAAAAAAAAAAAAAACACAAAAAAAACCAAACCACCAACTTAGGACAGTGTAACACCTCAGAATCAATGTTGTCCATGTCCTTCCTTGTGCAGGACCAGCTCCCGAGCTCTCTGTAAAACACGCAATCACAAAGAGATTTCACTCACCCCAAGCTGCTTTTGTTTCCTGTAAGCCAAGAAAACGTGAGCCCTGCAACAAAGATAAGCAGCTGTTTCCTTCTGAGATATTTTTAAGCAGCATTATTTGTCAGCAGGTCAAAACCATCTACTGGTAGTGCCAGTCATTCCACCTGAAGGCACCAAGGAGCAAAAAAGGGCTAATTGGATACAAGTAATTAACCATTGCCTCAAATGACAATTGTGATACCTGGCCTTGGAATATTTCTAACTGTTTCAAACCAAAAAATTAATTATAGCCTTTTATAATCTGTCATTGTCCAGGGATATGTCTTAGTGAAAACAGGCTTTTTTAATTCAATGAAATTTGTGTTTTAGAGGAGAATGTGGAAGAGATTAAAGAACACATTTTTTGAATTTGTAAATCAAGACATTTTACATCTCCAGCCACTGCTCTTGAGCATGGCATGTTCATGGTCCAGAGGTGGATTTTGAACAAATTGAAAACCCATAATTTAATGATAAAAGCCTTGACTAAAGAAAGATCTTGAAACAAGAAAGAAAAAAAACCACAAAACGAATCAGAAAATCATATCGAGACTCGACAACTTAAACCCTATGAGCTCAGTTTCAAAGTCTTTATCATCAAGCTGTAACATTCACCAAACACAACTCCCCACACGGATGTAACTCTTCACAGAGCTTATTGAAGATGAAAGCAGCAGCTCACACCCTTGACATGGCCAGCCACAGAAAACAGACCTCAATCTGCCACTACTCAGAGACCCATTCAGTCTAGAGAGGGAGCTCTTGAAACATTGCCTCTATTTTCTTCTCAGCTCACTTGAGATTCCAGCGGTTAACAGCTAGAGAAAAAAAAAAAAAAAAAAGAGAAAATAACCCACAACATTCTAGGAAAGGGATTTTTACAAGTTTGCTTTCCTTTGCTAGTATGTTTGCACAAAATTTACTTCAGAGGGTCTTAAGATAAAGGTTTCAAAGAAGCAGTGTTCTGCTGAGGAGGTTGTCTGTTATGGACACTTTCAAACTAAACAATGAAAACCCTACTAGCTATGGCCATGTGCTAGAAGTTACACCAGACAAATGTGGCAAAGCTGTTGCAGAGTCTGGTGCTCCTCCATGTCTTTCCCCTAGCAGTCCATCATTTCCCATCCTTTACTGTCTGCCTCAAGAGATCTAAGAAGGGCAGATAGACAATACAATGAGTCTGCCATATCTTAAACCAAAAAAAGGTTAAAAGTCTTCTCTATCTGTTCCTACACAACTACTTTTTTTTTTTAACCTCCACCCCCACAGTCACTTCTAGGCTTGAATGGTACAAAGGAGTTAAACCCCAAGAGGGAATACTGGCACAGGAGCACCCACCAGAGGCACATCGCAGATTCTGAGCCGACAGCACTCAAACAAGGATTCCTGCTTATCCCAAGAGAAGGGTGAACACAACTCTGCAACAAGAACTTGGGGAGTTCTTATGCTAAGGGGGCTTGTGGTTTTTGACATTTGGGTCGGGGTTTTTTTTTTTGCTACTAAAAACAGCAAGGTAATTTCAAGGGAAGAATCCTAAAACATTCTTAGATTCATCAAGCCACTGGAACACTAAGCACCAGTACAACAGCTCTGACTTGCTCAATATGGAAGTGTATTATGATGTCTAAGTGAACATGCACCTCAATTTATTCTTAACTGTGTTCTTAACTTGTCCCCCCTTCCCCAGAAAATATTCCAGTCTATCTTTACTGCTAAAAAGGCAGAAAAATTGAAGTCAGATCACTGTACAAATATTACGTCACAGGTTCTTGAGCACAAAGGAGTGTGTACAGCACAAACCATTGGGGTTTTTCTTGAATTAAATAAAACAATTATTTTGACTAGATTTCATAAAGATATGTTTGAGGAAGGAAACCAGAATAAGACAAAGAAACAGGCAGTAGGAATGTAACTGCCTTACACTCCCACAGTGTCTCTTCATTTAAATAAGGGATAGACCTAAACCCAAAATGTCAGGACTGATACAACCAAACACAGCACGAGTACAGAATTTAAAACAAAATGTAATTTTTTTCCCTGTAATGGACAGGATGACAAAACTGAATAGGAGTGTTTCCCATGTGCTCAGTTTGTGGTCTGAGCTGCCAGCCCCCGCCCAGTGAAGTATTTCAGAGACCTCACCTGGCCTCTATGGGCAGCTTGACCCAAGCTCCACTTTGCTCCCCTCAGTTCGGATTTCACAGGGACCCTCTTTCCCAAACTGGCCTTGTACTCCAGTCAGGGAGACTCCTCCTGCCCCAAGAGGACCTGGCCTGATGTGGTAAAGCACCCTTTCAATAAACCAAGAAGTTCTCAGTGCAGCAGTCAGTTCTAAGGGAGACACATGAACTGAAATTAACAGTGAAAGGAGTGACAGCTACAAACAACTGAGCATTTACAGCAATGAAAATGACATTTATTCACAGAACAAACGGAACAGCAACAGAGCTCAATGTCTGACTAAAAATGAAATATATCAATGCTTTGACTGAAGTGATCTCTTTGAAACAGAGATCACAGATATTGACAGAGATGGCCCTAAACTGTGAAACTCTCTAGGTCTCAGTTCCTGGTAACTGCTCATGCTTATTTGTAAATCAATTAATCATTGGGAGAAAAATCCCTGTGTAAAAAAGCAACCCCTGTGTAAGGAAAAGTCACTGAAGACCTTCTCTTCCCCCACACCCCAACCTTCTGTCAGTGAGGGAGCACATATAAATACAGGTAAGAATTTAGTGATGCATCTAATTCAACAGATCAATCCAGAGTGTTTTGCAAAGAAGTTAGAGATTAGAAATCATACTTTGACCATGCTACGTAGGAAATTCAGACTTTAGAAGTAGTTTCAATATTAAGCCTCTCTGATAATGCATTCTGTCCCAAAGTAAGCTATTTAAATAAATGAATGGCAATTTCAGCTCTTCCAAATTTCCATTGCGCTTAAATTATAAGATTAAACAAACATAATCTTCTTTAAGAGTTTAGTGAGAAAAGTTTCTACATCAAATCATTCTAATCCTCTTGTTAATACAGTTTGGTTATATTTAGGGACACCATTTCCCTGCTTATCAGATATAACCAAGATTCACAGAAGTGCTTATTCGAGAAAATTCTCCTAGAATTATCAGTCAGCATCACAGTATCTGCTTCAGAACACATTCTAGGCCTTGCAACAGAACATCATCCCAGACTGCATTTGCCCTAATTTATTTAAATCAGTTTAATCCCAAATGTTTTACATAGCAGAAGTAGAAAATGTCTCCTCACACGTGGCTAAATCACTATTATACTTGACTGTTAGATAAACACTTGCACATGACAATGTATCTGGCTTGCATTTGTGATCATTTTCTTTTCATGTTAACATTTCTTTCACTATACAGCAGCATTTATGTATGGCCAAGGTCCCACAAAGCAAAGCTTGGCAGCAGCTGGGGATACTACAGTGCAGTCACAGCCACCTGCCAGTGCAGCTGGCCAAAATGAAAACAAACAGAAGCAAAAACAAACAAACAAGCCCTAAAATAATTAAAAAACAAAAAAAAAAAACACCCAAAAAAAACCCCAAACAACAAAACCCCCTCAACCACTAAAGCTGATTGGGCTATTGGCCTGGTTGCTAATAATATAAGAGGAAAACAACTATTAAAGATGACACCTGGGACACAAGGTGGCCAGAGCCAATCCCCAGCTATCCCATAACTTGCCTTCCTGTGCAAACACAGAGGTGTCACCTGCCCACCTTTCAGAGACTGGAGTCTGCCAGACCAGGCTGAACAGTCAGCTATGTCTACTTGAATTATCTAAAGCTTTCAACCCAGAAGCCCAAGCTTACAAAGTGTGATACTTCATTTAATTTCCTATATGCAAAATTGATTATTCAGATCTAATCATAAGACAGTTCTCAAGATCTGCTGAGGACATGGAATGGTTTTGAAAGCAAACTAGGGAACAAGGCAGAAAAATTTTACAGGACCAGGGAGAAAATGCTAAGGGCTGGGGGGGAAAGGCAATTGTTTTTATTGCACCATTATTAGCTGTAACTTGTAATTGCTTTGGGGCATTTAATAGTTTATTCAGGTTGACAACTTAAGTTAAAAGTTTATTATTTCATTCCTGAAGTTGCACACTTGAAATTCTTCAAGTTGCTACATCCCAGGTGAACCCTGTATGCAAAATACTTGAAAACACACTCTTTATCAGAAAGAAAAATAGATTCAAGCATAGTTGCAAGCATTTTACATATTCATAGAATTCTCAAACTACTAGGTTAATTCCTGAGACTATTTTTATCTTTTGCTCTTGTGCTTATTGTTGTCTTATTTCATATTCTGTTACTACTTGTAACCTACATTAATCCTATCTCACTGCAGTGCAATAATAAAGCAAATAATTACCTAAGGGATGAAAAGAGTGTATTCCTCACTATCTTGCATAAGGATGAAAACAGAACATTTCAGGGACTTCAGCAACTCATTTCTCTTAATAGGACAAAAAAAAAAAAAAGAAGAAAAGAAAAGGAGGCAAGTTTCTTTAAACACTCCACAAATTCCAGCTCAAGTAAGAAGCTCACAAAGGGCACTAAGCCAGGGAGACACATGCACACCATCACCTCATCACACAAAACTGAAGGTGTTTCTCACCACCAGCCAGTTCATAGACCCAAACTCCTTCCCCAGCCCCATGTGAAAGCAGTGTCAAGGCACAGGCACCAGGAAATGTCCCAGGATGCAGAGATAATGCTGCCAGCAGCACTGGCTCAAACACACTGAAGTTAAGCTGTTGCTGTACAGCAATTTCTTCAGAATGCTAATTTCATGGTCCTGGCTGTATTTCTCACAACAGCCACTTCAGTACAGGACCTGGTGTAGTGAAAAGTTCTGGAGTTCTGTTTCCTCTGTCATGAATTCCCATTCTTCTTCTTTAAGTCACACAACTTGAGACACCACAGGAGGCAACATTTACTTGTAACCAGTTCCCCAAGAGAGCTTGTAAAATATGTCATATGTTTACATGATGTACTATGGGGATTTCAAGACTAAAACTCTAAACTGTGTTTTTCCAATTAAAAATGCCTGTCAATTAAAAAGCTGAGACTTTGCCAGCTTTAACTACAGAGAGGAATACACTCTGTCCCAGATGACCATCCAAACACCCTTGCCTGTGTACAGCTCTTGTAACTTTTGGGTATCTTGACTGCAGAATTAAAACATCCAGGAACAGGGGTACAAATACAAACACTTATACCATCAACTGGAAGCAAGTAGGAATTTGTTGGGTTTTTTTCATTTTAGAGGAAGAATTAACCCAGCATTAACAGAAATCACCTCTCTACAGAAGCAGCTCTCACAGCTAGCACACTTCAGACTGCACCACAAGTAGTTACCAGGTGTGAAATCTAGTTGTTACATGCCACCAAGAGCATGTGGACCTGCTATAGTAAAATACCACAGATGTATTTCCCTCTCCTTTTCTTTCAGTTCCAAAGACAGTCATAAAACCTGGCTGGCTCCCTGGGTAGCTAGGTTAACACTAAAAACACTGACCAGCAGAAATGATTGCAATCACACCACTACAATCTTCCACAGAGGAGAGCAATCATACTGATCAGTGTATGGCCAAATTGCTCCCTAATTCTCATAAAGTCCATCTACTCTGGATACCCTTTGTATTTCTGTTTCTCAGTCATCACAGAACTGAGAACTGCAAAAAAAAAAAAAAAAAAAAAAGAAAGAAACACGAATAGTCCTTGGGTAAGAGCAACACTGGACTGTCAGGAACTAAAAATAGTTGATAGCATCTGTATCAGGCATTTTCTTTTACTCTCTACCAGTGTCCATTTCAGGCATCCTGTTAGTGTGATTTAGGATTTTGCAGCTAAATACAACAGAGTGCAATTTGAGAGGCCTACAAGAAAAAAAACCTTATGAGACCCCCCCCAAAGTGACAGGTGCAAATTACAAAATGAAAGAGCCTAGAGAAAGTATTAAGCCTAACCCTAGAAAAATATAGTAGTAGCATCAGATTCCAAGGGGATAGAGATATAGGAGCAGCAAGGAAACGCTCCCAGAAATGTCCTCTAGCCTGAGGAGACAAGCCAGGAACAGGAGAGAGACACTTCTTTCACAATGTGTACGTTACTGAATGCAAGATCTATTGGCCCTTTCTGCTTTTAACAAAAAGATATTAACTTGTGTTTATCAAGTTCTATTATTGGACTTCAATATTTTTTGAGACAGTTTCTGAGCAAAATACAAAGAAACTACGTTACATGTTCGTAAATGCAGCATTTAGAGTAATAACCAAAAAGTCCTACCTCATAGTTAACGTTCAATTCTTCATAAATTGTGATCAAGCCCACAAAATTCAGTACCTAAACCAGTTAAATCCCACCTACACCTATTTGTGTAACTAATATTTTCCACTCTGCTCCCTCTCCCTTCTCTCACCACAGTCCTCAAGCCCTCAGCCAGGAACCAGGCAACTTCTCACCTCGCTGTTGGTAATTACCAAGCACCTGTCGGTAATTACATGAGCACCTGCCCCACCCACAGCAGCTGTGCAGGTCCCAGACTGCTGGGAGAACAGGTCTGAAATACAGACTTAACCCTCCTATCCCCCCCCAAAAAAATTCACAACTTTGCTAAATAACTTGAGACTACTAAAAGATACATCAGGACATTGACAGACATGTGTATTCCCTTTTGGCCAATCAAGAAAAAGTTTATATCCTTCTCTGTGAAGAGAAGGGTTTTTGTTGAAGAAGCATACTTTATTAGCCCACTGTCCTTCCACATTTGTCCCTGCTCCCCAGGAGGCCACTCACTAGGGCATATATCTAAATATCTGTGTCTGAAAACACATCTACCTGAGTGCATGACTTGCACTGGAGCAGTTTAAGGCATACTTTTTATTGCACAAAACCACAGAAAGCTGTCCTAGAAGAGAGGCACATCTCATGGAGCTGTAGGAACCCTACCAGCACATCTGCTGGCAGAGCAACAATTCCAGCTCTGCAGTGGCTTAAGGGGGCTGAGATGGGTGAGTTGCTTCATCAATGCATAAACCACAAGGAAGTATTGGTGACCAGCCTTCTTTCCAAGTCTGAGTGAAGGTTTGGGAAGCAGGTTTGCCTACAGAGGGCACACAGAAGCATGACACCTCTGCCTAGCGTGCACCAACAATTTCCACACCATCATTGTCGCTACTTGGGTGACTGAGCAAGCTGACAGTGTATGGCAGTTATCTGTCCTGCACAGAAAGAAGAAGAGAGGAAGAAAATATGGAAGATTACAATGCAAAAAGCTGTTGAAGGAATTTGGCAAGGATTGAGGATTAAGAGACAGAAATAAGAGGAGACCATACCCTTTAACTGTAACATGCTGAAGGGAAACTGCAAGTACTTCCATATTTGAGCTCAGCACCCTGACTCACATGCCTTGTCCATGTTATTATTATTTCAATAAGATTTGCTTCCTGGACAAGCTACCAGGTCTCCAGTACCAGTCCTACCTCCCTTCCAGCAGTCTGCATCTGGGCAGAGAGTTGAAAATAGATCAGGGATTGTCTTTTACACCATAAGCATTGAAAACAGCCATAGAGCTTCGAGGGGAAAGGCCACACTGAGTGCCCAGGACAAATAGATTTTAAGAAACTGGAAGAGAATATATTGATTGAGGGTCACAGTTATGTTGAGGTTCAGCCTTTCAAATGTTGGTTGCTTTTCTACTGAACACTGCATGTGAGAAAACCTAGGCAGAAAAGGGAGGGGGAAGCCATGTAAACAAGCCCAAAGTTGTATACCAGGACAGAAGCAGATTCCATCTTCACCAGGATGAAAAGAGTAGTTTTATTATTAGAAAAAACAAAAGCAAAAAACCCCAACATATACCTTCTCCCACTACATTTAGACATTACACCAATAAAAATGCACTATAAAACCACTGCAGTGAATTAGCAAGTTATAAAAAACACACAGGACACTGGTTAATAGTATCCATATCTATCTTTAGAAAGACACACAATTACAATCTGCATCCCAGCTCACGCTCCGTATTTACTACAACCTCAAATAACAATAAAGTCAAACACAAGAGATGACCGGTGTTCCTACCTCCTGCTTTCCAAGCCCAGCCAAGGCTGGCAGCAGTCCCGGCTCCGTTCTCCTGAGCCCACCTCGCACCGCAGTTCTTCCAGCCACACCAGCACGGGATGGGCTGCAGGGGCACAGCCCGTGCCTGAGCCCGGCACCAAAGCACATTTGCCCTCAGGTAATGCTAGCTCTGTGCTCTTCCACAACTTCTCCACCTCCTCGAGGAGCGAAGCAAACCCCACCACAGCGACAAAAGCCGTGCTTAGCAAGCTTTCCCTTACCAGCTTGGAAGAGCCAGCTCCGGCAGACTCCGCAGAGCGTCCGTCCCGGAGAGCCGGCCACAGGTGCCCCTGCTCGCCTCTCATCACATCCAGGTGACACACCTACACCCATTTAAAAGGGTCATTCCCAGCCTGAGAGCAGTCGGGTCTAAGGAGTGAAAAGTGATGATAATTAAAGTCACCTGAGTAAGAGCTGGGGTGACTCAGCTCCCTGTTTTGGCCAGGCCTGGTTGGTGTCCCTGTGCAGTGGGGCAGTGCCGGCACTGGCAGGGGCTGGAAGGCAGCTGGCAACCTTTCCCAGCACATGGCAGCTCTGGTACCTGTGCACATCGTGTGTCTTCTGCAAACCTGGCACCTCTGATTTTTTTGCAGTTTGTCCCTAAGTTGGTAAGGATCTCATTCTATGATAAGGTAAATAAACAAATTGCAGGTAAAATAATTTTATACTCACCCATGTTGAGTCAATCTGACTGGCGAGGTGACTGGATGTTGTGTACATAGGAATCTCTAACCAAATACTGAATTCTAATTGACTTTCACAAGTCAATTCATACTGGCTTTCACAAAGGCAGTTGTCAATGCTCTGTGGTTGAACAGCTTATTGAATTAGGAGAAAGTCACTCACTATTCTGGGCACACTGCATTCTGAAAGTATAGGTGAAACAGCTAAAAAATCCCATCAAATATGACTTAGCAGGGAAAGGATATATATAAATTCCATTGTAAATAGCAGCATATTGTTCTGATTTTACTTTCATTGTTCTGTAAAATTAGGATGACTTTTATAAATAATGAACAAATGAATTTCTGTTTATTGAACATAAGAAATCATTTTTTCTTTACAAATGGCTGCATAGATAAAATACTCTTTATATATTTCAGAAAGCTGTGGGAGACCTGGGGAGAGTTCTGTTTAAATCACCCCAAGTGATTTATAAATCACTTCTAAATTGTTTAAATCATCTTCAGCTCATAAGATAGCATACTCCTTTTGTTAGAGAAGCAGATAACTATGTCTTTTCACACTTGAAATATCTGATGCTTTGAATAATACATGACATTTGAATGCTTATTTTACACTTGGGACACAGATCATCTACTAATCTTTAGGGATACTGGGACTTGACATCCAGCTCAGCAGTTTGCTTTATGCAGTAACCAGCTCCAAGCAACTTAAAGAACATCAGCTGTGAGGGTCACTTCTAAATCCTCCTGTCTCCAAAGTTAAGTTATTTAAACAAATACTATAGGTTTGCAATAAGATGAACTATGTATGTTTATGGAAGCTTTCAGAATGGCTTAGTGAGGTGTAAATTGACTGTGATTGAGTGGAAATGAAACTAGGTGCGATGATGGTACCTTTTTGGTATGGAAGTGTGAGCCTGTTGTTACTCAGCAATGACGGACTTCATTGTCAGGAAGAAAAGAGACTCCATAGAGCAAGGAGTTTCTAGCAGTGCAAACCAACACCATTCATTGTGCAAGTCAGTCATGTTTCTGAGTTTCATATTGGATGCTCTCATTACTGTTTTGTTTTCACTGACTCATCTGGAAAATGTGGAGATCCTGAGCAGTTTATAGCAACTAATCCCTCGGGTGAGGAAATACAGCACAAAACAATGCATATCACAGACCCCCTTAGTCCTTTTATGACATCCATCTTCAATATGCATCATTATGGCACACAAGCAACCTGCCTGCAGAGTAGTCATGCATACAGAGCACATGTCACCAGTTGCTCAAAAGTGGGCCTTTGGGTGTTTCAGGCTGTGTGGGTAGGTGTTTTATTTATCTCATGGATATGACAACTCTCTTCATGTAGTAGGTGAATGCAGTAACTGCTGCTCTGCCACTAACATTTGTTTAATGTAGTCAAAGAAAAAAAGGTTTTTTATATTATTTGTTTTTATGTATTCTGGTCTGTATCACAATGGATTCTGAAAGCCATGGTGCCTTTTTCAGCTGTTTTCTTTGAAGAGGTCTAATAGCACGGTTAACACAGTTGAATTATTTCAGCATGTAAGAAATTTCACTCCATTTTCTGCTTTCCAAATTCATTCAATTTATTTTCATCAGTTAGCAGCTTGCTGTCCAGCAAACCAATCTCATTTCATATTGATTTGTGATGAGGCAACAGGGCAAAAGAAAGCAAAAAGAATAGGAAAAAAGTAGCCCCAAAAAGAGAAGCCCTTGACCTCCTTCCTTTATGTGGTGGCCTGGTTTGGCTGAAAGGTGCGTGCTGTAATAAAGATGAAAGTAATTCCTCTAATACAAGGAATATAAATTTATTTCTAGCCCCTCTCAGTGTGGAATTTGTTTACTAGATTTGGATAGTTAACACATCGTGACAGGCGTCATGATTCAGCAGAGAAAATATTTTCTAGTTGAAAAATCAGTGTGACCAATAGCTGGTGAAAACCAAACACAAGCAGAAGGTTTGTTTGCCCACCCTCTCTCAAGTGCCTCACTCCTGAAACGCTCCAGGCTCCAACATTCAGCCCATGCCTCAGTTCAGAGTGGTTTGGGCCTGTGCTGTGCCTGTTTACACAGTTAGTGCAACACTCACCCCCTGCCAAGGATGAGCGATTTCCAACACTGCTGATACTGAGCTGCTTTTCCAAGGAAAGGTTCTGATGGTCACAGCTACTGAGGGCAGCTGTGTTACACCGTGTCAGAAACATGTCTAACACACTCAAGGCCTTGAAACATGCACCATTGGGATTGATGTAAGTTTGTAATGTGGTAATAAACCTCTATCTTATAGGAACCAAAATTGCCAGATAACCTTGCTATAATTGCAAGCAGCTTATGTGCAGAAAGTCTAATGTAGAGGGCAAAAGAGCATTCAGAAGAAAGATGTTAGGAGCAGTTAGCTCTTTACTTTTCATCTTCTGATTCATGTGCTTCCATCTGTCTTATCATGGAATGCTGTCCATCAAAACAGTTTTATGGACAGGACTTCCTAAGATGTTGATTTATAAATCAGATACAAATTTGCACAAGATCACTCTGACTCAGCTTTGAATCTGACCTAAAAGTATTTCTTGTCATATGGAAGCAAATTTTGGTGGAGCAATAAAACAACAGAAACATTGCTGAGAAACATTGGTGCTATTCTTGGCACTGGGATGCTGCTGAATGTCACAAACAACTGACAGATCAGAAACTTGTGTCTAAAAGAAAATAAGAAAGCAGTAGCTTAGATTGTCTGTATTTATTAAAATATACTCTGCCTGGATTGTAAAAAAACAAGGTAGTTTTGGCTATCTTTTTTCCCACAGAAGCATGACCACTAGTACAAACCCTGCCATCTTCAAAGCATGGCAGGTACTAAGATTTACCAAATGAAGTTGCTTTAGCATGTCATAATTTAATTTTAAAAGTGAGATTTAGAAGTTACTATTCCCTTCCATTCAAACAATCACCTGGAAATCTGGGGGGTTTTTTTCTACTTTTACGTACACTCTGTTCATTTTTACTCTCCATAGAAGGAAAGACAATAAAGGTGAAGGATGGGTGTAGGGACATCAGCCTACAACTGGAAATGCTTTACATTATCCGGTAATCTCATATGCATTATATGCAAACACATAGCAATCCATCAATGCTGAAAGATCTGCAAACATTTCAGAGATGACAACTTTAATTCCAGTACCAAGTATATTCCCAAATGTAGCTCATGTCCAGAAGATATCAAGAAGATAGGTGTTGTGGTTTGTCTTTGGGGTATTTTTTAAAAATTACATTACATTATTCATAGACCAGAATAAGGGTTGTTTGGGGAGGAGATGGTTGAGGTTTTTTCCCTCGAGGACTGAATAAAACCTCTGAAGATGGCCAAAAAAAACCCAATAAAAACAATTAATCTGAAGTGATTCAAACTCTGGAGAATACTTTTTCCTTCCTACATCCTCTCCCTGTTGGTACAGCTGCTGGCAGAGAAGGTTAAAATTTTTTTGCTATGGACAGGGATACAGTAGTTTCAAAGTCCTGGAACATTAACATGCTAAGTGTACCAATCTTCCTATGCATGAAATAGGGATCTTGAAAAAGATGGACCTGCTGTAGAAAAAAACAGAAAAGGAACTGTTATTTTACAGTTTTCTACCCTCGTTATCAAGCAAAGGCCAAAAACCTCTGTCACTGACCAGTACATCAGGACAAACCCCACAGCAAATATGTGATGTTCTCGCTCATGAAACTGGAATTCCAGAATACAAAGAGTGCCTTTCAGATAAACTGGCCTAGTTCACCTGTACAAAGAAAATAAATTTATTAGGTTCACATTACACCTTCTGGAATTCTCAGAGCACCATCTGTTTTTAAGCAAACAATTGCAACTCATAAAGTAATATACCTACAGTGATTTACAGAGAACAGTTCAGACCTTTATCCCCAAGTACGATGACAGAAGATTACATACTTTTCTGAATTATTGCTTCCTAGAGAGTCAGGATCAATGCAGATGTCCTTTTCATTCCTTAGTATTGTATCTATTCCTAAATTGGATTAGATTAAATAGTATTAGATTGATAGATAATACCACACATATCTTTTATCTCAGTTTGACTAAACAACATTTGCAATGGTCCTAAAGCAATGTTTTTTCATTTGAATCTTCATGTACACAGCTAGAGATTCAACCAAATTTCTATTTCCTCTTTGTCCTGCTACTACCTTTGATGAAATTTATTTGGATGCGTGCAAATGGAAGACTCTGACATGGAATAATACAGACCAAAATTAGGAAGAAAAGTGGGAAATAACACATTAAGTGTTTCCAATAACCCTTTCTCCTCTAGGTACATAAAAAAGAAAAAACTTTGGGGCACAGAAAGTAAAAGACAGTTCTTTACTGACATCTGCACTCACCCCTAAGGAATCAGGGTCACCATTTCATCAGGTCCCTTCCAGTATAACTTTCAGGGCCTCTCTAGTATAGCTTAGATACTGCTGGTATAATGACAAGCTTTAGTGTAGAAACAGTCCTCTTTTTTTCATGCCTGGTAATGTAAAACCAAAAGATGTTGTGTTCTGACTGGGTCCCCCTATTTAATTACTTAAAAAAATAATCTACCTCAGTTTTTCCATCGCAACAGGTGCCTCAGATCCCAGAGATTTTTGTATTGTACATGATAGAAGAAATAACCAAATACAGATGTTTTGGTTGTATTCTGCAGTGGTAGTCAGCAGTTACATTATCCCTGCTACTATTGTTGTAAGAGATTCTGAAAGACAGACTATCTGAAGATGAGGGTCTGAGTTAAAAATGTTGATCTAACGCTATTGTGAAATTAATTTCAACTTGTATCTCAGTTCTAGTAAGCTCTGAGAGAATGGTTATGTGTGAATACCTGTGATATTTCAGAAGTTACACAGATACTTTGCCAGTTATAAATCTGAAAATGATTGGATTTCAGGGGGAGGAAATTGTGTGATAAGGTGAGTTAAGTAGCAGTTTCATTTATGGTGTAGTTAAGCTGAGATGTCAGGATTTATGAATGTTGTTGGAAGGGTCTGAATAGTTTTCATAGGAACTGTATAATACTGCTGTGCATTTAAAGTTCGGGCCACTCTCAGTTCTTCACTTCTCTTTTTTACTGCAATATTCCAGCCTTTCATTTTTATGACAACTGCCACCAAAATCATAATCAATTATTTAGGGCTAAACACTTGTTAGTGTGGTTGTGACTGGAGAAAGAATTAAAAAAAAATTCAAATCCATTGCAGGTTGCCACTATGATGTGAAAGAAGAAGGGCAAAACCATGGGAGGCAAAAAAGTCTGTGAGTCTTTTTCCATATGGCTCTCTCCAGTGGAAGTCTAACAAGCCTGAGATCCAATGGTTTGGGAGAATTATGCCATGGTCAGAAATATGGTTTCACATACACTGATTTAGTTCCTATCTCTGCATTTCTCTGCGGATATCTAAATTACAGAGACATGCAAAGAAGTGGACAAATCATCACAGGGAGTTTGGGGCTGGATCTAGAGCTCTGGCAGAAGTGAACCTTAATTCCATCTTACTCTGAACACCTAATTTTTCTGTGCTCTCTAACAAACAGGAGTTACCCCCCTCAGCAAGATTTTTGGTTAGTCCCTTGATATCAGCAGGCTTTGGAATACCCCAGCCATTGCTTTCTCTTCTGCAGTAGGATTTCTTCCACAAATTGCTGGGGAAGTTGTAAAGTGCTGTTATTTCTCTACATTATCTCAATACTAACCTACAAAAGAGGATGCACCATTAACTGGCCAAATGGAACTTAATATCCTTTCAGGCTACTAGGATTAATTTTTAACCCTGGACACTAAAGCCTGTCTATAAATTTAGCAATATAATTTAAAATACCTTTTTGATATTTGCAACTTAGGCAGGGTAGTTTAGTGGCAGTTTTAGATGATAATTGTAAGGTTATAGCCAAGGTAAAAATTACTACAAGAACAGATGTCCTAAGGGCAGAACAGACTTCTGATTCAGGTGTGATCCAAAAAAAGGTGAAGGTGTGAAACTAAAAGGCACCTGGAGAAGTTTGAGAAGGAGAACAGGGAAGCAATCCCCAATCTTTGCAGAACCTGTTAAGCAGTAATTAGCAGGAGTTCAAACAACGTGCACTTCCGAGTGATTTGCTCAGTCATGGCCACAGAGGTTTAAAACTGATACCCACAATTGCTGCCATCATGCTCAGCTTGTCCTTTTCAACAGTGTTTTAATACTGGCATATTTCTCATATCAGTTGACGAGTAGATTCACGTGAGACAGAGTTGGAAAGAGCATCTTTCCCTTGCTGAAGATTTCAACACTTTTATATGTAACTGTTTAAAGCTGAGAGGTAAAGAGTAGCTAAGGTTATTGAAGAAATCTTCTGTCTTTTTCCCCAGAGGGTAATATTCAAACATGACAACTACAACATCAGCCTCTAGTTCAAATCTTTTGGGGAGTGGCATTTGCTCAAAACTTGCAGGAATAGAGAATAATGACAAAAAAAATTAAATTTTTATGCAATATGGCAACTAAAACTCAAAAGATTCATAACTTGAAAAATGAAATATTCTGATGCATACACCTACTACAGTTAAAATACTTGGAGCAATTTGACAGATACATTTAGATTCTATCTGACTTGTTTCTTATCATCAATGTTAAAATACTTAATAAAAAATCCCAAAACAAACCACAGATACACATTCATTTCTGTGTTAGGTTTCCTAGAGTTGGGAACCCCTCTGGCTGCATTTCATAGTTGCATATGGGATTAGGAACAAATTCAGACTGCTGAAAAATATGATGTTAAATGTGCTGCTCACAGGCACTGATTTGAGAAATAAAACAAGTATTTAGATTTCAAAGCAAGCAAGGACTTGAAATATTTTTAAAAAATAGATTATTTCATCCAGCTTTCATCATTATGTGTGGTATAATGTATATCATTCTGAAAGGATGACTAAACAGGTATACATCAGCAAAGCTGCTCAAATTTCAGTATATAATCTTGGAGGAACCATCTGGGAAATGTCAGTTAGAGACAAGACTCTGGGGAAAAAGCAATAATAAGAAATGGAGTGAACTGTAATAGTCATCCAATGAGCTAAAGATGGAACCCTCAAAAATTGTTGGGATTTTTGTTTACGTCAGACTTACTGATCAGGGTTCATTAAATGCTATATTGTCCCAAGGAGAAGGCTTGGGACATGCATAAAAGCATTTCTGTAAATGGTATAAGCCCATTAAAATAAGGAAAAATATCGTGCAAATAATAATAATAAAAAAAGCATACTTCTGTGGTTTAGAGTTAATTGAGCTTTTCCAGGGGGAAATTCAGAGCAGGACTTTATAGAATGATTAAAGACAACTGAATTCTCTTTGCTTACATCCCGTGGAAGCTCTAGGGATTCATAAGAAGTTCAATGGAAGGTGATGGCAGCAGTTCTGGGTGAAGTCTCCAGCAGTGTCTCCAATAGAGGGTGAGTGTATCACTAACCCATCTTTGTAGTAAGATTATTTCTGGGGGACAGGTGTTTACGTGTTGTTCAAAATACCCTTCACATTTTATTTTTCAACAGTTGTTTATCGTTAGTTTTAACTAATCAAAGCAAAAGAATTATTGGCTATCAATAAAAATTGTTAAAATTCTGAATTCATTCTTTTTCTCCTGTTTTTTTTCCAAGTAACTCTTTAGTCATAATTGAGTATCTAATTTATTGCTCGAGAAATTAAACTGTTGTGAAATAAGGCAGGTAAATGAGGGCTCCTGCTTGCTCCTGTCACATGGGTGTGTTGATGAGGAAGAGACTTCTGTGAGCCAGAGAGAAGTTTGATAAGAGGATCCATGTTTACCCCTGAAAGAATTTTCTACCAGGGTTGTGGACACAGAAACGAAAAAAGAAGGAAGGATAAATGAGAAACCTGCAACTGTCTATTCCAATAAGCACTTTGCTTGTCTTCTCTGACCAATGAGTAAAGTGTAAACTTTATGAGTTTTGTAAGAGTTTTGTAAGAATGTATAAAATGTATATATAAATGTATAGAATGTATACATGAGTTTTGTAAGAATGTATAAAAAGCATACAAAGGTTTGAAGCCTTCTGAAAATGGAGCCTGTTGCTTTGTGTTGTGAGCTCTCAACTATTTGATGGTGATGCAGCAGCCCTGCTGTGTCTACCTGCTCCATGGGCCTCAGGCTCTTCTTTCTCCCTCCTCCTACACCACAACACTGTAAAAGACCCAGGTTAAGGCAATTATACATCCTAAGACACTGAGTTTCTTCCCTCACCAAAGTATAAACACATTTTGCACAGAGCTGAAATTTTGTATTTACCTGGTGTCTTTTAATTAGAGAGAAACTTATTTAATTGCATGGACTTCTGTGGTCATGTGTTTGGGTTTGTTTGTTTGTTTGTTTGTTTGGGGCTTTTTTGTGGCAACATATCTTCTCTCCAATATTTGCAAACCATGCCAAGGTTTTCTGAGCAAGCATAGAATTATGCTGATCCTGGTTTAGGAGACCTTTTCATAAAGGTAAGAAGCAGTAGCAGTAAACAGTTTTACAAAACTACATTTACAGGAAACATTTTATAGGATTCTAAAATTAAATTTGATTGAGGGCATTTGTTAAAGAGCTAAACAAATTAGAAGAACTTAATAGAATATTTTAAGCACTTTAAAAGGAAGAAACCAGATCTTTCCCCTTGTACAGTTATCTTGAAAAGCCTTTTAAATAAATAACGCTATGACATTTGATATAATTAGTTTCAAAACCTATCATGAAATGGTATCCATTTAAGGGTTTCTATTTAGCAAACTATCAGGGCTTTGGATTAGAGGAAGAGAATTCTGATGAACAATTAAACAAATGTCATCTCTTTACTCAATCCACTTTTATTTGTTTAGTGAAGAAAACATTAATGGAAATGCAGATACATTAGGACATTATGATAACTAGTACATTAATAATGCAAATAGCTTAAGAAGGTTAATTACTTCTTAAATGAGTAGTTACTGTGTAATGTTCTTCCTTTGCAAAATACACCAACTCATTCAAAGATAAAAGCAATTCCTTTTTTTGTTGTTGGTTTTTTTTTTTTTGGCTGCAGCTACTCTTGAAATATACATAAGCATTTTGACCTGTTGGGATTGAAAACAATTATCAGTCAACAATTATAGGCTGAAGTCCAGCATTCAAAGATCAGGAATACATTATCAGTGAAAAATCTTTAGTCTTTATACAGCATCAAAACCAGACAATTATTTCTGTGACTGCTAAAACGTGCCTTTCCCCAAAAGGCCAAAACATAAGCACCACATTTGAATTTCAGATGATAATTGCTGCTCTTGAAGACAATTAAACCACAATAACTGCTCCCTTGGTTTGCATGAATGCATTCTCTCAGTTGTTGTAACATTGTTTGAGATCCAACATATGAAGTCAACTGTCTCTGTTAGATTCAGACAAATAACTGAGCTGATTTTTCTGGTTTAAATTAAAGTATAACTGTTTGATAACTGGGATTTCAACATATCTACTCTTTCACTAATTACTGACAATAAGAAAAAAGTTTCAGTGTATCCTGACACAGTGTAGAGCAAAAGTCAAGTTCTGTTGCAGTGAAATCAGCATTTGATGGAACAAGTAATGCAATGAAATGCAAGTTTCTGAAGGAAGCTCACTTTCAGAATTATTATTTACTCTTAGGTTTGCAATCACTGCTTTTGACTTCAACCTCTTAAAATATTCTAAGATTTCCTAAGCCACAGGCAGAAAGAAGCCATCCAGTACTTCAGACAAGAGGGAAGCTAACTTCTGTGAAGCATTGTGGTAGGAACCAAGGTCACACTGCTCCTTGCAGTTATTGATCAAATGTGGGACGGAGAAATCTCCCATCCAAGCTGCCTGTTGTCCTTTTTGCAGAGGGTGTTCTTGCCAATTAGTGTTCTTTCTGCAGTCCTCACTGCATATTCCTAGTTATTTTCTCCATGGGGAGCTCAGTTTTCCTTATTTTGGTCCACCTATCAGTTAAGTTTGCAAGCAGTGCCACCGAAGTGACACAGTGAGGTATTTTCCTAACACAGTCTCATGCTCCAGTAAACAAGGTACAAGGTGGGCTCTTGATGAGCACTGGGCTCTTCAACCTCCACAAGACGTTTCACCACACAGGGCTGATGACAGCAGGGAATGAACAAACTCTCCACTCAGAGGTGCAACCCAGCACTACAGAAGGTGAAATCTAGCTCTGAAATACTTCCAAGTAATTATAAATACTGCATTACCTCAGCTTGGGGGTTAGGATCTTTGTTAAAATATATATAATTATTGACATCTCCACAGGGTTGGGAATGCTCTACATGCTGATTCAGTACCTTGGAAAACAGGTTTGGTTCCCTTCAACACTTCAGAAAAACATGCACAATAAATGTCAATATTCAGCACTAAACAACAAAAATTAGCCCTGAGCATTGCTGTACTTAATAGCAGCTGTTAACATAACAACCTTCATGGATCAGTTCAAATGACACATTCTTATACATTTTTCTATTAAGATTTCTTCCACACTTTTAAATTGTGGATCCTGAGATTTTCTGCTTTCTGCTGACAATATGCATTTTGTGCATTTTCCTAATATTGACATATCTAAATCTGACTTTCTATGGCTCAAATGATTTTAAAAGTCCCATATTTTCTGCTGTAGTGTCAAATATCTATAAATATCCCCTTCATTTTTCACACCAGGTCTTACTGTCATGTCCTCATTCCTTTTTTCAGAGAATTTCAGTCCCTGTGTTTGAATATTGCATTGAATAAGACATTTTTGCAATTTGATAATGAATTATTATGGTATAACAGAATCCATTAGTTCTCCCTGAGTCTCCCTAAGTCTGAGCTGTTGGCTGCTCTCTTCTTGCTGTCAAATATCAGAAAGTTCCTAAATATAGGGAAAAATGCAAAGTTTGAGAGATGGCTATGCTTGCAAAGTGAAGTTTCCTGTTTTGTTTCTTTAGCTACAAGGTGATAAACCACACTGGAATGATTAGATAACAATGACTCACCTAAGAGGAAGATTTTTTTTTCACTGTTTTTGTGGAAAAAAATGCTGTTAAAGCACTCTTTCTGAAATAAAAAATATGTTTGCATTTCCTGTAACATAAAGTTTTCACAACATTGGGTCATTTAGTTTTCATTTTAGAGTTAGGTTGTACATTAAGATCAGTATTGTAATCACCAGATATACTTAAACAGTAGGATTTTGTGATACTGATATGAAATGTGGACATGGCCCCCTCTCTCTCTGACTACGTCTCCATTTAGGACTTTCTAATTACTATAAAACATTTCCAAAGTTACCTTGCTAGGTTTCAGATTTGTAGCTTTTCAACAGAAAAAAAACAGTGTAGTAATGCTGGTAACTATTTTTGGGTACAGCTCAAAGACATTTTTAATAGGTGTAAATTCTACTCATACTTTCTTGTGGGTTTTAAATATTAAATGAAAGAAAAACGGTCATTATTAACACGACACGTTGGAAAGAAAATGAGTTCATAAATATTTTTGCTATTACTTAGTTATAGCATTCTATTTCTTTTCCCTGTGGAAGCAGTATTAACATTGAGCATAATTTTTGAGGCACAGAACATATGCAGCAGAGATAAGGCTGCAGTCCCAGGAGCTGCTGCACAGCTCCCCCGTACATCACCCTGATGAATCCTAACCATTTATATCCTGCTTTTTACCAGTTCCTGTAAGCAAGGCTGGTTGGTTTGGCCTTACTGGAACTGGGCAACAGACCCATCTCTCATAATATAGATTAACCTGCCTCACAGTCCTGTGATAAATGTGCTGCAATTTCTTGGTACATTATTTATTTAGTTTGTTGCTACTCGCTAGATCTAAACATTTGTTATTGAATTTCTAAAATTTTCTCGTAGAATTTATGTACATGTATCTACCAGGACAGGGGAGATAACAGTTGAAAAGTTGATGAAAAAGTAAAAGCTTTTTGAATTTTGCTTTCTCATATGAGGAAAAAATTTAAAGAATCAAACAGCATACCTTGAAAAGTCACACTTTTTCACTAACTATACATTTTTAATAAAGAAACCCAGAGCTTTTGTTAAAAAATAGATAATTTCTTGAATGAGTAGTTTATTCGCATCTCCGTTAGGTCACAGGAAGCTCAGGAACTATTGATTGGGTCAGCTATTGCCTTCATTGTTCACTGTTCAAAATGAGCTCTTCATTGCCTGAGGTTGGTCACCAAGGTCATCTGATACCATTTATAAACCTATCAGCAGAACACCCAGTTTCAGAGGTTTTGTGCATTTCTGGAATGAACACTCATTTGGAATCTACACAAAGTTGCCTAATTTCTTTTCCCAATTCTAAGCATTTGGATCCTGTTTTAAACACTTATTGTATTTAATTAAAATTCTCCACTGATTCCAGTGAGATTGTAACAAGTCAAAACTGGTTACCATTTAAAAGCACCAAGGCTCAGAGGAGGCAAAAGGAGGGACTCACAAGGATTTTCAAAGTGGCTTTAAAAACCAAAGTCTCAATTAGGCAGTTGTATTCATCCATTCCCAATCCCCAGCTCACCAAGGAATTCCAGTTTATCAGCTGCAGCATGCAGGAATGTATGCCTGTGCCTCCATCAGCACAATCCACTCCTCATTCCATTCACACTTCCCCATAAGAAGTGTACTCATCCTCTTAATGTACAGGTCTGGAAGGAGCAGAATGCAGCTTTGGGGGAGTAGGAATTACAGAGGAGCTCCAAGGTTTGTATTTTAAAAAGAGCTTGTGCTTATAGTCTCATACCCATCGAGCCTGCTTTTCAACTGAGCCTGCCAGCAGCGCTACTGGAACCAAGGGCCAGCCAGCAAGTCTATTGTAAAGGAGGCTTTTGAGAGTCTACGTGTAAGAATTCACCCCGAGATGAAATTTGGCATCAAAGGCCCTGGCATAAAGCTCGCTTAAAATGACACAAGCGCAGAAGGAAATAATTTCAGATCTAATTCAATATTTCAATGGGGAACTGCAGAAAGCGTTCAAATCTGCTGAAAATCTGGCTTTTATAATATTGTCTCCAGGAAGGTGTCTGATAGAAAAGTTTCAGTGCCAAGCAAGAACAGAATTATCCTCCATTTAGAAGGAAGTAAATAGATCATTTCTGTCTGACCTCCAAAGAGGAAGGACTATTCTCTCCACACGGAGGAGAAATGTAATAAAAAGAATGATACCCTTGGGATCCGTTCTACCAACAAAAAGCTACTGAGCACACTAACAGCATAGATAATCAAGGTAGTTGCATGAAAAATGAGAAATTTAAAGGATTGCTGGGAATGGGACTCTGGCCAGTAAGAAAAAAAGGCTTACGGACTAGCTAGGGGCAGTGAATATAATTTAATATATTTCTGGCAGAAAACAAATAAGAAAGTACTCATCTGCAATTACAGGAGATGTCATCTCTTTTGAACTGGAGTTTGCAGAATCTGTTTGTAAATACTGCTGTGTGTTCTCCTCACCTCCACCCCTATACCGGCACAAAGCCTTTGCTCTACCCTGGCATTAGTAACACATACACTAAAAAGTTCAGGAAATATTAATACACTTTCAAATAGGGTAATATTTCACATTTCCACTACACTGCACATTGTTTGCCATTTCATTTAGAAAGATATGGATAAAATAAGCATTTGGAATTTTGAGATCAATGAGGCTTTTTCGCAGTGCTGTGCAAGAGCATCCTGTTTTGCTCCAGGAAAACCCTGGTGGCTGTGGTTTCCAGGCTCTCCCTGCCTTTGGCAGGTTGATCCTTGCTGGGCTGTTGTCTGGTGCAGTTCACTTGTCTGGCTTAGTGCAATGGAGGCCCTGCACCTCCCACACATGTGGACAGTTGAAATGTGTATTCTGAAGGACAGCATCTGTCTTTGTGCCAGTCCACTAGGCCTGACTTGTCTTTGGGGGTTGTTAGAAAGACAAGTGTTGTGGTGTTCACTGGGGCCCCAGGAAGAGGGAAGAGACAAGGATCTCACTCTATGTTTCAGAAAGCTTTATTTATTATTTTATGATATATATATTATATCAAAACTATACTAAAAGAATGGAAGAAAGGATTTCATCAGAAGGCTTGAAGGAAAGCAGAGAATGGAATGAATAGCAAAAGCTCATAACAGAGAATCTGAGCTAGCTGGCTGTGATTGGCCATTAATTAGAAACAACTAACATGGACCAATCAAGGATGCACCCGTTGCATTCCACAGCAGCAAACAATGATTGTTTACATTTTGTTCCTGAGGCCTCTCAGCTTCTCAGGAGAAAAAAATCCTAAGGAAAGGATTTGTCATAAAATGTGTCTGACAGACAAGTGATCTGTGTGAAACATGGAGGATGTTCACCTGAGCCCCTCTCTCTGTCACGCTGTGAGGATTTGGGCACTGCCTGGTCCCCTGCTCACCAGAGCCAGCACTAGGTGCTCCCATGCACACCAGAACGTGCTCTACAGGATTGCACCCTGTGTTTGGTGTTCATAGCAGGTTTGGTCCTGCCTCAAACCCTTCTCTTGAGTGTTTTGCTAGGAAAACAGAACTCCTGGCCGAAGTGATCCCAGCTGCTGATTTTAGTGGGGTCTGCCTGAGCAGGGCAAATTCTGCTCACCATATTTATATAACTGGGAAAGATGTTACTAATTTCTCTTTTAAGAGTTTACCTGTACTGCATGAGCTAAGTAAGCCAGTGCTTTCACATCCTGTTTGTTAACACAAGACTCTGTGTTCCTTAGTCTGTGCTAATTCATCCTGTGGTAGGTGTTCACTGGGTGAGCTAATGCTTTAGCAAGTCATTATTCAGCATCAGTCTTCTCATGATTATAACCAAAAGATTAAGCATGTAAACTCCAGTGTAAAGTACTGATATATTAAATTAATATCTCGGATTAACAATGCCATTGAACATCGGTGTGGTATCAAAATCCTTAACATAAGTAGGCCAGTTGCCATGGAGATGGCAAAGTTTCAGAATTATTTCATAGTAATGACAACTTTAGAACCTAAATGCTTCTAAATAGTCTACAAAGCTGCAAAAGGAGGGGCAAAATGGGAATTGTTATTCTTGAAAGAATTTACAAGTTCAAGATACCTGATATTCCGAGCAGGTGATTCAAGAAGAAAACAAGTATTAGCAGTTTCTGTACAAATACCAGTGCTATATTTTTTTTACAGAGCCCCAGCTTTTTCAGTGAGCAGTATAGTCCATATTGCTTTGAATTTAGGGTGCTCAATATCTATAGTATCTGGGAGTTTTGCAATTTTCTCTGTTCTGCATATGCACTTTTCTTCATTAAGGATGAAAAGAACCATCAACAAACTGTTTACCACGCAGTATGATTAAAAACCTTACTTAGTAGCTCATGATGCTTAAAACCCTTCCTAAGGTGTGTTCCTGATTGACCAAACATTAACTTGGTCCTTTTAGAAGAAGAAAATAATGTGTTCTGTAAGGTTGTTGTCTTCTGTGGATCAGACTGAAAGTGTTGATTGCAATCAGTGATAATTTGAGGGAATTTTTGAGAGGCTAACATGGCATGTCTCTGACTGGCTGAAGATTATCTTATGTCCATTCATCCATATTTTGTATCTTTGCAATGCAAATGACATAAGTGATTTCATTGCAAATTACAGCCAAGTCCACTAAATTTGCTAGACCTGTGCAAGAGGAACTCTGACACAGTGGGGAACTGATCCCCCTGTACCTTTTTAATTTTATCGACAGTGATTTCTATCACCAGAAAAAAAAAAAAAACTAAAAAAAGGAAAAAGGAGGAACAGAGAACAAATTTTTTCAATCTAATCCCTACATTTTGATTTTATATTATGAAATACAGTGATATTAAGTAGAATTTAATAGCAGAGTCTTACAGATGAAACACCATCCAAGACATGCAACGAGCAAAAGGCTGAATCATTGATGCACATTTTAATGGACAGAGTTCCACAGCAATTACTCTTTATCTATGAGTGCATTATTATTCTATGTAAATATTAGTGAAAAGAAGATAATAGGTGAGCCATTTCCTGCTTTTCTCTAGTAAGACTCTGACACAATAATTAGTTCCATTAATATAAGCTCTTCAGTGACACTTGAGGAAGTGCAGGATGGAGAAACCTCATGGTCTCAGCAGAACTGACTGAAAGGAAGCTTAGCCTTCAGGGGTTTAGAAAAGCACTGGCCTAACAGTACCAGAAGCTTAAATTCAGTGTCATTTTTGGGGGTAGAATGCACCTATTAATCTCCATCTATTCTAGAATTAAATTATAACTTTTGTAGAGCCTATCTATGTTTTCACAACTTCTGTGAGAGCAAAAGCAATCCACAGTTTCATGGAAGAATTATCACACCCATCTTTCATGAAAGGAGTTGATATTGAGATCTGAGATATGTTTGTTTGGGGAGAACACAATTACAGGAAACAAATTCAGAAATGAAACACTGAAACATCTCATTTCACCAGAGAAAGCCAAATCAGAAGGGAACATTTCTGACACAAGTCGATGCCATTGTTAGCAGAAATAACTGCGTTTTAGCAATCGCATATGAATAGTCCATGGGGATTTTTCCAGTTACATGTGGGGGTTTTGCCCCTGTGTCTGTCAGATAAACCAAAGAGCCAAATGAAAGTTGAGTACTCAGAACACTATTATATTATGTCACACCCCCTGGAGGGCTGCAGTTTTGTAATGAAATGAATAAATGACAAGGAAGCAGTTTGATATCCTGAAAGTTCTACATGTCCTTTAGGACGAGCATGTCAGGATAAATTCCATTTAATTACACTGAGCACAAGCTAAAAAAAAAAAAAAAAAAAAGAGAAAAAATAAAATTCAAGCATTATCTTTTTGTCTGAGGCTCCACATGTGTAATAGTGAATTGACCTCATTTACTGCTGCATTACTTCATTGCGTTATGACTCCACAGAAGTGACACTGAGATGGATTTCAAATGGCAGAAAACTAGAGTAACAGTGTTTAACTAGGCCCACATCTCAATACTTCAAAATGGGCCATGGACAAAACTAGCTCAGTGTTGATTATTATAGTAATGTAAACTCCAGCAATTGCTGAGGGTTTTTGCTCCTGCATGTACAGCCCTCTACAGAAACAAAAGCACTCAGCAGTTCCCCATAACTGGTAGCTTGAAATTTTGAAACAATTAGCACAGCAGGAGAATGCACACAATGCCCAAGTGTTTTCCACATGTTAAAATTCCCATAAAGTACACAATACATATAATTTCCTGTTATTTTTTACAGTAGTATTTCAAATCAAATGCCAAGAAAATATATGGTAGATCTTGTTTTAATTTAACCTGAGGCTCGCAATGGAGTTACTTCATTGGCTTCGCTGAATTTCTTGACAATTAATATCTGTGTTTAGGAAAAAATGCTTGCTTTTGCAAATGTGGGCTTTGTTAAGGGCTGTGTGTCAGGAATGTGAGAAGTTACCCCATAGCTCCTTTTCAAACAGTGCTACAACTGCTGGTAACTTAACAAAGGGGCAGAGACAGATATAAAATACATGCTGTAATATAAATTCTTCATCATGCTACAAAATCTAAAATAACACCAGCCAAGTGTGCTGTTCTAAACAACAAAAAAATCATGCCACGTCATCTTCAGCACCATTTCTGGGCAACACCCCTGTGTAACGTCAAAGACCAGCCATTGATAGCTTTATAGCAAACATTACAAATAAAATCAGCTCTCTACAGACTGACGTGTGTAGGAACCTGCCATTCACACCACCCACAGGCAGCTAAGGGAAGGATCTTCCAGGCTCCTTATATTTAGATTTAAGCAGTTCCCACTGAAATCAGTAGTGAGATAACAACTGACTTAGCAGAAGCCAGTTAAAGCCATTAGTGTTCTGCTTTGTGCCCTATCCTAATTAAAAGAAAGGACTTGGGTGGAAGTTAGTTTTTGCCATTAAAAAAAAAAAGACAAAAAAAAAACCAAAAAAGAAGGGGTACTGTAAAACCACTTACATTGCTTACAGGAACTGGGGTGTTTCCACTGAGGAAGAAGTGAACTGAAAGGATCAAGAAAAAATTTTGAATACTGCATCTCTATGGTTTCAGCTTGCCCAGCTTGATTGTAGAGCCACCTTCTGGTTTCAAATAACAATTTCCTACTTGCTGACAGTAAGAATGTGTGTGTGTGTGTATTTTAGTTATTTGGAAGTGTTTCAATTCACTGCTTTAAGCCACGTTAGGAAAATGACACAGAAAAGAAACACTGTGGATTCTGCTTTGTTCTGAATCCAAATAGCCCAGTGACACACTTGGATATCAAACAAACTCTACCTTGGACTCTTAAGACCATTTATGATTGTATAAGAATCTGAAACTGCAAACATGAACCCTGAGAAATGGTGAAACCACAGTGATAGGAATCAGTAGAAGCAGGATGGGAACAATTCTGGAGAGATCCTGGGAACATTCTATTTCCACAGCGCACTTGCCTGCTGGTCTGACTTCTAATGTTCCTTTTTGAAACACAGAACCACCTCATTTATTCCATTTTCTTGATGTCTGACCATTCTCTGGTTTGGGTTGATTGCTGTAAGTTTGAGCTAATACAGCATGACGTTTAGAACTGATTATAGTGTTAGAGGTGTCTGCCAAATGATTGCAGTCCAGAAAGAAAACTCATCAGCCAGCATCTCAGGCAGAGCATGAGTGTTACAGTGTCACTCTAGTTTGCAAGAAGTTTTTCCTACAGTTGTGTGATTAGAGATGGCTGATCTGATCCCAAAATAGGCCTCACCTCATGAGTTCAGACAGACCAAGGATTACAAAGGCACCCAGTGAGCAGGTTCTCAGTGGCATCATTATGAGACAGGGGAGGGAAATACTAGCTAAAAAAACCTGTAGCAAAAACCCTCTTTGTTTTCCATTTTGAAACGAAGTGCATGAGCAAGGGGTTGATCACCATGCCAGAGCATCAGAGATCCTGTGGCTGTGGCTCAGAGGAGGAAAGGAGCCCCTCACACTGACAGCTTAATCTGTGCCTTCCACATTCCAGATAACTGCTCTAATCACAGACCACCTCATTTATCTTGGAGCTGTTCCAGGCTCTATAAGCAATTTCATTCCCATTAGAGCAATGATGTGAACTTTCATCTGCCACCTACATGTCAGGCGAGTTTCCTTACCACAGGGCCCTCAAATTCTTTCCCTTTTATTCAGAATGCAACATTATTTATAGAAGCTTGAAAAAGTCCAACAGAAGCAAGTGCAAGGACAAAATGAACTCTTCAGCCCCCAGACGGCAGATTAGAGCTTTTCCATACATGTATGCCAAGCACTGTACAAAGCACTTGGCATGGAAACCTCTTTCTCCCAATCAGAAATTGAAATTTCCATAGTGGTTAAAGGCATTCATTATTAAAATTAGCATTTTGCAAAGTTCTTTTTTTGTTGGTAAGCTGGCAAAAAAAGCCATTTACTCCTGAAATGTGGGACTTGCTGTAGATGAGGTCAGTGGTGTGACAGAAGACAGGACAAATGTATACAGGAAGGCAGCTCCCACATTCTCACCTCAGAATCCCTCAGGTTCAGTGGCTGATCCTCAGGCAGCTCATAACATAAAGTCAAATGCTGCTTCCTTAGCAACTCTGCAGCCATCGGGGAATTAAAGTTATTAAAATCTGAATTTTATGAAAGACGTAAATCTCAAATTCAATAGTACCTAAGCCAGGTGCTATTGAAATCAATGGTGGAACTTGCTCTGATTTAGCAAGGCTAAATTCTAACAGCCATAAAACATACATTGGTTGCATTTTCAGTGTTCCTGTTCTTTACTTATATACACACAGACACATGAGCTTGTAAGGATGCAAATGTTAAAAAAAAAAAAAACCCTTTGAAATATTTTTGGTATCTGAAAAAGAACTGATCACTTTTCATAATTATTTTTAAATTCTATATTGTTTTGATGTTTAGCTGCTGCTGTGAGGCAGCTTTACAAACCTTCTGCTTTTATGTTCACAGGAGCACAGTTGAACTATTTAGTTCACATTGCATTGATTGCTGCTGAATAGAGGACTTTTGAAGTATCACTTTAAATCTGTTTGATATTTAAAAAAAACAAAGTCCTGTGTGTGCTATCTTCATAGTAGAGACTTTGAAATTATTTCCTGAGAATAATTAAAACAAGTTAAATTATTTATGACTGTAAAACCAAAACAAAACACATTCTGTTAGGTCTTTCAGATCAGTATCTAACAGGAATGTTTTGTTCTCTGAACATGTCCTTCACACTGCTTGCTCTTAGAGAGCAGAATGAATAAAAATCAGATTTTGTTTAATGCTCCCAAATTCTTTACCTGTAGTTCTGCTCAGGAGGGAAGTCTACAAGCTGTACCAAGAAACAAGAAAGCATTTCTTGAAGACACAGAGGTTTGTGAGCATGCAGGGTTTATACATGTACACTAACAGCCCTGCTTTTGGTTGGAGAGCAGGTATTTTCCAAAAGGCAGCACAAAAGTCATCCAGAACTCAAAATGAGTGGGGAAATGCTGGAGTACCATATGGAAGATTTTCATTCTTTTCCTCTGAAATCCATTGGATTATACATTACTGAAAAAACCACTTCAAAGTAACATTTTTGGATGCTTAGCCCATGCTTCTCTAGAACTGTTTGGAAAGGAACCAGTAAAGTTTAGTTTCTTACCTTTTTTTAGTTAGTTTTCCCAAAACTTCAAGTGGAAAATAATACAAAGAGAAGGAAAAACACAAGAAAAAAAAAAGGAAAAAGGGATTCTCCAATATTAATGTCAGACATGTGCAAAAAAAGATTCTACACTTGCAAGGGTAAATGTAAAAAAAGAAAATAAGATCAAAAGCACCTTTATAGTTACAAATTGATTGTTTTGTTTAGCTCTTCTATATAAAAACAATATTTCCACCCATTTCTAATCAGTAAATAGTGTCTATTTACAAGCAGAGTATTTACTGCAAATTAAAGTGATCAATATTCATAATATTAATTTTATTTTATGCTAGATTGACTATTAATTTCAGGGGCTTTTTCTCCTCAGAGGTTTTTCCTCTCTCATTTTTACTTGGAGAATCAGAGAAATGGAATCAGAGAGGATGAATCTATGAGAATCTATGAGATAGATGAGTGAATTAGACAGAATAATTTGTCAAGACACAGAAATATCACTTCTTCCAGGGAATGATATACAAATTATTGTAAGTTATAGTGGCCTAAGAGAATATACTTCATGACTTTTCCTCTGATGTGATTTGTTCTGTGATGTGATTTGAAAAGAAAATAAATTATCAGTCTCTTGAATGAAAAACAACTCTTATTGGGGGCATGTTTTTGATTACGAGGTGCTTTATTCATTTAAGCAATAGTCCTCTAAAATGTTTTTACAGGAAGGAAAACTTGAGGAAATGGAGTTACAGGAGAAAGGCCTGAGAGAAGGAGAGGTGAGGAGAGCACTGTAGCATCCCCTGTTCATGGCAATAAGGAGCCCTGGAGAGGACCTGCCCTTGGAGCTCATTGATATGGACTTGCTAGAATTGCTAAATTGCTACTGGCAGTGCGCCATGCAAAGGTTTATTTTTGTGTGCTCTGAGACTAGAGACAGGATATTTCCTCCATGGATATGGCCACAAACAAGCCATTCTCAGAGTCTTTGGCCCTGATTCCTGAATATCATACATGTCTTAGCTTTTCTTCTACCCTTCCAGGAAGACATTTGACAAATAATAGCAAACACCTTTCACCCCCCAAAACTTGACACCTCACTGTGCCTGTCTAGAATCACAAATTTTGAGTAAGACGTATGGTCAAAACTCATGACCAATTACAGTGAAGATGTGTAGAAATCAAAGATGTGATAGAAGCAGAAAAAGAGAACCAAAGAGTTGACCAGTTTGCACAGAGGTGAAAATTACTTACTCTAAAATACACTAATATGGATCTTCTGCAAAGTTTATTTCCTCTTATTTTCAGCTTGCTAAAACTTCTTTTTTAAAAAGGAATAATAAAATGCTGTAACACTGAAAGCAAGGGGTTAAAACACCTGACCTAACCAAAGGGTTTCCCAGAAAGGTGGAAACAAAATACCTTGGATAACTTTCTTGTGCAGGAAATCAATGTTAATTCAAGACAAAATAAAATGTTCTTAAAGTTATCCTCGCTTGGGAAAACCTTCCTAAAAAAAAAATCATTGTAAGTTTGTACATATATTTCAATATTATATTTAATTTGACTTTAAGCCCACATTTCAACTGAAGCATATGCTTAAATGCATTGTGTCAATAAAGATAGACTTAAATATATGCTTAAGTGCTTTCCTGAAATAGGATTTATGCCACAAATTATGCCTTAGATTATTACATTGAAACAAGTCTCTAATTATAATGTATTACCAGTTCTGTTGTCTATTTTCCTGCTCCATTTAATCAGTCTGGAAAGAAAGCTATTGTGGTAATTTCATCTTTTGTTGTGGATGGATGGGAATTATAACAGAGGCCATAAGCAGCTGTACAGTGGAGAAATCAGGATTCAGATCCAGGAGCATTTCCTCTAGGTCTTTCAGATTTTTTTCACTTCTTGTAATATCTGGTTCCAGCAATTAAACAATCATCAAATCATACTGGTCACTTCTGGATGCCACCATCCTCATTGCCTTGTTTTTGGAACAACACTGCAACCCTTATATGATGGTGTTTTCCTCTTTTCTTGCTTCCTTAATGACATTTTTGCCCATAGATCTTTACTATAATAACATTGGAGCCTTCCTTGTACTTTGGTTTTAACCAGACAAGTTATTTACTCTGAACTGTTAATGCAAAGAAACAAAAAGAAAATTACACTGCACGGATGATAACCTTGAAATTAAGGACTGGGAGTAAACAAAGCCTTCAAATGAAAACCTTAGCCATTTCTCCTTAATGCACAATGAATTAAGGGCACTGGGTAAATGCCATCAATCTCATTAGGAAGCATTAAGTGGTCTTCCTCATTAATCAGCTCTTTAGTGATTTTCTATGAAATTAGTATTGAATTTTGTATAAAAGCAGTCTTTTTCTTCAAATTGTTCCCACCTGCCTTCACAGTGAGCAAGATGAATCATCTGCTCACATGCCTGTACATCCAAACACATGCACATACCTACTTTTTCACAGCTGAGTAAATCAAAACAGAGAGGCAGCAAAAGGAGATGGGTCGAGTGGCTGACCCATGTCACAGAAACCATGGCATGAGACAGAGCACGTGTCCTTTGCCAAAAATAGCCATTGGATTCCAAATCTGGAATGGTTCCCAGTGGAAAACAAGTCAGGTTGGAACCACTCCTTCCCGCAGCTCACTGAGTCAGAGGAGCAGAGGGGGTGAGGTGTGATTTTCTGAGAGATTCATCTGGGTCTGGATTTGGTCTAGGATGGCTCCCCGTGCTGCACCTCAGAAAGCATTAGGCAGAGGTGAGGCACAAACAAATATGCTCTTACAATTTTAGAAAAAAGCAAATTCTCTATTCATTTCTGAGTAAAGATTTCATTAGTTCTCCTCTGCTGTTGCCAAGTTTTTAAAGCTTATTTCGTTATCTATGTTCATGGAATCTGTTCTCCAAATTGTACATTCCCAGTTAAGCCAGATCCTGTAGGTCCCAGATCATTGCAATTCATGTGCTTTTGCACATGGTTAAATACCCCAATAAATCAGATATCAGGATCTGTAAATGCCTTTTTTAATCTCTCCCTCAGTGTTTCCATATATTGTCTGTAAAAAGCTAATTTATTTGAGGCAGATCTAGAAATCACTGGATAGAGCTAATCAGCTAATCAAAGTTTCTGACTAAATGGCAAAACGCAGTTTCACCAACTTCTTGCATCAGATGATTGTTATTTACCTCTGAATCTTAAAAAATTCTTTTAAGAAAAATATTCAAAAAATTTATTTAACTCTCTTAATTTGACTCATTGCTTTATGTATTTTCTTTCAGATATCCATCAATGATATTTTAACAGGAAAACAATAAACCAGGATTTAACACTCTAGTTTAATACAGATGATACATCACATTATGTGATTCAACCATTAGTTATTTTTCTCTCAATACTGCATAGGAATAATCAGTATTGATATTTTTCTTATCTACGTAGGCCTGTGTAGCTTTGCACCAAACTTCAGTTTAATAAGGTTTAGGCAAATCCTGTATTTGGACTGGCATAGAAATTCTGCCATTTTCAACACTGGTTTCCATCTAGATTGCCGTGAGAGTTTAAAGGAGAGAATAAAAATTCAGGGAAATATTTTATAGAGATGTCAATACAATTTTTTAACGCTGAAAAATTCCAGTATGGAACAGGCATTTGCTAGAGGATTTTAGAAAAATGGCCTTCCTAGTTTGGGAAGGGAGAAAGGAACTGGCACCAACTCCCATATACTTGCTAATGATTAGATTTTGCAGCCTCTACAAAATGGTTTAACTGCCTGAATCCAATTATCTTTCTGAGTAGAATGAATTGGGACAATAACATCACGGACAGTGAGGTTCCACTGGGGCCCACCAGTCCCCACACAATGCATCTTACATAGGAGAAGGTTCACACTGGCACTCCTTGTGCAGCTGGAAGGAGCAGTCAGCACAACTGCACAAGTGTGGAACCCACAAATGCTGAATGGAAAGAATCAGCTGGGCCAATCAGCTGGTCAAGCACTGATTTGCCTCTGGAACGAAAACAAAGCCCTCAGAACAAAACCAAATGGGTGATGGTGTTTGGAACAGGCAGGGACTGTGCAGCACATCCCAGGGAGCAGAATGTGTGCCTGAGAGCTGCCTGGGTGTTTCCATGACCGACACACCAATGTGCAGGAACAGCCCCAGGGGAGCAGAATGGAGCTGGCCCTGAATGTACAGGTGTGAAGTCACCTGTGAGTCTGGGGAGAGGCTGCTGGACTCAGCAGAGAACAGCAGCATGTCAGGCACCTGGCTGAAGGCCTCAGACACCTATCACCATCTCAGGTGAGACTATCATGGCAGGAAGTGCTTTGAGATGTATCAGCACAGCCATTCAATTATCCTGAGCCAAGTCCAAGAGCATGAAGAGTCCCAAGAGCAATGGCAATGAGTGTTTCCTCCTCTCTCACTTCTCATGGCTCACACAGGCTCTCTCATTAGCAGTTGCATATTTTTATTTTCAAGTTGAAATGCTGGGAAAATAGATTTGTGTATGCACATACAGAAGATGCAGCATTAACATACCCCTTGGGCCCAAAAATACAAGTCTTGAACTGAAGGGGAGTGGCTTCCCTGTCCCTGGGATTTCAGGCTAATGAGAGAAGCTTCAGTGCACTTTACTGTAAACTGACACCTGACCCAGGAGATTTGAATGAAGGATTCAAGGCGGGTCAGATTTAGGGCACTGAACTCTGTGTAATCTGTTGGATAGCAAAATAAACACAAATATGTGGAAACACCATTAATAACTTACAGAAATCCATATTTTGCCTTTAATGAAAGAAGCATGTACAATAGGTTTAATTTGCTTTTCACTTGAGCCAAATTCATTTGTGCCAACAGCATGGAGAATTGCTTTCATTTAAGTCTTGTTGCTGAAAAAGCACATTCATTTTTTTCCCAAAAGAAGTTTTTTCACCCCTAACAAGCCAGTAATTTTAGAAAAAACCTGTAGCTTGTCAGTTTGACACAGTTTAATTTGCAACAAACGGTAAACAGAATATAGAAAATGGAAACTCTAATAGAGACAGGCAGAGACAAACCATATTTTTTTGTCAATAGAAAAATCTGCATGGCAAAAAAATGAATCACATATATTTGCATTTGTCCCCGTGACACAATGTTAATTACTTATGTGTGAAGCATTCCATTAGAAGGTATGCACCTAAAATAAATAAATGTTAGTTTAGTTAATTGCAGCCTAAATTCTAGTCAGTGACTGAGTATTCAGTACCCATTCATAGATGCTTCCAATTTACATCTTTCAGAAAGCCTACTATGCTCCCATTTGCTTAAATGTCAAACGACAGAACGATCCTGATAAATACCATTTAAAACCAAGAAATATTCAGAAACCCCCCCAAGTGTAGCTCGACAATTTTTTTGAATCAAAATGCCTAAGTCAATATGTAGGAGGAAAGCTTCATCTAGTTTAAATTTCCGCTGAGGAGCTGGCCCTAAATTTTAATTATACGTGTTAGTGCTCCTTCTTCAGCACAGCATTTTTTGTAGCACCCAGTCTTTCCAATTACTCTGCATCAAATGATTTGCTAACCACAGCTAGCCATGAGGGAAGTTGTGTACCCATATTCCCTCAAGCAAGAAGCTTGCTGGAAGAGGAGCACTCCTGTTTGTCCTAAATTCTTTTAACATTTCCATGTGTTTTTAACATTAGCTTTCTCTGCTTGAGCTTGCTTTGACAAGCATATAATCTGGGTGAGAATGATGTGAATACAATACTTGAGGCCACTGAAAAGCCTGGGAAAAAATTCATATACTACCAAAATTATTTCAGTAACAGAGCCACTGATCATGCATACAAAGAAACTGTAACAGATCCCCATGGCAATTGTATGCAGAAGTGTACATATAAATATTTATCTATTCATATCCAAAGTATTAAGAGTAAAGATCCTGAGCTACTGTTGGTCATGACATAAAATCATGAAATGGATCCTTGGTCATTTCCAATGCTCAACTTTAAAAAGAACTTTGACTGGCATCTCGTGATGATACTGAGGCCCCAGAGGGTTTTAAAGATGTGAGATAGACAAATGTAACAGTAAGATGTCCAAACAGGTAATGATGACACCTCTGCTGGGACCTTATTCAGAATATTATCACACTACTGAGACATACCACAAAAATGCATCCAAGCTCTATGCTGTGTATATTCCTTCAGAATCTCTAATATGGGTTTTGTTTCTCCTTTTGCCTTTGCTTCCCCTGCATTTACCTTCACCAAGAGAGTTCTGTGGCATCAAGCTGCTAACATGCAATGGGCTAGATGTAAACTGTACTGTCATTCATATTTCTCTTTTCCCCCTCAGTGTAAATTTTACCTGGCAACTTTCCACTGTTGGAAATAAACCATTTATGGCAAACAGAAATGAAGTTAATTTGGAGTACATAACAGAGGCATTGTTATCCCAATTCTTCAAGTAAATTAACAAGTTTAAGCATGCTAAATCAGGTAGTGACTCAACACATGGTTAAGCCAGGTTTAAATAAGTGCTGTGGTAACTGTTTTCTAATTGGGGCCATTAAGAATAAATAAAACCAAAGGTAATAGGCAAGTGAAGACTGCTAAGGGAAAGCAAGATGAGGACAGAAAGAACCTGTTAATAACATACTGAAAACTGAAGAAAAACGTTTATTGAATGGAAACAGTGACTATTAAGTAGAAAACAAAGAAGCAAAGATAAAGTACTTCAGTGAGGTACAAAAAGAATCAAGCTTAAAAACAGACAAAATGCAGAGCAGAATCAAAATCAAACCATACTTTTGTAATTACTGACAGTTTTTATTTAATCCAACCAATTATCTAAAATGTGATTCAAGCACACTTGACTTCAGTGAATTGCCTTCTATAACACTTTTATGTGTATCATTCTCAAAAGTCAAGTGTGCACTGATTGCACTTCAGACAATCAGTTACATTCCTAGAAGGCTGGAGAAAGGAAAAAAGCCCCACAACTTAAAACCATCCATTTAGCATGAAGTTACCTGGAGTTTGGGTGTGTCTGCCCTGCTCACAGCTGGATGGATGCACCAGGCTGGAGCTCAGGGCAGCCACGTATGGCACAGGTCAGCCAGGGCTGCTGAGCTGCCAAGCTCAAGGTCATCTCCTCTGCTGGTGGCAGTCAGTGTGAAGAGAGCTGGAAGCAAGAGCTGGCCCCAATTTTCCCTTAGGAGCTGCTTTTAAGCTACACTGCCCAGCAGTCTGTCTGTGATCCTGACCCAGAGTTGCCACCACACCTGGCTCCTTGCTGGAAAGGCCACAGCTGCCACGTGCCAGAGCCACACTTGGCTCCCGACTCCCTGTCCCTTGCAGAGCAGCCAACCTTGCTGCACCCTGGCAGCAAGGGGCATTTTATGGGGTTAACAGCAGACCTGCACACACGCATCCTCGGGAGCCCAGCATCTGCATAAAAGCACTGAGGTCATGCTGATGGCCTGCAAAGTTTCCAGGGTGACGTGTGTCCATAGGTCCTGACTGCCATTAACCCAGGGCTCATCCTCTTCTGACCTTGCAGGCACAAACAATCACCCTGGTTACTTCAACAAGGGCAACAGCCAGACTTACACTCATGAATTACTCTCCCTTTTTGGCCAGGTCGCAAACTGGAGGCTTTGTGAGGTGAATACTCATTCTGACAAACTGTTGTTTTGATGCCAGTCTTAAAATGCCATCAGATCAAGGCAGGAACTTATCATCAGGGAGCTCCATCCAGCCTGCTGCTTCAAGTGCTTGGGCAAAAGGCACTTTTCCTTTGCTGAGAGGGGAACAGAGCACACAACCATCAGACTTGTGAGCTGGGGCAGCATTTCCAAAGCACAGCCAGTGTGTCATAGGGTGTAAGCAGAGCATAGGAAAAAGTGCTTGCTAGATGATGTGGATAAAAAGCTGACAAAATGCCAAATCCTTGAGAACAGAAATCTGAGGATAAAACTGGGAGACACTGGAGTATCTCTGTTGTTACACCAGCAACATTTCCTCCACCTTCAGGATTTTAGTAAGAAGGACCTGGAAGAGCTGCCCGTTTCCCTAAAGCCCATGTTTCAGTCCTTGTTGGGAAGCTATTAATGCAAATAGGGCCGTGCTTTCATGCCAGCTGGTTTTGCCTCTAAAGGCGCTGCAGGTGGAGATGCTTTGTGTCCTTTGAAGAGGGAACAGACAGTGGCAGGTGTCCTGTGGCTCCCACTCGCAGGAAGAGCACAAAACCAGCGATCAGCCCGCTCCTGTTTGCGCAAAGCGTTTGAGGAGCGGCTGCCAGCAGACACGTTTTGATCAGAGACAATGAGGGAGCACTTCCTAAGGCATTTTTCTTTGGGGATCTGGGAAGGAAATTGTCAAACACGGATGGATTTCCTACAAAGCCACTCGTGCTTCTTTTCTCCCTCCCCCATAGCTGGTATTCCTACAGGGAAGCCCAGGGGTGGGAATGGAGCGTGCGTGTAATCGGTTCTGCAGATAATCGATAGACGGACGGTATCAGGAAATTAAACTAATATTTCTAGCAAAAATGACAACAGGAATTCAGCATTTGGGTTTGAAAGATTGATGTAAACTTCAATAAGATAACAGCCAGGATTTTTCTTAGTGACTTTGCATCCTTCAAGTTTTGAGGGCCAGATTCCAGAGATATTAAGGCATTTAAAAAAAAATTAAAAAGAAAACAAATCAAACTCCTACAGATTACCTCCATAACCATCTGAAAATAACATCTCAGCACTGCTGGGACTTTTCCCATAAGTTTCACATGGAAGACCTATGGATGCTTGGATGTTTAGCCTTATAAGGCTATGCCACATTTTTCTTTCAAGTGACTTTACTTTCTCTTCTATTTCTGGGATAAAACATTCCATCATTTTTACTATTTTAGTTTAATTTAGGTCAGAAGCATCTTTCTGGCACCTAATTCTAATTTCAAAATGTCAATGATTTTTTCAGACAGATGGGAGTTTTTTTCATACTGTGATCACCCTTTCTTGGGTGAAATTGTTAACAATATCATCTCTAACAATTAGGAGATTTATTTTTATGTCTCTCTGGCAAGAAAATCGAACTTCAGGTACTAAGATAGATGTCAAGTTCAAGTGATTATGTTGAGGATTTAATTCACACAAATCTAATCACTTTCTCTAGGTCACTTTTTGAACTCTGTGTGCAAAGCCCTGGTTTCAGTGTCACTCACATTTTCTCAATTCTTACAGTTTTGTTCCTGTGCTTGAGATGTGTATGAAATCACATCCTAGGACAAGCAGTCTTCAGCCAAAAGCCCCCATAAGCCTAAATATTTGACCAGGAAGGGGGAACAAATTTCCCCCTCCAGAAGAACATTTCTTCATTAATAATTCTATATTGGGGAAGTTAGAATGCTTCTTTAATTCTAGTATTCACCAAATTATTTCTACTGAAGCAAAAATGACAGCTTTGGAAAACTTATAATTAAAGTCTGCTTCTGTGTGAATCTCTCTCCCCCTGAAATGAAAACAATCTAATGTCAAACTTGGTGTCAAAAGGAGACAAAGGGAGTGTGTATTTCTTGCTTATTTGAATACCTTGCATGCAAGATATATGCTTAAATTCCACTAATTCACCCAGTGCTGCTTGTCAAAGAAGTGCTGTACAGACTTTGGACTTTTAAACAGGAATGTTTTGCTGGTCCAAGCTAGAACAGTCCTAGCACTCTGGAAATAAGGTAAAATAACTCACACTTGATCTGGCAAGCCTGTAGCAATGGAAAAAAAAAAAAAACCATCCTGAATCAGAGGATGCTCAAGAGTGCCTGAAGCACACTGGGAGGCAAAAACCCAATAAACCAATAATGTCTAAAACCAGAATGCTTGAAGCTGTGGAAGGAGGACGGGGAGATTTGCCTTGTTACCAGATCCCAAAATCTGCTATGGGGTCCAGTAGCCCAATTTACAACCCTCTTGGGAAGGATGAGAGAAAGCAATTGCCACAGAGCAATTAGCAGGGCTCAGACCTGCTGGAGAGGACACGAGCTCCCACCTGAAAACCACATGCAAGTTCCTGACAATTTTTTATAAGTTTACACTAGAAAAGTAGAGAAGAATTTAGTGATAACAGGTAGGAGTTTAATTCTAGCATACCCCTTCCTATTCCCTCTGCCCTAACAGAGGTCGGTTAACTTTTTTCTCCTGCAAACACAGTAAGGAGCCTTTTATTTCCCCCCTCTCCTGAGGGGTGAGATATTATCCCCCTCACAGCACTTAGTTGACTGATAATGCAGAAGCTGTATAAAAGAATCAGGTGATATGACACATTGAAAACAGGAGTCAAAGAAACACAGATAGAATTTTTCAGGAGTACCAGTTCAGGATAAATTTCATTTTCGCATGAGTTCCTCCCATTCAGAGCTGGAACTGAGAAAACAATCTGCCAGTAGAGAGGTCCCAGCTGTGTCAAGGTTCAGTAACAACTAGAAGTCATGACTGGCCATGCCTCCACAGATGTGTCTCTGGGGTTTGCAGGATAGCAATGAGATCAGAAAATTATAAAAAAGGCCCACCAGAAACTGCTGCAGCCTGCAAATGCCTCAGGCATTTGTTGGGGACAGAGCAGCTTCTGTCACCCATGGCTAGTGTGACTTTGCTGCAGCACTTTGTGGTTGCAAATTTTCTCATGCTCATGACTGTCGCCTGTGGGGTGCAGGTTCTTTTATTTATGCATTCATTTGTGTTAAAACAGCAATAGCAGTGCAAAAAGTTTTACTTGTAATGCCAATAGAAATAACATTAACTCCCCAAAAGAAAACATTAAACAAGAGCAGTGTTACCAGGTAATGTTCAAGCCAATTCACAAACCTTCTCTAATAGTGGAAAAGTGAAAGGTTTGTTGTGAAAAGTCTTTCTACACTGTTGAAAATATCAATACCACATGCTGGGGTTGGAACTCTCCAAGAAACAAATATTGATTTCCCTCTTTCCTGATGTACAAATGGCAGACAATGACTGAACGAACTCTGAATCTTTTAATTGTTTTAAGGTTGACAGATTGTGTTAGTATTGAATTTTTATTGTTTCATTGTTCTCCTGTTTTCTGCTGCCACCCCCCACTCCTCTTTGAAACCTTTCGGGGGGGGGGGGGGGGTACTTTGCTTTTTTTCCTTTTTTGTGTTACAAAGACAAGCAAAGGAGTAGATGAAATTAATGTAGTATTCCTTGTATTGCAGTTCACTGTCAGGTCTGATTCATCTAATTTTAGTATTACCATCAGGAACATTGTAGCAATTTCTTGGGAACACAAAGTACTAGTGATGGTATAACATTCTTATTTAAAAAAAAAAACAACATACATTCCAGAAAATCATGCTATAAAAGAAATGTTTGTTGTATAACAGTATACTGTGGACATTCCATTTCAGTTCAAATGCTATAAACAAAAATCCTGCTTCAGAATCTGTAATTTCACCAATTTTACAATAAACATGAATGGCAAAATTGAAAGACAGAGGACTACATAGGCACATGTGTTTCTAATGATCCAAATCCTAACTGAAATTTGGAGCAAAATGAAAAGGATTAGAGCAGAGTAATTTTTTTTTCTTTAATTTTATTTCATGGAATAAGCACTATTCTTCAATACTAGGTGTATGTCATGTAAAGCTTAAAAAGTAGTTATTCATTGTCCTGAAGGTCACCCAGACACAGTAAGTTCATTTCATTTTCTTGGCAAGAGATCCAGGCTTGTTATGCACTCTATGAAACATGACAGCGAGGGACTGTCCCTCCAATCCATTTCAAGCAAATGTGATTTTTCCCTCTGGGGAAGGAGGAGAGAGTGGAGGTGGCTGAACCTGATCCTGCTGTGCCTGTGCTCATCCAGGGGCAGCAGCTGGAGGGACAGCACTGCAGAAGTGTCCCCATGAGCGAGAAATGGGTCAGCGTGTGCCAGCGCCTGGCTCCGGCCGTGCCACGCTCACCAGGCTGGTGGCAGCAGGTTGGACTCGTGCCAGGCTGTCCCCAGGGGCTGTGCTGACACCCACAGCCTGAAATCCCCTTCTCCCTCAAACACCAAAAGAGGAAGTGTGACCCTGTACTTTACTGCCATGCCGGTATCTTATACATTAAGAATAAAATATTTTGATATTTCATTTGAATGCTAAAGTTACTTTTTCTCCTTTCATGCAACGCCTTTGCTAATCTTATTTCTTTTCTTATGCCCCTTTCATCCAAGTCAAATTACCCGTGATCATTTTCATTTATCTGGACATGTCACCACCTGTTCTGCATGGATTTGAAAATGTATGTTGTCAGTGATTTTTTTTGGCCACAAATTTTTAATTACTGTCTACCTATCTTATGGCACACAACAGAATTAGATCCTTGGAAATCGGAATGCAACTCCCATTTGGGAATTGCACATATGCAGACTGACAGGGTGAGACAGGCACAATACAGGGACTTTTAGCATCTTTTCTAGTACTTGTGCTTGTAATGGGATGCAGATGAAGCAGGCAGGTCCTTTCAGAACAGAAAATCTCCCAAAGCACCATGTTGAGATATGGGCAAAAGCAACAATTAAATGGGGTGTCAAGCATGTGTGCTAAGGATAAACAAACAGGCAAAGCTAATTAGTTAAAATTTGTCTGGGAATTGGTGAATAATAAGAGCTGTGAATTATAAGACAGCTGTTTTGTGTTGCCAAATTTTCTCCTGTCCTTTTGGCAATGAAAATTTATGAAGACACTGAGCTATAGTTTATAACTTATCCATTCTGATGTTTGAGAAAGGTTTCTTACATTCCTTTAGTATTTCCATTCTACTGATGGTAAAGGGCAGTCTTGTGCATATAAACATGGTTCTATAAACCATCTTTTTTATAATATTACAGTTATTAATATAGTATAAATATAGTAATAGAGTTGAGATGTCAAGTGGCAGAAAATATGTTCAATATTGTTCCTGAGAAGATTATTGTAACCTCTTCAGAGTAAATGAGCCTCTCATTGTTTATTATTCAGGCTGCTTGACCTGCCTGGTTCCGTGCTGATGATGCTGCAGCACACTGGGTATCTTGCCTAAAACACAGACAACTGAGTTTTCTAGCTGCTGGGTAATTAAAATTCAGTTTTAATGTTTTGCTTAAGTGTATTTTGTGTAAAAGGAAATTAACAACATTTTAAATTATCAAATCAATTACAGAGGGATTTCATATTCAAGTGAAAGACAATTTTGGTGTTCAACTTAAGGACACTTAAGATGTAAACCAGTTAAGTTCATTAATAAACTAATGGTTAAAAAAAATGGGACTAAGACAAAGTTTTTATATAAATCCATGACCTTGTCTTAAATTCTAAGATATTCTACCTTTTTTTTAATTAAGTGTAATGGATTTTCAGTGAAATACTACTCTTACAACTCTAAGTCTGATTTTTAAATGGGAAGAAGGTGTTTTCTGGGAACAAGACCAGTGCTATGGATTTACATTTTGGTAAAATTCCTCAAATTTGGCTGTCAAGTACTAGTGGGTCTTTTTTTTTGAGCCAGCAATTTTTTACTTCTTTTTCTCCCTTATTTTGAAAACCCTGGAACTTTAATGTCATTTTCATAGAAACTCCTTGCAAAATCATTAGAATTGTGTGATCAATTTGCATGAATTGTTCTAATATGATGCATCAAATAGAAGTTACGTTAAGAAATTGTGAAAACTTGCATGAATAATTGCAGTAATTTTTTCTTGGCAAAGTCTGGGAGAGCTGCCAAAAAAAATCTCTCTCCCTGACAAAAGTTCCTAAGCACTACATTTACAAAAAGTGTAAATATGTAAATATTACTGCCAGGAATAAGTCTTAAAAAGAACATATTTATACTGAAAGAAAACGTTATTATTGAAACTGGTTTTGCTCCCCCAGCACTGTGATCACCAATAAATGCTAAGTTTACTGTAACATTTTAACAAGATATGTATGTGTTCACTCAGAACCAGACTGATTTTATAAACATAGTGCAGGATGAGGAATGACCAACTAAAAGTATTGCTGACTGTCACTAACCTGGCCAAAATCCAACATCTGACATTTCCACAAGAAGGAAAAGTACAAAGAAAAGTCTGCTAAATCAAAAGCAATAAACAACCTATCTGAGAAAAACAATTTCTAGCCTAACCAGATTCTAAAAACACATCTCCTAAACACTTATCATCTAAATGATCCTGGAATAAGAACTGTGCTAAATGCAAACAGGGGGTGAAACTGGATAGAGAGGAGTCTGATAGATAGAGGCTACATCCAATCTAAGCTTCCATCCCATGCTTAAATTCTGATTTTTAAGTTTCTAGTCTGAGCCCTTGCCTCTCAGTCACGATTTGCCTTGAGGAGGACGATATCATGCACAGCAGGTTTGTAGAAATCAGTGGATGTATAACAATTTGCACCAGCTAAGGATCTGCTCCTTTATCTTTCAAAAGCACTGACTGCAGAAACCTGATTTACTACTCTTGATCATAGCCAGAAACATCTGGCTGCTGAAGCTGGAGTTTCCCAGGAGTATTCATGCCTCAGAAGGGAACTGGGATTACAATTGAGATGTGGATAATATCTCCGGTATCACTTGGCAATTTCAGACAACTTACAGTGCATTACCACACTTTCCTGCAATTTGGTGCTTGGATGTCATAAATTACATTGACACACCATTAACATAGGTAAGTAGAGTAAATAATTGATCTCTCCAGAGAAACATTAGAACTCACTGTAATAACAGATCTGCAGCAATCACTGTTAGAAACATACAGACCTCAACAGTTTTTCTTTCTTCATACCTACAGCTAAGCCCAAATTACTTTCCTTTTAGTGTCTTACTTTTGGGCTGCTATTCTTGCACTAATACCAGGATAGGCCTTTAATGTATGAAGTGAGAAAAATAGCTTACCAAAATTAGACTGTTAGATATTTCCATATTATTAGAGAACTCCATGAAATGGCATGTGTGGGTTTTTTTGGAGAAAGGAAAAAACTAGGTTATTAGTCTGTGCTAATAGCAAATTTTCTTTGTGAAAGGACACAAATGAACCATTAAAGTGGACAGGCGAACAGGAGAGGGGGAGAACAGGAAAAAGGTAAAAAAAAGAGTGAGAAAATGTGAGAAGATGAGCAAGGAAGCAAGAAGAACAAAGTAGGAAACAATTCACTTGGAACATGCAAATAAAAAGATGAGCACGAGAATTCTAGGCACAGATGGATTCCCATTTTGGAAATTCTGACAGGATTCATAGACTTATGAGAGGATGTTATTCTTCATCAGATGAATGATGCTGATGTGACAAGCAATGTATGCAAAGGTTAGAAATAATTCTATTAAAAGAAAGAAAGGAGAAGTAATTCTATTAAAAGAAAGAAAGGAAGACTAGCCACTGAAAGCTGAAAGCACAGTTTGCATTTATGCTTTTCATTCCTTGTTAAAAATATGCTGGTGACATGCATGTTTAAAGAACAGAAATTCTTTTCAAAACTGGGTTATTAAACCTTCTCTTAGACTCAGCACAAGTGATGAAAGGTAGCCATGTGTTCAGATAGCTAAGGTATGAATCATTTTAGGGCTACTAAGTTGTCCCAGATATTCACAAACCATCTGTTAAGTGAAAGAACATTAGGTGTACACCATACTTATAATTCTTACATTTAATAATTATACTCAGCATGACACATCATTGGGAAGAGCAGAAAAGTACTTTTGGATATCCACAAAATCCTCACACAAATTTAAATATAGTAGGTGAGGGTATGTTTGAGTGGGCAGTGATAAGTAAGAGCATCTTTGCACAGAAAGGGAACTGCTTTGAGAACATGCCTCTTTTATTTTCTCACAAATACCAAGCATTAATTTTATCTTCACTGCTGATCACAAGATTCTCAGAAATTAAAGCTGAAGATGAAAATGAGAATGCATAAAACTCTAATATTTTCACAGACTAAGTGTGATTTAATTCCTGATTCATGTATTGTGGCTTTCTCTCATAGATGATATTCCATTATAAATTCTAGTGGATAAATTTCAGGTCAGATATCCTCAGCCTTGACTTTGGCAACAGCTCTGAGTAAATACCCTCATGGCCCCAACACGCTCTGCCCTGACCAGAAGAAAGTGCATTATCTTTATCCTCAATTGCCTGAAACACTTCAAAAATATCTGTAAACTGTTTAGTTTGTGAAGCAAAATGGTGACCTGATCCTAGTGAGAATCAGAAGCAGAAATTCTAATACATTTACGCATTGCAGTCAGCATTGGAATTGTCAGTGTCTTTGAGTTATGTCTTGGACTTTCCTAGGCAGAGCCTAAGCTGTGACTTGCTAAACTGACCATTCAGTTTATATTTACCCAGCACTAACCATCATCACCTCTTTATTTTCTTTCTTCTATGTTGCAATACATTTTTGTCTTCTATTTCTGGGAAACCTGAAAAGCCTTTAGGGAAGCCAAAGGTGTTTTACAATGAAAGGAGCTCTTGATTTGTATCAGTCCAGTAGTTACTATATTGTACTTCTGTGGTGAGGTGTAGAGTATAAAACCTTAGCAACCTAATATTTTTTCCTTTCTATGACAAAATAAAGTGGTTCACTCTCAAAATTATTTCTTCTGAACTTAGGAAAACTCAAAATATCTAAAGATGAAGTGAACTTTTCACCCCAGACTTAGAATTAAAACTGGTTGTTTAGCTTTCTCCCATTCCCTTCTCTTCTCAAAAGTACAAATAGAAGGCTCAGGAATAAATATTAGAAAATGGAAACTTTCAGCCATAAATCACTATTTATATCTTGCTGAGGTCAGGGCTAAGGCACTCATTTCTGAAAAATGTTTGCAGTCCCTTGTGACCTCCTGAAGCCAGTGGATCTCAACTACTTCATGCCAGTGAAGATTTGTGACTTTACAAATTCCTTCCTCAGTTCTTTATTCGCCCACTTCATCCCCAAAGCCACTTCCCTGAGGAGTCCGACTGCTGAAGAGCCTTAGTTCTCAGACAGAGAGAGAACTACCCTCACAGGAAGCACTCCTTTATTAGGGATGAAGTCATTCTAAAGCATTATGTTATGGTATGGGAATAATATGGCCAGGAAGAAAGCAAGACAGTGGTGAGGGAAAGTTGCACGGGGTTCTGGCCACTCTTCTGTGCTTGGAGGGCTGAAGGGTGGAAACAACATCCCACCCTGCTCCTGCTGCGTTGTGTTTTTCAGTGGAAGACACATTGGTGCTTCAGCCCCACCCTCTTGATTTTAACTGCAAGCTATAATTTCACAAGATCAAAATTTATATAGGCAAGAACAAAGGACTTGTCTCATTCTGTGTGTTTTGTGGAAATTAAATCAGGCAAAGTGCTGTAAAAACAAAATGCAGTCTGACTTTCCTCCTAACACAGGAAAGACTTTGGTTTAATTCTGTTCAGGCGTGAAAGCTCAAGTTTTTGCTTACTTTTGTGTACAACAGCTATAAAAGGGACAATAGCAAGTTGTTGTTCTTATGAAATCACATAATTCACCAGAATGGTGCTATAAATACTTCTAAAGTGTTATTACTTAATACCAGTTTCACTTTAATGCAACATTCATTATATTAAATTTAGAATTTATGCTTTAAATTTATTAATTTGTATCTTTTAAGAAGAAAAGGTTTGGAAATATAAGTATTTTTCTAATTAAAAGTGCTGCAAACCCAAAACAATAAGAAAAATTACTTATCAGTGCTTTGTTAAGAGAAAGATGGCGAAAAAAATCATATCCAAGAGGAAAAGTTGCATTTCTGTGAAATGCACTCTTCTAACACAACATTTCCACTGACTTTGATGGGAATACTTATCTGAAAGGAATATGGTTGGATACTAACTGGTAATCAGTGCTGAGATACAACTTGCTTGGTTTGGGCTCCTAACATAAAAGGTGTATATCACAAGCATGGTAAAAATGCACACAGATGTGCAGAGTGTGTGGAGCAGACTGTGCCTCCAAGTTTGATCCTGTCTCTGTTCGGTAGGTGGTGTAACTGTGTCCTGGACTTTTTTTCCCCTACTCCATGATACTTGACCTGCCCTTCCTAGTGGCACTGTCTCCCAGGAGAAATGGAGAATCATTCCTTAGAGCCATGCACTATGACTAAGCAGCTGGCTTTATACCTTGAAAATGAAATTTGAATCTCTTGAGTCCAGAAAGAGTAAATTTGGTTCCCTTTGAGGTGCAAAGATATTGCTTAAAGCCTCTCTGCTTTGGACTCCAGACATGAAAATCTGGCAGCTAGAAGGCTTTCAGACTCCCTAAATTTTGCTTTTCATTAGATAGTACATACTTACTGGAGAAATATGCTATACAGAAGCATTAAATATCCTATCGTGTCCTACACAAATTGGTGTTAATATTTTCTAATCCTAGACCTCCAGTTGGAAGGAACTCTTACAATATCACAGCCCATATTGTTAAATACTTTCTCATTTAGCTTATAGAACGTAGGTTTAATGAGAATTTGAACTGTGATCTTTTAATGTGATCACTTAGTTCATTAAAGCACGGTTTCACCTACACAAATCTCTTGCTCGTGAAGTTCACTGCAATGAATCAGAGCCCAGCACACATGAGCAACTGCAGAGTGAGACTGAGCTTTCCTGGAGCTCTTTGGTGCAGTCCCCCATTGGTTTCTCACAGTGAGGGCTTTTCAGAGACTGCTGTTCTGAAATAATAATGAGAAAACCCATTAAAAAAGATCCATTTTTGTTTATAAAGAATGGAACATAAAGTGATTCATTGCACTATGGCATGTGAAGTCTGTGATTCTGCTTTCAAGTCCCTGTTTATCTATCCTTGCAAACAACTAACAAAAACCGCTGTATTTGGTTGAATTTTGACTTACTAAGATTTTCCTATTGCCTAAAAGAGTATAGAAAGAAAAAGGATGGGGAAAGAGACATCAAAAGATAAAAAGAAAACTTATAGAAATAGAACTGGACCCTTCTAGGGCCTTCCAGGAATAGACCATGGTTTATACAATGGTTGAGCCTTTGAGACCAAGTAGTTCTACAGTTCTGCAAGAATTTCCATAATGGCTTTCTCTTTCTAATTTTTTGTTGTTGTTTTTCAGTAGTCTCTCTGAATTTCTTCTTGGCCCATTAATTCATCCACTTGTTAAATGGAGGACAAGCATCCTAAGCATGTAATGGGGGCAGGAAAATTTTGTTTATCATTCATATACAGGAATCACCCTGACTTTAAAAATATTAAGAACTTTTTCCTCCAATCTTTGTAACCTTTGCTGTCAGGGTCAGTTACCTGCTTTATCCCCATCTCACCCCAGTGGTGCTGGGAAAAGCCTGGCAGCAAATAACTGCTAAATTCCTCATTCCGGATCCTCCATTTCTGCCAGGAGTGTACCAGGGCTGACAGCCTGGAAGGGACCCATGAGATCTCCCTGACACACAAAGATGAACATTCACCTGCATGCTTGGATGACAAAGCCTAGAAGAAAACAGGCTGCAATCCAGAAGAAAGATCCCAGGTTTAATGCCTGGTGCTTGACTGATTCACTTGTATTACATCACCTCAACTCCTATCAAGTTTCCATGACCTGATTGAAAACTACCTACATATTTTCTAATTTTGTGGAAGAGAGTTTTCTTATACTAACTAAAAATTCATAGATTTTTAAAAATAATTTTCTTACCAAGAAAAGTTAGTATTTCTTCCCTTTCAAAACAATAATTTTGACTAAAAACAAATTTAAAAAATTAGTGAGAGCTCCTTCATTTCTGGTAAGAGCTAGACTATTTTAGAAGAAAACTATCAATATTTGAAAGAAAAATATAGATGCACAAAATGCATAGAGGTACAGAAGGACATTTCTTTCTGTAATAAGGTTACATTTAGCTTATATGTGAAGGGGAAGGTAACTCCATTTAGCACTTAGAACACATGCTTTCCTCCCTGACTGTACAACTGCTGCCAAAGACCTGAAGGGCCCAGGGGTAGATGAATGTGCAGTGAAGAGACCCTGCACAGGATAAACACAGCCCATCATATGGATGTCCAATTTATCACCCAGACAGCACCAAGCAGGGAGGGTTCATAAATTATTATAACCTAATTTAAATCCCTCCATCCAAAATAATTGAACAAGAGAGCTGCTGTTTACAAATATGTGATCTAGCCATGAAAGCCATTCTGATATTTTATAGGAGCTGGGTTGTGCCCCCCAACATGCAGATAAGGCACCACTCTGGGTGATTAAACATGACAGAATCCTTCCTGGAGAAGTATCAGTTTGTATAAGCTCTTCAAGGAAGTGTTGAATATATTTACCTGGACAGTGTCAGGTTGTGCTGCACCATCATTATAAAATTGACAAGAGAAGTGCTAGAGGTAAACAGCAGATGATGGAAAAGGGCAGGGAAAACCAGCAGCCAACACGACATGAGGAAAAAAAAGAAAAGGATTTTGATGGAGAGTCTTTTTTTATGCTAAGTCACTTTAATGGACACAGCCAGGGAAAAAAAGAAATTCTTTTTTATCATAGGATTGTTAAACCTATTCCCCTAAGTCACAGTGCTCTGAAAGAAACATTTTAAAATCTGATAATCAGAGATAGAAAGAATGCAGTAACAGAAGAAGGAATGTCCCAGAAAAATGACTTCTACAAAGAGAGCCAGGATCCCTATCTACCCTGCAAATAGAAGTTTCTGATTAAACTGAGCTGGGAGCCTCTGGGAAAAATAAAGGAAAAACTAATCTTTTCAAAATAGCTTAAATAACAATAAATTTTAAAAACCATTTATCCTGAAATAAATGACTAATTTATTCCCAGAATTCTTCATCATTTCTGAATAATATACGTGATGAAGTGTGAGAATGATGCTTGATTAAATGAGGTCCCTGGAGTGCATTAGAGGAGATTTAGTCTGGAAAACAGCATCTGCTGTCTCTTTCTTTCCTTCTCTCAATGCTGTGTTGTTTCCACGTATTACAGCATATTACCCGCTTTCATTTTTAACAGAATAGGACAATATTTATTCAGATTTTTTGTGGTGGCCATACAATGGGTCTTTCAGTGTGAGGGCCTGAAAAATATTGCTGAATACTTATTTTATTTTTTCCTAGCAGGAATAGTAATTACCTTCTCTTAGTCACTCACAGGTCATACAAATCTAAGTCATTATCTGATATAATAAGGCCAGTAAATTTAATTCAACTGGCTTTTTCCAAGACTATTTTTTGTCATATTTCTGCTCTTACCGATGCAGCCAGCATTGATGATCATGGCTTTGATACAGCACTAATGAGAGCTACAGAGATCTGTCAATGATCAACAGCTGGGTACAGCAGCACTGCTGTCCTTTGCCATTGCCACCAGCTTGGTAACAATGAAAGGTCTGGGCATTGTCCAGTACAGCTGTGCTGGACACATCCAGCCTCACCCAGCTCTAGAAGCTGAGGACAAGCAGAGACAGCTCATCTGCAAGGCTGCCTGAGAGGCCAGGTTCAGGTGTAAACACTCACAGTGAATTTTGAAACCTTTGTACGGATCCCAGCTGTCCTTTAAGATGCCAAATCTAGCACCAGCCTGCAGCAGCATCCCAGCCCACATCTGAGCAGGATTTTCATCCCACTTTCTCTTGCTGTACTCACACCATCTGCCTACCAGCTACAGTGATATGGGAACACTCAGTACCTGCCATACCAGTAACTTGGGGGAAATGTTCTATTGTAACAGTGTACTTATTCAGGATCAGAAATAAATGACAAAACATGACTGGTATGTAGGTAGCCAGATGCTTGTCCACAAATATCTTCAGACTAATAATGGGTCCAGTGGGTGGATTTGGTTTGTTGTTATTTTTTCCTACTTGAAAGCTGTGCTGTTCAAACATTTTCCGGTATGCTCTGCTTCTTCATTAACACACATTCCTTCCCTACCACGTGCTACATTTGATTAGAAAGGCAACCATTTTTACAAGATGATATTATGTCAATATTAACTAGTGACAGAGATAATATCAAAGATAAAACTGCCATCGAGTCATTAAGAGACTGTAATTTGCTTGAACGTTTTCATGAAATTATAAAATTGGGTATCATATCTATATCTGATTATGAACAGCAACATATCTCTGAATTAATAATTACAATCTTGTTTTTACTTGTTGACAGTCTATGACTAATTGCTGTCTGAAGAGAATTTAAACAGATCAATTCAAAAATCAGCCATCTAAAGAAAGGTAACACACTTAACATGTATTCAGATGGGACTGCAAAGCTCCTGTATTTTATTTGGATATCTCTATTATATGGTAGCTCCTTAGGAGGAAAAAAACACCAAAGTGCATTAACTAAAACTAATTTAATAACTTAAATGTCTTAGTTATTTGGGTTTTGTAATGCTGTTAATTTAGCCATATTAAGAGCAAAGCAGAGAGTTAGAAGAATTTCTGATGCCCAAACTGAGATCTTTCACTATCTAACCATGAGTAACAAACTGCTGACAATTGGTCTCTGCCCAGTGTCAGTCTCTGACTTGTAGAGGACTCCATCAGTGCAGCTTGGGGTGCAGCTGCAGGGAGAGCTGCAGCTGAGCTCTGGGTGGGATGTGGAGACAAGGGGCCTTGAATTGATGACCTTTTGCACAACAAAAGGCACAAGGACCTCTTCCTATCATAGGTGCTCAAGTGTGACTGACCTAGTGGTTCCTGGATGCTCAGAGGAGAAAGTTCCCTTAACAATTTCTTAAAACTTGGGATGGCTCTGATCTGGCCCCATCTCTTGTGGAGCAGGAATGCACTGTGCATGCTCTTAGGGTGTGTGTTCCAGTTCTGGCTCAGCTGAAAAGAACCTAGGTCATACTCAGTGTTCTGTAATGTGCACCTGGGAACTGTAAGTGTGGGTGATGCACAGGTTTGCTCCAAAAGCAGGACCACCATCTGCCAAGTCAGAAATGAAATGTCCTTGTGATGTTACACTGGGCTTAGAAGCAGCAATACTAAGGCCTGGCTGGTTACTTGGGTAAATAGCAATGACAGAACCTTCTCTTAAACCTCTTCTCATTCAGCTTTCAGAAGTAATATCTCCATTTAAAGAATAGGGATCTTTATCACATCAGAAGGCTGTTACTTTTAATTTGGAATATAATTTAAACTGAGTCCAAGTTATTTTTCAAACAGGCATGATCACTGTAAAGTGAATTTTCTGAAAGTCCCAAATATCACTTGAAATATAAAGCAAGGCTACATAATTTTGTTTCCTATCAACTTGTTTATCTTCATTAAAATTCTTTTAAATGTAATACTTAAGTTGTAGCTAATAGCTGAGATCCAGTAAGCAAGCATATCACCCACTTTAGAGAAATATGGCTCTGCCTGAAAAGCATTATGAGATTCCCTGTTTGATAACACATTACTGGATGAGAAAACTGTTCTTTTATGTTTATCCAATGTTGCAGGCTCTGTTCAAAAGCTGAGGAAAAGCCTAATTCTCAGTTATTTTTACACTGCTGTTTGTGGTTGCAAAGACTCATACAAAAGGGATCTCATACAGAACCAATACACCCAGATAGATAAATGCAAGTAGTAAAAGCAGCACAGTGAAATACAGTTATTTTCCTGTTATTCTTCATTTTGATTAAAAATTCTAGAATCTCAGAAGTTGAGAAGATGCCCAACAGGATTCTGGTCTGTATTCTGAAGAGTACTGCCAGAAGGTCAGGGCAGGTGAGCCTTGCCTGCCTGGGCAGTGCTGAGACAGCCCAGGAGAGCTGCACCCAGGTATCAGCTCCCAGCTACAAGAGAGACAAGGACATGCTGAACCAGGCCCAGCAAAGGGCTGCAAAGATGCTCAAGGGATGGAAACATCTGACCAACAAGCAAAGCCTGAGAAAGCTGGGACTGATCAGCCTTGAGAAGAAAAGGTTGGGCCAATCTGTGTGTGCCTAAATAACAGCACAATGGGAAAAGGAGCCCAAAATGAAGCATTTCAAATTCCATTACTAAAATATTTTTTGACTGTGTGATCAAATAATAGCACGGCTTGCCCAGAAATTCTGGGGTCCCCATCCTTGGAGGTACTCAAAACCCATCTAGACACAGTCCTGGGCATCACCTGCTTAGAGTAGGGGGAGTAGACCATGCCCAAAGACCGCTGCCAACATCAACTTCCCATAAATTCATGAAAGTTAGCACTGGAAACTGACCCTGAATTTCCTGCTTGTAATATATCAGCAATTCAGCAAAGACCTTATATTCTAACACTTTCAATCATAATATCAGATTCATTTCTCTGGTATCAATGAGGTTTAGTAGCAGATTTATTTTAAACATTTTTCTAGGAAACATTAAATATATTTAAATAAATGTCTAATCTCTTCAAATTAACAATAAGGACTTAATAGCAAGAGAGATTGGAAAGGATTTAGTAAATTAGTGTATGAAGTGACAGGTTAATTGCTCTGCGGATCATTAAGCAACACATTTATTTAGCAACCAATAATTTAACCAATGAATTCAGCCTGTTAACAAGGGAAAAATATTTTTTGAGGCATTTGCTCATATTTTGATGAATAAATTTATTTAGTGGACTTTTCCACCAGCAGTTTGCTTTCAGCTCTCATTCAATATTTATTACTCACAACTCAAGCAAGTGATGGGTCCCTGTAATTGCATTTTAACTACCTGTTTCTTCAGATGACTGCAACCTCGGCTGTTTTCTCTTGTGGGAAGGTGGGGGTTTTTTGGGTTTTGTTTGTTTCTCCCCACCTCTCTATAGGTAGGTCAAAGAGCTATGAAGATAAAATACATATATGCAGCTGAAGAACTATCTCAAAAATAACTCTGAAAAACACTGCAAGTAATTCTCCTCTAATGAAAAAGGATTCTTAGAAACACTGAACTGAAAAGGGCTGCAAACCTGGGAACCCCCAGGGCTTCAGCCTGAGGGGGGCTTCATAATGTAACATTCAACCCCCAATATTATTCACATTTTAAAAATATATTTCTCTGATTCCATGCATATTTAATGTACATGAAATTAATGGAGATAAATGCATGCTATCATTAGCAGACACTATTTCAGTTCATTTATTCCCTTTCCCACCACTTCTACTGAAAGCACAAGAAAATAGAAACGAGCATTCGATCCTTAGAAGAGAAAAATGGTAGAGACATGTATGGGCAAAATTCAATCTTAGGCAGGCAGATCTTCCAGAAGGGCTCTGATTAACCTGGCAGAGAAACACC